>NW_025421399.1:0-2500000 GCF_011764305.1 Mustela putorius furo | reverse complement strand
CCTCCAGCCACACTGTGCTGCATTCGAGAGTCTCTCTGGTTTCCGGCAGGGTCAGCTTAAGCTGCTGGGGGCCATGGATCGCTGGAGGATCCTGGCCTAGTTGGCACTGTGGTCGGAGGGGAGGAAGTGGGTCAGTGACCTGCCTCCCAGGGGCCTGCTTCCCAGGTCCGGGCAAAGGAATAAGCTAGCTGAGGATCCACAAGACTAAAGGCGACCCCAGCTCCTCTGGCTGGGTTCTTGGGGAGCATGTGGCTTCTGCAAGTCTCCCAGTCAGGAGTTCCCAGGGAATCAGATGTGATGCAGGGTTAGGTAGGGTTAGATAGAGGCTATGTGGTAGGGTTAGGTAGAGGCTGTGTGGTAGGGTTATGTAGAGGCTAGCAGCTGGCATGTCGGGGGTCCTGGCTCTCTTAGCTTCCTCATCTCTCTGTCCCTCAGGCCTTGGTTTCATCCCATCTCGTGATGGCAAAGGAGTGTTACCACAGTTCATTTGGGCTTGAGGACCCCCTGGTCCTGCCACCTTCTCAGCAGGGACATTTTTGGTTCTTGGCTGGGGGTGGGGTCCCCCAGAGCTGGGCCACTCCCTCCCTCCCTCCCAGGAACCTGTTGGCATCATCAGGCTGTTCTGGCACAGCCTTCCCACTGGGCCGGCACCGCGAGATGCTTCTTTTAGGGAGGGGCCTGCTGGACCCTTGCCCGCTTGGCCCCTCCTGGCAGTGGCTTGGCACTTAGGTGTGGGTGTCTGTGTGCCTGTGTACTGGGAGTCTTGGCCTCTGGATACGTGGGTGGGGGTCCCAAGCTTTGAATTGGGAGGTGGGAGCTGTGTGTCTCTGCAGGTGCCTGTGATTGGCTCTAAGCTGTCCAGGGATAATGTTGCAGCTTGACTAAGATGCGTCAGAGGACAGATGTTTTGGGAAATTTTGGAAAATCCTTGGAATAAGGCCTGCCCTCTGCCTGGGCAGTGATGACCACAGAGTCTCCTAGGGTAGGGGCCTAACCTTAGGAGCCAGCCCTGCAGTGTGCCCACACAGGCCCCTGGGATGGGGGCCTAACCTTGGGGGCCGGCCATGCGGGGGACCGACACCATCCCCTGGGAGGAAATGTAAACCCAGAGCTCTAGCCCTGGTCTGGTGGAGTCGGCAGCTCTCAGTTGTAAGCTCTAAGTGCCTGCGGACCCCTGCCTGGAAGCCTCAGAGAGCTGGTCCCCTGGAGGGCAGAGGACTTGACGGGCAGCTCTCCCCCATCATGCACATTTCGGTCCGCATCCTGCCCTTTTACCCTGCTGTCTCTTGCTTCCCAGCAGCGGCTGGCAGTTGGTCTGAAGTTGCCTCCTCAGCATGTTCTCTTATCTTCTTTCAAGTTAGACCCCAAAACCCTCACAGGCTGGAGCCCTGCTGCTCTTGTCCCTTCCCTAAGGCTGCCTGTCCCTGCATAGACCTCCTCTGGGCCAGCCCTCTCTCCAGATCCCTGTGTCCCCCTACCACACACACACACACACACACACACACGCTCACGCATGCATTGCCTAGCTTTCTGATCGGCGGTGTGGTCCATGCTGGCAGGAGGGAGGTGTGAGTCACCTCAGCGGCTCCGGGAGAGGGCTAAGAATGTTCCCCCTGCGCAGCTCTGATGCTGTGTTTGTGACGCGGCTGGGGACAGATATAGGCCTGGAGCTCGGCTGCCTTGTGTTTTTTTTTTTTTTTTTTTGGACTCTGGAATGTAAATAGATGTTTCAAATAGAAACGCTTTAACCTTTGGGTTAAAAAAAAATCCACCCCGGATAAACACGGCCATGAGGGCCCAGGCAGCCCGGTGTTCCCCCCACTCCCCCCGTCCCTGCCCGCCTCCTCTCCCTATCTCTTGATCAGTATCCAAACAGGAGGCCGAAGCCTATGGCTAAAAAAACAGGTGTCCAGGAACGCTTCTTGGGCAGTATGTGTCTCCCGGTCTCCCTGGCCGGAGAGGCTGGGGAACAGGGCTTTCCAGGGTGGCTGGCTGCTTCACCAGCAGGTCTTTGGAACTCTGTTTTTGGGCCATCCTTTGCTCCCGGAGCTGTCTGTTGCTGTCTGTGCATGGCCGTTGTGTAGCACAGAGCCTGGCGCATGGATAAATGAAGGTTGCTTTGAAGGGGCCGGTGTCCAGGGCTGAGGTCAGGACTCCTGGGTTCTACTCTGGGGCTTGGCCATCTGGGTGAGCAGACAGATATGCTGAGTTGCCCCAGTGGGTGAGCCAGAGCCTTGGCAGTGGGGAGCCCACGGGGGCTGCAGGGCGCTCTGTGCTGTGTCTGCTCAAAGAGGGGAACCAGGCATCGCTTTCTTCTAGCCCTATAGGGATCTTACTTGACGGATGGGATCTCTGCCGGACTTTTCTGCAACAGCCCACCACACAGAGGGCACCCCCATCATTCAGGCCTCGTTGCGGCTTGGGGAGCCTCGGGGCTCGAGCTCCTGTGTGGGATTCCCCAGGACACAGTGCTGGGGGAGCCCGTGTTTCCTGTGGGCCCTGAATGCCCCTGTGGCCCGGACTGGGCAGCGCTGATACGGGCATCGTGCAAGATTTTAGGAGCAGACGTGGAAGAGGAGTTTCCTTTCCCCAGTGAGGGAGGGTGTGAGTCCTGCTTGTGCCAGGAAAGGAGGCTGTGAATGCTGGGAAGTGCCATGGCGTTTGGGTTCGGTATTGGGTTTTCCCTTGGATACTCTTGCTCATGTTCTTGGGGCCATTCCAAGCTTGGCGGGGTGTGTGGGCGTGTAGGTGGAGGGGTGTGGGGAAAGTAGGAAGGGCGAGGCTCAGGTGGGAAGGGAACTAATTAAGTCCTAAGCCACGAGCATATCAGGCTTTCCTTACCTTGTCTCTTTTAGGAAGGTTTTATTAGCCATGTTGTACAACTGAGAAGGATCAGAGAGGTTAAGGAACTTGCCCAAGGTCAGAGGGTAAGTGACAGCTGGGATTCGGATTCAGGTCCACACAATTGTTCCTTTGTGTACGCTTTTGAGAGGTGGCCCTTCTTCTGGGGAGGGTGTACATCTTCATGCCGGAGCAGGTGGCTTTGCCCTTGAGGCGTGGGCTCAATTTCAGTCCTGACTGGCCCCTTGGGTTGGGTGTCCTTGTGTAGTATACAGTCTACACGACCTGTCTTAGTGCCTCCTGAATGTAAGCATCTCAGGAATAGAAACCAGTGTGGCTCTGTGTGTGTGTGTGGGGGGGGGGTGCTCCTGAGCTCTCAGAGAGGAGACTTTGTTTTCTGTGAACATTGGGGACTCCTTGGTCAACGCTGTCCCTCCTGCAGGTATTTCAAGGGAGAAGGGACCTTGGACGTGAAGTTGAACACTCCATCCTGATCAGACCAGCTCCCCTGCCCCCATCCACTCTTCTTGTGTTTGAGACCCTCAGCTGTCCCTTCCTTGCTGTACAGCTGCCAGACAGGAAATCAGATTAACTGTGTCCACACACACAGCTGTAACAGCTGTCAGGTTAGCAGCAGAAGTGCGTGCAGCCCGCCCGCCCGGGGACACCATGAGAAAGAAAGTTCTCAAACTTTCAGTTGCATCAGAATTACTGATTTTACATATACTGAATTTATATATTAAAGTGCAGACCTCCAAGCCTGGCCCCCCCATCCCCTGAAGGGTTCGGATTCTGTAGGGCAGCCCAGGAGCCAGCATTTTGGACATATGTCCAGTGACTCTGATGCGAATGGACTTAGACCGTGCTGGGGGTAAGGGCTGTGTGGACAGAAGTCGAGTGGACACGGTCATGGGGCCTCGCAGCCTGCCAGTGCATGTCACCAGCAGCCCTGGAAGGCCTGGACAGGCTCTGGGACTCCTTGGAGCAGAGGGAAGAAGGCTATCGCCCCATTGAGAGGCACACCCAGCCCCCAGCAGCCTGGCGGCCTGCAGAGGGAGAATGTCTTGAGACGCTGGGCAGCCCATGTCTCAACCCCAGCTGGGGGTGTGGATTATGGCAAGTGGCCAGGTGACCAGGTGGACAGGGTGCCCTGCTGGAGGCTGAGTTGCACTTGGGGAATGGAAGCAGATCCCCTGGCCTGGGGCCCCTGCTGTCCACCCCAAGTGTGGAGTGGACAGTCCCACCAACAGCTGCAGCCTTTGAATGGGTAGCGTGCCTTTTAGCTGCCTCTAACTGGGCACCCCAATGTTCCCTGGAAATGTCTGGGCTGGGAGAAATGAGTCCATTTCTCCTCCAGATAGCAGCCGAGGTCAGTGAGTGACTCTCTCTTCCTCAGCGAGACACTTCGCGCCTTCCAGCAGGCGTCCACATACCTGCTGGCTTGAGGTCCTTCAGACACATCGTCTGCCTCAAGGTTTCTGGGGGTTCAAACCACCCAGTCCCCTTCTCCCCTGCGCTCCTGGGCCCTGGTGTGCTGGGGGCCTAATGGATGCTCTCTCTAGATCCCTGCATCCTTAATGCAGAGTTTGGCTCCTCTCTTCATCTCTCATTAAATGCCGGAGCAGCCATCATGGTTTCTCCTGGTGGTTTTTCTGTTTGTTTGTTTGTTTTTGTTGTTGTTGTTTTTTATTGGGAAGCTATTAGAGAGAAGACCCTGTGGAAGCCCTAAATCTTACTCTGCCTCCTTTCCAGATGATGTGGACAAACCTCTTTCTTTCTTTCTTTCTTTCTTTCTTTTTTTTTTTTTTTTAAGATTTTATTTACTTATATGACTGAGAGAGTTCACAAGTAGGCAGAGAGGCAGGCAGAGAGAGAATCGGAAGCAGGCTCCCTGCTGAGCAGAGAGCCCGATGTGGGGCTCCATCCCAGGACCCTGGGATCATGACCTGAACCAAGGGCAGAGGCTTTAACCCACTGAGCCACCCAGGCGCCCCAGGGACAAACCCTTTCATTGTGGCCCCCTGGCCTCTGTTGGTTTGGGAAGCTGAGTTGCTCATCAGCAGGCCCTTCCCGCTCAGACGTTCTAAGAGCCTCTGAAGTCGATTGCACTTTGCTTCTGCCTTTCAGGAAGAGGGGCCCAGGAAGATGTGGGATGGTACTGGAGAGCGAGCTGGCACAGGGAGGCAGGAGACCAGAGAAGACTTTCTGACTGCTTGGGGTTGGGGCCCTGAGAGCAGGGAGCCACACTTGTGCGCATCTGTGCTAAGTAATGCTTATGAGGAACCCGAGGGAGGCCGAGGCCTGTGGGCTGTGCTACAGAGGACGGGGCAGCCCTTCTGGGATGTAGCGAGGCAGGACAGACAGCCTGGATATGCTGTGGTCAGCAGGAGGCTGTTCCCAGAGATCCCTGCTAGAGCGCAGGGATCTAGCTGCTGGCCACCCCAGGGTGTGTTGTGTGGGGCGCGCAGGCCGGGCTTTGATCAGGACCACAGAGCGACCTTGGAGTGGTCTGAAACCAGAGAGCTAAGGCCTCCCTCTGGCTTGGAGTAGTTCTAAGTATTTTTTTTTTTTTAAGATTTTATTTATTTTGGGGGGGCATACAAGTGGGAGGAGGGGCAGAGGGAGCGGGAAAGGGTCAAGCAAACTTACCGCTGAGCAGGGAGCCTGATGTGGGGGCTTGATCCCAGGAGCCGGAGTTCATGACCCTAGCTGAAGGCAGATGCCCAACCAACTGAGCCCCCCAGGTGCCCTGAGTTCTACATATTTTCTTTCCTAAACTTGAGAAACATTCTGAGAAGTGGTCCAGACTGCCAGAGGGGTCTGGGACACACACAGATAGCAGGAACCATTAGTAATTGCCCTGACCAGCTACCCCTGAGATCTTCCTGGGCCTGGGGCTAGGCTCCCCTGGGAGTCCTTTCCTGAGCCTAAGAGCTCTGGGAGGAAGGTGCTGGTCTTACTCCTGTTTCACAGATGCCTGCCTGGAGCACAGAGAGGGGCTCAGGGCCTTGCGCTAGGAAGTGGCGCAGCCTGACCTGTACCTGGGCGTTTTCTTACTCCAGGGCCGTGGCTCTTAACTATCACGTGGTGTGTGTGAGCTTGCGTTACGTGAGGAACTGCGAAAATTGCTAGGTGAGAGTCCTCCCCAGCTTGCGCATGGGGAAATACTGTCTGAATTGTGGTAGAACCTGTTGAGCCTAAATTGGGCTCCCTAGTCACGTAAGAGCCCAGAAATAGATCATGGGAAACCGTCCTTGGTGGGGAGGGGTCATCAGCGTCACGGGGAGGAGTGAGAGATGCTGTTCCCTGCCTCCTTCCAAGATCCCTCAAGGCCAAGGAAGGGACGAGTTCCTTTTCCCATTCTCCAGAGGGACAGAACGAGGGCGTTGGACATTGAAGGAAGCTGGGGACCGCCCAGCCTGTGGAGGGAGCTCCTCGAGGCTCAGGTGCCAGGGGAAGGCGCTGCCTTCCGGGTGGGCTGGCAGCGTGCTGCTCTCCAGAGGGCCTGGTTCCATAGGCGGGCTGGTGCAGAGGGCCTGAGTTGCCCTGTGGTGGAGTCAGGCTCTTAGATAAGTGTTCAGAGGGTGTGAGTCCCCACTGCATAGCCGGGATCTTCTGCACAGTGGCCCAAGAGGTTTGGTTTCTTCATCTGTGCACAGAGGGGCCCGAGGCAGGTGATTGCAAAGGCCTTTTTCATCCTCTCCCCTTTTCAGCAGGGTAGTTCCTTTGACCCAGGTCTTACCTGCAGAGGCCTCGTTTTTTTTTTTTTTTTTTTTTTGTCCTGTGTAGACTTTCCAAATAGCTCAGTGCACCCCTGGCTCTTACTCCGCGTACCCTGGGTCCCTTCCTTCTGCCCTAGCCCTTTGTGGTGGGCTCCAGGGAGCAGGGTCTTTAAAGAGCTAAGCGGTAAGCTGTTTTGGCCTGTGGGGCAGGTCTACACACTGGGCTTGCCCTTTCATCTCTGGCTTCTCCAGGGGTGGGTCAGAAGGCACCGGTTTCCCTGTTGCCAGGGTTTGGGTCACAGGGATTCTGGAACTGGTGATTTCTCCACTTGAGGGCTCAGAGCTGGGGCATGGCTTATAGGTATGTTCCGAGCAGGGGGAAGGCTTGGCTTTGCCCTCCAGCAGCCAGATTTGTTATTTATTTATTTATTCCTAAAGCTGTTGCTAAAACCTGCTGCTTACATCCCAGAGCTCCTGCCTGCTTGGGGGCTGCGTCCCTTTGTCTGGACACTCTTTTTAGTCTAAGGCTGTGCTGGTGCGCGTCCCAGAGGTTGTCCCGCCAGCACCTGCCTTGTCTCTACCTAGGAGCCAGCCTATCTATCCCTGGGCATGCTGCCTAAAGACTCTGCAGTGGGAGCCCGCCTTTGGCTGGTGGGGCTCCCGGAGAAGTGGGGGTGGGGCAAGCATCCTCACTAAGGTTTTGGCACCGCCCAGGTGGGCCCACAAGACTGGGCAGGGCAGCCCCTCTCGGGCAGAGCCTGGTTTGCGTGAGGCCACTCCAGAAATACACCGCCCTGCCCACTCATCTACCTTGGCTGGGGCTTCTCCGTGGAGGCAGCGTGAGTCAGTCTTGCAGAAGGCCGAAGGATAAGATGATAACGTTCTCCTAAGGCCGCTGCTCCCAAGAGGAAGGGTCAGAGTCCCGCAGGAGCAGAGTCTGGAGGAGGGTAGACCTGGACCCTTGTTGCATTTTCCCTCTCTAGGAGGTGACTGTGTTGGCCATCTGACTTCCTCTGTATTCTCTACAGCTCTCTGTCTGAGGGAGGCATGGGGGCCCCGGGGCCTTACCCTCTTACTGACCCCTCTCCTGGCCTTTCAGGGATCTCTTTGCTAGCTGGAATTCCTGGCCTTTCCTCTTAGGGAGCAGTGCCCCTCAGCCTGCTTCCTTCTGTCGTCGGAAGTCCTCCCACTGTCTTGGTCCACCAGGAGGCGGTCGAGAGCCTCCTCCTGTCTTCACACACCCATTTCACCTTCCAGGTGCTTGGTTCTAATGGTAACCATGGCCATATGCTCGGCTCACGCCCCGCTGGCAGAGGGCACAGATCCTCTAGGGCGTGCAAGGCCAGCCAGGCTGCAGGTTTTGTATCCAGCAGCCTTCATTCAAGAGGCTCTGTGCTTCCCCCGCACCTTTTCCTGGACTCCAGCCGCTCAGCCGTCATCCGTTAGAGCTGGGCTGAGCGGGTAGGCCTTGGGCTGCTGTGTTCTGTCCGGGCCACCACAGCACCTGTGGACTCATATTCCCTCATCGGCTGTGCTTCCTACTTGCATGGGAACGAGGCTGGTGTGGTAGAGCCCACGGCCTGTCCTGCTATCTGCAGAGCCATGGGGCTGTGGCTCCCACTACAGCTGGGGCCTACTCTCCCTGCCACCCCGGGGGGAGGGTCCCCGAGCCTGAGCCCGTGCCCTCTCCGTGGGGCTCCTGCAAGGGAAGCCAGCCCTGTTGGCGGCAGTTGCATCCCGAGCCGGGTTATCTGCTGGGAGCCAGGAGCGCTTGGACCCCTGCCCTTCCCTAGGCAGGCAGCAGGCTGGCAAGCGTCCAGCTCCTACAGCCCCAGGCCTGCTGGGAGCAGCAGGTTGAAGCCTGTCCTTCTCTTGGCTGAGCGGTCCGAGTGCCACGGGCCAAGCCATGCCGAGGAATAGATAACTCTCCAGCCAGCTTGGGGCTTTACTGAGCATTTCCAGGGCTGGGGAGACCAGAGGCTGTCTGCTGGGTCCTTGCTTTCACCCTGCTTTGCACACTGGATGGGGTCGGCCACCTCCAGGAAAGCCCCGTTGCAGGGCCTTTCCAAGGGCCCTTCCTCCTGGTGCTGGGGGAGGACGGGGGCTGGGAGGGAAAGGGAGTGAGTGAGTGTGTGTCTTTGTATGTAGCCCTGCCCTCCTGGCCACATCTGGCCACTCCTGCAGATGTGGCTCAGGCCTCGTGGCCACAGAGTCGTCAGTGTGGCTGGCGGGCAAACCACAGAGGAACGTGCCTAGCAGTGCTGGGCGGAGAACAGGCGGGCGGGGACCAAGCTATTCTGCTCAGGCTTTACCTTCCCCTAGCCTGTCCCAGAGGCCGTGTTCAGGCATGAGGGTCGTAGCAGGGCCCGAACTTTCAGCAGGCCTGGTCCCTGCCTGGGTGATAACTCATTCAGTGTCACTGGAGAGATCCAAACCCACAGACTGTGCAGGGTATGGAAGCCTCTCTTAGCTCAGCCCTCTGTCCCCTTCCAACTCCCTGTCCACTCCCAGTGAAGATAAGGGATGGGAGCCTGGGCAGAGAGGTCTGCTCACGAGGGCAGGAGGCACACTGGTAGCCGCCAGCATGTTGGGGTCCTTCCTTCTCCAGGCCCAGGCTGGAGTGGGCTGCCTTGCCACAGGAAGGTCTTCCCAGCTCCCTGTGGCCTCCCTGGGCTGGAGTGAGAAAAGTGAGGGCTTTCTTTGGAGAAAGAAATGGAAGAGAAACAAGGTGGGTTGGCCCTGCCTTTCTCAACTTCCTCCTTTCCAGGCAGTGGGTAGCCTGTCTTCCCCTTCCTGCCAGAGGCTCTGTGGAGTTCGGGCTGGGCTTAGGGCTCCCTGCTGGTGTGGTGTTTGCCCAGTTGCCCTGGCAACCGCAGGGCAGGGGTGGGGAGTGACATTGAGTGACCAGAGGACAGTGCGCGAGGATGAAGTCGAGACCCATGCTTCCATGAGCCCCTTGGAACATTTGCCCAGGGATCCATTGTCCACATGGGGGCCTGGACCTAAGGTCTTGGGACCTAGCTGGCCCCTCTACCCCTTTCCCTTCCCTGCTGGTTCTCCCTGAGACTGGAGTTCTGAGATCTCTGCCTGAGCTCCAGCCTCCGTCCCCCCACCCCACCCCACCCCATGCTGTTACCCTTCTTCCTGTCTGATTCCCTTTCCTTTCCTGTCTCCTCCTCCTACCTCCTCCCTGCACCGCCCGCCCATTCTCTCATCCCCCCTCCCCCCAGGCACAGCTGCTGTTTGGCTCACTCTATATATAGCGGCATTTTCAGGGTAATTACAATAAAACTGTTGAAAGGAGATAATCCAGCAAAGGAAGCAGAGTCTGACTCCCAGCCCCCTCCTGTCCCCGGTTTCGTGCAGCCCTGCACCCCCTTTCCCTGAGGCCTCCTGCTCCAACCCCCCACCCCCAGTCTCATAGCCTCTCCTTTGGGCCCCATCTGCCCCATCTGGGTGTGGGACAGAGAGAAGGGGGGAGGCAAGAGTAGGGGTGTCCAGAGGGTCCCCACAGGTCTCTCCTGGGTTTACTAAGAGCCCTGGCTCCCAGCCCCCTGAGTTCTAGAACCATCCTCGGCTTCAGTTTCTCTTCCAATATAGGCTTCTTGGCAGGGAATGTGTGATGTTGAAAGGTGGGGAGGAGGCCTGGGAAGGACAGTGGGTGCAAGCGTAGGGTTTGGATTCACATTCAGTTCGTCGGTCACCTGGCCGTGTGTCTTTGGTCATGTACTTCAACTTTCCTAAAGCTCAGTTTCCTCTTCCGTAAAGGAGTTCCTATAAAATGCCCACTGGCGTTAACCGTCAATGACAGTATCACAGGTTGAGGACTCAGTCTCCCAGAGACTGTGCTTCATGCTTAAGCATATTTTTTTTTCTTTTCTTTTTGTTTCAAAGATTGAATGGTTTATTTTAGAGAGAGAGTGAGCTTAAAGTGGGAGAGGGAGAGAGGGAGAAGCAGAATCCCCCCCCCCCCAAGTGCAGAGCCCATTGTGGGGCTCAATTTCAGGATCCTGAGATCCTGATTTGAGCCAAAACCAAGAGGTGGAGGCTTAACCGATGGAGCCACCCTGGTGTCCCGGCTTGTCATGTTTTCTTTTCTTTTCTTTTTTTATAAGATATTATTTATTTATTTGACAGACAGAGATCACAAGTAGGCAGAGAGGCAGGCAGAGAGGGGGGGGGGAAGCAGGCTCCCTGCTGAGCAGAGAGCCCGATGTAGGGCTCGATCCCAGGACCTTGAGATCATGAGCTGAGCTGACGGCAGAGGCTTAACCCACTGAGCCACCCAGGTGCCCCTTGTGCATGTTTTCTTATTGAAGTTCATGTCTTTGACTTCAGCTAAGACAGAACGTGGTTCTGCAGAGCAGAGGGGTTTTCCTGTCCCCCTCCCAGAACTTACCCTCCTGGATCTGGCAGTCCTGGCTGGTGGCTTTCTGGGGCCCCAACATGGCTGCCTAGGTGTCACGGTGTTGCCATTGGGCTCCCTGACGCCCATCTCTTGTCCCCACAGTGGAGGTGAAGCCGGTGCTGCCAGGAGCCATGCCCAGCTCCATGGGGGGTGGGGGAGGCAGCCCCAGCCCCGCGGAGCTGCGGGGGGCTCTGGCAGGCCCTGTTGACCCCGCACTGAGGGAGCAGCAGCTGCAGCAGGAGCTTCTGGCGCTCAAGCAGCAGCAGCAGCTGCAGAAGCAGCTCCTGTTCGCCGAGTTCCAGAAACAGCATGACCACCTGACACGGCAGCATGAGGTCCAGCTGCAGAAGCACCTCAAGGTGAGCGAGGGGGGCGCGGGGGGGCTGCCCAGACCTCCGACCCCTGCCCGGACCTGGCTCACCCTGGGTCCGTCCCGTCGTCCCTCTCCCCTCCCCCCCCACCGCACCCCTGCAGCAGCAGCAGGAGATGCTGGCGGCCAAGAGGCAACAGGAGCTGGAGCAGCAGCGGCAGCGGGAGCAACAGCGGCAGGAAGAGCTGGAGAAGCAGCGGCTGGAGCAGCAGCTGCTCATCCTGCGGAACAAGGAGAAGAGCAAAGAGAGTAAGGCCTGGGCCTCCCGCACCGTCCCCCAGCCCAGGGGTCTGGGCGCCGAGCACCCGGGTCAGCCGTGCCCTGTCCTGCAGGTGCCATCGCCAGCACTGAGGTGAAGCTGAGGCTCCAGGAATTCCTCCTGTCGAAGTCAAAGGAGCCCACGCCAGGCGGCCTCAACCATTCCCTCCCACAGCATCCTAAATGCTGGTAATGGCCCTTGGCAGGCGTGGGACACAGAGCTGCTCTGCTCAGGAGCTTGCCTGGCTGCAGGATGGCAGGGGGTCTCCTGGCCGGAACCCACAGTCGGGCCCTGCAGTCTTTCTTAGGGGATGAAACTCCCACCCCTGGCTTTTTTCCTTTCTTCCCTCCCCAGGATCCATTTCTTATCCCTTGATGTGCTGGGCATTTCCTAACGGTGCTTGCTGGGTGGGAGGCCCCATTGGCTGGGTAGTAACCTAGGTCTGTTTCTATCCCACCCCACATCCCCCAGGGGAGCCCACCATGCTTCTTTGGACCAGAGTTCCCCTCCCCAGAGTGGTCCCCCTGGGACGCCTCCCTCCTACAAACTGCCTTTGCTTGGGCCCTATGACAGCCGCGATGACTTCCCCCTCCGCAAAACAGGTGTGTGGTGGCCAGCCTGGCTTTCTAGAATATGGCTCCTTGGAGGTGGGTGTGTACCTATTCGTGTGGGTGCATCTGAGCCCTGGCTCCCTTCTCCCCAGCCTCTGAACCCAACTTGAAAGTGCGTTCGAGGCTAAAGCAGAAGGTGGCTGAGCGGAGAAGTAGTCCCCTCTTGCGACGCAAGGACGGAACAGTCATTAGCACCTTTAAGAAGAGAGCTGTTGAGATCACTGGCACTGGGCCTGGGGGTAAGGACTTCTGTCTCATTCCTGTTCTGAGGTCCTGGGAGTGGGGGCGGCGGGGAAGGTGACTCTGAGCATGTCCCAGTGACAGCCAGTTCTCCCGTAGTGTCGTCCGTGTGTAACAGTGCGCCAGGCTCCGGCCCCAGCTCTCCCAACAGCTCTCACAGCACCATTGCTGAGAATGGCTTTACTGGCTCAGTCCCCAACATCCCCACCGAGGTACAGGCCTGCTGAGGGCTGGGCGGGTGGGCCAACCTGCTCCATTTCCCTTGGAAGAAGAAAGGCAGCTCCTTCCTGTCTGTCTCGCTGAGAGTATCCAGCAGGGACCTCCCTGCCCATGTGGACAGGCTAGAGGGACCTGTTGCTTTTAGGTGGGCTTGTCCCATGGGCCTCTGGAGGACTGTGATCTCTCAGTACCCCCAGGTGGGACTTGGTGTGGGGAGCAGGGAGAGCGAGGCACCATTCAGAGCCCTTGGCCCCAGAAAGCCCTCCTTTGCTGGCTCTCATGCCTGTCTCTCCCAACTGCTCCCTAGATGCTCCCCCAGCACCGGGCCCTCCCTCTGGACAGCTCCCCCAACCAGTTCAGCCTCTACACGTCTCCCTCTCTGCCCAACATCTCCCTAGGGCTGCAGGCCACAGTCACTGTCACCAACTCACACCTCACCGTAAGTATGGGGCGTGTGCCTCCTCCTCCCTCTGGTGTTGAGGTCTGCTGTCCTGGATGCTTCCAGCTGGGGCTTTGGTCCACACAAGGCCCCGAGTGAGAGCAGATGGCCTTCTGGTGGGCAGAGGGTGGGTGAGGGATGCTGATCCTGGTTGGCAGGACTCGGGGCCATATAAGCCCCACCCTCATCTCCACCTCCCTTCCCCACCACAGGCCTCCCCGAAGCTGTCAACGCAGCAGGAGGCCGAGAGGCAGGCCCTCCAGTCCCTGCGGCAGGGTGGCGCACTGACGGGCAAGTTCATGAGCACATCCTCCATCCCTGGCTGCCTGCTGGGCGTGGCGCTGGAGAGCGACAGCAGCCCCCACGGTCACGCCTCCCTACTGCAGCACGTGCTGCTGCTGGAGCAGGCTCGGCAGCAGAGCACCCTCATCGCTGGTGAGTGGGTGGGGGGTGGGTGGCTATGCGGGGGGGATGGGGGGGCACCTGGGTGTCAGGCTGCTGCAGAGGCCCCGCAGGGCCGCCCTAAGGGAGTAGCTAGGGTCGCTCTCCAGCTCTGTCCCAGCTGCCCTCCAGGGCATCGGTGACTTCTCCTGTGTCCTCCAGACATGACTGAGTACATACAGCCCACCAGGCACTGTTCTCGAGGTCATCCACAGCCGCCACGTGCTCACGTCCTCGAGCTGCGCTATCCAGTAGACCTACAGCATGAGCCACGCTTGAAACTTCAAGTTTTCTTTTTTTTTTTTAAGACTTTATTTATTTGACAGAGATCACAAGTAGGCAGAGAGGCAGGCAGAGAGAGAGGAAGGAAGCAGGCTCCCCGCCAAGCGGAGAGCCCAATGTGGGGCTTGATCCCAGGACCCTGAGATCATGACCTGAGCTGAAGGCAGAGGCTTAACCCACTGAGCCACCCAGGCACCCCAACTTCAAGTTTTCTAGAGCCATGTAGTAATATGTAAAATGGGGAACCTGGCTGGCTCTGCTGGGAAAGCACATGACTCTTGATCTCAGTCACGGTTGTGAGTTCGAGCCCCATGTTGGGTGTAGCAGTTACTTAAAATTAAAATCTTAAGAAAAAAAAAAGTGAAAAGAAACTGTTAAAATTAACTTTAATAACACACTTAACTCAGTAAATCTGGAATATTGTCATTTTTTAAAGGATTTTATTTATTTGTGAGAGGACAAGCATGAGATGGGTGGAGGGTCACAGGGAGAAGCAGACTCCCCACCAAGCAGGGAACCCGATGGTGGGACTCGATCCTGGGACCCCAGGATCCTGACCTGAGCCAAAGGCAGAAGCTTAACTGACTGAGCCACCAGGTGCCCCTTATTTATGTATGTATTTTTAGATTGTATTTTGTTTATTTATTTTTATTTTTTAAAATTATTTATTTATTTTTTAAAAAGGATTTTATTTATTTATTTGACAGAGATCACAAGTAGGCAGAGAAGCAGGCAGAGAGAGAGGAAGGGAAGCAGGCTTCCTGCTGAACAGAGAGCCCAATGCAGGGCTTGATCCCAGGACCATGACCCGAGCCTAAGGCAGAGACTTTAACCCACTGAGCCACCGAGGCGCCCCTGTTTATTTATTTTTAAAGATTTTATTTATTTGTCAGAGAGAGCACGTGCACAAGCAGGGGGAATGGCTCAGCTCCTGCTGAGCGAGGAGCCTGTTGGGGGATCGATCCCAGGACCCTGGGATCATGACCTGAGCCCAAGGCATATGCTTAACTGACTGAGCTCCCCAGGGTTCCTTATTTATTTATTTTAGAGAGGGAGAGAGAATGTATGTGGGAGAGGGAGAGGGACACACACACTCTGTGCTGAGCAGAGAGCCCAACGTGGGGCTTGATCTCATGACCCCGAGATCCTGACCTGAACCAAAATCAGATGTTCAACCGACTGAGCCTCTCAGACGTCCCCATCTCAATTTAGAGGGGTTGCATTTCAAGTGCTCAGTAGTTACAAGTGGCTGGCATCCTACAACTGGACAGCATAGTTTTGGACATTCAGACCTTCAGCAGCTAGTGGCATTAGAAGAGGTTCTGCCTAAAAGACATACAATCCTGGCCCCAGGCTTCCCCACCCAATGGTATCCATGTCTACTATCAGGGCAGTCTTGTTGCAGTTGGAGGAAACAAGTTATTATTTACCTACACTGAGGGCGTAAGACTATATGTGCAATCATAAGGGAATCCAAGGGAGAGAGTGGTGAATCCAGGAAGGCTTGCTGGAGGCAGTGACTCTGAGCTTACAGGACCGTTCCATTGTGGGGAGGAGGAAGAATGGGGCTCAGGTTGGGGAGCCAGGTGCCCCCAGGCCCCTCCAGGGTTTTTCCTGATTATGTAGGTGGTGGCGTTCTAGGAGGGGGAGAGAGCTGGGGTAGGACGGGGGTGCCTGGCACCTTGGCAGTGATGGTTCCTCCCCTCCTCCCGCTGCACAGTGCCACTCCACGGGCAGTCCCCGCTGGTGACAGGTGAACGTGTGGCCCCCAGCATGCGGACAGTGGGCAAGCTTCCGCGGCACCGGCCCTTGAGCCGCACGCAGTCGTCCCCGCTGCCCCAGAGCCCCCAGGCCCTGCAGCAGCTCGTCATGCAGCAGCAGCACCAGCAGTTCCTGGAGAAGCAGAAGCAACAGCAGCTGCAGCTGGGCAAGGTGAGCTGGGGGCGGCCAAGGGCCAGGGCGGTGCTGGGGGCCAGGCAGAGTAGGGCACTGGTCTGGCAGCTAAGGAGTGAGGGGAGCGGGGGGCTAATGCCCTGGGCCATCCCCCAGGCTCCATCTGCTCCAACATATCACCTGGCCTCCTGGAGAGGCTCCGTACGGCTGGCCAGCTGCCAGGGGAGGCCAGGGAAGGGCAGACCATCCTGGGCCACGGCTGCATGGCTGCGCCCCCTTCCAGCGGATGTCCCCCCTCGCTCTGCTCCTCCAGATCCTCACCAAGACTGGGGAGCTGTCACGGCAGCCCACCACCCACCCCGAGGAGACGGAGGAGGAGCTGACCGAGCAGCAGGAGGCCTTGCTTGGGGAGGGAGCCCTGACCATCCCCCGGGAAGGCTCCACGGAGAGCGAGAGCACGCAGGAAGACCTGGAGGAGGAGGAGGAGGAAGAGGAGGAAGAGGAGGAGGAAGAGGGGGAGGAGGACTGCATCCAGGTCAAGGATGAGGAGGGCGAGAGTGGCCCTGAGGAGGGGCCCGACTTGGATGAGTCCAGTGCTGGTTACAAAAAGGTGACCCCTCCACCCCAGCCCTTGATCACTGCCCCTCTGTCCCCCACATCCCCATCTCCCCGCTCTGTGTGGCCCAGGATGCGGGGGAGGGGGTGGGGGGACGGTGGCTTTGTGTAGAGGGCAAACACGGAGGAGGAGGGGGCAGGGGGTGGTAGAAGGGGGCGCTGCTTGTGCTGGTCTCAGGAGAGCCTCCTCCGCCCAGTCCACCAGCCAGTCCTGGCTGCCACTGTGACTGCCCCCCTGCTGAGCTGTGTGTGTGTGTGTGTGTGTGTGTGTGCGCGTGCACGTGTGTGTACTTGCACGTGCCCATGTGTTTCCGCCTGCTTTGGGCCAGTTGTGCATCGGTCTCTATGTGCACACGTGTGTGTGTGTGTGTGTGTGTGTGTGTACACACACACCCCCGCTGTTACTCCCGTCTGCCCCGCACCTAGCAGCACTCCATTCATTGCGGACAGCGCTGAGCCCTCCAGGCCTGAGTCATCCTGCCCCCTCCCACGCCCCCGTCCCTCCTGCCTCTTACCTCAGTGCTACTCTGGCTGACTCATCACGTCCCCCCCGCCCCCCTACCATCTCCTGGGAGGTGGCGATGGTGAAGGCTGCAGTGCCTCCTGTCTCTGGTGGGAGGAGATGGGGAGCAGGTTTGGAAGAGAAGGGCTGGAACAGGGGGGCCCCCCCAGAGGCCCCAGGACACTTGTCCTCACTTTCATCTCCTGTCCGCTCTCCTCCTGTGCAGCAGGTGTTCTCCGATGCCCAGCAGCTGCAACCACTTCAGGTGTTCCAGGCGCCCCTCAGCCTGGCCACTGTGCCCCACCAGGCCCTGGGCCGCACCCAGTCCTCACCTGCTGCTCCTGGCGGCCTAAAAAGCCCCCCAGACCAGCCCGCCAAGCACCTCTTCACCACAGGTGAGCCCCGCCACGCCAGTGGTCCTCCCCGCATGTACCAGGAGCCTCTGTGGGCTACCCAGCCTTGTACGACCGGCTGAGGGACCACGGGATTTTTGTGCCATCATCCCATAAGCCCTGGGTCCCTGGGTGCCGAGAACCTACTGTCTCAGTTGGGCTCTGGCCTTCTCTGGGCCCTGTCCTCTCTGTGAGGTCAAAAGTGAGGCCTCAGTCCGTCCCCGAATGGACTGGGCTCAGGGGGCACAGATGCCCGGTGATGGTCTGACCCCACCAGTGGGGTGTCGGGAGTTGGGGGCATGGCACACACAGGCTGTGACAGAAGGGGGAAAAGGAGGCCGTGCCCCAGAGGGGGCACAGTGCTGAGAGCATGGTGGGCAGAAATCAAAACCAGTGGGGGTTTTGGCTGCGGCTTGAGGAGCGGGGAGGCTTTTGAGGGGCAGTAACAGGTGAAGGGGACCACAGGCAGAGATAAGAGGGGCAGGGTGGCTGGGGGGCAGGGTGTGAGGAGGTCCCCGGGACAGGGCGGGCTGGCGGGAGCCCAGGGAGCCCTGCCGAGGGTGGCCGCGGCTGGCTGGGCTGACAGGTGTGTGTGCGGCCCAGGTGTGGTCTACGACACGTTCATGCTGAAGCACCAGTGCATGTGTGGGAACACACACGTGCACCCTGAGCACGCCGGCCGGATCCAGAGCATCTGGTCACGGCTGCAGGAGACGGGCCTGCTTAGCAAGTGTGAGGTAAGGGAGCCTTTCCTTCTTCCACCCCCCAGCCCAGACCCAGCCAAAACCCTTGTGTCTCCCCGTCCGCGAAGCCTCTCTCTGTGTCATCTTCATCCTTCGTTCAACCCCTGATCTCAGGGTCTGTCCCCTCAGCCACCTTTCTGTCCCTTCCCTTGTAGCCCGCTTTGCTAACTGGGGGCGGTCCTGGACCGGGGCGCCTGGGGGTCAGGGCGCACATTCACAAAAACCATTGGATTCTCTGAAGGCCAGAAAGTGGCTCCATGCGTCCCAGGCTGTGGGGCAGAGAGAGGGTGTGGGCCTCAGGGAGAGCTGGGCCTTCGGCGTGTCCCCTCACCGGGCTCTTCTGCTCTCCCCGCACAGCGGATCCGGGGTCGCAAAGCCACACTGGACGAGATCCAGACGGTGCACTCCGAGTACCACACCCTGCTCTATGGGACCAGTCCCCTCAACCGACAGAAGCTGGACAGCAAGAAGCTGCTCGGTGAGCCGGCAGGCGGGGTCCGGGCTATGTCCACCGCCCTGTGGAGATAGGGAACTGTCAGGGTAGGGAGGTGGGCCCCCTAGGGCACAGGCCATCCCCTTGCTGCACTGCCCATCTCTAGGGTGCGCGTCTCCAGTCCACATAGACTATTACACGGGTGGGGTGCACTACAGCTGGTAGAAAGGAGCAGGTCAGTGATAGGGGAGGGCTCTGCTTTTCTCCCTGATCGTCCCCTTTTTCTTCTTGCCATCTGCCCCAGAAGTAAGGTGTCCCCTCCCCAGAATAGAGCACAGACCTCTTCCAGCCGGTGCAGGCCACAGAGGCCTATCTTTTGCTTGGGTCTGGCCGCCTTTTTCAGGCATGGCGCTCGCCACCCTCTGCGGGCCCCAGCTTCCCAAGTAGCTCTGTCCCTCTTCTATGCAGGCCCCATCAGCCAGAAGATGTACGCCGTGCTGCCTTGCGGGGGCATTGGGGTGAGTAGGGTACCTGCTAATAGGGTGGGTGGGTGGCTCTCCCAGCTCTTGCCCCGCCTTTCCTGCCCACCATGGCTGCTGGGCCCACTGTCCAGGTGCCCACCCCCATTCTTGCCCTCCCCCTGCAGGGGGCACGCTGAAGCCTGCTCTCCTGCCCCCGCAGGTGGACAGTGACACTGTGTGGAATGAAATGCACTCCTCCAGTGCTGTGCGCATGGCAGTGGGCTGCCTGGTGGAGCTGGCTTTCAAGGTGGCCTCAGGAGAGCTCAAGGTGAGTGTGTACCCAAGGCCACGGCCCCGCCTTGGCTTGGTCCTCAGGGGTGGAGGACAGGGACAACTTTGCCTTTCCCTAGAGCAAGGCACTGTCCCTGGGTGCCTTAACTATCGGATGCCGGAGTCGGGGGCGGGGGAGGTGCTAGCTCCTGGACCAGCTAGGGAGGCATCCAGTGGGGACTGGGAAGGAGGCACGGGCATCTGATGCTCTCAGGGGTATCTCGAGGTCAGAGATGGTGCCTGCTGGTGCATGTGGCCTGCAGCTGTGTTCCTCGCATGAGGGTTCTCTTCCCTGCCTGGTTTATTTTTCCTCCTGTATCCACCCTCTCTGTGGCCACCTTGCCTGCCTGTCTGTCTGTTGTCTCTGACCCTCCGTCTGCACCTCTTCAGAATGGATTTGCCATCATCCGGCCCCCGGGACACCACGCGGAGGAGTCAACAGCCATGTGAGTACCCCCTCTGCCCCCGCCAGACCCACTGCCCTCCCCCCTTCCCTTTTCCCTCCCAGCTGAGCTGATGTGTCTGTTTTGCTCCGGGAGCAAACATCTGCTACAGCTGACCTCCCCAACCGTTTTCTCCCCCGACCCGGCCACCAGGGGTTTCTGCTTCTTCAACTCTGTAGCCATCACAACCAAACTCCTGCAGCAGAAGCTGAACGTGAGCAAGGTTCTCATCGTGGACTGGGTAGGCAGTGGGCTGCTGGGGTCGGGGTCTGCCTTCAGGAGGGCCTCACCCCGACATTGCCCCTTTTTCCTCAGGAGCCCGCACCACTGCTGGGCCTGAGGCCTTACCACAGCTCTTCCTGCTGGAGCATTCGCCCAGCCCTCCCATTCCCATGGGGCTCCCTCCTCACGAAGAGACTCAAAAGTGGTTTTAGCCCCGGTCCGTCTTGGCCCCCACCTTGTAGCCTCAAGCAACCGAGGTTTTCTACCTTAAATAGTATAGACCATTACCAGCATTGCTAGAATCACTCTTCTTCTTTTTTTAAGATTTATTTATTTGTTTTAAAGAGAGTGAGTGTGTATGCCTGCTGGGAAGGGCAGGTGGAGGGAGAGGGAGAGAGAAACCCAAGTCGACTCTGTGCTGAGCACGAAACTCCATGCGGGGCTTTATCTCACGACCCTGAGATCATGACCTGAGCTGAAACTAAGAGTTTGGACACTTAACAGGCTGCACCACCCAGGCGTCCCGGAGTCACTCTTGATGCAGGGGGGGGAGGTGGACTCTGCTGGGACACACAGTACTGCTCCTGGCTGCGTCGAGTAGTACAAACAAGTATGGATGTGCATTTCTATAAGTGGAGACCCTGAGCTGTTGGGTGACATAGCCACAAAGTCACATAGTTTGGGGTGTTGGGCCTGACGCTTGTGTTCCTGCTGCTGGGCACCGCTTCTCAAACCCCACCTCTCAGGGCAGCGGGAAAGGCACCCACCACTCCTGATGACTGGAAAGTACCCAGGAGCAGTCATCAGCAAAGACGACATCTCTTTGAAGCCCAGATCTGGCTTAGAAATTCATGGAAACGTTGGGTTCATCAGAATGTATCTGCTTTCAATTCCTTACCAGCTCTTATGTTTCCTCCCAATTGTTGAGTGGAATGGGCTTGCAGGCAGGTCCACCATACGTATCCCGCAGCTTTGTGTGTCTGCACAGTGACCCATGGACCCCGGGTAGAGAAGCATGGGATGATACCGTGGTGAACGGAACACGATGCCCTGTAGCCAGTGATGGGCTGCACCCCCCGAGTGTTCACCGTAGAGTGGAGGTGGGGGGCAAGTGGAATTTTGACCTTTGGGGCCAGAGCCTGGGATTTTTTTTTCTGATGCTTCCATCCCTCCCCACTAGGACATTCACCACGGCAATGGCACCCAGCAAGCGTTTTACAATGATCCCTCTGTGCTCTACATCTCCCTGCATCGCTACGACAACGGGAACTTCTTTCCAGGCTCGGGGGCCCCTGAAGAGGTAAGGTTCCTGGGCTCAAACGTGGGGCCCCTTGGGGAGGTGGCAGAACAGGACCCGGCAGGGAGCCCCGGAGGCCTGTGGTGGTGCTGGGTCCCCAGGGAGTCTGGGCTCCTAGTGGGAGGACCACACAGGCCAATTGCCCCTCCATGCAGAGCAGCGGTGAGTGGAGCAAGGGCTGGAATCAGGGCTGAGGGTGGGGGCGGCGATGTCTGGGATCCCCAGGCAGTAAGAATAACCCCTCCCCCACCGTGCTGCCAGGTTGGCGGAGGGCCGGGCGTGGGGTACAATGTGAACGTGGCATGGACGGGAGGTGTGGACCCCCCCATCGGAGACGTGGAGTACCTAACGGCCTTCAGGTGGGGACTGAGAAGGGCCAAGGGTGGGGTGGGAGCCCCCTGGGCCCTGCCATGGGGGGGCAGAAGGCACTCAGTTTGGTGCGGGTGGAGGGGGTTGTCTCTGGGTGGGTTAGAGAGCTAGGTGAGGCCTGGCCTAGCCACCCGCCCGGGTCAGCTTGGGCCCTCTCCTTTTGCAGGACAGTGGTGATGCCCATTGCCCACGAGTTCTCACCTGATGTGGTCCTGGTCTCTGCCGGGTTTGATGCTGTTGAGGGACACCTGTCTCCACTGGGTGGCTACTCTGTCACCGCCAGATGTGAGTGCTGGGGGTGGAGGGAGGTTGCGGAGCAGTGAGGAGGGGGTTGAGTGGGGACACAGAGCAGGAAGGAACTGGTACTGCAGAGGCTGGGATGATGGACGCAGGGTTGGGGGGCAGGTCCGAGACTTGGAATCATCTTGGCAGGAGCCTCCCGCTCTCCCTCTGCCTGTCTTGGACTTGGGGACAAGCAGGTGGGTGTGGGGTAGCAGAGGGTACGTCTCCTCCCAGATCATAGGGATAGAGCTTGTTGATCCCTTGTGTTTCAGTGGTGCTCCTTGGGACGTATAATTGGAATTTTAAAAAATCTCATCTGTTGTTTTATCTTTAATGGAGCATTTAGTCCATTGACATTAAATTTCATTATGGAGATGTATTGGGGCTTAAATCTGCCATCTTATTTTCTGCTATTTGTTCCACCTCTTGTGTTTATTTTCTCTTCTTCCTTACCTTCTCCTGTTTTTTTTTTGTTGTTGTTGTTTGTTTTGTTTTCTTTCTTTCTTCTTCCTCCCTTCACCCATCCCTAAAGGCTTTGGCCACTTGACCAGGCAGCTGATGACTCTGGCAGGGGGCCGGGTGGTGCTGGCCCTGGAGGGAGGCCACGACTTGACCGCCATCTGTGATGCCTCTGAGGCCTGTGTCTCAGCTCTGCTCAGTGTAGAGGTAAGGGGTACAGGGAGGCAGTGGGGGTGAGGGGCCAGGGAGAGGCTAGTAAGGGAGGGCCCCTTTCTTGATCCAGCAACACTGATCAAGAAGGTGGGAAGGTTTTCCTGGGTCCTGAAGACAGCTGCTGGCCAGGGAGGGCTTTCTGACCCAGGGTTCCTCCAGAAAGCTAGGTTTGCCCCAATCATGGGAGATCTCTGGGGCCGAATGTGGGGTGTTTAGGGGACTAGGCTCCACCCTGGCTCACTCCCCACCATGAGCC
The DNA here is from genome assembly GCF_011764305.1 of Mustela putorius furo. Taxonomy (NCBI): domain Eukaryota; kingdom Metazoa; phylum Chordata; class Mammalia; order Carnivora; family Mustelidae; genus Mustela; species Mustela putorius. Next base: position 2,477,258 of record NW_025421399.1, on the reverse strand, counting down.
TTCTCTTCTTTCCCCTTCCAGCTGCAGCCCTTGGATGAGGCAATCTTGCAACAAAAGCCCAACATCAACGCAGTGGCCACGCTAGAGAAAGTCATCGAGATCCAGAGTGCGTGAGATGAGGCTCAGACCTCAGCCAGCCAAGGGGGCAGAAGCTTACAGGACTACCAGGGCTGGGGATGTAGTATGGGGCTCTCTGTCCTCCCTGACCCCTGCTTGCCCCTTGTCCACAGGCAAACACTGGAGCTGCGTCCAGAGGTTCGCCGCTGGTCTAGGCCGTTCCCTGCGGGAGGCTCAGGCAGGTGAGACAGAGGAGGCAGAGACTGTGAGCGCCATGGCCTTGCTGTCAGTGGGGGCCGAGCAGGCCCAGGCTGCTGCAGCCCGGGAGCACAGCCCCAGGTAAGCTTCCTTTCTGACTTCTGCCCTTGCCCAAGCTGGTGCCCCTACCTCAGTGCCCACCCGCCTCAATCACCCTGTGCTTGTTCCTCCAGGCCGCCAGAGGAGCCCATGGAACAGGAGCCTGCCCTGTGACACCCTGGCCCCCAATCCTCTGGGCTTCATCATTGTGATTTTGTTTATTTTTTCTATTAAAAACAAAAAGTCACACATTCAACAACGTGTGCCGTGTGGGTCTCTCAGCCTTGCCCCCCTGCTCCTCCAAGCTGTCTTGGGCCTCGCCCCCAACTTCCCACAGCGTGGCCCACGTCTCCATTCTAGAAGTCTGCTTCCCCTGTAAGGCGTGTGTGGGGGGTGCCCTTTCCAGCCCCTCATCCGTGTTGTGTCCCATGCCCACTTTCCCGCAGGCTATCCTTTTCCTCCTTGGGGCCTGGGCCAGTTTAAGGTGGGCATGGGGGCCCAGATAGTACCGTCTGGTTTTGGGGTCTCCCTGACGGAACAGGGAACAGTAAGTTTGGTGCCTTGGCTTCAGTTGACTTGGGGGGAAATGCCTTAATTTCACCCTCCTTCCCTCTCCCAACCTCAGGGGAAGATCAGGAAGGTTGCTGTACAGTGTGAGACAGAGCGGAAGGGAGGTGGTCTCCCACCCTGCAGTTCCCCACCCTTTTCCCTCTTTGTCGTCCTCACCATCTCCGCATAGACCCCTTTCCCCTCCTTTCTCCTGGCCTTAGCACTGAGGGGCGGGCTTCTGCCCCAAGAGGTGGGCCTGTGGTCTGTGGGCCAGGCAATCTTACTTCATGCTTCTCCTGGCCTGTTTTCCGTTCCCAGGGGCTGGAGAGGGTCAGAGTGGAGATGGGATGGGGCGGGACTCCTAGGTTCTGCGGGACCGGGGGAGCTGCAGAACCAGGCCTGCTCTCTGCCTTACTCTTTTGGCTTCCCTGGCCCTCTGCTGGCACAGCCTGGGGAGGGGGAGGTGATCCCTGCAGGGGGACCCACTGCTGTTCAGGACCACATTACCCCAGCCATCCAGCAGGCCATGAGAAGGGTCAGTGGCCCACCTCCCTCCTGGGGCCTTTGACCCTGAAGCCCAGGGATGGTGAGGGTAGGGGTTCTAGAAGGGGCAAGGCCAGAACCCAGGAACCCAGGAATCTGCCCTCAGCTATAGCTTCCCTTCCTCCTGGGCTTCCTCTGCTGGTCACTAGCCCAAGGGAGCTAAGACCAGGAGGGACTGAATAGCACCCTTTCTCTTTCCCAGGAGCCCAGCCTAGCCCTCTGTTTAAGAGGTTGGGGAGCTCATAAGTCTTCTAGGGAATACAGTCTAGCCTGTAGGAAACCAAAGATGAGAAGCGGTTCCCAGGGGGCTGAGTCTTCCTCCCTCTTCCTCCCAACACCACACATAATTTCTTTCCACCCCATCCTGAGGGCCTCACCTGTTTACATATTTATTATCCTAATGGGGGCCTGAGTAGGATTGAGGGAGCTAGGAGAGGGCCAGGAGTCCCACCACCATTGGCTCATTGTGTGCTGTGTCTTGTGTATTGTTAGTGTGTTCTAGATCCTCCTGGGGGATGCATTTGGGGCTAGGCCCAGTGTAGCAAGCCTCCCCTTGCTGAGCCCCAGCTCCGGGCCCTTAACCCTCCCTCTCCCCATGGCTGGTCTGGTTCTCATGTAAACCCACTCCTTGCTTTGTCTCCCTGGATATGGATTTCAGTTAAGTATTTTGTAATCTGTTAACACTGTGTGTCCTTATGTAAATAAACTTGTTTCTGGCAGTGCCTTCTGGGGCTGTTGTCTCTCTTCTCTGGGCTTCCAAATGGAATAGAGGTTCTTATTCCCCATCCTGGCCCAAAAAACTGCTCTGCTTTTCTCCAGTCCCCGGAGTAGCCAATTTAGGAAACAAGAGGCTGGGGTGGGAGGGAGCAGTGTCTCTGTCCTCAGAGGTTAGAGACGAGGTTTCACCAAACCTAGCCATAGCATTTCATGGGACCTCTCTTGTGGCCTAGGTGGTGATGCTGGGGAGAGGGCCCAGGCGGAAGGTTTCCGTGGAAACGGGTGTCGGGGGTGCAGAACAGGTGGCCTGGCAAGGGTCTCACTTGGGACACACGCAGGCAAGATCAGTGGAAATGTGCGCATAGGCAAGAAAAGAATCCGGAAGTGTTCAAGGGCTTTATTGGGGCTGTTCTGAGCCCCTCACAGTGTTACAGGAGCCCATTGGTCTTGATGTTGCCTTAGCTCCCTGGGAGCTCAGAGGGGGAAGGCAGGATGACCAGCCTTTCTGGGAGGAGAGAAGGCCCTTCTCTGGGGCTAAGACCAGATGACGGAGCAGTGGGAGACTGAGGATGAGCAAGGCCTGCTGGGAGCTGGAAAGGGAATGGGGCTGCCTTCCGGAGTGTGGAGATCACGGAGTATTGCCTTTTTGGGGTGGGGGATGCAAATGGGAACAGGAGGCACTTGAAGTCAAGAAGAGCGGACAGGTGGTGTTTCGTGGGCACTGAACGTGTACACCACCCAGGGCACGAGGGCCAGGACCAGGCATGGCCACAGGGTGTACTTGAGGAAATTGAAGATGTAGAAAAGGCTGATCTGAGGGGGGTGGCCCAGCCAGTCCAGGGGGCCCAGCAGCCCCATGGCCAGCACAAGGCAGGCTATCTTCTGGCCATATCCCAAGTATGCCCGCCGTACCTGGGCATAGCAGGGAGAATGCAGGGCGATGCCCAGACCCAGGGCGGCCCCTGAGTCGCGGCTCAGGGAGGCAAAGGGCCGGCTATCCACGTGCACCCACTCAGGCCGCTCACACCACTTGGAGGCCAGGCTGATGGACCTATGGGGAGGAGGGTCTTTGCCAGGAAAGATTCCCCTCGAAGCATGAGGACCAATGGCTTTTAGCTCCTTTGGAGTCTACCCCCATGTTCTGCTGTGACCCCGGGAGAGTCTATTTGTGAAAAGGAACGTGTCCCCTTTTAGCTACAGCAAACCAGGGACCTACCAAGGCTAGGTAAAGGCGAAGCAGGACAGGCCCCAGCCTGCCCAAGCTTCAAAGCAGGACTTACCAAGAAAGATCCAGGCCCAGTGTAAAGAGGGTCCAATAGATGAGGCTGGCACCCAGCAAAAGGGCCAGTGAGGTCAATCCATAGAAGCTTAGCTCCCGCTCCGTGGGCACGCGGGGAGTCATGAGCCAGCCCAGGACAGCACCTAGAGAAGTGGGGTAACAGCAGCTTCAAGGGGTTTGGGGATATGAACCCCCTGAGCTGTAGGGCAGCTTGGCAAAATAGTCTGAGCTGTAAGGGCACCTTGGGGTCCACTGTACGAAGGGAAGATCCTATACCGGTCCTCCCACTGCCGAGGCACCCCCAGGCCCACCCTGGGGCCCCAGGTGCTCACCAGTTATTAAGCCACCCAACACCTGGTGAGGGAAATGTGCTAAGAGGAAGATCCGGGACAGGCCGACCGCCAATAGGAAGGTGCAGTAAGCCAGGCTGGGTATCATCCTTACCCAGTGGCTACAAAGAAAAGCAAACAGTTCAGGGGGTGTCCATACACAGCTCGGCTTCCCCCAGCACTCAAGCACTTCATGGTTTGACCAAATACCCCAAGGCCCCCAGAACTCCAGCTCCCAGGCTGCCCTGCTGCTGGGTTTTTTGGATCCAGAGATTGGGGGGATGGTAGGCAATGCCGAGGCGTACCTGTGGGTCCTCGTGGCCAGCTGGGAAGAGATGGCCGTCATGATGGGCCAGAGGGCGGCTCCTGTGATCATGCAGTGTCCAGAAGGGCTGCCTGCCAGGGGATCCAGAAGCTTGAGGTGAGAGCATGAGCGTGGAACTCAGGAGCCCCTGGTGATAGCTGAATGCAGTTGCCATTGCACACGTCCCCCTCACCCCCACCGCTGCCCCTACCCCGCCCCACCTTGGTCCAGGCTCCCTCGGCCCTGCAGCCTACTTCACCGCTGCCTGAGCCCACTGCACTCAGGTTTCTGCTTTGCCCTGTATCTCTTGGCTCTACTCAAAACAGGGTGGTTAGCTGCACTCTGGCCTGGGCGCTCTCCTCCCAGAATTCAACTCAGTCTTCCCGGGCTCTCTTTGTTCTCTGGATCAGTAACAGAGGGGCTGGGTGTCTGGGTAGGCCACCATGGCTAAAAAGCACTCTGAAACACTCACCAAACCCTAACCACACCAGGACAGGGAGGTTTGGGGCTTCCCACCTGGACCAGTTTCACAAGAAGAGGGGAACTGGTGAACCTGGGCTGGGGCCTGGCTGTAGTACCCAGACTCATGGACCCACCAAAAGGGCCTGTCTCCAAACAGAAACCTAGAAGAGAACAGATGCAAGATGACATTACACGCACATGCAGCCAGGGGAACAGGCAGGGAGCAAAAAGATGTTTTTGGAAGGCCTGCATGGTGGAGTCTGCAGGGGAGTCCAATTCTGTGCATTACCTTGCAGTGATTTTTTTTTTTAACTTTGGAAGAGAATGCACGCTATTTTTAAAGAAGTGACGAGGAGACAAGAGACCATGTGTGTGCACATGTGTGCAAGTGCACACTCAGAAATGTTCATTAGTTTCATTCTTACCCCACTGCAAGGCCAGCCCTACTCTTCTCACTCCTAGTGAGCCTGGGACCTGCCTCTTTTGCTCCCAGACCCCTACTCATGCTCCTATTTCTCCCTCTTCCTATTCCCCAAATTCCAGCCTCAATTACCTACATGTGAACTCTTTAGGTGGGTCTCCGGTGTTTGAAACCGGGAAAGGGAAATGGACAGAGGAAACTGAGAAAGAACAAGGAGGACCAAAAGCTCAAGTTCCCCTGGCCTGGCAGGTGCTTCGCTGGACCCTGGGAAACAGCACACAGAAGAGGCTATGCTGCTGGGACCAGAAAGAGAAAAGATGGCAGACCAGAAAAGATGCTGCTGGGGAGGGACACGAGAAAGGGAGCTGCCTCTCCTTGCCACCAGGTTCACACACCAGGTGCTCCAAACACACTTAGGAAATGAACAAGGGCTTTGTCACGTGGGGGAGGAGCACTGAATGTGTCTACCCAACAGAGCTCACAGAGACTCTGAGCAGAGAGAGAACACAAAGCAAAGGCAATTAGGCAAAAAGGAAATGGTGAGACCGTTGCTTTTTCCTTTTCAGGAGGGATGAAACTCTTGCAGAGAAGAGTGGAGGGGAGGGTAACTCCTATATTGTTTTTCAGCAAGTCATTTCAGCCTGTTCAAATGTCTCCTCTGAACTCCCCTCCCCCAGGCAAGGCATCAGGCAACAGGGGATGAGGTGAATGGGGAGGAGCAGCTCACACCCAGAGGGAGGCATAGCTCCCCTCTTCACCCCTGAGAGAACAGGTGGCACCAAGAGATAAGCCCTGGGGGCCCCACACACTTGGCCTGGAATTCCCAGCTTCTAAGTCTGTGTGAGGAGCCCACTAGTAAACGGAGGAGAAAAGGAAGGAGCAAGTGTTCCCTGGGAGGCAGTGCTTTTCAAGTATTACTAGGCACTCCAATTACCTGAGGTGTTTGATAAAATGCAGATTCTGATTCAGTAGCTCTGGCCTGGGGCTTGAGATCTTGCACTTCTAGCAAGTTTGCCAGGGCTTCCCAAGCTGCTGGTCCCGGTCCAGGAAATGCACCTTAATTCTCCAGCACCTTAGCAGCTATTGTGAAGCCTGGCACAAAGCATGCTTCTTAGCAACTATGTCAAATAAATGAATGACTAGATGAATGAAAGCGTGAGCTGAGAAGCAGGACTTTTTGCTACTTAAGCTGCCCTAGCCTCTTCTTAAAATACAGATTCCCAACCCTTTCCCTGAAATTTCTAAGTCTGTATGTCTGAAGTGGGATGAGGTACTGCATTCTAAAGGCGCCTCTTAGGTGATTTCTCTGGTCAGGCCTGTTTGAGAAATACGGGTTTAATGAGTAACATGGGGACTGTGAGGTCTGAGGCCAAGATGCACAGTGATGCTCAAAGGAAAAAAGTCAGGGGACACGGGGTAGGGGACAGGAGGTCTTAAGGCTATGGGTTCAGTGGGGCGGGTTGGCGGGGGATGTCCGAGACTTTAAGGCACCTGCTTAGAGAGATCAGGGCTTGCCCAGGACTCAGGGCCCTAGGGGTTGGGGGGCCAGGGCGCCGAGGGCTTCGCTGTCTCACCACTTGAAGACGAGGTTGAGCCACTCGGTGATGAGGCTGATCCAGAGCACTGCGATGCCCACGCGGCGGGAAGCGTAGTAGGCCGCGGGGAAGTAGAACAGAAAGAGGCTCTTGGGATCGCCCAGAAAGGTGACCCAGAGCCACACGTTCTCCAACCAAGGCAGTTGGTTTTGCAGTGCCTCGGCCATCGCGATGCCCGCGCCCAGCGTGGACTCCATGACGACCCAGGGGCCGGCCGGGCGGGTTTACGCTCTAAGGCGGAAGCCGAGGAGTGTCGGAAACAAGGAAGCGGCTCCCCACTGCGGCCCAAAGCCCACCTCTCTGAGCCCCCGGCTCCGCCCCCTGCCCGCGGCCGGCGCAGAGCCCCGCCTCCTGCCCCGCCCCTCAGCAGTCCCAGACTCGCGCGAGCGGGGCTTTTAGCCGGTACCGTTTCCTCCAGTGCTCTTCCCGGGCCTTCCTTTCTACTGGGCAGCGCAGGGGACAAATCTTTGCGAAGGCGTTTCCGCAGAGCCCCACGTGGCCGCTGTTGCCGGCACGTGGGCATTGGGCGCAGAGGCGGCTCTCGCTGCTGTTCCGGGTCAAAGGAAGGACTGACTTGCGGGTCGGCAACGCGCCCGGTGTTCTTGCTTTGCCGCTGCGAGGTGGATGTGTTATCACCGACAAGTGGATTCCTTCCGTACCAGACCTCTTTTCTCCGGTACCGCTACCCTCCAGAGATATTCTGAGATTTCATGAAGAGAAGGCTACGGGCACTGCTTCATCGGCATTGCCAGGCATTGCCGGTCAGCGCTGAAGCGGGACCTTAAATTTACGTACACCTCTAATCAGACCATGCTCTTCCCCCCCAGCCCAAGAATCTTCCGCCCAAATTCATCCGTTATTGATTTGGAAGCTGACAGATAAGCCTCTTAATTTTGAGGAGTCTTCTGTAAACACTTGCGAATTCTTACACGTAGCAGTCTAAGTCACACTTCCTCCCACTTCTAAGCTGGCTTTACCTTCCTCCTTTCATTTCTTTGCCTTCCAAAACCCCGATGGGCAGGTAAAACCGTGAGGTAGTAGCTGGGTTGGTATGGGAAGAGGAGGGGCACACACCCACGACAAAATTTGGAATAATCTTCTCCAGGAACACACACACAAAATAGAAACCTCAGCTATTCTAGGCGAGGTTCTGCCTAGAGGCAGAGCTGGGGTGGGAGAATGTTGAGTGGCTCCCCAGTTCTTCCTACCTCAAGCAACTTTTTTCTTGGAGAGTTTTCTGATGGGTGGATGAAATTGAGAATGTAAATATGGTTCTTGGAAAGAGATTAATTTCAGGGGCGCCTGGGTGGCTCAGTGGGTTAAAGCCTCTGCCTTCAGCTCAGGTCATGGTCCCAGGGTCCTGGGATCGAGGCCCACATTGGGCTCTCTGCTCAGCAGGGAGCCTATTTCCTCCTCTCTCTCTGACTGCCTCTCTGCCTACTTGTGATCGCTCTCTCTGTCAAATAAATAAATAAATAAAAGATTAATTTCACTAATTAAAAAGGTGTGGGGAAGGGAAGCTGGATACAAATGTCATTTCACTTCCTTGCTAAATGTTTTTCAATTGCCCCAAGGAGAAAGCCTACATTTTCTAGGTCTTTAAAAGTTTGCTCAGGCTCTACCAAGACAACCTGGTTACAGCCTACCCCCACAACTCCATTTCATCATATCTCTGAACTACTTTATGTTCCTTGAAATCACCAGTCTCTCTCTCCTTTTAGAGATCATGCTAGTCTTTTAGGTCTCAGATTTTTTCACTTCCTCTAGGAAGCTTTTCCTAACAGTACCTGACAGTCATATATATGAAAACCTATAATCATGCTACCATATAAAAAGTGGAGCAGCAGTTACATGTGACTTGAGAGGGTCAGGCTTGAAAGTTCTCTGAAAAAACACAACTAAGAAGGAGCAGTATATTTATTCCTATTACAATGATTGTACTACTATATACCCAATATTGAGAAGTTGATGTCTCTTGCAGGGCAAGGAAACACTTTTGAACTGTGTTCAGGTTAAGTAGGACCAGGGCTGGCCCTTTGCCTCTGTCTGGACTAGAGAAAGGTCAGCCTATTGTTGGTCAGATATGAGACTCCAGAATTTCCATGGAGGGAGGGGCAGTAGGTGGATTAGGGATAGAAACTGGTGATGACAGGGCTTGAAAATTGCATCTTGCATGTTTAAACTTTCATACGTCAGATGGACACTAATGGGGGAGGGCCAAAACTCCTGCCCCAAGGCCACCTTTGCCACTACTGCTTCTCATTCCTGCCCTTTGCCTGGCTTTCTAGAGAGGGCAAGATGGGAAATGGGGAAACATCTCAAGTTCCAAGGGTGATGGGTGATCATGGAGGAACAACAATTTATTAAAGACCTACTACATACCATTCATTTGTACACATCATCTCACTAAAAAATACTCTAGACAGTATTATTTAGTATAGCAGAGCAGTAAATAGCACCATCTTTGTAAATTTGCATTTGTCAGGCAGACCAAATCCTTTCTGACTGTGTGACCCCAGCCAAGTTCAGTCTAAGACTTTGGTTTCTTCCTCTGTAAAATGAAGGTGGTGTTTCTTATCCCAAAAGATTATTGGATTTTCAGTAAGTAGTAAGAGGGAAGAAATAAAGATTCAGGATCAGGTTTAGTAATTTGCTCAAATTCATAGAACTTAGCGAGTGGCAGACCTGGGATTCCGATCCCAGTTTAGCTAATCCTATAAGCAATGTTCTTTCCACTACCACTTTATAACTGGGTATAATAATTTTGGGCAAGTTTCCTTAAGTCCTCTGGGCCTCACATTCCTCATATATAAAATATAGAGTTCATTCATTAAACCCTTGTGTCAAGGTGCGCACATACGTAAACAGCAGCTCCCTCCTCCTTCCCTTTTTCATCCCACGTAGGTCATTTATCTTTAACTTCTGAAAATGACTCTGCAAAGACTTTACCAAGTGGGCCCCCAGTTGCACTAACACACTAACTCAGATTCCCCTTTATTTCCTCTTCTTCCCTTTTCCACCTAGGCTCCCGCCCCACCCAGCGCGAGGCCACGCCCTAGCGTGTGACGTCAGTGCGCCTCGTGCGTCGCGTCGCGTCGCGGCGCTCACTGGGGGCCCGGCTTTCGCCCGCTGCTGCCGCCGCCGCCGCCGGCCGCGGCTGCTCTCCCAAGATGGCGGCTCCTCCGGGCGAGTACTTCAGCGTTGGGAGCCAGGTGTCGTGCCGGACGTGCCAGGAGCAGCGGCTGCAGGGCGAGGTGGTAGCCTTCGACTACCAGTCCAAAATGCTGGCTTTAAGTATCCTTCGCTGCGCGGAGCCCGAGGCCGGGCCGGCGTGTATGTGCGGTGGTGGGGGGGTGGGGGACGACGGCGGCGGCTGGGGCCCTCTCCGGGCCTAGGGGCGACCGGCTACCGCGGCGCCCGGAGCGCATGCGCACGGGCCTGAGCTCCCCTCCCCCTCTTCGCGTGTCCCTCGGTCCGCTTTGGGGACCCTGTCTCCCACCTCTTGTGGGAGCTGGGCCCCGAGCGAGGGTCAGTGGGTGGAAGGGGGCTTGACACGAGGATGCCTTTTCGGGGGAACGCTGTGAGAGGGGACACGGTGATCCGGAGAGAGGGTGGTCGTGGGAGGGGGCTGGTGGATTGGAGCCCGGATGGAAGGGGGGCGGGTAGAATCATGTGGGGAGGGGGTGTGCAGATTAAGGAACTGCTAGTAGCTCAAGGGTATAGTTTAAGAAGGGGTGTCTTCTGGTGGGATTTGGTCCAAGGAAGGGCGGTGGGGTGGTGACCAAATGGGCCTTGCTTGCTTTGGGGGAGAGTAAGTGCAGGACAGAGTTTGTATCTGAAATGGGGATAGGGGCTTGTTTTGCTGGTGAGTGTGCATGGTGCTATTGGGGGCGGGGAGTATTGAATTAGCTTTCTCAGTCATTTGAAAATTGCTGTTTTGAGAATGTTTGCATAGGAAACCTGGTCCAGACAGAAGACCACGTTTTTTAGGGGCTCCCGTAGGGTTGTGTGGGCTACAGGTGAAAGAGTAAGTTATCTTCTCCTCCTCAGCCCAGCACATGGAGTCCTGACTTTTCCATAGTAGTTGCCTCCTGTTTTGGAAGTGGCGGTGTTAAACAGAATGGAAAAGAAGGCCTGCTTCTTTGGGGTGGAAATGATTTCTGAATTACTCCAGGAAACTCAATCTTGGAATTATAGTACTTCCTGATTGTAATAAATATGCCACCCCTTCCCCTTTCTGAGCCACAGGTGGGTTTATTTGGATTTTTTTTTTTTTTTGGAAGAGTAATCTTTTATGGCATCTTTCAAAAGGAAGTTTCCCTACCGAGTGCTGCATTTGAGTGGCAAGTATTTTAAATTATTTAATCACTTAGTTGTAGATTTGTAGCCTAGGAGGACATCCTCTGAAACGACAGCAACAGCCATGCCTTTTTTTTTTATATAAGAACTCAGATCTGGACCAAACAGACCTTTTATGATAGTGGTTTAATTGGAAGGGTTTTGGCATGAGGAATTCCTTTACTTTTAATTGGCATATAATATGCTCTTGATAAATAGTTGGAGGGCAGGTGAGTGAATGAATGAATGAATGAATGAATATATATGTATAAATGAATGATTTATTTAGCTGGGTTCACCTTGAGTGAGCCTCCTTTCCAAGTGCTGTAGTTTTCTCCTCTGCAGAATGGGAAATCTGAAATCTAAAAAAGTGAAAAGAGCAGTATATAGATGAAAGGAGTATTATACCAAGAACAGAAAGTACTGCCTCTCCTGTGTGGTTCCTTAGGTCCTAGACAAACTATATATACGGCATTAACACTGCATTATCCCTCCCTCCAACCAGAGAGGTGACAGAAACCTTTTCTGAGGTTTCCAATTTTGGATGGTATTTGGCTTTGAAAAGCTTGAGATCTTTGGGTTCTGGGTTTTGAGTGGGCAGAAGGTGGCCGGCAGAGATTCCCTGAGGAGAGCTGTGATTCTTGCAAGGCTCCCCCCTCTTGCTCATGGCACACCTGTTACACCAGCCTTGTGTGAATTGTGTTTTCCATGCCCCTTTTGGGATGTGTCAGTGCTCGGTTTGCCCCTGTTTTCCTTAACTTTATTTTCTCACCAGAATGTCCCTCTTCCAGTGGAAAGCCCAACCATGCAGACATCTTGCTCATAAACTTACAGTATGTTTCAGAAGTGGAAATAATTAATGACCGAACAGAAACCCCTCCTCCCCTAGCTTCACTCAATGTTAGTAAGGTAAGGACTTGAGGGCAGTTCTGGCTCTCCAGAATGGTGGGGAGATTTGAGATTCATTGACTTTTGGTCATACATACATTGTCCATTGTTTTTCATTTTTTCATTGACTTAAAATTGTTCCGATACCTTTTTGAAAGACCTGTCAGTTTAGGTGTTCTCTTTATTCCTGGGTATCCTCAGAAGACTTAAGAAACCTTTCAATGCCCAAATAGAGAAAGTTGAGAGTTTGCTTTTGTCCTTTGTGAAAGAGGACTTTTTTTTTTTTTAAACCTGGAGTCCATGTGTGAACTTCTGGTGTTGGTGGGGTTGGGTAGGGGTGTGGCCTGTGAACCTCCTGAAATTGTGCACACATGAATATATGTGATTTTGGTGAACATAGGGAGTACTTTGCAGATCTCTGATTCATGACCTACAAAAATTTGAAAACTACTGCGTTAGAGCTTCATTTTTGTCTTTATGTTTGTATTTTGAGGTCTGACAGAATTAGAGGCTTAGGATATTTTAATCTTGGATGGATATGTTGATAATGTGGGAACCCCCAAATCACTTTGACTCTCCAGTTCTATGAGTGAAAGTTCATGTATAATAACATTAGTAATAATACAACCCCCATGCCCTGTAGTCTTTGCTGTCCTGTACTTGGAACACTCTTTCTTCCGGAATTTGGAGCCGCATCCTTCAGCACCTCTTCCAAGAAGTCTTCTCTGATCACCCAGGCTAAAGTAATTTGCTCCCATTATTCTCTCTTACAGTACTTTATCGTTTAGAGTTAAGGTGGCAGCATTTATAGTCCAACTTGGGACATTTTTGAGAGTAAAGCATTAGTGCTTTTGTTTTACGCTGGGACAGTGGGGCAAGTATAGACCAGTGTGTCCTGGGCAAATTGAAATTTAAGATAACCCTATTTGTAGCCTTTTTATAAGTATAATTGTGTATTGTTTCTTTGCTTTTCTATCTCACCAAACTTTGTTCAGAGGTTGGGAACCATCCCTGTTTTGTATATGGCTGAATATACAGAGCCTTGCACAGAATAAGTGCTTAATATTTTTGAATGAATATTAAACCTTATTAGACATTCGATTTTAGTAGCAGCTGCTTTTCCTTAAGTCTCTTGAGTTAGTGTGGTGGAAGTTTTTCCCTCTGGAGGAGTCTTGTAATAACGTATATTCTCTTGCTTCTCTCTCGGGAATGTGGTATGTTGGCTACAATTCAGCAAAGCAAGGAAACACTCAGGCAGCTGAAACAATAGAGGGTAACTGAGGCTGGTGGAATATAGTTACCTGTGATCTGGAGCTCCCTTTTTTTCAGATTCCAGGGAAATGCCACTTGTTTTTTTAGTTATGGCTGAAGACAGATTTGGGAGGGTCTTGGGTTTCATGTTAAAGGCTGTTGCATATAGAATGTCCCATTCTTAGAAATCTATAGATTTTTTTAAATCCTGCCTTAGGTACCTTCTACTAGAATGTAGGAGCTCCTTGAGTGGTTGTCTTTTTTTTTGACTGAAGAGATTAGAAAGATTCAGGTGAAGTTGTTTATTCCTAGTATATTGAAGAGAAAGTAGTTACTTTTGGTGTCTATAAGGTATGAGAAGTTTGTTACTAAATAACTGGATGTTTAGTGAGTATTAGAGGAAAGATTATCTGGAAGGGGGATGATTTTCTCAAATGTAAAGGACTAAGTTTCTGTTCTTGGGACCAGTATGTGCCCCCATTTAGAGGGCTTGGAGTATTATGGGGGGGACTGTTAAGAGGTAATTTTCTTATGCTTGACCTCAAATATAAATAGTTCTCGGTTATGGAGTTTGTCTTTAGGGTTTTGCTTTGTGCTGGTCAGTTTTAGATTATTAGTATTGTTGTAAACTAGTTGTTTACCCACTCTTTCAAGAAAGCAGCATGAATCAATAGGTTAGGGAAGACAGAAGTTCTTACTTTTCTTATTTTGTGGCATGCTTGCCAGGTCTTGAAAAAGGTTTGCTGGGAAGAGGAGTCAGAAACTAAAAACTAAAATTAGGTTGGAGGGCTATCTTTGGACTTCATTTATTCACTCTTCCCTTCCCAGACGTGTTGAGGAGTCAGCTATATTGGCTTTCCCTTGAAACTATCGTTTGAGGAGGCTTTGTGATTCCCTGGATTCAATTAGACTTAGAAGAGCCTGCTGTACTATTACTGAAAACTTAAATCTGGGCAGTTGTTTGCGTATTGCTTGAATGGCCTGAGAAGTTCATCCCATTGAAGAACATGGACTTGGGGATTTTTTAAGATGGAGAGTTGTTTAAGCATGTTAGGAGGGAACTAAAGTGTTCAGAGATCCCTGGAAGGAAGCTGTTGCTTTCACAGTCTTAGGGAACACCACTTATGTGCTCCACTTCCAGTAGGAAGATACCATCACATGTTGGCTCATGTTGCTGATCTAGTAAGAGCTCCGTTTAATCAATCCCGTTGATATAAATTGGATATTTGTTTACTCTGACCCAGCAGGAAATGGAAGAGAAGGACTTTTGGGGGGGGGGGGAGAAAGGACTTTTAAAGAAAATACTTAATTCCAGTCCAACTAGAGAAGGTACGAACTAGCAGTTTTTAAGAGATGAGTCTGTTTTGCTTTCCATTGACAGTTCACTGCTGGCTAAGAAGTCCTGTGTCTGTCCACAGATGTGGGATGTGAGAGACAGTAGGGTTGCTGAAGGTGGAAGTTACAGGTATCATTTGATCTTCTCCATAGTACTGTGGTACCCTGTTAAAGTGTTCTGAATTTCCTGACTCTAAGACAGAAGCATTTCAATAGAAGTACAAAAGCACATCAAAGCCAGTCATAAGTGAGGTTTAGATTACTCACCCTGTGGCTTATTAGTTTATTCTGTCATGGGGAAGGTTTAATGTTTCTTTAGGACAAGAAGAACTGTAGTGTCCACGTGGCAGGATGAAGTATGATGTTTCTGAACAAGTTCCTTTGAACTGACTCTGCTTCTTGCTCTCTGGGGATGGAGATTACCCGTGGGTTAGTAGTGTTCTCAGGAGACGATTTGGGACATGTCAACATTAACAAGGTTGCTCTTGTGTAGCATTATAAAACATTTCCTGAAATCTATTTTGTGCAAGGCGCTGTGGTAAGCTCTGCTGGGGACCACAACTTGCAAAGAACTTGGACACCTCTCATTCCATTATCTCAGTCACACCGTGTGATCTTTAGAGTGTATTCTTTTCATTTAACAGATGAGAAGACAGGCTTATTAGTTTAAGTGACTTGTTCTGGGTTACGTGGCTGGTAGCATGGAAACTAATGTTTTTATGTGCCACTCTAAGCTAGCAACTGGTAGACATCTCATTTAATTCTAACAGTTCTTATGGTATGGGTACCATCAGCATCTCATAAGAGAGTAAACTGAGGCTCAGAGAGAACGAGTCACTAGCTCAAGATCATCTACCTACTAAGTAACAGAGCTGGAATTTGAACTCAGGTCTGATGTTTTGACTGCCAAGTCCCATGTTAGTAATGTTTCTACGTAGAGAAACCTGTGTGTGTGGTCAGGAGCATTGTGGTCTAGTAGAAAAAGCAGGAACCAAGCAGGTAAGTCTTTAAAGTTACTTCTCTGCCTCTTAACTGTACTAAGCATGAATTTCCTGACTGTAAAAATGGGATAATGTTAGAACCTATCTCACAGAGTTGCTGCGGGGATTAGATCAATTGATTAGAATTGGCAGGTGTTAGTTCTGTTCTTCTGCTTAGCTATTTGTAGCCAACTGATGTTCCTTGAATAGGCATAGGGGCACGATGGGAGGATGGGGGGGCATTGTGACTAAGGGAAGGCAGCCAAGAACATGAATGCTATTACTCTGTCAGTCTTTCCTGGCTTTGGATCGACATTTGTTCAGTTATCCGAACTTGCCAACCCAAGATTGGGGAAAATCAAAATTGTATTGAATGCCATTAATATGTAACAGAGTTAAATATTTTTAAGAGATCTCTTCTTGGTGACCAGAATTAACTTGAACTTCGAGAGCAGTGTTACCAGGTGGTGTAGTTAACACTTGACTGGGTACTGGAGTTTAGAGTGAGTAGTCACAGAACCTAGGAGGCTGTGCTTTCAACCTCTGAGACCCTTAGGAAAGAACTCATGGACATAGCCAAGGCAAGTGTATGTATGTATTAAGATAAATGCATCCAGTGCATTGAATGAGATGTAAGTCATCTTCTCACTTTGCTGAGTCGGAGAAGACTTTCTTGAAGAGATATTTGTGAGTTGTGGGGGGAGGCAGGAAAACTGACAAAGCATAGAAATTGAAATCCGCAGATAAGGTATCCACCTCCCTTACCAAACCACTGACTAATTTGTCAGCCTCTTTTATCCATTTATTACCTCTTTAGATCTTGCTAACAAGCATTGAGTTACCAGATGCACCCAGGAAGAAGAGATTCAAAAGCTTATCATTAGCCCCTGGTAATGAAGAAGGAGTTGGGTGCCTTTGGATAAAAAAGGGTATTTGGAGATTGGGTGCGGTAGCAGGGAGGTAGTTCTGGAACGGCTGAGAAAACAAAAGAGTCACAGAGTTCACTTTAAAAAAAAAATTGTTTACCTTTAGGTAGTTGTCGTATTCAGGGAAGAGCTGGCTTACTCTTTGTTTTGAGTTCTCCCGATTTCAAAGCTAAGGTTTAGGTTAGGGGCACCTGGGTGACTCAGTCGTTAAGCATCTATCTGCCTTTAGTTCAGGTCATGATCCCTGGTCGTGCCCCGCATCGGGCTCCCTGCTTGTCAGGAAGCCTGCTTCTCCCTCTCCCACTCCCCCTTCTTGTGTTCCTTCTCTTGCTCTGTCTCTCTCTGTCAAATAAATAAATAAAATAAAAAAAAAAATAAGGTAAGGTTTAGCATAGCCATAGACTTTCCAGTGATTTGAGGGTTAATTCCCAAGTACAAGTACACTTCTGGAGTGGTTAATAGCTGCTGCCTTACGGCCTTTGTTCGTGGATCTGTCTTGTCAGGTGGGCCCTTGACCATATCGTGACCCTAATGTGTGGAGATACGGAGTTAGCACCGATGGAAACAATTATGTTTCTAGAGAAAGCAAGTCTTTTTTGTCAGATAAAAATTTTTCTAGCTTTTAGAAGCTGTATATAACCTATTGGCTCACTTGATTAAGTGTAATGTCAAGGCCCCAGTACCAGGTTAGAGTCCACCAGTGTTTTGCCCATGGCTGTGAGCAGACACAGCTGTTTCCTTATGAAAGTGTCATGGTTTAGGTTGGGGGTGAAAAGGAAGAGCCCATTACTGCTGTGTGACAGGACGTGTTAAATAGTGAGTGGTATCAGATGAAGTTAGCAAGTTTATTTTAATTTAGATTTATTTATTTATTTTAGAAAGAGGGAGAGCACATGGGGTGGGCAGAAGGAGAGGGAGAGAGAATCTCAAGCAGACTCCCGCTGAGTGGGAAGCCTGACAAAGGGCTTGATCCCAGCACCCTGGGTTCATGACCTGAGCCAAAGGCAGACGCTTAAGCAACTGAGCCACCCAGGTGCCCCTTGGCTTAGGTCTTGATCTCAGTGTCTTGAGTTCAAACTCTGCCTTGGGGTCCGTGGTTCAGCAGGAAGCCTGTCTAAACAATCACTGGCCTTCTGAAGTGTGTCACATTTAGTGGCATTCAAACTTTAGCGTCCAAATGACAGAGCCATAGCGGGGGATGCAGTGCTCTGGGCTGGGGCTTGTGGCTCAGTTAGCTATAGCGCATGGCAGCCAGTCCTGTGAGCCTTCATTAGGTTGTTAAGGGTTTAGTTGCAAAGGGGGCTTTCTTGACATCGCGGGGTGTGGAGACAGTTGCTAGGCCCAAGTTACTGGCAGAGTGCGCCACCTGTGTGTGACTGAAGCCACCTCTGCACTCTGACATGGAGGTGGTTTAAACTGAGGGCTGTACTGCTGGGTCAGTGGGGGTATCGCTTCTGCTGTTAAGGGCATCCTAACTCTTTGGTCTTACAGCTGCAGAACAGGCTTGTGGAGAAAAGGGTGATGCAGTCAAGTTCTAGCCCTGGAATTTTGAGACTAACTTAGGTAAATATCAGAAACTACCCTGGAGAGTTCAGCAAATTGTACCTGAAGTGGAAAATGAAAGGATCTGCACACTGTGTCAAAAGCCAACTGTGTGTGTGGTCGAATGTGGGGAGTTTGAAGAGCGGAGTTCTTCCAGCAGCTAAATTGTGTGACCATGTGTTAGTCACTTATTAAAACTGCGAACTGTTCTGTGAAATTCTGATAGTTGAGGTTTCTTTTCCTTTTATCCTCTTTTCCTCTCATTCCCCTTCCCTTCCAGGCACTGGGAATGTTAAGATGATTAAGACCGCCTTTTGCCCTCAAGAATCCCATGTGTGTTGGTGGTGGCGAGGGAGAGCAGCATTTAGCTGCTGCTGACAGTACGGTGGGGTCCGTGTTACGAGAGGTGTGAGCAAGGTGTTGTAGGCGCATAGAACAGGGGCCAGCGAACTTTCTCTGTGAAGGGCCAGATAGTAAATATTTTAGGTTTGTGGGATATCCATTCTCTGTCACAACTACTCCACTTTGTCTTTGTAGCAAAAGCAGCCATAGATGATACAGAAACAGGTGGGTGTGGTCTTTCCAATATGGCATAACTAAAACAGGTGGTTGGCTGAATTTGGCCCAGAGGCTCTGGTTTGCCAACCCTTGGCGCAGAGTGGTAAACATTTTAGGGAAGGCTTTTCTGTTGTAATAGTGGAGTAGGGTCTTGAAGAGCAAATAATAAAAGGAAGGAACTTAAATGGAATCAAGCTAATTTGGAAGGTGCTCAGTTTGTCCGTCTACAGTTTAGAAGCTTTTGCTCTTCTGTCGGGAAGCTAACCTGGAGGTTATTAGTTCTCAGAGGGAGGGAATAGACTTGTTACGTGCTGGGATTGTTTATTTATTTATTTGACATAAAGATCACAAGTAGGCAGAGAGGCAGGCAGAGAGGGGGTGAAGCTGGCTCCCTGCTGAGCAGAGAGCCCGATGTGGGGCGTGATCCCAGGACCCTGAGATCATGACCAGAGCCGAAGGCAGAGGCTCAACCCCCTGAGCTACCCAGGTACTCCACTTTCTTTCTTTCTTTTTTTTTTTTTTAAGATTTATTTATTTCAAAGTGGTAGCATGAGCCAGGGGAGGGGCAGATGGAGAGAATACTCAACCCCACTCCCCCCACCCAGGTGCCCCTAGATAAATATTTAAAAAAAAAAATAGAAAATGAGGGTCCAGGGAGTACTTACAATTATTGGCCTGAAATTCTTTGTCACACAAGATGTGTTTTCTGAAAAACAGTTTTATGATTTACCTTTAACAAAAGAAATAAAGGGGTGCCTAGGTGTCTCAGTAGGTTAAAGCCTCTGCCTTCGGCTCAGGTCATGATCCCAGGGTCCTGGGATCAAGCCATGCATCGCATAGGGCTCTCTGCTCGACGGGGAGCCTGCTCTCCCCCACCCCCCTGGCCTGGCTCTCAGCCTACTAGTGATCTCTGTCTGTCAAATAAATGAATCTTTAAAACAAAACAAAAATAATGTTCTTGACGTTTAGGGTGAGACTGGGGCCCTTTTCAGGTAAGAGCAGTCCTTCTCTAGAAGGCAGATAGCTTTGTTCTGAACTGGAGACATTGGTGGAAATGCCAGAATACGTTGACAAAAAGAGAAGGTGGCAGCTGAATTTTAAAAGTTTTTCCTTTCTGGAAAAAAAAAATGTTTTTCCTTTCTGAAAGTATTTTCTTTTGCATTCAAATTTATATTTTCAACAATAATTTAGACTTACTTAGGTGAAGCTGTTTGTAGCAAAGGATTAAGAATGTAAGTAAGCTCTGGGGGTGTCTGGGTGGCTCAGTGGGTTAAAGCCTCTGCCTTCAGCTCGGGTCATGATCCCAGGGTCCTGGGATCGAGCCGCGCATCGCGTGGGATCGAGACCGCGCATCGCACTCTCTGCTCAGCGGGGAGCCTGCTTCCTCCTCCCTCTCTCTCTGCCTGCCTTTCTGCCTACTTGTGATCTCTGCCTGTCAAATAAATAAATAAAATCTTTAAAAAAAAAAAAAGAATGTAAGCTCTGGAGTCAGACTGGGTTGAAATTCAGATTCCCACTTGTGGCTTGGTAAACTTGGCCAAGTCACTAAGTTTCTCCATCTATTAAGTAGGAGGAATTTTAGTCCCTATTCTGTAGGCTTGTACAGATTTTTTTTTTTTTTTTACGATTTTGTTAGAGAGTGAGCACAAGTGGGGTGGGGGGAAGGGGGAGGGGGAGAGAGACAAGCAGACTCCCCACAGGAAGCCCAACATGGGACTTGACCCCAGGACCCCGAGATCATGACCTGAGCCGAAGGCAGATGCTTAACCTACTGAGCCACTCAGCACCCCATTGTGCAGATTAAATGTTTTAATACACGTGAGGTGTGTAGCTTGGTGCCTAGGATGGAGTAGGCTTTCACTCAGCAGGTTGGCTCTTAGAATTTTAATATTAACTATCAAGCCTCTTAGGCTCTATAGTTCCTATTTGATTCAGTGTTTTTATACATTATTATATATTCTAAGATATTAAGACAAGTGGGGTACTCTATTTTTGGAGTTCCCAACTATCCAAAGTTGTAAAGAACAGTATTTTACTGAAACTGTCAGATAGGAGCTTTCAGCGAGGGAACAGGAAGACTTGGGGAAACTGATTGGAGGCTGGAACAAATATTTTTGAGAGCCTGCTTGTTGCTAGCTAGGAAGGAGGGCTTTCTGAGGGCGCACCCCAGGATGGGGACCGCAGAGGCAAGCGCAGGCCCTAGGATGCTGGTGGTTCTTGGCCGCCACGGTTCTCAGCCGCCATGGGCTGTCATCCGTCCGCCTCCACAGGCATGATAGCCAGTGCCGGCAGGTCCCGGGTGGCAGCTGCAGTGCTTCCTTGCCTCCGTGTGAGGGCAGCTGGCTGGACGGCCTGCGTGCACACATGAGACAAACTCAGAGTGGCTCATTGGAGTCAGTAGGTCACATCCAGTGTGTTCCTCTTTGGACTCTGCTTCCCTTGTTGTCTCAGCTGTCGCAGCCTGTTAAATACTTGCGGTAGGAACCTGTCTGGGTTCCCCACAGCGCCTGTGCTTCCCCAGTCTGGGTGTGTGGGGCTAAGCTGGCCCAGCTGGTGACTCAGTAACAAGATGAAGTGCGTATCGCTTAGATTTTGTCATTGTGGCTGCTTCCTTTTCTCCATGTCACTAAGTGTAGGAGGAGAGGTTTGTGCATTAGTTCACTCATTCAAGGGTTACCCCACAGCAGGCATGACTAGATGCCTTTTAATATTGATGTGCTTTGGTATCAAGTTCACATACTTTTCTCTGTTGCCCACATCAAGTTGCTATATCCAGAACGGCCACGGGAGGAAGCACTGGTTAGTAGACCAGGAATAGTTGTTTCCACTGAGTTTCATACAAAATAAAAGGAGAGGCAGGTAAGCACAGGTTGTCTTGTGCAGTCATTTCAATGAAGCCACATGCACATTAGTAATAAGTACTCATAGGTTTGTGCTTCTCACTTTGCCTGAACTCAGTTTGTAAAGTGCTACCTTTAATAGTCTTGGAGATTCTCAACAGTTAGTACTTCATTTTTTTTTTTTTAAGATTTTTGTTTATTTGACAGAGAGAGATCACGAGTAGCAGAGAGGCAGGCAGAGAGAGAGAGAGAGGGAAGCAGGCTCACTGCTGAGCAGAGAGCCCACTGTGGGATTTGATCCCAGGACCCTGAGATCATGACCCGAGCCGAAGGCAGCGGCTTAACCCACTGAGCCACCCAGGTGCCCCAGTACTTCAGTTTTGATTGGAAGAGAGGCCAGCAGCTAGCATGCTTCACTGAAAATAGATGTAGTATGGTGGTAGTCATTGAATTTTTAAAAATTGCCATCCTGGTTATCTTCCCAAGTTTGTTTATTTATTAAGATTTTATTTACTTATTTGACAGAGAGAGATCACAAGTAGGCAGACAGACAGTCGGGCGGTGGGGGCAAACAGGCTCCCTGATGAGCATGGAGCCGGATGTGAGGCTCCATCCCAGGAACTTGAGATCATGACCTGCGCCAAAGGCAAAGGCTTAAACCCACTGAGCCACCCAGGTGCAGTCTTCCCAGGTTTAAAAGGTACACCCTATACACCCTACACCTCTACTGAGGGCAGCTTTTATTGGTTCCTTCTAGTGGTTTGACAGTAAATGTAAACTTACTATCTAGGAGTAACTGGACCATTTATACATATGCATGAGTGATGTGAGGGGATTCAAACCTAAGTAACTGCTAACTTGAGGGTAGAGTGATAGTCATTTGCTTTACAAAAGGAGTCTTATCTACGGTTTTCATGAATTTTCAGGAACATGCCTAAAAAGAGCAAGGTAATCTCACCCCCAGTTTTGAGAGACTTCTGGATTCCTTTTGTGAGGGTAACCATCCTTATTCCTGTTTGTTAGGCTCCTCTGAGGGAGAAATTTACCCCTTTGTATAAGTTCCAGGTGAAAGAAGATCTATGTAGCTGAATCAGATAAAAACATTTTTCAGATTGCCATGAAAATACAATTCATAAACAGACAGCAGGAGGTTTCAAAGGTTGCATTGCATCCAGATCCCCCAGAGCACAATTGCAGGTACAAGTAGAGTAATTGAGAATATTGGGGCAAATTGAAATACAGTCAGTTTACTCTGATTTCTGTTGACTTTTCTTTCTTTTTTTTTAAAAAGATTTATTTATTTATTAGAGAGAGAGAGAGGCAGAGAGGCAGGCAGAGAGAGGGGGAAGCAGGCTTCCTGCTGAGCAGAGACCAAATCGCGGCTTGATCCCAGGATACTGAGACCATGAACTGAGCCGAAGGCAGAGGCTTAACTCACTGAGCCACCCAGGCGCCCCTCTGTTGATTTTTCTAAGGCTCTTTTTTTTTTTTTTTTGGTAAAGATTTTATTTATTGGAAAGCAAGAAAGGGCGATGAAGGGCAGGGAGAGGGACAACCTGACTTCGCACTGAGTGCGGAGCCTGCTGCAGGGATTGATCTCACGATTCTGAGATCACGACCTGAGCTGAAACCAAGAGCTGAAACAGGAGTTGGACACTTAACCAGTTGAGCCACACAGGTACCCCTCTAAGGCACTTTATCATTTAGCATTTGGGACCTGTTTGCACTATGAGTTGAAATAGAGAATCATCTAGTCTATTCTCCTTTGCTCTCAGAGCCTTTAGAGGAGATTATACACCTGGTATTTTGGGGGGCTGGAAGCGTATTTTGAAATCCTTGTTTTCTAACTGTTGCTGTTACTCAGGCTGTCCAAAGGAATCACTTCTGGCTGAGATTTATATACGTTTTATTCTGCCTCTGGCAAGAATTCGAAAGTGACTCCTTTCCTAGCCTTTTTCCTTCTTCTTCTAGCCTAAATTTGTCAGTTCTGTTCTTAAACATTCAGCATAGGTGCCTGGTTTCCTGAGCCATTTCCTCTCTTACTGAATGGGTGAGGTTAGTTTTTAATTTGCTATGTAGGTGACAAGGATATTTTGCTGGGGGTATCCTCTCTTGTCTAGTCAACACAAGCTTTATAGAAGCAGCTTTGTCTGATCCAACACAGGGAGATGATTTTGGTTTTCAGGGATAAACTTTGTTTTTTTTTTTTTTAAAGATTTTATTTATTTGAGAGAGAGAGAGAGGGAGAGAGAGAGAGAGAGCATGAGAGGGGGAAGGGTCAGAGGGAGAAGCAGACTCCCCGCTAAGCAGGGAACGCGAGACTCAGATCCTGGGACTCCAGGATCATGACCCGAGCCAAAGGCAGTTGCTTATCCAGCAGAGCCACCCAGGCACCCACGTTTTTTTAAAAGATTTTATTTATTTATTTGACAGAAAGAGAAAGATCACAAGTAGGCAGAGAGGCCTACGTTGGGTGGTGGAGGGAAGCAGGCTCCCTGCAGAACAGGGAGCCTTATGTGGGACTTGATCCCAGGATCCTGAGATCCTGACCTGAGTTGAAGACAGATGCTGAGCCACCCAGGCGTTCCAGGGATAAACACTTTTTTTTTTATTTTTTTAAAAGTTTATTTATTTATTTGACAGAGATCACAAGTAGGCAGAGAGAGAGGAAGGGAAGCAGACTCCCCGCTGAGCAGAGAGCCCAATGTAGAGCTCTATCCCAGGACCCTGGGATCATGACCTGAGCTGAAGGCAGAGGCTTTAACCCACTGAGCCACCCAGTGCCCCAGGGATAAACTTTATTTTTTTAAGATTTTATTTATTTATTTATTTTTTAAAAAGATTTTATTTATTTATTTGACAGAGATCACAAGTAAGCAGAGAGGCAGGCAGAGAGAGGAGAAAGCAGGCTCCCTGCTGAGCAGAGAGCCCAATGTGGGGCTTGATCCCAGGTCCCTGGGATCATGACCTGAGCTGAAGTCAGAGGCTTTAACTCACTGAGCCACCCAGGCGCCCCAGGGATAAACGTTTTTTTTTTTAAAGATTATATTTATTTATTTGACAGAGATCAAAAGTAGGCAGAGAGGCAGGCAGAGAGAGAGAGGAAGGGAAACAGGCTCCCTGCTGAGCAGAGAGCCTGATGTGGGCTCCATCCCAGGACCCTGAGACCATGACCTGAGCCGAAGGCAGAGGCTTAACCCACTGAGCCACCCAAGCGCGTGGGATAAACATTTTTTTTTTTTTTTTTTTTTTAAAGATTTTATTCATTCATTTGACAGAGAGAAATCACAAGTAGATGGAGAGGCAGGCAGAGAGAGAGAGAGAGGGAAGCAGGCTCCCTGCTGAGCAGAGAGCCCGATGCGGGACTCGATCCCAGGACCCTGAGATCATGACCTGAGCCGAAGGCAGCGGCTTAACCCACCGAGCCACCCAGGCGCCCCGGGATAAACATTTTTAAAAAGACCTGCAAGTGAGACCTTCCTGCCTGTTCACAGGGTAAGGTAAATAGCTGCCTGGTCACTTGCGCTCCATAGGAGCCCTGGGAGAGTGTGGTTAATCCAGGGGAGCACTGTTGCCCCCTGGTTTTCCCTTCTTTCCTTGAAGACTTCAGGTTTTGTACAGGGTTGTTTGGCAAGTGAGACTCAGGGAAACTCCTTATTATCAGGGTTTTCTGGGTGACTAAGTTTTGCTTTTTGCTGCTTAAAATAGGCCATCAGTGGTTCTTTTTCTATAGAGACCGGGAGCTTTCTTGCTGCAGTTGGGATTGCTGAGGCTCTGGGGAATACTGTCAGCCCTGTGCATTTCTTTCTCTGTGGAGTTCTAGCCTGGTAGGGCCAGAATGGCAGGACCAGGCTTGAAAGATTATTTATTTAGTGCTGCTGTACTTGCCTCTCTCCACGTGCTGGGGACTATGTGAAAAGGGAGCTCAGGCTTCAGATCACTGCAGAGTTCTGGCCTTTCTTTCCTCTTTTCCCTGGGGACACTGAAATGACAGCATGCATGACCTCTCTCTTCTGTGTTCATACCCCTCACCCCTCAGATGATTTTTGAAACTCAGAGGCAGTGCTCCCCATAACCCAAAGGTCTCCTTTTCTCTTCTTCATGGTCAAACCCACACCTTAATAAAGTGCTTCATTTTGCTAACAATTAGATACTTTGCCTAAATAAACAAACTGTATTTGGTCTATGGTTTGAGGGGTCACTGTTAAAATGGAATAGAAATGTTTAGGAATTCCAAATATCCAGGTACTTGGGGATGTGTATGAGGTGTGACTCTCTATTATAAGGAGCTGGTATTTGGGGACAAACTGTTTGTTCTCATGTGTGTGTCTGTATGTCTTTAGTGTACTAGCTGCAGCATCGTGCTCATGTTTGTGGGCCTGAAAAATCTCCAAATCATTTGTTTGACTTTCAGATGTATTTTCTGCCTTTCATTTTAACCATCTTGTCCAGCACATTTGTTTTGCTCTACACTGAAACGAATTTGTACTTCTGGAGTCTCTAGCAACGAGTACAGTAGAGTGGGGACTAGAAGTGTATTAGAGGGACAGTAGGGGTTGACAGGGCAACCCACCCCTGTTGGAAGGGATTTACTAGATTTTAGTAGACTACAGTAGTCTCCCCTTATCTGCAGGGTTTGTAGTCCCAAGACCCTGGAGGATGCCTGAAACCGGAAATAGTACTGAGCCCTATATGTATTAGTTGTTTTTTTTCCTTCCTGTACACACATAACTATGATAAAGTTTAACTTATAATTAGTCACAGTAAAGACTAACAACAATAATTATTAATAACAGAAAAAGTATAACAATATGCTGTAATAACAGTTACGTGAATATGGTCTCTCTCTCTGTCTCAAAATACCTCATTGTATTGTTTTTACTCACCCTTGTGCTGATGGGAGGTGATAAGATGCCTCTGTGATGTGATGAAATGAGGTGAATGATGTAGGCACTGTGATGTAGCATTAGGTTATTGTTGACCTGACCTGATGATAAGTCCAGGAGGAGCGTCAGCTGTTTCCAGACCAAGGTTGACCCTGGATAAGAGGAGGGGAGGCGCGGGGAACTACTGTACTAGAGTTTGTTAGAATTTCTTTTGATCAGTTTGTGAGCATTCCACTAGAGGGCAGATAAGGAATGAACATAAAGTAGAATGCAAACCATTCCATATTCTAAAGAGTAGGATATCGGTCTTTTAAGTTGAAGGTCGACAGTATCCATGGGTTAGGTTTACTTGAGTTTTGGCTCCCCATGTGAGCACAGATAGTGGTACCAGAAAGGTCGTCTTTAGAATCTAAAATTCTCGTCTCTGAAGGTGTCATAGGCATTAATTTCTAAACCTGAGACTCTAGCAGTGACTGATAAAAATTCTTAATTTTCTCCTTTCATAGATATGTGTGCGTTACCTTTTTTTCCGACTGTCACTTCCCAGTCCCACTGTGTAACATTGCTGTGCTTTATTTTCTGCCTAGCTCCTTTTAGCACCGTCTGAAGTTACTCTGTTTTTGTTCGTGGTCTCTGTCCATTCCCCGCCTCCGTGCTGTATCTCTAGCCTAGCACAGCGCATGGGTACCTGGTGGGCGCTCAGTAAGTGGATGGAAGGAATGTTTGCCACTGTAGCGGTAACTATTCAGGCATCTTGGGGTGCACTTTGTTTCACTTTTGGACTCTGAGAAAACTGAAGCTACCAAACCAGTCTTTCCTAGCCTCCTTTCCTCAACAGGTCCTGACTGTTGGGAAGAATGAAGGTGAATGCTTTTCTGAGTCTCTTTCCTCTCCCCCACCCTAGCTTGCCAGCAAAGCACGGACAGAGAAGGAGGAGAAGCTGAGCCAGGCCTATGCAATCAGCGCTGGTGTTTCCCTAGAGGGCCAGCAGCTCTTCCAGACCATACACAAGACGTGAGTCGGGGGAGCATAGGGGTCCCTTGTCCCCGGGGGCGATGCTGCCTGGCCGCGCTGTGTGGTAGTCGTGTTCCTGAAGGTCAGCAGAGGTGCTGGGTAGTGTGTCGGCAGCACCTCGGTGTCCAGGGACGTGGGTTTTCCCATCCAGGAGAACGGTGGAATCGCGGGCAGGTTGTCTTCCCTGGCCTTCGTGCCTTCAAGTGCAAAACTTCGTTTGGGATTGGATTTTCCTGAAGATCCCTTTCAGAACTGATATTCAATAATTTAGAACTCGTGGCTTCTTTCTCTTTATTATTTTGATCTTGTAACTTTCTCCAGAAGCTGATGCAGTTTTACTAAGGGAGAGTTACGTGTCTGTTTCTTTCTAATTAATTGTACATCGGGGTGTATATAGGGTTTAGGGAAAGCAGAAGGCCACCTTATTACCACCTCCTAAAAGACATTTTGTCACAGCAGAAGTCATTTGACTCTCCACTAGCTTCCCTAGCTGCTGAAAAACTGAAACATTTGACACTCCCCCCTCCCCCCTGCTGCCTTCTGTTACCCTATTTAACCACCTGGGTCTGGTGCACAGATGGCAGCTGGCATCAGAGCTGTCTGAGGCCGTGGTATGAGTGTCTGAACATTTACAGGTATGTGAGGGAACTCTGAGGAATATCAGCTGCCCTGCGTTTCCCCAAGTGTGAACTGGAATGGGTTTTCCCAGTCTGGCAAGTGCCCAGCTGTCTGATAATTGAGAGGGGCTGGTTTGAGGAGCGGTTTCCGTTTCGGGAGGTAGGGGACAGTGTGCAGATCATAGCAAGTTGGGGGAATTTCTTTTCCCATCTTTCTAAAGGTGCTATTTCCCCCTAGGTCAAAGGTTGGCAAACTGCAGGCAGATCAACTCCTTTCTTTATGTATCATCTGTGGCTGCTTTTGTAGTAGGCACAGCAGCAGAATTCAGTGGTTATGACAGAAATTGGATGGCGCTCACAGCCTCAAATACTTACTGTCTGACTCTGTAGAAAAAGGTTGCCAGCCCCTGCCCTAGGCTGCTACTTTAGTTGAATCTAGTGGCCTGAGCCTCGCTGTTCATTTGAATTCAATTTGGATTAGACTTCTGAGGCTGCCACCAAGGTTTCTCTGGTTTTCTAGGTCCCCATTGCTTCTGAGTAATTCTTCTGGGCTCTCCTTGGAATGAATGTGCATCATGTCATTGCTTTTCCTAGCCAGTGATGCCCAGGGGCTTTCTTGGCTACGGCACCCTACGGGCTGCTGGCCTCTGGTTACTGTGTGAGCTGTGAGCTGAGAAGTTGGGGTCAGTTTTCCCGAGTTACTTATTCATCAGGCAGGAGGTGTGGGATGCCTCCAAGAGGCAACTTTCACCTGCTTTCTTCTCCTTCCAGCATTAAAGACTGTAAATGGCAAGAAAAAAACATCGTAGTCATGGAAGAAGTTGTTATTACACCCCCATATCAAGTGGAAAACTGTAAAGGCAAAGAGGGGAGTGCACTGAGCCATGTACGCAAAATAGTAAGTAAAGGAGCCGGGAACCTTTAGAGAGAGGGATTCCTTGGCCTTCACCCCTCCGGCCTCAGGGCAGGCCCTTGTGCTGCAGTCTCTGCCTGCTCTGACATGCCAGCCCGAGAGCAGCCCTGCCTAGTCCCCTGTCCCCTGTGCTGCAGTGCTCCACTGCTGTGCCTGGGCCACTTGTGTGGGGAGGGAACCCACTGGGCAGTGTGATAAAGTGAGCGCTCAGCCCCATGTCCTCGGCAGTGTGGCTTTTCAGAATTAGCCAGACCATTCCATGGGACTGCGCCTGAGCAGTTCCTCTCATCCCAGGCTGGGTTCTTCTCAGGATGGGCTGGTTGGTATCAATCAGTTGCTTTTGGCGTCTGTGACCCTGCATATGTCATGTGACTGTCTCGACTGAGTTGCAGCATTTGTAAAAACACTCTGAGCATCAAGAGACCAACATTGTGGGTGTAAAAAGTCTAATACTGTGAATTCCCTGTCAGCTTTTCTGCACTTACATGAAGAGGGGAGAGGGAGTTGGGGTCAAAATAATCTCTTTTCATACTGCGTTTGAGCTTACCGGTTCACTTTCTTTTAGACAGTCTGAGCTGAAGGTGCAGCACATGCGGCTGAAACAAAGAGGCCGCCACCTCTCCCTGGCCAAGAAGGCCCGCAGATAGCGAGGGCAGAGGGGCCTGAATGGTCCCTGAGCTGGACAGCCAGGACAGGCTGTGGAGGCCTGGCATGAACTGTTTGGGAGGCCTTGGTGCCCATCTCCTGTTCTGACCTAGGCTGAACTGGTCTCTTTCAGGTTGAAAAACATTTTAGAGACGTGGAAAGCCAAAAGATACTGCAGCGTTCACAAGCCCAGCAACCACAGAAGGAGGCTGCCCTGTCATCCTGAGTCCGCACACACGGAGGACTCTTCCAGCATCCAGCCGACAAGGCGATGGTGGTGGCTTCGGCGGAGGCAGGCCGGGGGAGGGAAGGGATCCTATATTTCCGTTGGCTCTTGTTAACAAAGGGTCGGCATTTCCAAATCTTAGACTTGAACAAACAAAACACCCAACAAAAAAGAACAAGAGAATAATTTAAAAGTTGAATCATTACTTGACTAACAGACTTCGGTCCACCATGTCCTTTTCACAGCCCCCTTCTGGAACAGTCACCTTGTTAATTTTATTTTTGAAAATTCCTTTCCTGCTCTGCCCTTTCACCTCTGACTTTCCTAGTCTGTCCCTGCCATTCTGTTTTTATAAGTGGCTACACTTGCCTTCTGAGTGATTGAAAGAAACTTTTACATCTTCTCTTCCAAAATAAAAGTAACAAGCTGACTGTGATACTTAAGTTGAGACTAGAGCAGCAGACAGAGGTCTCACTTTAAATTTGTCTTTTTTTTTCTTTCTTTTTTTTTTTTTCCTTTTTTTGCACAGGGCATGGCTTGAATTAGTTTTATTTTTCTTAACTTTAAATATATATATGAAAATATATATTAAAATGTTCTCTAAATATTTTCTGCTTCTTGCAGGTCTCTTTTTACTAGATCATGGCCGCTCTTCCCACCTCATCCCTTCGAAAATAAAAATGTATTACCCTCCCCACCACTTATAGCCAGGCAACTAACTTGACTTGGTTCACAGCAAGAATCTTCTGCAGCACTTTCTAGAGCCAGTGTTTGCAGGTGGGATTCGGCTGTGAGGGTTCCTGATGGCTTTTTAGTCTTTAACCGTGTGTGTGTACCAGTCTCACATTGGGCCAGAACCTCAGGATTCTCCCTCTGCCTTTTGTCTTACTTCATGGTACTAGAAGAACTTCCTCACCACTCTCCTGTCTCCTAGATGGGAGAGTCCGCTGCCCTGTCTCCTGTGCCCTCTGCAGGAAGAAAACTTTTGCATGGCACGTCTCAGCTCCTCCTCGAAGGATGATTTTCTTCCATAAGAAACCTGGAGCCCACCTCTCCCGGTCTCTCGAAGTCTGTATCCAGAGCCACTAGCCCAGGAGAAAGCTTGGGTGACCTGTAGTTTCTCTTCTCCCACCAACCTCCTGCTTTTATGCCCTTCCCCACCCCCTTAAATTTTACAAGCTTATGATAGTTTGTATGTGCTCAGCCGATGGGCAGAAAACCTGGAGAGAACTTCTGGACTTTAGCCCACCAGTTTGTCTGGTTTGACTAACCTGCTGAGCGCAAAAACTGGCACGCGGTGCCCCTGTGCCTTCAGGGCAGTCCAGTGGGGCCGAGTGTGCCACCAGCTGAATATCAGGCACCTAGTGGGAAGTGGGTGATGCTCATGTGACTGGCTAGAGCTTTGGGGGTGGGGTGGGGGTTAACTACTATCTTTTTGGCCATGATCTCTTTCCCCTTCCTTTTTTTTTTTAATTAAATAAATGGATCAAAATTAAATAATTCAAGCCCTGCCTTCAAAATGAAATTTTTTTTTTAGTATTGTTTAGCAAAAACAATAAAACCCAAATTTTTTTAACCATCACTCATGTCTCAGGTTTGTACGTGCTTTAGAGACCCCAGAGGGTGGGGGCATAAGGGGGGGTGTTTGGTAATCTTTCCCTTTAGATTCTCTGCTTTCTGCTCTTTACCTTGTCTCTTTCCACTCCATGGAGCTCACCCAGAGATACAGTGCAAAGTGTATAATTTGAGAAGGGGATCCAGGGTTGGGAGGTGTGTGTGAGTGGGGTAGGGGCACACAGAGCTGGACACATACATGAGGCCATTTGTTATGGGCTGTTTGGAAGAAAAACGAGAAGCCTGAGAAGGGTACTTTCATCTGCCTGGTACTTGTAGATTTAAAGTACCAGGCCTTCAATTTAGTCTGCATGGAAGTGTAAGCTTCTGGAAAAGGTGAAAGAGGGAGGCAGAAGGGAGGCCTTGTAAGCTCTAGAAACCGTAAGAGATGCCATTAAAGGATTGAATGTGATTAATGGAAAATAGAAGCCTGGGAGGAAGGTCTGTGTCATGTATCCACACCATCACTTCCTCCCCATTAGTCTGTAGGTGTGAATGGAAGACTGTGGGTACCAACTGTTTCTGGTAGACAGTACTTTTTTGACTCTTCAGTTTTAGTTTATGAAATGATGGGGAACCTGAAGCACTTCAAATGTGGAGTTAAGACTGTAAAAGGCAGTGAGGTAAAGAAGAAAGAACAAGGACTTTGGAAGCATAACTAATTGGGCTGGAATCCCCACCCTCCCTTTCCTCACTTTGAGATTGTGGGTAAATCATTTCACCAGTCTGAGCCTTTGGTTCCCCACTGTCAACGTGGAACTCATACCTGTTCCCTACTGTTGGTGTGGAAGGCTAAAGATCTTTAAAATGCTTGCTACCGGAAGGTGCTCTGTAAATGTTAGCTGGTCAGAGGCCAAACTGCAGCCTTTTCTCCCCTTAAGGTCCCTCGTGCTCTTATGTCGAACCCCTTAAGTTTAGACTGTACATGCTGATGATTCCTTTTTTTTTTTTTTTAAGATTTTATTTATTTATTTGATAGACGGAGATCAGAGGCTCTGGCTTTGTTTTGGAAGCCTGGCTTTACATGGCATTTTATTTATTTTTATTTTTTATTTTATTTAAGATTTTATTTATATATTTGACAGAGACACAGCAAGAGAGGGAACATAGGCAGGGGGAGTGAGAGAGGGAGAAGCAGGCTTCCTGCTGAGTAGGGTGCCCAATGTGGGGGTGAATCCCAGAACCCTAGAATCATGATCTGAGCTGAAGGCAGACAGACACTTAACGACTGAGCCACCCAGGCGCCCCTTTATGTGGCATTTTATTTATTTTAAATGATTTTATTTATTTCACAGCACAAGCAGGGGAAGTGGTAGGCAGAGGGAGAGGGAGAAGCAGGTTCCTTGCAGAGCAGGGGAAGCCCGATGTGGGACTTAATCCTAGGACTCTGGGATCATGACCTGAGCCAAAGGCAGTGGCTTAACCAACTGAGCCTCCCAGGGGCCCCTTATATGGCATTTTAAATGAGGTTGATAAGGTAAAGCAGTTGGGCAAGGGAGGGGGTTGTCTCAGTCCTGCCTTTTTTCAAACCGATTTCACCTCTACCTCTGCCCTGCAGTCGAGGGGAATTCCTTTGATTATAATATGAAAACCACTCCTTTTACAGAAGGAGAGTGGGTTCCAAGGGCTAAGTGACTTGTCCTGAGAACCACTGCTACCTGTGCTGACAGAGCTGAAACAAAACCTCAGGCTTACATCCACATGTGGGCTCCTACTGCCGCGCTCTGACTTTCCAAACTGATGGCATGTCCCCTGCTCACTTGCTTGCCAGGTGTAGGATGGGGCACAGACAGGGCAGAGTGGCAGAAAAGGCCGGCTAGATTGGACGAGCACTGAACTGTTGAAGAGTATGGTGTGGAGGGCTCACGTCTCTGATGACCCGTGTGCAGGTAGCTCCGCAGGACACACCGACCTCCCTACCCCAGCGCTCAATGACTTCCCCTCCCCGTGGCTGCATGCCTTCGGGTTTACTACTGTGGCAAAGCTGTAGTCAGGACGTTCTAGGTAGCATGCGCACAGGGAGCCGATGCTGAGTCTGTCCTGTGAAGAGGCCGAGCAGTTTCTTGCTGCTTTGAAAATTGCTCAGGCACTGTGGTCTTAGGTCAGGAGCTCCAGCCTGGAACTCGTGATGAAGGATAAAGGCCCCTTTACATTTTTGAAGTTAAGAATGTGTGTGTGTTGCAATCTGTTCTTCCACAAGACCTACTAGTGAGTAAAGGAAGATACTGAGATCTTTTAGTCCTACGCAGGGATAGAACTGCCTGTCTTCTTGACACGAGGGACACGGTGGTGAGAACGAATGAGGCTAGGACCTGCAACGTGCAGGGTGAGCAGCGGTGGGGAGAGAGGCCGGGGCAGGTCTGGGAATTGGGATTGGAGGATGGTCATTGTTTACATGGTGCGTTTGCTTTCTTATCACTGCTGGAAGAGGCTGCTCATGCCAGAGATTTCTCCTTTAAGAATCATCAGCATGGCGTCGCCTGGGTGGCTCAGAGGATTAAAGCCTCTGCCCTCGGCTCAGGTCATGATCCAGGGAGCCTGCTTCCTCCTCTCTCTCTCTGTCTGCCCCTCTGCCTACTTGTGATCTCTGTCTGTCAAATAAATAAAATCTTAAAAAAAAAAAAAAAAAAGGAATCATCAGCATGTACAGCCTAAACTTAAGGGGTTCGGCTTAAGAGCACAGGGGACCTTAAGGGGAGAAAAGGATGCTGTTTGGCTGCCGTCCACTGGTCATAGACTACTGGGGCTAGAGTTTCAAAACAAGTTTGTTCTTTTTTATTTTAAAAGACTTACATGGCTCACTAGAGAAAGCTGGAAAATAAGGCGAACGTTTTCCCACTCCCACCCCTGATGGCTAACATCTTTCGAAACTTCCAGATTCTAAAACATTTCTTTATCCCTACCCCTTGCACTTCTACACTGCAGTGTGCTTCATGTCGGATGAAACTTGCCGGCTGTGGTTGCCTCATCCCCAGCTCACGAAGGGCATGCTAATCTTAGCATCTTAGACTTGTTACAATCGAAGAAACACGGGGATAGATGATCTCTCCGATTACTCCCAGCCTGTCTTATTTTATCTTGTCTGTCTTATCCTACCATGCCTTGCTTCAGAGCCACCTCGGAAGCCATCCTCGACAATTAAGGTAGAAGGCGATTCCTAGAATTTTTTTGTATTACTCACGTCATGGGGCATGTATGATGTGCATTATACGTTATTTGTTTAGGTTTGCCTTGCGTGGTCTGATGGGGGAATTTTGAGGCTCCAAGGCAAGGATAATGACTTCCTCATTTTTGTAGTATTCCCTAGCACCCGGCTGTTGAATATAATTGAAGGTAGAAGTTCGAAAGTTACCAGTTTAATAACTAGATGAGTTGCCTGAGTGGAGGAGACGTAAAGCCATCCAGGATGCAGTGGGATTTGAGGAAGGCTGGAGGTCCAGCTTGAAAAGAGGACAAGGGATCAGCAAAGGACATGGGAGATGAAGGGCAAGGTGGGAGCAGCGGGGCTCTCCCTCAGGTTTCTTGAGTGCATGCTTCGGCGGCTGGGACCAACCCTGGGCGGGCTGTGGCCTCCCCGTCCCATTTTCCTGTCATTTTCAATTTTGTTGAAAAGTTTAACAGGGAACTAACTCGCTTCCTGACTGGTTAAGTGAAGCGAGGGTGAGGCATATTTCTAGTGACTTCTCAAATAACCTGTCCCATCAACCCTTTTGATGCTGACTCTGCAGTTAGTTTTAGTGGAGGAATTCGTAAGTGGTGGCTTCTTTTTGGATCCGGCCCCCTTTGTTCTGGTCTCTGTCCTGGTTTCAGGTAGCTGCTCCTGGTCATTGTGGGGAGGTACAGGTACTGCTCTGAAGACAACATTCTGGAATGGCCCCTTGAGATGTCATATAAGCTGAAATCTGAACGAGGTGCCAGCCAAGAGTGCTTGGATAGGGGCAGCAGCAGGTGCTAAGTGAGGGTGCTAGGAACTTGGGGTGTTTAGGAATGACTAGAAGACAGGTGGCTGAAGCCCCGTGAGCAAGAGCCGGATCAGGCAGGGCCTCGTTGCCATCGTAGGGACTGGAATCTGTTCTTGGCACAGTGGGGAGCTGTTCGAGGGTTGGAAGCTGTCGAGGGCTTTAGTCTGTCAAGGGGCAAAGGTGGAATCACATCGCTGCATTCCGGTCATCCAGGCACGACATGGTGGTGACAGAGGAACAGGGCTTGCTGATGAAGAAGGTTTGAGGCTGAGGTGGTGGGCGGAAAGGAATGAGAGCAGCTACCGGGTAGATGGCAAACAATGAGAGAGGAAGAGTTTTGTGGAAAAATCAAGAGTCTTGTTCTGCCATATTTGTCTTACCCATAAAACCCTGAAGAGCAGATGGCAGCCGGACAGGTGGGTGACAAGCCTGGCATTCAGCAGGGACTGGGCTGCAGCTGGGGTGTTTCAGAGTCATTACCTCATCGTGAACTCCAGAAGGTCGTAGACAAGATCCATGGCCACAGATGTTTTGGCTTCTGATGGGAAGAGGCTCTCCTTCCACTATAAAGAGGAAGGAAGGAGAAGACTGTACAGTTGCTGGTGTTTGTAGATTTAACGGGGAGGTGAGGGCAAAGGAGGGCATGTCCACTGGTTCAGTAGACACGGGAGAAATGGCATGGTTGCTGAGGTCCAAACTCATGCATTTAGCGTGTAACCAGATGCCCATTGTGTGACCTTGAGGTTGTCCCGCCAAGTGGCCGAGGTGCGGACACAGAAGGTGGAGAGCTGGGCACAACCAAGGGTGTTCATCAGGTGGGCACTGTAGGGGGAGGGGCAGTTTGGCTGGGATCCAGTAATGGACTCTTCACCCCTGCAGATGGAAGCTGTTCTCAGATACATTTTGGCTTTTGTTCAGATTACTCTTTCTGAAAGTGTCCCACTGTCCTCCTTGTGTCCTGGCTATGGGAAGGAGAAGCCAGAAGTCAGTATGTGAACAGTGTGCAGAAAGAGGAGGCTTCTGGGGCCGGGATGGCCCAGGCGGTATAAGAAGCTCAGCACAGATACCCTGACTTAGAAATGTCACGGGTTTTGCAGCTCATAGGGAATAGTCCAGCCTTCCAGTTTATAATTTTTTTTAAAGATTTTATTTATTTATTTGACAGGGAGAGACAGTGAGAGAGGGAACACAAGCAGGGAAAGTGGGAGAGGGAGAAGCAGGCTTCCCGCTAAGCAGGGAGCCTGATGTGGGGCTCAATCCCAGGACCCCAGGATCACGACCTGAGCTGAAGGTAGACACTTAATGACTGAGCCACACAGGCGCCCCTATAATTTTTTTTTTTTTAAGATTTTATCTGAGGGGCACCTGGGTTGCTCGGTTGAGCGTCTGCCTTCAGCTCAGGTCATGATCCCAGGGTCCTGGGATCAAGTCCCACATCAGGCTCTCTGCTCAATGGGGAGCCTGCTTCTCCCTCCCTCTTGCCCGCCGCTCCCACGCTTGTGCTCTCTCTTGCTCTCTCTCTGTCAAATAAATAAAATCTTAAAAAAAAAAAAAAAGATTTTGAGGCACCTGGGTGGCTCAGTGGGTTAAATCCTCTGCCTTCGACTCAGGTCATGATCCCAGGGTCCTGGGATCGAGCCCCACATCGGGTTCTCTGCTCCGCAGGGAGCCTGCTTCTCCCTCTCTCTCTTTCTGCCTGTCTACTTGTAATCTCTGTCTGTCAAATAAATAAATAAAATCTTTGGGAAAAAAAGAGAAAAAAAAGATTTATCTATTTGAGAGAGAGAATGAGTGGGACAGAGAGAGCATGGGAGGGGGAAGAGCAGAGGAGGAAGCAGACTCCCTGCTGAGCAGGGGGCCCAACCCAGGGCTCCAATCCCAGGACCCCGGAATCACCCAAGGGTGATTCCGACTGAGCCACCCAGGCGCCGCATCTTCCAGTTTAAATATCCTCTCTCCAGCATCCTCAATAGACTGTCTGTCTCTACTTGACCTCTTTCATTGATGGGGAGCTCACTGCTTTGTGAAACTGTGTCCTTTTGTCCTGTAAGCAGCAACTCCTTTCTAGAGCCATGGCTAGAGCTCAGGTGTCCAGCAAGCTGGCCCTGCTCTTCAGGATATTTCCTTTCCTCATAGGCCCCGGCCGAGGGGCACACAGATGTGACTGGGAGCGTGAAATGGCTTTTTTCAGCCAACTATTCCAGCCTGTTAAGAGCTTTTAAAAAATCTTGATTCTATAATATAGCGGTTATCCATCCCAGTGTTGTATTAATTCCAGTTTGTATAAACTGTCTTCTGTGTTTTCATTATCGCAAGGAATGTGATGAGAGACTTTAATAAGATCCAGATGTTTGTCTGAGATAGTCATCTAGTTAGCCTATCAAAAAAGGAATCGAAGTTGTTTGAGTATAACTTACTTTTGGTGCCCTCATGCGGGCACCTGGTAGTCGCTGTGTCCTAGGTAACTGCTCACACATCATGCTCAATGAACCTTTTTGAATTTTGTTAACTGTTGTTACACTTGTCTGACTTAATGAAAGTTGGAACTTTTGATGAGCGAGCTCGTCTCTGGTAACCTTCAGTTTGTAATATTTTCTCAGATATTATAATTTTTAATTTTGAAAAATTTTTAAATAAAAGATCTTATTATTATTTATTATTTGAAAGAGAGCTAGCTCATGAGCAGGGGGCAGGGGGAGAGGGAGAAGCAGACTCCCTGCTGAGCAAGGAGCCCCATGTAGGACTCAATCCCAGGACCCTGGGATCATGACCTGAGCTGAAGGCAGACGCTTAGCCCACTGAGCCACCCAGGCATCCAATGAAGATTATTATAATTTGGGGGGCACCTGGGTGACTCAGTGGATTAAAGCCTCTGCCTTTGGCTCAGGTCATAATCTCAGGGTCCTGGGATCGAGGCCTGCATCGGGCTCTGCTCAACAGGGAGCCTGCTTCCCCCTCTCTCTCTGCCTGCCTCTCTACCTACTCTCTGTCTGTGAAATAAATAAATAAAATCTTTTTAAAAAAAGATTATTATAATTTTTAAATAAGGTTCTATTTTTTTAAGTAATCTCAATACCCAAGGTGGGGCTTGAACTCAACAACCCCACAATCATGAGTCACACACTCCAGCGACAGCTTGCCAGGTACCCCTTAAAGATTATTGACAGTGATTTTTCAAATTTTTCATTTTAATTTCCTTGAACCAGATCCCTTGAACTAATTCAAAGGGGCCCAGATCTGATCAATCAAAGGGTCAGAGGGTCAGATTCATATTCTAAGTTGATGGTGGCTCAGCTGCTTTTCCCATTCTGGTGATAATCTGTGTTATTCACCCGTAGACCTTAATTTTTTGAGGGGTGTTTGGCAAGTGAGACAGTGGCCCAGTCTTGGTCACTGTGGTTTGGTGGTTAGGCGCATGGCCGGATTCAGACAGGTCTAGGTCAAGTCAGATTTCACCGCAGCCGCTGATCAACAGTGTGACTTGGCAGCCTATGTATCTTTGCCGAGTGTTAGTTTCCTCTGTAAAATGAGTGTCTCAGTTGAGGATTAAATCAAGCCTTTAATGAGATGCCTGGCGCTTGGTAACCATGTCTTCCATATGGCCATTAGGATTCTCTTAAGACCTGCTGCGTGAGGCTGGTGAGCACACTAGGGAACCCAGAAAGAAACTTGTTTGGTTGGCCTCCTAGGGGAAGGCAGAAGTGGTGGGTACAGACACCCTGTCCCCAGACCAGTCTGTTTTCAGGAGACAATGCTGGACACTCTTCAAAGGCCAGAACAGAGTATTTTGACCTTTGGCCCAGTGAGGAGAGAGTATTTCTTTCCTTTGTGTCCAGAGAAGATGGATTATAGATGGGTGAATATATATGTGCATATATATATATACATATATATATGTATATATATATGTGCATATATATATATATGCAGATTATAGATGATGGCATATTTCTTAGGCAGGCAGTATAGAATGAAAAGAAGATGCCTGGCCCTTTTTGACTTGTGGATGTGAGATGTGCTGAGTGGAGGCCTCCTAGGGGCCTTAGGCTGCCATCCTGACAAGTGATAGGCCAGGATGTGGGGCTCAAAAGATGTGGGGCTCAAAAGGAGTGGTGGTCTTAGGCAGGGCAGGATCCTACTCCCCTGGTTATAAGGCCACAAGGCCTTGGAGATGTCCTCAACCTGCCCCCTGCCCCATCCCCACCCTCAGCGCTGTGGCTTCCTTAAGATCGGGTCTCTGCTGCTTCGGGCTGGGGTTCTGGCAGGAGGCCAGGAGGGCAGGTAACCAGAGCTGAGATTCTTTTCACTGCTATTCCTGGGCTGGGGCTGCACTTGGCAGGTGGTGCCAGGAATACAAGGGAGTGCCTTGCACTTCTGACCTCAGCGGCCAGATTAAGCCAGGGTCCAGTCAAGGCTGTGTCTTCTTGCAGAACAGGGACTCTGCAAATGTTGGCTGGTTGAGTGACGCAGGGAGTGTTTAGGGCCAGGAAAAGGCAGAGGTGCTCCTGGGCTGTGGGAAATAAGTGGGGGTGGGTATGGAGTGAGAGGAAAGAAGGGGTGCCAGACTTTAAAAAGGCCATCTTCCCTGATTGTTTTTCATCCTAGTAGGCATAAGGGAATGACAGGTGGCGGGGGTAGGGGATCAGAATGCTGGTGTCTCAGGCTGCAATGGCACTTGCCAGAGCCTTGGTAGCAGGTTAAATTATGGGAGATGGAGGGAGGTGTCCATAAGACCATGTTGGGGGACATGGCAAACGGTGAGACCCCTGAGTAGTATCTGCTTTTCCTCTCCCTAGCATACCCACACTCCCCAGAGTCCTGGCTGGAGGAGTGAGGCACCAAGGTCTATATATCCATGAGCCTGATGCAGGCCTGAGGCTATCATCCTCCCAGCCCCTCATGGGGCAAGGATGGGGGAGGTGTGGCTACTCCTTCCATATGGTGGCTATGGCCTTACTCAGGAATCTGGTGGCAGTGAGCCCAGCACCGTGCACCTGTCCAGTCACAGGAAGTGCGGGGTATGAGAGTTCTCCCCCGACTCAGCCTCCCTCTCAGGCTCTCTGGCAGAGTGACTCTTGGAGCTGAGCCACGATAATCTGAGTGGGGACTTTGGGTGTTGCTGTGGGATCTGGCTGTGGAGCCCTGGGGTGCCTGGGTCTCCCGGAGTGGTTGCACCTCAGCCACAACCAGCTGGCCTGCCTGCCCCTGGACGTCTTCACCACCCCAGACTCTCTGCTCCTCCTGGCTCTCTCTCACAACCTGTTTATCATCCTGGACCCCTGCAGCCTGTGGGGCCTGGGGAACCTGAGCAGTTCAAGCTAAGTCCCAAATGGCTGACCGAGCTGGGCAGAGCCAGGCTTGGGGGCCTCTTCTGTCTACACTAGCTCTTGCTGGCTGGAAACTGCTATGAGTGGCCTGGCCACCATGCAGGCCTGGAGGTCCCCTGTGGCTAGGAGTAACATCAGTGTGCTGGAAGCTGAGGTCTCTGCAGCCTCATTTGCGCCAGGCAGCCTCTCTCCAGTAGACGACTGCTTGCCACACCTTAGTTTCAAGGTGACTGCAAACACCTAGATGGCAGGCATGTGGCTGCTGCTGGCTAGTAACCCCTGGGTGCAAGACTGACCTGCAGTAGGCCTTTGGGAAACCTGGACCACCTGTGGCACTTGTGGGTGGTCAACCTGGGCAACCTGACTTCTCCTGGCCCTCACCAGTTGGGGGTGGTGCTGAGCGGTGCGGAGGCCCGGCTCTGCCTGCCTGAGACAGCTATTGTGCTGGATACCCTGGGCACCATGCTGGTCACTGTGGCTCTGGGCATGGCAGTGCACAAGCCCAGGTGGGGCTCCAGGGGAGCTGGGGAGTGGGAGAGCCTTCTGGAGAGGGAGGGGCTGCTGCAAAGGGAAGTGAAGGCAGCAGGAGGAGGGAAAGCAGATAGAGAGGTGGACATCAGGTAGAGATGTAGACGACAAAAAAGGCTGTTCTTCAGAAGTCTTTCCAGCTGAATTGTCGTCCTGGACAGGAGTGGGAAGAATGAGGGGGTGGGCGGCAGGGGGCAACAAATGGCTGTGTTCCTCTCGCAGGCATTCCTCCCACTCACCTGGTCTCTGCCTTAGCACAATGCTAGCATCTTTCCCAAGCCTAGAAAGGGATTTGACCCTTAGTACTTCTCAGCAACCTTCTAGGGACTAGGGCAGTAGAAGGCAGAGACTGGAGACCAGAGGGAATTAAGGTGGGAGGGGTACCCAGGGAAGCTTCATGAATCCGTCTCCTGCCCCTCCCCACACATGTCCCTGGCCACTGCTGTTGATAAAGTCATGAAGGTGGTGGGATGGGGTAGGGGTATTGTTCCCGTGGGGACAACCCAGTCAGGCTCCTACAACTATTTTGTGGGCGTACAGTGTCCCAGTTCCAGTCTTCAACACCTTAGCTTCCTCTTGAGGGCTCTGCATTCTTGTCACATTTGAATTGGGAATGGGTGAAGAGATGGAAAAATAAAGCCAAGGGAAAATTTGATTCTGTACTATGTACTTGTGGAAAACTCACCTCACGTGGTTGTCACTGGTGCATGGGGGGAGGTAAACAAAATGGCCTTTAATCCAAGTTTTTTCTCATTCCCTTCGTCTGGACATTCCTCTTTCCCACCCCCACCCCAGCATATAGGTACACAATAATCCCATTTCCTAGATGTTATATCCTAGATGGATATATCTGTCTCTCCCTCATGTTTCTGTTATGCCCAGGCTTTATTCCAGGGACTAAAAAATAAGATATGAGAGGTGTTGTATGTAGCTTTACTGGCTGAGTGGGAATTTTTAATTCACATGAGGCTCCTCTCCCCATCTCAGGCAATTGGAAGCAAACAGACCCGAATTAAACAGCCTGGTGGGAGTGCTTGTAGTCTTAACTTCAATACTGGAAGATGAATTTGTGTGTGGCAGGGTGGTGGTAGGGGGTGCAGGAAGATAGGTGGGGGTGGCTTTGTGGTGGCAATCCTGGAGTGCCCAGAACTTTCGCCCACTTACTGAAGGAATTACTTACTGACTACCTACCATGAATGAGACCTACTGGCCACATCTTCTGTTCATTTATCTATTTAACATGTATTTCCTGAATGCAGCTCATCTACTAGGCTGCGAGGACATAGTAAGCAGGAATCCAAGACTGTCCTTGGCCCCACGAAGCTCACAATCTAGGGTTAATCTGGTCATTAACAAAGAATCTAAAATATATAATTGCCATTGTGCTGAGGGATTCAAAGGAAGGGTATCTGATGTCAGGAAAACTTAAAATAGGGGACTAAGAATTAACAAGGAGGCCAAAGGAGAAGCTGGGGAGGCCAGCTGGAAGCCTGCTGCTGTTAAACCAATAAAAGTTAGCAGGAGCACTGGAGCTGGAGAGAACAGACTGATCTGAGATGTCCCCTGTGTCCACATCGGATCTTGCTTTTTCTCTCAGGGGATAGAGGGAAGACAGACAGAGACCAAACTTCTCCACGAGTGACTTAGCCAAGGGAACACCTTACTCTAAAATTAAATAGAAGAAGAGAGATTTTGTGTATGTTTACACCATCTACCTACCCCCTGCTATGAGCTGGTACCATCACTGCCACACTGAAAGCACTGAACTACGCTGGGAAGTGGATGTCCTCCTCATTTTTTTTTTTTTAAAGATTTTATTTATTTATTTGACAGAGATCACAAGTTTGCAGAGAGGCAGGAAGAGAGAGAGGGGGAAGCAGGCTCCCCGCAGAGCAGAGAGCCTGATGCGGGGCTCCATCCCAGGACTCTAGGATCATGACCTGAGCTGAAGGCGGGGCTTTAACCCACTGAGCCACCCAGGTGCCCCTGGCCTCCTCATTTTACAGATGGGTCTTAGAAAGTGCAGGGGATATGCCCCAAGTCCGTTAGGGTTGGAGTTAGGATTGGAGCCCAGATTTAGCAGCAAACACCAGTTCGTCCACGGCGCTGATATCCTGCACCCACTGTTCCTTCCTCTGGTCTAGTTTTCAATTTTGCATCCACGAGGAGGGGTCCTTAAGCCCCAGAGCAGGGAGAAAGGATGAACTCCGCAGCTGGAACACATCCTTCTGTCCGGAACTAGAGAGCGAGAGCACTATTTCCCGTCGGAAGGGGAAAAATGCTGCCCTCAGCCCCGCCCCCGCCGCCTCGCGAGATCCGGAAGTTGCGTGTCGCATCCCGGCGCCAGCCTCCCCGTCGGGGGTGACGCCGCAGCGGACTGCCCTTTCCCAAGATGGCGTCGAAGATGGGTTCGCGACGGTGGATGCTGCAGCTGATCATGCAGCTGGGTTCGGTGTTGCTCACACGCTGCCCATTCTGGGGGTGCTTCAGCCAGCTCATGCTGTACGCTGAGAGGGCCGAGGCGCGCCGGTGAGCGGGCCCACGCGGCCGCCGAGCGCGGTGGGGTGGCGGTACGGCCCGTCCGAAGAACGGGGGTGCAGTGAGGTGGGGAAGAAGTTGGGACCCTTGGGCTGGGGAAGAATTGGGATCTCGGGCTTGGTAGGGGCCCTGGTCTGGGGCAAGGTGGGCATTGAGCGTAGC
The DNA here is from genome assembly GCF_011764305.1 of Mustela putorius furo. Classification (NCBI taxonomy): domain Eukaryota; kingdom Metazoa; phylum Chordata; class Mammalia; order Carnivora; family Mustelidae; genus Mustela; species Mustela putorius. Next base: position 2,433,615 of record NW_025421399.1, on the reverse strand, counting down.
GCAGGGGTCCTGGCCGTGAGAAGGGCCTCCGGTTCAGGGGCGCAGGGGAGCTTGTGGGAACTTAGGGGGTCGTAAGGCTCTTCTCCCGCTTCATTCTGTCCTCGTTGCTTCTTCCCCTCTCCGGCTCGCAGGAAGCCCGACATCCCAGTGCCCTACTTGTACTTCGACTTGGGGGCGGCCGTGCTGTGCGCCAGCTTCATGTCCTTTGGAGTGAAGCGGCGCTGGTTCGCGCTGGGGGCCGCCCTCCAGCTGGCCATTAGCACCTACGCCGCCTACATCGGGGGCTACGTCCACTACGGGGACTGGCTGAAGGTGAGCACCTCGGCCCAAGGCGGGACTTCGCTAGGGGGCTGGGGAGCCGGAGGCCAGTGCCCAGTGACCCCGGGGCAGCGGGTAATGCATGGTGCTAGCCAGTTGCATAGTGTGAAGCCTGGGAAGGCAGAACCCCTAGGCTTGTGGAGATTGTTACAGACTGCAAAGATGAAAGGCCCTCAGAGACCACATAAGACTGTCTTTCAGGGCGTGAAAACTGAGGTGCAAAGATGAGAAACAGACTTCCCCAAAGTTACACGACAGTTAGCATTGCAGGTGAGGCCAGAACCCTTTATGCCATTAGTTAGTAATGTCAGAATATAGGGCAAAAGGGACCTTGGAGAGTACTGGTTCCAGCCATCTGATTTCATGAAATTTAATTAATTTAGGGCGGCATGTAAATCTGAAGTGCCAGAACCTGTACCAGGTGCTGCAGGTGTGTAGATAATCCTGGACAGAGGCAGGGACTGTCAGTCCAGTGGGGGTGGCAGATGTGCGAACAACTACCGGACAGTGGGATCCCTGATTTTTTTTTTTTATGGGATAGACTATACTCTATAGCAGAAAGAACATTGGGATTCGAGTCTGTACACCTGGAGGTGTAGAGGGGGCAACTCTTGGTATCTGGACACTTTCTGTAGGACCTTGGACAATTTTAGTAATCCCCTGGGCCTCAGTTTCCACTTCTGATAAAAAGAGTTCTATCTCTGCTGCACCTGCCCACCACACTTGGAAACGGTAAGAGGGTTCATCGGATGGAATGGGATGTATAGAGATGGGCAGTGCTGTGCTCTAGACAGCCAGGAGAAAGGTGGTGGCTGCAGTTCCTGACTGGGGTCCCCTCGCCTCGGTCCAGGTCCGGATGTACTCGCGCACAGTTGCTATCATCGGCGGCTTTCTTGTGTTGGCCAGCGGCGCTGGGGAGCTGTACCGCCGGAAACCCCGCAGCCGCTCCCTCCAGTCCACCGGCCAGGTGTTCCTGGGCATCTACCTCATCTGCGTGGTAGGTTGGGGGGTTGCTGGTAGGTTGGCTGGAAGTGCTTGCCTGGGAGTGAGGCAGAACCCAGGGAGGTGGGCAGAATAAGGCCCTGCATATATAGTTCCTGATGGTCTGCCTCCTGGACACTGCCCCAGCCAGCTATTGGGCTCAGGAACCATTCAAGTGCCTGAGACCTGGCTGAGGGTCCCTTCTTCCAGCATTATTGCCACCAGGGAGAGAAGAGGTTGGATTGACTGTCCAGTCCCAAGCCTGAGAGTCAGCAGAACAGGGTGGACTGGTCCTCTCGTGGCTTCAGCCTGCAGAGGACTGGGAGAGGGAGCAAAGGAGAGGTTTGGTGGGATTCAGACACCAGATGGGGCTCTGTTGCTTAGAGTTGGTTGGAGTAGTGAGTTATGGTACTCCCTAGTAGACGACCTAGGGGGAGCCAGTGTGGCTGGGGACCTGGACAGGCTCCAGGTCACTTGGCTTCATCTTGGTTCCTGGGCACCATATCCCATGTGCAGAGCTCTGTACTCAGAGGTGAGAGCCCCAGTCTGGCAGCGGAGACACGCTTCTGCCCTCCTGAGCCCCAAAGGTGAGGAGAGACAGGCCCTAACCTCTGGAGTTCCCTAGCCTGTGTGGGGGGAGATGCAGGCCCTCCTTTTAGAGAGCCCCAGGTCTGAGCCAGGAGTCAGGGGCCCCGCTGGCAGAGGCTGACTTGCAGTTGGCATCTCAGGGCCAGCTGTCCCCAGACAGGCTCCTCAGCCTGCAGGAGAGACTTATAGGATGGTGTGTCTTTAGGCCTACTCGCTGCAGCACAGCAAGGAGGACCGGCTGGCCTATCTGAACCATCTCCCGGGAGGGGAGCTGATGATCCAGCTCTTCTTCGTGCTGTACGGCGTCCTGGCCCTGGCCTTCCTTTCGGGCTACTACGTGACCCTGGCTGCCCAGATCCTGGCCATTCTGCTGCCCCCCGTCATGCTGCTCATTGATGGCAATGTCGCCTACTGGCACAACACACGGCGCGTTGAGTTCTGGAACCAGATGAAGCTCCTTGGAGAGAGTGTGGGCATCTTTGGGGCTGCCGTCATCCTGGCCACCGATGGCTGAGTGGCACGGGGAGAGGCCGAGATGGGCGCAGCAAGCCACCCAGGGCCACCCGCCTTCCTGCTTGCTGGCCCCGTTGTTTCCTTCTGCTTTCCACTCTGTTGGTTTGGTTCTTTGCTGTGTGTGTATGTGTTGGTAAGAGGCAAGTCTCTTCCCTGGTACCTGGGCTCGGCCCTGGGTGGGTGGGAGCCCCGCTCACGATGCCTTACAGGGCTTTTTCCTGTTCGGTGGTGGGAGACCTGAGGCCAGCTGCTCCCTGGGTCTCCTGTCTCAGAGAAGGGAGTAAGGCAGGGCTTGGGGGGGGCTACTGAGAATGGAAGACAGAGGAAGACCATGAACCAGAAGTGAGCAGATGTGAAAAATTCCTTTTTGAACCTGGCCAAGCGCAGCTAGGCTCTACAGTGCTTTCTGGAGACTGAGACTGAGACTGAGACTGTGTGTGTTGACACGTGTTCGGGGCTGGGAGGAGCCAGGGGCCAGGTGCCGCGGAGTGCGTTCTCAGGGTGTGCTGGAGGCAGAAACAGCACTTGCTGTTGCCCCACCTTGAAAGCAGAGCAGGCCGCTGCCCGGGGTGTGTGGGGGGTAGGGCAGGCGGTGGCTAGCTTCCTGCCTCCTGCCTGCTGTTTCCAGCTCTATGGTTGGCCTGGTTGGGGTGAGTACCCTCCCAAAGACCAGACCACACAGTCCTCCAAAAATAAACATTTTATATAGACATTTGGCTTTGCTTCTCTGTTCTCCCCGCAGGGCACATTGCCATTGGCTGGGATTGATCTTGGGTTTTTTGAGAGACCGCATCTGGTTAAGCCCCACTTTGGTTCCCCCGTGATCTCTGCCCTGTTCTGAGGGTTCCCACAGGCCTTTGGCCGTCTAGTCAAGATCCTCCCTGTATTCTGCCTTTGATCCATCGCCTCGGTCCCTGTGTCGTAGCTTGTCTCTGCCTACCCTTTTTTCCTCCTGGTTTCTTTTGAAGAAATCTTTGGTGAGGGCAGCTGGCAGGGGGCAGGGGGGCTAGCATTGAGTGTCCACTCTGAGGATTTTACATCTTACAGATGGGGCAAATGGAAGCTCAGAGAAGGTGAGCAGCTTCCCTCAAGCCACAGAGCAAATGCAGCCACAGCTGGATTCCAGGTCGGGCCTGTCTTAATGCCCACACACAGCTGTGCGCTCTGTCACCCCTCTTCTGAGGGAAGGCAGAAGCTGCTCCTGGGGTTTGGTTCTGTCATGGCCCTGCTGTGCCATGATGGTCCTCTCCCTGCTTGTCCATGCACCTCCTGATTGAAAGTAGCCTGGCGACCAGCATGGGGCCTGTCACATCGCGGGGGTCAAAAATGTGGAATGAGACCTCTGGCTTTGGGCTCCTGCTGGCTGAGGTGTTCTCAGCAGATGGACACAGCCTCCAGTGGGTCTAGGGGAAAACATCCAAGTCTGGGCCTTGCTTGGAAAGAGAGCTGGGGCTGCTGTTGGTCTGGTCTGTGGGGTGGAGGGGAGCCCCACTGGGGGCTGCTGACATCCAGGTGAGGGAGACGGTGACAGCATTCATCTTGGAGGCACTCCATCTCATTTAGCTCCTCTCTTCCCTCTGGGAGCCCCCTGGTTCTCCAGCCCTCAAGATCTTGCTCCCAGAAGGTCACTGCTCATTTCCTTTCAAGTGTGAGCTGACTCTCAGACAAGTATTTGTGTTTTAATCAAGGCCTCCTGAAAAGTTGTAAGACCCAAAGGGATTAAAGTAAGTGGTGGACTATCAAGCAAATGGGGGTGATATTTTGGATAAGGGGGTCTCGAAACAGAACGGAGGCCACAGAGACTGGCCCACCTTTAAGGTTCGCCCTGAAGGCAAACCGGCAAGCCCTCGACCCTGGCTTCCCAAATCTCTAGACTGAAAAAGGGAGGCCATCTGGTTATAGTTATGGAGCCAGTGGTGAGGGTCCGGGGTTGTCTTGGACACACCCTTCTTCCTGGGCTTGTGCCCTCTTGGGCGCCCCCCTCTGGACAGAGTAGAGTAGGAGCCGCTTCCTTCTCTGCAGATCACTTAGCCATCAAGCCTGGTCCAGCCTGTGGCTGCCTGGGATCATCACCTCCAGCAGGCATGACTTTGGTTCACCCTGGTTGTCCCAGGGCCTGAAGGGCAGGCAGTGAGGGTCAGCTGCCTGGGTCAGAAGCTGGCTTGCAGAAGGAGTCCGGCAGCCCCTTGGCATGGTTGACCAGCTCATAAGAGTCCCGGATATCGGCCAGGCCAAACCAGAAGAAGATCCACTGCTTGTTGGAGAAGCTGCCATCACTGTGTTTGAAGTACCTGGTTGGGGGGAAGGAGGCAGCTTTTAGGGCAAGCTTTTAGGCATGCCATCTACATGCTAGGCACCCTGCTGTTATCCGGTTTCATCCTTACAGCAGCCGCCAAGAGCCTGGTGGTGTGGTATGCTCTTTGCACAGAGAAGCAGCTAAGGCCCGGAGAAACTAGTTGACCTGCCAGAGTCCCAAAGCTAGGAAGCTTAGACTGAGGACGTCCTTTGCTCTGTGCCTCCAGGGGAGGGGTTCTTGTTCACCTCTTGGTCCCCACACAGCTGGATGAGGGCATAGTTGTAGAAGGAAAGAGAAAGGAGAGACCATTATGCTGGAGCTGCAGTAGGCCTGGGGTCAGCGCTTGGCCATTAGGCCGGGAATAGAGACTGGAGGATCAGGACTCTTCTAAGGACGCTGGGAGAGTCAGGGAGTGTCTTCAAGGAATCCACTGCAGTGGGACAGAGCGTGTTTAAGTGTGCTCTGCTTCTGGGGAAATCTCAGATTCCGTGTGTGGTCTGCTCCTTGGGGAATGTGGGATCACATGGAGTGGAGCCTTTTCCTTGGGGGAGGCCCAGCCTTCGGGGGGCGTGGCTGTGGAGAGCTGGGGCGGGGGCGGGGGGCGGGACCTACCAGGGATTGATGGGGTTGGTGACGCGGGAGCGCCAGAAAAGCGTCTGCAAGTCCCGCCGCAGGCACTCCCAGAGCATCTGGCCCGAGCCTTGTCCCTGGCGGCTGGAGCTCACCACAAACTTGTCTAGATATGGGGTGCCTCCCAGTACTGGCTCCGTGGTTAGAATGGCGGCCGCGTTGTACCTGGCGCAGCAGGGGAGAGGCAGGCTGGGACCTCTCTTAGGCCACAAGCTGCCCAGCTCTGTCCCTCGGTCCCTGTCCCCTGGGTCCCGCAGGCTCACCCCTCAGAAACGTAGACAGAGTGCAGCCGTGGGCGCAGCGAGGCCAAGTAGTCGTCCCGGAGCTTCTTGCCGAAGCTGGCGTTGACCAGGTTCACCAGGCGGCGCTGGTCCAGGCTGTCCAGGCTGCGCACCCGCAGCATCCGCTCTGCGTTCTTGAACAGGGTCCCAGACCCTGGGGGTGGCGCAGAGCGCGAGGGGTTGGTTAGTTTAGCCCGAGAGCCAGGGCCCATCAGCTCCTGCCTGTGCTCTGCCTGGTCGTCGGAGGGGGGAGGGGTGTCCGGATATGACAGGGGCCAGTGGGACAGTGGCCCTCTTGGGAAGATCTCCACGATGAAGTGATCTCTGCGGTCAGCAGAGATACGTGCAGGATTTTCATACGGGGAGAAGCTCTCTCCTGGCAGTTTGTCCCTCAACTTCGGTCCATCGTGCGGAGTCCCACCTACTTCCCCTAGACCCGCCTGCCTCCCCCAAAACCCTGTCTTGCCTGGTCTCCGCCCCCGCCCCGCCCCCCGGCGCGGCCCGCACCCTTGTTGCTGAAGAGCTCGGTGAGCAGCGTGGCGGCGGCGGCGATGACGGCCGAGGAGTGGTGCGGCAGGCGGCTGAGCACGTCCACGATGAGCCGCATCTGCTGCCGTTCCTTGGTGCTCACCCACTCGGCGTTGCTCACCACGTCCAGGTCGGCCGGCAGGTTCACGTTACTCAGGACCTGCGTCCAGGCCCAGGGGGTGAGCCTCTGGCCCGCAGCCGGCCGCGGACGGCGCCCCTAACCCCCACGGACCCCTTTACCCTCGCACCCTCCCGGAGTCCTCGGCTGAGGAGGGTTCGGAACTGGGCACCAAGCCATTCCCTAGCCACCCGGCTTGACTCTGGGGCCCGTCAGGGAGGCGAGCAGGGAGCCCAAGAAGGACTCAGCCGGGACCGGGGTCCCGCGAGCGGCGCCCGAACGGAGGGGATACACCTTCTGACTGCTGTCGCGCAGGCCTCCTGTGTTATTGAGGAAGATGATTTTGGTGGGCTGTAGCGCCTTGGCCAGAGCCGCGGTCACCTCCAGCGAGTCGAGGAGGACGGAGCGGCGCGCCGTCGTCTCCCCGATGGGGCACAGTATGGGGATGCTGCCAGACTCCAGGCACCACTGTAGCAGGTCGGTCTCCACGGAGACGATGCCGCCGTAGCTGTGGGGCCAGACGCTGTGCTCAAGAGGGCCCCCTCCAGGCCTGCGGGGCTGGGGCGGGGCGGGCGGCCGGGCGAGGTCTAAGGACGCCGGGCGCACGCGGGACCCGCACTAACCTGGCGTGAGGGGCGGGCTCAGCCGCGCTCAGCACCGAGCCGCCGCCGAAAAAAGGCACGGCAGGGGCAGCGTTGTGCCGCAGCTCATCCACCAGCACCTTGCAGTTCTGGGCCAGCTGTGCCTTAGCCTCCCAGAAGGAAAGGCAGCCGGAGGGCGCCGTGGGAGCGGGCAGCCCTAGGACAACCAGGGGCTTCATGTCCATGCGCTGCAGGAATGCCAGAGCGAAGGCCAAGCTGGATACGGCGCTACTGCACTTGAGTACCTCCTCGTCCACCTGTGGGGGAGGGAGCGTTCAGAAGGGGCAACACTGGCCCTGACTCCCGCAGCCTGACCACCCCCCACCCCCAGCCCTGTCGGTGTCCCCTGCCCTGCCCAGGAGCAGTCAGGCCCCATTCCTGGCTACCGGCGCCCACCTGCTCCGCCCTTTGCCCCGTTGGGTCTTGCCATCCCCTTATCTCGCATTGGTGTTCCTCCCTCTGTGCCTCCCTGCGACCTTGGACTCTATGAGTTCTTGGGGGGAGGGGTAACCCAGGCAGCTCCTGTCCAAGTTCCCTACTTGGGTTCCCATCTGAACCCATAATCGCGCCCACGGTGTGTGTGCGTGGTGGGGAGACTTCTCCAGCGCATCACACTTGGGGGATTACGGTCCCCCAGTCTCCTCGCCTGGGCTGGGCGTGAGACTATGGGAGCAGCGCGCAGCTTCACCCGGCGCCGGGCACTCGTCCCGGCACCGTCTCACCCTTTCAGCTTCCGCTGTGCAGAGTCGCAGCGGGTCCCGCCATGCCTGGCGACACGTCGCCGGACAGCCCCCATACATCCCGTCGCTGTGGCACGGCCGGCGCCGGCCTCCGCTCACCTCGATGACTGCGAAGGGCTTGTCTGCGGAGTGGTAGCAGGTCTGGAACTGCGTGAGCCAGTGGCGCGCCTCCCCGGGGCTGGCTCCGCACTGGTTCAGAAAGGCCTGGATGTCTCGTTGCACCAGCGAGCGGCCGGCCGGGGGCCCCGGGGGGTCGGGAGGGCCCGGGGGCGCCGGGGGCGGTGTCCACTCCTGCTCTTCCGGGGCAGGCGAGCGGAGGTCGTCCTCGGCGCCCTCGGGCCCTTCCCGTGCGGGCTGGGCCGGCGCCCAGGCGGTGCTGAGCCGGCGACCTGGGCTGGCGCTCCTGGCCGTCCGCCGTCGTGCGCTGCCGCTCAGTCTCCGGGCACCCCCAGGGCCTCGGGGACCGCGCAGCCTTCCTCCCACGGAGGTGGTCCGTAGGGCCCAGGCCAACCGCGCCGTCGCCATGACAACCAGACTGGCTGGTCCCCCCACGAGTGCGCTTCTGTCCACAGCTCCCGGCTCTGGGGGGCTCTTAACCTGCTGCAAGGCGGGGCTGGACCAGCCCGGGCGGGGCGCGGACTGGGGGCGCAGAGTCTTCTCTGGGTGCATTTGAGGAGGGTCAGGCAGGGCATGGGTCAGAGGGCGGGGCCACCAGTATCCCCCGCCCCTGGGGGGGGGAGCGGAACCCACTAGCGCCGGTCACGCGGCAGAGATAAGGGGTGGCGAGGTGTCTTTCATCTGCTGCCAAGGCCGGTTCCAGGAAGGGCTTAGGAGACCCAGGGTGGCTTTGGCGGTTTGCGGGTTCTGGATGCTTAAACGGGAGTGTGAGGAGGGCAGGAGGGGAGAGCAAGTGGCCGCTGCCGCTGTTGCCACGGGACTGAGGGAGGAGACCGCAAGGAGAGGCAGGGAGGAGTGGAAGGAAGGTGCAGGTGTGCCAGCTCTGCTGAGGGCGGGGATGCCTCTGTCCTATCATCGGAGATCAAAGAAGATTGGAGTCATGAGGTTACCAGGGTTTGCAGGCTCCAGACAGTGGGTACCACTTGGAAGAATTTTGTCATATTCTTAAATCACCCCTTCTTATTTATTTTAGTTTACTTTTTATTTTTATTTTATTTCATTACCTTGTTTGAAACCAGGCCATCAGCTATATGCTCGAGACTGTAAGCACTGGGAAGCCAGCTTCAGTGTTCTTTTCCCTCCTTTTCCCAAACATAAGCCCTTTTCCACCAAGACAAGCGTCCAGATCTGATGGGAAAGGGAACCGAAAGGGGAGTCACCCCTTATTAGTATGAAATTTTAAATTTAATTTTATTATTTTTTTAAAGATTTTATTTATTTATTTGACAGAGACCAGAGATCACAAGTAGGCAGAGAGGCAGGCGGAGGGGGTGGTGATAGGAAGCAGGCTCCCTGCTGAGCAGAGAGCCCCATGCGGTGCTCAATTCCAGGACCCTGGGGATCATGACTTGAGCCAGAGGCCTTCACCCACTGAGCCACCCAGGTGCCCCTTAGGAAACTTTTTAAATTTAAAATTTATCAAAATTTATCCCTGTCAAGATTGTAACTAGAAAACCAGTATCCCCTTGCTATCATCAGAAGAAAGCCTTAAGAATAAAGCCAGAACGAAATCTTAATCAGTTCCAGCCAGCTAGTGTTGCCAGCTCTCTTGGTAACACAGAAGGCCGGCGAGTGCCCAGTGTCAGAAGCACCCTGCAGCCTGGGAGGCTTTCTGCTGACATGTGGAATGCCAGGCACTGTGCAAAGCATTTCACATATAATAATTCATTTCGTCCTCACGATGACGCCCACTTTACAGGTGAGGAAATCAAGGCACAGAACAATGGGAAGGCCAAGGTTGTTCCTCTCATCAACAGTGGGGCTGTTCTTTGAAGCAAAGCAATTCTGCTCCAGCTGCATGCTCCTAAACAAGATTTGAAAAGGACCTGAAAACTTTCACAGGATGTGATTCACTGTGACTTGATACTGTATCCGCCTGCTGCCAGAAGCACCCCCCACACTATCCGTTGTACACATCCTGCACTTCCGTACTGTACTGGGTGCTGGATACCCCACACGCTGTCCTTGTAGAGGAGGAAAGCAAGTGTGAAGGAGCAGTGACTTGGCCAAGGTCACACTGCTGTTAGCGTCACTGCCAGATGTTGGGCAACCTAAGTTCTCGCTACTGCTCACTTCTTCCTTCTATGCAGTTCTGTGTTCCCTGGGCTGGGGGTCAGGACTCTGGGGGCTCTGCCTGAACCGCCAGTGGTGGCTTGAGCTGCTTCTCTCCTGAGTATCTCAGAGGATGCTGGGGGAACACGCCCACCCTGTCCCAGGATCCCCCGCCAACACACTCATGCCTGCACCCACACGTGCGCACACACAACACACACAGGTGCTATCCTGGGCAGGAGACTCCTGGCAGGGGGAGGGTGGAGCTGACCTTTGTGACCTTGTCCAATGACTTTTCCATTTTCCTACTTAGAAATCCTGGGTTCCCTTAGAGCATGGAAGGTCTGTACCCCCTACTCTGTGGGGGCACCTCTAGGGCCTTCTGTCTCTTTGCAATTTACTCCTGCCCACCCCCTACTTCCCTATACTTCCCAGAATCCCCCAGGGGAGGTGGTCCTAGCTCCTGGGGGCACTAATCACTTTCCAAGCCTCTCATCGGTGCTCCCACCCTCCCTGGCCCTGCCCCACTCAGGATTCCTCCTTTCCTGTCTCTCTGCCCCAGCTCTGTCCTCTCTTCACGCCTCTCCCAAACGTATGCCTCTTCCAGGCCCTTTCCCCCTCCTCCCAACTCAGGGCCTCCATGAGAGCAAGGCTGACTTCTCACTTCAGACGGGAGCTCCCTGGGGGCAGAGTGGATGTCTCCCTCCGACCAGGGGCCCACCCATTTCAGCCCCATTTCCCATAGGCTGGTGGGGCAGACAGGGGCTGGGGAACTGCTTCCTACTGCCCCACTGCCTTGGGCTTTAGCCCAGAGGGCCGTGTCCCCAGGCAGCCAATGGGCCCAGGGATACCCTGAGTAGATGATTAACTCTAGGCCCAGTGACCCTGGGGCCACTGTGTCCTCACTGCCTCTCTCTGGGGGAAGGCCAGCCTCTGGTTGGAGAACTGGCCCTGCTTTGTGGAGGAGATGAGTGTGGGTGTAAGAGGTCAACACCCCTACCCGACCCCACCCCTCCGAATTGAAGGCTGCCAGGATCCCTGGGGGTCTGGGTTCCAGAGAGAATTTTCCTCATTCCCCCTAAAGCAGGCCGTCATTTTGTTTTTCAGAGCAAAGCTTGTTGTCATTGTGCCCAGAATCAGGCTCCTGTCTTCTCACCAGGCCCTGGGTCATGGAGATGCTGGGAACAGACACAATCCGCCAACTCCTCCAGACACTTCCCTCAGCACAGGCTGCAGCCTTGAGCACGGGAGCGGGTTTGAAGGGCCAGGCTGTCCCTCCTACTAGAGCCTTCCTTGGCTGCCCCTCAGGACAGGTAGGCGTGGAAGTGACAGGAATTCAGCCAGTCTAGGGGCGGGGATGACAGCTGACGGTTCCAATCAAAGCACCTGAGGGGAGATACACACACACACACAGAGTACACAAATGTAACATCCCACACCATCCACTAGGCTGCACGCAGAAACACAGATGTCTAGACACACAAGTGTACGGAGATCCACAGAACAGTGGAGACCCACACCACTCGTTGTCACACAGGTGTACACATGGCGAGATGCACATGTACAGGCACAACAGGTGAACAGAGAGACATGGGTCCACCCAGACACGCATTCATGTGCAGAATTATGCCAATTTACACGCGCGGCCACTGGGTCATTTATAGGAACACAGACATGTACATGTGGGCAGGGGCTGAGAACACACAAAGACATACCAGCTGTTATCAGTGACAACTATGGGGACACTTAGATCTGGAGACATGAATGTATGTGGACTTTTGTGTGTGTGTGGGCACGCGCACACTCACACACACACTACATACAGAGTTAGAGGCGGACACCCCCCCCCGGCCCGAGTTCACACACTAGATGTGCAGACAGAGGCACAGAGCTGTACTCATTCACACACCGTGATGGGGTCTGGCATGGGTGAAGTGGCCAGGAAACATTGAAGGAAGGAAGGAAAGAGTTGGAAAGGGAAGCCTGGCTCTGTGGACCCTGTGCTGTGGGACTGGCTCGAGGACCACCCGACAGCCCCAAGGTGGCCCTCTCCGTCCGTGAGGAGGGAGAGCCCAGCGGGAGAGAACAGAGGCCTTGGTCAACCACAGTTTTGTGAGCACGTATTATGTGCCTGGTCGTGAACGGGGTGCTCTGAGGACGCAGTCCTGTTTCCCTGGCTGGAGACCAGCAGGCCTGGTGCTGCCACTTCCTTGGTTGCCAGGGTTTGGCCAAGGCACTTAACTTCTCTGGGCCCCCGTTGTCTCCCCTGTAAAAGGGGGGGAAAGAGAATAAAACTTAATCTCATGCGCAGTAGTGAAGACGGAAAGCTCTCCATGGGCGCGCAGTCAGCCAAATCCACACTGTGGGAAACCATAGGACAGACAACCTGGTTTCCTCAACAGGTAAATTACAAGGAAAAGAATAAGAGAGAGGAGGGCGGAGTAGATGAAAAGGGGTGTGTGTGTGTGTGTGTGTGTGTGTGTGTGTGTTTTATGGATTCTATTTTAAGTAATTTCTACACAACTCTGAGATCAAGAATCATATGCTCTACTGCCTGAGACAGCCAGGGCTCTCCCTAGAAAAGACTGATTGATTGATTGATTGATTGATTTTAGAAAGAGTGAGTGCAAGCTGGGGGAGGGGGAGAGGGAGAGAGAGAATCTCAAGCAGACTTGGAGCCTGTTATGGGGCTCAATCCCACAACCCTGATCATGACCTGAGCCGAAATCAAGAGTTGGTGGTTTGGGTGCCTGGGTGGCTCAGTTGGTTAAGCATCTGCCTGAGGCTCAGGTTATGATTCTAGGCTCCTGGGATTGACTCCAGCATTGAGCTCCCTACTCAGCAGAGATTCTGCTTCTCCTTTTATTCCTCCCTACTGCTCATGATCTCTCTCTTTCTCTCTCTCTCTCAAAAAAAAAAAAAAAAAAAAAAAAGAGTTGACAGCTTAACTGACTGAACCAGCCAGGTGCCCCCCCAAAAGATTTATTTTTTTTATTTTTTAAATTAATTAATTTATTTAAATATTTTTATTTATTTATTTGACAGAGAGAGAGAGAGATAGGTAGAGAGAGAGAGGAAGGGAAGCAGGCTCCCTGCCAAACAGAGAGCCCAATGCGGGGCTCGATCCCAGGACCCTGGGATCATGACCTGAGCTGAAGGCAGAGGCTTTAACCCACTGAGCCACCCAGGTGCCCTTTTTAATTTATTTTAAAAGATTTTATTTATTTATTTGAGAGAGAGAGAGATCAGAAATAGGCAGAGCGGCAGGCAGAAAGAGAAGAGGAAGCAGGCTCCCTACTGAGCAGGGAGCCGGATGTGGGGCTCAATCCCAGGACCCTGGGATCATGGCCTGAGCCAAAGGCAGAGGCTTAACCCACTCAGCCACTCAGGCACCCCGTGTGTTATGTTTTTAAAACTACTCCATATGCTTTAGTGTACATCCTGAATATTTATAGATGAAAGGATAAGATGTCTGGCATTTGCTTCAAAATAGCCCTGGAGTGGGGAGGAAAAAGACACAAGGCAGAGGATCAAAAGGTAAGAGAGGAAAAAAGTGAAGACAAGAAACAAAAACCAAAACCCTGGAAGGGACAGGGCGGGGTGGGAGAACAGAGACAGTAAGGCTCACTCCAAGTCGGGAGGTGGTATGTGTCGAAGCTGGACAGTGGGCAGAGGATTCATTACACTACCCTCCGCTGTGTATGATTGGACAAAAGAGAAAATTCAGGGAATCCCCATAGGTGCAAGTTAGCAGCCTGACACGTAAACTCCCCATAAAAGCAAGCTTTCTTCTTCCATGAGTACTTTTCCTTCAAGGCACAAAAATGTGAAATATTATATAACTCCACAAATATATAATTTATGGATTGAAGAATTTCGGTTCCAAGTGTGCCATGAGCCTCTTGTCCAGCAGGGGGCTCCCTACTCTCCGCCTCTTCTGGCTGCTGTCCTGGGGGTGTGTGAAAAGGAGGAAGCTATCCCCGGTGTAAGGGAGATGTTGGAGGCCTGTTAGCGTTGGCCAGAGAACTTCTCTTGGAGATGAGAGAAGAAAACACACACACACACACACGGAAGAATCCGTCCATAACCCTATGATGGTTAGAGTCTTCCTACAGTCTACAATCTCTGGGGACTGGGGGTATTTAGGAAAAGGCTACTGTCTTTTTTATTTAATTAAATTAATTTATTTGACACAGAGAGAGAGATCACAAGTAGGCAGAGAGAGAGTGGGAAGCAGGCTCCCTGCTGAGCACAGAGCGTGTTGCAAAGCTTGATCCCAAGACCCTGAAATCACGACCTGAGCTGAAAGCAGAGGCTTTAACCCACTGAGCCACCCAGGCACCCAAAAGGCTACTGTCTTGAAGATCATGATGGCAGACTCTTGGTCCGATAGGTTCTAAGCACACGAAGTCGGTGTGATGATTATTACAGAGATGCTCGGAGACAGATGATAGACAAGTAGAGATAAAATTCTTGAGGCAAGGGCACCTGGGTGGCTCAGTGGGTTAAGGCCTCTTTCTTCGGCTCAGGTCATGATTCCAGGGTCCTGGGATCAAGCAGGCTCTCTGCTCAGCAGGGAGCCTGCTTCTCTCCCTCTTTCTCTTTCTCTGCCTGCCTCTCTGTCTACTTGGGATCTCTGTCCATCAAATAAATAAAAATAAAAAAAAATCTTAAAAAAAGAAGAAAGATTCTTGAGATAAGATTCTGGAGAAAGCGGAGAGCACAGTGGAGAGGTAGAAGGGGTTCCACCAGGAGTCACCCGGAATCCACAGGTGGAGATGGTTCAAGAAGAAAGGGGCAGCCCGCACCATAGATGCCTCAAAGCCTGAGAACAGGCTGCTGGTTTCACTTATCAGTGACTTTCCCATTTCAGTGTGTGTATGTTGGGGCGGGGGGTAGGGGGCTGTAGGGTAGGAAAGCCAGGTAGTAGACAGTTGGGGAGGTGACTGGGATGAGCCCACTGGAACTCTGGGAACTCCTGGCCAGAGAAAGAAGCAGAGCCTCCTTTTTTTTTTTTTTTTTTAAAGATTTTATTTATTTATTTATTTGAGAGAGAGAAAGTGGGAGAGAGAATGAGAGGGGAGAAGGTCAGAGGGAGAAGCAGACTCCCCATGGATCTGAGTCTGATGTGGGACTCGATCCCAGGACCATGACCCGAGCCCAAGGCACTCGCTTAACCAACTGAGCCACCCAGGCAGCCCCAGAAGCAGAGCCTCCTTATTCAAAACATGGTTCTTTACATCAACTGGGGGCTAGTTGAAAATGTGGAATCTGAGGGCCCTGCTCTAGGCCTACCGAATTAACATCTGCACTTTAATGAGGCCCCTAGGGGATTCTTTGGGGGTGTCAAAATCTGGAATAATAAACTGGAATAAATAAACTGGGGCAGAGGTGTGGGCGGGTCTCAGGAAGTCAAGAGAGGTGGCATTCAATATGGGGGTGTCCCTCGAGAGTTTGAGGTCAAGGAGGAGATGGAGGGAGAGGTGAAGGCCCTGGCGTGGAGCTGAACTTGGGGCTGTTGTGTTTATGGTTTCGCGGGGTGTTGTGTGGGACTCATGGGTAAGGTTAGGGGGCGCAGCGCTGGGTGGTACTTCTCTGACCCATGGCTGAGGGGGTTACTCATCTGTGTGTTCCAGAGAGGAAAGAAGAATGTGCAGAGGTGAGTGAGTGTGTGTGTGTGTGTTTGAGGGTTCTGGCATGTATGAAGGGTGAGTTGGGGAGCAGAGCTCATATATATCTTTTGTGTGTTTTTGTGCTTTTATAAGTTAGAAGCCAACAAATGGAAGTTTCATAGGGTCCATCCTAATACGTGCGTGTCCCAAGGAGAAGGTGATGTGTAGGCAGAGAATTGTGGAGTTCAGGGCTTAGGAAACTGTCCTAAGGTTGAACAGTCCGCCTGCTGGACTTAGGGAACTCACGGCCCCACCCGACCTGTCCTCCAGGGAGAAGAAACCCTGCAGACTGTAATTACATACTATTGCCACGAGAGGGCGGTGTCGGCTCGGCCCGGCGATTCGAAGACCGGGTGAGCTCCCAGCGAAGTTATAGCGGTTCGCTCCAGGAGCCGAGTGAGAACCGGTCCCCGGCAGCGAGTCTGGGGGCCGACTCTTGGCCTTGGGGCCCAGGCTTGCCGCCCCTCCCCCGGGCTCTGACTAACCTTCACCCCAGCCAATGCTCTTCCAGAGTCACCCCATCTTCGGACGCCGCTCTTCCATCCTGACACCCCCAACCTTCCTGCAAGTCGACCAGCCCTGGGGTGGGGAGAGAGTGAGCCAAGGGGGAGTCAGGACCAAAGGCGTTGAGGGGAGTGAAAGGTTCCCAAAGTTGGGAAGGTGGGGCTCAGGCGTCCTCAGTCGGTGCGCATGAAGGGAGCGCCCACGGTGGCCCGACAAGGGTGCTGGACGAGTGGATCCGGGGACACAGGGCTCAGCCCTTGCCTTGATCTGGAGTCGTGGTTTCGAGTCCCAGCCTCACAGAGTGGCCTCGGAATGGCTTTGAGCAGGACTTTCCCTCCGACTGCGGGAACTTTCCTTTTCGTCTTCTCGGTGGGGAGGAAGCTGGCTTCCCTCCCGATTTACCGACTCACTGGTCGTTGCAGGTCGTTGAGAAACCCCGGGGAAGGTACCAGTGTTAGTGTGCCAGGGCAAGGGCAGGGGCGGGGAAGGGCAAAGCCCAGCGTAGTGAGGCCAGTGGTGTGGGTGCAGCTAAAGGAGACCGGGGAGCCCCTGTAAGATTTTGAGGAGTGGCCCAGTGTCTGCTGGGCTCCTAGAAGTTAAGGGTTGGTGGTGGGGGTGGGGGGGAGGTGGTGGAGCCCAGGCAGAGACCAGGGGTCTGACAGTGGGAGTGGAAGGAGCAGCTGGTGGTTCCCTTTAGGGCGTAGTTAATAAAAGAACAACAGCACAAACCTCAAAACACCAAACACCTTTTTTTTTTCTCTTCATTATAAAAGTAATTCAGGAGAATTACTGAAAACTAGATAAATAAACCTGTCTAGCCTACTAAGACAGTTGCATTTGGTCTTTCTTTCCAAGCTCTTTCTTTTTCTTTTTTTTTTTTTTTTTTTTTTTTTTGACAGAGATCACAAGTAGGCAGAGAGGCAGGCAGAGAGAGAGAGAGGAGGAAGCAGGCTCCCTGCTGAGCAGAGAGCCCGATGCGGGACTCGATCTCAGGACCCTGAGATCATGACCTGAGCTGAAGGCAGCGGCTTAACCCACTGAGCCACCCAGGCGCCCCCAAGCTCTTTCTTATACATGAAACAAACAAGGATGGCTGTATTATGGTGTGCCTGTAAATATTTCCCTGAGCTTCACTTAGGATGTCAGGAACATTTTTCATATTAGGTCCCTATATTCGTTTCCTAGGGTTGCCCTAACAAAAGACCACAGACTGGGTGGCTGAAAATAGCAGGAATATATGGTCTCACAGGTGGGGAGATTAGCCAGTATCAAGGCACCAGCAGGGCCACCAGAAACCTGTAGGGGAGAATCCTTCCTTGGCTCTTGTAGCTTCTGGTGTTTGCTGGCAGTCCTTGGCTTTCTTTGCCTTGAAGATGCCCCACTCCAATCTCTGTCTTTGGGGTCACATGGCTACCTTCTCCCTGTGCGTGTCTCCTCTTCTTAGAAGGACACACAAGACATATTGGATTAAGTGTCGCCTACTCCGGTATGACCTCATCTTCATGAATTAAGACCACAACATCTTCCTTCCAAATAAAGTCCTATCCTGAGGTACTGGGGGTTAGGACTTCAGCATATCATTTTGGGGGACACAATTCAACCCGTCACACTTCCTAACTGTGGCTTTTATTGACTAAGATTTCAACAAGCGTAAAATTCCCTCATTTACTTAATTAATTTCTATTATTAAACATTCGATTTGCATCCAACTTATATATGATTATAAATATATTTAGCATTTCATGCATAGCATGTTCCTTCATACTGTCAAATGACTTTTTTTAAGGATAAATATTCAGAAGAGGGAATATCTGATTAAGGTTTACGGGAGGTTATGATTATATTTTCAGTTTGGGGAGAGTACAGGATGTGAGGAGACGAAGCACAAGGCAGAAAAGAATTACCCACAGGCTCATCCGCCAGAGGAAGCTTCTATGAGCCTGCTGTTTTTTTTTTTTAAAGATTTTATTTATTTCTTTGTTTTTAAAGGTTTTGTTTATTTATTTGATAAGCAGAGATCACAAGTAGGCAGAGAGGCAGGCAGAGAGAGAGGGAAGCAGGCTCTTGGGGCTCCATCCCAGGACCCTGGGATCATGATCTGAGCCAAAGGTAGAGGCTTTAACCCACTGAGCCACCCAGGTGCCCCTTAAGATTTTATTTTTAAGTAATCTCCATACCCAAGGTGGAGCTGAAACTCAAAAGCGGGAGATCAAGACTGGGAGGGCTCCACCAACTGAACCAGACAGGCGCCCCCTGCTGTATATTTTTATATATACTTCTTACCCTTGTTTTTTCTGGGTTGAGATGTTAGGGCAGGTAACATTTTGTATTCTGCTTTTCCCACTTAAAGTTCCAAACAGCTTCTTATCGCAGCAACCTCATGATCAACTTTGGGGTGACTTCATAATGTTACATATGGGGATACTTTAAAATTTATTACTGAATATGCTATTATCAGATATTTATGCTACTTCGAAGTTTTCACTATTATAAATAAGTCTTGGTACACATTTTATGCATATATTGCTGAAATGACTTTATTTCAGTGGGTACCCAGAAACTGAACTCCTAGATTAAAGTGCATAAATGCTCCCGAGTCTTTGGAAGTTGCTTTTCAAAAGGGCTGTACCAATGCCCACTCATTAGCCGAGAATGGACGCGTATGTCTATTTGCCAGCACTCTTGCCAGCAGTAGTGTTATCATTTTATTTATATATTTTTTAAGTTTTGAAATCTTCCCAGGCAAAACAGGGTGTTCTGTTTTGTCTTTTTTGGTGACCAGTGATGCCATTTGTTCTTATGGTTTTTTTTTTTAATTTTTAATTTTTTATAAACATATATTTTTATCCCCCGGGGTATAGGTCTGTGAATCGCCAGGTTTACACAGTTCACAGCACGCACCAAAGCACTTACCCTCCCCAATGTCCATAACCCCACCCCCCTTCTCCCAACCCCCCCTCCCCCCAGCAACCCTCAGTTTGTTTTGTGAGATTAAGAGTCACTTATGGTTTGTCTCCCTCCCAATCCCATCTTGTTCTTATGTTACCTTCCCTCTTTCAGAAGTTGTCTCTTCATGTCCCTTTGTCTTTTTGGAACCTAATGTTTTACATAGAGACATAGAGATCTGTAATTTCATTTTACATATAAAAGATATTACCTTTGGGGGCGCCTCTCTGCTCAGCGGGGAGCCTGCTTCCCCTTCTCTATGCTTGCCTCTCTGCCTACTTGTGATCTCTGTCTGTCTGTCAAATACATAAATAAAATCTTTAAAAAAATATTACCTTTTGTCATATCTGTCGTATGGATTTTTTTTTTTTTTTTTAGTCTATTGACTCATTTAAAACTAGTTATTGGGAGGGATGCCTGGGTGCCTCAGTTGGTTAAGCTGCTGCCCTCGGCTCAGGTCATGATCCCAGGGTCCTGGGATCAAGTTCCACATCGGGCTCCTTGCTCAGCGGGAGCCTGCTTCTCTCTCTGCCTCTGCCTGCTGCTCTGTCTGCTTGTGTTCTCCCTCCCCCCTTTCTCTCTCTCTGACAAATAAATAAATAAAAATCTTTTAAAAAATAATAAAAAAATAAAACTAGTTATTGGGAAATGCAAGCTAAAACAACAGTAGGGGGCACCTCACTGGCTCAGTTGGTGGAGTGAGCGACTCTTGATCCTGGGGTCGTGAGTTCGAGCCCCACGTTGGATGTAGAGATTATTAAAAACAAACAAACAAACAAACAAATCCCCACAACAGTAAGATGCCACCTCACACACTGTCAAAAACACCAGAAAGTAACAAGGACTCGCGAGGAGGCAGAGAAATTGGAATCCCTGTGAGCTGTTGGCAGGAATGCCAAATGGTGTAGCTGCTATGGAAACAGTATGGCATTTCCTCAAAAAGTTAGGAGGGTATGGGGTGCCTGGGTGGCTCAGTGGGATAAGCCTCTGCCTTTGGCTTGGGTCATGATCTCAGGGTCCTGGAATCGAGCCCCACATCGGGCTCTCTGCTCAGCGGGGAGCCTGCTTCCCCCTCTTTCTCTGCCTGCCTGCGCTCTCTCTTTCTCTCTGTCAAATAAATAAAATCTTTTTTAAAAAGTTAGGAGGGTAGATTTTATGTTACATGTATTTTTTGGGGGGTTTTATGTTATGTATATTTTACTGCAATTAAAAAAAAAAAAACCAGGGAGGGAAGGAGAAAATAGAACAGATAGCCACTAAAAAACGTAATGGGTTTTATCCTGTGTAAAGTATGTCTGTGTGCTGGGCACGGAGATTATAAAAACAATAAGATGTCAAGGTGCCCATGCACCACGAGGATCCAAAGTGACATTCACACACAGTCTCATCTGTGTTTTGCTGTAGGATGGAGCAGCGGGGGGCCAGGGAGCATTTAGGGGTGACAGCCAACCCCAACCAGGGAAGGTGGGGTGGGGGGTGAAGGGAAGGAAGGTTCCTGGCGGGCTCCGTCTAGGACAGATTAGGCTCGAGCCAGGCAAAAAAGAGGGGTTCATGCGTCATTTCAGTTCTGCTTTTATGACACGTACCTGTGTTTAACGCTTCTGTGGGCAAAGCTGTTGACCTTTCTCCTGTGTTCTCGTCCAGTCCTTTCTACTCACAAAGGCCTCTTCCCTCAACAGGTCTGGTTGTGCCGCCTTCCAGATTTTCTATGGTTCAATGTATATTTTTTAAAGATTTATTTATTTATTTGACAGACAGAGATCACAAGAAGGCAAAGAGGCAGGCAGAGAGAGAGAGAGGGAAGCAGGCTCCCTGCTGAGCAGAGAGCCCGATGTGGGGATCGGGGACTCGGGGACGTCAGGGCTCGATCCCAGGACCCTGAGACCATGACCTGAGCTGAAGGCAGAGGCTTAACCCACTGAGCCACCCAGGCGCCCCAGTTCAATGTATTTTTACATGTAACTCCGGTGGAAGGGGGGGGGCTGGGTGGCTCAGTGGGTTAAAGCCTCTGCCTTTGGCTCAGGTCGTGATCCAGGGTCCTGGAATCAAGCCCCACATCGGGCTCTCTGCTCAGCAGGGAGCATGCTTCCCTTCCTCTCTCTCTGCCAGCCTCTCTGCCTACTTGTGATCTGTCAAATAAATAAATAAAATAAAAAAAAAAAAGACATGACTTCGGGGATGGGTGCGGGGTTCTGGGGTTGGAGGGGAGGAGGACACTGGAGGGGACCCCAATGGGAGGGCGGAGAGGCAGGAAGGGGATGTCGGGCGGCTGCCGCGGATACTGTATTCATTCTGCTGTTCTCCCTCCTGCGTGCTGGTTGTGGACCCTCTTTCCTCCCTGGTTGTTTGAGGTGATGGGTGAGGAGGTATATAGCAGAAGCCCTGGGTGATGGGAGGCGATGATCCAGTAAGACCCTGCTGAACTTGACGCATGAGGATGCAGGGCAGACTGCTGTAAGGACTTCCAATATAGAGACTGACTAGGACAGGATGGAATTGTATATGCCATGGCTGCTCCTCAAGCTATCACTCTCAGCTCCCGCTTTCGCCTTCCTTATAAATACAGTCGACCCTTGTACCATATAGGGGTTAAGGATGTCAAAAATCTGTGTGGAGCTTTTGACTCTCCCACAACTTAACTTCCAATACCCTACTGTTGACCAGAAGCCTTATAGAGAACACGAACAGCCGATAAAAATAAACGTATTTTCTGTTAGATGTCCTGGATGCTGTGTTCTTACGATAAAGTAAGCTAGAGAGAACATGTTATTAAGAAAATCATAAAGGATGGGGCACCTGGGCGGCTCAGTGGGTTAAAGCCTCTACCCTCAGTTCGGGTCATGGTCCCAGGGTCCTGGGATCCAGCCCCACATCAGGCTCTCTGCTCAGCAAGGAGCCTGCTTCCCTTCCTCTCTCTCTTTCTCTGCCTGCCTTGCTGCCTACTTGTGATCTTTGTCTGTCAAATAAATAAATCTTAAATAAAATAAAATAAAAATATATAAAATAAACATATTTAAAAAAAAGATAAAAGAAAATCATAAAGGAGAGCAAA
This sequence comes from Mustela putorius furo, assembly GCF_011764305.1. Taxonomy (NCBI): domain Eukaryota; kingdom Metazoa; phylum Chordata; class Mammalia; order Carnivora; family Mustelidae; genus Mustela; species Mustela putorius. The sequence continues at coordinate 2,411,578 of NW_025421399.1, read as the reverse complement.
TATATTTACAGCACTGTATTGTATTTACCGAAAAAACTTGCGTGTAGGTGAATCCCCGTAGTTCAAACCCGTGTTCTTCAAGAGTCATGGGTCATTTTATTTATCTGCTTTTTATTTATCTACTTGTTTCGGGGTGTGTTCTTGCTGGACCATAGATCCCTGGAAGGCAGATCTCGCTGCCTGTGCCTGGAGCAGGTGCTCCTGGAGTATGGGTGAGTGAATAAGAGGAAAGAATGGCCTCTTTGTGCTGACCCCCGGGGGCTGTGGGCGCGCAGGAAGCCAGGAAGAGCTGCGTTCTGAGCCGTCTGGTCCAATGCCTGCGTGCGGATTGCTGGACGAGGGAGGATCGGGATCCTCCCAATCTGGGGCAGATCCCTTATGGTCTGGTTTTTGGGGTCTGCGTTCCTGCATTCTATGGGGGGCAGGGAGACTGCGGGGCCGGGGAGTCTTCAACCCACGGATGCCCTCTTAGCTGAAGCTGGGGCTGGGCTGGAGATGAGGCAGAGACTGGGCCTCCGTCTGGGTCCAGAGGGACAGGGCTGGGGGAGGCAAGGCTGAGTCATGAAAGCAGCGGTTCCTGATGAAGTTTCCTGTCTCAGGGGCTCAGAGACATTCATTACTGCCAGGAGGAGAAGTAATTAAGCCAGAGAGCAGAGGGGTGGGGGAGAGGGAGGCCTGGTTTTCTCAGGAGGCTCCTGGTAAAATTAATAAGGGCAGAGGAAGGAAGGACTCTGCCCAGTCTGGGAATATTGGTGATAGAGCCGTGGCTTCAGGGCTGGAGTCACCCACGTATGTGCTGAACACCAAAGGAGTGGACACAGAGGCCCGAGGCAAGTGTCGCTGTCCGGGTCCACGAGAGCAGCCTGAGATAAAGGAAAGAGTGCGGATCAGGGTCCCATTGGCCCGTGCTTTTGCCCCAGTGTCCATTTAACCGCTGTGGGACCTGGGGCAAGTTGCTTAACCTCTCTGAGCCTCAGTTTATCAGTAAAATGGAGCTAATAACACGGACCTTACAGGATTGCGATGGGGCACCAGTTGAGCACATGCTCAATGGGAGGCCTGGCATGCATGGACACATGTGGAGCTGGGATTCCAGAAAGAGTTGGTGGCAGTTGGGCACAAGAATCCATCCACAATTTGGTGGAGGGGCAGGGATGTGTAGGCTCCCCTGACAGCGGCCCATGGCTCTGAGTCCCGGGGCAGGCATATCAGCCCCAGGTATGGTTTAACGGACCCCTTCTCAGTGGTTTTTCTCCAGTTTCTGTGGTCCTTGCTATGGCCTTGCCATGGGAATGGTATTAGTCCCATTCACAGATGAGGGAAACTGAGGCTCAGAAAGACAAAATCAATGGGCTGTAGAACTGGGATTCCAGTTTAAGCCTATCTGGGGCCACAGTCCTCAAAGGATCGTTTCCTTTAGGCTGCAAGAAACCCAGTCTTGAGGGGAACCATGTGGAGCAATGGGGCCACCTAGCCTCCCCTGCAGACACCCTAAATTACCTGCACAGAAATGGGAACCTGGATAAAAGGTAGACACCTGGGGCGCCTGGGTGGCTCAGTGGGTTAAAGCCTCTGCCTTCGGCTCAGGTCATGATCCTGGAGTCCTGGAATTGAGCCCTGTGTTGGGCTCTCTGCTCGGTGGGGAGCCTGCTTCCTTCTCTGTCTCTCTCTGCCTGCCTTTCTGCCTGCTTGTGATCTCTCTCTCTCTCTCTGTCGAATAAGTAAATAAAATCCTTTTTTTAAAAAAAAAAGGTAGACACCCCTCCCTCTCACTCTAAGCCAGCCTTCTGAAAATTCTCCTACAGTCTCCTCTCTAGTGTTCAACATGGCGCTGATCACAGCCTGGACAGCTGTGGGTGTTAGCACTGAAAAAAGCAAAAAACAAAAAACTTCGTCCCATTCCCCAATTTTTTAATTGGAAAAAAAAAGTATCTCTTTCTTTTAATTAATTTGTATTTCTTTGATTAATAGTGAGATAGAATACATATTTTTCACATTGATTAGTTACTTGTGTATTATCCTTGCTCGCTTTTTGAAATGGGGGTCTGGGTCATTTTTTTTTTTTTAATTGATTTGTAGGTACTCCTCACATATTCCAGACCTTAATGCTTCTTTGGTCCTATGTGTGATAAATATGTTTTCTTGAGTTTGAGTCCTGCCTTTTACTTTAGTTTTTTTTTTTTTTTTAAAGATTTTATTTATTTGACAGACAGAGATCACAAGTAGATGGAGAGGCAGGCAGAGAGAGAGAGAGAAGCAGGCTCCCTGCTGAGCAGAGAGCCCGATGCGGGACTCGATCCCAGGACCCTGAGATCATGACCCGAGCCGAAGGCAGCGGCTTAACCCACTGAGCCACCCAGGCACCCCTTACTTTAGTTTTTTTTAATTATATAGAGAAATGTTATGTTTTAATGTCGACCAACTTATACAATTTTTAATATATTCATTTTGTTTGTTTTTGTACTTAGAAGGGCCTTTTCTTTTTTCATCGTAAAAGTCCTATCACCGGGATGTCTGGGTGGCTCAAGTCGGTTGGGCCTTCCGCTCCGGTCATGATCCTGGGGTCCTGGGATCGAGTTCCACATTGAGCTCCTTGCTCGGTGGGGAGCCCGCTTCTTTCTCTGCCTCTGCCTGCCACTTTGCCTGCTTGTGCTCTCTCTTTCTGAAAAACAGATAAATAAAATCTTAAAAAAAAAAAATGTTCTATCACCACTTTCCTACAAGTTTGGAGGAGGAACAAAGTCATGCCCAGCATCACGGGACCTCATGCAACCAGAGTGGATTTAATTAAGAGCAAAATCGAGATTTAATGATCTGACCAAGTCCGGGTCTAGACTTCAGTAATCGATTTCAGTGACCTCAGCGCGGACTCGGTGCCTGACAGCCAGATGCCAGCTGTTTCCTCCGCTGTGCTCAGTGTCCTCTTCTGGAACCTGAGGAGGCTGGACTAATCTGCTGGCTTCTCAGGAGGAGGTCCCTGCAGGCTCTGGGTTCGGACCGGCGCCAGGTTCAAATTCACATGCTGAGGTTTCCACCTAAGTAAGCCGTTTCCACCTCTGCGAAATGGGGTAGTCACGGTGCCTCCCCCACCCAGTGGTTGGAAAATTGTGACGAAAATGGAATCAGATGATTCTCAGGCAGCCCTGAGCCCCAGCTAAGCCTCGGTCGAATGAGATACGAGTAGTACCAGTACTGGTAGTGTTAAGGAATTCCTGACCAGTCTCCTGCTCCCACCCATTGGGAATCGAGGTCAAAACGTGGGTCCCTGCCTGTGTCGCCGCCACCAGGGGAAGGAGGCCGGGGCAGACAGATGAGCTCGGAGCAGCCAGGGCTGGTGGCTGAGGCCGGGCCCTGGAGAGGAGGGACAGGGGGCGATGGGCGGGGGCGGGGGCAGGTAGCACGCTGATGCAGTGTGCTGGGGAGTCTCCGGCCTCCCCCGGTTGGGGCCCTCCTAACCGCGACCCCATCATATCTCCGGATCCGCGGGGCCATCGGAGGCGGGCAGGATGCCGGGAAGTGGCGGTGCTCTCCGCTGCCTCCGGCTCTTATCAGCGCCGGCCGGATGAGCGCGGCGGGGCGAGGGGTTCCGGCACTGCTCGCCGCTGGCGTTGCGGGAGATAATGTGTTTGCGGGAGATAAGCGCGGCAGGCTCTGTACACAGACGCCACTTAGCTGTGCAAACACCTGCCGCTCGCCTCGGGCTGGCAGCCGGCGCAGGACCCCCGGGAGGGTGGGGCCGCGTGCGACGGTGGCGGTCACCTGCCAGCCGCCAGCGTGTGGGGTGAGCGGTGGGAAAGGGTGTGGAGTGGGCAGACCTGCGCGCCGGGATTCCCCTGCAGCCTCTGGGTCCCTGAGGGTGAGAGCTGCGTGCGTGTCCGCGAGGCACGGTGGGCGGTGGGTGCAGGTGTGTATCCGAAGGGGTCTTCTTGTGATGCGTGAGCCCCTGGGTTAACGGCCCTCACACCCAGCGGTGTCGCCTCCAGCCGGGCCTCAGGGATCTATGCAGTACTCCCTACCAGGTGTTGCCCTCCTGCCCATGGGGACAGGCACGGAGACCCCGAGGGTCCCAGAATCGGGGGGGGGGGGGGACGCGCTCAGGCCACCTGTGTCCTGGCAGGGCTAGGTCTGCGGGGCCACTGATCAGATTCCGGAGCTGGGAGCTAAGCTTGCAGGGGCTTCCCTGGGAGAGGCCCTGGAAAGTGACCACACCCTCTGGCTGCCTCCTTCATCCCAGGGCTGTCAGCTCTGCCCCCGAACTCTCCTTAGATCCCTGTTTTCCACTCCCAGCTGCTTTGAGGACCTCAACATGCTGTTCAACATGGCGCCACGGGCTTGGTGCCTTCACCACTCTTTTCCTTCTAAGGTTACCCCATGCCAAGGTTGTCTGAGGGACAGACCATCTTATCTAGGACAAAATGAACAGCTGCCCTCAGTGCAGGGAAGCCTACTCAACCCACTGGTTAGAGGCATCCAAGTTGAGCCCAGCATCCAGCTTCAAGCATGTCTTACTGACATCTCATTAGCTTGGAAGACTGTCCAGTTCTGCCATGCCTGTTTCTGCCACGTGCCCAAATCTGCTTTATTTCCTGCTTTTGCCAGAAGCTTGGTTAAATCATCATCATCATCATCATCATCTTCTTCTTCTTCTTCTTTTTCTTTTCTTTTCTTTGTTTGTTTTTTTTTTTTTTTTTTTGCCTGACTCCTGCCCCAAAGTCAGACCAAGTACTAGCATACAGGTTGTACACTGCAATAGAGTATTGAATCTCAGGGGCACCGTTCAATTTGTAGACACGGAGTAGTGTATATGAGCATGCAGTGATCTTGCCATCAAATGTTTGGTCAGTAAGGGATCCCCCTTCTTTGAAATACCACACAGGCACCCGGGGCCTTATGATAGGAGAATTAAGCAGGCAGTACACCCGGTTGGCTCAGTCCATGGAGCCTGTGACTTTTGATCTCTCAGAGTTGTGAGTTCAAGCTCCACGTTGGGCGTGGAGACCACTTAAAAATAAAATCTTTAAAAAAAAATGACATTCACACAATGGAATATTATGGAAGATGCGAATGAACAAGATCCAAACACGTATAACAACAGGATGAACTTCACAAACCTACTGTGGAGGGTGAGGAGCTGGACACGAACACTTGCCACGTGATTCCATTGATATGTTTGAGATAAGGGTACGTGATTACCCTCAGCAGGGCAGTGACGGGAAGGGGGGGCAAGAGAAGGACTTCTGGGGGATGGTAACATGCTCTGTCTCTTATACCGGGTGCTAGTTACACGGGTGTGTTTAGTTTGTGGAAACCCACTGAGCTGAACATTTACAGTTTGTGTGCAATAACAAATGGGGGCTATTCTCCTATTTAAAAAAATGTTGAAAAGTTTAAAACATTTATAGATGGGGCGCCTGGATGGCGCAGTAGGTTAAGTGTCTGACTCTTGGTTTCGGATCGGGTCAAGATCCCAGGGCCTGAGATCTCAGGGTCATGATCTGACCCGGGGGTCAGGCTCGGAGTCAGACTCTGGGTTGGGCATGGAGCCTGCTTAAGATTCTCTCTCTCCCTCACCCTCCGCCCCTCTCCACCATCATGTGCTCTCTCACCCTCAAATAAATAATCTTTAGAAAAAAGCATTTATAGAACCACCATTTGGATAAAAGTAAACTCTCTGCCACGGACTAAGCTCTCTCTGGCCTGTTTCTTCCTCTCCTTCCTGTCTCCCCCCTTCCATCCCTGGGTCTCGTCTGGATGGCCAGGTCTTCATTTTCCCTTTGGTTGGCTAGTTGCTCAAATTGTGGGATTGTACGCAGATACACCTACAGTTTTTCTTGTTACTGTTATTAGAGAAGGGAGTGCTTTAAAAGGTTTTATTTTTTTCACAAACATGCTGTATAGGTAAGTGCAGTCCTTGTCCAGACATCTTGTTTCCCCTTCAGTGTGTTGTCGTTGGGGATTATTAAGTCCAGCTGTGCATGAAGAAAGACTCGAATTTATAAAGTCTCAACCTGGTGGCTCTCAAACTTGAGTGGTGTCAGAACAGCAGCAGCCTTATTAAAGCCCAGTCCCCACCCCCAGATTCTGATTCAGTAGTTGTCAGGATGGAGCTGGAGACTGTGTCTTTCTAACAAGTTGTGAGGTGATGTTGTTGCTCCTAATGTGAAACCACACTTTGAGAGTGGTTGCCAGAAACATACAAGGTCGTATTCTCTTCTATAAAAAGCCCAGAAGTTGGCAACCCCGGGTTGATGTGGTGGTGAGTTGTCAGGGAGCCAGGGCTTGTCAGGCTTTCCCTCTGGCTGTCTGAGATGTGTCCTTTGCCTTATGGTCCAACGTGGCTGCCTGAGCTCCAGCCATTAGGTCTTCCTCCAGCAAATAGAAGGGAGGATGAAGCAGAAAATAAAAACAAGAACAAAACACACACCATTATGGTGCCTTAAAATGCCTCGAATGACACTTTCTAGAAATTATAAGCATAGCTTTCATTGGCAATCCATTGGCCAGAACTTAGTCATATCTACATAACTAATTGCGAGAGAGGTTGGGACTATGTCTTTCTTTCTTTCTTTCTTTCTTTCAAATCAGGTTTCAGCTAAGTCTGAGGTTCTCTGACTAATGAAGAGAGAAGAATAGATTTGGGGACAACCAGCAAGAGTCAGAGAACATATCCCAAGCCACCCTATCCGCCCAGGGCCAGGGCCAGAGGCCCAGGCCCAGCTGGTTAAGATTAGATGACCTCACATAAGGCAAGTCACTTTACCTCTTTGTGTCTCATATCTCATGTCTATGAAATAGAGACTTACTCATATCTACATTGCAACTCACATTTACTGAGGCTCTTCCCGCCCCGCCCCCGCCACCGGGATGGGGGCCACAACGGAGAGAGATAAGTCAAGGGCACTGTCTGCGAGGTGCCCACAGTCCAGAGGGCCAATGGATAAACAGCTCTGCCCTTCTGAAGCAGGGTGTTGGGGGATATGCTTTGGGGAGCCCAGCCACAGAGTGGGAGTGGGTGACCTCTATGAATAACGTTTCCTCCTACCTTTACTGTTGCAGGAACAGATAAACATCGTGAGTGTGTGACTTACAAATAGCTAAGTACTTTGGAGAATGTGTGGCTTTTCTTTCTGAGGGACAGACCTAAACAGAGTGTCTGGGCAGTAACTCTCAATGCTGCCACGGCTCACCAGGAGCAGAGGGGGGTAACCTGGGGGAGAGCGTGGTGGGGGCTTCAAATATTCGTGGAGGCCATGGACAGTATTCCTCAGAAAGACCATTCTTCACACAGATTTTGTCACACAACTTCAAGGGGTTCACAGATTCCTGAATCCCATCAAAGGACCCTGGTTAAGAACTTACTGTAGGGGACAGCTGGGTGGTGCCATCAGTTAAGCGTCTGATTCTTAGTTTTGGCTCAGGTCATGATCAGGGTCATGAGATCGAGCCCCATGGCAGGCTCCCCATTCAGTGGGAAATCGCTTGAGATTCTCTCTTTCCCTCTGCTTCTCCCCCCACTCATGTGCGTGCTCTCTCTCTCTCTCAAATAAGTAAAAAATAACAACAACAACAAAACCCCCGAAAAACAAGCAAACAAACAAACAAAAAACCAAAGAAATCCCCAAAACTCTTATTGTAGAGAAAATCTCAGCTAGTGGTGGTTTTTAAGAGCCTGAGGTTCTGGGACAGCAGTTTCAAGAGGTTTTCCTGAACATTCTGGAGCGGGGACCACCAGCAGGAAAATCCCTGTGGCAGGGGCGGGAATGGCTCAGAGACTGGACTGTGGTTTCTGGGGACCTCAGAGCTGGGCAGAGGAGAGTGGAGAGCAGGGGGAGGTGAGGCGAGAGAAAGTGGCCAGAGGGGCGAAGGAGGAGGGAGGCGGGGAGGGCCATGAATGTCATGCCAAAGAACGGGCAGGTCTGTGGTGCCTGTGTTGGGGGTAGGTAGGCCTAGAATGGGCCTCAGGCCAGCATCCTCTGGCGGAGGCAGTACTACCCCCGCACCCGCGTCCTGTTAGGTGCAAGGTGGTGTCAAGGAGAGGCACACCCCCCCACCCCCTTGCCAAACCCTAGTTTCCATGCAGCTGGCCTGGGTCTCCGTCTCTCCGGGAGGCGCCAGCAGGACGGATGGTGGGTTGTGTTCTGTTTTCTCCTCTCTCTGCTGTCACCTCCCTGCTGCCTGCATGGATGGCACAGACTGAGTCACACTAATGGCTTTCCGTGGAGCCCTCGGAACCAATGAAGCTGTTAACAAGTGAGGGAGCAAATGAGTCGTACTACTTATCCCTCCACGGGGGCCTACGGAGCAGGCCGGGGCTGCACAGGGGGCATGGAATGGAGTAGGGGTGAAGCCTGTTGCTTGGGCGAGGGAGGGAAGGCAGGGGGTGGGGAGAGGGAGAAGCAAGAGGTTCTGGGTAGGGGAGGAGAGGGCAACGTGTGGAAAGGGAGTTAGTGAGAGCTGTGGAGAGGGATGGGAGATGCAGAGGGCAGAGAAGTAGAGAGGGGAGCGCGAGGGGTATTGGGGTGGGGTCGGGGGTGAGGTGAGGGTCCGCCCAGGTGCCTCCCTCAGGGAGGCAAAGATAGGAAGGCCAGGCTTTGGCCTTGAGGAGAGGAGACCACAGCTTGGATGGGGAGGGAGACAAATATATCCATGACTTTATTTATCAAAAGAAACCTGTGACCTGGGCTTTTTTGTTCCCTTTTTGCAGAGAGGCTCAGAGAGGTCAGGCAACTTGCCCAAAGTCACACAGCTGAGAAATGCTAGTGAGCTTCAAACCCAGAGCTGTCTGATTCTGGAATCCATGCCTTTCCCACTTCCCTCGGTTTTGCAGGTATGTGGAAGAGAAGACATGATGGGAAACCGCTAAGAACAGATTACTCTGGGTTGATCTAATTTGCCTCATTAATGGAATTACTGGATCGGGGGTGGAGGTGCCACAGGCTCCTTGCGTCTGGACTTTAGCAAGGCGCTTGGCAAAATCTCTCCTGACATCCTGTGGACACAGGGGTGACATATGGGCAAAGGGCTCAATGGCTGGAAGAATTTCTAATTGGATGTGGGGCCGATTCTAAAGGCAGTTGATGGCAGAGCCGAGGCAGTGACTCTGTTCTTGGTCCTGTTCTCCTTCACCTTTTTTTTTTCCTTTTTCCTTCCCTTGTAACTATATTCCATTATCCAAGTAGCAAATGTCTATTGTAGACAAATGTAAACTATGGATAAGCAAAAAGGAAGAAAAGGCATCCTGAGGGGCACCTGGGTGGCTCAGTGGGTTAAGCCTCTGCCTTAGGCTCAGGTCATGATCCCAAGGTCCTGGGATCGAACCCCGCATCGGGCTCTCTGCTCAGCTGGGAGTCTGCTTCCCCCCCTCTCTCTGCCTGCCTCTCTGCCTACTTGTGATCTCTGTCTGTCAAATAAATAAATAAAATCTAAAAAAAAGAAATAAGAAAAAAAAAAGAAAAAGCATCCTGGATCTTACTAAGAACGTTCGCCAAATAGTCTTTTCAACTTGCTGTAAGTTTCAACATTTTTGGAATGAAATGTTGGAGATAAAAAAAAACCTTCAACAACAACAACAAGCCCTCCACAAGGGACGCTGGGCTGGCTTGGTCTGTAGAGCGTGGGACTCTCGATCTCAGGGTTGTGAGTTCGGGCGCAGGTAACCCACTGTTCACATTTAGGGTGTATCCTGCCAATCGCTTTATTGCAAATAATGGCCATAAACTCTAGCATTTTATTGGGCATTTACAAGAGCTGGCCATGGTGCTGAGCATCTTATGGGCACCGTGTCATTAAATATCCACATCTCCCTTTATGGGCACTTTTATGATCTACTTTCCACAGATGACAACGCCGAGGCTCAGAGATGACGTAGCTTGGCCACAGAGGCTGGGGAAGATGAAGCGAGTTTGTACCAGGATTTTTCTGGCTTTGGAGTGGAATTCTGAGCTTCTAGGAGACCCTATGCTCTCTAAAAGCACCTGGACCTGCTCCCCGACAGTTCTCCCCTTCCCACCTCACCTCCTCCAGGGGGCTGCTTGTGCCCGGTGGTCATGAATCTTCATGCTGCTTCCCTTCTGCCTGTACGTCCTCGAGGTGGACCTCCCAGAAGGAGCAGACCCCAGTGGAACAGGATATTCTCACGGCCTTTATGCAGACATCTCCAGTGGGCATTTCTCATATGTTCCTTATACAGACAGATGTCTCAGTTCAAAAAGCGAGGAATTTATTTTATTTTTAACACTTGAACAAAAAGATTTTATTTATTTATTTGACAGAGAGAGAGCACAAGTAAGAAGAGGAGCAGGCAGAAAGAGAGAGAGAGAAGCAAGCTCTCTGTTGATGCAGGGCTCGATCCCAGGACCCTAGAATCATGACCTGAGCTGAAGGCAGAAGCTTAACTGACTGAGTCACCCAGACACCCCAATTTTTAACCCTTTTTGAAATCTTACTATTTTATCAGGAACTGTGTCAAGCTCTTTAGAGATAATAACTTTAAAAAATGATTCTGAAAAGTAACATACACTAAAATTGACTTTTTTGGTTGGGGAACAATTCTGACCTTTTCTTCTTTTTAATTTGACAGAGATCACAAGTAGGCAGAAAGGCAGGCAGAGAGAGGAGGAAGCAGGCTCCCCACTGAGCCAAGAGCCCCATGTGGGGCTCGATGCCAGGACTCTGGGATCATGACCCGAGCCTAAGGCAGAGGCTTTAACCCACTGAGCCACCCAGGTGCCCCAACAGTTCTGACTTTTAACATGTGTGTAGATTCCTGTGGTCACCACCACAGGTCAGGGTTTGCAAGAGTTACGTCACTCTGCAGGACTCCCAGGCACTATCCCCGTGTGATCATTCCTCCTCCTACCCCTATCTTCAGCAACTACTAATGTGCTCTTTATCACCATAGTTTTATCTTTTTGAGAATGTCCGTAAATAGAATTCTACAGTGTGTGACCTTTTGAGACATGCTTTCTGCATTCAGCCCGACGCCTTTGACATTAATCTAATTTATTCTGCATCTCAATGGTTCATTTCTCTTCACTGCTAAGTAGTAAATATCCCAATATATGAATGCACCATAGCTTTTCACCCAGTCCCTCACTGAGGGATACTCAGATTGTTTTCAACTTAGGGCAGTTATGAATAGAGCTGCTATAAACACTCATGGACAGGTTTTTTTTTTTTTTAAGATTTTATTTATTTATTTGACAGACAGAGGTCACAAGTAGGCAGAACAGCAGGCAGAGAGAGAGAAGGAAGCAGGCTCCTTGCCAAGCAGAGAGCTCCATGCAGGGGTCGAACCCAGGTCCCTGAGATCATGACCTGAGCCGAAGGCAGAGATTTTAACCCACTGAGCCAGCCAGGCGCCCCATGGACAGGTTTTTGTGTGGACATATGTGTTCATTTCTTTAGGATAGCTGCCTTGGAGTGGGATTTCTGGGTCATATAGGGTCTAAAGGGTTTCTGGTTGAACTGAAGAAGAAAATGACAATGTCTTTAGACATCCGTCTGACTCTTCCTTCACAATTCTTTTAGTGCAGATCTGCTGGTAGCAAATTCCCTTAGTTCTTCCTTTCACTGAGAATTTCTCTTCTTTTTGCTTTTTTTAAAAGACTTTATTATTTTATTTTAAATTTTATTTATTTATTTGAGAGAGAGAGAGAGACAGCATGAGAGGGGAGAAGGTCAGACGGAGAAGCAGACTCCCCGTGGAGCTGGGAGCCCGATGCAGGACTTGATCCTAGGACTCTGGGATCATGACCTGAGTTGAAGGCAGTCGCTTAACCAACTGAGTCACCCAGGTGCCCTTTAAGATTTTATTTTATTTTATTTTTTAAAGATTTTATTTATTTATTTGACAGAGAGAAATCACAAGTAGGCAGAGAGGCAGGCAGAGAGAGAGGAGGAAGCAGGCTCCCCGCTGAGCAGAGAGCCCGATGTGGGACTCGATCTCAGGACCCTGAGATCATGACCTGAGCCGAAGGCAGCGGCTTAACCCACTGAGCCACTCAGGCGCCCCCATGAGTGATAGTTTCAAGGTCATTTCAACGTCAAAGCTTTTGCACTGGGGTTCAGCTCGGTGTCTTGTGTGAAGTGTCCAGTGGCTAGTCTGGGACCTGGGCGGTGGTTTGTCCTTGAGTCCAGTCTCAAAACCTTAGGCTCACTGCTGGAGACCGGATCCATTTGAGTGCAGGAACCGTCTCCATGAATCAGGAAGGGGTTCTCCCCAGACCCTGAATCTACTGGTGCCTTAATCTTGGATTTCCCAGTTTCCAGAATTGTGGGAAATAAATTAAGTTACTGAGGGGTAAACTCAGGAACTTGTGAATTTGGTGAACTTGCTCTTCCCTGGCCATGATTTCCTTCATGTCCCTCATGCCCTGGGGCTTCCCTGCTTTGTTCTCCAGCAAGAAAACTAGGGCTTGATTTACCCTGCCCTGCTGCACACTCCCTGTGACCGTGACCGTGTTCAGGCTCACCCCAGCCTCTCGTGAACACAGCTCTTTGATCAGAGGGGGATGTTCCCTTCCCTTAGAGTTTAAGGTATGCATGGGGGGGGGACTTACTTTTACCACTACCACTGCCGTAAAATTCTGGGGGCCAGGGCAGGAGCGAGTGCAGAAGAGAAACCCAAGGGCTGCACTACTCTTTCTGAGTGTTAGGCCCCCCTTCTCCCGGTCTCCAGGCAGAACCAGGGCAGTTCTGCTGGCGACCTCTCTTTTCATTGCCGTCCTCGTTCTGGCTTCTGGGTGGTCTTATGTCCCGGCTGGGGGCCACCAGAGGAAATGGGGATGTCACCACCTGTTCAGCAGTGCTCCGAACTCTGGCTTTCTTCCTCAGTGTGCCCAGTGTGCTTGGCTTCTCTGACTCCCCACATGGCTGCTCCATGCCTCGACGTTCAAGTTTTATATCTCCACTCAGTGGGAGAGACGGGGCAGCCTGGCCTTACTCCGTCTCATCTGGAACATAATCGCTTTTAAAAAATTGTCACAACTGAGGGCCCCTGGGTGACTCAGTGGGTTAAGCCTCTGCCTTCGGCTCAGGTCGTGATCTCAGGGTCCTAGGATCGAGCCCCGCATTGGGCTCTCTGCTCAGCAGGGAGCCTGCTTCCCCCTCTCTCTCTGCCTGCCTCTCTGCCTACTTGTGATCTCTGTCTGTTAAATAAATAAAATAAAATCTTAAAAAAAAATTGTCACAACTGGGGGCGCTGGGTTGGCTCCGTCAGTTGGGCATCTTTGGCTTTGGGTCATGCCTTTGGCTTGGGTCATGATCCCAGGGTCCTGGGATCCAGCCCCATGTGTGTGTCTCTCAGGCTCCCTGCTCAGCGGGGAGTCTGCTTCTCCCTCTGCCTCTGCCCCTTCCCCCACTTCTGCTCTCTCCCCTACCTTGCTTGCTCTCTATCTTAAATAAAAAATTTTTAAAGAATTAAAACGGTCACAACTGTACGAAGTAGATACTGTTGTCATCTACATCTGATAGATGATGAGACTGAGGTTCACGGAGGGTGAGTAATTTGTCCAAGGTCACACAGCTTGTAAGTGGCCAACCCCATCCTCCTGGCCCTGGGAGTGCGTGTCTTCAGTCCCGAGTTCTGCAGCCTCAGAGGCAGGTGCACGCTGTCCCTGTGGAGCAGAGCGAGGTCTGGTCCCCCTAATGGTGGGCGGGGCCCCATATCCGCCACCGCCCAGCCTGCAGGGCGGGCAAAGGGAGGGCGCAAAGTGCAATGGGACAAGAATGCACTGAGGAATTGTACACGTTCGTGTGTATGCACGCTTGTATATGTGCTTGCTAAATCGTGCAGCCCATGCCTGTGAGGGGGTGGATTCATTCGCTTAGTAGAAGTATTGATCCCCACCCCCAAACCCGCCCCATAGCATCCCCCACCCCTGGGGATACATCATGAAGAAAGCAAAGACCCCTGTATTCTAGGAGTGTCTCCATCTCTTCAGGCACTACAACCAATTACCATAAACTTGGTAGCGCTTAAAAAGCAAAATTTATTTCCCACAATTCTGGAAACTGGGAAATCCAAGATTAAGGCACCAGTAGATTCAGGGTCTGGGGAGAACCCCTTCCTGATTCATGGAGACGGTTCCTGCTACGTCCTCACCCTGGCGGAAGGGCTAAGGGAGCTCGCTGGTACCCCATTCGCCGGCCCTCATCACCTCATCATGTACCAAAGACCCCACCTGCTGAGAGCACCACCTGGGTGTGTGTGTGTGTGTGTGTGTGTGTGTGTGTGTGTGTTAGGATTTCCACATGCCACAGTCGGTCTGTCGCAAGTAGGCAGACAATACACATAATAAATAAGTTATTGTGTGGTGTGATAGAAAGTGGGAAGTGCTGTGGGAGAAAACAGGACAGGAAAGGAGCATCAGGAGCGCTGGGGCAGAGGGTTGGGTGTCTGTTTATTGACAAAGAAGGACCCCTGCGATGTATCCTCGAATGACAGATAAAAGCCAAAATGCCTTCTATACTGCATATCCCATTTTTAAAATTTACGGATCAAAATGTGTTCTACAAGCCTATAGGAGGAGGATGCCCCCTCACCTGTACCTTCCATGTGGTCCCCTCTATTCCCGGGAGCACACAGTAAAGTCAAGCCCTCTCTGACGGATTCCTCTGTGGTTACTCCCCAATTCCGAGACCTGCTGCCCGTTCGTAGATCTGCACTGCTCTGTCTCCAGACTTCCAGAGAGCGATGCAAGTCACTTGTGCTAGGAAGCCAAGATTTCCCACTCAGCTGCCTGTGAGTTGGAAATTCTCTTCAAGGAGCCGGAGATCCCTGGAGATTTGGGGATCAAGACAAGGGTCAGATACTGACTTGCCCTCCCGGTGCTTCCATTCCATCTTCTGCACGAATGGGGCGAGTCGTGTTTGCAGTGAAGACTAAGCGAATATGTGAAAAGGCCTGGTGTCTTGACAGCACTAGAGAAATATTGATTCATTATTTTGGTTCTGTGGGTGGCACGGAGTTTTGGTTGACTGGCAGACATCCAAATGGGTATGTCTGGGACCAGAGATGATATAGGTCAGGAGCTCAGCAGAGGAGCAAGTGACCGGGATCTGGGGCTATTCGCAGAGGGGGCTGTGGCATAAGAAGAATATACATTTGGTCTTTGTCCCCAGTTCCCGACGCAGAGCTCCTAAAAGCCCTTGGCATTTTCTGGGTAAGAGGAGCATCTTTTAGTTTTAACGAGGGGACTCTTGGTGAGTGGGCCCCTAGATACCTTCAGGAGGGGGACTGGTCATCAGAAAGACCAAGCCTTGATGGGAAGCCTGGAACTTTCAGCTCTGGTCCCCCATCTCCAAGGAGGGCGGTGAACCACAGCCCTGCAGGACAGGAGCTCCTGCCCTCGGGACCCTTCCGCGCCTTGCCCCGTATGCCTCTCTATCTGGCTGCTCATCTGTATCCCTTCTAACGTGTTTTATAGTAAACCAGTAAGTGTAAATAAAGTGTATTCCTGAGTTCTTGGAAATGTTCTAGCAGACTATCCAACCCAAGGACGGGGTTACAGAAGTCCCGGATTTATAGCCTCTTGGCCAGAAGCACAGGAGGTCCAGGGGTTTCGACAGCATCTGGAGTGGGGGGCAGGACTGTGGGACTGGGCCCATGAGTGGCGCCAGCTGTGCTCACCTTAGGTAGGTAGTGTCGGAATTGGATCAAACTGCTGAGGGCCTGCTCGGTGTCGGGAGAATCAGAGACGGTGGTTGAGGCAGGAAAACACCACTGAGTTGGCTAAAACTGTGGGGGAAGGTGGGATCCTCGTGGTGGGGACCATGTTTCCTAGGCTCCCTCCTAGTAAGGAGTGTCCACGTGACCAAGTTCTGGACACTGGGGTAGGAGAAGTCATGTGTGCAGCTTCCCCCATTAGATTTTCAATTTTAAAAAGATTTTATTTATTTGAGAGAGAGAGTGAGAAAGAGCATGAGAGGGAAGAAGAGGGAGAAGCAGACTCCCAACAGAGCTGGGAGCCCAATATGGTACTTGATTCAGGGACACTGGGACCATGACCTGAGCCGAAGGCAGTCATTTAACCAACTGAGACACCCAGGGCCCTCCCCCCCATATTAGATTTTTTCTTTTTTAAAAAGATTTTATTTATTTACTTGACAGGGAGAGACGCAGCGGGAGAGGGAACTCAAGCAACGAAAATGGGAGAGGTTAGAAGCAGGCTCCGGGCCGAGCAGAGCGCCTGATGCGGGGCTTGATCCCAGGTTCCCGAAGGCAGCCGCTGAAGGACTGAGCCACCCCGGCGCCCCCACCCACCCCTATTAGATTTTTAAAAGGAAAATGCTCACCCTCTACTTCTTCTTTACTCATTCCCAGGAACTGGCAGTGAATGTGGGGAGGTGATCCCTCTTCTGCCATACAGATGAATGCAGCTATCTCGGGGTAACAAGATAGAAGGGGCTGGGCTCCTTGGGGGTCAGAGCCACTACCAGAGCCCCCACCTCTGGACCATCTGCCAGCTCGGACCTTTGTAGGAGAGAGAAGCCAACCTCCTGCTTCCTCCTCCCCTCCCTCCCCTCCCCTCCTCTCCCTTTTCCTTCCTTCCTTCCTCATTTCCTCTTTCTTTCTTCCTTTGTTTCTTTGTTTCTTTCTTCTCTTTCTCTTTCTCTTTCTTTCCCTTCCTTCCTCCCTCCCTTCCTCCTTCTTTTTCCTTTGGTCTCTTCCTTTCTCTCTCCCTCTTTTTTTTCTCTCTCTCTCTCTCTCTTCTCTACGCTGGGCATGAAATGCAATGCGGGCCTTCAACTCATGACCCTGAGATCATGACCCTGGGAGCTCCTGGGTGGCTCAGTTGTTAGGTGTCTGTCTTCAGCTCAGGTCATAATCTCAGAGCCCTGGCATCGAGCCCCACATTGTTCTCCCTGCTCAGCAGGGAGCCTGCTTGTCCCTCTCCCACTCCCCCTGCTTGTGTTCCCTCTCTCGCAGTGTCTCTCTCTGTCGAATAAATAAATAAAAGCTTAAACAAAAAAAAGAGTTGGATAGTTAACCAAATGAGCCACTCAGGCGCCCCTTTATTAGTTCTTTAAACTATTTAAGTGATATATACAATCTATAAAAACATTCAAATTCAAACTATACAGAAAGTAGGTAAACTGCTGGAGAAGTTCTTGCTTAGATAGAAGCAGGACTGGGTCACTGGCCGGTCTTCAGAAAAAGCTGGCCCAAGTGGGCAATCATAAAATAGAAACAGAGGGGCGCCTGGGTGGCTCAGTGGGTTAAAGCCTCTGCCTTTGGCTCGGGTCATGATCCCAGAGTCCTGGGATCGAGCCCCATATCGGGCTCTCTGCTCAACGGGGAGCCTGCTTCCCTTCCTCCCTCTCTGCCTGCCTCTCTGCCTACTTGTGATCTCTGTCAAATAAATAAATAAAATCTTAAAAAAAAAAAAGAAACATATATGACTTTGTTAAATCATTTTGACTTCAAACCTATAAATGCACATTTAAGCCTCAGGCTGTCTTTGAGCTCTTGACTCGAGGTGTCCTTGTCTTCCTTGCATTAATCACTCCCACAACCCATCACCTGTTATTTCCAGTTTCCTTAAATGGGGTGAGAAGGTAAGGACACAAGTGAAAATATCTGGTGTAGAAGCCACCTAGATTTTTTTTGTTGTTTTTTTTTAGAAATTTCTCCAAAGAATTTCTAGTTACCCTTCACACCTCATTCAACATTTCTGCAATTCTCTGGTCGGTTCAAAGCAGCCAACTTAGTTTTCAAGGAAGTGATTCTGTGCACTCACATTTCATCAGTTTGTGTACTATTTAATTGAATTATGTGATAATAGGATTATGGGATTATAGGATTACAAAGACAAGTATACCTGGCTGAAACAAGGCGAGAGATCCAGCTGACTCTTGGTAAACAGGCAGCCCCGACACCGGACACCTGACACCCTGGATGGGGGGGCGGATGGGGGGGAACCTGAAGTACCTGCTCTTTGAGACCTGGGGTCAGAACGCTGTTGTTCCCCAAACCTGTTTTTGTACATCCTGAGTACAAATGGTTTTACGACGGATGGTTTTATATCTTTAAATGGTTGGAAAAAATCAAAAGGAGAATATTTTATGGCCTGAAACGGATGTGGAATTCAATCTTTGATATCCACCAGTAAAGTCTCACTGGGGTGCAGCCCCGCCCCTTCTTTGTTTGTTTGTTTGCATAGTTCTTAGGAGGCTTCTGTGCGACAGTAGCCAAGGTGAATGGCGGAACAGAGACTAAAATATTTACTGTTTGGTCCTTTACAGAAAGGTTTGGCTGATGCCTATTCTAGAGAGAAGCCTGAATCTTGGGATTGCACCAGGCCACAGGTATCTGTCACCGCGATTTCCAGAAGGACCGAGGACTTGCGGTAAGGGAAGCTTCTCTAGGGCAATTCCGGCCATCCGAAGCGAAAATCCTTTCTCTCTTGGCATTCCTGCCTCCCAAAGCCGCCCCCTTGGTAAAACCAGGATCCATGGTGTGACAGTTTGAACCATTTCTTATTGACCTCACTTAGTCACCCACGGTCCCCGTTGTCCGTCACAGGGCTTTGTACACAGTGACAGATCACGAGAAGGAGAGGGTGGCCCCTGTCTGTTCCCCTGCCATTAATCTAAGCAGATGACAAAGCTTCCTTGAATGCAGCTGATATCTTTTCAGACAGGCGCCATTGCTCCGCAGTGTCAACGGGTTATTCCTCATTCTCTGCTTCACTCCGTGCAAATGGCCAGTGTTTTTAGGCAACAGGACATTTGTATTCATGACAGAATGGACCCACTTGCATTTTGAGATGTGCCGTCGTGGTAGCCAATATTTTCCAGGGCTATGGCTGGGAAATCAAGGTGGCATAGAGAATTTCACATGGGCTAATAAATGCGTAGCCTTAACCATCGGAGAGCAGAGCAGACCGATCTGCTGCCTAACCACCATTGACATCCATCCATTTTCCACTGTCTCCTCCAGGGGATTTTTTTCCTAGCTAGATGCAAGACTCAGTACTGTCTGGATATAACTAGGCATTGTCCTTAGGTGACACGTGTGTGGGATATCTGCACCCGTGAAGAGTGTATGTGTGTGTGTGTGTGTGTGTGTGTCTGGGCCACCATCACGTTTTGGCTGGATTACTGCAGTGGGTTCCTAACTGGCTTCTCTGGTTCTGACCTTGCCCTCCTACAGTCTGCTCTCAACATAGCAGCTGGGATGCTGCCTTTAAAACCCAAGTCAGGGGGCCCCTGGCTGGCTCAGTGGGTGGAGCAGGTGACTCTTGGTCTCAGGGTTGTGGGTTTGAGCTGCACATTGGGTGTTGAGATTACTTAAAAAAATAAAATCTTTAAAAATAAATAAAAAAAAAAACCACCTAGATCCAATCATGTCACTCCTTGGACCGAAGCTCTCGTGTCATTCTGAGCAAAAGCCAAAGTCCTCATAGCAACCTACGAGGCCCGACATGGTCCAGTCCCCTGATGCCTCCCTAATCCTCTCCTTCTCACTGACCCCACTGGTCACTCCACTCCAACCACATGGACCTCCTCGCCATCCTCAAACTGTGAAGCCCACTCCTACCTCAGGGCCTTTGCACTTGCTCTTTCCCCTGCCTGGAACATTCTTCCCAACATAGCCTCATGGTTTGCTTCCTCACTTCCTTCAAATGCCCTCTCAGAAGTGAGGCCTTCCGCAACCACCCAACATAAAATAAGTCCCGCACACCGCAGTACTCTTTCTGCCTTACCCTGACTTTTCTCCATAGTACTTATCATAATCAGACATGCTACATGCTTTCTTGATTGATTTTCTATTTCTTGCCATTAGAATGTAAGTTTCACGAAGGCAAGGATTTTGCCCCTTTGTTCACGGCTCTGTGCTTAACATAGTGCCTAGGAGAGAAGGGGCTTAATAATTGCCACGTGGCAACCTGCTGTCCACAGAACCTTGGGCATGAGGCCTTGTTGAGGGTGGAAGGCAGTGGCCTAGCCCTGCCCAGCACATGGTAGATCAAAGAGAGCCCTTGTGTGTGGGAAGTGGGGACAGTGGGCAGGCAGTGGGATGGGGGAGAGAATGCTAAGCCGCTGGAGATGTGTGCCATGGATCATCCTATCTTGAGGAGTGGCCCTGGAGCCCCCCTGGGCAAGGGGAATGCTCAGCTGGGGTCCCAGTTCCTGGCCTCCCTGACCTCTGGCCTTTCCTGGCCTCCAGTTACTAGGTGTTCTGAGCATGGGGATCAAGGGCAAGGGCGCCCCCGTGATTCTGTCCCCCTTGCTCTTTGAGGACAAGTTGGAGGCAGGTGCTGGTCCCAAGTCTACAACAACAATTAATTTGAAGTTTCTGCTTTCACAGCTATCAGCCCCCCACGTCCCAAACACGTCTAATAGCAACTGAGTCATGGGTCAATGCTGGTGGCGCGTACGTGGGTGGGGGGTAACTGAGTGCATTGATCGAGGGCCGAGATGTCATCCCCACTAATGAACATGTTAATAAAGTCTTCACTGAGGAGGTGGTGATTAATGAACCAATCAGCTTGCCCTGTAATTGGGAAGTGGAGCTGAAGGGCGGGGTGGGCCCGTGGGAGGTCTGTAGGCTGTGGTGGGCCGGCTGCTGTCTCTCTCTCTCTCACAGTCACTCTAAAGGCAAAGAGGGAAGCGACTACTTTAGGGGTTGTACCTTGAACCCAGGCCTTCTGCCATACCTTCTGGCTTCTCTACAGTTTCTCCTCTGCTCCCGTCTGTCCTCAGAACCGCCCCCCCCCAACTCCCCGAGGAAGGAGAGGCCGCCAATTCCCTTTGGGCACTTCGCCATCACTGTCCTCTCTCTCTGCCTGGGATCAGTACACCAGAAACCTCTGTCATGACCCCAGCCAGGGCTGCAGAAGAGCAAATGGCTCCCACTCTCCACATCCTTGTCCCCGTTAGCCTGCAGGGGTCCTTATCTAGACTCCGACCCCTGGGATTACAGCTGTTCCAACCAGCTCCCTGGCTATTGCCTTGCCGTCTGCTCCCCCAACTGGACCCAGACTTGTCCCTCTGTTTTCCTCTCTATCTCTGTGTCCTGGCAACTCTCCAGACTGGGGCTCTGCAAGGAGAGTGCTGGGCCTCCTCCCTTAGGATGGGGCTCCCTGGTGATACGGCTTTGCCCCTCCCCAAGGGTATGGGGATCCCCAAGGGCATGGCCATGACTGTCCTCTGAGACTGAGGGTCCTGGAGAACAGGGCTGTGCACCTGCCCTCAGGTGAATGATTTTTCTTCTCCCTCTGGGTATAGAGTCCATGTCCCCTCTTCTGCCTCCTTGCTCAGCGTGCTGCCCTGGCCTTTCCTGGGATATGCAGGGCCCATGGGCCCGACTGGTTGATAAGGCGCCTTTCCGGAGAGTGCAGGTGATTGAACCTATAAAAAGGTGATTGAGGGAGCCCTAGATTCTCCACCTTGAGAGAGCTCTAAAAATAACACGGCCATCTGTCCTGGGGGGTGGAGGGGCTGGCCCAGAAACAAGATGGCGCCTCTTGCCCTCAGGGGCTGATGGGACACAGGGAAGCCCTGGAGGCTCTGGCTAGGCTGGGAGAAAGGGAGATGGAAAGGGCTTTATGGGGATACTCCCTAACAGCCCTCTTTTCCCAGTGGGAGCAAGTGGGCCTGATGTGGTTGGCCTCTCAGATTGGGTAGCAGGCCCCCAAATTAGATTCCCCTCTCCTGCTCCCACGCCCAACTTCTGAGCTCCCTGGTGATTCCTGGTAGTGAGCCATTCTGCCCCTCAGTGGAGAGGGCCTCTTCCTGGGGTCTACCCCAGCGCTTTCCTCTTGTTCAAATCCTCGGTTCCCTCCTCTCTCAGACCTTCGATTACCTCATCTGTAAAATGGGTATAAACTCAGATCATTGGGTTGTGCTTCGATCCTGTATGGCTCGTGCACAGTAGGTGCCTAATAAACAGAGTCCCTTCCTCTTTCTTTCAAAGGTCCTGGGGGAGGATCTTTGCCCCAGAACCCAGTGGAGACTGAAATGGCCTGGGGACAGTGGGCCTGGGTCTGTGCGTGTCAGGCTGGATGCGCAGGTGGCCGACTCAGGTGCTTCTGGGAGAGGGGACTGGCCTCTGCCTCCTTTTGGCCCTCTCCCCAGATCTTTATCAGAGAAGGGACATAGTGGGGTGTCCAGACAGACCTGTCCCCTAGGACATCATAAACAGCGTGTCAAGAGCCCAAACCATAGCTCCTACCACACCTCCAGTAGAAAGAGGCTTTCCCTGCTTTCCCCGTGGGTTGTGCCTCCCTCAGCCCCTCTCCAAGGAATTGCAGAGGGAGGGCTGAAAAGGTTGACTTTTCCGTGGACCAGTCACCGGTCTCATGGGGGGAGGCAGTGTCAAGCCTATGCCCGTCCTTCCCACCCATGGGTAGACTAGGGAAGATGGAGTCTTATCCCTGGTCCCAGGGGCTGCCCCAGGAGTCTACATGCCAACATTCCACTTCCTGGGGAGGCTACACCCTGCTGTTGGGGGGCTGTGGGGGGAAGATGGGGTTCAGGAGTTGTCCAGGGTCTGAGTCTGAGTCTGATCTCCAGGAGACATCACGCACTGTCTGCGTGTACACTCAGCGATCTGGTGGGGGTGGAGGCAAGGAAGAGGAAGGGCCCTCCCCACCTCTCCAGCTCCCCCTCCCCCTCCAACTCCCCCTCCTTTTCCAGGCCGAGATATAAGCCCCGCAGGGAAGGCGCTGAGCAGAGGAAGAGGCCACAGCCCGACCTGCAGCAGTCCAGCCCTTGGGACGCCTTTCGCCGGCCACTTGCTCATCCCTGCTTCTGGAGCTGTCGCCGTGAGTGGCCCGGGAATGGTCTGGTGCGGGGGATCCCGGGCTATTTGGTGGAGAAACTGAGGCTGGGATGGTGAACATTGGGGCTGAGAGGCCAGCATAGCCCTCCGCTTCCAGCTACCGTTCTGGGCAGTGCGAATGGGAATTGGGGAGACCGGCAGGGCTTCTGCCTCTCTGAAATACAGGGAAATCGAGGCAGAGACAGTGCAGTGCCCGAGAACACACAGTGAGCCCGTGGCTGAGCCTTGGTCCGGCAGTGGCCCTGCACAGGCTGGGGAGCGTGGGCCCGACGGCAGCCTCAGCCTCCTGCAGTCGGGTGTCAAGGCCGGGGATGACCCACGATCCCTGCCCCTGCTCCAGATGGTGACGGTGCGCAGGCCGTGGCCCGCCGTGGCTACAGTGCTGCTGGCCCTGCTCGCCTGCCTGGGGGCGCTGGTCCAGGCTTACCCCTCCAAACCCGAGGCTCCCGGCGAAGACGCCTCGCCCGAGGAGCTGAGCCGCTACTACGCGTCGCTGCGCCACTACCTCAACCTGGTCACTCGGCAGCGGTGAGTCGGCGGGGCGCGGGGTCCCCGGGGCTCCAGCCCTCCGCCCAGGGGCGTGCCCGTGTCTGACCCCGCCCCCTCTGGACCCGCCCCCAGGTATGGGAAACGCGACAGCCCCGAAGCAGTCCTCGCGAAACTGCTCTTCCCCGACGACGAGGACCGCCGGGTCAAGACACGGTAAAAGTGTCTCCCTGCCACCCCACCCCCCCGACACACATCCCGTCCCCCAGTGCTTGGTCTGGGCTGCGCGGCCCCACGGAAACACCTAGCGCGTTCCCCCAATCTAGCCTCCCCAGATCCGAGGTCGGTCTCTGAGCGATTCCTTTCCGTTCCTTCCTACAGGCCAGAAGACCCGTACATGTGGTGACGACCTCAGGGGCTCCTGGGAGATATGCTAACTACACCGACCTCATCTGCATGGCTGCTCCTGATCCCGGAACCTGGGTTCCTCTCCCTGCCTGCTGCGCCTGGGGGGTGGGTGCGGGATGGGGGTCTTCGTTCCATTTCTCCGTGTCCTCAGCCCCTGGGCTGGAGGGCTGTGTGTGGTCTTTTCCTGCTCCCCAAATAAAGAGCAAATTTCACTGAAACAGAATGTGTGCCTTTGTATTTCCTTTCCCTTCTCCCTCTTGGAGGTGGCATCCGGAGGGAGCGAGGGTAGTAGAGACACCAGTCAGGAGAAGACAGGGCACCGCAGACAAAAGCCTCCCCAGGACAAGGCTGGGGCAGAGTGGGGCGTGCTCTCTGCCCCGCCAGCAGGGGCGAGGAGGATGGAGCCCAAGCAAGGGACTTCTGTGGCACCTGCCAGTGGGGCAGGATGAAAATTCTTGACAAGGGGCAGGGAGGAGCAGGAAAAATAATTGCGAGAGAATGGGGAGGGTGGAAAGGAGCTTGCTAGGCAGCCTAGGAGAGCAGATGGAGACAGAGGTGCAGGTGGCTGGAGGTGTGGGCTAGGCATCAGTCTCTCAGAGCAGTTACCCTAGCCTCCAGGGCTGTTGTGTAGAGATGGGATCCAAGATGGGACTGTGGAGGAAGTCCTTTGGGAGGGGGGTGAGGTGGGTGTACGTGTGCTGGGGGAGGGGTCATTTCTAATGTCCCCTCTTCCCTGGACAGGAGGTGCCATGGGAGTGTAGAGGCTGCCCTTTCCCTTAGCAACTGCCCTCCCCCACATCGCTGAATTCCGACTCCATGGATAAGGCACTCATTGTGCCTTCCTGGTGACAAGGGACACCCCCCCCGCCCCGTGCACCCCTACCATGATTTCCTTGACTAGACGCTGAAGGCTGATGGCGCTGTGGATGTTTAAACTGGAGTCTGATCCAAATTTCTTACCACTCTGTGACGGAGGAATCCCAGAGCCCTCCTGCAGGCTGATCTTCCCTGATACCCTTCCTTCCCAACCCCTTTCCTCCAGGAAGCCTGCCTTGATTGTCCCTGCTCTGCACTCTTCCTGACCTCTGTGGCAGCCCGGCTCTCATGGCCACTGCTCTGTTGTGTCCAGGTTGCTCTGCCTGGTCTCCCTTCTAAGTCTGAGGAACCCCTAAAGGAGGGGCCCACGTCTCCCCACTCAGACACAGCCTCCTCAGTCTGTAGGCTCTTGCCCAGGCCTCTAGGTCATAGGACAGGCACAAGCACACGGTGGGGAGCTGGGCAATGAGAAGGAGAATCAGGCTGAAGCCAAAGGCAGAGATCCAGAGCGGGTCGGCCAGTCAGGGAGGCGGGTGTGGCACATCAGAGAGTAGGAGTCTCTTAGGACTGTTTGCAGTTACATGGCTATGGAGGAAGAGAAGATCCTAAAGCCGGCTCTGTCATAGCTGCTCTGACACCATCTGCCCTAGGGGGCCTGGGGCTCCGACTCCTATCCTTTCCTGTGCTGCCTGTCTTTGAAGGTAGGGCAGGAATGGGTGGAAGGGAGGCAGGTCCGGGGCCTGGCACACATCACAAACTATGTGGACTCTGACACTCGACGTCTTTGTCCAGACCACTCCCCTGCCTGCGGAGCCCTTTCGCTCCATTGCAGTCTGAAAAACATCTCCAGGATAGTGTTCCCCTCTTCCCAGAAGCCTCTCCTGATTTCTCAGGGTAGAGTTAGTTTCTCTGGTTCTCCCTTCTCTATTGTCGTTATCTGAGATCTACCCGCTGTGTCATTCTGCCCCTTCTCTCCTCCAATCCCACTCCCTCTGCACCAGGGGAGGAGGGGTGGGAACCTATAGTGGCTGCCATGAGCTTTGGCTCATTTTATGGTCAGAGGAGTGGGACTGCATGTGCCAGTGCTCGTGTCCCTGGCCCCCTGTCTGGCGGTCTGCCTGGGAGGACTTTGGTCAGTTTGAAGCTGATGGAAGAGATCCCCGGTATGAATTATGGATGACCACAGCCAATTTCAGTTTGGCCTGTCTGGTTGGCCATCACTGACCTGGGTTCACCTCCCATTCACTTGGAGGAGGGCTGAGCCAGTGGTTTATTCACGGACAACAGGACTCAACCTGCCTTGCCCCCGCAGGAGCCTTAGATGGGATATTAATGATGACAACAGGTACCTTTTGAAAAAAGCACTTACTTACGTGCTAGACACCGAGCTATTTGTTTTACACACACCTTATTGCTAGAATATTGATTTGGCTTTTAAAATAGAGGCAGAATTAGCGGTGGCTTAAACAAGACAATTTATTTCCCTTTTATTTAAAATTCAAGTGGCATCTGGGGGAGTCAGCAGCGCTGTTCCAGGAGGACATCCAAAAGCCCAGGTCCTATTTTGTGGCATCTCCATGTCCTCCTCTGCATGACCGAAGATGGCCCACCATCACCACCTTCGTGTTCCAGTCCCAGGGAAGGGAGGGACCGGAGAAGGGCAGGTGCGCTGGATACTATGCTGATTCGCATCTACCCGAAGACTTAGCAGCGTCCACCAACCACTTCATATCACTCATGACTTTGTGGGTCAGGATTGAGAAGGGCTCAACTAGGCCCCTGTCCCTTGGAGTCGTTCATGCAGTGACAGGTTGGCTGGGGCTGGGATCGTCAGAGAGCATCCCTGGGTTGATGCCAAAGAAGGCTCACTCACGTTGTCTGATGGGTGCTGCGGGGAGCTCCACTACAACTCCATGTGGGGGTCCCTCCCACGCCATATTCTTGGGGTAACTGGACACACAGGGTACCTGGCTTCCCCCCATCCCCCCCAGAGTGAGGGTTCTGGGAGAAGCAGGAGGAAGCAGGGTGCCCTTGGCTTTCTGGTGCTACTGTAATAGAGCATCACAAGCCCAGAGGTTTAACAGCAATTCTGGCGGCCAAAGCCTGAAGTCCAGGGGTCCTCGGGGTTGCTGCCTTCTGAGGGCTATGAGGGAAGGGGCTGTTCCAGGCCTGTCTCCTCGACTCGCAGACAGCTTCCCTCTCAGCATGACTGTTTCTGTGTCCAAATATCACGTTCACTTAAACACAGCCGTCATATTGTGTGAGGGGTCTACTCTCCTTCAGTGTGACCTCATTTTAATTAGCGACATCTGCAATGACCCTATTGCCAGATAAGGCTGGGTCCTGAGGAACTGGGGGTTAGGATTTCAACACACGAATTTGGCGGGGCGGGGGGCCGGGCCGGATACCATTCAACTCCTAACGGCTCCCTTCTATGACCTGGCCTCACAAGCTAACAAGTCCCCTTCCAACACACTCTATTGGTCAAGCAGTCACAGGTCCACCTGCATTTGAGAAGAAGGGACACGGGCCCCGTTGTAGAACTACACTTGGGAGAGGAGTTGCTCTGGCAACTCTTTTGTGGTCATCTTTGCGACCACCGGCCTCAGGACCGCACCACCATTACTAGAACCAGAGAGGTGCCAAGGCACTTAAACACTCATCTCTTTGGCTAGAACTTAGTCACGTGGCCCCCCTTCATTGGCTAGTACTTAGTCACGTGGCTCTAACTCGTGGCCAGAACAACCCGGGAGCTGCCTTTAGCTGAGTGTGCAAGGGCTATTCTCAGGCTCTTCTTTTGTGATGGAGGGAGGAGAGAGAGGGTACTGGGACAACACGCGGTGTCCATTACAAACACGATCTCCGTTGCACAGCCTGAATCTGAGCTCTCACGCAGGCCTATGCCCAGGAGTCCGGTGGTGGGCAGTGGTGGGGGGGCGGTGTGACCTCAGATACGAAAGATCTGGATTCCAGTCCTGTCTGCCGATAGTCAGCCATGTGATTCTGGCCAAGTCAATCCATTTTGCTGCCTGTATGTCATCACTGGTTACGCATGGAAGTTTATACCTTAAATAATAATGATAAGAGTTCACTGCTTAGGCTTAGAGAGCTTATGTCCTCTGATGAAGGTCACACAGCTGGGGAGTGGTAGAACTAGTGAGGAAAACAGCTGACTCTAGAGCCTGACCCATGCTTATTTTTTTAAAATATTATTTATTTATTTGAGAGAGAGAGAGTGAGCAAGAGAGAGCACAGGTAGGCGGAGGGGCAGACTCCTTGCTGAGCAGGGAGCCCTGTGTGAGACTCAATCCCAGGACCCTGGGATCCTGACCTGAGCCCAGGGCAGATGTTTAAACTGACTGAGCTGCCCAGGCGGCCTTGGCATATGCTTATTAGCACCTCCTCTTTTCCTTTACTCTCCTACTCATTTGTAACCCTTCTCAAAACTGCTCTGGCTACTCTCCCTTCCAATATCCTTAGGGAAAAATTCTCCTCCTTCCACACCCAGATTTTTTAGGAAAAATCTGGGCTGATCATGATACGATTTGCTTTTGC
The DNA here is from genome assembly GCF_011764305.1 of Mustela putorius furo. Lineage (NCBI taxonomy): Eukaryota > Metazoa > Chordata > Mammalia > Carnivora > Mustelidae > Mustela > Mustela putorius. Next base: position 2,383,524 of record NW_025421399.1, on the reverse strand, counting down.
AGGCGCTGTGGGCAGGGAGGGAAAATTACTGAACACTGTGATGCCTGCAGGGCTCCCGGGTGCAGAGGGAGTCTCCCAGAGAGGGAGAAGCAGGGACAGAGTCCAATCTCCAAACGAGTGACCTGAGTCCCCAGTCAGGCCTGCATTGATTTTGAGGGAGTGGGATGGGGGGCTTAACTCGTGTGTGTGTGTGCGTGTGTGTGTGTGTGACAACTGTCCTCAGCCTAAGGGTTTCTCCAGCAAATAGGGGACCCCCTGGGTTCCTGACATCCAGGCGCAGCAACCTGTCCCCACCTTTGTTGCTGCCACCCATTGCAGGAATAAGACATGGTCCTAAGAACTGGGCCAGGCTGCTCTGGAGGCACTCTTGGGAGAGGGGGGTACAGAGGATGCGATGCTGGCCAAATCCCTGCCCTGCAGTTCCATATATGGGACCCCACTCCACTTGCTAGAGCACACTCGGCCTCTCCCTGTGATCCCAGGTTTCCTCCTGGTTTCACTGAAGCCCTCACTCCATCCCTAATGTGGCCCATTGGCCATCTTCCTTGTCTTAGAAGGCATGGGGCTGGGTGGGTGAGAAGGGACCTTTTCCATTTCATTTGGTCTGCCTGCAGGTAAGTGCTTGGTGCCTTCTCTAAACGAGGCTCCAGGGCAAGCCCTCAGAACATATGCAGATGAGTGAGAAACATCACCCTTTTCTGGATCTGGCCATACAGTTCAGAAAACACACCCACTATCTTTCCCTCTTCCTTTGTCCTAACATCCCTGAGACGACTTGGAAGGGCAATCTGTTGTTTGCAAAGGAGAAAAATGAAAGCTATAGGTTCAGTTGACATCGTGGAATACAAGTCATTTCTTAGGCACAAGACAAAACTATACCTGGCCCCAGCACTCTAGTCAGTCCGCAGATCTGCCATCTGTCTGCAGGGGCTCCATTCCAGCATAGGTAGTGGCCAGAACAGGTCCCAGCAGGCTGTAATCTTGTAGGCGGCCAGACCTTCTTAACTAGGATTGAGCCCTTGCGCCCCCTAGTGGCACAATGCAGCTGCTGCGGCCTCATCACCTCTGTTTCGCAAAGTGGGCACCAAGTCCAGGGTTTGCCGGGACAGACCAATTATTTATGTATTTGAGAGAAAGAGAGGACAAGCAGATTCCCCGCTGAGCAGTGAGCCCAATGTGGGACTCCATCCCAGGACCCTGGGATCATGATCTGAGCCCAAGGCAGACGCTTCACCGACTGAGCCACACAGGCATTTCTCTGTATTTGTTTTTAAGCTGTTGTCTGGTGGAGCATTATTGTTCTTCTTGTTACCAGAAACCAGAATTGAGAAGAATAGACATTTACTAACACTTTCTTTATCCTCACTATTTGGAGGAAAATCAAAGCTCAGAGAGGCTAATGGAATTATTTTCCAGGGTCCCACAGAGCCAAGGGCAAAGCCAGGATTTGGACACTAAGCTCGCTATGCCAGATCCCTGGGGTAACACCTCTGGCTGTCACACCCTCTACGACTCCCCCTGTAACACACACACTTTTGGTGTCTTGATCTGGGACAGCAGGACCTCAGGGGTAAGAGGTCCTGTGCTCCCTACTCAGGCTTCAGTGTATCATTTAGACACAGCCAGTTACTGCTGCTTGGCCTGAGCTGGAGAGGGGTTGGAGGTTGAAGAAGGGACGCTGAGCTGGGCAGACTCACAGGCTCTTGGGGGTGGAGGCGAGGCAGCACGGTTGGGATGGTGGGCTTGGGATTCCAAGCCAGAATTTAAGTCCTAGGTATCTGTGTGGTCTTGGGCAAGTCTCTTCGCCTCTGTGAGCCCCACCTTGCTCAGCCAAAAAATGGGAAATTATAGCAATACTTTGACAGCCTCACTTAGGAAGTGAGGAGTCCAGATTTTGGAGAGTCCAGATTTTGGAATTAGACTTTGTGTTAAACTCTGGATTTCCCACTGACTAGTTATGTGGCCTGGGGCTAGTTCCGTAAAGTCTCTGAGTCAGTTTCTGAATCTGTAAGATGGGTCATTGCAGGGACCCAGTGAGATGATTGAGGGGCACACTGGAAAGTTCAAGGCTTTATGATGCTGGTTTATCACCGCTTTGGAAAGGAGCTCTGGGAAATGTCTCTCGCACCCACTCCCGCCACTCCAGTTCCCCTGATTCCAGGCATGTGAGTTCTCATTCTGCACCCCACACACTAGCCAGGTGTCTCTGTGCCTGGGTCCCCACTCCTTCCTCCATTGCCTAGTTACCTAAGGCATCTCCCCCCCCACCCCCCAGCTTCCCTGTTCCCACTTCGTTCTAGTCACAACCTGGAAAGGAAGTCCTGACTCTCCATCCTGGAGTCTGGAGCCCCAGCCTTGATCTTATGATTCCCGTTAATCCCTGGGAGGCAGGAGGGGCTTTTCTGAGGCCTTTTCAGTCATCCTGAGGTCCTACACCCCCATTCTTCTTGAACCAAGCCTCCTTTGGTGCCCAAAGGTGGTTGGGGGCCCACAGGAGACCTTCTGTGGTCCTTTTACCTGTTATACTGCATCCCTGTCCCCCTCCTGGCCCTGGCCCAGGGCTGGTGCTGCGGACACCAGGGAGAGGGTGGAAGGAGGGGGGGGTGGTGAGGCTGCGGAGTGAGAGAGGCTGACAGGAGGCGGGGACTCTGGGGGCTGGGGGGCTGAGGACTATAAAGGGGCACGGGGGAAGGCAGGGACACCCATCTGGCCCTCAGGACTCAAGGTAAATGGTCCTAGTCTGGAGGGCACTGGGAGGCCAGGCTCTGGGGAGTCCTTGGGACTAGGAGTCTGGGGTGGGGGAAGGAGCTTTGCAAAGCAGGGAGGTGGTATTGGGAGGTCTGGGGTCCTGCTTGGGTCCGGCTCTACGTCTGGACAGACGGATGACCCTGGCAGAGCAGTCTGTGGACTAGAAGACTGAAGACGTGTGTGGGGAAGTGCGTGGTGGCCGTTCACACAAATGTGACCGTGGCCTTGTGAGGGGCAGGGTCCGAGGGTGCGCCTGTGCCTATCGGCTGAGGGCAATGCAGGCAACAGTGTCTTCTCCAGGACCTGTCCCTGGATCCCGGCGGCAGTTGCAGGGGGGCAGACCCGCAGGTCCTGGTTTTCTGTCCTTTGATTCACAAGTTCATCCTGTGCACTCCCACCCCGTTGGTGAGCTGGAGCACGTCTTCACCCCACCCCGAATCCGAGTCCTCAGGGCCACCAGGCCCTGGACATCATGAGTCCTGGCTCTCCTGTCCCAGATCCCCACCTTCTCTGCTATGTTTCTGACTTTGCCGAAGGCCTGGGTGCAGACTCGGCTGCCGAGCGGCTCAGGCTCATGACCTGGGCTGTCCGCGCTCTCCAGGGCACGTCTGGGAGGTTTGGCACTGAGGATCAAGTAGCCCTTTGCTCAGCCCCTTCGTTCCCAGGCTTGGAGAAATGGGTGATGGGCGAAGGGGTTGGACAGATGGGCTCCGTTCTGCCTCTACCTTCCCTCTCCCCACTCCTCAGATGCCTGCTGCCCGCCGCTGCCTCTCCCTGCTGCTCCTGTCTGCCTGTGCGGCTCTGTTGCTGCGGCCGCGGCTTGGAGCCCGGGCAGCCCCGCTGGAGCCAGTGTACCCCGGGGACAATGCCACACCAGAGCAGATGGCCCAGTACGCAGCTGAGCTCCGCAGATACATCAACATGCTGACCAGGCCCAGGTGCGTGTGAGGGTGGGTGGGAGGGAGAGATCCCAGTCCCTGCAGCTGTGGGCCATGACCCCAGCCCCTTCCATGCTCCTGGGAAAGCAGAGCTCCTCTACTGACTAGGCCTGGAGCCCCAGGAGCCTTGGGGGAGAGGCAGGGGGTGTGCAAGGGTGGGTATGAGGCAGGTGAGCTGGCGTGTGGGCATGGGACTTGCCCCAGCTGCCTCTCCCCTCCCAGGTATGGGAAAAGAGACAGAGAAGAAACCCTGGACATCCTGGAGTGGGGCCCCCCCCATGCTGCTGGCCCCAGGTGGGTTTGCTCCCCTGCTCTGTGTGCCTAGATCCCTGGGGCTGAAATGGGTGTGTGGGGAGGGGAGAACAGAGGTCCCAGGGCTGCCCTGGGGTCTCCAGAGGGTGCGAGGACTGTCCCCTCCCGCTGCCATGTTCTGCCCTCTCCTCACAGGGACCTCAGCCCGATGGACTTGTGATGCCACCTCCTGCTTTCTTTGACTCCAAGAGCAATGCTGGCCCCTCTCCCCTCTTGGCAACCTTGGCAATGGCCAAAGCTTGCTCCCTGCCCCCACACAGACTAAATAAAGCAAATCAAAGTCAGAGCTTCTCTGCGTGTCTCTGTGGACCCCTGGTGGGGGCAGGCGTGGGCCACAGGCTTTGGAGAGACAGAGAGATGGGGGAGAGGAGGGAGGCACAGGAGGGAAAGGAGGGTACTGTCAGGCATCCAGAAGGCCTTCGGGGTATGTAGGATCAGCAGGGCCATTCAGCTCAAGCTCTCGGGCTCCACAGAGGGGCAGGCCCAGAGGGAGGTAGGGGCTCCTCCACGGCCATTCAGCGGGTCAGTGAGGTTTGACTCTTCCTATTTCAGCACTTCTAGATCTTTCTGATCAACAGCTTGAGGACAGCCCTGCCCCAAAGGCACCCCCAGCAATGCTTTCCGACACCTAGGCACCAGGCCAAGTAAGAATGTATACTGAAGTGTCCTTGGCATGGAGCCAGGGGCAACGGCGCAGCCCGGAGGAATGACTGGTGGCCCCAAATCACCAGCTGCCTTCCTCCGGGCAGATCAGAGATGGCTCATTGCGCACGTTCAGTAGAAGCACGGCGAGCGCAGGGTAACTGTGACGGGGCTGGGCCTGGGGCCGGGGTCCTGTGCAGACTGTTGGGAAAAGGAGCCTACTGTGTGCCAGGAGCGGGCAACCCTCCCAACCACCCAGTGAGGGAGATACTGTGTTCTTCTGTATGCAGAGGCCGAGGCTCGGGGAGGAGCCACAGCTTGTCCCAGGCCTGGCACAGGCAGCAAGCGAGTCTAGGCCCACAGCACCCGCTGTAGAATTGGAGGAACTCAGCTCTGAGCCCAGGGTCTGCCCCGCTCTGTCTGTGTGTCTGTCTGTGCACTACCACCTCTCCGAGACTCACATTCCTCATCTGTAAAGAGGGAAGGATGATAGGGTTGCAGTGAGCGAGACAAGAAATAACACGCATGAAACACTGAGCGTGTGGGGCGTCTGGTGGCCTGGTTGGTTAAGCCTCCGACTCCTGATTTTAGCTCAGGTGGTGATGGCAGGGTCCTGGGACCCAGCGCCATGTGGGGTGTCTGGCTCCACACTCAGGGCGAGAGTCTGGTTGACATTCTCTCTCTCTGCTCCTCCCCACCAATCACACACACTCTCTCTACAATAAACTTGTACAAATTTAAAAAACAAAAACAAAACAAAACCAAACAACCCGGTGTTCGCAGCTGGAGGAAGCAAAAGCTCTGAGAATCCCTTGAACAATTCTTCTTTCACAAGTGAACCCATGGATGTCCTATTATGATCTCTGTGTGGGCCGATATCCTCTAGCATCGATTTGCTGGAAATCCGAATTTCAGTCAAATCGATGCAATTACTTTTAAAAAGAAACAAGGAAAGAAACACTGAGCATGGTCCATTGACCCACGTGAAGGCCCAGGAAATGGGAATTTCTCAGGGGCAGACTGGAGCCCCCCCCCCCCCAACCAGCTGTGGCCATGACGCCTGCTAGAAAGAGCAGCCAAGGGGCTCCAGGATGGGGCTCTGGAAGGCAGACTTTCCAGGACTACAAGGAAGCATCTTTGAAGAACCAAGAACTTAGAGAGAACGGCTCCTGAGAGGTACTGGAGGCCTGGGGGGTAGGAGCTGCAGGCAGGGAGAGTGGAACCAGGCCCTAAAAGGCACAGGGCTAGAGAGGATGCAACCTTACCAGGCAAATGCACGGGCTCAGGGCAATTCTCAAACCCAAGGGAGTGGCTGGGCGGGGGGTCCTGTTTCAGCAGAACAAAGTTTGAGTTTGGATGATGGAGGTGGAAGTCCCAGAATTTTCTCTGGCCGCTAAGGGGATAGGCTCTGAGTAGGGAGAGAGGTAGACACTTCCCAGGGCAAGAGTTAGGGTCCTGCTCAGGACATACTCGTGTGTGAGAGGTGGCTCTCAAGAGGTGCCTGTCTCCCTGCCCCCCCTGCCCACCTTCTGAGGGTCACCAGCCCCTCTGCCCCTCTGAGAGGGGCCCCCTCACACCCAGCTTCTCAGGGACAGGCCTCAGTGGGGCTCATTGCCAGATGGGCCGAGAGGGTCCTCGGGTCAAGGCAGGACTTCTTTACCCTGAGGGGCAGGCAGAGGCCCTCCTGCTCGTTCCTGGGGCCCACACGGGGGACATCCGGGCTAGACTCAGAGCTGCTCTGCTCTGTGGAGACACTTGAGCCGGAGGGCATCCTGGCTGAAGCCCCTCCTTTGAGGTTGCTGGGACCTGCTCCTCTCCCCTCTGCTGGCCCCCTAGTTAGAGCCACCCCTCCCCAGGGGTGATCGTGGGGAAGTAGGGCGCCGGTGGATGGGCTGCAGGGAGGAAGTAGGACAGACCTGCAGGGGTTGTCTTCTTCTCTCGCAGTAAGAACTGCAGGGCCCTCTCTCCCCTTGAAGGACGTGACGCCTCCTGCCTAGGGCCCACGGAAGTCACCAAGCAGTAGAGCTGTTTCTCTTTATTGTTGGGCGGGGGGGGGGGCGATGAAGGAGGTGGGTAGGTAGGAGTTAAGGCTCCTCTCAGAATACAAAGGGGGTCGCTGGGCCAGGAGACTTGAGTCAGGCATCTGAGGTCAGGGCCCTGCCTGGAGAAGGAAGTCCCTGGGAGCGCCCACCCTCCGGGGGGGGGGGCTTCCTCTAGTTCCTCTCCGTCCAGCTCAAAGTGCCCCCCGTTCTGTGGCTCTGGATCAGTGACTGCCTGCCCAGGCTCTCCTACCTGGGGCCCTGGGAGGAGGGCGGCGGTTGTGGTTTCCCCGTGCTCTGTTGGGGGGGTTTCCCGGTGTTTGCTGGTGGGGTTTTTGTGGCGTTCGCGGCTTTCTTGGGGTTTTTAACATTTTTCGATTTCTTGGTGTCCTTAGACTTCAAGCTGGGGAACACGTCTTTGCACAGATCATGGGGCAGGGAGGGCGGTGGGTGGGGTGCCCGGTGATGTCCCCTTCCTCCCCCATCCCCCTGCGCGTTCTCCCTCTCTCCCTCCCTCCCTCTCGCTCCCCCCACCCGCCCACCTGCTGTTGAAGAGCTTCTCTAGGTACTTGTTGAAGTGGGCGAAGTTGGCCATCCAGTCGGCCGCGCGGGGCGCTGGGGTCTCCGGCTCTTGCAGCTCCTCCCCCAGGGCTCCCCGGGGCGGTGCCAGCAGCAGCACTAGGCACACCAGGGCCAGTGCGCACGCGCAGCGCAGAGCCGGCGCCTGGGGAGGGGGTGGGGAAGCAGACGGAGCCGCCGGGTGTCACGTGACGGCCCGCCGCGGACCCGGGGCTGAATGGACTCAGCGAAGCGTCTACCTGCGGGACGCACGCAGGTGCGCGAGGCCGGACGGGACATCCCGGTGCCCAGGCCGAAAGATGCGCCCCTGGCCGTGCGCCGTGACGCACCCACGCACGAAGCCCGGGGTATAGGCGTGGTGGGAATGGACCGGGAGACACACTCTCGGTTGGACCCACCCGGGCTGCGTGGAGCCACCGGTCAGCTTCCTCACCTCATCGACCTCTTCCGCTACTCCTTGCTCACCCCACTCCAGCCTCGCCCGCCTCCTCGCTGTTGCTCCTGCTGTTCTCTTGCCTGGAAGACTTCCTCCAGATATCCAGATATCCTCCAGGACCACCTTCCTCACCTCCTCCAGGCATCAGCTCAAACGCCACTTCCTAAATGGGTCCTACCCTGACCCCTACTTAGAATTGCAGCCCAGCCCTTGATCTGGTGCCTTCCCCTTATGTGTCACCTTCTAACTAATATATTCTATGCTTGTTAAAAATTGTCATCTCTCCCAAGAGGCACGTTCCTCTTCCCCCATTTGTGAGCACCATCACAGCTGGACTCTGCCTATTTTGCTCACTGATGTGCACAAACATCTGGAGCAGTGCCCGACACTTCGCAGGTGCTCCATTCCATTTTAAATGAAGGACTAACACAGCTGCATAGGGGCATGCCAGCCCAGGGATCCCCATATGCGCACCCAGCTGCGCACGGAGAATTTTATGTTGATTTTACGCAGGCGCATCCCGTGAGTCACATACTCTGATGCCTGTACATGTGATCCACACCCTCCAGAGCTCCTGGGACCCTCAACTCTTTCTTGACCAGGAAAGCCCCTCACCCCCACCACCCAAAGCAGGGATAGGAAACCCCCGCACTGTCCGCCATCAGATTGGCAGAGGGAGCGACCCTGGTCTCACTCATTCGTGCCCTTAATGCCCCGGGGAAGGGGACCTCGGTGGCAGCCTCCATTCCCAAGCTCCTGGAAAGCAGAACTAACAGGGGTCCCAAACTCAGCCATGAGACATTACCATGGTGCTGGGTGGGCGCAGAGCAGCACAGCAGAAGGGTATCCTACATGGACCGCAGAGGCCCTTTATAAACCTTCAGCTCCATGCCCCCTTTCCCACAAAGGGTCCACGCCCAGCTTGGCCACCTCCTGCCCCTGTGTCATCACCTGGGAGTTGGGAACAGGGAGAAAGTGGGGGTGGAAGCACACGGGCTGCCAGCTGTCCTGATCTGGGCACAGTTCGTGCTGGGGGCCCAGAGGTGTGGGTGGCAGAGGCAGGAAGCCCTGGGGAGTCAGGGTCACCTTTTGCCTCAAGTCTACAGATTCCCAGGGAGGAACAGTCTCTGGGGTTGAGAGGGGACTCTGGTTTGCCCAGGGACTGTTTTTGGGGTAGGGAGGGGGCTAGGCTGAGAGATGAGGTACCCCTTCCCTCCTAGCTGGGGGCTCAGCACCCCTACTCCTGGCTTCCAGGCCTGCTGACAGGGGCATGGGTGAGGCTAAGCTTTCTGCCTTAGGACTGCAGGCCCTACTGCTCATTCTGGAGATTTTTGCCACCTGCCTAGCTACTTTGGAGACCCTGATGGGAGACGTGCAGAGCTTTCTCAAGTGTGGTGGGTCTCATGTGCCTGAATGATGAACTCAGAGCTTGGGCTGCTTCAGGTTACAGCGCCTTGGCTCTGTGTGGCCGTTACGGCCCCACTCTACCTGCTGGACATTGCTGCTTCCCTGTGGCAGCGCTGTAAAATGTGGACTGATGCTTTTCACGCCAATGCCCACATCCCCAGAAGGGACACAGTAGGAAGAGCAGGGGCTTCTGGATAGGATTCCTGACTTTATCACTTCCTGGCTGTGTGACCTTGTGTGACCTTGATTAAGGGAACTTATCTTCCCTGAGCCTCCTCATCCGCATCTGTGAAATGGAGCTGATCCCATCTATAGCCTTAGGACTGTCCTGAGGATCCAGTGGGATGCTGTTGCTGAAGCCCTTGGACAGCTCCTGCCACAAGGTAATTGACATAGGTGAGCCCCTCCACTCAAGATGCACCCTTTCCCCCCATTCACACTTCTCCCTTAGGAGAAGGGGTGAGAAGCTCATTGTCAATGTCACCGAAGTTTACGGGATGGCTCAGCAGCCCTGTAAGACAGTACTGCATTCCCAAGGAGCCAAGACTCTCAAGAAAGAGAAATGAGATTCCCACGCTAAAATTCCATCATAGAAGTTGGGAGGCGAGAACTAGGTGTCAGTTTACCCCAGATCCCAACAAATGGGCTATTTTTTATTTCACTTAGGCACAAGCCCAGCATTGATGACCCCATTTCTGAAAGAGCTCCAACGATGTGTCCTCTTGTAGCCTGTGAGGACCCAAGCTGCCCTTATAAACCCCGGGGCTTTCCCACAAGGCACTGAAGGCTCTCAGTCCCTCACCCTTCTGGATTCACGCACATGTTCCAAGAATGGTCAAGTTCTGAGAGATGTGCATCTACCCACCTTTCTGGCCTAGAAGAAGAGAAAAAACTTGATGGGTTGAGCAGGTTGGGGAAGGAGGCATGAAGCACTCAATATTATTATCACAATAAAATGACAATCACAAAGGACTATCACAATCATAATAGCCCCGTGGAGCATAGAGTTATATACCAATAACTGATAATCACTGCCATTGCTTAGTGCCAGGTGCTGGGAGAAGCACTCTCCCAGCATTGCACTGTCTCTAGTTTTTTTTTTTTTTAAATTTTATTTATTTATTTGAAAGAGAGAGATCACAAGTAGATGCAGAGGCAGGCAGAGAGGGAGGGGGAAGCAGGCTCCCCACTGAGCAGAGAGCCCATTCGGGACTCGATCTCAGGACCCCGAGATCATGACCCGAGCTGAAGGCAGTGGCTTAACCCACTGAGCCACCCAGGTGCCCCCACTGTCTCTAGTTTTAATGACACCTGCAGGCATTAGCTCTTTTGCATTTGAAGAAACAGGCTCAGAGAAGTTAGGAGACAATCCAAGGCCAGTGGGGCTGAGATTCAAGCTCAGGACTGACTCAGATCTGGAGAAGCAGTCCCATCTTCTTGGAAATATACCCCCTGTCAGTTACACACTTTTCTGTCTCTTGGGATTCAGGCCATCTGCAGTCCAGAGTCTCCCCTTGATCACCTCCCAGTTCCTTGGCCTGTCAGCTACTCCCCACTCGAGTGGGGTTGCTCGCGCATGCTCTAAGTCCCCTCCCCACTCCCTTTCTCCCTCCCTCTGCTTGGCTCTGTTTTCCCCAGGGGGCTTTTTTGAGTCAACTCTTCCCTGTTTTGCTCCAGGTCTGATGGTTAAGACCGAGGCATTGGCATCAGACGGACATGGCTTCCAAGCTGGACATAGCTGCTTGTTGGTTGCGTGTCTTGGACGGGTCGCTTTGCTTCTCTGAGCACGGTGTTCTCAGCTACGAGGGGAAACACTAGAGCTAGGTATGGGGCTATTGGGAGACAAAGCTGAGAGAAGGATCTTCAGGCTTCCGGCCCCACGTCTTCCTTGAATTTTGTGATTCACCCCAAGACCCTTCAGAGAAATTCTCTGTTTTACTTGATCTGACTTCAATTTGGGTTTTTACTTGCTACCAAGACAAACGAAGGCAAACTGAAAAACCTTTGACTAATAAGCCTTCCATGACTTCCTGGATTAAGTCCAAACTTCTTAGCGTGACATTTGAGGTCCTTCACAATTTGACCTCAGCCCACTTAAAAACCAAACAAACCTTCAGAAACAACTTTGGAGAAGTAGCATTTAAACACAATAAAACTCGCCCATTTGAAGTGCGCCAGTGGAGTTCTGACCTGTGTCACCGCCCCCACAGTCAAGACCCAGAACATTACCATCCCCTCAGTTAGTGCCCTCCCGCCCCTCTCCAGTTCACCTGGCCTCAGACAGCTGAGCAGATCTCTGTAGATTATATGTGCCCGTCTCAGACTTCATGCAAATGGTGTCAGTGTGTTCTTTCTGTCCGGCTTCTTTCACTCAGCATAAGGCTTTGGACATCCCTCCGTATTGTGAGGTGTATCCACCATGTGTTCCTTTTTATTGGTGCGTAGTACTGTTCCTTGAGGAGAATGGACCACAGTCTGTATACCATGCCCCTGTTCTGGATGTTGGCATTGCCGCCCACTCTCTTCAGCCACGTCTCCTGCTCCTGGATCGGTTCCTCCCTCAACGTACCTGTCTGACCCTCTACCTGCTAGACTCCAGCGGCTTCCCAAACCATTCTTTCATACCCCCAGCCTTTGCCTGGGCTCTTCCTTCTCTTGGGGATGAGTGTCTTGTACTCCTCCACTTGGCAAGATCATAGGACTCGGTTCTGGCAATTTCTCTTCTGCGAAGCCTCCCAGGTCCCCTCCTTACGTTGCCTTGGGTTCCTTGGATCCTCTCTACAGCCAGTTGCCTGCCGGTCCTCACCTGCCTACGCACCAGGCCGATCATCTGATGACGACAACTTACCTATTCTCTTCCTTGACTGTGCGCTGCAATCATCTGGAGAACTTTCCAGCCACTGTTGTGTGGCTCTCCCCCCAAGAGCCTGCCAGTGCAGAGGCTTGGTGGCAGGCAGTGTGTCAGGTGCTGGAGTTCCAGAAGTCAATAAGATATAGTCACTATCAGGGGGTCTGGGTGGCTCAGTGGGTTAAAGCCTCAGTGGGTTAAAGCCTCAGGTCATGATCTCAGGGTCCTGGGATCGAGCCCTGCATCGGGCTCTCTGCTCAGCAGGGAGCCTGCTTCCTCCTTTCTCTCTGCCTGCCTCTCTGATACTTGTGATCTCTGTTTGTCAAATAAATAAAATCTTTTAAAAAAATCTTAAAAAAAAAGATATAGTCACTATCTCCAGGGAACTTCACAGTAGTGGGAATAGGTATTTACTGAATGGACTAATTAATACTCCAAGAAATACCTACCAAGGATACCACTTCTTGGAAATCCCTGTTGGAAAGAAGGTTGTTTTTTTTTTTTTTTAAAGATGTTATTTTTTCATTTGACAGAGATCACAAGTAGACACAGAGGCAGACAGAGAGAGGGGGAAGCAGGCTCCCTGCTGAGCAGAGAGCCCGATGCGGGGCTCCATCCCAGGACCCTGAGACCATGACCTGAGCCAAAGCCAGAGGCTTAACCCACTGAGCCACCCAGGCACCCTGAAAAGAAGGTTTTTATCTCCTTCATGAGCAGAGTGGGAAGTTGTCTCCTTGGATACACATTTTGATGGATTTGGAAGGGAATTCAGGAAGCTAGTTCCAACTTCCAAACCACCCATTTTATAGATGAGAAGGTCAAGGCCAAGTAGCCAGGTTTTCTCCCCTGGAGGAGAAAGGTAGTCTCTGAAAGCCAGAAGACTTTCCCATAAGGGCATCCAGGCCGGCTGCTCTTGAGAGCTGCTGAGCTGTTCTCAACCCTGGTGTCTGATACCAAGTTAATAAAAGATTCAGGACACATTAGTAACAGTATTTTAATCAAGTCTAGATAAATTCAAGATTACATTAAGCCATGGTGGATAACAGCAAAGAATCTGCTACAAAGATGGCAAATTGTTTCTAGATGTTTATTTCTTTTAGTACTGATAATTTTATGCATTGTCTCAAATTAAGTCAAATTTAAATGTTATTTAAGTTCAGCAGTTTTTGTGAGTTCTCATATTTTTGTAGATTGGAGAATAATTATGGAAAATGAAGCAAGTTTCTTTACTAACAAAACCTGCTAAGCCAAGCTCTGCCATTTGCTTGTTGTGTGATCCTGGGCAAGTCATTGAACTCCTCTGTCCTTTCATTTTTGTTCTTCTTTGAAGAAATGAAAGCTAAAAATACTACCTATGGAGCAAGGCCACACAACCTGGGGACAAATCCCAGCTCCACCACCAACAGCGTCATGCCGGTGGGCAAACTGCTTAATCTCTCTGTACTCCAGTCTCCTCATCTGTAAAATGGGACTATAGTACTCCCTGCCTTGCCAGTTGTTATGAGGATCAGAGCAATGTATAAAGGGGAAGAGACTGGACCTGTGCATGGCAGAGCTCACACGTGGCAGCGCTGGTGTGGGTGACGGTTAGAGCGGAGTGGCAGCCCACATGGCAGGAGAAGATTTTGAATTATGAATAAGCTTTTTGAAAGTCAAAGAATGCAAATTAAGCAACGGGGTGAACTGACTGAGCAAATCCCCCAGACACAGTGGGAAGAAAAGATCTTCCCCATTTCTCCTACCTCCACACCGTCCTCCCTCTTCCCTGTGGGATGGGCAGGAGGTCCCCCTACTCTGCCCTGCGCTCGGGGTGGGCCCAGGGTGGTTAAACCTCAGTGCAGAGGGTGGGAGAAGATTCTGGTGGGGAGGCTTGGAGCTGAGCAGCTGGCACCAAGCAGGGCTGCAGTGGGGAGGGAGAGCTTTTGTTGTGTGCGGCAGGGCATGGGCAGAGAATGGCTCTGGGACTGGGACCTCCCGGCATTCCTGGGAAGGGGGCATGGTCCTGGGTAACCCAGCTCCCCTGCTGTGGCTCACAGAGCACTTTTATATGGGTATGCAGAGGCTGTGAGGCGGATATTACCCAGCTCCAGCCAAACGATTTGCCTGAAGTCACCCAGCAAGCTGTCTTAAAGCTCTCCATAGCCCCTTTCCCTGTCCCTTCTGTCTCTGCCTCAACCCACTCTACAAGAGCTCCCGTGGCCCAGGGCTCTGGGGGTGGGAAGCAGCACAGCGCTTGTGGGTGTGTGGGCGTACGTGCGTCCATTCTCGCACATGCAGCCCTCTTCCAGGTCACCAGTCCAAGTGGGGACACTCCCTTCTCCTTTCTGTCTCCAAACAACAACCCGAGTGCCTCACACGGTCCTCAGGGCACGTATTCCCACGGTCTAGAGCCTCCCTCCACTCTCTTCCCTTTGGTCCACAAGAGCACTCTGAGGCATCACTGGCTTGTGAGGGTCTCCAGCAATGGAGATTGGGTTATGGGGCGGGGGTGCTAGCAAGACTCCCTCCCACTCTTAGGTTCTGCTCTGTCTTTTACAAGCTCATCTCCACTCTTTTGATGGGCTACCTATTCCTGGCCCCTTTATATGGTGTCCAGAGCAGAGCCCTTGGCAACTTGGTGGGGGCAGTGGAGGAAGAAGAGGTAACAGTGGGTAGCACAGATAGGGCTGGGCAAGATGCCACTAATGGTTGTGTGGGCAGTGGGAAGAGGACGTACTATCCAACCTGATACCTGGGGAGCCAGCAGCCCTGGGGTGGACCTCTGTCTGCCCGAGTAAGACCTGAGGTCAGTGATGGGCACACCAGATATCCAGAGAGAGACTCAACACCCACTGCCCAGAAGGTACCTAGCTAGAGCCTGTTCAACCCAGCCCCAAAGGGAAGCCGCATTTATTATACACACCTTCTGTGTACCTTCTATTGTAGCAGTCACTCTACATGGGTCCTCTCCATTGGGGGTTATCCCAATTGTAGAGATGAGAAAATTGAGGCTCAGAGAGGTAATGCAAATGACCTAAGAGATTATCTCTATCTCTATCTATCTATATGCAGTGAGAGTTTCAAACCTTTTTTCCTATTGAGAGGTCCAGCCAAGAGAAAATGTTTCTAGAGCAAGACTGGAGAGTTGCATGGGTCACGGCAAACGAGAGCGTGTAGACTTGGGATAGCTGTGGCGGCCCCTGCTGGCCATTATCGTAGGTGCACCATCATTCTCAACAGCGCCAGATCTGCCAGAAATTCACAACAGCCGCTTTGAATTTTATTTCTCTTCGTGTCCTGACTCTCAAAGCCCTGAGATGAACATCCACCAAACCTTGATTTTAGGGGAAGCAGAGACGCTGACTGCACCCTTGTGATCTCTGGTGGCAGGGAGGACGACTGAGCTAATTACAGACCAGAGAGGGAAAGGGAAAGGATGCTATCCCTCTCGCTTCCCCCACTCTCCTGCACCCCCGCCCCCCGCCCCCCTGGGTTGCCACTAACTGCCATGGGATGCGTTTTGGGCCCTTCCAACCTGCTTCCCTTCTCAGCTACTCTGTTTCCCACCAGTAGCACTCTCATTCCTTGGGGCTCATTTACTGCTCTTCCAGTATGACAGTCAACTACACCACCAGAAAGTGCTTTTTGTTTTGACGGCGCCCCTGAGCCCGGACCTCCACCCTAGAGGGGAGCTCCAGGAGATCGGGAGCCACTGAGCCTGGCACCAAAGCTGGTATCTTGACTTAGTATTACTGAAGCTGTCACCTTGTCTGAAACAGGGAACATGGTACTCTGCACGAATAAATCCTTCTTTCACACCGGAGTCTCACTGGGCTGATGAGAGAATCAAACAATTTATCAGCTGGAAGGGTCCTGAAAAGATGTGAGGTGCTAGCATTCCGTAAGGCTCTTTTAGAGAGATACTTGATACTTGTTGACTGACAGTTACTGGGAGTGTGGGTGGGGAAGGCAGTTTGTAAGAATAAAATTGGATTACACCTCCTTAGTGGTCCAGAATCTGGGATTCCACCTTGTCTTGGGGATACTGGATGAAATTGAAGGTTTGATGTGGATTGCTGTGGCTTAAAGAGTTGCCTGATTGAGAAGAAGTAATTAGTATTTCAGAGGGATTCAAGATCCTCCCACTTCCCAATCAAACGTAATTAGCTGAGTGATTCTCTCTCTGCCCAGAGGTGGACAGGTGACACTGGAGAGTGGCCTTCATAATGGGAAGAGGGCTTGTTTCCTGAGGTGAATTAGGTGGATCTTCTGGTCTGAGGGCTGGGGAGAGGGTTGGAAACAGTGCGCTCCCGCAAGCCTCGGGTTGGAAACAGAACCTGCAATTCCAATTTCCACCATCTGGGGTCGCTTCTCCTTCAGTAAGGCGGGAAGAGCGAGGAAGCGCCAGGCCTTTCAGCAGAAAGGTTTTATGGCTTTTTTTTTTTTTTTTTCATGGCTTTTCCCTATATCTGTATACCCAAGTTTATGCCCTCTAGAGCTCAGGGGTGAACTGAGTCTCTTGGGGTCCCGGGGACCAGTCCTCCACTTCCAGGATGGATTCCTAAGTCAAACCCATTTCTGAGATTTCCAAGCAAGTTTCCAGGTCGCAGTCCACTTCCTCCCTTCCTCCCTCCCTTCCTTTCTTTTATTTCTTTTTTAAAAAAGATTTTATTTTGGGGGTGCCTGGCTGTAGAGCATGCTACTCTTGGTCTCAGGGTCGTGTGTTCAAGCCCTCATGATGGAGTTGGAGCCCAGGTAACAACGACAACAACAACAACAAATTTGTTTTTAAGTAATCTCTACACCTGAAGTGGGACTCAAACTCACAACCCCGAGATCAAAAGCCGACTTCACCGACTGAGCCAGCCAGTCTTCTGGTCTTAGGAGCTGAGGTCCACTTCTGGTCTTAGGAGCTCAGCTAGCAAGAAAGAGGGATGATCTCTGCATATTCTGGAAGACAGAGGGGGTTGGGGGACACTGAGGTCAGAGAAGTGCTGGGGCTGGCGCGCCTATGCTAGGCTGTCTGAGCGAAGGATGGTCTCCAGGCTGAACCTACAAGCATTCCAAGGCCATACACTATCTTTTACAAGCAGGTCTGGGGTGGAGCGGAGCCTGGTGAAGGCAGACAGCTAACTGGGTTTAACACTTTACTTCACTTCTTGAGATGGGACTCTGAAGAATGATAGAGAATTACTTCTTTCCCTAAACGGGGGTATGGACCTGTTCTCTGATCCGAACCTAAAATAAGATCTCGAACTCTCTCTCAAAGACGTTTCCCCTGTCTTCTTCCAGAGAGCCTGGGATCCCACTCTTCCCCATTGGAATCCTTCCAAACTGCCCCCTGAGCCTGAGACCCTATGGGAATGCCCCTAGGGGATCTCTCTCAACTCCTCCGGTTCCTTTTCCCAATTGGGAAACGGGATAACCTGGAAAGGTGAGGCAGATCTGGAATTGAAAGGTGGCTCTAAACTGAGAGAAGGGAGCGGAGTAATCGTTCACCATCGCCCTTTTAAGGGATCGCTGGGCGCCAAGGGACGCTCGTTGGAACGGGTCCTAGCTCGGGCTTCCCCCAGTGGAAAGCGAGCAGGGGGTCTTGGGCTGTGCGGTTTCTCCCAAACCACCACCTCCCCGCCTACCCTCTAGCTGCACGGAAAGACTACTTTCTCCGGCTTTTCCCTCGGTATCCAGAGCCCCCCTCCCTTCCTCTCGCCTCTCGGTCTCCGCCCCCTCGCGCAGAGGAGGCCTTGCCGCTTTAAGAGCCGGGGTAGCGATTGACAAGCAATAAACGCGGAGCGCCGGGCTGCGCTGGAGCCGCAACGAGCTAGGGGCTGCCGGGGCGCAGGTAGGCGCCCCCCGACTCCCGGGCCAGCGCCCACCCCAGGGCCCTTGCTTTCTCTTCGTCCAGGCACAACCCTATTCTCTGGGTCGGGTCTCCCCGGGCCCCTTCCTTCAGGCCGTTCCCCTCCCTCCCCACCGCCCGCCACCCTCCTTTCTCGGGGGCGTCTAGAGAGAAATCAAACCCCGCTGCTTCTTGATGCTGGTCGGAGCGGTTAGGGCTCCAAAGTGACATCGGGCACAGAGCTGGTGGCGAAGCTCCGATATCCGCGAGGCCTCTTCGGGGGCTGTGCGGATTCGGGGGACTTTGGAGCCGGGCATTACGTAAGAACAGCGCTGTTAGCGCTTCCGGGGGTTGGGGGCGCGAGACAGAGGTTGCGTGGGTCCCGGTGGCCGCCCCCGGACCCCTTGGGAGGCCAACACCTCAACCTTCCCTGGGAGGGGGTCCTGGGAAGGGGGGCACTGCTTCTTCCCCTTCCAGGCAGTGGGGGGGGCGGGTCGGGGTCGGGGGCCAGGGTTAGGGTCTGGAGACCTGAGAGGGGATCGGTGCCAGGAGAGAAGAGCCGAGGTCAGAAAGTTAGGTCAACTAAGACAGGGGGGGTGGAGAGAGTGAGCACGGGGGCGGGGGGACATCTTTCAGTGACCTCATCCCCTGGTCTCCCGCGGGCGCGCTCGCAAAGAGCCTTCTTTGATGGCTCGCAACACGCCCCCCTTCCGCCAGGTCCTAGCGCCCAGCCATTTAGGGCCCGGCTCTAAGGGCGGGGGCTATCCGATTGTCGTGCAGGTCCGCACGTCTCTGGACGCCCCCATCCCTCCGTCTGTCTACCCCTCCCCACGACCTGTCGGTCTTCAAAGCGCCTTTGTCAGACCTTTCTCTTCCAACATCTCTTTGTATGGGTATTAATGGAGGGGTGGATGGGAGGGACGTTGGAGGGAACCTCCCCCTTTCGCTCCGGGTCCGCATCACCTGCTGACCCTGGATAGTGTGAATAGTCTGGGGGTAGGGGTGAGAGGACACCGAGGCCCAGGCTTTTGGAAGCCGAGGTGCGCATTCCCCGAAGCCTGGGCCCCGGGCCTTGGCCCGTAGCCAGACTGGCTTGCCTGGCACCGCTGTTCTCCTGTGGGCACAAGCCAGGCCCCGCCCTCCCAGAGGCCGGGGTGGGGGTGGGGAAGAGCTAGCCGAGGCTGTGGGAACTGATTACCCAGAGAAAAACCCAGGCAGGCTGGGCAAGACTCCAGGGGACAGGATCTTCCCTGCCTCTTCTCACCTTCCAGTCTCTAAGGAAGGCGGATGTCTGGGGTCTGCTCTGCCAGTAACAGTCAGGGAGAACAGCATCAGCCAGGAGAAGGCTCCAGGTTCCAGGTGGTCAGGACTTTGGATGGGGGAGGAGGGAAGGCACAGCAGGGGTGGGCACAGGGGCACTGGCTGGCACAGCAGATCCTGGGCATTTCTTCCAGCCTTGGTGCTAGCCTGACAGAGGGTGCCCTTCTTTTCCCTGAAAACACCTTTCTTCATGTCTTTAGGGGAAGACCCAGGAAGAAGGGGAGTCATCCCCCAACCTTTGTGATTTCTGCCACTTGAGCTCAGATGACCGACCAGCTCTGGTCTGGGGGTGGAAGGGATGGGACTAGAGAGAGGGTTTTCTTAAAACCTGGTGATGATCCCTCTGGGTAGAATCCTTTTTTTGGGGGGGAGAGGAAGTTGTGACTCCCTGCCCCCCAGGGCCCAGCAGGCATTTGGTCCTAAAGTGGGCACTGCCAGCTGCTTCCCCCTTCTCCCCCACCCCTGCTGTGAGCCACTGCCTCTAGTTGTCATAGCAACTGGGAATTAGGGTTTTCTCGAGTAGCAAGTGCCCAGGAAGGCAAAGGGAAGAAGGGTAGTGGGTATCCCTCCTGTACCCTCCCCTGGAGAATAGGGAGCCCCCTGATTTTCTTGTCCCAGCTCTGGACTAAGAAGGGGCAAATGGAGAAAGTGGAAGTCAGAGAGGCCTGGGGAAAGTATGACTTCATTTCTGCCAGCCAGACACACACACACATGTTTGTAGAGCACCTACACTGGCTAGGTTTGGGATCCAGAAGCAAAATAAAACAGGTGTAGTTCTTGACTTCATGGAGCTTACAGTCTGGGAATGCCCATCTTTCCGGCTTTTGACTCAGATTCCGGACTCAGACCACCCCCCAAAGAAATAAAGGACAAATGGCAGACAGAAACATAATTTTTTTTTAAAGTCATAAAACCTGGGTGTTCCATGTGGCTCTCTTTATTAGCTTCATGACCTTGGGCAAAGCAATTATCCTCTCTGAACCTCCTCCCCTCCTTCTTGGAGAAAGGGGCATGTGATATCTGCCCTTCTTGCCTTCCAGGTCTGTGGGATCCTGCAGCCTCTAGGGAATGAATGCTCTCATCCCGAGGGGAGGCTCTTCCTAATTCCTTCCCTCATTGCTTTGCCATTGTGCTTTCTCATTCTTTTCTCTCCCCTCTTCTAGGAGAGACATTTCAGAGCCCTCCAAGACCTCACCATGCCAGTTGCCGCCACCAACTCTGAGTCTGGTAAGAAGGGGTTGAGGATGTCCGTTTGTATCCGTGGTTCGGCGAGTGCCAGGCAGGGCCTTGAGGGTGGAGAGCAGTGGTGAGGCACTCCCACAGTCACCAGTAACAATGAACTGTCCCCCACCACTGCTCCATCCTGCTACTCAGCCTTTCCTTTGGACAGCTTCCAAGGCTCTGCTGTACCTGCTCAAGGGTGGGGCCGGAGACATAGCTCAACTCACCTCTGTGGGGGGCCAGAGATGATCCCCAGTATTGCCCAGGGCAATGGCCTGGGGCCAGACTCCTTGGTGAGGTGGCCTTTAGGAAGGGACCCTTGGAGGATGGCTGGGGGTTGGAGGACAGCCTGATGCCACCAGATTAGTAAGCAGCCTGTGCCAGGGAAGGGCTTGGGGCTGTGTCCTGGGACGCTCGGAGTTGCACGTGGAGAATGCCAGCTGAGGAAGCCTGGACTTGCTTCTCTGGGAGATTGTGGGGCAAGGGAGCTGGTCGCCCAGATGAGCTAGGAAGCCTCAGGGGCAAATTTCTTAGCCTTTTGGAGGCTGTGTCTCTTCTCCTATAAAGAAGTCAATGTGACACTCTAAAGCTGTGACTCGGGAAGTATATTCCTGATAGGGGTACGCACAGTTGTTAAGGGGTGCTCCTGGGTTATGATCTTGGTGAGCCTGTGACCTTGGGTCTTTTTTTTTTTTTTTAGGACTTACGTTTTCCCATCTGTAAGATGATGGGATCGGATAAGAAAAGTGTTCTTAACTTTTCTTGGTCCTGGATCCCTTTTTGAGAATCTGATGACAGCTGTGGGCCTTTCTCATAGACAGATGCTTCTCTGTGCACAAAATCTGTATTCTGTTCTGGGGGTTCATGGACCCCATGTGCAGTCAGGGCCCTACCAGGTGAAGTTCCCTATGCTGGAGGCTATGGGCCCTCACACCACAGCCTGCTCTGGTTTTGCTCTGATTTGTCTGATGTTTCACTGCCTGGGTGCTTCCTGCCCCTGCAGTCCCGTCCTTTGCTCCAGGCCTTGCTGCTGCCTCTGCAAGATATTCCGGGCCTCCCAGTTTGGTTAGAGTAACTCACCTGTCCCTCCCCTTCGAGAAAGTGAACTAGGAAAGTGAAGGCTGCTGTGGGTGGGCCAGATCCTAAACTGTGACACCCTTGCCTCCCCTCCCCCCAGAAAGACCTTTTCTCCATGTAGTGGAGGAACTGTACTAATGTCCCCCAGCCCTGGTGGCCTTAGAGGCCTTGGAGGGCTCAGTGCTTCCTACCTTGTGTCCAGCATGCTGAGCCCCCTGGGTTCTTCCCCTGCTCCGGTCTGCCTGGGCCTCACTGTAAGCTGCTTAGGGGTTAATTAAGTCCAACTCTGAGCCTGTGATTAAAGGCCTCTCAATCTGGGGCTGGCCAGTAAACCCATTAATAGTGCCTGGCAGGGCTGTAGAGGGAGGAGAATTTGGCTTCCCTGGCTGCAGGCCACTTGATGGGGGCTTGATGGGGGTGCAGTGGGGACCAGGCAGGGAGTGGAGGCCAGGGGCAAGGGACAAGGGAAGAGGGAACTCGACTGCTTCCTCTGAGGACCCCTGGGGCCCCTGATCCCCTGGGTGTTATGTCATCAGCTACTTCTGCCTTCCTGTATCCAAAGGAAAGAGGATAGGAACAAGCTGCTTAACCTCTTGGATCCTGAGTTTCTTCTGTAAAGAGATGATGTGTGACCCAAGCTATGAGCCTCTTGGCTCTTCCTGCAGGCAGCCCTCCCTGCGCCCACCCTAGGCTGAATTGGCTCCCGGCCTCAAAAATCTGATAATGGGTCTACTTCTTCTAATTTGGTGGCCATTACACTTCCTATAGGCCTGATAAGAGAGGCAGCTGTGGTCAGAGTCACCCACCTCTGAGGTCAGGGTCACCTTCCCTCTCCCCGCTCCCTTCCCAGGGAGATTGGAGCCTTGTGACCTGCAGAGTGAAGCCAACAGTTCCCTTTCCTATGACTCAACACAGCCATTGTCATTGCGGAGGGGAGATGGTGTGAGTGTACTCTCGCAGAGAGACCCACCTCTCCTTCTAGTAAAGTGGAGGGGCCCTTTCCTGAGGGTGGGGGACAGGCTGGGGGATATGTGGGCCATGGCATTGGCTGAGTGTTCAGAGAACTTGCCCCTGGAGTTTTCAGGCCTGGAGCCCTGCCCACTCTGCCCTCTTTACTTGACTCCCTCTTTTCTTTGAATCAAAGCGGGCCGTTTTGAGGTGAAGCTGTCCCTTTAAATCTCTCCTGCATCCCTGGGTTATTGTCCTGGTGTGTAATCCCTCCTGCTGCCATGGCAACCAGGGGTGCATTTCGACCTGGTGCCACTCCTCTGGGAATGGCTGTCTGGTGGCAGCCTCAGCTGGTGGTGTCCTCATGGGTACAGGGTGTCAGAGGAATGGAGGCACTGGGCTGGGGTAACGACCAAGTTCTATGCTCCTGCCCACCGGGTTCCATGCTGCGAGAATGCATCCTCACCTTTTCCCTTCCAAGATGCCTGACTTGCCCACCAGTCACCATCCCTAACCTAAGGGGAGGAGCCAATGTGAGATGGGGGAGGGGAGGGGCCACTGCTGCGTTATGGGGTCAGACTGGGAGGCCGCTCCCTTCCCCTCCTTTTCCTCCCGCCCCCCCCACGCCTCCCTCCCCATGGCTAGCAGGTGGGGCAGGCATTTGGGGCTTGCGGTATTTGTCCCATGCCACAGTGGTGCCCCTGCTCCTTGCGGAGGGCTGAGAGTCATTCTCGGGGGCTTCCTTTGATTCTGAGGAGGTCATTGTAAAGGAAACTGGGCCTGGAGAAGGAACGTAGAGGTCTGAGGGCAAGAGGAGGAAGTGGCATGCGGGTTTTAGAGGAGAGACTTCCAGAAGAGGAGGGCGGGAACAAGCCGGTGCCAAATCCGCACCCCGCCTTGGGTTTCCCACAGCTGGGCTGTAAGAAGGGGGTCTCTGAGCACCGCCTCCGTTCTTAAGGGGCGGCAGCCTTAACCCCTTGCCCCGCAAACCTCCCCTCAGCCGCCCCCTCCGGACCCCCGCGGGTGCGAACACCGGGTGCGAGGTGCGATCAGGCTCTGGGAGGACCGGGACTCTTTGCCACCGCCCCACTCTCGGCTCTGGCACCGCCCCCTCCCCACCCGGCTGCTCCCGTTGGGGCTTTGGCCAATCAGCAAGGCGGTCAGGGAGACTCAGCCTTGCTATTGGCTGATCCCGCAGCTGGCGCTTCCCCCGAGTCCCGCCTCCTCGAGCGCGGCCCCCCTCGGGCTGGCAGAGCCGCGACAGCTGTGTAGAGGCTACTCGTGGAGCCCCCGGAGCCGGGTGTGGGGGGCAGCCATGGCGGGCAGCCCAGGCAGTGGGGCCTCTTTGGAGGGTGTATCCCTGGGCTCTTCTGAGGAAGCCGATCTCCAGAGGGAAGGTAGGGAAAGTGGGGCGGGGAGGCTGCGCGGGGAGAGCTGGCCCCTTCATCTACCCTCCTTCCTCAGGGTTTGGGCATCTGGAGAGGGCGCCCTGGGAGCGGGCCCTCGGGAACCTAAGGGAGCTGGCCTGGGCAGAGGGCCCTCACTCCCCCGTGCTCTGTCCTCCTCCAAGGCTGACAGGCTTGTGAGTCTGTAGGTGAGGATGGCTGGGGAGGGTGGATCCCAGGATACCCTGGCAGAGTGGGAAGGGTCCCTGCCCTGGCTTCTTTCTGAGGCCTCTAAAGGCCTTGCAGGTGTCTGATCAATACCAAGCCCAGGCCTGGGCAGGAGGGATCTAGAGGGCGGGCTTGGATGTTGTTTCTGGAGAAGGTGGGGAGGAGGAGGGGTTGAGGGGGGGGGGGTTCCCTGAGCCATGTCTGCTTCTCCAGTTTCAGTGCCCCCTCCTCCCCATCCCTGTTCCTTCCTGGAGGAGGGGGTTCTGACAAGAGTGGTGAGAGGAGCCAGGGACTGTGTCCGCCCCCCTCCACGGATTGAGCTCTGTTATGTAGATGCAGGCGTGGGTGGATGGGTGGCAGAGTAATGATACCCCCTGCCCATCTCTGCCCCCAGCTGGGCACACTCTGCTTCTCCCTTCCTCCCCCCAGAACCTGCCACAACTAGGAGCTCCCACCTCCGTGGGTGCATACAGACAAGGCCCACCTCAGATCTCAGCAGCCACTGCCATAGCTGTGTCAGGTATTCTCATGTCCTTGGTTATGTCCCATGGCAGGCTGAGGGGTTGCTGATCCCTGGGCTGACTTGGTCTAATCTCTGCCCTTTGGCACCCACAGCTCCCCCAGGTGCCTGTCTCCCCAGCTCCTGTCAATGTTCTGGGCCGTAACTTTGGCTTCCTATGATCTATATTAACTTCTCAACATTAATAGATCACTCTCTGACTGAGCTGAAGGGCCTGTAGACACTGTCCAGTTCCACTCACCCATTTTACAGGAGGGAAAGACTGAGGCCAGTGAGGGACCATGACTTTTGAAAAATCATGCGGAATTAGTGCTGCTGTTGTACAGCGCACTGTACAGGCTCTGACCTCCTGCATGACTGCCTGCTTGACTCTGGGCCTGCATTCAGGGACACGCTCCAAGTACTGTCTCTCCTATCCCTGAGCCCCCTAGGTGCAGGTGGCTGAGTCCTGGGACTTCAGCCCATCCAGAGATCATGTGAGGAGTCTGTGCCTCTCTGATTCAGGGCAGAACCTGGAACCTGACAAGTGCTTCCCTTTCTCCCCTCTTCCCACATCAGAGTCCATTTCCTGATTCCCAAACCCTCCCACCTGCCTAGGCTAGCATTACCTAGGGCTTAGAGACCAGCTCAAGGAAACTGACTCCCTGCCTACCCTAGACCCCAGCCCTGGACATTCAGGGACCGGGAGTGCCCGAGCTGGGCAGGGGGGAGGGGCTGCCGGAGAGAGGCCGTCTTCTGCTGGACATGGGGGAGGAGGGGTGATTGCTCTGGTGCCCCACTAGTTCCTGTGTCTCATCACCTGCCGCTTCTCCCCAGCCATGCAGCAAGTCCTGGACAACCTGGGATCACTCCCCAATGCCACGGGGGCTGCAGAACTGGACCTGATCTTCCTTCGAGGCATTATGGAAAGTCCCATAGTGAGATCCCTGGCCAAGGTATAGTACTCCAGGGAGGTGGGCACGAGGGCACTGTGCCTAGGGAGTTTATGGGGTGTTGGCCATAGGGTGCTTGGGAAAGGGGCATGTGGCCCAGAAGACCCCCCATGGAGGGACTCTGTGACAATATCCCTGCCCAGGTAATGAGTCTGCAGGACAGCAGATGGTGGGCAGTCCCATACCTGGTCAGTGAGAGTGTGGGCATGCCCAGGTGGATGAGATGACTGCCAGCTTGGAGGGGGGAGGATGGATTGGTGCCTATACCTTG
Organism: Mustela putorius furo; assembly: GCF_011764305.1. NCBI lineage: Eukaryota > Metazoa > Chordata > Mammalia > Carnivora > Mustelidae > Mustela > Mustela putorius. The sequence continues at coordinate 2,357,855 of NW_025421399.1, read as the reverse complement.
GAGTCTTCAAGAGTTCATCCTGCCTGTCCCTTCTGCCTTTGGGCATTTTGTGCAGATGTCTTTTTAAGGTCACTTGCCATGTGCATCAGGTGGGGGAGAAACTCACTAGGAGAGAAGTTTTTAAGCATTTTGATAGTGGCTCTGCTGGAGGCAGATGCGCTAGGCATTTTGGGAATGTGAAGGGCGGATGTCTAACCTGGTCTGGAGTAGCCAGGGAAGTCTTCCTGGAAGAAGGGCCCCTTGAGCTGAATCTGAAAGACTGAGGAGGAGGGGGAGGGCATTTGGGGCCAGTGGAAGAGCTTGAGCAGAAACAGAGGTGAGAAAAAGCCAGAGGTCTGTGAAGGGACATAAGGGCAGGTGTGAGGCTGAAGCTTCAGGTCTGAGACAGGGAGTGTAAGCTGCAGACATGCTCTCAGGTTGTGGAGGGCACTGGGAGCTGTGCTGGGAGCTTGGGCCTTGTCCTGTTATGTTCTGTAAATGACACGGACCCCTTCATGGGGCTGAGATGTAGGGGACAGTATGAAGGGGACAGGGGAGAGGAGGTGGCTTCGTGGGTTTCAAGTGGGGGTTTGATGATAGGATATGGATGTTTTCGGAGCATCCTCTGGCAGCTCCATGGAGGGTGGTTGTAGGGTCATGGCTGGAGCAGGAAAGGCCAGAGTTGGGGATGACCCTGAGCTAGACTTGTGGTAAACCTTTGGGCTTAAGGGAGGAGAGGACGAAAGAAGTATTTAGGAAGTGAATTGGCAGGGTGTTTGGGTGTGGAAGGTGAGGGGTGGGGGTAACAGGGCACTCAGGATTCTGCGCAGGGGAGGTATGAGGCTAAGGCTCAGAGGCAGGGTTGGGAGGGGTGGGGGTGGGTAGAAGGGTGCCCCCTTTCCTGGGGTAGAGGCAATGGAGTTGCAGGGAATCCTGTCTACTTGCTCAGATTTTCCAGAAAAGGGGGGGGGTGTTGTATGCTGGAAATCAGAGATCAGGGTTGAACTGGGGCATTTGGAAATGAAGACTCAACTAATCACTGAAGGGAGGGGAGAGGGACCCCACCAAAGCCGGGGAGCAGGATTGACAGAGCCCCAGACTGACTGTGGCAGGTGCCTGACTTTCTAGGGTGGGGGTGATTCAGTCCTGGGATGCTGGGAGTAAAGGGTGTGACTTTGGTCCAGGTATGTGCTGGGTGTCGGCTGTGAAGGCTGAGATGTAGGGGACAGCATGAAGGGGACAGGGGAGAGGAGGTGGCTCAGAGTATCCCTGGGAGGGATGGGGAGGAGGACTGGCAGCAGAGAGGCAGGAAGAAAATGGAGTGAAGGGCGGGGGCTCTCTGAGGTCACCAAGTGTTTGGGGAGAGAGTGGGTAGCTGGAAGAGAAGGCAGAGTTCAGAGAGAGGGAGGTCGGAGATTTCCAAGGAGGAAGGCTTTGGGGGATGACGTGACAATTTAGGGTGTAGCTGCGGCAGGCAGGGAGGTCAGCAACATGCAAGAGGCCCAGAAATGGAAGGTTTGCATGTAGCTGGCGTTGGAATCTAGGGTACGGCAGGCATCGGGGTGGGACAAGACGGGGGCGGGCTCAGGGTCTCAGGGAACGGCGGTGGGGTGGCCAGGAAGTTGGTGATGACAGTGATGAGACAGCGGAGAAGGTAGCCAGGTGGCAGCTTTTCCACAGGGTGGAGAGGGGGACTCTGTCACAGGATGGCTGTGACCGGCTCTGGCATGGGGTGTGGAGGGGGGCCAGGCCTTACTGGAGGGAGAGAGCTGCGCAGGGGATGCTGTGTCCCCTGAAGACCCAGGGAGGTTGCTAATGGCAGAAGGTGAAAGTGGAATGTTCTGGGGAGGAGAAAACTGAGCAGACTGGGGTGGGGTGGGGGAGGGGATTGGAGAAAGGCAGAGCGCCTTCCATTCAGTGGTCAAGGATTGTACTCATGGATTACAAATAAAAATAAAGGATCCAGCATTTCAAACAAAGAGAGTGTGAGCTCCAGCAGGGTGGGGCATGTCTGCCTGTGTCCCCAGGGGCCGAGAACAGTGCCTTGCACAGAGTAGGTGCTCATGGAATATTTGCTCAATGAATGAATGCAGAGAGTGTAGGAAAAAACCGAACAGCTCTCTGAGTATCATCTCCAGGATGGGAACGCTGACCCCACTTTCTTGCATTCTTGCTATGTCTTTATAAGAAAGAAGAAGTGTGATGCTGGGGCACCTGGGTGGCTCAGTGGGTTAAGCCTCTGCCTTTGGCTCAGGTCATGATCCCAGGGTCCTGGGATCGAGCCCCGAATCGGGCTCTCTGCTCAGCAGGGAGCCTGCTTCTCCCCCTCCCCTCTCTCTGCCTGCCTGTCTGCCTACTTGTGATCTCTGTCTGTCAAATAAATCAATAAAATCTTAAAAAAAAAAAAAGGAAGTGTGATGCCGCTGGTACCCCTCCTCAGTCCCACTTCCACTGCTTTCTGTCCCCGCAGGTGACCCCTGGCTTGAGGTAGATGATGTCCCACCCCTGAATGTTTGCCTGTCTTGCCTACCGCTGTGTTCAGATGTACACAATCCGTCCCTAGGATATGGGATTTTAAATGTTCCCTAATGGAATGATAGCGCGAGCCACTTAGGTTTGGGAGAGTTCTAGTTTATGTAAGTAACATGATTCCTGACATAAGTATAGATGGAAATACAGGTAGATTAATTTTATTTTATTTTTAAAGGATTATTTTGACAGAGAGAGAGAACAAGCAGGGAGAGTGGCAGGCAGAGGGAGAGGGAGAAGCAGACTCCTCACCGAGCAGGGAGCCCGATGTGGGGCTCAATCCCAGGACTGTGGGATCATGACCTGAGCTGAAGGCAGATGCTTAACCAACTGAGCCACCCCAGTGCCCCATATAGATTCATTTTAGCTGTTGTGTCGTGTTCCAGTATATGAAATAGAGTATTTATTTATTGGTTCTACTGAGAGACAGGTACAAGAACGTGCCTTGTTGATTTCCCCGCTATTCAGAGCGGCGCTGTGGGGAGCGTCCTTGCATTCCTCTGCTTCTGCGCATGTGTGAGAGTCTCTCTAGGGTTGACACATGGCAGTGGCATTGCTGAATATACACATTTTGACCCTCTCCACCTGTAACCTGCCAAAGCTGATTTCAGAGTAGAATTTATTAGACCATGTCACCTCTGGGTCCTGTTAGATGTTGCCTCTACAGTGAGACAGCCAGTGAAAGAGGGAGCTTTTAGGAAGGCAGAATCTCAGGATTGGAAGTGCCCCTCCAAAGCATGATTGCCCTCAGTGGTGTTCTTCAGTGTCTTTGTCTGGTCCACTGGACAGCTCTCCAGTGAGGGGATTGCCGGCTGGATGACTGTCCCTCACTCAGTCATCTGTCTTCGCTTTGATGAGTATCTGTGGCGTGATCACCGAGTAGCAGATACAGCACTGAGGCTGTGGGAATGAACTGCCGGAGAGTTTGTTCTCTGGAGGGGGTCCAAATCTGTTGGCCTGGGACCTCCCTGTACAGCCTAACCTAGAATCAGCCAGATCAGGCGGTAGACATAAACTCTCTTCTCCAGAATTCATCTTGGGGATAAGCTGGTGAGAATTTCCTCTGAGGAGATTCCCAGGATGGTTTCAGATGCATAAAGCACAGTAGAAGGTGGTGTGGACCTTTCTTCAAAACTGAGACTCCCAGTAAGAGGCTGACGGGCTAGGGGGACCCTGTGACTTCTCTCCATTGAGCTGTGAGACAAGCAAGAAGTGCATCTCCAAAAAGACCATCTGAGCTCAGTAAGAACCCCTCTCATCCCTGTACGTGTAACCCTCTGCAGTGGGCCTTGGTCACTTCCCTCACCAAAAGGTAGAGTTTCTCCATTCTTCAATCTGGACTTGACCACATGACTTGTTTTGGACATTGGGACCTACTTTGTACTCCTCATCAATTTTAATGATTATATGTATAGAGATACAGTTCTAACCTAACAGATAAAAGTACTCAGATCCAGTTGTAAAAAGATCCAGCAGTAAAACCTTGGTTCTCATGGTGAAGTGGCCCATAAACTCAGGAATAGTTAAGCAGGAATTAATAATAGCTATTAATCCCCTTCCCTTACTCTCATGGAGTGGAACTTGCCTCTCTCTGATGGGGCTGTGCAGACCGTGTGGGAGGGGCTGGGCTGAGTAGATCTAAGACCAGGGAGGGGAAGGGCCTCAGGAGACAAATCCAGAAGGAAAGGCTCTGGAGGGAAGTCAAATCTGGCTAACAGATCATAAGTCCGTGGGGTTGGCTGCAGATGACAGCTGCAGCCCTAGCCAGTAGGTGACATCTGGGAAGGCTGACTTGGATCCAGCAGCAGGTGTTTCCGACAACAGGCAAGGCCAAGGTGAGGAATCCAAGTCAGGTGACGTTCAGTAATTCAGGTGAACTGTTACCAGTGGGGACATCTGCTAGCTGGGAGGCCTGTGATCTAATCTATATGAGATGAGGTAGAAAGAACACAGGGTTTGGAGTCAGAAGAGTCACTAGCTGGCTGTGTGATTTTAGTATGTCTGACAACCTCTCTGACCTTTAGTTATTTCTTCTGAAAAGTGGGGATAATGATGTCTCTTTTCCAGAGACATTGGGGAATGTCATGGGTGTAGAAGTGTTTTCCAAACCATAAGGAGTTGTTACAATGCAGTCTTGGCCATGGCCAGAGTTCACTGGGAAGACTCCATTCCTGTGATAAGGCCAGGGTGAGAGTTGACAAAGCAAGACAAGGTCCTAGAAGAATGAAGGAGAGGGGGCAGGTCACTGAAATAGAGATTCTGACCAGGGGAAAGGAGAAGTGGAAGCTACAGTGGTGAGGAGTTCAATGTATCAGTCAGCTTCTGCTGGGTAACAAACCATCCCACTGTTTGGTGGCTTAAAACAACCAAGTTTCATTTCTCATGATCTTTTTGATCATTTCGGTGGTTTTGCTGGTCTGGGCTGCTCAGCTGGGGCAGAGTGGTCTAGGACATTCTCCTTCACATGGCTGGTGTCTCAGCTGGGAAGGCTGCAAGGTCTATGATGGCGTGCTCTCTTGTCCTCCAGGAGGGGGCCACTGGAGGGTACTCCACAAGGCAGTCTCAGCAGCAGGGAAGGACAAGCCCCAAGTCCCAAGCACTTTCCAGGCTCTGCTTGCCTCACATTTGTTAATGTCCCACTGACCAAAGCAAATCACATCATCAGTTCCAGATGGAAGAGTGACTTTACTTTCTGGCATACCATTCTCTGGGACTCCTTTCAGTATTTGAGCTATTTAATTATTAGCCTAGACTTCAGGGCTCATAATTCTCAAAATGAGAATTCCCTGTTTTCTGCCATGATCAGAGAGGTTGGCATGGAGGGCAGAAGGAAAAGCTCTCTAAGAAATGGCTAAGAAGTGCGGAGTTTCTGCCTTTGCATTCTGATTCTGGCTATAGATCTGGAGCTGGCAGATCAGGGTTCAGGTACTGGCTGCACCCTTAGCTAGCTGTGTACTTGGTCCAGGCTGGGCTTCAGGAAAATCTCTCATCTGACGCTGGGGAGAGTGACAAATGGAAAGGGGTTGTCAGTATCTAACAAAATCAAACCTGTGTCTTCTGCTTGACCCAGGAATTTACATGGAAGACTTCTCTATAGACAGACAACAGCTGCCCCAGGTTCTTCACTTCAGCCTTATTTGCAATAGTGAAATATTAGAAATAACGTAAAAACCCATGAGATTGGTTGAATAAATTATGGTCCTCCAGTCATGCAGTGAGTCAAATGCAGTAATTAAAATATAATAATAATAATAATAAAGAAAGGTTTGCAAGTAGCAGCGTAGAGTGATTTCCAGGGCGTATTGTTAAGTAAAAAACCAAAGAGCAAACCAAGCCAATTAAACAAACAAACAAATCCCAAGGAATCAAAGAGTGGGTATTGTGTTCTATATTTTATGTAAAAAAGAGAAATCTGTACTTATTTTTGTGAAAAGAAACAGAATAAATTGGAACTAATAAAATGATCTCCTCTAGTGTGTGTGTGAATAAGGCAGAAGGGATGAGGATGGAAATGAGACTTACTTCCATTTACTTTTTATATAGATTTAAAATTCGAACAATGTAAATGTGCATATTCCAAAAATACAAATAAATTAAAAAGAATGAAAAAAGTTAACTCTGAAACTAAGTGTGGGTAAGTGAATCCATCCACCTATTAGATTGTTAACATAACCATATAGAAAAGGGAATTAATTCTAGTTACTTTTGCTCATAATATTCTGACTGTATACCCTAAGTGAGATATAGGCTAAGGCTGTACTTCTTTTTTCTTTTTCTTTTATAAAGATTTTATTTATTTATTTGGCAGCTAGAGATTGGAAGTAGGCAGAGAGGCAAGTGAGGGTGTGGGGGAAAGCAGGCTTGCCACCAAGCTCAGAGCTGGATGCGGGGCTTGATCCCAGGACCCTGGGATCATGACCTGAGCTGAAGGCAGAGGCTTTAACCCACTGAGCCACCCAGGCACCCCAAGGCTGTACTTCTTAATACAGTAGCCAACAGCCACATGTGAGTATTTATTTATTTTAAATATTTTATTTATTTATTTGACAGACAGATCACAAGTAGGCAGAGAGGCAGGCAGAGAGAGAGAGAGGAGGAAGCAGGCTCCCTGCTGAGCAGAGAACCCAATGTGGGGCTCGATCCCAGGACCCTGGGATCATGACCTGGGTGGAAAGCAGAGGCTTTAACCCATGGAGCCATCCAGGTGCCCATGACTATTTATTTGAATACTTAAATGGAAGGTATTAAATATGGAATGAGGGAAGGTGGGGAAAATCTTCAGATTTTATTTGGAATAATCAGTATCAACTAATGGCTATAAGTGACACCCCAGAAGGAATGAGCACCAGATGCTCAGATCTTGGTTTCTAAATACCATTCCCTGCCAAAAGGAATCTGAGCTCCTTGGAGAAATTGCTGAGCCCAGACCTGGAGTAGGGAAAGTATAGGATGAGCCCGTGGCAGAAGGAGGAAGGTGCTCAAGGACTGATGGGAAATGTCAAAAGGACGCAGGTGTGTTTGGGGGCTCCTACTGCACAAATTGGGGATAAATTGAGAAAAAGAAGATAGTGATGGTGATGATTTAGAGCGCAGGGTTAAAAGAATCCGTAGTGATGCAGAGAGGGGGCTATGGGGAGAGGGGTAAGAGGGGAAAAGGACAAGCTCTCTCTTATAGTAGAAAGCCAACTAATAAATGTAGAAGCAATAACGAGTTAGAAAATCACCATTTTGCAACTCCTAATTTAAGAATTGACTGGGGGGCCTGGTGGTGCAGTTGGGTATGTGTCCAGTTCTTGATTTCAGTGAGATCCAATCCCGCATCCAGCTCTGTCCTGGGCATGGGAGCCTGCTTGGGATCCTCTCTCTCTCCCTCTATCCCTCCCCGCCCCCTTAAAAAAATGAATTGGTGGGCACCTGGGTGGCTCAGTGGGTTAAAGCCTCTGCCTTTGGCTCAGGTCATGATCTCAGGGTCCTGGGATCGAGTCCCGCATCAGGCTCTCTGCTCAGCAGGGAGCCTGCTTCCTCCTCTCTCTCTGTCTGCCTCTCTGCCTACTTGTGATCTCTCTGTCAAATAAATAAATAAATAAAATCTTTTAAAAAAATGAATTGGCTTAGGCATGTGTCATAAATGAATGCTAAATTCATCAGTGAAAGATTGTTGGGGAGCAAAATAGTCACAGGATCTCGAGGTGTGGGAAAGAGACAAGATGGCTTATGTAGAGCACTTGCCTAAATGACTAACCTGAGTCTAATCATGGGGATATAATCGGGAAAATCCATTTTACAAACAACTTGCCTGAACTTAAAAATGTCCTGAAAGACCAAAAGTTATTGGGATCTGGTCTAGATTAAAGGGGAATAGAATGGGGTGCCTGGGTGGCTCAGTGGGTTAAGCCTCTGCCTTCAGCTCAGGTCATGATCTCAGGGTTCTGGGATCGAGTCCCGCATCAGACTCTCTGCTTGGCGGGGAGCCTGCTTCCTCCTCTCTCTCTCTGCTTGCCTCTCTGCCTACTTGTGATCTCTCTCTGTCAAATAAATAAATAAAATCTTTAAAAAAACTTAAAAAAAAAGGGGAATAAAATGATGGGACAATGAAATGTAACACCTGGTGCTTGTTGAGATTGCCCATCAGGGACAAACAAAACAAAACAACAAAAACAAAACAACAACAACAATAAAACCCCACAAAAATGAATCTATAAGGGGAAATGTTTGGGACAACAGTGAACATTTAAATAGAGATTGTCTACTAGATTATATTATATCAGCGTTTTAATGTTGAACTTCCTGTGTGTGATACGGGATTGTAGTTTATGTGGCAGATCTCCTGTTTGTTCTTAGGTGATGTATGCTGAATGACTCTGGGGTGAGGTGACTTCTTTTTCAAACGACTCAGAGAGAAAAAAGTCTTCATGTATATCCCTGACCCGGCACTCCTTACTTCCTGACCCAACTAACATGACTCTCCTGGCTGGGCTGGGCTGCCTTTCCCTTTTTTCAGAGCAATACCTTGTTGTGGACCCCAGGGTTGGTAGAGGGACAAATAGGTACAGGGCCTTCTCCTGGTACTGTAGGCTGTTGACCCTTGAACAACATGGGTTTGAACTTGTGAGTTAACTTATATGTAGATTTTTCTTAATAAATAAAGTACAGTGCCTCAAATATGTTTCCTCTTCCTTATGATTTTCTTAACACTTTCTTTTCCCTTGCTTACTTTATTGTAAGAATACAGTATATAATCATATAACATAGAAGATATGGTTAACCAACTGTTTATATTATCCGTAAGACTTCAGCCAACAGTAGGCTATTAGTAATTACGTTTTCGTGGAGTCAAAAGTTACATAGCGATTTTTTAAAAAGATTTTTTTTTTTATTTGACAGAGAGAGAGAGACAGTGATAGAGGGAACACAAGAAGAGGGAGTGGGAGAGGGAAAAGCAGGCTTCCCATTGAGCAGGGAGCCTGATGCGGGCCTCAATCCCAGGATCCTGGGATCATGACCTGAGCTGAAGGCAGACGCTTAACGACTGAGCCACCCAGATGTCCCATACATAGCAATTTTTGATGGTGCAGGATTGGTGTGCCTAACCCTCGTGTTCTGCAAGGGTTAATTGTACTGATTTCTTCTCCCCCCCCCCCCCCGGGAGCACTGGCCTGAAGGTCTGGAGACCCAAGCTTGGGTCCCTGTGACCTTGAACAAGTTGCTCCACCTCTCCTGCTTCCTCACCCTGGGGTACAGGATGTCCAAGACCGTGCCGTCACGTGGAAAAAGCTGTCCTTGAACTCACAGGCTTATAAGGTCCCGGGGGGTGGGGACAGCTTGATGATTTTAATGGCCCTCTGTGACAAGAGGATGGGAATGAACGTTTGGGCTTGTATTCTTCCTTCTATAAACTGGGTCCTCATCATCGTTTGGGGCAAGAAAGGGGAAAGCAAGGTATATGTGTGTGTGTGTGTGTGAATGTGCTTGTGTCTGGGTGAGCGAGCATCTGAAGCTGGTGTCAGAAACGATGCGGAGGTTGAGGTCGGAAGTCAGGATCTGAGCAGGTAGGGGACAGTGGTACCTCAGGCTTCTTGGTGATCCTCAGGTGTCACCTGTTCTGCTCATCCCCCACCAGGCCCATGAGCGGCTGGAGGAGACCAAGCTGGAGGCAGTGCGGGACAACAACCTAGAGCTCGTGCAGGAGATCCTCCGGGACCTGGCCCAGCTGGCAGAGCAGAGCAGCACAGCCGCGGAGCTGGCCCGCATCCTCCAGGAGCCCCACTTCCAGGTTTGGGCCCTGGGCTGGGGTGGGGGCTGGGGCAGGCTGCGGGGAGGGGGCTGGCGGGACATTAGCACAGGAATGGGAAGGGACTATGGGACACTGTCTCATGGTTTGCCCTCTTTCCACTACCTCCACAGTCTCTCCTGGAGACACACGACTCTGTGGCCTCCAAGACCTATGAGACACCACCCCCCAGCCCTGGCCTGGACCCCACCTTCAGCAACCAGCCAGTACCTCCTGACGCAGTGCGCATGGTGGGCATCCGCAAGACAGCTGGAGAGCATCTGGTGAGGCTGCAAGGCGGGGCTGGGGCTGGGGGTCTGGAGGGGGCACTGAGAGTAACTGGTGGGGACCAAATCTGGTCAGGAGAGGGCCGAAGAGGAAGATGGGCCCATGCAGCTCCTGGAGTCCACAGACCCTGTGCACCTGAGCTGCACACAGAAAGTGCCCACTCTCCCTCCATGAATGCCCCCCTGAGTGAAGAATTTGGTCAGAGAGTTGGAAGAGGAGGAGTCTGCGAGGCCGAGTCCGGGATAGAAGGGGGTGAGGATGGGAATGGAGGGGTGCTTAGGAGACCCATCCGAAGATTCCAGCTTGGAGCCCCTTGGAGCCCCTTCATCATGCCGGCCCTCTATCCCCTCCAGGGTGTGACGTTCCGCGTGGAGGGCGGCGAGCTGGTGATCGCACGCATCCTGCATGGCGGCATGGTGGCTCAGCAAGGCCTGCTGCACGTGGGCGACATCATCAAGGAGGTGAATGGGCAGCCGGTGGGCAGTGACCCCCGTGCGCTGCAGGAGCTCCTGCGCAGTGCCAGTGGCAGCGTCATCCTCAAGATCCTGCCCAGCTACCAGGAGCCCCATCTGCCCCGCCAGGTGGGTCCCTCCACCAAGCTCCCCACTCCCGCCCAGACTCAGGCCCAAGGGGCAGCCGCCAGGGTGACATCCCGGGGGTGAGAGTGCCCCATCTCCCGCATGCTCGTGCATTGGCCCTAGTTGTGGGCACTCATACACATGTGCAAGGGACACGTGCACATTTAAGGCCTGGGGTGCCCACAGGAGCGCCCGTGTGGATGCAGCTCTGCATCTGCAGATGCGAACGGGGTGCACGCATGCGCAACGTTAGGTAGCCACGTGTCCTGTATGGCTGCCTCCTGGTTGGTGGATTGTGGGGGTGTGGCTGCTCTGTCCGTCTTCTCCGGTGGGCTCTCCAGCCATCTGCCAGAGCCCACTGGGCCAAGGGGAGAGTGTGGGTAGACCGAGGGATCCTGGTTTATGTGCCAGGATTGTGTCCCTTCCTCAGTGATCCCGCCTTTTCCTTAGTGGATGGATCTATGCACCCCCCTACCCCCGGCAGAGACGCCATCACTCTGAATCCTTTTGTTCTAGATGCAAAGGGAGGCTGGTCCCAGGGAGGTGGCTGGGTGGGTCTGGGGTGCGTCATGCCTGGAGAGGGACGGTGCCCAAGCCTCTTGCATCTTTGTGAAGGTAGGGGGAACACAGGGGACTGTGTGACACTCCCCCACCCTCAGGAGGGGGACGTGGGGTGGGGCTGGTCTGAGAAGGGTACTGCCCTCCAGCCTTCCCTTCTTCCTTTGACCCTTCTGTGATCCCTGGCCCAGGTATTTGTGAAATGCCACTTTGACTATGACCCGGGAAGAGACAGCCTCATCCCCTGCAAGGAGGCGGGCCTGCGCTTCAGTGCTGGGGACTTGCTGCAGATTGTAAACCAGGATGACGCTAACTGGTGGCAGGTGCGGCTCCGTGTCTGTCTCCTGTTGTGGTGTGGGAGGGGGTGGGAGGCGAGGTGAGGGCCTGGGGAGGTGTCTTCTCACTCAGGGCAGGTCTTTGTCCCATATCCCTTGCAGGCATGCCATGTGGAAGGGGGCAGCGCTGGGCTCATCCCCAGCCAGCTGCTGGAGGAGAAGCGGAAAGCCTTTGTCAAACGGGACCTGGAGCTGACACCCACTTCAGGTATGAGGGTCCTCCCTGGAACCCCTAGTCTGGGATCCGACACAAGCCTACCTGGCCTCACTCGCCCATCTCTCTGTGGCCAGGGACGCTGTGTGGCAGCCTTTCAGGAAAGAAAAAGAAGCGAATGATGTATTTGACTACCAAGAATGCAGGTGGGTGTTGGAGACCCCCTCCTTGTCCTCCAACACGGTCTGCCCCCCTCCCAGCCGCCAAGGACTTGTGCGCATGCTCTCCCTCCCTGTGCTTATGCTGCCAGTCTTGTCCGTGGGCCCTGGCTACTCTCTCTTTGCTGCCCCTAGCCCCAGCCCCTTGGCCCTTGGCCCCTGACCCCTCCTATGCCAGCCGCGTAACCTGATGACTACCCCTCCCTGTGTTCAGAGTTTGACCGCCATGAGCTGCTCATTTACGAGGAAGTGGCCCGCATGCCCCCCTTCCGCCGGAAAACCCTGGTGCTGATCGGAGCCCAGGGAGTGGGCCGGCGCAGCCTGAAGAACAAGCTCATCATGTGGGATCCGGATCGATACGGCACCACAGTGCCTTGTGAGTGGGAGCTGGGCCCTGCTGGGTGGGGGGCCAGGAGGCAGGAGTGCCCTAGGGGCCAGGGCCACATTCACTGAGTGGGCCTGTGCAGGTCATCAAGTCAAGTGATACTTTTGGAGGGGGGTGCGCCCCCAGCGGGTGATGGGGGAACTGCAGGCCGGAGAGGGTTTGGGACGCCCTCTTTTGAACCTGTGGCCTGGGTAGGCTGAGCAAGGCTTACCTCTCCTTCTGTCATGTTTCACTTGCTAAAAACCCAGTTGGGGGGGGGCACCCGAGGGGCGCAGTCGGTTAAGCATCTGCCTTTGGTTCGAGTCATGATCCCCTGACTCCTGAGATGGGTCCGGATCGGGCTCCCTGCTCAGTTGGGGAGCCTGCTTCTCCCTCTCCCTTTGCTCCTGGCTCATACTCCTTTGCCCTCACTCTCTCTCTTTTAAATAAATAAATAAAATCTTAAACAACAACAACAAAACCCTGTTGGGAACCCGTGTGAAACAGGGCCTCATGTAGTGACAGAACCAGCAGGGGTGGTCAGAGCTCCTGGCTCCTGGAGGCAGGAACCTGAATGCTGACCCCAGATCCGCTTGACCTTGGTGGGTGGCTTTGGGGTGCCCATTGCCCCCCTGGGACTCAGCTTCCCCATCTGTGAGCGCTGGGCTGGAGCAGTGAACTCTGGAGCCCCCACCCCAATATGGATGTCTCGGATCTGTGGGTATCAATGGTGAGGGCGAGGGCATGGGGCATGGGAAGGCAGCAGTGCACTGAAGGTGGAGGGGAGCTGCACCTGCTGGGCTGCGTGGCTCCCGTAAGACATGTACACGTGTGTCTGAGGCGGCACACGGCCTGCATGTGTTCATTCAGGCCCTCCCTCCCCCAGACACATCCCGGCGGCCCAAGGACTCGGAGCGGGAAGGCCAGGGCTATAGCTTTGTGTCCCGTGGGGAGATGGAGGCCGACATCCGGGCGGGACGCTACCTGGAACATGGAGAATACGAGGGCAACCTGTATGGCACACGCATCGACTCCATCCGGGGTGTGGTTGCCTCCGGCAAGGTGTGCGTGCTGGATGTCAACCCCCAGGTAGGGTCTCAGCCTGCTTGTTCCCAGCCTGCCCACTTCCCCTCTGTGCACTCTGCTGCCCACCTCCACCCCGCCACATACTCCGCATATATTTCCAGGCCCTGGTCTCCCAAGCAGCTCCCCCATATAACCCCTCAGCTCCTGCTAGGGACCCAACACACCTAGAACCTTTTTCTCAGCCTCCCAGGCCCCCCACTCCTCTAGCCTCCTCTGGTGTCCCAAACCCCAGCCACCTGCCAGTGGTTCCTCTACCATTCATCCCCGGGACTCAGGTCCCAGGATGCCAGGTACCATTTCCCCATCATTTCCAGATATCTGCCCCCCCCACCCAGTTATCCTTCACCAACCTTCTAGGATGTCTGTGGGGATAGACTCCCCCATCCCCTTCTCTTCCTGCAGGCAGTGAAAGTGCTGAGAACAGCTGAGTTTGTCCCTTACGTGGTGTTCATCGAGGCCCCTGACTTTGAGACCCTCCGGGCCATGAACCGGGCTGCCCTGGAGAGTGGGGTATCCACCAAGCAGCTCACGGTGAGGGCTCCTATGTATGCTGGGAGGGGTCCGGTGGTTGCCTTGGGGAGAGGACAGGCTGGGAATGAGGGAAAGATGAGGGGAAGAAGGTGGCATCGGGGAAGGGGAGAGGGGCCCACCCGAAGTATCAGTGAGTTTGGACTTGTGATTCCCGCTTTATAGATGTGAAAATAGAGGTCTGGGCAAGGAAGTGAAGTGTCCAAAGTCTTACAGTCAGGGATTCGGCTAGCCTTGGCTGCAGGAGCTTTTGCCAGCCCCACAGCTCCTTCCATTCTATGGGGACAGAGTGCTGACCAAAGGGAGTCCAGAGGGCCAGTGGGAGATGTGTGGGCAGAATGGACCAGGTGGTGTGAAGGTGTCCATAGCTGGAGGGAAAGGCTGAAGGGAAGGAGGAAGCTGGAGGCTGGAAGTCTGGCTGGAGGGATGAGTTAGCGTTAGGGAGGAGGAGGCTTCCAGTCAGGTATTACAGGACCCCAGGACACCTACCTCCCCACCAGGAACCCCTTAGAGCAGCCTTCCTCTTCCCAGGGAGATGTTGGGTTTGCCGAATTCTGGGCTCAGGGGTCCATCTTCTGGCCATATCTGGTACTGCAGCTCTCAGGCGCTAGGTCAGAGTCCCGCTGAGGCGCTGGAAAAGGCTGCCTGGGCTGGGCTCCAGGCTGAAGTCCCCGGCACAAACGTAGCCAACTGGGGTCACTGGGACATAGCTGGGCCAGTCCTAGAGCTCCCACCTTGACTTATTTAAGTCATTATTCAAAGTTCCCTCTGCATTCCTGCCTGGCCAGCTGCCCAGCTCTGACTAGGTGTGGGATGGTGGTTCCTGGGGTTACCCCAGTAACAGCATGCCTGGGAGGTGTATCTCAGGCTGCGGGGGTTAAGGGCGCCTGGTTAGAGTGGAGGGAGCATTGACTTTGGAGTCAGGTGGACCCTGTGCACCTGCTGGCCAGGTGACCTCCCTGTACCTCAATGTTCTCTGTTGGAAATGGCAAATAATGAGTCCTGCCTTACAGAGCCACAGTAAAGATTATGTGGGTTGCAAAGCAGTTAGTATGCCCTGCTTGGCACTCACTGAAGTTTATTTCCTTCCTTCCTTCCCTCTTTTCACCTGTTAGTCTGTCCAGAGTTGCCGGAGAGCCGCCCTGGGGCATGTGGGGAGGGGCTCCTGCCTCCTCAGCCTGGGGAGCCCATACTTGATATGACTGGGCTCTGGGGAACGGGGACAGATAGGGAAGGCTGCCAATTCCCCCGACGATGGGGGTGAATGTGGGGGACACTGATGGCCGGGAGGGTCCCTTGTGCCGCAGGAGGCTGACCTGAGGAGGACCGTGGAGGAGAGCAGCCGCATCCAAAGGGGCTACGGGCACTACTTCGACCTCAGCCTGGTCAACACCAACCTGGAGAGGACCTTTCGTGAGCTCCAGGCTGCCATGGAAAAGCTACGGACGGAGCCACAGTGGGTGCCCGTCAGCTGGGTGTACTGAGACTGTTCATGGGGACTGCACCCCTCTGGGCTGTGACCCAGAACCCTGAATCCATCCCCTCCCCCAGCCATGACCCCCAGTCCTGGTCCTTAGCTCTCATCCCCTGCCGTCTGGCTCTCCCTGGGTGTCATTGGCTCCTAGCGGGCCCTAAGCTGTTCCACACAGATGCGCGCACTGCCAAGGAGGTGGGTGTTCATGGGGCACCACCGTGCCCAGGTGCTGCCCACTCCCGATGCCCCCTGGCCACCGGATGTCCTTCTCTGAGGGCCAGGCTATATGCTGTCTCCCGGAGTGTGTCAGAGTCACCTCCATAATGCCCAGTGCAGAGAAGAGGAAAGCTGCTCTGGGGCCTTGTGGCCAGTAGGTACACTGCCCCTGGCCACCTCTCTCAAACCGCCCTTTCCCCTTGGACTGGCCACGCCCATTCCATTCCCGGGCTCCTCCCGCCCCTCCTCCCTGTGGGGCACGAGTCCCTGGGAGCAGGCCTGGCCGTCCAGGGCAGTGGTCCCGCCTGGGGCCCTCTTGAAGGCTGGGGGAGCCAAAGCTTGAGCCGGCTGCCACAGCCAGGGAGCAGCGCCGTCCCAGCTCCCTGGGGATGAGGCAGACACCCGCAAGTGGACCCCACACCGTCCTTCCGTCCTGCACAGCTTTTCACTGCCGAAGTCTCTCCATGGACTTCTCCGGATGTGCCCCTGGCAGGGCAGCTCTGCTCCCCGCAGGGCTCAGCGCAGGGAGGGGTGAGCTGACGTGTGACAGGGAGCCTGTGACTGCTGACCATGGCTGGGGGAATGGTGGGGGGGAGGTTGGTGGCGCGTCTGGGCTCCCTGTTCAGGACCACAGTCCATCCTGGTCCCTCCGGTGGGGTCCAGGGGGCCCACTCTCATCAGGTGTGCCTGCGGGACTGAGGATGGGTGCAGAGAGGAGCTCGCCAGCCGGCCATGGAGCAGGGGCTTGGCAGAGGACGTCTGTGCTCTAGCCGGCTCCCTGTTGTACAACTCCAGGGGGCGCCATCCACACTGTTTCTGCCTGCGCAGCTTAGGTTCCGCAGGCCAGGGCACCTGGTCTGTGTTTGTGCTGTTTGCGTGTGTGTGAGTCTCGGTTTGGGGAGAAGAGAAGCAAAGGGTTGTTTTGCTTTGGAGGTCACGTTTTGGGGCCCTATTTTGGGGGCTCCCCATCAGTCCCCATTTCTTATGAGACCCTGATCCCAGTTTCCAGGGCCTTGGCCCTCCCTGGATGTCTTTCTCCCCCTCTCCTAGTGTCCCCCTATCCCACACGACATGCTCGAGTCCTTGGGGAAGGCAATTGTGTAAGATAGGAGAATCCCTTTTAAGAATGCCGTCCTAGACTTCCCCAGGCACCTGGCCCTTGTCCCTCTCTGTGACCCCGTCTGGGGTGAGCCTGTCCTTGCAGGGACCACCCTGTCAACCCCACCACCAGCCAGCCCCTCTGTCCTTCCTAGTTCTCTGAGTGTCTGATCAGTCTTCGCTGCAGGTTCAGCCCGAGCTGGCCCCTGAACCACTGTGTGCCCATTTCCTAGGGAAGGGGAGGGAGAAGAAACAGAATATTTATTACAAAGTTAGAAATATATTTATTATATTAGGGATCTCATTTGCATTTGCCTAGGATATGCAAATGAGATATAAAGGTCAAGCCTGCTGCCATCTCATTTGCATAGCTTGGCATCCACTATGCAGTCACCTTTATACTCCTCTTTCCCCTTTCATCAGTGTTCTTTTAATCCTCATTCCAGCTCTTCCTTGCATCACCCTTAGCCACTGCCCAAGGGGACCAGGAGGGGAGGAAGCGCTGCTCTCCTCCGGGTGGAGACAGTGGTGGCCTTTGTCAGTTCCCACCTCACCTGGGGCGCTTGGGAGTAGAAGCAGTGGAGGATCTGCAGGTGCAGCCCCCTCCCCTTGGTTAACCCTCGAAGTCCCCTAATGGAAAGAGCATCCTCGGATGGAGGTGGGGGAGCCCCGCCTAGGGTGCTGGGCACCTTGCTGAGGAGCTGCCACCTGGCCCTGCCGGACAGATCTCCTGCGCTGATGCTGTTCTGGCTTCTGGCACCTTCACCTCTAGTGATGCCTGGGGGACAGGGCTGGGCCCCTCCTCACCTGTCTTCATCCCATCAACTGCGTCCTACCTCCCCTACACAAGCCCCACTCACTCCCCGGCCCGGGGCTGGGTTGGAGCAGGTGTGTGCCCATCACATTACCTCTCTGACCCTATCCTCCTTCCCTGGACGCTTGTATTTGGGGCACCTTGGGGTAATGAGGACTCTGCCCCACACTGTCCACACTCAGTGGCCCTGTTGCCCTTCCCCTCTCCCCTCCCTCAGCCAAATCCTGAGCTTTTGCTCTGACTGGTTTTCTTTCTTTTCCTTTGATTAAATGTGAAAACAAAGGCTTCTGGGCTCTGTCTGTCTTCGGTTGGGGCCCGGCGTATGGTTTTGGTACAGGGTGAGAATGGGGAGCCCAGCACAGACGATTCTGGAATGGAAATCAGAGTGACTTGTGTCCAGTGATGTCTTCTACGATTTCCCATCTCCCCATTCCACGTGCCCCATCACCAGAAGATGCTTGTTCTAGGGGCGCCTGGGTGGCTCAGTGGGTGAAGCCTCTGCCTTTGGCTCAGGTCATGATCTCAGCGTCCTGGGATCGAGTCCCACATCGGGCTTTCTGCTCGATAGGGAGCCTGCTTCCTCCTCTCTCTCTCTGCCTGCCTTTCTGCCTACTTGGGATCTCTCTCTGCCAAATAAATAAATAAAATCTTTAAAAAAAATAAAAAAATAAAAAGAAGAAGATGCTTGTTCTAAATGCTCATATCCAGGAGTCTGTGAGCATTCGTGGAGGCCGGGGACTCGGGGACTCCAAGGCTAATCCACTCCACTTCACCCAGAACTTGCTCTGTGGCTTTCAGCAAGTCCCTGTCCTTCTTAGGTTTATCCTTTATGGAAATGTCATGGGACTCTCTCTGAGCTAATGTTGGGGTTGGTTCTAGGCACTCAACAACACAAGCCATAGACAGCTGGTTGAAATGTCAGCCAGATGTCACCATGGGTGTGTGTGTGTGTGTGTGAGTGTGTGTGTGTGTGTGAAATCCCTCAGGCAAGGCATCAGCCTTCCTTCCCACCTTGAATTCTTCAGGGGAGCTCAGAATGTTCACTGAGGAGTCTCAGCTGGGGGTTTTAGCTTTTCCCTCCTCCCCGCAACAACCAAATGTGGAACCAGCTTTCTTCCTTTGATTTCCCCAAAGCATCCACTCACACAGGGATGAGCATGGGACGGAATTCGTTGGGGGGTGTGGAGACAGCATAAGGACTCATGTCTCCCACCTAACAGGTCTGATGAGAATTTGGGGTTGAATATTAAATGCCCCAACTCTGAAATATTCCCTGATCATTCCCAGCACATTGAATACTTTTCTGGTCATCCTTTCCCTTTGGGGTCCCCTGTCTCCCTCCATGTTGTTACACCCTCTTTTTCTCTCTCTCTCTTTTTTTTTTAAGTTGGCCCCACACTGAGTGTGGAGCCCAACTCGGGGCCTGAACTCATGACCCTGAGATCAAGACCTGAACTGAGATCAAGAGTTGGTCACCGAAAGAACTGAGCCACCCAGGTGCCCGTCTTCCTCTCATTTTTGAACAACCTTCTTCCCATCTCTGGGGTGTCCTTGGAAAAATGAGTATTTCATGACCATAGCGACCCCACACTTGTATTTTTGTCCTAATCCAGCGTTTCTCAATCCTGGCTGCACATTAGAATTGCCTGAGGGGTTAAAAAACAGACACACACAAAAACAACTGCTTGGATTTTATTCCAGATGAGTTAAATCAGAAGTTCTGGAAAAGCAGACCACTATAACTAACACAGTTGTTTATTATTATTATTGTTATTATTATTTTGTTTTATTTATTTATAGAATTTTCAATTCTCTCTCATTAGATTTTTGCTATTTTTGCTATTATAAATAACAGCACGGAGAGTCTTCTCACAGGCTCAATTTGTCTTTTTTTAAAAAAGATTTATTTATTTATTTGACACCCACAGAGAGAGATCACAAGTAGGCAGAGACCAGCAGAGAGAGAGGAGGAAGCAGGCACCCTGCTGAGCAGAAAGCCTGATGCAGGGACCCTGAGATCATGACCTGAGCTGAAGGCAGAGGTTTAACCCACCGAGCCACACGGGCATCCCTATTTTTTTTTTTTTAAGATTTTATTTATTTATTTGACAGACAGAGATCACAAGTAGGCAGAGAGGCAGGCAGAGAGAGAGGAGGAAGCAGGCTCCCTGCGGAACAGAGAGCCCGATGTGGGGCTCGATCCCAGGACTCTGGGATCACGACCTGAGCCGAAGGCAGAGGCTTTAACCCACGGAGCCACCCAGGCGCCCCTATTTTAAGTTTTTTAAAAAAGATTTTATTTATTTATTTGACAGAGAAAGACAGCACGAGAGGGAACACAAGCAGGGGCAGTGGGAGAGGGAGAAGCAGGCTTCCCGAGAAACAGGAAGCCTGATGCAGGGCTCAGTCCCAAGACCCTGGGATCATGACCAGAGCCAAAGGCAGATGCTTAATGGCTGAGCCACCCAGGCGCCCCTTATTTTAAGATTTTTATTTTTAAACAATCTCTATGACCAACGTGAGATTCGAACTCACAACCCTGAGACCAAGGTCTTATGCTCTTCAACTGAGCCAGCCAGGGCCTCCAACACAGCTTTATTATTAATTTCTTGCTCACATCATATCTGATGGGAATTGGGTGGCATTCCTGGTAGTGACTCAGGGATCCAGCCTCTTTCCATTTTTGACACCACCATCTTTCAGAACAGGCTGCACAGGTGGGATGGAAGAGGAGTAGAGGGTCAGAAATTACTCAGGGATATTATGGTCTAGGCCAGTTGGCCAACATTCGATGGCCAGAACCTAGTCATGTGGCCCTGGATTATTGCAAAGGAGCCTGGGAAATGTAGTTTTCCTTGGTGCTCAGGAAGAGGAAATAGGATCTAGTCAGCCTCTGCTAGGCTAGGAGTGGAGTTTGGGAAGTTTTGTGTTTTAAAAATTCCCCAAGTGGTGCACCTGGGTGACTCAGTCATTGAGTGTCTGCCTTCGGATCAGGTCACGATCCCAGGGTCCTGGGATGGAGTCCTGCTTTGGGCTCCCTGCTGGGTGGAGAGCCTGCTTCTCCCTCCCCAATTACCCCTGCTTGTGCTCCTGCTTGTGCTCCTGCTTGTGCTTTAGCTGTGTCTCTGTCATGTGAATAAATAAAACCTTTTTTTAAAAAAATTCCCCAGGTGATTCTAATTTGTAGCCAAGTTTGCCAACCACTTCTCCTCTATTTTCACCATACTCTAGGGAGCGGAGGAACTCTCCTTTTAGCCCCAAATTAGCATCAAGGTAGTTTCCTACTAAAGGTATTTGAATTTCTAAGAGGAATTTAGCAACCAGTTTTGTTTTTGTTTTTAAATTCTTTTTCCTTCCTGGCACAGTAGCATATGATTAGCAGGGCAGAATGGATTCTTACCATATTGTAGTTGGGAAACTGACCTACAGAGGTGATGGGCTTTTTGTCCAATGTCACACAGAAAGTCATGGGCAGAGCTGGAACAGACCCCTGGACTCCTGGTTCTCAGGCTGGGGCTTTCTCCCTGTGTGCTGCCTCCTAAAGATGGAGGGGGATTGATAGAGTCCGGGTGGGGTGCCCTTAGGGGAGGAAGGCACTGTTGGAGGAGGAACATGGAATAAGAAATGGAACCTTGAGCAGAGGAGTGGGTTATCTTGCCATCTCCAAGATTCAACTCTTTGAGAGATCTAGGCATTCCAGGGGGTTGAGGCCATCGACTCTCTAGAGCTCACCCAGCTCTGGCCCCTCCTCCCTCAGGACTGGGTTTAGTAATGAGCCCACAGCTCTGGGAGACATTGAGCAGGCCATGCAAGGGAGCAGGGAGGACAATCTATTTTGTCCCATAGATTTATTTATCTAATCTATTTGCTATTATCAAGGTTTTACTTATTTAGAAACTTCTATGTTTTACTATCTGGTGAAGAAAGTTTCCAATTACTCTTTTGATCAGTGATATTTTTCTCAGTAACACTTTTCAAATTTTTCCTAGAAGGGGAACTCTAGGATCATTTTGTCAGAGCACACTAGTTTTCCTGTGGGGATCCTAATTGGAATTGCATGAAATTAGGCCATTAACCGGGGAGGATTCTCACTCTTTAGTCTTTTCCTACAGGACCATGGTCTGTCTCTCATGTACTCAGGTCTCCTTCCAGCCCAGGTCCCCCATGCACCTGTCTGGCAAGCAGCACTGGTGAGACTGGCATGGTCTCCGGTCAGCAGCAGCCTGATAGCCAGGAGAACACTGTGACTTTCTTATAAAACAAAATTCTTTCCTTTCAAAGGAGATTCTCCCCCCGCCCCTTCTCTACTCTTCAGGGTTAAAATAGTCTTTTTAGAGAAGGGAGGAGGTATTTAATTTTTTTCTTGTTTCTAGATGTATAAGTTGACAAAATATATTTTGGAAGTGTTATTGATCTGTCAAATCTCAAAGTTTGGGTTATATCTCTCAGTGGGTTTAATTACACAGATGCCCTGCGTTTTGTTGAGTATTTTGTACTGAGGTTGCTATGGAGAACAAGGTCCCCCCCACCCCACCTCACCTTACATCTTCTAATAAATCATCCAGTTCCTTAAAAAATAATGGCATGGAACCTTAAGTATTAATTCAACACCATCCTCTGAGTACCACTGGGGCACAGTCCCTACACCCAGAGGCCCAGAGTCTGAGGGAGCACAGAGGACGTCAGTCCCCATCAGGACGCTGTAATAAGAAGCTGTTATGGGAGACCCAAGAAGCTGCTCCTTGATCAGATCACTTGTGGGGAGGCATCACAAAGCATTTCCAAGAGGCAATGAGGCTGGAGTAAATTCTCAAAAATAAGGCAATTCTTGATAAGGGAATGAATGAATGCTTGTTGCACATTGAAAAACAATTGGTATTTTGGGTATTGAATTTCCTTGTCTACTACTGAAATCTCACCTGAGTGTGTGCGTGCCTGTGAGAGGTAAGGGTGGGAATCAGAGCTTCTGCTCAAGGTACAGATCACCTAATTCTCGTTTACCTTCCACTCACAATATTTTAATTTAGAAAGGGAACAACGGTCGTCCTTAGTCTGTCAGCCTACTTTGACTTTGGGCCAGACTGAAGACACTTAGGATTGCCGGGCTAGAATAGGGCCCTTCTTTTGGCTTACTTGGGGGCTAAGGTGTGTCTTCATATACTTACTTAATGCAGAGACTGAAGCTTTGTTCTCCTAAGAAGAGCAAGAGAACAGGAGGGAATGAGGATCTATGAAGCCGATCTCAGCTTCGTTGTCCTTCCGCAGCTCCTGTTTCTTCTCTGCAAAATGGGCTGTCGGGCCAGCACATGCGCAGCCTCACCTCCAGTGCACTGAGACTCAATGGCTTTCCAAAGGTATCTCTTCCTGAGAAAACTCCTTAGAAATTTTCCAAGACCCAAATCCATAGTTGGAAGTGCCTGCCATGCAGCCGTTCATTCTCTCTGTGACCCTCCAAGAACCCCACGTACCACCATATACCCCCTCGGGACACCATGGCCATTGTCTATATGACTGCCTCCCGGACCCCAATAACCATGCGCTCCTGGAGGGCAGAGGCCAAGCTTTCCTATCCTTTGGCACAAGGGTTAGTACAATTATAGTCAACCCCAAATAATTTCTTTGAAGAAACCAGTACAATCAACTGATTTACTTCCCTTAAAAATGTATGAGTTGGGCAGTGGTCTCTGAACTTCTGAACAGGAAAGGGCTTCATAAGATAGAGTGTGACTCCTTGATACACATAGAGGAGGTGGACCGTGTGTGTGTAAGCTCTTATCCCTGTAACCTGTAAGGAACAGAACCTTAATTTCCTTTTTCACTACTATAGCTCAGTTAGCCTTCAGCATGCATTCATGATAAACGACCTAGAAGCATCTTGAAGTAGGATCTTTCTGGAATAATACAAAAGGATAAAGGCAAATTCGGCACCAGTTAGGTAAATAGTAGGAAACTTTTTAAAAAAAGATTTTATTTATTTATTTGAGAGAGAGGATGAGAAAGAGAGAGAGCAGGAGAGGAGAGAGGTCAGAGGAGAAGCAGACTCCTTGCCAGGCAGGGACCCTGATGTGGGACTCGATCCTGGGACTCCAGGATCATGACCTGAGTCGAAGGCAGTTGCTTAACCAACTGAGCCACCCAGGTGCCCCAACAGTAGGAAACTTTAAACACAGCCACACACACAAATACTCCCATCTACAGCTGCACACCTGGGATGGATCCCAGTACAGGGTCCAGTGCAGGAAACTTTTGAAGTACTTAGTAATTTCAGCAATGTCTGAAATAGTTGTGAAATAACAGATTGATAGCCATTTTCGGGATGCTTGTCCCGGGGAAATAAAAAAATTATTTTATGCTAAGGGATCAGGGAGAAAAGCTACTGCAAAGTGAGGCTGAGCCCAAGGGAGAGTCTGTGGAACATTCCCAGAAGACAAAGCTGATGATCGCAGCAGCCCACTGAATCTGGTTAACCAAGGACACCTCTCAGGTGGCAGGAATCCAGCTCATAGGAGCAGCCAAATGTCCTCAAAAAGCACCACGCTGGAGCCACCATGCACTGTGGGAACCAGATGTGGTAGGTGTGCCTCTCTGATGGTCCTCCTTGCCCAGGAAGGAGAAAGGGCTGCATCCAGCATCTGGATGTAGCTTCTATTTGTCTTCCCTCTTTTTTCACTTTCACAAGTCTTGGCACAATGCCTGACAATTTCACAAATTATCTAAGTGTGTAAGCCCCACCCCACCCATTTTATTTTAGGGCTTGGTCTTTTTCCAGAAATAGATCCTCTCCCTGTAGTTCTGCATAAACTTACCCTCATACCATGTGGTAGAGGTGCCCCAACACTGGTCCATGGACCATCTCATCTGTGACAATATGATGAAATTAAGAGCAAAATAAGAAAAATTATGATTAAGCTGAATATATTTAAGTTTAAGAATTATCATTTATTCTAATATGGTGATGGTGAATGTTATTTTCTCACATGCCAATTATAGAAATACCCCCCCCCTTTTTTTCTAACTTGAATCAAATCTTTCCATGAGTCTCTGCTCATTAGAGTAGAAAGAAATGAAATCTCAATCCAATTTTGGAGAGCTTCCTCCTTTCCCTGTAGTTACATAAAGACCTATGGGACTTACATAGTGCCTGGGAAATGGGAGTCAGAATCTGGTTCATGCAGAATGGTGATCAAGGAACCAGTGTGCTTTTAAACAATGAGATTGTACATTAAACAATTTTTATTGTGTTGCTGAGCTTGTGGGAAGGGAAATATCCAAGAGGCATGGTGAGTGGACAGGAAAGGTGGAGTTATCCTAAAAGGCAAATGACAATATTAACATCACATTTGGAAAATTAAATATAAAGTCAGGGACAACCTGAGGTTTTGGTAAATTAGGGATCTGGGAAGGAGCTAATTTGGTCTCAAGTTGGTATCCTGTATCCTGACAGAAACAAAAGCAAATTCTCTCTGGAGGAAGGTATCCTCAATTTTCAGCCCCCCAGGTTGAAATCATCCATAGATGAGCTCACATTGTGAGATTACAAAATACAAAGAAACAAATTGCCATGAGGGACAGTCAACAGAAACAACAGCGTATTTATATCTCCAGGGACTTTTGGTATTTGGCACAAAATGTAACCTAACTGTGTGTGTATAACATATTTAATGGAATAAAAGATGGCATTACAAAAATTAACAAGCAACCAGACTGTAGAATGACTAGTTAGGTTTGAAAGAGAACTATCTAGAACTTTTCAAAATTAAAAAAATAATGCAAGGATGAAAATGAAAAGCAATATTGGGGAGTTTAACATCCAATTAAACACAACTGAATGGCGATTAGTCAACCAGAAAGTTCTTCCTCTAAGTATGGTGCTTGGACCTACAGCATCATCATCCCTGAGAGCTTGTTAGAAATGCAGGTTCTTGGGCACCACCCAGAACTACTGAGTCAGAATCTGAAGTTTAACAGATTCCCTGTGATTTGTAGGCATATCCAAGCTCGGGAAATATTAAACTGGTAGAAATGACATAGCCAGCAGAACAGAGATGAGGAGGGAAATGTGAAGGAGAGGTTAAGAGATTCGGCAGCGATAAAGAGAGGGCCTAGAAAAATTTAATTCTGGTCTGTGGTAAGATTAAAAATGGTGGAGAGCAGATAATATTTGAAGAGAATGGCCTAGAACAGATGACAGGCATGAATTCACATATACAAGAATTTATAGCAAACAAGAAAATAAGGAGTTCATGGCCAGGAGTAAGACTGCAGAATACTGAGATAAGTAGAAAAGTGGTCTGAGTATCCATGTACAAACATAAAACTAAGGTGTTTCAAGATGGGAGGTTGCAAAGTGACAACTGGCAAAGGAGTGGTCTTTCTTAACCCTGCCTGGAGGGTGTGACTGGGCCCACACAGTGGCAGCAGTGGGCGTTGAGGGAGTGAGCAAATGTCTATGGAGGGTACTCGAGTATCTGATAAATCCGTGGAGACTTGGAATCCCAGGGATGCCAATCATAGGTTGCCTTTGAGAGAGCTGTGCCTCTCAAAAGACATTGATCTGTTCAGTTGGTACATGGTCGAAAAATGAATGGGCAACAGGTGGTAGTGGGATGACCTGGCTGACTGTCCCTTGGTCCCCGGGTAGCCCTGGCTGCAGCAGGTGACAGGTTGAGAGGACAAGAGGCTTCTTTCCCCACTGAGCAGTCCCAGTTCTTACTGCCCTCCAGCTGAAGGGTTTTCCACAGGGTAAATTTTTGGGGTCCGTCTGACACCACCTGAAACTTGATGTTCCCTCCCTCCCTTGACAGCTGGCTACACACTATACCCAGATCCTGGGCAGAGACCCCAGAGCTCACACCCTGCCCTCCCTCTCTACCCAGAGAAGGTAAGAGGAACTCACCTGTCCCTGGGGACCTGGGGCAGTGGCTGGAACTTTCTGGAGAGCTTCCTATGCTCTATCAGACCGTCTCTACCTTGCCCAGTCCCCCAGACCCTCACTGCAGGGGCATTCCTGAGTGCCTCCTCCCGCCATACCCATGGAGACAGATGTAGACACTGGTGAGGACTTGGAGAAAGGCTGCTTGGAAGGCTCTGGTGGGAGTGAAATTGGTTCTGTCATTTCAGAAAGCTGTTCAACAATGGGTATCGGTAACATCAGAAATGTTCGCCCCCTATGACCTAGCACTTCCACGCACACAAATCCTTCTTCAAGAAGTCTTCAAAGGCAGGGGCGCCTGGGTGGCTCAGTGGGTTAAGCCACTGCCTTCGGCTCAGGTCATGATCTCAGGGTCCTGGGATCAAGTCCCGCATCAGGCTCTCTGCTTGGCGGGGAGCCTGCTTCCCTCTCTCTCTCTCTCTGCCTGCCTCTCCATCTACTTGTGATTTCTCTCTGTCAAATAAATAAATAAATAAATAAATCTTTTAAAAAAAAAAAAAAGTCTTCAAAGGCAAATCAAGGGGCGCCTGGGTAGCTCAGTGGGTTAAGCCTCTTCTTTTGGCTCAGGGCATGATCCCAGGGTCCTGGGATCAAGCCCCACATCTGGCTCTCTGCTTGGGAGGGGGCCTGCTTCCCCCTCCCCCTCTGCCTGCTTCTCTGCCTACTTGTGATCTCTCTCTCTCTGTCAAATAAATAAATAAAATCTTAAAAAAAAAAAAAAAGACAAATTGAGCCTGTGGGAAGACTCACCATGCTGTTATTTATAATAGCAAAAATAGAAACAAATACCTAATGAGAGAGAATTGAAATAAATGGAAGCACACGGTGAGGAAATATCACAGAGCTGATACACATTTTATTTATAAAGTTTGGTGAAACATGGAGAAACGTTTCTAAGAATTAAGTGGGTCGGCGCCTGGCTGGCTCAGTGGGCGGAGCGTGTGCCACTCTTGATCTCAGGGTCATGAGTTTGAGCCCCGCGTTGGGTGTGGAGATGATTCACAGATAGAAATCTTAAAAAAGAAAGAATTCAGTGGAGAAAGCAGAATTTAAATCTGTATATACAAACTCATTTGTCAGAGAACACCAGTGAACGATGTGGAGTTAAAAAAAAAATGGGAAGGAAATGCAACAAAATGCAGCTGGATTGTGGGGGGAGGGGTTGAGCCCGAGTGCATTTTCTTCTCCTCCCCGCTGTGTTTCTAACTTTTGTATACCAAGCGACCACCCACTTCACTTTTTAAAGAAAGTTGAAAAAGAAAAAAATAGCAGTTCTGTTATTCTATTCCCTCCCCCTTCCCAATCTCCAGGTGACTCAGGGTCATCTTCAGGTTTCTCTTAGGTTCCTGCCCTGTACCCTCTCTCCTGCCTTTTAGATGCCCCCTGTGCTTTCCTACTCCTCCAACCCAAAGGCAACCCCAACCCAAAGGCAATTAACTCTTTCTCAACAAGGAAGGAGCCAAGCTTTTCTCCAGCCTCCTTCCAAAGCCTGGGATGCACGGCTGAGTAGGGAGCCGGGAAAAGTAGCCCCTCCCTGTCAGTCCCGGGGGCTCAGGCCTTCCAATGGGCACCTGACCTGGGTCTGGACTCAGACCAGCCCAGGAAAGCCCCCAGCTGGGTCATGGTGTCGTAGGTAGAGCAGACCCTATGGGGAGGGTGCAGACGGGAGACCCCGCAAACCAAGTGTAGACTTTAACCTGAGCCCACTGCTTCTCAAACTCAAGTATTAGAGTCACTGGACACTTGTTAGAAATGTAAAGTTCTGGGCCCAGCCACAGAGAGGGTCTTGGTAGGTCTTGGGAAAGCCCAGGAAGCACATTTTTAACCAGCCTCCTGAAGGACTGGGATGCAGTCACATTTTGAGAAACCAGAACCCCGTCTATTCCCAGCACGCTCCTCTTTCTTCTCCTCGCCCACTTATGCCAGAGAAAGTGGTGCTGAGTCAGGATGGAAGGAAGGGAGAAGTAGGTGGGGGTCTTTGGCTGGGCACCCAGGCACGGGGGATTTCTGGTAGCAGATTCAAACTCAGACCAGATCTCCTGAGCCTTGCCTGGCTCTGGTGAGCTCCGAGGGGGCTGCATAACACCCCCCACCCCAGCCCCCCAGGGATGCGAACATGCTGAGGAGGTCCGGGGGTCCCGCTGGCACCACTGAGGCCACCACTGCAGGTTTGGGGGCTGACAAAGGCTTCTGGATCAGGCTGGGCAAGCAGGAGGAGAGCCCGGGGTCTGGCAGGCGAACTCTGAAGCTGTTGTGGAAAGCTTATCGGAGTTAGTGCGGGCCGGCCTGGAGGGGACTCTTGGTGCTAGACTGAGATGAACTTGGAGAAGCCGAGCTCCTCCCCGGACATGTGGAGGGGAGGCTCTGGGATCATGTCCCGCTCCGGGTCCTGGGAAGGTGCTTCATCTTCCTCTGAAGTCTGGAAAGACAACAGTCAGGGGTTGAAAAGCAGAGCCCAGCTGGAGGCAGGGTAGGGGGTTCTCCAGGTAGCTGTTGGGTCCACCCCAGCCTTTTCCACAGTTCTGGGCCTCTAAGGGGCACAAACTAACAAGCTCTCCCCAGAACCCCCAGGCATTGATCCATGCCCCCCACACCCTCCTCATGGCCTCCGGCCAGGTTTTTGCCTGCAGATACTGGAATCCTGCCAGCCCAGAGCGCTTTTAAACTGTGACTACCAGCAAGCTGTTCAAGAACTTTCTGGATGGGGAAAAAAGAGGATGCAGGGTTGGAAGTCCTGACTCCCGAATGAAATGGCCAGCATCTGCAGTTGTGGTCCTGTAGGTGGGGGGATTCAGGGGGCAGTGTTCGGAGCAAGCGGATGCTGACGGAAGAGCCCCCTCCCCCGACTTCCCTGCATTGTCAGAGAGGAGCCAGGCTAGGTGGCTCCAAACCCTCCCCCCACCCCTCCCCACTCCCCTGAGACCTCTGTTCACACCTGGCTGAGGCCCTGGGTTTCTGTACATGGGCTGGGGCTGGCTTGGGGCCCAGGGGGCCCTGCGAGGTTGATCACGGTGTACTCCAGCGGCTGAAACAGAGACTCGGTCAGCACAGCCCATTCCTGGCAGCAGTGATGGTCCCCCCCGCTCCCCCCACCACCATCCATAGCAAGAGGAAGGAGCCACGGGAGAGCACGGGCAAGGGGAGGAACACAGGCTGCAGGGTCAGAGCCCTTCCATCCAATTTCCTGCATCTCCAAGTGACCTTGGGCACACCACTAACCTCTCTGAGACTCAGTCTCCTCAGCTGTCAAATGGGGATCAGAATTTTTCCCTAGGGATTATAATGAATATTTCTGGTAATGTTTTACTGCTCAACACCTGGGAACTCCTGCAATGATTCATTTGTTTTTATTATCGTCTCCTCTCTCCTCGAAGCAGAAAGAATGTGGAGGCTGCTGGCTGTCCGCAGGTCGGGGAAAGCAAAGTTGAACACCTCCAAAGTTCACGGAATAACAAACCGCAGAGGAAAAATTCTTTACAACCATAAGCCTGGGCGCCAACCCCCACCCTTGATCAGATAAGGAAGCCAAGGTCAAAGGAAGAGAGGCAGGTGGTCCAGGGTGAGTAGGGGCTGTCCTGGGGCCAGCAGCCAGGTAGAAGGGGCTGGAGCCAGCCAAGGGCTCCAGCCAAGTATCCCAAGGGCATAGCTGCCCTTAGGGGTCCCGGCTGGCAAGTCCCATGACCCCATAGGCACTGAAGACAAAGAAGGAATCTCCTGTCTTCTGGACACCTACTGGTGGTCTCCTCTCACAATTTCCTGACCACAACCCCGTGAGATGGGGATACTGAGGCTCAGAGAGGTGAGGTAACTTGCCAGATGTCACACAGCTGGGCTGGGACTCGGACTCAGGACACTTCAGATCCACGCTCTTTTCCTATCCCTGGCCACCATCCTGGCGGGACGTGCTGCACACGCTTCCCTTCATTTCAGTGTCCTTGTCCCCTAACTGCCCCTCTCCCCTACTTCTATCACTGCCCTGGCTGCAGGGGATCGAGGCAGAGGTCGACACTTGAGCCGTCTCCGGTGACACATTTAGTCTTATAGGATGAGATGAAAATCAGAGCAGAATTCCTCGAGGGGGCTGGGGCTGGGGGTACGAGGGGACGAGGGAATGGGGGGAGTGGAAGGAGATTTCACAGATCCTGGTCTCTCCTGGTCCTGCCTACGGTGAGGACACGGCAGAGCCGGGGCTCGATCTGACGACTCTGATGTCAGGTGCATTTCCCCAGCAGTCCCATCTTTACAGTTTTGTGATTCGGCCCCAACCAGCCCTGGCTGACCACCACCGCCCACTGGCAGCCACGAAAGCGGCTTTTACCCAAGGGTGTCTGCATTTTCCGAACTCTCCTGAGGCAGGGACCAAACCACACATGCAGGGAGTGGCCAGGACCCCTGCCCCATGTCCAGGGGTGGGTCCAGTGGCCTGTTCCAGCAAGTGCGGAGGCATTTTCTAGGTTGTTGAATATAGAGATACATATGAGAGCCTCTGAATCTAAGCACTAGGGAAAAAGCAGGGACTCTGGGAAGCTTTGGGAGGAGGGAGCTGAGCCCTAATCTGAGCCGAGCACTCCCCCTTGCCTGTTTCAGGAGTCAGGGGCCTGGCTGTCTGATGTTCATGAGCTGAGGATGGCTCTTTCTTCTGAGTCTAGGGGAACTGGCCTGGGCGGGCCGAGCAGTCGGCTCCACTTCTCAAGCCCTCCGCACTCCAGCGTGGCGAGGCAGCAGCAGCTCGGGCACTGCTGTCAGCGCCACACACTGGGTCCCTTTTCCCAGTTCTGCCTCTTTCATGCTGGGCCTCTGGGAGCAAATTACTTATGCTCTCTGAGCCTCTGTTTCTTATTCTGTAAGAAGGGGGTCATGAGAACTCAGGTAGGATTTAACAAAGATTCAGCAACATAGGTAAAGCCCCAGGTACACAGTAGGTGTTCAATTAGAGAGTAAAATGAGAGCATCTTGAAATATCTCTGTGGGCAAGGGAAATGCTGGCTTGAGCCCTTGTACTTCCCTCCGAGTTTCACACCCCCCGGCGGCTCTAGGGCACAGCCAGCAGAGTGCCCCCTTCCCTCTCTGACCCGAATGTGGGCGAAGAAAACCCCAAACCCTTTCAATTCCACCTGTAGCCCCTGCTAAAAATGACAAAGAAGCCCAAAGGGAAATAAACCAAAAAAGCAAAAGCTCTCAATTGGCCGTGTTCACAGAGCTCTTGTCTCTGATCCTCTCAGGAGACCCTGTTCCATCCTTCCCTCAACAAGGACCCTGCCCTGTTCCCAGCCCCTCAGCCCACAGCCCCGTGCCCTTTCCTGGCCCCTCCCACGGGAGCAGGGGCAGGGACAGGTGGGCAGGTGGGAAGCAGTCCCTGGCGGCCCTTCCCAGGGTGGGCTGGGTAGCAGCAGCTTGGAGAGAAGGGAGATGTTCTGGGACCTCCCAGAGCAGAGACTTCCCCTCTGGCCCCGCCCCTCTTCTAGAGCGGCAGGGTATGCCCCAGGATGCCCCAGGACGCACTACCGGAAGCTGGGCTCTGGAGGACAGCGGCAGCCCCCCTCCCCATCTGGGTCTGACCTTTCCCTCACTCCTGTCCACCACCTCTGGCCTTGCCGGGCTTCCTGAGACAACAACAGCTGCTTCCTAAGCCAAAGCCCAGAACCCCATTCCTGCCCCGGCCCCTCCCCAGGGCGATCAGGCCTGAGTCTTTTGTCTTCACTGGCGCCAGGAAAGAAGGCCATGGCAAGCCCCCCTTTCCCGTCCCCATGTGTAGGAGAATAAAGTAGAGGCATCTCAATAAACAGCAGAGGTGGGGGGCCAGAGGTGGGGCTTCTGTGTCCTGAACCCATGACCCTGCAGCCCTCCCAAAGACCACGAGGATCCAGCTCTGACAGTCTCTGCTTCTAAGAGGGGGAGGGGAAGAGGGTGCTGGGCCTGGGGAAGACCTCTGCCTGGAACCCGCTGGGCACTCAGGGTGAGGTGGGGCATTCTTTTGGCTTGCACCCTGAAAGGCTAGTCTCAGGGCTCACAGAGATTCCCCAGAGACGGGCAGCAAGCCTTGAGTGGAGCTCAGAGACAAGCAGGTAGGGAGATGCACAGACAGGGCCCAGGTGTCCCGATGCCCGGCCCCACAGGGATCGGAGCTGGGGTTTGGGGCTGGCCGCCTTCCTTACCAAGTGTGAGAGGTGGACCTTCCCGTTCCTCTGTGTCTCTGTGGCCAGGTGAACTGAAAGAGACCAGCAGGCATACCCTGAGGCCAGGAGCAGCCCAGAGCAGCTTGCAACAGCTCCCACAGGGGTGGAAGGGCCCCCCTGGACTTGGGACCGGGGGCTTCCCAGGGTGAGCATGTGTAGGAGACAGGTTGGGACAGGCAGACTTCTTGGAATTCCGGCTCAGTCCCTTAGCTATGATCCAGACTTTTGGGATGGGTACACGGAAATCTCCTGGTGTGAGCCAGAAACTGGCTGGGGAAGTAATTCTATGAGCTAAGATCATTGCTTCTCAGCCTCAGTGTGCATCCAGGATCCCGAGACATTGTATGAAAATGTGCATTCTCTGCAGCAGGTCGGGGCTAGAGTCTGAGAGTCCTTTTAACAGGCTCCCACAGGATGTCACTGCTGCTAGCTGGGGACCACAATTGGAGATGCAAGGTGCTAAGAAGTTCTGAGGTCTCGATAGGGAATATTCCCACCCTGTGTGCTCCTCCAGACTCCTCTGCGGTGAGCTGGGGGCGTGGGCAGAGCTGACATTTCTTGCCGGGGGCCACACAGGGCGAAGTCAGAGGCAGGCCCAGGATCACCGCCCTCCCCCACCCAAGGCCAGGAGCAGTAAGACAACTTTGCCAATTTGCAGAGTGTTCTGGCATACGTCTTCCTGGTTCCACCGCTTCCTGGCTGTGCGGACGGAGGGCAAGCTGCTTAATCACTCTACCTCAGTTTCTTTCCCGGTGAAATGGGGGCGCTTGTAATGGGCAGTTTCTAATGCCACAGTATCGAGAGCATTAGAGGAGATAAAAGCAACAGAAGCCACACAGAAACGCCCAGCCCACGGCAGCTCCTTTGATTGATATTTCGGCCACCCCTCTTAAACCATACTGTCTGCCAGGGGAGCCCCGAGTTGCACTCAACCACTGACCCCGGAAGCACGACTGCGCCAAATCACGCCAGGTTTTGAAGACTCAATATGAGAAAAACGCAGGATGAAGAATAGGTAGCATGAATAGTTTTATATTGTTTCCACGTTGGAATGATCGTGTTTTGGATAGATCATGCTAACAAAAGTATATTATTAAAATTGACGTCCCCGGTTTCTCTTTACCCTTTTTCATGTGACTTTTAGGGAAGTTTAAATCGCATATGTGGCTTGGATTCTACTTCTGTTGGACTCGTATTCTATTTCCGTTCTAGTTCTCTTGTATTCTAGATCTGTGATCCGGAAAAGTCGTGGCTCAGGGGAGGTAAGTGACTTGCCCAAGATCACATGGCTAAAAAGTAGCAGAGCAAGTCTAAAAAGACTTGAAGCCAAGTCTTCCCAGGAGCTATGCACCTGCTGAGACCCCACCGTATGTGTGAGGCCCCAGTAGCCTTCCTGTTCAGGGCTTAGTTTCTAACTCCCGCCCCCACCCCCTGCCGTAGTCACACAAGGAACCGTACCTGTGGAGGCGGGATGTGGATTGCTGGGATCAATAGGGACAGAAGTGATTGATGAGGTTGGACAGATGGGGGCAAGCCAAGAGCCCCCGTTCTCCCATTCGTACATTTGAATGTCTTTTTCCTAATGTTGGCTGACCTGTGGCTCCCTCAAAAGGGAGGAACACGGCTCCTGATGCTCATATCTTGGAGGGACACACTGAGCCCCAAGGTTTCCCTGGGGTGGTGGTGGGAATGCAGGTCTCAGTGGGGTCCCTGGTGTCTACTTTTGCTCACCTTCCTTCCTCCAGCGGAGAACACAGCTGCCGAGGGCTGCCAGGCCTGCAGCCAGGAGGAGAGCCAGCAGCACAAAGACCGGGGCCAAGATGCGGACCGTTGGGATGGAGACACTGTGGGCGAGATGGAAGGACCCCAGCAGCTGTCACCACATCACCGTGGCACGCTGTACACCATAGCATTCTTCGTCTACAGCCATGTCCCTTGTCTTTCCCAAAGAGATCAGAGGGCACCGGGAACCACAGCACCTGGGCGGTCTCAGTGGGAGGGACTCCAGCCCCCACTACTAACCCCAGGAAACACTCTCAGTTGGGTCTGAACTTGGCAACAGGTTACCTGGATATCTCAGACAGGAAGCCTCCGTCAGCAACGGAGTGCGATTATATACAACCCCTAAGAACCAATCTTTCAGGCTGCGGCTCCCGTTGGGTAAGAAAAAAACCCATGTTTGTGCTTGGCACAGGGCCCAGTGCAAGGTGCATCGGCAAAACTGGGCTGGCTGCCCCTGCTGCTGGGGTGGGGAGAGAGAGGGGGGCCGGAGCCACCGTGGACCATTCACCTCAGGTGGGCCTGTGTGTCCAGAGCAACATAGCTGCCGGCCCTGCAGTGTAGGTTGTCCACTGCTCAAGGGTCCTGCGGAGGGGGGACGGGGGCTGCGTCTGCCCTCTGTGCTGTTAGCCACGGCCCCGATAGGAGGCTGTGTCCGCCTAGAGGAAGGAGTGCCAAGTCCTCCTCACTTGCTCCCAGCCACCTCCTGTTGTGGGGATGGCCTGAAAGGTGACCTTGGTCACTGTGGGCTCACCTGGACACAGAGCTGCTGCTGCTGGGGGACAGAGGGGTGTCCTCCGCGGAGGTGAAGTCCGGCTGTGTGGGTGGGCGGGAAGTCCCTGCATGAGGAGAGGTTGCTTCGTGAGGAGAGGTCCCCGCGTACGGAGATGTTCCTGTGTCTGGGGAGCTTCCTGGGTGCTGGGCTGGGGAGGTCCCCATGAGCGGAGAGTCCTCGGCCCCTGTCTTCCCCTGCTTGGCTGTGGTGACTGTTTGGTGGAGACCGGGAGAAGCTACAAGTCCAAAAGCAACGCCTCAGCACCTTCTTGGACCCTTGCGTCCCAGCATTCCCCAGACCTATGACCCTTGACCTCTGAACCCTAGCCTCTCCAGGACCAACTTCTCAGCACATCCCCAGCTAAAGGACCCCCCAGGAAGCAAACAGAGACCTAGAGGAAGCCATCGTGAGCAAGCTGCCCCGGTCTCGGTAGACCCTGCACACATGCAGAGTTTTCAGCCCCTGCCTGTGCCCGCTGCCTGGGTCGCCACACCCCTGCCCCATTCTGCGACCCATCCCCGGGCCATGCAGGACACACAGCCCCATCTGACCTCCCCTACCTCCCCCAGTCCTAGAGAGTTATCACTCATGTCGCCCCATGCCCACCCTCACCACCTCTGCCTCAACAGGCCTTGACCTCCCTCAACAGCCACGGGGTCCGCAGGGCAGGGTGGCAGGGACAGGTCCAGAGGTCAGGGTCCAAGGCCCCACATTTCCTGCTCAGCATTGCAGCCCGAGGTGGAGCAGACAGAACACAAGCCTGGCCTTCAGGCTGCACTTCCTCCCAGGGCTCTGCTGCTCCTTGCGGGACCTGACCCCACAGGGCCGCCGATTCCTCCGTGGACAGGCAGCTCCTAAGCTCTGGGGGCCCCGGGCGCAGTGCCTGGCTATGGGCAGGCGCCCATGGGATGCCGCTTTGTAGAGGGGTGGAGGGGAAACAGAAAAGCCATTCACTCACTCAATTCTGGGGGCTGAGTTTGCCAAGCTTTTGCCTTGGGCTGGAAGCTCCTTGTAGTAAGAGGCTGGAAGGAGGGAGTGGGGGAGAGAGGACAGCAGGGACCTAGGGGAAAGGGAGAGGCTGGTCTCAGGGGAGGTGAGGGCCACCGCTCTGAGCCAGATTTCGTGCCTTGGTGGCAGCCAGTCACTTTCCTGCCCCCACCTCTCTGCTCAGAGTCTCCACCACCTTCTTCCCCCAGCCACTTAGGAGGCACGGATGGAAGATTCTAGTCGATTCTAGTCGATTGCCGGCCTCCCCATCCTGCAGTCCCCTTGGCCTCCCACTTAGCTCAGACCTTCAGCTTCCCTTGCTCCCCAGCTGCCCGCCAGCCTACTCTTTCTGTGCCACTCTTCACACCAATACTGGTTTTGTCTCTAGAATATAGAGCTGGGTATGGAATACTGGATCCCATCGTTTCTGGCTTCAGAGCCGTCAACGGCCCTCACGGCCTATGAGCTGAAGCTCAAGCTTCTTAGAGGCCTTTCAAAGCCTTTCAGACTCAGACCTCAGTTCCCTGTGTCGGCTTCTGGGACACCATTCATTCCCCTGTTTGGCCTCTAGTCCCAATTAAGTGAGTGTCCCACCTGCCACCGTGCCTTTGCTTCACCGTTCCCCTGTGTGCCATGCTTTTCTCCACCTCTGCCTGACACACATCTTTCTGTCCCTGCAAGGCTGGGACCCCTCAAGGACGAGATGCCTAGCCTTTGTGCCTGTGCAGAAACGTGGTGTGGCCAATTGCCCTGGAGCCGCCGAGCTCCCAGCCCCCCTCCCCCAGCCCCTGGGTGCTCCTCTGTCACCTTGCTGGAGTGCCATGTGGGACTCGCTCCCTGTCCCCATCATTCTCTATTCTTTTTTTTTTTTAATATTTTATTTATTTATTTGTCAGAAAGAGAGAGAGAGAGAAAGCACAAAGCAGGGGGAGCAGCAGGCCTCCCCGCTGAGCAGGAAGCCCAACATGAAACTCGATCTCAGGACCCTGGGATTATATAACCTGAGCTGAAGGAGACGAATAATCAGTTGAACCACCCAGGCATCCCGTATTCTCTATTCTAATACGAAGTCAGGTTTCCTCTGATTTTTCTGAGGAAATGACCACATCTTGCACAAATAAACGGTACTTATCTTTTCCTATCCGATATGTATACTTTTTTATCCTGTCATATTTCATGGCCTAGACCCTCCAGGCAATGGGGAATAGAAGAAATGATAGTGCATACTCTTGTCTTGTTCTGATCTTCCTAGAAATTCTCCTCACTCGCCATACTCAATGGTGGGCTGCAGACGGCTCCCACTGCAGGAGAGCTGACTGTTCACTTTTCAGGAATTCTGTGAGCTGGTCATTAAACTATCGGTGGCTGGAAATGGGAGAGGGCGGGGGTCATTTAAACCGCAGAAACCAGCAAGCGTTACAGATCAGAGTTTCCCCAGCTCAGCATTCACGGGTACACCATGGCCATTAGCCTTTATTTTCTACATCTCAACTATCATCAGGAAAAGGTCATCAACGTCTGACACAGGATAACACAACAACACACATACCATGCATGAATGAATAATTACAAATGAGGTCAAAATTTAAAATAGAGAGCCTCAAATATAGCTAAATTGACCCCCACTAGGTAAGAAGGAGGTCTGAGTACTGATAAGAATCAGAGATCAGAGAAGCTTGTATATAACAGAACAGGTTCAATATGGTTACGACACTGCTGCTATTGTTTGGTGAGCTTAGCTCTATCTCCTTGAATTAGAAGAAAGACCCACAGATGTTGGGGATCTGGCAGTGGGGATGGCCCAGGAATGGGCTGGGTCCCAGCGATGCGGCCAGGAGAGGGAAAGAGCAGACACCAAAGTGAGAAAAAAACAAAACAAAACAAAACAAAACAAAACAAACCAAACCAAACCCTGGGTTTGAATCCTGACTCCATCACTTCTTGCCATGAGACCTCATGGCAAATCATTTCATCTCTGGAGCCTCGCCCCTACCCCCGTCTGTGAAATGGGATACAGAGACCTGTCTCACCCTCATGGGCCAGCAGAGGAGGGTTGCCCACTCCCCTAGGCCCTCTCTGGCTTCTCTCATTTCAGATCAGCGGGTCCACGGGGGTTCTGGACATACAGAGAGGTGCTCCATCCCATGCCAGAGTCCCCTAGTGTCCCTGAGCTCAACGAGCTCCTCTGAGGCTCGATCACAGGCCCTCTTCGCCCCTACCTTTGGGGCTTCGAGATCTGGGGAAGGGAAGCAAGAAGGAAGAACGGAGACCACAGGCAGGGGGAGGCCAGTGTGGGCGAGGCCAGTGTGGCCGCGGCTAGGGGGCGCTGTGGAGCGGGTCTGGGGTGCTGCACAATGGTGGGTCCAGGCTGTGGAATCCTCGGGAATAGTTCTGACTCCAAAGAGGGAGCCTTTTTCATTCTGTGGGCTGCACATCTCATCCCCAGCCCATGCAATCTCTCTCCCACCTCTGGGCAAAGAGGAAAGGCACTGAGCTGGGAGTTTAACAGATCTGCGTGGTATGACCTTGTCAAAGAGCAGTCAAGTCTCATGCTGCACTGTCCCTGCTCCCAGGACAGCTGAGCACTTGACCAGCATCATCTCACTGAGCCCTTGACCCCCCCCGCCACCAGGAGGGTGGTACAAGTGCTACACCTGTTGACGAGCGGGAGACAGGGTCTGCCTCTGCTCAGCGACCCATCTGTCCCTCCTCCCCTCTGTATCACTTGTCCCCCATGCAGGGAAGCAGAGATATGTGTTACCTGGAAAGACAAGCAGAGAGACCAGGACAGACTCATCTCGCCCCAGTTTGGAGACCCCACAGTAGTACTTTCCAGAGTCCTGCAGGGTGAGCTTCCTCAGGGTCACGTGGAGTGTGAGCGTCTGGGGGCTGTCTTGGATGGACACCCTGCCCTCCGTCGTCTCCTGGCCATCTTCTCCTGCATAGATGGTGTTCGAGCAACGGGACAGGAGGAACCCGCCCTGCTTGCACCAGTACTTCTGGTGTGTCCTGAGCTCCTCCTGGTAAGTGCACTGCAAGGACACCGTGTCACCTTCAAACCCACTGATCTCCTTGGGGCCCACCATGGCTCCATAACCTGAAACCATAGCAGGGATGGAGGTCAGAGTTCCGAGGACCAAGTACCATGGTCAAGACCAACAAACTCCTCAGTCACTCCCTTCTGTGGCAGTCCCAGAAGGGTTGGTTGTACCTTCCCACCAAGCGAGACTGGGACGGGGCTGTTGCTGTGTCCTAAGACCCTAACACCCTAAACACCCTAAAACTGGCGTATGGAAGGGTGGTGATGGGGAAGCTCGAGATTCAGACAGCCTGGAGGTTGAATCCCAGCACTGCCTCATAGCAGCTGTGTGACCCTGGGAAGTTGCTTGCCTTCCTTGGGCATCTGGGTTTTCCCATCTATAGATGATGATGATGATGATGATGATGATGGTGGTGGTGATGATGGTGATGATGATGATGATGATGATAAAGTCCAGGTACATTGAAATTAAGACGCTCTCGTATGTAAGATACACTATAATTTTATATACCGCTAAAAAAAAGCACTGTCACTTGAACAATTGTCATCCTTTATAAGACACATCCTGACATTTGATGTTAAAAGGTTGAAAAAAAAAAGAGGCAGACCCGTGAACTGATGAATCAGGACAATGCCTTATCTCTCAGGGTTGTTGTGAGTGGCACAGTAGAGGTGCAAGAAATATTTGCAGAGTTTACCATGGCAACCGTGTACAGGGTGTCTTGTCTGCCTTCAGGCTGGGTGCAGAGTAGGAAAATAAAGATGAGAGAGGTAAAGCTTCCCTCCTAGCCACCTAATCAGAAGGGTTTGGAGCCCAGACGTCTGGAGAAAAGCAGGCTCCGCGTTTCAGAAACAGCTAGTACCTGTACCCCTGCCCCGCCCCCCTCCCCCCAGTGGTATGAGGACCAGTGCTGTGGGGGTGAGACCCGGAAGGATCAGGCAGCAGTGGGTCGCGAGAATGAAAGAATAGGTTCTCTCTGCCAGCTTGGGCATGAGCCCCACCTCCCCTCCCCACTCCACCCTCTCCCACCCCATCTCACCTGGGAGCAAGAGGCAGCCCCATACCAGGATGAGGGCCCACATGGTGGGCGCTGGACATGCAGGAGCACACGCGGAAACTGGGAGCTCCTCTCAGAAACCGCGCGGGGCTTTAACTTCCTCCAGAGGCACAGGAGGATGAAGGGGGGAGGGGCCGCGCAGGGTCCCCCTCCCTGCGCAGAGGGAGGCGCCTCTGCGATTCCCTTTACTTACCCTAGGCGCTTGCCAGCCAGCGGGGATTATCGCCTCTCCAACCCCCAAACCACCCAAGCACCTCTCCCAAACCCGTACCCCTTGAGGAGGGGGGGGGTCTTAACCATGTCTACCCCCAGAGGGTCTGTGTGCAGACCAAGAATTCAGGCAGTCCAAGAATGAAAAAATTACATACTGACTTTTATTAACCTTTAAGGGATTAATCTTTTTCCTTCTATTGTGCTAGCATTGTCTGTGACTTTGTCACCAAAAAAATCAGCCACTGGCACATCAAGTCGCCGATAGCTTGAAATATCGTATGTGCTTCTCACTACTTGGAAAATAATTAGTTACCAGGCCTGTCACTAGAGCTGGTTACTGAAAGCATTAATAAAGCCCATTTATTTACTATATCACACATTTATAAATATTTTGATAACCACTTCAACATTATTGGCTTTCTTTTAGGCATATATATATTATTTTATATATTTAAAAGACGGTTATTCCGAGGGGCGCCTGGGTGGCTCAGTGTGTTAAAGCTTCTGTCTTCGGCTCAGGTCATGATCCTGGGGTCCTGGGATCAAGCCCCCCCGCATCGGGCTTTCTGCTCAGCGGGGAGCCTGCTTCCTCCTCTCTCTCTCTCTGCCTGCCTCTCTGCCTACTTGTGATCCCTCTCTGTCAAAAAAATAAATAAAATCTTTTTTTTTTAAAGACTGTTATTCCGAGACGAGGCCCATAAGCTTTACCAGACTGCTAAGTGGTCAATGGTACAGAGGTTCAGGGTCCCTCTGGCAGTGCCCCCTCCTTCCTCCGTCGCTTCCCGGAGGACGCAGTACCGCTTTTGGTCACCAGGAGGCGCTGCGAAAGGGGAGAAGGGAAGCCCAAGGGCTGGGCAGAGCGGGATACCGGGAAGCACGTTCGAGCCACGTTGCAAGGTCGGGTCTCCCCATCCGCCTTGAGTTGTCTGGGCATTTAAAAAAGCGAATTAGCAAGTTCTTATCACAAAATTGAATCCTCCTTTTTAAAAAATATTTTATTTATTTATTTGACAGACAGGGATCACAAGTAGGCAGAGAGGCAGGCAAAAAGAGAGGGGGAAGCAGTCTCCCTGCTGAGGGGAACCCGATGTGGGGTCCTGGGATCATGACCTGAGCTGAAGGCAGAGATTTTAACCCACTGAGCCACCCAGGCGCCCCAACAAAGGAAACAGAACACACACGCACACTAGAGGGAGCCCTGACACATAGTTTTTCAAAATAGCTCTGTGGTTGGGGTGTGTGTGGGGGGAAGGGGGTTTGATTGCAAAGTTCATACCGGTTGCAAGCAAAATTTTACACAATTCAGGAACGTTAAAAAAAAAAAAAAGAATAGGACTGTTTCCTGTAATTCCCCCTCTCCTTTGGAAAACCAGGGTTAACATTTAGCGTATGTGCTTCTACTTGTACAATTGACAGTTTTCTCATTTGCTGGGTTAATATTTGAAGCATTAACTCAGTTGTTCTGGGAGGAGAGATTGTGTGCAGTGTGTGTGTGAATGTGAATGTGTGTGTGTGTGTGTGTGAGAGAGAGAGAGAGAGAGAGAGAGAGATTTGGACAATGTAAGGAGACATGTCTCAATTTCATAATGACTAGGGGGCACTGCTGGTGTTGAATGAGCAGGGACCCCAGGCTCTGATTCCATCACATGTACAGACTACAAAAGGTTGGGCGCCTGGGTGGCTCAGCCAGTTAAGCCTCTGCCTTTGGCTCAGGTCATGATCCCAGGACCCTGGGATCACGTCCCACTGCCTGCTCAGCAGGGAGCCTGCTTACCCTTCTCCTCCCACTTGTGTTCTCTCTCCCCATCTCTGTCTCGATCTCAAATAAATAAATAAAATATCTTTAATAAATGAAATATTTTAAAAAACATCAAAAATTAATCAGTTTTTGCCGTTTTAAAAACACAGATTAAAATCGTATTTATTGTAGTCTTTGATCATCATCTCTCTCTTTTCTGTTTTTGTCCTTCTACAGAATAAATTCTGATCTTCTTACTTTTCTTAAGTCCTAAGTGATTTATTTTAAGCACCAGCAAGTATCTGACACTTCACTGTTTTCTAGTGTCATGGGGCCTGAGCACTGACATTTTGAAATATGTGTTATTTGGTTACAAATTGTTTTCCTTTTATTTTTTTCCCTCTATTACTGTCCAGGTATGGTATTATGATTTTTAAAAATTAAGTGTACAAGGAGTCATATTGTTTATGGTTGTCATGTATCGAAAGTAAAGAAAGTGGTACCCAAAATTGTATTTTTATGAAGACAGTTTTGGGTCCCATATGTATCATCCCTGCTTCCTTCATGCATATTTAAAAAAATATTTTATTTATTTATTTGACAGATAGAGATCACAAGTAGGCAGAGAGGCAGGCAGAGAGAGAGGAAGGGAAGTAGGCTCCCTGCTGAGCAGAGAGCTGATGCCATCCCAGGACCCTGGGATCATGACCTGAGCCGTCCTTCATGCGTATGTCAAAGTCCTTCCTTCTACACTCCCAGCCCTGCACCTAGCTGGGAGCAAGGCTTGAGGACTCCATTAGAAACAGATCATAAGGTTCAAAAATAGTGCATGAGTTGGGGAGAAGGGTCTCAACTGAAGCATTGGTGTGGGTGCTGCAGTGAGTCCTGCCCCCCTTGGGTATACGGGCATACGAGAAGCAGTGGATTGACCTCCTCTCTCCCTGGGTTTGGGGATCTGAGAGGAAAGCGCATTTGTGTCCTGCTTCCTATGGGAGAGCAGTGAGGCAAAAGGGCTCCTGACCTTGTGGCTCTCTGGTGGCCTCCTCACATCATGATGGCATTTGTGAGCCTGGAGATGTCAAGGGTGGGGTGATGGGATGGGCAGCAATTAGGGAGAAGCAGCCACTCCAGAGCCCCTAGGAAGTGGAGAGCCCAGTGGATGCTGGCTTGGGCAAGTAACAGTAAAGGCTGCTCCCTACTTTTCTAGGTCCTGGTGGTAATTAACAACCTTCAAGACTTAGAACCACCCTTGGGAGAAGGGAGAATGGGAGAGAACTCTCACGTTTCCCTGGAGTCCTCT
The DNA here is from genome assembly GCF_011764305.1 of Mustela putorius furo. Classification (NCBI taxonomy): domain Eukaryota; kingdom Metazoa; phylum Chordata; class Mammalia; order Carnivora; family Mustelidae; genus Mustela; species Mustela putorius. Next base: position 2,314,368 of record NW_025421399.1, on the reverse strand, counting down.
GAGAAAACCTGCATTGAAACTGAAGACCCAGCTTTGGGGTGGCAGTTAGCGAGGTCTGTTATCGGGCCAGACAACATCCGGCCAGACAAGAGCCCAGCTCGCCCGTCCCCCAGGTCTGCTCCCCTCTGCATTGGACTTGCTCGGACTAAGTCACTTCCTCTGTTCGAAGATGGTGATTTTTTTTCCCTCTTAGGTCAGAGTTTCTCGACATCAGCACTACCGACCTTTTGGGCTAGATGATTCTATGTTAGGAGGGGCTGTCCCATGCATTGTAGGGTGTTTAGATGCTGATTGTGACCATCAAAAATGGCTCTAAACATTGTCAAATGTCCCTCTAGGAGGCAAACCTACTCTGGGTTGAGAGCTTCTACCTTAGAGGATGACTGAATCCATGAAAAAAAAATTATAAGCTGTGTAAATTGTGTTTGCACAGGTGTGTTCACAAGGCTTTGGATAGAGCAGAGTGGGCAGAATTAGGTCGAGTTTCTACAGTCTCGGACAGTGCTAGAAGACTGCAGACCTCCCCCCACCGTGGGGCTGGGGCTGTCCCTGTCACACCCCAGCCATAGAGGCCGTCCAGAACGAGTACTCTGCAGGCGAGCCAGCTCCCAGGAGAGAGAGAGAAGAATAGAGAGCTGGGCGAGTCATGCCTTGTTTCTCCTTCCAAGTTCATCAAGCCAGTAATGAAAGGCATGGGGGGAGACACCGAGGGTGTTATGCCAGTGGGCCTCTCCCTTCTTGGAAGGAAACATCAGGAGTGCGAATGAAATGTCCCCCACTAAGATGCAATGAGCCACAGGCTGGGAGAAGCCTACTTGAATCCCTGACTCACTGCTTGGGAGAAAGCCGCCCCGACAGCTCCCCAGTCTGCAGCAGACTTGGTGTGAGCCACAGACAGACTTCCAAGTGTTTAGCCACTGAGATCTTACAGTTTGTTTGTTGCTGTGTCATAGCCGAAACCACAGGAGAAGTCGTTTTCTCGCCCACATCCCATTCTCTAGCCCACCTACGGCTCCCACAGCCCCAGCCTGTTGCGAACTCAATCTTTCAACCTCCTCCCCTGAAACAAATCTGAAAACTCCTTTTGAGATTTTATGTTGACTCAGTGACGGACTTTTTAGTTCTAGGAAGGATGGTGAGATGAAGGCAGAGGGCGGCCCAGAACGCGGGTGATTAAAACCATCTTCCATCAGAAGTGGGATGAAACAGACATATATTTTAAAATCTTTGCAAGATCTTTGAAAGCTAAATGTAGTAATGGGGTACCTTGAATTAGATCCCCGAATAGAGAAAGGATATGAGTAGACAAACTAGTGAAATCCTGATAAAAGTCTGGAGTTTCCTTAAGAGTAACCTACACATGTCAGTTGCATCATTGCAACAAATGTATCAGGTTATACAAGATGTTAATATCAGGGGGAAACAGTGAAGGATGTTCAGGTATTTTTTTTTAAAGATTTTATTTATTTATTTGACAGACAGAGATCACAAGTAGGCAGAGAGGCAGGCAGAGAGAGAGAGGGAAGCAGGCTCCCCGCTGAGCAGAGAGCCCGATGCGGGACTCGATCCCAGGACCCTGAGATCATGACCTGAGCCGAAGGCAGCGGCTTAACCCACTGAGCCACCCAGGCATCCCTGTTCAGGTATTTTCTATACTATCTTCGCAATGTTTCTGTATATCTAAAATTATTTCACAATAGAAGGGTTTTTTTCTTTTTCTTTCTTTCTTTCTTTTATTTTTTTAAGCAATCAGTGATGAGTGAACATGAGTGTGAGAGGTTACCAGGCTGAGGTCTGCAAGTAGAAATCCAGAAAGAGGAGCTGAGTGTGCAAGGTGCTTTTGTCCTTGAGAATATGTACTGATTCAGAAGCAGCCTCAGAAAGGATGAGCTAGGAGTCTATGGCCCTCCGAGAGTGGGGAATGTGGTATATGTATTTTTATCACATTAGGCTAGAACCCCAAAGGGCTACACTTTGGGAGAAGGATCAACTGCAAAAAACAGACCACTGTGGACTTTCACTCAGCCTCTTGCCATTTAGGTGTCTCTGAAAGCTTCAAGCTTTAAACTTGAATTTAAAATGGTCCTGTTCGGGGTGCCTGGGTGGCTCAGTGGGTTAAACCTCTGCCTTTGGCTCAGGTCATGATCTCAGGGTCCTGGGATGGAGCCCCATGTTGGGCTCTCTGCTCAGCAGGGAGCCTGCTTCCCAGTCTCTCTCTCTCTCTCTCTCTCTGCCTGCCTCTCTGCCTACTTGTGATTTCTCTCTTTGTCAAATAAATACATAAAGTCTTAAAAAATATAAAAATAAATAAAAATAAAATGGTCCTGCACTGGGGCGCCTGGATGGTTCAGTGGGTTGAAGCCTCTGCCTTCGGCTCAGGCTCTGATCCCAGGGTCCTGGGATTGAGCCCTGCATCGGGCTTTCTGCTCGGCAGGGATCCTGCTTCCCTTCTGACTCTGCCTGCCTCTCTGCCTACTTGTGATCAATGTCTGTCAAATAAATAAATAAAATCTTTAAAAATAAAATAGTCTTGTTCTGGTAACACCCTCCTTACTCCTACATCCAGACAAAGATACCAATGCAGAATCCTTTCTGGAGGAAAATAGCATCAGCTTGAGTCTCCAGTTATTGTAAAAATTGTTTTTGCAAATCCAATCCAATATAACGTCGAAGACAACCAGCTGTATGGGGAGACAAGACTCCATCAGCGAGACCGCCTGGAGGTAGCTGAGCACAGACACAGACTCGTGGAAGCGCCAGATGTTGAAAATAGCAGGACCAGCCGTAACACAAGAATTCTTACTCTGTTCAGGGCAGTACAAGTCAAGCTTGAAATGTTGGGCAGACGAGTGGAAAATATACAAAATGACAGAGCAGATCTGAAGAAGAACGACATAAAATTCCAAGACTGAAAAAACCTGTGATAATGAAAGTGAAGAATCCAATGCCTGAGGTTTAGATTAGACACAGTTGAAACAGTCCCAGTGAACTGAAAGATGGGTCAGAAGAAACCATCTGGAAGGAAGAACTGAGAAAGGAAAGGATGATAAACAGAGGAGGTAAGAGAAATGGGGAATCAAATGAGAATGTCTAGAATACAGTTTACTGGAGACTCGGGGAGAAAGAAGACAGAAGATGTGACCCAGCAGTCTTGAAAAAAATAATCGCAAAGAAGTTTCCAATTGTGATGAAACATGCGGTATGTTTTTTCACACATTGTATGGGGTGTGTGTGTGTGTGTGTGTGTGAGTGTGTTTCTTTTTTTCAATATTTTATTTATTTGACAGAGTGTGCGCACAGCAGGGGGAGCAGGAGGCAGAGGAAGAGGGAGAATCAGACTCCCCACTTAGCAGGAAGCCTGATGTGGGGCTCGATCCCAGGACTCTGGGATCATGACCTGAGCCGCAGGCAGATGCTTAACTGACTGAGCCACCCAGGTGCCCTGTGTGCGTGTTTCTTATAGGGCTGCTAGAGCTGGCAGCCCAGGGCATGGGCCCCTCTTGCCTGGGTCCAAAGGAGGTACAGTATGGACAGCTGATGGGTGACAGGAAACACAGTAGAGTAGAGGGGAAAGGGTGGTCTTTTAATCTTTTCATCTAACTAATAAAAGATTATGCTCAGTGAAGGAAGCCAGGCTTACAAAAGACACGTTGTATGATTCCATTTAGAAAACTTACAAACAGACCAGAAAAATGGTATTGTATTGGGATACATACATTTAGATGGTAAAACCAGAAAGCAGAAGTAATTACTATAGATGTCAGGTGCGTGCTGGCGGGGAGGGGGCCCTGTATTCCCCTCGGCGCCTCCCCCCCACTCCCGCAGGTGGTGGCTCCATGAGTGTTCACTTTTCACTGATTTGGGACATTGTCTTGTTCACGTACTTTCCTGTGTGCCCATCCTGTTTCACAAACCAAAACTGTGTTTTTGAGGGGGAGTGACAAAAATAATAAATAGGAAAAGTTATCAGGAAAAAAAACCAATTACAAGTACTTTCCCTGGTTCTCCTTGAGCGGTAAAATCGCCCTTTCTTCAGACCCTTCTTCTTACCCTCTTGATGCTTGTCTGGGAAGGAGCCCCTTTCTCCTCTTGGAATGATTCCCTGTTCCCTTCCGTGTCTGGGCTGAGTGCCAAACCAAGGGAGGCAGACCTGTAGCCTCAAGGGTTCTTTGTTTCACCTCTTTGAGGATCACTGGCATTCTCTCTTTTTCAGAGGTGCTTCCTCTCCCCACCTCTGCCTGTAAAGATAGACTCCAAGCACCTGGGTGGTTCATTCCGTTAAGTGTCTGCCTTACACTCAGGTCATGATCCTGTGGTCCTGGGATAGAGCCCCGCCCGCACTGGACTCTGCTCAGCGGTCTGCTTCTCCCTCTCTCGCTGCATCCTGACCAAGCCCTGGCTCGGGGACGCCACCCCCGCCTGCCCATCTTGGCCAACTGTTCCCTGAGTCACCTTCTTTGTTCTGGGGTGCAAGCCTCTCGCTAGCTCTCCACCCAAACATCCCTCTCTTTCTCTCTGCCTACTTCTCCTTCCAGCCTGCTTCCCCAAATATCCCCAGGGCTAAAGGACAGGTACATATAAACATTTTGGTAAATAATGTGCTAAATGCTCTTCCAGAAAGTTTGCACCAATTAACACTCCTTCCAATATAAACCTGTTGATTTCCCAACATCCTTGACCGCATTAGTCATCCACAAACTTACACATTTTTGTGTCTTAGTAGGTGAAAAGGGACATACATCACTTTTTATTTTGGTTTAGAATCCTTTCATCTTGAGTCAAGTTGGGCATCTTTTTGTATGTTTATTGTATCTTTTTCTTCTGTAGCAAAGTATTTTTTAGCCATTTTCCTTTTTTCCCCACCTTTTTGATTTATGGGAATGCTTGTAAATTCAGGAATTTAAATATTGATCATAGAGCATGACATATCCTCCCATGTTACAAATAATATATTTTGTCCATAAAAGTGTTTACATTTCACTTAGTCACACAGATCTTTTTCTTTATAGATTTGGGTTTAGATTTGAGCTTAGAATGGCCTTCCCTCACTCCAAGATTATAAAAATAAATCCACTGGAGAAGTATTTTGGTGTGAGGAGTGAGGTGGGGATCCAGCTTTCTTTTTTTCCTTATTGCATACGGAGTAGCTAGTTGTCCCCACACTATTTTTTTTTTAGTAATTCCTCCCCCCACACTTATTTATAATGTCATCTTTTAAAAAAGTTAAATTACCATATACATGAGGATTATTTCTGCACTTTCTGGTCTGTTCTATTTGTCTAGCTGTTGATGGTTTCTTCAGTACTAAACTTTAAAAAGTTGTTTTCGTGTCAGAAATGTTTCATATCAGATGGGGCTAGCACCTGGCACACCACCCCACCTGGTCCTATAACTTCTTTTCTAGAACTTTCCTGCTGCTCACCAAGGCTCATTTTTCTGATGAATTTTGGGAGCATTTTATTTTATTTGTTAAGATTTTATTTATTTACTTCAGAGAGAGAGAGCAAGCACAAGCAGGGAGAGCATCAAGCAGAAGGAGAAGCAGGCTCCCCACAGAGATCCCAATGTGGGGCTCTATACCAAGACACTGGGGTAATGACCTGAGCTGAAGGCAGACACTTTACTGACTCAGCCACCCAGGTGCCCTGAATTTTGGTAGCATTTTAAGTTTCCTCTGAAGATCCTTAAAAAAAAAAAAAAGATTTTATTTATTTATTTGACAGAGATCACAAGTAGGCAGAGAGGCAGGCAGAGAGAGAGGGGGAAGCAGGCTCCCCGCTGAGCAGAGCTCCTAATTTGGGGCTCAATCCCAGGACCCTGAGACCATGACCCGAGCTGAAGGCAGAGGCTTAACCCACTGAGCCACCTAGGCACCCCTGAAGATCCTTTTTATACTTCAGTTGCGATTATATCAGGTTTGGAGAGGATTTTACAACATTAAGCTATCCTTTTCTGAATCTTTTGAGTTACCATTTGTTGTATACATGTTTTAATAGTTTTTTAAATGTCCCTCCCCCCCATACATCAGTAAGTATTCAATCTTTTGGTTACTCTCATTATGCAATTTTTTTCTTTCATTATACTTTATAATTATTTGTCTCTGTTCATAAAAAAGTCATCAAATTTGTAATATGAATTGCATATTCTGCTCTCTTTATCTCCTCAGGACTTCTATTTCTATTTATTTTAATTTTTTAAAATTTTTATTATTTATTTTTAAAGATTTTATTTATTTATTTGACAGAGATCACAAGTAGGCAGAGGGGCAGGCAGAGAGAGGGGGAGACACTCTCCCTGCAGAGCAGAGAGCCTGCTGTGGGGCTCGATCCCAGGACCCTGAGATCATGACCTGAGCCGAAGGCAGAGGTTTGACCCACTGAGCCACCCAGGCACCCCAAAATTTTTATTTATTTTTTTAAAAGATTTTATTTATTTATTCGAGAGAGAGACAGAGGGAGTGCAAGTAGGGGGAGTGGCAGAAGCAAACTTCCCACTGAGCAGGGAACCCCCCTACCCCGACATGGGGTGCGATCCCAGGACCCTAGGATCAAGACCTGAGCTGAAGGAATGCTTAACTGACTGAGTCACCCGGGCACCCTATGCTTCTCTTTTTCCCCCAAACATCCAAACATATTGGCCACCACACCCAGAGCAGTATTAAATAACTGGTGGTAATGGCAGATACCTTGAGTTCAACTATAATGTTCATGCACAGTTAGGGCTGACATGGCTTCTTGGCCAACTGATTCCTTCTTGTTATAAAATATCCCCCTTCTCCTTGGCACCATTCCTCGTTTTGAGGTCTATCTTTGCCGGACATTAAAGTAGTCACTTCATCTTTCTTAATTAGTATCTTCAGGGCAAATCTTTTTTCCTTCGTTTTCTTTCTTTCTTTTTTTTTTTTTTAAAGATTTTATTTATTTACTTGACAGAGAGAAATCACAAGTAGACGGAGAGGCAGGCAGAGAGAGAGGGAAGCAGGCTCCCTGCTGAGCAGAGAGCCCGATATGGGACTCGATCCCAGGACCCTGAGATCATGACCTGAGCCGAAGGCAGTGGCTTAACCCACTGAGCCACCCAGGCGCCCCTCCTTCATTTTCTTTTATCACATCTGTATTTTTATATTCAAAGTGAGTTTCTGGGGCGCCTGGGTGGCTCAGTTGGTTGGACGACTGCCTTTGGCTCAGGTCATGATCCTGGAGTCCCGGGATCGAGTCCCACATCGGGCTCCCAGCTCCATGGGGAGTCTGCTTCTCCCTCTGACCTTCTCCTCGCTCATGTTCTCTCTCACTGTCTCTCTCTCAAATAAATAAATTAAAAAATCTTTAAAAAAAAATGTCAAAGTGAGTTTCTTCTAGCTAGCATACAGTTAAGTTTTGCTTTTTTCAATCCAGCCTGATGATCCCTTATAATTTGGAGGTAGCCGTCCATTGACTTTTTACAAAAAACAACTTTATTGAGATATAATTAACATACCATAAAACCTCTCCATTTAAAGTGTACAATTCAATGGTTTTTAGTATACACAGAGATTGACTAGTGGAATTTTTAGTAGATTCACAGGGATTGGTATATTCCACAGACGGTTGTAAAACCAGCACCATAATCTAATTTTAGAGCATTTTCATTATCTTTTTTTTTTTTTTTTTTTTTTTTTTTTTAAGATTTTATTTATTTGACAGAGAGAAATCACAAGTAGGCAGAGAGGCAGGCAGAGAGAGAGAGAGAGGAGGAAGCAGGCTCCCTGCTGAGCAGAGAGCCCGATGCGGGACTCGATCCCAGGACCCCGAGATCATGACCTGAGCCGAAGGCAGCGGCTTAACCACTGAGCCACCCAGGCGCCCCCATTTTCATCATCTTAAAGAGAACGCTGGTACCCATCAGCATTCACCCCTCACCTTCATTCCCCCAGCCTAGGCAACCATATCTCTTTCTCTCTGTACATTTGCTTATTCTGGGTTTTTCATATTCATGGAATCATACAATGTGTGGTCTTTTTTGAATGACTTCTTCCATTTACCCTCATGTGTTGAGGTTCTTTTGGCACGTATCAGGACTTCATTTCCTTTTTATTATTTCATTTCTTTTTATCCCATTGTATTGTGATGCCCCGTTTTATGTATCCATTTATTAGTTGATAGACATAGGTTGTTTTGTTGTTTTTTTTTTCCCCACGTTTTGGCTATCACGAATAATGCTGCTTGAACCCTCTTGTGCAGGCTTTTGTGTTTTCATTTTCATCTCTCGGGTACATATCTAGGAGTGGAGTTGCTGGATCATATGGTAATTCTATGTTTAACCTTCGTAGGTTTAACTTTTAACCTATGTTCACCTTCATTTTTGAAAGATATTTTTAAAAAATCATGTATGGAAGCATCTATGGAGATAATATTAATTTCCCCTTTTTATTCTATTCATAGATTACTCTATTTGGAGTTACAGTAGTCAATTTCCAAATAGCAAACCATTAAATTTCCAAATACTAAGCACTTTCAAAAAATATACCCTACTTAATCATGGTGTAGTATTCTTTGGGTGTCCTGGTAAAATTGCTCACACAGCTTTCAGGATTTTTTTCTTGAGTGAGATAGGTTGTGGGTTGGGTTTCTTTGTTTTTTCTTTTCTCTCACAGGTTTTCATCTCAATGCTACGTTTACTTCATAAAAAGAATTTTGAAGATTTCCTTCTGTTTCTATGTTTTAGAAGAGGTATGGATACCTGTTGAAGTGTTTGGTTGAATTCTCCTGCACAACTATCCAGTGCTATCGGAGGGATCAATTTTTTAACAACTCTACTCTATTTTTTTTTTTTAATTTTAACTAGGCTCCACATCCAGCATAGGGCTTGACCTCATGACCCTGAGATAGAGTCACATGCTCTACTGACTGAGCCAGCCAGAGACCCCAACCATTCTACTCTATTGAAATGGGTCTGTTCCTATTTCTCCCTCTTCTTGGGTAATTTAACTAATACGCATAATAGTAGTAATACTCTGGGTTTCTGAACCAGTCAAGTCCTCTGAGTGCAGTGACAGCATCAAGATCACAACACCCCAGGAATCATGCAGTATGTATTTTCCTGTCTGTCTTCTTTTTTTCTTTTTAGAATATTTATTTATTTATTTGCAGAGAGAGAGAGAGATTACAAGTAGGCAGAGAGGCAGGCAGAGAGAGAGAGGGGAAGCAGGCTCCCCACTGAGCAGAGAGAGAGGGGAAGCAGGCTCCCCACTGAGCAGAGAGCCTGATGCGGGGCTCGATCCCAGGACCCTGGGATCATGACCTGAGCTGAAGGCGGAGGCTTAACCCACTGAGCCACCCAGGCACCCCTGTCTGTCTTCTTTCATTCAGCATAATATATCTTAACATTCACCCACATTGTTGCATACTGGGGATATTCTTTGAATAGTAGCTTGTTTCTTTTTATTTATTTAAAGGATTTTATTTATTTATATCACACACACACACAGACATCAAGAGAGGGAACACAAGCAGGGGGAGTAGGAGAGGGAGAAGCAGCCTTCCTACTGAGCAGGGAGCCTGATGGGATGCTTGGCTGGATCCCAGGGCCCTGGGACCATGACCTGAGCTGAAGGCAGAGATGCTTAAGGACTGAGCTACCCACGCGCCCCATGAATAGTAGCTCATTTCTTTTTAACGATGAGCAAATATACCACCGTGTGGGTATACCACAGTTCATCCGCTCATTCGCTGAAGGACATCTGGGTTGTTCTCCATTTTTGATTATTATGAATAAAGATGCACTGGATAGTCTTATACGGCTGTTGTGGCCAGATGGCTTTATTTCTTTAGGATGACTATCAAGGAATGGAATTGCTGGATCACACAGTAGATGTGTATTTAATTTTTCAAAGTAGATGCAAAACAGTTTCCAAAGTGGTGGTACCATGTTAGAGGCACATAATAGTTGGGAGAGCTGCAGCTGGCAACTCTGTGCTCCACACACAGTGATACCTGCTGATGGCTGTAATTTACATTTCTTGATAACAAATGATACGGGATGAGCACTTTCTTTTATGCCTATTGGCTATTTATATATTTTCTTTTGTGAAGTGTGTGTTCACATCTTTTGCCTGGTTTTGTTTGTTGGTTGGCCGTGTTGTTTGTCTTTTTATTATTGAGTTGCAGGATTTCTTTATTCCAGATACGGGTCCTTTGTCAGATATATCTGCTAAGAGTATTTTCTCTCAGTATGTGGCTTGCCTATTTCTTGACAGCATTTTTTGATAAACGGAAGTTTTAAATTTAGATGAGATCCACTGATCAATTTTTTTAGGGTCTCTGCTTTTGATGTCCTTTCTAAGAAAATCTTTGCTTACCAAAAGATTGAGAAGATAGTCTCCTATGTTTTCTTCTAGAAGATTTATCAATTAAGTTTATGTTTTGGATTATGGTCCCTCTTAAATTGACCTTTGTGTGTGGTGTGAGATAGGGATGGCAGTTCCCCCTCCCCCCACCTCCCATGAATATCCAGTTGTTCCAGCATCATTGTTGGTGCGCTCATTAAAAATCATTTGATCCGGGGTGCCTGGGTGGTTCAGTGGGTTAAAGCCTCTGCCTTTGGCTCAGGTCATGATCCCAGGGTCCTGGAATAGAGCCCCGCATCCAGCTCTCTGCTCAGTGGGCAGCCTGCTTCCTCCTCTCTCTGCCTGTCTCTCTGCCTACTTGTGATCTCTGTCTGTCAAGTAAATAAATAAAATCTTTTAAAAAAATCATTTGACCATATATCTAGGTATCTCTCCAACACTAAGCTCCCAAGTAAAAATGTGTTTCATGCAGTCTTTTCTGTACTCAAAGTAAGTCCCCAAGACAACGAGCATCAGGTCACCTGGAAGCCTGTTGGAAATGCCAAATCCAGCATCCCTTTAACCCTATGCAACCTCCAAGTAATTCACAGGCACATTACATTTTGAGAAGCACTGATGTAGATCATTTTTGATGAAGGAGGGGAAATATCACATTGACACACTCTGCCACTGACAGCCTCCCCGTGTACTGCAGACTGCGGGGTCCTGGGAACTCATTTCGTCTTCTGAATATGCTAGACTCAGTCCCAGACGCAATCTCAGGGTCCGCCACTCCCGACGAGTGCTGCTGCGCGGTCTGGGCTGCTGGGAGACAGCGGAGGGAACTCGATCGCTTACTCCTCACTGTCTAATACCCACAGCCACCTGCTCACTCACCCAGCAGCTTCTTCTGCCCTCTCTTCCAGACACATCTTCCTCCCCTGAACCTTCGTTTCCTCAATTACGGAGCCCAGATAATAATGGTGTCTATCTCAAGGGCTAATGGGATGCAAAGTGATCTGAGCCGAACCTGGGCATTAAGGCAGCACAATAAAAGTCAGTGATCTTCACGGCCATTTCACAGAGCCCGTCGCCCGGGAGAAGCCCCGGCGTACAAGCTGCCTTCCCTCTCCCCGCCCCTCACCCTCCCCGCTCCGCAGCCCCACCCCCCCCACCCCCCACACCAGGGCAGAATTGAGCCAGGCGGTCTCCCCAGCTCGACTTCTCCTCCCTCCCTTCCCCGCGCCCCCAGGGCACAGGGCACCGATAAATCTTTCCCAGCACGCGGCATTGTTACAGCCCCTCGCCCTCGCCTCTGACTGGTCCCCGTCCGGGACGCGAGTTCCTCAAATCCAGGTTGTCTGTCTTGGTCGTCTTTGAAGCCCCAGCCCCCGGGACAGTGCCTGGTACTTGCAGAGCGCTCCATAAATGTTTGCGATATTGAATAATACGTGAAGCAAGCGTCCAGCCTTCAACTCGCGGGGGTGGGGCATGTGCGGGCGGCGGTGTGGGGGGGGAGAGGCAAGGCTGGCCGCGGGCCGCGTAGAAGGACACAGGCAGAGGCGGAGGGCTCCTTGGGGGCTCGGTGGGTGGACCCCGGGCCGGCGGACATAGGAGGCCCGAGAGCCGAGCCCCGGTCCGCAGAGGACTGGCGGGGCCGGACGCCCAGGCTCCCCGCGCTCCTCCCCCGCCTCCTCCCGCACTCCTCTCCCGCCTCCTCCCGCTCCGGCTCTGCTACCCCCGCCCCGCGCGGCCGCGACAGGGAGGGGCCGGGGAGGCGGAGCCAGCGGCGGCCGAGGCTCCCGGCACCCGCGCAGCTCCCGGTGGCGGAACGGAGATCCCGGAGCGCCCAGGTACGAACCCCCGCGGGGAAGCGACCCAGGAGCCGGGAGGCGGCCGGAGGGGGCGCGGCGGGGGCGGGTAGGAGGCGCCGAGCCCCGCCCCTCCGGCGCGCCGCTGCCTCGCGGCCCCCCGAGCTCCCCGCCTGGGGGAGGGGGCGCTGAGTCCCCGCCCCTCGGCCCCCGGCCTTCCTCCCCGCGCTCACGCCCTCCCCACCTCGGTGCGCCCCGCTCCTTTCCAGCCGCTGGGTTTCCTCCGCACCGCCCGCAAGCGGCCCCCGGGGTTCCCCTTCCCTTCGGCCAGCCGCGCTCCTTGTTCGTCCCACAGGTTCCTAACGAAAGCGAGCTGGAGTCTGTGCCTGGCCGCCTCGCGGGAGGGGGGGCACAGCTAGAAGGAGCCAGAGGGTGAGTCTGGCGGAGGGCGGCGCGGTGGCTGGAGAGCCCTGTACCATTCTTTCGCATCTTGGTGTCCCCGGTGCTCCGCGCCGCGGGTCTGGCTCCATGTCTGCGGAATGAATGAATCATTACTCTCCTTGTCCCCTTCCGAAGGAGGACTTTTGAGGTCCACGTGCTGCAGAGCACGTTGGGGGGCTGGGGGGAGGGGCTCCTGAGCTAGAGCTGCCCAGTCCTGCGTAGTGGAGACCCGACTCACATTTCTCTACCTCTTCGCACTCTGTTCTGGGGGGTACTGCCTTCAGTTTGGGACTTGGGGGCGGTGGGGAAGGAGGGAGCTTGTAGGCCCAAATGGGTACTTGCTGAAGGTATGACCAGAGGCTTGAAGGTGAACAACGGACTTGTGGAGGACAAGGGACCTGAGCAGGGCCTCTCGAAAGGGAACAGGGCACAGGGGGTGCCGCAGAGCAGAGCGCCCCCTGTAAGCAAGGGCAACCTCATACCTTTGAGACCAGCCGGGAAAGGCCATCGGAGTATGGATTCAGACCTGTAAGCTGCTGAACGCCTCTGAGCCTCAGTTTCTTCATCAGCAAGATGGGGATATTAGCGCCCATTCTTCAGGGCTCTGTGCACGTTGAGAAAAGTGTCATATGAAACCTCTCAGCAGAATGCTTGGCACATCTGGGGTGCCAGCAAGTCTTAGTTTTCTTTCTTTTCTCTCTGAAACAAACAAATGAAAAAACAAATAAAAACAAGCGGAGAGTTATTTGTTCCCATCCCCTCTGTCCCCAAATTGGTCGTGGACAGACACAGCAGGCGTGTAAACCCTGTTGGTTGAATGAATATGGATCGACCCCACTTACCCTCCTTCTCCCAGAATCTGCAGGCAGAGCCCGGGAGCTGAGCGGCACAGACATGCCCGTGCTGTCGGAGGACTCTGGTGAGTGCCTTTCCCGGGGCCTGCCCGAAGCCGCTGAGATAATACCCTGCCCACCAGCCCCAGGGACTGCTGGCGAGCCCTAGGAGATAGAGCCTGGGGAGACAGTGTCCACACTGCAGGATCCTGCATGGGCTATACTTCGTGTTCTTACCCTCTTCTCAGGTTTGCATGAGACCCTGGCACTGTTGACTTCTCAGCTCAGACCTGACTCCAATCACAAGGAAGAGATGGGCTTCCTGAGGGATGTTTTCAGTGAAAAAAGCCTCAGTTACTTAATGAAGGTAAAGCCCCATTTCATCCCATCTGCTGAGGGTTTCTAGAGGTTTTCAGAGCTGGCTGAGGCCCCCAAGTGCATCTTAACCATTCCCCTGCCCTGGGAGGGTCTTCGTTGGCCCACTGTGGGTGGCTTTCTCTTGGGCTGACCCATCTGTGACCCACTCTGCGGCTATCTCGTGGGCAGGCTGTGGGGTGTCTCTGGTGCACCTGGGCTGCTGACCTGGGAGGCCCCAGCCTGAAACTGACTGTCTTTGCAGATTCACGAGAAGCTTCGCTATTACGAGAGGCAAAGTCCAACCCCTGTTCTGCACAGCGCTGTGGCCCTTGCTGAGGATGTAAGCCCCAGGTTTTCCCCTACGTTGTTAGCCCCCCTCCCTACTCCATAGGGTTCCATCACCATTGCTTAGGTTGTCGGGGACATAGGGGCTTGGAGCCCAAAGGGGGAAGAGACATCTCCTTTGCTTCTCCTCCTGCTCCTCCTTGGGCTTCTTAATGGGCAAAAGGGGACTTGTGAGCCCCGGACTGGGCCAAGGGACACAGGGACATGAGGATGCTCACTTACTGTGTGTTCCCAAGAAAGTCTGCTCCCCCCCGCTGTGAAATGAGAACATTTGAATCATATCAGCAGTTCCAGACTGTTGAGGTCTGGCGACATGAAGGTCAAACAGTCGCCTTGTGCTGTGCTTTGGGGAGGCCCAGTGTAAAGTCCTGGGGTCACGTGACTTGCGGTACGCCTCTACTGGCTCTGGGTTCCCATCTTTTAAAAGAACACTTCCTAACTTCCCGCGGACCTGCTCTCTATGTTGCATGGTTTGGGAAGTTGATTGCCAAGGCCAGCTCCTGGGTATACTCACCTAACCCCAGGAGATGGTCTGGCGGGGCGTGGGCGCAGACCTTCCCTCCTTTCTGCGCTATGTGACGTGATGAGGACCGCGTTAGGCTCTCAGGCTCCCAGGCTCGGCACTGCCTCTCCTACCAGCTCTGGGACCTACCACAGGTCATTCAACCGCCCTGAGCCCCAGTTTCTTCATCTAGAAAATAGCACAGCAGTGAGAGCACAGATAATAGAGCCATACAGACCCAGGTTCAAATTCTGGCTTTTCAACCTTGGCCAAGAAGTTCAGTCTCTCTTGTGTCATTCTTGTCTGTCACATGGCAAGATGAGAATACCTGCTATGTTGAGTTCACTGTGAAATTTGTCCTCATGAGGGGTGCCTGGGTGGCTCAGTGGATTAAAGCCTCTGCCTTCAGCTCAGGTCTTGATCCCGGAGTCCTGGGATCGAGCCCCGCATCAGGCTTTCTGCTTGGCAGAGAGCCTGCTTCCACCTCTCTATCTCTGCCTGACTCTGTGCCTACTTGTGATCTCTCTCTCTGTGTCCAATAAATAAATAAAATCTTTAAAAAAAAATTTGTCCTCATGAAGCAGATAGCACCTAGTAAGGGCTTAGTAAGTTAGCTCCCAGTAGGAGTAGCCCACACGAACTACTCAGGCTCTTTTGATCTGGGCTGTGATTTCCCTGAGTGTCAGTTTTGGGGTAGCTGAGTGTCCCATGCGTTCTCGGGTGCTGTCACCATTCCTTCGAGGACCCTTGGGTCCAAAGCTCAGGAAACAGAGTTTTCTCTGGAGACTCCCAGCAGGCTTGAAGCCTGGGCAGCCGCATGTGACGTTCTGCCTCGTTCCTCCACAGGTGATGGAGGAGCTGCAGGCCGCCTCCGTGCACAGCGACGAGAGGGAGCTGCTCCAGCTGCTGTCCACCCCCCACCTCAGGGTAGTCACACAGTCCCGGCCTGCCCACGCCGCTCATGTTCCCCTGGAGTAGGGGCCGTGGGGAGCGCTCAGCAGGGAGGCTGGGGAAAGGAGAGTTCTGAGTGGGGGCGTCCTCAGTCCTCTGGGTGGTGGTTTCTCTGGCATGCGACCCGAGACCCCCCACCCCCCCCAAATCACTGCTAGGCCAAGGCCCCCTGATCCCTGGGAGCTCTGGGGCTGGCCCGTCACTTCTCTTGCTTTCCTGACAGGCCATGCTCATGGTACATGA
Organism: Mustela putorius furo; assembly: GCF_011764305.1. Lineage (NCBI taxonomy): Eukaryota > Metazoa > Chordata > Mammalia > Carnivora > Mustelidae > Mustela > Mustela putorius. The sequence goes on along the minus strand of NW_025421399.1, from coordinate 2,298,582 downwards.
CACCGTTGCCCAAAAGAATTTCGACCCTGTTCTTCCCCCTCTGCCTGATAATATTGATGAGGATTTTGATGAAGAATCAGTGAAGATTGTCCGCCTGGTGAAGAACAAGGAGCCCCTGGTATGTGACACCCACCTCTCTTTCCCCACCCCTTCTATCTCCCATCCACCCAGAAAACTGGGAAGAGACCCCCCCCTCCCCACGCCAAAGTCTCCGGAGTGAGTGATAGCAGCTTTATTGGGAGCTGCCAGTAGTCCCCGTGACATCTTTGTGTGCAGGGTACCTCTTTCTCTGGGTGTACACAGCCTCCCTTGACTGTGGCCAAGCTCTTTTGTGCAGTACATAATCTGCGCAGCTGTACAGGGCAGCCCTGATCATCACGGTCCCCATCAGAGGTTGGCAGACTAGGTTCCAAGTGCCAAGCCCAACTCCCTGCCAGTTTTTGTATATAAAGTTTTACTGGCACGAGGCCATGCCTGTTCATTTCCGTATCGTCTGTGGCTGCCTCTGCGCTGCATCGGCAATGTGGCGTAGTTACCACGGAAACGGTGTGGCCTGCGGAGCCTGAAATATTTACATTTGGCCCTTTACAGAAAAGTTGGCCAAATCCTGCTCTGAATACTGAGGAAGCCCTGGGCAGCAGCCATTCTTCTCCTCAGCTGACAGATTGTTATCATTTTGGTCCAAGTGCAGCATTGATTTACAGAGCAAAGGGACGGGGTTGTTTATTACACGGGGGAGTGTGGAGGAAGTCTGAGAGTTGATTGCTTGCCCCAGAGAATGCCTCAGCTGGCATTTTGAATTTTCACCTTTTACCAAGGGCCCTCAGCTAAACTACTTTTGCAAATGGAAAGGGAGCTCTCTGCCCCCTCTGTTTCCCCCCTTGCAAAAATGGGGCAGGCATCCATTGACACAGCAAACATACCGTGTGCCAGGCACCGTGTTGGGCACCTGCAGATCAGAGGTGATGAAGACTTAGTCCTTGCCCTCTGGGAGGTCACAGGAGAGTGACGGGGGTTTTCTGGAAGAGGTGACGCCCAGGCTGAATTCCAAGAAAAGGAACGAGTTTCCCAGGAGGAAAAGAGAGAGGAAGAGCACCCCACCCAGTAGAATGAACTGAGCAAATTCAGGGTAAGGGAAACAGCATGATATGTTTGTCAACGGAGAGTCCTGTTCCCCGGCCTTGGTTCTTGATTTTGGCCAAGAAAGAATTCAGAACCAGACTCTGGAGCAAGCAAAGGTTTAATAGCAGTTTAAGGGAAAGGACCCTCTGGAGATGGGACACTGGGAGATCAGGGTTGTCTTTTTACGTTTGGTTAAGTTATGGGTCATAGCTGGGCTGGTTTTTACCAAAGGCTGCAGCCAGTCATCTAAGGGACTCCTGTTGTTTGGGGGTGGATGTTTTGGACCCCATATGGTCCTTGTCTGACCTGTTCTGGCAGCCATTCTGGGGGAGGGGAAAGGGAGGACAGAATAAGGGGTTAAAACCGCAATGTAAATGTATTACAATGAAGCTCTAGGTTACTAAAAGGCACTGGTCATAGGGAAGAACATGGGCATATCCCCTGGGGTCTGTCCTGGCTGTTTGGAACTTGGCCTCCACCCTTTCATCAGTGGGAAAACACTTGTTCCTGCTTCTGTCTGGCTCATTGCCTACTCTGTCATATTCAAGGTGCTCTGGGCTTCCCGGTGCGGATGTGGAAAGCCAAGTTTGTGGTTAGGAGTGACGGAGGTGGGGCAGAACCAGAGGGAGATGCCGATGGCCCATGCGCAGTGTCACAGCTTGTTCCTGAGGGCAGCGGGAGGCCACTGTACGGTTTTACAGATGAAATAACATGATCAGATTTGAGGTTTGGGAAGATCGCCCTGGCTGTCGAGTAGAAGGTGGCCCGGAGAGTGAGGCCAGAAGCAGAGGACCGGTGTGAAGGTGGGGAGCCGACGGGGAGGTCCAGAGAGGGGGCCTTGACCTAGGCCTGTGGGAACAGGGAAGAGAAATGCAAGAAGTATGTTGGAAAATGGTTAGTATCACTTTGTGACTGCCCTGGTTTGGGCAGGAGTCTGGGGGTGGGGGGGATGCCCAGGATAGTGCCTAGATGTCCATCTGGGACAACTAGATGGGCACTGCGGCCGTCGTCCAAGGAATGGAGCTTAGGTCCCGTTGAACGCAAAAGCGGAGGCTTCCAGGAAGTGGAGGGATATTTGTTCCGAGACACAGATCTGGCAGCTGCCTGCATCCGGGAGGGGCTCAGATCACACCTGAGAGGTCTGGACCACCTGGGTAGAGAACAGACAGTGAGGCAAGAAGGGGTCCGGGTCTGAATCCTGCCCCTTTCATCACAATCCGAAAGGCAGATAGAGGAGGACCCGGCCGTGGAGACCTGTCGTCAGCTGGGAAGACCCGGGAGAGAGGGGTGTCACCAGCACCCTGGCTAGGAGAGGGTCCCAAAGTGTGGGGGGCACTGGAGGCAGACAGGCAGGAGGCAGAGGCAAGAAGGCTGGGAGTGTGTGGGAGCCGGCAGCTGGTGGGCGGTCAGTGCTGTGGCCGCTGTCTTTGAGGGTGCAGATGGCAGAGGACTTAGAGGGCAGGAGGCAGAGGAAGCAGGTGCTCGCTCCAAGGGAGCGGAGATGGGGGGCTGCCGGAGGGAGGGGCAGGCTTTTTACTTATGAGGGGGACGTGATAGTATTTTTGGAGTCAGGAGGAGCCAGCAGGGAGCAAGTATTGAGTCTGCCGGAGAGGGAGGGAGGGAGGGGACAGAGGCACCAGCCCAGATGGGAGGAGCCACTCTGCTGAGAGTAGGGAAGGGAGGACAGGATGGACGGAGATGCCGGAGAGTTTGAAGGTCTAGGGGGGCAAGACACTGTGGGGTTCTTGGCTGCTGATTTCTCTTTCCAGCAGTATTTGTCCTGCAGACTTCAAATAGGTGACATAAACAGAGTTAGTAACAAGCGTGTCCTTGTGTTTGCAGTAACAGCCAATAATAAAAGGTTAACATTTATTGAGCACTTACTGCATGCACTTGGGCTGTGCAACATAACTGAGGCTTGCCCGTATCACCCAATAGAATCTGTGCACCAGCCCCAAAGTTAAATGCTGTCCCCCACCCCAGAGAAAGCAGACTCAGAGGAGATAAGGGGCTTCCTTGCTAAGGCTGCATGCTTTCAGGGAGTGGCAGGTGGATTCGAACCCAGGGTCATGCAGCACCCGAGAGCAGTGCGTCACTGCCTGTTGCCCTGCCTGCTGCGGTCCCGCCTGCGGGGTGCACGAAATTGAGGGCTTATTAGCACCTCTCATCTGAGACATCATCTCTACTGGGCTCCACGGGCCAAGTTCTGGTCCCAAAGCTCTGGCTGGTCATAACTGGTGCCTCTCGGCAACCACAGAGGGTCTGGTACTCTGTGATTGATTAGAGGTTTAGAATTTGCAACTGCGTTTTCTCTGAATTATTATTAAATGTCTTTCCGAGAGACAAGGGCTGTGATGGGAGAGACAGCCCTGGACTTGGAGTCCCACAATCTTTCATGCCTTCGCAGCTGGGCAACCTTGGGGATGCTGACCTTCACCGACCCCCTGTTCCCTCATCCCCAAAATGAGATGTGGGGATCGCTGTGCTGTATTAACAGGAGAGGCTGGTTTCGCGCATCCTCAGCGCTGGAAAGGGCTGTCCTTGATGTGCCCTCTGGGGTGATGGAGAGACGGGGAGGCTCTGTGGGGTCCAGAGACTCGGGGTCTGAGGTTTGGGGCTGCCTCTGAAGAGCCTGTCTGCTCTGTCTCCGATGCAGGGCGCCACCATCCGGCGGGATGAGCACTCCGGGGCTGTCGTGGTGGCCAGAATCATGCGAGGGGGCGCGGCAGACCGCAGCGGTGAGTGGCATCCCTGGTGGCCTGGTGGAGGCGACAGCCACTGTGCCCCAGCCTTCCCCCACCCCGCCCCAAGGCCACGAGTCTCCTTTCCTTCTCCTCTCTGGTCCCCTGTTTGGGATCTGCTTTGCTCTCCGGAAGTGGGGCTGGAATTCTCTTCCTCCCTCCCGAGCCTGGTAGAAACTGTAATTGTTCGAACATACTTCAGGCACGGAGAACACTGGGGTTGGTCAGACGGGCTCCTGCGCTGGCCTCGCTGAGGACTGGGGTCGCCGAACCCACAGCTTGACGGGTTTCCTGACTGCGGAGCAGGGACGCCCATCCCTGCCACCATGGTTGGCACGCTTATGGAGGAAAGGGTGTTCACGCCCCAGATTTGTTTGGGCGGAAAACAGGTGGAGAATCATTGTTGTGTGAAACAACTACTCGGTTGGGAGGCAAACCTCCTGGTGGGGAGAGGTGTTACCCCAGAAGCCCCGGGATCACCCCTGTGGAGACCAGTGCTTCTTGAACACTAACAAGCACCCACCTGACTCCCCAAGCACCTTGTTAAAACGAAGATTCGGATTCAGCAGGTGTAGGGGCCACCCCCAAGATCCTGCACACCTGACCGCCTTCTGGGGGCTGCCCATGCTGCCGGCTGTCTCTATGAGGAGCAATTATGGCCTCGTGGGCAGAGACAGTTGTTAGAGCAGAGGCCAGTGGGCAGGTGTGTTTCATACTCTCGACGACACCTTTCCAGGTGACTTTAAGTTTTCTTGGGATTTGAGAAAGACATTCTAAGAGTATGTCTGTTAACCCAGGAATGTGAAAAGTTAATGATATATATTTTTAAAGATTTTATTTATTTATTAGACAGAAACAGAGGTCACAAGCAGGCAGAGAGGCAGGCAGAGAGAGAGGGGGAAGCAGTTCCCCGCTGAGCAGGGACTCCATCCGAGAACCCTGAGATCATGACCTGAGCTGAAGGCAGTGGCTACTGAGGCACCCAGGTGCCCCAGTTAATGATATTTTTAAAGAAACAGGTTATAACAGAAAAAAAAAAAAAACCAGGCTTTCGATGCCAAAATAAGTGTGTTTGGACACAGGCACCATTATATCTTAGCAGAGTGGCCTTGGGCAAGTGGTGTTCTTGCTCTGGGTCTCAGCTGGCTGCTTGCAGACCGGAGATTTCCCTGGGGGGTTTGGAGGCCCCGATGCTGAGTGGGGCACCCTGTACACAGTAGGACTCAGGCAGATCCAGGCCTGCTGGCCATCTTCACACCTTGAGTCTGCCGGATGTGTGGTGGGCTTCTCCTGCGGGTTCCTGTGGTGCCCTGGGCCTGGGGTCCCTTCCTGTGCTGATGGGCAGCCCCTGTGTCTCCTAGGTCTGGTCCACGTTGGAGATGAGCTCCGAGAAGTGAATGGGATCACAGTCCTGCATAAGCGCCCTGATGAGATCAGCCAGATTCTGGTCTGTGCTGCATGTGTCCTGGGGTAGTGGGGAAGTGGGGGGTGGTCTTTGGAGACCAAAACAAGGTACTTCTAGGAGCCAGGGAGGATTCTGCCTCAGTCTCTGTGTTCACGAGAAGGCTGCAGGCAAAGTGGCTTTGTAGTACACCCAGAGTTGGGGTGGGAGACAGGAAGAGTGGCATTCCCAGGACACCTGCCTCTCAGACCTCTTCAGCAAAGCCCCACTCCCTTTCCCAAGGCCCCTTCTGCGACATGCCCTCCAAAGGGTCTCCTCTTCCGATGGGCTGAGGAATATGGAAAAAGAAGCTGTGGTACAGGGAGGACCAAGAACAAGGGCTTTGGGGGTCAGCTGGTCCTAGGTTCAAATCCTGCCTCCACTACTTTCCAGCCGGGCTGCCTTGGGCCTCCCATTAGGTCCCCCTGGGTTCCGCTTTCTTTTCCTGGAAAGTAGTAACAGGGAGGAGGGTTTCTCCTCCAATGTGTGGTTGTGATCAGGATGTAAACATCAGGAAAAGGATACAGCACTTCCTGTCTGGGATTCTAGGGCCTGAAGTGCTGGGACACAACTAACCTCCAGAACCCATTCTGCTAGTTCAAGTTACAGTTGTCAAAAGCTCCAGTCATAGTTGTGTCTTCTTTATGCTCAGGCACAACACTTCTTTATCCTTCTCCCCCAACACAATTCTCTTTGCTAGTTTCTGATGGTTCAGGAGGGGGCAGAAATGGGCCGATCTGAAGTGAGAGAACCCCATTGTTGGGACCCCTGGTTGCAGGCAGGCTCTTTTGGTCTTCCTGTCCCTGGTTCTAGGCCCTGGGCTCCTTGTGTTCTAGGGCAGTGCTGGTTCAGGGAGACTTTTGGGCCAGATGTGCTCTCATGGGCGGACCACATTCTGCCCTGTGCCCGCCCTCCTCCCCGCACCCCCGCACCCCCCCCCACCCATGGAGATGTGGGGTCTGTGTCAGATAGAGGGAAGGGGAAACCCTGGCAAGGTAGGGGTAGCCTGAGGTTGGAGAACCTGATGGGGACGATGGGAGCAAAGGAGGGAAGTGAAACTGAACTTGGTTATGAAAAAACCCTGAGAAAAGAGGAAAGTCAGGTGGCCTGTGGGCTCTAGAAGTCAGGAGGGAAGGAAAGGCTGAATTCAGTGCGTGCACTGTCCTTGGTGCTCATTCAGAGTTCCACGTCCCTTTGTCCCATGACCATGCGGATACTGGGTTTCGAGTTTTGCTTTAGTTAATTCATGGGAGCCGCCATGGGGCCCACGGGGGAGGCGGCATGTCTGACGTGTCCTTCTGAATGTGAGTTTCCAGATCGGGGCAGGAAGACACAAACTCACCGAGGGTGAGGGTTAGACGTGGGAGGTGGTAAGCTTCGAACTCTCTCCTCTCAGGCTCAGTCCCAGGGATCCATTACCCTGAAAATCATTCCAGCCACCCAGGAGGAAGACCGTTTAAAGGACAGCAAGGTAGGGAGGGGTTGGAGGTGGGGGAGGGCCTTGAAGCAGTCGTTCTGGAAGAGATCACATGTCTAGTTCTCCAAACATGCGCTCAGTAGAGAACTGGAGCTCAGTCACGCTGTGATTCATGTATTTGTACCTGCCTCTTTCTAAACAGGATTTGACGTGGCTTACTAATAAAAGACGAGGTTATTTTAATTGAAATAGAAAATCAGGGCCACGAAGAGGAGAAAGTACCAAATGTGCTGGATTCGGGACCAATTAAGTAACTGCCATTTGCTTAATTCTTTGGTGAGCCTACCTTTTTTGGGCACTTCCTCTGTGCCGGGCGCTCTGCCAGATGCTGGAGACAGGGACAGTTGGTAAGGACTTGAGGACTCCTGGTTCAGAGAGGGAGGCCAGGGAGCAGGTGTTTCATTGCTATGTGATTAGTGCTCGTGTTTCAGAAAGGTTCCGAGCAGAGTCACGGACACTGTGGAAGGGATTGGGTAGTAGGGGTACTGGAAGTGAGGCTTGAGACAGGTGAAGGTGAGTAGGACATCGCCAGTGAAGAAGAGGGGGTGGGAAGTTTGCACTCAAAGGTCTGCATCTACCGAGGTTCAGAGGTGCGGAGAGGAGTATATTCGGGGGTTGGTGAGAGCACCGTGGTCGGGCTCTGGAGGTGTTGTGCTGGGAGGTAGGTTAAGGCTATCTTCTGAATGGCCTTGAATGCTTTCCTAAGGGTGCTGGCGTAATCCTGGCCTGGTTTGAGGTCTCAGAGGTCAGCCCCGAGATGAAGATTTGAGTGCAAGTGGTTCATTTGGAGGTAACCCCAGGAAACCCCCCAGGGAAGGGAAGGCAATGAGTGCAACAAAGCGTGCATCATCCTGGTGGGAACTCAGGGATCCCGCATAGACATGTGTCTTCACACCCAAGAGCCAGGGGAGCTGGGAGATCTGGGCACCCACTCCTGCCAGGCTGCATCTGGGTATGGATTCCCAGCATTACCTGCTGGGTGCATTAGAGTAGAGCAGTGGCCAGAGAAAGCCCTTGGCCAGAGAGACACCAGGGCTGGCTGCTGGAGGTCTGGCGGGGGGGGGGGGGGGGGGGCACTGAAATGGTGAGACCCTGGGGGATGTGGGAGCTCCCGAGAGACCATGTGGCAGGGGTGGGGTTGGAATGGGTAGAGATAAGAGGCAGGGAGACCTGCTAGGGAGGCTCTTGTAAAATGCCTCTGGGAGAGATTATTCTGACCCGAGTGGAGGTGGTGGTAGAGAGGACAAGAGAGGGCATTGCTTTGATTTCAAATAAATTGGGATCTGAACTAGCAACCAGGGCAGAAAGAAGAGGAAAGGCAGGACATACTTCTCCTCGACAAATGGAAGGAAGCATGCCCGTTTCTTTAAAGAAAGATGATTCCCAGCCCCTGCCTCTGGGCACAGAATGCAGGAAGAGAAGGGACATCACAGCACTTGGCACAGAGTAGATGTCGACAAGTATTTTGGTGATTGGGGATCAATAATGGGCAATGTCTCGGATGTCAGATTTTGACAGCAAACGAAGACATCATCTCTGTGTGACTATTTCTTATTTGCATACTTAGATTGAACCCTAGGGCTTGTCTAGTATAGACTCTTAACCTGATGGAAGCTGGTTCTTTCTTGGATATGCTAATATGATCTCCATAGACAGCTTGTGCAGGTTCTAACTTGGCACAGGGAGAAAACATGGTTTTCCTGGAGAAAATGGGTAACCTGTCCCTTAGCCCATCCTTCCTAAATATTTCTTCTTGATCCAGAAGCTTGAGCTGGGATGGCCATACAAGATTATGGGTGAGAATGTCTGTCCTCAGAATATCTGGCCGGAAAGTTCTTACCTTATCTAACTGACTCTTTTCTCTTTTAAAGATTTTTGTTTATTTATTTGACAGAGAGAGAGAGAAAGAGCACACATGTGTGCACAATCAAGGGGAGGGGTATTGGGGGACAGAGAAGCAGACTCCCCACTGAGCAGGGAGCCCTTTTCAGGCTCGATCCCAAGACCCTGGGATCATGACCTGAGCTGAAGGCAGACGCTTAACCGACTGAGCCACCTGGGTGCCCCTAACTGAATCTTTTTTCTGCTTGACACATAAAGGAATATGACTGTCTCAGAAAACTCTTTTTTGTTGTTGTTGTTGTTTTTTCCTGTTTGTTAAAGTAATTGGGCCCTAGTGGTCTGGTCATAGAGATAAATAAACTAAATCCATCCACTGAATTATAGGATAAGAAAGTGTAACAAATGCCATCTTCTCTGGAGGGGTGACTTCAGGGTAAAGGGAAGAGCTGGCGGTGACCGAGGATGGGGTAGATGGAACAGGGTGAGCTGTAAAAAAAAAGTGGACATCAGTCGCCCACTGCAGAGTGGTGACAAGAAATCAGTCACAGTTGTGCTGTTGGTATCCGTGCTCTCATCAAAGCGTCTGGATCACTTATTTAACCGATGGCCACTGATTTCATTAGGGACAGTCAGCATATCAAAAAATAACATTTTTGTTAAAATCATGCTGGTTCCTAGGCCTAGCTGTTGCTTTGTGTAATGCTAAGAGGCTGCTCCAAGGATAGCAGATTGGGTAAATAAAGAAGTACTTAGGCTAGAAAGAGAAAATCAGATAGAGGGGCCCATCTCTTAATTTTCTGAACCTGGACGGATTTCCCGACTATAATATTCAAAACGGTTTGAAGAACAAGAGGAAACCATTAGTTTTCTGTCCTCGAGGCTGCTTGCCCGTTCTGCTGGCCCATGAGAAGTGTCCTCCAGCCTTTGATGTGGCAGAGACACACCTGTGCTCACGCCCCTCACAGGTGTTCATGCGGGCGCTCTTCCACTATGACCCCCGGGAGGACCGAGCCATCCCCTGCCAGGAGGCGGGCCTGCCCTTCCAGCGGAGGCAGGTCCTGGAGGTGGTCAGCCAGGACGATCCCACGTGGTGGCAGGCCAAGCGAGTAGGGGACACCAACCTTCGAGCTGGCCTCATCCCCTCCAAGCAGTTCCAGGAAAGGTGGGTCTGGGGTATGTTGTCGGGGCGGGCGGGGGTGCAGCTGTGGCATGGCTAGAGGCATGGGTCCCCAGCCGGAGCCCCAGCGGGAGGGGCGAGCGAGGTGTCGTGGCCTAGGTTAAGTACCCATCCTCCTTGTGGTCGGTCTTCTTGCACTGACGGCTGTTGGCGATTTAAATACACGTATGGAAATCTATGATGTCAGTGAACGCAGATATGTTTTATAGTACGTACTTAGAGAAAGTCGAAAAATAAAATATAAAATTACAGAAGAGGAGAACGAGGGAAAACAAAGTCCCCAAAGTGTCGCCACCATCGAGGCATCATGATAGATGCCCTTGGTGTGCTTTTTAATTTTTTTTTTTAAGATTTTATTTATTTGTTTGACAGACAGAGATCACACGTAGGCAGAGAGGCAGGCAGAGAGAGAGGAGGAAGCAGGCTCCCCACTGAGCAGAGAGCCCAATGTGGGGCTTGATCCCAGGACCCTGAGATCATGACCTGAGCTGAAGGCAGAGGCTTTAACCCACTGAGCCACCCAGGCGCCCCCTTCGTGTGCTTTTTATGGGAGAGATGCAGAAAGAACGGGAAGTCATGCTTTTGGCTGGGGCGGTGGGGGGGGGGGCACGTGTCCCGTGTCCCTTCACATGGTGCCTTTAGCATTTCCCACATTATTACCTCGTCTTTATTGTGTGGTTTTTAATAGCTCTATGATAGTCCATCAGAAAGCAGACCGCACTCACGGGCAATGAGGATGGTTTCTGTCCCCCGCGCCACCGAGGAGCTGACGAGTATAGCCGGTGGTTCAGACACTTTCTAGAAATGTGACGGGTTCTGAGGGAGGAGGACACCGGGCTCTGTGAGGTTGCATCCTGGGAGGGGTTGGCCTCACCTGGGTGTGCGCAGAGACTTCGTTCCTTCCCCAGGGCTGTACTTTTTTTTTTTTTTTTAAAGATTTTATTTATTTATTTGACAGAGATCACAAGTAGAGAGAGAGGCAGGCAGAGAGAGAGAGGGAAGCAGGCTCCCCACTGAGCAGAGAGCCCCATGCGGGACTCGATCCCAGGACCCCGAGATCATGACCTGAGCCGAAGGCAGCGGCTTAACCCACTGAGCCACCCAGGCGCCCCCCATGGCTGTACTTTTAAGCTGTCTGCACCATTCCGCTGCGACGAGTCCGCAGTCATCACCTTGCTCGGGAGACTCTTCCTCCTATTTTGAATGATTTCCTCTGGATAGATTTCCAGAAGTGTAAATGCTGGCCCGGAGGGTGGAGCAGTGACAGCCTGCATTGCCTGTCCTGTAGCCTTCTTCCATCTTTTGGGGTGTGGAATGCTGCAGTGACAGATGTCAGGGGTCATCTGCCTCAGTGCTCCCAACCCCCGTACACGGTCCCTAGGTCAGGCATATCAGCATCCCCTGGGAACTGGCTAGAAATGCAAACCCTTGAGTCCTTCCCTGGACCTGCTGAATCAGAAACTAGGGGCCGGTCCTGAACTCCGGGTTCCAACAGGGTCCAGATGGTTCCCAGGTGCTGAAGTTGGAGAACCCTTGCCCTCTTTCCTCAGGAACCTCAGACCCATATGCATCTTGGGCTTCCTGGGTCTTGGGGGGAGAGCTCTTTAGCTGCATTTGAATGTGGGACTCTAGACCCCTCCAAGAGTCCAGGATGTTTTCTAGGATCCGAGGTGAGGCCTTGGTGACTGCCTGGCCACTGATGATCAAATTGGGTAATGTGTCCAGCTGAGCTCCCTGATGACGGGGAAGAGGGGGCTAAGTTAGGGTCACCCTCGCCCTCAACTTTCCTGGGAGTTGCTGTGCTATCTCCCAGCGTCCCCAGATCTCGGGAGGCTGGGTGAGAGTGAACGAGAGGCCTCCCTTCCTTGAGAATCAGCCCTAGGAAAGTAACCACCAATCACCGATGTGGCATGGGCCCCATCCCCGTGTGTGACCATCTTGGGCTGGAGGAGCTTCTCCTAGAGCAGGAGACTTGCTTTCTTCCAGCTTGTGAACCAATGAGCTTCTGTGAGAGTGTCTCTCTTCACGGCCACTGACTATGGAGGGAGGCCCTTGGAATGTCAGGATGTACCCACCTGTGCAATCCAGGCCTTGGTTTCTCTTAGTTTTCCAGAAGGTTCTCTCTGACTGGTTTTGTGGCTGAGATCATGGGCCTGCCCATCTCCTTGTGTCCCCATAGGCGACTAAGTTACCGGAGAGCCACCGGCACCCTGCCAAGCCCGCAGAGCCTCAGGAAGCCTCCCTGTGAGTAGATGGGCAGCAAGGGGCTGGGGTTAGGACTCAGGGGCTTTGTGCCCCAAAGAAGCAAGCACTGGACTGGAGACGGCATCAGGGGTCCCGTCTGAGCTGGACAGGCCTCCAGAGGCAGGAGGGGAAACTGGAGTAGGTCAGGGAGGGGGGAGCTATTCTCTGGAGAGGAGCTACTGTATTTGGGACCCATAGATGATACTAGGGGGCATGTTAAATACCTCTTCCAAAATAGCGTGCAAACATGTCTGTGTGTGTGTGTGTGTGCGTGCATGTGTGTGTGTCTCTCTCTCTCTGGAAGAGTGTCCACTACCAAGCGGCTCTCTGATCCTGACAGTTTTAGAACTACTGATGCTGGACAGGAGTGGAGAAAGCTGCGAGTGATCCTGCATTAGCACCCAATTTGACAAATAAAAATAAAGGATGCCCAGTTAAATTTGCATTTCAGATACATAATAAATGGGTTTTTAGTGTAAGTATAGCCCATGCAATATTTGGGACATACTTATGCTAAGAAATTATTTGTTGTGTATCTGAAATTCAGAATTAACTGAGGGTCCTCTGTTTTATCTGGCCCCCCTATCCCATGCAGCCCGTACCTTCAGAAGACACACTCACCAACCACCTTGCCTTTCAGTCATCATAATGGGAGGGAGTGGAGTCAGGACACCTCTTTTCCAACGTGGGAAAATGGAGGCTCATGAGGTCAAGGGAGCGGGGCTGGGGTCAGGTTTTCAGAGGGCCTGTGCCCTCAGCCTCCAGGTTAGAGCCCTCTATAGAGATGAAGCTGCCCGCGATATGGCCTCTCAGGCTCAGGCGGGGGCAGAGCGGGGGACTTGGAACCAAATGAGTGGCCCAGAGTGGTGTCAGGTGACCAGAGCAGAGCTGGCTGGGAGCCCAGCTCTGCACTGCTCCATCCTCCGGCACCTGAGTTTGACCAGGCCCGTTTCAAGCCCGGGAAAAGAGAGAGCAGGTCCTGGCCCCATGGCAGGCATCCTGGGGTGAGCTGCTCCCTGGCTGGGGGCCACTGCCCACGGCCAGTCTTCCAGACCAGCTCTCAAGGCAGAAGGACTGCTGAGTAAATCGGCCTTGGAGCTGTTCATGCCAGTGCTGCACCGGCTTGCTTTGGGCCGCTAATGAGACACACACACGGGGAGACTAATGAGAGCTAGGCTCGGTTTCATAATGCACCACAGCTCGGATCACAGGTTTGCTGGAGGAAAGAAAGAGGGGACAGATGGAGGGCTCCTTGTACACACGAGGCCACGGCTGCCTCTCAGCTGCGGAGCCTCCTGGTTCCCCTCCACTAACGCTCTTCCATCTGTCTTTTGTGCAAACCGAAGATGATCAGCCTTGTGACAAAGGTAGGCTGGTGTTTATCCCCTGTGTGCCCGGACAAGAGTGTAGACTGTCTGCAGCTGGAGGGGCTTCTTTTCCTCCCCACCCCCCCGTGCCCTGAGGTGTGAAGAGCTGCAGGGAACAGAGCTCCTCCCTGCCCATCCGGCACATAGCACCCCCCTCCCCCAGATGCTGGCTGGGTGGGAGGCAGGAGATAGGAACAGGGGACGGGGCGAGTGACTGTCCCCTCCTCCTGCACACTGAGCCTAATCCAGAGGGGCCTGCTAGCCCAGAACTCCTGCCGGGTCCTGCAAAGTCTAAGCATGGCCTAAGCATGGAGAATTGAGTGAAACAGAAGGACTTGGTTTCCTGGAGAGCCAGGACGTGGCATTTCTCCCGGCCCTCTGCGAGACATCATCCCAGTGGCCTCCTCGTGGCCACCTAGGAGCCGGGTGCCTTTGGGTCAGACTGTGTGTCCAGCAAGGCTCACTGTCTGCCTATCTCTCTTTGGTTCCCAGAGACCTGTGACTGTGAAGGGTACCTCAAAGGACACTATGTGGGTAAGTATCGGGCCTCGTCCCCCAGCACCTTATGCCCCGTCTATGCAAAGCCAACCGTGGGCTCCTGGACTAGGGGAAGACAGAGGCAGTGTGATCTGAGCTCTAAGAGCCGCCAAGCCTGGGGGACCCACATTCCCCTTCATCTCCGTCAGCCAGGGGAGAGGGACTGACCAGCCTAGGCTTTGGGATCTCCCCAACTTCCACGAGCCCCCTGGGAGCAGAGCTCTGTCAGGGAAGGGACACGGAGCGCTCTGTTACCACCGATCTCTTCTCATCACGGTCTCGGCCACGGTCTAGTCCGTGTGTGCCACCACCACTCTGCCAGCCTTTTACCAGTCTCCAAAGGTCCTTTGCTGCTTTTATTTTGCTTGGTCTTTTCAAAGGCCGCAAAGACTGGCAGAGATTTTTTTTTACCTTTCATTTCAAAGTAATTTCAAACTTACCAAAAAGGTACAAGAATTATACCCAGAACTCTTGGCTCTATTTGCTTGTCATCCCCTTTTTCACACGCACACGGTTTCTTCCGGAGTCCTGTGACTCGGGCTGTAGCCATCACGTCCCTTTATCCCTAAATGCCGCAGTATGTATTTCCTAGGGACAGAAACATTCTCTTATAGAACCGAGGGGAGTTATTAAAATTCTGGAAGTTTAACATGCAAGCAGTTCCGTCATCTAATACACTGTTCATATTAAAATTTGGCCAGTTAAAAGAAACAATCTAAAAAAAAATATACTGTTAACAGTAGCCACACAATCAAAGTGAAGGTTACAAATAAAGTAATTAGAATATATTCACAAATCTTAAGAGATATACATTGTATATACCACAAAACTTCATAGAACAAATAAGAATTTAGGAAGTCTCATGTAAGGGAAAAAAATAGGTAAAGGAAGTAACAAGTGATGAACAAACGAGTTTGTTTTTGTTTTTGTGATATGTACTAACATGAATACTGAAGAAACAGTTTCTAGTGGTCTACCAGTTTTCCCATCTGTATGTGGAAAGGTTAATTAAAAGCCAATCTCATGTTTTACCAAAAAAAAAAAAAAAAAAAAAAAATTTGGCCAGTTGCCCCAGTAATACCCTGTAGAGCATTTTCCCGGATCCAGGACCCCCCTGCCCCCCCCCACCAGGACCACCTGTTGCCCTTGTAGATTTGTATTCCCATTTCATGGATATGGAAATTGAGGCTCAGAGAGGTGATGACCCAGCCAAAGTCAGCCACGTGCTAAATAAAACAGGGATTGGGACGCTTGGGTAGCGCGGTCAGTTGAGTGTCCCAACTCTTGGTTTCGGCTCAGGTCCTGATCTCAGGGTCGTGGGATCGAGTCCTGTGCCAGGCCCCACACTCAGCGTGGAGCCTGCTTAAGACTTTCTCTCCCTCTGCTCCTCCCCCTGTGTTATCTACAAATAAACATCTTTAAATAAAACAGTGACCTTGAACCCTAATTTTGGAGGCCAGATGGTCACCCTTTCTTCATCTTACTAGGCATCCTGATCAGCCCCTTCCTGTAGCAGGAGGTTGTTGGGAGAGGCCAGTGGGACTCAGCACCCCCCTTCCAGGTGTGGCCAGGTAGAGAAAGTCTTTACTGGGAGATCCTGGGAAAGATGCCACAGTTCTCCCCACCCTTCCTGCAAAGCTGGTCTTCGGAGAAGCTTCCGGCTGGGCCGAAGGGAAAGACCGGGAAGCCCCCAGGAAGGAAAGGGGTGTGCAGGAGCGGAGTCTCCAGAGTTGCTGACCTACGAGGAGGTAACCAGGTACCAGCACCAGCCTGGTGAACCGCCCCGCTTGGTGGTTCTGATTGGTAGGTGAGGGCCTGCATTTCCAGGGAGTGGGCAGGTTTCCTCCTGGACTGGTGGGGAGGGAGCTCAGCAGGGACCCTGGTCAGCCTTCCTCTCGTTTCCCAGGATCTCTAGGAGCCCGACTGCACGAACTGAAGCAGAAGGTGGTGGCAGAGAACCCGCAGCACTTTGGCGTCGCTGTTCCACGTAAGAAGGCCAACGGGGGTTTGTGTGTGCACACCCGTGTGTGAAGAGTTTATAGGGACTTGACTCCCCAGATCCATCCTAATCCTTACTTCGGGTCTGAGGGACCAATGGGCACTGCCTGCTGTGAGCAGATCATGGGACCTAGGCATGATAAGAAACCCACTTTCAGAGGTCCACTAGGACCCTCTGAGGCAGAAGCTGGAGGACCACTTTCTCGGTTCCTTCCTGGAATGGGAGATAGGTCTAGAGCACACTGCAGGTAAAGTAGCAACCTTGGGTTCCAAGGGGGCATTCCAGCTTTTTCTTCACAGTGACTCTGACTCCGATAGCCCCCACCCTCTGCTTGAGTAAGAGAGTAGGACAGAGAAGCTGGGAGCCTGATGAGTTCTGAGACTGCTCGGGCACTCCCTCCTAGCTGGCTTCTGGGCCATCAGAGTGGCCAGGCACCCTCCAAGGTGTTCACACCCCTGCCAGTTCCTGAGGCTAGGAGCAGCTGTGGAAGCTGAGACTGAGGAGGCAGGGGGCCCTGGTTTTGGATGTGATGCAGAAGGAGGGAACGAAGGGTCTGGGAGCTTCTATGAGCAGTGGCTTGAGCAGCACTCCTGATACCCTTGAGGAGAAGGGTGATCACCATCGTATACTGCAGAGGAAGACGCTAGGGCTCAGAAAGGTTAAGTAGCTTGTCCAGTGTCACACAGTTGGGAAGTAGTGGGGCCAAGATTCAAACCCAGGAAGCCTGTCCAGTCACATCCTTGATGAGACCGCACAAAGGGCCTCTCCCCTCCTGCCTGCCACACCTGTCCTTGGCTGTCCCTTCCCTTTCTGGAACACTCAGTTCTGGCCTCAGAGGGATGCAGTGTGGGCACCCAGTAGTCACTGAAAGGGAGGGCTCTGGTGGCAGCAACGAGACCTTTCCAGAGTGTTCTGAGGGCAGCTACCAATCCTTTCTTTTACCAGACCCCTGTCCCCTGGGCCTCAGGGCCCATACCCCCATCTGTGGGTTGTCAGAGTTGTCTTTCGGAGCCCTGTCTAAAGTGGCAGGGATGGGAGGGAGGCAGCAGGGCTCCAGAAGCCATTCTAGCAACAACACCCCTGATGGATCTGGGAGGTAGGCTTCCGAGGGCCACTGCCTTCCAGAGTGGACTGAAACCCGCAGGACCTGTGGAAGCTGCTCATATGTGCATCTTTCCGAACCTCCAGATCCATCCCCCGGGGCAGGGGTACATGGTTGGTCAGGCCTACCCGCTTCAGGCACCCCACATATAGGTGAACATCCCCCCACCCCTTGCTCTGCAGACCTGAAAGTGTCAACCAAGTCTTCCCACTTCAGAGAGGCAGTGACTTTAATCCTGGGTTTTGAAGCATCAATAGGAGTTTTCCAGGCAGGGAAGAAAGGAATAGTTCTCTATACAGAGGGATCCAGTTGTGCAAAGGAAAGGGATGGAGGTCACCCATAATGGAGAAGACCCAGGGTTGCCGCATTAGGGACTGGTGGGGGGTGGGGCTTGTGTGGATCATGTGGGAGGAGATACTCCTCTAAGGTCTTTAGAATGTTATCGGTGGTGAATAAAAAGTTTTTAAGTAAGTGAATGACATGATCAGAAAAGTGACCCTAGCAGCTCTCCCCAACGTGGGACAGAGATGCCACATGTTGAGCACAGAGCGTCCTGGGTTGGTCCCCAAGGTCATGAAAATTCTGTCCTTCAGGACCCCCATCGTTTCTTGCGGAATGCTCTAGAAAAGAGAAATGTGGTCCTTTATGTGTGCTCTCCTGGGAAGGACCTGGTTTTCCCCTGAAGTGCACGTCTCAGTTCTATCACAGAAACCAGTGGAGAAGTGCTGCCTGATTTGCGCTTAAGTTGTATGAGAGCCAGATTTGCTGAAACGCATCTTGTTCGTCACAGGACTGTCTTCACGTCTCTGCTCTTGAAATGAGAAGTCACTGAATAAGGATTTAAAGGCCTCCAGCAGGGCCGTCTGTATCTGGGGCCCCATGGCTCACAGAAAGGAAAACGAGGAGGAAATCAACAGTTAGGGCTAGAGATGCCTTCTGCGATTCTTAACCACCCACACCACCTCGGCCAGGCCATCTAGCAGGGCGCTAGGGGCAAACATGTGGCATGGGACAGAGCTCATCCCCCAGCTTGGGCTTGATTTCCCTCCATCTCAGTTGTCCTCCCCTGCAGAGTGGGAGCCTCGTTTCCCACAGTGGGGAGTGTGCCTGCCCCTCGGGGACACCGAGGAATGGGAGTGGTGGTTTCCTTCACAAAACAGCAATGAGCTCCAGGGGGGAAGGGGAGACCCAGACTCGCTGCTGTTCTCCCGCACGGCGAGGTGACATCTCTTTGCCTGGTTTCCCTTTTCCTTTCTTTCGAAGATACCACCAGGCCCCGAAAGAGCCACGAGAAGGAGGGGTTGGAATATCACTTCGTCTCTAAGCAAGCATTCGAGGCTGACTTACATCACAGCAGGTGCGTGGGCCTGACGGCCCAGCTGGCCCTTGGGGGCCCCGGCTGGTGTTCCGCCTGGCCTTGTGGGAGCGCTTTTGGGAAGGCAGGGGACGAGGGAGAGGAGTGGTGGTAGAAAGTCCAACCAGCTTTGCCGGCTAATTTAGGCAAACTCAGGAGCTGAAGGCCTGTTGGTGGTGTTTTAGGTTTCTGGAGCATGGCGAATATAAGGAAAACCTCTACGGAACCAGTCTGGACGCCATTCACGCGGTGATGGCCAAAAACAAAGTGTGTTTGGTGGACGTGGAGCCGGACGTGAGTTTCTGAGCCAGTTGGGCATTTTCTGTTGGCGGAATATATACATGGGGGGGACTCAATCGGTTGAGAGTCTGACTCTTGATTTCAGCTCTGGTCCTATCTCAGGGTCGTGGGATCTAGCCCCGCGTCCCACTCTGCTCAGTTGGTGGTCTGCTTGAAAGTCTCTCCTTCTGCTCGCTCTCTCAAAATAAAATAATAAATGAGGGAGCTGTATATTACACAGAACATTTGACCTCCGTCTAAGGTTTTTTTAGTCCAAGGGACTGGATGTTAAAATTTTCTTAGGTCTCTCTTTGAGAATCTAAGGAAAGCTTTGTACCCCGAAACGTGTACATATATACACAAAATGGCATTCATAGGAGGATGCTCCCAGACCCCCTGGTGGCCTGCACCTGGAGTCGTGGCCTCTGCGTGGAGGGGACCAGGCAGTAGCACGGGCGCCGCTGGTCCGTGGTGACAGGACAGGGAGTTAGATGCCAGGGCACGGGTGGGTGCCGGGGCCCAGCTCCCTGTACTGGGATACTGCCCCTGTGCCCCCAGGACAAGTCAGGTCAGTGGCTCAGGGAATCACCGAGAGATAGGCGACCCAGAGAGCCGTTTCAAAGAGAAAAGGGAAGGAGACGTGACCCCGTGAAGGGCTTCCAACCTGTTTCCAGTTCTGCGTGCCCTGCCTGCCGTGTGTTTGACAAGGGCTCAAGCATCTTTTTAACTTTGTCTTTGACAAAAACTGCGAAGTTTTGAACTCACTCTGGGTTTTTCTTTTTTTCCTCTATAGAAATGGAGCTCTGATTTTATTTTAGAAGGTATAGGCTTTATTTAACAGGAGTTGGCTTGAGACAGATTCCAAAAAGCACATTATGTTTATGAAGGAAAAACTCTCTCGCATTTGGACTTGCTGGGGGTTGATCAGCAAAATTAAAAGTCTGAATTGCAAAATTTTATCTGAAAAGTGATTTTATTGAATGGGGGGGCTGCAGAGCGTACATAAACGTTTAATGCCAGTGTTTCCAAATTGAGGCCCTTACATTATAGGTCATAGGCGCTAACAGGATGATTTGCATATTGAAAAGCTTCTAATGTCTGTACCATTTGTTTCAAATGGTTTCTTAGGCTCTTCATTTGCTTAGCAAACCTTTTCTTCTCTGAATATCATAAGGAGGCCTGTGTGATAACACATATTTTGAATTAGTGTAGTCCAAACTGACGTTTTACTAATAAGAGTTGCACATTAAATCTTCTATCAGGACGGGGCACGTGGAGAAGGGCATATGAAGGTTAATTAGAGCTCGTGGGGTCAGAGCTAAGAGAGACAGCAGCACCTGGAGCCGGGGCTTCGGAACGTTCATTCTCAGCAAGCGGGCCTCTGGGGCCCGGCCAAGTCCACTGTCAAAGTGGAGGACGGGAAAATGAGCAGCTGGTCTGCCCAGTGGAAGTCTGTTGTCACAAGACCATGTGATCAGGACCCTTGCCCCTGAGGTTCTGAGATACAGCACACCCTTACGGAACATTCAGAAAGGGTTTCGTAATAAAATATTTCTCAAATGTGTAATATTTTTGAACTTTCTTTCTCAGGCACTGCAACAACTGAGGACCTCAGAGTTCAAGCCCTATGTTATATTTGTCAAGCCTGCGATTCAGGAGAAGAGGAAGACACCACCCATGTCCCCTGCTTGTGAGGACACAGCAGCCCCACTTGTAAGTTTAAAGTGGATCATTTCTCAAGGCCTGAAAGGGTTCATGACAGCTGCCTAAGGGTCCTCATACCTTCTGCATGGGGCTGTCTTTCCATTTGCCTGTCGGCCAGACTTAGATGGTCGGATCACTGGAAAGCCCAAGTAGGGCAGCTGAAAGTGCCTCCCGCTTCAGACAGGGATCACTCCCCACCCTTCACTCCTCCACAGAAGGATCCTCCCAGAAAATAGGGGACATCTGTCAAAGACTCGATCCCACTGATCTGTTCAATTCCCAGGCCACACCCCAGTCGTTCTTCGGATCCAGCTTCGGATCCAGTCTCTCCTGTCTCTGTGGCAGCATGCCCAACCCTTGCCTAGGCCTTTAGAACCTATATTCTGACCCCACAAGTGCTCTTGCTAAAGTTGGGACCTGAGGCTGATGGCAACAGAGAGAGGAGTAGGAGGAGGAGGGAATATTTTGGAATGGGGGTCTCTTTGGGGGAGGATGGCTCCCCCATATTGTAAGAGCATTGAATTTCTGTGAGCACAGGAGAGAAGGCAGAAGCTAAATGTCAGTCAACTACCTGCTTGAGGTTCTGCGTCTTCAAGGTGTTTTTGAATAAAGAAGCAAACCCTCTGCAGGCCAGGCAAAGGAGGGTTCACCGGCTACCTGTCCCTCAGTGTTAGGGGCCAGGAAGGCAGTCTGATGAAGGAAGTCGGGGACCCCAGGGAAATGGGGTGTTTGGTCAGGATTGTCCCAGCACTTTTGTAAAGAACTCCACTCTAGCTGCTGTGCTTGTAATGGGCTCTGGTATGAGGAAATGGCAAGAAGAATTAAGCTCTATGTGATGAATTTAGGAGTCTGAATTCTGAGGGCATGAGAGTCACTTATCCTCCTCCTGCTCCCCCTCGCTGATTCCAGAAATGCTTGCTTTGCTTATAGTTAATAGTATTTGTAGCTCTTTGCCGTAATTACTTAACCGCCTTGACACGCAACACAATGGTACCCCCTTCTCTGGAAATACCTTCCACCCGGAAGTGTGATACTGACATTATTGGTACACACGGATATAGAATTAGCGTCCACCCAAAGCCCGTGTCATGGGTGAGGTTAACAGGTTCTAAGAGCTAACAGTAGATATTCTGAGAAGACAAACAAGGATTGTGTCTACTTCCTGGCCACATTATTGGACGTGTGATTGGGTGTTATCACCACACTCTGTTCTTGTGTACGCCACGGGTTACTCACGGGCCCAAGTCACCCGCCCATCACTTAAAAGCAAGACCTGAGAACACCACCCAAGAAAAAGACTGGAGGTTTCTTGTTTTGAGGGAGGACCACCCAGGTGGTTCCAGGACGGCCCCTTTCTTTGCAGGACGAGGAGCAGCAAGAGATGGCTGCCTCCGCCGCCTTCATAGATCAGCACTACGGGCATCTGGTGGACAGCGTGCTGGTGAAGGAGGACCTCCAGAGTGCCCACAGCCAGCTCAGAGCGCTCTTGGAGAAGCTGGGCAAGGACACTCACTGGGTGCCTATTAGTTGGGTCAGGTAACTGTATGCTAGAACATCGGGGTTGGAGAGGAGCTGGAGGAGGACCCCCTCGTCTAGCCCTTCCTCATGCTACCATCAAGGAATCTTAAGTGTGGAGAGGAGCCGAATTTTCCATAAACGTCCTTGTGCAGAAGAATATATTTGTGGAGTCTGGTCCGTTATTGGTTTTGTCTGTTGTTTTTCATTGCATCCCTTTGGAACAGAGAACGTGAATTGAAAAGAGGGGGTATCACAAAGTAACATTTCATTCACTCAAGTGTCAGAAGCAAGTTGATCCTGATTCTTTGCCTGGAAATTATATAGAAGTTATCTAGCCATTGTCTTTTGTGGGGGGGGGTTACAAGGTACCGATTTGCAGAGATTATAAACAGAGGGATACTTCACTGATTCAGCTTTGCTGGAAATGGAGTTATCCTTACCCACGGAGATTTTTCCTTGCAACCGAATCTCCCTTGTCCTCGAGCACTACGATATTGGTTTTAACCTTTGTGATCGTGTTTGCTTGGCAGTAGGAATCTTGGTTCTCTGCCTTCTTAAATAGCAAACACACACAGACTTTTTTTTTTGAGGATTAAGGCACACTTCACCATTATCATGAATTTCTGTGCTGTTTTCAGGGACTCTGGAGGAATGTAAGGCAGCTTGTCCCCTTTCTAGATCCCCTCAGACTTCTAACCTTAAGCCCTGGCTTTGCTTTTTTCCGTTCCAGCCCTTGTCCCTCTCGCCCTTCTCACCATAGCTTGAATTTACAATAAAATTCCGCGTGGCAGTAACTTCTGAGACTGCCAAGAAGCTGCTTACACATGCCAAGCTCTTGCCCTCATGAGAGTAAAGGGGGCCAGGTTCAGGGCAAAGTACCAGGAAGAAGATGTGCTGCCTCTTTAGGAATTTCCATTTTACCTCCTCACCCAAAGCCACCTTTGCAACTTTCTAGCTCACTAACCTGGTAGGTCTACCTGCCAGGATCTCATTCTTCAGATCTTTCTAGCAAAAGGATAAGGACTTCTTTGCACTGATCATGCACAAATCCTTAACAAGTGAAATGAGTCTCGAGTTTTCCCAAATAGCAGCGGGGGTGGGGGTTGGATGTGGGGGCTGGGACAACTGCTCTGAAGTGTGAAGGACACGTACAAAATTGTGTGTATTATACGGGACAGCCAGGATCTAAAGTCAGGTCTGAGGCTGAAAACCATTAAGTCAAAATGACTCTTGAGAGATACTAATTGACTCTTAGCAAAATCCCATTAGGGTGGGTTTTCCTCCAGTGGACGAACAGAGGGGTTGAACACCAGTTGGCTTTTTTTTTCCCCTTTGTCATTTTACTCAATAGGCATTTTTGGCTTCGGAATATTTTTACGCAATCGTTAGATAAAATGGTAATAATTCTCTTCGTGCATATCACGAAGCAGGGCATGGAAATGGGATGCCTGCCTCACTTCCCATCCAAGTAACTTGCCTGCCCCTGAGATAAGCTGTTACCCGCTGTTGGTCTGTGACAGTAGAATGGGTAGGGCCCCAGAGACAGAGGTTGTTTGTAAAGTGTTCATACTGTTTGTAAAAAGCGGAAAAGTCTTGTTAAAACACACACACACACACACTTGTTTACACATAGATAGTGGTGGGGTGTGTGTGAATGATACACCCAGTCCCAGTCCCATTCCAGCTAGAACTACGTACATTCTGAACCCCTGGGCAAAATCTTGGCAAAAGCTCTGGGCCCCCATACCAAGAAATCTCTTTATTACACACCCCTCAAGATACAGCTTTCTTCCCCCCATGAGCCTTTAAACTTGGGTAAGCTCTGTGTCTACAAGAAGAATGTGGGCTCTAGAGGACTCTTCTAGATTGGGGATGTTCAGTGGGTAGGGCATATCTGCTGCCACCGCCCATTCTCCTATCAGTGGCCGTTGGGACTCATTGAACATGACAGGCCTGCTGAATCTAGGCATGGTTTTGGGATCTCAGGACAAAGTTATCCAGTTATCAACTGGGCAGAAGGAGCAAGTGAATTAATCCTGTTTGCCATCCTTGATCCAGCAATTTGTAAGTTCCTCTGCCATCCCTTCCACTCTCTGCAAGAGGGGGCTTTAAGAAAGTTCCAACCATCCATCCTTCAGGCAGTGCTTAGCGAGGATCAACGTCAACCAATCGTGCTTTTACCCTTGCATGTTTGAGTACCTACATCAAAAGTGTAGCCTTTAACAATTTTACATCCATTTACCCAGTGTCTCATCTCTGATGCCCCTGCCCCAGTCACAGGGATTATGCACAGCGAAGCGACAGCCCTCAGTGATTTAGTTAATGACAATACACCAGCACAAGCCCAAAGCCCAGTCGTAAGTCATCCAGGTCAGAACCAATAAGCAGCATTTTTCTGGAGGAGTTGATGTGGAGCAATTTCTTCCTCTACTTTTTTCCCCCTGCCCTTTGAATATAGTCTCAGTCTATTGCTTCCTTTAAAAGTCAGGCTTGTGGTTTCAGAACAAGATGGTGTAGAATCACATTTTCCTTCTCCTCTAAGTACCACTGAAAACCTTGGAAGTTTAAAAACAATGATAAAAGGACCCTGAAAGCTGGAAAAATGATGGTTTGGTGTGTGTGGGGGGCTGCTGGGTGGCTTGGTAGGTTAAGCGTCTGGCTTGGGTCATGGTCTTGTGGTCCTAAGATTGAGCCCTGTGTTGTCCTGTATTGGGCTCTGTGCTCAGCAGGGAGCATGCTTCTCTGTTTCTTCCCCTGCCCCAGCTTGTGTACCCTCTGTCCCAAATAAATATATAAAATATTTTAAAAAAAAAAGAAGAAGAAAGACAACGGTGGGCTGGCTAGGGACCTCAGGACTTGAGGAACAACAATGTGGGGATTTTCCTGGGTTTTCTTTTCATCTGCCATATACCCTGGACTAAGCTCTGAAGGGCCTGCAACCCAGAACCACCAACAGACATAGACAAGGAAGATGGGGGGAAACAAGAAAAAAGGAAAAAACAAAGGACACAATACCATGCAATCCACCTTCTGACACCACAGAAGACACCAGCAGGGACTGAGCAGGAACCCTAGCAGCACCCACAGAACAATGCAGACCAGAACAGTATTGCCAGGGATCAGAAACTGCACTTCCATCTCCTCCTCAGGGCTGCCTGGCTTGGTGGCAGCCATCTTACTCGACATCATGGCCGCCCTCAGACCTCTGGTGAAGCCTGAGGTGCTTAACAAGGGACCAAGAAGTTCTTCGGCACCTGTCAGACTGACATGTCAAAATGAACGCAACCAGCAGAAGCCCGGAGGCATTGACAGTATGGTGCCCAGAAGAATCAAGAACCAGATCTTTTTTTTTTTTTTTTTTAAAGAATTTATTTATTTATTTGACAGAGAGAAATCACAAGTAGGCAGAGAGGCAGGCAGAGAGAGGAGGAAAGCAGGCTCCCCGCTGAGCAGAGAGCCCGATGTGGGGCTTGATCCCAGGACCCTGAGATCATGACCTGAGCTGAAGGCAGAGGCTTTAACCCACTGAGACACCCAGGTGCCCCAAGAACCAGATCTTGATGCCCAGCATTGGTTACAGAAGCAACAGGGAAACAGAACGCATGCTGCCCAGTGGCTTCTGGAAGTCCCTAGTCCACAACATCAAGGAGATTGAAATGCTATTGATGGGCAACAAATCTCACTGGGCAGAGATTGGTCACAATCCAAGAACTGCAAGACCATGGTAGAAAGAATAACCCAGCTGGTCATCAGAGAAGTCAATCCCAATGCCTGGTGGCACAGTGAAGAAAACGCATAGACAGACAGCTTATATGCATATCGTGTTTGTGTTTATAAAACCATAAAACTAAAAAAAAAAAAAGAAAGAAAGAAAGAGGAAAGAGAAATGAATTTCCCTTGGAACTAAAGTCCATAAAAAACAAACAAACAAACAAAAAAAAACAAAACCACAATGCACTACACCTAAGCAGGTCTCCTACTTGCTAAACTAGAAGATGTAAATAAAATGAAAAGATCCCTAACATAATAACCCAAAAGTCCAGGATACAATTAGAAAATCTCTCATCATACCCCAAACCAGAAAAACAATGTAAGGAAAAAACAGTCCACTGATACCAATACCGATATGTTGGAATTTATCTCAGATGTTACAATTTATCTCACAAGGATTTTAAAGCAGTTGTAATAAAAATGCTTCAATAGGCAATTGCAAATTCTCTTGAATTGGAAAATCTTAGCAAAGAAATAGAAGTTATGAGAAGGAACCAAATGGAAATTACAGAAATGAAAAATTATTGTGAAAGGTAAAACTTGGATGAACTCGGTAGTAGAATGGAAATGACAGAAGATCAAAGCAGAGTGCTGAAGGACAGATCAATAGAATTTACTCAATCTGAACAACAGACTGGAAGGGGAAAAAAAAAAAAGACAAGGATTAGGAACAATAACAAAAGACCAATGTTTGAAAAATTGGAATCCTGGGTGAGGGGAAATGTGGAACTGAAAAATATTCAAAGAATACTTTTGGGCTGAAAACTCCCCCAAATTTGGTGGAAGATAGAAACCTACAGATTTAAGAAGCCAATAAACTCCAAGTAGGTTAAGACCAAAGAAGACACATCATAACTAATCTTCTGAAAACTAAAGACTAAGAAAAAAATCTGAAAAACAGGGAGAAACAACCAGGAAGGAACACCAATTTGAGTTCTATTTCAGTATTGCTTATAAAGGAAACTATGGAGGCAGACAGAAGTCACGCAACATTTATAGAGTGCTGAGAGCTAAGAACCATCAATCTTGAATTCTATATGCGATGAAATTACCCTTAAGGAACGAAAGGGAAGTGAAGACATTCTCAGATGAGGGAAAATTAACAATAGCATATGCAGACACTTAGCGGTACGAGTGCTGGGTTGAAAATGTGTAGGCAGAGCTGGAGCGCACAGGTTGCTCAGCCAGTTAATTGTCTGACTTCGGCTCAGGTCATAATCTTGGGGTCCTGGGATGGAGTTCTGCATCCGGCTCCCTGCTCAGGGGGGGCATCTGCCTCTCCCACTACCCCTCTCCCTGCTCATGCTCTCTCTCTCAAATAAATAAAATCTTTTAAAAATTAAAAAAAAAAAAAGAAATGATGTACTCAGCGAGAAGGAGCAAGAGAGAGCAAAGTAAAGGATGACTTCCAGGTTTCTAACCTGTATCTCTAGAGAAGAATCTAGATGAAGGTGATTCCTCAAACTGCTTCCTTCTCCGCGCCCCCAACCCACCTCCACTCTCTGCCTACCTCTCTGCCTACTTGTGATCTCTGTCTGTCAAATTAAAAAAAAGGGGGGAGGGGTACCATTAAGTCTTTTGATGATGGTATAGTCAATTATGTACCTTCAATGTGACTCTAGTTACCCAAAGCTACACAGCTGATAACACTACAGAGAGCTACACACACACACACCAGTGCATGCATAACTGGTGAAATTTGTATACACTGTATGGATTGCACCAATGTCAGCTTCCTGGTTTGATATCGTATTACAGTTACACCAGGTGCTAACTTTGCGGGAGGCTGTGTAAAGGGTGAAGTCCCCCACCCCCACGCGCACCCCCGAACATTTATTTGCAACTTCCTGTGAATCTAATTATTTTAAAATAAAAAGTTTATCTGTGATGAGAATACTTAAGGTCCACCCTCTCTCATAAAAAGTTTAAAATGTCAGGCACAAACCCAGCACAACCAGTCACAGCCCTCAAGCTGCATTGTCTTGCCTATGTTTTGAGATGTGTTTGACACTTTCACTGTTGCTGCTCCCTATAAATGAACAGAGTACACGGAAACTTCAATGAAGCATTCTTTTCCAATGCTGTGTATTCACAGAGAGACTAATGGCATTTGTTCTCTGTGTTGTCTGAACCTTAATCTTATCACGTGCTTCTGTTTTCCATTTTGACAGAGCTGTACTTAGGGGTGGGTCATCTTACCCCACTTTCCTCCCCTCTAGGATGCTGAGGATGGCGTGTGTGTGTGTGTGTGTTTAGTATTTTATTTATTTATTTGACAGAGATCACAAGTAGGCAGAGAGACAGGCAGAGAGAGAGGAAGGGAAGCAGCCTCCCTGCCAAGCAGAGAGCCCAAGCAGGGGCTCGATCCCAGGACCCTGGGATCATGACCTGAGCCGAAGGCGAAGGCTTTAACCCACTGAGCCACCCAGGCGCCCCGATGGCGTGTGTTTTAAAAAGGTATTTCTCTCTCTTACGCTCTCATAGAAACTCCTTTTTATAGCCCCAAATAAAAATGCTTGTTGCATCCTGCCTTCTGCCTGCCCGACTCCGTCTCCATTTTGGGATGGGACTTAACGCCTTTGGGTACATACTTTCAATGTAACTTACTCATTTTATGTTCCAAGCTTTATTGTAGCATCCTAAGATTAAGCATTCAGCCACTTAGGAGTGTCTTGAAATTCTAAGCAGCTAAGAAATCCTAGGGCTTTCTCTTGTATCTTTTCCATGGTGAGGAACCTTGTTTTCAGGGAGAAAAGAGGGAGAGAAATGGAGAAACATCAATTATATGGAACTATACTTTGGAGAGCCTGAGTGTCCATTTATCCTTCTCCCTAGGGGCAAAACACACACTCACTCACACACACACAACTTAGTCATTCCTAATAATGTTAACTAATACAAAATGCCAACACAATAGTACTTGAATAGTGACAGAGACCTGTAATGTAACTTTCGCTCAATATGAAAATCACGAGACCTCCTGTTTATATTTTACTGGAACAAATCACTTCCCCTTAGACTCATGGAGAGACTCAAGGCTGATGACAAAAGCCAGCCATTTCCTACTCGTTTGGAGAGAGGAAACAGAGGGCTCTAAGTTCTGTTATATTACAGAAGGGCAAAAATCCATCCCCTTAAAACTGGGTCCCTTGTGCTCCATCCGTACGGCTCTTAGGGCTTTGCTATCAAACGTGATCACTGTTATTTCCCAGTAAGAAGCAGCCATGTTAAGACATACCTATTCATCTCGGGAGAGAAGATATCTTGTTGTATTTTTGATGTAGCGCCTTGAATTCTTGAAGGGAAAAAATCAGAAAGATTTTTGTCAATGCCACAGGGCGGGGGCTAAAGTTGGAGGTCTAGCTCCTAAGGCTGGCTTAGAGAAGGCTTACAGACAAAAGTCGGAGTGGGGTTTGTTTGTTTGTTTGTTTTTTTAAAGAAAAGAAAACCACCACAGAAGGCTTTTTCCTTTTTTTTTTTTCTTCTTGAAAGTTGGTTCCTAAATGAAGGAAATCAACCGCATACTGAATCATGTCCCCTTCCTCCTCCTTGCTTGTACATTCTTTTTTTAATGAATTAAAGCTTGACGGAAGATGCCACTAGATAGTTTTTGAAACTGATACATGGCAGCTTTGCTACCCAGAGAGCAAATGGATTAGCTCCTGTCCTCAGCTTTTTTTTTTTTAATATTTTATTTATTTATTTGACAGATCTCAAGTAGGCAGAGAGGCAGGCAGAGGGGCAGGCAGAGAGAGGGGGAAGCAGGCTCCCTGCTGAGCAGAGAGCCTGAGGTGGGGCTCCATCCCAGGACCCCGGGATCATGACCTGAGCTGAAGGCAGAGGCTTTAACCCACTGAGCTACCCAGGCGCCCCTCCTGTCCTTAGCTTTGTTGGCTCTGGGTGGTTTCTCTTTTACCAATTGCTGCATTTTGCATGACTTCTCCTTCAGCTGCTTAAGGAATGCCTTCTGAGACTGACTCTACTCTGAACGCAGATGCACTGCGCAGGCACAAGGGAGGCACACAGAGCAGCCACGTGCCTGCCAGTCCATCTCGGACAACCTGCGGTCATAGTGGGGTTTGCGATCACCAAGCCTCTTCAGAATGCCCTGGTTTTCCACGGTGATTCTCACGAGTTCCCGGTTCCTTGTTTCTCTGTTTAAGCTGAAAAACATAAAATCCTGAGATGGCTGGAGAAAAAAAATCCCCTCTTGGATGAAGTCGTGATGTCATAAACCCAGGCTGCCTAAGGGCTTCCCACTGAGCCCTGAGACCCCCTACACCTGTTGAACCAGACAACACTCTGGGGTCCGTACACAACACTGGCAGGTTCCTATCAGTGGTTCTCAACCCTAATGTCCCCTAGAGAATTCTACTCTATTGGCCTGGCTGCAGCTTGGACCTTGTTTTGGAGACTTCTCATTTTCCCTAACTTGGTCTCCCATCAAGATGCCTTCTCTCTAGGACGCCTCCTGCTCAGGAGAACCTTGCACTAAAACCTGACAAGGGGGAGAGTCGACTCTGACTTCCCAAACACAGGAAAGGAGAAAGAACACTACCTCTTGGAAAAATACTCGTTCCAGCAATCCACCTTGGCAGGACCACGATGGGCATTTGCAATCTTCTGACACAGTTGTTTGTTTTCATATTCAATTTTGTCAATTCGCTTCTGTTCACCCTGGTAAGAAACCGGGCCCCCCTCCGTGGTGACAGCGGCCAACACCCTGGCGCTCTGCATCACCCTCCTCTGGGATGGTGGGGAAGGGCTGCAGTGGAGACTGGGAGGAGCGTGCAGCAAAGGGCGGGGAGTCCTAACAAATCTCTGGATTTGTTAAGAAGGAGGGTATTTATGAGGCTCTGGGAAACCGGACCTCTTCGGGACATAGATAAAAAATCAATAAAGTACATCCACAGACGGCAAGAGCCAATACCTGTAGTTTGCTCAGTTTCAAAATGTGATGTGTGTGCGCCACTGGAGGTTTTGTATCGACGGTCGCCTTCACTAAGAGGGTAAAAGAGAGCCACGTTACTGCAGAGGGGTCCTCCTAGCTGCCTTGAAAACCCGCTCCCGTGCTAGACAACTGCCCCCCATTAGTAAACAGGACGATGTTGAATTCTGACCTTACTCTGGTTCAGGGATTTTATGTTCGTTTAATTTCCCAAACAGACATCTTTGAAGAGTTTTTTTTAGCACAAATAACAGAACGTGAGGGCCAGAACAAGTAAAACAGAGATAAATGTCCTTTCCCAGTATGACTAGCCCATTGGGAGCTGGAGTCCTAGCCTCTTTCTAGCTTACTCTGGCTTTAAAAGAGTTTAAGTGAGCGTTTCCAACCACTGAACTCCTGCTGGGAGATAAATCTGTCACGGATGCCAACGTCCTCTTGACCCAAGCCAACTGATAAGGTCGTATCATCGCAAAGCCAGTAGTGGTCTGGTTTACTGCCAATCTCTCTAAGGCCAACCGTTCCAGAACCCCTAATCGCAGATGTCCCACTCCAACGGTCCACATACCTATTTGTATTCTATTCTTATGAAATACATAGTGGCCAAAGTCCAGTTTCTTCCTGAAGGTTGTGCTCTGTCTGTGATTAGAGACGATTACAGGGTAGGCTAGATAATCCAGGGAATTGTTCATCTTCTCTTCCTAGTCTCACTTCAGAAATGAGGCACCCAGGCTCCTCTGTGAGGTAGTTAGCTGTCCCCACGACAGGCTGTCATAGTTACCCCGTTATGACATCAGGGACAGGTCTTGGGGAAGGAAAAGGAGTGACAGAGTGTGCCTGGCTATCCCTGGACTTCTGTTTGAAGGCTAACACAGGTCCAAACCAAGATGGGGAACAAGACTCAGAACCTGCCTGACATGTGGATGCCCCCAACAGCAGGGGGAAAAGGTGTGGTGTGCTGGGAGGTGTAGGAAGGCTCTGGGTGCGGGTGCGAAGTGGGGGTGGGGATGGAGAAGTCCAGGCTCGCTCACACACCTTCAGCTGTAAGCTCAGGATTCTCCACCACGGTGGATCCTCCTGAGGTGCGAGACCCCAAGCTCATGGGGGCAGGTGAAAGATGGCCTTCGTGAGAAGCTCATGCAATTTCTTCGTTTTGCAGATGAAGAATCTGAACTTCAAAGCAACAGGCTGCTCTGCTGCTCAAGAACCAAGTTCGTGTTGCTGCTGGGCTCAGGATGGGGGGTTTCCTAAACTCCAGGGACATTTGCATTTTGGAGGAGTGGGGGTGGGGCGGGAGTCTGCCATCCGCACTGGGGAAAGACGGAGTCTGTCTTCTGCTTTTAGTGGGATTTCAGCAAATGAGGGGTTGCCAACGCGATCACGGCTCATGGTGGGCTGGTAGCTGCTCCTGGAAGGGCTGCGAAGCTGCCTGGTGGTTTCCAGGCCAGTACAGGTGGAGTAGCACCTAGTGGGTGCTCACGGCATTGACCCATGTAGAGGCAGAAACCTACTGGGTGCTCACTATACAGTGCTGGGCGATTTCCTTGGTGTCACATTTAATCTTTCAAACAACCCTAGGAGTTAGGTGCTACTAGTATCCCCATTTATTCTCCTCCCCCAACAAACAGGCTCAGAGAGGCTGATTTGCCAGGATCAGAATGTGAAGCCTGGCTGCACAGAGTCCAAGCTTTGAAGCCGGATAAATGTTGGAAGAAATGTGCCTCAGAGTTGGGCTTCCCAAACTTGAACCTTTGTAAGGATCGCGGGGGGCCGGGGGTGGGGGTGCGGGCTGTAAAATGCACATTCTCATTCAGCATGGTGGGGCTGGGGCAGAGACTTTGAGTTTCTGACGAGCTCCCCGGGATGTCAATGCCGCTGGTCTGCAGCAGGCAGGCGGAATCCGGGTGTCCCGCTAAAACTGCAAAAACAGCAAAACCTGTGCGTACCCCGTTCAGTTGGGACAATTAATGTCGCTCTGCGTTTAATCCAAAGTTGTTACAGCACTGCCCCATGTATAATGATGCAGAAAAGCCCTTAGCTGGGGATGGACCGAGGACCCCCTAAAACAACCGGGTGGCGCCACCTCCGCCGGCGGGGGGGCAGGCCCGGGGCCCCCAGAGCGTCCCCGCGGGCCCCGGGCTGCGCGCCTCCCTGCCGGGAGCTGAGCGTGCCAGCCGTCCGCGCTCCGCCTTTTCCCGCGCCCGGCGGGCCCGCCTCCGGGGCGGGACGGGGCGGGTCCCGGCTCGGGAGCCCACGCCCAGCTGACCCGGCGGCTCTCCCCTCGCAGGCTGCTGCCCGGGCGTGCAGGGCCCGGCCGCCGCCATGTCGGGCCCGTTCGAGCTCTCGGTGCAGGATCTCAACGACCTGCTGTCGGACGGCAGCGGCTGCTACAGCCTACCGAGCCAGCCTTGCAACGAGGTCACCCCCAGGATCTACGTGGGCAACGCGTGAGTCGCCGCTGGGGCGCCCCGCCCACCGGAAAGCTGGGGTGGGGGCGTCGCGGGCAAGCGGGGTTGGGGGGGGCGGTTTGTGGGGCGTGGTCGACCTCCTGGAACACCTTGGGGGCCGGGCAGGGGCTGGAGTCGCCGCCCGCCCCCGCGCGGGTGGAGGCGGAGGGGCTAGACCCCGCCCAGGCCCCGCGCGGTCCTCCCCCCTCGCGGGGGGCCCGGATTCCGGGGCGCTCGGCCAGCCTGGCGCTACCCGCTAGGGGCTCGGCCTTGGGCGGGGTCGGGCCACCGTGATCACCTAACAGGTGGCCCTCTGTCACCCGGCCGGTCTCCAGCCCGCGCGTCATGTGACAGCTGCCTGGTTCTGCAGTGAGGTCACCGCGGAATGTCTGCCTTCGCTGCCATAGCAACCGGCTGACGTCACAAACCGGGCGTGGAACTTTCCCCGGCTGGGCAGACCAGATCAGGGAATCGAAATACTCCAAATGAGGGATCCGGAGGGCTGGGCTGGGGTTTCCTCGCTCCTTCTCCTGCCTTCCAGATAGGGTTTGATTTACCAACGCCCTAAGCTCTATGGACCGGGGTCTGCATTTTGGAAACCCAGAATTAACTCCCCTCTCTCCTTTTACCCTGGAGGACATGGTGGCACAGGGTGGTTGAGGGACCGTGAGGACAGGGTTAATGTCTCGTTCATGTCTGTATCCCCTATCCTATACTACAACGTGTTGCTTCCTTATCCTACTAAAGGCTGCCACAAAAATGGGGGTCATCGTGGGGCTAATAAATAAGGTCTTTAAAGCAGGTCCCACTGTCATGGGGGACAATTTCATCCACTCCGTCCATTCATTCACCATAGTGAGCACCTACTGTGTGTCAGGCGCTTGAGTGTGCATTCACAGTGATAGTAATGGTAATGGTGAATTTGTTGAATGTTTAATGGAGAAGGGAGGTGAATGGGAGCTCACCTTCAGAGAATTGATCACTGCTCTACAACCATGTGCAGCCTGGTGAGCAGGGACAGCGAAAACAGTCCCAGAGCCTCAGCCAAAGGCCCCAGGAAATTGCAAAGTTCTGAGGATAGCGCCCTGTCCTGACACGGAAGCAGCAAATGGCCTTGGCTCCCTCGGAGACCCTGCTCTCCAGGGCACTTGGGCACAAGTGAATAGCTGAATAGCTGCCCCCACTTCCTGAGTGAAAACCGAGCTTGTGAATGTCTGGTGGCAGCCAGCGTGACCCGTGCCGGTGGCCACTGTAGAAAAACACGTCCCCTGGCCAATTAACCAATCTGGCTTTGACCTGGCCAGGGGTGTGTGTTGGGGGAGGGGGGCACTCAGCATGGAATGCCTCATGCTCCCTGCCTGTTGGGAGCCCCTGAATCAAATCAGGGCTCTCATGGCAGAGAGGATCCTGTATGAGCCTCATTTTCTAGAACTCAGGATATGCAGTTGATGTGAACATGACAGGCAGAGTGAGGGGGGGAGAGAACAGGGCTGGCATCGGGCCTCTTCCCAGCTCGCTGCTCAGCTGTCTGTGTGAGCCCGCAGCACATCCTTCCACTGTCCAGTGGGACCAGAGCTCAAGGCCAGGGTTTGCTTCAGGCAGACGAGATCTCCTGTCGGAGAAGGCATTTTGTAAAGTATAAACTGCTGTCTGAATTGGGACGTTGTTGGGAGATGACATAAAGGAGCCCTTTGACTATTGAGATCAAATGTTTTATAACCCCCAGAGTTGGCGCCACTGGGTCCCCAAGTGCTTACTCACCCAGGAGAGCCTCGGAGATGTGGCTGGTGCTCCGTGACAGAAAGGGTCCCTCTGGGGGACTGGAGGGGCTACTGTATTTTATGATCCAAGGAAGGAGGCTGCCTCAAATATGCTGATTTCCTTCTTTTTCTCGGATTCACTACGTAGTCAGTTGACGCCTACTAAGTGCCGGGTGCTGATAGCAGGTGCTGGGCAGTGGAGTGGGTTACTCCCTTGAGGGGCTCAGAACAAAGCAGTACAATCAGGCATTAGAAGAGCACAGACTACAGTGCTGGCCTCTGTCTATAGGCCCACTCATGTAACATGGGCCACCCCAAGGGGTAGCCTCCCCATTTGACAGACAGGGAAACTGAGTCACCAGAAGGTTAAGTGGCTTGTCCAAGGTTACCTGGATGTTAGGTCTGAGGGTTGGATTCAGACCCAGGCAGTCTGGCTCTAGAGCCCATTTTGAGCCCACTAGGCTGTACCCCCCACCACAGGGTAGGAAGCCAGATGCCAGGTTGGGGGTGGAGGGGAGATGGGGACACATTGCAGAGGGTGGTGAAAAATGAGAGGGTGTCTGTCCATGGAGAAGCTCGAGAAGGGCATTTCAAAGAGAGGGAATGACATGGGCATGAAACCGCCTCGGCTATTTGGGGAAGCTGCTGGTAATTAGATATGGCTTGAGGGAGGGAGGTGGCTCCTAAGATGAGGGGAAGCTGGCAGGAGCCGAGCGCCGAGGGTTCCTCGTTTTGCTGGGAGACTTAGAATCTTCTCCATCTTCCTCCCCCTGGGCTGCCAGCTGGTGAGTGAGTCATCCCCTGCCGCTGTCTCTTGTCCAGGTCTGTGGCTCAAGACATCCCCAAGCTGCAGAAACTAGGCATCACGCACGTGCTGAATGCCGCTGAGGGTAGGTCCTTCATGCACGTCAACACCAATGCCAACTTCTACAAGGACTCCGGCATCACCTACCTGGGCATCAAGGCCAACGACACGCAGGAGTTCAACCTCAGCGCCTACTTTGAAAGGGCTGCAGACTTCATCGACCAGGCCTTGGCTCAAAAGAATGGTAAGGCACCTGCGGACCAGGAATCAAGGCAAGGCAGCTTTGACCGGACTTCTCTAGAAAACAGGCCCGTCACCGGCTTCCTCTCTGTCAAAAGGCCCCACGTTACCCAAGATATATAAACGTTTCTCACAGTGGCAGCCTTGGTTGGGGTCCTGGTGTTTGAGTGGACTTTGGCTGGCTGAGAGTTCATTTCTACCCACTCCCCGCCATGCCTCCAAAATAGGTTCAGCAATAATGATTTATCTGATGCGGTGAGAAGTGCTGAGGTAAAGGAGCTCTGGGGCTGGTTGATTCAGCAGCTCAGTGGCCGTGTCAGGACAAGCTGCTTCCCCCTCCCCCCCCTGCTACCCTCTGGGCTTTCCCCTCAGGGTCCCAAGATGGCGGTGGCAGACCCAGTCACCACATCCCGGCAGGACAAAGTACGGCAGAAGACCAGGCAGCCATCTCGTCCCCATGTTTCTTCCTTTTCTTAAAGAGCATGTAGGAGGGCGCCTGGGTGGCTTAATCAGGTAAGCGTCTGCCTTTGCTTCAGGTCATGATCCCAGGGTCCTGGGATCCAGCCCCATGTCAGGCTCCCTGCTTGGCAGAGGGAGTCTGCTTTACCTTCTCCCTCGGCTCGTTGGCCCAGCTTGTGCTTTTTCTCTCTCAAATAAATACATAATATCTTAAAAATAAGTAAATAAATAAAAATGAGCAGCAAGTGGAAGGGCCCTCAGAAATCCTCAGTGGGGTTCCCCTCAGATCTCACTGGCTGGAGTTGGCTTACACGAATGCCTGGCCAGGGGAATGGGGCTGCCATGGCTGGGCTTCGCCTGGAACTCAGCAGGCGATGGCCCACGGGCCACATCTTCCAGCCACTTTCTGAATGCTTCCTGCGGCTCCCACATCTGCGACTGAGGGGGACCTGCTGAGGCACTGGCAGTTAGGCAGGCCGTCCCTGGGGGGGGAACCCTAGAACGCAGAGGGCAGACGTCAGTTGACCAGCCCTGGCCACCTGCCCTTTCTGCTTATCGCTTGTTCCTCTCAGGGACTGCCTTTACCTTCAAGCTGCCTCTCCCAGCCTCTTCCTCCCCCACCCACAACCTTTGCAGGGGAGGTAAGCCCCCATAGCCCCTTGCTTCCAGCCTATCTCTGCTTCCTGTGCCCAGCAGCCTCCCCCTGGAATGATTCCCAGTGCACAGCATGTACTAGACGTTGGTTATTGTGTGTCTGGGGCTCAGGAGGGAGGTGTCTATAGGCTTCACTGTCAGGCCCTTTGTGGTCCTTCATGGTCTCATGTACGTCACCCCCTCTGTTCTGGCTGTACGGAGTCCCCATGTAGATGGGAACGAGGGTCCCAGTTAAGGGGATGGATTTTGCTCTTCTTGTATATGGGTTGGTCAGCTGCTCGGGAAACTTAGAGCCTTCCGACTCTGTTTCCCCTTTCCATCCCCCTAGGAACAAACCTTGACTTTCTGTGACCTCCCGGCTTAGCGGGAGGCAGCGTGGGCTGAGTTGTCCTTCTGGAAAGTTCTCTCTGCCTCTCCCTACCTCGTCTTCTGGCAAACTGTCTTGCGTGAGACCTGCCCTCTGGCTGGATCCACGGGGTCCCTGTCTGTCCCTCCAGCATGTGAGGTAGCTTTGGGCCCATAGCAGACACGCTGCGGATGATTACTGAGTGAGTGACAAAAATGAACTCCATGGGCTGTCAAGCCAAGTGTAAATGCTTCTAAGATTGATTGGCCAAGTGAGTCAACAGAAACACAGCGGCTTCTCACAGGCTGCAGGGCTCGGGGGAGCCAGGGCCCCCATTACTTTGGAGAAGTGGGAAGAGCCAGGAGTGCCCAGAGGAGGAAGCAGTCACTTCCAGTCCGGATCAAGGGAGGCCTCTAGGGAGGAATGGCTTCTGGGTGGGGCCTGGAAGGCTGGAAATTCCAACCTTCCCCTTCCTGATCAGCTCTGGGAGTCCTGGGCTGCTGAGTATGTTCCGGGTGGTGAGGCAGTGGCTCTGCAGGGGTTCTCTCATCAGGGCTGGGGCAGGGAAAGCCTCCCTCCACACCCTTTGGGTATGCTGGCTAGAGAGAGAATGGGCAGGGGAGTGGCGGGCGAGGTCCTCCTTCCTGCATGGGAGGCGTGGGGAGAATAGAGTCATGTTTTGAGCAGAGCGTGATAGGAACAGAAGAGACTCTGTTTGACTCTGGGCCACCAGATTTCCTTCAAAATAGTGGCAGGGTAGAAGCACTGGTGGAGACTCAACCACTTGGCTAATCAGCCAACATTTTTTGAGCACCAAGTGCATACTAGAAGTTGTAGGGCATCCAAAAATCAGTACCCCACAGTCTGCCCTTTAAGGCACGTGCGGTCTGGCGGAGGAGAGTAGATCCGTGCGTGGCCGGGAGGGACACAGAGCCAGGCTGTTGTCCTAGAAAGTACTGGGCTCCACCAGACAACTGCTGTTGCTGGCTAGGAGTTAGTTCATATGCTGGGCGTTGGTCTAAGGACTTTATAGGACGTTTCCTTCAATCCCCCAACAACACTGCGCAATGGGTACTGTGACCACAGATGAGGACATGGAGGCGTGTGGGGGGTAGTGGGTCGTAGAGTTCATAAGCAGTGTACCGGCCAGCAAGACAGAACCAAGAGAAGCAATAGATATTATTTATTTTAAGGAATTGGCTCCCGTGGTTGTAGGATCTGGCAGATCTGAAATCTGGAGGGCAGCCTAGGAGGCTGCAGACTCGGGCGGACCTTCTTTATTACAGCCTCGAGGCAGAATTTCATCTCCAGCGAACCTCACTTTTTGCTCTTAAGATCTTTAACTGATTGGATGTGGCCCAGCCACAGGATCGAGGGCAGTCTCCTTTACTGAAGGAAACTGATAGTTATGGATAGTTAGTGTTAATTACATCCACAAAATACCTTCTAGACTAGTGCTGGATCAGCTGCCTGGTCATAGACAGGCTGAGTTGACTCCTGTAACCATCACAACCAGCAAGTTAAAATTTAAACCCACATTCACATGACTTCAAGTTTTTTCTTTCTTTCTTTCTTTTTTCCTTTTTTTTTTTTTTTTAAAGATTTAATTTATTTATTTGACAGATAGAGATCACAAGTAGGCAGAGAGGCAGCTAGCGAGAGAGGATGAAGCAGGCTCCCTGCCAAGCAGAAAGCCCGATGCGATGCGGGGCTCTATCCCAGGACCCTGGGATCATGACTGGAGCCGAAGGCAGAGGCTTTAACCCACTGAGCCACCCAGGTGCCCCTTTTTCTTCTTTTTTGTTTTTTTTGTTTGTTTGTTTTTTAGATTTATTTATCGGGGCACTTGGGTAGCTCAGTCCGTTGAGTGTCCCACTCTTGGTTTCGGTTCAGGTTATGATGATCTCGGGTTCTGGAGATTGAATCCTGCCTCTGGCTCTGAGCTCAGCAGGGAGTCCCGCTTCCCCTCTCCCATTCTCCCTGTCCCCTCCCTCTTCCCCTGCCACTTCCCGCCCCCCCCACACACATGTGTTCTCTCTCTCTCTCAAAAAAAAGTTGTATTTATTTATTTATTTGAGAGAGAAAGAGAGAGTTGTGTGCACATGTGCCCCCGGGGTGGGGGGGGGCTCAGTGCAGGGCTTGGTCTCATGACCCTCAGACATGAACCCAAATTAAATCAGACCCTCAACCAACTGAGGCACTCAGGTGCCCCAAAGGTTTTGGTTCTAAATCCCTGTGCTAGACAAAGGAAATATTTGAACTGGGTATTTTTTTTTAAATATTTTATTTATTCACTTGACACAGAGAGAATGATCACAAGTAGGCAGAGAGGTAGGCAGAGAGGCAGGCAGAGAGAGAGGGGGAGGCAGGTTCCCTGCTGAGCAGAGAGCCAGATGTATGGCTTGATCCCAGGAGCCTGAGATCATGACCTGAGGCAAAGGCAGAGGCTTAATCCACGGAGCCACCCAGGAGCCCCTGAACTGGGGTTTTAAGGAATGAGGAGGAGTTTGCCAGGTGGCCAAGAGAGAGAATACGTTCCAGGTAGAGGGAATGACATGTGCAGAGGCACAGGGGTGGAGAAAAAGCATGGGAAGGTATCCGGGCCATGGGCACTCGGCCTTGTAAGCCACACGTTAGAGACCCGAAGCCCTGAAAAGGGTGACAGGTTGTATTTGAATTTTAGAAAGCCCCTTCCGGCTGCTGGGTGGAGTGTGGGTTGTTGGTGGGGGTAGAGCGAGAGCTGGGTTTGGAGGTGTGGAGGGGGCCGTGGTGAGGGTGGCGAGGACCGGAACTAAGGCTCTGTGGCGGGAGGGAGTGGTGGCAGAGAGAAGCCAAGGCTTGGGGCTCCCGGGAACCCCCCAGTGGAAATGCAGTGTGGTGGGACTGGTTGATACTTCCTTTCACCAAGTGCTGGGGATACAGCGGGGAACAAAACGGATGGACAGCCCTGCCTTGTGGAGCTTCCCCATTTTAGGCTAGGGGGACAGCAAACAAGGCCTGTGGGGGGGGGGCGCGGGAAGGGGGGGGCGCACGAGAACAGGGAAGAGGAGAAGGGCCGGGGAGGGCATTATGGCTGTGGAGAGGAGGGCTGTGGGAGCAGACACCTGGGAACAGAGCTGGCAGAAGCGGGGCCGGACTGCGTCGGGCCTCATGGGCCATGGCGGGAGGGGGGACGTGAGAGGGTGTTTCCGTTTGTGTGTTTTTGATTTTCTGTCCCTGTGTTTGTATTTGATACACATATTCCTTTTACGTTTTTGAAACCGCTTGGTTGCGGTGTCATTGACAGTCAACAAATCACACGTATTCCAAGCCCACGATTTGACGTTTCCACATACGCGTACACCTGTGAAACCAGCACCTCAAGGGCGACAGAGAGCTCGCCCGTCGCCCCCCCCAACCCCTGGTGTTTTCTCAGGCGCCTCTGTGACCTCTCCCGTCCGCCCCCTCTGCCTTCCATTCCCAGGCAACCACTGCTCTGCTTTCTGTCACCAGACAGGAGTGTCCCTTTTGTAGACTTTTGTATAAATGGAATGGCACGGCGGGTTCGCTTTCTCGGCCCCGCCCTGTCTGCATCATTGCTGGGGCGTCCATCCATGTGGCTGCCCGTGGCTGTTGCCCTTTCCCGTCGAACGCTGACGAGTCTTCCCAGTTTGTCCGTTTACCTGCTGGTGGACCTTTGGGTCATTTCTGTGTTTTCTTCTTCTTCTTCTTCTTTTTTTTTTTTTTTAAGATTTTATTTAATTATTTGATCAAGGGAGAGAGAGAGCATGAGCTCTCTTGTGGGTAGGAGCAGAGGGAGAAACAGAGACTCCCTGCTGAGTGGGGGAGCCCGACTCGGGGCTCGATCCCAGGACCCTGAGATCATGACCTGAGCCAAAGGCAGACACTTCACCAACTGGGCCACCCAGGTGCCTCATGTGTTTTGGTTTTGATTGAAATATCAAAGTCAGGGGTGCTTGGGTGGCCCAGGCACCCCTCCTTGTTAGCAATCTGTCCTGCCATTGATGGGCCTCTGGGAGCTGCCAGCTGTTAGGAACAGTGCCACCCTCGAAATATTTGGGTGTGTGTCTTTTGTAGGCATGCGTGTACCTCCCCACTGGGCCATAGGGGTTGCGTGTGTCCCATTTGAGTACATACTGCCCCACAGTTTGCCAGGGTGATGTGCTTATGTACATATCTCCCCGCCTCGCAGCACAGTGGCGTCTTGGGGTACTCATCGGTGCTCCCCCAGAAGAGTTGGGACTTGAGTCGGGCTGTGTGCGGACAGCCCCCAGCTCCAGCTCACGAGCCCCTGTTTCTCTTCCAGGCCGGGTCCTCGTCCACTGCCGGGAAGGTTACAGCCGATCCCCAACCCTAGTTATCGCCTACCTCATGATGCGTCAGAAGATGGATGTCAAGTCTGCCCTGAGCATCGTGAGGCAGAACCGTGAGATCGGCCCCAACGATGGTTTCCTGGCCCAGCTGTGCCAGCTCAATGACAAACTCGTCAAGGAGGGGAAGTTGAAACTCTAGGGCACCCCCTCGGCCTGTTCTCTAGAGGCAGGCCGGGGAGGCCCTGGTCGAGGTGTCCGAAGCCGCCATGTTTAGGAAACACAGTGTACCCTGCTCCCAGCATCACCAGGCACTTGCCCACAAGTCTGTCCCAACACAGCCCTGGGCCACTTTCCCCCTGGGGAGCACATAAACAAGCTTGCTAAGGAAGGCATTGTCGCTCCCTGGTGTGTCCTGTGCCTGTAGTTTATGATGTCCTCTCCCTGAGGTGGGGGCGCAGAGGGGGAAGGCCTGTGACGTGCATGCTTCTCCTGGATGACCCAAGGCAGGAGGTCTGTGGCAGTGAAAGGCTCGAGATGCCCCCAGGGGCCCTTCCTGACCTCTGTTGCCCCCTGCCTCCCTCCCCCGCTCCCTGCCATGCACCCTGGGTCCTCTCCTGAGTGGGGACCGCAGCACCTCGAGCCCTGTAAGGGAACTATGCAAACACAGGCCCCTCTCTCCCCACCCTGCCTGCCTCCTCCTCGCTCATGCCAGCTGTTCATAGGCAGAGGCTCGCATTTTGAGGGCTGAAGCTGGCCCCCGCCGGCCAGCAGTTGATAGTGGGTGGAAATTCCCATGAAGAGACTGCATTTTAAGTATTTCAGTAGGATTAAAGATACCCAAACAAAGAGGCCGTCAGGTGGGCAGACATTCCTCTGGAGGACTCCTGTCAGTCCACAGTATCTAGAATGCCAGAATCTTTGGCAGGCTTGCATTCAGAATCCGCTGCTTTGGAATATCTCTCCTGGACCGCTGCTCTCAGTCACTTGGATTGTTAGAAGAGTGATGTCTTGGGCATGGTTTTATTTTATATTATTATTATTTTCTGAGAAAACAGGGTGTTTAAGTTCCAGCCTATTTAAAACCCCCA
This sequence comes from Mustela putorius furo, assembly GCF_011764305.1. Classification (NCBI taxonomy): domain Eukaryota; kingdom Metazoa; phylum Chordata; class Mammalia; order Carnivora; family Mustelidae; genus Mustela; species Mustela putorius. The sequence goes on along the minus strand of NW_025421399.1, from coordinate 2,255,850 downwards.
CCATTTGAAGAATTGTAAAGGTTTTGTCCTGAATTATAGCGTGGGCGAGCTTGAGCTACTCATGCCAACTGCTTTTTGTCTCTGTTGCTATTCCAAGGACAGAAGGAGGAAGTTGGCCAATTACAGGGTGCGTGTGTGGGTGTGGAAGGGGGTGTGAGTCTCAGAAACACAGCCAGAGGATGGAGGAGCAGGCTTTCACCCCGCCCACTTCTAGGTGGGTCTTAGGGCTCTGTGGTGCCAAGAACGATCCCGGAGCCCTTGGAGCAAAAGTGAGTCAGCCAGGCCAAAATGAAACACAGCGGAGCCTCCAAGTGGAGACTTGACTGGTTGTAGAGCAAACAAACAAAACAGAGCCACCTTTTTTTAGGACTAATTCAAGGATGACGTTAGTCATCCATAAGGATAATGCTTTCTCGTGTGCACACATGTGTCAGAATATAGGAGTTTTGTTTTGAAAACAGTCTTGTTAGGACTTTGAGTGATTGTTGCCATGGAAAGGGATGCATTCCTGTTGTCTTCAGGTTCCCCGACAGCAGAGAGGTGGTCCTCAGCCATACCCGCACCCCCCCCCCCAGCTCCTCGCACACAGAGATCTAGAAAAGTTTGCAGAATTTTACTTTTTCTTATTGTTTCTGAGCCCCAGACCCATGCAGGGTGATGTTCTGGTGGGTGTTATCAAGCTCCCAGAAACCTGAATTTGTGGTAGGATCCCTTGCAAGGATTTGCAGAAGGAGTCTTACCAGAAGTAAAAAACCAAGGACTATTGTCGAGTCTTCAAAATTCCGTTGTAAATGGAAATTCAGGCAGTGTTCACCTGTCGAGGTGGGGAATGTGCCTTTTTCAGAGTTGACCAGGGGCGTCGGGCCGGACGAGGAGAAGCAGGGTGCCGCAGGGCCTCACTCCCGGGTGTCGTGGCCTCTCCCGTCACAGGGCCAGAGCGCGGGGTCTGGACGGTCGCTTTCCTCTGTGACCACAGCCGCATCGAACAAACTAGGAGCTGTGGTCTCTCCCAGAGACGGGACTGCCCACATAAACCCACCTCAGTGAAATGGCCATCCTCTAACCCGTGTACCTCATCTTCCGGTTTCCCGAGAACCATCCCACTTAATCTAACCTGATCCTTCCAATAACCCTATCCAGTTGGCAGAGCTTATTCATGTATTGTGACCTTTGAAGAAAAAGGAACTGGGGTTCAGACTGACGGAGGGCAGGGTGCCCATCCGTCCCGGCTCTGAGGAAGAGCCGAGTTAAGATTTCAGGTTTGCTTCTTCCTGAAACTGAATCTTTTGTCCCATACTAGGCTCCCCATCAAGAAAGGAACCCCCTTGGAGTGTCCAGGGGCAGGCATATGCCCTTGACCCAGCCGGTGTGCCTAGGAGCCAGTTTTGTGGATGGAGTACAACCATTCAAGCTGCGGTGCCAAGGGGGTGAGGGGGTCCGGAAGAGCGTGGGAGGGATTTGATACAAGCCCATCCCTGCTCCAGGAGCAGGAAGCAAGAAGCCTGGGTCCCTGATTTGGTTAGAAGGTGTGCCTCTTCCTCTAGGAAGCACATAGCGTCCCTAAGTTGGAGCTTTCCCTTCTGCTTCTGGAAGAGGCTCTGGGACTGGGGGGAAGGGCACCCCCTCGCACCCGTCAGCAGTGGTCCCACGATGGGACAGGGGCAGCTAGCTACTCAGGCTCCTTTAATCAGGACCTCTTGAAGGCCTTTTGGTGGGGGCCTGAGGGAGAAAAGGCCACTGGGAAAATTACTGCCTTTACTTGGGCAATTACTTTTATGCTGATAACGGGGATTTCTTGGTAGTCTTTGGTCCCAGAAACCCTATCTTTACGTCATGAGATTTAGCTCCTAATTTTTGAGTAAAATAAAATTCTGTGGTGTAAGAGCCAGCACGTGCCCAGCTGCCCATGGTCGTTTTCTGGACGGCTTTCTACCCCTGGGAAGTGATGGAATAGGAACTCAGGGTGCTCTTACCCTCCTCCGTGATCTGATCCCTTTCTTTGACTAGCAGACCCCCACCTCAGTCAAATTAGAGCACTAGATGGTTTTCTTCTCAAACCTAAAAACAGTATACTTTCCACAGGCTGGTCTGTTTATCTGCCACTCTGAGTTATCTGGAGAGCAGAAACCACCATCTGTCAAAACAAGGGGCCTCATCTAGAAGACCTCTAAGGTCCCTTTGGCTCTGACACTGTATAGGGTTCTCTGAGAATCCCCACCTGGAATTTACCACCATCTGGGAATTATAGGGTATGTAACAATACGGTGACCAGCAGGTGGCGCTGTGTTCCACCCATGGTGATGGATGGTTTGAAAGGGAATGTTGGTGCCTTTTGTGTCACAAGTTAATGTTAAGATGCTAATGTTTTAATCCAAATAAGCACTGATCTTATAATAGGAAGATATGCACTTTCCTCACAGGAGATTTCTGCCATAAAACCAGTACCAAGAACCACTGAAGAGCCAACAGTGTTGGTCTTAACCAAGTTAAGACTTTATCCTGATTGGAAGTAGAGGCCCTCTCCCGTTGAGAGAGCAGAGTGGTTGGAAGCTTGATTTATCTCCTGTCAGCTTTCAGGGTAATTTGACTGTGAAAGCGTGAGTTTCCTGGACAGAAAAGGGGCAGGTATTAACATTGGTTTTAAAGGAAAGTGAGTTTAACGTCTGTTATATCACAAATCAGTGTTAAAACACTAACTGTAACCAAAATAAATGTCTTACATTACATAGAAATGGTCTTTTTTGGGTCTTTCTTATCTCTGCTGATTTTCTCTGATGCTCTTATGTTTGCTTTTTTCTAACTTTCAAAAATAAGTATCATCTAAAAATTGGCCCTCCCGAGCTCATTCTCAGTCCTGTGATGATTAGTTTTATGCAGTAGATGTTGGTTAAACATCTTGCCAGTACCAGAAATTTCCTGTGATGGGAATAATCTTTTTATTTATTTAATTTCTAAAAAAATTGCAGCTTTTTTGAGGGATAATTGACTAGAATAGTCTTGACTAGAGAGGCCCATGCTAAATGAGGGAGGTAGATTTACATTCCTAAGAAAGTAGGAGACTGGGTGGCCCTTGGGTGGGCCCTTAGGTGGCATTTGGGGTTTGAATGGTCCTACAAACGGGCAGCCCCCAAACACAGCCCTGCCCCCAGACGCCTTCAACTCTGCTGTTAGCATTTATCTCCCTTGTGATAAGCATTGGTTTTTTTTCTCTGATTAAAAAACTCAAGAGAGTTGGGTGCCTTTTCTCCCCGACAGAAATAACTCTCTGGGGTGCCTGGGTGGCTCAGTCGGTTAAGTGTCTGCCTTTAGCTCAGGTCATGATTTCAGGGTCCTGGGATTGAGCACCGCATCAGGATCCTTGCTCAGTAGGGAGCCTGCTTCTCCCTCTGCCTGCTGCTCCCCACTGCTCATGCTCTCTCTGTGTCTCTCTCTTTGGCAAATACATAAAATCTTTGAAAAAAAAAAAAAGAATAAGAAAAATTCCACGCATATGTAAGTACGCATTCGTGAACGTGTGCATTTAGAGATCTCCATGGAAAACGTTCTGCACTTTGCTTTTGTGCTTAACAAATAGTTATTTCTCGGGGTGCTTGAGTGTCTCAGTGGGTTGGGACCTCTGCCTTCGGCTCGGGTCATGATCTCAGGGTCCTGGGATGGAGCCCCTCATCAGGCTCTCTGCTCAGCAGGGAGCCTGCTTCCCCCTCTCTCTCGGCCTGCCTCTCTGCCTACTTGTGCTCTCTCTGTGTCAAATAAATTTTTAAAAAATCCAAATAGTTATTTCTTAATTAATTGAGCCACTCAGGTGCCCAACAAATAGTTATTTCTTAAAATACCCTTCATTTCTCTAGCTACCTAGCATTCTGTTGTGTATGGTGTGCTGTGATTTCTGTATACTCTAATTTCAGAGGTCCAGGCTGCTCTAATGAGCACAGAATGTCGAAATGACACTTAGGAATAACAGTTGCAGTTTGTCTGCTTAATATCCTCTTAATTTTTGTCATCTGCTATGATGGCGCCGTGTCAAACACATCCCAGTACTCAAATCTAAGGAGGATTGTTCTGTGTGCTTCTTGTATAATTTTATGGGGGGGAGGGGGGGGACCCTGCCTGGCTGGCTCAGTGGGAGTGTGCAACTCTTGATCTCTGGGTCATGAGTTTGAGCCCCACGCTGGGGTGTAGAGATGACTTTTTAAAAATATATAATTTTATAGGGGTGTCTTGCCCAAGCCTAATTTTTAGAAAGAGTCCCTGAGCCATGGCCTTCTGAATCGATGACCCATTTATAAGAAGTTCAAATGCACAGAGATTCTGTTTTCGAAGTCTACACTAAAATGGGTTAACCTAGAGGCAATGCAGTGAATGGTGGTCTCCGTTTCATTAAAAATGGAAACACACCACATTTAATTAATGTGTGTGTGTTTATATTTTTATTTAACTTTTACTTAGGGGGTGCCTGGGTGGCTCAGTCGGCTAAGCATCTAACTGTCTTTGGCTCGGGTCATGATTCCAAGGTCTTGCTCAGTGGGGAGTCTGCTTCTCCTTCTCCCACTCCCCCTACTTGTGTTCTCTCTCTCTCTCTCTCAAATAAATAAAATCATTTAAAAAACAAGTTTACTTAGTTAACATACTGTGCAATATTGGTTTCTGGAGTAGAATTCAGTGATTCATCACTTAGATACGGCACTCAGTGCTCATCATAGCAAGTGCCCTCCTTACGACCCGTTGCCCATTTAGCCCATCCCCCACGCACCTCCCTCCATGAACCCTCAGTTTGTTCTCTATCATTAAGAGTCTCTTGTGGTTTGTTTTCCTCCCTCCTTTCTTTCCTTTGTTATATTTTTAAATAATGGAAATGTACATATTTTAATATGTACATATTTAATACATTTTTAATAAAATGTACATATTTTAATATATTATTTATTTTTAAAGATTTTATTTATTTGACAGCAGAGATCACAAGTAGGCAGAGAGGCAGGCAGAGAAAGAGAGGGAAAGCAGGCTCCCCGCTGAGCAGAGAGCCTGATGCGGGGCTCGATCCCAGGACCCTGGGATCATGACCCGAGCCGAAGGCAGAGGCTTTAACCCACGGAGCCACCCAGGCACACCCAGGCGCCCCATATTTTTAAAACCATAAGACATCCATGTGGAAATGTGGAGTTCTGAGAAACCTAGTCTGAGAGCCCATGAATAGGACGACCTTCCAGTGGAACGTTCCAGATGCACGGAGCACTGGGGCAGCCTTCCTGAAAGGCAAGAGGACAGAAGGAAGAGAGAGAGGACTTGAAAGGGAGAACGGAGAGCAGAGGGCAGGTACAGCTGGGTTTGGAAGGGGGTAGTCAGTCTCCAAACACACAGGGAGACAGAACCCATCTTTGGCCAGACTTTACTCATTCTCTTTTTTTCAACTGGGCCCCGACTTTTGGACTTCCATGTTTGTGTCTTTTTTGTCCCATTTTAGCCAGAATCCCCCCCAACTTCCACATCTGATCATCCTCAATATCAAATCGGGTTCTTCACCCCCACCATCCCGCAGGTGAAGTCTGATTGCCGGGGGCTGCCTTCAGCAGGAATCAGGTTTGGTTGGTTTATCCCACCTTTCCTGCTCCTCTTAGGGGTTTTCTGGCCACTGACCCTACCCTGCTCCTGGGCTACAGATTCCCACTTTCCTGTTGTGGTTGGAACTGAGCCTGGTCTCTCTCCGCCAGTACAAGACCCCAATGCAGAGGTTCCTATCCCCAGAGTCCTCCCTTGAGGAGGACTTTAATCTTTACCATTTTTTAAAAAAGATTTTATTTATTTGACAGAGATCACAAGTAGGCAGAGAGGCAGGTGAAGAGCAAGAGGAAGGGAAGCAGGTTCCCTGCTGAGCAGAGAGCCCGATGCGATGCGGGACTCCATCCCAGGATCCTGGGATCATGACCTGAGCCGAAGGCAGAAGCTTTAACCCATTGAGCCACCCAGGCGCCCCATCTTTACCATTTTTAACAAGTCTTATGAATACTTTTTTATTTAGGGTTTGCAGACACGGGCCCTCCAGGCAGAGGATGGTAGCTTGAATGACAGTTGGGGATGAGCTGGGACCCACCTTGGAGGGCTTGGTTACCGGAAAGGACACGGAAGTACTATTTTGCTAGGGCTGGGGGAACCATTAGCCCATTCTAAGCTTGTGTGTGTGTGTGTGTGTGTGTGTGTGTGTGTGAAAGCTCTCTGAGACTCCTCGCTTTGTCCCAGAAGCTGCTGAATGAACAAGTGGAAGAGTTTCACTTTCCACCTGTGCCAAGACCCTAACGCTCTCCATGGAACAAGCTCTCAATTCTGAACAAAGACAGGCTGAATTGGGGCGCCTGGGTGGCTCAGTCAGTTAAGCGTCTGCCTTCCGATCAGGAGCTCAGGTCAGGATGCCAGGGGGTCCTGGGATCAAGCCCCATATCAGGCTCTCTGCTCAGCGGGGAACCTGCTTCTCTCTCTCCCTCTCCCGCTCCCCCTTCTTGTGCTCTCTCTTTCAAATAAATAAATAAAATCTTAAAAAAAAAATACAGGGTGATTTGGATGTCCCTTATCACAGACAACTGCTTATAAACAGATCGCCCTCTAAATCGGGATGCTCCCTTTTACCCTGACCTGTGGGAGCAAAGTCTGTGCAGAAATGAGGCCCATAAGGGGAGCTCTCTGTTCCCATGAACTGCAGGCAGATGGCTTGAGAAACAAGTAGAGGGATGCCCCTGGAGGCTTCTTAGAGATCAAAGATTCTAGAATCCCAAGGATTCAAAGGAGCATAACTTCCTTTCCAAACTTGACCTGTCCTTCAAAGTGTGGTCCTAACGCCATATCTTTCTGTCAGAACCCCAGATCCACCCCAGGCAGAAGACACTGCTCTCCTTTCTGAAGGTGCATAACATCCTGTCCCTTTAAAAAAAAAAAGCAACTGAACCTTTCCTCAATGGCACTAACCACCTTCTTCACTGGAACTGTCTTCTTCCCCAGTACAGGAGTTCCTGGAGGGGGAGTGCAAATCAGTTTACAGCTGCTGGTGGGAGGGGCGGGGGTCTCACTTCATGAAATGTTTAGCAAATGGACATATGAAACAGGCAACTTGGTAGAAATGAGAACCAGCAAATCATCACGTAGAAAAACAGCCTTGCTAGAAATTTAGGTACAACTGTTAAATTATTAAATGCAATTTAAAGATTTTTAGCCCAAACCCAGCATTGTCCACCTTGTGGAGGCACGTGCTGCTATGGGCCAATTGTGCCCCTCCAAAATTCATATCTTGAATCCTAACGCCTAGTACATCAGAACAGGACTTTATTTGGAAGTAGAGTTGTAGCAGATATAATTAGATAAGACAGGGTCATTAGGGTGGGCCCTAGTTGAATATGACTGAGGTTGGGGCACCTGGGTGGCTCAGTGGGTTAAAGCCTCTGCCTTCGGCTCAGGTCATGATCCCAGGGTCCTGGGATCAAGCCCCGCATCGGGCTCTCTGCTCCGTGGGGAGCCTGCTTCCTCTTCTCTCTCTCACTCTCTGCCTGCCTCTCTGCCTACTTGTGATCTCTGTCTGTCAAAAAAATAAAATCTTTAAAAAAAAAAAGAAAAAAAAAAGAATATGACTGAGGTCCTTATTAAAAAAAGGGGGAATGAAGGCATAGACAAGCACACAGGGAGAACACCATGTGAAGATGAAGGCAGAGATCGGGGGAAGCTTCTAGAAGTCAAGGAATACTAAAGATTGCCAGTAAAGCCACCAGCAGCGAGGGCAGAGGCATGAAACACAGAGAACACAAAGAGCCTATCCTGCCAGCACTCGGAGCTCACAGCTCCACCCTCCAGAACTATGAGACGATGCATTTCTGTTGTTCGAGCCACCCAGTTTGAGGTGCTTGATTTTGGTAGTCCCAGCCAAACCAAGATGTGTAGGCACACGTCTACCTGTATGTCACTGGTGGGACCAGGGACATGGCTGAGCTTTCTGGGAGACAACCCTGCAACCCACGGCCAACTGTTCACCCTCCCAAACCCATTGTTCACTTCTGGAAATAACCCTAACTTTTTTTTTTTAAAGATTTTATTTATTTATTTGTCAGAAAGAGTGCACAAGCAGGCAGAATGGCAGGGAGAGGCAGAGAGAGAAGCAGGTTCCCCGCTGAGCAAGGAGCCCGATGTGGGACTAGATCCCAGGACCCTGGGATCATGACCCAAGCCGAAGGCAGCGGCTTAACCCATTGAGCCACCCAGTTGCCCCAAACCCTAACTTTAATAAAAAACTTATTTTATGGAATATTATCTGGCAATAAAAAGACAAATCGTTGATACATGAAATAACCAAGATGAATCTCCAGGGCTTTGTGTGGAGCGAAAAAAGCCAGACCTACAAGGTTACATACTGTTTGATTCCATTTATATGACACTTCTGAAATGACAGATTAGTGGTATCATGGGTTAAGGGAGAAAGATAGGGAGGGGGGCATGGGAAGAAGGTAGATGTCATTATCAAAAGAAAACAAGAGGGATCTTCATGGTCACAAAGTTGTTCTTTATCTTGGCTGTGATTGGATACTAGAACTTACACATGTGATAAAGTGACATAGACTGAAGCGCACACACACACACACACGTACATACATATTGGTGGGTTGTTCCAACGTCAATATCCTGGTTATATTGTATTACAGTTTTGCAAGATGTTACCGTTGAGAGTAACTGGGCCAAGGGTACATGGAATTTTCCTGTTTTATTCTTTGCAAGTACATGTGAATTTACAATGATCTCAATATTTAACTCAAAAAATTACTTTGTACAAGGAATCCATTCATAGCATCCCTACTGAGGTTAGGGAAGCATTGGAAATAACCTAACATACCCACAACAGATGTCAGCTAAAACCCCAGGGGTTTAACTCTGAACAATGACAAGCTCTCAAACTGAGTAAACATAAAACTGGATTAGCATGAAGTGAAAAAGCAGATGATATCCTAGCAGGTTCTCTGTGAGCTGTTCTGGGAAGAGCAGGGCTATACCTTGGAAGAGAATAATTCAAAAGGATGGACACACTTCATAGGTTCAAACCCACTGGATTCCTCTCTTTTTTCTTTTAACAAAGACTTCAGTTCCAAATAAAACAATGAAATGAAAGAAAACCCTTCGCCATCCTCTAGCCGCTGGCTCTTCCTTCTGTCTCCAGCAGGTGGCAGCAGCGCTCCGGGGATGGGCCCCACGAGCTCCCGTTCAGGCGGTTGAGTCTGTAGCTCCCACCAGCAGGTGGGGCTTCAGCGTCCAGATCGCGGCCGCTCAAAGTATCTGGCCTCGGAACTTGCACTTTCCCAAATCTGAGGCAAGAAGGCAATTGTCCGGCCATGATCGGGTTAATGGTCCACATTCCAGAGCAAGGGAAAAGGGGGCTGGAGGGTCAGAGACAAGGGGAGGGGGCGCAGAGGGCCAGCTTCTCACAACACCCACGGGCTCTGTTGGGAGAGATAGATCACGTCCAACAATGGGCACAGCTGTTTTCGTCTGCCCCGAAGGAAGCTGACTTAGGAAGCAGGTATCAGAGAGAGCCCTTCCTGCAGGGGCTTCTGTCTGGCTTGTAAAACTGTCAGAGCAGCTGCATTTATGTGTGGAGTGATGGATGGTGGAAAGGAGGGACAGACGGCTTCAGATGGACACAGCGGCTTACAAGTCAAGGCAGGTGGCAAAGGCCTCCGCAAGGCTCTGCAGGTGGGGCGTGCTGATTCATTGCCCAGTGGAAATACCAAGGGGACCTGGGCCACAGCCCTCTTCCCTGCCTCCTTCAGGTCCAGGAGTCCGGTGCCCCTCCTCCTTCACCAGCAGTGAAAGCTTCCGATGGCTCTCCTTTCTTTTCCTGCACCTCAGGTGTGAACCTTCCTCCCCGGTACCTCTACCTCTCCCTTCGTTCTGCTCCGGGGCCAAGGTGGTAGTTCCTTTTGGCTTCTTTGTGGCTAGCCGGACCTGGGATGGCTTCGCGGAATGCATCCCAAAGCATGCACCAGCAAGGTTTTCCATATACGACTCAAAGCTCTTTTTGAGGACTAGAGACCCTAGTCTTAATGGACTAGAGAACAGGGTGGGGAAAGAGGAGATGAAGAATCAGCATTAAAAATGCTGGCCTTGGCTTTTGCTAAGAAAAGGGATTTTGTGCTCTCCATTCCTAACCACAGCCTGGCCAGGGAAATGACTGCCGTTAGTACATGTCTACAAGCAGCAGTGAGCATCTTGGCCGAGAAGCCCCTGTCACCGTGCACGGAAGCCCCAAGATCTCCTTCTCGGGTTCCATCACCAGTGCCCGCTGATTTGCTCATCCTGGACTTGTAACCAGAATCCCGCCTCCTCGCGCAAGCAGATACCCTCCCCTCCTCGTGGCTTTCCAGTTTTCTCTCTTGCCTTCCAGAGGGTTGCCAACAAGGGACTTTCTTAGGATAATCAATGCTGAGCCTCGTGGAATTGGGACCAGTGAGATATCTTAAAAAGCCTTTTCTGCCTCTGCCATGGTCTGTGTCGGCCAAAGATAGAGACCTTGGGCCATTTGTTGTTGGGGTAACAAATGAACTTGGCCTGAGAAAGGGACTTGGTGGGGCTCAGCCCTTTGAGGGCTCAGAGCCATCGTTTTCTTTGTGATGCTGGTCCACAGTTTGTTTTTGAGAAAGCCCAAGAGGCCCAAGGAGGTAAAGATTACGAGCTGGAGCTCATTGTGATATCTGAAAACCGCAGCTGCCAGCACGTGGGAGGTGCTGGAGGGCAGGCTCGCCTTACACACCCCTCTCTCTAGGTCACCTGGGAGCACCAGAGCAATGTGGGAGTTTGCTGTGCCTGGGAAGTCTTTGGGGAGGGGTTGCAGTGAGCACACCCTGTTCCCTCCCCCTGGGCTGAGAGAAACGTGGGACCAGCCCTGCCCCAGTCTGTCCTCATTGGTTGGCATCAGGCAGAGGGGGCTTTAAAAAGGCAAACGTGTCCCAGGCTAGGGACCGGAGCCTGTGCTACTGCAAGGCAGGCTGCCTTCCTCCGGCTGGCACCATGCAGCTCTCACTCGCTGTGTATCTCGTCTGCCTGCTGGTGCATGCGGCCTTCCGGGTGGTGGAGGGCCAGGGCTGGCGGGCCTTCAAAAACGATGCCACAGAGATCATCCCTGAGCTTGGCGAGTACCCCGAGCCCCCACCAGAGCTGGAGAACAACAAGACCATGAACCGGGCGGAGAACGGAGGGAGGCCCCCTCACCATCCCTTTGAGACCAAAGGTATGCATGGGGGTAGAGGAGAGCTTTTTTCCCACGAGGGGTGGCTCTCTGGAAGGTTCTAAAGCCTGGGGTAGACCTTCTGCCCCGTTGTCAGCACTAATGGAGGGACAGCCTTGCCTGGAGGCAGGGGGAGGGTGGAAAGCCAGCATAGCCTTGGTGTTCCAGCTCAGGAGGCATGAGGCTGGGGTGGGGGCGGCTGGCCACAGGAGCCTGGGGCAGGAAGGATGCTGAGGTGGTGAGAATATAACTCTGGGACTCAGAGCCTCCGAAGGCAGACAGTTTCCAAGAATCCCCTCCTGAGAAGACAGGAGACGGGTCTGGCCGCTGGCATCCTTGGACGGGAAACCAGGCAAGGGAGCCCTCCCATCCGTGAGCACCTGCGGGAGGCAGACGCTCTACCCAGGTTGTACTTAAACCCTACCCTGGGGATCCACCGCAGGGGAGTCCCCGGAGGTGAGCCCCCAATTGGAAAGTGAAGAAACAAAAGCTCCAGATGTGAAGTAACTTGGTAGGGAGTAGAAGAGCTGAGATTTGACCCCAGTCTGATCCCATGCCAAGATAGCCCTGGTGGGAGACGTGGCGTGGGGTTGGGTGGGGGGAGTGCTGGGGACAGAAAGCCAGAACAAGTCCCCACAAAGCAGTGGGAAGAGGACATTCCCGCCACCCCGAGTCTTCCCAGTGAGCTGGCCCTTGAAGGAACGGGAAGCTGTAGGCAGAGTCTGACCTGGGTAGCAGCTTGTCCAGGCCCTGGAGGGGAAGTAGCATCCTCTGTGAGGGCAGTGGATGCAGGTAACCCCATCTATCCCCAGGTCCAAGCCTTGCCTCATTACTAGGGAGGGGGCCTGACCCTTGTGACAAGGCAAGGGCTCTCGTGGAGGGCACATCTGGGCTTCTGGTCAGGTCTGCATGCAAAGCCTAGGGGGCCGTGTGCACAGCTGGCTGGAACCGCTGGGGGTGGGGCCGGAATGACACTTCTTGGGGAGGGCCTCACTGCCCTCCAGTCATTGTCTGGGTGGGAGAGGAGTCCACTGCCCAGGCCCCTTCATCTCATCTCTCCCTGCCCCACAGCCAGCTGGGAATGTGGGGCTCTGCCAAGGGGGCAGCCCCACCGGGGGCCTGAAGACTTGAAGGCCTCAAGACTCCAAAAGGGAGGGCAGGAGCATATCACCCCGCCACTCCCTCCCCCCACCACCACCCAGGCAAGGTTGATTAAGCTTAAGGGACTGCTTCCTGGGCTCTATGGGGTCCAAATACAAAATACCCACCTCCCTGGGCTCCCAGGAGAAGCCACAGGCCCCCAAGGAAGCTCAAAACAAAGTCACCTTCTATAGAAGTGCCTGATGTGGGGTACTATTCTTGGAAAGCCCAAAAGCTTCCTTCCCTTGGCAAACAGGCCACCCCCACACACTCCCCCTGCAGCCTGGGAGCAAGAGTGAGGGTGGAAAGCCAGCCCAGAAACCAGAAGGTCAGCCACTGAAGGAAGGCAGACCCACCTCTCCCCTGCTCCGCTGGTTCTCCGGGGCCTGGGGAGTGGAGGCCTGGCTTCTTGGCCTTCTCTCTGCTTTTGGTCCCAGGACTGTTTTTCATCCCCTTGGGTGACAGACAGATGTTCATATGAGGACCAGCTGTTTAAAAAGCTCCCATCTGTCTAAGCCCACAGTAGGAGAGTTGATTAAGGTGACTTCGGGGGACCAAGCCAGACCTTAGAGCACAATCTTCCCCATCCCCCGTCCCCACCCCAACCCAGGAGCAAGGCTGGGCCACCATCAGAGATCCATTAAAATGGCACACAAAAAAGAGATGTGCCCAGCAGCATGCCTAGTACACAGCAGGTGCTTAATAAGTGTTTGCAGCAGCTGAACCTATAGGTTTTCAGACAGGGCTCCATCCCCTCTGATAGAGAAGTAACTGCAGTGAGAGGCAGCCCTGTGCCCCGCCCCCACCCCAACCTCCCACGTGGGTGCTCAGACACACAGCTTCCACCCTTATAGGAACCCAGAGGGGCTGGGGCCCCAAGAAAGCACAGTGAGGACACCCAACTCTGCCTTTCGGGCAAGGGCCTTTCCCTCTCTAGGCTTCCCGGTCCTCTGTGATGATGAGGGGGCTGGACAAACAGCCTTTGGCTCTTTTCAAGTCTAATGACTCCTCCCCACCTCCTCTTCCATCTCTCGCCTCCTCCGCAGCTGCCCTGATTTATTCCCTTCAATTAACCCCTACTCCTTTCTCCATCCCCTCACCAACTCTCCCAAGTGGCTGGAAAAAGAATTTAGGAGAAGCCAAGGCCATCATACAGAGGGTGTGGCTAGCACCTGCTCTGCCTAGACCAGGCACTCGGCGACACGATGTGACTTATAGAGGGAGAAAAAGACCCCCTTGGAGAAGAACACATAATAAAAGCCAGTACTTCCAGCTCTTACCGCATACTCACCGCGGCCCCTGCGTTATATACGCCATGGATTCACTCCCTAACTGCTCAGGACAAACCAATTTTACAGATAGGAAGCGCAGAGAGGTTAAATGACTTGCCCAAGATCACACAGCGTTGGAGCTGGTATTTGAACCCCAACAGACACTTGGCTCCAAAGTTTTAGGGGGAAAGGGTGGGCCAGAGGTCTTTGCACCAGCCCCAGAATACCTGGGCAAATGCAGCTGGAAAGTGGCAGGTTTGGAAAAGGCGGGTTGGACGGGGTGGGTGGCGTGCAGGAGGCCGCCTGGCCTGACGCAACCTCTCTCCGCAGACGCGTCCGAGTACAGCTGCCGCGAGCTGCATTTCACCCGCTTCGTGACGGACGGACCCTGCCGCAGCGCCAAGCCGGTCACCGAGCTGGTGTGCTCCGGCCAGTGCGGCCCCGCGCGCCTGCTGCCCAACGCCATTGGCCGCGGCAAGTGGTGGCGCCCGAGCGGGCCCGACTTCCGCTGCATCCCCGACCGCTACCGTGCGCAACGGGTGCAGCTGCTGTGCCCAGGGGATGCGGCGCCGCGCGCGCGCAAAGTGCGCCTGGTGGCCTCCTGCAAGTGCAAGCGCCTCACCCGCTTCCACAACCAGTCCGAGCTCAAGGACTTCGGGCCCGAGGCCGCGCGGCCGCAGAAGGGCCGAAAGCCGCGGCCCCGCGCCCGGGGCGCCAAAGCCAACCAGGCTGAGCTGGAGAACGCCTATTAGAGGCCGCCCGCCGCGCCGCGCTCCCCGACCCGCGCCCTAAGTCGGGCGCGGGAGTTTCTGCCCTCTGCGCGCGGTCTGACTGTTTGCATCTCCTTGTAAATGTCTGCAGCCCGGGGCAGGGGGCGGAGACCTTCCGGGCTCCGGCAGGAGGGAGCCCGGCCCTGCGGATCTCGGGGAGGGGGGCCAGCAGAGCCTCCCCACCCCCACTCCCCAGCGTCCCAGGGGGGTCCCGCAGGGCAGGGACAGCGCTGAGAGTCACACACACTGAGCCACGCAGCCCCGCCCACCGGGGCCGCCCACCTTTGCTGGTTCCACTTCAGAGGACGGCAGAAGAGCAGGGTTTCTATGGGAGCGGTGGGGAATGAGAGTCCGGGGACTGGTTAAGAAAGTTCGCTAAGATTCCTCCTCCACTCCTCTGCCCCCTCCTAAAGCCTTTAGTGCCTTGTTGTGCCAAGAACCCAGCACTGGGATCCGTAGATAGGATTTCCAGTCTGGACTCCGCCACTAACTCGCCGGATGACCTTGGACCGCACTCTTCCCTTTCTGTCCAGAGTCTGTCCTCAATTTCCTCTTTGGAAAATGAAGGTGGGCCTGGGATTTGTATCTCGAGGAATCTACTGTCACATGATTCCAAGGCCTTGGGTGCCGTTTGAATGGGCAAAGGAGAGAGAGGGGTATTGGATTGGATTACTGCCGTGGTCATGGTCATGGCTGGAATTCAGAACTGTAATCCTCTGATCTGACAGCCAAACAAGGGTGGTGGGGGGAGTCTTTTTTAGGGCTGACAAGCTCCTGGAAGAAGCTCGTTCTTTCCAGCCTGGGCTCCCCAGATGTTTGCCTACCTCCAGCACTCCACCCCAAAGGATGCAGAAAAGATACCAGCAATTGGGGTAGAGAAGGAGAAGGTCCCAAGGCTGGGGAGGGCTGGGGGAGACCGGCCAGGAATCAATCCCCTATTCCATCCCCCACCATGGCCATGTTTTAAAGTCACCTTCTGCAGAGAAGCTTGAAGTCCCAGGACCCTGGGCTTGCCAGGCCCAAGGAACAGCCAGCCCCCCATTAAGACCAGCAGATCCCTTTGGAGGTGTCTCCTCCCGCCTAGCACTCACAGACGTGATTCTGTCTAGCAAGTAGCTTCTTACTACTGTTACCGGTGGTGGCGCATCTTACATTAAAATAATATTACTTGGGGAAAAATTACAAGTGCTGTACATATGCTGAAAAAACCCGCAAAGCCCGTTCGCTGTCATCCAAAAATCTTTCGGAAAGTCATTTCCAGACACCTCTTACTTTCTGTGTAGTTTTTCATTGTTTAAAAAAAATTTTTTTTTTTTTTTAAAAACAGAAGCACAGACCATGTGAGAGCCTGCTGGGCTGGTTGCTTTTTGCAATCCTTTCATGTGGGATTTGTCCACAAGAATGAGAGTCGTGGTTCTTAAAGAGTTAAGTTACGTATTTATTTTCGCACTTAAGTTATTTATGCAAAAGTTTTTCTTGTAGAGAAATGACCATGTTAATATTGCTTTATGAAATACCAGTCTGTTCTCTCCGAATCCAGAGGCATTGTTAATAAAGACAATGAATCATTTCAGAGAGGATGTGGTCTCATTTTGTCAGCCACACACAGTCATTTCGTCAAAGTTAACATCCTTATCCTCCTGGTCACTAGGACTTCAACCTTGGAGGCACCTTTGACCGTGCCACAGGGGCCCTTGTGGCAATTATGTCCTCCCTTTGAAAAGTCATGTCTGTCCCTTCCTTTCCAAACCTAGACCTCATTCCTTCACCGCAACCATTGTCATAACTTCAGCTTGGTCTCCCTCAAGCAGCCTGCCCTCCACAGTCTTCCAGAAACACCGTTCTCATTGCGCCACACTCCTACTCACAATCCTTCCCTAGCTCCTCCTTGCCCAGGATTGAGTTCTGGCTTCTCAGCCTGACTCGAGAGGCTTTTCCCTGCTTGAGTCCCCTACCCCACCCCCGCCCAGCTCTACCAAACTTCCTTCTGACTCCCAAGTGGCCACACACCGCTGCTACACTCATCTCTGCTTTAGTTTACCCCCACGTCTGAAGGCCACCACAATGACTCCTTCTCGTTTTAGTTTTAGGGTCCATATTCCTTGCCACCTTTGAACCTGAACCTTCCAGGGATGTTGCAAACCCGGCTGAGCTCTCCTCAGATGCCCCAGGCCCTTTGTCCCTGCCATGACTTCGGTTTCTCATTCTATGATACTGGTTCACCGATCATGTGGCTCACCTAGCCAAGCCCTGCTTAGTGCTGAGAATGACACAAGCCACATACGACTCAGTTCCAGCTCCGTCAAGTGTTTTCCCAAGCACGAACTGTATGCCTCCCTGGTGAGAATGGAAGATCACAAGCAGGGACAGCGGCTTGTCCTTCCCTCGGTCTTATGTCACCAAGGTGTCTCACAGTGCTGGACACTGCCTTACACACAAGAGCTACTCTTCAGTCACCACAGGGAGAGATGAATCAAAGCTTTGAATCCAGTCCAGCCCCTCTTGGGGTAACCCCACCCCAAAGCACCCCCCCCCCAGCCCCAAGGACTTTTCACTTTAACTCCCAATGATCCCTCCTCAATTCCTTATCATCACCAGCAAGTTTCTGATAGTGGGCAGTGGGTGTCTTTTCTCTAGACCCCGAGGACGCCCCAGCGAGAGCCTGCAGGGAATCCACGCACTGAGAGGAGTGTCTCAGAGCTGGGAGTGAGAATAGGTAAGAAATGGATACATGGTCCAGCCCCTAGATGCCCTGTGGTCCAGTGGATGGGGACACGGGCTCTGGAGCCAGGCTTGTGCTTGGGTCTAAGGCAACTGGGGCATCAAGGGGTTAAGCATTCGTCCACAGCCTGATGTGGGTTTCATTCCTGCTCAGACGCTCACTCAAGCCTCCCCAACCTGGTGGGCACATGGGCAAGTCATCAGGCCACATTGTACAGAGGGATCAAGCATAGGAGTAATCCACTTTGTGGTAGGAATGAGGGGAAACACTTCAGGAAGTTTTCACAGAGGTGGGTGCTGCTTAGAGGTTTGGCTGGTGGAGAAGGTGGCACAGGGTTCTGAGTGCGGGCTGTGGCCCGAGCAAAGGCACTGGGGCTGAAGATGCATGGCTGCGTTCGTGAGGGCATGAGACTTGATCCGCCACATTCCTCAACATGCACTGAGTCCTCACAGTGGGCCAGGCAGCATGGGGGGAAACTGGGAATCCCAAGCAATGCCCAATCCCAGGTACACCTAGGGTCTGCTTTCTGGGACCCCGAGACCCAGGAGGGATCAGCCCAGCCTATAATCCCATTACCACGAGGGGAAAAAAAAAAACCCAAAGCCTAAATTGTAGGTCGGGCTAGGGGTTATTTATGGAAAGTTATATTCTACCTACATGGGGTCTATGAGCCTGGCGCCGATCAGAAACGGAACAGACAACAGGCTCAGCCGGGAGGGGTGGCGTTCTGCTGTGGGGAGCTCATGTTCTCGTGGCTCAGCCAGACGTGGGGTTTGTATTAATAGTCTTGAGAGTCAGACAGACGGAGGGGCAGAGGGAAACAGGTCTCTGTCTCTCTTACACACACACACACACACACACACACACACACACACACACTGCATCAGGCTCTCCCTATATACCAAGTACCAACCAGGCCACTTTTGCTTAAGGAGGTAGAGCAGAAGAAATTCGAAGAAACCACAGGGACCCAAATGTCCATGCCTGTCCTAAAGCGGGCAGGACTTGGGCCACCAGGGAGTGGGGGGAGCCCACACACCAAGCTCAGAGTCAATGCTGCTAGAAACTGGTGCCACCCGCCCACCTCCCACCTGTTCCCTGGCAGGGGCCTGCCCTCATTCCTGATCACTGGCTCTAGCTCTGGGACCTGTGTAAACTTTCCTGGTTCCCCCTCCCCTCCACCTCCATGTTCCTGGAGTGCATTCTCCCTTGTCCCAGGACAGGCGAAAACTCAGGCTTCCGGAAGCTCTGACCAGGGGTTGAAGTTCCTTTCATCACTAGAGTGGCAGGAAGCAGGGGGAATGTCACTCTTAATACACGCAACCAGGCACCCGATTTGTCCGGACACGGACACCTATTGGCCCATCGAAGTTATTAATAGCTCCCGCTTTTACTCTCAAAAATACCCTGTTCGAT
Source organism: Mustela putorius furo (assembly GCF_011764305.1). Classification (NCBI taxonomy): domain Eukaryota; kingdom Metazoa; phylum Chordata; class Mammalia; order Carnivora; family Mustelidae; genus Mustela; species Mustela putorius. The sequence goes on along the minus strand of NW_025421399.1, from coordinate 2,237,286 downwards.
CAGTCAGTTACATGACTTTTCCAGCTGCAGATGTAAGAGATACAGCTCTCTGTGGAATGGCTGGGACTCAGGTGCTGGCCCTTTTGGGATGTCCCCTGCATGCCTCCTCCAGGGCTATTGTTCATCCTCCAGGTCTCAGCCAAGTATCCACTTCCCCTGACCAGCCAAACCATGCTTCATCTTTCCTGAGCAAGGCTCTGTTGCTCCAGAGAGCTCACCTTCATAGGGACGCAGGGATAGACTCATTCTTGTAAGTGTTCGATAAATCTTTCCCCTCACCCCGACTCTGAGACCCGGAAAAGCAGGGACTCTGGGTCTGTGGCCACTCACCAGGGCACCCCCAGTACCCAGCATACAGTACGTGTCTAAGGCGCATTGTGGTTGCATCTGTGTTCAATGTATTCCGGATTTCTTCTGCTCTGGGGATTAGGTGGATGGAACCGACTTGGACACGTGGACGATGGTGGGAAGAGGAGGGGACTATCCGGCTTCTAGCAAAAGCAGTGGTTCGCCTGGGTCCTTGTAGGTTGGGTCTCTGAGGGTAAGACACAGCTCCTCCCCTCAGCAGTTTGTAATCTTGCTGGGGAGTCAGGTGGAAAATACCGCTGTGGAGTATGTGGTCATTTGGCACCAGAGAGGTAGAGACCTGAGGGGGGGGCGGGGCTTCTGGGGAGCCAGGTAGTGGTAGGGGTGGGGTCCGGCTGAGCTGAGCTTTGCAGACTGCCCGGGTGAGGAGGGGCAGGGAGAGAGGCAGTGGAGGAAAAGAAGCAAGGCGGGTGCACACTTGGTGGGCTGGGGCGAGACTGGCCTGGGACCCGGCACAGAGCTGGCTCTCCCGCTCCAAGTTTATTGCACAAAGAAGCAGAAGCCTGGAAGGAGAGAGAGGCGGGGGGGGGGGGCTGGGGTGGGGAGGCTTCTGGTAGCTCGAGGAGGGGGCTGAATCCCTACTAGGGCAGTGCTGACTCCTATGGAAAAAGCAAGAAGCTGGGTGCTGGGTGCTAAAGGATGACCCGAATGATCTTCTACCCTGTGACCTGGCAGCCCTGCCTTTGGTACAATCTCCCTTCCCCCTTCCCCCACTCTCCAGTTTCCCTACCATCTTCTGAGGTGCCCGAGCCTGGTGGTGGCAGTTGCAGGTGGGAGAGAGATACTCACAAGGGAGGGTAGGCCACAGACAGGAGGAGAGAATCCAGCGGATCTCACCAGCCCTACAGCTTCCTGAGGGCTGATCCTGCCAGCAGGCTTAAGATGGAGGCAGGAGAGATGGGGCCAGGAGAGGAAATTGGGGAAAGGAGAAGGTAGGCATGGAGAGGAAAAGAGGGGGTGCTCATTCATCTGTCCATCTGTATGGACAGAATGCCCGCTATGCGCCAGGCACCGCCCTAGGCTCTGGGCATATGGCTGTGATGAATGGGACTCGTGAAGTTCATGGTCTAGGACCGGCAGGGAGACATATGCTGAATAACAAAGAAAGGCACAGCGTAATCCCAAGAGTGAAAAGTTCTGGCGAAAAAAAAAATACAGCTGGTAAGCAGAGAGAGAGCGCTTTGGAGGTGGCCAGGCCAGGCCTCCATGAGGAGGCAGGACTTGAGCTGAGACCAAAATTCAGGGAGAGAGTGAGCCACAGAGGGACCTGGGGATGCATGAGCTAGAAAGCAGACAGCGAGTGCAAGGGCTCTGACAGTCTGTAGGGGGTGAAGAAGGGACACCGCTAATTGCCTTGGGTGCCTTTCAGGCGTCTCCAGGCTAAGGCTATTAACCCCTGATCTGGAAACCAACATGATAATTATAATTATAGTGGGGGGGGGTGTGTGGCGTGTGTGTGTGTGTGTGTGTGTGTGTGTGTGTGTGTACAAAAGAGTGAGTCTCTCTTTGTATGTTCTCCTGGCTCTGTATATTAAAGATGAAGGGATGGTTCCCAGAGAAGAATGATTTGCATATTGTTCATTATGTAGCTATGGATGTCTTTGTTCTTCAAAAGCATGATAGGGGCACCTGGGTGGCTCAGCAGGTTAAGCCTCTGCCTTTGGCTCAGGTCATGATCTCAGGGTCCTGGGATGGAGCAGGGAGCCTGCTTCCCCTTCTCTTTCTCTGCTTGCCTCTCTGCCTACTTGTGATTTCTGTCAAATAAATTAATTAAAAAAAAAAAGCATGATAGATTCGTTTAAGTGAGGCTGTGGGCATCCGGCAGATGTATTCCTTCTAGGAGACACCTAAGTCATGAGGTTTATACGTAACTGCAGAAAAGTCACAGTTTACTTTACTGGATGCCCACAAAATCCAGGCTGGGGAGGAAGCAAGGATTAGCTTGGCCCAGGAAAGTAGGAACATAAATGTATCGATTCTTCTTTCCTGGAAGGCACAGCTCTAGCCCAGACACATAAATGTATGTGGATACATAGACGTGTTTGTTGTATTCCCACTAGGTCAGGGGATGGAGATCTGAATGGTAAGTAGTTGCCTAAAAATGAATTCCTTCTGGAAAGATTCATTCTTACTTCTCTGAACTGTATAAGAACATTCCCATCAAGTCCCAGAATGCACTGCAAACCCCTTTCTAGAAGGTTTGCTTTCATCCTGCTCCTCGGTTTTGCATATGCAGTCACATGTGTATACGTGCACACACTCACGCATGTACACACACACTATCTCTACTCTGAGCATACGATGTCAAACGTTCCCAGGTATTCTAAGCGCCTCCTGTTTCTGCCCCCTTGGTTAGCAGGTGTCCAAGAACCAGTACTGGCATCCGGGGACTGTGAACCGTGCTTCACATCAGATCAGAATGGTGGCCAGGTCTGGACAAGACCGAGCCCCACGTCTTCCAGAGACACCAGACAAGAGGCCAGAACTGCACATCAGCTCTGCCCGGAGGCTAGAAGTGGCCAGGGGTGGGGTGGAAATGTTTCCTTGTGCATTGTTCTTGGGGGTTCCTGGGATCTGACACCCAACTCTCCTCCAATCAGGAGAGCTGGCTGGAGGCAACAAGACTGGCTTAGGTCCCTTCTCAGTCACTCCCCTGTCCTCCACAGCACCACCAGATGGATCTTTGGTTTTTTAAAAAACAAAGTTCAAGTTTTTTTTAAATGCAGGGAATTCATTGTTTTAGCATTTTTGCTCCATTATTTCTTTTCTCGTAAAAAGCAAATAGAACATTCTAGATAAATTTCTCTTTGTGTTTCTCCCCTTCCTCATGCCTTTCCCTCACTCTTCAGAAGCAACAATCCATTTTTCTATACTTTTCTATACATATATTATTTATAACAATATATAGACATGTGGTTTTAAATTTTATACACATTTTACCATACCATACATATTCTAAAATTCACCGTTTTTTACTACCCAAAATCATGCCTTTAAAAAAGGATTTTATTTTTACTTATTTGAGAGAGAGCAAGAGGGAGAGATATCACAGAGGGAGAGGGAGAAGCAGACTCCCTGATGAACAGGGAGCCAGATTCGGAGCTTGATCCCAGGACCCTGGGATCATGACCTGTGCTGAAGGTAGGTACTTAATGGACTGAGCCCCCAGGCATCCCTCAAAATTATGCTTTTAAGATCTGGCCATGCTGGATCATTTTAAATATTGAGTCCTATTACATTGTATGATTACACCATGATTTGTTTATCCATTTTTCTACCTCTGGATGTTTATTATGTTTTCTGCTTTTTCACTGTCACCAACAATGCTGTAAAGAAGTTGCGTGTGTTAGTTTCCTAATATGATGTATGGTAGAGTTTTTTCAGAACAGAAAAGAGTGAGTGTTCTAATACAAAAATCTAATCATATCACTTCCCTGTTCAAGATTCCTCTTTGGCTCCCTATTACCTAAAGGATAAACTCTGAACACCATAGCTCACAGAGGTGTGATCTAGTTCCTGCCTACCTGTCCAGTCACACCGTCGACCACTGGCCTGTATAGCACTTCATTCCCTGCAATAGTGTATTTCTTTTAATTTCCAAAGAGCCCAAGGAGTTTTGAAGCCTCTGTGCTTTTGCACCTGCTGTTCATTCCATCTAGGACACCCTCCTTCCACTTCTCTGGCCTGGAAAGTCCTCTTCATTTTCAGGCCAAGTCAAATGCTGCTGTGCCAAGGGAATACTGCCTCATAGTGGCTGCCACACGGGCTGAACTTGGCTGCCTTCCCTCTGGATTGAGTCTTTTGAGTCTTTTGAGGGCAGGGCCCCAGCTTTTGCACATCTGTAGCCCCAGTGCCTTTGCACAGGCCACAGCAGTCAGTGCTCGGTAAATATCTGTTGAATTAACGGGCATTTGGTCGGTGAAGCATGCTTTGAGCAGCAGGAAGGAAAAGTCCAGCTTCCTTGGAGCTCGACAGCAAGCAAGAGCTCTGGAACAACTTTTCCAAAAGCTTTCCTTCCATCTGAGTCCCTCTGAGCTTTGTCTCATTGTTGCGGGGAACAGGGCCCCTCCCAAGAAACCAAGTCCCTGGCTGTTTACCTAGGTTGTTACCAAATGCCCAAATTACAGATATCTCTATCACTTGGCCAACAATTTGGTGTTGCGGTGTTAAGTTATTTCTAATGTTTGAAAAAACAGCTCAGCTCTGACTAAAGAAATAAATGATATCATTTTTCATTCAGGCAACCAGATTCCTTGGTACAAAAGGCTCCCTGGGGAGGAGTGCCGGGACAGTGTGGCTCCTCTGAGGCTATTTACATCTGTCAGCTTCTCTAATCTCTGGCCTTCCTTCCTCTGCCTGCTTCCTTCCCTTTACACAGGGGCCCGTGTTGAGCCCCGGACTTGCAAGGAGGGCGGTGAGCCACTGTCCTCACGTATGTGCTGGGGGTGGGTGGGGGTGAGGTTTTGGCCAGTGGCATTTGGGTTTTTTCTTTTTTCTTAGAAACCAGCCTCCATTTAAGATAATGACTCTCCCTTATTTGTAGGGACTTATTTTTCCCTGGTCAGCTTGGTGAAGAGAAGTTGAATTTAAAAGGGGGAACTTTTCTAAAACAGTTGCTAGACGGTGTGCAGGGCACCGAGGGGCGTCCTCTGGGTCACCTGTTGTAGGAGTCCGAGTGCCCCCTCTTCTCAGTGGACTCCAGAGCTTGCTATGACAGCGGGGTAGGGGGGATCAGGAGCAATGTCCTTGAAACCTGGGGTGACAAGGACCCCGAGGTACCATTTGGTCCTGACTTTGCTAAAACATCCCAAGCCCTGCACAGTGAGCCCCCACCTCCTCTTCAGCGGGTCTCCCACTGTCGGAGTCCCCAGCCCCCACCCAGCCCTAGCCCCCCTCCTCCCACACTGCCTCTTTTGCCATTCCTCGAAAGCACCATCCGAGACTCTTCCCACCACCTGGGACGCTCTGCCTGAATTCTCTGCCTTCCAACCTTGGCTCAGACGTTGCCTCTGACCTCTCCCCCTCGGAAACAGGACCCCGCTATTCTCTTTCCCAATGCTTCTCGTGATTTGTCACTTTGTATTAGTGTCACATCGCGTCTGCTTCTGCCGCCCCATCGAAAGCTCTGTCATCAAAAGAAGGCGGGGGCTGAGGGCCTTCTCCCCACGGTGTGCCCAGTGCTGAGGCCACGGAGCCCTGCACACAGCAAGTGCTCCATAAATGTTCACCAAGTTTGTGAACCAGCAAGGGGAAGCGGCCACCAGCCCTGCTACATGGTTAAGCCACCGGGGCAGGTGTCACTGAAATATCATGTCTGTTGGCCCACATGGCTCCTTTCCTGGAGCAGGAGTGAGAGACCCGAGACCTGGAAAATTCTTTTGAACTTTTCAATCTCTTGTTCTTAGTCTCTTGGTGCATGAGATGCTTCCCTTCCCTCAATCACCGTATTCTCCCTTTTTTCTGATGATCATGCCTTCCCTAAAGACTTGATTCTACTAACGATACTGTTCACGCTGAAGCTTCTGCTCTCAGGGCTGACCAGTTGGGCACCTGCAATCCTTCAGGGACTCTAGCCAGATGCCTGGGGTCCCCCATGACTCCTCCTGCCCCCCACAACCCCTGCATCCAATCCACCGACCACCATGTACGTACGTGATTTCTCCCTCCTACCAGCTGCCTAATGTCCCTCTAATCTCCTCATTTCTCTCCAGTGCGGCTCCCTGCTTCAGCCACATTGCCCTTGTCCTGGCTTCTGAGGTTTTCTGGCCTCTGGTCTCACCTCCTCCAAGCCAGTCTTCCCAAAGGAGCAGAATCTGATTCTGCTCCTCTGCTGCTTAACACTGTGGTCCCAGAATGGTGAGCCCTCACCTTGGCCAGGCCCTGGGGTAGACCTGATCAGACCTCCGGGCTTTCCTGCTCCTTCTCTTCCCGCTGCCTGGACACTTCCCAGGTGCCTCCCTGGGCCCCATTCAGTTCCCCGAAGCCCCAGCTGTCTCCTACCTCCCGTTCTTATGCCGCTCGCCCCTCACCTGAAAGTCTCTCCTGCCTCACCTGCTGCTCTCACCTCTGTTATGTCACTTCCTCCTGGAAGTGCCCTCTGAGCATCCCGCTCCCCGCAACAACCCCCCCCCAGGGCTGCTAAATCCCAAGGATGGGGGCTGGCTGTCACAAACCCATAAAGCAGCCCCCATTGCCTGCTGTGTCTTCTGCTTTGAGTTTAGAGGCCCCTGGGGGGTCCCCAGATCTCAGAGTCTCTTGGGGACAAGGACGTGCCAGCTGGTTCAGGGTGTGGGGCCCTGACCAGGGAGCCTGGTCCAGAAGCCACTCAGCTTCTGTCCTCCAGTATGACCCGGGGAACTTTGTTAAAAATTCAGGTTCCCAGTCCTGGCCTCCCTGAGATGCTGGTTTGGTGGCTCTGGTGCGGAGCCCAGGAATCTGCATTTTTCTAACCAACCGCCTCGAGTGATTCTGACGCAGGCAGTCCACCATACCAGGTTGACTCTGACCAGCCCGAATCTGTTTTTTATAGTTTAAATTGGATTCTTTAATAGGAGAAACATCTGTTTCTTCTAACAGAAAAATCAGTGACATTTGCATTATTATTAACAATAATTACTGTCAAAATATCTGTAAGTCCCTATAGGTCATATGTTACTTTCACTTAAAGCCCTCAAGGGCTAGGGGATTTAAATGTTCCCACATTCCCTGAAGGGCTGAAGGCAGACCACCAGGGAGGAGGCCATGGGCATAAATGTAGAGGTGAGGTATGGAGCCCTGCCATGATCCTGGCCTGGGCACGGAGGCCCAGCAATGCCTTGACCCCGAGAAAGTCTCCTTGCCTTCCCAGGAATGCTGAGAAGAGCTAAGTGGGTGGTGGGTGGGCTCAGGCCCACGCATGGGGTGGTGTAGCAGCCCGTGCTCTGAGGACCTTCTGTGCGGGTCTCCAGAGCTGCTAGAGCAAGAAGCAGATTCCTTCCCCAGCACAGCAGTGAGGAAGACACTTTCCTGGAGGCCCTTTGGGCCTGACTGGCTGGGAAACTGGGCACGTGTGGGGTGGGCGTGACCCTCTTCAAGGCTGCTTCAGATGGACCTCGAAGGTACTGGAACTGGGACAGGAGCCAGAGCGAGCTGGCGTGCACACAGGCGGGCCTTGCCAGCTTCAACATCTGCCCCTAATCCCTGCCTGGTCCCCCACAGAAGGTGGCTCAGGGCCCCAGGAGAGGAAGAGAGAGAGAGAGAGAGAGAGAGACCCTGAGCCCTCCCAGGCCTTCTCAGCCATGTTGTGGATATTTGGCACGCCCTGGGCTTCTCCCAACGGGTCCGAGCGCTGCTGGATGAGATCGGGACTCAGTGATCCTTGATTTGTGCCATTATTTTATTTTAAAATACTGAGCACATAAACACAGCCACAATTCCACCCCTCCCAGTCAACACAAGCATGGCTTGCACTTAGGTGTAACTCTAGTCTTGCTTCCTCCGTGCGCATGTGTTGGAAATCCACAAAGTGATGCCTTATGCATAATAACAAAAGCATTTTTCTTTTTCTTTAATGTTTTATTTTATTTTTTTGACAGAGATCACAAGTAGGCAGAGAGGCAGAGAGAGAGGGGGGAAGCAGGCTCCCCACCGAGCAGAGAGCCCGACGCAGGGCTCAATCCCAGGACCCTGAGATCATGACCTGAGCTGAAGGCAGAGGCTTTAACCCACTGAGCCAACCAGGTGCTCCCAAAAGCATTTTTCATGTTGCTGCGGGGGCTTCCAAACCATTATTCCTAACAGCTTCCTGGGCCATTGAGCTGATGGGCCATGATTTACTTAAGGTTTGGCTGTGGTCTTCAGCCCATCTCCCCTTAGTGTGTTGTGTCCTATCCTAGGGCCAGGCCCCCACTCAGTGTACCCAGTCCTGTTCAAGCCGCAAGTCCTGGTGCTCTCAATCCTGTCCCTTCCTCCCTGACCTCTTCCTGAGTCCTCATGGCTGCAGACCTTGTGCTTTGTCTTCCGGTCTGAGGATCACACTCACCCCTCAGATCTCACAACTTAGAAGATGCCTTCTCAAAGACTGGAAAAACCTAATTTACCTACCATTTTTGAAACTCCTAAAATATCGTGCAATGAAGAGATGCCAAAAGAGGCTATAGAGATCACCAGATGTTTTAATATTTACATTGAACAGCCGGATGCTCTCATTAGACAATAGTGTGGCAAAATGAAACTCACAAGGAAAGGACCAATTCCTAAGACAGCTATCCAGGGGTACTAACACGATCAAGGCCAAGGGACAAATGTCCTCTTTGGGTCTTATCAGACTTACTGTCTAGCACGAAGCATGCAAAGAGAATGGAAGAAGGCTAAACGGGAGACCCATGAGAATATTAGATCTGGACCCACGGCCCTCCAGACAACCCCTACCACCCACCCTACCCAATTAAAAAAAAAACAAAAAACGTAATCCAGAGTGCTTCTCTAGTACTGGCCCTTGGCCTTGGCCTGCCATCCTCAAATCTGATGCCTTGCTGCTTAGAGTACCTCCCTACCCCATCCCCGGCCCCTGGGATCCTACTCTGGTCATAGCCTTGACTGCACAAGAGGGCATTTGAAACATCGGATGGTTTGAAATATTTTCATTATAAATGAATTATTATTATAAATATGGCTATCATAATTTATTATAAATATGGTAGATGGGACTCTTTGGTCTCATCAGCTTCCTTCCCCTCTCTGTCCTCATCCCCACTGGACAGGGAGCCTTGGAACATCATAAATCATCAGGGTGGCACATTGCAGATCCACCCTAACTAAGAAGCTGGCTACCATCCTGTGTCCCCCACGGAGAGGCTGGGGAGAATGCAAGGCATGTGGTTGTGCCAACGAGGATGTTGAGCATCCCTGCCCAAATTGATTTTTCTGTACTTACTATTATCTATTTTCCCAGGAGGAGGATAGTTCTGGGGTTCCTAACGGATATTGCCTGATTGCTTTCCAGAAGGTAGGTACCACTTTATAACCCCATGACCCACACAGGCTGGGAGAGGGTGCCTTTCTGACGTATATTAATATGCAATAACTAAATATTTAATAGCAAGCAGAACGGAAAATCTCTCAGGCTGTGGGACAGCATACCGCTGCTGGAGAGAGAACCACCAGATGTTTAACCCCTGGGGCCACTTTGAATACATTTGCACAGGATTTAAGGGTCATTAGTAGATGTGGCTGCACTGAATCGATAAGTGAATATCACACAGGCTGTCTGCAGGTCTTAGAGCCGGGCCAGATGGGGCGTGGTTCTCAGAAACCCCCAAGGCCTTGATATTGTAGTGTGATGCTCCTGGCGGGAATCTCTGCTCTTCCCCATTCATGACTCCCTCCAGATCCAAATGCCAGGGGGACAAGCCTGATGGCTCTAGCTGGGTCAGCGGTGGGAGGGCAGGGTGCCAGTGCCCCACCATGACCAGTAGCATCAGGATTGCATGGAACAGGAGAGAGGTTATTGCTCAAAGAACAACTAGGATGGAGGCAAGCTGCTAAAATGTTGGAGGTCATCCCATCGTAGGTGGGGTTGGCAAAGCATGGCCGCTTATTAGAACAATAGATTCTTGGGGCATAGGAATTGGGGTACCGAAAAAGTATTTTTTAAAAAGCTTCTACAGTGGTTTTTTTTTTTTTTTTTTTTTAAAGCTTTTATGCTGGGTGGCTCAGTGCGTTAACGACTCTGCCTTCAGCTCAGGTCATGATCCCAGGGTCCTGGGATCAAGCCCTGCATCAGGCTCTCTGCTCAGCAGGGAGCCTGCTTCCTCCTCTCTCTCTGTCTGCCTCTCTGCCTATTTGTGATCTCTGTCTGTCAAATAAATAAATAAAATCTTAAAAAATATAAAGAAAAATAAAAAGCTTCTATAAACCCATATGTGTATGGTCAATTGATTTAGAAAATTTTTTAATTGTTGTAAGGCACACATCCCATATTATTCAACATCTTCACTATTTTTAAATGTACAGTGCAGTGGTATTAAGTGCATTCACAATGCTGTGCCATCAGACTCACTGTCCGTCTCCAGAACTCTTTTCATCTTGCAGACCAGAAACTCTTGATCTCTTAAACAATAACGTCCCATAACCCCATGCCTCTGGCCCCATCATTCTATTTCTGTCTCTGTAAATCAACTAGTCTAGGGAACTCACGTGAGTAGAATCATACAGTATTTGTCCTTTTGTGGCTGGTTTATTTCACTTAATGCAATGTCCTCCAGGTACATGCATATCGCAGCTTGTGTGAGACTGCCCTTCCTTTTCAAGGCTGTGTAATAGTCCGTTATATACCACATTTTGTTCACCCATTCATCAGTCATTCATTTTGTTTATCTATTTATTTTGTTACCTATTCTGCAGATTGTCTTTTTGACTCTGTTCATTTGTTCATGCATCCAATGACTCGCTTAAGTTTTTAATCGTGATGTCATCCCATCTACCGATTTTCCTCTTTTTGTGTGTGTTTTGGGGTCGTACCCAAAAAAGTCATTGTCAAAGCCAGTCATGAAGCTTTTTCTCTGTGTTTTCTTCTATGAATTTTATCGTGGTACTTCTTACTAAACTATAGTTTAAGTCTTTGATCCATTTGGACTTCTTCTTTGCATAAGGTTTAATGGAAGGGTTGAACTCCATTCTTTTGCATGTGGGTGTCCAGTTTTCCCAACACCATTTGTTGAAAGGACTGTTCTCTCATTATTGAATGGACCTGCTCCCTCATCAAAAATTGTTTGACCATATATATGAGATTTTATTTCTGGGTTCTCTATTCCATTGGTCTACATGTCTGACTTAAGCCAATACGACATTGTTGGATTACTCACTTTGTAGTAAGTTTGGAAATCAGAAAGAGTGAAACCTCCAACTTTTTTCTTCTTTCTCAAAATGATTTTGGCTCTTCAAAATCTTTGGGGTGGTCCCTATGAATTTTAAGATGGATTGTTCTTTTTTGGCACACACAAACACAGAACAGCTTTGGAGTTTTGATAGGGATTGCATTGAACTCGTAGATTTGCTTTGGGTAATATTACATCTTAATGATAGTAAGTCTTGTGATCGCTGAATACAGGATGTCTTTTTATTGGTGTCTTTAATTCCTTTCAGGGGTGTTTTGTAGTTTTCAGTGTACAGGTCTTTCACCTCCTTGCTTAAGTTTATTCCTAAGTATTCTATTCTTTTTTGAAAAGGGGTTCCAAGACCATTTCATGGGAAAAGAATAGTTTTTGCAACAATTGATGCTGGGACAACTAGAGAGCCACACGCAAAAGGATGAATTTGGAGCCTTCCTCATACCATATACAAAAATTAACTAGAAAATGGATCAAAGACCCAAATGTAAGAGTTAAAAGTACAGGGGCACATGGGTGATGCAGCTGGTTAAGCATCTGACTTCAGCTCAGGTCCTGATCTCAGGGTCCTGGGATCAAGCCCCCCCCATTGGGTCTCTTAGGCCCTGAACTCAGTGGGGAGTCTGCTTGTCCCTCTGCCCCTCCCCTTGCCCCCTCTGTGCTCTCTCTCTCAAATAAATAAATAAAATCTTTTTAAAAAAACAAAGAGTTGGACACCTGGGTGGCTCAGTGGTTAAGCGACTGCCTTCAGCTAAGTTCATGATCCTGGAGTCCCAGGATTGAGTCCTGCATCAGGCTCCCTGCTCAGTGGGGGTTCTGCTTCTCCCTCTGACCCTCCCCCTCCATGCTCTCTCTCTCTCATATAAATAAATAAAATCTTTTTAAAAATTTTTTAATTTTAAAAAGAGTTAAAAGTATAAAATTCTTAGAAGAAAGCATAGTTGTATATCTCAACAACCTTGGATTACACAATGGTTTCTTAGATATGACACCAAAACACAAGCAAGAAAAGAAAAAATAGGTAAATTGTACTTCATCAAGTTAAAAAACTTCTGTGCATCGAAGAATGCTATCAGGGCACCTGGGTGGCTCAGTGGGTTAAGCCGCTGCCTTCGGCTCAAGTCATGATCTCAGGGTCCTGGGATCGAGTCCCGCATCGGGCTCTCTGCTCAGCAGGGAGCCTGCTTCCTCCTCTCTCTCTGCCTGCCTCTCTGCCTACTTGTGATTCTCTCTGTCAAATAAATAAATAAAATCTTAAAAAAAAAAAAAGAAGAATGCTATCAAGAAAGTGAAGAGAAAAACCACAAGGAAAATATTTGCAAATCATGTATTTTATAGGTTATCAAGAATATATAATAAACTTTGAAAATTCAACATTGAAAAGACAAATAACCCAGTATTAAGACGAGCGAAGAGTCTGAACAGATATTTTTCCAAAGAAGAGAAACAAATGGCCAGTAAGCACAAAAAAGGATGCCCGAAATCATGAAACATTATGGAAACACAAATCAAAACCGCAGTGAGATACCATTTCACACATACTAGGATGGCTATCATCCAAAATTTAAACAAAGGAAAATAATAAGTGTTGTCAAGGCTATGGAGAAATCAGAACCCTCATACGTGGCTGGTGGGTATGCCAAATAGTGGGGCCACTGTGGAAAGTAGTTTGACAGCTCCTCAGATAGTTAGATACAGAGTTACTAGAGGACCCAGCAAGCCCATCCCTCCATATCCACCCAAGAGAACTGAAAAGATACGTTCATATAAAAACCTGTACACAAGTATTCATAGCAGCATTATTGATAGCCAAAAAGTAGAAACAACCCAGTGTCCATTTATTGAGAAATGGATGTCCAGAATATGGACTAATTCCATGCAATGGAACATTCTTCACTCATAACGTGAAAGGAAGTAAGAGACTCCTACAACATAGACAAACCTTGAAAACACGATGCTGAGTGAAAAAAGCCAGACTCAAAAGACCACGTACTGCAGGATTCCATTTATATGAAATGCCCAGACGAGGCAAATCCTTAGAGACAGAAGGTCGATCAGTTGTTGCCAGGGAATATGGGACAGGGAATATACTAAAACCACTGAACTGTACACTTTAAAATGGTGAGTTTTGTGGTCTAGGAGTTATATCTTTGAGGGAGGGGGGCAGAGGGAGAGGGAGAGAAGCAGGCTCTGCTTTGAGCACCAGCTTATCTCAAGGCTCAATCTGATAACCCCAAGATCACGATCTGAGCTGAAATAAGAGTTGGTCACTTAACCAACTGAGCCAAGAGAGTGCCAAGAGAGGTGCCAAGAGAGACAGAGAGAGAGAGAGAATCATAAGCAGGCTCCATACCCAACACACAGCCAAAAGCGGGGTTTGATCTCTTGACCCTGAGATCATGACCCAAGCCGAAATCGTGAGTCAGACAACAGCTAACTGAGTTGAGTGCCTTGTAGATGAGTTATATCTTAATAAAATAAATTAAAAAATACAGAATCCACAACATCTTACATAATCTGGAACTTGGTCTCAGAATTACTCTGACTTGATGTATCCTCTGCATTGTATGTTGGAGATAATGGAGTGTCTGTTATCTGACATGGTTAGGATAATGGGTTCTCTAATACAGCAATCAGCCTATTGGATATGATAATGGTATAATTAATGACTAGACTTATGCACTAAGATGGGCATAGTGCTTCTGTAGAAGTCTATGGAAAGTTTCCTATGGGTTTTATACTTTACTTTTTTTTTTAAGATTTTATTTATTTATTTATTTGACAGAGAGAAATCACAGTAGACAGAGAGGCAGGCAGAGAGAGAGAGAGAGAGAGAGGGAAGCAGGATTCCCGCTGAGCAGAGACCCGGATGAGTGATTCGATCCCAGGACCCTGAGATCATGACCTGAGCTGAAGGCAGAGGCTTAACCCACTGAGCCACCCAGGCGCCCCTATACTTTACTTTTGAGTCAAGTTCGGCCCTTGTATCAGTGTATATTAAATGTCAGTTAAGTTGGGGCACCTGGGTGGCTCAGTCAGTTGAGTGTCTGCCTTCAGCTCGGGACAGACATGATCTGCCTTCAAGATCCTAGGGTCCCAGGATCGAGCCCCAGGTTGGGCTCTCTGATTGGCAGCGAGTCTGCTTCTCCCTCTCTCTCTGCCTGCCGCTCCCCCTGCTTGGGCTCTTTCCCTCTCTCTCTGTCAAATAAATAAATAAAATCTGAGCCTGCTTCCTCCTCTCTCTCTGCCTGCCTCTCTGCCTACTTGTGATCTCTGTCAAATAAATAAATGAAATCTTTAAAATAAAAAAAAAAACATACTGGCAACAGGTCTTTGGGGGAAAAAACGATATCTCTTTTCTTTTCCCAAAAGCGCCTGTTGTTAGTTAGATGAGACCTTTGAATGTGCTTATTTAACTATAAACTTTACCCTCCTTTTTGTTTGTCCACAAGACATGTGATTGTTTGACCTTCTGTTTGCTCTTCTGTTGGTTATTGTTTCTACCTAATAAAAGTGAGACTGTGGAGTTGCTCAGGGCAGCAGTCTTTTGGACTGTTGTCCCCTGCTTCCTTTCTCTTGCAGCTGACTTGTTTGTGCCTAATTCTTCTCCCGTTCACCGACTGGAAGTGGCTTTCTTTCTTTCTTTTTTTTAAGATTTTATTTATTTATTTGACAGACAGGAATCACAAATAGGCAGAGAGGCAGGCAGAGAGAGGGGGAAGCAGGCTCCCCGCTGAGCAGAGAGCCCGACGCGGGGCTTGATCCCAGGACCCTGAGATCATGACCTGAGCCAAAGGCAGAGGCTTTAACCCACGAAGCCACTCAGGCCCCCCAAGATTCTGCATTTTCAACAGGATCCCAGGTGATCCCTCTGCTGCTTACTGGGACCAAAGGCAAAATCTTAGAGAGATAATCCCAGGGAGGTTCAAGCATGTACATGTGCATAGAAAAAAGAGGAAAGCAAGCCAAAACATTAACATCAGTTATCTCTAGGCCATGAAATTATGGGTGCTTTTCCTCCACCTCTTTATATGCCCATATTTTTTGAGTTTTCTCTGCTGACCATTATTTAATACAGAGATTAAATAAAAATGCAAAAAGCCTGCTGCTTCTGTGAGTGCAATTAAACTTCCTGACTAGCATCTCTCTGAAAATTTTTTTCTCATCAAATTCGATGAGAAAATAGAGTTCGTGGAAAAAAAAAACAGCTGTAAGCCATTAAGGCCTAACACCGTCAGTAAATCAAGGACACCTCGATGGGGCTCTTGGGATCAATGACAGACCTGGACGGGCTATTTGGACTGGCTGAGTTATCAAGAAATGAAGGATGCCAGAAACAATGAAATACCGCATGGAGATGAATTTATAGCACCTTTTGTGTTTGTGGTCGGAATGACCGCGGATGTGGTGAAGTCGGAATGTGTATCGGCAGCCACAAAATAGATTTAGGTTTTTGTCTTGCAAAATCCAACTGAACTTCGTGGCTCCACTCAGTGGGCCCAGAGATTAAGTCATCTCCTTGGGTAGGGCTGCAGTGAAGACTGAATCAGATCCAGGGGCGGGGTGGGGCGGGGCGGGGGGGGGGCGAGCAGGAGGCACGATGCCCAGCTTGCCGTGGACATTCAAGAAATGTCGGAATACAATTTCCCAGTGCTTGGCTGTCGTTGGAAAGAAGCAGGTTGGAGAGCACAGGAAGCTTCAGAAAAGGGGCTCTGGGTTTCCCAAATACCTGAGGGGAAGCTGTACCCTGATTTCTTGCTGCTACACCTCTTGTGTGTGGGCTTTTTTCTTTTTTTAAGATTTTAAAATTTATTTTTGCACACACCTGTGCATGAGAGAGAGAGAGAGAGAGCAGGAGCATGGGGAGGGGCAGAGGGAGAAGCAGACTCCTTGCTTGACAAGGAGCCTGACGTGGGGCTCCATCCCAGGACCCCGGGATCAGGACCTGAGCTGAAGGCAGATGCTTAAACTGAATCACCCAGGCACCTTGACACCCCTTGTTTTAAAGAGAAGGCTTGGGCTCGGTCTGCATCCAGGACTCTTTCATGGCCTTTGATGTCTGCAGAACGTGAACCAGGAAGAAGCCATTGCCCCTCTGTTCCCAGAACTGAGAATTTTCTGCAGCTTCTTGGCTGGCCTACCCCGAGGGGCTCCAACGCTCCCAGTGCATGCGGGCTGCTTTGTAGCAGCTCCTTGTTTTTGGAAAGGAAGCATCATGGGTAACCAGCACTTGCCCGCCTGTGTTGAGCCTGCATGACCAAGGCTGCTTGGGGCTCAAGGAGAACTCTGGCCAGCCTCGGTCTCTGCTGGATTATACTTCCAAAATCCCAGTTACTAATCCTGGCAATAACCTTTTCATAAGCCTGTGACTCCCAGCCACTAAGCAAATAAAGTCCTGCTCTCGAATCAGGCACTCATGAATCTAGTATTATGATACACAATGCAATTCAGCACGACCCGGAAGGAGTGTTAGATTCTGGGGGTTAAGGGCCCCGAGAAGACTGCCCTCCCTTCGGACAGCAGCCTCAAGTTTGGGGGTCTCCGGGCCACTTGAACTTCTGAGTCCCTGGCTATAAATATGAAGTTTCCCACAACCCCTTTGTATTTGAAAATTTGCTAGAATGGCTCACAGAAGTCAGGAAAGCAGTTTACTTACCATCACAGTTTTATTTTATAAAGGATGCAAATCAGGACAAGACAAATGAAGTGATTCAGGAGGGTCCTGCACGCAGAGCTTCCCTGTCCTGTCTCCGTGGGATCAGAATGTGTCCCTCTCCCCCTACACAGCAATGTGTTCATCAACTGGAAACCCTCAACCAAACTTGTTTTTAATCACTGGAGTTTTTACTGGAGGTGCATTATATAGGCATCCGTGATTGGATCGTGGGCCACAGGACAGAACCCAATCTGCGGCCCCTGTTCCCTCCCCGGAGGTCAAGCTGGTATCACATGGCTCAGAACCCCAACCCTTTCAGATGACCAGCCCCTAACCTGAAACTATCAGGGGTCCCCATGAGTCACGTTGTTCACAGAAACTCAGGGTGATCTCAGGGACCTACCAAGACTCCCATCACTGGGGAAATTTCAAGGGTTTAGAAGCTCTCTCCCATAAACCCACAAAGACCAGGCAAATTTTTTATTATATAAGTGCCAAGCTCCCCTCACCAGTGTGTGCATCCCTTGATCTCTCTCTCTGTGCTCTTGGCTCGGGTTAGAGAGCTTCTGGTTAGAGACCTGGGTTGTATCTCCACCAGACTCTTATGTTAAGACCCAGGGTAGCTGTGGGGCCTTGGACACCCCATTCAACCTCTCTGGGCCTATTTCCTCGTCTGGGAAATGAAAACATAAAGAGTCCCTCCTTCGTGGGGCTGTGGTTTGTGAGCACGGGGAACCGTGCTTAGTGCCCCATGATGTTACCATTCCCCGCTGCTCCTGTGATTATCGGGCCCAGAGCCTGCTCTCCTTGGGAGTGGGTCTTCTGCTTTACAATCAGCCTTTTCTTTCTTTTTTTTTTTTTTTTTTAAGATTTTATTTATTTATTTGACAGAGAGGCAGGCAGAGAGAGAGGAGGAAGTAGTCTCCCTGCTGAGCAGAGAGCCTGATGCAGGGCTCGATCCCAGGACCCTGGGATCATGACCTGAGCCAAAGGGAGAGGCTTTAACCCACTGAGCCACCCAGGCGCCCCTACAATCAGCCTTCTTAAAGGGTGCCTCCTTCTTCTGGACTTTGAACAGTTCAAAGACATCCAGCAACTTGGAACAGCTTTAAAACAACTTCAGTAACCAAGAGTTTCTACAAGCGACTACCTGCCTCTGAATCCCTCGGGGTGCTTTTAAAAACACATCAGATTCTCTCGCACAAAGAAGTTTGAGAATCCTAGTGTGAAACTCCAGGATAGGAATTTATTATCTGCAGCCAGAACAAGGAGGGAGATCGTGTGAGGCTGCCCCGTACCATCGTCCCCCGTAAGGACAGCACGCCCCGCTGGGCCAGGAATGGAATTCCTCCTGGAGGATGTTTAGCAAGGCCAGGGCCTTCCTTGGGGTCCTGTCATCGAGTGCCAGAGGTCTTGTCTCAAGAACAGGGCTTGAGGCAGGGAGTGGGTGGGGCACAGGAAGACACTGACCATATGGCCAATAGCATCTTTTCCTCAGGGGTCCCCCGAATCCTCTGAGACCACCAGACGAATGTCACAGGTCTTTCACACAGTGGGGCAACCTACAAGCAGAGTCCTGTGATCGTTTCCAGAAAGAAGAGAGGAAGCCGGACCATGGCCAGACCGTGGTCCAGCATGTCCCTCAGTGGCCTCAGAATGAGCAGAGAATGAAAAAGTCAGGGAGCCCAACTACCAGAGTTCCGGGCCATGAGAAGGACAGCTTGGTTTGAGCTCAGCCTCCATCCTGAGACCCTCGGTGGTGTCTGGGAAGCTTCCAAGTCCTAGATCCTGCAAAGACCCCGGGCCCTGCTTTTTAACAAATGTGAAGATTATCCTTCCCACCCTCTGAGACATTCCAGTCCTTTCTAGAGCCCACCCGGAACTGAAAAAAGCTCCCCGTGGGGATGGTGAGACTCCAGAACTAAAATAAACTTAAATAATATCCCAGAAAATTGTAAATTGTGTATTCAGGAATTGGAATGTACAAGGCAAGGTTTTCTCTTCCTCTATTATAGCTTTCATGAAAGGGAAACAAGTAACAAAGCTACCCCGGGCTAAAGTTAGAGTCGACATATAGTTTACACCAAAAAATATACAGTTAGGTATCAATTTGGAATGCATGTACTTCCAGTGTGAAATCCTGCCGGCGACCACAAGCTCCTCAAAGCCAAAGCCAAGAGCAGGGGAGGCCTCTGTGTGGTCCGAATGCTCAGGAAGGGAGGGAAGTCAAATTTATTGAATATTTACCATCTACCTGGCACGTAACTCACGCCACTTTACAACGTCCCTTGGGCAACCCTGTGAGTAGGTTTCATCAGCTTCATTTTACAGGTGGGGAAACTGAGGTTTGGAATGGACAAGTAAGTTGTCCAGTGTCACGGGAATCGAACGATTAGCCTGCAGCCAATTTACCTAATGAATTATTTGCTTAATCGCCTGTCTGCCTCTTCTAGTGTCCTAGCTTTCTCTCCCTTTTCGGTTATTCTAAAGACTGCATAAAAAGGATAAAACATAAAAATATATATGTTTTAGAATACCCTGCTGGCTCTTTACCCAAACTGCTGGGTCCCACTGCTAGAGAGTAGCAGAGCTGGGCATCAGATCCAGCCAGTCTGATTCCCCTGGCCATGACTTTGAGCTCCCCACTTCAATGAGAAGAGGAAGACAGGATTTCCCTTGGTATCTGAAACAGCTGGAGGTGGGGGTCTGAGGCAGAGGTTGAGTGTCTCCATCAGACACCCCTCCCATCAGCCCAGGGCTGAGCGCTCTGACAGAGGTGAGGGCGCTCTTCACAGTCAGTCCCCTGACTTAATTACCCCTTCTGTCCGCTGAGGGCATTGGAGAGCGTGCTCTAAGACAGCGATACCCAAATGCTGGGGTGTGAACCCTGTGTGTCAGAACTCCCAGGGGAACTCAAGAATAGAGGTGTCCAGGCCTTCCCTCCAGATGGACAGACAGACTGAATCCAAAGCTCTCTAGGTGGGAGCTGAGCATTTTGACCTATTCTGCAGGTTCTCCTTCCACACCCCAAGGTCTGAAACCCACCCCCCTGCAGCACCTCGAGGCAGTCTGGGCTTCCCACCTCAGCCCCGGATGCCCCACCCCTGGCCCCTGGGACTCAAAATCAAGGCCTGGGTTGGGCGTCCCAGCTGTTCCTGCCCGCATTTAACAAGTGACCAATCAGTGTGATGGCCCAGGGACTTGCAGAGGACTTAGAAGCCCCATCAGCCCCTCCCAGGAGAGGACCGCCTCCTCTGGGGAAGATGGGGTGGCCCAGCTGGCTTAGCAAGTGCCTGTGGCTTCCAGGGGACTCATGCTGTTCCTGATCCTGGGACTCACGTGGCCAGTCTGAGCGTGCTGGCCCAGCTGTCGCTCCCAGAGCCAGCCCAGTTGGTCATTTGTGCCTGGGCTTTTCTGGGGACACTGGAGGGTCCTGCTTGGGCTTCTTTTCCATCTGATGTCTCCCCTGCTGGGTGACTTGGGGAAGCTCACTTACCCTCTCTGAGCCTCAGGGTCCCTTTCCAAAAAAGAAATGATAATGCTCACCTCAGGAGGATGTCACAAGAAGAAGCAAGTCCCTCCTACCGCCCGACACTCAGGATAGCCTACCTCATTCAAGGCACGTGCATTAAAGAATCATCTAATGTTTGTCTCTGGCTGGACGGGTCTGTGTCCACGTCCCAGAGTCTAAGTGACAGGGCCTGGCCCTTCGTCCATGCTCCAAGAGCCCTCGTTGAATAAATGGAAGGAGGATGGCTGGGGCTGGGAACGGAGGGTGTTGCCGGTCAGTCTCACTTCCCTTCCTTTACTCCCCTGGGATGCTGCCAGGGCCCCGCTCCAGAATCCATATCCTTTTCTCACCAGCCACACACGGCAAGGGCTTCATTCACCCAAGTCCCCAAAAGCAAGGGTCACACCTTCACTGGCCGGCAGATACGGCTTAAGCAGTGGGTTGACGGAAGCACAGATACCAGACGATCCGAGTAGGCCCAGATGGCACTCCATTTCAGTTATCTGTGGCCGAGGGAGAAAATCGCCCCAAACCTGGTGGCATAAGTCAACAACCATTGTGTTAGGCTCACAGATTCAGAGGGTTAGGAATCTGACCGGAGCTCAATGGGGTGGCTCGGCTCAGCTCCGCAATGTCTGCGGCATCAGCTGGGAAGACTCAGGTGGCTGGAGGTGGCTCGAAGGGTTGAGAGCTGAAAGCACTGGAGGCTTCTTCTCTCAAATGTCCCGAGCCCGGGCTGGGATGGCCAGCAGGGACTGTCGACCACAGGGCCTTTGCATGTGGTTTGGGCTTCCGCACAGCATAGCAGCCTTGGTGTAATTGGACTTTTTACCCAGAAGCTCACGCTCTCAAGGTAAGAGTTTCAGGTAACAAAGCAGGAACCAGGGGCCTGGGATGGCCTAGACTTGGAAGTCCCAAGGTGCCACTTTGCTATTCTTTACTCACTGAAGCCGTGTCACAATGTGCAACGGAAGTAGACATAGACCCCCCGATCTCAAGAGGAAGAGTGTCCGAGAATTTTGAGCCATGATTTAAAACAGTGACACATACCCTGCTTGTTGCAGCAGAACATGCTAGAACCTGGGGTAGGGCCTGGTTCAGGAGGAGGGCTCAGGGCTCTTGGCCTGATGCTCTGTGGCCTGGTGTGAGTCCTTCCTGCTTTCTTGACCTCCAGGATGATGTTCAGGGGACCAAATGCTGCCAGATCACCTGGGTTCCCTCCTCTGCATGTCCTTGTGGCTGGTGACCCTCCCTTCATGGACATCCACAGCTCAGGCTGAACACAGTAGTCAAGTGGGGTAGGAGCACCAGATTCTAGCTGTGGCGTCTGCCGCAGGTCTGACTCCAGGCCTTTCTGACCTTGTCACTGCCCCCACAGCGGCTGATGCCACCGCAGCTCAAGGCGCTGCCAAAGGACACCCAGGTCAGACCTCAGTGAGGCTCCGAAGGACCAGATCGGGAATGCGGTTCACCCCCCGGGGGCGTTCGGTCAACAGCTACTGTTAAGAAACCACTGCGTGCCGGCCCTGGGCTGGGCATTCTGCCTGGTTCTGAGGACAGTCAGTTGAATAAGACATTGGCCTCATCCTTATCACATCTACCATCTTGTGGCAACAGTTAGAAACCACTGGTTCAAGGGCCTCAATCAGGAATTGCTTCTTATTGCCGCTTTGCAGAATTCACGTCTGCACATCTCCAGCTGATCAGTCAACAAATATTTATTGAACACCTACTAGACGCCAGGCTCCGTTTTAGGTGCTCGGGATGCATCAGTGAACAAACGGTTCAAGTATAAAGAAAAGGACCTTGAACCTCTGTTTTTATCTGTCCCCATCTTGGTCCTGCAGAAGCAGGTGTTGGTGCTTCAAGCTAAAAGATCACATGTGAAATTCTGTTATAAGGCACTTCCCACCCCTGCCCTCACGCCCTGAACTCCCATCCCCCTTTTGATCCACAGTCAAGGCCAACTTTAAAAATCCCTTGGTAATCAGCTGGGAGCTTGTAGAGCCCAGACAGTTCTTCAGCAGCCTGTGGGAATCCCCAAGAGGAACACTTTCTGTCAACAGAATGCCAGGAGTTTAATTACTGTGTGGCCTGTATGGGTGATTTTCATTTGACAGGTCTGAGCCCAGACAGTTCCTAGGAAGGCCCTTTGTGCGAGGCCGCTGGGGCCTGCTCTAGCTAGGGCAGGAAGGAGACTGGGGCCTGTGCCCCAGGCAGGGGGGCAGCGGGAATGCTTTGAATATATCCTCTGCTTGTGGCCGTGGGTTTTAGCGCTGGCTACTGGGGGCACTTTAATTAGTCACGTCCACTACTTGTCATTTATCATTAGCAAACCAGGAGGGGTTTGGGGTCGGGACAGCTGAGAGGGTAGGGGAGGCTCTCTCAAAGCAAAGTGCCAAGATAAATTAAAGTTTTACCCATTCATCTCATGGGGTGGCCACTGTTGGGCAGCTGCACGTTGTTTCCTCCTGTTCGGCGGCCAGTCTGGTTTTTCTGTCAGGCCTTTGCAGCAGCTTGTAGGGGGGTCATCAATGACTGTGTTTTTCCCTGTCAGTTCCCAGCAAAAAGGCTGTGTTTTGTGATGCATGTGGGAAGGAGAGAGAGTAAAACATGTCCTGGGGATTTGTTGCCCCTGGAGCTGCAAACCAGAACTCTAGGGTTGATCCAGTCTAAGGTTAGATTTTGTTTGGCCTTGACAGTGTTCAATAAATTAGAAAATTCTACATGATACCCTGGGTGTCTGGCTTTTCTTGAAAAAGCAGAATGTAGCAAAACCAAGCTCTCTTCTTCAGCAAGGCAATATGCAGCTGATGGCCAGCTTAGATAGTCAGGGCAGCCATGTTTGGTTGTGTGGGTTGTGCACTGCACAAAGGCACTGGGCAGATGGGTCAAATGGAAGTTGATTCCAAACAAGGCTGTCTGCACAGCAGAGAGGCCCTGTAGGTGAATGTGCGCCTTCTAGTTCACCACCTCCAACAATCCCTGCTGCCTTAATCCTGCCTACCCATTACTTATGCTACCTATCTGAGCTTGGTAAGCACTTGACATTTTTCATGTTTGTTTATGTTTTTCTTTTTAATATTTTATTTATTTGTCAGAGAGAGGGAGAGAGGGAGAGAGAGTGCATGCACAAGCAGGGAGAAAGGCAGGTGGAAGGAGAAGCAGGCTCCCTGCTGAGCAGGGCATCTGTAGGACTGAATCTCAGTACTCTGGGATCATGAACTGAGCCAGAGGCCGTTGCTTAATGACTGAGCCCCCCAGGCATCCCTGCACTTGACGTTTTGACTCCTAGTGTATTCGAGACACTGTTCCATCTTCTCTGTGTGAGAAACTCCTCTTCAACCTTCAAGGCTCAGCTCAACTCAAACTTTGTCCTGAGCTTCCCATAAGAAGTGGTGGTTCCTTGCTTTGTATTTTCTCAGCCAGCCACGCATATGGCTACTGTGGCACTTAGCACGCTGTTGTGCTCTAATTTGCTTCTAGGTCCTTCCTTCCCGTGGACTTTGAGCCCCTTGAAGACAGACCTTACACATTTCTGCTTTCCCACTGCCTGGCACACGGCACTTAATCAGTGAGGTCTGAATGGATACCTTTGGGGCAAAGTTGACTTCAGATGAGGGAAGTCCCCTGGATGCTGCCAAAGTCTCAGGTCATGAAAGTTAGGAAGTGGTAAAAGAGCTTTGGGGTGTTAAAATAAACTTGAACTCCTAGTACCCTCTCTTGGATGTTCTCTGGGGCACTTGAAATCTCTTTCAATTAATTAGGTAATTAATTGATTGATTAATTTTTTAAAATTTATTTGTTTTAGAGAGAGAGAGTGCACAAGCGGGAGGGGCAGAGGGAGAAGGAGAGAGACTCTCAAGCTGACTCCACACTGAGCACAGAGCCCGACACAGGGCTCGATCTCGAAACCTTGGGATCACAACCTGAGCCTAAAACAAGAGTTGGAAGCTTAACTCACTGAGCCAGTCAGGTGCCCCCAAATCTTTTTCTGAAAATATAAAACCAATCTTTTTTTTTCCAGGTTTATTGAGATACAATTGACAAATAACATTGTGTAAGTTTAAGGTATCTAACCCAATGATTTGATACACGTGTATGTTGCAAAATGATCCTACTATCAAGTTAGCTCCCACCTCCATCACCTCCCATGATTAGCTTTCCCTGTGATGTGAAGACCCACTCTCCTGGTCACTTTCAAGTATACGAAACAGTGTTGTTAACTCTAGTCATGCAGTTGGGTAGATGTGCCCTAGAATGTACTCATTTTATAACTGGTAGTCCATACTCTTTGATCAACATTGGCCCACTTCTCCAGCCCCCGGCAATCACATTCTACTCCCTGTTTCTATGTGCTCAGCTTTTTCGGATTCCACATATAAGTGAGGTCATCCAGTATTCACCTTTCTCTGGCTGACTTATCTCACTTAGCCTAGTGCCCTCAAGGCCCACTCCTGTCGTTCGAGACATCAGGGCCTCTTTCTTCTTGTAATTGAATAATATTTCACATTTTCTTTATCTGTTGATGGATACAAGTGGTTTCCATGTCTTGGTTATTGTGAATAATTCTTCAATGAACACAGGAATGAAGGTATCTCTTCAAGATAGTGATTTCATTTCCATCGGCTAGAGATCCAGAAGTGGGATTATTGGGTCTTAGGGTAGTTCTATTTTTAATTTTTTGAGGAACCTCCTGTTTTCCACAGTGGCTGCACCAGTTTACATTCCCACCAACAGTACATGAGGGTTCCCTTTTCTCCACATCCTCGCCAACATTTGTGATCCTGTCTCTTTGAGAAGCACTTGAATCTTGAGCCATGCTGATTTTAGGGTTTCTTCTGAACAGAAAACTGAGTGAGAATTTTCACATTTTTCTTGTTCTGTTGTAAGGAGCTGGCAAGAACCCAGCCTTGCCTCTGCCTCTCAGAGCACCTGTCAAGGAACAGCAGAGATGGTGTGGCCAGCAGAGCCTCTGGAGAGAGGGACTGCTGCCTCTCTCTGTAGAGCAATGTCAGGGTCATATCATATTTCCTCCCCAGCCTAACTTCAGCCTAAAATTTCTTTAAGAGTAAAATGTCAACCTTCCTTCTGTGAATCAGAGAGGGGATTGAGCATGTAACTGCTCTGGGAGAGGAGACACACAGATCTAAACTATTTTGCACTAAGGTGTAAATGACTGATAAAGGATTCTTTCCTGTACCCTCACTGCCATAGCAAGATGGTAAAAGAACTGTAAGAGAGAACCAAATGCTGGAAGGGGACTCCACAAGGAGGAAAAAGGCACAGAAAGGAATGCCTGGAGTTTAGGGAAGACCAGAATTAGCTCAGGGCTTCACCTGGATCCTGGACAGGTGGGGTTATATAGAGAAAAAGGAGCATCAGGCCATTTGGCCTGGAGCTGACGCTGAGACCCTGGGCTTCACAAGAGCAGGGAACACCCACTGGGGGTGTCAGAAACAGCTAAATTGTGTGAATGAATGGTCTAGAGACGGAGCAACAAAAGGGTGGAGGTAGAGGAGTGTATTCATCCCACATACAGTAGCTGTGGAGTCACCACAACAGTGCCATCCCTGGGTACAGACTTGCTACAGAGTTTCATCAGCGCCCAAGGGAGGGGCCCGATTTTCAGAAGTCATGTCAATTTCACTTAATGTATAGAACCCTGGGTCCAAAGCTGCTCACTGTGGGGTAATTAAGTCCCACTATCTTTTTCTAGAATCTGATAATGAATCTTTCCATGCCTTTTCTTTAAAGGGGCTTCCAAAAGGCTTATGAGCTGGGGGTGCAGTTGAAGGTGTGTTTTTGTGGGGGTCTGGTTGCACTCTCCCTTCTGGGGATGGTTTCCCCGGAGCCCCTTGTCTTACATTGCAACACCCCACACTCCAGATCCCCTTGCCCTGATTTTTCTCAGCACCTCTTGCCACCTTCTGAGACATGTTTTATTTATCTATGTATTTACTTTGTTTTTCCCAGTAGAATGGTTCTACATAAGAGCAAAGATTTTTTAGAACCAACTTAATTGAGGTATCATTACATATTATAAACGTACATTCCAAAAGTACATTTCTGAGTCTTGTTGGATGGATATACCTGTGAAAGTAACCTGCTACCAAGATACTGAACACTTTCCGTCACCCCCCCAAAGTTGCAGCCATCCTGCACTCCCCCCCTTCCCAACCCCCATCCCAGGCAACCACTGATCGCAGAGATTTCTACCTGCTCTATTTATTTCTGTGTCCCCAGCCCATAAGATGGTGCCCAGCACATAGTAGGGACTTGGTAAATCTCTGTGGAGTTACTGAATGAATGAGGCATCAGGGATGATGAAGATCTCCCTCGCTGTCACGCCGCTCTAAGCCCAGGGGAAGAGACAGGTGTCCCCCATAGTTACAGCCTCCATCTTGCCCTCCACAGGTCCTCCTTGGGAAGTGCTGGTGGAGTGAGAACACGCACCATTGAATGGCAGAAAGTCCCAGATCTCTGGTATCAGACAGATTTGAGCTCAAAACCCACACCCCCTCTCTTGATTTGAAGAGCTCAGGCAAGTCCCTAACATTCCTCTGAGCCCCTTTCTCTTTTGCAAGCTCTCTGTGAGAGTAACCACCACACAGCGCTGTTGAAAGGATACTGTGCCTGGCAAGAGGGATCACACAATGGACACTCAACAAACCTTAGCTATGAATGTTATCAGTCGTTCGAAGAACCTGGGCTGAGAGCTCCACCCTGTAATCTAAGTCAGACGGGATTCTTGATTTGGTGATGATAAAGCCTGGGAAGAGAGGAGAGGTTGTAGAAGTCAAGATTAGGTGGTTTGTGCGGCAGGAACGGATGATTCCGCGTCAAGCACCATGGTCAAGTTCATTTCTCTCTCACCCTTCATGGGTGTCACGTGTCAGCTCCTGCTGCACTCTAAACTCGCTTTGCCCCATGCCACCCTAGCAACAAGGTTTCTGGCTGGGGCAGGGCCATCCTCACAGCAGAGGGAAAGAGCACGGTGAACCATGCTTGCCCTTCAAAGCTTCCATTCCCCAATGACTCACCCGTCCCACTCACTGGCAAGCACAAGTCACGTGGCTAAGCCTGAGTGAGGCCAATGGACCAGGGAACTAGAATTCTCCTCCAGCGAGGAGGAGAGCATATTCGTGAACAACGAGGCAGTATGTCACTGGAACCTAAGCAAGTAATTGTAGGACAGGAGAAGTACCATATACTTCTGCACAGTGCTGGGAAGGGAACAGGTCTGCCTTTGCCTGGAGGACGAGGACAGCTTCATGGTGGAGGGCACATGTGAGCTGGGTCTTTTTTTTTTTTTTTTTTTTTTTAAGATTTTATTTATTTGACAGAGAGAGAGAGGGGTAAGTAGGCTCCCTGCTGAGCAGATAGCCCAATGCTGGATGCCGGGGCTGGATCCCAGGACCCTGAGATCATGACCTGAGCCTAGGCAGGGGCTTAATCCACTGAGCCACCCAGGTGCCCTGTGAGCTGGGTCTTGGAAGAATGTATGAGAGCTCACCAGGAAGAGAAAACTGGAAAGATTTAGGCAAAGTGAAAAGGCAAATGCTAAGCCACCACATTGGGAACAGGTCTGGCATGTTCTCAGCGCCTTGAACACGAGGGGTGTGGGGGCTCACTCTGAGACAGCGAACCGGCCCGGAAGCCTGGTGCTCTGACTGCCCGGCTAAGGATTCAGGGCCTTTCTCTAAAGGGTGATGGAAAAGCAGGAGCTTTCCGAGCAAGGAGATAGGATTTTGAGGGCTGCAGTGGCTGGAGGGAGGGACAGTTTTCATCCTGGACGTAGAGAAGCAGCCCTAAGTCAGGAAGAACCCCCAGAAGGTCAAGGTTTTCTGCACTGCGTCTCAGAGAGGACCCATCTCCCTGTAGTCCCCCTTTCAGCAACGGGGGAGCAGGCGTTGCTCATGGGGGTTGGGGGCGAGGGTTGGGGCAGGGCCAAGCCGGCAGGGCCGCAGCAGGAAGGGCGCTCCCGGCCCCAGGGGCTGAGCCCCGCGGACCCGCCTGACCCCGCGCGGCCACCCGCACTGGGAGAGAGGCCCCTCCCCAGCCTCCGGAGGCCTGGCGTGGCGGATATTTGTGTGCGATACGATTGTAATTTGGGCGCCTTTTGGCCACAGTAAATTGTCCTGTTTGCACAGCGCCAGGCTGAAATAGCCCGGCGCGCGCGCCCCAGGAAATGAGCTCAGGGCCGGGCCGCCGCGGAGAGCGCGCTGCAGCCGCCCCGGCGCTCCCCGCGCCCCCGCAGGCCCGCGTGCGGGCGGAGCTGCTATTTTTTCGTCGACCGGCTTCAACAGCTAATTTGAATTAGGATCATGAAAAAAGCACCCCAAGTCTCTGCCTGCCGCCGAGAGCTCCGAGCAAAATGGGAGCCGCGGCCGTGCGGACTTGGGGGAGCAGCGGCACCTTCCTTCGGGGGCGCCAAACCCAAGGCTTGGTGGGAGACGGGCGGCTGGGGGTGGGGGGGCAGCAGGCGAGGAAGAAAGCCAAAACCCGCGGTGGCCAAGTATGATCTCACACACATGATTTCTCAGTAAGGGCTCTGCAGCCATGGAGGAGGACATTTGAAGCTTTGTGACACCCACCTTCCCATCCCCCTGCAGGGGATTTCAGTTTTCTTAGCTTCGGGCCTATCCTCACCCCTGCCCGGCACAGATCAGTCTGCGTTGTAGTAATCGTGGCACAGGTACAATACCGTGCTCCTTTTTTTTTTTTTTTAACTACCCCCCTCCCCTCTCCGCATCCCTTTAACTTCTACTAAATACTGGGTTTGGTTGTTAGAGAATTTTCCACTTTCCCGTGAGATACCCGCAGCCCAGTGTTACATTGAACAGCTGCACCATCACTTACAAGACCATCCCCCTGTGTTGGCTGGAGAAGGTGTCTTCGGTTTCTCCCTATCATAAATAACATCGCGGTAAATGTCTTTGTAGATATGGAATGGTTCTCTCTTCCTGATGAATTATTTCCTTAGGATTAATTCCCAGGAGGAAGATTATGGGGCCAAAGGCTATGAACATTTTTATGTCACTTGGTATTATTGCTAAATTGCTTTCCAAAAAGGCTGTGTCTGATAATTTACAGTTTTAAAGGAGGAGTTAACCAAAAGTGTACAAGCACTTTGCTAGCCACATGCAAGGCGTATAACCTTGGGGATCAGCAGAGTGGGTCCTTGGGGGCAGCTCCAAGTGGGCGTAGATGAAGGGTGACCCAGAGCGGTGGGTGCTAGGAGAGTCCCCCACCCCCGTGTCGGCACTTTCTGGAAGGGCAAACTTCCAGGATTTTGGACTCCCTCTCCCGCCCCGTCTGTTCCCTCCATCAGATGTTCAGACCTGTCACCCCCAAACCCTCATTTCGCCATCCAGCCCTCAGAATTCCCTTTAGCAGATTTGCTGAGCCAGCTTATCATGGAAAGGGAGAGATTCTCATCTTTGGCTTCTTGTCATCTTTGTTCCCTGCAGTGGAGCTGAGCCCTCAGTGATGGGCTAAGCAGGGGCAGCTGGAGATCCCGCTGGGAGAAACCACGTCCCTCTTGGCTCTCTCGGAGCAGCCAAGTCCTCTCCAGGTTGGGCTGCAGTGGCACCTTCTGTGTTTACAAAGACGGGGACTGTAAGGTGAAACGGAAGACAGACTGTCTCCTGTCCGCACTCCAAGCACCTGGTGTGATGCTTTGTCTCCCACAGAGAGGGGACAATGGGAGGGGACAGCTGGGCAAAGGGAGGGCAGACTTGGTTTCTCCTCTTCTGTAGAAACCCATGAGTTCTTTGGTTAAGCCGCTCAGGGGGCGTGAGTCCCAACTTGGCTCAGGAGATGAGGTTCTGGGTGGGTCAGCGCCATCAGTGGCTGAACAAGTCTGAGCATCTGACGGGGGAGAGAGAGAGCAGGACGGGGAGGCTGAAAGCTCCTGGGATAAATCACTATCTGCCAAGGAGAGCTGGGCTTGAGGTACCACAGTGCTTTCTGATGACCCCAAAGGCCCCACTCTTGTGTCCAGAGTCTGCTGCCCAAGGGACGTCCCACCACACCATCCCCGGAGGGCATCACACGCGGACTCGCCAACCAGGCTCTGGGATCCAGCTGCGCCTCTGACTCTCCATCCCCCTGGGTGAAGTTCATGACCCCTTGGCTACCCTGCTGGAGAGGACAGAGGGAAGACCACACCCAGGGGAACTACGTGGACTGGTCATGGTTATACTTTGACTCCCCCTTGGGAGGAAATGGGTATAAACTGGGGGATTTGGCTGCTCACTCAAGGCTGGCTCTTCCCTGCTTTGAGCCATGTTTTCCCACAAGCGCTGCCCACTAGCAGGCAATCCTCTCCCGCTGCCCCATTCAGCTCTGTTTAGTCCCTTCAGCCCCAGTCCCTAATCTGGAATATTGTCCAGTGCCTCCAGTTCTAGCGGCATAATCTATTTTATACTTTGTGTTGGGCCCCCACCAATACACGTGCTACATCATCGTCCCCAAGTGCCTGCCAGGCCCATTAGCCCAACCTCACGCCGTGTTCTTGTTCACAGGCTCACACAACGTCTGGCTCCCCAGAGCGTCAGGACCCCCTCGTGGCACTGACGGGGCATTTGAACACCACCGTGTCCAGCCCAGCTCTGAAATGCATATCGGTCAATTTCGGCTGTTCCTCCCACTCCTTCTGCCCCGATCAGGGTCTTGGCTGCAAGTGACAGGAAGAGACGCTGGCTGAGAAGTGGCAGAGGAGTTAACTGGAAGGTGATTAGTGAGCACAGGGGGTCTGCAGGAAGGCTAGGCACCGGGATGGCATGGGCAAGGGAGGCCGGGGGACAGGAAACCAGCCAGTGTCACACTTCAGGAAGTCGGGTTAGGAGGCTGCCCAGGCACCACCCCTGCTGGCCGCCACCGCTCTGCTGTGAGGTCACTGCCATGTGTGGATTCTGGGCAAGATGGGGAAGCATCTGGCAGGCCCAGCCTGGGTTACATGTCCAAACCCAGACAGGGGCAGAGGATGCGGACTCCTGGACTAGTGTGGTAGGATCTCTTCCCTCCAGGCCTACTCCAGGCCTGTACCACACCCCAAGTGGGATGCGGACTGCCCCCCAGCCCCAAAAGACAAATGTCTAATAGTTACTGAGAGTGTCCCAGGCATCACTCTTGTGCTGGAATGCAGACATGAGGAAGCCAGGCCCTGGCCAGGCAGAGACGTGGATGGGAAAACAACCTCAGCTCTGGTTATCATTTACGGCCACCTACTCCCTGCCGGCCGCTGTCCGTGGGCTTTCTCAGATGTCATCCATCTCATCCTCACAGTGGTCAGGGTTGAACTAAAGGGGCTAAAGTTCAGGGCGTCTGGGTGGCTCAGTGGGTTAGGCATCTGCCTGCCACTCAGGTCATGATCCCAGGGTCTGGGGATCCAGTCCTGCATTGGGCTCCCTGCCCCTCGGAGAGTCTGTTTCTCCCCTTCCCTCTGTCTGCCACTCCCTTGGCTTGTGCACGCGCGTGCTCGCTCTCTCTTTCTCTCTCTCTCTGTCAAATGACTAAATAAAATCTTTAAAAAGGGGAGGGGGGCTAATGGTCAAGGGAGCAGCAGGCCTGCCCAGGAGTTAGGACAACATCACACAGAAGCTACTGTCTAGCTGGGTCTGAGGGACAAGGAGATGGACTCGAGCAGGTAGAAGAAAAAGGGAAAGGCATTCCAGGTGGAAGGCACAGCATGTGTAAAGGCATAGAGGCATGACAGAATCAGAGGCTGCTCAGGCCATGGTGACTGCTTGGTATGACTGGACTGTGGAGAGTGATGGTGGGCTTGAGGCTCTGGTAGCAGTCTGTGCCAGAGATGAGGAAGCCTCGAATCCTACGATAAAAACAGCTAATATATCCTAAACACTTAATAAATGTCAAGTCTTATATGGGGCCCTTTACATTCATCATCTATCATCTCCCTGTATCTTCACAATAGCCCCCCACAATACCCCATAAGACCCCGAGGATCAGAGAAGTCAAGTGACTTGTTCAAGGTCACACAGCTACTAGCTAAATTGGTAGAGAACCAGGACTTGAGCCAAAGCCATGTGTCAACCACTGATGGTGCTAGAAGGAACCATCCGTATCCTGCCCGTGATCCTTATCTTCCTCAAAGACTATATCCTTTTGCAAGATTCCTTATCTCCTCTCCACTCCGCCCCCCATGGAGGGTGATCTCCTTAGTTCACGTGGTGTGGTTCATCCTACCCTTGCTCCACCAGGTCATGGCAAGGAGACCATGGCAAAACTAGCTCCTTTGCATCGTGAGATTAAAAAGCCAGTTTCCTATTACCACTTCTTGGTTCTGTATTCAGAGGAAAGGAACTGTCCATAGAATCTTTTGTGAGTGAGGGGAATTCTTGAAATAGAAAATACATAGAAAATACTCCTGCACTGGCTGGGTCCTTTCAAAGCACTGTCAGACAGAGGGAGAGATGCAGAGGGCACTTGTCATGGAGGTTTTGGGTTTGGGCCATGGTGCTCTGAGGCCCGGGTTTGCATCCCAGCTGCCCTGCTTAAAAAGTCATGTGACTATGGGCAAGTTATCTAACTTCTCTGTGGTCCCAGTTTTCTCATTTATAAAGCAGAGAATTACCCTTCATAGGGATGGGGAGGAATACAGAGTATGGGTTTATAAAGGATCTGGCATGGAGCGAATATTGAAAAGAGAAAAAGCACTTTGGGAGGGCAGTTTTGTTTCATTTAACACACCCCCTGTGATTGTTCCCTGGATCCAACACCGTGCGATGGGCAGGGATGGGGGCACCTCTCAGAGTTGCTGCCTGGGTGACAAATCTAAGAACAAAATCCCAACCACGCAGAACCTGGCCAGGACCATGAAAGCAAGCCCTAATAGGGCCAGAGGAAGGAGAGGTCTGTCTTGGTTAAGAAATCTGGAAAACTTCTTCCATAAAATGGAATTTGGATCCAGCTTTCAAGAGTGGGTAGGATTGTAAAATCTGGATGGGGAGACATCATTCTGGGTAGAAGACACAGCAGAAGCCAAGGTGAGAGAGGGAGAAGGTCTTTCACACACTGAAACAATTCCAAGCAACAAGCCCTGTTTATAACCCTTCAATGTCATGACCACCAGGCTTCCCTCCCGACTGGTCCTGACAGCTGTGTGTGTCGCACACAGAAAGATCAGAAAGAGGTTCTTGGGGGGGGGGTCTGCTTGTGATGCCCTCGAGCCATACACTCCCTCATGGGCCTAGGGCTCCTGCTGTGCTGCTGTCACCAAGTGTCACCTATCAGCCAAGGCACACTGCCTTCCAGAATGCTTACTACAGCTCAGCAAAGCAGGGCAAGATCCAAGAACATCACTCCGGCGGGGGGGTGGGGGGCGTCCAAGCCTTCCACGTGAGTATCCTGCAGCCCAGGGGCTTGTCCGTGCTGTCTCAGGTGAAATTTTGGAAACCTCAACCCCTAATTACCGCCTGGCACAGGGCACCCAGCGGTTTCCGGGTGGCTTGTGTTGACTCGCGCAGTCTTCATAGGACATGGGTCTGGGCTAAATTTAAGCACCGTCACAGACAATTTAACAGTTTTCTGTGGGGGGGTAATTTAATGGTAAACCATAATTACCGATACAACTGATACCTTAATTCCCAAAACAATCTGTGGAGGTGTGTGGAATTCAAATCAGTCCAATTAGAATTCCATCTTCTCATAATAAAATACAGCATAATTGCTAATTGCCCCCCTGACTCACAATATTTTAAGGCAGAAAGTTGGGTTTGTTTTTTAATATGGCTTTTATTTTAAAGTGTTTGTTTTCAATTTTGGACCCTTGCCCATGAGAGGAAAAGGATCCAGGGCTCTGTACTCGGGGCTCCTGTGGAGCCTCAGTGCTTCTCCCCTTGGCAAGAGCAAGAAGCCGAGAAGGTTGGATGTGCTTGGGACTCCACTGAGGTCCGAAGTGTGGCTCATAACAAGGCCAGGAGATGCTCTGTTGACATAGACCACTTGAGTGTTAGGGCACCTTGAGTTGACAAAGCATTCTGATGGGCATTGGGCTCACATGTGCAGAGGTTCAAAGCTAGACCGTAGGATGTGGGGCAAGTTGTTCAACCTCCCCAGGACTCCATTTCCCTAGTTGTACAATGGGTACAGTAATTGACCTCCCTTGGAGCCGTGGATGGGGGTGAAGATTAACACAGGGCCTGGCACACAGTAAACACTCCAGAAATGGTAGCTGTGTCATTTCATGAATCAAGTCATTTGTTCATACGGTGCATGGACAAAACACCAAACCACAGATACATACTGAGCACTGTGTTTCCCAAGCATGGTTTTAGGGGCTGGGGCTAAAGGGCAGGAGTACCAGGTAAAACCCTTACCTTTGTACAGCTTTCATTCTAGTGGGGGAAACAGGTGATGAGAGACAAATGAAGATGTAAAATAATATGATCCCACAAGGGTGATGAGTTCACATGATGTGGTCAGGGAAGACTTCCCTGAGGAAGTGACATCTGAGATTATCAACCCCAGGAAGCTGAATTTACAGAAAAGGAAAGTGAAGTTCGAAGGTCAAACCTTGAGCAGCTTGTGCACGCATAAAAAAGTTTGGGTACCTACAGAATGGGAAAAAATATTGGCAAAACACATAATCTGATATCTGAAATATAGAGAGAACTCATACAGCCCTATAGCAACAGGAAAAGAAAAAAAAAGAAAGAAAACAACTACCCACCAAAGAACCCAATTTAAAAATGTGGACAAAGGAACTGAGTAGAAATTTCTCCAAGGAGATATACAAAAGGCTAAAAGTCCATGAAAAGATATTTGACATCATTAGTCAGTAGGAAAATGCAAATTAAAACCACAATGGCAGAATAAATAAGAAAGTAAATAAAACCGCAGTGGCATATCACGGCACACCTGTTAGAATGACCATCACTGGAAAGACAAGAGGTGACAAATGCTGGCCAGGATGTGCAGACAAGAGAGAGTCCATGTGTTGGTGGGAACATAAATCAGTGCACCTGCTATGGAAAACAGTATGGGGCCCCTGGGGGGCTCAGTTGGTTAAGCAACTGCCTTCAGCTAAGGTCATGATCCTGGAGTTCTGGGATCAAGTCCTGCATTGGGCTCCCTGCTTGGTAGGGAGTGCACTTCACCCTCTGACCCTTCCTGCTCTCACGTGTGCACGCTCTCTCTCTCTCTCTCTCTCATTCTCTCTCAAATAAATAAAATCTTTAAAAAAAAAAAAAAGGAAAACAGTATGGAGGTTCCTCAAAAAATTAAAAGTAGGACTACCATCTATCCGGAAGTAATGAAACCATTAACCCAAAGATGCCTGCAGCCCCATGGTCAGAGCGGTATTATTTACAATAGCCAAGACATGGAAACATGTGCCCACGGATGGATGAATGGATAAAGAAGACGTGGTGTATATATACAATGGAAAGTTATTCAGCGTTCCACCCCCCCCCCCCCCCCAAAAAGAGGAAACCCTACCATTGGGACAACATGGACAGACCTTGAGGGCATTATGCTAAGTGAAATGAACCAGACACAGAGAGGCACTTATGAAATCCGAAAAAGTAAAGAAAACCCTCAAAGAAAAAGAGATCAGAATTTCAATTACCAGAGGTGGAGGGTCGCGGGAGGGGGAAATAGAGGAACATGGTCAAAAGGTGCAGACTTTCAGTTATAAGATAAAGAAGAACCAGGGACGGAGCAGACTGCGTGAGGAATGCAGCCAGCACCTGCTGTCGGATACCCAGGAAATTTGTGTGGAGAGTAGATCCTAGGAATTCTCATCACAGAAAAAAAATTTACTTTTCTTTTTTTCTTTTCTTTTTATCGTATCTCTATGAGAAGGTGGACGTTAGCTGGATCTATGGAAGTAATCATTTTACAATCTATGTAAATCAAGCCATCACACCTTAATTTAAATGGGGAAAGAGGAGACAGGAGAACTAATCTCAATGGAAAGATGCTTGGTGGCCGGGCAGCGAATGCCATGGAGAAGGCATGAGAGCCTGGGGGCTGAAATCTCAGCTCCCTACCTTTAGTCTGGAAGGTTCGCTTGGAGATCCCAGTGAAGGAGAAGTTGCTTAGGCAGTGAGTAGGAGAGATGTGGCTTCAGATGCTGGCCTTGCTGTGAGGCCTGAGACAACTGGTTGCCCTCTCCCTGGTGGTGTCTTCTTCCCCGTAACCTGAGGGCAAGAAGACTTGGGTCATAGGACCATGGGTCATGGATTACGGGCATAAAAAACCTGGTAACTAGGGGGGCCTGGATGGTTCAGTCAGTTAAGCGTCCAACTCTTGATTTCAGCTCAGGTCATGATCTCGGGGTCATGTGGGGATCCACACTGGGTGTGGAACCTGCTTGGGATTCTCTCTCTCTCCCTCTGCCCCTCCCCACTTTGCACACATGCATGCTCTCAAATAAATAACTAAAATATTAAAAAACAAAACAAAACATGGTACCTCAAGAAGTTCAAGTCTGTCTGCCAACTGAAACTGAGGCATAGGTTAGGAGAAGTGACTTGCCCAAGGTCACATATCCATCTGTAGCAGAGAGTAAGGCAGGTTTGGATTCTAGGCTCTTTTCACCCTTCCTGACAGCCAGAGCTTCTTTGGTGACTGCGTAGAAGGTCTCTGCTGGGCAGTAGCTGACAGACAGCAAGCCAGAGAAGAAGTTTCAAAGGAGAGAGGAAGAGGGTCAAGCAAAGAGGCATCCCAATTTGATACCCCCCTGTGTTTACTAGCAACACAAGCCATCCCAATTTCATATTCAGGCATTCATTTACATTTAGCTGCTGGCCCATTGGAGACAGGCCCTCCCCTCCCCAATTGACAAATCCCACTTCCCAGCTGAGATCCAAGGGGCCTCTAAGATTAAAAACCTGGTCACCCACTGGTTATGGGGCAAATGGCTCCTATTATGAGAGGGCTCCAGGGGCCTGGGAACCCAGCAAGGGGTGGGCAGGCGCCTGCTGGCACCATCTCTTCCAGGGCCATTCACTGGCCACATGGAGGTGGGGGTCTGGGGGGCCCACCTGAGCTCCCTGTACCTCGAAATAATTACCCCATTTTTGGGCTGGCTGCGCCCAGACCACCCCTCGGATGGGAATCTGGGTCCAGGTCCAAAAGGACTTGGCTTGGCTCTTGGGGTCTCCCCTTCCCACGACTGGGGCTGGAGAAGGGGGGTTGGGAGGAAGCTTTCAGACTTCTAGCAGCCTATGGGGGAAGCAGCAAGACTCAAGGACAGAGTCCCTAGAAATGGGGGCTGACAGGCCAAGAAGGCTCTTGGGGTTTAATTCCCATTTTTAACCAAAGAACCCCCTGTTCCCGTGCCCTCAGAGGCCTTTTGGATATAATTTTAGACCGCTGGGTTCCCTAACTCATGACTTCTGTGGTGGCAGGTATAACTGGTAGGCCGAACAAGCACAGTTAGTATCATCAAAACGCAACTTTATTTTTGTCTCCCACCTTCCTTTAAATTTTCCTCGGTAAGAGTGATCTCCTGTTTCTGAAGAACAACTCCCACAAGCCCATGACTTTTCTGCCCACTCTGAGGTAGAAGAGAGTCCCAAAGCCACTTTGTGTCATGAACGCTGGCTCCGTTCAGACCCTGGAATTTCTGGGTTCTGGGCGCTATTACCGTGGCCAGAACGATCCTTTCGAGTTAACAGTCACCAAAGCAAGACAATATCTACGTTTGCATTTCGGCACAATCCCCATCTACTCACTCGTTCTGCAAACTGATGGTGGCTCCTTATGTGGCCGGTGCTGGCTGGGAAAGCCCCCACTGGTACAGAACCAGCCACACCTGGATGCTCAAAGACCCGAGCTCAGTCCCCCACCTCACGGTGACCAGAAGCTCAATGAGGAGGAACTCACTTCTGTCTCTGTCAGGAAGCAGGGTGCCCTACAGTCCAGGGAACGCTTCTAAAGCTCCCATCTCCTTGAGCCTTCAGTAGTACCCATTTTACTGATGGGGGAAACTGAGCCTCAGGGAGATTAACGAACATGCCTGATGACACTT
This sequence comes from Mustela putorius furo, assembly GCF_011764305.1. Classification (NCBI taxonomy): domain Eukaryota; kingdom Metazoa; phylum Chordata; class Mammalia; order Carnivora; family Mustelidae; genus Mustela; species Mustela putorius. The sequence goes on along the minus strand of NW_025421399.1, from coordinate 2,198,881 downwards.
GGTTAAGAACTGGCAAAGTTTAGCTTCCAACCAAAGTCTTCTTGCCCCCACTTTGGCGCGCGCTCTGCTTCACCACCAACCTCTCTACACTGAGGGCCACCACCATCTGACTTCGTTCATTGCCTGTGCGGAAAAGAGTGATCCAGGGCACCGGCGCTCTGAGAACTAACCGGGAAGGAAGGGCAGGCCGGCTAAAGCCGTCCCCGTGATCAGCCGCGAGCAGCCAGGACTCAGACCCTCACTGTGGCCAGCGAAGCCACAAGGCCAAAAGCAGTTTTTAACTCCAAAACTCTGAGAAACCACATAAACCCTGGAGTGCTGTGGTAGTATTGGTGGGAGGAAGAATGTAGGGGAAACCAAAGATTTGGAATTATTAGGAGTGATAACTTGGAAGTTGAGGGAACAGCATGCCGGTTGGCAAACCGCTCCTGATGCGCCTTCGCTCTCTGCCACCCCAGCACTAGGCGAGATTTTCTCTCTGCAGGAGTTGAGAGAGAAGTCCCAGGAGAGATCCTCACTGGCTCTGGTGGGTCACCTGTCTCTCCCTAATCCAATCAGAGGGAGGGGGTGGGGCTTCGGTGACCGGAATGGGCAAGCCCGGGTCACATGACTGGTCTGAAGCCTGGCTAGGTGGGGTGGGCTCCTCCTGAGCTAGGTGCATTGCAGGCAGGAAAGGGGTTATTACGGGAACAAAGGGGGATGGGAGGTGGGAAATTAGGTAGGAAAGAGAACTGTACACAGATTGGGGATTTCCGCTTGAGAAATTGGCAGCAAGAGCTCATGGATGCTTTTACAGAAAGAAAAGATATTATTCACATGGGGTTCAAGGATGTTACTCAGGGAGCAGTGAAATCCTTGCTGATGTTGGTTTTAATTCTTAGATGTCAGTTCAACATATTAGCCCTTAGATGTCAGATAAACATATAATATCTATTAGTATAAATTACATAGTAAGATGGCACAATTTAGAGTAAAATCTGGTTCTGTTACCAGTGACTTTGAGAAGGTTACTTCTCTGTGCCTCACTTTCTCATCTGCAAAATGGGTATAATAACAATAGCTCTTCCTAAATTTTTAAAATGAATTTATATAGATAAGGCACTTAAAGCAGGGCTAGCCAGAGTGTTTGCTTGTTTCCAGGAGTTGGGACCTCAGGTTCTTGAGGAGCCTCTAGGTCTGGCTGTACAAGATGGGACCAGGCTGGCCTGGAAGCAGCAGCCTGCCTGAGCAGTGACCCCCTTGCCCGCTGCCCTCTGCAGCCTGGCTTGGCTGACAAACAGGAAGGTGGCCGGGCTGCCTGGGTGCCCCTGCCGCCCCCACAGCCCTGTGTCTGGCCCTAAGCCTCGTCTCTGCTCACGGCTGCAGTGAACTTGGATGGTCCTACTCTCACCACAAGCCACAGTCCGTCACAAATTGCCCTGCGGTGAGTAGCGAGCACATTTATAATTGATGAAATCAGGGGGTGAGAGCTCATTGTTTAGTAAACAAAACCCTGGGCCTTTGGGTGGGGGCAGGGATTCTTGAGAGGAAATGAGGGGACAGAGAAAGGGGGGGGGGGCATCTCCCTTAGACGGTGCTTAAAAGGCCCTACCTGTCAGCTTTTGGTTTTATTTTTAAACTTATTTAGAAAATTTTCAGTCCCACAGAAAAGTCACAAGAATCTTTTAAACTCTATCTCTACCTAGATATGTACCTGTCATCTAGTTCCACTCATTCTTAACATTATGCCTCATCTGCTTCAAGCTCTTTCTCTGTATACATATGTATACCTAACATAATAACATACACATTATTTTTCTTAGCCTTTTGTTTTGCTGAGCCATTAGAGGAAGTTGCAGAGATCATGACATTCCTCCCTAAGTATTTCAAAAACGTGGTTTTATATACCTACAGGGGAATGATCGACATCAGGAAATGGAATATCAACACAATACTATGATCTAACATACAGTCCACTTCTGAATCCCAGTGATGGCCTAAGCACCTTTTTTTTTTTTTCCAATCCTGCCTGACCAACTCTTCAAGAGTAGGGTCCCCAGGGAACCAACCTCCTTCCCCTCCCCACTCCCTAGCCCCCCATTGGCCAGGACTCTGAAGTCAGCTTCAGGTAGGAAGCTGTGTTCAGGTCAGAAGACAAGTCCAAGCTTGGGACAACAAGAGGGGCTGGATGTAGGAGCTGGCTGAGCTTGAGAAGCCCTGGAAGCTTCTTCCAGAGGGTCCTGGGGGATGGAAGTCTAGGTGAGCAGGGAGAGGGGTGAGCCACTCCCTAGGACCTCACTAAGGACCACTACGACCTCAGCGCAGACAAGAGGCTCCCATGTCCTCTTACAGCAGCAAGACCTTCTGCTGGATGGGCAGGGGCAGGTGAGCTGGGTTAGGGAGATGGGGGGACAACTAACTTTGCAGGCACAGAATGTGAGAAGAGAGGGACAGCCTTGTCATCTGAGTGCTGAGTGGTTGCTCTGTATATTCGTTTAGCAAGTACTTACTGCACCCCTGCTATGAAAGGAGAACTATTCTAGGTTCTGGGGATAAAGGTGGATATAGCCGCAGTCCCAGCCCCATGGTGTTTCTGTTTTATGGGGATGTGATAGTTTGGATCGCTACCTGCCCCATATTCCCCCACCCACACATTTACACACCTGTTGTAGAAGGATTATACTTCCCATTCTCCTGACATGACACATCTCCATGATGTTTCTTTGGCCAGTAGAATGTTAGCAGCATGTTATGAGCACCTTTAAACGTGCTGTGCCTTTGGGGTGCCTGGGCAGCTCTGTTGGGTTGAGCATCTGACTCTTGGTTTTGGCTCGGGTTGAGATCTCTTGGGTTGTAGGATCAAGCCCCACGTAGGACTGTGCACTCTGCAGGGAATCTGCTTGAAAATTCTCTCCCTCTGTGTCCCTCCCCCATGTACCCTCTCTCATTCTCCCTCTAAAATAAATTTATTTTTTAAAATGTGCTGTGGCTTTATGTTCCTGCCGGTCTCCATGAGAATATTATGCCCTGGTCCAAAGAGACTGAAGAGCAGATCTGACCCTGAGACGCAGCCTGGAGCTTTCCTAACCTAGCTCACTAACAGACTCATAAATAAGACAAATTCTTGTTGTTTAAGCCCCCTGGTATTGGGGTGGTTTGTTCCACAGCAGTATTTCAGCAAGAGCTAACTAAGATGGGCAGAAACAAAAAATAAACCAGCCAGCTAGAAAAGGTATGGTGTCAGATAGTGACAGGGACAGGCATGCAAAGGAAGCTGGAGAAGGGGAAGAGAATGGCAGTGTGTAGCTGGGCAGCCAGGAAAGGTAAGCAGAGAGCTGGAGGAAGCTGGGGAATGAATCATGTCGTTAATTAGAGCAGAGAATTTCAGGCAGAGGTAACAGCAAGTACAAAGGTCCTGAAGCAGGTATGAGCTTTGTATAGGAGTGAGCCTTTGAGGCTGGAGCAGGAGGCATCAAGGGCGGGGGGAAGAGGGGGTGACAGGAGATGGCTCAGATTGTGGGAAGGACATGGAATTTTATCAACATCACCTAGTATAATTTGTTTCTAGCTGTCTGATGAAAGCCTGAGAATATGTGAAAAGACAAAGTGGGACTGCGGGAGGGGGTGGTCACTGGCTGAGTCCCCTGGTTTGAGATCTGTGAGAACCGGACTAGTGTAAGCCAGATTCCAGCCAGTGTGCAGAAGCCTCTTCCCAGCCCTCATTCTCCTGCTTTTCTTTGAGGTTCTCCCCACCTTGTCTTGATGACCCTTCCCTACCCTTGCTCCCCTTCCAACTCTCCAGCTGTCCCTGCTGCCTTCTCTGCTCCCCACTGCTCCTAACTGGACTTTCCCCAGTGCCCAGCCCTTTGCTTCACATTCTTCCCAGCCAGCCCCAGCTGAGCCCTTGAGGTGGGGGACAACTCCCAGCTCTCTAGTTCCACCCTGTCTCTGGGACCCTGGGCATTCTGTCACTGGTTCCCTGCTTAGACATGTCCCTGAGGTGACCTGTGGTCCTCTCACCCTGGACGTGGCTTAAACTGAGCCCATCAGCAGGTGAGGAGCTCTCCAAGGACTGTCTGAAACCTGGGAGCTTCATAGACCCCTCCCAGAGTCCATTTAAGTTCACAGGTCAGTGCTGACCAGCTGAGCCACCAGCTTTTTTCCTAAAATGTTACTCCTCAGGGGCTGACATTTTGACTTCCTAGGCGCTGCACTGAAGGGCTTCTCCAGTTGGGTCTCAGCTCTCCTTTGCTCCCTGGGTAAACCCTTCCCTCCAGCCTAGCTGGGTCCCCCACTCCCTCTCCCCTGGCCTCAGGGCGCTTGGTCTCAGGTGTTTGCCTTGCCTTGTAATTAATAGATCTTTATGGAGAGCCTACTGTGTGCAAGGCGCTGTCCAGGGTGCTGAGGGACAAAGAGGCTCCCAGCAGGCCTCTGTCTTCATGGAGTATACAGTCTCTAGGGCCCGCTAGTGTGCCTCCACTATCTTCCCTGCTCTCTCCCCTCCTGCCCCTCCCTCAAGGCTGGGCCACTCACGGCCTCAGTGACCAGTGCCTTGTATGCCCCTTGGCCATTTGGCACTTAAGCATATCTTGCCTTTTTTATTCTCTAAGATGATGGTTTACTTTTTTTTTAATTGTAGGAGTAATACATGCTTCTTATGGAAATATGGAAAATACAGAGAAGAAAAAAAAAAAACCCTGCATAATCTAAGAACATTTATGGCTTCCTTTTTTTTTTTAAAAAGGCATCTTCCTTAGCCCTTCCTTAGAGAGGAGGGTAAACCAGCCTTGATTTCTCAGTGGGAGATGAGGCCAGCACTAGGGACCCCTCCGTAATTTGGGTGTGGGCTGTGACCAAATCAAAGCTTATTCTGGAGTGGGAAGGGTTTTCCGGGGTTAGAGAAGAGAGAAGAACAGGAGAATTGAGTTCTTCATGGAAAGTGGTGGTGTGTTGCCACAGAAGGGAGACCCAGAGTCCAGGAAGTCCAAGAGAGCAGGTTAAAATAAAGAACAGAGCCCTGAAAAGGTACCAGGAGGCCCGAGCTCCTTCACTTACGGACCTTGTGACCCTGAGCAAGTCTCTTAGCCTCACCGAGTGTCCAGCCTTCCCCCAGGTGAATGGGCATCACCATACTTTGTAGGGAACAGCAAGTACCCCCAAGAACCCTCTGTAAACTGTAAAGCCCAGCACTAATGGGGAGGGTGTGCTGCTCTTCTGGGCGAGGCCCTGCTCTGTGTCCCACATCTGGTCTGGGGACCGAACCTCTCAAGGACAAGGACCACATGTATTCGCATTTCTTGTGTGCTCCAGTGCCCAGCACAGGGCAGGACAGCAATACAAACACATTTATTATGCACCTACTGGGTGTTAGCCCCCCTGAAGGGTCTCACACTTATGGCCCCAAGGAAGCATGGAGCTCAGATCTGCCGTCTACAGGGCAGGGAACATGGAGGCTCAGGTGACTTGACACTCTCAGGGAGTGACGGGCTGCACTTGGACCCTAAGGAGTGAGTGGATGAGGGGGTACATGAGGTGGAACAGACCAGCAATCAGCATGATCAGGAGCTGGTCTCTGGTGAGTCTTCACCTCAGTTCTGCTCCGTGGTCAGAGCAGCGCTGCATTCTCTCTCCCGGGCTCTTGGGAACCTCCTTGGAGCCCCCTGATATGCAGGGCATAGAGGGCAGACCCCGGGGCCCAGGTGTGTATGTTGGGGGGGTGCCCTGCTTTGCCACCCTGCTTCAGGAGCTCCAGCCTCTCCCCGGGGCACAGGACACTGCTCCTGGCCACCCTGGACCAGTTTCTTACAAGCTGCTCTGGGATGGCAGCGTCCCAGCACCGCTATAAATAGCGTCTCTCCTGGGCCCCAGACGGCCAGTTGGCAAACACTGTAATTTGCTGAAAAGTTTGGAATGTGTCTAAAAATGAAGAAGGCAAATGAGACCAGCCTTGAGGGGGTGTGACCGGTGTATCCATTTCAGAGGGGGGCTGAGCCACTCTCCCGCTCCACGCCAACATCTTTACGAAGACACTGCAGGCCAGGCTATGGGGAGAAGGAACAAACGCAGTCTAGGAAATAAATATCATTTTCACCGCCAGCGGCCAGGTCCCATACTGGCCTCACCCCGACCTTCCTGTCTGAAGGAGGAGAGGGGCTGCCACCTCTGGGGAGGGGCTGCGGACTGCTTAGCCCTTTCTGGGACTCTGCTAGCTAAATCAAAGAGCTTGTGGGGGCCATGAAAGAATGGTGAGAGCCAGGAGGAAACTCCCCAATACTTTCATCCAACTCCCCAAGTTTGCAAATGAGGAGGTAATTGACAAAGGCCCAACAGCAAATTGCAGTGGAACCAGATTTAGGCCCCAGTCCCTGGGCTCCCAGTTTGGTGCTAAGTCTTGGACCCACGGCCCCCCTGCAAAGGACCACCCCTCTTAGGAGCTGAGGAAGGGGTCCCATAGCTTTCCAATTATGCTGAACATTGACATCTGTCAAGTCGCTATGGCTTTCTGATATTCTGGTTGGGAACTCACTGTGCCCCTGGAGGCTCAGCCACTGGTCTCCTCGTGGCCCCTAGGGATACAGGCTCATCCTCACCCACAGCCACTCTGTCTCCAAGCCAGAATCAGGGCTTCGCCAGACTTCGAGTGGAACTTACTGCCTCAAAAGCCATCTTTTACTATTCTTTGTGCTGTCTTCTGAGGTTTTGACATTTCCCTAAAGGGAGAGTCAGAACACTGAAAATGCGAGTGGCCCAGGAATGAGGAGCTCTGAGATGGATCCCCAGGTCCAGCTTGACCTAACTAAGTGACCTTGGGTCAGTCATCTCCCTTCACAGAGCCTCAGTTTACCCATATGTGAAGCTATAAAAACAACAAAAGCTGTCATATATGGAGGACATAAGCATGTGTTTTACCTGCATTTGTTGTCTTTAGCCGCCTAATGACTGGCCATATAAGATACATTCTTACACCATTTTACAGACAAAGAAATTGAGGCAGAGAGTAGACAACTTGTCCAAAACCACACCATGTTCTTAAAACTTTGCAGTCTTCTGCACAGGATGTTCTGGGGTCCCTTTTGCCTTTGGTGGTTCCAAACACAATAGGAACCAGTCGTAGCCCTGTTGGTACCTTTCAGCTCATGTCGGCAGAGGGGCTTGGTTTGAGACAGGGGCCAGCAGGGAGCCAGGACAGTTCACAACTGTGGAGAGGCTGTACATCTAGAAGGCACCAGGATGCCTTGGATTTGACCCATCCGCCGAGGCCTACCTGGGAAGGCCAAAACACCTGCATCCAAGCTGCCCACTGGCCACCGGGCCGGGAATTATGGATGAAGAGCGGCATCTCGTGGCCAATTTCAGAACTGCATCCCAGCGAGACTCGGGGCTTAATTTCTATCCTGGCTCAGGACAACAATGAATGGGAGGAAATATTATATTACAAATGGACTTGGATGGTCCTCTAAATTATTTGTAGAGTTTCCAAAACGCACAGACACCCAGGCCTCACCCCAGACCTAGAGAACCAGAACCTCAAGGACAGGAAGGGAGGAATATGTTTTTCAACCCCCTAGGACCTAGCTAAGCATCCCAAATATAGATGGCTTTTAAGGGGATCCAGAGTGCTGGTCAGAACTCAGCTGCGGCGCCACTGACTGGTGTTTCACTTCTGTCTGAGCTACCAGAACTTTCTAGGCAGCCCACAAAACTAAATCCTTTAGGCATTATTCACAAAATCTAGCTGTACCTTCAGTTTGAGTGGTGCTGTATTAGGAAATAAAAGGCTGCTGGTTTTAAAAAAAATGTTAATATGAACATGGAATTGGTGAGTTTAGATCAATGTCAATGAAGTCAATGAAATTAAGTCCACGAGAACACAGGATACAGAAGTCTCAACTGGGTATGCATTGGCCCTTGGGGGACACTTGACTATATCTGAAGACATTTTTTGATGGTGTTCCTGGGATCCCATGGACAGAGGCCAGGGATGCTGTTGACCATCCTACAATGCACGGGATAGCCCCCCACGATAAAGAATGATCTGGTCCAAAATATCCGTATTGCCGAGGCTCAGAGTTCTGCTTTAGTGAGCACAAAATTCTCCTGGCTTCAGGCCTCTGAAGGTAGGGATTCCAACTCCTTCATTCTCCCTACCAGGGCCTGGCAAGGGGAGGCTGTCAGTACACACTGGAGGGGAAGGACATTGCTTTGAGAAATAATATTTGATGTGGACACATTTGAAAAACCTCCTTAACGTGCAGACAATCCCAGGTGCATTTCTATGGGACAGAGACTTCCTACAGCTGAAAAATCTCATTCCCCTGCGAGGGGGAGGGGGAATTCAGTGCCCAGCTAGACCAAACATTACCTGGGAGATGGAGTAGAGTAGAGTGATAAGGAAAGTTCTGGCCCAGGATAAAACAGGTTTAATCTTGGGCTCTCTAAGCTGTGTGGCCTTAGGCGAGTCACACAACTTCTCCGGGTCTTCCTCTGAGGTAACGCGAGGCGAACACGCCTCCTCACAGGTTGTCCTGAGAATTCAATGGCATCATGTCCGTAAAATGCTTAGCCTAGAGCCTGACCCTGTGAGTGCTCATGAAAAGTGAGCTGGTGTTACCATTATTCATGTCTGGACTTGGTTGTGGATGGCTACTGCCAGACACACGCTATCACCCACGTTGTGTTTGAACCTGAGTAATAGGGAAGCGTTAGTTAGCCAATGCAACAGACAGAAGCAATAGGTCCCTGATCCCACTGATTGAGAACCTCTGCCTGGGAATCTACATTTGTAATAACCTCCCAGAAGATTCTTACAGCTGGCAAATTTGGGCAATCTGGCTTTAGAAGGACTTTGGAATGAGTCTGCCTGGCTTCACATCCAGGCTCTGCTACTTACTCGTTGGGTGGTCTAAGGCAAATTACTTAACCTCTCTGTGCCTCAGTTTCCCCAGCACTATTATAGCATCCGGCGGGACTCAGTAGATGGCAGCTGCACCCCTCCCCCTTCTCTAGCTCCCGCAATTGCTGATTTCCACCTTTATCATCTATACAAGATGAATGTCCTGGTCCCAGTGTCTCCCTTGGATTTATTTGTCCTTCCTCTCAGCCCCCACTGGTCCAAGGTGGGGGTATTTATAATCTTCCAGCCTCCTCCTCAGGGACCTCCTCATGCCTCCTTGAGTTCTTCGGGCAGTAGCATCATCAGAACCCGCACCGAGGTTTATAGCTTTTGAATCACTTTTCACCTACTTGGCCTAGCATCTGTGACCTGAAGCCTCTTGCTTCCTCCCTTAACCCCTGGCTGGATCTCATCACGCCCTTCTGCTATGCTGGCTGCCCAGTGCTCAAGTGCAAGTGCACAGGCCTGGTTTCAAGGCTGAAAGCACCTTCCCCCTCCACCTGGGTTTCCTGGCCTTTCCCTTCGCCCTGCTGGGCTCCTCTCCCTCCAGCTCATCCTGCCAGCTTGTAGTCAAGCTGTTTGCCTACAGAGCGCCCCCTCCCCCCGCCCTCCGGAGAGAAAAGGTAATGTTGGGAGAAATGCAGGCAGAGGACTGGTGGTAGACGCCCTCACAGCGCCCTCCAACTCCCACATGAGGCTTCCCTCCTTCAGCCTCTCCTAGCCCCTCCTCCTCCAGGAAGCCTCCCTGTCTTGGTTGAATATCCCCACTGCTAGGCAGGGCAGTCACAGCCTCTCTGGACCTCTGTCTGCCCCCACACACCTCACACATACACCTGTCATTCGCCCTTCCTACCCAGTGCCTTAATTTTTTCTGAGTTTTTACAATTTTCCCATCTGTCAAACAAGGGAGTGGGTGGAGAGTGAGTGCCCCATCCCTCCATGCTGGAACCTACTGGGAGCCCATGAAAGGAATGGGGGTGATGGACAGAGGGCTACCCTCCTGCCGCCCTTCCCGCCAGGCATTGGCTGCCCTCACTGCTCGCTGCTGTGACCTCTAGGGGCACTTGTCAGCACTACAGAGTGCCCGAGGATCTGGGCTTTCTGGGTCTTCCTTGTAGCCAGGGGTTTCCCCAGGGCAAACTGTGAATCCTCTTGCCCCAGCCCCGTGGGGTGCTCAGAGGTATATACACTGGTAAATACTAGGGGTGGGAGGTGGCTTCCCTGTGCTCCAGGGTAGGGGCCCCAGACTCGATGTGATTCAGGAGCATGAGAGCTCTGCTTCCCCAGAGACAGCCGGATCTGGCAGCATCGAAGGTCTCCAGTCTGTGTCTCCCTCTGCCACGTGGGAGCTCCGGGATCTCTGAGCAAGTGGCCTCCAAGCTGTGGAGTGGGTGTGGAATCATCAGAGCCACTGTGGGGCAGGGGGGCAGGGAGTGGGCTGAGACTGGGAGTGAGGAGCTGGGGGAGAAGGCGCCCAGGAGCCTGGGACATGGCCCCTGTGGCCCACGCACCGTGCTCACAACACAGGGGCAAATATTCGTGCCCACATCCTACAGGCGAGAAAACAGGTTGGGGGTTGCGGCGCAGAGGCAGTGCTAGAACTCACAGGCGGCTCTCCCTGCCTTTACTGCCTGGGCTGGGCCCTGAGGCCAGGGGTTCTCAGCACAACAGGATTACCCGGGGGTATGTGGGGGGGTGCATGGAGAGCTTGAAACCCCCACGTCCTGGGCAGGGGAGAGGGGGGAGATGGGGACCCGGGTGACAATATTTTTAAGGTCCCCAGGAGCCTCTGGTGTGCAGCCACGGAGAAGAACGGACACTGAGGCTGAGAGGGCATTTTGCAAACCATCCCTACGGGTCACTCATCACCGTGTAGCTTCTTATCTGCCTTGAGCCTCTTTGCTCATCGGTGAAGGGGGGGGGAGTCACATTGCCCCGAGTCGAGCATTGCAGCCCACCCCACGCCGCATCCTAGCCCCCCTCACCCTGCCTTTTCCGTCAAAACCCTTTTCCCTCATTTGCGGTGCCCCCGCTTTCCTGCCTCTGCTAGACATCATCCGCGAGCGGGCCGGGATCTTGGTCTTTGCTCCATTTTGGGTTTTTGTGCTGTATCCCCACCGGCAAGCAACACGCACCATGCTTGGCACAGAGTAAGTACTCAATAAATACTCATTGAACTGATGAGTGTGTGAATCACCATGCCCGGCCCCCTAGCAGGTGTCTACAAGATGTCCCTGTCATCACTGCGGCCACCGTGGCCGGGGTCTGCCACCGTCGATCCGGAACCGCTCACCTCCCAAGCTGCTCACAACCCTCAGGCCACCCGAAAGCAAGCTGAAGTTTCCTTCCCCCCTGGAAACACACCTCTGGTCCTGCTCCCCACCCACTCCCCTTGGCCCTACGGTGCCCAGGCACCATCCAGGAGAAGCCGCAAAGTTTCAAGATACCGTTTATAATTCTTTGCAGATGAAATGTCAGAAATATTGGAAAGGCAGAGTCATAAATCTGATCCTAATATAGCATAGAGCTTATTAATGAAGAATAAATCACAGAGGGAAACCTCCCCGGAGTGCTTCGCCAGGCCTGCGGGGAGGATGGCATATTTATGTGCGAGTCTATGGGGTCCTTTCCTTTCTCGGATAGATGGCCAAGGAGGATTTGTCAGGCCAGTAGCCTTCACATCAACCAATTATATTTTTTTTCTAGTAAAAATTAATCTATTCTAGAGAAATCTCCTAAGCATTTATTGGATTAGGACCCTTTCCAAATGTAGAGGATTAAACATACACACACACGTCCCAGCGCACACACAGCGGGGAGACTTGCCAGGCCCTGAACCGGAATGACCATACACTCTCCATGAAAAACTCAGGGCGAAGGAGCTGGAGGGGCTGATCTTCATCACACAAGTGGGGGGAACCAAGACCCACCCTCTCCCAAAGATGTCCACATCCTCATCCCCTAAAAAGCGCAGCCTGGCTGACACCTGGATTTTAGAACTGCTTCCCTCCAGAGCCATAAGATACTAAATCTGTGTTGTTTTCAGGCACCAAATGAGCGCTACTTTGTTATAGCAGCAAAAGGAAATTAACAGGGTTAGAGAGAAACATTGTCACAGCAACTTTACCTGACAATGTCTGCAGACTCCCTACCCCAAAGGTCCCTCCACATCACCCCTGGAGAAGGTGGCACTCCTGGGGTCACTGTGCATATCACTGCCTCCCACACCTGCTGCCCCCTAGTCTGTGATGCCACTCTTCCGCGCTGGGCTGCAGTGGGGGCTTTTCTCCCATTTTTCTGGGTTATTTGAGGCTTTTCTGCAGCCTGATGCACCAGTATTGGGAGAAGAAGCCACTCCACCCGAGGGTTATCACTACGCCCTAAACTCTCCCCCTTCTTCCTAAGGACTTCTCTTACTCCAGAGAGGTTGCAGAAACAGCAGCCTTGCCCAGGGACACTTCCCTTGCACTCTTCCCTTCTCAGCCCCGTCCCCACCACCCCTCATGACCTTGGGAGCCAGAGAGGGCCCCTACTCAGTTCAGCTGTGTGGGTCTGGATTCCTCTCTCCCTCCCTAGGCCCTCAGGGGCAGAGGTGTGGCTCAGAGGGCGCCCAGAGGGAGCCCCCAGAAAAAGACCCAAATGGAAGGGAGGAGGGAAGGTGGAAACTTGGGACAAAGAGGCCAGTTGTGGCTGTGGTCTAGTCGGTTCTCAAAGTCTGGCTGGTGGCCCTACCTGTCCTGGCTGGCAGCTCATTAAAGTGCATATTCTGGACACCCCTCTTACCCCACACTCTGCCTTGCCAGAGCAGAGTCGGGGGTGTGGGGGTGGGACATGCCACTTAACACGCATCCCAGGTGTGTCTTACCATGAAGAACTTATCGGGCACAAAGGTCAGAAATCGTGGAGCACCCTCCTACTTGAGCTGAACCCTCCTAATGACTAGCAGGGAAGTCAAAACCTCCCTCAGCCCCAGTGTCCCTTCCACAAAGCATGAGCTCTGATATGCGTGTGACGGGAGTTACAAGGATTCACACAAATCCATTCTGCACAGAGGCCAAGGCTGTAGGTGTTTGGCCCAGATCCCCAGGACTCCATCTTGTTGGAGCCCACAGGACTAAACGTCTGAGTCCCTAGGGGCCTAGAATTGCCAGAGGATGAATGTCCCCACCCCCACCCCCCAACCCCCCAGTGACAGTGGAGTTGGTGTATAAATACCCCAGCTCCCTTCCCCTTCAGGTGGGATAACTCAGGAGGTGAGGCTCCCACACTGGCTGCCTAAGCTTCAGGGATGAAGCCATCATCACGCACTGGGGTGACTTGCCTCATGCCAGGCCTTTGGAAGACGCCTTCCCTTCCCTGCCTCACTCCCTGCTCTCTTACTGGAGTTTACTGGGAACACCTCTCAGATAAACAGCTTGCCCTTAAATATGTGTCTCAGGTAATAAGCTTCTGGTGGGGGACCCCGGGCTAAGACGAGCCTACACACAGGGTCTGACAGCCAGGAAGTGAATCCTCTCAGGCTCTCAGTGTGGAGATCAGGTTAGCCCAGACCAGGGAGTGACCACAGAACCTTGGCTAGTGCTATGGTACCATGAGACGGGTGTGTGGTCCCTGCTGTCCAAGGATCAGCAAGGCTGGGCTCCCACCTGCCTGGAAGATGGTCCTCGTGGTCCCAGGGAAGCCAGCTGGCCCTTTTCTCTCCCAGATGCCCAATACCTGCTAGATAGGGGGGCAGAGCTCTCTTCCAGCTCTAATAATCCCATCTGCCCTCATCCTGAATGCAGTCACCCCAACCGCTACCATGGCTCACCCCATCTCCCCTTCTCCGTTCCTCTAACAAAGCAAACACCCCTTAGAGACCCCTCGCCTCTAAATCTTGAAGCTGCCACGCGAGCTCCAGCTGCCCGGGCCCTCAGCCACATGAATTCAAGCCCCCAGGGGGCACTGAGGTCACCTCCCCGAGAAATCCCTATGATTTCATCTTCTATTTAATCTTTATTTCTTCTCATACTTTTTAGAACTTCAAATAATTTCTCATTTGTAGTAACTAGGAAGCCATAAATCGCCCCTTTATGTCTGAGGAAAATCAATTGTTATTTGACATTTTACCTTAATATTCCCGACTTCCTTCAACTGTAATAAAGCTTCCATCTGCCTTTTATTTTACAGGCAATTAGTAAGTCACCTTTTAAAAATTTCTCCACATTTTCTATCAAATGAATGCCAGGATCGAAAGGGGAGAGCTGTTTTATGGGATTGAACTCACTGAGTAGAAGGGGTTTATCTGTAGCCTTCGAGGTACCAACACTCATTAATGGGTTTTATTGATTCAGGGGCTTTTTAACCCTTAGCAATAATACAGGTGTCGCCCGCCTGTGGCACTTGGGAGGGGGCGGGGATGTGGGCGGGGCAGGGAGAAGCCCAAGGTTCTGAGCTCCAGGCCCAAGCTGGAAAACTGGAGAAATGAGTTCTAACCCTTTGAAGGGTGATCAACCACACTCTCAGAGGTAAATCACAGTACAGATACCCTCTTTTTTTCCCCAGGAGAAAGGGTTTGTGGGGGAGAAAGGGTAGGGGTTGGGTTTGCAGGGGGGTTGTTTTGGTTTTTTGTTTGCTTTTTGGTTTGGTGTGGTTTGGTTTTTCTCAAATTACCAGGGGAATGTGACACTGTTGCCTTTCTCTCATGGGATCAAAAGAAAGCGGGGGGCGGGGGGAGGTCCAAGGACCTATACATTGTTCCTAGATCTGCCTCTTTGAGCCCTGGGACTTTGAGCCGGTTGTCGCTGAAGGAACCTGTGAGGTTCAGTTTCCCTCACTGCAAAGCAAGGAGAAACATTGCTTCCCTGCCCCCCTCACAAGGCTTCGGGGGGCTCTGGGACAAATGCTTGGAGCCCCATGTGGGGCATCAGAAAGCACATAAGGTGGGGCGCCTGGGTGGCTCAGTGGTTAAGCCGCTGCCTTCGGCTCAGGTCATGATCTCAGGGTCCTGGGATCGAGTCCCGCATCAGGCTCTCTGCTCAGCAGGGAGCCTGCTTCCCCCCCTCTCTCTCTGCCTGCTTCTCTATCTACTTGTGATTTCTCTCTGTCAAATAAATAAATAAAATCTAAAAAAAAAAAAAAAAAAAGAAAGCACATAAGGAACTAATGGGAACTGTGGTCACAAGCAGGAATCTCAGTCCACAATCTCCAGAATGACATCTTTCTTGGCATTCTAGAACTCTCCTAATCTGTTCTGAACCTCCACCCCACAGGACTGGTGGAACTTTGATCCCCCCACCTTTCCCCGGCGGGTATTCCAGAACCTCTTCCTCCTCCTTCCTCCTTCCTCCTGCCACCCGTCTGAGCCTGGAGCCCAGGAGTCTTCCTTGGGCCAGACAGCAGGGCCGGAAGCTCCCAGCTCGCCCGGAAGCAGAGACGAGAGCCCAGTATTTGACAGCTACCCAGAGTGAGCGTCGATAAGGTGGCAAAAGCCTCACCATAGATATGCAATGAAGCAGGTACAGGAAGTGTTCATGGCAGGTTCATGGGGTACACGGTGTGGACTCTAAAATTCTTCCAGTGTTGGTATATGCTTGAACTTTTTAATTAAATTGTTGGTTTGGGGGGCGGGAAAAGGCTGGGGCAAATCCACGAGGGGCGCCCACCTGTGATGACGTGAGCAGAGGAGGAGAGAGGCAAGGGGCCTTCCGTATCCAGAGGCTCCCCGCTGGGTGGGGAGTCTTCCCAACTCCCCCTGCCCAACCCCCACTTGAATGCAGTCTCTTTCTCTTTCAAATAAATAAATCTTTTTTTTTTTTAAATTAGAAGAATATTGAGATGGCAACAGCAGAGGAAGAAACTAAATGTGAGGCCTTCTAAGGCGGGGCCGGTGTCACCATACAGGTCCCCCCACCCATGGCGCCAGCCCTACTGTCTTAGATGAGAGGTCAGTTTTGACTAGCTCTTTCTGTACCATCTTAAAAGAACAGTGCTCTGAACCTGGCATCTGATGCAAGTGAACAGTAAGTGGGTAGGGTGGGGCCTTTTCTAATAAGAATCAGAGCTAATGAACTCAGGTAGCCCAGCCACGGGCCTGGCTCTGATTCAACACTCGACCTTGTATTAAGTCATTTAATCCTCCCAAAGATCCTGTGTGATAGGACTCGTAGAACTCCCAGCAGGGTGCCAGTGAATATCATCACAGATGTGTCAGGGCCGAAGCGAGAACTGCAGGTCTAACCACATTAATATGGGGTTAGACCAGCCCTGATTACCGCCCAGCGCCCCCAAGCGATAATTTCGGTTTCAGTGTCTCCCCCGCCCCCCCGCGCCCGCCTTGGGGAGACCACTGACACCTGGTGGCTATCTGTGAAATTGCAGACCCAGTGTCTGGGAGGTGTCAGGGAGGGGCTTCCTCCATCTCCCAGCCCGGAAATGGAACTCTAACCCCAACTCCAATAAACCCATCTCCCCTAACCCCAAATCTCTCAGTCTGAAATTGCCCCTAACCACTACCTTCTCTATCTCCATCTCCCTTCCCTAGCTCCTCAAACAGAAAACAAACCCAACCATTTTCATTCATCAGTCACCTTGCCTCTAAATCTTAAAGCCACCATACCAAATGCCATCATGGAAAAAATCAGGAGCTCAACTGTACTTGGGTGAATCAGGAAAATCCCCTCCCCACCCCCGATGGAGGAGGCCCTTTCGGATGGGTAGGACTTGGCCAAGGAGACAATAGGGGAAGGACATACAGGAAAAGGGGACAGAACTTAAGCCAGGGTTTGTAAGAAAAGGACACAAGGCATGTTTTGTAGCTGGATGCACTCTACGATTATTTCATTTCATCCTCACAAGCAACCCTGCCCGGGAGCTATTTGCTGCGCATGCTCCAATACGAAGAAATTAAAATTCAGGAAGAGAAGCTTACCCGCCGGAAGTGATTGGACATCCAAGTGGCAGGGCCCGCTTGTCCGATGTGAGCTGTGGAGGATTTGAGCTGGAACAGATCCGGAAGACTTCTAGATCACCCAGGAAAAAATGGTGCATGTGCAGAATGGCTTTTGGGAGCCCTAGAATCCTTGCCACTGAAGGCAGCCCCAGAGGCACTGCCAGGCTGGGTAAGGGTCCTCCCAAACCAGCGGGCATTGGCTGGGCTGCGTTTCCAGGCAGGACAGAGAGGGCTGCGGGACCGAGATTTACGATGGCCATGGCCTTCATGACTTAATGGTCAGGAGTTGAGCTATTTTATCTCATCATACAGTTCTGCCTAGAAGTAGCTGCAAACCCTCATTTCAGGATGGCTTTCAGTCATGAGACGGTGACCTCTGTCTCTCTTAAATCATTTTAATACTCAGGGCAGCAGGCTTGAGCTCCCTTCCATCTGCAGTGTCTTTCCCCATCAGCCAGCCATTTTCTTCTCTGAACGAAAGTCTCTCAGGGCCAGTTCTCTGAGGAACACGGAGGAGGGGCATGAAGGCCCATCTGGTGTGGCCCAGGCTGGGACCGTCCACCCACCCCAACAGAGCTAGAGAACGGTTGGGGAGCAGCAAATTGGCCTGGCCTCTCCACACACTCTCTGAGGATAAACACAAACACCCTCCGTCCCTCCCCCTCCACCCTCTCTCTTCCCTCCTCACCTCTCAGCCTCACCCAGCTGGCCCCCATCACCCTCTAGCCCTTCCGTGGGATGACACTGCTTTTGGAGCAGTTCAGATGAAGGCATGACCCTTCCTCCCCAAGGGACTCAGCCCTTGAGGAAGACCCTCCAGAAGACCTGTGTGTAAGAGGGTTCCCGGTGTTCCCTGGAGCCCTCGTCCCAAGTACAAGTGGGGGGAATCATCACCACACCTGTGGCTTGCTTGCTTTAAGGCTCTAGGGGTCCAGGTAATGGGTGAAGAGACAGAGCCAACTTCCCATCCTGGGCGCAGACTGGATGATCCAATGGCAGGGCTGTGGACACAGGCCGTGGGACTGTCTCAGCTATGTATACTGGCAAAAGTGATTTCACTGGTCCTTCTTGCTGTCCACTCATCAGCCTTCCTGGCTCAGGAAGGGGCCTCGGGAACCGCCTCACCACAACTGTCCCTAAATCCAGCACCCCCTTGTTTACTGATCGTCCCCTTATTCTCCCCTAAGGTCCCACCCCACACCCTCTCAGCCTCCACACTTCTGGGTCTTTCTTGGTATATCTTGATGGCCCATTAAAGGCCAAGTGCAAATCATTTGCAGCAGATAATTGCCCCTCCCCAAGCTGGGAGGGCCGGTCTTCAAACCCTCCCTGGGAGGTGAGAGGCATTTGTACCCCATCCCATCGGATTGAGGCCCTCCCCACACCTTCCATCCCCAGAATAAGCAGTAAATAAAAGGAAGAAAACAAGAACAGGCCAGTGTCCATAATAAAACAGAGGGTGACACCTGACAGCCCCCCTGGGGGGGGGCCCACTGCCGCAGGAAGTATTAATAACACACCGGCTGCCTCACCTCAGCATTTGCTGATTATTTGACCTTTATAAGGAGCCTTCTGGAACTAATAACTACCATTAAAAATCACCTGCTGTGTGGGATGCCTGGGTGGCTCAGTGGGTTAAAGTCTCTGCCTTTGGCTCAGGTCATGATCCC
The DNA here is from genome assembly GCF_011764305.1 of Mustela putorius furo. NCBI lineage: Eukaryota > Metazoa > Chordata > Mammalia > Carnivora > Mustelidae > Mustela > Mustela putorius. Next base: position 2,180,409 of record NW_025421399.1, on the reverse strand, counting down.
AGGGTCCTGGGATCGAGTCCCGGGAGTCTGCTTCCCCCTCTCTCTCTGCCTGCCTCTCTGCCTACTTGTGATTTCTGGCTGTCAAATAAATAAATAAGATCTTTTTTTAAAAATCACCTACTGTGTGTGAGGTGCTTTCCATATGTTCCATGTAGTCCTCAGGTCGACCCTGAAAAGGTGCAACTATTATTTCCACGTCACAGGGAGGACTCTGAGAGGTCAGCCGGCTTGCCCCAGGTCATGCAGCTAAAAGGGAGCAATGGTCCAGGTGGGTCCTCACTCCCGTGTTGCAGGGCTGTTCCCTGATTTCTGCCACAGACCATGGCCCGGCGGGGCTGCAGTTCTAGGCTCGGCCGACAGAGGGCGATCAGGGGCTGCGGGCGGCCTTGGGGTCCCGGAGCCGGCGGCAAACTTGCCCTAAAGGCGGCTTTGCCTGGAGCCCTGACCGCTGGGACCCGGGACTTCTCTCTCGGAGGTCACTCTGAAGCCAGTCGTGGGAGTCCTACCCTGCCAGGGCGTTTTTCTTGCACCCAGAAACTGGAAGTGCCCTGGACAGCGACGCCCGCGGCCCCTGGGCATTATCAGGCCCCCCTGTAGCAAACGGGAGGTGCCTTCCCCTCCTCCCCCACCACCCCACCTAACATGCGCCTGACTCCCAGGTTCTGCTCCCGGTTGGTGATGGAAAGGCTGAGGATTTCTTGGTGCCTCTGCTGAAATTGCAGGGTTAGGGCGCCCCGGATCCCTGAGTCTCTGCAGGCAGTATGTATGGAGGAGAGGAGGGGTCGTCCTCTGCCATTTCAGAAAACCCAAGCGGGAAGGGACACATCTCCCCTCTAGAAGTCTGCCCAGAGTAACTGAGGGGCCAAAGGTTGGCCACCATGCAGACACTGGGGGTCTCTGATCCAAAACTAAGAAACGTCACAGGTGCCCAATATGGAGGAAGAAATCAGAGGCCAGTGTATGCAACTTCTTTGGTAAATAATACCAAATCAGAGTCCGTGGGAGTTGGGGTTGGGCTTGGTGGTCAGTAGAGGTGAGGTTTCCTTCCAACCACCCCCCTAAATCTGCCAGTCTTTGTCCCAGCTGTCTTCTCTCTCCCCTAAGGAGGAATTGGCATGAATCTCCTAAGCCTGGAGGTTCTGGGTCCTCCTCCCCACTGCCTAAGCCATCAAATCTAATTACTGGAAACAGGGCTTTGTTCCAAGAAGAGCAAGATGGGGCTGGAGGCTGGGGTCCCTCAGACAGGCCTCCACGGGAGGGCCATCAGGATGGTTGTGCCAGCGAGGGCCCCCCAGGCATGGCCTTTCACCAGCCTTGCCCGGTTGGTTGAGGAGGGACCCACAGCCCAAACTCTCCTCCAATAGAGGGATTTAACGTGTCCTGGGACCCAGGAGCAGGGGCCACAATGCCCTTTTCTGGGGAAGAAAGAGGCAGATGCTCTGGTCACCCCCAGTGTCGGGCAAAGCCAGGCTTCAAACTTTCTTTTCTTGCCTTTTTTTTTCCCCCTTTAAGATTTATTTACTTGGTGGGGGGGCAGGGGGCAAGGGAGAGCAAATCTCAAGCTGACTCGGCTTGCTGAGAGCAGAGCCTGAGATCACAGCCCTGAGATGAGGACCGGAGCTGAAATCAAGAGTCGGTCACCACCCAGGCGCCCCAGGCTTTGAACTTTCTTTGCTGATTTCCATGTCCAGAAAGAAGGATGGCGGGAGATAGTGAAGAAAGAAATGCCGGACATGTTAGAGGCCCGAGGGACACCCATTGCTCCTTCGAGAATCTTCCATCTTCCGTCTCACGCTGGGAGTGAGGGGGGTCGACTCTGCCCTCCGGTCCCTCCCTCTGCCTGGATTTGAGTGCTTTTCAAGTTCAGTGTGCGGCTCAGTGACTGTTCAGGGCAGGCTGGCCTCCTCTGGTCTAAATACAAGTGCCCCCCAACCCCTGAATTTATAGAAGACCCTGAGACCCAGATAATCCACATCTGGTAGTAATTTAAGGAGCTTGCTGCCAGCCCAGGGGCATTCCAGGGTCAAACCCTAGGGACCTGTTGAGCTCATAGCCCCTGGAAGCATGAGCCTCCCCACCTGCAGCAGCCCGCCTCAGGCCATTTCTCTCCCTGATTCCCCCGTGGACTCCTTGCCTGGGAGGCCCCTCTTCCCCTGCCCCCTGCAGGCCCTGCCTCCCCTAGCTCACCCTGGGGCAGCCCCGTGCCCTGGTGCAGACACTCACCGCCCCCCCTCCAACCTCGGCCACTTCCCTTGTCCTCCAGACTCCTTATCCCAATTCCCCATCCTGCACTCTGGCTCTCCAGGAGGACACTGAATCTTTCCTTCTGGTTTTGTTCCCGTTCCCCCACCGCCCTGACTTTGGGCTGCCCCGTGTGCATTCTTGCTTTGTTCTTTCCCATCCCTCCCCCAACACACACCCCTACCACCTAGAGCTCACGTATTTCTCTCCAGCCTTTGGGCCTCCCGAGTCCTATCCCTCCTTCCTCGCCCTGCTCCAGCCCCACCCTCCCAGGACCTTCCCAGGTCTTCACTGTGCAGGGAATCTAGCCACTGGAGACTTTCAGACTCTGAGCCGAAAAGGGCCCTGAGACTTCTACACCCTGATGCACGGAACTCAGCGCGTGTGGACTCTCAGCAGCATCGGTCACGATCAGCTTGCCAACAGGAAGGTCTTCTTGGAATACTACCAGATTTTTTCCAGCATGGAGATCTGATCACACCATGCCCATCCTGACAGCCCTCCAGGAGCTCTCTATGGTGGGAGTCCTGCCCACCCCCACCCCCACCCAATACCCCATACAGGCCACACCACTGCCCACCATCCCCTATCTGCAGTGAGGAAGGCTGTCAGTGAGGGGCTGTGGAATCAAGGAAGGAGGAGTCAGAGACTCTCAACCTGTCCGCATGGATTGGGGGTCCCTGGCCAAGCCAACCCTGTACCCAGGGAAGACCAGGACTTTCTCCAGCCGAAGAGTCTGCCCTGGGCAGCCATCACCACGAGATTTGGGAGGAAGATGTGGCCACCTTTGATGGCCTACTTACGAAAGCCTCCATAGGCATGAACAAGGCAAAGGCAGGCTCTATTTGCATCTGCCTTCCAGCTGGGCTACTGGGTCTCACTGGCAGGGGACATCAAAGTCCTGTAGTGAGGACAGCCAGTCACCACCGACTTTCACAGGTCTTCCATTTAAAATCCAAAAAAGAGAAGTTGGGGCAGACAGAAGTCTGAGGCTGTGTTGGAAGGGAGGGGCTCAGTAACCTGCAGGTAGCTCTCTCCCCGCCCTCCATGTCTTCATGCAGCTGTTTGCAAGGTGAACATAGAAGCTTGACACCCAGTCCCTCTGGCACTGCGGGAGGTAGAAGCTTAGGTGGGGGCCCATTGCAGAATGTGCTGCCATTTTGCTTCATACCACCAGGTGGCGCCCCAGGGCTCATCGTCTTGTTCCTAGCGCTAAAATGTTTCAGCCTTAAATCCTGGAACCAGTTTTTCGTCTTCTTCCTCTCAGCGTAGGTGAAAGCTCTTCCAGAGGGTCAAAGGGAAGACCCTTTGGACCAGGTTGTGAGAAGCTTCGAAGGTCCAAGAACTGGGACACTGAGTGTTTGGGCACCAAATGCGGGAGCAATGATGGTGAGCTAAGCAGACAAACATGGTTGCAGCTGGAAAATGTCACCTCCCATCAGCACTCAGACTAAGCCAAAGCTGAGGACGTGCATCGGTGTGTGCACACGTGTGTGTGCACGCGCGTGTGACAGACCAGAGAGCCCGTGCACCTCAGAGATTCAGAGCTTGTCTCTGTGCCCCACGGTCTGAGCGTTTGGACTCATGAAACGGTACCCTGTGGTGGCTGGTGACAGCGAACCTTCCCTTGTGTAGAGGGAGAAGGATGTGGGGACACTTCTGTCCTGCTGTGCCTCCTAGCACATCTAGCTACATGTGCGTGTGGCTGAGAGGATCTCGATGGAGCATCTGTGACTGTGCTGTGTGTGTGTGTGTGTGTGTGTGTGCTTAGGTGTGTGGCGTACCCCTTTCGACCTGCCTGTTCTGGAGCTCAGGCAAAGCCAGCTTGTTCTCTCTTTCCTCCTCCGTGACAGAGTCCTGCCAGGCTGCTGCTCTCCTTGGTGAACACTGCACCTGCCTTTCTCTGTGGCCGAGCATGCCTTAGGGGGGATTGTTTATTTCTTCAATTAAAAGAAGAGAGGCCCGCGGAGGCTGCACACTTGAAATTACCACATTTTAAAATGCTGTGACATTCATGAAACCATAAACCTCATGGTGGGTTCGCCTCCTTTCTGGACTTGAGCAGGCCCTCTCCTGAGGCCTGGGGGGCTCTGACCTTTGCCTCTGCGCGGCCTCTGTGAGAGCAGAGAGCTCTCGGGGGCCTCCGTTGACATCTGTCACCATGTTAATCTTTCCGTTCTCAGAGGTCTCTTTGGCCTCTGCGTGGTGTTCGGGAAAGTCTAGGAAGCCGAACACCCAGAATCTAGCAGTGGCCTTGGACAAGACCCTCACTTCTCTGGGCTTCAGCCTCCTCTGCAGTTAAATAAAGCGAGTACACACAATGATGGGAGGCTCCTTCCCGCTCTGCTGCATGAGATCGGAGGCCCTTTGTTAGGTAGAAGCCGGTGCAGTGAGTACAGAGGGAAGTTGGCATCAGCCCCGTTGTACAGGAGAAGAAGAGGAAGGCTGGCAAAATCCCTGCGGGGACACGGCACTTTCCCTGAAACAGACAAAGACAGAGCGAGCCATGTGAAACAGACATGTGCTCTCCGTCCTCTCCGCCCCAAACAGCCAGGGGGAATAGATGAGAGCTTGTCTCCCAGCCCTACGCAGTAATTATTGGTGTTCATAACGATGCCCTGAGGCATTACATTCCGTCAGAATCATCAAAGAAAGATTAAACCATGCCTCGTATAATTGCTCTTTGAAATACCTCCTATTCTCTTGCTTGGAAAATTGATAACCTATGGATTTTCAATTAACTTTAAGTTACGAAGAATCCTCCGTTTACCCAAGTACCCCATCCATTTTCTGTTCCTTGTAGGAGGAGTTTATTATCCATCTCTGGCCGTATCCCCCAAGGATGTCAGAGTTTGGGGGTGGGAAACAGCAGATCTGGAATTGGAGGCTTTGGCTCCAGGCCTGCCTGACAGGGTGACTCTGCCTGGCCCCTAGTTTCTCCGGCCTCGGGCTCCTCACCTGTAAAACATGGAATTAATGCCAGACCTGCTCCCTTGGGGTCATTGCCAGACTCAAGTGGGTTATGGGTGAGTGTGTAAATGGCATGTCTGTACAAATGAGAGGTGTTCAGGAAGCACTTAAGAACTGCTTGGGAAGACTGAGGACTTGGCCAGCAAGCCTGCGAGCTCAAGCAAAGAGCACCGGACAGGTTTCCTGGACCCGTGGTTTTTCCCATGGCAACCAGGGCAGCCTTGGGTGAGCCACTAGGCCACCCTGGACCTCGGTTTTATCATCCATACAATGGGAAGCAGGCAGATTTGGAGAAGACCAGAGCCTGGCAGTTCGAGAGCTAAATCTTGCCCAAAGGCCTTTCTTAATTGACTAGCAGGGTTTGAAATTTATTGGCAACATTTAAGAATAGAGAGGTTACCTGTAAAAATCTAGAATCATGGCCCCCCCCCTCTCTCTCTCTTTTTTTTTTTAATGGCAAAACTCGGACTACGTTCTTGCCAGACAAAATAGGTTGTGCCAAGTCGCTGTGGGGGCCCCTCCGTCTCTCACTGCACCCCGCTCCCATCCCCCTCAGCTGGCTCCCCTAGCTTGTGTCTACTTGCCTGGCCTCAAGTGGGTTTGTGACCCCAGACTCCATGATCTGTAAGGCTTTAGGTCTTGACCCATCCCGGCTGCCCCAGGGAGGCTGGCCTTCATCCCAGGGAAGGGAGAGCCATCAGGGACCTGCCCAGAGCCACCTTCCCACCTGGACCCTGGCTGGGGAGAGGCACATTCCTTCAGGCAGAGCAGAGCACTGTGGAGGAGACCCCCACCACCCCCACCCACACAGCCCTCACAGCCAGAGCCAGTCACTCACAGCTGTGGTTACCTGCGCTGATTTCTGTTTTAAAAAATACTGCTGGATAAACAGTGAGGGAAACCCGAGCTCTTCCCACACCACATAAATCCCCGGTTTGCTGTCCTATCTGGTTAGCTGGTTCCCCCCCTCCTCAAATAATGGCACTGCTGCCTTACAGGAGAAGGTTACAAAAGTGTACCCCAGGAAGTGGGGGGCGGCTCCAGGGTCTCCCAGACTTGAGCCCCAGCCAGCCCTGTGGCCACCCTGCTTCTCTCGTTCAGCACTCACTGCCCCGGGGGTGCTCACCTTTGTCCTCACTCCCTCCACCTGCTTGCCCTTTTTCCTCCCTGCTGCTTTGTCTCATTCAAAAGGCCTCCAAGGGAGACCTTACTGGGGGACCCTGAACTCTAACTAGTCTAGATAGCCACCCCCAGAGGCAGACCTACCTGATGGCCTGCCACCCCTCCCCCTGGCAGGCTCCCCACAACGCTCCTTCCTTCCAGAGCCCTGGGTCAAAGTGCACATATCTTGGCTCAGAAGGTTAAGGCCATCTGGGTGGCTCTGTGGGTCAAGCCTCTGCCTTTGGCTCAGGTCATGATCTCAGGGTCCTGGGATCAAGGCCCACATTGGGCTCTCTGCTTAGCAAGGAGCCTGCTTCCCTCTGCTGCCTCTCTCTGCCTACTTGTGATCTCTCTTTCTGTCAAATAAACAAATAAAAAAGGGGTGCCTGGGTGGCTCAGTGGGTTAAAACCTCTGCCTTCGGCTCAGGTCATGATCCCAGGGTCCTGGGATCGAGCCCCGCATCGGGCTCTCTACTCAGTGGAGAGCCTGCTTCCCTTCCTCTTGCTCTGCCTGCCTCTCTGCCTACTTGTGATCTCTGTCTGTCAAATAAATAAATAAAATCTTTTTAAAAATAAATAAATAAAAACCTCTTAAAAAAGAAGAAAGTTAAGGCCCTGGTCCTCTCTGGCTCTAAGATGAGTTTTGCCCCAGATGAGGGTTGCTGGATTTGGGTGGGGCAGGGAGGGGGCGCGGGAAAGATCCCCAGTGAAATTCAAATTTCAGGGAAGCAACAAATAATGTTTCACCCAAGTATGTCCCAAATACTATGTGGAAAATACCCACTGGGCACCCTGTATTTTTTCCAGCTGCCCTACCTTAGTGACTTTCTCTGAGGAGAAGGGGCTCTGCTGGGGAAGAAGAGGCTGGGTTTGGGGGGGCCAGCCTCCCTCGAGGCTACGGGTGGCCAGGTGACAGGTGACAGGTGCTGGCCAGTGGGGCTAAGATCAGTTGTGGACCAGCACTTCCAGCAAGCCCCTTTGAATGGGTTAGAGAGGTGGGGAACTCTTGTCGGTCCTTCCCTCTTCCTGCCACTTGAAATGCCGACGGGACAGCGGAGCTCGAACCACCAGCTGGATGAGGAGACCCTCGAAGGCAGGAGGCAGAGAGAGTGACGGTGCGTGTGGCCCTGATGACGTGGGTGAATGGCCATCCCCGGCTGGACAGCCACCTCGGACTCCTTTTCTTGGCGAGAATAACAGACTCTGTGTGCATTTCCCCTTCTGTTATTCTGATAAACTTGGGTCTCCCTACGTGACCCAAGTTCCCCTGTCCCTTCCCTGTAGAGGGCCCCCTCCCCGTCAGGGACACCGTCCTGCCTCTGTGCAAGTCAACAGGCACCCCAGCTCCTTGAGAAGCCCAGAAAGGGCCCTGTTTCCGGAGCACATCCCGAATGTCTGTACCTCCTGTCTTCCGTGAGCTGCCGCTGTTCAGTTGGGGAAACTGAGGTCACCTGTCCTCCAAGAGCCAGGGCTCTGATGCAGGCCCCTGAGTGCACTGTTGGGTTTTCCACTCCTCCGCCCACAATCTTTGGAGCAGACAAGTGACAGGCAGCGCACAAGAGAAAACTTTCATCCGAGGTGGCTAGCTCTGTTGAACTCGGGTGATTTCGAGGCTGTAGGGAAAGACCCCGTTGTCGATTCCCAAGGGCGGAACGCCCCGGTCCCACCTTGCAGGCTTCGCAGAGGCATCTGTGACCATCATGAGAACTGTATTCTGGGCTTTATTCCCTTCTCTCCCGACCATCCCATTATCTGAGTCTCACAAAAGCCCCATAGAGCAGTAACAATCGTGAGGCCTCAAACCCAAGAAGCGGGGTGCCTGGCTGGCTCAGTCGGTTGAGCATCCAACTCTTGATTTTGGCTCAGGGCGTGAGCTCAGGGTGGGCTCTGCCCTCAGTGGGGAGTCTACTTGAGATTCTCTTGCTCCCTGTCCCTCTGCCCCTCCACCCTACTCCCAGGCACTCTCTCTCAAATATATAAAATCTTAAAAATAAAAAGGCCTTGCAAGAAGCCAAGGGTATACACATTCCAGATAAATCCCAGGCCCAGGAGTAAACACCCTGATTCAGACACATTTCTGCCATTTTCAGAACTTGAATGTCTCCTGTCCCATCTTTAATGGAGGAGGAAGGAAAAGTTTCTCCCCACCTTACAGATGAGGAAACTGAGGCTCAAATAATAAAGTGAGCTGCTCAAAACCATGCCACTTACTCATGGCTGAGCTGAGACTTGAACCCAAACTCTCCTGGTCCCCAAGGCCAAGATCATGACCTTCTGTTGGGTTGCCTTAGAAGAAGGTATTGAGGGGTGCCTGGGCTGCTCAGTGAGTTGAGCCTCTGAGACTTGGTTTCCGCTCGGGTCATGATCTCAGGTGCCCTGCGTTGGGCTCCACGTTCAGTGGGGAGTCCGCTTGGGGATTTTTCTCCCTCTTCCTCTGCCCCGCCACCCGCTTTGTTTCTCTCTCTCTCAAAATAAATAAAATCAATCTGAAGAAGAGGAAGAAAAGGAAGAGGAAGAAGCGGGGGGAGGTATTGAGGGGTTAGGCTGGGCCATCTTCACCCTCCAAGAAGACGTGACCTGCCCAGCGCTCTGGCAGAGTAAGGAAAGAGAAGGCACAATGAGCCTCACCTGCCTCACCCACTACCATCGGTCAGCTCTGGTCACAGACATCCGTTCATGTAGCCCCCAAACAGCCACAAGAGGCTGGAACTGTCATCTCCCTCTTGCCAGTGGGGAAACTGAGGCTCAGAAGAGGGATGTGACTTGCCTGAAACCGCTGAGCTGTTGAAAGGCCAGGCCCCACCTTGTGCCCAGCCCCAGACCCCAGGCTCCCCCCAAGACACCCTGCGGCTCCAGGCATAGGTGGGTGGGGTGGCCTAGCACACAGGGAAGCAGGTCCGGTCCTTGGCGCCAAGGACAAGCCCTGCTTGTCTCTCACAATGGGGGAAATTCCAAAAGTTCCTTGGGATGGCTCAGGTGTGGCCGACCATCCTCCTGACGCACGCTCTTCCTCTTCCTCCTCCTGCCACCCCAACAACAACCAGAAGCGGGGTCCCCTCCCTTCCTGAAAACCCTGCTCCCCTTGGCTGCACAGTCACGGGGCTTTTTTTTTTTCCACAAACAGCCACTTCCATCCATCTCTGTCTGGGGGCCTGCGGGGCCCAGAGGGGGAAATGCTGACTTGGAGGAGGTTAAAGGTGCTGGTTCCCGGCCTTCATCTAACAAATGGGCTGCCGTGAGGGGAGGGACTGTTGTTTTTTCCTGGCCTCTGAAGAGAGGCCTGTCAGGAAGATGTAGAGGCCTACGGGGGCCCCCTGGCCGCGCCCCGCGGGGCGGCTGACAGACGCAGGCAGCTGCTCGGGCGCAGGGGTGCAGGGGGTTGCCGGGCCTACCCGAGTGCACTGCACCCCTGCCGTGCCCTTCTCACTGCACCCCTGACCTCTCGGCCCACCCCTTCCTAGAGGCCAAAGGCCGTGGCTGGGCTTCCCTGGGCTGGGCCTCCCCGGGCTGGGCTCCCCAGACCAGCTGCAGAGGCCCAGGAGTCCAGTTACAACCACTGGGAGGTTTTCCTGGGGAAGCTAACAGGCCAGGGCTTCCTCCCAGCCTCCTGTGGATTCGTCTAGAGCCCCCACAAGGCTGTGCAGTACAATCTCCTCAGCGCTCCTCCCTCACAGTCTCTTTTTGGAATCCTCGAGTTAAGGATAAAGAGGCGAATAAGGGACCGTGATTATCTCTCTACCTTCTCAGGCTCCACTTCCCAGAAATGACTCCTTTAGATTATCAGGTGTTTGTGGGGTGGGCATTCAGCAGGGCCAGAATTCAGCGGGGTTCAGAATCCTGGGTCCTCCAACCTCCTGGCTATGTGTCCCCGGGCTCGTTACCCAGCCTGTCTGGGCTCCCAAGTCTTCTTCTGAAACGCGGGACTGATGAGAAAAGCACCTATCTCACAGTGCTTTTATGGGGATTTCTTGGGGGAATATTGTGCGGTGCTGAGGTCTCTGGGTGAATGTCAGCAGAAGAAATAGAAGCTCGGGGAGAAGCGGTAACTTGTCTCAGGGCACGTCGCTGGGAAGCGGCAGACCCAGGATTTGAACCCGCACCTGTTGAAGCCCACAATCCACGCTCCTTCCTCTGCGTCAAGCTGCCCCAGACAGGATGCCTGAGGGCAATTCCTGGTTCTGCCTTTTCTTCACTGTGTCCCTCTGACTAAGCCTCATTTTCATTTGTAAAATATTGAACATAATTCTTAATTGACCCATAATAGGAGATCATGAAGTCCAGAGGAGAAACGCGTGTGTAACAGCTAAGTCCCCAGGCAAAGCAGAGAGATGAGTCTGATTCGTGGCAGTGATCCCATCTCTTCTCCTGGTCTCCAACACCATGCCCATTCCAGAAGCCCGATGCCAGTATCATGAAGAATGCGTGTGCAGCCTCCAGGCTGCAGGGCTGAGGCCCTTGGGCCCTCCTGGCATCTTTGGAACCAACCAGCACGCAGTGATGTCCGTGCCCATTTCGGCCCTGATCCCGCTGCTCTGGGCCATGGAAAGATTCAGTGGGAGGGGAGCTCTGGCCCGTGTGCTTGGAATGTCAACCTCCCAGAAATTATATTAACCCTCCTGAGAGACCAGCAGGGCATGGGGATCAAGTAGACTGACAAACCAGTTGGAAGGAGAGTTGGTCCTCCTGTGTGACAGGCACAGGCCAGGAAGACCACGTGGTCATTCTCCAAAGAGAACTCCTTTGGGAATGAGCATCCCCCTGATTCCTATTTCCATGCCCCAGATTCCATAGAAGCTGTGGCCTTGGGGGCCGGGGTAGGGGAAGCAGGTGGGTGGAAATGAGGGGGCCCTGGAGAAACTTGCAGAACCTTATCTAGGAGCCTTCTCTTTGCCATGGAGAAAAACGACTTGAAACCCCCCTAGCGAAGAGTGTGGCTAATTGGCATGTAAGTCGGGGTTAAAGAACGGAAGGAAGAATCTGATTGTTTTTTTAAGTTACTGAGAAAGTGAGAATGTCACTTTGGGCAGAGAGAAATAATTTTTTTCTGGACTGTGTCTTTATGCTATGGACCCTAGTGGGCCACTGAGACTTGCAAAAAAAAGATTTCTTTTAATCCTCCTTCCTCTTTGCAAGCAGCAGCAGAAGGGCCTTTAAATCAAATGCAATCAGCAAACTTGTCTCTTGCACTTAGTTCCTGCCTCACTCCCCGGAATTTGGCACTTGATGGATTCTGGATCTAACTTAAGGCTTTTTCCAAATCCAAGACTTGGGGAATTTTGTTAACAGCGCAATAAAATAACTTCATAGCATACGGGAGGCACATTAAAGACGTGGTGTGTGTGTGCTGCGCTCTCTCTCTCTCCCTAAAATTAAAAAAAGAAATACAGACAATGTTTCTTTAAAAGTCTCCATCTGCAAATCCCATTAGATGTGCATATAAGGTTTCTGATGATTAATAGTTCCCTGCTCGGGTTTTGGTTGGAGGGGATCGTGTGTGTGCTGGTTAACCCCTCCCTCTCCTCTCTCATGTTTCACTTCAGAAATTTGTCACTCTCTCCCCACCGCAGGATTTAAAAGTGTGTCTCGCAGCCCCGGGGCCAGCCCTCTGCAGCCACTTGCTGCGGGCTCCAAGACAAGCACTCATCAGCGGGTGCGTCTGGGCTGCCACCGTGAAAATGTTTAGTGTCATCGGCGACCAGTACACATCCAGGGGACCCCACTAAGGCGGGCTGTTGTGTAGGGGGCGGGGGCAGGAAGCCTGGAGCGAGGTCTGACCTAGGTGTGTGTGCGCACACATCCGAACAGCTGACCACACGTGTGTGTACTTGAAGGAGAGACTTGAGTTTTGGTTTTTGTTTTGGTTCCTGGGGTGAATTTTCTGCAGAACGTTTCCCCCTCTTATGTATTTATTTATCTTTTTTTTTTTTTGCGTTTTTAAACAAATCTGAATATAAAAAAGTGTGAGAATTCAAACTTTGAAAAGACCGAGGCGCACAGCAGCGGACGGCAGATGGATCCCGTGGCCAGCAGCTGCCTGAGGAACCCCCACCCCCCGGCCCCGGGCTGGGGCTGCCTTCGAAATCCCCACGCTGAAGCCAGTGGGGGCTCAGGGCTGCCCCACTATCCGCCAACGCCTTTCTCCTTCCACCAGAAACCCGACTTCCCGGCGACAGCGGCGGCAGCGTACCCCGACTTCTCGGCCTCCTGCCTGGCAGCCACCCCACACAGCCTTCCCCGGGAGGAGCGTATCTTCACTGAGCAGCACCCCGCTTTCCCACAGCCCCCCGACTGGAACTTCCCCATCTCAGAGGCCCGGCGCAGGCTCAACCCGGGCCCAGCTGGGGGCTCCAGGGAGATGGGGGCCAGCAGCCCAGGCCTGGTGGACACCACAGGAGGCCCCGGTGAGGACTACGAGGTCCTCGGGAGCACTGCCCAGGAGACGGAGAAGAAGTCAACCAGACGGAAAAAAGAGAGTTCAGGTATGTGGCGGAGGAGCCGCTGAGCGTTCCTTTGCTAAGTGGCTGGCCCTCTCTGAGCCGAGCTGCTCTGACCATGAATTGCAAACAGTATGGGGTTTCTTCTACTCAGAGCTCTAGGACTCTCTGGTCACGGGGATTGCATCTGGGCCCCCAGCACTCCCGCACCCCAGGAAGATTATGCCAGCAAGTGAATGAAATAAGATCCACAGAGATTGAGAGGATATGTGGGAAGGAGCCTCAGTGCGTGTTGGCAAGGGCTGGAGAGGGCTTTCCTGAATTCGGGCTGCCTCGGAGTCATGCTTCTCCCCCTGCCCCCCGCCAAGTCCCCCTGGCAGGCTCCAAATGGTGCTGGAGCCAAAGGGTTTGCTCACTAGGTAGGGGGGTCAGCTGAGATGGGAACTGGGAGGGCTAGGGGGACCAAGGCTGGAGCCCCGCAGTGTCAGAGTCAGGACCCTCTGTCTCCAGGAGCCTAGAGGCAGAGAAGCAGGCCTAGGGCTGAGAGGGGAGAGGCAAGGGGGGAGGAGGAGATGGAGTGCAGAGTTTGGGGACAGACTGCCCACGAGATACCTGGGCCAAGAGGGCAGCTCAGCGTGCTAAGGTCTGGGCAACCCCCAGGGGGTCCTCCTGAAGGATCACCAGCCTTGGGAAAGGCAGGGAGGCAGGCAGCCAAGGGCTAGGCCTGGACCTCAGAAAGCAGGTGGTGCCCAGCTCGGTGCCAGAGCCCCAGAGGCCAGAGGATGGAGCCGGCCTGCTTGTTAAGATCCCAGCTACTGTCCCTCTCCTCCCTGTGGTGGGGACGTGTGTCCTCATCTCTCCATGGGGCCCTCCTGTCTTCTCTCGTTGCCCATTCACCTTCTGTCTGGTGTCCTCCTGACAGCTGCCCCCGGAGCAGAGTCTGTCTGTCTGAACCCGGAGAGGGCTTTCCTCGCAGGGCTTACCAGTGGCAGGCAGAAAATGAGAGTGCCAACCAACCAGTGAGAACACGTTGGGCTTTGCAGAGCACTTCCCGTGTAACACAGATGTCCCAAGCAGCATCTTCCCCCCCCCCTCCCCGAACACTGGCCAAGGCTGGGGAGGGGACGGGGTGGGGGTGGGGATGGTGCAGAGATGAATACGGAGGTCTCACCCCCAGAGGGCTCGGACTGAGAGGGAGAAGAGGCCTGCAGATGCCTGTCTGGCAGTGGCTGGGCTAGAATCAGGGATGGGTTCAAGGTGCTGCAGGTACAATCAGGGAGGGCTTGAAGGTGCTGCAGAAAACACATGTTAGCTCCTCGCAGTCGCACCCTGTGCGCGAAGTAAGCCCACGGGTCTCACCAGTATCTCTGCCCTGTACGTGTGGAAGAGGGGAGGACAGAGAGTTTGAGGAGGATACTGCCAGAACAGGGTCTAGAGAGCGCCCCCCCCCTCATCTGGATGGGCCCAGGACTTGTCTGGGTCTAGCACGGAAAGTCCAGGGTCCCAGGAAACCCCTCAGCCCCAGAGCCAATCAGGATAGCTGGCAACCCCGGAATCAAGTTCAAGCTTGAACCTCAAAGCCCAAATCCCACACCCTTCAACAGATTTCAGGCATAGTCCTCATTTTGAAATATTTGGTCTCCATGCTTCAAGAAGCCCCTTCCCGTGCTCAACCGTGGAGGGCCACAGCCTAAGAGGAGGGCCCTTTAAATCCCCGGCTGATTAAATCCTCAACTCTTCCTAGCCCCAGCTGGAGATGTGCAGAGATAGGGCACTTTCTGCTTCTCCTCGCCAAGAGTCTCTCAGTGACTTGGCTGTGTGCCTGGCTGAAGAGCTCTCCCCGCCCAGGCTCCTACCCCTCAGAGACCCTCCATCTCTGCCCACACCTCCACTGGCCGCATCTAGCCCCTTTCCAGGGGCCTGGGAGCTGAGGCACTGGAAGGCATAGGCCCAAGGGTTGGGCTCAGGCACAATCATTCTGCATTCCAGCAAGCCTCACGTGGGCCTTCTTTCCTTTGGGGTGGTGGTCCGTAGCACCGCATTAGGGAGGGAGCATACGTGTCAAACAGCTGGACATCCCAAGAGCATGTGGACACCTTCCACTGAATGTCCTGCAACTCTTGGGGTGAGGTGGGGCGGGGGGCCGTTCTGATCCAGGAGCGGCCCCAGGAGCAGCAGCAATGGCAGCAGTCAGGCAGGGCACGGAGAGCTGGGTTTCATTCATTCTCTGGGGTTCCAGACCCGCTCTGTGTTCAGCATGGGCATCTTTCTGTCCTCCCCTGCTGCCTGAGTTTCTTTTGGAACTGACCTGAAGGGGGAGGAGGTAGGAAAGATCAGCTTCGTAAGAGCCTCAAGGGAGGGAAAAGCAGAGGCGCAAGGCCTCCAACCAACTCTAGGATTCTGGAATCCAAGAGACAAACCCACAGAGAACCCGCAACCCACTCCACCAATCCCGAGCCACCGCGTGGAGTCTCAGTTTAAACTTTCGATGTTTTGTTCCTCACGGATTGGTTTGCATTCATTTTGATTTCTTAAAATACTGCATTAAAAATATTATTCGTCTTGATGACTGAGGGGTTTTGACACCACTCGCATTTTGCTGCCCAACGTGAGTGCCTCGCGTGCCTCACCCTGGACCGTGCTAAGCTGTCTCTAAAGGTTAACCAGCCATCCATCAGAGATGTGTTTTCCATAGTTCTCCACAGGCAGGTTGGCCAGTGGGCCTGTCAGCACCACAACCTTGGGCTGCAGGACTTTGGAAAACTTACTAATTTTTTGGAGCCTCCATTTTCCCAGCTATAAAATGGGATCCTAACAAAAGCACCTTCCCTACAGAGTCACTGTGAAGGTTTAAAGCAGTGACCTGTGAGATTAGCGCTGTGCCTGGCATGTGGATTCCATAAGGGGCAGCTCTGAGCGTGATTAGGCCCGTATTTCCAGAACCAACCTTCAGAACAGAAGCAGGGTTGGGGTGGTCAATGGAACTGAATATTTCAAATAATCGGGGGTATAAGACCTTGGAACTCCTTGCAAGCATCGTTGGTCCTCAAATCCAGTTATCATTTAGGAGATTGGAACCCAGAGATCTGCTGGAGAGGCTGGCGGGGTGAGGTGTGCCGAAAGGCTCCCGCACCGGCTGGCAGAGGAAGCTCCAGCTACAGAAAGTAACTGGAAGTTCGATTCAAGAGGAACGTTCTCTCTTCTCCCCTCTCCTTCTGCCCGCCCCAGCTGCTCCCCTGTCACTCCCACTCCAAGTGGAGCTGATTTGCTCTAGTAAATGACTAGGAGAGCGGGGGTCCCTGGCTCCCACTCAGAGACCTTCTGTGTGTTCACAGCACAGAACTGATTCAGGAGACCATCACCGCAAACCCCAGGCCCTTGGGTGTTAAAGACCCCTGCTGGCAGGGACAGTGGCGAGGCCACTGTTGTTTGCCCCCGATCTGTCCATCCGACTCGCTACCGTGGTTGTCTTTAATTTATGGGAATGAGGGATTTCGCGGTGATTTCCTGGCGGGGTTCAAGGGAAGGTCGCGCGTGATCCGCCTGGCTGTAGGTGAATCCGATCCCCCGCCTGGGAGAGCCCCTGTGCTTGGGCTCGGCCCTGCTCGCCGCCGCCGCCGGTGCTCTCACATACACTCCCTGCCTTCCTCAGACTCAGCTTTGTCCCGTCCCCTTCGCCTCCACGTGGGTGCCTTCCCAGGCTTACCCTTCCTCCATTTCTCCCCTGTGAGATATGATTCCCCACCTGCCTCTGCATAGCCACACGAACCCGCAATTGCTTCTGAGGTTTATAAACTCTCCCCAGATCGGCTACTTTCTCCCACCTGCTGCCTAGAGCGTCCCCACCCCCACCTCCACCCGTCCTGCCTTGCTTCAGGCTTCCTTCCCGTACTTCTACTCCTCTGCCTATGGAAGCCCTCATTTTACCCAGCCCAAAAGCCAACCCCTCCAAGAATCTCTCCTCTCTTTTTTTTAATGTATGGCTCTGCTTGTCTCTAACATCATTTCAGTGAAAGCTGTTGAAAAAGTTGCAAGTTTTAGTTTTTACTAGAACGGGTCCTGATTTTCTAAATAGATAGCTCCTAAATAGATAACTTCATAAAGGAGCTCTTCTGAGATTTCTTACCATGCGACATCTTGTATTTGAAATCTCCTCTTTTAAAATGATGGCTCAGTCAGTGGACCGTGGGACTCCTGATCTTGGGGTCGTGAGTTTGAGCCACACGTTGGGTACAGAGAGTCCTGAGAAATAAAATCTTTGAGAAAAGTAAATAAGTGAATAAAAATTGTGATAAAAAACATAACACAAAATTCACCATCATGATCATTTTTAAGTATATAGTATAATAGTATGAACTATAAGCACACTGTCCTGCAACAGATCTCTAGAACTTTTTCATCTTATAAAACTGAACCCCGGGGCACCTGGGTGGTTCAGTGGGTTAAGCCTCTGCCTTCAGCTCAGGTCATGAGCTCAGGGTCCTGGGATTGAGCCCCACATCAGGCTCTCTGCTCAGCAGGGAGCCTTTTCCCCTTTCTCTCTCTCTCTCTGCCTGCCCCTCTGCCTACTTGTGATCTCTCTCTGTCAAATGAATAAATAAAATCTTTTTAAAAGAACAAAACTTAAACCCTGTATCTATTGGGAAACAACCCACCTTTTCCCTCTCCCCCAGGCCTAACAAATAACAATCTATGTTCTAGAAGTTTCTTAGAGTTAGACTACTCTAGGTTTCCAGTCTGCCTGAGGCTTCTCAGGGGTGGTGGCCAGAATAGGGCTAATGTGGGACAGTACTATTATATTGGATGAGGAATAAATAACCAGCTCGCTTTGCGTTTTAATAGCAAATATTATTATTATTTTTTAATTATTTTATTTATTCATTGGACAGACAGAGATCACAAGTAGGCAGAGAAGCAGGCAGAGAGAGGAGGAAGCAGGCTCCCTGCTGAGCAGAGAACCCAATGCGGGGCTCGATCCCAGGACCCTGGGATCATGACCTGAGCTGAAGGCAGAGGCTTAACCCACTGAGCCACCCAGGTGCCCTAATAGCAAGTATTATTAAAGACTGATGTAAAAAAAGACTGAGACTACTTTCAATTTTTCAGACAGGTGGAATCATGCAGTATTTGTCTTTCTGTGATTGACTTATTTTACTTAGCACAGTGTCCTCCAGGTTCATCTGGGCTGTAGCAGAGAACAGATGTTCCTTCTTTAAGGCCGAATAATATTCCATGGTTAGCACAGACCACATTTTCTTTATCCATTCATCTGTTGATGGACGGACACTTGGGTTGCTTCCAAGTTGGTTATTATGAATAATTCTGCAATGAACATGGGTACGCCAATATCTCTTCAAGATTGGGCTTTTGAGTTCTTTTGGACATATACCCAGATGTGGAATTGCTGGATCCTATGGTAATTTTATTTGTAATTTTTTGAGGAACTTCCCTACTTTTTTCCATATGAGGTGATATCTCATCGTGGTTTTTTGTTTGTTTTGTTTTGTTTTGTTTTAAGATTTTATTTATTTATTTGAGAGAGAGGTAGTGAGAGAGAGCATGAGTGAGGAGAAGGTCAGAGAGAAAAACAGACTCCCCATGGAGCTGGGAGCCCAATGCGGGACTCAATCCCGGGACTCCGGGATCATGACCTGAGCCGAAAGCAGTCGTCCAACCAACTGAGCCACCCAGGCATCCCTCATCGTGGTTTTGATTTGCATTTCCCTAATGCTTGGTGATGTTGAGCATTTTTGCATAGGCTTGTCGGCCAATTGTAGATCTTCTTTGGAGAAAAGTCTGTTCAAGTCCTTTGCCCATTTTTTAGTTGGATTGTTTGACTTTTGTTGTTGACTTGTAGGAGTTCTTTATATATTCTGGATATTAATCCCTCATCAGTAAATGGGTTGCAAGTATTTTTCTTCCACTCTGTAGGTTGCCTTTGGATTCTGCTGGTTGGTCCCTTTGCTGCATAGATGTCTTTAAGTTTAATGTAGTCCCATTTCTCTGCTTTTGCTTTTGTTGCCTGTGCCTCTGGTGTTTTATTCACAAAATCATTGCCAAACCTAATGTCATGAAGATTTCTTCCCTATATTTTCTTCTAGGAGTTTAATAGTTTTAGATCTTATGCTTAGGTCTTTAAGCTGTTTTATTTATTTATTTTTTTTAAAGAGAGAGAGAAACTGCATGGTGGGGGCAGGGGCAGAGGGAGAGAGAGAATCTTAAGCAGACTCCAGGCCCAGCAAGGAACCAGATGCAGGGCTCAATCTCACAACCCTGAGACAATGACCTGCGCCAGTAACAAGTCAGATGCTTAGCAGACTGAGCCACCCAGGTGCCCCTTTAAACTATCTTGAGCTAATTTTTTTATATGCTGTAAGGTGAGGGTCCAACTTTATTCTTTTGCATGTAGATATCCAGTTTTCCCCACACTATTTATTGAAGGCCGTCCTTCCCCCCCATACACCCCCATGTACCCTTACCACTTTGTTGAAGATTATTTGACCATATGTGAGAGGGTTTACTTCACAATATGTTGTTCCATCATTCTCTATGTCTGACTTTATGCCAATGTCATCCTGTTGTGATTATGGCAGTTTTGTAATGTGTTTTAAAATCAGAAAGTGTGGGTGCCTGGGTGGCTCAGTGGGTTAAGCCTCTGCCTTCAGCTCAAGTCATGAGCTCAGGGTCCTGGGATCCATCCCCACATTGGGCTCTCTGCCCAGCAGAGAGCCTTCTTCCCCTCCCTCTGCCTCTGCCTGCCTCTCTGTCTACTTGTGATCTCTCTCTCTCTGTCAAATAAATAAATTTTTAAAAATATTTTTTAAAAAATCAGAAAGTGTCAGCCCTCCATCTTTGTTTCTCTTTCTCAAGATTGTTTTGGCTGCTCAGGGTCCTCTGAGATTCCATATGAATTTTAGGATGATTTTTTTTTCTATTTTGGCCAAAAACGCCATTAGGATTTTGATGGGAATTGCATCGAATCTGTAGATCACTTGGAGTCGTAAGGACATTTTAACATTATGAAGTCTTCCAATCTGTAAACATAGGATGTCTTTTAACTTTGTAGAGTCTTCTTTCTTTTCTTTCAAAATGTTCTGGAGTTCTTAGCGTACAAGTCTTTTACCTCCTTAGTTAAATTTATTCCTAAGTGGTTTTTTTTTTCTTTTTGATGCCACTGTCAATGTAAATTGTTTTTGTAATTTCCCTTTCAGATTGTTCATTGTTCATGAATTGAAACACCGCTGGTCTTTGTGTGATGATGTTCTATCCTGCAACTTTGCTGAATTCATTCATTAGCTCCGAGAGGGTTTTGTTTTGTTTTGTTTTGTTGGAATCTTCAGGGGTTTCCATATACAAGACCATGTCATTTGCAAACAGAGATCATTTTACTCCTTCCTTTCCAATCTAGATGCTATTTATTTATTTATTTATTTATTTATTTTTAATTCTTTCACCTGATTGCTCTGGCCAAGACCTCCAGTATTATGTTGAAGAGAAATAGCAACAGGGAGCTTCCTTGCTTGTTCCTGATCTTGGAGGAAAACTTTCCATCTTGCATCATTGAGTATGAGTTTGCCTTTCATCCAGAGTTAGAGCCTATGGCTGCCTTTTCCCTAAAATGGTAGTGTCTGGGGGTCCAGGATGGTATATGATTTGCCTTTGCAATCTCCCTTCCCTTGCACCTACTGGGACATTTACCCCAGAAGGAGCTCATGCACTGTCTGCTCAACAGTCTCTATGACAGCCTAGGGTTCATTCATTCAGTGTCTTCCCTTCTTTCCAAGAGGGGCTCCACCAGCTGGCCTGAGGGTTCCCCCCAAGTGTGATGCACTTCTGTAAAATGCATCAAGATTTTTCTAGTCTCGCTCATGAAACCGTGTGCAGGGAGCCCGACTTCGATCATAAAGCCAGCCAGTGTCAGGGCTAGCGCTGGGGTTGGAAAGACACATAAACAGCTGCATAGGCAGGCTGGGCTGACTCTTGCAGGAGACTCCACGGGATACTAAGGTCAGTCCCCAGGTGCCAGGGCCACCATAGCAGCTGTGGCTGAGCAGTGAAGTGGAGACCAACCTTGGTCGGGCGGTTTGGGGGTGCTCTGTGGCTGGGCGGCTAGAGGGCTCAGCTGTCCTATGGACATGTGGCTGTGTTTCCGGGCTAGAGGAAAGGGCACCTTTTTCTAATTTGCAGAGAGGTCTCCTGTGGGTGAGCATCAGCCTTGCCAAGCACCCCTCCTGGCCTTGCTCCCTCTCCTTAGTGGTAAGCACGAGCTATGAGAATTTTGGGGGGGCATGGGGGGTTGCATCTTAGTCCACCCAGGTTGCTGTAACAAAATAACACAGACCAGGCAGCTTAAACAACAGACATTTATTTTCTCAGAGTCCTGGAAACTAGAAGTCAAAGCTCAAGATGTCAGCAGGTTTAGTTTCTCTAAAGGCTTCTCTCTTGGGCTTGCATATGGTCATATCCTTCTCATGTCCTCTTGTGATCTTTCCTCTGTGTTTGGGCATCCCCGGTGTCTTCCTATGTGTCCTGATCGCCTCTCCTTATAAAGACACCCGTGGGCTTGGATCAGGGCCCACCCTAACCAGCGCTTTATTTTAACCTAATCATCTCCTGGACGATACTATCTCCAGACACAGTCACGTTCTGAGGTCCTGGGGGTTAGGACTTGAACATATTCACGGGGGAGGCAATTCAGCCCATAAACGAGAGGCACAGGGACAAGGACAAGGTTCAAAAAGGGGCACCAATGCTCTAGTTAAAAAATCCTTCGTGAAATAGCATCTCACAGGGGTGCGTGACCTCAGAGCTTTCCTGCTCCTGGGTCCCTCTGGCCACTCCAGCTTCCCCATTCAGAGCATCGTTTCTGGCTACAAACAGACCCCTGCATTTTTATCTTATACCTACAGGGAGAAACACTTTTTGGACTAGAAGTGGGGTGTTTGGCAGAGGAAGCAGGAACAGAGGTGATAATGAAATACACAGACAATGTCCGTGTCACTTGGGTCAGCGGAGGGACACAGAGTACAATGCTGGGTGACTCCAACTCATGCCCACTCCGCTTGCTGAGCTGCAGCGTCCTAAAGGGGGCGGGGCAGGGGGCGGGGATCAGGGACTAAAGTCAAGTGCACTGTCAGGACAGACCCAGACCATGTCCTGTCCCCATGTGTGGCTTCCGTTCTGTGTGAGCTCAGGCGAGTCCCACACCTCAGAGTCCTGTTCTCTGAACAATGATTGCAGTGCTTACCCCACAGGGTTGCTATGGGACGAGATGGGATCATAGATGTAAAGACACAGCCCGCACTTGGTACACTTGGTAGCCCCTCAATCCGTTGTTCCCTAACCCACAAAGGAGTCCTCTTCCTTTCAAATTCTTCTCTGGTCCTGGCAGCATCCCAGGTGGCCTGTGCTCAAACCTGGCAAGGCAGGGACCCCAGCACAGAGGGAGCCTTGGAAGCCTGCTACCAGCCAGGCAGGCCTGTGTGTCTGCAGGTTCACCGGTCCAGGGTCCCTGCAGTGCCCGCCGGGGTATGGTCGGAGGGGCCCACAGTAGCAGCAGCCCCTCTCATTCCAACTCCAATCCCCGAACCCCCAGCGAGGAAGAAGCCAGAGTGGCCAGTGTGGAAGGAGAGGCAGGAACTCCACGTTCCTCCTGCCTCCCGGTGAGAGTTCCTGCCCCTCGCTGTCAGGCAGAGACTGGGGCCCCCATCAGGATCCTAGGCCTTGGCCACTGTCTAAACTCAGAGGCATCCGTGCAAAACCTGCACCCAAGCCCGCTCAGACCCCACCCAGATACAGTCTGGAAGTCAGTATCCACCAAAGCAGCAAAATTCTGACCAGCACCGAAGACACCCTTGGGCTCTAAGGAGGTCAAGGGAGAGGGAGCCTCAGCCCTGCCTACTGCCCTGCCAAGCTGGGGACTCGGGAGTCCTGCCCTACTTGCGTTTTCCTCTGGCTTGAGCAAGTCAGGGCATCTGGGCTCAGGGAGGTGGGGATGATCCCAGAGGCAGAGTAGCTCTTTCTTTCTGAGGGCAGGACTCAAGGCCCCTGCAGACCCCGGGAAGCAGCCCCTTTCCCCTAGTGCCCTCTCTGTTCTCGGAGCCGGCCTTCCCTGGCCTCTGGCCAGGATTCCTCCCCCACCCCCAACCCCAACCCCTAGGTCATGTTTTCCCTATTTTCCTTGAACACAGTGGTGGAGGAACAGTGCGAGCAGTGAGGCCTGGTCCTGAAGCCCACGCTTCCTTTGGTGACAGCTGAGGACATCTGGAACGTATAACACAAAGTCCAGAGCTGCCCATGCCTCCCCCCGACCCAGCTCAGAAGCTGGCTGCTGTGCCCCCACCATTTCCACTGCCTCTCTTGGCCTTCACCTCTCTGCTCCCCCATTCCACGGCCCCCCACACCCCATCTCATCGCCCATCCATTCCACTGCCCCTCAGTACCACCTAGCTGCACTGCCCCACCCCGCAGGAGACTCTCAGCAAAGTCTACTGTAGCACCAGGCACTTCCTTTCCAGAAAAATCGGCTTCTCTCCTAGAAAACATACTTTGAATTCCCCAGCCCGCGGCTGGGCTCCTCGAAGAGGCTGGAAGCCCTTCCCAATGGCTCTTCGGGCACCTACAGGAGAGACAAGGGGCCCAGACACTAAGGTTTGTGGGCCTCAGTGGGACCCAGTGAGAAAGGAAGCTGGGGAGATCCTGGGGGGCAAATGTCCAACTGTCTCGGGCTGGTTCCATCTGGGTCCTGTCTATTTCGATGGGTTTCGCTGCTCCCTGAAGCTGAAAGTATTAGAACTAACAAGATGTCAAAGACCAGCACTGTGACAGCCCAAGAAGCCACAGACACCATTTTCAGAGGATTTGCCACGGTCTCCCCTGCTCACATTATGCCCCAGGGATTCCTCTCCCCCTTCCCGCCCTGGACGCACACACAGGCACACCCCTGGGGCGAGCACAGCCTCCATGCTGGCCACCCCCCTCCCAGGGCAGTGTGACATAGTGGCTGCAGCCCCGGACTGGTCCCAGGGAAGTCCCGCAAGCCCCTGAGTGTCTGGGTCTTCATTTCCTCTGTTCAATGGGCTGATGTGGACCTCACCTACCCCGCATCGTACTTAAGAGGACGCAACAGGAAGCAACCTAATTCGTGGAAATAGCTTCCAGTCATGGAAATCTGGGTTTGCAGTCCAGCCCTGTCTTGAGGTCCCCTCTCACCTACTCCAGGCTCCTCTGTAAAATGGAGAGGTGCCCAGAGATCCGCTCTAAGTGTCTTCCGGTGGTACTTACCTGTTCTATGATGCCTACTGTTCTGATTCCGTAGCATACATGAAAGCCCCCAAAGACGGTTACCCCTGGGGAAAAGAGATCCATTGTCAACAGCACGTGGCTTTCTATCTGGTCTTGGAGAAACATTTATGTTAAACTCTGTGACAATTGGGGAGTAAGGAGACCAGCCTCCAAAAAGGCATGTCCCCCAGAGTCTGTCTGAACTTCCTCGTAGCTCCGATAAAGCTGTCTGTTAACTTTAGGAAGGCCCGCCAAAGCTGACAGCTATTTATGAAATCGTTTACCTTGGATGGTGTCAAAGCTCGCGGTGCAGACTGCAATCACGCATACATCCTGTTTGCATTGCTGTGGGCATATGTTTCCCAATACAGACCCGCTGGCAGGCTCTGGCTCAGAGGGAGGGTCATGCAGGGTCTGGGGCGGGAAGGGGCTCCAGAGCCCGCCCGCTGAGCACCAGCCTCCTCCCTCCGTCTTCTTGGAAGAGACATCCCGGCCTCCTGAGAGAGTAGCAGGGTCAGGACGGCTGGGATGAACTCTGGTCCGTGCTGGTGACCGTGCCTAGAACTATGCCCCCACTGGGAGGCTGATATCGTAGTGACCAGACACAGACCCAAGCAGAAATACCAAGAAGCAGCAGAGAAGGGAAAACCGTTAAAAGGCCAGACATTGAAGAGGCATCCCTTTCACACACGTGGTGGTACTGGACAAGCAGCATCTCTAACCTCCACCATGAACCACCTTGGCAAGGTCATCTCCAGGAGAACCTCTTCTTATGGTTCTTCCAGACAGAGCCTCACCAGCACACGTTACCCGTGGCCTTTTACCTTCTCGGCAGCCTTCGGAGCACAGCGTGTGTAGCTGTTCTTGTTTTGCAAAGGAGGAAACTGAAGTTCAGAGAGCTTGCGAGATTTGCCCAAGGTCAGGGAGCTCTTTCTTGGAGGCTGCTCAGACTCATCTCCTCCATTCAGCTCGGGGCCAGGAAGCTTTGCATGTCAGTCAAAGACAGAAACTCCCCGGCATAGCCCTGACCTTTGAGCTGAAGACCTTGGGAAGACAGGAGAGGACCTGGGACAGAGCACACAGCGAGACCCCAAACCTGACTGAAGGGAGGAACTAGGGGCCCCAAACAAGAATATTTGCAACCAGCGGGGCCTCAAGTTCAAGGCCAGGGGTTCTTAACAGAAAAGAGAATAGGGAGAGAAGAAGAGGAAAGGGAAGTCCTGGGAAAGGACTCTGACACACCCTAACCCCCATGCTCCTACCCATGGGGAAACTGAGGCCCAGAGTAGGAGGCAAGCACCCGAGCCAAGGTGTGATCTCCTGGGATCTCCTGGGAGGGTAGCGTGCATGTCACGAGTCACGAGCCTGGGAGGGTCGCATGCATGTCTGAATCACGAGCCTGCAGGAAGACTAACCCCTGCCCTCCTCCCAGCCAGAAATGACTCCTGGTTTGTCTTCTTCCTTCTTTTCCTATCTTGATGACTATGTTGCAGAACAAAGAGAACCAGAACGTCCACTTCCATTGTCATTGCCAGCCTCCCATACTTCAGGCCCTTTTGTTCATTTCTAACAGTGAGGAGAGGGCTTCTTCCCTGAGAAGCTGATGAGGAACAAGTGTCCTCTGCGTGCCACTCTCCCATCCCCTTTCCTGGGTGATGTCCCAGGTTCACTGACTTCCCAGCTCCGGCTTCTCTGTCCCATTTCCTCTTCTTTCCCATCCTGAAGCCCAATAGGAGGAGTGGGGAGGTGGGCAGGGAGGGGCCGAGTTACCAGTCCAAGACCAGCTCAAAGGGGTCCTCTCCCTACCTCCCCTTGTCTCTCTTGGGAGGCTAATGTGGAGAACTGGGGAGAAGGGCTGTTTTCTGGGATTCCACAGGCACACATGTGCACCTAAACAGGCCTGGGAGACGGGGAGTGGGAGGTGTGGGCATCAACCTAAGACAGAGCCTCCAGGAGCCCTGGGTGTGGAGACCCCGGGGCCAGCCCTAAGCCTGCCAGATGCAGGAGGACCTGAGGCCAGCGCTGACCACCCCACCTCCTCTAGTGGGATGAATCTCAGTGCTACAACCCCGCCCAAACTGCTGTGCGCACCAGGCAAGTTCCTGGGTCTCTCTGAGCCTGCTTCCTCCTCTGGATACTGAGTAGAATCTAGCAAACATTTAGCAAGTACTGTGCCAGGTGCAGTAGCAAGTGAGAGAAAACAGTTTCGTCCCAGGGGGCAGAAAGAGAGGGCTATTAATCAAATTATCACCCAAATCCACACAAGGATGCTAAAGGGGACAATAATAGTACCTCCTCCTAGGGGTGTTTTGTGGAAAGCATTAGATGGATCTAAGGACATAGAAGCCTTCAAGAAAGCACAGCGGGTACTATCCCAGCCCCACAGATGGCACCGTGCCGAGTGGAAGAATTGGAAGAACACGTTTCGTTCAAGCGCTTTAAAGCATTTTCCAAACCCAAGAGCTGGTCCAGGCTTCCCAGTAAGCCAGGGAAGTAGGCGCTTTATTTTCCCCAATTTCTTGAAGAGGCAACTGAAGCCCAGAGAGGTTAAGTGACCTCCTTTCAAAGGCCCCCAGTGAGGAGATCCAAGGCCTCAAACCCTGACAGGAGTCACCTTGGTTTTATAACCGCTCGGCGGTGAAAGGGAAGGGTTGCGAGCCTGAGCCCTGCGACGCGAGTGGGTGGGAAATTAGCCAGGTCTCTGCCAGCCAGGATGGGCTCCGGGACGGCTGCTCTCCCTCCCTGGGCCATTGTTGGCCAAGGCCAGCGAACTCGGGGGATCCCCCGCCGGGGTGGGGGGGTTGGCGGGGGAGGCTGCGCGTCCTTCCCTCCAGCCCACGCTCCCGCTCCCGCTTCCGGAGGTGTCTGGGCCAGTCTTCTCCCGAGCCCGCGGAACAGACAACCAGGGCCATCGGATGCACCCCCTTCCTGCCCCGGGCGCGCCCCGCGGGCAGCCAACCCCGACCCTGTAGCCGCGCACCTCCGCTTTCTCGGTTTCCCGCCGGGGCCCCGCGATCGCTTTACCGCGCGCCCCACCCACCATCCGCACCGCGCCGGGAGCCGCCACCCCCGCATTTCTCCCCGGCTCCCGGGCGACGGGGACAGAGACCCTGGAAACTGGAACTCAAGGGACTGAATGGCAAGCAAGATAGGGAACTGCGGAGAAGGGACACGGCGGGCTGAGGTTTCCGACGGGACCCGGGCTGCGGAGGGGTCTCCACCTCCCCCACCGGCTAAGCAATGTGGCTGCTTGGGGTGGGGGGAAGGGGAGAGTGGGGGCGGCTTCCCTGCCCTCCCCACCCCATCTAAAAGCCCCCACACAGCGCTCCCAGCGCCCCCCACCCCAGACCAGCCTCCAGACAACAGGGATTCTGCCCCCACCCCGCCCCACCCCCACCCCGCCCCACGCCCCCCACACTCCCAGGCGGACATGGGGTCCTTAGTGGGGCAGAGGGTGGGGCGCCGCTTTCAGTAAAGCGCCTCTGAGTCACGAGCCTGCAGGTCTGTAAAAGGACAATGAAATGAAAGACTTCCAAACTTTAGAGCCCGGCAGGAAAAGTGGTTCCTGTAGCCGTTCACCGGACACGTGGCCCGCATTGTTAATTGTGTCGGTGTCTTGGTCTCCTTCCCGCGTGCCTCCCCACCCAGCTCCGCGGGCCCAAGTGAAGGAGGAGCCGCCTCTCAGCTTGCTCAGGGCGGGAGAGAACATAGAGTCCCCGTGGGCTGTACAGCACTCTACAGTTTGTAAACCCTTCCTGCGTGGATTTTACTTGAACATCACATGAGTCAAACTGTCTGGGTTTGATTTCTGCCTCTGCCAGTCACCAGCGGGACGAACTGGATGAACTTGAACAACTTGCTTAAACTTCTCTGGGTTTAGTTTTCTGGTCTACACAGCTAGTACAAGAACTCACCTGGCTGAGTTATTGGGAGGAGTAAGTGGCTAATACCTGTATGGTGCTAGCTCCCCCGCGATTGAGCCATTGAGCCCCTGCTGTATCTAACGCAGAGCCCAGAACTTTCCAGACTTGGCCCCTCCCGGTATCAAAGGGGGAAAGAGGCTTAAGGCAGCACTTCTCAATTTACATGTGCACACGGCTCCCCGGGGGATCTGGCTAAAATGTGATTCTGATTCAGCAGGTCATGGGCAGGGCCTGAGATCCTGCAAGTCTGACCAACTTCCGGGCTCTGCTGCGAAGAAGTGAGGTCTTAGAGCAGTGGTTTGTAAACTTGACCCTGTGTGTCCCAATCACCTCAAAAGCTTGTTAAAACAGACTGCTGGGCCCCACCCCCAGAGTGTCTGATTCAGTAGGTCTGGGAGGAGGCCCCAGGATATGCATTTCTGACAGGTCTCCGGTGATAGTGATGTCACTGAGGACAGAGAGCCTCAGTTTTAGAACCTCTTGCCCCACAGATTTATAGCCACTACTAATGTCTAACGGTGGCGGGGGCGGGGGGGTGGAAGCTGGATAGTAGAAATCATTAAATAGCCAAGAACAGCTTCTCGTGCTTTGGGGATGAAAAACAAAGTCTGGGGTCGGGCCACCTGGGTGGCTCAGACTTTAAGTGTTTGCATTCAGCTGGAGTCATGATCCAAGGGTCCTGGAATCAAGTCCCAGGATCGAGCCCCACATGGGGTTCCCTGCTCGGCAGGGAGTCTGCTTCTCCCTCTGTCCCTCATCCTCTCTCTCTCTCTCAAATAAATAAAATCTTTACTATAAAATAAAAATAAAAACAAGAGAGACAAGGAAAGGCTGTCCTGACTTTTAAGGACAAAACAAAGGGAACCTCTGCAGCTTCATCTTCCTGTTTGGGATGCTTTCTCCCCAGACAACCAGGAGAACCGAGGGAAACCTGAGGGCGGCAGCAAGGCTCGCAAGGAGAGGACAGCCTTCACCAAGGAGCAGCTGCGGGAGCTTGAGGCCGAGTTTGCTCACCATAACTACCTGACCCGGCTCCGGAGATATGAGATTGCCGTGAACCTGGACCTCTCCGAGCGGCAGGTGCTGTCCGGGGTGGGGGTCCCCCCCCTCCTCTGGCCATCCTTCCTTCCCTCTGCTCTCTCAACCCCTCTCCCTTCCCACCACTCCTCCATGAACCTTCTCCTGTGTCTTCTCCCTCGGCCTCGTCCGGTGGTTCTCAAATGTGGCTCTACCTGAGAATCACTGGCAGAGAGATGAATAACACAGATGTCTGGCATTGGAGATTGTTTGCATTGATCTGGGATGAAGCCCAGACGTCTGCGTTTTTCACAGGGCCCCTAAGTGCAGCCAGGGTTGGAACCTCTGATCCGGTTATTCCCAAACTTGAATGTGCACTGGAATCACCTCAGGCCTTGTTTAAAATGTAGGTTCGAAGGGGCACCTGGCTGGCTCAGCCAGTGGAACAGGTGACTCTTGATCTTGGGGTCATGGGTTCAAGCCTCATGTTGGGTGTAGAGGTCACTTTAAAAATAAAAAACTCAAAAAAAAAAAAAAAAGGAAGAAGAGGAAGAAGAAAAAGAAAATGCAGATTCCATAACTCTGAAGACCGACTTTGTAGGAAGAATAAGTGGGCCTGGGAATATGCATTTCTAGTAAGTTCGCCAGGTGGTTCCTGGACACCTCTAAAAAAACTTCCTAGCCCCTTTGTTTGGGGCTTTCCCTCAGAGCATTCAACCCACACCCATGTAAAGTATTGTAATAATAATAATAATAATAAATATTTGATAGCAGCTTTCAGTTGATGAGGAGCTCTGCCAGAGTGCTTGGTTTAGAAAACTAAGACTCAGGGGCATCTAGGTGGCTCAGTGGCTTAAGAAAACTAAAACTCAGATCCTGCCTCTACCACTTCCTCGCCCTGTGACCTCTGGGACACGTCTCCTGACCTCTCCGGGTCTCAGGGTCATGACCCCACCTGGCAGGTAATGCTGAAGCGGAGATGAGAAAATATGTGGACCAGAGCTATCTAAACTGACAAGTGTTTTATGAATGTGCCTGTGGATGAGGTTGGCGAGCCTCTGCTCCCAGACCCTCGGGTAACAGAAGCTAGAGGGAGGAGGTGCTGGCACTGGAGGGGCGGGGCATATGAAAGGGGGTGGGGCCAAATGCCAAGGTGACTTTTAGACCCTGTCCCCAGACCAGCAGTCTTTCTGACACAAAGCTAGGGAAACACAAGACCGACCTCTGGGCAGATTGATGTGTCCTCCCTTTTGTCTGCATTCCTGGTGTCTTTGGAGGGGTGGAGCAGGACAAGCGGAGGTTCAAGCTGGGGTCCGTGGAAGGCAACCTTCTTCCTTGAGCGTCAATGTGGAAGGTAGTTACACCTCCCTTGAAGTGACCAGGTTCCTTTGCTTCCTCTGTCAGGTCAAAGTGTGGTTCCAGAACCGAAGGATGAAGTGGAAGCGTGTGAAAGGGGGTCAGCCTATCTCACCCAATGGGCAGGACCCCGAGGATGGGGACTCTGCTGCCTCTCCAAGTTCAGAGTGAGATTCTCCACAGAGAAAGAAAGACTGAGGACCGAGCCCCCTACCTAACTACCCGCACCCCTGTCTCACCCCAGTCCCACCTTCACCTTTTCCCACCCACCCCAGGGCAACCTCTCTACATCTTGCAATGACTCTTAAGCACGAAGCTATCCAGCATCCCTGGGAGCCTGGAAGTTTCCCAGAAAGTTCTATCCAGTTTTGCTCTGTCTTAGCAGCCGCTTCCCCGAGGCCGTTGCTTCTCACCAGTTCTCATGGAATCATACAGCAGCCCGACTGGACCCATGCAAATCTGGGGAACAGCTCCAGGCACACTGCTGCTCGGGGTGTCTCGGCTGCTGCCCCCTCTGCTGCTACCATCTCCCTCCAACACCATCGAGCCCTCCTTCAGGCCTGGATACCACCTGATCTGCTGGGAGAGGAGCCTTGGGACCAGCTAGTGACCTGGGAAAGCAAATGCTCCAAAGGAAGGAAATGACTAGAACCCACCTACACACACACTCTAGACCACCCTTCCTTTCTGGGTTCTGTATCTGAGGCTTTGGGGAGTCCTCAGGTGTCCCAAAACCCCAGGGAGAATCAGTATGAGGAGAGTTGAGAAGAGAAACTCAGCTGCTGCCCATCAGACACCCAGTCCAAAGTTGTTGGCTCAGTGAGTAAGTTTGTACCACGGGATGGAGGAAGACTGTCGGAGAAACAGCTGGTGGTGGGTGGTCCCCATGCGGGCCTGTTCACATGGGCTTGAATGCATATCTGAGAACAGACCCAGGACAGCTCCTGCCTCTTCGGAGTCAAATTGGGGACACAGCTAGGACTGCTGAGCTGCGCCCCTGAGCCACGGAACAGCTGTTCTTCTTAAGGCCACAGTTTGGGGATTGAACACCTATCCAGATGCTCGCATTATTGAGTTGAGGGCTGGAAAGTGTTCCCCATGTTCCGAGGATGAAGAGATCGCACTAAGCCCCGTGAGTGACGGCCTGGAAATGTGGAACCTTGCCGTGGAAGTAACCTGTGCTTTCAACAGACTCTGTCTGCAAATGGAAAAAAAAAAAAAAAAAAAAAAAAACCAATCCCTCTTTCTCCACGGGATGCATCTGAGCCCTTCCAGTGTGTTCCATGATTGCTGTTAGGACGGGAGGAGCTGCTAAGTTTATGTACAGGGACCGCCCAGATCTTTTGGGGTAATGCTCCAGGACATATGGCCAGACAGGCTGAGGTGACCTGAGCCTTGGAGAGAGACCCCCGTTGGCCTCAGTGCTGTGTCTCCTGATACCAACTGGGGTTGCAGAGGGAGGTCAGCAAGAGTTTGGAGCTCTTGTATGTAGATTCAGTCACTCAGATGTAAAAAGAACCCCAGGTCCCCATCCTAAAAGGACAACAGCTCTGGAAAACGATTGCCAAATGAGATGGCTGGTTAGAGCACATGTCATTTTTTTTCTAAAGCATATTTCATATATTTTCTTAAGATTATGTCAAGTTAACGGTGCAAGGTTAATTCACTTAGTAAGAAAACTCTTGGAGAAATAAAATCAATAGAAGAGGATAGTTCTCGGGCCTTTTTCTTTGCAGAGCTAAGAACCGCATTCTCTCTGTGTGCAGCCCTCTGAGGTTCGTGGGATGATCATCTGGACGATGTCTAAAAACAAAGAAAAAAAGGGAAGGAATCATTTGGACCAAGGTATCCCCCTTTAGGCTCTTCAAAATGTGGGGGTGCAAACATTATCATTGGAAAAACTATGTTGTTCTCCCTTTGCAATTGTGTTGTGCTTCTTTCCCCTTATAAAATGTTAGCTGTCGGGTTGCCTCACCTACGGCTTATCAAATCACTAAAGTTCTATAAACAGAAGATGAATTCTTTTGTTAATAAAAGAATCTTGACCATAAACTAACCACCCCTAATTGAGGGGTAGTGGGAGGCAGAGGAAGAGGGAGAGAGACAATCTCAAACAGACTCTCACACCGAGCACAGAGCTTGACGCGGGGCTCGATCTTGTGACCCTGAGATCATGACCTGAGCCAAAATCAAAAATCAGATGCTCAATAGACTGAGTCACCCAGGTGCCGCCCCCATCCCCGCCTAATTTTAAAGTTCAGAATTTGGAGGTTTTGTGGTCTCAGAATAGAACAGTACCCACAAATAGTAATAAAAAATAAAAAAGAAGAAATGTCCTCAATCCTATGTCTTTTTAATTTAAAAAGATTGGTCTCACCAAGATGTTAGCCACGGACAAAATAGAACTGGCTACAGAGTGGGGAGGGAGGGAGCCAAGAGAGGAGACCAGGCCAGGATTCGGCCTCGAGGCAGTCTGGGCACAGCGTGGGCACTGACCGGAAATGACATCATCAGGAGCTGGCAGAGGAAAACAGACCCACAAAATCAAGGTGCTAAAGAGAAGGTTCAGGTTCAAAGACAAGCAAAACAGACACCTCGAGCATTCCAACACTCTGTCTTAACTCTACTCCCCTGGCTTCAGAGGATATCGGTCTCTCCTGCTTTTTTTCCTTGTCTATCCAGAATATTCCTTCTCTGTCTTCCATGCTTTTGCCCCCACTGCTAGTTCCCGAATTTCTGCCTTCTTCCTACTGCCTTCCGCACTCTTCACGCTCTGCCCAGATGATTCCATCTACCTACATGTTTTTTATTGGGGTAAAATATGCATAACGTAGAATTTTAACCATCTTTAAGCATACAGCTCTGTGTCGTTAAGTACTGTCCCACTGTTGTACAACTATGGTCACTATCCCTTTCCAGAACTTTTTCGTCTTCCCAAACTGAAACGCTGTACCCATGGAGAGAGAACTCCTCCTCCCCTCCTTCCTTCCCTCCACCTACATTCATACACCGTTTACTCTGCACTGTGTTGGGCACTATTCTAAGTGCTCTACATAACAATCCCAAGAGTGAGTACCAGAATTCCTGTTTTACTGATGAGGTGACCAAGGCAAGGGAAAAGTTGAGTAAACCACCGAGGTTTTACAGCTGGTTAGTGGTTGTGGTAGAGCATACAATCGGGCCCAACAACTTCCTCCTTTCTCCACTGGGGCAATATGGCTCCTTGATCATTGCCATGTGCTGTATCTCCCATGGGAGGAGTGTACTTCCCCACTTCACTGACCCCAGGCTTGTCCATGTGGTTGGCTTTGGCCAATAGAATGTGACTAGAAGAGCCGAGCGCTCCAGCTAGCGAAAGTTTTAGAGTCCTCATGTCTCTGCCATGGCGCTTTTCCCTCTGCACAAGGCTGGGATGAGGATTCCACCATGAGCCTGCGATCCGGAATGAGAAAGATGTGGAACAAAGCCAAAACCAAACCCACAACCTTCATGTGTATCAGTGAGGACAGAGAAGTTTGCCGTAAGCCGTTAGATGTGGGGATCATTTGTTACTGCTGCCCCACTGTGTGAACACTGATCGCCAGTGATAGAGCTGGGATTTGAATCCAGGCATTCTGGCCCCAGCCCAAACCTCCCCACCCAGGACCTGGGAGCTTAAGTTTTCATATTCCGCTCCCTACTGCTCCTACCACCTGGGTGACTACAGGCATCTCAAACTCAAAATATGTAAGGGAAAATCTCCATTACCCCGAGATTCTAAACCTCATATTCCGTATTCTGAATCCTCTATTATTAGCTGGTGACACAACAACCTACCCATTCATGCATCCTGGAGACTGAGGACACATTGTTGATACTGTTTGCATCTCAGAGCCAATCAATTACCAGGTTTTGCTCATTTCACTTCCTGTGCAGGTTCTCCTCATTCCCCCTGTGATCTTTGTCCAGACTGTCAACATCTTTCACTTGAATGAAACCCCCCAGGAGCTCTCCTTCCTTCTGATCTGAGACTCTGCAAAGTCCATCCCCTAAAATAGTCACATGCGCGCGCGCGCGCATACACACACACACACACACAATCCAACTTTGATCAACCCAGATTTAAAATCGGTCAATGGCATCCCATCATCTACAAAATAAAGTTCAAAACTCCTCGCCGGACTCCAAAATTCCCCTGCCCTCGTCCCTGCCTACCTCTACCACTTTGTCTCACCACCCCGGCCACACAATTCTGTGCTCCAGCAACACCAAACCACTCACCCTTCTGCATACACACACGGGCCCCCATGTGATTTCTCTCCTACATTCCTGGTTCTTTCCCTCTCCAAGGACTTAGGCATCTAGGAGCACTTGAAGGGACTCCTGGAAAGGAACACAGAGCACATTTTAATGTACGAATATGACCCAACTAATTTTCAACATCAAGCAGCAACATTAATTTCTAAAACCAATAGGAAAAAAAGTCTCTTTCAATGTAAGAAGTTAAATTCCCCCAATAAACACAGTGAAGAACTCTGTTGTGGGGAGTCTCATGGAGAAACGAGAGGCGCACACACACGTCCATCAAATGTTTTCTGGTTTCTCTGGAGCAGTCCCGGCGCTCCTCCCATGCTGCAGCACCGGCATCTCGTTGACCAGCGAACGGTAGCTAGAACAGGCCGCTCCTCAAATGAGTGAGAATCCTCTGCCTCATCTTGGGTGCCAAGCTGTACGAAAGAAGCAAGACCACCCACTGATGACTCCCCGATGTGAACCAGTGATGGTGACACAGGGGGGGCTTGGTAGGAATCCAAAGAGCCAAGAATTCCCATATCGTAACTTTTCAGTAATGGGTTTCTCCATCCTTGAGAGAGCATCAAGGACAAGCAGGTGTGCGACTGCCCTGCAGAGAGAGGCAGAGAGGAAGCGAAGCGAATAGGGGATCCATTTCCCGGTAAAAGGGCCTCGGTGGGGCTCAGGGCTTCAGAAATCTACCTGCCAGGGCTGAGGGCCTGGGAAGAATGCATGCATTTCTCATGGCTCCTCTAGTCAAAGAAAAGAATGGGTGTCTAGCAAAGGTCTGTGTATTCCAATTTGAATCCCTAAAGCATCCTAGTTCCAGTAACCAGAAGAGCTCAGGGTGGGTGGCTTTCTTTCCTTGCCTTTAAAGCTATATATTCTCCACCAGCTAATCCCGTATAGTTACCAGCACAGCAATTGCCAATCACATCAGCTCTTGGCCACCATGGCTCTGGGCTGTCACCATGTTCCTTCTCTTCCTGGTTGTACCCCTTCAGTCCCCTTCACTGTAAATCCTGAACAGACACCTTCAAAAATACCTTGACACCCTTCTTCTACTACCACATCCTCCCCAGGCCGCTCCTACCCTTTGATCTCTGTCTTCCCACCTGTGTTTCTTCCTTGACGGCTAGTGCCATAATTTATAATTCTTGTCTTTGTTGTTTGCGTGTTCATTTGTGGTCTGATCTCCAAGCTAGAGGAGGAAAAGGGGGTTGTGTTTCCCTGACTGTTTTCCTTCCAGATGATAGCGTGATGTCCAGTACACAGTAAGTGCTCAAAAAATAA
This sequence comes from Mustela putorius furo, assembly GCF_011764305.1. Taxonomy (NCBI): domain Eukaryota; kingdom Metazoa; phylum Chordata; class Mammalia; order Carnivora; family Mustelidae; genus Mustela; species Mustela putorius. Next base: position 2,144,459 of record NW_025421399.1, on the reverse strand, counting down.
TTATTGCACTGGATGTCCATCCATGTGCATGGACGGACCCATAGACGGATGGATGGAAGAGGGAATTGCTAGCCTATTGGCATCGCCTGGCTTCCCAGCTTGCAATCCCATTGCTGGCCACATAGCCCACGACGTAGGGGAGGCTGTGGTCCAAAAGCCGGTTAGACTGGATGACTTGATGCCATCCAGGTCTCTTGAGTCCACCAGGTCCACCATGCCACGCCGAAAGAGAGACACTGGCCACCCATCCTGTTTCTGTGGCCCAAGGAAATGATCTCTGATTCTGGCCAAAGGACCAAGATTCTCTGTCACTCACTCCCCCACTCCCAGCCCTGAGTCCTGACTGAATTCTAAAGGAACATCTCCCTTTTGACCTGAAGTTGGCACAAAAGCAGGATCACGGCCTGGCCCCTGATGACAGCAAGCTCAGAGGCACGCCTGATAAGAGCCTTGAGCAATTCACGCTGAATTTCTGAGGGTGATGTTTAATAGCTTGAAGGTGACATCAGGGTCGGGACTAATATCCGATTGAACAGAAAGAGACATGACCTAACTCGTCTCTCACCGTGGGCCTGGCTGCAAGAGCTTCTCTTTCTTTATTAATTTCCTAACCGGAGCTGCTGGCTCAGGACTCCAGCCTGTCCCCGGAGCTGGGGCCCATGGCTGGGCTTAACTCCAGCATTATTGGGAAGGCAGCAGGCTCAGCTGGGTCTGCGGGCCCCCCCTGAAGAGCTGTGCTCATCTGGGCCAGAAATCCCCCCGTGGTGGGATTTCTCCACCATCCTGCAGACTGACCACGCTCTGAGAAAATCCAGGAGGGCAAACTCCCCAGTCTCTACAGAGTCCCTCGCGGTGTAAAAGAAAACGTGCTGGAGACTTCCGTCAAGCTGCAGGCTTCCCCAGTGGCTGAAAAGGATGGGTTTATTTGTGTTTTTAAAAGTGATTTAAAACCGGTTTTCCAGGAACACAAATCCTGTCTAAAGCACCCAGCACACCTGGCTAGAGAGCGGAGCGGGCCGCCTGCCTCTGGGCCCTTGCTCCTTTCACATTGCTTTCCTTTCCTGCCCTCTGCATTGCTGGAGGAGGAATCCCTTCCTCAGACCCCCTTCCCTCCTCTGCACCCCCACCCCCCACCACCACGGGCTGCAGAGACTAACACACTGAATTCAGCTCCCACACGGACTCTGCTACTGCCTGGCTGTGTGACTTTCATGAAGTGGCTTCACGTCTCTGAGCCTCGTTTTCTCATCCCAGAACTTGTGCATGAAAACATCTGCTGAAAAGTGCTTCTATAGAGATGGTGTTTTACTCACCGGTTGATGGGAGGGTTGAGTGACTTCATTCATTCATTCATTCATTCATTCCATGAAAACATTTCTTGAGGGCCAATTATGTGCAAAGTCCTGGGCATGGTGAGTGGAGATGAGGTAGCCTGTCCCCAGAACAATGGGGTCAGGTCTACAGAGAACCTAGCACAGGGCCTGGTTCAGAGAGACTCTTCTGTCTCTTGTCTTTCTGTTCTGTACCCCACCCTGTCTGTCTCTTCTCTCTCTCTCTCTCTCACACACACACACACACACATACACTATGTTCTCGACAGTTTTCTTCTTCTACAGGAAGGCTGCAACCCAGTGACAACAAAGTACAAAATAGAGAGAAGGAGGCCTGTGTCTTGGGCTCTGCTCTGCTCTCCTACTTGTTTGCCGTGTGACTTTAAGCAAGCCATGTACCCTCTAGGGGCCAATTTCCTGAGCATTCTAAGAGCCTGCTCTGCCTTGAGTTCAAAGGATGAACAGACACTTGGGGCAAAATGTTTCCAAAGCACGAAGCTGTCCAGATAAGAAGCCCTGCTGAGAAGACCCAGGGGATAGTGATGGAGGTCAAGGGCGTGGAAGATGCCGGCTCCATGTTCGCCTTGGATTTGCTGACCCAGCGCAAAGCCCTGTCCACTTCCATACTGTGACTGCAAACATCCCCTGCCCCCCGTCCAAGTGCACCTTGCGCTCGTGATTCAGCTATTGAAGCACTGCCCACACCCGCAGCCAATACACATACAGTCCCCACGGGAGGCCATCCTGAGGACTTGACCCAGTGGCCTGGCACCTGGAGAGGAGCAGCCTCTCGGTAGGTGTCCCCGGGAGGGAATCAGAAAGTGGACACCCAGGGCAGGGCCGGCCCGCATTCTTGGAAGTCTTTCAGTAGCTCTTGGTCCCGGGTCCTCCCCCTCGCCAGCCACTCTCCCTTGGTTCTGTCCAGGCTCAGCATTGCCTCCCAGGACCCCTGTGCCCTCCCCAGAATGCCCAACCTGCGAAAGATGTCAAGCAGCAAAAACCAAGGACTACTTCCCTGAAGGCCGCCCCCACAGGCCGGCAAGTCCCCCCCAGAAGGGGAGGCCAAGGGCTCAAGGCTGCGTTTCTTCCAAGAGAGGGTGGGGACGCCCAGCCCCCTTCAAATGCTTTCTCGTCCACCGCCACTACCCTGTCAATGTTTTCCTCACCCACCTCTTCCCTGAAAGACCTGAGGAGAAGCTCTTCCAGGGCGTGGAGGAGGGGGGCCCAGAGGACTGCTGGGAGGCTGGGGGGTCCCCTCGGCCCGGACCGAGCTCTTTCTGCTCAAGAATTTGTGGCCCTTCTGGGGGATACAGCGCCTTCATCCCCCAAATCCCCTTTGCGCGTCCCCTGACGGATCTCTGTGGAGCAGATGCCTGGGCAGCGAGGAGGACACAATGCCCCTCTTTGTTGGGGGGATCTGGGCCGGCAGTCAGGAGAGGAAATTAGACAGCGCTCCTGACAGCAGGCTCTGTCTGGGGTGTCTGTGAAATATGGGTCAGAGGGGCTCCTTCCCAAGACCCGTTCCTGGTTGTCGACCATCCCCACCCCCACTTTGGGCAGAGAGGACACCGCCTGTTTGGAGAGAGATGATATATGACACCCAGCTTCCTTCCCTCCTCCCCTGAGGGGCTTAAGGGAGCTCGGAGGGCTCCAGGGAGCTCAATTCTGGTCTTGGGAGGTGTGGATGAACGCGCGTGTGTGCGTACGCAAGCATGGTGTGTGTGTGTGTACGTGTGTACAGGTGCGTGAGTGTGTACACCATATGTATGGTTCTCTGTGTGTGAATGTGTGTCTGTTCACGCCACAGCCATCAGAAAGAGTTCAAAATGCTATTCCTTCCCCACCAAAACCAACTGAACAAACAGAATGCTGCCCAAGATGGCCTCTGCCCACACCAGCACGAGGGCCTTCAGGACCAAGGGATTCAACAGACTTATTTAGAGAGTCGTGCTCTGAGGAGAGGGGAGCCGCTTACGGAGCGCAGGCCCTCGGACCGCTTCCTCCCAGCGGCCACCTCACACAGAGGAGCTGTTTTCAGGACGAGCATGGCTCCCGCCTCACTGAGGCTCTGGGGAGCCTCCTAATCCAGCCACAACCTCCAGAGCCTCCAGTGGCCCCTGAGCCATTTGTCTTCGAAGGAGGAAATGGCAGGATGTTCCCACCCACCCACCTCCTTTGTGGCCGGCCAGGCCTCCACATCTGGGCCGCAGCTGGCGGCGGAGCTGCCCTTCCAGGCCCGCTCTCTCCAAATGACAAGAAGACAGAGAGCTGTCAGCGGAAAGCGCCCCAACCCCTTGGCCCACTGGGAGCCATAAAAGATGCGCCTCAGTTTCCTTGACTGTAAGACCAAGAGGAAGGGCAGCCCTGCCTTCTGAAAGGTCTGTTGGGAGAAGTGACGACTTCTAGAGTGTAGAGGCATTCGGTAAACTTTAAAGGGCTGTCCGAAGGTTCGTGACTCGTATGCATCCAACAAATGTTCTCCAGGCCTGCGTTACCAGTGACCCTTGGGATAGGCACTATGACAGAGGAGGGAAAAGAGCATTTTTTACATCAGAGCCAATGAAGTCCCTTCACAGTCACTGTCTGTTAAGGCGGGTGAGTGATTATGGCCATTATGCAGATGAGGAAACCAAGTTCTAAGAGTTGGAGCGACTTAGCCCAAGGTCGCACAGCTATCCTGTGTGGGAAGTGATGGCACCTTGCCTTATGCCCCTTGGGGCTGCTGTGTGGGACTCAGAGAAGTCAACTCTAGTGAGCCAGGTTGCTGGATGAAACTGGGCACGGCCTGGGATGGAAAATGGAACTGGCGTGAGGTCACACACAGGGGAACCCTGGGCTCAAGTTAATTATTCTCATGTCCCAACCAGTTTCGGAGACTTATTACTTACCTCCCTCTTCCCCTGTCTGTGAGGAGGTAGGTCTTTGGAGGAAGATTCCATGCTTGGCCTGCTCTACCATTCTGCCCTGAAGGAGCCTGGAGCCTCACCCAGGAAGGAATCTCGCCCAGGAAGACTCCAGAAGGCTAAGTGACACAGGGAAGGTGTTCTGTGATGCAGCGGAAAGAATCTGGCCTTTAGAATCAAACTGATCTGGTCTGAGTCCTGGCTTACCTCTTCCTAGTGTGGGAGTTTGGCCAAGCCATGCTTTTTTCTGAGCCTCAGTTTCCCCTGAAGTGAGACTCATCCTTGTCTCTGAAGGGCTGGGAAGGTTAAATGAGTTAACATGTATGAAAGAGCCCAGCCCGGAGCCTGGGGCTCATCAGGGCTTAGGGAGAGCAGATTGCCCTCCTCTTCCCCCAGAGAAGTGACGTAGAACGTAGAAGACTAGGGAGTCCGGGGGAGGAGACAGGTGAAAAGTGAGACCCTGTCAGTTCTGGCAACCGGGGAGGGAGGCCCTGAGAAACAGAGTAAAGCTTCAGGGAGACAGGTCTAGAAAAGAGGGCGGAAAAGATGTCCGACACCCAGCTGCGGGCCACCGGCAGAAGCAGAGAGCGCAGCTTCCTCCCCATTGAAGGAAGGCTATGAACAAACCCACCAAGCAGCAGAGACAAGATCGCGGAGACCACCTCATCCAGCTCCTTTGACCCACGGGGAAACTGAGGCCCACAGAGAAGGAGCTAGTTTAGGGTCATACAAGGCACTTATAACAGACTCCTGACTCCCTCCAGGACTCAGTTCACCTCCCAGGAGGCCTGGGTGCGGCCTGGGGAGATGACCGGCTCCCATCAGTTGGAGGTCAGGAGAGGGAGAGCTGGACCGGAGACAGCAGCCAAAGCCTGGGCTCCCCCCGCTTCAGACCAGGACCCGATGTCCTCTCGACAGGTCAGATCTGCCAGCAGAAGCCAGCTGGCCAGCCCTGGAGGTCCCTATCTGTCTAGACTGCTTGTTGGCCCATCCCACCAAGAAACTCCACTCAAGGGGGCCGGGACGGGCAAGATGGCCTCGGAGGTCCCCGACAGCTCCGGAAGTCTGCACACACAGTCTCTGGAAGACTGAGAGGTGTTGTCTCTGCAGAAAAGCCGTCGGACATTTCCATGTGACGGTGACACAAACCATTCCTTCCTCCATAATCACCCTTCCTGCAGCGCTGGCCCAGGGCAGACAGCCTGCCGTGCATGGGCTTTATTTTCAAATCCCTCTTGCTCTTTCTTTTCTCTTTTTTCTTTCTTTCTTTTTTTTTTTAATATCCCTGCAAATGCCTGAACACCCAGGCAGAGGAAAGCACTCAGATCTGTCCTTGAGTGTGCTGGCGGTGATGTGATGGCTCAGATGGGACCCTCCGAGCTCTGTGGCAGAAACAAACTCCCTGCTGATGTCATTTAAAAGAATAACCCCCCAATTTTCTCATCTCCCTTCGCTGGATACACCTTATCAAATGACAGAAGAAGCCAGTGTTTGGTTAAATGGTTCAGAGGTTAATACTCAACAGATGGGAGATTTTCTTTTTCCTTCCTTCCCTGCCCCACCCCCCTCCAGGAGATCTTGTCTGCTGTCCTTGCTGGATATATGAGGTTAGAGGAACCAAGGGCAATCTTCCCATCATGCCCTTCGAGGGAGCCCAAGTCCCCTCCAGCTGCCACTGGCCCTCACGGATGTCTCAGGCTGTGTCCACAGCCTCCGTGGGATCTCACTGCCAGCCAGGCAGGACTGTCTACAAGGCAAGCTACCTTCGTGGGGCACAGGCAGCAAACAAACACTGTTCTCCTGGTTTAGAAAATATTTTGTCCGGTGTAGGTGCAAGCAGGAAGAGAGAACACTTACCTTCTGCACGTGGTTGGGCCACAAGCCTGCTGGGGGACAGTCAGCAACTCTCTGGCCCTCTGTGCACCCCAGCACTCCTTCTAAAAGAAAGAAAAAGAGACTTTTCTTCCCGGCTTCCCTGAAGCAGCGGGAGGATAAAAGAGCCTCCACACGCCCTGTTTAGGGCCACATCCTTGCAGAAGCAGTCCCTGGAACAAGTCTTCAAGGGCACATGGTTTATTGAGGGGAGGAAATGGCCAGGAAACGCCAGTAGGGACGTGGGGACTGGGGCAGGGAAGGAAAAGAGGTCAGTGAAGGGGTTGTCATAGCTAGTTACCTGCGCTGGGCAATCAGGACATAGGGAGCTAGAAGACACACAACGCGGTCCAGTGTGGTCCTGTTGGCCACGTGATGACTCCTGGGTGTTTGAACCGTGCCTAAGTCTGCATCAGGATGCACTCACTGTGTGTTGGGGGCCTAGGGGGCTCAGTTGGTTAAGCATCTGCCTTCAGCTTGGGTCATGGTCCCAGGGTCCTGGGATCGAGGCTCCTGTTTGGCAAGAAGCCTGTTTCTCCCTCTCCCACTCCCCCTGCTTGTGTTTCTTCTCTTCGCTGTGTCTCTCTCTGTCAAATAAATAAATAAAATCTTAAAAAAAAAAAAAAGAAAGAAAGAAAAGCTGTGTGAAATACACACTTACTCAAAGATTTAATGTGAAAACAGGAACAAGGATTTAATATGAAAACAAGGAAAAAAGATTTAATATGAAAACAATACCTTGGGGCGCCTGGGTGGCTCAGTGGGTTAAGCCACTGCCTTCGGCTCAGGTCATGCTCTCAGGGTCCTGGGATCGAGTTCCGCATTGGGCTCTCTGCTCGGCAGGGAGCCTGCTTCCCTCTCTCTCTCTCTCTGCCTGCCTCTACGTCTACTTGTGATTTCTCTCTGTCAAATAAATTTAAAAGAAAAAAGAAAACAATACCTAATATATCACTGAGTCTGTTTTACTGTTTACACATCAAAACGATAATATTTTAGATATATTGGGTTCAATAAAATAAATTATGAAAGTTAATTTTACCAGTTCAGCTTTGCCTTTTTTTGACATGACTACTAGACGGTTTAGAATTATGCATGGCTCTACTTCTGGTGCTCAGAGCTGGTACAGACCACGCCACGGGGCTATCCCCCATGAACTCCCATTCAGAGCTGTTTCTAAAAATAGTAATAAATCTAATAAGAATGTCAAAACGCATATGATAACTGTAGTTAACACTATTGTATGGTGTATTTGAAAGGTGCTAAGAGAGTAGGTCCTAGAAGTTCTCGTCACAAGGAAAAAAAAAGGTTTTTTAAAAGATTTCTTAGGGCACCTGGGTGGCTCAGTGGGTTAAAGCCTCTGCCTTTGGCTCAGGTCATGATCCCAGGGTCCTGGGATCGAGGCCCATATCGGGCTCTCTTCTCAGCGGGGAGTCTGCTTCCTCCTCTCTCTCTGCCTGCCTCTCTGCCTACTTGTGATCTCTGTCTGTCAAATACATTAAAAAATAATAATAATAAAAAATAAAATCTTGGGGCACCTGAGTGGCTCAGTCGGTTAAGCCTCTGCCTTCAGCTCAGGTCATGATCCCAGGATCCTGGGATCGAGCCCCACATCAGGCTCTCTGCTCAGCAGGGAGCCTGCTTCCTCCTCTCTCTCTGCCTGCCTCTCTGCCTACTTGTGATCTCTCTTTCAAATAAATAAATAAAATCTTTAAAAAAATTAAAAAAAATAAAATCTTAAAGATTTCTTTATAAGAGAGAGACAGTGTGAGCAGTGGGAGGGGCAGAGGGAGAGGGACAAGCAGACTCCCTGCTGAGCACAAAGCCCCATGGGGGGCTCAATCCCAGGACGCTGAGTTCATGACCTGAGCCAACACCAATAGTTGATGCTTAACCAACTAGGCCACCTAGGCATCCCCAAAATATTTTTTCTTTCTTTTTTTTTTTTATACAAGATGCTGGGCATTAACTAAATTTCTTGTGGTGATCATTTCGCAATATATGTAAGTCGAGCTATTATGTTGTACACGTTAAACAGTGCTGGGGGTCAATTATATCTCAATAAAACAGAAAGATTAAAAAAAGAACATCAACATTCATCAAATGCTCCCTCTGGGTCAGGTGCTGTGCCTCGTTTCACTTAATTGTCACAGTAACACCACGAAAAAGATGTAACCATGATCCCCATTTTGCAGATCAGTATACCGAGGCACAGGGTGACAAGGGATGGACACGTGGCACCCAAGGGGTGGGGTGGGCATCAAAGCCAGCTGTATGAGACCCCAGCTCGGGACAGTTGTACTAGGCCACCCCAACACACATGGACCCTAGCCCCAGAGTGACTGGGGCCACGAGGCTTTTACCTTTCATGAAACGAAGTGCTGGGGTATGTTTAAGAACCCAGGATTCTGGGGCACCTGGGTGGCTCAGTGGGTCAAAGCCTCTGCCTTCCGCTCAGGTCATGATCCCGGGATCCTGGGATCCAGCCCCGCATCAGGCTCTCCGCTCAGCAGGGAGCCTGCTTCCTCCTCTCTCTCTCTGCCTGCCCCTCTGCCTACTTGTAATCTCTGTCAAATAAATAAATAAAATCTTAAAAAAAAAAAAAAAAAAAAAAAAAACCCAGGATTCTGAAAGCATCACATCCGTGTTCTACTGCCGGAGATTTTCTGTGGCCAGACCCGAAGATGTGAGGTCTGAAAGAAAAGAGGCGGGTGTTCCTAGAAAGCAGTATGTAGGCAACAAAAATGCTCAGAGAAATGCAACATCCTTCCCTTCACCTGCCTTCCCTTAGCTGAGGCTGGAGGCCGGTTTCCTGGGGTGACTATGTGGTCATCAGTGGACACTCCCGTTGCCATCCTGGGGTTAATCTTACAGCCACCGAATTCCAGGAACAGAGTCGGAGCCCAGTGGAACTGTGAGGTGTTGCTGATTGATCCCTGAGAGTCACTAGATCTTCTTTGAAGCTGGCTGGCCAACTTGAGCTCCGTGATCTTGGGTCCAGTAACCTCGCCTTTCTGGTTCTCTCTGACTTCTCTATAAAATCAGGTCCCTTCCCCCTGGCTCCATGAGTCTTCAAGGATGACCCCCCCACAGTCCTTACCCAATTCCTTCCTCTCCTCCTCTTCCCCCTCTTCCTCCTTGGGGTAACACCCCTCAATCCAGGACCGCAAAGGGAAGTGAGAAGGCTGTTCCTAAGCCCCTCACCCCAACTCCACAAGCCCCACAGCGCCCCCGCAGATTTAAGGTGTTGGAGACAAGCCCTGAGATAACACTTCTGGGGAACAGAGACCCAAACATGAGCAGGGGCCACACACAGCACAATGGCCAAGCAGAGACCAACCCATCCTTCCCACCCTGGCTCCCAAGTCAGCTGTTGTAATCTCCCTACAGAACATTAGCGGATCAGTAACCAAGGGGACACCATGCTGCCTGAAGACCAAAACTCATCAAGAGCCCCCTCCCCGCCCAGTCCCTTTTGGACCAAATCAATACACTTTTATAAAACATCTGCCGTGTGCCAGACTTTAGCCCCTGAAGCTGAACACAGCCCAGACCCTGCCCTTGGAGGCTTCCCAGCTACGGAGGAAGGAGACACAGGGCAGAGATCTCTAACACAAGTGACAGCAGGTGCAGGAGAACAGCTGTGCTTTGGGAGTCGAAACACCTGGCTTCCAGTCCCAATTCCACCATCTACCTTTGCAGGAGGCATAAGTGTCAGACCACAAACTTCAGAAGCGTAGAACGAAAGCTGTGTTTTCTAGAACTCAACTGTCTCTCTTCAGACTTGATCCTGACGGGCTGCAGAGAATGGTAACTTCAGTGTTTCTGTTTTCTTCCCCATGTGCCCAGGGTTTGTGCCACAGAGTCAGTTTCTTACCCAGAGATATGGGGGGCGGGGGGTGTATGTGGATTTCAAGTGCTCGGTCTTCCCGGGGACTTGATGGGAGGCCCATTCTCTAGTCCTTGCTGTGCCCATGGCAGTCTGGGGCCCTGGGATCTCTCATCTCTGTGTCCATGGGCTTCCCAGTCTACCTACAACAGCCAGCCTTCTGCCTGGGGCTCAACCTTTTGCACCTGCCACACTGTCAAGAAGTTGTTGTTTTAAAAAACGGGCATTAGAGGGGCACCTAAGTGGCACAGTCGGGATCCAAGTCTTGATTTTGACTCAGGTCACGATCCCTGGGTCGTGGAATAGAGCCCTGTTTCGGGCTCCATGCTCAGTAGGGAGTCTGCCTCTCCTTCTACTCCTCCTCTCTGCTCGTGATCTCTCTTATGCTCTCTCTCAAATAAATAAATAAGTAAAATCTTTAAATAAAAATAAAAAGTGAGGGCGCCTGGGTGGCTCAGTGGGTTAAGCCGCTGCCTTCGGCTCAGGTCATGATCTCAGGGTCCTGGGATCGAGTCCCGCATCAGGCTCTCTGCTCAGCAGGGAGCCTGCTTCCCCCTCTCTCTCTCTGCCTGCTTCTCTATCTACTTGTGATTTCTCTCTGTCAAATAAATAAATAAAATCTTTTAAAAAAATTAAAAAAATAAGAAGTGGAATAAAAAATAAAAAAACACTTAATAATATAAAAACTATTCTTGGGGCACCTGGGTGGCTCAGTGGGTTAAAGCCTCTGCCTTCGGCTCAGGTCATGATCCCAGAGTCCTGGGATCGAGCCCCGCATCGGGCTCTCTGCTCAGTGCAGAGCCTGCTTCTCTCTCTCTCTCTGCCTGCCTCTCTGCCTACTTGTGATCTCTGTCTGTCAAATAAATAAATAAATAAAATATTAAAAAAATAAATAAATAAAAAATAAAAACTATTCTTAATAGACACAGAAAGTAGACTAGTAACGGTTTAAGACTGGGGGACTAGGGAAGTAGGGAGATGTCTGATAAAAGGTACAGAGTTTCTTTTTAGAGTGATGAAAATATCCTAAAATTGATTGTGGTGATGGTTGCACATATCTGTGTAAATATTAACAACCATTGAAATGTACACTTTAATTATATGGTGTGTGAATGGTATCTCAATAAAGCTGTTTAAAAATTTTTTTAAATTTTTTTAAAGATTTTATTTATTTACTTGACAGAGAGCACAAGTAAGCAGAGAGGCAGGCAGAAAGAGAGGAGGACGCGGCTCCCTGCGGAGCAGAGAGCCCTATGTGGGGCTCAATCCCAGGACCCTGAGATCATGACCTGAGCTGAAGGCAGAGACTTTACCCCACTGAGCCACCCAGGTGCCCCAATAAAACTGTTTTAGAAGAAAATATTCTGGGGTGCCTAGGTGGCTTAGTGGGTTAAGCACCTGCCTTTGGCTTAGGTCATGATTCCAGGGTCCTGGGATCACTCTGCATCAGGCTCCCTGCTCTGCGGAGAGACTGCTTCTCCCTCTGTCCCTCCCCACTCAGTCATTTTCTCTCTCTGTCTCAAATAAATAAATAAACTCTTTTAAAAAAAAAGAAACTATTCTTAGCCCATCGAACAGACGTAGCTTACTGACCCCCGGCCTAGAGAGGAAACATTTTGCCTAACCAGATTTAAATGCTTCCCATAATAAAGAAATGATGTGGGGTGGAGGAGGGGTAGATGGAGAAAAGATGCGAAGAAAGGCCAGAAGACGACAATTGGATGACAGCCCAGCTTGAGAGCTAGTGAGGGAGGCAGGGAATGGCTGATGAATGTCTCAGCCAGAGCTCGCAACCCATGGTCCACAGGCCAAACCCACCTGCCACCTGTTTTCGTAAGGCCTGTGTTAAAAATGGGTCTTACAGGGGCGCCTGGGTGGCTCAGTGGGTTAAGCTGCTGCCTTCGGCTCAGGTCATGATCTCGGGGTCCTGGGATCGAGTCCCGCATCGGGCTCTATGCTCAGCAGGGAACCTGCTTCCCTCTCTCTCTCTCTCTGCCTGCCTCTCCGACTACTTGTGATCTCAATTTAAAATTAAAAAAAAAAAAAAATGGGTTTTACAGGTGATCATTTGCAATTAGTTTGATAGGAAACACTGAATTTGAGCACTGATTAAACAAAATGTTTTACTACCCCCCCAAAGAAGATTCCATTCCTCTCATTAGTAGACCTGTATTACAAAGAAATCACTATGCTTTGCATTTCATTAATTAAAATTTTGTGGAAAATACGCTCTCTCTATTGGTATATAAGGGCACACCTAATATGCTTGCTTTTGCCTCTTGGTCCGCAAAGCCGGACATGTTCACTATTTGGGCCTTTATAGAAAAAGTGTGCTGACCCTGGTGTAGCAATGGGTGATTTTCAATCTTGAGTGGCTTTCTGTCTGAAAACCTCATATTAGCTCAAGCCTTGAGTGAAAGATTGTAAGAGCCTCCAGCTCTGTTAATGGAGCTCAGGAGAACCAGCAGCTGGGGGAGGAGGCCCCAGACTAAACTGGGCAGGTTCTGAGAGGGAGAGCCAGGGAGGAGGGAAGGCACACAGAGGGCTATGATCTGGGAACCCACAGAGGCAACATGCCTCTGAATATTCTAGAAGGTGGTTCTCGGGAGGGGAAGGGAAAAGGCTGGATCTTTCTGTTATCTGGATGGGTCCCTATGGGAGCACAGAATGACTTCCCCACCAGGAAGTCAGCCCCCTGAGGGTGGAAACAATGTCTTTTTCATCATTGTTTCCACAGCGTGCCCAACCTGGCATTTAATAAACTTGATGAAGGAAGGAAGGAAGGTAGGAAGGGGAAAAAGAAGGAATGAATTACTGGACATAGCTGACCTGAGTCTTGAGGTTTCTCAAATGGTGACTTGGACTAACCTCTGACAGGTGTCCCCACCCCTTCCCAGCCATGGGCTAATTTTTACAACATTGCCCGAGCTGTGTCCCTCAAGACATTAAAAGGTGGAAAACAAAATATTTCAAGGATCAGAATGTTTATAATATGCTACCTAGTGAATCACCTTTCAGGACAGTCTCAACATACACTGCATGGCAACTTATTAAAGGCCCTGAGAAGTCCTGCGCCACCAGTTGTTCAGAGTGTGGCAGGAATCTGACACTGTTTCTCAGATGGCCAACCAATCTCCTTTAGTTGAGCACACACTCATATTCCGCAGAGCTTCCGGGGGGTTCTCAGTGTCACGGTTCCCCGCGCTAAAATCCAGGCAGTGAAAATCAGATTGGTTCTCAGCTTTCCCTGTGGCTGATGTAAGACTGAGTTTTCTTCTGCTGTGGCTTGTTTCCTCTCCTCATCTCTTGGTCTCTTTGTTCTTGTGGGCTCATGCCTTTTAAAAAATTGTTGTTGTTGTTTTAGTGTGATTTTGGTTTGGGAGGGAGCAAAAGTTGATGGGTACACATTCATCTGCCTTCTTTTATTATTTTTTTTTTTTATGTAATCTCTATACCCAACATAAGGTTCGAACTTAAAACCACCCAATCAAGAGTTGCATGCTCCACCAACTGAACCAGCCAGGACCCCCTCATCTGCCCTCTTTCAAAGGGAGAAAAGAAGGGCTTTAGGGTGGTGTTGTGTCAGGCGGCAGGAGAGACTGGTTGGAGGTAAATGAGAGGCAGCGGACGGTTAGGGAGCTGGTCACTTGCCTGGTTTCCCTGAAACACGAGTGGGGGTGGCGGGGGGTGCAGGCTGATTGACCAAAAGCTCTGCTAAGGGCTGGGAAAGCCAAATATGTACAAACCTGGAGAAGATCCTCCCCTCAAGGTGCTTAGTGGGTGAGAGATAAGTGCATGAGTTTTTGTTAAGTGGTTAGTGTACATGATAGAGACAAGCACAGGGTTACAGGAGCCCCTGTAAATGGGTTGGTGCAGCCAGAGTGAGTGAGTGAGTTGTGTGTGTCTATGCATGCATGCATGCATGTGTGTGTGTGTGTGTGTGTGGGCATCCTGGAGGAGGAAAAGCAGCAGGAGCCACATTTCAGAGGGGAAGGACAGCACCATAAGGGTTGCAGGGTTGCTGACTAGCCCAGAGCCAAGAGGATGCTGGGATAGCTGCGGCTGGGGAGCAGGCGAGAGGAGAGGACAGGAGGACCGGGAGCGCCACACAGGGAGCTTGGACTTTATCCCACGGTTGAGCGGTGGCCTGGTGGCTCATTTGGGCAGCTGGGTAGAGGAGGGGCCCAAGGCAGACAACACTGGAGTCTGGGAGACCACTTAGGCAGCTGTTGCAAAATCCGGTGAGAAATGATGACGCCTGCACTCAGGCAGCAAGCGTATTCGTTTTTTTTTTTTTTTTTTTTTTTTAATTTTTTTTTTTTAAGGATTTTATTTATTTATTTGTCAGAGAGCAAGCGAGAGCGAGCAAGAGCGAGCACAGGCAGACAGAATGGCAGGCAGAGTCAGAGGGAGAAGCAGGCTCCCTGCGGAGCAAGGAGCCCGATGTGGGACTCGATCCCAGGACGCTGGGATCTTGACCTGAGCTGAAGGCAGCTGCTTAACCAACTGAGCCACCCAGGCGTCCCAGCGTATTCGTGATGGATCATTGGGGACAGAGTCAAGGAGGTGAAATCAGCGGTGTGTGAATTGGGGCAGAGGGACGGGGAGGGTGGCCCAAGGAAGCCTCCTAGGTTTCCAGCTCCCATTTGGCTGTTGGGGGCGAGGTAGATTATCCCTCCTGCTTCCCAACCCCCCACCCCGCAGGTCTGGGAGAACACCCCCAGACCATGAAAAGAGTGCTGGCTACCCTCCCTGCCCCACCTTCCCTCCCCTGACTGTTTGCCGGGACTCCCCTGGGAAGACAGAGAAGGAGATGAAATCATGGAACAGAGAGGATTAGAGCCGCATTTCTTCCCTTCTCTACAATGGAAAACTCTAAGTTGGGAGAGGGGGGCCTTGAGGGCGGCCGATCGGGGGGGAAATCTGATGAGGTTATGGTTTTGAAATAGTTGCTGTCAGGAACTGCCAATCTGAAGGACGACGAGGCTCCGTTTTTCTGTCTTCGAAGTAGGCGCTCTTCTTGGCTGACCCCAGGTTAGAGCCTCCCCTGCCGCGGGGGCGTCTGTCCTGTGAGATGGCCATGCAGCCTGCGGGTGCCCCCTTCCGCCCGGCTGACCACGGGGCCTGCGCACCCACAGAAGAGCGTGGCTCCGGTCCCCATGCGGGAAGGGGGTCCAGGGAGGAAGAAGAGCCAGATGTAGAGCTGGAGGGGCCGCTGCCCAGCCTTGGGGGTGCTCTCAAATGTCCCAGACCTCCGTGCTTCCAGAGTCTTCACTCGGAAGTGAAGATGATCAGACCCAGCTCACGGGTTTGCTGTGGTGACGAAACAGGTGGGAAGAGGCACGAGAGGGGCTCTGGAAACCAGGGCCACCCCAGCACTGCAGGGCCTGGAGCCAGAGTACAGAGGGAGGCTCACTTGCATGGGTCTGAATCCTGGGGAGCTCAACACTAATGGCCTCTTAGATGAAATACCTCATAGTCTCCAACTTTGATAAATATTCTGTCGTAAGGGACACCTGGGTGGCTCAGTGGGTTAAGCCTCTGCCTTCAGGTCATGGTCTCAGGGTCCCAGGATAGAGCCCCCGTATCTGGTTCTCTGCTCAGCAGGGAGCAGGCTTCCTCCCCTCTCTCTGCCTGCCTCTCTGCCTACTTGTGATCTCTCTCTTGGTCAAATAAATAAATAAAATTTTAAAAATATATATTCTGTCGTAAGAACCTGGAAGGCCCGGTCTGGCTTTGGGGCTCCTAGACTCTTTGGAGCTCCACAGGAAACACCATGGCATGGGAAAGGCGGCCTCCTGCCCCTCTTGGCCCACCGCCCAGAGCCCCCTCCTCTTCCACCGCCGTGTAAAGGGCTTCATGCAGACCCATGAACATAGCCCAGCTGTCAGATCTAACCCATGCACATGCAAGCATGCACACTCACGTGCACACGCACACACACCCAAATGACTGTAGAGCTAGATGTATACACACGAGGGCATATCTGCAACAATGGATTCTGGGAAGAACCTCATGCAGCTCCTGGAAGAGGCTCCCAGGCCCCAGGGACATCCAGTGTGGTGGAGGAAAGGGCTGTTGGCTCGAGGCGGACACCTTCGCTTGACCCTGCACACTGCTCACCCCATGGATCCAGGTGTGGTTGGAGGAATCTGTGTTCACGTCGAGGGCCCCTTTCCCCAATGAAGGCAGAAGGTACTGCTCCAAAGTGATAGTAAGGAGGATGGATCCCTCTTCTCTTCCCAAGATTTTGAGATTTCTCACCTCACTTTCTCGCTCTCATTCTCTGCTCCTTTCTCTTCTATTTTCCTCGGGACTAATTTGAGGATAATTCACACACGACCCAGTCAGAGAAGTGGGAGATCAGACGTCCTTGGGGATGTATGAACCAGAAGGCCAGGAAGTCTTGGGTGAGGTCTAAGGCCTCCTCAGTCCTCAGAGCTGCTAACATCTCCCTTCCCACATCTCTGAAAGGCTTTAAGGCTTCTAATGGATTGTCTGAAAACAGAGAATCTTTAGAGCCTTAGATAAGAGCAGAGCAAAACCTGGAGGGAGAGAGTTACTCCAAGCACTCTCAGAGCACAGTGGAAAATGCAGTGCTGGACAAGGACACTTGGGGACATGGTGACACATGTCCTCCCCCACCCCAGAGAGGAGATCCAGGCCCAAGGCTGGGCATGAAGCCTTCCTGTCCCACGCCCCTCCATTAGGTGAGATAAGAAGAGGTCACAGGGGCAATGCAGAGAGGACCACAGTCTGCATCAAGACTCAAGAACCATGTGCCTGGATCTGGCTGAAGGGCTGGTGAGCCTTCTGGGGAAGAGGAACACGGACTCTGGGTGCCTGGGTGGCTCCATCAGTTAGGCAGCAGGCCTTTGATTTCGGCTCAGGTCATGGTCTCAGGGTTGTGAAATTGAACCCCATGTTGGGCTCTGTGCTCAGGGGGAGTCTGCTCAAGGATTCTTTCTCTCTCCCTCTCTGCCCCTTCCCCTGCTTGCACGCCCTCTCTCTCTCTCTCTCAACTAAATTTAAAAAAAAAAAAATTTTTAAAGAAGAAGAGGAAGAACATGGACTCTGAGGCCCCAGACCTACACCCAGCTCTCCTAATCCCAGCTACCAGCTGTTCAAACTCAGGCAAAGTCCTATCCCTCTCTGAGCCTCAATTTCTTCATCTATAAAATGAGATAGTGATGAATTCCGCACAGAATGCTGGTGTGCCTGCAATGGAGCAAAGGATCAATAAAGGTTAACCACGTGCTTGTTACCATGATCACCAGGCCTGGGAAATGTCCGTCACATGGTGGTTGACCTTGTATGACTTTCAGCAGGTCATGTCCCGTTGATACGCCTTGGTTTCCTCACCTGAATTTATTTTATTCTCTAAAAGCAGGGATGGCTGGGTGGCTCAGTTGGCTGAGCGTCTACCTTTGGCTCAAGTCATGATCCCAAGGTCTTGGGATGGAGGCTCGCGATGGACTCCCTGCTCAGTGGGGAGCCTGCTTATCCCTTTCCCTCTGCCTGCCGTGCTGCCTACTTGTGACCTCAATCCATCTCTCTGTCAGATAAATAAATAATACCTTTTAAAAGGGGCGGGGCGCGCCTGGGTGGCTCAGTGGGTTGAAGCCTCTGCCTTCGGCTCCGGTCATGATCTCAGGGTCCTGGGTTGGAGCCCCGCATCGGGCTCTCTGCTCAGCGCTTCCTCCTGTCTTTCTCTCTGCCTGTCTCTCTGCCTACTTGTGATCTCTGTCCAGTAAATAAATAAAATCTTAAAAAATAAAAAAAAAGATACGTCTCACTATTAATGTCCAGAATTCCCCTGACACAAGTCATCGCTAATGTTTGCAGAGCACCTGCTGGAGGCCCAGCGCCCTCTGAAACACTTCAGCCACCACTCCACGTCCCATCCTCTCCTTCGGGGGCCTTTGAGGGCCCTTTGATTATTCTTCATTCGGCAGATGAGGAACCCGGGACCTAGGAGGGTTAGGGACTTTGCCCTGTGCCACCCAGCAAGACCCAGGCAGCCTGGCTCCGCAGTCCATCCTTCCAATGTCTCATCTACTGTCTTTCCCTGTCCAGATGTGGGCCAGGCCCCCGCCGGAGCCACGGGGCAGCACGATCTGACAGAACCTCTGGTCAATCCAGCCGGCTCATTGGTTTGGCTCTTCTTCCCCACGCCGAGCTAGTCACAGAGCCAAATTAGTCATTTTGGCCCCTGAGTCAAAGATCCTGCCTCGATGTGTTTAGACTTCCTGACAATGACACATCCCTCCACCTCTGGGTTTGAAAGAATCAGTGGTAGGAAATACTGCTTTTGAATTAAAATGGGAAAATGGAGGCACCTGGGTGGCTCAGTGGGTTAAGCCTCTGCCTTCGGCTCAGGTCATGATCCTGGGGTCCTGGGATCGAGCGCCACATCGGGATCTCTGCTCAGCAGGGAGCCTGCTTCCCTTCCTCCCTCTCTGCCTACTTGTGATCTCTCTCTCTCTCTGTCAAATAAATAAGTAAAAATCTTTATTTAAAAAAAAATAATAAAATGGGAAAATGGCCAGGATCATTTACCTCTTGACTCAGGACTTTGACCCACTTTTTCTCAGGAGGCACTCACCATTGCTAAGTGAGGTACACAGGTGGGGGACTGTTCTCCCATTTCACAGGGGGAAGTGGAGGGGGACAGTCCCCTGCCTGGGATCTCGCAGCCGGCTGGCGGTGGGGACAGAGATGACATTTGAACCCAGGTCTCCCGATGCACCTGCTCCTTACCGGCCGCTCGGCCCATCCTGCTGGTAACAGGCTTTCAGGGGCTCAGAGCCCCCCAGCCACTGGGGTATCCCTGCAAAGGATAGGAAGGGTTGTAGACCATTTGGCTGGGCCCCTCCCATTTGCTCTGCCTTTTGGCGGTGGTGCCCCAGGCTACATTAAGCAGTTCTTTTCTGAGTTGTTTGTGGGCAGAAGCAGCCTGGAAATTGCAAGGAATGGAGGCACCTGGATCCCTGGGGACAATTTCGAGTCCATCTCCTCACCTTGTTTATTAGTAAAATGTGAACGCAGACACAACTGGTCTATGTTTTACATTAAGCCGACTAGGAGCTTGTGGCGTTTCTGTCTGCACTTGAGACATGTTTATACTGCCGGGCCCATTATGAATCTGTTTAATATCCTCCAAATTCTGCGAGTCCTTCCATCCCTGAAGCCAGGAAGTGGATAATGTGCACATAGGGAAGAAATTTCCAGGCGTTCAGACCTTTAGGTAAATGAGGACTTTTTTTTTTTTTTTTAAGAGGAAAAAAAGCCTGTTGCAGAAAAATTAAATTCTTCCTGTTCAAAATGGTTTTTCCAATGATCCTTTCCTTGTAGGAAATTGCTTAGATCCTAAAGAGATGCCGAAGAAACCACCAGCTACTGGAGCCTGAGGCCCACGCTCGTGAGAGCCATGTCCCTTGGCCCTGGAGAACCTGGCCCAGGGTCACAGAGGTGAGTGATCCTCCAGGGCTAAGGAAGGTGGCAGGGATGTGTCACCAGGAGCTCAGGAGGCCCGAGGGCTGCCTCGCCTGCTGAGGGCCCCTGGGAAGCCAGCAGCGGCCGCAGGACTGGGAATGGGCTTCCCACAGGACTGCTGGCAGGAGCGGCTCCCAGCTTGCTGGCAGAACAGAGAAGTATTATTTTAGGGAGAAAAATGAGATTCCTGTTATTGCGTTATCCCTCCTTGCAGAAATGTTGGTGTGTCCGCGCCGGGGCCAGGAAGAGAGGCGGGTCGGTGCCAGCAGCAGGGTGAGCTCATCGCATGTGGAGAGGAGGAGTTTCCAGCAAGGCAAGCGTGGATAAAGCCTTCATGCTTTGAATCCTAAGTCCCTTGTCAAAGCAGAACCCTTTGACCCTCCCGTCACCTCGCTCCCCCATTTGTCTGTCACCTTCCTTCTCCGTCATCTCGGTCCTCCATTATCTGGCTCCCCAGGTCCCATTTGATCCCTCTAGCTTCTTGCATCTCTGGCCAAACACTCCCCCTCCGCACCCCTGAGGGTCTGGGCACATTCTTGTTTGGGGATTGCACAGAGGAAGAGCCCACACTCTGGAGTCTGAGAGACCTCAGTTCAAATCCCAGCCCTTCCAGTTACTGGTTGGGTGGTGTTGGCCAAGCGCCTTCAACTCTCTGGGCCTCTGCGGTCTCCATATTATCTGGCAGTTAGAGGAGAAAGCAAATCAGGAAATGCCTAGGGCAGAGTAGATGCTCATTCGGTATTTCCTTTCTCCCTTCCTTCTTGTGGAAGCAAAGGCTATTGTATGCTGAAGGAATTGTGAGATCCTGGGATTTCCAAATGTCAAATTTGCACAGGACTCTGGGTCACAGCTTACCCCCTGTCTTCGTCATCAAAGTCTTGACATGGCCCAGGGCTGACAAAAGTCACTGTGAACTGAAGCCAGAATTTAGAAGAGGGGTTCAGCGGGGCGTCTGGGTGGCTCAGTGGGTTAAGCCTCTGCCTTCAGCTCAGGTCATGATCTCAGGGTCCTGGGATGGAGTCCCGTATCAGGCTCTCTGCTCAGCAGGGAGCCTGCTTCCCCCCCTCTCTCTGCTTGCCTCTCTGCCTACTTGTGATCTCTACCTCTCTGTCAAATAAATAAATAAAATCTTTAAAAAATTAGAAGAAGAAGAAGAAGAAGGGTTCAGGGGGCTAGAAGGAACCTCCCCCGTCTTGGCCAAGAAAGAAAGAGCAGTGTGGCCAGGACCCCAGGCCTGAGAGGGCAGGAAGCAAGATGGTGCTGCTTGGCTAGAAGCAGGCTGACAACGGGGAGCAAGAAATTCCACAAAGTGGCCACTGAGCTGTACCAGTTGGAAAGTCTGAAAGGTGAGGGTGAAAAGATGCGGGGCGCATGGGGTGAGTCACCTATGGTAGGACAGAGCTCCAACTGGCTCTGCCACGGGCAAAGGCTTGGAATACTCGCCAGCTGATGTTGATTTTCCATCTGTGATTCACCAAGGCATGGGGGAGAAAAGAGGGGAGGACAGGCAGCCTCCTCACACCAGTGGCGACAGAAGGTGCCTGCAGCTTCTCCGCTCACCCATTGGCCACACCTTTACGTGGCCACATTTAGCTGCAAAGAAGGCTGGGAAGCATGGCCTCCAGTGGGCACCGTGTGCTCAACTACATAAAATCTGGGTGTTCTATCACTAAAAACATGAAAGGGGCGATGGATGATGAGGACAATTGTCACTTTCTGCCATTAATCTGAAGAGAAATGGGGCGGGTAGGGGGCGCATTACATGGAACTCAAGTGGAACTCTAGTATTAGCGGGCACGCTTCTAGATTCTCGTTGAAGGCATAAAGAAGGTTCTGGGTTTGGTTTGAAGGGAGGGTGCAGTAGACTGTTCTCAGCTCTGCTCTCACCCTCCTTGTGACCTGCAGGCAGAATATATTTCTCCGGGGCGCCTGGGTGGCTCAGTGGGTTAAGCCTCTGCCTTCGGCTCAGGTCATGATCCCAGGGTCCTGGGATGGAGCCCTGCGTCTGGCTCTCTGCTCAGTGGGGAGTCTGCTTCCTTTCCTCTCTCTCTGTCTGCTTCTCTGCCTACTTGTGATTTCTGTCTGTCAAATAAATAAATAAAGTCTTTAAAAATATATGTATATATATTTCTCCACCGTGGTAATGTTGGGTTTGGACGTACGACCAGTCTGGGCCAGTGGAATATGAGCAGAAGTGACAAGGGGCCAGTGCCAAGCAACTGCCTCCAGGCGCAACTTCTCCTCCTGCTGTTCGCTACAAAAAGGGCATGTCCCAAATAGCAGCTTGCCCAAGAAGATGACCCTCAGCCTGGATTGAGTACCGCTGTGAGCCGGGAAATATGCGAACGCTGGCTGTGTGGGGTTGGCTTATTCTGGGTGTTATTGCAGCAAAACCAACGAGCCCAGAGGCTCTGGTTCCCTCTCATCCATGATCCTGTCCCCATCCTTCCTCTTACCCACACTTCCTCCGATTAACTCATTTATTTAATCAATAGTCATTTACTAGCCACCTGTCATGTGCCAGGCGCTGCTCCAAGTGCTGGGCTCCAGAAACCTCAAGGCACTTCCAGTCTAAGGAGGGGGACAGATACATAAATAAATGACGACACTATGACATGGTATGATACTGTGATTTCTAAGAAGAAACATACAGGGTCTCTGTCCCCTTCCTGACTCAGAGCTCCTAAAACCTTGAGAATTCCTTAAGCTCCCAGGGTGATCAGCGTGTTTTTTGTGATGTTAATGAGCTGCTTTGAGGAAACACTTGGGCCACCTGAGGACTGGGGACAGTCACCATTCACCAGAGGAACCAACCACGGGATTAGAGGGGAAGTTTCGGTCCCTCCTCTCTTGACATCTGGGGAGGATTTGAGAGAAGGGCAGGAGATTTAATTTAGTCACCAAAAGTCAATGATTGAAGCATTCAGGGAAACTGGCTCACTCAGAAGGCAGGGAAGGTCTACAGTCCCTCCCCCATACTGAGCCCTATGCACCTCTCCCAGCTGGCTGTTCCTACATGATATATCCTTTTATAATAAACCAGTAATCTAGTAAGTACAATGTTTCCCTGAGTTCCGGGAGCCGCTCTAGCAGATTAATTGAACCCAAGGAGGGAGTGACTGGAACCTCTGATCTATTAAGTCAGAAGCGCAGGAGGACTTGCTGTTGGGGTCTGACATGGGGGTGGGCGTGGGAGCCACTGTCTCACGGGACTGGGCCCTTACCCTTTGGGATCTGATGCTATCTCCAGATGCACAGTGTCAGAACTGAGGCTTATCCGTGGGACGCCCGCTCTGTGCCCGTGGAGAACTGAGTTATTGAGAGGTGTGGCAATGTAACGGAATGGTAAGTGTTGGGTCCGTAATCAAAGGAGCGAGACTGATACAAAGCGAAGGTCAACCAAAGCTTTATTTCACACCAAGCATCAAGAATCAAACCAACCGGCCGGGGCTGCTCCTTACAAAAAGGGAACCTCTCCCTGCCTTACAGACTAACTTTTATAGAGCAAAGGCCACGTGGATGGGCCTGGCCACACACAGGTGGCCAATGAGGTTGTAACACACAGAGAAAGCTGCACAGTCATCTAGGTCACACATAAGTGACCAATTGAATTACAAACTAGCCTATCACCTTGGTCAGAGGTGGCACCCAAAAGGCGCCCAAAGGGCGGGGCCCATACTCCTTGGTAACTAGGGAGACAGTATGCACCCCCCTGATTGGATACCTCCACCTGGCCTGACCCGCCCTAGTATTTGGGTTACCTGGGACTGGTTTTCGGGACTTCTTTTTAAGTAAGTCCCCTGGGGGGGAGGGGCGTAGGGACAGTTTAAGTTTTACTGTATAAACACCAAAATCACTGCTTAACCAGATGGAATCGCTAATTTAGCCCTTACTGTAGGGCTAAATTGGCCCCTACAGTAAGCATTACATCGTAGTCAGTCTATGCCGGCGGCTGTAGCTGGGCGAGGGGCAGCTCAGCACAGGGCTCTGCAGACCAGGAGAACCAGATCAGCTCTCCCATTTCCTTGTGCTTTCAGCCTCTACCCACAGCCCTCCAAGACAACCAGAAACTTGAGGCCTGGCTCAGAGTGAGTGCTAGATTCCGGAAAGTGCCTCAGAGACAGCTGTGCTGCTGGGCAAATGACTTACCCACTCTGAGCCTGTTTCATCATCTTTAAAATAGCATCCACCCCACAAGGTCTGGAGAAGATGTGATGGGAGCACATAATGCAGTGTGTCTGGTACAGTGTCTAGCACCAAGTAAAACACGATCTATCGAAGGCATTCCTGGAATGCTTGGGTGGCTCAGTCGGTTAAGTGTCTGCCTTTGACTCAGGTCATGATCCCAGGGTCCTGGAATGGAGCCCTGCCTCAGACTCCTTGCTCAGCGGGGAGCCTGCTTCTCCCTCTTGTACAGCCTCTCTCTCTCTTTCTGAGAAATAAATAAATAAAATCTTTTAAAAATTTAAAAAAAAAAAACTTTTTAAAATCGAAGACATTCTTAGCTCACCTGAACTGTGCAAGGCAAGTGGTAAAACCAGACAGAGGGAATCTAATTGGAGCAGGTGATGTAGGAAAGATGGGGAGGTTCAGAGCCGACGACCAAGGAAGAATTCTTGAGAGGTCTTTGGTGGGAAAAGGTGGGTTTATGAAAGTTTGGGGACAGAACCTGTGGGCAGAAAGAGCTGGAAAGGCCCATTATTGGGAGGGGGTTAGGGAGAGCATAAGTCTCTAAGGAAATTTGGGATCAAGGTTTCCAGGACCTTGAGGGGGCTAACTATTGTTAGGAAAAGGTCATTTATTAGTGTCCAATAAAACCATAGTCATGAGACCCTTCTGATGTGTATCGGTGGGTCATATGCTTGGAGGATGATTGCCAACATGTATCTTATGGGAGGTAGAGATAAAGGGAGTTTCCAAAGGAATTTTTACATGTTAAAGTAGACTTACAGGATCCTGGGGGATGGGCTAAGATTGCCTTTTGCCCTGAGTTCCCAAGGGAAGACCAGTCTGTCTGTCTCAAGGACCTGTTGATGGGCTGTGAATAGTACAGAAATTTAATTTTTCTTTTGTCTTTGATTCCCACATCACAGGTAGCTGAAAGAGCTCAGGCTTAAAGTCTAGCTCTGCTTCTCACTCACTGTAGAAGCCTGGGCCGAGAGCCTAACTAGCACGTGATGTAACTGGGAGGGCAGGTGGAGAAACGTGACTGGCAGGGCAAAATTCTGCTCCCCTCGTTACTGGACCTTCAGCACGCCACTCGTCAATGTAACTACCATACCAGTGAACCCCTTCTTGCCTGTGTCTTTTGAATTATTTCCTTGTGACAAACGCAAAGTCTTGTCTCTAATCCTTTGGGACCAGTTGTCTGGTCCCAAAGAAAACAGGTAGCAGTAAACCCGGAGGTCCCAGACCACGTTGTGGCAGCTCTCCTGCCTGGTGCTGCCTGTCACAGGTCACCCATATCTGCTCATTCCAGCTGGCGCCTTGGGGGTCCCGAGAAGACATCATTGGGAAGGACAGGTTCACAGATGTGGGGGCGGGAGGAATGGGATAGCGGGATGTTTTTAATCTCCTGGGACTAGTACCTCATCCTGAGCCCCAGGAAATCTGGTACAAATGCAGCAGGTGGGCTTGCTGAGAACCGCCCAGAAAATTCTCGTGGGAGTATCGGTATCACAACTCAGTGCGGAGTTAGAGGCAACCAAGTGAGGTTGGGGCTATAGACTCGGATCTGTTGCCCGAGAAAAAGCGCATGGATGGGGCACCTGCGTAGCTCAGCGGGTCGAGCATCCAACTCCTGGTTTCCGCTCAGGTCATGCTCTGTCTGAGTCTGGCCCAGATGTCAGCGGGGGTGTCTGCTTGAAGCTTCTCTCCCCCTGCCCTTCCTTCCACTGGTGCTTGGAGGAACATGCTCCCTCTTATTGATCAAATAGATAAATAAATCTTTTTTTTTTTTTAAGTGAGTGAATGAGCATGAAGAAAAAAGATAACAGCCAGAAGGAAGCAGGGTCCAAGATGGGGGCTCACCACTGGATGGGTTTCAAGGCATCCCGAGTCCCCAGGACTGTAGGCAGTATTTAGTGTGTGTGATCCCGGTGTCTCCAGCTAAGACCCCCAGTCCCCTGAGTTTGACTAAAGTCAGGATCTGCTCCTCCCACATGCACTCCTCCCAGCCCCACCAGGAACACTGGGATGTTGCCTATGACTTTCCCAAGGATCTTCCCTCTTCCAAATTATTTCGGTTTCTGGATCATCTCATCACCCTGCTGGAACTGGACTCACCCAGAGGTTGAAATCAGCTTCCTTCCATGACTTCAGTACACATACAGAATCATTCATACACAGCGTGGTTGGGATTTTTAAGATTTTATTTATTAGGGAGAGAGAGAGCCCAAGCAGCAGGAAGTGGCAGGAGAGGGAGAGGCAGGCTCCCTGCTGAACAAGGAGCCCAATTCGGGACTCGATCCCAGGACCCTGGGATCATGACGTGAGCCGAAGGCAGATGGTTAACCAACTGAGCCACCCAGGTGCCCCCATACAAAGAATGTTATATGGGTAAAGTTTCAAGGACCAGAAAGGTAGATGAGACATTTGTTTTGTTTTGATGTTGTTGTATGTGTGTATGTGTATATTTGTGTGTGTGAGTGTGTGTGTGTGTGTGTGTGTCTGTTTTATCTGCCCAGTGTCCCTTCCACCACCCAGTAAAAACAAGAAACTCCTGGGACGCCTGGCTGGCCCAGCCAGTAGAGCATGCAACTCTTAATCTCAGAGTTGTGGGTTCAAGCCCCACGTGGGGTGCAGAGATTACATACAAAAATAGAATCCTGGGGCGCCTGGGTGGCTCAGTGGGTTAAAGCCTCTGCCTTCAGCTCAGGTCATGATCTCAGGCTCCTGGGATGGAGCCCCACATCGGGCTCTCTGCTCAGCAGGGAGCCTGCTTCCTCCTCTCTCTCTCTCTGCCTGCCTCTCTGCCTACTTGTGATCTCTATCTGTCAAATACATAAATAAAATCTAAAAAAAAATCCAAAACAAACAAACAAACAAACAAAAAACCCCCAGAGAACTACTTTTCCCTAATTCCATGTTTCTGTAAATGTCGCTTAGTATAGTGTCCCAGCCATCAGCCAGGGGTAAGCCCCTGACCCAGGCCCAGCCCAATCCAATTAAGGCATCCATCCCCAGATACTGAGGCGCCTTAGCTGGCGTGAGGTAGGCCTGGGAATACCGGGACCATCTTCCTGACTGTATGGAAGAGGCATTTTTCCAGAGAATGAAGCCAATGAAGCCAATGAAGCCAATTCCAAGAGAAGCCAAGCCAAGAGAGACCAGGAGATGAGAAGCTATGTGTCCTGGATCCCCTTGAGCCAACGTGAGAACAGCCACGGGGTTAATGGTGTTCCCTGGAGTTTTGTAACTCAGTGGGACATGGGTTCCACTGCCAACTTCCCAGTCAAGTGAGCCAATATATTTCATTTCTCCTGGGCTTGGGGGTTTTTTCCCTAAAGAAATTTGAGTTGATGTTTCATCACTTGCTACCAAAAGGCTGAGTACAGAAAGGGTTTCCGTCTACTCTACTTTGCTGGTCCTCAAACTTTTAGCCAAGTCTGCAACACATTTTTTGGTATTGAGGTCATGGGGAAGGGCTGATTCCATGTCTAGGCCAACCAGAGCAGAAAGAGGGAGGTACCTGCCGGATGGTGAGAGGTTCACAGACTGAGTCATTCTCTCATGCAAGATAGTTGATTCTTTACTCTGCTCCCACCTTTCATACCCTGACCTGGGGCCTACAACCCCATCAGCTAATCTTGAATGAAGGTGTTTTCTCTCTCTAAAGGAACCTGAAGATGCCTGCGTGGCTCAGTTCATCGGGCATCTGCTCCCAGCTCAGGTCTGAAATCCCAGGGTCCTGGGATCAAGACCCACATCGGGTTCCTTGCTCAGCAGGGAGCCTGCTTCTCCCTCTGCCTGACGCCCCCCTGCTTGTGCTCTTTCTCTCTCTCTGACAAAGAAATAAATAAAATCTTAAAGAAAAAAAGGAGCCTCAGGGCGCCTGGGTGGCTCAGTGGATTAAAGCCTCTGCCTTCAGCTCAGATCATGGTCCCAGGGTCCTAGGATCGAGCCCGCATCAGACTTTCTGCTCGGCAGGGAGCCTGCTTCCTCCTCTCTCCTCTCTCTCTGCCTGCCTCTCTGCCTACTTGTGGTCTCTGTCTGTCAAATAAATGAATAAAATCTTTAAAAAGAAAAAGAAAATTAAAAAAAGAAAAAAAAGGAGTCTGGATGTAAAATAGTTATATTTTCATAGCACATATATATTTTTTCTATGTGTATTTTTCTGGGGGGGAGCATTGGTAGTTTCCATTCAATTCTCAAAGAATCCCATAACTCAGAAAACAAGATGTTGGGAGAAAAAAGGAGATGGGAGTGGGAAGCGGGGGATCGGGGGCCCTCACGCACAGGCACAGGAGGGAGGAGCACACTGCCAGGCAAAGAAAGCTGGGCCCAGGCCCTAATGGGCACATCACAGGCAGTTCTAATCAGAAGAGCCCTAAGACAGACATGTTTCAACATTTTCAGGCTCAGCACTCTTTGTTCAAACTAAATCTGAACAAGAAAACCTAATCCATGGGGCACTGGGTGGCTCAGTCAGTTAAGCTTCCAAGTCTCAGTTTCAGCTCAGGTTATGATCTCAGAGTCGTGAGATCGAGCCCCGTGTGGGCTCTGCACTCTGCAGGGCGTCTGCTTGAGATTCTCTCTCTCCCTCTGCCCCCCTTCTCACACATGTGCCTTCTCTCCTTCTAAAATAAATAAATGGAAATCTTAGAAAGAGAGATGCCTAGGTGGCTCAGTAGGTTAAGTGTCTGTCTTCAGGTCAGGTCATGATCCCAGGGTCCTGGGATCAAGTCCCACATTGGGCTCCCTGCTCAGTGGGGAGCCTGCTTCCGCCTCTGCCAGCTGCTCTGCCTTCTTGTGCTCTCCATCTCTCTGTCATAAATAAATAAAACCTTTAAAAGATATTAATAAAAAAGAAAAGAAGGGAGGGAGGGAGAGAGAAAGAGAGAAATAAAAACCCAGTTTGTGAAACAGACAAAAGTGGGCAGGGAAGCCATCGAGGGAAATCCTCCAAGACCCCAGAGAGGTTTTGTGAAATCCTGAAGACTTCTCAGCCTGCACTTTGGAAAATCCCTGGTCTAGCCTAATCAATTCATTTTACAGATGGGGAAACTGAGGCCCACAAAGAAGTGAGTTGCTCAAGTGGTCCACCGAGTTAGGACATCACTGGGACTAGATTGTATGACACCTGGGCTCCAGGGGCTGGATCTGTGCTCTTCTGTCTGCCTGGGAAAATATGAAAAACATACATTCTGCCCCAAAAGGTCAGGGTGGTCAGTCCCTCCCACAGCCCACACACAGCGGACTGCTTCAGTCCCGAAAAATGGCCCCCACTGCAGCGCCCACCTCCCACCCACCCACCCCCCAGTCTCTCTGGCCAGTGAGATCTCCTTCACCTGGGAGACAGTGGGGGAGGAGGGACCAGAAGCTCCTCCAGTTCCTCTGGCTGTGGGAGGCCAGGCTGCTGGCCTCTTGGTCTCTCAGCCTCTCCTCCTCGCAGGGGTCGAGGAGGAGCCAGTGTGAACCTGGGGCCCGGGGAGCAAGATCTGCTGGGGCAGAGTCCCAAGACATCTCACTTTACAAGGATGGAATTTCACGACTTGTGTATTTTAATTAAATTTTTATTTTTATGCAATTTTCGCTAAAGTTCCCCTCCTCCTACAGCTCACCCATTGTTATTAAAAACCATAACAAGATGAGAAAAAAAAAAAAAAAAGAAAAAGAAAAATGCTGTCCGAGCAACAAAAATGAGTCCGCTTTTTAGAAGAGGTCTGACCGCGCACGTTGCACGCTTGAAACCCACTCCCAGCCTTCGGATGCTGATTCCGCCCCCGTGACTTCACAGATCAGATTTTAAGTCTGTGGCTTATTGCTTTCTGAGCCTCCTGGGGCTTATAGGATTATTTGGGATTTAATCCTTTAATAATTTTTCCTCCCTCCTGTCTGAGGGCTGGTTTTCCAGCTGAAATCAGCTGGGTGAAACTGCTTGCTCCCAGCCCTTCTCAGACTGCTGTCCTCTATTACCACATGAAAATGAAGGAAGGGGTCTGAGGAAAGCTGCCCCCTTCTGGGACGTACCAAGAGAAAGCTTAGGGACCCTATCCTCAAGAAGGGGAA
Organism: Mustela putorius furo; assembly: GCF_011764305.1. Lineage (NCBI taxonomy): Eukaryota > Metazoa > Chordata > Mammalia > Carnivora > Mustelidae > Mustela > Mustela putorius. Next base: position 2,114,742 of record NW_025421399.1, on the reverse strand, counting down.
AGGCACCCATGCCAAGGCCTATGCCTGAAACCTGGCGTACGTTATCCTCTTTATTCCTTGCCACAGCCTTGGAAGTGAGGGTCGTTGTCCCCATTTTACAGAAGGAGAAACTGAGGCTCAACGACAAGCAACATGTTCAAGTTGACAGAGGTGGTAAGAAGCAGAACCAAGCTTCCAACCCTCTCCCATTGGACTCGGCACGCCTGCTCTCTGAGCCACACCAGCTGCGGGACCCTAGCTCCCCCTCCATCCCAACCTGCTATCCCTTTCAGCTGAGCACGTGTCTAGACAGGGATGCTCGTGGAATGGAATGGAGACGCCTTGGTCGGCCAAGCGGCCCTGGCAGTGAAAGCGTGAGTGATGCCCCAAGCTGATCCCCTGCACCCCCACATCTTCTCCAAGATGAGCAGATGCGATCTGTGCCCTGAGCACCCGCTGGAACCCCAGGCAGGAGGACAGAGGCAGAGACACCGGCAAGACTCCCCACGTGGGGCTGGAACCAAACCCATCTGAACTAGCACAAGAGGCAGCAGGTTGCTGCCGTGTGCAAGCCCAGGGGAGACAGTGAGCTTCTGACCTGCACACAGGTGGCCACGTTTGGATTTAGCCTTGACTGCATTGGATGTCCCCTAGCAAAGAAGAAACAAAGGGAGCACTGAGCGGGGTGACAGCATGAGCAAAGGTGTAGGCATCGGAAAGAAAGGGTACATTCAAGGTACACCTGGGTGGCTGTCGGTTAAGTGTCTGACTTCGGCTCAGGTCCTGATCCAGGGGTCCTGGGATCGAGTCCCGTATTGGGCTCTCCGGGCTCTGCTCAGCCGGAAGTCTGCTTCTCCCTCCTCCCTCTGACCCTTCCTCCTGCCCATGCTCTCGCTGGCTCTCTCTCTCTCTCTCTCTCAAATGGATAAATAAATAAGTGGATAAATAAATAGTGCGTTAAAGAAATTGCACAAAACACAGTTCTAAGGGCAGAAGGCGAAGGGATAGCTACAGAAATGACTGAGACATAGGATGTGTCCTCAGAGTCTCGGGCAAAGGGTGAGATCTCGGCCCACTGTGTGGCTGGAACATAAAGTAACAGGAAAGACTGCTGGGATTCTGACCCAGCTCAAGGGAAGGGACATAGTCCCCGGCATCCTTCTGCATTCGGGCATGCCCAGAGGGAGAAAGTGAAATCGATCGTCCTGACTCCCCGTCCCTCCTTCTGGCATCTCTGGCTCGAAGCTAAATCAGTGGCTCGCCTGTTTCCCGCTCTCTGGGTGAAGGGGGTTGCACTTGTTCATCTTGACTGGTGATTCCCACTCATGAGCCCGAGAGCCCCAGTAACCGGCCCTCTTGCCCAGCAATGTCCCACTGGAAGACAGGAACCGAGTCCTTGAAAGGGAAGGCTCTGTCTGCTGCCTTCCTTCCATCCGCTGAGCTCTGCAGCCCAGCAAGTCGTTCTTACACACAAACATCTGCACGGTTCATTCAATCAACAAACCTCTGGTGGGCAACTTCACTGTGGCACAGGGGCTGTGCTGAGCATCGGGATGGAGAGGCGAAAAAGACAGCTCTAGCCCTCCTTGGGGAAGGAAAGGACAAACAGGTCATTGCAACCCAGCGGTTCTGGGTTCTATCGGTAGAGGTGGTCACGGTGGGGAGGGGGGCTGGACAGCAGCGTGGCTATCTCCAGGGATCTCTTTGGAAATGCCAATTTGCAGGTCCCGCTCCAAATCTATTGATTCAGAAACTGGGGGTGAGCCTAGCAATCTGTGGTTTAACAAGCCCTCTGGGTGATTCCGATGTGGGCTACAGTGTTCGAGAATCAAGGAGCTAAGGGAATACAGAAGAGAGAGTGGTACTTTGCCCTGAATGGGGTGATGGGGAGGCTTCCTGAAAGAAGAAATTCCTTCAGTGGAACCTTCCAGAACAGGGTGCCAGGTGAAGGGGTTAAAAAGCTATCCCAGGGGTGCCTGGGTAGCTCAATGGGTTAAGCCTCTGCCTTCGGTTCAAGTCATGATCTCAGGGTCCTGGGATCGAGCCCCACATCCTGCTCTCTGATCAGCAGGGAGCCTGCTTCCTCCTCTCTCTCTGCCTACTTGTGATCTCTGTCTGTCAAATAAATAAATTTAAAAAAAATAAAAATTTAAAATAAAAAAAAAAAGCTGTCCCAGGTAGAAGAAGCTGTGCATGCATAATTCACAGAAGGGTAGGGGCTCTGGGGGTCTTTGAAGAATTTACGGGAGTTTTGGGTGAACAGCCAAGCGACTGCTGATGAAACTGGAAGAACTGAGAATAAAGAAAGAGTAAAAGATTTCAGGACTTCTGATGGAAGGAAGGTGAGAAAGAGAACTGAGATGGGCAGGTGGACCCCCTTCAGTAAACACTCCAGCCTGAGCCATGCAGGACACATACCCTCTGGGACCATGGATGCTTCCCCCACCTGTCTCCCCAAAACTTAACGAATACGGCATGACCTCATGTGTTATGGCTGCAAAGGCGTAGGGGAAGCCAAGTCCGGTGTTTGTATTGAAATTAATTGGGGGCTCCACGGATGATGAAGGCTTTGAGGAATGCACAGCCCCCCTTGTGATCCCACGAACAATGGTGTCGCTTAAGACCACCGAGGCCCCCGGAGGTTCCCATCCGCACGTCCACAGCCCTTCTCGAGGAAACAGTAATCACAGGCAGACACGAACATTTCCAATCCAAAGCAGATACCTACAGGACCTTGGGATGAAGAGGGCTTTGGGCAAGCACCCCAGAGCTATTTTTAGCCTAGGTAAGGGAGCCCCCATTTTACCCCGGGGCAGCCGCTTGTCAATCAGGAAAATCCCTCTGCTCACCCCTAGCCCTGATTTATGGTGATTCAGAGGGGAGATGCTGCCAGGAACAGGGCTGGGGCCAGGAAAATTTCATCTGTCTGGAATCCGACAGGAAAAAAGAGGCCTGGAAATTTCAGAGGAAGCTGGGATCTGCGCCCGTTCCAGCGCCTCTGTTTGCGCTCGCTCAGCTGGCTCCTGTTAGCGAGTTAAGGGTCCGCTGAGGAAAAGCGTCAGGCCAGGTTTTTCCATCACTCCAGAACCTTGAGCTTGATCCCCAGGCAGCGGCTGCTCCTGCAACCTCCGACCCCAAACAACAGGAGCCTTCACCAGGTTCCCCTGGCCCCCAGCCCTGGGCCATATCTTAAATCAACATCTTTGTTGTTATTGGGTTTTGTTTTTTTTTTTTCCTTTTCTCTTACCAAAAAAAAAAAAAAGATAGCAAAGTTAGCAAAGTGATTCTATCTTTTTTGTTGTTTGTTTAATCAGATGTAGCACACTCAAGAAGTAGGGTTCAATACGAACACTAATTAATTCAATTTAGTTTTAATTTCCTCCCCTGAAATGGCCCAGCTGCCCAAAGCAGGATCTTCATTGGTCCTCCCTGGTGCTGGGGCCCCAAATCTGGTGCTATGAGCCCTAGAAGAAAGGCAGGGATTAGGGCTCTGCTCGAAGTCTTGCTGTGTGGCAAGTCTTAAAGGGCCGAACAAAATTACATCCTTTGCTCACGTGCATTCCTTCATTCCCTGAGAGTCTATCTTCTGCCAGGCCCTGGGCATGAGGTGTGGTATGGGGTAGGGGAGATGCAAAATGGGCATGACCTGCCCTGGAGGCGTTCACAGTTGAGGGGAGGGGCATAGCCCGATAGAAAAAGCCGATGGGAGCACGCAGGTAAACAGGAGAGTCACAAAGCACAGAGGAGAAGCCCCTCGGGTTGGCTCTGAAAGTAGATGCAAGGGGACAAGATGAAGGGGACAAGTAGATCGAAGGGGAAGGAACCACGTGTGCAAAGACAGAGACGCAGGAAAGAAAAGGGACAGACCCACGCCCACATCCCGAGGAGTCTGGTGTGCCTGGGACAGAGATAGGATCTGAGAGCCGGGCTGGCTCAGGAAGGGGGTTTGTTCAGGCTGCTGGGACTTACGCCAAAGGGGCTGGAGAGTTTAGCTGGGGAACACTGAGGTCAGATGGGCGCTTTGTCCAGGTGACCTTGGGGGCACTGTGGAAGCTGGGGCGTAAAGGGGCCAGGCTGGAGGTAGAGGGCCTGGGGGCTGATAAGACAGCAAAGATGGGGGAAGGGCTGGGTTTAGAGGACATTTGCAATCCCGTTTAGAATATTCACAGTGTCTGGCAGGGGAGACCTAACTTCCTAGAGGATCCAGAGCAAAACTTCAGGCCATAGCATCCAAAAGACAGAAAGCATCTAGGCCTGAGCCTGCTTCGTACAGGCAGCCAGGGACCCAGGGGAGGTGAATCTCAGTGACCTGACCCTGACCTGTCTTGGAACCCAGGGTTTCCAGTAAGACACTCGTCTGGGGCAGGACATTTGTAAGGCTCAAAACTCAGAAATCAAGACAGACAATATTTGAATGCAGTACTTTTAAAACCAAAATTAATGCAGAAATTTATGATTAAAAAATATGAAAATTTTGGGGGCGCCTGGGTGGCTCAGTGGGTTAAGCCTCTGCCTTCGGCTCGGGTCATGGTCTCAGGGTCCTGGGATCGAGCCCCTCATCAGGCTCTCTGCTCAGTGGGGAGCCTGCTTCCCCCTCTCTCTGCCTGCCTCTGTTCCTACTTGTGATCTCTATCTGTCAAATGAATAAGTAAAATCTTTAAAAAAAAAAAAAGAAAAATTTAAATAAAGATCCGACCTCTTATCCAGTCTTCTGCCTCTTCCACCTCACCCTAATTCCAACTCTGGTTCCCCAAAAACCTAAATTTTAAGAAACAGGCAGCCAGAGGTGCCTGGCTGGCTCAGTCAATAGAGCTTCCGATGCTCGATCTTGGGGTTTGAGCCCCGGGGTGTAGAGCTTACTTTAAAAAAATAAATCAGTAAATGTTTTTTAAAAGTAAAAAATAGGGGAGCCTGGGTGGCTCAGTGGGTTAAAGCCTCTGCCTTCGGCTCAGGTCATGATCTCAGGGTCCTGGGATCCAGCCCCACATCGGGCTCTCTGCTCAGCGGGGAGCCTGCTTCCTTCCTTTCTCTCTGCCTGCCTCTCTGCCTGCGATCTCTGTCTGTCAAATAAATAAATATGAGCCTTGCTCCCCTCACCCTAGCCCTGGGGTGGCCAAAGAGAGCCCCTACTGGGAATACAAGCCCCAGTGAGGGGACCCTCCAGCCCACAGAGAACGACTTTCCCACTTGAATTCTGCTTGAGAGCCGTCTGAGTTCATGTGCGCCAAGGGCTCTGAGCTGACCCGCAACTCCAAGAAGCAACTCCCACCAAAAGGTCTATCAGTTCCGGGCACGCTGTCTTTTGGGAAATCCCATGCTACGGTGCACCTGGGAAGAAGGCTTGTGCAAACTTTCTTTTCTTTTCTTTTAAGATTTTATTTTATTTATTTGGGAGAGAGCATGAGGTGGGGGGAAGGGCAGAGGGAGAGGAAGAAGCAGACCCCTCCCACTGAGCAGGAAGCCTGACTACAGGACTACACCAGGGCTTGATCCCAGGACCCTGAAATCATGACCTGAGCTGAAGGCAGACGCCTAACTAACTGAGCCACCCAGGCGCCCGCCACTGTAGTTTATATGCAGATTTGAAAGAGCTAGACCCAAACCGAGACCCAAATCATTCATGCATGTGTCCATTCATTCATTCATTCATTCAATAATAGGCAGGCACTGCAGAGTTGTTTATGCCAGCTGCTGTCAGGCATTGTTTGCTTCGGACAGGATCCCTGGCCTCCAGATCCTTACAACCTAATGGTCCAGCAGACAGAAAAAGAACGGCAATACAGAATGAGGCGTGCTCTTTAGAAACAAAGGAATACGGGAATTTCCACGGTTGGGGGTGGGGGGGGTGCGTTGCAGAGCAGGACCTTGAATTCTGTTCAAGTAGAATCGTGCCAGACGGACTAGCACTTTTCAGACAAGGATCTTGTCTTAGTCCATTCTGTCTGTTAGAACCAAAAGACCGGAGACAGAGGGACCAGAGATGCCCAGGGAGAAACAGAGCAAGCACAAGACAGGGGCCAAACAGTGCCACCTTCTCAAGGCTTTGCCATTTGCCTTCTGGTTCTAGAGCCCCCCTCCCCCACTATATGCTCATACTTGCCATAAGCTCCCCTTTCCTTGGTGTGACTGAAGCAGGCTATGTGCCTCACAAATTCATGATCTGGATCAGAGCAGATCCATCCTGCCCACTCCTAGAAGACCAGTTTCTTCCTTCCAACATCCTTAAAATGGAGAGATAGTCCAGATATGCCAGAGCTCTGAGCTGGAGCGAGGAACATCCTTCCGATGCATAACTGGTCCTGTGCTTCTGGGGGATTACAGGTGAAACAGCTCTGGGGGTCTGGTCGGGGAAACTCAGCGTTACACGGGGCAATGAGTGTTGACCAAAACAGCCCGTTTAATGAGGAGTTGGGGCCTGAGCTTAGTGCCCTGGGCAGCCCAGTTGAGGTCTCACTCCGCCCTCCACTGCCTCTCTCCTCTGGATCTGAAAGCCTTACTCTAGTCTCTCTCGTCTTGAGACACACTTTCTCACAGTCTCTGGGGGGGACCCTACCACTCCTGCATGCAGTCTGCTTCCCCAGAACTTCTCGAAGGAGCCAGCCACACTCACCTCCTCCTCTTCCGCACCTCCCATGGAATTCTCAACCCTTTTCCCGCCATTCCATGGAAACAGATGCGCTAGTCCATGGGTTTAATGGAAATGAGGCATTTGGCTGATTTTGACATTTCTCTAGCTACAGTCACCAGTGACCGCTTTGTCTTTAAACTATGGCTCCTGTCTTCATGCCTTTAGCACTCAGCTGTGTGGAACCCTTTCTCCTTTAGTGACTCTACCCTCCTGGTCCCCCAGATATCACTCTTTCCAACCACCCCCTGGTCTCCCTGGTTCGTGTCTCTCCCGGCCTCTCATTTTCAGCTCTCTTCTCCCTCTATACCCTCTCTTGGTCCACATCCTCTGAGCCCAAACGCCCCTGGCTCGCACAGCAACATCTCCAGCCCAAACTCTTCTCTAAGCCTTGAGCCCATCCTGTCTCATCTGGTCATTTCATCTGAATATCTTTCATATGCTCGGTTTCATATGCTCGGATTCAACAAGTCCCAAATGAGACTATCCTCTGTTCCCTAACCTGCCCCTCCTCCCCTATCTCCTTGTTATGCTTGTCTGTGACCATGATGCACAATAGCCCAGCTCAAAAACCTGGAAATCAATTCCAACTCCTCCTTCTTCTCCGTCTTCTGTTATCTACTACTGAGTTGCCCGGTCGTGTAGCCTCTTGTCAGAAATCTCTTTAACCCCAAGCCCCGATCTCCATCCCTCGACCTCTGTCTTGGTTCAGGCCTTTAACATTTTCCCCTTGGATTAGAGCAGAATATCCCCACTGACTTTTCTACTTCCAGTCATTCCTATCTTCCATCCCTCCTCTCCATGGCCACTAGCATTCTCCTTCTAAACACAGATCAAAAGGTGCCATTTTCTGCCTACAAGCTCCCCATGGCTCCCCAACGTCAATAGAATAAAATCCAGATTTTTATTTTAGCACACAGGGTCTTTCATGATCTCTGCTGAGCTGGCCTTACCCCCCACCCCCCCACACACACCACCATTCCTCCTGCCGGCTTTGATGATTGCGTGGTTCCCCCAGTCTCGAATCTCGATTCACACTGCTTCTTTCCCACTCTGCCATGGTACCTGCAGATCTGCTATCTTTCTGTCCCCCTCAGAATTCAGGTTAAAATCCTAATTTCCAGGGCTGCTTAGCTGGCTCAGTTGGTGGAGCCTGTGACTCTTGATTTCAGGGTTTTAAGTTCAAGCCCCAGATTGGGTGTAGAGATGACTTAAAAATCAAATCTTAGGGGAAAAAAAAAATAGGGGCACCTGGGTGGCTTAATCGGTCAAGAGATCCCAGGGTTCCAGAATCAAGCCTTGCATCAGGCTGGGCTTCCGGCTTAGCGAGGAGTCTGCTTCTCCCTCTCCCTCTGCCCCTTCCCCTGGCTCATGCTGTCTCTCTCTTTGTCTCTCTCTGTCAAATATTTAAACGTAGAGGTGGGGCCTTTGGGAGATGATTAGGTCATGAGGGCAGAGCTCTCATGAATGAGATCAGTGTCCTCATAAAATGAGACCCAGAGAGCTCCCTCCCCGCTCTGCCGTGTAAGGACCTGGTAAAAAAGACGGACGTTTATGAACCAGGAAGTCGCCTCTCACCAGACACCAACACTATTGGCTCCTTGATCTTGAACGTCCCACCACCCAGAACAGTGAAATTAATTCTTGTTATTTATAAGCCACCCAGCCCGTGGTATTTTTGTTCTAGTAGCCTGAATAGACTAAGACAAGGTCCTTGTCCCAAAAGGGCCCCTTGTTCCCCCACCACGCATTGTGGCTCCCTCCACCTAGAGAGGAGAGGAGTTGCCCCTTTAATGCACTCGTGTCTGTGGGCTCTGGGGATCCCTGTGCCCAGCCCTCTCCTGCCTGCTGCCTTGGCACTGCCCTTCTGGAGGCCGCTTCCTTCCAATAAGGGTAAGGCCCTGGGAGAGCTGGGGTGGAGGCCTGAGGGTGTGTCCTGGGCCGCTGGCCTTCAGCCCGCCCCGCAGGGTGCCCTGTCCCCGGCAGGGTGGCAAGGTCACTGAAGTTTCTCTCCATCCTCAGCCTCCTCCTCCCTCCCCATCTCCCACCCCATCCAGCCCCTGACCAAACACACAGCCTGCAGGGGTCTCTCCACGGAGTCACTGGCTAGCCCTTCGAAAGGAGGAACAATCCCCAAAGCCAACTGCAAAGGCTTTACCTCCCCATCCTCCCACAGCCCCACCAGCCTGTCCCTGTTGGAGCAAAGACAGAAACCAGCAAGCACAGAAAATGACATCAGCGGATGTTGGTTAGAGACCTGCACACCGGAAGGGGAGCTGGTCTGCGGAGGGGGCCGAAGAGCAGGGACCTTAACTGACCCAGGGCCCTGCGTGCATTCCGGCTTTTTTCTCCTCAGCCCTTTGGGCCTCCAGAGCCTTAGCTGGACAGGAAGATCCTGTCTTCGTTCAAGCAGGTGGAATGTTCGCCTCTGCTATTAACAGAACATCCGGTAACATTTTAATTGAAAACTTAACTCTAATTATTCCACCTGCTGACCAGGAATGCAAGCAAAGCCAAGGCCAACTGCAAGGCAGCAAATAGATCCACATGTGAAAAGACAGGAGCGAGAGAGAGGCAAAGGCTGCGGATAGAGGAACCAGGGGAACCCTGGATATTTCTCCTACTCGAAGCCCAGGCACTTTGTCTCTGCCTCCCAGAAGCCTCCACACTGAGACCCGGAGAGCCTACCTCCCTCCAGGCCTTCCCCAAACACACATACATCCTTTCCCTGCCACCCCATAGTTCTCCCCAGTCCGACAGGGGCCCGAGGGTCCCTGTTTCTTGCTCAATGCAGACTCGCAGTCAGCAGATTTGAACAGTGTGATCCCAGAAGATGACGGAGACTGTCCTCTCTGCATGGCGCTCTGCTCTCCACAGGCATGCGGCAGGGTGTGGAATAGCCTGGGAAGCCGCAAGACACAAATGTGGCGACAGTCATTTACAGGAATACGTGACAGGGAGAACCTTTGTTCTCACATACTATCAACCCAGACAGAGGATGAGGAAGCAAGCAAGATTTGCATGAAGGTTTAAGTAAAACACCGTCCTCGAATTCATGTGGGCTAAATGTGGGATCCACAACTCGATCCAGAAAAAGGACAGGAGTGGAAACACTAGAGAAATACAAATAAACACTGGGGTTTCACTGCTGGTAAGGCACCACGGTTAACTCCCCAGTTCTGACGAAAGCATCAAGGTCCTGTAGGGTGTTAACACGGGAACACTGTCCTATCATTGCAACTTTTCTATAAATCTAAAAGTATTCCAAAACAGAAAGTTTCTTTTTTTTTAAGATGTTATTTATTTATTTATTTATTTATTTATTTTCACAGAGAGAGACATAGCAAGAGAGGGAACACAAGCAAGGGGAGTGGGAGAGGGAGAAGAAGGCTTCCTGCTGAGCAGGGAGCCAGATGTGGGACTCCATCCCAGGAACCTGGGATCATGACCTGAGCCGAAGGCAGACGCTTAATGACTGAGCCACCCAGGCGCCCCAAAAAAGTTCAGTTTAAGAAAAAAAAAAAAGAGCTGTTTCTGGCTCACCTCACCCCCGTCGCCCCAGCAGCAGAGGTTCACTATTAGCTCAGAGAGCCTTGGGTAACAACCGCGAGGAGCCCCACAAGGATAAGCTGGGACCAGAGGCAGGATGTGTGGTCATGGGCAGGTCTGAGCCAGCTTGAGCACAGGGGAATCAATCTGCAAAATCACAGACAGACCCAAGCCCTGGAATTCCAGATCGTTCCAGATCTTCAGGTCATTTGTTCACTTAGTAAGTATTTATCCTAGCACGTGCCAAGGGCCGTACTCGGCTGCTCTGAGAAGGAGAACGTGGTGGGGAAGGGGCCCACGAGGACAAAGATGAGTAAGATCCAGAGAAATACAGTCTCCTCCCTTGAGGAAGCAGTGAGGGAAGCAGATGGTCTCCCCACACAGCGACAATACCCGGCAGGGACCGGAGTGTGGGGATGTGCCTGCTGGGGCAATCAAGGAAGGCTTCACAGAGGAGGCGGTATAAGCTCTAGCAACTATGCAGCCCGGTTGCTCCCCGTGTCCCAAAGATAACCACAGCCCTTCCTCTGGCTCAAGCCCACAGGAAGGAGCTGAGAAACAGGAGGGCCTCTCTCTTTGCAAACACCAAGTGCTGTGGGCACCATAAACTCATCATTGTTTTCACCATCAGAATCTGCTGGCCCAGTGGGAGGCCCAGGGCCGCAAAGGGAGCCCCTGGTGGGGGGACAACAGGCGCAGAGGAGACCACAGCCCTAGGTCCTGGCTGTTTCCCATACCTGCAGCTGGCGGGGGCCTGTTGACACAGCTGGGGAAGAGAGGCTCCCTCTGCCTCATTAATCACTGGCGCAGGAGCCCGAGGGAGGGGCACCCCAGGGGGCAGGGGCTAGCTCTAACCCTGGGGGCGGGGGAGCTGGCCTCTTGCCCAGAGCCCAGGGAAGGCCTGAAGAGGCCAGGATGGCACGTACGGAAGCTGCCAGGCCTCAAGGACGCCCCAGGCCAGGGGATTTCCCAGCCAGGATGTTTGTCCCAAGAACAGCAGCCTTCCTGCCCGGAGCTTAGAAACCGCTTCCAGTCTGCGGCTGGTAACCCCCTGAAACATGCAGGTCCCAGGAGAAGCATATATATTTTTTTTCTTTCTCATTTGGCCGAGCCCGTGTCAGCTGCCTGCCATGCAGTTCCTGACCCTCCCTAAACCCTGTCCAGTGTGTGTGTGTATGTGTGTGCGTGTGTGGGCATGCACGCGTGTATTATCTGAAACCATCAAGAGTCACCAGCCTTTGCTGAGGACGGAGCGGAGATCCATTCGAACCAGAAGATTCTTTGGAATTTGAGCCGGGAGAGGATGGGGGAGCAACAGCGCAGTTTCTGTTCATGGTTCATTCCACAAACCCTTAGCGAGCATCTAACACTCGGGAGTTGGGGAGACAGCAGAGGGAGAGCGGACAAGCCTCTGTTTTCCTGCAGCGCATCTTCTAGAGAGAGTGGCCGAGAATAGGAAAACAGGCTGTTCACCGGAATGGTCAGGAAGGCCAGCGTCCTGAGCCCAGAACCAGTTTCCAGAACGGCATCTCCTCCAGGCATCCTCTTCCTCTGTCCCTCAGAAAGCCCCCCCCACCCACCCAAATCTGAACCCGGAGACCTGAGACCGGCCTAGCAGCTGGAGGGCATGAAGGCTGGGTCAGCTGGACTCTGCTGTGGCCACGATCTGCTCAGAAGGGTGAAGGAAGGGCAGGCTTCTCCCTCCAGTTTAATCTAGGGTCTGGACTAGCAGGGGGCCATGGGTCCAGGGCCTCTGCCCTCTCGCCCCCATCTGGGAGCAAAGGGTTTGTGCCCTCTGCCTCTCCACACTCCTTTCTCTTTCCCTCCTGTTCTTCCCTTCTTTCTCCACCTTTCTTCCTTCTCCCCGATCCCGGGAGCTCTCTCTCCTCCCTCCTCCCCTTCTTCCTGTCTCACATTTTCCTGCCCAGGAATCAGACCCCAGACAGTACCTAGGAAGTCTGCGGCCTTGCCTAATAGAACAGTAATAGTCCTCGGGGAGGCGCGATAATGACATCCTCCTTAAATAAAAGGACTTAATGGAGATTTCCCAAATTTGAAAACCACATTTCCACTAGCAACCGATTCAGCAAGTGACTGCTCTGGAAAGGAGCTCCTGGGGAAGCAGCAGTGGGGAAGGGGCAAAGTGGGAGGAGGGAAGGAGTCTGCGCAAAGAACATTCTGCTCAGGGACTTGCCAGGGCAGGACCAAGCACCCAGCCCCAGGGACACAAATCATGAAGGTGGGCCATCTCGGTCCTCCCTTGCCCTCCTGAGCCAGCCCAGAAAGAGCCGGGGCTCAGAATCTGGAAATCCTGTGTTACCTGGGTGAGTCACTATCCCTTTCTGAGCCCCTGGGCCTCGGCTTCCCCAGCTGTGAGTTGCCTTGTCATCGTCATCTCTCAGGATCACCGGAGGAAGGCCAGACATTAGCACTGACCTAGCTCCTAACAGAGCAGAAGCCCAATGATCTGTAGGCCAAGCCTTAACACAGACAGCTAGACCGGCGTTCTTCTCATCCCATAAAAGAACAGGTAAACCAGGGCCGGGCCACCCATTCACTCTGGATTTCAGAAAATAGCAGACTATTGCACGGGGAGAAGGAGAAAAAATAGTTTTCTCACTGCTTCTCACTGAGATACTTATTATCAATAAGTGAGCTGCAGAATACGGAATTAAGATCTCGAGGACGCTGGGTACCTCTGAGCACAGGAAGCTAAGACTGAAACCAAGGGCTCTCAAGCCACATAAATCCCCCTGCCCCCCAGTCCTGTGATGGGAAAGTGCAGAGAGAAAAGGGCTTTTCACTGAATGAATCAAGTCAGAAACCCTAGATCAGTGGGGAACCCAGCTCTGCCACTGACTTGCTCTGTGGTCTTGGGGAAATGTCTTCGCCTCTGTGAGCATCTCTGAGCCTCCATTTCCCAAGACTCATGGGATTAGGTGCGCTCTAAGAGCATTCTCATTCTATTACCTTTTTTTTTTTTTTTTCCTAAAAATAATTTAAATTGGAGGTAAAATTTGGATTTGGGCCTCATCAGTGTGCATGGGATGTGGTGTGTTTGCCAACACTGCCACCTTGTGGCAGGAACACACAACTCTCTCTTGAAGCCTCCACTCCTCACCCAGGTCAATATTACCAAGGCGGGTGGGGTCCTCGCACCCCAGCACGCCTCCCCATCCCAGAGCAGATACTCATCTTTTTTTTTTTAAGATTTATTTTATTTTATTTGACAGAGAGAGAGAGACAGCGGGAGAGAACACAGGCAGGGGGAGTGGGAGAGGGAGAAGCAGGCTTTCTGCCGAGCATCTCTGGGATCATGACCTGAGCAGAACGAAGGCAGAAGCTTAAAAATTGAGCCACCCAGGTGCCCCGCAGATACTCATTCTTATCAAGTAGCTCTGTTTGCGGGCACCCGGCTGGCTCAGTCAGTAGATCATGAGACTTGACAATGGGCACAGAGTTCACTAAAAAAAAAATGAAACAAAACAGTAGGTGTTTTGAAAAATCTGTCTCTTGGAGTTTGTAACATAGGATACTCATTGTCGTAAGTTTGTTCCTGTCTTAGAAGAGGAAAAGTTCCTACTATGTGCCAGTTACAATGGTGAATACGTTATACACATATTCTCTTGTTCGATCCTGAAAACAAAGCTGGGAGGAAGATACTTTCGGCCTTCGTCGTACAGATGAGACTAGGGCTCAGAGAGGTAAAGTGACTTATCCAAAGTCACACAGCTAGAAAAAAGATGACCCTGAAACTCAGAGAGAAAGATCACCAGATTCCAAAGCTCAGGCCACCTCCCTAGGAATGCTCGCTGTTTTTTCCTCAGGTCCCTCAGAATCCACCTCCACAGACCTTTTAAGCTGGAGAGTTGAGGGGGACAAAGGAGCAAGGTCTCCAAGGAACACCCCTGCCCTGCTCTTGGAATGGAAATTCATGGAAACCCAAGGCTCTCAGCTCACCAGGCTGACTTGCAGCACATCGGAAGCTTTCAGAACATTTCCCGGCAATGCCAGAAAGAAACCTCCGCATCCTAAAGACATGAACCCATGACTCAGAGGCACCAGAAACTCAGCTTCTGTGTCCGTGGCTTGTTCATGAGTTTATTCTGTCACCACTCTTGGAAACCCCCCCCCCCCATATCCCAAAGGCCTCGACCAAACTGAGGTGGAGAATGAAGACAGAGTCATGGGGTCCTCATAGTCTCAGGAAAAGCGATTCTCTTCCTGACCCATTTTCTGCAAACAAGACCAGTCCAACTCCAACATTCATATTTTCACAGTTGCTGATCGGTTACCTCCTCAAACATCTCAGAACGGCTTGCACAATCGCCACCAACGTCCCCCCCAACCCCCACGCGCCTAACAGGTGACACCCCCCAAACAATGTGAATGCAGTGAGTGCTGCAGCGATGATGACCTTTACCCCCCGGGCTTTAGATGTTTGTCTGTACTATCTCATCCCCTAATCTCCTCTCATTCTTCTGGGCGTTAGCACCCTCCCACGGGTCCTGGAAATGTCCCGAATGGACCGAAACGCCGCCAGTCTCCACCACTAGGGCTCACCAACACCAGGATGCCATAAACGCTATGACTGCAGGACTCTACCCCTTCCAAAGGAGGCTCTAAGACTCAAAGATTAAACAATAGCAGTAAGAATAATGAGAACAGAAAGGATGCAGGTCGTCACTGGATGCAGAGCCAACCAGGAAAAGGCTCTGTCTGAAGACAGATGGGGAATGGAGTACAACCAAGGTGTCCCTCCCTGCGACCCTCTGGCCCTAAGCCGTCCCGGTCTAGTTCACCCCAGTTCCGCATAAACATTCCCCCCTCCTTTAAAGTTACTCTATCACTTTCACGTGTGTCCACAATACATCAGCATATCCGAATGTCCTTTATCTGAGATGTTGTCTTTGTCTGTTGAGCATGATACAACAATAACATTCCTTGACAGCAGCTATCACTCCACGAGACATGCCCAGCGGCTGCACATGACACGGTCTATGCAGCTTAGCGCTAGCGGTGTGGACACATCGGGGACATGGGTAGGCTGTACAGCCTCCCCGGAACCAGCACGTGCCGTTCTGAGAGCTTCCCCTCCTGCCTGTGTGCTCCCACCTCTTTCTGGGTTCAACACAGTTTAGCCCCAAAACCCAGCCATCCCAAGGCCGGCCGTGTCCCTCCTCTCCTGCCCTCCTTGATCACCGGCAGCTTGAAGAGCCACCGAGGACTGTGCACCAGCCAGGGGAAGGCTTGACCTGATCACCGATCGCTTTCTTGGGGACAGCTTTCTTTGCCTTGTAAACTCAAAGGAGCAAAGCCCCGCTGGTTGGTGGGGTGGCCTCAGCTGGCCCGAAGCTTTGATTAACAGGCAAGGGGGTGATGGTGTCGGGGTGAAGGGCTGCCCTCTGGCTTCCCATGCCCCGGTTGGAGCAGCTGTCATAATTCAGGACGCAGAGAACCCCAGCTCCTTCCCCTGTAGGCCAGCAAGGTGTCATCTCGAAAAGCAGCCTGCCAGGCAGAGCCTTGGACCGTCCCTCCCGTTGACCACCTAGCAGGGAACACAGGCCCCCAAAGGGCCAGCAGCACAAGGAACTCAGTGCCGTATGGGCTCCTCAACACCATTTGGGGAGACCCAGGGCCGGGCTGAGCCGCCCAAGCCCCAGGTTCTGCAGCTGCCTGAGCTGGGGCAGAGGCCACTCCAGCCTCCAGAGGGTTAAAAACTCACTCTCCTCCATGGCTCTGTTCCAAAGGGTCTCCGTTAACACCAGAGGTCTCCTGATATCTCACTCACTTTAATAGATTTTTCCCATTGACGGCTCACTTTATTGACTATCACTTCCTTTTCTGCAGGGGAGCTATCTTCTGGGTCACTGATCCAACCAACTTAAAAGGGGTTGCATTGATTAGGTTTTATTGGTGGTGACTTGCACAGAGATGAGCCCGCTTGCTCCTACCTGCTAACAGCTCCTTTGTTTCCCCCTCCCAGCCCCCACTTTTTCTGTTGACTTACGGGGAGGGACAAAGTTGGAGCACCTGGGTGCTGGGCTTTAGGCAGGGGCAGGGAAGTTCTGACAGCACTGTCTCAAGCTCTCAATGGCATGAGGGTAAAGCCCATTCGCGTGTGCAGGCGCGCGCGCGCACACACACACACACACACACACACACACAGGTCGCAAAACTTTTTTGGATTTATTATCTTACCTCCTATTCACAGATCTGAGCCATAAGTAGGATGATTACTATCCCTACTTCAGGCCAAAGAAACCTGCCCTAAATCACTCAATTTGCTCGTGGCCAAGTCAGAACTAAGCCTTTGTTGTCTGACTCCAGAGTCTCCCTTCTTCTGTGCTAAGAGCCCTGGGGGGTACCAAGGGGTATGAGGCAAAGTTAATATTTAATGTTTATTTATGTGTGTGCAGGCGTGCATCATTAATAGACAAAGTAGTGGCTGAGGCAGAAAGGAGGAGGACTGGAAAGGCTCCAGAAGGCATCCTGTTCAGCCTCTTCAACTTACGGGTGAAGAAAAATAAGTCCCAAGGATAGAAGATCATGCCCAATTCATACAATGAAGACTTCCATTTATTTGTTCTTTCATTCATTCATTCATTCATTCATTCATTTTCCGTGCCAGGTGCTGGGATGTGTTCTCGCGAGAGCTTCTACGGTGAGCAAGTACTTGAGAGCGGAGAAGAGCCACTCGCCTGTGGGCACGTTCATTCATGTCTTGAGATGGCATCTGCCCAGGCAGCCTTTGATCCATCTCCTTTCTGGGTCACTGGCCTAACCTCTTTCCCTCCGTAGGTTTTTCATCCCAGCCTGTGACCACTTTCAGAGCAGCCCATCTCCGGCCAGGACCCCAAAGCACTGAGTCCCCTGACTTGGTCTCGGTTCCCATTAAAATGCCCCTCTAGTGCCATCTTTCACTCTTACCTTGTTCTGTTCTAGAATCAAATAGACCTTGCCTGGAAAGACAGTCGCTGCTACCCAGAACCTTTCTGAAAACAAAGGGCCAAGATGTGCAGAGCAAGAATCAATGGGACTCAATTCCACAGCCATGAGTTAGGTGGGGGGAGGTGGCCTGAGCCCTTGAGGGGCACAAGGGTGAGGGACTGTGAACGTGTCTGTGTGTCTGCGTCTGAGGCTTCTGGAGTTACTCCTGTGCGTTCCCCTACTTGCATCCTCATTCAATCATTCAGGAAGCTTCTATTCACCCAGCATCTTTTCTGTGGCGAGCCTTGCACTGGGATCTGTGATTCAGAGATGAACAAGCATGGTCTCTACCCAGGAAAAACGCATGGCAGAATGTGGGAGAAAAACACATGTACAAAGAATTACAGCTGCACATGGGGAGCCCGACGGTCAAGATAGTTGCAAGGGAGAGGAGACAGGAAAGCATCTGGTCAAACACAATGATGTCGGAGCAGATCTCAGGACAAATCAGCATTTGCAGAGTGGGCAGAGGGAAGGAGCAGGTTCCAGGTGGTAGAGAGAAACATGCAGGGGCATGGTGTGCTCTTAGAACTAGAACAGTCAAGTTCAAGGGAGGGAGAGAAGTAGGCAGGGGTGGATGGCGGCGGGCGGGGACTGCAATTGAGGCTGGGGCCAGGGAAGCCGGTTAGCAGGGGGACCAGGGGCGGGACATTGGACAGAAGGACAGGAATGTTCTTCCTCAAATCTGGCCAACAAGATGAGCTCTTTTTCACAGAAAGACCCCGAAGACAGGCCCTTATCCTTTCGTCCATGTGTGAAACTCCTTCCAATGGAGAGAAGTTCTCCTCCAGCTTTAGCTGGAATTACCGTGTTCCATCTTCTTTGTCCCACTCTCTCCCTCTCTCTCTCCTTCAGTCCCCTGTGATGCAGAATCTGTGTTTTGCTCTCTGTGAATGAAAGGATTAAGTCAACTGAATTTCATAAATTAAATGAATTTCAGCTCCTGGGCAGGAAGCTTGGCACATCTCAGAAAGAATTCCAGCAAACCCTCCAGAAACAAATAGAGAGCCTGAGATCCGCCCAAATGAGCAGCAGCTGAAACCTGCTGCTGTTTTTGTCCTCACAGATCTGCAACAATCGAGGGACGTGCATCCCAAACCCATGTGAGGGCCGTTCACCAGAGCAGCAGCTGCGGGTGTCTCCGGGGCTCCCGCCAGAGAGATGCGTTCCGGCACCTCCACGAATGACGCCGGGGACATGCGTGTGTCCCCACGGGCCCCTGCTACGTCCCACACCCGCACTCCAGAGAGGAAAACTTCCGGACCCTGTTTCCCGGTGGTGTTCACACATTCCCATACAGACATCTCACACACGGACACTTGAAATCATACTCACTTGCACATGTACACGCTTCTTGCACATCTATCATCCACGCATACCCCCAATTACACCCGTGCACGGGTACACACACTCACACACATCCCTCACACAAATGACACATACTCACACATACATACTTGCTCATACACAATCACATTTGTACATACACACATCTCACACCGTATGTGCGCTCACACACACAAATGTCTCACACACTCACACCTCCCACTTGTGCACTCAAAAACACAATGCCTTGCACATACACACACATCTCATACCACACAGACCCTCATATACATGCTCACAAGCACCATCACACCCACTCACACGTACACACAGCCACACACACTCACACATATGCACTCGCACACATACACTCACACATTGTCTGTGCTCAGGGAAGCAAGACTAGCGTGTCACATGTCAGGAGGAAAGGTGTATGTATGAGCTGGTGAACTTGCAGTCTCCCCAGTCGTGTCCTTTGCTGTCCCGCAGAACAATAGGGCTTGGGTGACATCAGCATTGCTTCCCTGTTCCCACAGCTAGACTCACCAAAAGCTCCACTGTTTGTCCCAAGATGCCTTTGGAGCTATTTTACCTACAGTACATTGGAGTAGAACAGCTACACAGAAATGTGCCCAGACCGTTAAGTGTAGGTTCAGTGTCTTTCCCCAAAGACCATTCTTGGATTAAGAGGCAGAACAGGGGTGCCTGGTGGCTCAGTCTCTTAAGTGTCTGCCTTCAGCTCAGGTCATGATCCCGGGGTTCTGGGATCAAGCCCTGTGTCAGGCTCGGTGTCGAGCTCCCTGCTCCGCGGGAGTCTGCTTCTCCCTCTACCTCTACCCCTCCCCACTTTGTGTGCACCCTCTCTCTCTCTCTCTCTCAAATAAATAAATAAAACACTTTAAAAGAAAAAGAGAGACAGAACATTTCTTGATCCCAGAGGCCCCCATATGCCTCCTTCCCGACCCAACCCCTCTTCCAAATCCTAACAGCTTAGATTAACTTTGTCAGGTTTTAAACTTTTTCTTTCTGGTTTTGAACTTTATACAAATGCAATCAGTTCACTTTGATACCTCATAATGACATCCACATCAAGAGACTCAGGGGGCCCCAGGTCAGTGGGAAGCCTGCTTCTCCCTCTCCCTCTGCTGCTTCCCTGCTTGTGTCCCCTCTCTCGCTGTGTCTCCCTCTGTCAAATAGAACAATAAAATCTTAAAAAAAAAAAAAAAAAAGAAAGAAAATTTAAAAATTAAAAAAAAAAAATTCTTGGGGCGCCTGGGTGGCTCAGCGGGTTTAAGCTTCTGCTTTTGGCTCAGGTCATGATCCCAGGGTCCTGGGATTGAGCCCCGCATCCAGCTCTCTGCTCAGCAAGAAGCCTGCTTCCCCCTCTCTCTCTGCCTGCCTCTCTGCCTACTTGTGATCTCTCTCTGTCAAATGAATGAATAAATAAATAAATAAAATCTTAAAAAAAAAAAAAAAAGAAAGAAATTCATAACACCGACACCGTAGGACAAAAGAAGACCAGGAAACAGGTGTACAGAGCAGCATTTGTCAAGCCATTTAGACAAAGAATAAGGAAAGGCTTTGAAGAGTAAAAAGGCAGTCCACTGATGCAAGGTGTTCTCTGATCCATCAGGCGAAACTAGCTGCCCAGAGTAAAGTCAGACTTGCTGTAAGGCACAGGCCCTAGAACAAAGGAAGTGAGGTACAACCAGACCTATCCCTCCTTCAACATTTTTCAAAGTGGGTTGAAACCCCCACACTGAATTCGGACCCAGAAGATCTGAGTCAGAGTCCCAGCTCTGCCGCTGACTCTCTGCTGACCTGGGTTACTTCGTCTCTCTGCACCTCTGCTTTCTCACCTGTACAGTAGGGGGTGAGAATAATCATAATTACACTTCCATCCATGAGCACTTGCCGTGTGCCAAGCACGGCTCCAACTTACTTCATTTTCTAGATCAGCAAACTGTGGCCTGTGGGCCAAATCTGGTCCCCCACCTATCACACGCTAAGAACCATCCTCACACTTTTAAGTGCTTTGAAAAAAATCAGAAGGATATTTCGTGACACATGAAAACTATGATATTCAAATTTCAGTGTCCATAAATAAAGTTTTATTGAAACAGCCTTGCACATGTCTTTAACATCTGTGACTGTTTCCAAGCAGCAGCAACAAAGACTTTATGGCCCACAGAGTTGAAAATATTTACAATCTGACTCTCTACACTCCACGTTTGCTGACCCCTACTCCAAACCCCCTCACCTTGGGCACTCTTTTTAATCATCCCTATGGAACAGATTAAAAAGCTGAGATCCAGAGAGGTTAAGACAACCGGGGGGTGGTGGGCAGCTGATAGTGGGAGGTCTGAGCTAAGTGGGGACACCTGGCTCCAATCCACCCACTCCAGGGAGCTGCCCGCCATATGTGAGGTCCTCTAAGGCAGTGGGCATGACGGCAGTGCTTGGCAAACAGCAGAGAAGTATAGAAACACGGGATAGATGCCTCCCTGACCTCGTGGTAGTCATCAGTGACTGATTCTAAACACAGCTCTCAGAAGGAAATGTCCCAACACCCTACATACACCGCATCCAGCCCAAAGACCTTCTGATTTATGTTAACCATACTCTGTTCATGGCCCGTTATCATAACTAGTCTTTGCAGGGCCATGCTCTTGGCTCCATCCATTCTTTCATTCATTCTCTTTCATCCGCGTAGCCCAAGTCCCTATGATAGTGTCTATCATTCTGTTTGCTGAGTTCTTACAGAATGGGTAGTGTTATTTTATATGCATGTGTTTTTTTTTACTTATTTAAATGGAATTGTGTCATTTCTTCTTGTGTCCTCTTTTTCCCTTAGCAACATTTTTGCTCTCTACTCTCCTACCGAGGTGCAACAAATATACAGTAAAATGTGTTATATGCACTGGTCTTAAGTATAAAACTCGATTTTTAAAAAATCTGTGAATATACCTGTCTCATAACCATCTACATCAAAAGAAGACATATTTCCAGCACCCTAAAAGGTTCCCTGGGACCCCCTCCCGGTCCATAAACTATTCCCTTCCCCCATCTGCTGCCAGAGATAACCGCTCCTCCCAACTTCTGTCCCCACCCATTAGTTTAGCTTGTTTTTGAACTTCCTCCTTTTTAATAAATGATTTTTTAAATTTATTTATCAAAGAGAGAGAGAGAGAGACCACACAAGCAGGGGTAACAGCAGAGGCAGAGAGAGAAGCAGACTCCCCACTGAGCAAGGAGCCCACTGCTGGGCTTGATCCCAGGACCCTCGGACCATGACCTGAGCTGAAGGCAGGTGCTGAACAGACTGAGCCACCAAGGCGCCCCTTCTTGAACTTCACCTACACGAATCCTGCCATGGGTCCTCTTCCATGTCCTCACCTTGTCTGGGAGATTCCCCTGTGCGGTGTGGGTAGCCGTAGATCACTGTTGGTTTTGTTTTTGTTTTTGTTTTTTTAAGATTTTATTTATTTATATATTTGACAGACAGAGATCAGAAATCACAAGTAGTCAGAGAGGCAGGCAGAAGTGGGGAGGGAAGCAGGCTCCCCTCTGAGCAGAGAGCCCAGTGTGGGGCTCGATCCCAGGACCCTGAGATCACGACCTGAGCCGAAGGCAGAGGCTTTAACCCATTGAGCCTCCCAGGCGCTTCTAGATCTCTGGTTTGAATGGCCCTGTGACACTAAGGTTTTCAGATCTAGCCACGTCCAGTCTGTTGCTTCTCACCGCTGCTCCATGACACATCCGACCCATTTTACCTTCACACTCTGCCAGCGAGGGACACGGGGGATGCCTCAACAACCGTGCTCACCCACCTCCCCGGACCAGGCTGCATGTACATTTCACCGGGAAGAAATGCTCAGAGCTGAATTGCTGAGGCGCAGGGTCTGGGCAGGCAGAATCAGGTGGGTTCTACCAAAGCAGGAGCTGGGAGAAGGAAGAGCTGCTCTGCTGGTCTTCCCCTGACCCCATCGTCCCCTCCCCCTTCCTTTCTAGAAAACCTTTCAGCTCCTCCTCTGTGTCCTTTTGCAGGGCCCAGTTAAACACCCTGCTTCCTGACTGTCACTGCCTCTGTGGCAGCCCGCGCCATCCTCCTGCATTAGAACAAGACGATAATCAATGAACCTGCTAACTCTATTGCAATAAAGGAGCGAGCCCAACCTTATATAATTCTTTTTAATTGTTTTCTCACATTACAAGGGTTTCTTCTTCTTCTTCTTCTTCTTTTTTTTTTTTGCTAAACTTATTCCGCCATAAGTTATGTCGTTTAATTTCTCAAAGTGCTAATAATTTAATTGCTTCCTTCCTGCACACAAAGTGCCTCTGCTGTCCTCCCTCCCCAGCACTGAGATTATAAAACGGAGTTGGCAGGAATACCTAAGAGGGGAGTCTTTTTGGCGGCAGGATTTGATGGGAAGCAGCTTTCTCAGAAGTCAGTGTGTGGGACTGAGAACCTGGCTTGGTACTTCAAAGGGGCATGGGGCCCAGCCAAGCCTGCCTGCTAGCTAGCTCCAGGGGGTTTGTGATAATCACAGGGGAGGGAAGAGGGGAAGAGCTGAGATTAGAGGGGCGGGATGAGGTAAGGGAGCACTGCACACAGAACTTTCCAGGTTCTGAAGGGCTGTCAGGGAAGCTGAGATCCATCTCCAGCAGGAAGGATTTCCATCAGATTCGTCACATTCCTGACAGTCAGGACCCCAAGGAAAGACGCTGACTGGACCAGGGCAGGGTGGGGAGGGGACAGCTACTAAAAAGAACTAGCATTGGGGCGCCTGGGTGGCTCAGTGGATTAAGCCGCTGCCTTCAGCTTAGGTCATGATCCCAGGGTCCTGGGATCGAGCCCCGCATCGGCCTCTCTGCTCTGTAGGGAGCCTGCTTCCTCCTCTCTCTCTGCCTGCCTCTTGTGGACTTATGATCTCTGTCTGTCAAATAAATAAATAAAATAAATCTTAAAAAAAAAAAAAAAAAAAGAACTAGCATTTATCTAACCCTTCCTGACAGCCTGACAACTCTGTTCCCCTAGGTCATCACATTTTGTCTTCACACCCAACGCTCTGAGGTCAGTACTATTATTAACCACTCTTTGACAGATGAGGAAACCGAGGCAAAGAGACGTTTGTTTGCTCATGTCCTCATAGCTCCGGTGACAGAGTAAGAGTCAACCTCCAAAGTCTAGCTTTCGCTCGACACGTGATGCCTCCACCCTCGGACCTGAGTGATGACATCACCATTTAGGGAGCAAGATGAGGGAGGAAGAGGACTCAGAGGACAGCATCAGGGATGAGCTGCTCTTGAAGGTTCCGAGGCCAGTGCCGAGCCCCCACTCTCCCTCCCTCCCTCTTGCCCAAGGTCTGATCCTCAGAATCACTTTGACAACCCCCACACCGCCACACACACCCCAGCCCTGTGACTCCACATTGTCTGTAGGCTATGAGGTCCTTAACAAGGTCTCCAGAACATTGGAAACCCCCAGCCCCACCGTTAATGCCCTCAGCTCCACTACTCTGAGACCCATATTTCCTTGGGGACTGTTGAAACTTTGTAAATTATGTTTCTTTGACCCGGAACCATTTCCCCTCCCCAAGGATGAAATTTCACAAGGTCCGGCTCAAATGTTGCCTCCCCGCTTCCAGAAACCTGCCAGGACACTGCGAGCATACCTCTCCCGGAAGAAAACCTGGTCGGCTGCACTGTTGGCATGAGCTTACTCAGTTCCCTCCCCAGCTACTTACTAGCTCTGTGACTTCAGGGAACTCATTTCTCTGAGTCCCACGTGTCTGGTTGGGGGTGAGCATGGGTGAGCATGGGGGCGTTTCGGGTGAGCCCCGAAAGAAAGCTTTGCTGTCGGGATCCATGCATTCCCATCTCCTGGCACACTAGCTGACATGAAAGAGCTGCTTCGTAGATAAATAAAACAGGTAAAATATCTAATTAATTCATTACCCCTCTAGCCCCAGAAACGTTGCTGTGTGTCCCAGTTTGGGACCCCAAATGTAACATCTCTTCTGTTTCCATTAGCTTGGTATTTCCTCTGGAGGGCAGGACTTCCAGGGTTCCACACAAATGAATACCATGTCCCCCACTTCCCCTCCACTCCGTAAAGCAGGCAGCAGAGGGCATCCTGAACCAGGAGTCACAGATGGGAACCACTGTCCACGATGTCCTGCCTCCAGATTTGGAGACTCTAGGGCTTTTCCACCAGCCATCCCTCTCCTGTTCACTTTCCTTTCTCTGGCTCTGGTTATGATTTCTATTATCTGAAACCAACGGAGTCCTTAATAAGGACTCTGCCTCCTCGCCCTGCTCCTCAGGGACAGGCTGTGTATCTCCTATTCTCAGTCTGTTGAGTCCATTCACACAAGGGAAAGAGCACTAGACAGAATCAGAGAGCTTCAGGCTCCAACTATCATTCGGCTGTGTGACCTTGGGCAAGTCACTTACCCTCTCTGAATCCCCAGATTGCAGTGTTACGGTAGAGGGATGTATGACATTCAGCATCATAAAGCCACACAGAGCTTATTCTGATGGCCCCCCTTCCCTGTGACAACTGCCTGCCCTGGGTGACTGGCTAGGGTGGGGTCAGAACTAAATGCCTTGGGGTCTCCAGAGTTTGAGATCCAGAGGGGACCAGGGAAGAGGGGTGGGATAGAGAGCCACCACCATTACCCTGGCCGTGGGACGGTGGGTGACTTGGAAGGCAAGGACAGACAACCTCCTACCAAAGGCACCTAAGTGACCAGGCACCATAAGTGTGTTTGCAGGAACTGGGTTTGCACAAACACACAACTTGCTTCCCCAACACCGTCTGAGCAGAGAAAGCATGCTCTGCAACTCCCAGAGAAGGAACAGGGGAGACCCAAAGTCTCAAGGTTTCCTCCTTCCTCCCTAAAAGGACAGACACACAGATGGGTGTGGCTCTAAAGTTATTCCAATCTCAGCTAGAGCAGCAGAGACCAAATGAGGGCCTGACACCTCAACGTACGGGTGTGAGGGGCCCAGCGTAGAAGGACCTCCAGGAGAAACCACTGTTGAGCAGAGTAGGGGCTAAGCTTTGGGGAAGCCCCTCTGAGCGTAGCTCCTCTCCCCCTTCATGTTGACATCCACTTGGCTGGGTTGCCCTTGGTGCCTCGAACTTGAGTTATGAAAAATGTTATTATTATAACATTACGTTGTTACTCCCCGCCCACCTCCCCGGCTAGACAGGAAGCCTCTGGCAGGTAGAGGCCTGTTTTACATCTCTGTGGACAAGCCCCTTCCCCCTGCCCCCACTCACTTCTTCCTTCGTTCACAAATATTTATTGGCCTCTGAAATCAGACAAGGCTGGGTTAATAGGTTGGCTCTGCCCCTTTCCAGCTGGGCGACCTCAGGCCCATTCCCTCTCCTCCCTGAGCCTGTGTGTTCCCCTCCATAATATGGGGATAACGACAGACTCTCCTCCCCACCCCCTCCCCACCCACACATGAATTTTCGAGAGGATTATATTATTCTCTGCAGGCTTAGAATAATGTCTGGCACCTAGTAAGCTCCCGGGACATGTGAGCTATTTCTATTTTACTTCTAACAGTCCCCCCAAGAGCGGAGAATGTCAATCTTCCCGGCCAGAGGGTAAACTCAAGCCACAGAAGGAACTCGGTGAGTCCGTGTTGGGTGAGCAAATGAGGAAGGATGATTCTGGCACTACAAGGCGTGAACTTTCATAAGAGTCATTGCCAGTGCTGCTCAAGATGGGTCTCCTGGGGTTGACTCCCACACTGACCAGTTCCCGGCTTGGTCCGGAGGAAGAACCACTCGGGCACAGGGTCTTCTGCTCATCTGTCTGGCTCTTGGCTGTTCTTTCAGGCAAGTTTCTCAAGTGTCTCCAGCTGCCTGGCCTCCCCCATGGGGGTGCAGACAGGAGGAGGGGAGCACCAGCCCGAACCCCTTCTTTGTAGGTGGCGGAGGACAGGCCAGAACGGACTCTGGTGACACGGTGGCTGAGCCCTGCTCTGGGAGAAGCTGTCACTTCTCATCCTGTGGCCTCAGGATCCGGTTTGTGGTGACAGGCAGGGCTCTTCCCTGAGGATTCAAAAAAATTTGCGTCTCCATCTCATCCGTAAGTCAGGCTTCAGGAAGGTAAGAGCATGGTGTAACTTGGAGCCCTTTCTTCCCCTCCTTTGGGTTCCCCATTCCTCCATATTCCAGGGGGCTCTGGGAAGTCACCTCACCACACCTGCTCCGCTCAGCCCTCCTGACCTGGGGAAGATACACCTGCAAAGGTCTTTCTTGGCCCCCTGGGCAGAGTTCCTGCTGGAACCAGATAGATCATGGGATGCCTTTGCCCCTGACTTGCCCAGAGATATTTGGCCCTCTCCCTTGGACTGCCCAACTCCTACTCTCCAGTTTAGGTCCTCCATCTACACCTTAAAGGAAAGCTCGGTGATCTTTTCCTGTCAAGGGACAGAGAGTAAATAATGTGGCCTTTCAGAGTCACACATACTGTCTCTCCTCCAGCTGCTCCACTCTTCTGTTGTAGCACAAAAAAGCAACCGGACAATATGGAAACCCGTAAACATGACTGCGTCCTAATAAAGCTATTTATAGCCACTAGAAGTTGAATTTCTTATATTTCTCCTATGTCCTTAATGTTGTTTTTCTTTTGATATTCTCCAATCACTGAAAAAGGTAAGAACCCTTCGCAGCTTACAGGCCATACAAAAACGGGCACTGGGCCCGACTTGGGCCACAGGCCACAGTTTCCCAAGCCTTGCTTCAAAGACTCCAGTCCTTCCGCATCTGCCCCACAATCATTCCCTGGCCACAAACTCTCTTGCACAAACTCCTCTTCAATTCAGCTTCAGCAGGCCATTTGCAAAGCCCCGACTCTTCCAAGGAGCTGGACTGGGCACCACAAGGGGGTATAGAAAAGGAATGGGGCCCCCAGACTGCCCTCGAGGAGCTTTGACCCCAACAGGGGTGTCCAAGACAAGTCCACGGGGGAGACTAATACAAGGTGGAGGAAGGTCATTGTCATAAGAGAGACCTTACCTTGTCCAGTGAATAAGGTCTGACAATGTGCTTGGCAAAGTTTGAGGAGAGTAACCAGCTTGCTGGGGGAAGAAATGTACCAAGAAAGACTTCATGGAGGAAATGACATTGGAAATGAACTACGGGAACAGGAACTCTAGGAAAGAATTTTTCATCCTAATCTTCCTTCTTCCACACAAAGGGTGACCTCTGGCTTTTACACAAAAATATTGTGACCCATTAGCTATTCCCCTGGCTTCATACCCATAATGCTATCACCAGATGGTGGGCTCCTTGGGGCAGGGGTAGGGACCTAACTCATTTCTAAGCCTCCGGCCCCCAAGAACATGTTTCTGGCACAAAGTATATTTTGGTAAATGTTTGTTGAGGTTGAACTTAGGTTGGGGTTGAGAGAGAGGATGACAAAGTATTTTTTTAAGATTTTATTTATTTGATGGGTGCCTGGGTGGCTCAGTGGGTTAAAACTTCTGCCTTCGGCTCAGGTCATGATCCCAGGCCCCTAGGATCGAGTCCGGCATTG
The DNA here is from genome assembly GCF_011764305.1 of Mustela putorius furo. Lineage (NCBI taxonomy): Eukaryota > Metazoa > Chordata > Mammalia > Carnivora > Mustelidae > Mustela > Mustela putorius. Next base: position 2,086,713 of record NW_025421399.1, on the reverse strand, counting down.
GGCTCTCGGCTCAGAAGGGAGCCTGCTTCCTCCTCTTTCTCTGTCTGCCTCTCTGCCAACTTGTGATCTGTCAAATAAATAAATAAAATCTTTAAAAAAAAAAAAGATTTTATTTATTTTAGGGGGCACCTAGGTGGCTCAGTTGGTTAAGCAACAGCCTTCAGCTTAGGTCATGATCTTGGAGACCCAGGATCAAGTCCCACATCAGGCTCCCTGCTCAGCAGGGAGTCTGCTTCTCCCTCTGAACTCTCCCCTCTCATACTCTCTCTCTCATTCTCTCGCTCTCTCAAATAAATAAATAAATAAATAAAATATTTTTAAGAGAAAGATTTTATTTATTTGAGAGAGAGAGAGAGTGTGTGTGTGTGTGTGTTGGAGAGGGGCAGAAGGAGAGGGGGAAGAAAATCCCAAGCAAACTTCAGAGGAACTGGACCTGGGGCTCGATCTCACAACCTAAAATCAAAAAAGTCGGATACTTAACCGACTCTGCCACCCAGATGCCCCAGATTTGTTTTTTCTAAGATTTATTTATTTGACAGAGAGAGAGAGAGCTCATCCTCACAAGTGGCGGGGGGCAGTCAGAGGGAGAAGGTGAGGAAGAGAATCCTCAAACAGACTCCCCGATGAACAGGGACCCCCAGGATCATGAGCCAAATCAAGAGTCAGACACAATCAACGGAGCCACCCAGGAGCCCCAAGGATGACAAAGCTTTAATGGAAATTGAAGCAACCAGGTTGTATTGTTCCCTCTAATTTCCTCCAGCTCCCCAGGCCCCAGAAAGGCACTTCGAGGGAACACACCAGCTGTCCTGGGCACAACCTAAGAGTCTCAGAGGAGACTCCTTATTCTGAAAGAATTACTGCAGCCTTCTGTCTTCCTAAAAATGAACCCACAATCCTCCCATCTCTGACAGCCACTTCCTGCCTCTTTTTTTTTTTTTTTAAGAGTTTATTTATTTATTTCACAGACAGAGATCACAAGGATGCAGAGAAGCAGGCAGAGAGAGAGGAAGAACAGGCTCCCTGCTGAGCAGAGAGCCTGATGCAGGACCATCCCAGGACCCTGGGATCATGACCTGAGCCAAAGGCAGAGGCTTTAAACCACTGAGCCACCCAGGCACCCCACTTCCTGCCTCTTAACTGGACCCCCCACTTCTCTGCCCCAAAAGGCGGTGTCCCTTAGACATCCCAATGGCCACAGCAGACTGGGCTCTGGGGGCCTCAAAGCCAACTCCCCTAGAATCCAAATGAACCTGACCACCAACACCCAGGGAATGAGATAGGTCCCTCCCTCGAAATTGGCAAACCAGAACCTTGGCTGAACAGCTACGGATGTGTGCCCAAACAGCATGAGGAGAAGCAGGAGGAATAATCTGGATGGACTGAAAAGAGCCCCCCCCACCCCGACACCTCTTACTTTTTCCTTCTCACCCTGGCCATCAGGGCTGACTGACCTCTCTGAGAAGAGTTCTCTGGTGACTGAGACTCAGCTTTTCCCACCATGGGTGCCCTTGACCCTGAAGCTACCCCACCACTGCCCACAGGCCCTGCTGCCTATCCAAACGTCAGCCCGCACACAGGGAGCCCGAGGTGGAGGAGTCAGTGAAGTGAAGTTGCACCAGGAAAAGGGAACAGCCGCAGGGACCTTGCACCTGCCTGTATGTGCCCAGACATACAGAGAGAGACCAGAAAATGGCTTGCTCTTCTGAACTTGGCATCGACTACACATTATCTCTAGCCCTCTCACTCCTATGAGGTCATTGAAATCCAGAGCCAAGGGGGATCTTATTATCCCCACGGTACAGAGGAAGAAACTGATCTTCAGAGAGATTGCATGACTCACCCAGATCAGGAAGCCAGTCGGAGGCACAACCAGGATTTGGATCCGGGCCTATCTCAAAACTCATGCCAGTAACACCAGAGTCAGTCTAAGACTGTGCCTACGGCTCCAGCAAAGCAGAAGCACCACATTTTTTTTTTCTTTTAAATACTTAAGAGTATCCACACACCTGGTGGCTCAATCGGTTGGGCGGCCGACTCTTGGTTTCAGCTGGGGTCAGGATCCCAGGGTCCCAGGATCCAGCCCGGGCACTCAGCTAGGAGTTGGCTTGAGGTTCTCTCTCACTCTCTCTCTCTCTTTCTGTCCCTTCCCCCACTGGCACTCACACACATGCACGCTCCCTCTCTCTCTCTCTTAAGTAAACCTTTAAAAAATAAATAAATAGGAGGCATCTGGTTGACTCAGTCGGTTAAGTGTCTGCCTTAGGCTCAGGTCATAATTTCAGGGTCCCGGGATCAAGCCCCACATTGGGCTCCCTGCTCAGCGGGGGAGTCTGCTTCTCCCTCTGCCTCTGACCTTCTGACCCTCCCCCCTCTCGTGCTCTGTCTCTCCTTCTCAAGTAAATAAAAAAATAACATCTTTACAAATAAATCAATACATACATACCTACCTACATACTGTGGCATTGGTAAGGTAAAAATCAAACCTTTCTGCACCTCCTCTAAGTTATTCTATGGTTTCTATTGTTTGTATTTTAATTGCACGGCAGGTGGGACAATAGGCACAGCTGTTGCAACAATACAGAGAACAGCCTCCAGAAGTTCTAGTCCAGCTGGAGGAATTGCTTCTTGAACTACCTGTTCTCTGGTTGAGCCAGCCTCTACTGGGATGAAATGTCTTTGGCTCGGGATACAGTCAGGCCTCGGTGCTCACCGTTGCACGGTGTGTGTGTAAGTAAACATAGGAGAGGAGATTCCTTTCAGTGTTGTGAGGTCTCTGTTTGTCGTATGGAGATACGCAGGGTCCGTGTCACCAAGAGCATACAAGAAACTGAAGGTCTGGGTTAGACAAATGGGTTGCCAGGGGAGAGATTACAACATCCCACTGGAGAATATTATAGGACTTCGGAATTTTGGACCATGTGAGTGCCTTACTTATTCGAATAAATCAGTAAGTGCTCTACAATGGTTACAACCTCAGTTTAAGCAAAAACAACCTAAAATGTGCATTTTGGGGGTGCCTGGGTGGCTCTGTTGGTTGGGCGACTGCCTTAGGCTCAGGTCGTGATCTCTGGGTCCTGGGATCCAATACTCCCTCTTCCACTCTCCCTGCTTGTGCTCTCTCTGTTTCTCTGCCAAATAAGTAAATAAAATCTTAAAAAAAAAAAAAAAAAGAAAAAGAAAAAGAAAAGAAAAGTGCATTCTGTGACTTGTTTTCAACGCAGCCAAAAAAACAAAGGTCTGGTTACTGCCTTGGAGCAAAGCAGAGAGACAACTACAGCGAACCAAATGAGATCTAAAATCTTACCAAATGGGATTCATGAGGAATAAGGAAGCAGCCCGGGAAGTCAGGAAAGCAAAAGGGAGGAAACTGGGCAGAGAAGGGATCTGGTACCAACTAGGAGGTGGGGAAAGAGGCCAAAGCTTTCCCAGCGTGAGTTTGCATTGAGGGTGGGGTGAGGGCAAGGAGGAGACCTTTATTTTATTATTATTATTTTTAAAGATTTTATTTATTTATTTGACAGAGAGAGATCACAAGTAGGCAGAGAGGCAGGCAGAGAGAGAAGAGGAAGCAGGCTCCCTGCCAAGCAGAGAGCCCGATGCAGGACTCCATCCCAGGACCCCAAGATCATGACCTGAGCTAAAGGCAGAGGCTTAACCCACTGAGCCACCCAGGCGCCCAGGAGGAGACCTTTAAAGAGAGAGGAGCCCAGCCAGTGATTCGAGCCCTTGAGATACCCGGGAAGTCAAAATAGCGGAAGCCACGGAGAACCAGCCCCTCACACACCACTAGAACTTCGGGGACCCGTCACCCATCTGAGACTCGGTTTCCTTGTCTATAAAATGAAGGATTTGGCCCAGAAAGATCTCCAGGTGCCTCCCAGCTCTAATATTCTCTGATTTGACAGCTGCAGCCTTCGGCAAACGTGCATAAAATAGATTAGTTTTAAGCAGTAGTAAAAACGAAGCTGAAAATCAGATTTATCATTTTAATTAAATATACTTTACACTCTCAATTTCTAGGGAGCCAAATGCTAGCCCCCCCCCATCAGTTTTCCCTTCGTGGGAGACATTCATGCCTGATGCGCAATTTCAGAAAATGCCGAACCGCCCCCTAAGAGGACCCACAATTAACAAGACCCTACCAGGTATTTCTTATCAGGAAAGTGGGAATTGTTGGGGAGAGGGGGAAGGACATAAATAGGAAATGTCAGGGAGGGGAGGGTCACGTGGGGTCAGGGTACTGAGAACAACTTGCTTTCGTCTCCTCTCTTCCCTCTAGAAGCCTAGGTAGCCCTGAAACTGGGTGAAGCTGGATGGGACCCAGGAGCTAGGAGCTGGGTCCCCACCCCCATGACATAAAGCAAATTGTTCCCTGAACTTTAGAGCAATCCACTATAAAATGGACCTAAAAACACCAGCTTCAAGGAGAGCTAGGCCAGTGTAAGAGAACGTATCTGAGAACATTTAGGAAGTGTAAAGCGTGTGTGCAAACGCTGTGTTTTGGAAACTCGAACTGGGATCCAGAATGCCTGGTCCCCTCTGATTAGGTACTATGTCATCTCAGCATGCTAGTCCTTCCCCTCTGCTAGTCCTTTCTCCCAGCCACACACTTTCTCCACTCAGGCACTCGGTCCCCACAGAGACAGAAGAAAGCAGATTCACCCCGAAGGGTGTGTCATTTCCTGGGCTCTGGGCTCCACGTCCCCAGCCCGTAAATTAACAAATGTGGTTGTAAATTACCAGATGACTCTGGGCTGGGGTCACCAGTGGGATGGACCAGAATCAACAGGAGAGATAAATCTACAGCTGCGGGGGGCTCCCTGAGTCACAGGGGAGCCCCAACATGGCTCAGGGTCAGTCAGGGGCTGGGAGTGGTAACAGAGGACTTTCTGTTGTGAAAAACAAAAACACTTGGAAACAAAACTGAGAATCCCCACGCCAACCACTCTTCCCCCCAAAACAGTCCAGAATGAGTCAAGTGCAAGGCTTCTGCCTGCTGTGGCGTTCTCTGCCACAGCCTTAGCGACGCGGGGTATCCCCTCAGTTGCCCACTTCTCATGATGAGAAGAGCAAATATAGATGCTTAGAAAACAAGGAGAGACTAAGTGACATCAACAGTGTTTCGTCTTTAAAGACAGAGAAATGGCCTTTGCTGAGTAGACACTCCCTCCCACCCCCGGCCCCAGCAGGAGCTGCGGCCCCTCATCATTCAAGTCTGCACTCAGTTAAAAAGGGGAGCGTTCTGGACTCTGCCCAACTGGCCCCAATTCCATTCTAATCCTTCAGGCCGCTGACAGTTTGTCTGTTGGTCTCTCTTTGACAAAAAGTGGGGGAGGGGCAAATCAAAAGAGAAAAAGGATCTTCCATCCTGCAGCTTTCAGACAGATCTTGCTGAGCTGGGGCACTTGGTCTCTAAGTAGACGGTTGAAAGCCAAATTAATAGGGGAAGAGACAGAACAGGACAAGGAAGGTTTTGCATTTTAGGGGGAGTCCCGAATGGCGGCAGGCGGCACGTATGAAAAGCTGAAGTCACCAACACCTTCTAAAAATAAAAATGACTCTCCTCGGGGGCCAGTTGGTCTCTTTGGCCTTCCAGACTCTTGCCAGCATTAGGCTCAACCATTCTCCCTGGGACAATATTCCAGATGAAAGGAGGGCGCGTGTATTCCGCCTGGTTTAAAAACACTGAAAGGCTAGGTAGGGGCTCCCAGCTGGCTCAGTCAGCAGAGCGTGTGACTCTTGTTCTCAGGGTCATGAGTTTGAGCCCCACATTGGGTGTAGAGTGCAGAGTTTACTTAAACATATATAAAAAACAAAACAGAATAAAATATATCTATTGGGGAGCCAGGCTGGTTCATTCAGTAGAGCACACAGTTCTTGATCTCAGGGTTTTGAGTTTGAGCCCCACACTGGGTGTAGCGATTACATTTAAAAAAAAATAAATCTTAAAAAAAATATTTAAAGGCTCTTGACGGGGTTTCTTTTTTTTTTTTTTTTTAAGATTTTATTTATTTATTTGATAGAGAGAGATCACAAGTAGATGGAGAGGCAGGCAGAGAGAGAGAGTGGGACTCGATCCCAGGACGCTGAGATCATGACCTGAGCCGAAGGCAGTGGCTTAACCCACTGAGCCACCCAGGTGCCCCTTGACGGGGTTTCTGACAAGTTCTTATACAGCTCCCCCAAAAGATGTCTCCTCAGGAGGAATCCTAAAATCAGCTTCTCCCGGGGATTGGCTTGGCCCCACGGAGGTCACTGTGTCCGTCCCTCTCCTCCTGAGACTATCACAGCTGCCACACCGAGACGAGGGTCTCTCCCAGGAACTGGAGTTTCTCCCCCCAGATTCCTGACTGCCAACTCCATCTGCTATGGGAGAGCCACCCTGTCCTCATACCCTGAGAGTCGGGGTGACACGATCACCTTCGATTTCTCCCAAGGTTCTTGAGTATAACCCACCACAATACCCAAGAGAAAGAGAAGCCCGGTCTCCAAGGATTCATCATTTTTAAAAATATTTTGCTTATTTATTTTTTTAAAGATTTTATTTATTTATTTGAGAGAGAGAGAGACAGAGTGAGAGAGGGAACACAAGCAGGGGGAGTAGGAGAGGGAGAAGCAGGCTCCCTGCTGAGCAAGAAGCCCGATGCTGGGCTCGATCCCAGGACCCTGGGACCATGACCGGAGCTGAAGGCAGACGCTGAAGGACTGAGCCAGCGAGGAGCCCCTATTTATTTACTTCAGAGACAGGTTAAGAGCAGGGAGAGGGGCAGAGGGAGCCAGAATCCTAAGCAGGCTCCACACTGAGCATGGAGTTGGATAGCTGGATGCCTGGATGTGGGGCTCGATCTTACCACCCAGAAATCATGACCTAAGCTAAAACCAAGAGCCAGACACTCAACCGATTCACCCAGAGGCCCCTTCTAAGACCTCATCTTTAGGACTTTTCTCCTGAGACAGCTCTCCTCTACAGGGTGCCCTCTGGAATTGAACAAGACATCAGTTTTATCTGTACTTTTCCTCTTAAGCCTGACACGCTCCCAGCCAAGCTGGCTAGAAGGGCTCTCTTTTCTGTGGGGTGTCAAGGCTTCCACTCAGGCTAAGTGGAAGGTGGACGTGGGCAAGGGAAGCTGTTACACACCACCCCCGCTCAAGCACATCCTCCAGAAATGGTGCCTTTCCAACCACATTTTAAGGTCATGTATATTGGCAAGATACATGTAAAGACATCTGTGATGAGCAGTGCATTGGGTGGCTCAGTCATTAGACGTCGGTCTTCGGCTCGGGTCATGGTCCTGGCGTCCTCAGATTGAGCCCCACATTGGGCTCCTTGCTCAGAGGGAAGCCTGCTTCTCCCTCTCCCACACCCCCTGCTTGTTTTCCCTCTCCAGCTGTCTCTCTCTTTCTCTGTCAAATAAATGAATACATTTTTTTAAAAAAGACATTTACAATGCCATTAGCCCAGTGGTTCTTTTTTTTTTTTTTTTTTAAGATTTTTTCTTTATTTATCTGACAGAGATCACAAGTAGGCAGAGAGGCAGGCAGAGAGAGAGGAGGAAGCAGGCTACCTGCAGAGCAGAAAGCCCGATGCCGGGCTCGATCCCAGGACCCTGGGATCATGACCTGAGCCGAAGGCAGAGGCTTAACCCACTGAGCCACCCAGGTGCCCCATAGCCTAGTGGTTCTTAACCAGGAGGTGGAGAAGGAGGCAGGGGTTGGTCTCAGATCTGCCGGGTGATGACCCTGATGAAAGTCACAGCCCTTCCAGACAGCAGAGTGCACCAGTATGGCCATATGGCCGGAAGCCAGAGCAGCAAGCTGGCCTCAGTGGGCGGCACATCCATGAATCCAGGCTTCGATACCCTACGCTTTGGAGGGAGCGATGTGAAAGTGGGACTGGGAGCCAAGAACCAAAGAAAGCCCACGAGTGGCACTTTGTTTTCGGTGGTCCTGACCCACCAGTCCACGGGGAAGAAGATCCCATCGTATCCCATCCCTACTGCCTGACCCTGTTCTCTCGTTCATTCCCCCTGGTGACAGATCTAGTCTGGGAGCCACTGAAGGGGCATAGGACACCACTTGACCCTGTTTATCTCATTCATCTGGCCTTATGGAGCTGTCTCCTTGGGTTACCTCCTGAATTCCACCCTTTATGCCACTGGGACTCTGAGCTCTTCCAGACACTGGGGAAGCCAGGCCTTTGAAGACATTTCTGTCCCCCCTCACAGGTAGACTGAAAGATCACTCACCCCCTGCCACTACACTCTCTGAAGGGGGCCTGGGAGAGCTGGCTTCTGACCTCCTTGGCTCTTGGTCTTCTGGTCTGACCCAGGTGCCTCTCCCTTCTCATAGTGTCATTGCTACTGCATTCTGCCCAGCCCTCTGAGCAAGCCCCAGGCTGCTTTTATACGAATATTTGCATATCTAAAACCCACATGGACACTTTGTAACTTAGGCTCCTGGGAAACAGGTCAGAGTCCAGCCCCAATATACTACAAAGAAGCTTTTACCCAGGCGACCTCTTTCCAAGGTGTTTTGGGGGGTGGGTATACCAGGGTTATGTTGGGCTTCATCCGTGAAGCCAGGTGTCCAAGAGGGGACTTCGAACATCCTTAATCTGGAGAAGTTCACATGTCCACGTCCTGGCTTGGGAGAGTCCCCCAGCCAACCTGTTGTGTGTTCCCTCAATGTATAGTCCCTGTGACAAAAAGTCAGCTTGGGGTGCTCTCAGCCTGTTGAGTGGACCCTTGGAATGGATGTGTGTTTGCAAGGCCTCAGTTTCCCCATTTGTAAAGTGGAAAAGACCCCTTACAGGATCACCAGAAATTGAACACTGGACATGAGCAGTAAATGTTGCTTGTCATGAAGTGATTTCCAACAGAAACCTCTATTCCTTCCTTTCCCCCAGCTATCCCAAGCCCTGGAAAAGGCTCGACTGTTCCCCCTGGAGATGTAGCTGTTTGGAGTCTGGGTGCCAGGTGACAGTAGGGGCAATAGCAGCGAATGGCATTTTGCCTCACTCAGCCAGCCTGCTGAGCCAGAGCCGGAGGAAGAGCCGGAGGAGGGGGTGGCTCTCAGCTGGGACCCCGGATGGGTAGTAGAAAGGAAACACTTACTCTCAGGAGAGCTGGGGACTTCCAGAGAAATGCAAAGGCTCAGAACCACCGAGGGCCCCCACCTCGAGCGCCCCCTCTGGGACCCACTGGAATCTTTTTCATTGTCATGGAGACTACTACTTTGGAGCTGCTTTCCTAGAAGAATCCTCTGTCCTCCTCCCCCACTTCTTTTGGCCCTGAGACACAAGCTCCTCCCTGAACTGGTTCCATCCAGCCCAAAGCTGGGATTTGCTGGGGCTTGTCTCTCCTGCTTTGGGCAAGCTTCCTGCTAAGCTCGATTAATTTGGTCTTTATTGCACATATTCACTGAACTAGTATTTCAAGGGACTCTCCTAAGCATGAAACAGCTAGGGGAAAATTTTAAGAGACAAAAGAGACCTCCTCAGGACCTGGAGAGCTCACCATACTTCGGGATGATCATGAGGCAGAATGGAAGACATTGACAACAGAGATACAGGCGAGAATGTTGTGTGGGGTCGTTAAGAAACTGACTCTGGTTACCTGGAAGGCTTCCTGGAGGAGAGAGCCAATAGACATGAACCTCAAAGAATAGTTCCTCAGAAAAGAGAGAGAAGTTTATTTTCATGTGTCCACGATGATCTCCTGGAATGAACACTAAGTAAAATAGATAGCCCTAGATACTAGAGGTTTGGTGTTCAAGTCCCAGTTCTAACACTGAGCAGCCTAAAGAGCTTACCAGTATCATTTCCTTCTCTGAAATGCCACTGCCTTGTTGTAAAGTGAAGGTGTTAGATTGGACAAATTTTGTGGTTTATTACATAAATTCTCCAGCCAACATGGGGTCCAAATTTACAACCCCGAGATCAAGAGTCTTGTGCTCTAAAGACCGAGCCAGCCTGGTGCCCCAGGTTAGATGAATTTTGAAAGCAGCCCCAACTGGCCTGCAGTTCAGCTACTCTCTAGTGTGTATCGCAAGTAGGCAGGGGGCAAAATCGGGCTCTCTTCAAGGGAGTGTATGGACTGTAGACGCAGAGGTTGTCTCAGAAAGAGGGCCTGGGGGACTTCATGTCCTGTGTGCCCCCCAAGGCTACAGCCTAAACAGCCCAGCTCTTATTGAAGGGGTCTGTCTTGGTCACAGCTTTCTGCCTGGCACCCAGCACTTTGTCTGGCACACACACAAAAAATGTTTATCCAACGAATTGCTGAATGATTGAGCGACTAGAGACTGACCAGCTTTTTGGCTACACTGAAACCAATCCTACCTCCCAGGTCATCAAATGCCTTAGGGCTTTTCTCCCTAAAACCCTGTGTTTGCTCTCAGGATTAAGAGGAAAGATGGCTGAGAGGGAACTGCACTTTCAGAGGTCCATGTGGGCGGGGGGGGGGGGGGGGGGGGGCGGCTCTGGTTTCTGCTGCAATCAACAGAAAGTGGGTCACAGAACAGCTCTGCTGAGCGGACCCTGTTAGAAAAGCCTGGATTCCGTGCTAACTTACATTTGTTGAGGGCCTACTGTGTACCAGTTGTTGTCACAAAGCCTTAATTCATTTAACTGTGGCCTCAAAGGGCTGCACAGAAGAAGGTGGGAGATCGGGAGCTGTAAACCCAGCTGCCTGAGTAAGGGCAGCCAAGTCACCACCCCTTACTAAGCTTTCATTCTCAATCTCTGTAAAATGGAAACAATAGAATCACTTCGCCAGGTTATGGGAATGAAATGAGCACGTGGAAGCGGAGCGCTTCATAAACGCTAGTTATTATTGTTCCTCTGGGCACAAGTCCGCTCGCCTCCCCGCAGGGCGCACACAGAGACATGTTCACACTCCCACGTACACGCAGATGCAGAGACGTGTGCAGGCGCCAGTCGGGTCAGCCCGAGGAGCTCGCCGAGCCTCACACCCAGGGACACCGCGGAGCCCAGCCATGAAGCCGTCGGGTTCTCAGCTTCGCTCCTTTTCTCTCAGCTCTTTATGAATGAACTCCGGCCGCTGAGTTTATTTTTTTATGAATGGGAGCCCGAGCCGTGAATGAAGCCGGGAGCCACCCCCTACGTTCTGATTGGCCCCCGCGTCTGGGAAACTCCGCCCCCCACGGCTCTGCCGGGCGAGTCTCCGGATTGGCGGGCGTGCCCGGCCCTGGGGTTTCATTCACAAAAGTCAATGAAACAAAGGGAAAGGGGTTGGGGCGGGGGGGGCGGGTAAGAGAGCCGAGGCTGAGGCGGAGGAAATGCACCAATCAACGGCTCCCCCGGGCTCACAACTGTCGGCGGCGCCCGGAAAACAAGCGGGTGCGCGGGGGACCCGGGGCCGGGGCCGCCTTGCTCCGGCCTAGCCCCGCGGCCCTCGGTGCGGCCCCGGGGCAAGCTCGCGACCCCCGGCGGCTCCAGCTCCGACGCCCCGGCCTCAGGTGAGGCGCGGGAGGGGGAGGGAGGGAGAGCCTCTGCGACTCCTCGCCTCGCCTCCAACACACTCTGCACTCTATAACCGCCGCCTCCGCAGATCCTAGGGCGGAGGGGGTGGTGGGAGGCGCTGGGAGTCCGGGTTGGAGGGGGCGCGGGAGTTGTGGGCGTGCGAACTGTGCGCGCCTCGCCCGCTCCTCCGCGCACGAGCGCGCACACACACACACACACACACAGGTCTTATGTAACCGAGCTTGGGCAGAGCAGGGCTGCAGAAAGCAGCCGAAACGGCGAGCCCGGCTCCCAGGAGCAGGTGGGACCTCCTTTGGCGGGAGGGGAGTGGTGGCGGCGCTCAGCTCAGCAGGCGGAAACCTTCCCATCGCCAGAGTGAGTCGGAGAAGTTTTGTTGTCGGACCCAGAGCCTCGTGACTGCCCCTCCCTGCTGCCCTTCTTACCCACCCCCACCCCGCTGCCTTCCCTGGACGGTGTGCGAACGCAGCCCGCCCCCCCCCCCACCAGGTCTCAGCCCCCGCGCGGGGCCCAGGCAGTGCGGCCAGAGGGAGCGGCCGGATGGAGCGGAGGATGAAAGGCGGATACTTGGACCAGCAAGTGCCCTACACCTTCTGCAGCGTGAGCGGCGCGCCGGCCTCCACGCTCGCCCCCGCCCTGCACCCCGCCCCACGGCCCCTTCCCCGCTGCCCCCACGGGGTCCAGCACAGCCCCGCCCCTGTGTCACCCCGGGACCCCAGACCCGGCGGCCTCAGGGTGACTCGGGGGCATTCCCTCCCTTCCTCTAAGAAATCGCCCGGAAATGGGAGCTTGCGCGAAGCGCTGATGGTCCCGCAGGGGAAGCTCATGGACCCGGGCTCCCTGCCGCCCCCCGACTCCGAAGGTAAAGAGCCGGAGAGTCAAACCGTGACCCTCCTCACCTCCCACACCCCGAGGGCCGATCCTGGAGCCACCTCCCTGTTCTCCAAAAGACTCCACTCCAAGGGACTCTGATCATTCTTGAGCCCCTAACACCAAGGCGGTGTGGGGGGGTCACCACCCGGATCGTTAGGGCTCCCTCGGTCTTACCGTCGCCCCCACCTCACCTCCAATTCCATTATTCACTCCGCAGATCTCTTCCAGGATCTCAGCCACTTCCAAGAGACGTGGCTCGCTGAAGGTGAGTAGTTTTGTGACCTTTTCTATTATGGGGTGGGGGATGCTCTCTACTCCTGGTATTCCAACCCCACTTCTCCTCTCTCCCAGCCTCAAGGAACTCTCCAAAGACACCCCCCGCCCCCAGTCCCCTTACTCCTAGCTCTCCCCAGCGCCCAGTGTGGACACTTATATTGATATTTATTTTCTCTGCCCTGAGCCAGGCTTGTGTAACTAGGCCTGGGGATGAATCAGACCATTGTGTGGGGTATTTGCTTATTTGAATGGAACTTGGCCCCAGGCCCGTTTTCCTGGTAGAAATTTTCATTTGCAAAGTTTGTTTGGCAGCAACCTCCCGACCGAGGTGTGTGTTGTGTTTGTGTGTTGAGGGGGGTGCAGAGTAAGGGACTGGAGGATGCGGGGAAAGAGCAATTAATTTGTAACCTGTCTTCAGGAGTTGCCAAAACATTGATTTTTTCACCCCTTTGGTTTCGCTTCTTCCCAACCCCCCAGTGCTAAACAATTTCCTTCTGAGCCAAAAACACAACAGAAGTTTAAATAATTATTTTTTCAGCACTTTGGCAGAGAGGGCCCAGGGCTTCTCCCCCAAATAGCCCTGATTGTAATTCTGATGGCAATCGACCCTCCCTCCTCCTTCTCTCCGGAATACTTCTGCCCCAGGCAAATTCCCCCTACTTTGGCTAGGGTGTTTGCTGGTGGGTTAACTTCCAGCCGGCTGGTGTGGGGTCAGGAGCTGGGCCTCCTCTGGGTTGGGAGCTGTGTTCTCAGGCTCTTCTGGTTGGATCTCTCAGTGCGTTTTGGTGGGGCCTCAGGGTGTCGCTGGGAGGTGGTAGGTAGAAGGCTTATGGTGTTTAGACAGTCTGAGAGGGAAGGGTTAATACCCCCATCTTAAGGTCCCTTTATTTGAACATTCTGAAAATCAAGAAACCACACACTAGGAACCCCTTACTAAGGGCTTTTCTTCAGAATTTCCCCATCCCTTCACCCGGGTATCTTAGGTGATTTTTTTTTTTTTAAAGCCCCTGTCCAGCTCCTCTGAACCATCTTTAAAAGCTTGAGGTAGAAGGGAAAAACCCCTGAGATCCTTGGAGTGAAACTGTCTGCCTTGACTACCGTGGTATCCCCCAAAATATGTGTATTAGCAAAACAGCTATTTAGCATATAGCAAACACTCGAGACACTTTGTGGAATCCTGGAATCCGTGACCGAAGGGCTGTATGGGTGCTGGAGGGATCTGGGGTTCCTGGGGAGGGAACGATCACATCTGCCCAGACTCTGTAAGCCCTGTGTGCCCAGCTCTGAGTTCTGGGCAGAACATATGCCCAGTCTGCCCATCCTCCTCTTGAGGTTCCGGAGCTGGGCTGGAGCTGAAGAACGCAGGGGTGTCAGTTTCCACGGTCTCTCCAAGACTTCCTTTCCCAACGCCCGATTTCTGTCTGGCTTGCCAGCCTTTTCGCCTGTCAGTGGAGGGTCCCTCTGCTCCCCTCAGCGGGCAGCTCCCAGGGCTGTGTTATAGGGGGTAGGCTCAGAGGTTGGCATTTTGGCAGCAGCTGGTCCATTTGTGCCTGGGTCTGGAACGGGAAGGGGAGGAAAAAATGCTCTCTCAACCTTGGAAGCCCCACCCCTAGGCGGTGGGGGTCTGGAGACAGTACGGGTGTCTATCCGCATGTGTCAGTGTGAGGATGAGTGTGTGCTGGGAGTCCCTGTACATTTAAATCCAGTGGGTGGGGAGGTGGGGGTGGGGATCTCCTTGGTTCCCTCTCCTTCCTTCTGAGGGAGCAGCTCAGGTTCCCAGTTGGCGATGGATGGCCAGGCCTGAGAGGGGGATGCTGAGCCCACTCGCTCCTTCTCATTCTCTCTGCGGAGACAGATGCAGCTGCCGGGGCCCTGTCCCCCTGCACCATCCCAGCAGCACCCCAGCCTCCTCTCCTGCCTCTTCCCACCAGGTCAGTGACCCCAACAGCCCAGAGGGAGCTTTGGGGTGGTAGGGAGGGGACTAGCTTCTTTGGAAACTTGCCAGTGGTGGGGTAGGTACATCAGGAGGAATGGGGGCTGGAACCCAACCTCCCCACCGCAAGTTTGATTTTTTTTTTTTTAAAGGCCCAATTTGGAGAGAAGCAGTGGCTCCTTGTAGTGTGGGTGGGGCTGTGAAGAATTTGGGGGATGCCAGGTTAGGTCTGCAAGGATGGGGTTGTGGGTCAGTCTGATGTCTGGGCTTATTTATGGGTATAAGTGGGGCTCTGTAGAGACAGCTTAGACATCTTTGAATTTTAGGTTTTTCTAGATAGTGTGTGTGTCGCGGTGGGGGGTTGTCTGTTTCGGGTGCCTGGGATCTGTTGAGTTGCTACAGAAAGAATCAGTCTGCTGTAGGGAGACCCGGGCTCAGGCAGGCTGGGCTCGGGATGTGTCTGGCTAGGGTCAAAAATGTGCTGCTTCTGATCGAAGGTTTCTTTCTGGGCTTGTTGGGAGCCCTCGGGAGCTCTCAGGGACAATGATTTGGGTGTAATTGGTAGCAAGGAACATTGAGTCTGGGCCACGTATGTCCTTTGTATGAGGCTGGGGTCTATAATGGAGAGTCTGGATTCACAGAGTCTCTCGGTACGTTGCAGGGGTCCTTACGCCCTCCGATATCCTGTGCAAAATTGTTAGGGGTGCACCATGCACAAAGGAATGTGGATTTTTCTAGAAAGAGAAGGTCCATAGGTTTTACGGGATTCTTAAAGGGGTGGGTCTGCGCTCCCCTTTTCAAAAGGTTTACTGCTCTCAAATATTCCTCTATGGTCTTCAGTCCCTTTGCCCTTTGGTTCCCCCACTAACCATCACATTTGCAAGTCCAGAAAGAAAGCCAGTGTGTGAAGGTTGTGCATGGAGGATACGTTTTACCCGTGTGCTGCCATGTAATAAAAAGGAAGTAGAATGTGTGAATCCGTGTGTATGCATGCTGGTGCCTCGGTGTGTCTGTGGGACGAGATGGGGTTAATCCCCTCCCCCAGTTTCTCCTAGCTACAATGCCTCCTTCTACATCTTTCTGTCTCCTCCCCTTCCAGAAGGCTCTTGGGGACAAATGTCCCTCCATAGATAGAGAACTGGTTCCTTCCAGTACAAGAGGCTGCCTGGGTGGGGCAGGGTTAGGGTGAGAGACAAGGCTAGTGGTGACACAATGGAGCAGAAACTCCAGAGAATGTCTCCCCTGCCTCCACTGGAACTCCTCAAGAGGCCCCTTTACCCTGGGATCGGACCCCAGGAAGGGGAAAAGGTGATGGGGCACAGAGGGTGTAGGTAGATGGCCAACCCGGGGGGCGGGAGTTAACTGCTTGGCTGCTTTAACCTCCCAATTCTCTCGGAGCCCAACTTGGGAGGCTCCCAAGCCCCTTCTCTTCTACTGACCACCCCCTGTTGGAGGGACTTTCCCTAAAATTCCTCTCTGGCACGATGCTGGCGTGGCACTTTTCTCATCTCCTCCTTCATCACATACCATGTCCCTAGGCAGATAAACTCCACCTTCATGCCCGGATGGAGTTGGGGGGCAGCCCCTGGCACACAAGCTTGGCAGCCAAAGTCCACAAATAAGTAGAGTGGCGTGTTCTTAAGATGAAACATGGTAATTAGAAATTCTCCTGCTCTCCAGGAACTCGGGGCTCAGTGTCACTGTTCCTGTTTCTGTTCTTGTTGGCAGTCTCTGAGCCAGGCCCTATCCTGTCCCTTTGGTTTGAGAAGCCAGTATTCTGGGGAGGGGCCAAGCAGAGACTGGGATTCACACCACAGCCCGGTTTTGTCTTAACTGCCTTCTCCTGGCCCTGGGAAGAAGATGGCGCCTCTTATGGGGTATGGTCTGTGTGCCGGGGGTAGCCTCCCCTGGGACCACTGGAGGTGTGGGGGTTCAGGTCAGACCTTCAGGTGTGAGGTAGGAGGAAAGGTAAGATGACCCCTAGGGCTCTGTAGCCGATGACTGGCCTGTGACGCCAGCAGGAGATGCCCCCAGCCCATTACCTCAGTGGAAACCGGCAGTTAATGAAGCCCCAAAGGGGGCCCGGAATGCGTCAGCCTCCCCCATGTTCTCCACCTCCCCTGCCCTCGGGACCCTCCTTGTCTAGGTCGCAGGGATAGAAATGTTGTTCATCCTGCCAGCTTTAGGGGTATTGCCTGTGGCTGGACCAGAGGGCACATCAGGGATGAGCTTGGCCCTTGTGCCCCAAGAGTGTCCCCCCTCCTTATCTAGTGTTTCCCAAACCTGCCTATTCTGAAGGGCCACTGGGGATACTTGTTAAGAATACCTCGGCCTGGAGCCCAACCCATGCTTATGGACTGAGGCTCTGTAGGGGTGGGGACTGCGAAAGCCTGCGTTCTTTTTAAGTAACTTTGATGCTCGAACTCATCACCCTGAGATCAAGAGTCACATATGCTGTACCTATGGTCTGAGAGCCAGCCAGGCACCCCAGGAATGTGTATTTTTAACGGTATCTTGGGGATTCTGGATTTGGGTCCGTTTGGGGATGGTTGCCTTTGTGCCTCAGCTGTGCTCCTGAACAGAAAACACACTGCCTGTTTTTGCCCGGGGACTTCGTGTCCTGCTCATTCATTCCATCACTTTAGAGTAGTTTTCTGCTGGTTTTTCTCGAGTTCTTCTTTAGCTGCTAGTGGCTTCTGATTCTTAAACCCCTCAGTCCCATCCCTCTGTCAAGAAGTCTACTCTCTCTAAATGTGTATTTTATTTTATTTTTTAAAAGATTTTATTTATTTATTTGACAGACAGAGATCACAAGTAGGTAGAGAGGCAGGCAGAGAGAGAGGAAGGGAAGCAGGCTCCCTGCTGAGCAGAGAGCCAGATGTGGGGCTTGATCCCAGGACCCTGGAATCATGACCTGAGCCAAAGGCAGAGGCTTAACCCACTGAACCACCCAGGCGCCCCTAAATGTGTATTTTAAAGCTCTTGGCCCTTCTGATAGTCAAAGCAAGTTGAGGAAGAGTTCCTGCCAAGCAACTGATCACAGCCCAATGTATCTCTTGTGAGATGTGATTTCTCTGGAGGGAGGACCTGCCCCTACAACCCTACAATTACCGTTGGGGGGGGGGGGGACAGGGAAGCCCCCAGGGAGAGGGAAGAGCTGGTTGGTTAGGATCCCTTCCACTCCTGCTCCCAGGTGTGCAGAGAGGACACCCACCTGCCTGAGGACCGGGTCATTGTGGTCATTGTAGGGGTCACTGTGGTCATTGTATGTTTGAAGAGCTGGTTGGTTAGGATCCCTTCCACTCATGCTCCCAGGTGTGCAGAGAGGACACCCACCTGCCTGAGGACCGGGTCATTGTGGTCATTGTAGGGGTCACTGTGGTCATTGTATGTTTATTCTCGTAGCCAACAAATAAAGCAGCTATTCTTAGCCAGACCTGTTTTCCCTGTGCTGGGAAGATAAAGCCCCTGCCCTCAGGGAGCTTAACTTTCATGCAGAGAAGGTAGACAAGAAACACATAAATGTAAGTAAATGAAGAAGAAGCAGTAGGTAGGTAGGTAGCAGTATATGCTCGAGCAAAAATAAACAAGAAGATGTGTAAATAGGGCGCCTGGGTGGCTTGGTCATTAAACCTCTGCCTTCAGCTCAGGTCATGATACCAGGGTCCTGGGACACCTGCTTCTCCCTCTCCTACTCCCCCTGCTTGTAGTCCTTCTCTTGCTGTCTCTCTGTCAAATAAATAAATAAAATCATTTTTAAAAGAAAGAAGATGCATAAATGAGTTAGGAAGAGGCATCCAGGTAGCGGTGCGGTACACGCTAGGGCAAAGATAGCAGCCGAGAGGGACTGCTTTGGTGTGGGTGGCTAGAGTTGTCTGAGGAAGTGACAAAGTGAGCTAAGACTTCAGTGGCCAGAAAACAAAACAAAACAAAAAAAAACCCAGGCAGACAAAGGTCTGGGGAGGAGGAATGATGAGCTCTGGAGAGGCAAGTAGGAGATGTGACCTGGTCAGACAATGTGGGGGCCTCAGTGGCTGACCAAGAGGAAGAGGTTGGGGTTCGAGCAAGGAGAGAAGGGAGTAGACCCCTTGCAGAAAGCTCTGTGGAGCACCACCTGCTGAAGGAGGTGAGCAGGGAAGGAAGGAGTTCCAACAGAGGCTCTGGCTGAAATCCCAGGAAGAAACTGGAGCCTCTGCTGATGGGGGAAGCCGTAGAGGCTGGGGTGTGTTTGGGTAGAGCTAGGCATGGCGTCCTTCATCCTTACCGGCCTTTCTCAACTCTGGTTGTTTTGGCCATCAGTTTCTCCATCGCTGTCCGCTCTAAGAGTGTTCCCCTTGTCTTCCACCCCTCACCTTCAAGCCACTCTCTTCCTGGACTCTCAGGAAGTCCTTCTTGGTGTCTACCCTTCCCCTTCCTACTTTGATCTATTCTGGAGAGAGGGGCCAAAGATTCTGAGGTCAGGAGTGTGTATGCCCACCTGAAGGAGTTGGAGAATCAGGGTAAGAACTAGAAATCAAAGTCCGAAGGTCCTATGGCTGCCTCAGCCCCAAACCCAGCTCTGCCCACACTGGCACCCTGGGAATGTTTCTCAGACCTTGCCCTTTCTCCTAGCTAAACGCTGAAGACATGAGGCACGGTGATCTGCCCATGTCCCCAGCCACTTTCCTCTCCCACTGTCCTATTCACCTCTCCTGAGCCACCCCCTTTTCTCCATCCCTTCTTTCCCAAGTTCTCCACTTCCAGAGTTCACCCAGGAGGTTGTGTAAAACGCCGGTTCCTGGGCCCAGCCCGATTCAGAATCTCCAGCAGGTTATTCTAGGTTTCGTAGGATGTCCGTGTAATGCCTAGACACCCCAGATGTGACTCTGCTGAGAGCTGAGAGCGGGAGCTTTGTGAACTCTGCGGGGCAGGGCTGCCTTCACTTCCAAAAAATGGAGGGAATAAAGACAAAGCCTCTAGGAAAAGACTCTGGAATCTGCTCAGACAGGTTCTGGGAACTTACAGCGTTGCCTCCAGGGTCTTAGTGGAGCCCAGACATGGAGGGCACTAGGACCTGGGGTGGGGCTGCTTTCAGTCCTAGGAAGGCTGTTTTCCCCCTTCGGGCCAGTACTAATCTGCAAGGCTGCCTTAATGGTGTCTCTGGGGGGCTGCCGTGGGGGAGGGGCCCACCCAGACTCATCTCTGACCTCTCTCTGCAGCCCAGGTACCCGACAGTGATGAGCAGTTTGTTCCTGATTTCCATTCAGAAAACTGTGAGTGGAGGGCCCTGGATTGAGGGACTAGGGAGTGGGGGAGGGCAGGAAATGAGTCACAGGGATAGAGAATCACAAAAGATCAACTTGTTCTCTCCTAAAGAAAAGGGGAAGAACAGGGCTCCCCATTCTTGGATTTGGATGCCAAGACCTAGGCAGTAATGGGAACTGGAGACCTTGGTTCAAATCAGGGTTTGCACCATCCTTGCTGTGTGCTCTCCGCGTGGACATTCCTCCCCTTGCTCCCCCATTTCCTGATTTCTGAAATGAGGGGTTTGGACCAGTTGAGCAGGGCCCAGTTCTACCCTTTTAAGTCACTTTTGTGCAACTTGGGGGTGCGGGAGCAATCTTGCCCCGCAGGAGACCGTGTGACAACGTCTGTAGACATTTTTGGTGGTTGCGACTGAGGGCGGGGTGCAACAGGCTTTTAGGGGGTAGAGATGAGAGATGCTGCAAACACCCTATAATGCTCAGGACAGCCCCCCCCCAAGAAAAATTATCTGTCCCAAAGGTTCTCAGTGCACTGTTGAGAAACCCTACTTTAATGTCACATACCCCGTTCTCAAGCGTCTTCGTCGTTGAAATGAACTAGGGCACAAATAATGGGAAACAGCCCATAACCGAACAGTCCATCACTGGCGTTGGACTCAGCACAGTAGGACAGGACCTCACGCTTGCTGAGAACCAGCTCCGCCGCTCAGTCCGGTGGCTGGAGTTTTCGGACCCAGCAAGGGGCCACAGGAAAGACCAATGTTCTTCACAGATAATTAGGAGCATGTGCTTAATGGTAGTCAGCTGACATGCAAGCGGGCGCATATCCAACCCGCGCCAGAGAAAGAAAGATCCTTTATAGCACCAAAGAAGAAAACATGTCTCTCCCTTGGAATTTTCCAGGGCATGCAGGAAAACCACAGGCCCTAGGTTGGAGGTGCTCACGCCTCCAAAGGTGTTTTTGGGGGTTTGGGGTTGCATTAAGTGTTGAATTTTAGACGGTCTCTTCAGTTAGGATTGGACATTAGCCCGACGTATAAAACCAGACATAGTGTAAATAGCCAAACTGCCCTTAAAAGTGTCTGACCGAGAGTCTCTGAAAATGGAGCCCCAGGGAATCACCCGGCTGGTCTGCAAAGACCAGAAGGTGTCAAAAAGCAGAAGGTGTCAGGAGCTCCCCTTGCCTCCTCTGTGACCCACTCTGGCCTCGCTCTGCCTGCTCCCCCTCCTGCAGTAGCTTTCCACAGCCCCACCACCAGGATCAAGAAGGAACCCCAGAGTCCCCGCACAGAGCCGGCCCTGTCCTGCGGCAGGAAGCTGCCACTCCCCTACCACCATGGCGAGCAGTGCCTTTATTCCAGGTGAGCCCCAGTGTGGCCCAGGGAAGGGGGGGAGGGGAGAGGAGGGAGCAGTTGGGCAACAGTGGGATGCAAGTTAGACAAAACAACAAAAGGATTTCTGAGCCCCTATAAGGGAGCCGCACAGGCTCAGGATTTCCTCTGAGTGGTTGGGAGGGGGACAGCAGGGCATCTTTCCACGGGAGGGCAAAGTCTTTCCACTGGAGGAAGCCATCTGCTCGCGCAGCCCACTTGCTCTGGCTACGGAGAGGCGTTCTCAAGATTATACCCATTTTCAGGATTTAGGAGAAGGGAGAAAAAGTTCACTCAGGCCATTCCTTTCCCAGCACCCTCTGCTCCTCGTCCTCTGGGGATAAAGCGTTCAAAGATGCTCGCCCAGCTTCTCTGCCCCCTCACCCCTGTCTCCCCCTCAACTCCAGTGCCTATGACCCCCCTAGACAAATCGCTATCAAGTCCCCCGCCCCCGGTGCGCCCGGACAGTCGCCCCTGCAGCCCTTCCCCCGGGGAGAACCACGGAATTTCCTGAGATCCTCTGGCGCCTCCCAGCCCCACCCTGGCCACGGGTACCTCGGGGAGCAGAGGTAAGGAGACCCGCAGATCTGTGGGCCGGTTCTTCCTCAGTCCCTGAGTGTTCTCCAGCGGCCCCTAAGAGACCTGGCGTGGGGCTGGGGGGAGTGGGGGGGACACAGGGACAGCTTAAATTAATCTTCTTTCTCCTTCCAACCACATCCAGCTCTGTTTTCCAGCAGCCCTTGGATATTTGCCACTCCTTCACCTCCTCCCAGGGAGGGGGCCGGGAACCCCTCCAGGCCCCCTACCCACACCAGCTGTCGGAGCCCTGCCCGCCCTATCCCCCCCAGAGCTTCAAGCAGGAATACCTCGACCCCCTGTATGAACAGGCGGGCCAGCCCTCGGTGGGCCAGGGTGGAGTCAATGGGCACAGGTACCCAGGGGCGGGGGTGGTGATCAAACAGGAGCAGACGGACTTCGCCTACGACTCAGGTAAGAGATGCTCCTGGGGAAGGGGGCTGGAGGAGTTTTGCTGGGATTGCTGGGGAAGGTGGCATAGATTCCATTAAACCCAGGAGGTCTCCCTACAAGTTTTTTACCTTCCCACCCGGATACCGCTTCCTACATCCAGCCCACCCAGACGCTCCCTTTTTGTCATAGATTCCAAAGAATTGTCATTTTTCAGTCAGCAAACTTCTACTCAGAGGAAAGATGAGGGTGTGCAGCTCCTTGCCCTCGGGTGGCTTGTGGTTTAATAGGAAAGTTGAGGCATTGCGTCTTTTTTCTCTCAGCAAGTGGTTATAGGGGTTACCTACTGAGACCCAAGTGCTGGGCGGGACCATGAGTTGTGTGGAGCTGCAGGACACAAAGATGAGTAGGATGAGTCACTGGGCCCAGTCCCCACAGAAACTCACACATATTAATGAATTTGGGGGCACCTGGGTGGCTCAGTTGGTTAAGCATCTGCCTTCAGTTCAGGTCATGAACCCAGAGTCCTGGCATCGAGCCCCGCATTGGGCTCCCCCTGCTTGTGTTCTCTCATTCTCTGACAAACAAATAAAATCTTAATATATGTGTAAACGGATTTGAATGAAGAGAAACGCGTTCCCAGCGGGAACGCAGGATTACTGAGTGGTTTCCACCCTCTGTCCCAGCCTCCAGTACGAAGTAGGGCTGCTTCAAACTCTAGTTCCACCTGACCGTTGACAAGAGTGAGGGGCACTCAGCCAGATTCTTGGCCAGCAAGAATGTAAAGCCTCTGTTGCCGAGGCTTTTAGGAGAGACCCGGAAAACCTTGGCTTCTGTTACATTGTCACCATCCCCAAATTTGAGTTTATCTGCAAGCTTGTGTGAGAAAAAGAAATACTGAGGTTAGAGTAGGCTCAGGACAGGCTAGAGCTTTCGGATTTCCCATTTCCTAATGTGCCATCTTGTAGGGGCAGGGGGATGAACCACAAACCCCCAGGCTGCCCAAGTGAGAACCACAAGGGTGTGCCTGTCCTCCAACGTGGGGCAGACGCTGAGCCGCGCCTGGCAGTGAGGTGGAGGAGGGAGGAGGGAAACGCTCTTGCTGCTGACCTTCAAAGGATGTAGACCGGAGGAGATCTTGTTACATGCCCTTGAACTCCTGCCCCTCCCCCTTCGGCTTCCTCTCAATGGAGTCAGGAATTCCATTCACAAAATGGAGGCATGAATGAGCCCACCCTCCCGCCTCCTCCCGGAGGTGTCGGGTTTCACCATCTCATTCATAGGTGGGAGTGGAGGGGGTAGGGCGAGAAGGGGCTGGAGCTTGAATGGGTGGCTTCACACAACCCGCCTCCTCCAGGTGGAGTAGGGCTATTTCAATCCTAAGGAATGGAAGGGAAAGGGAGCAAATGGGCTTTGCTGTCAGACCTGAAAAAACACGGCCCAGTGCCCACCGCCTCTTCCCCAGACACAGATACGTTCCAGTTCTAGTGTGCTCTCGCACTCCCTCCCACCTCTCTCCCTACGGGTCTTCCCGCAGCCCCCATCCTCCTCCGTTTCCTCCCTTTCTACACACACACACACACACACACACACACACACTCACTGTTACACGTTTTCTCTCTCCCCCTCTCCCTCTCGGGGCTAGGAACCTGACCTGCTGACCGGAGGTTAGCCCATTCCAAGGGAGTCTTAGGCATGGACACTGAACCCTTTCCCCGGAGGTTCATCCCTCCCCTCCCTCCTCCTCCTGAACTCACAGGAAACAGCTGTTGCCTGGAATCCTGGGCCTTGTGCAACAGCTTTGCCGGGCCCAGCTGCTGCCACCCATGCCCTCTGGCCCAGACTTCAAGCTGAGAGGTTCAAGCCTTGCGCTCCCTCTGGGTGAACTTGCCTTGGGATTTGGTGGTTGGCAGGCAGCCGGGGAAAGAACCGGAATGCAGGCTGGCAGGAAGACGTTCTTGGATGTGGGCAGGATTGCCACCCCTCTCCCCCTGCAGCCACCTGTAACATCCCCCTTCCTTTCTTCCCCTCCCAGATGTCCCGGGGTGTGCGTCCATGTACCTTCACACAGAGGGTTTTTCTGGGCACTCTCCAGGTGATGGGACCATGGGTAAGGCAGCCCCCTCCTCTCTGCCAAGCTCCCCACGTGGGGGGGGGGGAGTCCTGAGGTCGGGTAGGGTCCTCTGGCCAGGAGTCCCTCCGGGTGCTGGGGGCTTAGCGGTGAATCCCCTCTAGATCTGAATGACCCCCAATTCCCCCCCAAGGTTATGGCTATGAGAAACCTCTGCGACCATTCCCAGATGATGTCTGCGTTGTCCCTGAGAAATTTGAAGGTCAGAGAAGTGACTGTTCATGAGAGGGTCAGGGTCCTCGCTGTGCCCTCTGTGTCCCCACCTCTCTACCCACCCCACCCCAGGAATCCCATTACCCCTGGGGAGAGGAGAAGGGGTTGCTTGGGGGACCAGAAGGCACAAACCTAACGGGCCCTGCTTCCGGTGTCCCCAGGAGACATCAAGCAGGAAGGGGTGGGCGTGTTCCGAGAGGGACCACCCTACCAGCGCCGGGGGGCCTTGCAGCTGTGGCAGTTCCTGGTGGCCCTGCTGGATGACCCGACGAACGCCCACTTCATTGCCTGGACCGGCCGGGGGATGGAATTCAAACTCATAGAGCCTGAGGAGGTGGGCCTGTCAGAGTCTGTGCCTCTCCTCCCTGTGTCTTTGGGGCCTGGAGATACTGGGACGTGGGAACATAGCAGATGCCTCCCCCATCAGTTAGTTTACCTGAGCTGAATTCTCGTCAGACCTGGGTCTGCAGACTGCTGCATAGCCTGTAGGACCAGCTTATCATTTTGTACGGAGAATCTCGGGTGCTCTTTCTGACCTGCCCCCCACCATTTTTTGTGTGCTGAGCTAGCACCCCCATTCCAGAACTCTGTCCTTTGTTCAGGTTGCCAGGCTCTGGGGCATCCAGAAGAACCGGCCGGCCATGAATTACGACAAACTGAGCCGCTCGCTCCGCTACTACTACGAGAAAGGCATCATGCAGAAGGTGGGGGACCAAGGGCCCAGGAATGGGAGGGGAAGGGGCAGCAGCTGCGGGAAGATGGTGGGGGCAGGGGAGCACTTCTCAACAGGTGTATGAGAGCTGATAATGAACCAGAGGAAAGGAGAAATTGCAGACAATTTTCCCTCTCCCAGAAAAGTGCCATATAGAAACTGAAAAGCCTGAAGTTTGGAGAACAGGAAGTGTGTGGGGAGCTGGCCTGCGGAAGGGACCAGCACGGGAGAGAAACACGCTGGGCTGTGTCTCTAACCCTCCTGGAGGGAGCGCTAGGTCCACCCAGCCCCTCTCTTCCCCCAGGTGGCCGGCGAGCGCTACGTGTACAAGTTTGTGTGCGAGCCTGAGGCCCTCTTCTCTCTGGCTTTCCCGGACAATCAGCGTCCAGCCCTCAAGGCCGAGTTTGACCGGCCGGTCAGTGAGGAGGACACAGTCCCTTTGTCCCACTTGGACGAAAGCCCTGCCTACCTCCCAGAGCTAGCTGGCCCTACCCAGCCCTTTGGCCCCAAGGGTGGCTACTCTTACTAGCCCTGCCGCCGGTGGGGGCTTCCCTGTGTACATATAGAGGAATTTGGTGTTGGGGAAACCCTCACTCTGAAACCCACAGATGTCTTTGGAGCAGATCCCCACTGGTCCATCGGTCGCCCCTGCCCAGACTCTGAGCTGCTCACCAGAGTTGATGGGAAGGAAAAATGGAGAACACTGCAAGTGTCAAGGTGGGCTCTAGAAGCTCCTCCGGGCGTGTCCCCTTCAGCCTCTTTCCAGGTCCTGCTTAGAGGCCCAAGCCACACTACTCTCCCTCCACACAGGGAACAAAAGTTTGGTCTGTTCTGGGGACAGAGGAGGAGCGTTCTCACTTTGTCCTGGTGGAGAGGGGTGCATTGAGCTCCCCAGATTTCCCCCTGTGGGCAGAAGAGGCAGACAGAATCCTGGATCCTGCATCCCACTCCAAGCTGTGGCCCTGGAGGGTCCTGCTTGTCCATTCTTGGTGCTCTGTGTTCCCAGAGGCAGGGGGAGGCTGGAGTAAGGAACCTGGGGTGGGGGAGGGGCTGCAGAGTGGAGGCAGGGAGGGCTGGGTTCCTGCTCCTAGGGCCCTTTGCCTCTTCTCTGCCTTTTCCTAGGCCCAGGCCTGGGATTCCACCTCTACCTCCAACCTCCATCACATCTGCCAGACCCCAATAAAGGCCCCTGCTTCTCCTGTTAGTTGTCCCATGTCTACTTTGCTGCCGTGGGAGAAGGAAGGACCTGGGGTTGGAAAGAGCCTTGGCCTTGGGGTGATGACCAGAGTCTGGGGCCTGGCCTTGATGCTTAGATTCCCAGATGGATTTGGGAAAAGACAGTTGATCTCTGACTTTTCCTCTGAAAAATGGACTCAGTGATACCTGTTCTTTCCCCTGTTCTATCCCCACTCCAGGATTATTGTGTCAGGATCCGGAAATAATGTTTGATGGGTACTTTATAATCTGGCCTGGTGCCCCCAGGCCACTGGCTGTTCCAGCCAGGCAGGGGCCAGACAGGGCTGGCTTGGAGGCCCTCCTGGGGCTTCCTCAGGCAGAGTTTGGCCTGCGGTTTCCATGATGCTCTTCCCATGACCACACTGTCTGTGTCTATTCCCTAGCTGTGTGTCCACCCTCCTGCTGTGGCTCCAGGTTTGTTTTTGCTAAAGCTGGGGACAAGAGTTTATATGGAGAGGATCTGGAGAATGGGGAGAGAAAAAAGGCCCCCGGGGCAAGAGGGTGCAGGAAGAGCTCTGTGTTCTCATCAGTGAAGATGACACTGGCTCCTTCCCCAGATTTAGGGGAGACCAGAATGCTGGGGCTGTTTTCTATGGGTAGATGGGAAAGGCAAAGCTAAGAAAGTGGTAACACCTAGAGAGGGAAGAGACCTGACAAGGGGTAGCAGTGCAGGTGGGAGGGGCAGAATGGAAGGTTCTAGATTCAGGCTCTGGTGAACATGCACTCTCCAGTTAAACCAGAATTGCTGCCGTCGGAGCCTACACAGGCTCAGCCCTTATTAAGACTGGAGCAGCTTGGGTCCCCAGCCCAAGCCCTCAAAGGAACGGATGCTTGTCAACCACTACCCACAGATGAAAAGCAACGTTATTGTTTTCCTAGAAACTGAAAACATCAAGTTAACTTTTATAATTGAGAGCAAGGAACAGGACATTTTAAAATATAATTTTTAAAGAATACACGTTTTCTTAAAAATACATAATTTAACTCCACATTAAAGCCTGACCATCTGGGTGGGAAACTAGACGTCGGTGGAAACCCTGAAGTCCTGAGTGTGCGTAAAGGAGTGACCAAGATTTGGGTGAGGAATGATATCCACCTCCCCACCCCCAGACCTGTGACCTCTACCCTCCAGGATTGTTTATTAACACGCCACTCCTCGCAGCTCTTTGTTCAAATCCCTCAACTTGGAGGGCCACTACTCAGAGGAGGCAGGCAAGCTCTGGACTGGATGAAGGTGAACTCTGGACTGAGAAGTCGAGTTTACACGATCAGCACTGGTATTGTCCGCCACATAAACAAGCACACACATGGCACGTGCACCAGGACAGGGAACCCCTGAGTCAGGCTCCTGCAGGGGTGGGGTGAATGGCCTAGAAGATTCCAGCTCCCTGTAGGAGACCCACAACCTCTCCTGGCCTGTCACTCAATCTTGGGGAAATATTGTTTCAAAGAAGAGAAACAAGGGCCCCATTGTGTGGGAGCAGCCGTCAAGTCCTCCTCCCCAATCTGGCCCCTTTCTCCCTCTGAGCAGGCCCAACAATGCTGCTTCCATGTTGTTTTCTGACGGACAGTCTGAAGGTCAGACCCCTAGCCATACAGACAGAGCAGAGAAATAACTGTAGCTCTCGGAGTAGATGTTCAAACACCCACAGAGCTAGGGTCCTTTTTGCTCACCTAACCCACAGATGACTAGCCTGCTGTCTCTCACCTTGGCCTTTTAAACCTGTCCTTCTCAACCTCAGCTTAAATCCCAAACCTCTCCACATGCCCCCCAGGGTCTTAAGGATCTCCTAGGTGCCAATGCCTCCGGGGCTGGTCACTCAGTGGGGACTAGGGAGCTGGGTGCCCAGCCCCTGCTTCATATGTGGCTTCCTCTGCAGGCGCCTCCCTGTCTCTCCCCACAAGGCCTTAAAGGTAAACACATATTCCATCCCTGCCTCGCCCATGACTGGTCCTGGGCTTCCTGAGGAGCATTCAGGACGGGGCAGGGACCTCCACCGGCAGACGCCCTGGCCTGCTGGATTCTCTCTGAACTGTCTTCAGGGTGGTCAGTTTGTTGCCCAAAGCCTACATTCTTTCACATCCTAGAATGTCTTAGAGTCTCAGCACCTGGTATACAACTCAGCAGTTCTAGTATTCACAGCATTTCAGAACTTACTAGAAGAGGGATGAAAGGCAGTGCAGGCCCAGTCCCCCAGGGGCTTTTCTACCAGCTCCACACCTAGACCCGCTTTCCAGAAGCTCCACCACCAGCTCCACCACCCAGCCTGGCAGCATCTTTCTGATGTTCTTCCCAGCTGAGAGCTTCCTCAGGCACCATGAGGGGGGCACTGGGAAGTGGTTATTCCCCAACTAAATGCTATGAGAAACCCACTCAGCAACAGCGGCACAAACTGGCTCTGAGAGGGGTTCTGTGGGTTTTGTTTGTGGTGGGGGACGAGAGGTTTTGACCAGAAAAACCCTTTGTTAAAGCCCATGGAGGCCCCCAGGGAAAAAAAATTAAAACAAAATCAAATCAAATCTGTGACGTCGCCTGCATGTTTCCGAAGGAGAAAGGACACGTTCCATACCCAGTGCACTGCAGCTGTGACCACCCGGGCACCCAGACCAGGGCAAGGGGATGTGGTTAATCCTGGGCCAGGCGGCAGAGCCAGGCTCACTCGGGTGTCGACTGCAGGCCTGGGCGATGCGTCACCTCCTAGCCCAAAGCGGCCCAGAGCTCTGGTTACAGGGGAC
Organism: Mustela putorius furo; assembly: GCF_011764305.1. Taxonomy (NCBI): domain Eukaryota; kingdom Metazoa; phylum Chordata; class Mammalia; order Carnivora; family Mustelidae; genus Mustela; species Mustela putorius. The sequence continues at coordinate 2,057,524 of NW_025421399.1, read as the reverse complement.
TCTCCACCATGGATACCAAAGTCGCCCATCTCCCCACCCTGACCCTGGGCCAGTATCCTAACCTTCCAGCCAGAAGAAACACCCACGGAAAACCGTTTGTTTTCTTAAGAAAATAAATATTTCTAGGAGATTAAGCCAAAGTACAAGGGCTGGACAGGGGCAGGAAGACGAGGCAACATGGACAGTGAGCTGCGTGGCTCCCTCCTCCAGAGTCCCAGCTAGGGCATCAGGCCCTCACCATGTCTGGGGGTCAGGTGCTCACGACTCCCTTTCCCATCCTGGAGTGAGAGGAGTTGCCCACTTCGTGGAGATGATGCCCTGTGCTCCCACGCCAGCAGTGAGCCCCCGCTGGCCACAGTGCCTCAACGTGGCAGGGGCTGGAAGCTCTGGTCAAAGCCGGCGGAAATCCCTGTTCATATTTTACCACCAGGGAAGAAGTTAAGAGTCCAGTTTAGAAAAGGCCCAGGGAAGACATTCGGTCACCAGACGGCTGTATCCTCAGGACCAGCCCATCCTCCGTAACGTGTGTCCAAGCCCTGGGCCACTGCTGCAGGCCAGACAGACGAACCAGTCTCGCCTCTCAGCGCCGGCGGAAGGCCCGGGATATTCTCCACGCGTTGGGCTCCTCATAGCGGTTGTACAAGGGCTCAAGACGCTGCTGCTTCTTCTGCTTGCTCAGCTTGGTCGGGTCGGAGACCTTGAAAAAGGCTGGAGCAAACTCCACAAGCCACCTGGGGTCGATAGTGGTGACCTCACGCATGTACTCCTTTGTGGTCAGCACCAGCTCGTGGTACACCACCCTGAGTGGGCACAGAGAGAAGGCTGCAGCCTCCCACGCAGGCCCCGCTCCACAGTCCCCGTGGTCCCCGGCGGGCCTCAGCTGAGCTTACCTTTCACCCCCTTACCTCCCCTGAGGGGCCCCTCGGGAGGATGACAGCCACGCTCCAATACCGAGGAGCTGCACGCCTCTCACTGTAAGAAAGCTGTGCTGTCGGGAGGTGTTCTAGTCCTGGCTCTAACTAGGTAAGTGACATGAAGCCAAGCACACCCCTTCTCTGGACCTGGGTTTCCTGCTCTATGGGATGGTAGGGTGGTTTTTCTGGCTGTCTCCACAGAATTTTGGGGCCTCGAGGCAGCATCCCGGGGACTGCTGCAGGGCCAGGGAAGGCCGAGCAGCAAGGCTCTGCATCTCTAACCCCTCCTAGCACGACAATCCATGGTTTTATCGTAGTTTGGTATTAGGGTGGGTAAGAGTCCAATTTTTAAGTGCTACTTTAAAAAACTTGCTTAAACTGCCCCACTAGACAATCTCTAAGGTCCTCTTTGGTTCTCACTCCGATGACTTTATTTCTCAAATGTGCCGGACACTGTGCCCACCTCTGGCTTCCGCTGCTTTAGAAATGGAAGCGATGCTAGAGGAGGTAGTGCTGGGCTGGGTAAAGAGCCAAATGCACAGTGCTAGGAGAACTGCAGGTCCTTTCTGCCCACGACTGTCCCCCAGACCCGGGTCCTGCCCACCTACCATTCGGGCTGTCTGTTGAAGAGAGCGCTGGAAGGGTGGATGTAGACCACCTGCTGGTCGATCAGTGTCCGGTAGCCCTCCTGTGGGTCTTTCTTGGCAGCGTTCCGGAAGAATCCACTGCAAATGGCCTTCTGCACTCGCACCGTGGACTTGCCACAGGAGACCACATCCAGCTTGTGTCTAGCAGGAGAAGAGATCAAGAGAGGATAAAGATGCGTAACTACTCTGCGGTCAGAGGTTCTATATTCTAGTGAAGGGGTCAAACACCCCCCCCACCCACCGTGGGTCCCCAGAGTCGGCGGCTCCCCTCTTTCAGCCCTAAGTGCACCAAAGGGGCAGCTCTACAGTGGGCAAGATGGATGCAGGAAGAGCCAGAGATTCTACTTGATTCAATCTACAATGTTCCACATGCTTATAAACAAAGCATTTTTCAATTACTGAGAAGTAAGCTTCTTAGGAACTTTCTGAAGTGATTCTCAGCTGCACCCGCCTGGGGAGGGGTACAACAAAGATGGAAAAGCTGGAGGAAAAGGCATATGTGAGAAGCCTGTAACCTCTCAGGTGCACGGAGACACGAACAGATAGGTTAGTCCACACAGACACGGGGCAAGTCCCCAGACGTCACCTGTCCATTATGCCTAACATCTGCTTGCGAATATCCTGGGCCCGGCGCAGAGAGCGAGCCTGGATGAAGTTCTCATAGCACCATGGGTTGGAGAACTTGTTGTTCTTCCAGGAGTTGTACACAGCCAGCAGGGTAAGGTGGTCCCCTTCGGTCTGGTGGAACTTGGCTTTCTTCTGGTCGGCAAGGGCTTGTTTATCCTGCCAAGAAGTGGGACAGAGGATCAGTTTCCATCCAACAGCTACTAAGTGAGCACTCAGCAATTGCAGAGCCCTACCCGGCCCCATCAAGTGTCCATATCAAGCACTATGGTGGCAACAGGCCGATGTAACCCAACATCACCACACCCTGTACCTGAACGTGAGTCTGAACTCCCTACCTTGGGCCTGTAGAAGACGTTCTGCACCGACAGCATGGACACGATGGTCAGCATCTCCTCACTGCAGCCCAGATGCACGGACATGATCAGCATTTTGCACAGCATTGGCTCCAGAGGGAATTCTGCCATCTAGAGGGAGAAGTGGAGACTACAGCTGCTGGTAAGCAGAAGACCCATCTATCTGTACTGGCCAGTGGCAGACCCTGAGAGAGCCCACTGGGCAACAGACCACAGGACCTTTACCTGGGCATGATGTTAGCTGGGCATGTTGTTTTCACATTTCCCAAATAAACCTCAACGAAATGCATGTGACCGAGAACATAACTCTTGTTGGGGTAGATGGAAACTTTGCAGACATCTTTCAAAATTAAGTCTAGACTTAATCATGTATCCCGAAGTAAAACTGACTATGAACGGAATTCCTTTTGCGGTAAAGAAATAATTTATTAGGGGCATTTGGGTGGCTCAGCAGGTTAAGCCTCTCCCTTCAGCTCAGGTCATGATCCCAGGATCCTGGGATCAGGCCCCGCATCGGGCTCTCTGCTCAGCAGGAAGCCTGCTTTCCTCTCTCTGCCTGCCTCTCTGCCTACCTGTGATCTCTCTGTCAAATAAATAAAATCTTAAAAAAAAAAAAAAAAAGAATTTTTTTTCTTTTTTCTTTTTTTAAAATTTTATTTATTTATCAGAGAGAGAGAGGGAGAGAGCGAGCACAGGCAGGCAGAGAGGCAGCAGAGGCAGAGGGAGAAGCAGGCTCCCCGCTGAGCAAGGAGCCCGATGTGGGACTCGATCCCAGAACCCTGGGATCATGACCCGAGCCGAAGGCAGCTGCTTAACCAACTGAGCCACCCAGGCGTCCCAAGAAAAAGAATTTTTAAGTGATAGGGGGAAATCCAGTTTAAAAACAGGCATCTAAAATTCTACTCAAAGTTGACCCAGGGCCTCAGAGTTTGATTTTGCACAGAACATAGCGTCTAGAAGGCTGGCTGCTCTCCCCAAAAGCACCGTTAAGTTCAGTCTGGCTCCTACCCTGCGGCCCAGGCGAGTGAGCAGGCCCTCGTCGTCCAAGGCCCCCAGCGTATACAGCTGCTCCATGGCTGTGATCAAGGTTTCCATTGGAGGCGCATCCATGAAATCAAAGGACAGCAGGTCATTGATGCCCATGGCCTAGAAGAGAAAGGAAGAAAGTGTGTGACAAAAGGGTCAGTACCACCAGCGTTAATGGGGAGGGACAGTCCTTGTCCACTTCTTTCCTATTTCTTCTGCTGCAGGTACAAAGTCTTCAGTAAACTTAGCAGTCATCTCCAAGGCTGGGCCACACAAAACACTCAGACTAGTAGGAAGCATCTACTTTCTCTGGAAACTTGAAAAACTGCTGTTTGTTGTAAATGTAAATACAACTCAACACCAAAAAGATGACAATTTAAATATGGGCAAAAGGAGGTGCCTGGCAGGCTCAGTCAGAAGAACTTGCAACTCTTGATCTCACGGTGGTGAGTTCAAGCCCCACGCTGGGTGTGGAGATTACTTAAATAAACAAATAAATATATTAAAAAAATAAATAAATACAAATAAAAATGGGCAGAGGACACGAAGAGACATTTCTCCAAAGAATATGTTATAAAGATGGCAAAAAAGCTCATGAAAATATGCTCAGCAGATCTGGTAATTAGGGAAATGCACATCAAAAGCACAAGAAGGGCAACTGGGTGGCTCAGTCGTTGAGCATCTGCCTTCAGCTCAGGTCAGGATCCCAGGGTACTGGGATCGAACCCTGCATCAGGCTCCCTGCTCAGCGGGTTTCCTGCTTCTCTCTCTCCCACTCCCCCTGCTTGTATTCCCCCTCTTGCTATGTCTCTGTCAAATAATATATAAAATCTTTAAAATAAAAAAGCACAAGAAGATGCCACTTCACACCTGCTACGACAGCCACACTAAGGAGGGTTGGCAAAGATGTGGAGAAACATGGACGCTTGTGTTGCCAGTACAATGTAAACAGGTGATTTCTCAGTGAGTTAAACATACAATCACACTATGATCCAGCAATTCCACTTCTAGATATGCCCAAAAGAACCAAGAGGAGAATACAAGCAGATACCTTTGCACTCATTTTCATAGCAGCATTATTCACACCAGCCAAAAGACAGAAACCACCCGATTATCCACCACCAGATGAAGGAACAAACAAAACACAGTGTATGTACGCCAGGAGTATTACTGACCCTTAAAAAGGAAATTCTAACACAGGCTATAACACAATGAACCATGAAAACATGATGCAGAGCAAAAGAAGCCAGACACAAAAGGACAAATGCTGCATGATTCCATTTACATGGAAATTAAGTTCACAGAGACCAGAAAGTGGACTAATGGTCCTTTTAGAAAATGCTCCTGATGGTCACCATGGGCTGGAGGAGAGGAAAAAAAGAGATGGTTCGTTGTAAAGGGGACAGAGTTGCTGTTTGGAATGATGACAAAGTTCCAAAAAAGGACGGTGGTGATGGCTGCATACTTGGGAAAGTTAATGCCACTTAATGCCACTGAACTGTACATCTTAAAAAGGTTGTAAGAGTAGTATATTGCATATTTTACCAAAATTTTTTAAAAAGGATAACACACCAGCTTATCCTGTCTCTTGCATACATAATTTCTGCTATGCATCAAGGAATCGCCTTGTGGCAGGTGGCAGGGCTGTGCAGATGACTAAGATATGGTCATGGCCCTCACAGAGTTCACAATGGTGAGACTCATGTATACAAAACCGCAGTAACACAGCACAATCCGCGTGCTGCGCAGAGCAGGCTTTGATGTGTCTGTTAGCTAATCTGATTAATCAAAGAAACAGAAGAGTGATGCACTATCCAAGTATGTATAAGGGAGATGTGGTGGGCCCTAAGCCTTCTGTTTCTTTCCCCTAAAGTGACTGTGACCATAAACACAGCAGGTGTCCAATAAATGCTTATTGTATGAATAACTACAAGAAATTATGTTAGCAATCAGCAAGCACTGTGGCAAGGGCCTTTACCTGTATTATCTCATTTATTTTCACAACAGATACTATTAATAGCCCACTTCTGGAAAGGAGAATATAGAACAGAGGGCTGAACAAATAAATTTGCCAAGGACAGAGAGCTCAGAGCTGAAGTTTGAGCCACAGATGCCTCTCTGTTCTCACTCCAGGGACTGGGGCAGGGTTTTTTTTTTTTTGGTCTGAAGCTCTGTTTTAGCCCCTCTTATAGCAGATGAATAATAAATTACAACAGAGCACTCCACACCAGCAGAATGCCAGCGCCCCAGGGCAGCATCCGTGTCAGGGGTGGGGATGCCATCAGCTGGGAAATTATTCATGCAGCTCTCCCTGCCAAAAGAGAATGAGGGTCCTCACTGGGGACTGACAAAGGAAGAGCAGTGATTCAGAATGAAAACCCAGCCCCCAGAGGGTCAGGGTGAAACCTGTACTGATAGTTCCCTTACAAAGTTTTTAGACTGGGAGTTTCACTTCCATTCTAAAAGAAGAGAATTGGATCAGGGTTGAAGGAAGTGTGTCTGTCCATGGTTTGGCACCAATTGGATTTTTCTAATATCCTTTTAGAAAATGCTCCTAAACTAAAATCTCTTATAACCAAATATCCTGCTGGTTATTATGGTAAGATAAAAACACACGCTCACAGCCATCATGCCAACTTAGCCTCAGAAGGCAGTGGAGCGGCTGTTATCACAGCCATTTGCATTCCATTCAAAGGGACTGGTTCCCCGAAATTACTGAAGTATTTAACAAGGTTGGTGAAACTGACATTCATTTACGATGGACACAGGACTGGACTGTTCCACCAGCCCATTCTAACAGGACAGTGATTTCTACCTTGAGTGAGAGCACTGTGCTTGCTAAGTTGGTCCTCTGGATTTCCGGCACATTGGTGGTCAGCATTTCATCCCTGTAGGCACGTTCGGTGTACAGCCTGTAACATTTCCCTGGGCCTGTTCTCCCAGCTCTGCCAGCTCGCTGCTTTGCCTGAGCCTAGAGGTGCGGGCATATAAAAGTAACATATCTGTTAAACGTTGCTCAACAGTTTTACCCAGGAAATCTGCTAAAAGGGGGGCACTGAGCAGCTGGCAAAACCTGAAATGGGGTTTATTTCACTTCCTTTAGGACCATTTCCAAGACTATCAACGTTCTTCTCATCCCCTCTCTAAAACTCGGCATGCCAGGAAAGTTTGTTCAAATGAGGCAAATATTAGCAACATGAATGGAAGAAATATCATAATTGTAGATTATGTTTGTAGAAATGTACGTTCCAAATAGTGTGCCACAACAGAAAAGAAAAGGCATAACACAATCTGAAAAATACCATCCCCACAGTCGTGACCAAAAATGTAAGTGAACTAAAGAAACCATACCAGTGATGACTCTGCAGCGCGCGTGTGTGTGTCTGTGTGTGTGTGCGCGTGCGCACGTGCACATGCTCAGGCATATGTGTAGGCTCCGCGTGCAAAAGAATTCTGAGCTCCACTTCATGGCCCAGCATGGAGCCTAACGCAGGGATTGAACTCATGACCCTGAGATCAAGACCTGATCAGAGACCAAGAGTTGGACGCTTAACCCACTAAGCCAGCCAGGAGTCCCTCCCAAATCAGGTTTGAGACTCTCAATAACAGAAGGAAATGTTCATGCACACACATGAAAAAGCAAGTTATAGAACAATACTAATTTTGTAAACAAAACAAAAATACTACCAGAAGGAAAAATTAGGACAAAATGCCCTAAAACTGTGGATAACTCTGATGGTAGGCTTGCAGACCAGTTCTACTGATTTTTATCAAAGATCTGATGTTGAACATTATTATACATTAATAATCAAGAAAATAAACATTTAAACAAAAAATACACAAAATCATACACTTAGTAGACGACTAGACTTGCAAACAAGAAACAAAAAATCATGGGCAGGAAAAGCATCAAAATGATGACAGCTCTGGTACGAGGATTATGAGCAATTTAAAATTTTGTCTCCTCTTTCTCCAAAATAATGTAATACTTCTCTGCACTACTTAAGGGAGAGGAGCATTAATTTTTAAAGTATTTTTTTGGGGGGTTACCTGGGTGGCTCAGTGGGTTAAGCCTCTGCCTTCAGCTCAGGTCATGATCTCAGGGTCCTGGGATCAAACCCCACATCGGGCTCTCTGCTCAGTGGGGAGCCTGCTTCCCCCTCTCTCCCCCTACTGCCTCTCTGTAGTCTGCCTCTCTGCCTACTTGTGATCTGTCAAATAAACAAATAAGATCTTTTTTTTTAAAAGTGGTTTTGGGGGGTGCCTGGGTAGCTCAGTTGTTAACGTCTGCCTTTGGCTTGGGTCATGATCCCAGCGTCCTGGGATTGAGCCCTATATCGGGCTCCCTGCTCTCCAGCTCTCCCATGCTTGTGTTCCCTCTCTCACTCTCTCTCTGTCATAAATAAAATCTTAAAAAAATTAAATAAAAACTTAAAAAATAATAACTAATCAATAATAAAGCATGTATGTGTTTTTCTAAGTAATCGCTACACTCAGTGTCGGGCTCGAGCTCATGGCCCTGAGAGCACGAGTCACATCCAACTGGGCCAGCCAGGTGCCCTGAGGGGCACTAATTTTTAAGTTAAAAAAATATACGTGGTTTAGCCATAGGTTGCTAGGCAACAGTGACTGGCAATCTGAAGAGGGCCATTTGGTGACAAAACCATCTGTCTTACAAATGGCACCAGGATTTTACAAATTCCTATTCTAGCCCCAAAGCAAAGGATAGAGTATGAAAAGTCACGAAGCACTGAAAGACAGGAAGAAATCGCGTATTGTACAGCATTCTACAGAGAGGACACATGTAGCCAACTTCTCAACCACTGCAGGCTGCACGCACCACCCCAAGACACGGCACAGAGCATACGTGCAGGGGGCAGAACACCCCCGTTCAAATCCTGGCTCCACCCGCTGTGTGACCTTAGGCAAGTCACTTAACCCTCTGTGCCTCCTTCTCATCTGTGCAATGACAGTACAAACAACATCTATCACTAAGGACGGATGCGACGATGCAGTGAGCTCGTGTACCTGCAAGTACCTCGTGCCTGGCACTTAGTAAGCACTCTGCAGACGGTAGCTAGCATTCCTTAAGGGTCAAAATGACAACAGCCTTTGGATTTCTATGCATGATGAAAGTCACACATCCCTCTTATAGAACATCAAGATAATATGTAAAAGCATAAGGAGGAAAAATGCACTTTAAACCCAACACAGGAACCAGCAGCTCCACCGACAAATAAGCCCAACACTACTACACCCCATACACAAGCGCACACCATTTATTTTTAAACAAAAGTTGGAGTCTACATGCTATGTTTCAGCTCACTTTTTTCAAATAATATATCATAATTATATGCTGATGTCATTAAACATAGATGCGCACCACCACATTAACACCACAAGACATTTTACAGCAGGGATGTGCCATATTTTATTAAATAGCTTCCCTTTTGGAGTTCATTTAGAATTTTCCCAGGTTTCCTTTCATATAAATAATGCTTCGGTGAACATCCTTTTTCCCTTACCTTCAGATGTGTGCTTACTATAAACTTTCAGATGTATTCCTGCAAGTGGAACCATTCCAGTCAAAAGATGACCTTTTATTTACTTTTTTTTTTTTTAAGATTTTTTTTTATTTATTTGACAGACAGAGATCACAAGTAGGCAGAGAGGCAGGCAGAGAGAGAGGAAGGGAAGCAGGCTCCCTGCTGAGCACAGAGCCCAATGTGGGGCTCAATCCCAGGACCCTAGGATCATGACCTGAGCCGAAGGCAGGGGCTTTAACCCACTGAGCAACCCAGGCACCCCAAAAAATGACCTTTTAAATGTTTGATGCCTTGTAGCCAAAAACAGCTGATCAGGTTTTTCATTTTTAAATATAATTTGGACAGGAAATTATTCCACAATTACCAAAGAAACACAATAACATCTCATAAATTATTACTATCTCAGATGTCTGTGGCTAAGTACAGTATTTTTAAAAATATGTCCTTATGGGTGCCTGAGTGGCACAGCAGGTTAAACGTCTGCCTTCAGCTCAGGTCACGATCCCAGAGTCTTGGGATCAGACCCCTGTCGGGCTCTCTGTTCAGCAGGGAGTCTGCTTCTGCTTCTCCCTCTCCCTCCGTCCCTTCCCCTTCCTCCTGCTTGTGTGTACACAGGTACGTGCACTCTCTCTAAAATAAATAAAATCTTAAAAAAAAAAGAGTATCTCTTTAAAAAAAAAAAAAAGGAAAGAAAAACAATAAAGTTCAAAATATAAAACCAAGCCCTAGTGAGGATTTTCAGGACTGTTGTGGGTAGAAGCTGCTATACCTGAGAAATCGGAGTGACCACGAGCTGGTCGATGCCGGTCTTGGAATTGTAAACTTTCTGCTTCACAAATCCAGGGTCCACCACGTAGTAGATGCCGTCAATAGTCAGTGAGGTCTCTGCAATGTTGGTGGCAATCACGACCTGCAGATAAGAGGGACACCGCTGGATTAGGCTGCCCAGGCACAGCCCTGAGGTGTGAATCAGGACATCGGACCTCAGACACTTTCCTGAAGGAATATGCCACTCTCTGCCTCTCTATGTGATTACACAGCACTTAATCTGTTTGGCCTCAAATGGGTGGAAGGGGAGGTGCCTTCATCTTAAAGGTCAAGTTGGGGACGGGGTGGTACCTGAAAGGAGAAGTGGAACACGAAAAAGCAAAGGCCAATCAAAGCCAATTTCATTTGATGCAAATGGCTACATATCTCATTTTCTAGATCCAATGTTGATTACTACAATTTTAATTTTCTCACACCCTGGGAAAGCAGAGATTTCCTGGCATCACATGTGCCAGTGCAAAATGAGATTTTTCTTCCCCCATGGGGACATCTGGACTACAAAATGGGCTGTTTGTGTATGTGGAACAAGAGAGAGATTTTTTTTTCTTCTGATCATAAAATGAACGAGGCGGCAGAGGAATTTCATGGTTTGTGTGTGTGCAGCCGTATGTGTGATCTGGAAGATTATTGGTCTCGGCTTGGCACTGCCACTGTTCTTCCACCCAGAGGTTCAGCTAATAAAACACAATTGCTTGGAAAAATCATTGCAAGGAAGCACCACAACATCCCACATTGTGCCAGGATCTCACTGGCCCTGAAAGGCTTCCACCTGCCACTGAGCTGCAGAGCCCTCCTAAAAAGAAGTCCATGGGGCGCCCAGGTGGCTCAGTTGGTTGAGTGTCTGCCTTCGGCTCAGGTCACGATCTCCGGTGGTCCTGGGATCAAGTCCCACAGCAGGCTCTCTGCTCAGCAAGGAGTCTGCTTCTCCCTCCCACTCTCCCTCCATGCACTCTTCTCTTTCTCTCAAACGTATCTTTAAAAATTATTTTAAAAAGGGGCACCTGAGTGGCTCAGTGGGTTAAGCCTCTGCCTTCCACTCAATTCATGATCTCAGGGTCCTGGGATCAAGCCCTGAGTCAGGCTCTCTGCTCAGCAGGGAGCATGCTTCCCTCTCTCCCTCTCTCTCTCTGCCTGCCTCTCTGCCTACTGTGGTCTCTGACTTGTGGTCAAATAAATAAATAAATAAAAATCTTTAAAAAAACTTTTTTTTTTTTATAAGAGTAAATCTAATCATCAGGAACAGAACAGAGGAGGAATCACTACCTTTCCCCTCCCCAGGCACCTTCTTCCATCTAGCTGTCCAAGCCAGAAAGCTGGGAGTCAGTCATTCCTGACTTCTCTCTGCCCTTCCTCCCCACACCTCCATGCACCCTAATGGTGCATCCATTCTAATGTTTCAGTGTGATTCGAATCCATCTGTCTTCCATTCCTAGATATGTACTCAAGAGAAATGAAAACATATGTCCGCACAGAAACTTGTAAACAAATGCTCACGGCAGCATTATTCATAATAGCTAAAATGGGGAGACAACCTGAATATCCAAAAACTGGTGAATGGAAAAATAAAAATGCGGTACATCCACATTCTGGATGTAGACTATCACTCTACGACAGGATATTGTGCAGCAATTAAAAAAAATGAGTACTGGACACATACTACAAATGTGGATGAAACTTGGAAACATACTAAGTGAAAGAAACCCAGTGACCAGAAACCTCTTATTATATGACCCCATTCTATGAACTGTACAGAATAATCAAATCCGGAAATACAGAAAGCAGATTAGTGGTTTCCAGGGGCTAAGCAGAGGGGTGAAGGGGGGGTGATTGTTAAGGGGTACCGGGTTTCATTTAGAGTCATGAAATTATTCTAAAATTAACTCTAGTGATCAACAGTTATGATTAATTACCATCAGTAATGGCAATTAACGATCAAACGATTCTATGAATATACTAAAAGCCACTAAATTGTATGTTTTAAAAGCTTGAATTGTATGGTATGTAAATTATATCTCAGGAAGGCTGTTATTTTAAAAAACCCATCTGTCTCCTCTCTCACTGTCTCCTATGCACACCCACACAGTGAGTTCTAGCTGCTAGAAGGACGCAGCCCCCTGAGATGGCCACACTTTCTTGTCCCAAGGCTATCACAGACTGTCCTCTCAGAATGCTTGTCCTCCTACCCTTCCCGGCTAGAGGAACAGCCATGCGCTCTTCAGGATGAGCCTAGGTCCTTACTTCCTCTAAGAATTCTGGGCGAGGGCCTCCCCCTCGGGGTATCCACAGCCCCAGCAGTTCTTTCACACCATACGTTCAAGGCCTGTCTACCGCTGGGTGCCCCACAGCAGAGAGGCCTGGCCTCACACCGCAGCCCTGGTGCACACCCTAAAGCCTGGCAGACGCTCAAAAAATATCTGTCGAATACAGCAGAAGATGAGGAGCTTAAAGCCACATACAAGATCCTTATTCCTTAACAAACTGGTCCGACTGTTTTCTAAGACATAAAAAAACCAAAGCTTGCGTGCACCTTAGGCAATCCCCATTAGGGCCAGGTGCATAGGCCACGTGGTTCCAGGGCACAAAGGAGCTTCACCTCTGCCCACTGTTACCTTTCTGCTGCCAGGTGGAGCCGGGTCAAAGATTCGGGTCTGCATCTCACTGGGAAGAGCAGAGTACACTGGCAGGATGATCAGCTCTGGAACATCCGGTCCCAGGGACTTCATTCTTTCATAGAGGATCTCGCATGCGGTGTCGATCTCCTCCTGACCAGTCAGGAAGACCAGGATATCACCTAAGAAGAAACCATTGACTTCCTGTGTGAGTGCTCCACAGAAAAGACAGACATGAAAAGAACACCAAATGATAGAAGATACACTCCTATTCTGACCTCTAACAAACAAGGTTTTCATCTGTCCATGTTGATTCTGGTTTTTCATTTTTTAGTGTGTTCTTGTTTTTAATATTTAATTTTTTAAAAATTTTGTGTCTACATTTATTTGTGTGTGTGTGTGTGTGTATGTCTATGTTTAAACAGATGCATTTAAACCCTGCGGGCCGGGCGCCTGGGTGGCTCAGAGGGTTAAGCCTCTGCCTTCAGCTCGGGTCATGATCTCAGGGTCCTGGGATCGAGTTCCTCATCGGGCTCTCTGCTCAGTGGAGAGCTTGCTTCCCCCTCTCTCTGCCTGCCTCTCTGCCTACTTGTGATTTCTCTCTCTGTGTGTCAAGTAAATAAATAAAATCTTTAAGAAAAAAATTAAAATTAAAAAAACAAATAAATAAATAAACCCTGAGGGCCATTATTTATACCTCTACCACCCCTTCAAACATATAAGTCATTGGCTTAGAGAGAGACTGATATTTAAAAGGCACTGTTTTATAAGATGAGAGAAAATCGACCCACGTCGGGACTTCTGGCCTAAGAGGGGAAAATTCTCTTTCCTCCCACCTGGTGGTTCTGTTAAGTGGATTTGCATGACGGTGATCAAGCTGGCGTCCAGATAATCTGTCTCCGGTTCCTTCGTGTACAGTATCTCCACTGGGTATGTTCGACCAGGGATGGTGAAGATGGGCGCTTCGTAGAAGTACTGAGAAAACTTCACTGCATCCAGCGTGGCTGAGGTGACAATCAGCTTCATGTCCTGCCGTTTCTGAACCGTCTAAAGGGAAACACGACGTGGCTAAGAAGGACTAAAGCAAAAAGGCACAGGGACTCAAACCCGATTCCCAGAACTGAGTTCCTGACAGGTGGAAGGGTCACCAAAGAGCACCTAGCTACCTTCTTCAACAACCCGAAGAGCACGTCCGTGTGAATGGTTCTCTCGTGCGCCTCGTCCAACATGATGATCGCGTACTGTGTGAGGTCAGGGTCAATCAGGCACTCTCGGAGCAACATCCCGTCTGTCATGTACTTGATCACTGTCTCTGGGCTGGTGCAGTCCTCAAATCGAATGGTGTAGCCCACCTAAAGCAGAAACAAAGCTGAAAACCTGAGACACAAACCTCTCCTTTCTGCAATCACCAGGCAAGACTTCAGCCCGGTGAGAATGTTCCCTGCAATCTTAATAGGTAAGAATTCAACCAAGACATGCAGTGACTTCCTCACAGTAAAATCTGCCTTGGATTTGACCCTGAACAGATCAATGATGACCATGAGAAGCCTCTTCCCCACAAGAGAAACATGAAGGAAGACAGTACCATTCCCATTTCAGAGAGAGAGATCTGGGCCTATACACTCTCTTCAGGCATTTCCAGAACAGCTTCACTACCCACTTACCTCTTGGCCCAAGCAACAACCAAACTCCTCTGACACTCTTTTGGCCACTGACATGGCCGCTACTCTTCTGGGCTGGGTACATCCAATCTTGCCCCGGGACGTGTAGCCTGCCTCCGCCAGGTACTGGGTGATCTGTGTTGTCTTCCCTGATCCTGTCTCTCCAATAACTATCAGGATTTGATTGTCATGGACAGCCTGAAAGCAACAGAATATAAATACAGTCATTAAAATTTCCCACACATTACTCTGGAGGAAAATAATCAATGTTTACATTCTAACACTAAAGAAGAAAAAAGGGATATGATAATAGACATACGATAGGATTATAACCAGAGTCTAAAGTTATGCATAGAAAAAAAAATCAATGGTGATTTTCTATGGGTAATGCTCTTTCTTACTTGAACTACATGTATAACTTAAAAACTTGAAACTTGGGCGCCTGGGTGGCTCAGTGGGTTAAGCCGCTGCCTTCGGCTCAGGTCGTGATCTCGGGGTCCTGGGATCGAGTCCTGCATCGGGCTCTCTGCTCAGCAGGGAGCCTGCTTCCCTATCTCTCTCTCTCTGGCTGCCTCTCCGTCTACTTGTGATTTCTCTCTGTCAAGTTAATAAATAAAATCTTTAAAAAAAAAAAAAAAAAAACTTGAAACTTTATGGGTATTCTTTTTGTAACTGACACAACTCTACTTTTTTTTTAAAGATTTTATTTATTTATTTGACAGAGAGAGATCGAAAGTAGGCAGAGAGGCAGGCAGAGAGAGAGAGAGGAGGAAGCAGGCTCCCCACTGAGCAGAGAGCCCGATGCGGGACTTGATCCCAGGACCCCGAGATCACGACCTGAGCCGAAGGCAGCGGCTTAACCCACTGAGCCACCCAGGTGCCCTCAACTCTACTTTTTAAAATTTTATTGGTTTTCTTAAATTCATAAGAACATAACAGTTGAGGCTAAAACCATAAACTACCACCCAGATAGCCCTGATTTTACATATTTATTTTTTAAGTATTACACACATACAGTTGAAGAATTCAACAGGAAATAAAAAAGGTATATAAAGCGTTCCTGGGGCACCTGGGTGGCTTAGTGGGTTAAGCATCTGCCTTCCACTCAGGTCATGATCCTGGGGTTCTGGGAACGAGCCCCAAAACGGGCTCCCCACTAACTGCCACTGCCAAAACTCCAATACCTTAGCCCAGAAGTCTTATTTCTACACCATTTATAACAGTAAAGGATGGCCATCAACCTATATGTCTATTATACAGGATGAGTTGGGGCGCCTGAGTGGCTCAGTGTCTGCCTTCAGCTCAGGTCATGATCCCAGCGTCCTGGGATGGAGCCCTGCATCAGGCTCCCTGATCAGCGGGAAGCCTGCTTCTCCCTCTCCCATTCCCCCTGCTTATGTTCCCTATCTCACTGTGTCTCTGTCAAATAAACAAATAAAATCTTAAAAAAAAAAAAAAATACAGGACAAGTTAAATAAGCCAGAGCACATCCACAAAAAAAAAAAGCACCAAAAAAAAAAAAAAGAAAGAAAGTTTTTCTGAGCTTATCATGATTATCATGAAGGGGAAAAAGCAAGATGCAGAACATATGCACCATATGCTGCCACCTAGAAACAGAGAGCAGACATAAAACATAGAGCATTCATGCATGTACTTATGTATTTGTACTTGCTTGTGTATGTGTGAGATAACACTGAAAGGATTCACTAGGAACCAGTAAACTCGGCTGCCTAGGGAGTTTGCTGGTCTTCAAATTCAATCTCCAAAAAAATGGAAAAAAGTTCCCCTAGCAAAGTCTTGCCTGAATGGGATCCCTGGCTATGCATCCCCATCTCTCTTACTGGCCGGAGACACTGCTCTGTGCCACACAACACTCAGAACCATTCCAGAGGCCCCTCGTTCAAACAGGTTTATTTCCTCATTGTGAAAAAGAAAAATGCAGGGGCGCCTGGCTGGCTCAGTCAGCAGAACATGCAACTCTTGATCTCAGGGTTGTGAGTTCAAGCCCATACCGGTGTAGAGATTACATAAATAAATCTAAAAAAATGTACAGACTAATAAATATATATATTACATATGTGTATATATATGTAATATATATAATATGTATGTGTGTATATGTATATAACATATATGTGTATATATACATGTGTATATAAGAATGTATATAATATATATAATAAATATTTTATATGTATGTGTGTGTGCATGTGTGTGTAGTTTTTTAGAGTACTTGGGTGTGTTCTGTTTTTTCCTATCCTCTTTAGAAAAGCCACCTCAAAGGTACACATATCTGTCCAACTAATTTCAATTCAAACACGTCATCCTTCTTTTAGAAAACCTTGCTACTCCCGCACATCATAAAGGGGCTTCTCACCTGGACCAGCTGCTCCTTCAGTTTGTAGATGGGCAAGCTCTCTCTCTGCTCAATGATTGACATCTGGGTTTTCTTCCCATAAGAAGCTTTGTTGCCCCCAAAGGCGTGCTTCTTCCACTCGGGAATGTCATTGGGCATCATCCCAATACCCCTCATATTGGCGGCAATCTGCCTGCCTTCCGCTGCAAGGGAAGGCACACGGTTTAGTATCATCCTCAAGCTACCTCGGTGCCCCCCTCCCAACATTCAACAAATCCCATTTCTCTAGTGGATCCCTCCTGTCTGCTACCTCTGTGTTCAAGCCACCATCCTCTCCCGTTAGAAAAGCCTACTAGATCACCTCAGGTGTCTACACTCACCCCATCTGATCCATTCTGCCGGGCAGACTCAACAATCCCTTGGTAATGCAACTCTGATTATACCCTTCCCCTGTTTAGACCCCAGCAGCACCTGCTAGTGGACTCTAGAATTGAGCCCCAATTCCTAAGTCCTGGCCGCCCCACCTCACAGGAGTAGCCCCAGCCCAGGCTACTCTTTTGCCTGGGACACACGCCCCAAGCCCACCTCATCCCCTCTGATGGACACAGTCCTATTTATACTCAGGTCTCAACTTTCTCAGGGAAGTGACTCACATCACCTGTACTTCAGACAGCACCGGTGATGATATGGTTAGTTACCTGGCAACTGTGATTAATCTTCATTTTCCCCACTAAACTGTAAGCCTTGTGAGAGAAGCGATCATGTCTACTTACTTCACAGTGTACCTCAAGCTCCCCAGTTGCCTCACATCAGTAAGACTCTATCTGGCAGTTATTTAACATTGACTACACAAACAATTATGTGAAAAAAGAAGCTTCAAAGCTGTATTATCTCTTTAGCACAGAAAATTCTTGGGGCACCTGGCTGGCTCAGTTGGTAAAGTGTGCGACTCTTGATTTTAAGTTTGTGAGTTCAAACCCCACATTGGGTGTGGAGACTGCTTAAAAATAAAATACTTGGGGCACCTGGGTGGCTCAGTCGTTAAGCATCTGTCTTCAGCCCAGGTCATGATCCCAGGATCCTGGGACCAAGCCCCTGCATTGGGCTCCCTGCTCAGCAGGAAGCCTGCTTCTCCCTCTCCCACTCCCCCTGCTTGTGTTCCCTCTCTTGCTGTGTCTGTCAAAAAAAATTAACAAAATCTTAAAAAAAAAAAATCATAAAATCACAAAATAAAATACTTAAAAAAAAAAGTTTTGTTTTGTTTTTTCAGTAAGCTCCACACCCAATGGGGGCCGAGATCAAGAGTTGGATGCTTAACCCACTGAAGGATCGGATTATTTTTGAACAGTCCACATGCCCCAGGGTCTTACCATCAGGCAGAGGATCAACCCAGTGCTTGTTGAGCCCCATGGGAATAGAATCCATCTCCGCTTCCCTCTGGGCCTGCTTGAGTTCCCGCCTTTCTTTGGCTAAGGCACTTTGCATCATTGCTGCTTGGGAGAGGGAACCATCCGGGTTCTAATGTACCAGAGAACAAACAGCGTCACAGTAAGATCTCAGCATGCAGTAAATATCCGGGAAATAAAATGTAGAGTTTAAGCCCCCTGAACCTAAGAAGGACATTCATCTCAATGTACCAGACTACAATGGGGCTGTTGGCTTGAAGATACGAACCCCAAGAGAGATGAGACACACAGGAGGGGGGTAACACTTCTTCTGTATTTACAGAATGTGGAACTAAAATGAGGACTAACATGGCTGTCTTGGTAAGAGACATTTCAGCTTCTAAAGAACAGCTAATGATCAGATCCCTCTAAAGAAGGGAGTGGGTCTCCTTAAGGGCTGGCAAACTCCCTGTCACCAAAATGTCAAGCAGACAGAAAACCACAGGGGAGAAATTGCTGCAAAGGCTATGTGAGTGAATTACTGGGCTGGGCTGAAAGACCTTTAAAATATCCTTTTCCAAACCTAAAAACATATCATAACTTTCCATGAGTTCTTCTCTTCACAGCCCTGCCACCCGCAGCACTCAGCACTATAGCTTTCTACTGAGGGCCAGCCCCAACTGGTCACGTGGGCCCTTCGAAACTGCCTTGGAATCTGTAAGGGCAAAGGCAGTAATAGTAGATCAACCACTCCTATTTCCTCCTCTGTTCCCAAAACAGAGCAGAATGAGAGCAAAAGAAGCAAAAAGGCAAAAGTAACAAAGCCAAATCAATCCCCCTTTAAAACAAAAACATTCTAGACCCTGACCAACAGTCAATATTACCTTCAGCCTAACTTCTGCTTTTGCATATGTAATAGACTGCTCTGAGAAACTAACTGAACAGTTATATCAAGAAAAGAAATTCGCTCGGCACACCCAGGTTAGAGGCCCAGCATTTCTTACCTTAACGATTTTAATAGGGCTCATGTCCATGCTTTGCTTGGTGTGCCCTCTCAAGAATGGAGGCTCTTCCTCAACCAGTTCGATCTCAAGATCTTCATCTAAAAATCCCCCCAAAAGAAAAATTAAGAAAAAAAAAAAAAGGAGGGAGAGAGAGAGAGAAATAATCAATCATTGTTACCAAAACAGATGATTTCCATGGGCACCAGTGATCTTTAACAAAGACAGCTAACAAGGTCAAAAAGACAGCAATTCAAGTGAAACTCTAACAGAAAGGGCTGTTTCCCCTGCCCCCAGGTACTTCTGGCATTTATACTCTGACAGAAGAACTGATCAGAGAAGCTACTGTCAAAAGAAGTTAAGGGGCCCTTGGGTGACTCAGTGGGTTAAAGCCTCTGCCTTCAGCTCAGGTCATGATATCAGGGTCCTGGGATCAAGCCCCGCATTGGGCTCTCTGCTCAGCAGGAAGCCTGCTTCCCCCTCTCTTTCTGCCTGTCTCTCTGCCTACTTGTGATCTCAGTCAAATAAAATCTTTAAAAAAAAAAGAAAAGTTAAGCCCATGGAAAAATGTGGTATAACATTCTAAATGGTCCTAAGGTATTTGCCACCCAACTTCATTATGGAGTAACTTAACCCACAAAAGATTAGCAAAAAAAAATAAGTTGAAATTACTCAGGGTCATGAAATTGAATCCCGTGTCAGGCTCCATGCTCAGCATGGCGTCTGCTTGAGATTCTCCCTCTCCCTCTGCCCATCTCCACACTCACATTCTCTCTCTCAAAATAAATAAATCTGTAAGTACATTTTTTTTTAAGATCCTATTTGAGACAGACAGCGTGAGCAGGAGTGGGCGGGGGAGGGCAGAGGGAGAAGCAGACCTGGAGCAGGGAGCCTAATATGGGACACGAACCCAGGATCCTGGGATCATGACCTGAGCCGAAGGTAGATGCTTAACCTATTTAGCTACCCAGGAGCCCTCAAAATAAATAAAATCATTAAAAATAAAAAGCAAAAACACCAAAACATGTCCATCAGAAACATATACCCATCGAAAGTGAAATGGATAAATTATGGTAAATTTACACACAGAAAACACTACAGAAATGAAAATGAAATACAACTATAAAAATCAGGGGCTCAGTGGGTTAAAGCCTCTGTCTTCAGCTCAGGTCATGATCCCAGGGTCCTGGGATTGAGTCCAACATCGGGCTCTCTGCCCCGCGTGGAGCCTGCCTCCTCCTCTCTCTCTCTGCCTGCCTCTCTGCCTACTTGTGATCTCTGTCAAATAAATAAATATATTTTTTTTAATCATCATAGATAAATATCAAAAGAATAATCAAAAGAAAGGAAGTTCAAACCGACTAAGTAAGGCAGTGGTTAGGGACAGATATATAGATAGAAAAATGCTTAAAAAAAAAAAAAAAAGGCAGGGAAATAATTAACACAAAATTTAGGATGGTGGTTATCCAGCAGAGCAAAGAAGAGCATCTAATCAGTGGGGGACATGTAAGGATTTCAAAGGTGCAGGTAAAATTCTATGTAACCTGGGTAGTTAAGTACATAGTGTTCACTTATTACCGTTACATAAATTTATGTCCCCCTGATGGATTTCACAATTTTTAAAAAAACTGTTAATAAGCTGAGTTGAAAGTTATTTCCATGGCAACTCAGAGGTAGTCTAATTGGACCCACAATTTTCAGAACAATTACTAAGACTATCAGATGAAATTTACTACCCAAAATACAACTTTTTATAGCCTGAACACGTGTCACAGGGGTGCTGGGTAGCTCAATTGGTTGTGTCTAACTCTTGGTTTTGGTCCAAGTCATGATTTCAGGTCATGAGATTGAGCCCCGAGTTGGGTCTCAATCTCTGTGCTCAGCAGGTCTGCCTTAGATCCTCTCTCTCCCTCTCCCTCTGCCCCTCCCCCAACTTGCTTGGTACGGATCCGCTCTTCACTCCCTCTCTAAAATAAATAAAATCTTTTTTTAAAAAAGTATCATCGGGGCACCTGGGTGGCTCAGTGGGTTAAAGCCTCTGCCTTCGGCTCGGGTCATGATCCCAGGGTCCTGGGATCGAGCCCCGCATCAGGCTCTCTGCTCAGTAGGGAGCCTGCTTCCTCCTCTCTCTCTGCCTGCTTCTCTCCCTACCTGTGATCTCTCTGTCAAATAAATAAATTAAATCTTTAAAAGAAAAAAAAAAGTATCATCACCAAAAAGTACAATATATAAATGTCTATCAGAAAAATGCATCTTCTGCTCCCATCCTGGGGGGGATGCAGGGATGAGAACCACCCTGGCTCTCAGAGATAAGGAGTGGTAAAACCTAAGGAAAATACGAGCTAAGTCACTCCTTAGACGTAGATGAAGGTTAAACAACATCTAAGCCCCCCATCCAACGGCTCAACTTGCCCACTGTCTTTCCAGATCCATGATCCTGCTCAATCCAAGCAGCCAGTTACCTTCTTCATCATCCACTTTAGGAAGAATGCCAGTCTCTTCATCGAAGTCCGGAAACTCTTCTTTGGAAAGCACATTGGCAGCAATCATCTAATGCAAGGACAGAAGGCAATGTCTGTAACCCACTAGGATCACAACTCTTCCTTCGTAGGAGTTAACACAGAAGTTCCCATAGGAAGCCTGGGTTTTTTTGTCCCTTCTGACCCAGGACTGTGGGGCCTCAAACACCATCTATCACACCCCTGGGCAGTGCCTAAGGAGGGCTCAAGAGTCTCAGCCCCAGGAAGTGTAACCTGCTCCCTCCCTGCTTTTCCCAGCACAGCCCTGTGCACATTCCCCATTACATAACATCCATCTGTGACAATGATGTTTCCATCTGGACTTTGAGTTCCTCAAGGGTAAGGAACCATGATACATCCATCTCTGTAGCCCTAGCATCTACTCAGGGCCTGGCATCCCATGGCGCTGACATACACTGACGAATGGTGAAAACAGGAACCTAAGCGCTCCACTTCTACAGACTCATTTAACCCCCACAACGCCACCACTACCCTGTTTCACAGATGAGGGCACTGAGGCACAAAGAAGTCAAGTAGCTTGGCTCAAAATCGCACAGTTAGTAAGTGCCCAGAAGTCACCCTGGGCCACTGGGCTCCAGGGTCCGTCCTCCTAACTACCGTAACATGCAGAATAACTCTGTGGCCATAAAGGCAAATGGCCCCAACCTGTTTGATTTCCCACTTCTCCGGGTCAGAGATGCGGGTAAGGCGTTTGCGCTCCAGTGAATCATCCTCTACTTCAGGGGCACTGACGAGGGAGAGGTGAGTTGGTCTGTCTGGATTCCTCATTGAAGTCTCCTCATTGGTCTCCCCAACAAGATTCCGTCGTCGATTGGGGTTTAGATCTTCTCCAGTCTCTTGATCCACATCCTAAAACACATACAAAAAAAGGGAACTCACTCATTCTCTGTCCTCTTATGTTTCCCTGGCCATGAGATGTAGAAACTGACTGGGTATCTCACCTACCTTCATGCTCAGACTGGTCTTGGTCCCAGTGAAGGACAGTACTTTGACCTTCACCCTCTGGCCTTTGCTCACCACATCTGCCACATTGGCCACACGGCCTTCTCGCCGGAGCTCAGAGATGTGCACCAGGCCTTCCCACCGCTTCCTAAGGGAGAGTCACACACATCTGGAGAATGCCTAAAATACCTTTACCCCAACAGATTTATTGTTGAAACTCAACAAAAGGAAATGGTCTTAAACTCCAAAACTTGAAAATACCAAGAAGGTGGTCAAAAAATAAAATAGTGGGGCACCTGGGTGGCTCAGTCAGTTTAAGTGTCTGACCTCTTCAATTCCACTAAGGGTTGTGATCTTATGGTTATGAGATCAAGCCCCACATCAGGCTCAACACTGAGCATGGAGTCTGTTTGTCCCTCTCCCTCTGCTAACCCCGCCAGCCCCATGCACTCTCTCTCAAATAAATAAAATCTTAAAAAAAAAAAAAAGTCAAATTCTAACAACCTAATATAGTTGACTTCATTAAAGCAACATTAATCATAACTTTTTAGAATGTGAAAATCCCCAGTGATAAGAGAAATTCTGCACATCACAGGTGTGAAAGAAGAGTACCGGCCATTACCTTAATCCCTCCAGCTGCACAAAGCATCCAAACTGCATGATGCTGGTAACTTTGCCATTGTAAATGTCTCCGATGGCAGGCTCTTCTGGGGGAGGACGGTCCACATGCTTATCCCGCCATCTGTCCAGATTCCTCTCCCCATACTTGTCCCGGTCCTTCCTATCTTTGGGGGGACTCTGACTTCTGCTCCTAGACCGATACCTAGACTTCCCTTTATTCCTTTCCCGGGTCCTGGAACGTGACCGGGAGCGGGACCGGTGTCTCCTTTTGTGGTCTCTATCACGGTCTCTGTCTCGCTCCCGATCTCGGTCCCGTTCTCGGTCCCGGTCGCGGCTCCGGCTCCGCTTCTTCTTCTTCGTCTTGTCCCTAACAAATCAACAAACACCTGTTTGAAAAAAGAAACCAGCCCAATTTCATGTCTCTGCATCCCAAAGCACCCAGCACAGTGCTGCATACATCAAGTGCCTACTGAGTGCTGAACTGAATTAGAGTTTCTCTGTGACACCCCTGCAGGCCAATAAAAGAGGAGGTCACAAACATATTCAGCCTCCTTCAACCCAGACTTCTACCTTATGAACGATTTAGCATTCGCTGTGTAAATACTCTTTGCAGGGAGCAATGAAGGAGATCTAACAATGTGGGACATGGCCGGTCTAGATTCTGTAACCTTGCCCAAAATTCTGCTTAGCAGATCCAAGAAATTCAACTATCACGATATCCTAAACCTCCAAAGGCTAAGACACTAAGAACGAACCGGTGCTCGGCATCTCGCTGCTTGTCCGGGCCCGCAGCACTGGGCATTAAGGCCTCTAGTTCCTTCAGCACATCCACAGCGACTTTCACGTCATCCTCATCCAGCATGGTCTGTAACAGCCGCGGCCGGTGAAGTTAGGAGGAGAGGGGGAGAAAATCGTGAACATCCGCACTCCAGATCCCTCTACATCACTCCAGCCCCTACATCACTGACCACTTTATGCAAAGGAAGCAGAGGAGAGGCAGGTGGTGATTTCCAGCAGAAGGAATGAGCAGAGGCTCTTGGAAATCACTGCTACGTTTGGCAAATTCCCTTTCTCTTTCATACAAGCCTAGCCTACAGAGGGCAATTAGCTACCACCCCTCCTGCAAAAGCATCCAAGGTATTACTATAAATAGAAAATAGATGTTAAGGGGGCTCCTGGGTGCCTCAGTCAGTTAACTCTCTGCTTCTCAGCTCAGGTCACAATCTCAGGGTCCTGGGATCAAGCCCCAAATCGAATCAGGCTCCCTGCTCAGTAGAGAGTCTGCTTCTCCTCTCCTTCTGCCCCTCCCCCTGCTTGTGCACTCTTGCACACTCTCTCTCAATCTCTTTCAAAGAAATAAACAAAATCTTCAAAAAAATAAATAAAAACAAAAACACTTCTAACATGTAATAGAGCAAAAAAAATCTAATTTCACATATCAGTATATGTTCTAGAACCTTAAGCTATTCCATACTTATTTCATATCCCTAATCACTGCCTCCCCACAACTGTCAATCCCATTTCCCTCAAACATCATTCTCTGAACTGGAACACTATTCTAGGCATAGTGCACATTCAGGGAGTTGACCAACACTTTCAATTTGAAAAATATATTACAAGGAACACAAACTTAAAACTAGGAACTACTGAGACAAAAAGCAAAGGGACAGGGATGGAGGAAACACCACAGTTTAGCAGACATTCTCAAAATAGTATCAGTACCCGGACAGAAGGGTTGTCTGGCTGGCAAAGGACTGGGAAGAGTTCCTTCAGCTTTTCTTTTCCGGTTTTGGGTTTAACAACTGGATCTTGTTTCATCAAAGAGCATCGAGGAGTTAAAAGTATAGAAAAAGAAAAAGAGAAAGACAGATTTAATATTTTTAACAAAGAACCTCAATATCAGATTTGCATCAAACTAAAAACCGAACATGGCATTTTTCTTTCTACATGTAACTCATGTACATTAATATAAACATAATCTGATTTCCTAATAATAACACTGATGACAAAACCCTCAACAAACTATCTGGGCATGTGGTAGGGTGTGAGGGTGGGGAAAGAGATACATAAGAATTCATTTGATTAGTTATGTCTAATGAGTTTAATTTTACGTCATCTGGGAAATGTTACTAGACTGTGAACATGGCTCAAGAGCTGCCACAAGGGAAAAGAACACAATTTACAGGATGCTCACGCTCTACAGCGTTCTGGAAGCTAAGCACAGTCAGACACTCTACTCACCTTTGCTAGTAGAAGGCTTTGTTGGAGGCCGCATGGTTTGTATGAGGCGCAGCAAGTTACTAATAAGAGAATCCTTTGAAAAGAAACAGAACAAAAATTATCAGCCCCTGAATTAGTGCTTAAAACCACTAGTTTTAGGGGCACTTAGGTGGCAACTGTCAGTTGAGTGTCTGACTCCTGGTTTCAGCGTAGGTCATGGTCTCAAGGTCATGAGATTGAGCTCCATGTCTGGCTCCATGCTCAGCTTGAGCTTAAGATTTTCTCTCCTTCTGCCACTCCGCCCCCCACACACATGCACTCTCTCTCACCCTCTCTAAAAAAAAACACATCTTGGGGCGCCTGGGTGGCTCAGTGGGTTAAGCCGCTGCCTTCAGCTCAGGTCGTGATCTTGGGGTCCTGGGATCGAGTCCCGCATTGGCCTCTCCACTCAGCGGGGAGCCTGCTTCCCTCTCTCTCTCTGCCTACTTGTGATCTTTCTCTGTCAAATTAATAAATAAAATCTTTAAAAAAAAATAAAAAAATTAAAAAATAAAAAAACACATCTTAAAAAAAAAAAAGAAAGAAAAACTGGTTGTACACCTGAACGGAGCTAGCTGGAACAAACAAAGCACAGAGTATCTATATGACGGGCATGAACCTAGCAAAGTGGCTTCAGAGAAAGCTGATATTTAGGACTCTTTGGGGGGAAAAGTAATTCAGTTCCATTCAACCATTTTTATTTTCCACTGTTCAGAATTACTTCCAAAACCTAGACTCTTTTGCTTTTGACTTCGGATTCATAGAACAAGACTATAAACACTCATAAAGACTTAATGATGGAAATCCTGCCCCACTTTCCTAGAAAGGCATCACAGGAAATCCGGTTATATCACCGCTGCCGTGCGGTATGAAAACATTACACATTTACGGCTTTCTTTGATTGGTATGTACAAATTATCTCCTTTCTCCACCGAAATCCTATGTGAAATCCTATCAAAATTTCAGTAGTGACATTAAAATAAAACAAGGGTCCCTAGATACACATACCGTGAATTCAGCGCCATTTTTGACCAGGGAAGCCTTAAAAGTATCAAAAGTGGTATTCTTCTCAGCGAGACTGATCACAAATTCAGCTGCAAAGGAGAAAAGGGATTAAAACTGGAATGGAGACCAGTAAAAAATCACTTTCAAGTACATTAAAAGCCAAACCAATTAGCCTATCCAAGAGTCATAAAAACCAGAGAGCGCCATCCAGTGAGAGTAAAGAGAATTTAGAGTACCAAGATTATCCAGGTATGTTCCAGTTCATTTTCAGAAATGCAAAGATATTACTACAGAATGGCTCGCCAGGCCCTTCACGCACCAAAGCGAGAAAATTTCTCCTCCCCCAGATCATCACACTCTTCTCACAAGACTAGTAGCTGACCACATTGCCATAGAGACTCCAGAGGTGACTGTACCCAAAAGCAAAAGCCCTCCTTCCCCCCTCCCATCTCCCCCCATGGAAGCACACAGTAGGAAGCTTTCTACAGTTTCAGGAAGGTCAGACCCAATCCATCTACGCCAGCCAGGCGGCTGCTGGGTGATACAATCTCCAAGTTGATCAAAGACTCACTTGCCCCCCAGATTTTTCTCTACAAACCTGCCCAGTGTTGGAAATTTCTAATATTAGAGATAGTTATTAAGTAAGAGGCTTTCGGGAGCAAAGTGCATTTTTTGAGGGACTGAGATAGTAACATTCACGCTGTAAACCCCACAGGAAAGCGGTAATGGTTTCATCTGGATTTTAAAGCTAAAACGTAACAATCATAGCATGGGAGATCTGGATAACTAGCATAAACTAGTGCTCTCATACCATTTCCGAGCTGGCATTTCTATGCCTTTACCTTTTTGATGCCATTAAGTAAAAGCCAAATGCCATCAGAGTACAGGGACAGAGCTTACACATAACAATGTCAATGGTCAAGGCTTTGTGACCGCCCTGTTGTGCCCAGAAAGCACTATGCTAAGTGCTTCACCAGAGTTATCCCCATGTCTCACAACAGCCCCCATTGGCAGATGCCATTATTGTCCCCCCGCCTTTTTTTTTCAGATGAGGAGGCTAAGGGTTTGAGATGCTGACCTACCCTACAATAACTGGTGGAGCCAGAGTGGAACCGAAGCAACCTGACTTCTGGGTCCACATTCCGCAGAGAAATGTGGAGAGAGAAGTCAGTCACGTGGTGCTGGGCACGCAGTGCTCGAGAGACTACTCCAAAGCAATCAGCAGCACATTCACACTGCGGCTGTCATTAATCAGGGGCTTTTTCTTAATTTTCAAAATTACATCATTAAATTAAGTCAACAATCAAAGATGAACTAGTGAGTCAGAATTTTTTAAGATATATTGATTTTTTTTTAATTTTTTATTTATTTGACAGAGAGAGAGAGAGAGAGATGATAGGTAGGCAGAGAGGCAGGAGGAAGCAGGCTCCCCGCTGAGCAGAGAGCCCAATGTGGGGCTCAATCCCAGGACCCTGAGATCATGACCTGAGCTGAAGGCAGAGGCTTAACCCACTGAGCCACCCAGGTGCCCCAAGATATATTGATTTTTGAAAGAGAGAGAGAGAGTGATCAGAAGCAGGGGGAGGGGGAGAGGGAGAAGCAGGCTTCCCTCGGGGCTGGATCCCAGGACTCTGGGATCACGACCTGAGCTGAAGGCTGACACTTAAGGACTGAACCACCCAGGCACCCAGAATTTTTTTTTTTTTTTAATGTGAGTTCTACACCCAATGTGGGGCTCAAATTCACGACCTGGAGATCGAGTCACATGCTCTACCAAATGACTTAGCCAGGCATCTCAAAGATGAATTAGTGATTAAAAACAAGTCGGTGCTGGAGCGCCTGGGGGGGGCTCAGTCATTAAGCATCTGCCTTCAGCTCAGGTCATGATCCCGGGGTCCTGGAATCAAGCTCCGCGTGGAGCTCCCTGCTCTGCAGGAAGCCTGTTTCTCCCTCTCCCACTCCCCCTACTTGTGCTCCTCTCTGGCTGTCTCTCTGTCCTGAAAACAGGAAAAATAATGAAACTGATTTAAGTAATAGTACATCAGGGTGCTTGGGTGGCTCATTCCGTTAACCATCTGACTCTTAGCTTTCAGCTCAGGTCATGCTATCAGGGTGGTAAGATCAAGCCCTGCATCAGGCTCCCAGTTGAACATGGAGGCCGCTTAAGATTCTCTCTCTCCTGGGGCACCTGGGTGGCTCAGTGGGTTAAAGCCTCTGCCTTCCACTCAGGTCATGATCCCAGGGTCCTGGGGATAGAGCCCACATCGGGCTCTCTGCTCGGCAGGGAGCCTGCTTGCTCCTCTCTCTCTCTTTCTGCCTGCCTCTCTGCCTACTTCTCTCCCTCTTCCACTGTCCCTCCCCCACCATCTCCCTTAAAAAAAAAAATACATTAAAACCAAAATCAAAAGAATCAAGTCAATAAATAAACATAAGAGTAGCAAATAGGGTGGCTCAGTGAGTTAAAGCCTCTGCTTTCCCCTTAGGTCATGATCCCAGGGTCCTGGGATCAAGCCCCCTCGGGCTCTCTGCTCAGTGGGGAGCCTGTTTCCCTTCCTCTCTCTCTGCCTGCCTCTCTGCCTATTTGTGATCTCTGTCAAATAAATAAAATCTTTAGAAAAAAAAATTTTTTTAAATGTAAGAGTAGCAAATATAGGGGCGCCTGGGTGGCTCAGTTGGTTAAACAACTGCCTTCAGCTCAGGTCATGATCCTGGAGTCCCGGGATCAAGTCCCACATCGGGCTCCCTGCTCAGCAGGGAATCTGCTTCTCCCACTGACCTCTCTCCTCTTACGCTCTCTCTCTAATACATAAATAAAAATCTTTAAAAAGAAAAAAAAACGAGCAGCAAATATACACCTTTTAGATATTAAACCCACTCTGGCAATTTAGTTTCAAATGAACAATACTATCTCATTTTTTCCAACTTTAGTAACTTTAATGTTACTGGTTTTATAATTCTGTGTACAACACTGCGATATTGAGATTTATAAGAAGAAATATATGTTTGGTCTCCATCACCTTTCCCAGCACAGCACTCCTAAAAGCCCTTGGAATTTCAGAGGTGTGGAGAGTGAAACAAGTCTTTTGTTACATTAAGGAGATGACTTTAGGAAAGCTCCTCAAAAAGGGTGAGGAGCTGCCTGGGAAACCAACCATGTGTTTACCGACTGGAACTTGCAGTCCCACCTCTGACCTCTGGAGAGGGGAGAGGCTGGAGATTGAGTTCGTTTACCAATGGCCAACAATTTAATCAATTATGTCTTTTTATTTTCAATTATGCCTATTATAATAAATCCTCCACAAACACCCAAAAGGACTGGGTTTGGAGAGCTTATGGCAACGTGAACACATGGAGATTTGAGGACAGTGGGCACTTAGAGAGCATGGACACTGGTCAACCTTTCCCATATACATGCTCTACACATCTCTTTTATCTGGTTATCCCTGAGTTATATCCTTTTATAATAAAGTAGTAAGTAAAATGCTTCTCTCTAGGAGTCGCCCTAGCAAATTAATCAAACCCAAGGAGGGGGGTCATTGGAACCTCTGATCTATATATAGTGACTTGGTGGGCACAAGTTGACAACCTGACCTTGCAAATGGTATTTGAAGTTTGGGGTGGGGCAGTCTTGTAGGTCTGAGTCCATAA
This sequence comes from Mustela putorius furo, assembly GCF_011764305.1. Classification (NCBI taxonomy): domain Eukaryota; kingdom Metazoa; phylum Chordata; class Mammalia; order Carnivora; family Mustelidae; genus Mustela; species Mustela putorius. Next base: position 2,027,556 of record NW_025421399.1, on the reverse strand, counting down.
CCTGTGGGATCTGATGCTATCTCCAGGCAGACAGCATCAAAACTCAGTTCAATGTAGGATTACCACCCAGTGTCACAGAACTGCTTAGCAGTCCTGGAAAAAACACACATTACAAATGGCGTCAGGGGGCCCTCGCTGGCTCATTTGGAAGAGGGTGCGACCCCTGATCTCAGGTTCGTGAGTCCAAGCCCCATGCTGGCCACAGAGATTACTTAAATATTTTTAATAAATAAAAAAATGGTGTCAGAATTACAAACAGAAAAAAAAAATTGTAGTCTACCTGCAGATTAAATGGAGTCTTCAGTCATATATAGGCTAGAAAATTATGGCGTTTATACCTCATTCTATTTTTGTACATAATGAGGTTAACATCAAAACGATTTAACACTGGCTCATTAAATGTTTGCTGAAGGAACAGACAACCCAGAGAGCAAACTACAAGAGTGTCATTCATTACCATCTAAAAGAGAGGGAGAATGAAGACAAATGATACAGGACAAGCTTATCTTGACTGGGAAGCAAGAAAAAAGGTGAACTAAAACAAACTGGCAGCAACGCATCTTCCTAGGTGTCACATGATAACCCCGGAAAAAACACCTTACCGTCCCCATTTCACAGATGAGGAAAACAGCTTCAGAGACATTAGGTATCTTAATCAAGATCACACATCTAACCTCCCTGACCCCTTTTGTCACATGCCCTTTCCCCTCCATCTCTTCAGTTGATGGCTTCATCTTCATTTAGAAAAGAGAACAATTAAATGGAAGTCTCTCCCTCATCTTCCTACCACCAGTCCCTAAACCTATCTGCATCTACAACCACATTCTCTGTCCTCCTTCCTATTAAAATGGATCAAGCATCCCTGTACCTATCAAAGGTGAACACCTCCACTGACGCTTTTGATCCCTTCCTCCCTTTGCTTTCATAAGGACTCCACCTGCCTGTGGCCTGAGCTCTAGGCCCCCGGCCTTTTTCAGTTCCACCTTTTGGTACATTCTATCCCTAAACGCCTAATAAGTGGTTGAGAACAATTAAAGGGAGACTTCGAAAGACTTGGGATTCCAGATTAGGCTAACACTTGATATGTAACTTTGAGGGGGATCACTTAATTACTCGACCCTTAGGTTTTTGGGGTTTCTTTTACGTTTGTATTTATTTACTTGACAGAGAGAGCAAGAGAGCGCACAAGCAGGGGGAGCGGCAGATAGTGGGAGGGGGAGACGCAGGTGAGCACGGAGCACCACACAGGGGCTTGATCCCAGGTCCCTGGGAACATGACCTGCCTGAGCCGAAGGCAGACGCTTAACCGACTGAATCATCCGGGAGCCCAAGACCCTTGTTTTCTTAATGGAAAAACAAATACTATCTGACACGGTCGTGTGAAGACCAAGTAAGATAATGTAAGTAAAGCCCTGTGCATAATATCTGCCCTGTCAATAAAGGTCGGCCATCATTATCATCATTACGAAGCGGCTGCTGCTGCTGCTGTTGTTAACGCTGTTTAATTAACTAAGGCTGGGGCTGGGGAGGGAGCAGGGAGCAGGAGCGATAGCCGCTCGGGGTTTCACTGATAGCTCTGGGCAATGGTCTCCTGAACACCTCAGCCTGGAGGGTTCTCAAGCGGGGGATAAGGCCGCTGCTTCCCTGGGCCCAAGTATCTGCGACAGAGAGGGAAAGAGACTCACAGAAACACAGGTACTCAGCCCATCAACCCCATTTCTCCTTCCGCTTCCCTCGACCCAAGCCCAGAGGCCGCGGGGGCCTCCTCCGACTTACCCAGATCCTTGTCGTTAATCCCCAGGTGATTGTCCAGCTCGGTGCAAACTTTGGACACTAAAGACAGATACTCGAGTTTGGCGAGTTCTTCCGCGGGGCCTAGTTCTGTGGTGGTTACGGCTCCCGCCAGGGCCACAGCCACCGCCATGGCTAAGGCCGCCGCCGCCCAGCTTTACATCCGGCCTTCAGAGCTACTCCCGGCCTGCTCCGGTATTCACTTCCGGGTCGGCGCACGTCCCTTTTGTTTACAGTAAATTGAAAACGAATGGAATTTCCCGTGACGCAGCCTACGAATCATAGAGATCAGACAGGAAGTGCTTAAGGAAGGGACGGCCAAGTGGGTTACTCTGTACGCTGGCAGCGCCCTCTACAGGCCAGCGAGCTTCTCAGGCGGCTCTCAGGCCCAGAAACGCTCGCTCTCAGCGCTCTCCCACTTGACGTCGGCAGAGGGCGACCGTAACCTGCGCAAAGGGCGTCGGGAAGTTACGACCATAACGCCTCCTGCGCGCCTGCGCCTGCGCTTTGAAAAAGGAACCCGAATTCAAGCCTAGAAAAGGCAAAACTTGCTTTATAGCGGTTCCTTCTATCCCCGGAGCTTTACCTCTTCATGGCTCGTGACTACTATCTTGAGCGATTCTGTAACAAACCACTAGGCGATAGTCTAATTCTGTTATTAATTCATTTTACAGATAAGGAAACTGACACTTCCGCTAATCTAAGTGACACTGGGCAAATTAATCTTTGGGGATTGCGTTTTCTTATCTATAAAATGGGATAATGTTGCTGTAAATGGGCTCAGGTGATAACTAAGACAATTGTGCAAGGAGTCTGACACATAGTAAACACACTACGAATACCAGTTACTCTAAGCCTGAGGGTGAGATAATGGTCAGTGTCAAATTCATCTGTCAGGTACAGGTCCCCTCAGTCTGAGACCCCAGAGAGCCACCCGGCTGTCTTGTGAAAACCACTTCTCAACTCCGAATTTTCCCCTTCCAGTACCCTCAGAACTTGTGCCCCCCAGATAGCAGCCGTGCTGTGAACCTAAGGTCATAAGCTCGGGTCTCCCAACTTGTATTTCTGGTCTCCGTTTTCCTTTGCAACAATCCTAAGGTGAAGTAAGGATTCTCCCACACCGCACTGCTCTGTGTAACGCATAACGAAATGAAGGCACCCTGGCGTGAGTGACCCTCCAATCAAGCAAAAGGGAGGATGTCAGACCCTTTTGTTTTTAGCTTCAGGCTACATTACAGTGCTGCACCTTTGGACTCTGTCCCTCCAACATCTCACCACGGACTGAAAAAATGACACAGAAAACCAGGAGCAATAGCTCTCACTGACTCCAAAAGCTCCGTGTTTCCAGGTTAATCAGTACTGCTCGGATTCTTTTTCCTGGTGAATGGAAAGGAAGATCCTGCTCTCCAGTCAATGTGCTCAACTTAACCCATTTGACTTCCTTTCTCTGCCTTTAGAAATTTTAAATTTATATTCTGCTTTATTTACCTGGAAGGAGGGGGGAACATGGAGTTTGTTTTGTCTTCAAAGCGCTGTGGGGGAAAGGGATATAGAACCACAGTGGGTAGTAGTCGGTGGTAGTAGTAGTAGTAGTAGCAGTAAATACTGTAAGATCTCTTAGAGATGAGGAGCCTGGGTGGCTCAGTTGGTTAAGTGCCTGCCTTCACCTTGGGTCTTGATCCCAGTATCCTGGGATCAAGCCTCTAGTTGGGGGGGGGGGGGTTCCTGCTAGGTGGGAGGCCTACTGCTCCCCCTACCCCTGTTCGTGCTCTCTCCCTCTCTCTCTCAAATACATAAATAAATAATAAATACATAAATAAAATAAAATAATTTTTAAAAAGATTCTCTCTCTCTCCCTCTGCCTGCACCCCCACATGCTCTCTCTCTCAAAAAAATTTTAAAAATAAAGTTTAACTTTAAGCACTCTTAGGATTATTTGGAAATTATTGAACACGCATCTCAGTAGTAAATATTAACAGCAAAACTTACCAAATTTTATTTACATATACATGTTTTCAAGAGTGCAAGTTTGTTACACAATACACATATTTCCTGTAACACCAAGGAATTTTTTTAAGCCAAAGGAAAAGAAAGAAAAGCAAAGATAATGGATAACTTGACAGCCCAAATGCAGATGCCCATGAAATCCTCTTCTCCCCTAAGAGACACTGAATCAAATGCAGTCCAAAAATGAATATATTCCTATTGCCCTTTGGTTAATATATATATAATATTATGTTAGTAATATTATAATAATATTATAATACTTTATTAAATATATCAGATACTTCTAATTGCCCATTATAACTATATTGCTTTCCTTGGACAGCTTCCATGTGGCCCTTACAACACAGCCATTGACAGTTTGCAGTAAATAATTTACCTTCACCAAAAAATACATTAAAACAAATACCCTAGGGGCGCCTGGGTGGCTCAGTGGGTTAAGCCGCTGCCTTCGGCTCAGGTCATGATCTCAGGGTCCTGGGATCGAGTCCCACATCGGGCTCTCTGCTCAGCAGGGGGCTTGCTTCCCTTCCTCTCTCTCTGTGATCTCTTCCCGTCCTCTCTCCTACTGTGATCTCTCTCTGTCAAATAAATAAATAAATAAATAAATGAAAATCTTAAAAAAATAAAAAAATAAAACAAATACCCTAGGCCTCATCACCACCCACACTACCACCCATTATGGGTAAGAAATGATTTCCCACCGGGGCGCCTGGGTGGCTCAGTGGGTTAAGCCGCTGCCTTCGGCTCAGGTCATGATCTCATCGTCCTGGGATCGAGTCCCGCATCGGGCTCTCTGCTCAGCAGGGAGCCTGCTCCCTTCCTCTCTCTCTACCTGCCTCTCCGTCTACTTGTGATTTCTCTGACAAATAAATAAATAAAATCTTTAAAAAAAAAAAAAAAAAAGAAATGATTTCCCACCATCCTCTTTGTAGTAACAAGGACTTCGCTTTGATGCCTATTCCTAGACTGATATATGTGTTCGGCCCTAACCACAATCCCCCCATTATTTCTATTCTGTCTCAGAGACTAGTCACAGCTGCTGGCATTCTGGTAAGAAGTTGGGGAAGGTAGGAAGCAGAGAAGAAAGTACTGAAGCTCTTTGCAACCCTAGATTGGATGGGGGGTGGCAGAAATCACCCAAGTGTGTGTAGCCAAAAGGTGGCATCCTCAGAGAAGTTGGTGAGAAAAATCACAAGACTTCCCGCCACCAAAACAAGAAGGAATTGCTGCAGCCAAGACAGGCCTAGCTTTTTCTGTTGGGGGGAATCTCAGCTCTTGGGGGAAACACCTCTGCCCTGGAAGGCAAAAATCAGAAAGATTTGCTTCTAAGTATATAACTGCCACTCGGCTATGATTGTTTTTTTTTTTTTTTAAGATTTTATTTATTTATTTGAAGAGAGAGATCACAAGTAGGCAGAGAGCCAGGCAGAGAGAGAAGGGGAAGCAGGCTCCCCGCCGAGCAGAGAGCCAGATGCGGGGCTCGATCCACACTGAGATCATGACCTGAGCCGAAGGCAGCAGCGGCTTAATCCACTGAGCCACCCAGGCGCCCCTCGGCTATGATTGTTATTAATGACAGGGAACTTTAGAAAAAATGGGACCTCCTTCAGTGCTCCACTGGAGCCCTGACCCAACCTAGAGACGTTGACAAAGATGCCCTCAATCCTTTCATCTGAGGTCCTCCCTCATAGGGGCAGGGCCCCAGAGACAATGAAGCAGTTTAAAATACCTCTTTGACTTTTCCCCCACTTCTTCTCCAAATCTGAATGAATTCATCAAACTCCTATGGAACATCTACTTTGGACCCGGGCACTTTGGTAAGTTCTGAAAAGGACACTTAGGGATCTGAGAGGTGGTGGGAAGCTGTTAAGGAAGAATTAGAAAACTATAAATACTGCACTAGTGGCTGGAGGCAGAGCTGTGTTTATTAATTCTGCTCTCTCTGCTGCCTAAACATGAGGGCAGGTGATTGGAAGACAAAAAACAAAGCAGGGCTGCCCCCTGTCATCTGGGGGCAGCTGGAGGAGGGGAGGGGACAGACCAGGGCCAGGGCCATCTCATAGGACAGTTTCTCCAGTTGCAATCCATTATTTGTCAGCCTTATCTTTTTAAACCCAGGCACAGCCTCGATTTTGCCCTAAATGTCCCTGACGTAAAATTCCCTCTCCTGTTAGGCCAACAACCTACCATAAGTAATAATGGATGTTTGGGCTGCAAATTCTCCAAAGCTTTATAGTATTAGGCAAAAAACATTCCTCCCATGGGGCGCCTAGGTGGCTCGGTTGGTTGGGCGACTGCCTTTGGCTCAGGTCATGATCCTGGAGTCCCAGGATCGAGGCCTGCATTGGGTTCCCTGCTTGGCAGGGAATCTGCTTCTCCCTCTGACCTCTTCCCTCTCATGCTCTCTTTCTCTCTCATTCTCTCTCAAATAAATAAATAAAATAAAATATTTAAAAATAATTTAAAAAACACATTCCTCCTCAACAGGGCCTCTTTTTGGGGTCACAATCAAGTTTCCTCCTTCCTCACTTTCAGGGCCATCTTAAAAATACCAGGAAAAAAGGGGAAAAGAAATCAGACACCCAGACATGCTTTCTTTCTTTTTTTTTTTTTTAAAGATTTTATTTATTTATTTGACAGAGAGAAATCACAAGTAGATGGAGAGGCAGGCAGAGAGAGAGGGAAGCGGGCTCCCTGCCGAGCAGAGAGCCCGATGCGGGACTCGATCCCAGGACCCTGAGATCATGACCTGAGCCGAAGGCAGCGGCTTAACCCACTGAGCCACCCAGGCGCCCCCAGACATGCTTTCAAGATGAACTTTGTTAAAAAAAAAAAATAGGGGCGCCTAGGTGGCTCAGTGGGTTGAGCCTCTGCCTTCAGCTCTGGTCATGATCTCAGGGTCCTAGGATTAAACCCCATGTCAGGCTCTCTGCTCACCAGGGAGCCTGCTTCCCCCTTTCTGCCTACTTGTGATCTCTGTCTCTCTGTCAAACAAATAAATAAAATCTTCAAAAAAAAAAAATTATTCTCCCATCTCCACTTTCCACTTCCTCATCTTCTGTGAGAATAGTAAGGAATTTTCACATATTTATTCTGAGTTAATCATCCTTTAAATGACCCTGCTTCTTAAACTTGATTTAAGTTTATCTTTTTTAAGTGTATTTATTTATTTTTTAGTAATCTCTACGTCCAGCATGGGGTTTGAACTCATGACCTGGAGATTAAAAGTCACATGCTCTTCCGACTGAGCCAGCCAGGCGCCCCTAGGTTGGTTTTCTTTAAAAAACAAATTTTTTAGAAGTCAATATTGCAAGCATGGGCAACAAAGTGACAAGATACATTTGACTTCTTTTTCCTCTAGTGATTTGTGTAGCGTCTGGTTTCTATTCGAGGTAATTCTTTGGGAACTTTTAAGGCTTTCCTCAGGAGAGATGCAAAAAAATAAGCCCAACCAAGAAGTGTGTTGATGGGAAGAGACCAGAAATAAAAGAGGGACGATGTTCCATTTGCAAACCAAGCATGTCAACAGCCGTCCAGTTAGTCGCGGACCAAAGATCTGGGGTCATCTTCTTGCCACTAAATCAAAAGGGACTGGTCCTCTGGAAACTCCGCTTCTTCCCCCAACAGAAGGAAGATGAGTTTCCAGGATGGCCTCCATCCAAAATCTGGAGTGCCCCGCAGAGCCACACAAGACGTCTTCTCCGGCTCTCCAGGCCCTGAGCCGCAAGGAACAGAGCTTTGGTGGTAACAGGAGCTGCTGCTCCTGCCCGCCCCCGCCCCGCCCCCCATGCCCAAAAGAGCTGCCCCTCCATTTTGGGTTTACAACAATTATGGTGATTTATGCCTCCAGAGTGAAAATTAGCAATCTGGTGAGGTAACTAAAAATGAATGTGTCCCTTCCTGGAGTTCACTCCACCCAGCTGAGCCACCCAATAAAACCAGCATATGTGGCAATTAGAGAGCCCAGCTCCTGCTTTCAGGGCTCAGCAGAAGGAGGCAAAGTTCAGGGGCCCCTGCCTGGTCCAATAATGATCACAGGTTCTAACAAGCGTCCCCTCTGTGCCTCTTTAGTGCCCCTGGTCCTCTTGTAAACACAAGCCTGGGGGTCCACCTTTCCAAGTTCTTTGTTCCCGGATGGCTATTTTACCCTCTTTTGTTGCAAACTGGGCTGAGAGAGGGAAGGGGGGGTATGTGTGGGGCAAAGACATTTTTTTCTCCCTAGTTATATACTTGCCTTTACATGACCCGGGAAGACTGATCTTCCCTAATTTCCACAGCCCACACTCAAAGATTGGTGTGAGTGGGGCACCTGGGTGGCTCAGTCAGTTGGGCATCTGACTGTTGTTGTTGTTTTTTTAATTTTATTTATTAATTTGACAGAGAAAGAGATCACAAGTAGGCAGATCAGCAGAGAGAGAGCAGGGTGGGGAGGGAGCAGGCTCCCCACTGACAGAGAGCCCGATGCAGGTCTCGATCCCAAGACCCTGAGACCATGACCTGAGCCGAAGGCAGAGGCTGAAACCGCTGAGCCACCCAGGCACGCCTGGGTGTCTGACTCTTGATCACAGTTCAGGTGTTGGTCTCAGGGTCATGAGTTCAAGCACTGTGTTGGGCTTCATGCTGGGTCTGGAGCATACTTAAGGAAAAAAAAAAAAAAGTCCAGGGGTGCCTGGGTGGCTCAGATGGTTAAGCATCTGCCTTCAGCTCAGGTCATGAGTCCAGCATCGTGAGATCAAGCCCTGGGTCGGGCTCCCTGCTCAGTGCAGAGCCAGCTTCTCCCTCTCCCTCTGCCATTCCCTCCACTTGTGCTCTCTGGCTCTGTCTAGCTCTCTGTCAAATAAATAAATAAAATCATAAATGCAGTATTCAGGGGCACCTGGGTGGCTCAGTCAGCTAATCTGCCTTCGGTTCAGCTCAGGGCACAATCCCAGAGTCCAGGGACTGAGCCCCACATCGGTCTCCCTGCTCGTCAGAGACTCTGCTTCTCCTTCTGCCTCTCACTTCACTCGTGCTCTCTCTCTCTCCCTCTCTCAAAAAAGATAAAATCATTTTTTAAGAATTTTTAAAAATTTTACTTATTTATTTGAGAAAGAGAGGGCAAGTGAGAGAGCAGGCGCAGGAAAACAGAGAGAGAGAGAAGCAGACTCAACATAGGGCTGGATCCCAGAACCCTGGGGTCACGACCTGAGTTGAAGCCACATGCTTAACCGACTGAGCCACCCACCCCAATAAATAATTTAAAAAAAAAAAAAAGGCAGTATTCAATCATTTGTATTACTCGTGAAATGTTCGAGTTGGAAGGGATTTAAGAAATAATGTAATCAAACTCACTCTGAGATACTGAGTTAATTGGTCTGAGTGTGACAGGAGCATCAGGACTTGGAAAAGGTCCCAGACGAGTCTACTTTGCAGCAAAGTTTGGGAACCACTCCCCTAATCCCCAAATGCAAGGTTTCTCAATCTCAGCACTACTGACATGTAGGGTCAGATCACCTGTTTTTAGGGGTTTTCCTCTGCATTGTAGGGTGGTTGGCAGCACCCCTGGCCTCTGCCTAGTAGATGCCAATAGCATCCCCCGCCCCCAGCAGTCACAAATGTCAAAAATGTCTCCAAAGGAGCATGAGGGCAACTCAGCGGTTAAGATTCTGCCTTCAGATGAGATCACGGTCCTGGGGTCCTGAGTTTGAACCCTGCATTGGGCACCCTGCTCAGTGGAGAGCCTGCTTCTCCCTCTCCCCCTGCTTGTACTCTCTCTTTCTCTTTTTTGCTGTCAAATAAATAAATACAGGGGCTCAGTGGGTTAAAGCCTCTGCCTTTGGCTCAGGTCGTGATCCCAGAGTCCTGGGATCGAGCCCCACATCGGGATCTCTGCTCTGTGGGGAGCCTGCTTCCTCCTCTCTCTCTGCATGCCTCTCCGCCTACCTGTGATCTGTCAAATAAATAAATAAAATCTTAAAAAATAAATACATACATACATACATACATACATACAATCTTTAAAAAAAAAAAAAGTCTCCAAAAATTGCCAAATATCCCCTGGGGAGCAAAATCAGTCTGGTTAAGAGCCACTGCCCTAATGTCCTCAGTTCCCATCCTCCTTGACCTGTGGGTAGCATTGTAAAAACCTTCCTTAAGGAGACCCTCCTTAACGTGGCCTTCTCAGCACTGCCCTCTGACTCAGTAGGGAAGGACATATTCATATTCAAAACATGTTTACAGAGTAGACCTAGAAGTTGCTCACAAGTCTTTTGCTCACCTCCCCTTAACCAATTACCTTCAAGGAAGACAAGAAATGTGACCTTCCTTGTGGCAGCCATGTCTCGCTAAAGACTGGGGCTCTGGTCCTACAGTACTTTCGGCTCCTGTCTGTTTCCCACTTTCCCCCCTTCCCACTGACTGGATGTGCAGATGTGGTGGTATTGAGTGAGTCATCTTGGACCATATGAACAAGGTCATGACTCTGGGGTCGTTGAAGCAAAATGACCGAAGGACCTTAAGTCTTTGACCTCCCAGAACCACTATACAAGCCCAAGACGGCTTACTCCTGAACTGTTATGTAACGGAGAAAGAAATATACTTCCAGGGAGACCGGCTGGCCACTCTTGAGTATACAACTCTTGATCTCAGTGTTGTGAGTTGGAACACTATGGTGGGCATAGAGATTACTTGAAAATAAAATCTTGCAAAAAAACAAAAATTGAAATACACTTCTGTCTGGTTTAAGGTACCATTATGTGGGTGTCACTATTAAATCAGCTGAACCTACAACCTCATTAATAAAGAGTCAGTCTTGGGGCACCTGGGTGGCTCAGTGGGTTAAGCCGCTGCCTTTGGCTCAGGTCATGATCTCAGGGTCCTGGGATTGAGTCCCGCATCGGGCTCTCTGCTCGGCAGGGAGCCTGCTTCCCTTCTCTCTCTCTCTCTCTCTCTGCCTGCCTATCCATCTACTTGTGATTTCTCTCTGTCAAATAAATAAATAAAATCTTTAAAAAAAAAAAAATAAAGAGTCAGTCAAGTTCAACTATCACTTCCAGAAATTCTCAGCTCTGTCTCCAGCCGCTGCAACTTTCCCAAGTTCTGAGCCCACATTTTAGTTACCTATTGGGAGCGGCAGCTGGGGACCCAACTAAGATCTTTAACTTTGTATGTCTAAGCTCCCCACTAACCATCCTGCTATTTTCCCTGGTGCGGCTTAAAAGGCATCCCTATTCTCCAAGTTACTCAGGCTCCAAATCTTAAGGGCACATCTGAGTCATCCCACAGAAATCCATCCCGAAGCCTTCCCTGTGGTAGGCACAAAAATGTTCCTCAAGTTGAAGGGCTCAAGCAGCTTTGCCCAAAGCCACACGTCTAGTTAGAAGTGTTTTGCTAGATGATGGAGACTGCACATTCAGATGACAGACAACTTCCTGTTGTTGTTTTTTTTTTAATGGGGCTGACAACGTCATGAGGACACGGGCTTCTTAGGAAAGGGTAGTGGTTTGAGAAATTCTAAACTACAATTTAAATAAGTGTTCTGCCATTTTGAGCCTTTGGCATACTGTGTACTGTAATTATACCCATGTCTCTATCTAATACAAGATACAATATGAGCATTTTATGTATTTTCATGGAGTAGATGTGACTCTTCCCCCCAACATGCTTAAGCCTGCCTTTTCACCTAAGCTGAGTCAAGTGATCTTTATGCAACTGGTAACTGGAGAAAAAAGGCCCAGACTGGAGGGCCAGGAAGTATTTAGAATACTGAGATATTTTTGAAATTAAGAATCATCATGGGGTCCTCTGGGCCACTTTTAAGCAAATCAGAAGATACCATAGTCACTATTTGAGCTATATGGCCTAGTTTTACAATTGAATGTCTGTAGCCCATCTTGTTTATGTGCCCATGATTTTTTTTTTTTTTTTAGATTTTTGAGCTATAGAAAAAGAATCAATATCCATTGAGTATCTATGTAAGCATGTGGCTAAATGCTCTAGTGGTTATCATCACAGCCCGAGGAGGTAAGTAGGGACTGCAAGATATGGGAAACAGGACCATTTGGCCAGGCCTCAGATGATGGGGCTTCCAATTTTCTCTGCTTTTCAGAAGCAGATCTGAGCATGGCTGGTTTAAGCCTTGAACTATATCCTCCAACTCTTTCTAAAAGCCATTTGCCCCCGTTGCCTTGGGCTGGACTAGTCATTCACAGCTATGTGTAAATTCCATCTGAGTTTGTGATCAAGAAACTCTTCCCCTGGCCACTTAGGAGACAGGGCTCATGTTACTATCACTCCGGCAATTTCTTCCTCCAGAGCACAAGGGAAGATCCTCTTTGGGTCTCACCTAGCTATTTCTGTGAATATAATAGAAAGATTGATTAATGACACATACTCTTGTAAATTATAAAATTTGAATATAATAATCCATATTAGCAATATACTTGTTTATTATAATTTAAAATTGCTGATTCATAAAAAAGCTATTCCTTATCATTTTCTATGTTTTGCCCTTCCCTTTATTAATTTTAAACCTGGTTTACATAAAACAGAAAGACTTCACATTCAGTTATGTTCTTTGAAGTCTACTACACCATGCTTTTTGTCTTTTCGCCCATTCTGTAATAATACGTTTCAGATCAGTTTGCATTTTTTTTTCAAAGATTTTATTTATTTATTTGTCAGAGAGATAGAGTACAGGCAGGCAGAATGGCAGGCAAGGCAGAGGAAGAAGCAGGCTTCCCATGGAGCAAGGAGCCCAATTTGGGACTTGATCCCAGGATCATGGGATCATGGGATCATGACCTAAGCCGAATGCAGCGGCTTAACCAACTGAGCCACCCAAGCATCCCAGTTTGCATTTTTTAATACACAATTTCATTCACCATTTTAAAAGGTATTATTTAATTAAATACTGAATTCCAGAATTTAGGTCTTGCCTGGGAAATAATTTTTTTTTTAAAGTAACTGCTTTGCATACTTTTGGTATGTGAAAGTAAATACTGCGTATCACCAAATTTCTTTGTATTAATACATTAAAGATTTCCTGGTTTGTCTCATTATTTTCCAGCCCCCAATACTAGCTAGATCAAGGGGCAGGATGGAAGTGTCAAAATGTCACCATGGCACTAGGTGGTGTGATCAGTTTCATTTTACATACAGTCAAAGTGAGTCTCAGAGATGAAGTAACTGTATCATTGGGTTATCAGCCAAGCTCATCGTGAATCTCCCCGATCTCTGGGAATAGTTTTGTCTCTGCTGCCTGATACCCTCCCTCCCTAACTCTGCCACATTTTATTGGTCTAGAGCCACACCAGACCGATGCCAGGCCAATCAGACTTCTTTTCTAGGATATTTGGTATTGGAATAGAGGAAAGAGATCAGGCCTTCTCTAATAGTAAAGTTATGATCCATGAGACCCAAGAGCTACCAGAAGGCATGATCCCCTCTCTGGAGAGAAAACCAAACTAAAAGAATAAAGCCAAACACAACAGAGAGGGGGGAAAATAAATCCACTGCAAGAGAGTGTCCTGGAGGCATTTAAGTCCCTGACTCCAGTTATCTCTGATTCTAGATGCTCTGGGATCCTTCCACTAAATTCCCCTTTTCACCTAAGCTGAGTCAAGTGATCTTTATGCAACTGGTAACGGGAGAAAAAAGGCCCAGACTGGAGGAGGTGATTCCTGAGCCTGAGTTCCTTTGGCCCCAGTAGATCAAGATCACAGGATGGCTCAGATCTTGTTCCTGACAACGTGAGAAGAACAGCACAAAGGCACCAAACCCAGCCCTTCAGCCTCGTGTGATTCGCACACATATTCAGCTTCAGTTTCCCACGGTGTGTGGGAAGCCGATGTTCCCACTGATGTATATTTAAAAGTGACACGCGCACCTTAGGGCATGGGCTCGGAAGGAAATGTTACACTCCTAGCTATGTGTCTGCACTGGACTTGGGTTGGCTGGTGCATAGTCAGCCCTCTGAAACCACACCCAGATAAACTCATGCAGGCTTGGAAGGATGGGAAGGGGAAATACAACAAGTAGAAAATGTGAGCTAAAGGCAAAGATAACAGGCCTCTCCATGGTTATATGATTTGCTGCTCCCAAAGTCCCTTCCCACGCATCATCTTATTTTGGGTCCCATGGCAACCCAAGAGGGATAGAGAGCAGGTGCTGTATTAACCTATATTTTACAGAGAAGACTGAGAAAAGATATACCCCAGTGCCAGAGTTTAATGAACATAGTAGGTGCTCATTAAATTCATCCCTTCACTTCCTGCATTACCGATATTCAGATGTTTGGTGACCATTGGATGAATGAAAAATGTGGGGCAAAGGCATGAAGTGACTTATCCCATGTGACATGACTGATTAAGGGCAGAGGAGGCACTGAAACTTGGGTTGCCTTGCTCTGCACCCAACTACGAGCTGCTGTGAGCATTTTCTAACCCCTCCATGAATTCATGGAGGACAAGTTCAGAGACCTTAATTCTCCACCACATGAGAGAGGAAGTACCCTTTGCCACTTCCCAGGCTTGCCAGACACAAGTCCTTCAAATAAATGCTTGCCGGCTGTAGACAATATTAAACCATTTAGCCCTGAAAAGTCTTGCTTCCCAAGCAAGCTGTTTCAGAAACCGAGGACTCCGGCACAAAAACGCTCAAGAAAAAAAAAAAAAAAAAAGAAGAAGAATTATTCCTATAAGGAGCTAGTGAGTGATTTATGGATCGGACGTGCAGTCCCAATTCCCTTTTTACCACTCTCCGTGGCATGTGGAGCTAATTCGAAGAGGCAGGACATTCCACTGCCCAAGTTGTGTAAAAGGAAAGTGGAAAACCTGCCCTTCTATATCAGGCAATCCCAGTGGCAGAAAACGTGATTTCTCCCACTGAGGGTGTGAAGATGATTGAGACCTGTCATTGTTTTATTCCCTCGTCACCAGAAGAGTATCAGTTCAGAAATTACATGCAGAAATTAGATCAAAATTTAAATGGGGATGAAGGCGTTACTGTCACTTGGGGAATCTCCCCCAGCTGAAGTTGCAGAAGCTCTTCCTGTACCCCCTGGGAGCCATCTGTCACTGACTCCCCCAGCACCCAACAGATGCTTCTGTTCCCTGGGCAGGCAGACTCAGCTGGGTGTGAATCTCCAACTCAGATCTCTCTTGGACAATCCGAGCTCCTGGCTAGATTCCAGCCAGACCTGATCCCAAGGAAATGAATAGAGTAAGTCCCAAGGGAAGATGGTTTGTTTCTTAGGGCAGCCTCTTTGGGGTTAGTCAGCCATAGTCAACTCAGCATCCTGTTGGGCTCCAGAGAAAATGAGCGCTCGGACTTATCCCAGGTCCCAGGATGGCTCCAGGAACTTGGTAATTCAAGCCAGCAATGCAGCAGAGCGCCTGAGCGGGGCAGGATCCGTGCTTAGTGTTTCAGCTAAGTTAATGAGCAGTATTCAGAGAATTTATTAATACCAAAGTAGGGCGGGACACCTGGGGAACTCAGTGGGTTAAGCGTCTACCTTCAGCTCAGGTCATGATCCCGGGGTCCTGGGGTGGAGCTCCATATCAGGCTCCCTGCTCAGAGAGGAGTCTGCCTCTCCCTCTGTCCCTCCCCACCCCACTCCACCCTACCCCACAGCTCCTGTTCTATCTCTCTCTCTCTCAAATAAATAAATAAAATCTTTTTAAAAGATTGGGTGGCTCAGTCCTTAAGCAACTGCCTTTGGCTCAGGTCATGATCTCAGGGTCCTGGGATGGAGCCCTGCATGGGGCTCCCTGCAGGGAAGCCTGCTTCTCCCTCTCCCACTCCCCCTGCCTGTGTTCCCTTTCTCACTGTGTCTCTCTCTATCAAATAAATAAATAAAATCTTTTAAAAAAAATATGTCAAAGTCACCAAGAGACTGACTTCATCAGGCCACATTGACCTTTGACAATGAGCACACGCCTTCCCAGTGCTAAGATTCTCTCTGAAATCATGCAGGTGCCTGGACCACACAGCCCTTCTGTCAGTTGGACGGTCCTAACGAACTTACTGGAGGAGGATCTCTCAGGTTTAGAGAGTCATGAAGCCCTGAGTAAGGCTTCTCAAGAGATCAGCCGCTGTCCTAAAAATTGTATGTTTCAGTATTTGGCAGGATCATGACCTGAGCGGAAGGCAGACGCTTAACCGACTGAGCCACCCAGGCACCCCAACATCCATCTGATTTTTAAATCTTGTTTCGAGGAATGTATGCTACAGACATGTGCACAGAAACGCACAAGACTATGTGTCCAGGAGCACAAAGATGTTCATTGTTCCCCTGCGTATAATAGCAAAGATCACCCTAACCCGTCACCAGGGAAATGGTTAAATGAATTTCAGGACAGCCATAGGGTGAGTGGCCATGAACGGCCACAGTGCCTTGATACTGTTATTTTCTTCTTTCTTAAAGCATAGATGATACAGATGGATATAAACACACTT
The DNA here is from genome assembly GCF_011764305.1 of Mustela putorius furo. Lineage (NCBI taxonomy): Eukaryota > Metazoa > Chordata > Mammalia > Carnivora > Mustelidae > Mustela > Mustela putorius. The sequence goes on along the minus strand of NW_025421399.1, from coordinate 2,011,323 downwards.
AGAAACATGTTTTTATACATATCTAATCTGGAAAGAAGCACAAGAGACAGAAGAGAGAACTAAGAAAGGACGATTCATTTTCTCTACATCCTTATATTCAGTTTAAATATTTACAGTGGAGTGTTATCTTTAAATTTTTTATTTTTTTTTTAAAGATTTTATTTATTTATTTGTCAGAGAGAAAGCGAGCGAGATCGAGCACAGGCAGACAGAGTGGAAGGCAGAGTCAGAGGGAGAAGCAGGCTCCCTGCGGAGCAAAGAGCCCGATGTGGGACTCGATCCCAGGACGCTGGGATCATGACCTGAGCCGAAGGCAGCTGCTTAACCAACTGAGCCACCCAGGCGTCCCAAATTTTTTAAATTTCATTTCAATTAGCCAACATACCATACATCATTAGTTTCAGATGGGGAGTTCCATTATTCCCCAGCTGCTCAGCACATCACACACTCTCAATGCCCCTGTCATCTAGTTACCCCATCCCATTATCTTTAATCTTTTTAAACTCTCTCTGTGTCTTTAATTCTATTCCTCAATCTTTTTTCAGAATGATGTCAGCCCAGCACCTGTCCCACCTGACCATTGTCTGGACCATTAATTACCCAGTGAGCTTGCCATTGAACTTGATAGGGCTTCTGTGAATAGTGACTGCAAGGTCCCTCCCCTGCCTACATGAGTAAGGGGAAAAGAGTCAATCATCTGACCTCATGAGAGGTGGGTGATTCGTGTGGTTGTACAAGCATTTCGTCCCAGAAACAGTGACAAATAGAGACCTGAATCAGTTAAGAGGGACCAATCTGTATTGTGAAGCCTCTTTCTGACCATCTTAAAACATACTATCAAAAGAAAGAGTGAGGGTGGGTGCCTGGGTGGCTCCGTCAGTGAAGCATCTGACCATTGATTTCTGCTCAGGTCATGATGTTGAGGTCATGATCTCAGGTTGTGAGATCAAGCCCCAGGTCAGTCTCCAGCCTAGCGGGGAGTTTGCTTCTCTCCCTCTACCCCGCCTCCCCCTGCTCTCTCTCTGAAACAAATAAATCTTAAAAAAGGAAAAAGAAAAAGAAAGGTTGGGGGCAGGATGGGGAGTAACTGTTTAAAAGGTAGAGAGTTTCAGTTCTGCAAGATGAAGAGAGTTTTGTGGCTGGTGATGCTGGTTACACAATGAGGAACGAACGTACTTACTGCCTCTGAACCGTATACTTCAGAATGGTTAAGTTGGTCGATTTCATGTGTGTTGTACCACAGGTTACTAAATTACACCTCACACAACCATTAGATCACGGTTTATTTTTTACAGGGGCATTTGAATGCATTCTATCTGAAAACAGAGTCAATGCCAGACATTGGAATTTTGGCAAATCAGACCCACTCTCTCCTCAAAACAGAACAAAAATGTCATCATCTATCACTCAGCTCCAAAGAGATCCATTCTCTCTATGACAGAGCACTATTTTAAAAAGGAAAGATTTTTGCGGGACACCAGGAAGGGAGCCATTCGTAACCCTCTTGTAGAGCACCAGGCCAGATGAAAATTAATTGGGAGCCCTTGAAGGTGACAGGCGAATAATGAATGGACCAAGGGGCCTGAAATGAAACCATGGCCCTAACAGAGGGGCTGAAGCAGAGACATGCCCGCAGCTCCTGCTGCAGGTAATTGTTTCCCCGTGTGCCCAACTGTCACTGTTAACATCCAATGGCCTGGCCGCAGCACATAGGAGATGCCTGACTCCAGCCAACTTGGGAAAACCGGGGACATATGGCAAGTTCTGCATTTGAAAGAAGCTTACTAAGGGCAGGCTAGTAATCTGTTGGGTGAATGAAAGGGGAAGGCTGGCTCTCAGTCCTGATCCTGACTTCCAATTTGAATCTGAACAGACTAAAGGTCTAGAAAAAATGCTTTGTCCTCAGAGATTCCAGAAGAATTATAAATAGGAAATATTTTGAAAAATCTTTTGAGCCAAGAAAAGGCATAGGTCTACATCCCCATTCCCACCCAGAGGCCAGCTGCTTCCTTTGCTATTGCAACTGTTCTCCTCCTAACTTCTTTGAGCCTCAACTTTGTCATCTGTGAAGTGGGATCATGTTGAGGTCATGATCTCAAGGTTGTGAGATCAAGCCCCAGGTCAGTCTCAACAAACAAGCAAACAGATAAATAAGTAAACAGGATGATATTTGGTAGAAATAAGGACTAGGGAAAATATAAAACAAGGATAAATTCCTTCAGTGTTCAATTCGAACAAGATGTAGGAGCATCTGGGATGGGATGGGCATTCCCAGGTGCTGGAGATATGTCCATGAGCAAAACCGGACAGAGATCCCTGCCCACTGGACCTTCTGTTCCAGCTCATAGAGGATAGAGTGGGAGATAAAAGGAGGGATCCTATGTTAGAAGCACTGGTCAGGAGAAGCCTCTTTAAGAAGGAGACTTTTGATTTGAAGAGGAAGTCTCTCCAAGAACCTTGCAGAAGAACAGCAGGTGCAAAGGCCCTGAGGCAGGAAGGCAGCTTCCAGGAACAGAAAAGAGGTAAGGGGAGCTGAAGCAAAGCAGGAGGGAACTGACACTGGATGGAAAAGTCCACAAGTTTCCAAACTCAGAACTATAGGTGGGCAGGGGAGTCCTGAGAATGGGTTTGGAGGATGGGAAGGTTTCACTTTGTTCTTCCACTTGCGCATCTTCCTGTACCTGGAACAGAATCCTGAAAGCGACTCATCCAGCTTTCTAATCTGAACTCCCAAGGAACTAAGAGTTCCGGTGAGGAAACACTGCTGGGCCAACACCCACTGGGCAGGAGCCAGTCACCCTCTCCATGAGGCTCCTCCCTCTGCCAGATGCATACCTCCCTTGCTGGAGGGAGTGGAGGCACCCCAACAAGTGCTGTAATGATTATACTAGATTTGTCCAGCATGCAAGCACCAACCACCTCTCACCTCTCTGCTTTGTTAGACTTCAGAATCTATTTCTGCCCCCAGGTGCTGCATGTGAGATAAGGGGCACTTTGGTCTGCTCTGGTTAGGTCTGTTTTCTCCAGGGAAAAGCCCCCCACCCCCACCCCCAAGCGGCCTGGAGGAACCCACTTTCATTCTTGTGGATTTTGCACCTGGGTGCGAGGCTGTCAGGCCCAACAACTGGCAAAGAAAGGCATTTCTATAAGGGCAGCCTCGAAGGTGTGACATGGTGCTTTGGGGGATAATTTACACCGGGAGGAGACATTGGAAATCGGTCTGAATTTGCAGGTCACTGGTACTTCACACTATGACAAAAGTCACTGGTCCTCATGGTAAGGGGCCAGATCAATAATGCCTTTTGCATCTCTCTCTCTCTCTCTCTCACACACACACACATGCACACACAGTGTGATTTGCCACCTTTTCCTTCGGAGGGAAAAAAGGGAGTCCAAGACACAAACCCAGAGCTGGTAGGCAGAGAAGGGTGGGTCAGGATGTCACTCCTTGTGGGTTAGAATGAAGCACCGTCCCTTGCCCCAGGGCTCAGTACTTCCTCAGCCACTTCTCGGAAGGCTCTCGAATCCCCAGAGTGCTGACAAATTGGCTTCTTTTTTGCAGGGCAAGAGCTCCCGCCAGGAAATGCAAGGTGCCAAGGTGAGAACCTGGAAGAAGCTCCATCTTAAATTAGGTTGGACAGTTGCCTCTTTGGAAATGGCGCGTTTCTAGAGTATGGCAGAGTCAGTGTTGTCTGTCCTGATGAGCAAATGTGAGAGCGTCTTCTACATAGAGAAACAGAAACCCCAAAGGGCAGACACCCCAGTTCCCAGTCCCGGGAGGTGACAGTGCGGTCACCAAAGGGTAGCTGAGAGAGGCTTTACCCATTCCCTGTTAGGGGCCTGCCCTGCTCCCAAGCCTTGATGGGGACCTTGATATTGACTGTTTCCCCATCATTTCTAAAGGGCAAGACTCCACTCCCACGTTCCATGTGGGGGCTCTTTAAGCCCTCTTGGAGAGAAATTTTGAAGCCCACTCTGACCCTATGCCATCCACAGTGCCAAACACAAAATATTTCATATTTATAGAATGCATCATAATTTTCACTCCCCGTTCCCCCTAAATTATTGATTTGAATTTCATGACGAGCCCTTCAGGTAACAGGCAGGGGTTATTGGCACCTTTTTTACTGAAGAGGAAACTAATGCTCAGAGGGGTTAGTCCCTCAGCCAAGGTCACCCAGCTAATACAGGAAGCAGTAAAATAGGGCCCCAGATCCAAGCACCAGGATTCCTAGCTCCAAAATCTTAGCATCATGTGCCCTCTGCTCCTCTGCTCCATGTAACCTTGGATTCACCCAGATCTCTGTGGATGGCAAAGAGAGACCACATGTGCTGAGGTTGGCCACGGCAGGAAGATATGGAACCGGCTTCCACACCAGAGGTGCTCAGTGACAGCCTCGTTACAATGATTAAATCGTCCTGGGTTGGTGACAGATTGGAAGACTGGAAGGCAGGTGGACTATGAACCCAAGAGCACCTCTGGGACAGCCCAACCAGTGAGAGCCATCCATCACTGGGAGCTGGCAGGGCCTGATGGTCTCCTCCAAAGTCTCTGGGGACAAGACAACAGGGGACCCTGATGAGCCAGATGTTATCTACCGCCATTTGCATCTAAAATTCCTCATTTCTTGGCATGAATTGATGAAGGGAGCATAAAGGGGTGGTGTAATGAGGCTGGTACTTTCAGCTCCTTCCTGACCTCCATTTAGGGCAACCTCCAGGGGGAAGTCCTTCTAAGGTTAAATGGCTTTTGGTGATGAGCAGGAAGGCGATTAGACAAATCAGTCAAGAACGGTCAGAGGCCTGGGGAGGGCAATTTGGCAGAATCTACCACACTTTAAACGAACTGAATTTTTCCTACAAATATATTCTCTCATGGGTCGAAGGAAATGTTCACAAAGACATTCAGCGCAGCGTATGTATTGCTACAAGTATCAGTGGGGCGCCTGGGTGGCTCCGTCGGGTTAAGCATCTGCCTTCGGCTCGTCATGGTCCCAGGGTCCTGGGATCAGGCCCCGAAGTGGGCACCCTGCTCAACAGGGAGTCTGCTTCTCCCTCTCCCTCTGCTCCTTCCCCCTGCTTGTGCTCTCTCTCTTTCTCAAATGAATAAATTAAAAAATCTAAAAAATAAAAATAAAAAATGGCATACAACTAGGACCAGATACAGTCTTAGGGCCCAGTATGAAATGTTGACTCCTTATTATTATTGAAATATATATATAAATTATTAAGAATTTCAAAAGAGTAGCAGGAGAACATGACATCAGGCATGGGGTCCCTACAACTGAAGGGCCCTGGTCCACTGCCCAGGTCACCTGTCCTGGGGAGCTGGCCCTGCAGGCACCCAGTGGCCAGTTATGCAGAAGAGGGCGTTTTTCCCACAAGACAAACTGCCCTGCAAAGCAGAAAAACCCCATGGCAGCTGGTAGGTCTCCTCGAACAAGGACACCTGGGAATCTAATTCCTCACGGGGTCACTCTCCACGCTCATGGCTGCTCTGGTCCTGGGCTCAGAAGAGAAAGCAAAGCAATAAAATCAGCATAAATCAAAAGCAACCACGTTCGTAAAATGGATCCGCAGGCCCAGTGTGGAGGGAAGGCCAGGAGGGTTCAGACAGCTTTAGTATCTTTCTGGAAAAATTACACAAATTGCTGTCAGAGGTATCTCAAAGTTCACACAAAATAGGTCTCCTGGCTCATTTAACTCCCATTTCCCCAGCAGTAAATTATTAACGGAACAAGCTTGAGTGGGCACAGCTGTCGTTCCGACGGAGGCCAAAATCCACACGGAAAGCCCCCCAGGAGGGGGAAGAGGGGAGGCGATCGACTGAGGATGAGAAATACAAGCTTTGGGACAAAATACATGGTCCGAAAGCGCAGCTTCCTCCTTTCACCATCCCCATCTCCGTTTCTGGAAGTCCTTCCCGTCTTTGAGGCTCCGTTTAGGGGAGACTTCCTCCAGGAAGCTTTCCCTGCTTGCCACGGAATGATGTTGCTGCAGAAAGAAGTAATAGCAGGACACCCAGGTGGCTCGGGCGGTTAAAGGTCTGACTCTCGATTTTGGATCAGGTTACGATTCTAGGGTTGTGAGATCAAGCCCCATGTCGGGCTCTGCGCTGGGTTTGTAGCCTGCTTCAGATTCTCTCTCCCTCTCCCTCTGCTCCTTCCTTCCTTCTCTCTCTCTCTCTCTCTCCATCTCTAAGAAAAAAAAAAAAAAGAAGAAGAAGAAAAAGAGGAAGAGGAAGAAATACTAGTTAGCATTGGTGGACAGTTTCCCACATGCCACCTGCATCATCTCGTTCGGTCCCCTCAGCCCTTCCAGGTGGGTGTGATCACTGCCTGGTTTTGCAAATGAAGAAACTGAGGCACAGGAAGTTGAGTAACCTGCCCAAGGTCACACGGGGGGCAAGTGTGCCTGAACCATTGGGCACTCCCATGTCCTTCTTCTGCCTCACTGTGAGCCCTCAAGCAGCTCAGACATTTCTGCTTGTGGTATGAACGGTGGTGTCCCCACGTTACCTCTCCACCCCCATGCCCAAGAAAGTTCCCTTGAACCCGGGACTCTGCTTTATTCACACCCCCATTCTTCCAGCAACCCAATACAAGGTCTAGTACATTGTAGGTGCTCAATAAATGTCAGTCCCATTCCTTTCTCTCCTCAGACACAGGTACAAAGAGGATTGTGTCTAGCTACAGACTAAGGGAAAATATTTACAGATCACATACCCAAGACAGGATTTGTATCTAGAATATATAATGAACTCTCATAACTGAACAAAGAGGAAAATGGACAACTCAATTAAAATATTAGCGGAAGATAGGGGCATGTGGGTGGCTCAGTTGGTTAAGCAGCCAGCTCCTGATTTCAGCTCAGGTCATGATCTCAGGGTGGGGGTTAGAGCCCCTTGTCAGGCTCCACGCTCAGCGGGGAACCTGCTGGAGGATTCTTTCTCTCCCTCACTCCCCCTCTGTCCCTCCTCCTACTCACACACATTCCCTCTCTAAAAGAAGTAAATAAATCTTTTTTTTTAAATGAGCAAAAGACATGAATTCTTTATCAAAGAGGATATTTCAGGGATGGCAAATAAGCACATGAAAATATGTTCAAAATCATTAGTCATTAGGGAAATGCAAATTAAAACCATGATGAGATATCACTATACAACTATTAGAATGACTAAAATAAAAACTACAGGTAATATCAAGTTCGGGCAATAATACAGAGCTCTCCTCCATTGCTAGTGAGAATGCAAAATGGAAAATTGTTTGGCAGTTCCTTATAAAGTTAAACATACATATATTTACCCTGCAACCCAATGTTCCCACTCCTGGGCATTTATCCTAAAGAAATGAATATTTATGTCCACATAAAAACCTATAAACATATATTTATAGCATTTATATGTATAATCGGCAAAAACTGGTATTAGCTCAAATGTCTCTTCATGGTTGAATGGATTTAAAAAATACCGAAAAACGTCTGTATGATGGAGTCCTACTCAGTAATAAAAAGGAACAAACTTTCAGCCCACACAACTTGGATGAATCTCAAAGGCATTTATGCTGAGGGAAAGAATCAAGCCTCAAAAGGTTACATGCTGTATGATGCCATTCACACACCATTCTCAAAGACAGAATTAGAGGGATCCAGAAAAGATCCGTGGCTGCCAAGGGATGGGGTGGGGGAGGGGCAGCAATAAAGGGATACCAGCTTGTCTGGGTAATAGAACAACCCTGTATCCTGATTATGGTGGTGGTTATATAAACCCATATATGTGTCAAAACTTACAGACCTACCCACTGGGGGTGGGGGGTGCACCTGCCTGCCTCAGTCAGAAGAGCATTCAACTCTTGATCTCAGGGTTGTGAGTTTGAGCCCCACGTTGGATATAGAGCTTACGTAAATAAATAAAACTTTAGGGGCGCCTGGGTGGCTCAGTTGGTTAAGCCACTGCCTTCGGCTCAGGACATGATCCTAGAGTCTGGGGATCGAGTCCTACATCGGGCTCCCTGCTTGGCAGGGAGTCTGCATCTCCCACTGACCTCTCTCTCCTCTCATGCTCTTTCTCTCTCTCAAATAAATAAATAAATAAATAAATAAAATATTTTTAAAAATAAAACTTAAAAAAAAGAGAGAGAGAGAACTACCCATTAGAATGACTATAACCAGGGACACTGGGTGGTCAGTGGGTTAAGCGTCTGCCTTCTGCTCAGGTCATGATCGCCGGGTCCTGGGATTGAGTCCTGCATCACACAAATGTTCACAGCGGTATTATTTACAATAGCCAAAAAGTGGAAACCACCCAAGCATCCATCAACCAATGAATGGATACACAAAATGTGGTACACCATACAACAAAACATTATTGCCAATAAGAAGGGATGAAATACTGATATATGCTACAGCATGGGCGAATCCTGAACAAACACATGCCTGGTGAGATAAACCCAATAAAAAAGGCCACAGATTGCGCAATTCCATTCATATGAAATGTCGAGAACAGGCAAATCCACAGAGAGGGAGAGTAGACTCGTATCTGCCAGGGATAAATGGGAAGTAACTACTACAGGATACAAAGTTTCTTTGGGGAATGATGAAAATGTTCTGGAATTAGTGGCAATGGTTGCACAACTTTGGGAATATACTAAAAGTTACTGAATTTTGTACCTTTTTTTTAAAAGATTTTATTTATTTATTTGACAGAGAGAGAGATCACAAGCAGGCAGAGAAGCGGGCAGAGGGGGAAGGGAAACAGGCTCCCTACTGAGCAGAGAGCCCCATGAGGGGCCAATCCCAGGACCTTGAGCTCATGACCTGAGCCAAAGGCAGAGGCTTAACCCACGGAGCCACCCAGGTGCCCCTTAATTATGTACTTTAAAAAAGGTAAATTGAGGCTTCTGGCTGGCTCAGTCAGTGGAGCACAGGACTCTTGATCATAAAGTTGTGAGTTCAAGCCCCACTTTGAATGGAGAGATTACTTAAAAATAATCTTTTTTTGTTTTTTTAAGGGTGAGGGGCACCTGGAGGGGAGCTCAGTTGGTTAAGTGTCTGACTGTTGATTTCAGCTCAGGTCATGATCTCAGCATTATGAGATCGAGCCCCAAATCAGGCTCCTGCATTGGGTGTGGATCCTGCTTGAGATTCTCTCTCTCTCTCTCTCTCTCTCTCTCCCTGTGCCCCTCCAAAAAAAGAGTGAGTTTTACAGTATGGGAACTATATGGACAAAAATATTCATAGAACTGTATGCCAGGGGCGCCTGGGCAGCTCAGTGGGTTAAAGCCTCTGCCTTTGGCCCAGGTCGTGATCTCAGGGTCCTGGGATCAAGCCCTGCATCGGGCTCTCTGCTCAGAGGGGAGCCTGCTTCCCAACCCCCTGCCTGCCTCCCTGCCTACTTGTGATCTCTCCCTATCAAATGAATAAATAAAATCTGTAAAAAAAAAAAAAAAAAAAAAAAAACTGTATGCCAACAGAAAAAATGTTTCATTAAACATTGTATCTGGAGGGCAGGAATCAAGTTCTCACCTGTTTTGTGTCTCACACACTAAATGCTTAGGACAAGTGGTTCCCAAACTGGCTACACGCTGGAACCCCTGGAGATCTTCATAGACTTCTGATGTCTGGCAACTACCCCCAGACATTGTGATTAAATTGATCTAGGGTGCAAGCTGGGAACTGAGAGTTTTGAATGCTTCCAGGGTGATTCTAACATGCAGCGCAATTTGAGAACCACCAGCTTAGCAAATGGTCGAGGAACACCCATTCCCAGGAACCAAAAGGCGTCCCCTCCCCCGCTTCACTTCAGCGAAATCAGATCGGATTTGTCCTTGGCCAAAAGAACAAATGCAGTCATTCCTGCTGTTCACCAAGCTGGACAGAAACAAATTAGAACATTCCTTCCAGGTCCTTAAGGGCCACTGCTCTCTCCACAAACATGTGGTTGATCAGACCGTCAGCAGCTCAAGGAGCCTATATTCTGCAGGTCCTGGCCCACTCCGTCCTTCTCAGGCTCTCTGGCTGCCCCCACTGGTAGCTGGGGATGGGAACATGGAGGAGGAGGGAAGGAGCCACTTAAACACATTTTCTGTAGGATGTTGCAAGCTTACTTGATGACCCTTCTGAGGGATACTCACGTTTTCAAAGACCAAAGGCATCAGTGGCTAAGGATAAAATTTCAGATTCTAGCAGGACTGGTTTTGGAAGAGAGGGTCTCTTCAACCTGAGTCGAAGGCAGAGGCTTAACCGACTAAGCCCCCCAGATGTCCCCGGATCCTGTTTTCTTAGAACAGAGAATGAGATCGTAGCTAGCAGCCTTCCAATCGCACAATGACTGTGGTTTGAATTGAAATTTCATGCAGTTATGATTAGATATTGTCTGTGGCACTTAATGGACTTTATTGGGAAAGCAATCTCACACTTAATTGAAGGTGCTTTTGTATTTTCCACTGCTGTTTGATGCAGGTCAGTCTTCTCTCCCTGTCTTAATTACTAAAACTTTTGGTTGCAGATTAGATTTAAGCAACAAGGGAGTTTGCAATAGATTATAGCTGAGATGTGGAAAAGGTGAACCTTGAAGAGAGCAGGAATCCAGGAATATAAGGTCAAGATCAAGGAGTAGAAATTGGGGCTCCACCCTAGTGGATAGGGAAGTTAGAGCTCAGAGAATAATAATCACCTAACATTAATTGGATATTTACCATGTGCCAGGCACTGTTCTAAATCCTTCATGTTAATCCAATGAGGTTATTCTTACATCATCATCATCTTTATTATGAGGTACATTACTATTACTATTGCCATTTCATAAATGAGGAAACTAAGATACACTGAAGATAAAGCAACATGCCCAAGGTCTTCCAACCTTTGAGACTTCCTGCATTTGAACTCCAGCAGTTCGGTTTCAGAATCCACATATTTAACTACCATGTGAATGATGCATTTAAGAATTGTGCAGTAGGGGCGCCTGGGTGGTTCAGTGGGTTAAAGCCTCTGCCTTCAGCTCAGGTCATGATCCCAGGATCCTGGGATCAAGCCCCACATTGGGCTCTCTGCTCAGCAGGGAGCCAGCTTCCTCCTCCTCTCTCTCTCTCTCTGCCTGCTTCTCTGACTACTTGTGATTTCTGTCAAATAAATAAATAAAGTCTTTAAAAAAAAAAATTGTGCAGTAGGCAACCTGTATACCCATACTGAGCAGCCCTGATTATGGAATAAGGACTAGCTCAATGTTTCTCAACAGGAGCACAATGGGGGTTGAGGGCCAGATAACTTGCTGTGCAGGGCTATCTCAGTCCTATTTACTAAATGCCAGTACTAGGGCGCCTGGGTGCCTCAGTGGGTTAAAGCCTCTGCCTTCGGCTCAGGTAATGATCCTAGGTTCCTGGGATGGAGCCTCACATCGGGCTCTCTGCTCAGCGGGGAGCCTGCATCCTCCCCTCTCTCTCTCTCTCTCTCTCTCTCTGCCTGCCTCTCTGCCTACTTGTGATCTCTGCCTGTCAAATAAATAAATAAAATATTTCAAAATAAATAAATAAATAAATAAATGCCAGTACTAATCATTCCAATCATTGTGACAATCAAAATGCTCCCAGGGGAGAGTACCAGCCTCAGGAGAGAACAACTGGGATAAACAGACACCCCCAAAAGGTGTCTACCTGTCTATTTTGTGAGCCCCTTGAGACCTAAAATCCAGGTGTCTTCTTTTCCTCCTCCCCTAGCAACCAGCACAGGGATCTGCGCACGCACTCACTCCACAGCACAGAACATGCATTCTGCCTAGAGCCTGAAGCTGCCTAGTCCTCACCCCCAAGATATGGCTGAGTGCTGAATGAATGGATGTGTCCAATCTTCCCAATCTAAATTAATAGGGATGAAAATGAGTCACACATGGTAGGTTCACCTCCGACGGGCCTTCACAAACACACCACAGTTTTCACAGTTTAGAAATGAGTCATTTCTATTATGAAAAAAGAATGCAGATTTTTTTTTTTTTTTAAATTTTGGGAAAGAGAAAAGCACCTATACTCCTACTCCCTGCATAACTACTCTGTTTCGCATGTTACCTCCATTCCCTATCTACACTCGCTTTCAGTGTATGGGGTACAGTCAAAGAGCAACCATCTGCGCTTCTGCGTGTTTTGGTTAACATTTATAAATGGTTTCCACGTTGCTACATGGTCTATTGCACAGTGTTCCATTACACTGTTCTACTTTTATTATTATTATTGGTCCTTAGAAACATCTTTATTACAAGCGTTTTTAAAGGATCTACTTTAATTTTAAGCAAACTTCCAAGCACTAAATGTTTTAGCTAATTTCCAGGTTTATTGGTTTTCAGTTTTTCACTTTATCAGTAATGCTGCAATATACATTTTTATGTACGTAACTCTGCTTGTTTTAATTATTCAGGTAGTTCCCAGAAATGGGATTATTGAGGCAATGGGTGTGGACGTCTTTACGGCTCTTGGAACAAAGTTCCCTATCACTTTCCAAGAAATAAGTACCAATTTACATTGTTTCCCAGCAGTCTATGAGCATACCAATTTCACTACAATTTCACCAGCATTAAAGGCTCTTCTTATTTTTTTTTTCCCCCCACGATTTATTTGTTTATTAGAGAGAGATACCATGAGCAGGAGGGGCAGAGGGAGAGAGAATCTCAGGCAGGCTCCATAGAGCCCAACATGAGGTTCAGTCTTACAACCCTGAGATCTTGACCTAAGCCAAGAGTTGGACACTTAACCAACTGAGTCCCCCGGACGCCCCAAGGACTCTTCATTTAAAAAAAGAATTGTCGGGGGATGCCTGGGTGGCTCAGTTAGTTAGGCCATTGCCTTCGGCTCAGGTCATGATCCCAGGGTCCTAAGATTGAGTCCTGCATCGGGCTCCTTGCTAGGCAGGGAGCCTGCTTCTCTCGCTGCCTCTGCCTGCCACTCTGTCTGCTTGTGTGTACTCTCACTCTCTGACAAATAAATAAAATCTTTAAAAAAAAAAAAAAAAAAAATTGTCGGGGCGCCTGGGTGGTTCAGTGGGTCAAAGCCTCTGCCTTCGGCCCTGCATCGGGTTCTCTGCTCAGCAGGGACCCTGCTTCTTCCTCTCTCTGCCTGCCTCTCTGCCTACTTGCAATCTTGTCTGTCAAAGAAACAAATGAAATCTTTTTAAAAAAAAAAAATTGTCCACATAAATGAAAAGGCGGTATTTCAAGTTGACTTAAATTTGCATATCTGTGATTTCATGCATTTTCCTGCTGCCATTTATTACTGCATTCCTCTTTATATTAATAAATTGTACACAGTGTCTAGAATGGTAATTATTCTCTTCACTTCACACACCAAAATCCCACCAGAGAGGTAAGGTCAAGTTGCCCGGTTCATGAATTTGGTCAAACTCAGAAGAAAAGTTTCCTACCTGCTTAGTCCAGTGCTCTTCCCAGCCCACCTCACAGCCTCCCCCTGCTCCGAGGCGCTCAAGGTTGAAATCAGCTTGTAAGATGCTGTTCCCACCCAGGACTCCATGGGGGGCTGGTGCAGAGAGCCTGTGGCTCTGGAGTTGGTGACCGTCGTTAGCGACCATCTTGTTCCCAATAATCGGCTTAAGTCTACAGTCGTACGCAAGGAGGCCAAAAAGCAGATCCCTGCACTTGAGCCTATTTCCCTGCCTTTCCGCTCCAGGTACTAGAGTATGACTGAGAAGCTCCCCGTATTTCACCTCTGATACATTTCTTTCTTTTTTTTTTTTTTAACATTTGTTTATTTATTTTAAAACTTTATTCATTTATTTGACAGAGAGAGAGAGAGAAAGAGCCAGAGAGAGAACACAAGCAGGGGGAGTGGGAGAGAGAGAAGCAGGCTTCCCAGCAGAGCAGGGAGACCGACATGGGACTCGTTCCTAGAATCATGGCCTGAGCTGAAGGCAGACACTTAACGACTGAGCCACCCAGGCCCCATCACCTCTGATGTATTTCTTAGGATTGTGATTTCCACCAGACTTGGCTGCTTCCCAAAAATCTCTACGGAGAAACCTCCCCACTTTCCACACACGGACTCCTGGTCTATGGAGTCAGAATCATCAGAGGTTAGGGCCTGAGGAGCTATGGTTTTTAACCCCTTCCAGGGACTTACGAGGCTCACCTAAGTTTAGAAGCCATGGCCTTAGGATTCATAAGATCATCCAGGGGTGCTTGCTAAAAATGCAGATTCCAAAAAAAAAAAAAAAAAAATGCAGATTCCAGCCCCTCTAGAGTCGGGTGCTGGGCCCTGGAATGCGCATTCCTACAAGCATGCAGTCCACAGACCACACAAAGTTGACCTTTGGGGACTGGGAGAAAGCTTCGCAACCACCACTTTTGCAACTGAATCCAAACCTCCACTGGAAAACCGCTCTTCCTTCTCTGCAGAGGAACCGGCTAGACTTCCTGTAAATCCAGTTTTCTCGGAAAGCTCCAAATCATTAGCATATAAGCATTGGAAAGCGGAGGAAAAGTAGAAGTGCTTTTCTGCCCAGGAGAAAACTCTCCCTCCCGGAGCGGAAGGGGGGCCACGGGGCCAGTATGGCAGGTGGTGTTTATCTGCAATCATGGGCTATTCACCAAAACTCCCAAACCGCCTCTTAGATGCAAATTGTTCATCAGCTCCATCATGTAGCCATTCATCCTGGGGATAGATGGCAGCAATTTAAGTCATCTTTTGTTCCTCCTTCCCCCCCAACCCAATCAAACTCCCAAAGAGCCAGCAGAGCCTGGAAGCCACACAAAGGCACCACTTCCTGTGTGAAAGGGACAGGACATCTACGCCAGGGGCTGGATCCCCAGCACCTGGAGTCAGGTTTGTTTGCTTAGGCAAAATCACAAAGATGTTTTGGCGTAGGTTCCAAAATATTGCCTCTCTTTATTGGAGGAAGGGTAAGAGAATATTTAACTTCACACTTCTCACGATCTTCCTACCATACCCTCCACCAAATATTTATCTGGGAGCAGGAATCTGGAGAATCTCAGCCCAGATCGGGTCATTTGTTTATCTAACTGCCTTCACTGCAGGTTTACAGCATCTCAGAAGCAACAACCTTGGAGACCAAGGACTGGGAAAGCCACTATGTATCTCTATATCATTACGTGCAAACATTGGTTTTGAGGTAGGGAAAAACCATGATGGAATTACAGTTGCACTAATAAAAATCTTTTTTAAAAAATTTCTCAAATTGACCAAGATTAAAAGGAATTCTAATACCCAGTGTTGGCAAGGATGCAGGAAGTGGGCAGCCCACTCTTCTGCTGTACTTCCCGGAGGGCACCTGGGCAGTTGGTGTCACAAGCCCTAAAAACTGGGCAAATCCCATGTCACCTCAATCACGCTTCTAAGCATTTATCCCCCCTGCGGGAGAGCGGGATCAAAGGTGCACAGACACTACTTGTGGTGATATTGGTAATATTTTAAAATGTTCAAGGACAGGTGCGCTTGGGTGGCTTAGTAGGTTAAGCCTCTGCCTTCAGCTCAGGTCATGATCTCAGAGTCCTGGGATCAAGCCCCACATCGCATTGGGCTCTCTGCTTAGCGGGAAGCTTGCTTCTCCCTCTCCCATTCCCCCTGCTTGTGTTCCGGCTCTCACTGTGTCTCTCTCTGTCAAATCAATAAATAAGATCTTAAAAAATAAAATAATAATAACACCCTCTTAATAAGAAACTCTTCTTGCACAAAAAAGAAAAGAAAAGAAAAAAGCCTCTTAAACCCACACAGCACGTTACAGTGGTCAAGTCTCCTTTACACATTTATGTCTTTCTGTTTCTCCCTAGTCGATGTAGAAACCCTTTGCCATTATCAAGCATGTCCTCTGTACATGGCCCCATGAGAAGTATAAAAAACATGTATAAGCATGGCAGCCCAGTGGTCCACTATCAAGTTGCATATCAGGATCACCTGGAGAGCTTTAAAAAAACAACAGACAGATATCAGAACCTGTGTGGGGTGCAGGCCAGGAATTTGATTTGGAAAGCTCCCCCAGAGAGCTCTCCCTTATGCAAGGTAATAGTCCATGGGATATCAAGGGGGCGGTTCTGGAACTTGACTCCACATTAGAAGCACCTACAGAGTCTAAAGATCCCAGCGCCCAATCTGGTACCCAGAACAATTAAATCAGAAGGTCTGTCCGTGGACCCAAGCTCCCAGCATGTTCTCTAGCTCCCTGGGTGACCCCAACATGACGCCAACGTGCAGTGGTTCTCAACTCACTGAACTGAAGGAATTCAGAGGTGATAAGAGGACAGGCCAGAGTGACCTAAGAATGTTTCTGCAGGAGATGGGATCTGAGCCAGGGCTTCAAGAAGGAGAAGAAAAGAAGAAAGGAATTTGAGGGTGGAGATGTCTGTAAGGACACATTTGGCTCAGGGAAGATTGGTCCTGAGAAATAAGGCTGGGAGTGTTGGGCAGGGCCTGATTTCATGGGGCCCAGAATGTCAGACGAGGGGGTTAGCTTAATCCTAAGAGACGGTCATAGAAGATCTTGAGCAAGGCGGTGACTGCTTTAAGATTTGGGGGAAGATAAATCTGAGAGTAGAGAGCAAGTTTAGAGAGGAGCCAGCAGGATCAAATAAGAGATTATTAAAGATTTTCTAAAGTGATAAGATCTAGTAATGGAGAGGGTGCAGAGAGACAGGCATTCTCACATGCCCGCTGATGGGTTTATAAATTAGCATAGCTTTTCCAGAAGGCAGCCCTAGCCTTTAGTATGCTTTTGTGAGAATTGGAGCAAGATGTCCCTACCTCCACGAAGACACAATCCCATGCCACAGAGCACGACTCAGCGAGAAGAGCTGAAGCTGGATTTTCAACCCTGTCCTCCTATTGTCCTTGACCCTGACACCCATGAACGACAACCTCTCTGCAGTAGCCCTCTTACTGGGGGAGTTGTGGGACTGCCTATCACTGGCCCCTGCTATGGTCACCAAACACGGAACCTATAGGGTCTGCTCCTACCCTAGAGCAGGTTCATCGCAGAGCTACACGTATCTTGAAGTGCCCAAGAAAGCAGCGAGGGTTCCGGAGGAACTCAGATCAGGACAGAACACATCAACGGCAAGCGTCATTGATCACCTGTCCAGCAGATATTCCCTCTTTAGCCTTGACTCAGAACCCTGCTTTTTCCATATAGCAGTGTGCCCAGCACCAAGGACAACTTAGGATGGGTCTAAGACATTCCTGTCCCCTTTGCCAGCGATTGGTCCAACAGAGCATATAACCATTGTTGGAGCTATCAACAATAAGAGGATTTGCCTTGCCCGGAAGAGAGAGGTATGTGAAGCAAAAGCCCTATTCCTGCAACCAATACCTGACCATCCACATTGTTATGTCCTCTTCGGAGGCTACAGCAAGAGGACGTGTTGGAGTGGTGACGGCTACCTTAAAACCGTGACGAATCTCAGACTCTCAGAGATCCTGAGCCAAGAGAATCCCTAAGATTCCGACTCAGTGCTCTGACCTTGCTGAATGGCTTAACTAATCCTGGAACCACTTACCCCAGAACTCATGTTTTGTGTAATAATGAAATCCCTTCACAGTTTGAGGTACTGTTCTTCAGGTAACAGTGTCACTCACAGCTGAATGCATTTTAACATTCTAAACATGCGCAAATTGATTTGTTCAACAGGAACCTAATGAGCTCCTGCTTGATGCCAGGAATTTAAAGATGGATTAGTTTCCAGCCCTCTGGGAGCTTAAATTCTAGAGGGAAAGACAGACAGTTAAAACAAATAAACCCAGGGGACAAGTGCTCAAGCAGAAGTAAGAATAAAGGACAGCGGGATGACAGAAGGCAAAATAAAATGCCTTGGTCTGAGAATAAGAGAATATATAGATAGTGTTTTGTTTTTTTTTTTTTTTAAGGTTTTATTTATTTATCAGAGAGAGGGGGGGGAGAGAGCAAGCACAAGCAGGCAGAATGGTAGGCAGAGGCAGAGGGAGAAGCAGGCTCCCCGCTGAGCAAGGAACCTGATGTGGGACTCGATCCCAGGACGCTGGGATCATGACCTGAGCCGAAGGCAGCTGCTTAACCAACTGAGCCACCCAGGCGTCCCGATAGTGTTTTGTTTTAGACATCAGCTTCAAGTGCTATCCAGGTGAAGATGTGTGGGATGCTGTGCCAGGCAGGAGGTCTGAAATAAACATAGAAACCTGGGAGGTATCAGTGAAAAGCCAGCAGTTGAAGTCATGGGAGATGTTCGCATCTCTCAGTATATCCGTCAAGGATGCTTTTGGCAGCTGCAGAATGTGACTAGCAGGACCAGCCCAGGATGCCTACGTTCATTGCCTTGACCCCGGGCAGCATGGCTGTGACTGAGCCCGTGGGTCCCTCTCCCCAGGTTCACAAGACAGATGCTGCAGCTTTTAGCACTGTATCCTCATAGCTTTTGTTTTTTCTTTAGTTTTTTTTTTTTTTCTAAGTAATCTGTACGCCCAGTGTGGGGCTCAAACTCACAATCCTGAGATCAAGAGCTGTGTGTTCCACCAAGTAAGCAGACCAGCGCCCCTTTCTCCATCTCTCCATTAAAGGCAGGAAGGGCTGCTTCTCCTCACACATCGGTCTCCTGAAATCCCTCCCACGCTCACTTCTATCCACAAGCCCTTGGCCAGGGCTATGTCATGTGTTCACCCTTCAACAAACCATGTGCAAAGGCACATTTTTTTACTGTGATTTTTTTTTTTTTTTGGACCAATCATGATTCATCCCCGAGCAAAGAGGAGGGGACTTTCTCCCTGAACAAGAAGAAAAGATAATGTGGAACAAGCCTCCAACAGTATCCTCACTCCCTGAAGGAGCCAAGGGAATGGGCAAGGCCAAAGATAGAGAACTGAGAACTTGTTGACATTTTCGGGATGCGGTAGGGAGGGTGAGGGAGGTAGAGACGGAGGAGAAAAGATCTGGAAAGCAGGAGGAGACAAGAAAAGAGAGTTCCCAGAAGGAGGAAGTGGCCAACAGCTTCAAACGTTATTAGGGAGGTCAAAGAGATGAGGACAAGCCTGGAGGCCGTTAGTCTTGGTGAGACTTTTGACCTTGGTTAAGAGTGGTGCCAAGAACATAAAAACATATTGAAAAGGGTGAGTAGGAGGTAAAGAAGTGAAGTGTTCAGGCAAATGGAAAAAACAAACTATGCAACCAGAGGGAAAAACCTTGGAGGGAAAAGCTATATTGAGCCCAGAGTTGCTAGAATCCTGAGCTATAGCCAGACCTGACTGGAGCTAACTAAGCAGGAAGACTTGACCAGCTTCCTCTCCTACATATTCATCAGGGGCCTTCTTGCCAGCTTGAGAGGGAGGGCGAGACAGTGGAGCCTCCTCCATCCCGGCTCCATGATTAATTCCCATTTCCCTTGGGGCTTGGCACAAAAGAGGGACGAAATCACGCTCTCCCACCATCTGGGCAATTACGGTCTCCCATCAGCTGGTACAAAATGCAGGGTTTGTGACACTTGGTGGCAACCCTGCCCCCATCACATCTGGGCCTTAATCTCTTGAATTAGCCAAATCAAGGGAAATTTGGAGATGTATTGTGGTTCAAGTGATGGAATAAATAACCCGCGGCCAGGCTGCACTCCAAGTCTCCCCGCCTTCGTGATGCTTCATTGCAGAAGGCAGGAAAGTTGTGACCGGCTCTGCTTTCTGACATCTTGGGGGAAACACAGGCGTCTGGGCAGGAGGGTTGTAGCTGGCATGTGCCCAGCCTCGGTTCCTCCCCTGGGGACTTCTTGGAGCTTCCCCCATCTGCTGTTCACCCTGGACCCATGACCTAGAGCAAAGGGATATCTTGGGTTGTCTAGGGGATGCCATGCTGGGCAGACGCCCACCCATAACTTGGGAAAGGTTGATAGGAGGATTCTGTGATCCTCAAGCCTGGATGTGTCCCTCTATGCTGGCACCGATTATACAGCATTGGAATCCCCAGGGACTCTCTCTGTCCCCATAGACTGTCTGCTACCTGAGGGCAAAGAGCTGATCTGCCTTTTTCACACTACTCTCTGCCCAGTGCCCAGAATAGGGACTAACATAGAGTTATACTCAAGAGGTATTGACCATGTGAGCAAACAAACGAATGAATGAAAGAATGAGGGGGTGTAGAGAATATATTCTGGGGGCACCTGGGTGGCTCAGTGGGTTAAGCCTCTGCCTTAGGCTCAGGTCATGATCTCAGTGTCCTGGGATCTAGCCCTGCATCAGTCTCTCTGCTCAGCGGGGAGCCTGCTTCCCCCCTCTCTCTTCCTGCCTCTCTGCCTACTTGTGATCTCTGTCTGTCAAATAAATAAATAAAATCTTAAAAAAAAAAAAAGTTTAGAGAATATATTCTGGCCACTAAACACTCCGCAAAGGGCATTTCTTCAGAAACCACCATGTGTCCATGGGGCCAGGTTGGCATGGCGGTGGGTGACGGGGTGGGGGTGGGTGGGTGGAGGAGAGGCAGGAGATGGTGTGTCACTGGGCTCATACCTTCTGATAGGAAAGCATCTCATGGGGACCCTCTCCTGGTCCCCTTTGGATTAGAGTACCTTCAGACCTGGTGTCATCATATGCAATATTCCCAATCACCCTGATAGGTTGGGGAAAGAGAGGAAATAAACTGATGAAATCCTAAACAGATTCAGTAAGAAACTTCTTACCTCTGTTGGGGATGCAGTCAGGACAGAATATCCCCTTCCCATCTGTGATGAATTAATTCTATGACGGGGATTACATTCTCCATTTTACAGATTTATTTATTTTTTTAAAAGATGTATTTATTTGACAGAGAGAGACATAGCGAGAAAGGGAACACAAGCAGGAGGAGTGGGAGAGGGAGAAACAGGATTCCCACTGAGCAAGGAGCCCCGATGTGGGGTTTGATCCCAGGATCCTGGCGGTCATGACCTGAGCTGAAGGCAGATGCTTAACAAATGAGCCACCCAGGCACCCCCATTTTACAGATTTAAAAAACAAAAACAAAAAAACAAACAAACAAAAACCAGGTCAAAGGAACAAAATGCCTATTTGTGTTTGCCCAACAAGTAAATACAAAAGCCAGGACTGGAACCTGAGCCAAGCCCAACCCTCTTTCCACTTGACTCCCTTGCCTCTTCGCACAGCCCCTGCCTCCCTTCACGGCTGGCCATATTTCCAACTAGCAAATCCATCTTCTCTGAAAACACGGCACATTCTAAGAGGAGCAAAGCTGTTAGGTAGAGGGTTGAACCTATCCTTAGGCCAACAAAATGATTTGCCTAGGTTTTTTTATTTCCCAGCCTGGAATATTCCCAGCCCCAAGTGGCCAGGCATTCAGAATAGAGCTTGTATCGGGCTACAAGCTTCCCAATGTCATGTGGACCCCGCGATCATGACCCCAGCAGAATGCAGATGCTTAACGACGGAGCCAACCAGGTGCCCCGAAATAGACTGTTAAGAGCCAAGCCTCTCAGGGCAGAGAGAGCTGCAGGAGTAGCCAGTCCTTTGGAGAGGTCTCAGCACTTGGCGGGCCCACTTTTCTTTTTAATTTTATTTACCCATTTCAATTTCAGTTCAGATTTTTTCTTTCTTTCTTTCTTTCTTTTTAAGATTTTATTTCTTTATTTGACACAGAGAGATCACAAGTAGGCAGAGAGAGAGGAGGAAGCAGGCTCCCCACTGAGGAGAGAGCCTGATGCGGGACTTGATCCCAGGACCCTGGGACCATGAGGCTTAACCCACTGAGCCACCCAGACGTCCTCAGATTTTTTTTCTTAAAAAATAATCCTTAACCATTTGGATAAACACAGGAAATAATTTTTTTTTAAAGGCTGCAATCACCCATAACCTATCCCCCAGAGAAAAAACCCTATTAACATTTCAGCATATTTCCTTCCAGTCTTTTTTTTTTATGCACATGTTACATGTTAACAGTGTGTTATTATGTACATTTTTGTATCCTTCGTCTTTTGCAAAGTGGAGCAGCTTTGTTGACTTTTATTCTGATCAAAGCAGTTCCCCCTAAGCCTACATATACCTAGAAGAACCTGAGAAGGCCAGATGATATAGAAACAATCCCATATTTATGTGTACCTACTATATTTTAGATTCTGGGGGTCCAAAATTGAGCCAAACTTTACTTTCCAGTCAGGGAAGAAAGACGGCAAACAGATAAATAAATGAATAGGATAATTTCAATTATGGTAAAGGTTTTCTAGAAACGAGACTATCACAGAGAATACTGAGGGGCAGGGATAAGTAGCTGGGGAGATCAGGGAAGGCCTCCCAAAGGAAGGGCATCTGAGCTGAAACAGCGTGGGGTGTTGTTCCAAAATCCAGAAGACACCTGCTGGGTACTGTCTCTGCAGAGAGCTTGGTACCACCCACAATGCCCCGGGGCTCAGGCTGGAGACAGGGGCTCCTCCAACATTCAGCAAGTGTATATGGAGCTTCCGCTGTGGGCAGGACACTAGAGACACAGTAAAGCACAACACAGAAGTGGGGTCTTTCCTCAGGGCACTTACTGCCTGGTGGGGACACAAATGTGAAACAAATGAACCCACCCTTATATAAACACACATATTAAGGGCCTTAAAAGACAAGCAGGGAAGAGGGGGAGGGATCTATATAACATGGGGTGATCAGAAAAGGAAAAGACCTCTCTAAGGGAGTGTGACGTTTAACAAAGAATTGAAGGATAACAGGTTGTCACGTTGGCCCATCCTGTCAGCAAGGAGTCGGCAAGGAGCCTTCAAGTAGGGGGAGCGGAGGTCTCAGAGCAGGAAAATGCTTGGAGCTGTTCGCACAACAGAAGAGTACCGTTCAGCCGGGGATTCAGAGGGAATTTGGTCCCAAAGGAGGTGGACACAGTAGGCAGCAGTTAGGAGAGTCTGAGAAGCTGGAGGACATAGGTGGAAGTTCACATTCAAAGTATGGGAAGCCGGTGGAGAGTTTTAAGCAGGGCAAGAACGGGATCTGGTTTATATATAGACTTTGGCTTTGGCTGCTGGGTGAAAAGTAGATTATAGGGTGGGAAGAGTGAAAGCTGTAAGAAATAACCGGGGCTGGGCTCGGGGACAGAGATGGATGCAGCCGTGAGAAAGTTAAGACATGCAGTTCATAGAATTTGGTGTCAAATTAGAAGTTTCTGGCTGGGGCACCTGAATAGATGGAAATGCCACTTGGAGGCGAAGAGCTCTGAGTTCCCTGGGAGCTGGGGTTGGCAGGGGGTGGAGGGGTGTGCTGAGAAGACTGAACCCCCTCCAGGTCCCTGAATAGCACAATGTCACCTTGATAGTTAATAATAGCTCCTAGGGATGCCTCAGAGTTCTGCTTTGATCTCAATATAGGACCAAGATGCGCTATTCTGCCTCAGCTTCTTCCTTGGCTTTTGGAAGCCAGAACTGTGAAATGCCTCCTTCAACGGCATTTCTGAGCTTGTATATGATTGATGATCATGGAGCCACATATTTTGCCTTCATATCTCATCAGTATAACAACATCAATAATCCAAGCAGGGGATGTCATTCCAATTTATTGATAAGTGTGAATATTCCACTTCTATGCAGGCAAGCATTCCCAATGTGACGTGGAGTGAAAATCTCCTTGTGTGCCCTATGTGTTGAAATTATTTTTTGAGGGGCGCCTGGGTGGCTCAGTGGGTTAAGCCGCTGCCTTCAGCTCAGGGCATGATCTCAGGGTCCTGGGATCGAGTCCCGCATCGGGTTCTCTGCTCAGCAGGGAGCCTGCTTCCTCCTCTCTCTCTCTGCCTGCCTCTCTGCCTACTTGTAATCTCTCCATGTCAAATAAATAAATAAAAATCTTTAAAAAAAAAAAAAAGAAATTATTTTTTGAGGTGCCTGGGTGGCTCAGTGGATTAAAGCCTATGCTTTCGGCTCAGGTCATGATCCCAGGGTCCTGGGATCGAGTACCACATTGGGCTCTCTGCTTCAGCAGGGAACTTGCTTCCCACCCCCGTCTGCCTGCCTTTCTGCCTACTTGTGATCTCTGTCAAATAAATAAATAAAATCTTAAAAAAAAATTTGTTTTTGAAGTTTTGTTTTGTTTTGATTTTGAGAAGGCTCCATGGTCAGTGTGAAGCCCAGGGCAGGGCTTGAACTCACAGCCCTGAGATCAAAACCTGAGCTGAGATCAAGAGTCAGTTGTTTAACCAGCGGAGCCACCCAGGTGCCCCTAAAGATTGTTTTAAAGATTTTATTTATTTATTTGAGAGTGAGAGAGCATGAGCAGGGGGAAGGGCAGAAGGAGAGGGGGAAGCAGACTCCCCATGGAGCTGGGATCCCAGTATGGGACTCAATCCCGGGACTCCGGGATCATGACCTCAGCTGAAGGCAGTTGCCCAACCAACTGAGCCACCCAGGAACCCTAAGATTTTATTTCTAAGTAATCTCTACACCCAATGTGGGGCTCAAACTCATGACCCCAAGATTAAGAGTCACATGCTCTACCACCTGAGCCAGATAGGCACCCCTAGATCAGCGCTTCCTAAATTTATGGACAATCAGAATCAACTGGAGAGCTAATTAAAATCCAGATTCTAGGGCGCCTGGGTGGCTCAGTCTGTTAAAGCCTCTGCCTTCGGCTCAGGTCATGATCCTGGGGTCCTGGGATCGAGCCCCATGTCGGGCTGTCTGCTCTGCAGGGAGCCTACTTCTTCTTCTCTCTCTCTCTGCCTGCCTCTCGCCTACTTGTGATCTCTGTCTGTCAAATAAATAAATAAAATCTTTAAAAAAAAAATACAGATTCTAGGAGTGCCTGGGTGGCTCAGTAGGTTGAGCCTTGCTTGTGTTCTCTCTCTCACTATCTCTCTCTCTCTCTCAAATAAATAAATAAAAATCTTTTTTTTAAGATTTTTTATTTGTTTATTTGACAGACAGAGATCACAAGTAGGCAGAGAGGCAGGCACAGAGAGAGAGAGGGAAGCAGGCTCCCTGCTGAGCAGAGAGCCCGATGTGGGGCTGGATCCCAGGACCCTGGGATCATGACCTGAGCCGAAGGCAGCGGCTTAACCCACTGAGCCACCCAGGTGCCCCAATAAAAATCTTTTAAAAAAGAAAATAAAATACAGATTCTAGGAGACTTATCTTCTAACATTCTTTTTTTTTTTTTTAAGATTTTATTTATTTATTTGTCAGACAAAGAAAGAGAGCATAAACAGGGGGAGTGGCAGGTAGAGGGAAAAGCAGGCTCCCCACCAAGCAGGGAGCCCAATGCAGGACTCAATCCCAGGACACTGAGATAATGACCTGAGCCAAGGCAGACACTTAACCAACTGAGTCACCCATGTGACCCCTAACGTTCTTATCTGATAGGTCTCTGGACTGGCACAAGAATTGGCCTTTCTTACAGTTCTAAGGTGATAATAACTCCTGTTGGTCTGAGCGAACCACACTGAGGAACACTGAGCTAAAAAACTTGACAGAAAAATATATAGCCTTTCTGAGTCATAAAACATTTATGAAAATTTAAATTATAATATAAGGCAGGGCAACTGGGTGGCTCAGCCTTACGTATCTACCTTCGGCTCAGGTCATGATCCCAGGGTCCTGGGATCCAGCCCCACATACGGCTCCCAAAGCAGGGAGCCTGCTTCTCCCTCTCCCACTGGCCCTGCTTGTGTTCCCTCTCTCGCCATCTCTCTCTCTCTGTCAAATAAATAAATAAATAAAATTTTTAAATGATAATATAAGGCAAAATGATAGTTATTTTATCATCAATCTAGTCTTTGTAGAATTGTTTGCTGAACTAGCTTCTATAACCATAAGCAAAATAAACTTTGAAAACTGTAATCCGGGACGCCTGGGTGGCTCAGTTGGTTGAGTGGCTGCCTTCAGTTCAGACCGTGATCCCAGCATTCTGGAATCAAGTCCCGCATCGGACTCCTTGCTCAGCGGGTAGCCTGCTTCTCCCTCTGCCTCTGCCTGCCACTCTGTCTGCCTGTGCTCACTCTCTCTGACGAATAAATAAATAAAATCTTAAAAAAAAAAAAGAAAAGAAAACTGTAATCCTAGGCTACCTGGATGACTCAACTGGTAGAGCACACAATTCCTGATCTCAGGATTGTGGGCTTGGCCCCACACTGTGGGAAGAGATTACTTAGAAAATAAAATCTTGAAAAAGAAAAAGAAAAAGGAGGGCGCCTGGGTGGCTCAGTGGGTTAAGCCGCTGCCTTCAGCTCAGGTCATGATCTCAGGGTCCTGGGATCGAGTCCCGCATCGGGCTCTCTGCTCAGCAGGGAGCCTGCTTCCCTCTCTCTCTTTCTCTGCCTGCTTCTCTATCTACTTGTGATTTCTCCCTGTCAAATAAATAAATAAAATCTTAAAAAAAAAAAAAAGAAAGAAAAAGAAAAAGGAAACTGTAATCCTTATTTAATGCCATTCAGTCCATGAGTCTTTCCGGTGAAGATTCTATCTGAGAAGTTTCTTCTGTGCTGAGGGTTACCAAGTCTGTGAGACAACCTGGACCCAGCTGAGGTCTTCATTAGATTAATGGGATCAGCCACACTGTCTCTGGGAAGGCAGCCCAAACCATCTCTGGTAGGGAATAGCCATCTTGTAGAGCCTCTTGTGGGCTTTCATGTATAATTTCTAACATTCAATCAAAAATTACTAAGTTTGGTGAGGCCTGGCTGGTTCAGTTGGTAGAGCATGTGACTCTTGATGTCAGGGTTGTGAGTTCAAGCCCCATGTTGAGCATAAAGCTAATCTCAAAAAAAAAAAAAGGTGGGGGACACCTGGATGGCTCAGTCGATTAAGTGTCTACCTTCAACTCAGGTCTTGATCCTGGGGTCCTGGGATTGGACTCCCTGCTCAGCAGGGGATCTGCTTCTCACTCTCCCTCTGACCTCTGTCCCCCCACACTGTCACTCTCACTCTCTTCCAAATGAATAAATTTTAAAAAATGTTTTTTAAATTACTAAGTATGTGAGAGACAGGAATGTAGGACTAATAATCCAATGAAAAAAATATACACTAGAAATAGGTCCGTAGATTATATAGACCTTGGAATTAAAAGACAAGGACTTACTGTATATATTTATTTACTTACTTTTTAAACCATGCAACTTTGGCTTTTATTATGCATGGGTTTTTTAAATTATTTCCTCAATCCCTCCATACACTGGCAAAAGTAAGTATACTGTTTAACTTATTGGAACTTCATTTTTAAAAAGATTTTTTTTTATTTATTTGACAGAGATCACAAGTAGGCAGAGAGGCAGGCAGAGAGAGAGGAGGAAGCAGGCTCCCCGCTGAGCAGAGAGCCCAATTCGGGGCTCGATCCCAGGACCCTGGGATCATGACTTGAGCTGAAGGCAGAGGCTTTAACCCACTGAGCCACCCAGGTGCCCCATAAGACAAGGACTTTTAAAGATTTTATTTATTTATTTGATAGAGACACATCAAAAGAGGGAACACAAGCAGGGGGAGTGGGAGAGAGAGAAGGAGGCTTCCTGACAAGCAGGGAGCCAGATGCAGGGCTCCATCCCAGGACCCGGGGACCATGACCAGAGCCAAAGGCAGATGCTTAACGACTGAGTTACCCATGGGCCCCAACAAGAACTTTTAAATAATTATTATTAATATGTTCAGAAAATAAGGGCACCTAGGTGGCTCAGTCATTTAAACATCTGACTCTTGAATTTGGTTCAGGTCATGATCTCAGGCTTGTTAGACTGAGCCCAAGTTGGGCTCCTCCATGGGTGTGGAGCCTGCTTAAGATTCTCGATTCTCTCTCTCCTTCTGCCCCTCCCTGCCCCTCTCTCTCTCTCTCTCTCTCTCTATATATATATATATATATATATCCCCCCCATTCAGAAAGTAGAGGAAAAGATGCACACATGGGGGCACCTGGGTGGCTCAGTGGGTTAAAGCCTCTGCCTTCAGCTTCAGGTGGTGATCTCAGGGTCCTGAGATCGAGCCCTGTGTCAGGCTCTCTGCTAGACAGGGAGCCTGCTTCCTCCTCTCTCTGCCTGCCTCTCTGCCTGCTTGTGATCTCTGTCTGTCAAATAAATAAATAAAATATTTTTAGATTTACAAAAGAGTTGTAAAGTTGTAACAGTAAAAAGAGTCCCTGAGGGCACCTGGGTGGCTCAGTGGGTTAAGCCTCTGCCTTCAGCTCGGGTCATAACCTCAGGGTCCTGGGATCAAGCCCCGAATTGGGCTCTCTGCTCAGCGGGGAGCTGCTTCCTCCTCTCTCACTGCCTGCCTCTCTGCCTACTTGTGATCTCTGTCAAATAAATAAATAAAATCTTTAAAAAAAAAAAAAAAAAGCGTCCCTGAAAAGCTTCACCCTGTTTCCTCTAAGGGGAGAATTTTTTTTTCTAGGATTTTATTTACTTATTTAAAGATAGATAGAGGGAGAGACAGAACCTACGTGAAAGGGTGAGGGAGAAGGGAGGAGCAGAGGGAGAGGGACAGGCAGACTCCCTGCTGAGCGTGGAGCCCCAGCTGGGGCTCAATCTCATGACTCTTGAGGTCATGACCCTTGAGCCGAAATCAAGAGTCTGATGCTCAACTGACTGAGCCACCCAGGTGCCCCTCAGGGAGTTTTTTTTGTTTTTTTTTTTTAAACAAGCATTGTATCCTTGGGCAAGTGGAACAATTCTAGGTTTTTATTTTTTCACATATAAAATAAAAAGATTGGACTATTCTCCCTAAGATCCCTTGAAGCTCCAACATTCTATGAGTCTAAACCTCATATATATTTTAAATCTTTTTTTTAAAGATTTTATTTATTTATTTGTCAGAGAGAGAGAGAGCACAAGCAGGCAGAGTGGCAGGCAGAGGCAGAGAGAGAAGCAGGCTCCCCGAAACTCTGGGATCATGACCCGAGCGGAAGGGAAAGGCTTAACCGTCTGAGCCACCCAGGCATCCCAGATATATTTTAAATCTTGCCTAGCCGTCCCCAAAAGATAATAAAGACTATGATAAACAGTTGACATGTACAAGCTATGACTATGTGCCTATCGACTTCTGTACACTGCCTGTCATTTAATCCTCACAGAGCTGCATTTACCAGGAACCTCGTAGGTTCTGTTATGCACTTGAGAAACCGACAGTAAGTCCTGTTGGGATGTCCTTTGGAGAAATAAAGAAACTGTTCTCACAGATGTTAAAAGTCCCTGTCTGCAAATCCTACGGCTCTCTGTGCAGCAGAAAAGAAACTATGTCAGGGACGCCTGGGTGGCTCAGTTGGTTGGACGACTGATTTCCGCTCAGGTCATGATCCCAGAGTCCCGGGATAGAGTCCCCGTCGGGCTCCCAGCTCCATGGGGAGTCTGCTTCTCCCTCTGACCTTCTCCTCGCTCATGCTCTCTCTCACTGCCTCTCTCTCAAATAAATAAATAAAATCTTAAAAAAAAAAAAAAAGAAAAAAAGAAACTGGGTAAGTGTGTAGAGATTACTTAGAAATAAAGAAGTGAAAAGAAGCTGGGTGAACTCAATTAACCCAACCTTATTTGCATTTGGGGAGCAAATGCTCCCCAGAGCATTTGCCTGGGGAGGTGGGAGTGGAGAGAGAAGAGGGAGGTAACAGGAGGAGGAATCGGAGTAGTCCTGGTGGAGGAGAAAGGGCCCTGGATTCGGAGTAGACATTCCCAATTTGAGCTTTGTGATTTCAGGCAATTCACTTAAATGCTCTAAATATCAGTTTCTACAGCCTCCAAATAGGAAAAAACCCATAATAGTAACTGCTATGGACTCAATGTTCATGTCCCCAGGCCAAATTCACGTGTCCAAACCTAATTTAATTCCCAGCAGGAGGATATTTGGAGGTAATTAAGGTTGGATGAGGTCATAAGGGTAGAGCCTCCCATGATGGGATTAAGGACCCTTTGAAAAGGAAAAACACAGGAGCTCTTTTGCCACCTGATCCTACAGCAAGAAGGCCCCCCTCTGCAAACTAGATAGAAGGATCTCACCAAGAACTGAATGAGTTGGCACCTTGATCTTGGACTTGCCAGCCCTCAGAACTGTGAAGGATCAGTTTCTGTATTTAAGCCACCAAGTCTATGATATTTTGCTATACATTCCAAGCTGACTGCATACAGGACATACTATGCATCTGGCTTGTTCTTCATTCCATAAATATCTTTTGCAGACCTCTCTGTGTTCCCAGGCGCCTGGGTGGCTCAGCCGGTTAAACATCTGCCTTGGGCTCAGGTCATGATCTCAGGGTCCTGAGATGGAGCCCTCTGGCAGGCTTTCTGCTCAGCAGGGGGTCTGCTTCTCCCTCTCTCTCTGTGTTCTCTCTCCTCTCAAATAAATAAATAAAACATTTTTAAAAAACTAAAACAAACAAAACCCAAAAAAAACCTCTGTGTCTAGCACTGTCCTAAACACTCTAGACACTCAGCTAACAAAACAAAGATCCTTTCTTTAGAAAATTTGTGGTCTAGGGGCACCTTGTTGGCTCAGTCAGTTAAACAAGCAGGCAGAGAAGCAGGCAGAGAGCAGGGGGGAGGGGGAGCAGGCTCCTTGCTGAGCAGAGAGCCTGATGCGGGGCTTGATCCCAGGATCCTGAGACCATGACCTGAGCTGAAGGCTGAGGCTTAACCTACTGAGCCATCCATGCGCCCCGTGATCCCCATTTTTAAAAATGCGGAATCTGGGGGCACCTGGGTGACTCAGTCAGTGAGTGTCCCACTCAGCCTCTGCTCAGGTCTTGATCTTAGGTTGGTGAGTTCAAGTCCCACACTGGGTTCCATGCAGGGCATGGAGCCTAGTTAAAAATAAATTAAAATAAAATAAAATAAAATGAGGAATCTGAAGGGAGCCTGAGTGTCTCCATCAGTTGAGCATCTGACTCTTGGTTTCAGCTCAGGTCATGGTCTCGGGGTCTTTGGGTCGAGCCCTGGGAGGGGCTCTGCCCTCAGTGGGGAGTCTGCTTGAGGTTTCTCCTTCTCCCTCTGCACTCAGCTGATCACTCATGCACGCTCTCTCTTTCTAAAATAAATAAATGAATATTTATTTGTTTGTTTATTTTTAAAAGATTGTATTTATTTATTAGACAGAGAGACACAGTGAGAGAGGCAACACAAGCAGGGGGAATAGGAGAGGGGAGAAGCAAGCTTCCCGCCGGGCAGGGAGCCCGATGAGGGGCTGGATCCCAGGACCCCGGGATTATGACCTGAGCCGAAGGCAGATGCTTAACGACTGAACACAGCAGAGCCCAATTCGGCTGAGGGCGTAGGGCTCCAGAGGCCCCACACTGTACCTCTATGCTATTCTAGTTTCTCCAATAACAGCCTCTTGTGGGAATCCAATAAGAGAAAGTGTGTGAAACTGCTTTATAAACATTGGAGCTGATGATGTTGGTTGGCCAAGGTCTGCAGAGACCACAACAGGCGGTGGGAGAGTGCCCTCCAGTCTCCCACCAGGTGTCACGAGGCCAGTGCCTCTTCCTCGGTCACCCTTTGCCCTGGGGTTCCCCTGGATGTCTCTGATGTGAGTGGTGGGGAAGCTGGGGGACAAGCAAAATGATGAATTCTGTTCCCTTTCCGGTGCTTCAGACGCCCCCGCAAAGACACAGCCCGGAACACTACCTCGTGTTTGGGAGTATTGTATTTGGGATCCTCATCTTGTAGGAAGGGAAGTCCCATTGGCAACCTGACTAAAGCTGATGAATCACACGCCGGGCCAGCCTCCTCCAGGCACCAGCATCCATAGCCCAGGGAGAGGCAGGAGAACGTGTCCCTCCCCGGCTGCCCGTGGGGGTGAGGGCTGGGGGCTGGGGGAGCTAGGACTTCCCTGTAGACGGCACAGGGCACAGACGTTCGCTGCTTGATGAAGGCACGCCACCGTCCCCCACCGACCCTCACACACACCCCCCCACGTGCGCAGAACAGGCTCCTGCCTCAGAGAGGGGCTTGTCAGACCTTACAAGAGGGCACGCCATACTTCTTGGCTGACTGAATGTGCCTAAGTGGAAGGATAAATAACAGATCACATTTGCAAAGCACATTACAGCTGACAAAGCGTTGTCACTTACATCAGGGCGAATGACAAGGTGGGTGTCAGAGTACCCTAATTATATTAATGAGAAGACTGAAGCTCAGAGAATTACTGTCAATTTTCAAGGTCTCACAGCTGATCAAGGGCATTTACTGAATGAATGAGTGAAGGAGGAAGGGAGGGAATGAATGAATGAATGAATGATTGAGTCAGAACCTGAAGGTCTTCCCTGAATCAGGTCTTCCCTGAATCCGGCACTGTTTCTACCATATGTCATACTATTGTCCTCAGCCAGAGTTCAACATTCTCCTCTGAGGTGTTGAAGTCGAAAGCATTGTGAGAACAAGACTGTACAGAAATGTCTCCTAGAGGGCTGATGTCACCTTCTCGGCTGATGGGTTTCTGTGGACAGTGGCCTGTCCTCCAATCCCACCAAGTCCTTGCTCTCACAGCCCTCCCAGACCACACCAGGCTGCTGGGTTGTAACATACCTCCTTACTGGCCCGTTCCCCTTCACCTGGGAGCACAGAGCTTTATTCACCCCTGTGGACTGGCACCTGGCATCAACCAGGAGATGAGTGAAAAAATGGATGAGATGTGCGGCAGATCTTCTTTCCCTATGTTCTTCAAAACAAGGAAACAGCCATAGCCTGACCCCCAGGATTCTTACCAGTGCTTTGGCAGCAAGGGAATGTGCAGGGCTAGTTCTGAAAATTCATAATTTCTCTCTCTCTCTCTTTCTCTCTCTCTCTCCCACTCCCTCTCCCCCTCCCTTAGAAAACCCTCTAATATTTAGAAAGCTAAATATCCACAGGGCAATTTCACCTCCCAGGGAGCAAAAGGGGACAAGCGCATCCCAGCTGCTCCAACCAGGACAGCCCCGAAGAGCTAGATTTTCTTTCTCCCTCAAAAGGGTCCAATAGCAGGCTTCCACCCACGTCTTGGCTCTCCCACACCCCCTTTTCCGCCTCCCTGCAGACAGCCGATGCCGCCACCCTCCCACCCAGCCCTCTGCTATCAGAGCTCTGAACACCCAAAAAGGAAAAACGATTGTGCTGAGTGAAGACAGAGCCGGGGAGGAAGGGAAGGGCTGTTTGCTGCCAGCTGACATTCTGCAGACTGGCTGCCTGTGTCTGTGCCAAGGGCGTGGTCACCAGCAAAATCTGAGAGAGATGGCAGGGAGAGAAAGAAAATGTCCTGATCACCACAGCACATCCTGAGTCGTATCTTCAAATCTTATCTCCAAATGGACTGAATTGGCCTTTGCAAGAGGGAGGACGAGATCAAAAGCCTAGAGATGACCGAGAACTACAGGAGGTCACAGGTTCATGCCACGAACATCTCCTGGGCACACTACGTGCTGAGCAACACATGCAGCACAAGGAAGGCAGATGTGACAGACAGCATACCTGCTCCTGGGAGACCTCACGTTGGAGTGGGAGCCACAGGCGAGTCAGCCGGTGGCCGTAGTGTAAGCAGTGGTCAGGGAAAGAGGAGCCCTGGACGCATGAAGAGGTCGGAGGAGGGACACCTCACCCAGATTCCAGAGTGAAGGGGAGGCAGAGAGTCTGCCTGGAGAAGGTGACATTCAACACGCTGAGTCGTGAAGAGGAGGAGGAATGAGATCAGTGAAAACGGGAAGAGAGGCATTCCGAGGCAGCAGGAATAGGCACCATGATTTGGTGAAGGGCGAGGAAGAGGAGTGGTCAGAGGATGAGAGCTCTGGTCACACATGCGAAGGAGTTGGGATGTTATTTTAAAGACAGCTGGGCTTTAGGGGCACGTGGGTGGCTCAGTGAGAAGAACGTGAGACTCTTCATCTCAGGGTCATGAGTTCTAGCCCCACATTGGGGGTAGAGATTACTTAATTTAAAATTTTTTTAATAATTAAAATTTTTTTAAAAATTAGAGGCAGTTGGGCTTTCATCATAAGGCTTTAGGAAGTGGTGACTGATCAGATTGGAATTTTGGGAAAATGAGTCTGGCAACCAAGTGGGGATTCCTGAGGGTACAAGATGGGAGAGTGAGAGATCACTGAGGAGGGTACAGTGGTAACCCAGGGACAAATGGTGATCTGATCTTAGGGCCATTCCTGTGAGAAGTAGAGGAAGACGCAGATCCAGAAGCATGTGGGAAGTAGAGTTATTGGACAGTGTGACCTGCGTGGAGGGACAAAGTGGAGAACAGGGAGAAGAGGATGACACCCAGGTTCTGACTTGGGTGTTGAGTGGGTCAGATGAATGGGGATGGGGAATCTGGGACGCAGAGCAAGTTTAGAGAGGAGGTAGATGAGTTCAGCATGGGGGCTCTCAAGTGGAAGGCAGCCGCCAACATCTGGGGAAAGATATTCTGCAGTGCAGTAGAGGTAAGGGATGGGACTCAAGAAGGGGTCTGGACTACAGTTAAACACTTGGGAGCCAGCAAAGCTGCTGTGATTAAAACCATGGGTGTGGATGAGGCTCACAGACAACACGCATGTCCGAGAATGCGTAGACGCCATCTTCCTACCCACAGGTATAATGGGTTGAGATACCCCAAGTCTGATGCTTGGGTCAGCACGGATGCTCGATAAATTGTAGTTGAATGAACAGTAGATCCAAGAAGAGTCACGGATAATTGTTTAGCCTAATGTTTTGCTCCCAAACATGATCAGCAACATTCCCCTCTTTCTTTCAAAACTTTCTGTCCTATTGTCTCTTGTTCCTGCTCCTTGGGAAGACCTTCGAAGCCCTGCGTCGAATCCCTCCTACCAACCTTCCAGCCTTTGCAGTCCTGAGTCCTGATTGCCTTGTTCACTGTACTCACCAACTGCTCTTCCTCTCTCCCTGCCTCCTACACTCTCCCTTGTCTGATATTTTTAAACTGTTTTATTTTCAGATGGTATTCGTCACTGCCATCAGCTGCCTATTTGAGGTATTTTCATCAAATATTGTATTTGTGTAGTTAAACCATAACTTTCTGTAGAGGAAAGCAATGGCACAAAAAAATAATCCAAAAATGATCAATTTAAGTGACTTCCGATTGGGAAACAACTTTGGTCCTTGCGTCTGAATATAGGTGTGTTAGATAACCCAAAAATCAAATTCAAGCAAAAATGACTGTCTTAGGGGAACTGATGCAAGAGGAACTTGCCTGAAAATTGTCTCATTTTTCCAATCTTAGGACTTCAACAAAGCGCACAGCCTTCTATGCATCCATCTTTCTATCCACTCCTTTGTTTCAACTATCCATCTCCCAATTATTCCATTCACCCACCCATTCATCTATCTATCCCTCAACACCTATCTTTCTTTCTTTCTTACTATCGAAAAACATCTTTTTTTTTTTTAAGATTTTGTTTATTTATTTGACAGACAGAGATCACAAGTAGGCAGAGAGAGAGGAAGGGAAGTAGACTCCCTGCCGAGCAGAGAGCCTAATGCGGGGCTCGATCCCAGGACCCTGAGACCATGACCTGAGCCGAAGGCAGAGGCTTTAACCCACTGAGCCACCCAGGCGCCCCTAAAAACATCTTTTGAATGCCTGCTACTACACTAGACACTGAGGGATATGAAATAAATAAGATGTGGAATCAAGAATCTTCAAGTCTAAATGAGAAGACAGAGCCAAAGTAAAAATGACTACCCTGTAAGTGCTTTATAAGAAGACTTAGAAGAGGGGTGCCTGGGTAGCTCAGTGGGTTAAAGCCTCTGCCTTTGGCTCAGGTCATGGTCCCAAGGTCCTGGGATCGAGCCCCACATCAGGCTCTCTGCTCAGTGGGGAGCCTACTTCCCCCTCTCTCTCTGCCTGCCTCTCTGCCTACTTGTGATCTCTGTCTGTCAAGTAAATAAATAAAATCTTAAAAAAAGAAGAAGAAGAAGAAGAAGAAGACTTAGAAGAGTGGACATAACTATTTCCAGGGGAATCAGGGAAGGTTTCATAAGGAAGGGTCTTGGAAGAGAAGAGAAATTTGAAGGTGGGCAATCTTTTTTTTTTTTTTTAAAGATTTTATTTATTTATTTGACAGACAGAGATCACAAGTAGGCAGAGAGGCAGGCAGAGAGAGAGAGGAGGAAGCAGGCTCCCTGCTGAGCAGAGAGCCCGATGTGGGACTCGATCCCAGGACCCTGAGATCATGACCTGAGCTGAAGGCAGCGGCTTAACCCACTGAGCCACCCAGGCGCCCCGAAGGTGGGCAATCTTAACTCCCACAGAAACACAGGGCAGAGAAGCAGGATTTATACCCCCCACCCCCACCAAGGTTATAGACTACTCCTAGGCATGGGGAATCTATCCATGACCCAGACTTCAAACCACCTCACCTCTCCTGGCCTGTGTCTTCAATAGATGAAAAAGATTGGGGGCGCCTGGGTGGCTCAAAGGGTTAAAACCTCTGCCTTCGGCTCAGGTCATGATTCCAGGGACCTGGGATCGAGCCCCACATCGGCATCTCTGTTCAGCAGGGAGCCTGCTTCCTCCTCTCTCTCTGCCTGCCTCTCTGCCTACTTGTGATCTCTGTCTGTCAAATAAATAAATAAAATCTTTAAAAAAAAATAAAAATTAAATTAAAAAAAAGATGAAAAAGATTGTATCAGTGGTTTTTTGACTGTGTTCCAACCCAAAAATGGGCAACCAACTGCCCCAGTGTGCCAATGTTTGAGGGATTTCTCAGGACACAGGACTTTCTAAAGTCAGATATCATAAGGAGGTCATAGAGGCAGTGAGAAATAGGGGGCAGGTCTCAGGAAGAAGGACAGTCGGGGGGCTCAGAGCCCCATTTACACTTTAACTGGATCAGTCATGATGTGTTCTACATACTGAGCTTCTATGTTAGATTTTCTTTGCTCACAGCTTTAAAAATCTTTTTAAAAGTCTGAAAACCACGGAACTAAAGGATCTCTAATGTCTCTGCAGTCTTTTAAAATTAAAATTATATATTTGCGTGGACCTGGTTGTGTTGTTGTTGTTGTTTAACTCTCTCTCCTTACCATCATTCTGACTTGGACATTTTCCCTTTGTCTCGTGAGATGGAGCAGGGACCACGAGACAGAAATAAGTATTATGGCTCAAAAGCCTTCCTTCCTTTAGGACTTTTAGAAGCTCTAAAATAAATGAGAAAATACTAAACTTAATTAAACATGGTTGGGTTTTTAAACCCAAAGCTTCCCAGACCAACCTGCAAGAAGGCATCCTTGCCTTTATAACTTTCTCCCTCTCAACTTCTATGCCACTCATTCTGAAATTATCAAATTTCAGATTTTCAGGGGGCAAATTCAGGAGTGAGGGGAGAGTAACAATATCTCACCCTAAAGAACCCTCTTTTGTTTTAGGGTGAAGCAGAGAGCTGAGAGGGGACCAGAAGAAGCCACTGGAAACCACCCAGCTCCCCCTCCCATCCCAGATCCTTCTGGCACCTCTAATTGAGGCCTGTCACAGGGAGAGAAGCCAGCTGCAAATTGCATTCATCAACGAATTACAGCAATTATAGCCCCAACCCCTTCCTAATGGGGGTGACACGTCCAGCCAGGCAATCCCTTGCCCTGATTCTGAGATCCCAAATGCTTTGGGGGTGCCAAGGTCAAGTTCCCCAGTCCAGACCCCTGACCTTTGTCCTGTTCCCACACCCCACCTTCAGACAATATGCTGGAGGATGGGGGCTCCCCCAAACTTCTCCAGGATCACTGAAGTCCACCCAGCGATCTAGGCCTCGTTCCTGTTGCTGATCTTTAAGCTGAGTTCCCTCCAGATTTGATTCTTGGGAGAACGGATCTACTGGCATTTCAGGGGCATGTTAACAATGACCTCCTGCTTGGCATTTGAGCCAGCTCTGTTCCTCCATTCCTCGTGCCCACCCTGACCACACAGGGCCAAGGCTAGGGTGAGGTTCAGATGAAACCTGTGGAGGTGTAGTGGAAGTGTCACCTCCCAAAGGAGAAGTATGTGGCCACCCACACCTGTCCACAGCTGCTTCCTCACTCCCCTCCCTGGAGCCAGCAGCTCTGGTTTCAACAGTGTGAGGGTGCGTGTGTGTGTGTGTGTCTGTGTGTGTGTGTGTGACATACCACAGGAGGATGGAAGGACCTAACACTAGACCCTCTCTTTGTCCTTTTGGGTGTAAAATTGCAACCAAATGTCCTGAAAGAATGTTCTTTTTCTCTCTCTTGCTTTTTGCCTCAGAATGCTGGCACCTCTACAAACCAGGAGAAAAAATAAGTTTCAGAGATCAGACTATCCATCTCCCAACACTTAGGCAGACACAATCACTCTTCCTCTCTAACAGCCCCTGTTTGACTTTGGGAGGGAACAGAGAAAGGAGGCTTCTTTTCTCCCTGAAGTTTCTAAGGAAGCCAACCCAGACCCCACCCTTCCC
Source organism: Mustela putorius furo (assembly GCF_011764305.1). Classification (NCBI taxonomy): domain Eukaryota; kingdom Metazoa; phylum Chordata; class Mammalia; order Carnivora; family Mustelidae; genus Mustela; species Mustela putorius. The sequence goes on along the minus strand of NW_025421399.1, from coordinate 1,973,053 downwards.
TTCCAGAGAACGTATCCTGTGCTGTCTAAGGAGGAGTCAAGCCTGGAGAAGAATTCTCCTGAACTGTCCTTTCTGTAGGAAAGGTGAGGAGGGGCACACCCAGGAAAGGGAGGACCCAGGAGAAGGGGTGTGTTTCAGATTTCCCCGGCACACCAAAGCTTTCTGCCTAGGGGAGAGCGGCAGGGCTCCCCTGACCCAGTGGCAAGGGAAGAAGTCCACAGGGATGACTCAGGAGCCCCAGCTTCCTGAAGGCTCTTGAAGAAACTCAGCATTCCATTTTGAGTTTCAGATAAATCTCCAGAAGAGAGAGGGCAGCATCTGAGGGGGGGGGGGACCAAGGGCGGGTAGTAGGAGCTGGGGACAAGGCGGGATGAGGGCAGATAAAGGCTGAGGCTGAGGCAGAGAGTGAGAGTAGAAGGAGGACTGGATTGCCAAACAAAGACAGCTGTCAGGACTCTGGCCCTGCCCAGGGCGACAGGGCCACTTGCTCTTCTCTTCTGGGGCTCCGCCCTGAACGGATGCCCCTGACACCCCATCCAGACCCTCTCCACTGGCTGGGAGTGTTGGCTCCAATGACTCTTGACTGCTCCTTCTCTGAGGACTTGAGTGACTAGCAGTCAGTTTGCTGACTGAGGGGTATGAAAGGCCAGGCTCTCTGCCTCTGGGGGATATTTTCCAGGAGCAATTCTCCAACCGGATCTTCCCCACAGGACCAAACCAACATTAGACTCCAAATGTGAGAGCACATCCTTGTTTAGCTCCTTCCCTGCCCACTCCCTTTCTTTCTTCTGAAGATGTGCCCTCAATAAACCATGTGCTCCCTGAATCCCTGTCTCAGGCTCTGCATCCGGGAAACCCAGACACCTTCTCTGTGTATGAATTGAACCTTAGCTCCAGTGCCTAGGACAGTATGGCCGTACACAATAAGGCTAAATATTATATTACATGTGCTTGATTTTTTTTTTATTTATTTATTTGACAGAGAGAGATTACAAGTAGGCAGAGAGGCAGGCAGAGAGAGAGAGGAGGAAGCAGGCTCCCTGCTGAGCAGAGAGCCCGATGCGGGACTCGATCCCAGGACCCTGAGATCATGACCTGAGCCGAAGGCAGCGGCTTAACCCACTGAGCCACCCAGGCGCCCTACATGTGCTTGATTGAAAGGAGGGATTGATTGGCTTAATGCTCAGAATGGGAGATAAGTGGGTGGGGTTTTTATTGTATAACTGCCTCTCCCCCACTTACACACACACACACACACACACACACAAGAGTCACACACAAGGTGTTAACCTTATCCCCTTGGCTCATCCCAGTACATCCTGTCTGCATCTAGGCCACCTGCTTATGTACATGCAAACCCAGGGGCAGATAATCCAGTTTGTGGATTATCCAGACCCCCGGCTGGCTGGCATCTTCCCATCATCTACCCTGTTCCAGGACCTTTGCACGGGGAGGGGAGGCTGAGGGAGCTGGTAGGGTTGGGCAGAGGAAGGCAGCAGGGGAGGGCAAGAGAGTGATGCAAACTCCGTCAGTCAACTCTCCTGCTACTGTCACAGCCATCCGGTGAAAGATCAGAAACCACCGGATAAAATCACCTCCGGATTTTTGTGTGGATTCCAGGTATCGGGGCTCCTCATGAAAGAGATGTTAAAAGACCTGTTTTAGAGAGTGAAAAACACCCTGAATGAAGCTAGGAATATTGTTTGCTAGACAACCAGGCTGGGATCCCTGGGAATCATAGTTTGATAAGATGTTTTTTTGTTTGTTTGTTTGTTTGTTTTTTAAAGATTTTATTTATTTATTTGACAGACAGAGATCACAAGTAGGCAGAGAGGCAGGCAGAGAGAGAGGAGGAAGCAGGCTCCCTGCTGAGCAGAGAGCCCGATGCGGGACTCAATCCCAGGACCCTGAGATAATGACCCAAGCCGAAGGCAGCAGCTTAACCCACTGAGCCACCCAGGCGCCCCTGATAAGATGTTTTAAGATAATTCAAGATACACCAAGACTTTACCTATTCTGAAAGCTTTCCAGGAAGGAGAGTACGCAGATTTTTCAGTTCTCCCCATCAAGAAGGACTTCCTAGAGTCTACCCTCCTGCCAGACTGCTGCAATTTGGTCTGTTTCTCTTCTGATTTCAGAAGAAAGGAAGAACTATGGGTCTCCCATTTGTTTCCCCATGATGCTCCTTCTCCCAAAGATCTGGACCTGCCTTGTCAGTAGAAGCAGAACGTGGGGGCACCTGGGTGGATCAGTCGGTTAATCATCTGCCTTCAGCTCAGGTCATGATCCCAGGGTCCTGAGATAGAGCCCCACATTAGGCTCCCTGCTTCTCCCTCTCCCTCTGCCTGCTGCTCTCCCTGCTTGTACTCTCTCTTTGTGTCAAATACATTGAATAAAATCTTAAAAAAAAAAAAAAAAGAAAAGAAAAGGAGAAGAAGAAGTAGAATGTGAACCACATCTCTAATTATAGAATTTCTGGTAGCCATTTTTTTTTAAATTTTATTTATTTGACAGAGAGAAAGGGAACACAAGCAGGGGGAGTGGGAGAGGGAGAAGCAGGCTTCTCCCCGAGCAGGGTGAGAGCTGTGGCTCTCACCCCTCTTAATGAGGGGTGCCTGGGAGGCCCAGGTGGTTGAGCATCTGACTCTTGATCTCAGCTCCAGTCTTGATCTTGGGGTTGTGAGTTCAAGACCCTCATAGGGCTCTATACTGAGCATGGAGCCTACTTAAAAAATAAAAATAAAAACTAGGGGCGCCTGGGTGGCTCAGTCAGTTAAGCATCTGCCTTTAGCTCAGGTCGTGATCTCAGGGTGCGGGGATCAAGTCCCCATGTAGTTTGGGCTCTGCACTTAGCGGGAAGTCTACTTCTTCCTCTCCCTCTGCCCCTTCCCTTGCTCATGTTTACTCACTCTCTCAAATAAATAACAACTTTTTAAAAATAAAATAAATAATTAAAAATATATTAATGAGATAGTTTACATTCTTTTCTCTTTCTAAGTCTTCAACATCTGCTGTATTTCACACTTACAACATACCTGAGTTCTGTTCAGCCACACTTACAACATACCTGAGTTCTGTTCTCACCGCGTGTGGCTGGTGGCTGTCATATTGGACAGCATGGGTCTAGAGTTCCCTGGCGGTCCCTTCCCTGACACCAGCCCCACATTCAGCTCTTCTGGGGGGCAGAAAATGGTTATCTAGCTTGACTATCCTGGGGTGACCTTGGGAGGAGCTGGGGTAGGGGAGTGGTAAACAGACTCTAGGGAGAGTCCTAAGTCAGGTAATTAATTACTGGGAAGGGAGGAAACGAAACTATGTCTATTAAACCTCACGCTCAGTTCTTTTTTCCTGAGGAGTAGGGAGAGCCAAGAAAATGCTCTGAAGCCTGTGGTCCTCCAAGTCCCTTGTTTGTTTGTTTGTTTGTTTTTCCCAAGTCCTTTGTTAATCAGAATATTTAACTTGGGTTCCAAATCTGCCTCACCTCCTCCAGGAGGCCTTCCCAGATAAACTCTCCAACCTTGCCTGATAGCTTCTTTTCTGGTTGCTGTCGCTATTCAGACCAAAAACACTTCTTCACTGAGGTAATACCCCAGCCCTCCAACCCTTGTGTGGATACCCCACATTCCACAGATCCAAGATGAGCTCCTACTTGGCACCCACCACTGTCCTAGGGATACAGTGTTGAACAAAAAGAATGAGGGCTGTCCTCCCAGAACAGATAACTTGGGGATGAAGGCAGACAGCAAACAAACTTAAAAGCAAAACAAACAAGGCAATCTCAGAGGGCCATAAAATGAAGGCAGAAAGATCATGAAGGAGTTCCCCACGCCCACCTTGTACTGAGGACCATAGAAAGTGAACCAGAGAAGATCTAATATTGTCTACTCACCCCCCTCACTTTACAGATGGGTAAACTGAGGCTGATTGTGGGGTTGTTTCTGAGGTGCTGCCTGGTCAGACCGGTGGCTCTGTCCCTCCCCTGTTAGCCTGGGAGAGTTCCAGAAAGTGAGTAAGCAGTTCTGCCTTCTCACTCCCTAAGGATAAGAGTCAGCATCTGGAATGGAAGGCAATGGATAATCTTGCAAAAACAAACACAGTTGAAAGCATAAAACCTCACTCTCAGCAATCTTTAAAACCCAGCTGTCATCCCAGCACAACTCCACCAAACTACTCACCAGATTTCATAAGGAGGGGGTAGGAGGTTGGAGAGATAAGCCCTCCTGCCTTCCCCACCCCATTCTGCAGGGGCAGGGACCCAAGATTAGCACAGGGGCCTGAATGAACAGAGAGGCATGTTACCGCACACAGCCCAGAGTGGCCGAGGTATCTAAGACTTCAGGACTTGCTCCCCATCTCCTGTTCCAGGAGTCCATGCTCCAGAACAGCTGGAGGGGGAGGGGGACCTCGCTAGAAGAGTGAGGGGCACCCTGGGGAAAGTCCAGAGTCTCAGTTGCCCTTCCTCAGACTGAAGAGGTCCTCTCCATGTTCCTTTTGGAACATGCATTCTGTGTCTCAGCCTGGCTCCCTCCCTGAGTTGCTGGGATTTATTTCCGGAGATGTTTCGCCCACTCTGCCTGACGTCTGTGAGAAGCTGGGTGCTTAGGGAGTCCTCACCATCTGCCCACGTCCACCGTCAGCCAGGCAGCCCCCAAGCAGTTCAATTCCCAGACCAGGAAAGTCAGCCCAAGCTCCTTCCCATGCTCGCAAATCTTCTGCCAAGTGGCTGGAGATTTTCTTACCTCCCCCAAAGCAAGGGCACTATATAATGTCTGTTGCCCCCACACACACTTCTCATCTTGCTGAGGACTTGAAATCTGGGGATGGAGGAAGAAGAGGCTGGATTAGAGTTCTTTCCCTGCAAACGCTCTCTGCACATACATTTTCGCAATGTCTATAAAAATTTGAAATACATATACCCTTTGACACAATGATTGCATGACATATATGCAAGGAGGTCCATCTCCGTGGACACGCTACGGATTTAATAGGGGATTTAAATAAGAAATGATGGCATAGGAGCACCTGGGTGGCTCAGTCGTTAAGCGTCTTCCTTAGGCTCAGGTCATGATCCCCAGGGTCCTGGGATCAAGCCACGCATAGGGCTCCGTGCTCAGCAGAGAGCCTGCTTCTCCCTCTCTCACTCCCCCTGCTTGTGTTCCTTCTCTCGCTGTCTCTCTGTCAAATAAGTAAATAAAATTTTTAAAAAAAAAAAAAAAGGAAAAGAAATAATGGCATATTCAGACAGTGAACAGTGCAATCTCACATGGTCATCAAAAAGAAAGGGGAAAACCCCAATGTCCCAATGTTGAATAATGCCCAAAATATAAATGAGAAAAGCAAAAACCTCCTGTAATTCCCTGTATGTTGGATATGAAGGAAAGAGGGAAAAAAATCAGAAAGATTATATATAAAAACCTGCCCCTAATATTTAGCTAGCTCTGAAATTTAGATTATGGGGTTCTCCATTTTCTAAGTTCCTTTACAGAAAGATCTGTTACTTTTGTAAGCAAGTGGGGTGGGGGAGACTGAAAAAAACAATATTATATTTTTATATAAAAATTTATATATATATATATATATATATATATATATATATATATTTTTTTTTTTTTTTTTTTAAGGAAGGAAGAACAAATCCTTTCCTCTGGTTTAGCCAGGGGAGGAGGTCCCATGACACCCACCCACAGACTCCCCAGCCGATGGCCTTGGAAGTGACGTGTGGCTACAGTCCGCCCTCCCTTTACATCCTAGTGCTGGCTTGGGCCTCCGTTACTGCCTTCACTCACTCCGCTCCCACTGGCTCCATTCACAAAAGGCCTGTTTTGGAGAACACACTGTCTCTTGCACCCCCCCCCCCCGCCTCAGTGGAAGTCTGTGCTTCCCAGGCCCCCGTGGAGGAATCCATCTCAAGCAAGACTTGGGATGACATGTGGTCAGTGGGGAAGCAGGGTGGGGACTTCTGGCCAGATTTGAGGCCAGAGTTCTGGACTTCAGAGATAAAGTCCTGACTCCTCAGGAAGGGGAGAAGGGGAGTGGAAAGCTGGCCTTTGAAGTAATCAGGGAGGGGATGCAGGGAGGGTGGGAGGGAGGGAAGGGGAGGGGGGAGCTCTGAGTTCCTAGACTTGCTGCCCATCTCCTATCTCTCTGGCCCTGGGAGTACAAAAAGCCAGCCTGGGAGGAAGGATCTGTATGTGCCACTAAGTAGCTATGAGCTCTTGAGCAAGTTGCTGCCTCCTCTGGGCCTTGAGACTTTTTTCCTTCCTCTTTGTTCTCTCTCTTCCTGGAACACATGCAGCACAGGACTGGAGAGGGGCAGAGGAGGTGAGGCTCCACTGCCATCCTTGCTGGGGGTTGGGCAAGGCACCTGGGGCAAGTGCAGTCCACCTGGATTTTACCATCCAGCTTGTGCAAGGAGAGGAGGTGACTGGTGGGGGAAGGGCAGCTCAGGGGGAGCCCAAATTCTGGGCCCATTGGTATCCTTCCACTCTACCACAGCCCCTATCTACCACTCCTGGCACCCCGAGACCCTCTGCTCTCAGGATCTCCTCAAGATCCATCTCAGGGCCTCAAAGAAGTTCTACTTGCGGGGCGCCTGGGTGGCTCAGTGGGTTAAAGCCTCTGCCTTGGGCTCAGGTCATGATCTCAGGGTCCTGGGATCAAGCCCCACATCGCATCGGGCTCTCTGCCCAGCCGGGAGCCTCCTTCCCCCCTCTCTCTCCCTGCCTCTCTTCCTACTTGTGATCTCCGTCAAATAAATGAATAAAAATCTTTATTTAAAAAAAAAAAAAGAAGAAGAAGTTCTACTTCATGAAGAAGCTGGGACAAGAAAACTACAGCCCATCTCCAACCCTGATCCCACCCCCATTCCAAGCCTGTGGTCCAGAGCTCAGCATGCAGAATCCCTGGGGCAGGGGCGCCCAGGGACTCAGGTGGTTAAGTGTCAGAATCTTGGTTTTGGCTCAGGTCATGATCTTAGGGTCGTGGGATCGAGCCCTGCCTGGGGCTCCATGCTCAGGGGGAAGTTGGCTTGAAAGATCCTCTCCCTCTGCCCCTCCCCACCCAAATAAATAAATAAATCTCTTAAAAAAAAAAAAAAAAGAAAGAAGAAAGAAAGAAAAAAGGGGCGCCTGGGTGGCTTGGTGGGTTAAAGCCTCTGCCCTCGGCTCGGGTCATGATCCCGGGGTCCTGGGATCAAGCCCCACATTGGGCTCTCTGCTTGTCGGGGAGCTCGCTTCTTCCCCTCTCTCTCTCTCTCTCTCTGCCTGCCTCTCTGCCTACTTGTGATCTCTGTCTGTCAAATAAATAAATAAAATATTAAAAAAAAAAAAAAAAAGAATCCCTGAGACAGGAGGATTATTCCAAAGCTCCTGATCCCCACCCAACCAGAAGGGAGCTTTCTTACCAGAATCTTCCACTGCTCCCCTCTCCCCACAACCCCTTCAATGCAGCTGGCTTCTCCATCTCACTCTCTTGCTGCCAATACGGCTTCCTCCACCCTCACCAGGCCAGAAGGATGTGGGGAAGAGCTGGGACCCTGGCAATCTCCTGCAGACATGGTCCCTGCCCAGGGCTGGAGTCCGGGGGAGCAGAAGATGCTTCTAACCAGAGAGGGAGGCCAGGTGTTTGGCAGGGCCAGAACCAGGAACTGGGCCCCTGGAGGCCCCTCTGCAGGGGTGTAGGAGGGTGCTCTTCTTCCAGATCTGGAGACCCCAGTCCCCCAGGTGACCAGAAATGGAGAAAACATGTCCTTGGAGATTCTGAGATAAAAGGACATTATTGTGGTGGAATGAGGAGGAAAGAGCTCCCAGCAGGACAGAGGACCTTCTAGCCAAGTCTTCCCCAGCCTGTTCCTGGGCAGAAGAGGACTCTGCCCTGAGGACTGAGAGAGATGAGTCACAGGCGTGTGTAGAGGGGAGCCAGGTAGCACGTGTCTCCAGCAGAACCAGCCCAGCAGCTCTGTTAAGCAGGCCCCTCGCTGACGCACACCTGGGCACCCTTCTGGATCCATGCATACCCACTCGTATCCTGCCAGCCAGGAAGGGGAACAAATCTGAACCAGCCCAGACTCCACAGCAAAACTCAGCTTCTGCTGGTCCAGGCTAGGAAGGAGCAAGTTCCTTAGGAAGTCCCCCCGGACAGGCCAGTCAGCACCTTCTCTCCCTCCCCAGCTCCTTTATTTGATTCTGGAGTGGGGACTCTGAACCTGCTCTGGATCCCACTTTTGCACGAAGGGTAGGGGTGGGACCAGGGGGCTGAGGGCTGGAAAGAATTGTGCGTCTTTAACCCTCTACTCCCACCCAGGCTAGGAGGATCTGATTGTTGGTCATCTCTGACTCAGTGGGCCCTGGGTGTTGGTGGAGGGGGCAGACTTGAAAATCTGGGCAGAGGCCCTCTGGACCTAACAACAATATTTATTCGCTTTTTAAGATTTTATTTATTTTAGAGAGAGCATGAGCAGGGGGAGGGGCAGAGGAAGAGGAAGAGGCAGACTCCCTGCTGATCGGGGAGCCTCCCCACAGAGCTGGATCCCAGGACCCTGAGATCCTGACCTGAGCCACCAACTGAGCCACCCAGGCACCCCTAGCATTTTCTTTTCCTTTTCTTTTTGTTAAGATTTTACTTATTTATTTGACAGAGATCACAAGTAGGCAGAGGAGCAGACAGAGAGAAAGGGGGGCACGGGAAGTAGGCTCCCGGCTGAGCAGACAGCCTATGGGGCTCTATCCTAGGACCCTGAGATCATGACCTGAGCAGAAGGCAGAGGCTTTAACCCACTGACCCACCCAGGCACCGTAGCATTTTATTCTTATCCTCGCTATGGGTGACCTACACCTTCCCCCTCCTCCCCTAGAGGGGGAGTAGATGTCCAGCAGTCCACACTCCCACCAGGCACAAACCCAGACTACCACAACAGCCCCTCTCCTGGGAACAGCCACCATTCCTAGAGCGGGGCAACTCACAGCTTAGTCACCAGGGCAGGGCTGGCTCAATCCAGCCCAGACCTCCCCAGCAAGAGCCCCTGCTGCCGCCAGGGAGCTGCAGTCAGCAGGATTGAGCACACGGAGCTGGCTGAAAGCCAGGAAGGAATTACTTTCCATTCTCACAGGATCCCCCAAGGTGGAAAAAAAAAAAAAAAAGGATCAGCCTGAGTGCTGAGGAGTGGGGGAGGATGAAAACAGAATGGCTCCTTGAGGACTTCTGTATAGAGACTTAGGAAAGTCCTCTCAAGGACCAGCCCTATGAGGGGCAACGTAAGAGCCAGGAGATGAGGGGAGAGGCGGGAAGCAGGGGAAAGGGACACCCCAAAAAACGGCAGAAATCAGGGAATAGCTTGGGAGAGGGCAATTTCAACTCCATCTGTAATTTCCACCAGCCATCCCAAAAAGAGTGTTTCCCTTGCAAATTCAGCTTTGAGATAAACACCCTCCTCCTCATTCCTGCCACCCGTATAAAAATCTGGGGCTACTCCTGGGGCTGGGTAAGAAAATACCAGACCAAGGTCAGAGCTACAGTATCATCAGTCTTTAATAACTTATAGGCAAATGCTAAAAAATAGTTAATAATAATACAGAGGGCACACATGGCTTATAAAAACAGTTGTGGATCTACAAACGTGGGGTAGGGTTCTTGGCACTTTCACACAGACACAAAAATAAAGACTATTGTGACTAGCATCCTTAGAAAAGCAGCCTTAGGGGACACCCCATTTGGGGGGGTGGAGGTGGGGAGACAGTTCTCGTTCATTCCAAATGCATTCTCCAAACAACCTTCTTTTGCCCCCAAAACACATCTCATCAACAAGCCAGAGAAGAAAAAGAAGAAACAGGGTCGAGGTAGAGTCACAGCTTACATTTAAGCCTCCCCAGTCCTGCAGCCTCCATTTCTCCAGAGAGGAGGATAAGGGAGGGAGAGGAGAAGTCATCCCATCTCCCCTCCCGTGCGGTCCCCAGTGCTGCACCAGAACAGGACCCCCAGTGTGCTCCTCAGTCCTTCATTGAGGCGGACGGGTCCTGCACCCCAGAGCTGAGTGAGGGGCCAGAGGCTCCAGATGGCTCTCCGGGTGTGCAGACCCCTACTGGTGAGGAGGGGACAGCCTCGGGTCACCGTCTCTTCTTGCCTACCCGGGCTGCCTTCTTCCTCTTGAGGATCATCTCGTACAGGCGCTCCAGGCCTGGCTGCAAGCCCAGCCCATCCACAGCACTGCAGCCCTGCACATGGGTGAGTGTGGCCGCTGCAAGCTCTCGGACGGCCAGCCTCTTCTCAACCTCTGCGGCGCTCAGTGCCCCAGGCTGATCCTGCTTATTGGCCAGCACCAGCACAGGCACACCCTGGTTGTCCGAAGACCGACTGATTCGGTGGAGCTCCACCTTGGCCTCCTCCAGGCGCTCAGCCTCGGCAGCATCCACCACAAACACCAATCCGTCTGTCCGCCGTGTGTAGGAGCGCCACAGGGGTCGCAGCTTCTCTTGGCCCCCCACATCCCACACTTGGAAGGTGATGCCACGGGACCCTCCCAGGGGCACCCGGATCTTCTCTGTGTTGAAGCCTTTGGTGGGGACGCTCTGGACAAACTCCTTGAACTTGAGCCGGTAGAGGAGTGAGGTCTTTCCAGCAGAGTCCAGTCCAATGACCACAACATGCAAGGCCTGGAAGTGGGGCAAGAAAGAGGCGGCAGTGGGCGCCATCTCAGTCAAGTGGTTCCCCATGGTGAGCTCCAGCTAAGGTGCAGGTCTTGAGGCACACAGTAGAGGCAGGGAGGTGGCCGTGAACGGCAGGCTCTTGGGACAGGTGCTGGGTTATCTGGACAGGGAAAAGTCACGAGAGAAAAAAAAGGAGACGCTTTAACAATAAACATGAAATGTGCAACTTCTAGATCCTTTCCTCAATCAGTCGCCCATCCTTCCTTTTTAAAATTCCGGCTTTTGTTTCGTTTTTTAAACAGCTCCATGTGTAAAAGAGGCACTCCCCGCTGTCAGGGGCGACATGATATACAGAGACCCCCGGTCCTGGACACAGGTTGCGGGGTGAAGCCTTGATATGGATATGGTCGGCTTCCCGCGCCCCTTCTCCGAGCTCGCGGCGCGGTAGCAGACGCAGAGACCCTTATTCCCCACGCGAGAATCCTTACAGGAAAAGGCAGGTAGGGCAGCGCCCCCCAGTTAAGGGTTAGGGTACGGGCGCTGAGTCGGGGCAGTAAAGCCCGCTCCCGCCTGCCCACCGCATCTCCAAGCGGTTGGCACGCCCCTCCTTAACACCGTAACCCCCTTCCCACGGTCCCGCGACACTTCGCCTTGCACGGATCGCCTTGTCCTGCTCCCCAGGTCCCCGCACCGGGGCCACCTCAGCTCCCCCTGAAACAGCCCCTTTACCTTCCGGCAGCCGCACTCTCCCCGGACCAGCCACCCGAGCCGCCACACGAACTCCACTCCCACCTCCGGCGAGGAGCCACCACCGCCGCCACCGCTGCCACTGCGGAACAGCCCCGGGGTCTCCGCCTTAAAAAGCCGCGCGAAACGTCACGCAGCGCGAGCCAATCAGCAGTCCCTCAGCGGCGAGGCGGGGCGGGGCGGGGCGGGGCCTGGAGATACGTGACCTGCGACCCCGACAACCCCGAGGTGGACGTCTCTGCTCAATACGTGAACGTTTTATTTGCACTTTTCTCCCATAGTCTAATATTTGGAGGTAACTCGGGATGGAAAGTGGGAGGGACAGACGTGGCGGCGTTTGACTTGGAAGGAGAGCTGAGCAGCTTCGTACTCTACGCCGTGGCATCCTCCCCGCCCACACAGAGAGCCACCCCACCCGTACACCGTCTCCGCCAGGGTCTCCTGGAGCGATGCTCACAAATCTTACTCCTTCATCTTTACTAAGTCAGTGTTCAAACCTGTGTAAACCCTGGAACCTCATGAAACAGCCTGAGGCACAGACTGGTGCAGTCTGCATTCTACAGGGGAGGAAAACTCCGAAGGGTTCAATGACTTGAATAAGGTCACCTAGGCAGGACGCGGCTGAGCAAGGGATCTGTCTGAATCCCAAGTGTGAGACCTGACGTCATAGCTGTCCCTCCTCTCTCATCCGAGAGGACATAGGGTTAGGCATCCTCAGCAGAAATCCCTCAGTTGCTGGTTCTAGTGCTGACCGGAAGCAGACACCCCAAGGGCCTCCCTTGTTCAAAGAGATAGAGAGACTTCTTCACTGCACAGGACTTTGATTGTCCTCATTCGTACTGTGTGCTCTGCCGGAGAGACCTCAGATAGAGAGGAGGCCTAGGTCACAGGGCCGGACCTCAGAGGGCTTAAACTCCAAGACCCACCACTGACAGGGAACACTAGACCTTTGTAAACCCTAGGTAAGTAGGACCTTGTAGGACAGGGCACCTGGGTGGCTCAGTGGGTTAAGCCTCTGCCTTCAGCTCAGGTCATGATCTCAGGGTCCTGGAATCAAGGTTCTCTGCTCAGCAGGAGCCCTGCCCCCCCCAACCCCCAGCTGCTTCTGCCTACTTATGATCTCTCTGTCAAATAAATAAAATCATAAAAAAAAAAAAAAAGTCCGCATAGGGCTTCAGAGAAAGGAGAGGTGTGAACTGGAAGCTTCTGGAAAGGTTTCTGTAAGTTAATGAGTACTGTGTAGGATTGGTTAGGAGGGGGATAGGACGGAATGGCATCTCCCCAGCCATTGCACCCTGATACAGTTTGGGCAGCCCAGAAGGGGAGGAGATGTCACAAAAGGACAGATGAGCAAAAGGATATCAGTGATTACCTGCGGGGGAGGTAAGTGAAATTGAAGGAGGGGAGGCAGATCAAAGAATAAGATCATAACCCTATTATTTCCATTTTTTTTTTTAAGATTTTATTTATCTGACAGAAATCACAAGTAGGCAGAGAGGCAGGCAGAGAGAGAGTGGACGGGGGTGGGGGGAAGCAGGCTCCCTGTGGAGCAGAGAGCCTCATGCGGAGCTCGATGCGGGGCTCGATATGGGGCTTGATACAGGGCTCAAGGCCGGGCTTGATCCCAGGATCCTGGGATCAGGACCTGAGACGAAGGCAGAGGCTTTAACCCACTGAGCCACCCAGGCACCCCTATTATTTCCAATTTAAAAGGAGGCTGGATTTTTACATTTCCCGTGTAATTCAGTATTAACCCTTTTTAAAGGTTATATTTGAGGGGGATCGGAAAAAGAGTAGGGGAAGTCACTGCTAGACAGGGAGGGCCTAGCCCTTTCCTGTCCACTGGTCTCCCATCCGTTTAGCACCAGCCCGCCTTGCCACCTCCGTCTTTCCCTCCCTCCTATAAAACCAGCCACCTGGTTTCCCCAGCAATGTAGGGAGCCTCCTTGAATCCCTGGAGACATCAAGACCTTAGGAAATTAGTGTTATACTCCATGTTGGGGGGTAGCAGATTACCACAAGAGCTAAGACACAGAGAGGGCCTGTGTTAGGAGAGGGGAAGACGGCAGGCCACGAAGTCGGAAACCGCTACCATGCTGAGTGGCCACTGCATGCCAGGCTCTTCTTCTGAGAACTCTGTATACTTTTCCCTTTTATTTTTTTATTTTTTTTAACTTGTTTTTTTAAAAATAAGCTCTAGGGGTCCCTGGGTGGCTCAGTCGTTAGGCATCTGCCTTCAGCTCGGGTCATGATCTCAGGGTTCTGGGATCAAGCCCCACGTTGGGCTCCTTGCTCAGCAGAAAGCCTGCTTCTCCCTCTTTCACTCCCCCTGCTCATGTTCCCTCTCTTGCTGTCTCTCTCTGTCAAATAAATAAATAAAATCTTTTTATTTTATTTATTTGTTTGTTTGTTTGTTTATTTGACAGACCGAGATCACAAGTAGGCAGAGAGGCAGGCAGAGAGAGGAGAGGGGAGCAGGCTCCCTGCTGAGCAGAGCCTGATGCGGGACTTGATCCCAGGATCCTGGGATCACGACCTGAGCCCAGGTCCCTAAGATCATGACCTGAGCTGAAGGCAGAAGTTTTAACACACTTAGCCATCTAGTCGCCCCTAAATAAAATCTTTTATTAAAATAAAGTAAGCTCTACACCCAACGTGGGGCCTGAACTCATGACTCTGAGATCATGAGCCATGTGTCTCACCCACCGAGCCAGCCAGGTACCCCATACTTTTCCTTTTTAATATACAGCTCAACCCAAGAAGTCAGTATGGTTATTCCAAAAAGAAGAAAGAAGCACTGAAAAGTTAGGTAATTTGTCCAAGGTCAGGCTGCTAGAAATTGGCCAAACTTGGCATTGAGCAAATGTTACAATGGCTGTGAAACTGAAAACACACAGTAATGAGAAACACAGATTGTCTCGTTTTTCTTCTGCAACCTCTGAAACTTCCTGGGCCTCACAACTGAGAGGGAAATTGTCACTTGATTATCTGATGAAAGTGATAAAACTGACAATCCTACTCCACCCTTCATCTTTCTGGTTTGCCAGAGGTGTTGATGAACAAATGGGTAGGAGGGGGAGGGGCAGGGAGAGGTAAAGGAAGGGGCCCAGCTTGTCAGGGCAGTGCTAGACTGTGGGCTTACCGAAATTTGTCCCCTTTATACTGTGGGCTTACCGAAATTTGTCCCTGTCTAGCAGGGAACTCCGGGAACTCCGGTTCCCTGCCCCCCTCCCCCACATACACACCCTGTCCCCAGGGAGCCTTCCTCCATTAATGACCATTTTCCTTCCTGGCAGCCTCATGTCTGCAGCCCTTTCTCTCCACAAGATCACAGCCCAGGACCTTCTGTAGTGGGGGATTCACTGCAGAGAACATTTGAACATCCGTACATTGAACAATCATATATGGGGTGCCTGCTAGGTTCTGAGCACACAGCCCTGAGTGAGATAGTGAAGGACCTGCCCTCTTGGAATGTACATTCTAGAGGGGAGAGGCAGGCAGTGAAATAAAGAAGATGGTTTCAGATGGTGATACTTGCAATCGAGGGAAATAAGACAGGGAGATGTGCCAGAGAGAGACTCAGGAAGGGAACTATTTCAAACTGGGGAGAGAGGAGGCTTCTCAGGAAGTCCTCTCCCATAGGTGACATTAGAGCCAAGGATAAAGCCACAAGGAATCAGGTCAGCATTCAAGACAGAATGACAGACTAGCTGGGACCTACCCACTTCCTTCCAAGGGCTCCCCCACATGGATGGGATTCCATCCTTCTTCATCCTCAGAGCTGTCTCCCTGCCAGATGAAGCCCTTAACCCAGGGCTGGTTCCTGTCATCTACAGCTCCAAGCTGCCCAGCACTGTGCCAGTGGACAGTCAGGAAATCTTGCATGAATTCATATCCCTGACTAGGAAAACCAAACATCTACGCTTAGCCTGGGAGATTCCTGGTCTGGGGTTCCTCAGCCTTTGAGGGTTCTGCTGATACTGGGTTAGCCAGGGATGCCTATAAAACCCTGTGTTTCTGGGCAAGTTCTAGGTAGTATTGGACTCTGGGGACTTTATTGAGGACAAGGGACTTTCTTAGAGGAGGAAAAACAGAGGCCAGGGGTGGGGATGACGCTGGAGAGAGAAGCCCCTCCTCAAAGCCTGGCAGGCTGAAACCCTGGGCTGAGAGTCAGGGTGAGTCCTGTCCCTCACCAATAGACTAGCTTGGAAAAGTCACTCTCCCCCCTGCCCTCCGGGTTTAGGCCATTCCAGGTCCCTTCAGCTACCAATAGTCCATACGCAGAAATAGCTGAGGATAAGAGATGAAGGAGCTCACCAAGGAAGGGGCTGAGAACATCCTTGTCTCCAAGGGAGGAGTGAGCCGTGAAGGAGGGAAGCCAAAGAAGCAGCTGGCAGCTTGGGAATCACAAAGACTCTTTTTTCCTTTCTTTTTTTTTTTTCTTTTTTTTTTTTTTTTACGGTTTATTTATTTATTTGAGAGAGAGAGCAGGGGTAGGGGCAGAGGGAGAGGAGAGTGCATCCTCAAGCAGACTCCCTGAACAACGCAGAACTGGCACGGGGCTCCATCCCACGACCCTGAGACCACCACCAGGAGTCCAGAACTTGAGTGTAAACCAAAAGTCAGCCACTCCACTGACGGAGCCACTCAGGCACCCCCACGAAGACCCATTTTTCAAATCCCAGCTTTATTTACTCAGGAACAAAATGGAGAAATTACAAGCTACCTCTTAGAATGAGTGTGAAGAGGAAAAAACCATGTATGGAAGGACCCCATAGGCACCCTTCTCCCCTGCAGGGGGCCCTCTCAGAAGCAACGATCCCAAGACCCAGTCCCAGGGCCTGGGGCTTAGGTCTAGAAAGGAGCAGATACTGCCCCCTGGTGGATATGTTTGTCACTGACTGATCCCCAAAGAAAAGTGGAGGGAGGTTAAGTTTTAAGTTATGTATATAAGTTATATGCAGGTTCCTTTGCCTCCTTCTGGAGTCTTCCATTCAGACAGGGCCTTTTTTACAGTTTGAGGTTGGAAATGAAAAATATACCCTCTTCAAGTTTTTCTGTGGAACTGAGATCAGATTTAAATGAACATTATTTGTGGGGTACCTGGGTGGTCCAGTCAGTTATGAATCCAACTCTTTGATCTCAGCTCCGGGCTTGACCTCAGGGTTGTGAGGTCGAGCCCCACTGTGGGCTCCGTGCTCGGCATGGAGGCTACTTCAAAAACAAAACCAAAACAGAAAACCATGATTTGAGCAGAAAATTTCATTTCGGTGACATTTCCCATACTGTTACTGAGGGCCTAATGACAGGGGCAGAGAAGGCTGAGGCAGGAGGAAGCTCCAGGGCAGGGACGGTTATGAAGAGCTCGGTGGCAGCCATGTTTGGGTGTCTGTGAGGAGGGATGTCCAGCGTCCATGCCTAGCACTCAGGGGAGGGCCGGAGGAAGGGATTTGGGTAGTCAGCAAGAACCAGGCACGAGAGCCCCCAGGAGAAAGAGAATACCTCAGAAACAAGGAACAGCTGAACTGAGAGGCAGAGAAGGGAGAAAGGCAGGCCCATGCTCTGGAGGGAACAGGTTGACCGCCCAGGTATCCAAGCTGGGTGGGCTCCTTGGAGCATTCACAACAGGGCCGGTCCCCAGTGACCTCATCCGTTCGATTCAGTCTTTCTCCTCAGATTGGGGTGGGGAGGCTTCTCAGTCCAGCCCTCCATGTGATCTGGCACACACTGAGAGGTTAGTGTAGGCTTCAACCCATCGATCTCAAATTTGAGTGTACGTCAGAATCATCTAGAGGACTTACTAAAAACACAGATTGCTGAGCCCCACCTCTAGAGTTTCTGATTCGGTCAGTCTCGGGCTCACAGACCCAAAAATGTGCATTTACAGCAATTTCTCAGGTAATACTGATGATGCTGGTCTGGGGGCCACGCTACGAGGACTATTGGCTTAAAAGAGGAGTTCCAGTCCTGACTTTCACGTTTCCAGTGAGCCCTTGGGTACATTATTTATCTTCCCAGCCTCAACCTCTTCATCTGTAAAATGGGATAATACTTACCTCACATGGTTGTCATGAGAACTGAATAAGGTTAAATGTGTGAAGCAGTCCACAAAGGAGTTGGCCTATATAAAGTTCTCTATGCCTGGTAGCTGTTATGATAATGATATTAAATTAGTTTATCTCAGGGCTCCTGGGTGGCTCAGTCGCCCTTCTGCACAGGTCATCAATCCAAGGTTCTGCTCGGCAGGAAGCCTGCTTCTCCCTCTCCCGCTCCCCTTGCCTGTGTTTCCTCTTGCTGTGTCTCTCTCTGTCAAATAAATAAATAAAATCTTTTAAAAAATAAAAAAAAACAAATGAGTTTATCTCAACCAATAAAACTACAGAAAAAAGGACCCAGGAAACCAGTTTAATATGGAATATCTTCCTCAGATAACACACAAAGTGACATATACAAATTGATCCTTGGCTGCCATTTCTTTTCCAATGTATATGACTGAAAGCATTGCTTTTCAGAATTTCATGTGCATATTAACCTCCTGTGGACCCTATTAAAATGCAGATCATGGGCTCCTGGGTGGCTCAGTCATGGAGCATCTACCTTCACTTCAGGTCATGATTCCAGAGCCCTGGGATCTAGTCCCATGTCGGGCTCCCTGCTCCATGGGGAGTCTGCTTTTCCCTCTCCAACTCCTCCGTGGTTGTGCTCCCTCTCTCTCCTTATCTCTCTCTGTCAAATAAATAAAATCTTTAAAAAATAAAATAAAATGCAGATTATGTTTCAGTAAGTGTTATAGACTGAATTGTGCCCCACCCACTCAGGTTATATATTGAATATTCAATACTTTATTCAAGTAAAAATTCAATATTTATATATTGATGCCCCACCCCCCAGTGTGATGGTATTTAGAGGGGAGGCCTTTTGGAAGGTAATTTGGAGAGAGGAGATTATGAGAGTGGGGCCCTCAGGATAGGATTCCCTTAAAAGAGATGCCAGAGAGCCAGAGATACCAGACAGAGAAGGTGGCCATCTGTGAGCAAGGAGGGACCTCACCAGAGTGCTATCTGGTTCAGCTGGTACGCTGAACTGGGACTTCCAGCGTCCTCCACGGTAAGAAAAGAAATTTCTGTTCTTTAAGCTCCTGGTCTACAGTATTTTGTTATGGCAACCAGAGCAAACTAAGACAGTAGGTCTGATGCGGTGCCCAACTTTCTGCATTTCTAACCGGCTCCCAGGTGATACAGATGCAGATGTTCACAGACAGCGCTTTGAGCAGCAAGGATCTAGAACAGATTAATAGAAAGTTACCCTAAAGGCTGTGCATTTTCCCTGACGGTGAGTACTTTTTTGGTGTCTTTTTAAAAATTTTTTTATTTTCTTTCTTTTTTTAAATTTTATTTATTTACTTGACAGTCAGAGATCAAAAGTAAGCAGAGACAG
Source organism: Mustela putorius furo (assembly GCF_011764305.1). Taxonomy (NCBI): domain Eukaryota; kingdom Metazoa; phylum Chordata; class Mammalia; order Carnivora; family Mustelidae; genus Mustela; species Mustela putorius. The sequence continues at coordinate 1,954,229 of NW_025421399.1, read as the reverse complement.
AGAGGGGGGAAGCAGGCTCCCCGCTGAGCAGAGAGCCCAACGCAGGGCTCTATCCCAGGACCCTGAGCAGAAGACAGAGGCTTAACCCACTGAGTCACCCAGGCGTCCCCTGACGATGAGTACTTTAAATGTTCTCCTGCAGATCTACAACAGAAATCTGCTATAATCCCAAGCCTCTGATGAGTCTAGAGGCTTATTATCCCGAGCCTCAGCAATCATTATTAGATAAAAGAATGTATGAGCTAAGAGTTTTGTCTGACCCCTGGTCACCTTGCCTACTGCAAAGACCTTTGGACTTGGAAGACTTTTGGAAGTACCCAGGGTGAGCCAGGCAGCTTCTGCAAGCTGGATTTGCAAACTGGGGATGTTAACACTTCTCAAAGGTGTTGTAGAGGTTAAATGGTTAAATGAGAGGTACCCGGTTGGCCCAGATGATAGAGCATGTGACTCTCGATCTCAGGCTTGTGAGTTTGAGCCCTACCTTGGGGGTAGAGTTTACTTTTTTAAAAAAAAGGTGGTTGGTTTGTTTGTTTGTTTGTTTGTTTTAAGATTAAATAAGATTGTGACCATGCATGTGCCATAAACTGCACCTGGCTCACACACAAGGACACTAAAAAAAATAATAATAATTAGAGTTGAGCCCCATGAAACAAGTTTCTTGGCCTCTGAATTGGAACTCTTTGCTCCAAAGCTCATGTTGGCTTCCTGCACCTGAAGATTCCAGGTAGCCAGTAGGGTCTGCAGCAAGCCCAGCATGGGGAAGAGAGGACAGAGGGGGAGGGGGTCGAGAGATGGACTACCTGGGCAGGTGCTGGAAATAGAGAGGGGACAGACCCTTCTCCTGCTGTTGGGCCTTATCCAACTTGGGATAGGGACTAAGATACCTGCCCAAATGGCCAGAACACCAGACAGGACAAGAAGGCCAATGAGAGATAAATAAATGCTTGGGGTGTTCAAACCACAGCAACCCCCTCTCAGCCAATCCAAATTAGTGAGTAAATTAGATGGTCTGAGACACACAGATCTGAACAGAGATCATAGGATTAGAAGGCCCAAAGAGTCACGTTGGGTGCAAGCTAAGCACCTTATGTATTATTTCATGTGACTCTCGTGCATTCGTTCAACAAATATTTATCAAGCGCCGAATACATACTGAGCACTGCCTCAAGTGCTGCGGATAGAACAGCCACAAAACCCCTATCAAGGTGAGAAGCACATAAACCAATATATGTGAATATTTATGAATATATCTAAATTAAGTGTCTTAAAATATTTTTTAAAGATTTTATTTAGGGGTGCCTGGGTGGCTCAGTCGTTCAGCAGCTGCCTTCAGCTCAGGTCCTGATCCCAGGGTCCTAGGATCAAGCCCCGTGTCAGGCTCCCTGCTCAGCGGGAAGCCTGCTTCTCCCTCTCCCACTCCCCCTGCTTGTGTTCCCTCTCTTGCTGTCTTTCTCTGTCAAATAAATAAATAAAATATTTTAGGAGCCCCATGCAGGGCTCAGACCTAGGACCCTGAGATCATGACCTGAGCAGAAGGCAGATGCTCAACCCACTGACACACCTGGGCATCCCCTGTCTTAAAACATTATTAATTTTGATCACTGAAGAGTTGGGGGGGCAGTCTCCCAAATCCCCCCCCCCCCAAGGAGGGGTCCTCATTGGCCTCACCATAGTCCTGGCCCTGGATAAATATAATATCCACCTTGCGGGACTGTTGAGTGAATTAAGTTCGGTAATACAATAGAGCACTCAGCCCAGGGGCTGGCGTTGGAAAGGGTTCAGGCAACACCTGAGTACAGGCTCTCCATCCCACAGGGTGAAGTGACTGCGTTTCAGTCTTATAACCGCAATACCTTCTAGTTTTTCTGAGATCAAATGAAAGAAATATTAACCCCCCAAGTAAACTGAAGTTCTCTAGGAAGGAGAATATGAAAGGTAAATGCTGACTAAGCAGCCAGCCAGCAGCAGTCTTTGCCACAAAGAAAGGTCAGGGGAGGGAGTTTAGAAATTGATTGGCCTTGATACCCAGAACATCCCTGACAGTCATCTCTCCTCTGTCGTGTGCCACCACCCCTGACCAGATCTTCCACCCCCATCACCCCTGGACCAGGCCAGTAGCCTCCTAATTGCTTCTCTGATTCAGTCCGATCTGGGGATCGCTTCTTCACTTAACAAACGTTTACTGACCACCTACTACCTGCCAAACACTAAGCTAGTGATGGGGTACACAGATAAATACTGATGAGGGTCACCCCTCAAAGATCTCGGATTCCAAGCGGGGGCGGTCAAGGGTTGCCAGAAAAGGTGGAGAGTGGTGTACCTGAAACGAATTAGCAAGTGGGACAAAATGCATATGACAGCCGCTAATCAGAATTTAGGTAGGGTATAGAAGGGCCTTTAAAGAAGGCTTCAGGAGAAGGTGACACCCAAGGGGAATCCAGAGTATCTGCATAAACAGCCAAGTTAGGAAGACGTGAAGGAAACGATGTCCCAGGCGCAGGGAGCTTTACGTATGAAGCCCAAGACATGATTCACTCTCAGAAGCACGGAGAGACCCAGGTACTGGAGTTGGAGAAAATCCATCCAGCGGCCCACCCCCGCTTCCCGATCTGACACACCTCCTCTCTCCTCCGCACTTTCTTAAGATTTGCCTTGCGTCTCGCAGGAAGGCAACCCTCCTCGCTTCGGGAAGCCCCTGCTCCAGACCTTCCGCTCCCCTAACTCAGAATGAGCCCCTCAGCTGGCCAAGTACGATAAGATCGTCTTTCCGCCGACGTAATACACCACACGGTCCAAGCATTTCTAGTGAGGATGTCTTGCGACATTGTCTTCTTCAGGACCAACTCCGCCAACGGCTCCCTTCCAGAGGCCCCGATTGCCGTCACCCAGAGCCCTCTTGGATCCTGTCTTTTCTCTCGGTCTGTACAAAAGTGGAGACTAACCCCCCTCCCACCCCCCGGCCCCGTCCGGGATTCAACGCAGGTGCGTTGCCGGGTGACTGTCGGCCCGCTGTCTGTGACCACGCCTCCTGGGCGGGAAGAGGAGGGGCATTCAAATTAGATGTGGCGCTACAGAGAGAGGAGACGAAGCGACGACAGAAGCACCATTTCTGTGTTCAGGTGTAGAGAATGGACACGTGTGCGGCCGAGCGTCCTGAGCGATGGCCGCCATAGCGCTGTCGGCGAGGGGAGGGAAGCGAGGCGTGGGCCGCGCGCCGCGGCTCGCCGTGAGTGCAATATGGATGGCGACTTGGCGGTGACAGCGAGGGACGGGTGCTTGGTATCGCTTCTCGGCCTTTTGGCTAAGATCAAGTGTAGTATCTGTTCTTATCAGTTTAATATCTGATACGTCCTCTATCCGAGGACAATATATTAAATGGATTTTTGGAGCAGGGAGATGGAATAGGAGCTTGCTCCGTCCACTCCACGCATCGACCTGGTATTGCAGTACTTCCAGGAACGGTGCACCCCCCTCGGGGGTTAACAGACAGGTTACAAATGACAGAACGTGTCTTAGAATGCTCTGGTCTGAAGCATTTTGGGGTTTTACCTTTTCTATAGTTGCTGGGGACACTTCTTGAGGGGTCGTGCCTTTATTTCAGTAACTCTCTTCTTTTGTTCCTGGGTTATTAAGTCTGGAGGAAGTTCTATCCTTTCCTAGTTATCCTTTCCTAGTGACTGACTGGTGGTGGTGGGGGGAAGCTGGCAGGACTTCTCTTACTCTCTGCTAAATGTGAGTTCATCTCTAAGTCAAGTGTGTTGGTCTCTCTGAAGCTCCCTTTTCTCATCTGTTGAACAAAGATTTGACTTACTTTTATCACTGTGGATGGGAGTAAGGAGCCACCAACCACCATGATGTAAAACCACCAGCCCAGTCTAAAGGTCCCTTTAATTCTGTGGGAAGGGGAAGAGGAAGGAAGCTGAAGAAGTTGGGAGCTGGGCCTTGGCAGCCTCAGTTTCCAAAGATGTAAAATACCAAAAAGAACACTTTCACTTTGGGATCCTTGAAATGAGGAAAAAGAATAGGGGCTGGGGGGTTGGGAGGATGGGGAAACTGGGTGATGGACATTAAAGAGGACACATAATGGAATTAATTAAGGAAAAGTGGGACTAGGTAGGGAGACAGGGATAGGGGCCGTGTGATTGGCTCACAGAAATCTCAAAAATGTGGAGGCCTGGGTGGCTCAGTGGGTTAAGCCGCTGCTTTCGGCTCAGGTCATGATCTCAGGGTCCTGGGATCGAGTCCCGCATCGGGCTCTCTGCTCAGCAGGGAGCCTGCTTCCTCCTCTCTCTCTCTCTGCCTGCCTCTCTGCCTACTTGTGATCTCTCTCTCTGTCAAATAAATAAATAAATAAAATCTTTAAAAAAAAAAAATGTGGAGGCCTGGGGACCCTTTTCTATACTAGACTAAACCTAACAGCCCCTGTTGGCAATCCTGTTGGGACACTTAGCACATCTTTTTTTTTTCTTTTTTTAAGATTTTACTTATTTATTTGACAGATCACAGGTAGACAGAGGCAGGCGTGGGGGGGGGGGTAGGCTCCCTGCTGATGTGGGGCCTGATCCCAGGACCCTGAGATCCTGACCTGAGCTGAAAGCAGAGGCTTAACCCACTGAGCCACCCAGGCACCCTGACCCTTCTCACTTTAGAGGGTTTCTTCTGTATCTTCACTTAATAAACCTCTATCCCTTTACTCTCGCGTGTCCTCAAGATTCATTCTTTGGCTCCATGAGACAAGAACCTAGCTCTCCGGCTTCAGAATGAGCACTGAGGGGGGTGCCTGGGTGGCTCAGATCTTTAGCATCTGCCCTTGGCTCAGGTCATGATTCCAGGGTCCTTGGATGTATCCCCACACTGGGCTCCCTGCTCAGTGGGGAAACCTGCTTTTCCCTCTCCCACTCCCCCTGCTTTTCCCTCACACTCCCCCTACTTGTGTTGCCTCTCTTACTGTGTCTCTCTCTGTCAAATAAATGAAACCTTTTTTTTTTTAAAGGCACTGGGAAGGGGGGGGTGCCTGGTGGCTCAGTCGTTGAGCATCTGCCTTTGGCTCGGGTCATGGTCCCAGGTCCTGGGATCAAGACCCACATCGGCGGGGCGCCTGGGTGGCTCAGTGGGTTAAAGCCTCTGCTTTCGGCTCAGGTCGTGATCCCAGGGTTCTGGGATCGAGCCCCGCATCAGGCTCTCTGCTCAGCAGGGAGCCTGCTTTCCTTCCTCTCTCTCTGCCTGCCTCTCTGTCTACCTGTGATCTCTGTCTGTCAAATAAATTTAAAAAAAAAAAAAAAAAAAAAAAAAGACCCACATCGGGCTCCCTGCTCAGCGGGAAGCCTGCTTCTCTCTCTCCCACTACCCCTGCTTGTATTCTCTGTCAAATAAATAAATAAAATTTATTTATTATAAAATAAATATTATAAAAGGTATATTATATATTATATATAAATATTATAAAAGGTATTATAAAAGACTGTTGAATCACTGACCTCTACCTCTGAGAGGAGTAATACATTCTGTAGTCGTTAACTGAAGTTAAATGTTTAAAAAGCAAGGTGGGGGGGCGCCTGGGTGCCTCGGTGGGTTAAAGCCTCTGCCTTCGGCTCAGGTCATGATCCCGGGGTCCTGGGATCGAGCCCCGCATCGGACTTTCTGCTCGGCTGGGCGGGGAGCCTGTTTCCTCCTCTCTCTCTGCCTACTTGTGATCTCTGTCAAATAAATAAACAAAATCTTTAAAAAATAAAAAAATAAAAAGCAAGGGGAAAATGTGGGGATTAGCAAGCACACAGTGGGTGCTAAATAATGGCAGGCAAGTTTTGAAGCCCCATTCTTGGTTGAGACAACCTAGTTTTACGGATCTAGTTTTACGGAGCTGGGAACACAACTTGCTCTCCAACACACGAACACTTGTGTTTTAGCCCCAGGATCCTGAGAACACGTTTGGGGCGGGAGGTTGGGGGAAAGGCACTCTGCTGGCCCTCGCACTGCCTCGATCATCTGTAACTCCTACGTCCAAGGTTTTCAGGCTTGCAGTAACACCCGGCTGTGTCAGAGAAAGACAGTGTAACAGCTCCCCACTTCTTTGTTCACGTCTCTCAGGGAACGTTCAAGGGCACCTAATTAATCAGATTCTTCTATGCTTTTCCCCATCTCATCCCCAGTTCTCGCAAGCTCCTCAGTCACTAACGACCTGAAAAGAAAAAAAACAAACATTGAGCTCCTACATTAGGGGTGAGGAGGGAGCAGAAGGCTGGCTGCAGACAAAGCAGAAGGGGACACCGGGCACCCTCCCCCCACCCCCACTCCTGGGTGTGACAGGCGCGACCTCCTTCCAGGAAGCTCCCAACGCTCTTAATGATAATGCCTTGCTTGAGCGGAAAAACAACCTTAACGTGAAAATGGCCAGGCCTCAGCTGATCTTGTAGGTCCTCTTTAGCATATGAAAGTTCTTTTGAAACTTCCATTTTTCCTTACCACCGACTCCCAAATTGTAGGTATATAATGGGCCACTCCACAGCCCCTCGCTGCGGCTCTTTTTACTCAGGGGTCTTGTCCATGTTCTCGGATAGACCACCATTTTGCACCCAAGACGTCTCAAGAAATCTTTCTTGGTCGTCAGGTCCGCCGTGGATTCCACCCCGTCAAACATCCCAGGTAATTCCAAAATCCCACCAAGGGGCGCTCTCCTTTTCTGTCTTACCGCCAGAAGATCTAGAAACTTGAAACTCTCCTCAGGGTTGTAGAAGGTGAGAGTGTGAGAAGAATGGTGAGGAATTGGGTTGCCTGTGTTGGTAGTGAAAGTTGAGATCCTCAAAACTGTGTTCGCTGCTTCTCTCTGCCTCTCTCCCTCAGCCATCAAGTCCCGTTGCAGAACACTTTTCTTTCAGGCTGCTGTGTACACATGAGAGTCTTGTTAAAAAGCCTATGGTTCTGCATTTTCAATATGCTCGCAGGACTCCAACGCTGCTGGTCTGGGGATCACACTTTGAGCGGTGAGACTGTGGCAAACTGTCCCCCCTTGAGTCATTTTTAAAACGGGGTATGTGTGACCCCAGCTTAGCTGGCTGTTGCTAGAAAAAAGCAACGTCTTTTCCCCACTGACAAGTCAGACCGACTGACCCAGTTCTGATGCTCGTCCTAGAAGTAAAAGCTTTTGTTCGTAACTGGGAAAAGGAAAAGGGGAGAAGGCTTGAGAGGGAGAGGGAGGGGTCAGAAGGGAGAGGAAGTCCGAGGAAACAAAACCGGTCAGTCTCTCCAACCAGGTCTCTTCAACTTGTAATGAAAGCTGAGGTGCTGGAAAGGACCTCACAGAGCCGTGGAAGAGTACAGACCTTAAGGTGAAGGCAGGGTCACTGCAGGACCAGGCAGAAGGGATACGGTGAGGCCCAGACTTGAGGACGCCGGCAGGGACCCAAGAGTCCTCTGGAGCCCTGGGGACAGAACACTTGGGAGGCCCTGCAGTTGGCAGCCTCGGCCCGGGGAAGACGTTCTCTGGTTGCGCTTGGCGTCCCCAATGGCTCTGTGAGGAGTGGCTGGGGTTGAATGGCAGCCGAAGAGGAAGGGAAGAGCATGGCAGATGGCCCTGACCACAGGGACAAGGTCGTGTTCACCTGTGTGATCCAGAGCAGGTGTGACACCGAAGAATCAGTTGATTCAAAAATGCTATTTCAGGGCGCCTGGGTGGCTCAGTGGGTTAAGCCTCTACCTTCGGCTCAGGTCATGATCTCAGGGTCCTGGGATCGAGTCCCATATCGGGCTCTTTGCTCAGCGGGGAGCCTGCTTCCCCCTCCCTCTCTGTCTGCCTCCCTGCCTACTTGTGATCTCTCTCTGTCAAATAAATAAATAAAATCTTTAAAAGAAAAATTTTTTTAAATGTTACTTCATTTTATGATTTTATTTAAAAATTGATTTATTTGAGAAGAGAGCGCACAACTGAGAGGGACAGAGGGAGAGCATAGCATCTCCGACTCCAAGCCGAGCACGGATAGGATCCCAGGACCCTGAGATCCTGAACTGAGCTGAAACCAAGAGAAAGATACTTCAGGACTGCACCCACCAGGAGCCCCTGAATCACAATTATTTTTTTTAAGATTTTATTGATTGATTTGACAGAGACACAGCGGGAAAGGCAACAAAACCAGAGGGAGTGGGAGAGGGAGAAGCAGGCTTCCTGCTGAGCAGGGAGCCCAATTTGGGCTCAATCCCAGGATTCTGGGATCAGGATCTGAGCCGAAGGCAGATGCTTAACGACTGAGCCACCCAGGCACCCCTGAATCACAATTTTTTAAAATTATTTATTTATTCGACAGGCAAAGATCACAAATAGAGAGACAGGCAGAGAGGGAGGAGGAAGCAGGCTCCTTGCTGAGCAGAGAGCCCGCTTTGGGGCTCGGGGCTCGATTCCAGGACCCCGAGATCATGACCTGAGCCGAGGGTAGGGCATTAACCCACTGAGCCACCCAAGCGCTCCCTGAATCACAATTTTTTAAAAACAGGTTATCAGGGACGCCTGGGTGGCTCAGTTGGTTGGGCAGCTGCCTTCGGCTCGGGTCATGATCCCGGCGTCCTGGGATCGAGTCCCACATCGGGCTCCTTGCTCAGCAGGGAGCCTGCTTCTCCCTCTGCCTCTGCCTGCCATTCTGTCTGCCTGTGCTCGCTCTCCTCCCCCCCTTCTGATAAATAAATAAAATCTTTAAAAAAAACAGGTTATCAGAAGATTTTTTCAAAACAAAAATCCAGGGGCGCCTGGCTGGCTCAGTCAGTAGAGCATGCAACTTTGGATCTGAGTTGGAGGATATAGAGGTTACTTAAGCACAAGATCTTTCAAAACAAAACAAAACAAAAAGATCCTCTAAAAAAAAGGGGTGGATGCCTGGGTGCCTTTTCCTCGGATGGAGCTCTGCTTCCAGCTCTCTGCTCTGCAGGAATCTGCTGCTTCCTCCCCTACACCCCCTTCTTGTGTTCCCTCTCTTGATGTGTCAAATAACTTTTTTGCATCCGAGAGACCATCAGGGAGCCAACACCGCTGTAATCACACAAGGGTTTATTTGACAAGCTTAAGCTTGGGCCCAAGTATACTCAACACAGCCGAGTAGGGACTTGGACCCTGAACCAGATTACAGTTAGAGTTTTTAAAGGCAGAGTAGGAGTGAACTTGGCGGTGGGTGAGGACAAAGGGGAAGATGTTAGTCTCTAAGGCATTTTGAAAGCAAGGTCTCCAGGACCTTGAGGGGCTAGCTCTTGTTGGGAGAAAGGTTATTTATTACTAGTAGTAAAAATCTTCTTGTGAGACCCTTTAGATGTATATCAGCGGACCCTACACTTGGGAATTATCTCGACACTATCTTGGAGGTTTAGAGATAGTTTCCTAAAGGAATTGTTAAAGTAGACTTACAGGATCCTGGTCAGACCTGTCGGGGTAGGGCGTCGGTCAGGCTAGGATTGTCCTTGGCAAAACCTCGAGGTGAGGGTGGTTGAGTCCCTGGGGGAGAGCCACTCTGTCTGCTTCAAGGGCTTGTCAGTAGGTGAGGAATTTTAATGATTTTCTTCTCCCCCTGTGTCCCACTTCAAAAATCTTAAAAAAAAAAAAGATCCAGAAGCAGATCCAAATATATATGAGGACTTTCTTATATGATACAGGTGGCATCTGAAACCGATACTAGATGGGCCGTTATATGATGCTGGGACAAGTGGGTAGCCATCCAGAAGAAATAGTCAGATTTATACCAGGACTCACTAGGGGGCGCCTGGGTGGTTCAGTGGGTTAAGCTTCTGCCTTTGGCTCAGGTCATGATCTCAGGGTCCTGGGATGGAGGCCCCAACATCGAGCTCTCTGCTCAGCAGGGAGTCTGCTTCCCTCTCTCTCTCTGCCTGCCGCTCTCCCTACTTGGGATCTCTGTCAAATAAAATCTTAGGGAAAAAAATACTACTCACACACTAGGATACATACAAAGCATGCTAGAGATGGAAATGCAAAAAGGTAACTCAAAGGACAGTGGGCAAAGACTATGAAGAGAAAATGATAGTGGATCTTAAGCACGAGGACACATGACCATCCTTGCTCCTAAAGATACCACTGGCTACTCTGTTACGCAAGAGTCTGATAGCAAGACAGTTGGGCAAGGCTGTGGGAAAAGAGTCTCTGTCCCCAGCTTATCATTCCCACCTCCTCTGAAGCGACAGTCAAGGGAACCGGGGTGAGATTGGAGGATGCTTTGACAGGGCGTGACCGTCCCCTCTCTGGCCTGCACTGTGGAGGCACTTCGGTCTGTGCCCATCGATGCGAGCTGGCTAAAGGAGACCCATATTACCCAAACTCCTAAGAAGCTGGTGCGTGAACTAGAACAGGAAATCATTTTTTTTAACTTTTTTTTATTTATTTGACAGAGAGACATCACAAGTAGGCAGAGAGGCAGGCAGAGACAGAGAGAGGAGGAAGCAGGCTCCCTGCTGAGCAGAGAGCCCGATGCGGGACTCGATCCCAGGACCCTGAGATCATGACCTGAGCCGAAGGCAGCGGCCTAACCCACTGAGCCACCCAGGCGCCCGGAAATCATTTTTTTTAAACTCTGTATTTCTTTTTAAAGATTTTATTTATTTGACAGATCACAAGTGGGCAGAGAGGCCGGCAATGGTGGGGGAAGCAGGCTCCCCGCTGAGCAGAGAGTCTGATGAGGGGCTCCTTCCCAGGACCCTGAGATCATGATCTGAGCCGAGGGAGAGACTTAACCCACTGAGCCACCCAGGCGCCCCGAAAATCATTTTTAGTCATTTATTTTTATTTTAAAAAAGATGGGGCGCCTGGGTGGCTCAGTGGGTTAAAGCCTCTGCCTTCGGCTCAGGTCATGATCCCTGGGTCCTGGGATTGAGCCCCACATCGGGCTGTCGGCTTCATGGGAGGCCTGCTTCCTCCTCTCTCTCTCTCTGCTTCTCTGCCCACTTGTGAACTCTGTCTGTCAAAGAAATAAATCTTAAAAAAAATTTTTTTTAAAGATTTTATTTATTTGTCAGAGAACGAGCACACACGAGCAGGCAGAGTGGCAGGCAGAGGCCTAGAGAGAAGCAGGGTCCCTGCGGAGCAAGGAGCCCAGTACCGGACTGGATCCCAGGACCCTGGGATCATGGCCTGACCGAGGGCAATGGCTTAACCGACTGAGTCACTCAGGTGTCCCAGGAAATCATTTTTTTTAAGGTTTTTTAATTTTTCATTTGACAGAGATCACAAGTAGGCTGAGAGACGGGGTGGGCGGGGGGGTGGGGCAGGCTCCCCACCAAGCAGAGAGTCCAATGTGGGGCTTGATCCAGAACCCTGAGATCATGACCTGAGCCGAAGGCAGAAGCTTTAACTACTGAGACACCCAAGCACCCCACCAGGAAATCATTTTTAAAGATACTTTGTTTCTTCATCTTTAAGTAGGTACTACACCCAAGAGGGGGCCTGAACTCAGACCCTAAGAGCAAGAATCCCGTGGTCCACCCACTGAGCCAACCAGGCGCCACCTAGAAAGGGAAATCACTAATTTCCAATGGGAAATGCACCTTCCCCATGAGGGAATGTGTCATTCTGCAACATAAAACTTCTCCTTCTAAATATCAGAAAGCCCACAAAGCAAATGTAGTGAGCACACGATGGGTTCCTAAGCGTGGAAGCGCTCAGAGCTGTAGTAGAACACACGGAGGGTCCTAAGGACCACAAGGCCCAAGAGCTTTGCTAATCCCTTTCTGTAGGCAGGTATCCCCCCATGATATAATATTGATTCATTCATTTATTCAACTAAGTACGCCGGGTGTCTGGTATATGCCAGGCGCTATTCAAGCACTGGAGATATAAATGGAAACAAAACACACCCAGATCCCCTCTCTAGGGTTTCTGCGCTGTTGAGTTAAAAGACTATTATAAACTCACGTTTAGGTGTCCAGGGATATGCTACTATTGAATAAAAAGAAAGGCAGGGGGGTGCCTGGGTGGCTCAGTGAGTTAAAGCCTCTGCCTTCGGCTCAGGTCATGATCCCAGGGTCCTGGGATCAAGCCCCGCATCGGGTTCTCTGCTCAGCGGGGAGCCTGCTTCCTCCTCTCTCTCTCTGCCTACTTGTGATCTCTGTCTGTCAAATAAATAAATAAAATCTTTAAAAAAAAAAAAAAAAAAGAAAGAAAGAAAGAAAGAAAGGAGGGGAGGTAAGGGAGAACCCAGGGCACTGGGTGGAGGAGGGAAGGTGAAGGTCAGGATTATAGGCCAGGATCATAGTCTCCCTTTGGAGATGAGGAGGCTACAGAGAAGTGACTTGCCCGAGCTAGTTTCCCTGCCTTTGGTTCTCCCGAATACAGTCTACAGCAAAACTGTCTCCTTATCCCCAGTAATGATGTGCAGTAATTTCTCATCTCCCCAGCTCCCCGTTTAGAGATAAGGGACAGAAGGGGGAGGGTGAATCGAGGAGGCCAAGGTATACAGTAGGTCCCACTGGGTATCGGAGCCAACGCTCTCAGGGCCTGCACGGGTCGTGGCTTCCAGCCTGTCTACGGGAAGGACTCCTGTGTCACTCTGGGCAACACTTCCATCTCCTCATGGGCTGGACACACAAGCGTCACGTCTCTTTGGTGCCCTTTCTAGGCCCTGCGCTCTCGGCTTCCCAGGCCCAGCCAGCCTCTTCCACGAAGCCCATGGTCTCGGGCACATTGCTTCACCTGTCTGCTTCAACTGCCCCATGCGTAGGCAAACTTGCCAAGTCTGAGATGAAGAAAGCACTGAGCCCAGGTGTGAGCCCTATCAAGGAACGTTTGTCTTTTATCGTGTCCCTTGCTCCATCTAACTCTAACCCTAACCCAGAACCCGTATTCTCAGCGACTGACACCAAGGTCACCTCATTACTACGTCTGCTTTCCCTAAATCCCATCAAGGAGGTCTGAAGGCGACCACTTCTCCACTGGGGAAACTGAGGCTCAGGAGGTTAGGGAGTGTGCCCAAGGGCTCTGCGGACGGGGCAGGGTGGCCACCATATCAGGGCCCAGTCTCGGGGCCCCGCCTTGTCTCTGGAGCCCTTCCCAGGTGGCCACAGCCCCGCGCTTCTCCGCTGGTTCCCAGCCGCGGGGACCCAGCAATCTCCCAGCAGGGTCCTAAGGTGATGCTCCGACGAGTTTCGCGGAAACTCGGACCACTCTGCCCCAGCCCCCGTCCTCCCCGGGGACATCCCCACTTCTCTGGGTCTTCCCCTCACGCCAGCAAGCGCTTCCCAGCAAACAGCTCCGCTTCCACCGGGGTTCCTCTCCGGCGCGGCCACGCCTCCGTGCGCGGAAGGGGCGGGGCATTCAAATTAGAAATGGCGATCGGCGCGAGCGACAAAGCGACGACAGAAGCACCATTTCTGTGTTCAGGTGTAGAGAATGGACACGTGTGCGGCCGAGCGTCCTGAGCGATGGCCGCCATAGCGCTGTCGGCGAGGGGAGGGAAGCGAGGCGTGGGCCGTGCGCGCCGCGGCTCGCCGTGAGTGCAATATGGATGGCGACTTGGCGGTGACAGCGAGGGACGGGTGCTTGGTATCGCTTCTCGGCCTTTTGGCTAAGATCAAGTGTAGTATCTGTTCTTATCAGTTTAATATCTGATACGTCCTCTATCCGAGGACAATATATTAAATGGATTTTTGGAGCAGGGAGATGGAATAGGAGCTTGCTCCGTCCACTCCACGCATCGACCTGGTATTGCAGTACTTCCAGGGACGGTGCACCCCCTTCGGGGGTAAATGTTCAGGTAACTAATGGCAGATTTAATAGTTTTTCTTCTCCGTTGCATAAAGACTTTATTTTCTCTGAGAAAGGGTTTTCTTACAGGAATTTCTCCTCCTGTTAGTTGTTCGCCTGGGCAACTTAACTCTGTGGCTTTTAAGTAGTTTCTTTTGGTATGTCGACTTTCTTTTCGAAGTATGATGTATAGACAAGAGTTCCGGCAGGCAAGTTATCTGTCCTTGTATAAGTGTCCTTCTTTATCTTTTGCACGAAGCAAAAAGTTTCTTCTGGAGATCCTACTCATTTCTTTTCCTTCTCCCCAGGTCCTGACTGGTTTGAGCTGGTTTGGGATTGGAACACTAAATTAGGTAACACCGGTGGGGGTGTGATGACGTGGTGATGACAATGACGGAGGGTGGGGGGAGGAGTTACAGCTTAAGGTTTGTCCACAGTTCAAGAAATACTTGATGAGGGGCACTTGGGTGGCACAGTCCTTAAGCGTCTGCATTCCACTCAGGTCATAATCCTGGGGCCCTGGGATCAAGCCCTGCATCAGGCTCCTTGCTAGGTGTGAATCTTATCTCCCTCTCCCACTCTACTCACTTGTATTCCATTTCTAGCTATGTGTATGTCTCTCAGATAAATAAATGAAATCTTAAAAAAAGAAAGAAAGAAGGAACGGACATATTTATTGAATGCTTTCTATGTGCCAAGACCCGATGACAGGAGTGACTCCTACCCCCAGACCGACAGGCCTCCAGCCCAAGAAAATTTACAGTCTCCAGTAGAGAAAATGAAGGAAGAAATAGGCGCGGGTCCAGGATGGTTTCCTGACCTGAGATTTCTACAAACCTTGCAATGGATTTCTTCTCATGAGTTGTGCACACTCCTTTGCCACCAGAGGGTTCCCTCAACTGACTGATGCAAGGCATCTGCTTGGACTCTCCTATCCACTGATTTAATGAGATATCCTAGGAGCTGATACCAAACAGTTGAACAGGCAACACAAAATGGACAAAGGATAGTCTCCGGGTCGGGGGAGTGGGGAGAGAGAAACACAGATATAGGCAGACATCTGGCCCCCGGGGCACATCCAACCCCACCACCACCCGTGGCCTGGGCTACCTGGTCCTGGCACGGGCCCTAGGGTGGATCCATTCCCCTGCTGCATCCACCTGATCAGGTAGGATAAGCTGGGGGAGTGGAGGGGGCAGGTGTCTCAGAGGCCATCAAGAGACCCGCACACTCCCCTGGCCACCCCACCCCACCCCACCCCTGACTACAGAGGGAGGTAAACCCTACAGTAAAACAGCACGATGTTCAGGAGGTCCTGTTGTCGTCCAGCCCAGGGACATCCCCTCCAAAGCCCAGAAAACTGCTTCCTCTTTATACCGGCGTCTACTGAGAGAGAAGGAAGCCCAGGGCCCAGCTCGCGTTCTGGAAGGGACACATTCCACACAGCTAGACACCCCATCTGGGCTCACACACTGGGTAACTGGGAAGACCCTCAGCTCAGGCTGGCCTGTAGCCGAAGAGGGCTCTCAAGCCCTTTGAGGGGAGCAGGGCAGTGGGGGCAGCTCTGTGGTTTGGGCCACAGGATCTGGCAGACCCCATTGTGCTGATGACAGTGACATGTCCTTGAAGGAAAGACATGTTGTTGGAGTTGATGGGAGCCCCGGCAGGGAAGGATCACAGCGCGAGCTCTACATGCGGGCTCTACCTGCGGGTTCTGGAGCAGGCCGCCAGGCCACCGATGCCAGAGACTTTGCCTTCTGAAAAGCAGCTCCTGGAACACTGCTGGGCATTTGGGGAGACGGCTGTTTCCCTGGGGACCACGGATACTGGGCAGGACAGGCTCCGAGCAGCGGCAGGCCATCCTGAGATAAACGTGGGGTATCAGGATGGAGGAGACACTGGGCAGCCGACAGACCCAATGACCCCACCCGCCTTTGTTGGCTACCGCAGACCCGGCACGGTGGGCGTGGGAATGGGGGAAGCCCATAAGGGTGGCCGTGGAGGTCCCATACCGGCCAGCATCCTTCGGGGGCCCTCGGTCCTGAGCTCAGTGGGGGAACTGGAGCCGGGCCATTTCTACCGAGGGGATGTGGGGCTCTTCTAGTCGGCCGGCTTTGTTTCCAGAAACCTGTCGTTAAGGGCTCTGCCTTTGTCAGTAGCTATGGGGCTTGAGGCTCTCCCAGCCCACACCTGCCTCCTCCCTCCTTCTTTCAAAGCATTAGCCACCCCCGCATCCCTCCCCCGCAAAGAACCTCCTGTGCTCCTCACTCTGTCCAGCAACGTCTTCCCAGAGGACCCAACTGCCACCTAGGACTCACACCCCAGTGGGCAACTTTACCAAACATTGGACTATGTAATGCTCGTGTCTGTCCAATGGAAAGAAGGAAGGAAGAGAAAAGGAGAGAAACAGAAGGAAAGGAAGGGAGGGAGGGAAGAAGGGAGGAAGAAAAGGACGAACAAAACTGGGAACAAATATTTGCCAGCCCACCAGAGGCGGGGTTCATCTCCAAATTACACAGGAGATCCCGGAAAGGGATCAGAAAGAAAAAGGAACGAGGAAAACCGACTGGATAAAACATGAGTAAAGGTCATGCAGTTCAGGGGAAGGATCATCAGTGTGGCTTTTCACATACACATACACATGAGCGAAGACGGACAAAGAGAGAAATGCGCAGGACAACGGTCCCGAGATAGAATTGATCACCTGTGAGTTCGGCAAAAATCCAAGAGTCTGCTGAGCTACGAGGTACGCCAGGCTCCAAAAACATGTTGCTGGAGACCGCTCAGTCCCCGCCCCAGATCTTTGGCTCCGGTGAGGGTAGCAGGGACCACCACGAGGGTGCGACACCTTGGCGGAGGCACATGGCTCTTGGTGAGGGTGACACCCCGTTCTGTGGGTGTGGACCTGTGTGGACTCTGGGGCACGGCCCACGGCTCTGGGTTCTCCGGATGCCCTGGAGTCCGTGAACGCACAAGAGGCCAATGCGTGCACTAGAAGGCGAAGAAAGCGTCTTTCCCAGGAGAGGCAGTGCAAGCGCCTTCAGGTCAAAATACATGGGAACCCATCCGGTGACTCCTGAAGACCCCGGAACCAAGCAGAGGGGTCTTGTGTGGGTGAGGCGGCAAGAGCCCTCACCAGAAGCCTGCACCAGGGGCTGGGTAAGCGGGGTTGATGGCTGACCTGGTTTGAGCCTCATCCCTTCACTTGTCCCTTCTAGGGATGCTTAGGAGCTGGGCATGGCTCTAGCTCCAGAAAGTCATAAAACGCAGTCCAGGTTGGATTTCCAGGGCCTGGGGGGTGCTGGGGTGGAGGGCCAGGGGCAGGTGTGGGATAGGAGGCCATCCGGGGACCAAGTGCCTGGGGGACCTATCTTCTTCCTGAACAGCCACAGGAGAAAGTTAAAACCAGGCTGGGGGCCGAGAGGGGCGCCTCTCTGGTGGGGGCGGGAAAACAGGAGGCACGAAACAGGCCCCACATTAGGTGTTATTAGGACCAGGCATTCAGAGAGGAGATGGGGGTTGGGAAAAGTGACTGGCCCAATTACTGTCTCTCCCGGAGGGTTGGCTACTCCTGCTGGGCATTTCCACAGAGGGCGTCCGAGGCTCACCCGAGCACTTCCTGAGGACGAGTGCAAGAGAGATGGTCCTTTCCGCCAAGGGAGAGGGGGGCAACCCCAGGCCGGGTGAGAGTCACAGAACCCAGAGCTAGGGCCGCGCTGGGCCGTGAGCACAAATATCGCCATCGTGTTACCCGCGTCCCCTCTGCCCACGCAGATGCGTGGGAACCTGCCGCCCTCGTTGCCCTCCCAGGTGCAGGTCGGGTTCTCAGGGTTCCCTCCCACAGACTCCTGCAGCGGGCGGGGCCTGCGCTCCAGACGCGGCCCGTTTCTGGGGACAGGCGGAGGGCAGCGGGTCACCGGACCCGTTTCTTAACCTCTCGGGTCTCGGGGATCCCAGCTGGGAAGTAAGGGTGAGAAGAACTTCAGCTCGCTCCGGGGTACCCAGGGCCCAACGCGGGAGAGCGAAGCCTGCAGGGCAGGTGCGTCCAGCGCGCGCGAGGGCGGTGCCATCAGGGTTCTTTCCCCGCAGGGCCACGGCCCCTGAGGAGTCCATGAGGTTGCGGTGCTGGTCTCACGGTCCTTCCGGCTAAGTGCAGGCTTTGCGGGGCACCCACCGAGCACAAAACCAGACGGCGGCCGGGCAGCGGGTTGGCGGGGTAGGTGTCTCGGTCGCGGAAGGCTGGAGAGGAGGTGCTTAGGGCGGAGTCCGGCTACAGGACACAGGCACCGGCACAGGTTCCCCGCCCTTTCGCTTGGGTCGGGGGGGTGGGGCGGGGCGTGCAAACAGCAGGTCATCGTCTAGGGAAGAGGGCGAGGGAGCGGCAGGGGATGTGAAAACTCACCAGGGATGCGGGGGATCACTGCAACCGAAACCGCGTGTGGAGCGTCCCGCCCGGGGAGAGTGAGCCAGGAGTGCCGACAGAGGGTGACTCGGCTCCCGGGGAGTGCAGTACGGATGGCGGCGCGACGGTGGCGGCGAGGACAGGGCGGCCGGCATCACTTCTGGACCTCTTGGCTAAGTGTGGTATCTGTTCTTATCAGTTTATTTTTTTAATTATTATTATTATTATTTTTTTTTTTTTTTTTTTTAGTGATAGACAGGGAGCACAAGTAGGCAGAGAGGCAGGCAGAGAGGGGTGGGGGAAGCAGGCTCCGTCCCGGAGCAGAGAGCCCCATGCGGGACTCCATCCCAGGATCCTGGGATCAGGACCTGAGCCGAAGGCAGCGGCTTAACCCACTGAGCCACCCAGGCACCCCTCTTTTTGAGTTTGTTCATCTCAGTGACGTTTCATTTCCCACCTAGGGTCCTGGCACGCGGGTGTTTTCTGTAGCACAGATTTGGGGCAGCGACGTGTAGCTACTGTGGCCCGAGTGTGCAGAGCCTGACCTTCCAGCCCTGTGGTACCGCCCTTGGTTGATCTGTGTGCTGGTGGCCATCAGGATCGGTTTCTCCACGTGTTTGCTGCCTCTTCTCCAAGTGCTTTCCCTGCTTTCTCCTGGTCCCCTTCTGGACTCAGACGCGCTACCGTTGCACCACGAGGTCCTCCTGGGCCCCTTCTGCCCTTGAGGTGGGCTGGGGCCAAGGGTTCGGAGGAGCAGTTTTTGGTAGACCTAGGTAACGTCCTTGTACGTGTGACCCGACCTCCAATCTAGAGGACTCCGATCTGGCTCCTTCAGGAAGCTCTCCACTGGCTCTGCGCGCCCCCTTAACCTTCCGGAACAAAGAACAGGCCACTGAGGTTGTGGGTACAAAGGGCTTCCCCGGGAGGGAAGGAAAATTTGTTCTTCCAGATCTGTGGCCGCTGTTTATCCATTCTGGCGGTCCCCCAGAATCTCTGGGGTTTCTCGTTTCAATCAGACGCATGCCCCAGGACCGCTATAGGGCAATGGAATTCCAGTCTCGGGGGCCGGGGCGGAGGCTGGTGGACCTCCAAGGCCATGGGCTGGAAGCACTCCTGGGAGCATCTGGGAAGATGCCCCTGAGTCAGCTTCTGAACCAGGCATTCCCTGTGACCATGACAGTGTTGGACGGGCTCCAGGCACAGGTCCCTTCCCCACAGTCCCGGGACTGGCTTTGTGTTCGGCACACACTAGGCACTCAGGACAGTGTACCGATGAGGAAATGAGGGATTCCCCGGTCTTGATTCAGGAGACCACCCAGTCCAGTCGAGAGGCCTTTGGACTCATACCCCAGAATCTGTTGAGAGCCCATGAGACGGAGCCACCTTGCCCTGCTTCCTTCCCCAAACTCGTTGTCCAAATTTGTTTTAGAGGTGCAGACTGAAGCCCCCCCACCAACCACGAGGCTATGAAAAAGATCTATAGCTTACATAATGACGCTTTCCAGGGAGAGCTAGGTGGCTCCTAGGCCAATTCTAAAAGGGCTTGAGGGCAAGGGGAGGAGACTGGGTTGGTGTGTTTAGGGTGGTGAGTGGAGGGCCTGGGGTAAGAGCACCTGACAGATCCCAGGGGACCTTCTGTGATCCTGCCTTCCATTGGATCAGAGTCTGATGTAATAAGGAGGGTTCCAGCCAGACTGCGGTGGGGGTGGGGGCTTCCTGTTGAAAGGTGAACCTGCCGGCCGAGTTGAGGATATGAATGAGTCTGTGAAGGAAGGGACACGGGGGGGGGGGGGTGTGAGGGGGCAATTATGGTAGTATTGCCCATCAGAAGCAAGCGTCCCCTGGGACACTCCGAGGCCCAGATCCTAACTTCCAGGTGGCGGGGCAGGTCAGCCGGATCCAACCATCCCCTCCTTCCCTAATTGCCCTCCGCCCCAGCCACTGTTGCCTCAGACTGCAGTGTCCCGCTTGCCCCCTCCTGTCGACGTGCCCTGAAATTGTGTCTTTAAGCCCCCCCTGAGGTGTCAGGCAGCCCTTCCTGCTTCAGCTGGCTTTGTGTTCCACCCAGCCTTCTGATTTATTGACTAGATATCATGTGCTCCCGTTAGGGACACTGAGCCCCATGGGAGAGGCCTTGGGCCTCAAGGGGGTCATGGCCAGGTGGGAGCCACAGCTGTGTGTTCACCTCTCACGGTCCCCTGTGCATGGAAACCTGGGGTTCTGGCCATTTGGGCAAATGTCTTATCCGGGTCCTGAGCCAGATGATCCCTGCTTGAGGTCAGGGAGGAGAAAGGAAGGGCATCTGGCTTCTCTCTACTCCCAGGACCAAGCAATGCCCTGGTGGGTGGTGTCCCAAGTGGTAAAGGTCTGTTGGTTGAGCCAGAGCCCGTGGTGATGGCAGGAGGCCTAGAGTCCCATGCACTGGGACCCGGACCCCAGCTCAGTGGCTGGCAGTTTATGTCCTGCTGGGCAGACCTGTTTCCCCAGGTGAGAAAAGACAAGAGGTTTATCCCCAGGAGCCCTGCTCTGTCCGAGGGTCCGTCCACACTATAGTGCCTGCCGCTCCACGAAGGGGCATCCATTCCCTTGAGAAGGAGTCTCCATAGGAGTGACCCGGCAGCCCCCCAACCCCCCCACCATGAATGCCTAGAGGGCAGGAATGAGATCACAGTCACTTCTCAGTGCTGGGCTCCCTGATAGGTGCCCAACCATCATCTGCATGGATGACATGGGTCAATCCCATGGACTCAGAGAATTGAAGGTGGTCAGGTCCATGTGCTGCTGCTGTTGTTGTTGTTTTTCTTCTTTTTTTTTATTAAGCTCTTGGCCCAATGTAGGGCTTGAACTCATGACCCTGAGCTCAAGAGTCGCCTGCTCTACTGATGGCCAGCCAAGAACCTCTGCTCTGGTTTGTTTTTTTAGATTTTGTTTTTTAAGAGAGAGGGAGCCCATATGCACACGTGAGTAAGGAGAGAGGCAGAGGGAGAGGATCTCAAGCAGACCCACGCTGGTCCTCTCCATCTCAGGACCCTGAGATCAAGGCCTGAGTCAAAATCAAGAGTCCCACACTGAACCGACTGAGCCACCCAGGTGCTCCCTGCACTTTTTTTTTTTTTTTTTTTGCTCTGCACTTTTTAAAGAAAAATCCAAGGGGTGGTGGTGGTGGCTGGCTGGCTTGGTCGGTAGAGCACCTGAGAGATTATTTGAACTGGGTTCGTGATCCCAGGGTCCAGGGAAGGAGCCCCGCATCGGTCTCTCTGCTCAGCGGAGACCCTGCTTCTCCCCCTCCCTCTGCTCTGCCTGCAGCTACCCCTGCTTGTGCTTGCTCGCTCTGTGTGTGAAATAAATGAATAAAATTTAAAAAATTTTTCCAAAAAATGGGGCGCCTGGGTGGCTCAGTGTGTTAATGCCTCTCTCTGTGCCTGCCTCTCGGCCTACTTGTGATCTCTCTGTAAAATAAATAAATAAATAAATATCTTTTAAAAATATTTTTATAAAAAAAAGATATTAAGGGGGCGCCTGGGTGGCCCAGTGGGTTAAGCCGCTGCCTTCGGCTCAGGTCATGATCTCAGGGTCCTGGGATCGAGTCCCGCATCGGGCTCCTTTCTCTCTCTCTCTCTGCCTGCCTCTCTGCCTACTTGTAATCTCTGTCTGTCAAATAAAATAAATAAAATCTTAAAAAAAAAAAGATATTAAGAAGGAAAGAAAGAAAAGAAAAAGAAAGAAAAAACGGAGCACCTGGGTGGCTCAGTGGGTGGAGCCTGTGCCTTTGGCTCCGGTCATGATCTCGGGGTCCTGGAATCAAGCCCCACGTTGGGCTCTCCGCTCTGTGGGGGGCCTGCTTCCCCCTTTCCCCTGCCTGCCTCTAAGTCTGCCTCTCTGCCTACTTGTGATCTCTCTGTCAAATAAATAAATAAAATTTGAAAAAAAAAAAAAAAAAAAAAAGAAAGAGAGGAAAAAAAAAAAACCAGGAATGTTACAAAAATATACGCGTGGTGCCGGTTTAGGATCCAAGGGGTCATCTCAAATTGTGAAGGAAAAATTCACTGGATTACACTGTTCTGCAGAGCAGACACCAAAGGGCTAAAGATTTGGCTGTTGAGAAAGAAGAAGAAAAAGACCTGAGGGAGGATTGAGGAAATCATTTTTAAGGTCATGGTGAAGTCCTTTCTAACTTCCACTCAACATCCAAAAACTTAAAAAAAAAAAAAACAACAAAAAACGGATGATGGGGGGCGCCTGGGTGGCTCAGTGGGTTAAAGCCTCTGCCTTCGGCTCAGGTCATGAACCCAGGGTTCTCGGATGGAGCCCAGCATCAGGCTCTCTGTTTGTCAAGGAGGCTGCTGCCTCCTCTCTCTGCCTGCCTCTCTGCCTACTTGTGATCTCTGTGTCAAATAAATAAATTCTTTAAAATTAAAAAATTAAGGAACGGATGAAGAACATGAACTAAAAAACGACTTTCTGTAAGCGTATTTATTTAGCAATCTCTACTCACAACGTGGGGCTCAAATCCAGGACCTGGAGATCAAAGCCGCCCCCCCCCCGCCCACCCCATAACTTTCTGTGGCACCTTAAGCACCTTAACCATCAGCGAGGCCCAAAGACCGCTCTCGCACAGAAGGAAATATCCAAGGCTTAGAGGACAGACGGACGGCCCGCCCTGTTAAGATGTAAATGACAAGATCCAAGCGCCACCAGTTCACCTAGTCAGAAAGGGGCCAAAGTGCCTGAACAGAGCGTTCCGAGAGCACAGCAACGTGGGGCTCACAGGCAGAAGACACTCGGCCCGACTGGAGAGGCGCACATCCAAACGGCGCCGAGGTACCCTTTTCACCACCACCCACAAGGAAAGGTCGTCCCCTCGCGCCCCCCGCCCCCGCCCGCCATCCGAACTCCGTGGCCACGCGGAGTTGCTGGCGAGCCTGGGGAGGGAGGTGGCGCCCGAGAAGGTCCGCCGGAATTCTAGGCACTCTGGCGGCGAGAGTGGCGGGGATCACGACGCCGCCGCCGCACGCACGCTGAGGGCACCGGGGCACGGGGTCGGCCTCCGCAGAGCGCAGTTGGCAGGTACTGGGGTCCGTGCGTGTCGCTCCGAGCAAAGTCGCCGCGCCGCAGTGACGCCGAGGCAGCGGGAATTGTTCCGTTCCACGGGTGTCATCCGGGACATCCCGTTGTGGGGTCGCAACCGGCCGGGCCCTGGCCGGAGGACACGGACGCGAGCGGAGCCGTGGCGAGCGGGGAGGGCGTGGGGGTGCGGGCTGAAGAGCCGTCGCCGTCGCGACGCGCCGAGCAGCGGCTGAGCGTGCGGGAGGCAAGACCTCAGGCACCGAAGCGCGGGTGGAGTGCGCGGTCCGTGCTGGGGGCGGGGCGGCGAAAAGGGACCCAAAGTAAGATCTGGCCTTCACGGGCTCCCGGGAGCCCCCAGAGCGGCGGCCGCGTCAGCCGTCCCTCCGCGGCCGCCGCCCCTCGCCCCGCGTCTCGGTGCGGGACGCGCGCTCGGCGGGTTGCGGCTCGGGGCTGGAGGCTCGCGGCGGCGGACGGGAGGGCGGAGCCGGGCCGCGGCGGCCGCGCCTCCTCGGGCCGCTGAAGGCGGGCCATGCAGATTCGGAGAGGCTGCTGGGCGAGGGAGAGTCGCGGCCGCCAGGGATACGGGATTTCTGGTTGGGAGGGAGGAGAAGGAAGCCTCTGCCCAAAAGCGTCTGGGGAGGTGGGTGGGACCGTGTACGGCGCAGAGGCAGTCGGGCGAGGAATGAGGGTCTGGGCTGTCACCGTGAGTTGAATATGGCAGATGGGAGGACGGTGGCGGGGCGCGGGCGGTGCCGAGGTATCGCTTCTCGGCCTTTTGGCTAAGATCAAGTGTAGTATCTGTTCTTATCAGTTTAATATCTGATACGTCCTCTATCCGAGGACAATATATTAAATGGATTTTTGGAGCAGGGAGTTGGAATAGGAGCTTGCTCCGTCCACTCCACGCATCGGCCTGGTATTGCAGTACTTCCAGGAACGGTGCACTTTCCCCACGAAGTTGGTTGAAAAAAAAGAGGTGTTTAGTGTGGTAGGTTTTTTGTATCTCACTTGTCTGCTTTTTTTCTTGGTGCTTGTGTGGTTTTGTTTCTTGCTCTTTTTGTTTACTTCTTTTCCTAAAGCTACAGTACTGTAAAAGTGCCTTTTTTCCCCCCTTTACTTGTTCTGGTTTTGTTTTTGTAACTTTCGTCCTGTTCTGGTTTTCTCCAACCTCATTTTAGGTTTTTTATTGCTTCTGTCTTTTATGCAGGGCGCTTTTTTTTTTCTTTTATTTTTGCTTTCTTTGGAAGATATATCTTCCTACTCTCTCTCTCTCTCTCTCTTGGTCGCAGTTCTTTTTCTCCGCCTCTTAGACCCTTGGCTTTGGGGTTTCCACATTATTGTCCCTTATAGCCCGCTGCCTTTTCTTGCTCCTGTCATCTGCCTGAGACACTCGTGTCCTTCCCGGTGATTTCAACAGCCACAGTGTCGTTTGCCTGGCTACCTGGCCTCTGTCAGAGTTCTCCGACTCTTGACCTGGTCAATGACCAATGAATGGCTACAGCCCTGTCCACATCCCCTATCACGCTGGCCCATCACCTTCTTCCCTGCCCCGACCTTCCTCAGCCCGTCGGTACCACCTTTCCGTGTCCTTTCACCCCCACCCCACCCCCAATTCCCCAATGTCCTCCCATCCCTCCTGACGGAGAGTAGTAAATTCCCTGCAGGTACCCTCTGTCCCCTTGCCACATCCTTGGGGCCACCTGTGCCTCCGAACGTAGCTGGCCGAAAGCGTACCCACCGGGCTCATGTGGCTCGCCCCAGCTCTCCGTAGGCCAGGGAAAATTAGGCACCGTCAACGTTCGCTACCGGCCATCAAGATGCCCTTAAAGGAAAGGTAAGAATAAAGCATCGTGGGTAATGGTCGGAATGGTAACGTAGCACCCCTACATGTTCCGTTGTTCCGTCCTTTCCAGGTTCTCCACGTCTAAATACCTGCATCCTGGGACACGTTCCAAGTGACCTGCCAGGGTGACTGCTCATCGGCTGTCCCAACCGGCCGGCCTGTGGGATACTGCGTCCGGACCTCCGACCCATCCCGAGCAGGTCTGGCTCACCACTCCTTCCGGTTCTCCTTGCGCTTGCCTTGTCAAAATGTTAACAGTCGAAGACATATTTTGGTGACCCTTGCTGAACTGCAGATTCGGGAGTCAGAGAACATTCATCGGGGATAGCGTCATTTGCAGACCTGCGGTGGGAGCTGTCCCTCCGCCAATGGGTCCCACCGACACGGGTTCCTCTGGCCGTGTTCTCCACTGCATTCCACAAAGGCAACGTGGAGCCCGCGGGGATGGGGTCTCCCATGCTGGGGGGTCTGCCTTCAGGAAGGAGGTCTGGGTACTTCTTTGTTACGGCAAAGAGAAAACGGGAGGACGGTGGGTGCCGCGGCACGACCTGTTCCGAGACCGCGGCGTCCCTCTCCCCTCTGGGAGATTGCTTCCTTCCTCCATTTGCAGGTCCTTGTAGACGTTTTGGTCGTAGCCGCCGCGGAGGGAGGAATAAGGGCAGGCAGGCAGGCAGAAATAACGCCTGGGCTGACGACCCAGCAGACGGTGTCCAGACGCACGGAAAGTAAGGTCGCTGAGACCCCGCGGCGTGTCTCCGGTTTTGAGAGAAGGAGAAGCGGCCGCGGAAGCCGGCCCCGCCGCTCACAGCTAGGCCGGGGTGGTCTCCGGTGGGCCGTGGACAGTTTCCCCCGCGAGGGCGGCCCGCCTTAGAAAGAGAACAGCCAGTGATTTTACTGGCCAGATGAGTCTGTTCGGGGATGGCGGAGGCCTCGCAGTCAGGGACGTGCAAGCTAGGGGGAGCCACCAGCAAGTATGAAGAGGCCAAGGGGAGGTCACGTTTTTTGGTTTGTTTGGTTTTTGTCCTTCCTTCCTTCCTTCCTTCCTGCCGTCGTCACTGGAAAGTCAGCTTCGATTTCGATTCACGGAGGATATTGGGGAGGCTTGCTTTGAACACAAGTTCCCGGGAGAAGAGCAAGACTTTGAGGTTGTGGCAGTTTCCCATTCAAAGGCGGGCGGTGGTTAGTGCTTGCTGCTGGGGCAAGAGGGGCTCTAGCCTCCTTTTCCTTACGGGCAAGCGATGACCTCCCTGCTCCAGAAGGTTCTCCCTTGTCAGAATAATGTTTATCTTCCTTCCTGCTGGTCAGGCAGGAGTGCTGTGGGCTTGAGAGCTCCCCTTCCCCAGGCCTTCCCGAGTCCAGCCTCAGCGAGATGTCCTTCCTTTGCGACATCAGCGTGGGGCCGGGCCGCTCTGGGACCGTGGGGAGTCGAGACGGGAGCGAGGCCCACCCGGTGGTGGGTCACGTGGGAACGGAGACAACAAAGAAGAACGTTGTCCGAACAACAGAATGGACCAAACACGTCCCCTACCCTGTCTAACGGGAGTAACTGCTGCGGGACCGACGGGCAGCTTTGGCTTGGCTCTGGTTTTTTCCTTTCTCCTGGGTAAGATTCATTCAGGTTCCCAATCACTGAATTCCCCTGACTGCCCGAAAGCATCTGTGGGGCAGCGGGAGATCTTTTCCCTTCTCCCCTTCGAGGTTCTTGGGGTGGGGGTGGGGTGGCTGGGGCTTTGTGACCAAAGACAGATTCACCAGGGAAGAGCAAACAGACGTGGATTTGTGTGTATATCTCACATACACACGGGAGAAGCGGAGGGCTGAAGAACGCTGTGGGGTGGCTAGAACTTGGCCTTATATAGCCCCGTAACCCAAAACGAACAGAAAAAAAAAAAAAGAAACAATAAATTTTCAGAGAAGTGACAAGACAGAGTAGAAGGAAGGGCTTAGAGTGTCTAGGGGGGCGCCCGGGCGCACTCTGACACCAGGGACCTAGGATCTATCCTGCGTGGGACGACGGTGCCCGGCAGTCGGGTTGGGTGGGGGTGCGGATCGTCTCGGTGATGGACCTTCTCGTGTCTTCGGTTCCCAAGGACTCTCCCTTGGGGTGCCTTTCAACCCACCGAAAACCATTGGGATTGCAAAACTTCGGGAAGGACTGAGCCCTTGTAACATGCACGAGTTCAGTGGGATCCATCGGTTCGATGTCCTCTGCGGGAAATGGGGCAGATGGACCTAGGGGGACCTTCACGGTTCTACACCAGGATCCCCGACCTAAGGGCCTTTTGGGGAACGTGTTTGCCTGAAGGGGTCGGCTGGCAAAACTCCCCTCCTGCCCTACTGGATGATAATTATCTAGCCAGGCCTCCTCCGGATAAAGCCAGCCGGCTGGAGGAAACATAGCGGGCCCCCCCCCCCCCCCCCGCCAAGGGGACTCCTGTCTCCCACTGTTCATCCTCCTGGTAGATGTAGGGACTAGATTTCTCCCTTGCTCATTTCCCGGGTTAACTGCTGTAACCGGAGCCAACGGCAGTTTGTCTCCCTCGGGACGGGGCCGGAAGGAATGTTCCGGAGCAGCGGCCGAAACTTGCTTCGGGGAGACTCCCCGTCTTCGCTGTCCTGGCGGGGACTGCCTAGTCGCCCTCGTTGGTGGGAGAACACAGCATCTGCTCCTCTGTTGGGGCCCATGAGCTCTGGAACCGGGAACCTTTTCTTCTGCCCTCTGGCGGCCCTCTGCCTCTCCTGTCTCCTCGCTCCTGCTGGAGACTCCTGCTGGAGACTCCTTGGGTGCGGCGGGCCTGACTGGCTTCTGCATCGCCCTCATCCTTGGCGCCTCAGGAACCAGGGCAGGCTCCTTCTCCCCTCGCTGTCAGGGAGCAAAGGAGTGCGCCCACCCCCACCTCCACCCCGACCCCCGACCCCGCCTGCTCCAGATGCTCCTGATCTCCCCTCCAGCCCGCCAGCCGGCCAGACAGCTGGCCAGCGTCTGGGGTAGAAGCTGCCTCTGGGGAGCTTCCTTCAGGATCCTTCCTGATGGAATCATGACCTGAGCTGAAGGCAGAGGCTTTAACCCACCGAGCCACCCAGGAGCCCCTGAAATTCAACACAGTTGAATTCTAACTAAATTCTAACACAAACTCAGCACCGTTGAGTTTGTGGGTTCCATGAAGATCTATGGGTCTTTTAAGTGACCAGCAGGAAACGTGAAACTCTTACTGTTTCGAGGTCCGCTGAAGGTCAGACCAGCTCCTGTGGTCTCCGTTGCAGTTTGTGAGCAAAGAGATGACGTGACGTGATGGTCCATCTCACGTCCGTCCGTCCCCGGGCGTTCGCAGGCGGCTGTTGAGAGAGCTTTTTCCTCGGTCTTTGGGAACTCGAGACCTGGAAGTTCTGCTTGGACGATGACTGGGAATAAATTCACCGGACACCTAGGTCTCTTCCGAGTAGGACAGCGGGCGAAGTCGTCGACCACTGGATGGAGGCATGTGCAAAAGGATGCTTGTAGTTCTGTGGTTCTTGTTTGAAACATGGCTGGTTTTCTCATGAGGACTCTTCCAGGTTAAGGAAACTGTCTCTCAAGAGGTCTGTTGCTGCTGCCCCTCAGACCAATTTGTTACTTAAACTGTAACCCCTGGAGGATTTTACTAGTCGCCAAGCACATTTAGATATGGCCTTAAGAAAAACGTATACTGGCAACGGGTCTTTGGGGAGAAGGACGATATACGACCGAGAAGCTGGGCAGCTGGGGATGCCCGGCTCGCTCAGGGCAGAATGCCGCCCCTTCACCGAAGCCGGGCAGTCGGGATCGCCTGGCCCGCCCAGGGCGGAGCGCCGCCTGCTTCAGGGAAGCGGAGCACCCGGGAACGCCCCGGTCAGCGCAGGGTGGAACGAAAACCGCCTGCTTCCCTTTTCCCGGATATCGCTCCTTTCCCTTCCCAGAAGTGCTCGTTGTTAGTTAGATGAGTCCTTTGAATGGGCTTGTTTAACTGAAAACTCGATCTCCTCCTTGCTTACCTGCAAGACGAGACTAGAGACTACCGTTTGACCTTCATCGGTCCTTCTGTTGGCTGTTGTTTCTATCTAATAAAAGTGAGACTGCGGAGTTGCTCGCGGCAGCAGGCCTTTTCGACTGTTGTCCCCTGCTCCCAATCTCTGGCAGCTGACTTGGTTGTGCCTAATTCTACTCCCGTCGCCGACTGGAAGCGGCAGTCTGGACTTACGGAGACGCGATAAAGGACTCGCCTGTGAACCGACGGAAGCGGTTCCCTTTTGCGGTTCCCTTTTCTCTCCATCTGTGCCCTCTAAGTTTCAAAAGGCCTCAGTAAGTGTTCTTTCTTCGGTGGCAATCGTAGCCATTCGCGTGAGTTCGAGGGGACCTGGTCTCCTTGTAACAGGAGACCATAGGAGACATTGGTAGTTTCACCAAGGCTTTGACTGGGAGGTCATATCTGAGAAACCTGTACAGCCTCAGCTAGGGGCAGACGGCTCTACGGGACTAAGGCTGCCTTTACGGAGCCCGGAGCCGTAGAACCCCTCGGAAACCTTGGCCAAGTACCTCGCTTACGGAGTTCCCAGCTGCCTCGCGTGGTGAGGGAAGAACGTCACGTCCCGGCAGGTGCGGGAACCTCGGGATGCCCCGGGGACCCCGTGAAGAGGAATCTGGCCAAATCGACAGGCAGGACAGGCACGTCGGAGGGCAAGTCCTCGGCCTGGCTCCTGGCCTGGAGTGCCTACTAAAAGTTCAACCTAGGGACTCCTCATCAACGTTTCAGCCAAGCCGATTCGAAGAGATCTGGATGATCGATCGTTATTCTTGCTGAGCGTATGTGAACGATTAGGCCAAGTTTGTTAAAACCGGACTTGTTTTCAAGTGCTTGAGATACGTCCAGTGGCCCTCCCTGATGAAAAGGGCGGGCTGTTTCAGAGAGAGAAAAATTACGTTTCAGGAGCACACCTTTGTGGATGGTAAATTCTCGATCCGATTGTGTTTGAATGTTTGTTGTTCCCCTAAGCCAGACCCCTTGAGGAGAACGTCGGAGAAAGTCCGGCGATAGCTCGTGGGGTCGGACGGAAAGCTCGTGCTTTCTGTGCTGTCGGGGATAGTCATGGGATCCCGTGGGCCCGTGATGACGTAACCAGCTGGAGAATGAGATCGAGTCCCCGACAACGGCATAACTCAGCGAGCAGCTCGACCCCATTCTATGTGGCTGGGATGACAGAATCGTTCCCTAAAAGCCGGAGCGTACCCGACTCTGTAGGGGTGACGGTGGGCTTGTGGAGATAATGGCTGGGTTGGATGGTGCCCTTGGGGATACCCTCGTCCCTTGGCAAGTCTTCTCCCGCCTTCCAGTGATTCCTTATAATTAGGGCACCGTTAGGGCCGGACCTCAGACATAAAGGGCTCCTCGACGGTTTCACCCCTCCTAGTCCTGTTGTTCCTAGAAGCCCCGCCTGCCGAGGTCCCAGTTGCTCGGAAGCCAAGGCGTCAGCCAAGCGCACAACAGCCCTCCCGGTAGAACGGAGCCTCGAAGCTCCCCACGGGACAGTCCCTGACTGTGAGGACTTCACACCAGGTCCCGAGTGTCTCAGAGACCAAAGGCCACCAGTGGACGCTGGGAGGCAGACTTACGACGTACCGGCTTACGCGTATAGATGTGCCTGAGCTGATTCTTGAAGCCCGTCAGACTTTCGGCCCAGCTTCCCTTAGGCCCGGACCCGATCACCGTGCTTCTAGAGAGCGCAGCTGTTCCGAGGTCTCCGGCCGGCCGGGTTTAAAAAGATGCCCCCCCTGTCGAAGGCAGCGATGACGGTTGGTTTACCGATGGCAACCGTTTCCTGTCTACACGGGAAGCAGTTCCATGAGAAGCTGGGTGCGTGTGCCACAGTGCTCACTGGTGCCTGGCAATTGCCCAGCCTTGCAAGTTCGTACGTACACGGACTCCGAATATGCTTCCCTGGTCCTACGTGCCCTGGGAGCAATTTGGAAGAAAAGGGGATTGTTATCAAGCCCTAAGTCCCCAATCAAAAAGCCCCGGCCCGAGATGATCAAGCTCCTTGACCGACTGGGCCGCCCAGGTGCCTCCTTGAAATTATTACTCTTCTCAAGGCTGTACACCTGCCCAAGGAAGGAGCTGAAATTCGCCCCAAAGGGCTTCAAGGGATAGGACCTTAGAATCTGAGGGAAAACAGCCCACGGGACCGTGGGGGCGAAGCGGGCAGCACAGAACAGACAGAGGCAGAGTCTTTTGTCCATCTTCACTCCAGCGGAGTCCCTGCATGCAGCCCGTTCAGACCGAGGAATGCGCAGGCCTGGCTTGTTAATAATGAAGGAAGACGCCTTTCTTCCCCAGAATAACCCATGGGAGGTAATACAGGATTCACACCAGGCTACTGATTTGGGTAGAAGAGGCCACGGAGGTGACCAAATCTCTAAGAAAAACTGTCCGTAGATCTGGACTCCCTCGGTGTCTACAGAGGGACCACGGACTTCCTTTTAGGACGCCGATTCAAAAGTTGGTCCTCCGAAATGGAGCAGGCCTTGATACTTTGGCTGCCGTTTAAAGGAGCCCGGCATCAGACGACTGTCTCCTCACAGGACCCGATGGCTAGACTAGAGTCTAGCTCGTGTCCAAGGCTTCCCCCAGGCTGGACAGGCCACGGTGCCATGGGTTTTGGCCAGCATGCAAACCACCATCATCCCAGGCAACCTTCCCAACTAGAAACAGTGCTGGACACGGTCTGCGTCTCATCGGTATGACCGCCGAACACCCGTTCTCGTTCCCTCTTTGGCACCGGACGATGTCGTTTGGCACACGGAAGCTCTTAAGAAGTACACGGTGAAGGCCCTAAATGATTACCCCACCCGGCATTTCTCTGTTAAAAAACTAACGCAGCACAAATGCTTAAAACAGGTTTACAAGCTTTGCGCAGTGGCAGTATCGTAGCCAATGAGGTTTGTCCGAGGCGCGAGTATTGCTAATTGAAAACAGGTGTACAAAGTAGCATGCCAGTTAGGTGTTTGAACTAACGTGTGCTGAGCAGAACGACAAAACGCCGTGTGGACGTTCCGGGTTATCGCAGGATGTGTGTGGGTGCCTGACGTGAGTACTGCCATTGGCGCTTTCAACAATCCCTCTCTCTCCTCTAGTGATTGGTTAAATTCCTGGACTGGCAAAGGATTTTTGTCAGCTACGAGAGGACTCTTGTTCGAGCTGCTTTTTCTTTCGGTTACACTAATCTCGTTTGGCTGTTTTCTCCCCTCTCTCTCCAGCTGGCGACGAGGCCCCTTCACTGCGGGAACTTCAAGCCGGCGGAGGAGCCTTCCCACTTCGGGAGATCTCCACACGCAGTCTCCCTTGGATTCAGCTGCCTCTGCCTTTTGTAACTCCCGTTCCCTGTGCGAGCCCGGACTGACCAACGCTGAGCCAGGGGTAGGGATGTCTCTATGCCCCGGTCCAGCAGGAAGAAGTCCCAGAAGATGAGACCTTCCGCCCTCAGAACCGTAAAGATTTATGGGTCTAAACTGTTTACGCGGGGAGGGGGGGGGGAGTGATGTGGGAAACAAAGGCAGAAGAAGAATTATTAAAGTTCCCTACTACCTGTAGCCCGTTGGCAAGTCCCTGAAACAGGCAGAGTGACATTCCCCTAGGGACTCACTGGCCTCGATGTTAATCGATGTTAATCTGCCCTTTTGGTAAGGGCAGAAGGCAACCCTCGCCTGAAACCCTCCCCACCCCCACCAGGATCCTGTAAGTCTACTTTAACCCATAAAGGGCTCTTTATTTCTAAACCCCGCAAGGTTCGTGTTGGCAGTCATCCCCCAAGCATATGGCCCACCGATGTACATCGGAAGGGTCTCACCCCGAGGGTTTTGCTAGACGGTAATAGGTAATGACAACAACAGCTCAGCCCCCTGGAGGCCCTGGAAACCTGGCTTCCAAAATTCCTTGGAGACTTAACGCTCTCCGTGACGCCCTCCCAACTTGGAAGTATGTTAATGGGGACACCTCCCCGGGACCCCGCTGGGGCTCTTTCTGCCCAGGGGCCCTGTCCCCGTGCTTTAATAAAACCACCCTTTGGTACGGAATACGTCTCAAGACCTCTTTCTGGCCGCAGGCTTGGAACCCTAACGTTCTCTCCCCCATCATGCCTATACACAGGACTCGGCAGTCAGATGATGTCGGGGGGTGGGTGCTCAGGGCAGAAACCTTTCAACGTAGCTGTACGTTGGAGAGGATGTTGAAAAAGAAGAGAGGAGAGATGCTGCCAAGAAAAACCTCACAGAGCTGTTCGCGTCTTTCCCGCTGGGGGATTTCTCCTAGGAAACGGGGCTGAAGGAGCTCCGGGACTACGGGTACCGGCGTGCATTTCCGTTCGGAGGCGGGAGGGCAGGAAACCAGGAAACGGCGCGCGTGTGGGCGGGACATGCAAATTAGAAATGACTGTTTCTCCCCGGGACCGATGGGAGCAAAACAGTAAAGAGGGTGAAAGCCCGAAACAGGTTAATGATCTGACAAAGCATGTATGCCTAACGAGCTGTGCGGATGGCGTGCTGTCAAGTTTAAGGGAAGAAGGTGCGAGTTCGTTTGAGGGTGACTTTTCTCACCGTGACCATAAAGACATGCGAGAGGCAGGGTGCCGGCGCGCTCCGGCGGCGTCCGTTATCGCTTCTCGGCCTTTTGGCTAAGATCAAGTGTAGTATCTGTTCTTATCAGTTTAATATCTGATACGTCCTCTATCCGAGGACAATATATTAAATGGATTTTTGGAGCAGGGAGATGGAATAGGAGCTTGCTCCGTCCACTCCACGCATCGACCTGGTATTGCAGTACTTCCAGGAACGGTGCACCCCCCCTCGGGGGAATATCGCGGTGTGCAAAATCAGAGTTAGAGTGGCGTTTTGCTTTCTTTCTGCCTTGGGGTTTCCGCCTGGGGGTGCTTCTGACCCGGTCATGTGGGCGGGGCCGCGTTTGGAGGCAACGGCTTGCAGTAATTAGCTTCTCTCTCTTTGCTTCCGGGAGCTTGGGAACATGACCCAACCAGGTGCCTAAGTCTTCTTGAGGTTCCCAGGTGTACTTTCTGGTAATGTGGGCTTCTCCGAAAAGGGTCCAGCTAGGGTTTCTGCTAAAAATGCACAGAAACAGCCAACCGCATTTGCTCTCTGCAAGGGAGGTGTGATTCAGGGAGTGCCAAGTTACACGCTTTTTTACCCTGGTTAAAAAAAGTCACTGGACCTCAGTGTTCCTTCTTTTCCAGCCCAAATACGGTTGGCTGGGGACGGGGAGGTAAGGAAAAAGGGAGGTTTCAAAAAGAACTTTCATATGCTAAAGAGGACCTACTAGATAGCTAAGGCCTTGCCATTTTCAAGGTAAGGTGGTTCTTCCCCTCAAGCAAGGCGTTAACATTAAGAGCGTCTTGTAAGGAAGTCCAGCCTGTCACACCCAGGAGGTGCGGGCGGGGGTGCCCGGTACCCGTGTCCTCTACTTTTGGCTCTGGTTATGTTCTCAGGGCCCAGTGATCAAGCAGCACATCAGCGGGGAGCCTGCTTCCCCCCGCCCCCAGGCTCTTGGTGTACTGATCTTTCTGTGAAATTATTTAGAAAAAAAAAAGGTGCTAAGTGTTCCAACAGGATTGCCAAGGTGGTTCTTCTTTATAGAAAGGGAACCACAAATCCTTTTCACATCTCTACTGATATTAGTGATAACACTTTTAATGGCTGACTTCTTTTATGATGTGGTAGTTCTTTCTCGGTTGTAGGTGATTATCATAAAGACGCTCATCCCACAAAACTAGGACAGGGAGGTTGTTTGTTCCCTTATCTCTGGTTTCCCCAGGCCTCCACATTTTGAAATTTCTGTGAGCCGATCAAGTCCTACCTGTCCTTAATTAATTCCATCATGTGCCCTCTTTAATGTCCTTCACCCAGTTTCCCCATCCTCCCAAACCCCTCAATTTAACCCATTTCATTCTTTCAAGGATTCCAAGGAGAAAAAGTGTTATTTATGGTATTTTCCATTTGAAGAAACTGGGGCTGCCAGCGCCCAATTTCAGCTTTCTTTCTCTTCTCCCTTACTCTTGGCTGGTGGTTTTACCATTTGGTGAGTCCCTTAATCTCATCCACACAGTAATAAAGTAGGTCAAACTATCCTTGTTCAACACATGAGAAAACAGCTTCGAAAAGAGTCAAACTCACTCGATTTAAAGTCAGGTTTAGCAAAGACAGGAACAGAAATGCCCAGGACCCTGCCAGTTTGTTTTAATAAAGGACCCAAAAAACTGCCCCATTTTAATTATTCTGGGAGTTAAAAAACAGGAGAATCTATTTGACAAACCCAGACACGCACTTCCCTAAGGCTGCTTCCCAAAAACTTAAATAAACCAAGATTGAATGGTGCCCTACATACAGTACACTCAAAATAGAGAGTACGAACCACAGAGACCATAGCACCTAGTAGAATACACAAAACAAGTAGAAAAAAACCGCTATTAACACCAGAAAATAAACTCTGTTATTGTGAACCCCGAATTTTAACCCCTGGGGGGGTGCACCGTCCCTGGAAGTACTGCAATACCAGGTCGATGCGTGGAGTGGACGGAGCAAGCTCCTATTCCATCTCCCTGCTCCAAAAATCCATTTAATATATTGTCCTCGGATAGAGGACGTATCAGATATTAAACTGATAAGAACAGATACTACACTTGATCTTAGCCAAAAGGCCGAGAAGCGATACCAAGCACCCGTCCCTCGCTGTCACCGCCAAGTCGCCATCCATATTGCACTCACGGCGAGCCGCGGCGCGCACGGCCCACGCCTCGCTTCCCTCCCCTCGCCGACAGCGCTATGGCGGCCATCGCTCAGGACGCTCGGCCGCACACGTGTCCATTCTCTACACCTGAACACCAGAAATGGTGCTTCTGTCGTCGCTTTGTCGCTCGCGCCGTTCGCCGTTTCTAATTTGAATGCCCCGCCCCTTCCGCGCACGGAGGCGTGGCCGCGCCGGAGAGGAACCCGGTGGAAGCAGAGCTGTTTGCTGGGAAGCGCTTGCTGGCGTGAGGGGAAGACCCAGAGAAGTGGGGATGTCCCCGGGGAGGACGGGGGCTGGCGCAGAGTGGTCCGGGTTTCCGCGAAACTCGTCGGCGCATCACCTTAGGACCCTGCTGCGGGCTGGCTGGGTCCCCGCGGCTGGGAACCAGCGGAGAAGCGCTGGGCTGTGGCCATCTTTGGGAAGGGCTCCAGAGACAAGGCGGGGCGCCGAGACTGAGCCCTGATATCGTGGCCACCCTGCCCCATCCGCAGGGCCCTAGGATACACTCCCTAACCTCCTGAGCCTCAGTTTCCCCAGTGGAGAAGTGGTCGCCTTCAGACCTCCTTGATGGGATTTAGGGAAAGCAGATGTAGTTAATGTGGTGACCTTGGTGTCAGTCGCTGAGAATACGGGTTCTGGGTTAGGGTTAGAGTTAGATGGAGCAAGGGACACGATAAAAGACAAACGTTCCTTGATAGAGGGCGCCTGGGTGGCTCAGTGGATTAAGCCGCTGCCTTGATAGGGCTCACACCTGGGCTCAGTGCTTTCTTCATCTCAGACTTGGCAAGTTTGCCTACGCATGGGGCAGTTGAGGCAGACAGGTGAAGCAACGTGCCCGAGACCATGGGCTTCGTGGAAGAGGCTGGCTGGGCCTGGGAAGCCGAGAGCGCAGGGCCTAGAAAGGGCACCAAGGAGACAGGAGACGTGATGCTTGTGTGCCCAGCCCATGAGGAGATGAAGTGCTGCCCAGAGTGACACAGGAGTCCTTCCCGCAGACAGGGTGGAAGCCGCCACCCGTGCAGGCCCTGAGAGCGTTGGCTCCGATACCCAGTGGGACCTACTGTATACCTTGGCCTCCTCGATTCGATTCACCCTCCCCCTTCCGTCCCTTATCTCTAAACGGGGAGCTGGGGAGATGAGAAATTACTGCACATCATTACTGGGGATAAGGAGACAGGTTTGCTGTAGACTGTATCCGGGAGAACCAAAGGCTGGGAAACTACCTCGGGCAAGTCACTTCTCTGTAGCCTCCTCAACTCCAAAGGGAGACTATGAACCGCCCGCCTGTAATCCTGATCCTCAACCTTCCCTCCTCCACCCAGAGCCCCGGGTTCTCCCTTACCTGCTTTTCCTTTATTCCGTAGCAGCGTATCCCTTGACACCTAAACGTGAGTTTATATTGCCTTTTAGCTCAACAGCGCATAAGCCCTAGGGCGCGGATCTGGGTGTGATTTATTTCCATTTGTATCTCCAGCGCTTTGAACAGTGCCTGGCATTACTGGACACCCGGTGTACGTAGTTGAATAAATGAATGAATCAATATTATATCATGGGATACCTGCCTACAGAAAAAGATTAGCAAGCAAACAGGGAGGACTCTAATGGTGGTTTGTCAAAGATCAGTTGCTATTTTGCAAGTTTTTCTATCTATGAGAACATACTGAAGATTGAGGACCTTGAATACCATCCTTGGGGTTTTCCTATTTTGCTTCCTGCTTCCATTCTTGGCCTTTACTGGGGTCTATGAACAAGGAAATAAGTGATAAGTACCTGGCAGCCCAGGCCCATAGACCGCAATAATGACAAAATTCTTCAAAAAACTGGTAGGCGGGGGTGTCGGGAGCCAGTACAGGAGGCCTACTATAAGAGCTGTAAGGGACTGAATATGATTGGCTGTTCATTTAGGTCCACTCACGCGGGAGGTGCATGAGCACTGCGGTGATTGGCTAGGCGGGCTAAGCTGCCGGTGTATATATGCTTGAATGGACTTGTAGAGGGGCGGGCCCGCCGGGAGCCAGGCCGCGCCGCGGGGCGCTGGCGGGCCTGAGGGGGCCGCAGCCCGGACCATGGCGGTGGCGCAGTTCCGGTTAGGCAGCGGCAGCGGTGGCAGGCGCCGAGGGGCGGCGCGGGGCCCTGGAGGAGGCGGTGGCGCCCGAGCGGGGCAGCGGGAGCTGCGTGCTGTGCTGCGCCAGAGGGGGAAGAAGATAAAAAGAAGCCATTAAAGAAGTTTGCCTCCACGCGTGTCTCCGTGTCGTTCTTGCTGGCGAGAGCGACAAGTGGTGCCGAAACCCGGGAACTCGTGCAGAAGAGACGCGCGGAGTTAGGCAACGATCAGGTAAGGAGTGCACCTATTTCTATCTAGTGACAGGGAAAGTTCCTCAAGTCGAGGACGAGCGTAGAAAGCTTTCCGGGATGGGAAACGAGATGGCAGCAAAGTTCCTAGGATAAGGACGAGAGTAAAGCTTTCCGGTATGGGAAACGAGATGGCCACATATAAAATGCTGGGGGCACTTTCTGATATCCTTAAAGCAATTGGTACTCCTTTAAAAAATAAAACAGCTTGTTTGTTTTTGAGAGAAGTGGGACAAACGGCTCCCTGGCTTTTGGAAAGGAGCAGAGGAGGGAAATCTCCCAAAAGCCAAAAGGTGAGCAAGATGCAAAAGGAGCTTGCAAAAAAGGAGGAAAAGCTAAAGAAGGCTATGGCGCAGCTCAAAATGCAGGGGGAAGTTATGGCGCAGCTGAAATTAAAAGCTAAAGAAGGAGCTACAGCGCAGAAAGAATGAAATGGGTTAAATTGAGGGGTTTGGGAGGATGGGGAAACTGGGTGAAGGACATTAAAGAGGGCACATGATGGAATTAATTAAGGACAGGTAGGACTTGATCGGCTCACAGAAATTTCAAAATGTGGAGGCCTGGGGAAACCAGAGATAAGGGAACAAACAACCTCCCTGTCCTAGTTTTGTGGGATGAGCGTCTTTATGATAATCACCTACAACCGAGAAAGAACTACCACATCATAAAAGAAGTCAGCCATTAAAAGTGTTATCACTAATATCAGTAGAGATGTGAAAAGGATTTGTGGTTCCCTTTCTATAAAGAAGAACCACCTTGGCAATCCTGTTGGAACACTTAGCACCTTTTTTTTTTCTAAATAATTTCACAGAAAGATCAGTACACCAAGAGCCTGGGGGCGGGGGGAAGCAGGCTCCCCGCTGATGTGCTGCTTGATCACTGGGCCCTGAGAACATAACCAGAGCCAAAAGTAGAGGACACGGGTACCGGGCACCCCCGCCCGCACCTCCTGGGTGTGACAGGCTGGACTTCCTTACAAGACGCTCTTAATGTTAACGCCTTGCTTGAGGGGAAGAACCACCTTACCTTGAAAATGGCAAGGCCTTAGCTATCTAGTAGGTCCTCTTTAGCATATGAAAGTTCTTTTTGAAACCTCCCTTTTTCCTTACCTCCCCGTCCCCAGCCAACCGTATTTGGGCTGGAAAAGAAGGAACACTGAGGTCCAGTGACTTTTTTTAACCAGGGTAAAAAAGCGTGTAACTTGGCACTCCCTGAATCACACCTCCCTTGCAGAGAGCAAATGCGGTTGGCTGTTTCTGTGCATTTTTAGCAGAAACCCTAGCTGGACCCTTTTCGGAGAAGCCCACATTACCAGAAAGTACACCTGGGAACCTCAAGAAGACTTAGGCACCTGGTTGGGTCATGTTCCCAAGCTCCCGGAAGCAAAGAGAGAGAAGCTAATTACTGCAAGCCGTTGCCTCCAAACGCGGCCCCGCCCACATGACCGGGTCAGAAGCACCCCCAGGCGGAAACCCCAAGGCAGAAAGAAAGCAAAACGCCACTCTAACTCTGATTTTGCACACCGCGATATTCCCCCGAGGGGGGGTGCACCGTTCCTGGAAGTACTGCAATACCAGGTCGATGCGTGGAGTGGACGGAGCAAGCTCCTATTCCATCTCCCTGCTCCAAAAAATCCATTTAATATATTGTCCTCGGATAGAGGACGTATCAGATATTAAACTGATAAGAACAGATACTACACTTGATCTTAGCCAAAAGGCCGAGAAGCGATAACGGACGCCGCCGGAGCGCGCCGGCACCCTGCCTCTCGCATGTCTTTATGGTCACGGTGAGAAAAGTCACCCTCAAACGAACTCGCACCTTCTTCCCTTAAACTTGACAGCACGCCATCCGCACAGCTCGTTAGGCATACATGCTTTGTCAGATCATTAACCTGTTTCGGGCTTTCACCCTCTTTACTGTTTTGCTCCCATCGGTCCCGGGGAGAAACAGTCATTTCTAATTTGCATGTCCCGCCCACACGCGCGCCGTTTCCTGGTTTCCTGCCCTCCCGCCTCCGAACGGAAATGCACGCCGGTACCCGTAGTCCCGGAGCTCCTTCAGCCCCGTTTCCTAGGAGAAATCCCCCAGCGGGAAAGACGCGAACAGCTCTGTGAGGTTTTTCTTGGCAGCATCTCTCCTCTCTTCTTTTTCAACATCCTCTCCAACGTACAGCTACGTTGAAAGGTTTCTGCCCTGAGCACCCACCCCCCGACATCATCTGACTGCCGAGTCCTGTGTATAGGCATGATGGGGGAGAGAACGTTAGGGTTCCAAGCCTGCGGCCAGAAAGAGGTCTTGAGACGTATTCCGTACCAAAGGGTGGTTTTATTAAAGCACGGGGACAGGGCCCCTGGGCAGAAAGAGCCCCAGCGGGGTCCCGGGGAGGTGTCCCCATTAACATACTTCCAAGTTGGGAGGGCGTCACGGAGAGCGTTAAGTCTCCAAGGAATTTTGGAAGCCAGGTTTCCAGGGCCTCCAGGGGGCTGAGCTGTTGTTGTCATTACCTATTACCGTCTAGCAAAACCCTCGGGGTGAGACCCTTCCGATGTACATCGGTGGGCCATATGCTTGGGGGATGACTGCCAACACGAACCTTGCGGGGGGTTTAGAAATAAAGAGCCCTTTATGGGTTAAAGTAGACTTACAGGATCCTGGTGGGGGTGGGGAGGGTTTCAGGCGAGGGTTGCCTTCTGCCCTTACCAAAAGGGCAGATTAACATCGATTAACATCGAGGCCAGTGAGTCCCTAGGGGAATGTCACTCTGCCTGTTTCAGGGACTTGCCAACGGGCTACAGGTAGTAGGGAACTTTAATAATTCTTCTTCTGCCTTTGTTTCCCACATCACTCCCCCCCCCCTCCCCGCGTAAACAGTTTAGACCCATAAATCTTTACGGTTCTGAGGGCGGAAGGTCTCATCTTCTGGGACTTCTTCCTGCTGGACCGGGGCATAGAGACATCCCTACCCCTGGCTCAGCGTTGGTCAGTCCGGGCTCGCACAGGGAACGGGAGTTACAAAAGGCAGAGGCAGCTGAATCCAAGGGAGACTGCGTGTGGAGATCTCCCGAAGTGGGAAGGCTCCTCCGCCGGCTTGAAGTTCCCGCAGTGAAGGGGCCTCGTCGCCAGCTGGAGAGAGAGGGGAGAAAACAGCCAAACGAGATTAGTGTAACCGAAAGAAAAAGCAGCTCGAACAAGAGTCCTCTCGTAGCTGACAAAAATCCTTTGCCAGTCCAGGAATTTAACCAATCACTAGAGGAGAGAGAGGGATTGTTGAAAGCGCCAATGGCAGTACTCACGTCAGGCACCCACACACATCCTGCGATAACCCGGAACGTCCACACGGCGTTTTGTCGTTCTGCTCAGCACACGTTAGTTCAAACACCTAACTGGCATGCTACTTTGTACACCTGTTTTCAATTAGCAATACTCGCGCCTCGGACAAACCTCATTGGCTACGATACTGCCACTGCGCAAAGCTTGTAAACCTGTTTTTAAAGCATTTGTGCTGCGTTAGTTTTTTAACAGAGAAATGCCGGGTGGGGTAATCATTTAGGGCCTTCACCGTGTACTTCTTAAGAGCTTCCGTGTGCCAAACGACATCGTCCGGTGCCAAAGAGGGAACGAGAACGGGTGTTCGGCGGTCATACCGATGAGACGCAGACCGTGTCCAGCACTGTTTCTAGTTGGGAAGGTTGCCTGGGATGATGGTGGTTTGCATGCTGGCCAAAACCCATGGCACCGTGGCCTGTCCAGCCTGGGGGAAGCCTTGGACACGAGCTAGACTCTAGTCTAGCCATCGGGTCCTGTGAGGAGACAGTCGTCTGATGCCGGGCTCCTTTAAACGGCAGCCAAAGTATCAAGGCCTGCTCCATTTCGGAGGACCAACTTTTGAATCGGCGTCCTAAAAGGAAGTCCGTGGTCCCTCTGT
The DNA here is from genome assembly GCF_011764305.1 of Mustela putorius furo. Lineage (NCBI taxonomy): Eukaryota > Metazoa > Chordata > Mammalia > Carnivora > Mustelidae > Mustela > Mustela putorius. Next base: position 1,912,115 of record NW_025421399.1, on the reverse strand, counting down.
AGACACCGAGGGAGTCCAGATCTACGGACAGTTTTTCTTAGAGATTTGGTCACCTCCGTGGCCTCTTCTACCCAAATCAGTAGCCTGGTGTGAATCCTGTATTACCTCCCATGGGTTATTCTGGGGAAGAAAGGCGTCTTCCTTCATTATTAACAAGCCAGGCCTGCGCATTCCTCGGTCTGAACGGGCTGCATGCAGGGACTCCGCTGGAGTGAAGATGGACAAAAGACTCTGCCTCTGTCTGTTCTGTGCTGCCCGCTTCGCCCCCACGGTCCCGTGGGCTGTTTTCCCTCAGATTCTAAGGTCCTATCCCTTGAAGCCCTTTGGGGCGAATTTCAGCTCCTTCCTTGGGCAGGTGTACAGCCTTGAGAAGAGTAATAATTTCAAGGAGGCACCTGGGCGGCCCAGTCGGTCAAGGAGCTTGATCATCTCGGGCCGGGGCTTTTTGATTGGGGACTTAGGGCTTGATAACAATCCCCTTTTCTTCCAAATTGCTCCCAGGGCACGTAGGACCAGGGAAGCATATTCGGAGTCCGTGTACGTACGAACTTGCAAGGCTGGGCAATTGCCAGGCACCAGTGAGCACTGTGGCACACGCACCCAGCTTCTCATGGAACTGCTTCCCGTGTAGACAGGAAACGGTTGCCATCGGTAAACCAACCGTCATCGCTGCCTTCGACAGGGGCATCTTTTAAACCCGGCCGGCCGGAGACCTCGGAACAGCTGCGCTCTCTAGAAGCACGGTGATCGGGTCCGGGCCTAAGGGAAGCTGGGCCGAAAGTCTGACGGGCTTCAAGAATCAGCTCAGGCACATCTATACGCGTAAGCCGGTACGTCGTAAGTCTGCCTCCCAGCGTCCACTGGTGGCCTTTGGTCTCTGAGACACTCGGGACCTGGTGTGAAGTCCTCACAGTCAGGGACTGTCCCGTGGGGAGCTTCGAGGCTCCGTTCTACCGGGAGGGCTGTTGTGCGCTTGGCTGACGCCTTGGCTTCCGAGCAACTGGACCTCGGCAGGCGGGGCTTCTAGGAACAACAGGACTAGGAGGGGTGAAACCGTCGAGGAGCCCTTTATGTCTGAGGTCCGGCCCTAACGGTGCCCTAATTATAAGGAATCACTGGAAGGCGGGAGAAGACTTGCCAAGGGACGAGGGTATCCCCAAGGGCACCATCCAACCCAGCCATTATCTCCACAAGCCCACCGTCACCCCTACAGAGTCGGGTACGCTCCGGCTTTTAGGGAACGATTCTGTCATCCCAGCCACATAGAATGGGGTCGAGCTGCTCGCTGAGTTATGCCGTTGTCGGGGACTCGATCTCATTCTCCAGCTGGTTACGTCATCACGGGCCCACGGGATCCCATGACTATCCCCGACAGCACAGAAAGCACGAGCTTTCCGTCCGACCCCACGAGCTATCGCCGGACTTTCTCCGACGTTCTCCTCAAGGGGTCTGGCTTAGGGGAACAACAAACATTCAAACACAATCGGATCGAGAATTTACCATCCACAAAGGTGTGCTCCTGAAACGTAATTTTTCTCTCTCTGAAACAGCCCGCCCTTTTCATCAGGGAGGGCCACTGGACGTATCTCAAGCACTTGAAAACAAGTCCGGTTTTAAACAAACTTGGCCTAATCGTTCACATACGCTCAGCAAGAATAACGATCGATCATCCAGATCTCTTCGAATCGGCTTGGCTGAAACGTTGATGAGGAGTCCCTAGGTTGAACTTTTAGTAGGCACTCCAGGCCAGGAGCCAGGCCGAGGACTTGCCCTCCGACGTGCCTGTCCTGCCTGTCGATTTGGCCAGATTCCTCTTCACGGGGTCCCCGGGGCATCCCGAGGTTCCCGCACCTGCCGGGACGTGACGTTCTTCCCTCACCACGCGAGGCAGCTGGGAACTCCGTAAGCGAGGTACTTGGCCAAGGTTTCCGAGGGGTTCTACGGCTCTGGGCTCCGTAAAGGCAGCCTTAGTCCCGTAGAGCCGTCTGCCCCTAGCTGAGGCTGTACAGGTTTCTCAGATATGACCTCCCAGTCAAAGCCTTGGTGAAACTACCAATGTCTCCTATGGTCTCCTGTTACAAGGAGACCAGGTCCCCTCGAACTCACGCGAATGGCTACGATTGCCACCGAAGAAAGAACACTTACTGAGGCCTTTTGAAACTTAGAGGGCACAGATGGAGAGAAAAGGGAACCGCTTCCGTCGGTTCACAGGCGAGTCCTTTATCGCGTCTCCGTAAGTCCAGACTGCCGCTTCCAGTCGGCGACGGGAGTAGAATTAGGCACAACCAAGTCAGCTGCCAGAGATTGGGAGCAGGGGACAACAGTCGAAAAGGCCTGCTGCCGCGAGCAACTCCGCAGTCTCACTTTTATTAGATAGAAACAACAGCCAACAGAAGGACCGATGAAGGTCAAACGGTAGTCTCTAGTCTCGTCTTGCAGGTAAGCAAGGAGGAGATCGAGTTTTCAGTTAAACAAGCCCATTCAAAGGACTCATCTAACTAACAACGAGCACTTCTGGGAAGGGAAAGGAGCGATATCCGGGAAAAGGGAAGCAGGCGGTTTTCGTTCCACCCTGCGCTGACCGGGGCGTTCCCGGGTGCTCCGCTTCCCTGAAGCAGGCGGCGCTCCGCCCTGGGCGGGCCAGGCGATCCCGACTGCCCGGCTTCGGTGAAGGGGCGGCATTCTGCCCTGAGCGAGCCGGGCATCCCCAGCTGCCCAGCTTCTCGGTCGTATATCGTCCTTCTCCCCAAAGACCCGTTGCCAGTATACGTTTTTCTTAAGGCCATATCTAAATGTGCTTGGCGACTAGTAAAATCCTCCAGGGGTTACAGTTTAAGTAACAAATTGGTCTGAGGGGCAGCAGCAACAGACCTCTTGAGAGACAGTTTCCTTAACCTGGAAGAGTCCTCATGAGAAAACCAGCCATGTTTCAAACAAGAACCACAGAACTACAAGCATCCTTTTGCACATGCCTCCATCCAGTGGTCGACGACTTCGCCCGCTGTCCTACTCGGAAGAGACCTAGGTGTCCGGTGAATTTATTCCCAGTCATCGTCCAAGCAGAACTTCCAGGTCTCGAGTTCCCAAAGACCGAGGAAAAAGCTCTCTCAACAGCCGCCTGCGAACGCCCGGGGACGGACGGACGTGAGATGGACCATCACGTCACGTCATCTCTTTGCTCACAAACTGCAACGGAGACCACAGGAGCTGGTCTGACCTTCAGCGGACCTCGAAACAGTAAGAGTTTCACGTTTCCTGCTGGTCACTTAAAAGACCCATAGATCTTCATGGAACCCACAAACTCAACGGTGCTGAGTTTGTGTTAGAATTTAGTTAGAATTCAACTGTGTTGAATTTCAGGGGCTCCTGGGTGGCTCGGTGGGTTAAAGCCTCTGCCTTCAGCTCAGGTCATGATTCCATCAGGAAGGATCCTGAAGGAAGCTCCCCAGAGGCAGCTTCTACCCCAGACGCTGGCCAGCTGTCTGGCCGGCTGGCGGGCTGGAGGGGAGATCAGGAGCATCTGGAGCAGGCGGGGTCGGGGGTCGGGGTGGAGGTGGGGGGTGGGCGCACTCCTTTGCTCCCTGACAGCGAGGGGAGAAGGAGCCTGCCCTGGTTCCTGAGGCGCCAAGGATGAGGGCGATGCAGAAGCCAGTCAGGCCCGCCGCACCCAAGGAGTCTCCAGCAGGAGTCTCCAGCAGGAGCGAGGAGACAGGAGAGGCAGAGGGCCGCCAGAGGGCAGAAGAAAAGGTTCCCGGTTCCAGAGCTCATGGGCCCCAACAGAGGAGCAGATGCTGTGTTCTCCCACCAACGAGGGCGACTAGGCAGTCCCCGCCAGGACAGCGAAGACGGGGAGTCTCCCCGAAGCAAGTTTCGGCCGCTGCTCCGGAACATTCCTTCCGGCCCCGTCCCGAGGGAGACAAACTGCCGTTGGCTCCGGTTACAGCAGTTAACCCGGGAAATGAGCAAGGGAGAAATCTAGTCCCTACATCTACCAGGAGGATGAACAGTGGGAGACAGGAGTCCCCTTGGCGGGGGGCGGGGGGGCCCGCTATGTTTCCTCCAGCCGGCTGGCTTTATCCGGAGGAGGCCTGGCTAGATAATTATCATCCAGTAGGGCAGGAGGGGAGTTTTGCCAGCCGACCCCTTCAGGCAAACACGTTCCCCAAAAGGCCCTTAGGTCGGGGATCCTGGTGTAGAACCGTGAAGGTCCCCCTAGGTCCATCTGCCCCATTTCCCGCAGAGGACATCGAACCGATGGATCCCACTGAACTCGTGCATGTTACAAGGGCTCAGTCCTTCCCGAAGTTTTGCAATCCCAATGGTTTTCGGTGGGTTGAAAGGCACCCCAAGGGAGAGTCCTTGGGAACCGAAGACACGAGAAGGTCCATCACCGAGACGATCCGCACCCCCACCCAACCCGACTGCCGGGCACCGTCGTCCCACGCAGGATAGATCCTAGGTCCCTGGTGTCAGAGTGCGCCCGGGCGCCCCCCTAGACACTCTAAGCCCTTCCTTCTACTCTGTCTTGTCACTTCTCTGAAAATTTATTGTTTCTTTTTTCTTTTTCTGTTCGTTTTGGGTTACGGGGCTATATAAGGCCAAGTTCTAGCCACCCCACAGCGTTCTTCAGCCCTCCGCTTCTCCCGTGTGTATGTGAGATATACACACAAATCCACGTCTGTTTGCTCTTCCCTGGTGAATCTGTCTTTGGTCACAAAGCCCCAGCCACCCCACCCCCACCCCAAGAACCTCGAAGGGGAGAAGGGAAAAGATCTCCCGCTGCCCCACAGATGCTTTCGGGCAGTCAGGGGAATTCAGTGATTGGGAACCTGAATGAATCTTACCCAGGAGAAAGGAAAACCAGAGCCAAGCCAAAGCTGCCCGTCGGTCCCGCAGCAGTTACTCCCGTTAGACAGGGTAGGGGACGTGTTTGGTCCATTCTGTTGTTCGGACAACGTTCTTCTTTGTTGTCTCCGTTCCCACGTGACCCACCACCGGGTGGGCCTCGCTCCCGGCTCGACTCCCCACGGTCCCAGAGCGGCCCGGCCCCACGCTGATGTCGCAAAGGAAGGACATCTCGCTGAGGCTGGACTCGGGAAGGCCTGGGGAAGGGGAGCTCTCAAGCCCACAGCACTCCTGCCTGACCAGCAGGAAGGAAGATAAACATTATTCTGACAAGGGAGAACCTTCTGGAGCAGGGAGGTCATCGCTTGCCCGTAAGGAAAAGGAGGCTAGAGCCCCTCTTGCCCCAGCAGCAAGCACTAACCACCGCCCGCCTTTGAATGGGAAACTGCCACAACCTCAAAGTCTTGCTCTTCTCCCGGGAACTTGTGTTCAAAGCAAGCCTCCCCAATATCCTCCGTGAATCGAAATCGAAGCTGACTTTCCAGTGACGACGGCAGGAAGGAAGGAAGGAAGGAAGGAAGTACAAAAACCAAACAAACCAAAAAACGTGACCTCCCCTTGGCCTCTTCATACTTGCTGGTGGCTCCCCCTAGCTTGCACGTCCCTGACTGCGAGGCCTCCGCCATCCCCGAACAGACTCATCTGGCCAGTAAAATCACTGGCTGTTCTCTTTCTAAGGCGGCCGCCCTCGCGGGAAACTGTCCACGGCCCACCGGAGACCACCCCGGCCTAGCTGTGAGCGGCGGGGCCGGCTTCCGCGGCCGCTTCTCCTTCTCTCAAAACCGGAGACACGCCGCGGGGTCTCAGCGACCTTACTTTCCGTGCGTCTGGACACCGTCTGCTGGGTCGTCAGCCCAGGCGTTATTTCTGCCTGCCTGCCTGCCCTTATTCCTCCCTCCGCGGCGGCTACGACCAAAACGTCTACAAGGACCTGCAAATGGAGGAAGGAAGCAATCTCCCAGAGGGGAGAGGGACGCCGCGGTCTCGGAACAGGTCGTGCCGCGGCACCCACCGTCCTCCCGTTTTCTCTTTGCCGTAACAAAGAAGTACCCAGACCTCCTTCCTGAAGGCAGACCCCCCAGCATGGGAGACCCCATCCCCGCGGGCTCCACGTTGCCTTTGTGGAATGCAGTGGAGAACACGGCCAGAGGAACCCGTGTCGGTGGGACCCATTGGCGGAGGGACAGCTCCCACCGCAGGTCTGCAAATGACGCTATCCCCGATGAATGTTCTCTGACTCCCGAATCTGCAGTTCAGCAAGGGTCACCAAAATATGTCTTCGACTGTTAACATTTTGACAAGGCAAGCGCAAGGAGAACCGGAAGGAGTGGTGGTGAGCCAGACCTGCTCGGGATGGGTCGGAGGTCCGGACGCAGTATCCCACAGGCCGGCCGGTTGGGACAGCCGATGAGCAGTCACCCTGGCAGGTCACTTGGAACGTGTCCCAGGATGCAGGTATTTAGACGTGGAGAACCTGGAAAGGACGGAACAACGGAACATGTAGGGGTGCTACGTTACCATTCCGACCATTACCCACGATGCTTTATTCTTACCTTTCCTTTAAGGGCATCTTGATGGCCGGTAGCGAACGTTGACGGTGCCTAGTTTTCCCTGGCCTACGGAGAGCTGGGGCGAGCCACATGAGCCCGGTGGGTACGCTTTCGGCCAGCTACGTTCGGAGGCACAGGTGGCCCCAAGGATGTGGCAAGGGGACAGAGGGTACCTGCAGGGAATTTACTCTCCGTCAGGAGGGATGGGAGGACATTGGGGAATTGGGGGTGGGGTGGGGGTGAAAGGACACGGAAAGGTGGTACCGACGGGCTGAGGAAGGTCGGGGCAGGGAAGAAGGTGATGGGCCAGCGTGATAGGGGATGTGGACAGGGCTGTAGCCATTCATTGGTCATTGACCAGGTCAAGAGTCGGAGAACTCTGACAGAGGCCAGGTAGCCAGGCAAACGACACTGTGGCTGTTGAAATCACCGGGAAGGACACGAGTGTCTCAGGCAGATGACAGGAGCAAGAAAAGGCAGCGGGCTATAAGGGACAATAATGTGGAAACCCCAAAGCCAAGGGTCTAAGAGGCGGAGAAAAAGAACTGCGACCAAGAGAGAGAGAGAGAGAGAGAGAGAGTAGGAAGATATATCTTCCAAAGAAAGCAAAAATAAAAGAAAAAAAAAAAGCGCCCTGCATAAAAGACAGAAGCAATAAAAAACCTAAAATGAGGTTGGAGAAAACCAGAACAGGACGAAAGTTACAAAAACAAAACCAGAACAAGTAAAGGAGGGAAAAAAGGCACAAAAACAAAACCAGAACAAGTAAAGGAGGGAAAAAAGGCACTTTTACAGTACTGTAGCTTTAGGAAAAGAAGTAAACAAAAAGAGCAAGAAACAAAACCACACAAGCACCAAGAAAAAAAGCAGACAAGTGAGATACAAAAAACCTACCACACTAAACACCTCTTTTTTTTCAACCAACTTCGTGGGGAAAGTGCACCGTTCCTGGAAGTACTGCAATACCAGGCCGATGCGTGGAGTGGACGGAGCAAGCTCCTATTCCAACTCCCTGCTCCAAAAATCCATTTAATATATTGTCCTCGGATAGAGGACGTATCAGATATTAAACTGATAAGAACAGATACTACACTTGATCTTAGCCAAAAGGCCGAGAAGCGATACCTCGGCACCGCCCGCGCCCCGCCACCGTCCTCCCATCTGCCATATTCAACTCACGGTGACAGCCCAGACCCTCATTCCTCGCCCGACTGCCTCTGCGCCGTACACGGTCCCACCCACCTCCCCAGACGCTTTTGGGCAGAGGCTTCCTTCTCCTCCCTCCCAACCAGAAATCCCGTATCCCTGGCGGCCGCGACTCTCCCTCGCCCAGCAGCCTCTCCGAATCTGCATGGCCCGCCTTCAGCGGCCCGAGGAGGCGCGGCCGCCGCGGCCCGGCTCCGCCCTCCCGTCCGCCGCCGCGAGCCTCCAGCCCCGAGCCGCAACCCGCCGAGCGCGCGTCCCGCACCGAGACGCGGGGCGAGGGGCGGCGGCCGCGGAGGGACGGCTGACGCGGCCGCCGCTCTCTGGGGGCTCCCGGGAGCCCGTGAAGGCCAGATCTTACTTTGGGTCCCTTTTCGCCGCCCCGCCCCCAGCACGGACCGCGCACTCCACCCGCGCTTCGGTGCCTGAGGTCTTGCCTCCCGCACGCTCAGCCGCTGCTCGGCGCGTCGCGACGGCGACGGCTCTTCAGCCCGCACCCCCACGCCCTCCCCGCTCGCCACGGCTCCGCTCGCGTCCGTGTCCTCCGGCCAGGGCCCGGCCGGTTGCGACCCCACAACGGGATGTCCCGGATGACACCCGTGGAACGGAACAATTCCCGCTGCCTCGGCGTCACTGCGGCGCGGCGACTTTGCTCGGAGCGACACGCACGGACCCCAGTACCTGCCAACTGCGCTCTGCGGAGGCCGACCCCGTGCCCCGGTGCCCTCAGCGTGCGTGCGGCGGCGGCGTCGTGATCCCCGCCACTCTCGCCGCCAGAGTGCCTAGAATTCCGGCGGACCTTCTCGGGCGCCACCTCCCTCCCCAGGCTCGCCAGCAACTCCGCGTGGCCACGGAGTTCGGATGGCGGGCGGGGGCGGGGGGCGCGAGGGGACGACCTTTCCTTGTGGGTGGTGAAAAGGGTACCTCGGCGCCGTTTGGATGTGCGCCTCTCCAGTCGGGCCGAGTGTCTTCTGCCTGTGAGCCCCACGTTGCTGTGCTCTCGGAACGCTCTGTTCAGGCACTTTGGCCCCTTTCTGACTAGGTGAACTGGTGGCGCTTGGATCTTGTCATTTACATCTTAACAGGGCGGGCCGTCCGTCTGTCCTCTAAGCCTTGGATATTTCCTTCTGTGCGAGAGCGGTCTTTGGGCCTCGCTGATGGTTAAGGTGCTTAAGGTGCCACAGAAAGTTATGGGGTGGGCGGGAGGGGGGGCGGCTTTGATCTCCAGGTCCTGGATTTGAGCCCCACGTTGTGAGTAGAGATTGCTAAATAAATACGCTTACAGAAAGTCGTTTTTTAGTTCATGTTCTTCATCCGTTCCTTAATTTTTTAATTTTAAAGAATTTATTTATTTGACACAGAGATCACAAGTAGGCAGAGAGGCAGGCAGAGAGAGGAGGCAGCAGCCTCCTTGACAAACAGAGAGCCTGATGCTGGGCTCCATCCGAGAACCCTGGGTTCATGACCTGAGCCGAAGGCAGAGGCTTTAACCCACTGAGCCACCCAGGCGCCCCCTCATCCGTTTTTTGTTTGTTTGTTTTTTTAAGTTTTTGGATGTTGAGTGGAAGTTAGAAAGGACTTCACCATGACCTTAAAAATGATTTCCTCAATCCTCCCTCAGGTCTTTTTCTTCTTCTTTCTCAACAGCCAAATCTTTAGCCCTTTGGTGTCTGCTCTGCAGAACAGTGTAATCCAGTGAATTTTTCCTTCACAATTTGAGATGACCCCTTGGATCCTAAACCGGCACCACGCGTATATTTTTGTAACATTCCTGGTTTTTTCCTCTCTTTCCTTTTTTTTTTTTTTTTTCAAATTTTATTTATTTATTTGACAGAGAGATCACAAGTAGGCAGAGAGGCAGACTTAGAGGCAGGCAGGGGAAAGGGGGAAGCAGGCCCCCCACAGAGCGGAGAGCCCAACGTGGGGCTTGATTCCAGGACCCCGAGATCATGACCGGAGCCAAAGGCACAGGCTCCACCCACTGAGCCACCCAGGTGCTCCGTTTTTTCTTTCTTTTTCTTTTCTTTCTTTCCTTCTTAATATCTTTTTTTTTTTTAAGATTTTATTTATTTTATTTGACAGACAGAGATTACAAGTAGGCAGAGAGGCAGGCAGAGAGAGAGAGAGAAAGGAGCCCGATGCGGGACTCGATCCCAGGACCCTGAGATCATGACCTGAGCCGAAGGCAGCGGCTTAACCCACTGGGCCACCCAGGCGCCCCCTTAATATCTTTTTTTTATAAAAATATTTTTAAAAGATATTTATTTATTTATTTATTTTACAGAGAGATCACAAGTAGGCCGAGAGGCAGGCACAGAGAGAGGCATTAACACACTGAGCCACCCAGGCGCCCCATTTTTTGGAAAAATTTTTTAAAAATTTTATTCATTTATTTCACACACAGAGCGAGCAAGCACAAGCAGGGGTAGCTGCAGGCAGAGCAGAGGGAGGGGGAGAAGCAGGGTCTCCGCTGAGCAGAGAGACCGATGCGGGGCTCCTTCCCTGGACCCTGGGATCACGAACCCAGTTCAAATAATCTCTCAGGTGCTCTACCGACCAAGCCAGCCAGCCACCACCACCACCCCTTGGATTTTTCTTTAAAAAGTGCAGAGCAAAAAAAAAAAAAAAAAAAGTGCAGGGAGCACCTGGGTGGCTCAGTCGGTTCAGTGTGGGACTCTTGATTTTGACTCAGGCCTTGATCTCAGGGTCCTGAGATGGAGAGGACCAGCGTGGGTCTGCTTGAGATCCTCTCCCTCTGCCTCTCTCCTTACTCACGTGTGCATATGGGCTCCCTCTCTCTTAAAAAACAAAATCTAAAAAAACAAACCAGAGCAGAGGTTCTTGGCTGGCCATCAGTAGAGCAGGCGACTCTTGAGCTCAGGGTCATGAGTTCAAGCCCTACATTGGGCCAAGAGCTTAATTAAAAAAAGAAGAAAAACAACAACAACAGCAGCAGCACATGGACCTGACCACCTTCAATTCTCTGAGTCCATGGGATTGACCCATGTCATCCATGCAGATGATGGTTGGGCACCTATCAGGGAGCCCAGCACTGAGAAGTGACTGTGATCTCATTCCTGCCCTCTAGGCATTCATGGTGGGGGGGTTGGGGGGCTGCCGGGTCACTCATATGGAGACTCCTTCTCAAGGGAATGGATGCCCCTTCGTGGAGCGGCAGGCACTATAGTGTGGACGGACCCTCGGACAGAGCAGGGCTCCTGGGGATAAACCTCTTGTCTTTTCTCACCTGGGGAAACAGGTCTGCCCAGCAGGACATAAACTGCCAGCCACTGAGCTGGGGTCCGGGTCCCAGTGCATGGGACTCTAGGCCTCCTGCCATCACCACGGGCTCTGGCTCAACCAACAGACCTTTACCACTTGGGACACCACCCACCAGGGCATTGCTTGGTCCTGGGAGTAGAGAGAAGCCAGATGCCCTTCCTTTCTCCTCCCTGACCTCAAGCAGGGATCATCTGGCTCAGGACCCGGATAAGACATTTGCCCAAATGGCCAGAACCCCAGGTTTCCATGCACAGGGGACCGTGAGAGGTGAACACACAGCTGTGGCTCCCACCTGGCCATGACCCCCTTGAGGCCCAAGGCCTCTCCCATGGGGCTCAGTGTCCCTAACGGGAGCACATGATATCTAGTCAATAAATCAGAAGGCTGGGTGGAACACAAAGCCAGCTGAAGCAGGAAGGGCTGCCTGACACCTCAGGGGGGCTTAAAGACACAATTTCAGGGCACGTCGACAGGAGGGGGCAAGCGGGACACTGCAGTCTGAGGCAACAGTGGCTGGGGCGGAGGGCAATTAGGGAAGGAGGGGATGGTTGGATCCGGCTGACCTGCCCCGCCACCTGGAAGTTAGGATCTGGGCCTCGGAGTGTCCCAGGGGACGCTTGCTTCTGATGGGCAATACTACCATAATTGCCCCCTCACACCCCCCCCCCCCGTGTCCCTTCCTTCACAGACTCATTCATATCCTCAACTCGGCCGGCAGGTTCACCTTTCAACAGGAAGCCCCCACCCCCACCGCAGTCTGGCTGGAACCCTCCTTATTACATCAGACTCTGATCCAATGGAAGGCAGGATCACAGAAGGTCCCCTGGGATCTGTCAGGTGCTCTTACCCCAGGCCCTCCACTCACCACCCTAAACACACCAACCCAGTCTCCTCCCCTTGCCCTCAAGCCCTTTTAGAATTGGCCTAGGAGCCACCTAGCTCTCCCTGGAAAGCATCATTATGTAAGCTATAGATCTTTTTCATAGCCTCGTGGTTGGTGGGGGGGCTTCAGTCTGCACCTCTAAAAACAAATTTGGACAACGAGTTTGGGGAAGGAAGCAGGGCAAGGTGGCTCCGTCTCATGGGCTCTCAACAGATTCTGGGGTATGAGTCCAAAGGCCTCTCGACTGGACTGGGTGGTCTCCTGAATCAAGACCGGGGAATCCCTCATTTCCTCATCGGTACACTGTCCTGAGTGCCTAGTGTGTGCCGAACACAAAGCCAGTCCCGGGACTGTGGGGAAGGGACCTGTGCCTGGAGCCCGTCCAACACTGTCATGGTCACAGGGAATGCCTGGTTCAGAAGCTGACTCAGGGGCATCTTCCGAGATGCTCCCAGGAGTGCTTCCAGCCCATGGCCTTGGAGGTCCACCAGCCTCCGCCCCGGCCCCCGAGACTGGAATTCCATTGCCCTATAGCGGTCCTGGGGCATGCGTCTGATTGAAACGAGAAACCCCCAGAGATTCTGGGGGACCGCCAGAATGGATAAACAGCGGCCACAGATCTGGAAGAACAAATTTTCCTTCCCTCCCGGGGAAGCCCTTTGTACCCACAACCTCAGTGGCCTGTTCTTTGTTCCGGAAGGTTAAGGGGGCGCGCAGAGCCAGTGGAGAGCTTCCTGAAGGAGCCAGATCGGAGTCCTCTAGATTGGAGGTCGGGTCACACGTACAAGGACGTTACCTAGGTCTACCAAAAAAACTGCTCCTCCGAACCCTTGGCCCCAGCCCACCTCAAGGGCAGAAGGGGCCCAGGAGGACCTCGTGGTGCAACGGTAGCGCGTCTGAGTCCAGAAGGGGACCAGGAGAAAGCAGGGAAAGCACTTGGAGAAGAGGCAGCAAACACGTGGAGAAACCGATCCTGATGGCCACCAGCACACAGATCAACCAAGGGCGGTACCACAGGGCTGGAAGGTCAGGCTCTGCACACTCGGGCCACAGTAGCTACACGTCGCTGCCCCAAATCTGTGCTACAGAAAACACCCGCGTGCCAGGACCCTAGGTGGGAAATGAAACGTCACTGAGATGAACAAACTCAAAAAGAGGGGTGCCTGGGTGGCTCAGTGGGTTAAGCCGCTGCCTTCGGCTCAGGTCCTGATCCCAGGATCCTGGGATGGAGTCCCGCATGGGGCTCTCTGCTCCGGGACGGAGCCTGCTTCCCCCACCCCTCTCTGCCTGCCTCTCTGCCTACTTGTGCTCCCTGTCTATCACTAAAAAAAAAAAAAAATAATAATAATAATAATAATAATTAAAAAAATAAACTGATAAGAACAGATACCACACTTAGCCAAGAGGTCCAGAAGTGATGCCGGCCGCCCTGTCCTCGCCGCCACCGTCGCGCCGCCATCCGTACTGCACTCCCCGGGAGCCGAGTCACCCTCTGTCGGCACTCCTGGCTCACTCTCCCCGGGCGGGACGCTCCACACGCGGTTTCGGTTGCAGTGATCCCCCGCATCCCTGGTGAGTTTTCACATCCCCTGCCGCTCCCTCGCCCTCTTCCCTAGACGATGACCTGCTGTTTGCACGCCCCGCCCCCCCCCCCCCCGACCCAAGCGAAAGGGCGGGGAACCTGTGCCGGTGCCTGTGTCCTGTAGCCGGACTCCGCCCTAAGCACCTCCTCTCCAGCCTTCCGCGACCGAGACACCTACCCCGCCAACCCGCTCCCCGGCCGCCGTCTGGTTTTGTGCTCGGTGGGTGCCCCGCAAAGCCTGCACTTAGCCGGAAGGACCGTGAGACCAGCACCGCAACCTCATGGACTCCTCAGGGGCCGTGGCCCTGCGGGGAAAGAACCCTGATGGCACCGCCCTCGCGCGCGCTGGACGCACCTGCCCTGCAGGCTTCGCTCTCCCGCGTTGGGCCCTGGGTACCCCGGAGCGAGCTGAAGTTCTTCTCACCCTTACTTCCCAGCTGGGATCCCCGAGACCCGAGAGGTTAAGAAACGGGTCCGGTGACCCGCTGCCCTCCGCCTGTCCCCAGAAACGGGCCGCGTCTGGAGCGCAGGCCCCGCCCGCTGCAGGAGTCTGTGGGAGGGAACCCTGAGAACCCGACCTGCACCTGGGAGGGCAACGAGGGCGGCAGGTTCCCACGCATCTGCGTGGGCAGAGGGGACGCGGGTAACACGATGGCGATATTTGTGCTCACGGCCCAGCGCGGCCCTAGCTCTGGGTTCTGTGACTCTCACCCGGCCTGGGGTTGCCCCCCTCTCCCTTGGCGGAAAGGACCATCTCTCTTGCACTCGTCCTCAGGAAGTGCTCGGGTGAGCCTCGGACGCCCTCTGTGGAAATGCCCAGCAGGAGTAGCCAACCCTCCGGGAGAGACAGTAATTGGGCCAGTCACTTTTCCCAACCCCCATCTCCTCTCTGAATGCCTGGTCCTAATAACACCTAATGTGGGGCCTGTTTCGTGCCTCCTGTTTTCCCGCCCCCCCCCAGAGAGGCGCCCCTCTCGGCCCCCAGCCCTGGTTTTAACTTTCTCCTGTGGCTGTTCAGGAAGAAGATAGGTCCCCCAGGCACTTGGTCCCCGGATGGCCTCCTATCCCACACCTGCCCCTGGCCCTCCACCCCAGCACCCCCCAGGCCCTGGAAATCCAACCTGGACTGCGTTTTATGACTTTCTGGAGCTAGAGCCATGCCCAGCTCCTAAGCATCCCTAGAAGGGACAAGTGAAGGGATGAGGCTCAAACCAGGTCAGCCATCAACCCCGCTTACCCAGCCCCTGGTGCAGGCTTCTGGTGAGGGCTCTTGCCGCCTCACCCACACAAGACCCCTCTGCTTGGTTCCGGGGTCTTCAGGAGTCACCGGATGGGTTCCCATGTATTTTGACCTGAAGGCGCTTGCACTGCCTCTCCTGGGAAAGACGCTTTCTTCGCCTTCTAGTGCACGAGTTGGCCTCGCGCGTTCACGGACTCAAGGGCATCTGGAGAACCCAGAGCCCTGGGCCGTGCTCCAGAGCCCACACAGGTCCACACCCACAGAATGGGGTGTCACCCTCACCAAGAGCCATGTGCCTCCGCCAAGGTGTCGCACCCTCCTGGTATTCCCTGCTACCCTCACTGGAGCCAAAGATCTGTGTCGGGAGCCAGTACAGGAGGCCTACTATAAGAGCTGTAAGGGACTGAATATGATTGGCTGTTCATTTAGGTCCACTCACGCGGGAGGTGCATGAGCACTGCGGTGATTGGCTAGGCGGGCTAAGCTGCGGGTGTATATATGCTTGAATGGACTTGTAGAGGGGCGGGCCTGCGGGAGAGAGGCCGCGCTGAGCTGCGCTGGCCCGAGGGGGCCGCAGCCCCGACCATGGCGGCGGCGCAGTTCCGGTTAGGCGGCGGCGGCGGCGGCGGTGGCCGCGGGCGCCAAGGGGCGGCGAGCGGCCCTGGAGGCGGCGGCGGCGGCACCCGAGCGGGGCGGCGGGAGCTGCGTGCTGTGCTGCGCCGCGCTAGAGGGGGAAGAAGATAAAAAGAAGCCATTAAAGAAGTTTGCCTCCACGCGTGTCTCCGTGTCGTTCTTGCGGGCCGAGAGCGACACGTGGTGCCGAAACCCGGGAACTCGTGCAGAAGAGAGGCGCGGAGTTAGGCAACGATCAGGTAAAGAGTGCACCTATTTCTGTCTAGTGACAGGGAAAGTTCCTCAAGTTGAGGACGAGCATAGAAAGCTTTCCGGGATGGGAAACAAGATGGCTGCAAAGTTCCTAGGATAAGGACGAGAGTAAAGCTTTCCCGTATGGGAAACGAGATGGCCACATATAAAATGCTGGGGCCACTTTCTGATATCCTTAAAGCAATTGGTACTCCTTTAAAAAATAAAACAGCGGGACGCCTGGGTGGCTCAGTTGGTTAAGCAGCTGCCTTTGGCTCAGGTCATGATCCCAGCGTCCTGGGATCGAGTCCCACATCGGGCTCCTTGCTTGGCAGGGAGCCTGCTTCTCCCTCTGCCTCTGCCTGCCACTCTGTCTGCCTGTGCTTGCTCTTGCTTCTCTCTCTATGACAAATAAATAAAATAAAATAAAATAAAATCTTTAAAAAAAAAATAAAAAAAAAAATAAAATAAAACAGCTTGTTTGTTTTTGAGAGAAGTGGGACAAACGGCTCCCTGGTTTTTGGAAAGGAGCAGAGGAGGGAAATCGCCCAAAAGCCAAAAGGTGAGCAAGATGCAAAAGGAGCTTGCAAAAAAGCAGGAAAAGCTAAAGAAGGCTATGGCACAGCTCAAGATGCAGGGGAAAGTTATGGCGCAGCTGAAATTAAAAGTGAAAGAAGGAGCTATGGCGCAGTTACAAACAGAGACGGAAGTGGTAGATAACTTAGATCCTGTGCCCATGCGCCCAGCCCCAACAGCGCCACCTTACGAGGGGCCTCCTCTGTATAAACCTTGCTGCACCAAGGCCTGCTATTGTGCGAGCTGCACCGCACGAGTGGCTGCCATAGTAGCCTCTCAGGAGTTTGGGTGGGAACAGTATTCTCATTCAGTCCTAAAATCCCCACTTACTCTAACTCCACCTTTTTTGGCTATAATTATACTTACCAAGACCCGGTGCAAGGCGCGTCAGCTCACCTTCTAGATAGGTGGCTGCTCTGCAACACTGCACAGGCATGTACAGGCTTGGAAAGCCTTCACTTTATTAATGGGTCTACATGGCGTAACTGTACCTACAACTATCACGTAGGCTCTCGATTTGAAACAAATGTTACTTGCAATTGCACCTCAGCTAAGCACATAAGTTACTCACCAACGCCCGTCTGTGTTAGAGCTCCCTTTCTCTTCATAGTTTTTAATGCTTCTACTATTAACAAGTCATCTAGTCTCTCTTGTGAGTCCCAGAATTGTCTGCTATCAGAATGTTGGAACGCCACGGTGGGAGACTCGGCAGTAATAGCCAAGATACCGACGTATATCCCGATGCCAGTACAGGTGAACCCCGACAACCTGTCAGTGCTGCTTCGACATAAACGAGACTTTGGAATAACAGCAGCCATTATTGCAGCTATCGCAGCATCCGCCGCCACTGCTACTGCTGCCGCAGTAGCGTTGACAACCTCGGTACAGACAGCCGCCACGCTCAACAACGTCACAGGAATGGTCGCTGAAGCATTGGCTTCGCAAGAACAAATTAACAGACATTTGCATGCTGGGATCCTTATTGTGAACCAAAGGGTTGATTTTGTACAGGAACAACTTGATATCCTAGAGTCAATTGTGTCAATAGGATGCATACATAATATGGCTGGACTCTGTATCACCCCTATAGCTCATAACAACTTATCCTTAGCAGCTAACCTCTCTAGACAATTGGGAAGAATGCTTAATGGTACCTGGAACCGTCAATTTCAAAATTTAACTAGGCAATTACGAGCTCAAATTATATCCATATATTCTACCAAAGTAACTATTGCACCTGATAGTGAGTGGAAAAAAAATGTTACAGCAATCTGTTTCGTTCCTCAAACAGTGGGCCGGACTTGGTGCCATGGCTGTTCTCTTAATCACAGCTAACATACTAATGTTACGTTGGGTGTGTGGCTGTGTCTGTCGCAATCAACGACAATAACACCTCATGGTTCAAGCCATGATGGCTCTTGAAGCTGGTACCTCCCCCCAGATATGGCTAAGTATGCTAGATCGGTAGTCAAAGACGGGTAAGACTGATCCCACACCATAGCAACCTAAGACAGGGGCTCTTCGACCAGGGAGAGTACCTGATGACGGGTAAGCATGTGTGCTGAGGATTGGCAACCTAAGACAGGCACGATCTCAGCCATTATAAATAAATAAAAAAGGGGGAGATGTCCCAGTACAGGAGGCCTACTATAAGAGCTGTAAGGGACTGAATATGATTGGCTGTTCATTTAGGTCCACTCACGCGGGAGGTGCATGAGCACTGCGGTGATTGGCTAGGCGGGCTAAGCTGCGGGTGTATATATGCTTGAATGGACTTGTAGAGGGGCGGGCCTGCGGGAGCCAGGCCGCGCCAAGCTGCGCTGGCCGGAGGGGGCCGCAGCCCGGACCATGGCGGCGGCGCAGTTCCGGTTAGGCGGCGGCGGCGGCGGTGGCGGCGGGCGCCGAGGGGCGGCGAGCGGCCCTGGAGGCGGCGGCGGCACCCAAGCGGGGTGGCGGGAGCTGCGTGCTGTGCTGCGCCAGAGGGGTAAGAAGATAAAAAGAAGCCATTAAAGAAGTTTGCCTCCACGCGTGTCTCCGTGTCGTTCTTGCTGGCGAGAGCGACAGATCTGGGGCGGGGACTGAGTGGTCTCCAGCAACATCTGTTTCTGGAGCCTGCCATACCTCGTAGCTCAGCAGACTCTTGGATTTTTGCCGAACTCACAGGTGATCAATTCTATCTCGGGACCGTTGTCCTACGCATTTCTCTCTGTCTGTCTTCGCTCATGTGTATGTGTATGTGAAAAGCCACACTGATGATCCTTCCCCTGAACTGCATGACCTTTACTCATGTTTATCCAGTCGGTTTTCCTCTTTCCTTTTTCTTTCTGATCCCATTCCGGGATCTCCTGTGTAATTTGGAGATGAACCCCGCCTCTGGTGGGCTGGCAAATATTTGTTCCCAGTTTTGTTCGTCCTTTTCTTCCTCCCTTCTTCCCTCCCTCCCTTCCTTTCCTTCTGTTTCTCTCCTTTTCTCTTCCTTCCTTCTTTCCATTGGACAGACACGAGCATTACATAGTCCAATGTTTGGTAAAGTTGCCCACTGGGGTGTGAGTCCTAGGTGGCAGTTGGGTCCTCTGGGACGACGTTGCTGGACAGAGTGAGGAGCACAGGAGGTTCTTTGCGGGGGAGGGATGCGGGGGTGGCTAATGCTTTGAAAGAAGGAGGGAGGAGGCATGTGTGGGCTGGGAGAGCCTCAAGCCCCATAGCTACTGACAAAGGCAGAGCCCTTAACGACAGGTTTCTGGAAACAAAGCCGGCCGACTAGAGGAGCCCCAACCCACATCCCCACGGTAGAAATGGCCCGGCCCCAGTACCCCCACTGAGCTCAGGACCGAGGGCCCCCGAAGGATGCTGGCCGGTATGGGACCTCCACGGCCAACATTGTGGGCTGCCCCCCATTCCCATGCCCACCGTGCCGGGTCTGGGGTAGCCAACAAAGGCGGGTGGGGTCATTGGGTCTGTCGGCTGCCCAGTGTCTCCTGCACCCTGATACCCCACGTTTATCTCAGGATGGCCTGCTGCTGCTGGGAGCCTGCCCTGCCCCAGTATCCGTGGTCCCCGGGGAAAAAGCCATCTCCCCAAAAGCCCAGCAGTGTGCCAGGAGCCACTTTTCAGAAGGCAGAGTCTCTGGCATCGGTGGCCTGGCGGCCTGCTCCAGAACCCGCAGGTAGAGCCCACGCTGTGATCCTTCCCCGCCGGGGCTCCCATCAACAACACGCAACATGTCTTTCCTTCAGGGACCCGCCCACCGTCATCAGCACGATGGGGTCCGCCAGAACCCGTGGCCCAAACCGCAGAGCTGCCCCTTGAAGGGCTTGAGAGCCCTCTTCTGCTCCAGGCCAGCCTGAGCTGAGGGTCACCCAGTGTGTGAGCCCAGATGGGGTGTCTACGTGTGTGGAATGTGTCCCTTCCAGAACGCGAAGAGGCCCGCTGGGCCCTGGGCTTCCTTCTCTCAGTAGACTCCGGTATAAAGAGGAAGCAGTTTTCTGGGCTTTGGAGGGGATGTCCCTGCGCTGGACGACAACAGGACCTCCTGAACATCATGCTGTTTCACTGTAGGGTTTACCTCCCTCTGTGGTCATGGGGTGGCCAGGGGAGTGTGCGGGTTTCTTGATGGCCTCTGAGGCACCTGCCCCCCCACCCCCCAGCTTATCCTGCCTGATCAGGGGGATGCAGCAGGGGAATGGATCCACCCTAGGGCCCATGCCAGGACCAGGTAGCCCACGCCACTGGTGGTGGTGGGGTTGGATGTCCCCGGGGGGCCAGATGTCTGCCTATATCTGTGTTTCTCTCTCCTCACTCCCCCGACCCGGAGACTATCCTTTGTCCATTTTCTGTTGCCTGTTCAACTGTTTGGTATCAGCTCCTAGGATATCTCATTAAATCAGTGGATAGGAGAGTCAGAAACGGATGCCTTGCATCAGTCAGTTGAGGGAACCCTCTGGTGGCAAAGGAGTGTGCACAACTCATGAGAAGAAATCCTTTGCAAGGTTTGTAGAAATCTCAGGTCAGGAAACCATCCCGGACCCACACCGATTTCTTCCTTCATTTTCTCTACTGGAGACTGTAAGTTTTCTTGGGCTGGAGGCCTGTCGGTCTGGGGGTAGGAGTCACCCCTGTCATCGGGTCTTGGCACATAGAAGGCATTCAATAAATATGTTCTTTCCTTCTTTCTTTCTTTCTTTTAAGATTTCATTTATTTATCTGAGAGACATACACATAGCTAGAAAGGGAATACAAGTGAGTAGAGTGGGAGAGGGAGATAAGATTCGCACCTAGCAAGGAGCCTGATGCAGGGCTTGATCCCAGGGCCCCAGGATCATGACCTGAGTGGAATGCAGACGCTTAAGGACTGTGCCACCCAAGTGCCCCTCATCAAGTACTTCTGGAACTGTGGCTAAACCTTAAGCAGTAACACTGGTGTCTCCTCCCCCCACCCTCCGTCATTGTCATCACCCCATCCTCACACCCCCACCGGGGGAACCTAATTTAGGGTTCCAATCCCAAACTAGCTCAAACCAGCCAGGACCCGGGGAGAAGGAAAAGAAATGAGTAGGGAAGGTGATGTGATGTTCAGGGTGTCCTGAAGAAACTTTTTGCCTCCCTGCAGAAGATAAAAAAGGACACTTAAGACAAGGACAGGTTGCTTGCCTGCATTCCAGCCTATACATCACTTTTGGAAAAGAAGGTCGACTTACCAAAATAAACTACTTAAGAGCCACACACACACACGCAAAAGATAGATGATAAGCAAATACAACCTGCCTGTTTGATTGCCTTCCAACTCAAAGGAAACAAAATCTTGGACTCTTAACAAACCATATAAAGCAACAGCAAAATACCACTAAGAAAACCAAAAGCCCCATATAATTGAAAAAGAAAACTACTAAGTCTGCCATTAATTACTGGGACATTTACCCCCGAGGGGATGCACCGTTCCTGGAAGTACTGCAATACCAGGTCGATGCGTGGAGTGGACGGAGCAAGCTCCTATTCCATCTCCATTTAATATATTGTCCTCGGATAGAGGACGTATCAGATATTAAACTGATAAGAACAGATACTACACTTGATCTTAGCCAAAAGGCCGAGAAGCGATACCAAGCACTCGTCCCTCGCTGTCACCGCCAAGTCGCCATCCATATTGCACTCACGGCGAGCCGCGGCGCGCACGGCCCACGCCTCGCTTCCCTCCCCTCGCCGACAGCGCTATGGCGGCCATCGCTCAGGACGCTCGGCCGCACACGTGTCCATTCTCTACACCTGAACACAGAAATGGTGCTTCTGTCGTCGCTTTGTCGCTCGCGCCGATCGCCATTTCTAATTTGAATGCCCCGCCCCTTCCGCGCACGGAGGCGTGGCCGCGCCGGAGAGGAACCCGGTGGAAGCAGAGCTCGGGTTTACTGGGAAGCGCTTGCTGGCGTGAGGGGAAGACCCAGAGAAGTGGGGATGTGTCTGGGGAGGACCGGGGCTGGCGCAGAGTGGTCCGAGTTTCCGGGAAACTCGTCGGCGCATCACCTTAGGACCCTGCTGCGGGCTGCCTGGGTCCCAGCGGCTGGGAACCAGCGGAGAAGCGCCTGTGGCCACCTGGGAAGGGCTCCAGAGACAAGGCGGGGCCCCGATATGGTGGCCACCCTGCCCCATCCGCAGGGCCCTTGGGCACACTCCCTAACCTCCTGAGCCTCAGTTTCCCTAGTGGAGAAGTGGTCGCCTTCAGACCTCCTTGATAGGATTTAGGGAACGCAGATGTATCTAATGAGGTGACCTTGGTGTCAGTCCTCGAGAATATGGGTTCTGGGTTAGGGTTAGAGTTAGATGGAGCAAGGGACACGATAAAAGACAAACGTTCCTTGATAGGGCTCACACCTGGGCTCAGTGCTTTCTTCATCTCAGACTTGGCAAGTTTGCCTATGCATGGGGCAGTTGAGGCAGACAGGTGAAGCAATGTGCCCGAGACCATGGGCTTCGTGGAAGAGGCTGGATGGGCCTGGGAAGCCGAGAGTGCAGGGCCTAGAAAGGGCACCAAGAGGACACCAAGAGGACGTGAGGCTCGTGTGTCCAGCCCACGAGGTGATGAAGTGTTGCCCAGAGTGACACAGGAGTCCTTCCCGCAGACAGGCCAAGAGCATTGGCTCGGAGTACCAGGTGGGACCTACTGTATACCTTGGCCTCCTCGATTCACCCTCCCCCTTCCGTCCCTTATCTCTAAACTGGGAGTTGGTGAGATGAGAAATTAGTGAACATCATTACTGGGGATAAAGAGACAGGTTTGCTGTAGACTGTATCCGGGAGAACCAAAGGCAGGGAATCTAGCTCGGGCAAGTCACTTCTCTGTAGCCTCCTCATCTCCAAAGGGAGACTATGAACCGCCTGCCTGCAATCCTGACCTTCACCTTCCCTCCTCCACCCAGGGCCCCGCGTTCTCCCTTACCTGCCTTTCTTTTTATTCCGTAACAGCATATCCCTGGACACCTAAACGTGAGTTTATATTGTCCTTTAGCTCAACAGCGCAGAAACCCTAGAGCGGGGGATCTGGGTGTGTTTTGTTTCCATTTATATCTCCAGTGCTTTCAACAGCACCTGGCATATACCGGACGCCCGGTGTACTTAGTTGAATAAATGAATGAATCAATATTATATCATGGGATACCTGCCTACAGAAAGGGATTAGCAAAGCTCTTGGGCCTTGTGGTCCTTAGGACCCTCCGTGTGTTCTACTACAGCTCTGCTCTCTTCCACGCTTAGGAACCCTTCGTGTGCTCACTACATTCGCTTTGTGGGCTTTCTGATATTTAGAAGGAGAAGTTTTACGTTGCAGAACAGCATGTTCCCTGACAGGGAAGGTGCATTTCCCATTGGAAATTAGTGATTTCCCTTTCTAGGTGGCGCCTGGTTGGCTCAGTGGGTGGACCACGGGATTCTTGCTCTTAGGGTCTGAGTTCAGGGCCCATGTTGGGTATAATACCTACTTAAAGATGAAGAAACAAAATATCCTTAAAAATGATTTCCTGGTGGGGCGCCTGGGTGGCTCAGTAGTTAAAGCCTCTGCCTTCGGCTCAGGTCATGATCTCAGGGTTCTGGATCAAGCCCCGCATTGGACTTTCTGCTTGGTGGGGAGCCTGCTTCCCCTCCCAACCCTGCCTCTCTGCCTACTTGTGATCTCTGTCAAATGAAAAATAAAAAAACCTTAAAAAAAATGATTTCCTGGGACACTTGGGTGACTCAGGCGGTTAAGCCATTGCCTTCCGTCAGGCCATGATCCCAGGGTCCTGGGATCCAGTCTGGTATCGGGCTCCTTGCTCTGCAGGGACCCTGCTTCTCTCTAGGCCTCTGCCTGCCACTCTGCCTGCTTGTGTGTGCTCGCTCTCTCTCTCTCTGACAAATAAATAAAATCTTTAAAAAAAAATTTTTTTTTAAGATTTTATTTATTTGACAGACAGAGTTCACAAGTGGGCAGAGAAGCAGACAGAAAGGAGGAAGCAGACCCCCCCGCGGAGCTGACAGCCAGATGTGGGGCTCTATCCCAGGACCCCGGGATCATGACCTGAGCGGAAGGCAGAGGCTTTAACCCACAGAGCCACCCCGGCGCCCCATCTTTTTAAAAATTTTTAAAAATAAATGAATAAAAGTGATTTTCGGGGCGCCTTGGTGGCTCAGTGGGTTAAGCCTCTCCCTCGGCTCAGATCATGATCTCAGGGTCCTGGGAAGGAGGACCTGTTCAGCAGGGACCCTGCTTCCCCCACCACTGCCAGCCTCTCTGCCCACTTGTGACCTATCAAATAAAATCTTTAAAAAAGAAATACAGAGTTTAAAAAAAATGATTTCCTGTTCTAGTTCACGCACCAGCTTCTTAGGAAGTATATGGGTATATGGGTAATATGGATCTCCTTTAGCCAGCTACCATCGATGGGCACAGACCGAAGTGCCTCCACAGTGCAGGCCAAGCCGAGAGGGGACGGTCATGCCCTGTCAAAGCATCCTCCAATCTCACCCCGGTTCCCTTGACTGTTGCTTCAGAGGAGGTGGGAATGATAAGCTGGGGACAGAGACTCCAGGGGCACAGCTAGCTTTCTCAGCCACTGCCTTTTTCCCACAGCCTTGCCCAACTGTCTTGCTATCAAGACTCTTGCATAACAGAGTAGCCAGTGGTATCTTTAGGAGCAAGGATGTTCATGGGTCCTCGTGCTTAAGATCCACTATCATTTTCTCTTCATAGTCTCTGCCCACTGTCCTTTGAGTTATCTTTCTGCATTTCCATCTCTAGCATGCTTTGTATGTATCCTAGTGTATGAGTAGTTTTTTTTCCCCTAAGATTTTATTTGACAGAGATCCCAAGTAGGGAGAGCGGCAGGCAGAGAGAGAGGGGGAAGCCGACTCCCTGCTGAGCAGAGAGCTCTCCATGTTGGGGCCTCCATCCCAGGACCCTGAGATCATGACCTGAGCCAAAGGCAGAAGCTTAACCCACTGAACCACCCAGGCGCCCCCTAGTGAGTCCTGGTATAAATCTGACTTTATTTCTTCTGGATGGCTACCCACTTGTCCCAGCATCATATAATGGCCCATCTAGTATCGGTTTCAGATGCCACCTGTATCATATAATAAAGTCCTCGTATATATTTGGATCTGTTTCTGGATTTTTTTTCTTTTTCTTTTTTTTTTTTTTAAGGATTTTATTTATTTGAGAGAGAGGAGGTGAAAGAGAGCACGAGCGAGGAGAAGGTCAGAGGGAGAAGCAGACTCCCCGTGGAGCTGGGAGCCCGATGCGGGACTCGATCCCGGGACTCCAGGATCATGACCTGAGCCGAAAGCAGTCGTCCAACCAACTGAGCCACCCAGGCTTCCCTTTTGTTTTCTTTTAAGATTTTTTTTTAAGGTTTTTGAAGTGGAACACAGGGGGAGAAGAAAATCATTAAAATTCCTTACCTACTGAGAAGCCCTTGAAACAGACAGAGTGGCTCTCCCCCAGGGACTCAACTGCCCTCACCTCGAGGTTTTTCTAAGGACAATCCTAGCCTGACCAACGCCCTACCCCGACAGGTCCGACCAGGATCCTGTAAGTCTACTTTAACAATTCTTTTAGGAAACTTTATCTCTAAACCTCCAAGATAGTGTCAAGATAATTCCCAAGCGTATGGTCCGCTGATACACATCTAAAGGGTCTCACAAGAAGATTTTTACTACTAGTAATAAATAACCTTTCTCCCAACAAGAGCTAGCCCCTCAAGGTCCTGGAGACCTTGCTTTCAAAATGCCTTAGAGACTAACATCTTCCCCTTTGTCCTCACCCACTGCCAGCTCCACCCTTACTCTGCCTTTAAAAACTCTGACTGTAATCTGGTTTGGGGTCCAAGTCCCTATTCTGCTGTGTCGGGTATACTTGGGCCCAAGCTTGTCAAATAAACCCTCGTGTGATTACATCGGTGTTGGCTCCTTGGTGGTCTCTCGGATGCGAAAACTCGGACATAACTATTTTATTTATTTATTTGACACATCAAGAGAGGGAACACAAGAAGGGGGAGTAGGGGAGGAAAAAGCAGATTCCCGCTGAGCAGAGAGCTGGGAGCGGAGCTCCATCGGAGGAAAAGGCAGCAGCTTAACGACTGAGCTACCCAGGCATCCCTCTCTTTTTTTTAAAGGATCTTTTTGTTTTGTTTTGTTTTGAAAGATCTTGTGCTTAGGTAACCTCTATATCCTCCAACTCAGATCCAAAGTTGCATGCCCCTGGATTTTTGTTTTGAAAAATCTTCTGATAACCTGTTTTTTTAAAAATTGTGATTCAGGGCGTGGGTTAAAGCCTCTGCCCTCGGCTCAGGTCATGATCTCGGGGTCCTGGAACCGAGCCCCTAGCCCCAAAGCGGGCTCTCTGCTCAGCAAGGAGCCTGCTTCCTCCTCCCTCTCTGCCTATTTGTGATCTCTGCCTGTTGAATAAATAAATAATTTTTAAAAATTGTGATTCAGGGGTGCCTGGATGGCTCAGTCATTAAGCATCTGCCTTCGGCTCAGGTCCTGATCCCAGAGTCCTGGGATTGTGCCCGAATCAGGCTCCCTGCTTGGCAGGAAGCCTGCTTCTCCCTCTCCCACTCCCTCTGGTTGTGTTGCCTTTCCCGCTGTGTCTCTGTCAAATAAATCAATAAAATCTTAAAAAAAATAATTGTGATTCAGGGGCTCCTGGTGGGTGCATTCATTAAGTTTCTTTCTCTTGGTTTCAGCTCAGTTCAGGATCTCAGGGTCCTGGGATCCGATCCGTGCTCGGCTCGGAGTCGGGAGTTCTCTCCATCTGTCCCTCTCAGTTGTGCGCTCTCTTCTCAAATAAATCAATCGTTAAATAAAATCATAAAATGAAATAACATTTTTAAAAAATTCTTCTTTTAAAGATTTTATTTATTTATTTGACAGAGATCACAAGTAAGCAGAGAGACAGCGGGGGGGGGGGGGGGGGCAGGCTCCCCGCTGAGCAAAGAGCCCGATATGGGACTGGATCCCAGGACCCTGAGATCATGACCTGAGCCGAAGGTAGAGGCTCAACCCACTGAGCCACCCAGGCGCCCTGAAATAGCATTTTTTTTTAAAGATTTTATTTATTTATTTGACAGAGAGAGATCACAAGCAGGCAGAGAGGCAGGCAGAGAGAGAGGAGGAAGCAGGCTCCCTGCTGAGCAGAGAGCCTGACGTGGGACTCGATCCCAGCACCCTGAGATCATGACCTGAGCCGAAGGCAGCGGCTTAACCCACTGAGCCACCCAGGCGCCCCTGAAATAGCATTTTTGAATCAACTGATTCTTCGGTGTCACACCTGCTGTGGATCACACAGGTGAACACGACCTTGTCCCTGTGGTCAGGGGCATCGGCCATGCTCTTCCCTTCCTCTTCGGCTGCCATTCAACCCCAGCCACTCCTCACAGAGCCATTGGGGACGCCTAGCGCAACCAGAGAATGTCTTCCCCGGGCCGAGGCTGCCAACTGCAGGGCCTCCCAAGTGTTCTGTCCCCGGGGCTCCAGAGGACTCTTGGGTCCCTGCTGGCATCCTCAAGTCTGGGCCTCACCGTATCCCTTCTGCCTGGTCCTGCAGTGACCCTGCCTTCACCTCAAGGTCTACACTGTACTCTTCCACGGCTCTGTGAGGTCCTTTCCAGCACCTCAGCTTTCATAACAAGTTGAAGAGACCCGGTTGGAGAGACTGACCGGTTTTGTTTCCTCGGACTTCCTCTCCCTTCTGACCCCTCCCTCTCCCTCTCAAGCCTTCTCCCCTTTTCCTTTTCCCAGTTACGAACAAAAGCTTTTACTTCTAGGACGAGCATCAGAACTGGGTCAGTCAGTCTGACTTGTCAGTGGGGAAAGGAGGTTGCTTTTTTCTAGCAACAGCCAGCTAAGCTGGGGTCACACATACCCGTTTTAAAAGTGACTCAAGGGGGGACAGTTTGCCACAGTCTTGCCGCTCAAAGTGTGGTCCCCAGACC
This sequence comes from Mustela putorius furo, assembly GCF_011764305.1. Taxonomy (NCBI): domain Eukaryota; kingdom Metazoa; phylum Chordata; class Mammalia; order Carnivora; family Mustelidae; genus Mustela; species Mustela putorius. The sequence goes on along the minus strand of NW_025421399.1, from coordinate 1,884,574 downwards.
AGCAGCGTTGGGAGTCCCGTGACCATATTGGAAATGCAGAACCATAGGCTTTTTAACCCACTGAGCCACCCAGGCGCCCCAACCATAGGCTTTTTAACAAGACTCTCATGTGTACACAGCAGCCTGAAAGAAAAGTGTTCTGCAACGGGACTTGATGGCTGAGGGAGAGGCAGAGAGAAGCAGCGAACACAGTTTTGAGGATCTCAACTTTCACTACCAACACAGGCAACCCAATTCCTCACCATTCTTCTCTCACTCTCACCTTCTACAACCCTGAGGAGAGTCTCAAGTTTCTAGAGTCTTCTGGCAGTAAGAAAGAGAAAAGGAAGGCGCCCATTGGTGGGGCTTTGGAATTACCTGGGAGGTTCGGTGGGGTGGAGCCCGTGGCCGACCTGATGACCAAGAAAGATTTCTTGAGACGTCTTGGGTGCAAAATTGTGGTTTATTAAAGTATGTAGAAAGAACCCCTGAGCAAAAAAGAGCCGTACTGAGGGCCTGTGTTGGGAGGGGGAGGTAAGGAAAGAGAGAGGTTTCAAAAGAACTTTCATATGCTAAAGAGGACCTAGGAGATATCTGAGGTCTTGCCATTTTCAAGTTAAGGTTGTTTTTCCCCTCAAGCAAGGCATTAACATTAAGAGCGTTGGGAGCTTCCTGGAAGGAGGTCGTGCCTGTCACACCCAGGAGTGGGGGTGGGGGGAGGGTGCCCGGTGTCCCCTTCTGCTTTGTCTGCAGCCAGCCTTCTGCTCCCTCCTCACCCCTAATGTAGGAGCTCAAAGTTTGGTTTTTTTCTTTTCAGGTCGTTAGTGACTGAGGGGCTTGCAAGAACTGGGGATGAGATAGGGGAAAAGCATAGAAGAATCTGATTAATTAGGTGCCCTTGAACGTTCCCTGAGAGACGTGAACAAAGAAGTGGGGAGCTGTTATGCTTTCTATGACACAGCCAGGTGTTACTCCAAGCCTGAAAACCTTGGAGGTAGGATGTCCCCAGAGTTGCAGATGATTGAGGCAGTGCAAGGGCCAGCAGAGTGCCTCTCCCCCAACCTCCCACCCTGAATGTGTTCAGGATCCTGGGGCTAAAACAGAAGTGTTTGTGTGTTGGGGAGCAAGTTGCATGTCCAGCTCCACGAGATCCATAAAACTAGGTTGTCTTGGGTGCCTGGGTGGCTCAGTGGGTTGGGCCGCTGCCTTCGGCTCAGGTCATGATCTCAGGGTCCTGGGATCAAGTGCCAGTGCCAGATCGGGCTTTCTGCTCGGCGGGGAGCCTGCTTCCTCCTCTCTCTCTCTCTGCCTGCCTCTCTGCCTACTTGTGATCTCTCTCTGTCAAATAAATAAATAAAAATTTAAAAAAAAAATTGGTTGTCTCAACCAAATTCGCGGCTTCAAAACTTGCCTGCCATTATTTAGCACCCACTGTGTGCCCGCTAATCCCCACATTTTCCCCTTGTTTTTTAAACATCTCAATTCAATTAACGACTATAGAATGTATTACTCCTTTCAGAGGCAGAGGTCAGTGATTCAACAGTCTTATATAATACCTAGTAGTTTTTTTTTCTAAGATTTTATTTATTTATTTGACAGAGACACAATAAGAGGGAAAAGCAGAGTTCCCCATCGAGCAGGGAGCCCAGTGTGGGGACACATCCAAGGACCTTGGGACTGAACGACCCAGGCGCCCCACAGTGCTCATTCTGAAGCCAGAGAGCTAGGTTCATTGTCTCATGGAGCCAAAGAATGAATCTTGAGGACAAAAGAGAGTAAAGGGATAGAGGTTTATTAAGTGAAGATACAGAAGAAGCCCTCAAGAGTGAGAAGGGTCAGGATGCCTGGGTGGCCCAGTGGGTTAAGCCTCTGCTTTCGGCTCAGGTTATGATCTCAGGGTCCTGGGATCAAGCCCCAACATCAGCGGGGAGCCTCCTCCACCCAACCCCTACCGCCTGCCACTCAGTCTACTGCTGATCTCTGTCCGTCAAATAAATAAAATCTTAAAAAAAAAAAAAATAAAATGATGAGTGTCCCAACAGGATTGCCAAGGAGGGTTCGGGTTGGTCTTTAATAGAAGGGGAACCAAAATCCTTTTAACATGTCTACTGATATTAGTGATAACACTTGCAATGGCTTACTTCCTTTAGGGTCTGGTTATTCTTTGTTGGTCGCAGGTGATTATCATAAAAAAGACACTCATCCCACACACCTAGGGCAGGGAGGTCCGGTTTGTTCCCTTATCTCTGGTTTCCCCAGGCCTCCACATTTTTGAGATTTCTGTGACAAGGCTCCTGTGTCTCCCTACCTAGTCCTACCTGTCCTTAATTAATTCCATCATGTGCCCTCTTTAATGTCCTTCACCCAGTTTCCCCATCCTCCCAAACCCCTCCCTTTAACTCATTTCATTCTTTCAAGGATCTCAAAGAGAAAAAGTGTTATGGTATTTTCCATTTGAAGAAACCAAGGCTGCCAAGGCCCAGCACCGAATTTCTTCAGCTTCCTTCCTCTTCTTCCTCCCTTACTCTTGGATGGTGGTTTTACAACTTGGTGAGTCCTTAACCGGATCCACACAGTAATAAAGTAGGTCAAACTATCCTTGTTCAACAGATGAGAAAACAGAGCTTCAGAAAGGGTCAAACTCACTAGATTTAATATCAGGTTTAGGGGAGCCTGGGTGGCTCAGTGGGTTAAAGTTTCTGTCTTCGGTTGAGGTCATGATCCCCAGGGTCATGGGATCCAGCCCTGCATCGGGGTCTCTGCTTAGCAGGAAGCCTGCTTTTCTCTCTCTCTCTCTCTACCTGCCTCTCTGCCTACTAGTGATCTCTCTCTCTGTGTGTCAAATAAATAAGTAAAATGTTAAAAAAAATAAAGTCAGGTTTAGCAAAGACAGTAACAGAAAGGTCTAGAAACCCCGCCAGTTTGTTCTTCCACCAATCACTAGAAAAAGACCAAAAACACCTGCCTCCACGTTTAATTAATCTGGGAATAAAAATACAGGAGACTCTATTACATCAAATCACCCCCAAAAGCTACTTGACAAAAATTTTGCTAAACCAAGCATAAGCGTTGTCCCACAAGGTATCAAAAATAAGCTACAGAGGCGCCTGGGTGGCTCAGTGGGTTAAACCGCTGCCTTCGGCTGAATTCATGATTTCAGAGTCCTGGGATCGAGTCCCGCGTCGGGCTCTCTGCTGAGCAGAGAGCCTGCTTCTCTCTCTCTCTGCCTGACTCTCCATCAACATTTGATTTCTCTTTGTCAAGTAAATAAATAAAATGTTTAAAAAAATTAAAAAAAAATGAGAAGCTACAGAATTACAAAAAGTTGGGTACATGAAAAACAAAAATCGCAATAAACCTCATCACAACCAAACAAGAACAGTAAAAAGCCTAAAACTACCGCATCTAAAAGCAACTTCTGTCATTGGAAACCATACATTTTAACCCCCAAAGGGGTGCACCGTTCCTGGAAGTACTGCAATACCAGGTCGATGCGTGGAGTGGACGGAGCAAGCTCCTATTCCATCTCCCTGCTCCAAAAATCCATTTAATATATTGCCCTCGGATAGAGGACGTATCAGATATTAAACTGATAAGAACAGATACTACACTTGATCTTAGCCAAAAGGCCGAGAAGCGATACCAAGCACTCGTCCCTCGCTGTCACCGCCAAGTCGCCATCCATATTGCACTCACGGCGAGCCGCGGCGCGCACGGCCCACGCCTCGCTTCCCTCCCCTCGCCGACAGCGCTATGGCGGCCATCGCTCAGGACGCTCGGCCGCACACGTGTCCATTCTCTACACCTGAACACAGAAATGGTGCTTCTGTCGTCGCTTTGTCGCTCGCGCCGATCGCCGTTTCTAATTTGAATGCCCCGCCCCTTCCGCGCACGGAGGCGTGGCCGCGCTGGAGAGGAACCCGGTGGAAGTGGAGCTGTTTGCTGGGAAGTGCTTGCTGGCGTGAGGGGAAGACCCAGAGAAGTGGGGATGTCCCCGGGGAGGACGGGGGCTGGCGCAGAGTGGTCCGAGTTTCCGCGAAACTCATCGGCGCATCACCTTAGGACCCTGCTGGGAGATTGCTGGGTCCCCGCGGCTGGGAACCAGCGGAGAAGCGCTGGGCTGTGGCCACCTGGGAAGGGCTCCAGAGACAAGGCAGGACGCCGAGACTGGGCCCTGATATGGTGGCCACCCTGCCCCATCCGCGGGGCCCTTGGGCACACTCCCTAACCTCCTGAGCCTCAGTTTCCCCAGTGGAGAAGTGGTTGCCTTCAGACCTCCTTGATGGGATTTAGGGAATGCAGATGTATCTAATGAGGTGACGTTGGTGTTAGTGGTTGAGAATATGGGTTCTGGGTTAGGGTTAGAGTTAGATGGAGCAAGGGACACGATAAAAAAACGTTCCTTGATAGGGCTCACACCTGGGCTTAGTGCTTTCTTCATCTCAAACTTGCCCAGTTTGCCTACGCATGGGGCAGTTGAGGCAGACAGGTGAAGAAACTTGCCTGAGACCCTGGGCTTCATGGAAGAGGCTGGCTGGGCCTGGAAATCCGAGAGCGCAGGGCCTAGAAAGGGCACCAAGGGGAACCTGATGCTTGTGTGTCCAGCGCACGAGGAGATGAAGTGTTGCCCAGAGTGACACAGGAGTCCTTCCCGCAGACAGGGTGGAAGCCACGACCCGTGCAGGCCCTGAGAGCGTTGGCTCCCAGTACCCGGTGGGACCTACTGTATACCTTGGCCTCCTCGATTCACCCTCCCACTTCTGTCCCTTATCTCTAAACAGGGAGCTGGCGAGATGAGAAATTACTGCACATCATTACTGGGGATAAGGAGACATATTTGCTGTAGACTGTATCTGGGAGAACCAAAGGCAGGGAAACTAGCTCCGGCAAGTCACTTCTCTGTAGCCTCCTCATCTCCAAAGGGAGACTATGATCCTGGCCTATAATCCTGACCTTCACCTTCCCTCCTCCACCCAGGGCCCTGCCTTCTACCTTACCTGCCTTTCTTTTATTCCGTAGCAGCGTATCCCTGGACACCTAAACGTGAGTTTATATTGCCTTTTAGCTCAATAGCGCATAAGCCCTAGAGCAGGGATCTCTGTTTTGTCCACTTTTTTTTTTTTTTTTTAGATTTTATTTATCTTAAAAAAAAAGTTTTATTTATTTGACAGAGACACAGGGAGAGAGAGGGAACACAAGGAGAGGGGGAGTGGGAGGAGAAGCATTCTTCCCATTGCTCAGGGAGCCCGGATTCATGTCATTCTGGTAGAGCTAGGTTCTTGTCTCATGGAGCCAATGAATGTATCTTGAGGACAAAGGAGAGTGAGTAAAGGGACAGAAGTCTATTAATTGAAGATACAGAATAAGCCTGCAAGGGTGAGATGGGTCCCCACAGGCTTGCCAATGAGGGCCCCTAGGATTCCTCTTTTATAGAAAGGGAACCAAAATCCTTGTAACATCTCTGTTGATATTAGTGAAAACACTTTCAATGGCTTCCTTCCATTTTATGGTTTGGTTATTCTTTGTCATAAAAAAAGACACCCATCCCATACACTGGGGCAGGGCAGGGCATAGGGTTTGTTCCCTCATCTCTGGTTTCCCCAGGCCTCTACACTCACATGGCCCCAGTCTACGTCTCCCTTTACCTAGTCCCACCTGTCCTTCCTCAGTTCCATCAGGTGCCCTCCTTAATGTCCATCACCCAGTTTCCCCATCCTCCCACCCTCTTCCCTTAACCACACATGTTCTTTTGATCTTGCAAAGGTCCCAAAGAAAAGGTGGTACTTATTGTTGGGTTCATGGTCAAAGGAGAGAGACTGATTATTTCGCGCCAGTTTGAGAATCAAACTTACCGGCCAGGGCCGTCTCTTGCAAAGAGGCAACGACCCTCTGCCTTACAGACTAGCTTTTAAGGGCAAAGGCCGTGTGGCTGGGCCTGGCCACACACAGGTGGCCAATGAGACGGTAACACAGAGAAAGCTGCACAATCCTGCTAGGTCACACACAAGTGACCAATTGAATTACAATTTACCCTATAGTAGATATTTGAACTAGCTTATCACCTTGGTAACAATGGGGGCCCAAAAGGCACCCAAAGGGCGGGGCCCATTCTCCTTGGTAGCTAGGAGACAGTATGCGCCCCCACTGATTGGATACCTCCACCCGGCCTGACCCACCCTGGTATTTGGGCTTTGTTCCCTGCTGCTGGTTTCTGGGACTTGTTTTTAAGTAAGTTCCCTGACCGGTTGGGGGTCAGGATCAGGATGGAGCTGCTCTGGCTAAATATGCCCTTACTCTTGTTAGGAACAGACTGATGCAAAGTGAAAGTCAAGCAAAGCTTTATTTCGCGCCAAGCATCAAAAATCAAACCGACTGGTAGGGACCGTCTCTTATGAAGAGAAGATGACGACGACCCCGACAAGGCTGGTCCGGACAAGACCTCTGCCCACGAGGCCATTCCCCAGACAGGGCCGCTCCCAAGAATGAGGCTGCTCCGATGAGGCCGCTCCCAAGAAGAGGCCACTCCGGACGAGGCCGCTCACCAGACAGGGCCGCTCCCCAGAATGATGCCACTCGGCGAGCCCGCTCGAGGTGGGGCGGGGGCCCGGTGGTAGCGAGGCTGCTCGCTGTGGCCAGGCCGCTGGCCATGGCACTGCTGCCTACGGCTACAATGACCAGGATGACCACAACGCTCCCGACAACCATGATGACCATGACGCTCGGACTCTCCTGAAGACTACCCTAATGGCTATTCTAACGGCTATCCTAACAGCTATTCTAACTGCTATTCTAACTCCTCCCACTACTCTCCCCCAGCCGCCCCCACCCCCAGCCTCACAGACTAACCCTTATAGAGGTGATTGAGCCCAGCCCACACACAGGTGGCCAATGGGATTTCACTCAATCAGTGCGCACCCCACTGATTGGATGTCTCCATCCATCCTGGCCCGCCCCTATATCCGGGGTTTACAAGTAAGTTCCTCTGGCTAACTAGGCCCTTACATTACACTTATGATATTATACATCTGAAGAAATTGAAGCTGAGAAGGCCCAGCTCCCAACTTCTTCAGCTTCCTCTTCCTCTTCCCACAGAATTGAGGGGACCCTTACTCCTGGCTGGGGGCTTTACATCTTGGTGATTGGAGGGTCCTTATTCCCAACCACACTGTGAGGAAAGTGGATCCCCATTTAACAGATGAGAAAAATGAGAATGTAAGGGCCTATTTAGCCAGAGCAGCCCCACCTTGATTGAACAGCCATTTTGTTGTTTATGCAGTAAAACTTACACTGACCCTGCCCGCCCCCCAGGGGAACTTACTTAAAAGCAAGGGGGGGGGTGCCTGGGTGGCTCAGTGGGTTAATCATCTGCCTTCGGCTCAGGTCATGATCTCAGGGTCCTGGGATCGAGCCCCACATTGGGCTCTCTGCTCGGCAAGGGGCCTGCTTCCTCCTCTCTGCCTGTGTCTCTGCCTACTTGTGATCTCTGTCTGTCAAATAAATAAATAAAATCTTTAAAAAAAAAAAAAAAAAAGCAAGCCCGGGAAACCAGTCCCAGGTAACAAAGCCCAAATACAAGGGTGGGTCAGGTCAGGTGGAGATAACAGAACGGGCGGAAGGCAGGGATGAGTCGGGTCAGGTGGAGACATCCAATCAGTAAAGCGCGCATACTCTCTCCCTAGCTAACAAGGAGTATGGGCCCCGCCTTTTGGGTGCCAATTCTGACTAAGGTGATAGGCTAGTTCAAATAGCTACTATGGGGGGACGCCTGAGCGGCTCAGTGGGTTAAGCCTCTGCCTTCAGATCAGGTCATGATCTCAGGGTCCTGGGATCGAGTCCCGCATCGGGCTCTCTACTCGGAAGCAGAGAGCCTGCTTTCCCCTCTGTCTCTCTGCCTGCCTCTCTGCCTACTTGTCATCCCTCTCTCTCTCTGTCAAATTAAAAAAAAAAAATCTCAAATAGCTACTATGGGGTAAATTGTAATTCAATTGGCCACCCGTGTGTGACCTAGAATGGCTGTGCAGCTTTCGCTGTGTGTTACAATCTCATTCGCCAACTGTGTGTCGCCAGGCCCAACCACATGGCCTTTGCTCTCTAAAAGTTAGTCTGTGAGGCAGGGAGGGGTTGCCCTCTCTGTAAGAGGCGGCCCTGATGGGTCTGTTTGACGGTTGGTTTGATTTTTTTTTTTTAAGATTATTTATTTATTTGGCAGAGATCACAAGTAGGCAGAGAGACAGGCACAGAGAGAGGAAGGGAAGCAGGCTCTCTGCTGAGTAGGAAGCCCGATGCAGGGCTCGATCCCAGGACCCTGGGATCATGACCTGAGCCGAAGGCAGAGGCTTTAACCCACTGAGCCACCCAGGCACCCTGGTCAGTTTGATTTTTGATGCTTGGCATGAAATAAAGCTTTGCTTGACCTTCGCTTTGTATCAGTCTTGCTCCTTTTTTTTTTTTTTTAAAGATTTTATTTATTTATTTGACAGAGAGAGATCACAAGTAGATGGAGAGGCAGGTAGAGAGAGAGAGAGAGGGAAGCAGGCTCCCTGCTGAGCAGAGAGCCCGATGCGGGACTCGATCCCAGGAACCCGAGATCCCGACCCGAGCCAAAGGCAGCGGCCCAACCCACTGAGCCACCCAGGCGCCCCCAGTCTTGCTCCTTTGACCATGGACCCATTATTGGGGGACCCAACAAGAAAACTGAGCTTCAGAAGAGATTCGAACTACCTAGATTTGGAGACAGCCTCGGGTGTGTGGTGGGCTGATTTAAAAAGCTGGAAAACTGGCTGCTGAGGGCAGAATGTTGGGAGCCTGGCCCCGTGTTCCACGCTCAAATTGGGGGCAACAGGGGGTCTCAGTCAGGGTTTTCCACTCAGGTTGTGATCTCAGGGTCGTGATTTATTTATTTATTTTTAAAGATTTTATTTATTTATTTGCCAGAGAGAGAGAGAGCATGAGCACAGTCAGGCAGAGTGGCAGCAGAGGCAGCAGAGGCGGAGGGAGAAGCAGGCTCCCCGCCGAGTAAGGAGCCCGATATGGGACTCGATCCCAAGACACTGGGATCATGACCTGAGCCGAAGGCAGCCACTTAACCAACTGAGCCACCCAGGCGTCCCTCAGGGTCGTGATTTAGATCCCCATAGCTGGCTCCGTGCTTAGTGAAGAGTCTGCTTAAGTTTCTCTCTCCCTCTGCCCCCCCCACAAATAAATAATTTTTTAAAAATCTTTTTAAAAAAAGGGGGGGGGTGTGCCTGGGTGGCTCAGTGGGTTGGGCCTCTGCCTTCGGCTCAGGTCATGGTCCCAGGGTCCAGGGATTGAGCCCTGCGTCGGACTATCTGTTCAGCGGGGAGCTTGTTTTCCCCTCTCTCTCTGCCTCCCGCTCTGCCTACGTGTGATCTATCTGTCAAAAAAAATAGGTAAATAAATAAATCTTTAAAAATTTTTGTTATTTGTTAGAGAAAGGAAGAGCACAAGCAGGGGGAGCTGCAGGCAGAAGGAGAGGCAGGTTCCCCACTGAGCAGGGAGCCTGATGCGGGACTCCATCCCAGGACCCTGGGATCATGACCTGAGCCAAAGGCAGATGCTTAACTGACTGAGCTACCCAGGGAGCCCAGAGCTTAACTTTCTTTAAGTCAATTTAATAGAGATCTTTTACAAATTAATTTTTGCAGTATCACCAGGAGGTGGAAAATACCACATGTCTATCTCACACACACACACGCACACACATACAGAAAAATATAAGACCTTGTAGCTTGCATTTAAAAATTCCTGCCATGGGGGTGCCTGGCTGGCTCAGTTGGTAGAGCATGGGACTGGATCTTGGGGTCTATTTTTTCAAGTCCCAGGTTGGGCATAGTGTTTACTTTTAAAATGTTGAGCTGGGCAGATAAAAAATTACTGCTGATGAAGTTTTGGACTACAGGTGAAGTTCAGTGGGGTGGAGTCCAGACCTGACAACCAAGAAAGAATTCTTACATCTTGGTGCAAAATGGTGGTTTATTAAAGGATCGGACAGGACCTGCTTCCCCTGGGTTGTGAATGGTGACTGATTTTATACTATGGGCTTGGGGGAGGTAAGGAGAAAGGGAGGTTTTAAGAAAGAAATTTCATATGTTAGAAAGATTCCGGGGTGCCTGGATGGCTCAGTGGGTTAAAGCCTCTGCCTTCAGCTCAGGTCAGTCATGATCCCAGGGTCCTGGGATTGAGCCCCTCACTGGGCTCTCTGCTCCATGGGGAGCCTGCTTCCTCCTCTCTCTCTGTTGGCCTCTCTACTTGTGATCTCTCTCTGTCAAATAAATAAATAAAAATCTTTAAAAAAAGATAAATCTGGACTCTGAATAACAATTCTGGAGACATCTGGAGCCATCCAGAAACTAGCCTGTAAAGACTAGATTTGTAGAGCAAAGAAAGCTATCTTTAATTCCTGAAAGAACAGGATGGCCACCTAAATGATTATCAACTCTTGAAAGTTTTTTTCTTCTGTCTGGGTACATTTAGCTTATGGGAGAAGGTCTTTTATTTATTTATTTATTTATTTATTTATTTATTAAAGATTTATTTATTTGTCAGAGAGAGCGAGCGAGAGCGAGCACAGGCAGACACAGTGGAAGGCAGAGTCAGAGGGAGAAGCAGGCTCCCTGCAGAGCAAGGAGCCCGATGTGGGACTCGATCCCAGGACGCTGGGATCATGACCTTGATGAGGGAGCAAGAGGCTGGCTGAGAACGGAGCAGGGGCTGGCGCCTTGCACCCCCTCTCCACCCACTCCCCTTGGTAATATGTGTGACATTTCACAGGCACCCCTGATGGCCCTAAAAGAAGAGCAAATGGTTATCTTGCAGAGATCACAGTCCTGCAAGGCAGGAGTCTCTCTTGGTTTACAAATGTCCTTGAGATTTACTACAAAGAAGTTGTCTTATCAATAGCCCAATTTCCAAGGACACATAACTCAGTTCCTCAAGCCCTAACGTCACCCTCCCCTCCATAAAAAACCGAAGGAGACGGAGGTAGAAGGAAAAGTAAATAAAGTTAAATTTCTTTTAAGACCTAAATCTCACTAACAGGGACGTTTGATAGCAGGAATGTAACATTCCACCAGGAGACTCCCAATTATCTTTATGTTAGTGCCTCATTAGAGGGAAAGTGGCCTTGGCTTGATAGTAACCAGGCCTTCAATATCCTGATAGTCTTCTTTACCCCAATAGCCCTTCTAAACACCCCTTTGTCCTCACCTACCCAACTCCTGTGTATATAACCAGCCACTCCTCACAGGCCCTGGGCAGCTGCATCTCTGCCTGCCCACGGGTCCTGTCCCCGTGCTCTAATAAACCACCTTTTTGCACCAGAGACGTCTTAAGAATTCTTTCTTTAGGGCACCTGGGTGGCTCAGTGGGTTAAGCCGCTGCCTTCGGCTCAGGTCATGATCTCAGGGTCCTGGGATCGAGTCCCACATCGGGTTCTCTGCTCAGCGGGGAGCCTGCTTCCTCCTCTCTCTCTCTGCCTGCCTCTCTGCCTACTTGTAATCTCTCTCTGTCAAATAAATAAATAAAATCTTTAAAAAAAAAAAAAAAAAAAAAAAAAAAAAAAAAGAATTCTTTCTTTAGCCGTCGGCTCCGAACCTCACCCCACCGAACCCCACCTAGGTTCTGGGACTTCATCAACCTGAGCCGAAGGCAGCTGCTTAACCAACTGAGCCACCCATGGCATCCCTATTTATTTATTTTTAAGATTTTATTTATTTGGCAGAAATCACAAGTAGGCAGAGAGGCAGGCAGAGAGAGAGGAAGGGAAGCAGGCTCCCTGCTGAGCAGAAAGCCTGACAAGGGACTTGATCCCAAGACCCTGGGATCATGACCTGAGCCGAAGGCAGAGGCTTTAACCCACTGAGGCACCCAGGCACCCAAGGGGAGAAGGTCTTAAAAAAATCCTATCAGGGGGCGCCTGGGTGGCTCAGTGGGTTAAGCCGCTGCCTTCAGCTCAGGTCAGGATCTCAGGGTCTTGGGATCGAGTCCCGCATCGGGCTCTCTGCTCAGCAGGGAGCCTGCTTCCCTTCCTCTCTCTCTGCCTGCCTCTCCGTCTACTTGTGATTTCTCTCTGTCAAATAAATAAATAAAATCTTAAAAAAAAAAATCCTATCAGGCTTTGAATATTGGCTTCCAAGGTGGTCAAATTTCTGATCATAGTATTATAATATTGTTGGGCTGGCAGGAAGGGCTACTAAAGATGGCGAAAGTTCCTGCCACAAGACCTGAGCTCGGACAGGAGAACAAAGGCCCAGGCAGGAGTCTGAGACCCCCGCCCTGGGCTCCTGTGGACCAATGGGAATCCGATGAGCGGCGGGATATCCAAATAAGGGAAACTTGCCAAAAGACCCCTGAGTTTTCCCCAAGACCCCTTAAAAGCCCCCTCCTCCCTGCCTTGGGTGCGACTTCCGCCACTCTGCTTTCCAGAGTCGCAGAACCTCGCCCGAGGGTGCCCACCTCCTCCCGGCGCAACTTTCCTGGCTCCCCTTCTCCTGAGCCCTGAAACTTCGCTGGAGAGCGTTTTTAATAAATCTTGCCTTGCACCCACTTTGCCTGGTGTTGTGTTTATCTCGCCGGAAAAAACTTTTCAAATATCCTTTCAAATATCTTGTCACACTTCAGTGTGGACAAGCAATAAATATTTCAGACTGTACGGCACAACCCTATTTAATTTACTTTTCCCTTAGCTGTTTAAAGGAGTAATGTGGCAGTTTATAGAGAATCTCTCAGAATCCCATCAACTTTGGGGGGATTCATGAGGGGGCCCTCCTCCGAGGGTATATGTGCGGGCATTTGAGTTGATGTTACATAATTTGTAAAGGACCTTCGAGGACAATCTCTTCCACTATCCCAGTTGATTACCACTGAGTTATCACTCTTTGGGCCTGTGTTTGGATGGTGGAGCCCTAGAAGGGTGCCATATGGGAAGATAAGGGGTTATTTTGCATGCCTGGCCTTGGAGTTGTTCAACTGTAAAGTGAATAGCATGGTGGGCCTTGATTTTCAGTCTTGTTCCAAAGTTCTTTCAAAGTGCTCAGTTACGGTCATGAGTTTCTGCAGACTGGGGCCCTCCCATGATATATTCTGCCTTTTTAGCAATCCGCTAATCTCAGGAGATAAGACACTTACAAACAGGGCGGCTAGAGCAGGTGGAGTGACCTTAGGAAGAGAGCTTCCAAACCCGCTTTCAAGTCAGACACCGTTTCCTCTTCCTTTTGTTCACATATTTGCTGTGGTTTTAAGGTTTTATATTTTTAAGTAATCTCTACACCCAACATGGGGCTCAAACCTACAACCCCAAGATCAAGAGTCCGTTGCTGCACTGACTGAGCCAGCCATGTGCTGCTCCTTGCATATTTGAATAATAGACCCATCTGCGCAAACAGGGAAGACTCTAGCAGTGGCTTGTCAAAGAGCAGTTGCTATTTTGCTGCTGCCCCTCGGAACAATTTGTTACTTAAACTGTAACCCCTGGAGGATTTTACTAGTTGTCAAGCACATTTAGATATGGCCTTAAAAAATACTGATACTGACAACAGGTCTTTGGGGAGAAGGACGATGTACCACCGTGAAGCTGGGCAGCTGGGGATGCCCGGCTCGCTCAGGGCGGAATGCCGCCCCTTCACCGAAGCCGGGCAGTCGGGATCGCCTAGCCCGCCCAGGGCTGAGCGCCGCCTGCTTCAGGGAAGCTGAGCACCCGGGAATGCCCGGTCAGCTCAGGGTGGAATGAAAACCGCCTGCTTCCCTTTTCCCGATATCGCTCCTTTCCCTTCCCAGAAGTGCTCGTTGTTAGTTAGATGAGTCCTTTGAATGGGCTTGTTTAACTGTAAACTTGATCCTCCTTCTTGCTTGTCTGCAAGACAGGATTAACGTTTGACCTTCATCGGTCCTTCTGTTGGCTATTGTTTCTATCTAATAAAAGTGAGACTGTGGAGTTGCTCAAGGCAGCAGGCCTTTTCGACTGTTGTCCCCTGCTCGCAGTCTTTTGCGGCTGACTTGTTTGTGCCTAATTCTTCTCTTGTCGCCCGACTGGAAGCGGCACTATTTTGCAAGTTTTTCTATCTATGAGAACATATTGAAGATTGAGGACCTTGAATACCATCCTTGGGGTTTTGCTATTTTGCTTCCTGCTTCCATTCTTGGCCTTTACTGGGGTCTACGAACAAGTACATAAGTGATAAGTACCTGGCAGCCCAGGCCCATAGGCTCCAATAATAATAAAATTTTTCAAAAAACTTGTGGGCGGGTGGGGGGGGGGTTCGGTTCTAGGCTTAGGAAATTCTTTAACTATGACCCTAAGTTTAGCCTTTGAAAGGAGTGACAGATGCTAAAGAGGACTTTCATTTCATTTTTATTTATTTGTTTTTATTTATTTGAGAGAGAGAGAGATCAGGTGCACAAGTGGGGTGGGGGGCAGGGTCAGAGGGAGAGGATCTCAGGCAAAAATCCCACTGAGTACAGAGCCAGGGTGGACCCTGAGATCATGACCTGAGACTAACCAACTGAGCCACCCAGGCACCCTGAAAAGTTTCTCTTTCTTTCTTTCTATCTTTCTTTCTTTATTTGACAGACAGAGATCACAAATAGACACAGAGGCAGGCAGAGAGAGGGAGAAGCAGGCTCCCCGCTGAGAAGGGATCATGATGTGGGGGGCTCGATCCCAGGACCCTGAGGTCATGACCTGAGCCGAAGGCGGCCACTTAACAGACTGAGCCACCCAGGCATCCCAATCATGTGCTCTTTTGCCCTGTACCTTGCTTTTTTTTTTTTTCTTTATACCCTGTACCTTGTTGCACAAAAATCTCCTTGGGGTTTGTGGGTGATCTAGCGTCCATCTAACCTGTTTCATGACCAACTTATCTCAATGTGGGAGCCTTTTATTTTATTTTTAAAAGATTTTAAGTCATCTCTGCATCCAACGTGGGGCTCGAACTCACAACCCCGAGATCAAGAGTTGCGTGCTCCATCTACTAAGCCAGCCAGGTGCCCTCCAATGGCTTTTAAATTCTCGACCCATGCTTTCTGTCTCCGGCACTTCTGGCTTCCAAGATTCCCGTTACCAGGAGCTTTTACTTATTGGACCCAGTTCAGTTTAGGTTGGACCCAGTCCGACTCCAGCTGGTAACCATCAGCAGTTCCCAGTGTGGCATCTGGGGACTGGGGAAAGGACTGAACCAGCAGACCTGGAGAATGGGGACTGCGGACTGATTCTAACCGGGGAATTGCAGCTGTCACCACGCGGTTCCCAGATGTTGTTCCCGGAATCTGGGACAAAACCAAGGACAAAGGTTTCCGATCAAATAAGGATCTGTGCGAAGTCAATTAGGTCAGGGCTTGATGCAAAGAGAACAGAGTTCAGACTTAGAACTTACCCATGGCCCTCAGAACCGGCCAGAAAGAGAAAGCACCAGCTTCATGGGGTACCACACCTGTTTCTCATCCCCAAATGCTGTCAGAAGTTTGCTTGGATGCTGTCCCTGCCACTAAATGTGTTTAAAAAAAAAAAAATCAACGGGATAAATTTGGAAAATAAATGTGGTCTTATTTACTGATTCGTGGGTTAGGTAGCATCCCATCGGGCATGTAGAAAAGGCCTTTGGGGAGCTGTACAAAATGAAAGACTTTTAAAGGCAGAAATGCGGCTGGACAAGGAAGTTATTAGCAAAAGAAAACAATGGGTCGTTTTGGGCAAGGTCCTTTGAACAACTTCCTTTGGGGAGAAATGCTGGACATCTATCATGCAGATTACCTAACTGGTGTGGATCAGAAAATTCCAGATTGACTGGTTAAAAGTCACATTCCTGCAGTTAAGTCTTGATAGGCTGTCCTGGGGGCAAGCAACTCCATCTTGTGCCCTTCCTCCTCCCTTCCTTGTTTATTTACTTAAGTTGTCTTTACACCCAATGTGGGGCTCTAACTCCTGACCCCAAGACTGTGGCAGTGCTCTTGTGACTGAGTGAGCCAGGCATCCCACTTTCTTTGTATTGTCTTCGCTTTTCTCTTTTCTTTTTTTTCTTTCTTTCTTTCTTTCTTCCTTTAACACATGGCTGCACACCTTTTTTTCTTTCTCCCTTCACAAGTGCATAAAATCTCAATAACATCTTTTTTTTTTTAAGATTTTATTTATTTATTTGACAGAGATCACAAGTAGGCAGAGAGGCAGACAGAGAGAGAGGGGGAAGCAGACTCCCCACCGAGCAGAGAACCCAATTCTGAGCCGAAGGCAGAGGCTTAACCCACTGAGCAACCCAGGTGCCCCTCAATTGATAACATCTTATATTTATGAGACACTATACAGATGGCCCCCATTTATGACAGTACAACTGACATTTTCTTGACTTTACTGTGGTGTCAAGTGATAGGCATTCAGTATATATTGTACATTGAACTTTGAATTTGGGTCTTCCCTCGGACCAGCCATATATGGTATAATTCTCTCTCGTGATGTTGGACCACGGCAGCCACAGCTCCCAGGTAATCACGGGATCTGGAAGGTAAACCATTCTCTACCTGTACAACCCATCCTGTTTCTCGCTTTCAGCACAGCATTCAATCAATTACATGAGACAGTCATCACTTTATTATCAAATGGGCTTTCTACTAGATGATTTTGCCCAACTGTAGACTAATATAAGTGTTCTTGTAACCAGGCTCAAGAAGTTTGCTGCTTGGGGTACATCAAATTGAACACAATCCAAGGAAGTGTTGAAAGCAAAGAGCTTTTTAATTACTTGTTGCAAGTAAGGAGACAGCAGATAGCTTTCCAAGCACTGTCTCTGCGGTGCCTGGCTGGCTCAGTCTGCAATGTGTGAAACTCTTGATCTTGGGAGTCGTGAGTTTGAGTCCAACGTTAGGGATAGTGCTGACTTAAAAAAAAAAAAAAGGTACTATCTCTCCTGGGATCAGTACAGGAAGCTTTATAAAAATCAATTAATTAGGGGGACCTGGGTGGCTCAGTGGGTTAAAGCCTCTGCCTTTGGCTCAGATCATGATCTCAGAGTCCTGGGATCGAGCCCCGTGTTGGACTCTCTGCTTGGCGGGGAGCCTGCTTCCCTCTCTCTCTCTCTGCCTGCCTCTCTGCCTACTCGTGATCTCTACTCCCTGTCGAATAAATAAATAAAATCTTAAAAAAAAAAAAAAGAGTCTCTTATGGCTTGTTTTCCTCTCTTTTTTCTTTTCTTCCCTCCTGTATGTTCCATATATGAGCAAGATCATATGGTATTTTCTTCCTCTAACTGACATGTCACTTAGCATAATACACTCTAGCCCCACCTACGTCACCATATTTGGCAAGATTTCATTCTTTTTGATGACTGAGTAATCTTCGTGTGTGTGTATGTGTGTGTGTATGTGTGTGTGTGTGTTTATAATATCTTCTTTATCCATTCATCAGTTGATGGACATTTGGGCTCTCTCCATAGTTCAACTATTATTGATAACACTGCTATGAACGTCGGGGTGCATATATGCCTTCAAATCTGTATTTTTGTGTGTATCCTTTGGGTAAATGCCTAATCGTGCAATTGTTAAATACTAGGGCAGTTCTATTTTTAACATTGTGGGGAACCTCCATACTGTTCTGCAGAGTGGCTACACCAGTTTGCATTCCTACCAGTGCAAGAGGGTTCCCCTTTTCTCCTCCTGTTGCTTCTTGTGTTGTTAATTTCAGCCATCCTGATAGGTGTGAGATGGTATCTCCTCATGTTTTTGATTTGTATTTCCCTGATGCTGAGTGACGTTGAACATCTTTTCATGTGTCTGTTAGCCATCTGGATATCTTTATTTTTTTATTTTTATTTTTTTAAAGATTTTATTTATTTATTTGTCAGAGATAGAGCGTGAGCGAAAGCGAGCACCGGCAGACAGAGTGGAAGGCAGAGTCAGAGGGAGAAGCAGGCTCCCCGTGGAGCAAGGAGCCCAATGTGGGACTCGATCCCAGGACGCTGGGATCATGACCTGAGCCGAAGGCAGCTGCTCAACCAACTGAGCCACCCAGGCGTCCCGTCATCTGGATATCTTTAGAAAAGTGCCTATGCAGGTCTTCTGTCCATTTCTTAACTGCATTATTTGGGGTTTTTTGATGTTGAGTTTGATAAGTTCTTTGTAGGTTTTTGGATACTAAATCTCTGTCGGATATGTTGTTTGCAAATATCTTCTCCCCTTCTGTACGTTGCCTTTTAGTTTGGTTGACTGTTAGGAAGCTTTTACTCGGTGTATTAGGGGGATGGGGCGGGGACCTCACATAAGCACTTTAGTTGAACTGTGCATGCCTAGCATGTCAGCTTGTTAGTGCATACATGGTATATTTAAAAAAAAAAAAAAAGCAATGTACTCCACCCATAGGAGGAGATCTTACTATTATAATGAGCTAAAGGGAACTTCAGGACAACTTAGGGAAGCTTCTTCTCAGGTCATCAGCTCCATTCCAGCACAGTGTTTGAAACTGTGGCTGGCTGTGACAGCCTTTTTCACCCATGCCCTTCCCCTGCCCTCAGACCCAAAGCTGGACTCAGGCCCTGCTGCTTCTAGAAAGATTGTTATCTTCGAGAAAGATAGGGCATGTGGGTGTAGGAGGGACCCTAGCAGTCAATAGCCCACTTGGAAGTCTTCCTGGATTGCAGGAAATGACCCCCTCCCCTGGCTCTTCCACCCACAGGGGATGAGAATCAGGTAGGAGAATAACAGATATCAACCTGCCGCCGGATAATTTTCTGCTTTATCTTGTACATTTCTCACCCATTAGTCCACTTGGTTCTGAAGCCAGTCCTGTGAAGGAGGTAACAAGTAATATCCTTCCCATTCTACAGGCAAGGACACTGAGGCCCAGAGAGGTTAAGTGGGGTCTCCAGGGTCAGAAGATGAGGCAGACCCTAGGCTTGTGCCCAGCTTTGTAAATCCCCAGGCAAATTAGCCACCCTGCCTTCACAGGGGCTCAGACCCGAGTGAGCGTCCATTGCAGTTTATATTTTCTTTTCTTTCTTTTTTTTTTTTTAAAGATTTTATTTATTGGGCGCCTGGGTGGCTCAGTGGTTTAAGCCGCTACCTTCAGCTCAGGTCATGATCCCAGAGTCCTGGGATGGAGTCCCACATCGGGTTCTCTGCTCAGCAGGGAGCCTGCTTCCTCCTCTCTCTCTCTGCCTGCCTCTCTGCCTACATGTAATCTCTCTGTCAAATAAATAAATAAATAATCTTAAAAAAAAAAAGATTTTATTTATTTATTTGACAGAGAGAGATCACAAGTAGGCAGAGGCAGGCAAAGAAAGAGAGAGGAGGAAGCAGGCTCCCTGCTGAGCAGAGAGCCCGATGCGGGACTCGATCCCAGGACCCTGAGATCATGACCTGAGCTGAAGGCAGCGGCTTAACCCACTGAGCCACCCAGGTGCCCCTGCAGTTTATATTTTCTTAACACTTGTCTCAGGACAGCAGGAGGAAATGGAGGACTGGGGGGTGGTAACTCCAGAGAACTTTGGCGGGGGAGGGTTGGGAGGGTGGGCAGAGGGCCAGATGAGGATACTGGGATCCTGGGAAGGACAGGAGAAAGAAATCGGAGAGAAAAGCCGGTTGACCTGGAAATTGTCCCTGGGGGTCCATGGAAACTCAAAGCTCCGGTGCAAAGGTGTCTTCTACCTTCACAGGGCCTTGGAGAGAAATGTAGTTCACAGACATTCCCTAGGCAACTTAGGAAGACCACCTCCCTCCTCCCATTGTGAGGCGATTCTGGGTACAGGCAGTGGGGTAGGGTGGGAGGAAACAGAGGCGGTGGGGGCAGTGACCTGGGCTCTGCCTGCCCCCACCCCCTTCTGATGCCTTTGGTCACCCCTACCATCATGGGCAGTGCTTACCACTGGGAGGCTCGGCGTAGGCAGATGGCTTTGGACCGGAGGAGGTGGCTGATGGCCAAGCACCAGCGGCAGCAGCAGGAACAGCAGGAACAGCAGGAACAGCAGGAACAACTGGAACGGCAGGAGCAACAGGTGCAGGAGAGGGTCCGGGTTCATCAGGGTCCTTCCCGGGGGTGAGGGCGGGGCTAGAGGGGAGTGGGGAGGGAAGACCGATGTCCAGGAAGCTATTATTTGGTCAATGTACTTTTTAAGATTTTATTTATTTATTTGACAGAGAGAGATCACAAGTAGGCAGGGTGGCAGAGAGGGGGAAGCAGGCTCCCTGCTGAGCAAAGAGCCCGATGCGGGGCTTGATCCCAGGACCCTGGGATCATGACCTGAGCTGAAGGCAGAGGCTTTAACCCACGGAGCCACCCAGGTGCCCCTTTTATTTTTATTTTTAAGGACTTTATTTATTTGACGGGGAGAGAGAGAGAGAACCAACAGGGGAAGTGGCAGACAGAGGGAGAGGAAGAAGCAAGCTCCCTGCCCAGCAGGGACCCTGGGATCATGACCTGAGTGGAAGGCAGACGCTCAATGACTGAGCCACTCTGGCACCCTGGCCTGAGAGATTTTAAGGCTGCCCTGTCCAATAGGGTGGCCGCCAGCCTGTGTGCTGTTGAGCCTTGAGATGGGGCTAGTGAGACTGAGGAACTGAATTTAAAATTGTATAGAGATTTGGGGCGCCTGGGTGGCTCAGCGGGTTAAAGCCTCTGCCTTCGGCTCCGGTCATGATCCCAGGGTTCTGGGATCGAGCCCCGCATCGGGCTCTCTGCTCAGCGGGAGCCTGCTTCCTCCTCTCTCGCTCTCTCTCTCTCTGCCTACTTGTGATCTCTGTCTGTCAAATAAATAAATAAAACCTTTAAAAAAAAATAAAATTGTATAGAGATTTAATTAATTTAAATCTAAATTAAAAAAATACTCTTTATGTATTGGAAAACTTTGAAGTATGTTTAGAACAACTTGGATATGTAAATCTTTTTCAACTGTAAATGAATGAACTCTAAATCTAAAGCAATTATTATTATTATGTTAAGATTTTGTTTATTGGGGCGCCTGGGTGGCTCAGTGGGTTAAGGCCTCTGCCTTCGGCTCGGGTCATGATCCCAGGGTCCTGGGATCGAGCCCCACATCGGGCTCTCTGCTCAGCAGGGAGCCTGCTTCCCCCTCTCTCTGACTGCCTCTCTGCCTACTTGTAATCTCTGTCTGTCAAGTAAATAAATAAAATCTTAAAAAAAAAAAGATTTTATTTATTTATTTGACAGAGAGAGGCACGGTGAGAGGTGAGAGAGGAAACACAGGCAGGGGGAGTGTGAGAGGGAGAAGCAGTCTTCCCGCCCCATGCAGAGCTCGATTCCAGGCCCCTGGGATCATGACCTGAGCTGAAGGTAGACGCTTAGCGACTGAGCCACCCCTGTGCCCCTAAAGCAATTATTTTTGATCAAAATGTAGAGTCCAAATTCAGATGTGCTATTAAATATAAAATACATGCTGTATTTTGCAGACTTAGTACAAAAACACAGAATATAAACTATCTCACTCATATTTTCATATTGATTATATGTTTTGGAGGTATTGGGTTAACTAAAATATATTAAAATCAGTTTTACCTGTTTTCTTCCTGCTTTTTTCATGTGGCTACTAGATTTGTAAATTACTTGTTGCTTGCCTTATATTTCTCTTGGACAGTGCTGTTTCAAAGTGTTTGCAAGAATGTATCCTTTATTCTCCCCTTACTGCTCCCAAGGTAGGAGGTAGGTGCCCGGAGACGGCTGTTTCCTGGTCTAGGGGCTGTACCAGGGGGGCACTGTCACAGAAGAAACAGGTCTTGGATGTTGTGTGGGTGAAGGGAGATAGCCCAGCCTCCAAGTCCAGGGAACAGAGACTTTCACACCACCTCTGTCTCTCCACTGATCACTTGCCTTGCTCCCTGCAGTGTCTCCGGCAGATGGGTGCCCGGGTAGGGAGGGAGGGGGATGTCACTTGTGGGGGGCTTCTTGCCAGGAACTGAAGAAACTCCAAGAGGAGAAAGGCCGATCTGAGAAAAAAACCCAGTGCCCTCGGGGGTCGCGACAGGAGCAGCAGCCACCACCACCACAGAGGCCACCAGGAGCACAACCACAGCCGCAGGCGCCCCCTGCCCAACCGCAGCCTTGCCGACCGCAGGTCCCGGAGCAGACACAGACTCCACGCGCTGGGCCGTCGCAGCCACCACAGCCGCCGCAGCAAGGCAACAGAATGCCCAAGACCCTCTTACTCAGTGCACCTCTGTGCATGTTCTGACCCAAAAGCCAGGTCCCTAGCTTGGCTCAGTAGGGACCCATCAAGCTGGAGGTCAATCCGACTTCAACAGATTCCCAGGAGGAACAAAACCCTCTCAAGGCCCTAGTAAATGAGATGCCTGGGAGGGCAGGTGGTGAGAACTCTCTGCTCCCACCCCCAGCCCTATAACCCAGAGTCCACATCCATCCTCCCACTGTCTCTGACACCCTCTCGGGGCATCCTTGGCTTTTACTTGGGGGCCACTCCCCCTGGGGAAGTTTGCCTCACTCCAGGGGTGCAAAGGAGGCTGCTGACTTTTGCAGGGGGCAGCAGCCCTTCCTCTGAGACGAGGGTGTCAGAGGGAGTGAGGGTGGCCTTAACAAGAGACTTACCCAGCCCTGGCAAGTCTGGAACAGGGAAGGACAGTGCAGGGTTCCCGGTTGTGAATTTTCAGGGTAGGCTCCGATGGGGCCTTGCCCTAGGTGGGGGCTGCCGCCTGGGCCCCAGACACATAGTAGAGTCCGGCTCTGCCGCTTTCCATTTTCAGAAACTGTCAGATGCATGATGTTGTGCTTTCTTTCACCGTCAGGTTTCAAGAAGTCATTCCAGTCAAATCCAGATAAATACGCAGAGCACTCACGATTCACGGTGAGACAGTGTGAAAGGCGGGTCGACTCTGGCTGCGTGTGTAAGTGTGTGCGGAATCTAGGGAGGCTTCCTTGGGGGGAGGGGCTTACAGTTATTTGTATTTTATGAAGTCAGTTATGTAAAGCCTTTATATGGCAATTATATGGTCACTGTTGGATGGCCTATTCCTTCATTTGTTGCCATCCCAAAAAATGTGGAGGAGGAGCTGTCGCTCAGCACTCGGCAGAAACGGAGGGCTTGAAGAAAGACAGGACGGGGGCCAGAGAAGCAAACCAGAGGGGCTGTTTTAAGTGCCAGCTGGGGCAGAGGCAGCTGGAGCAGGAGGAGGGCAGGACATAAAGTCAGAGATGGGAGTCTCGGGATCGCCACTCCCCGGCTGTGGGATAGCATCTCTGGGCCTCAAGGGCCCGTCCATAAACTGACAGTGGTAACACCACTTCCTTGACAGACGTGTCAGGACCACTGAATGTGGCAACTGAAAGAGAAGGCATCACAAGCCCTTAGCTTTGAGCCTGGCTCAATCCAGACCTTCAAACCCGGGGCGGGTGGTCACCCTTGATGAGGACGTGACACAGTACAAGCTTTGGAAAGATGGTTTCTCTGACACAGGTGCAAAGAACGAGAGAGCCCCATGCTAGCCCTGTTAGGGTGGGTGAGGACTGGGGCACTTCATTTTATATTTATTCCTCTGGCCTCAAAAGGGCCGATACGATGTTCTGGAACAGCAGGCCCAGAAATGGCTAACTAACCCAGTTTGCCTCCTGTCTCTCCCTCTTCTCAGTCGACGAATTACATGCAGCAGTGGTGATCCAGAGACAGATCCTCAACCCCACTGGCCATCAGCAAAAAAACCAGATGACCGCTTTCTCACCCCCTCCCCGCCCCCAGCATCTCCACTCCAAAAGTCACCCCCTCCTGATTCACTCTAGAAGAGGAGGCTAGCTGGGCATAAAATGTGATTTCCTCTTGAAAAGAATCAATAGATTGGTCAGCTCTGTGAGACTGGGAGGAAGTGAGGGGAGAATGAGAACCCGGGAAGGGGATGGAGTGGGTGGGAGAAGGAAGTAGGTGATTCCATGCTTCTGCAGGCAAAGCCAATGGGAGAACTTGGTCTTGACCATCCCAAGTCTATAGCTCCATTGCTGGCTCTTTTTTTTTTTAAGATTTTTATTTGACAGACAGAGATCACAAGTAGGCAGAGAGGCAGAGAGAGAGAGGAGGAAGCAGGCTCCCTGCAGAGCAGAGAGGCTGTTGCAGGGCTCAATCCCAGGACCCTGGGACCATGACCTGAACCAAAGGCAGAGGCTTTAACCCACTGAGCCACCCAGGTGCCCGGCCTTTTTTTTTTTTTTTTTTTTAAAGATCATTGCTGGCTCTTCTTTAGCAAGGACAGGTCTATTGGGGGCTTCAAAGCTTTTATTTATTTGAGAGAGAGCGAGAACATGTGTGTGCTCGAGGGAGTGATGGGAGGAGCAGAGGGAGAGGGACAAGCAGACTCCCTTTTCTTTTTTTTAAAGATTTTATTTATTTGACAGAGATCACAAGTAGGCAGAGAGGCAGGCAGAGAGAGAGAGGGGAGGAAGCAGGCTCCCTGCTGAGCACAGAACCCAATTCGGGGCTCGATCCCAGGACCCTGAGACCATGACTTGAGCTGAAGGCAGAGGCTTTAACCCACTGAGCACCCAGGCGCCCTGACAAGCAAACTCCTTGCTGAGCACAGGGCCGGACACAGGGCCCCATCTGGCAACCCTGGCTCAAGCCGAAATCAAGAGTCAAGTCGGATGCTTAACTGACTGAGGCCCCCAGGCACCCCCCTGTTGGGGGCTCTAGGTTTAGGACTCTCACTGGAACCATTACCCCTCCCCACTGGCAGATGCTTACTGAGAAGGAGTAGCAGCATCACACCAGAGCAGGCCTGGAGCTAGACTGGAGGTGGCAGGCAGGGCCCCCCCCCGAAGTCCAGTGTAATGCCTGGCCCATAGCGGGCACGGAGCTGTGGCATGGATGACGGGACGCAGGGCTGGAAAGAGCTCAGAGGAAAGGCGGACTGTCCCCTTAAACACAAGACACCTCATCTTGGAAAGGGGACGCAGACTGGCCCACAAAAACCCCACAGGCCTCTTCCTTCCTCCACCTCAGCCCTTCCCGGAAGCAGTCAGCCTTCACCCCGTCACCACTTCCTGAAGCTGACATCCGGGGTCTCTCCCACAGCCTGTCCCCTTTTCCACCTGGCGCTGATGAGGGGATGCCTGGGCCTTTCACGGAAGCCTACACAGGCTGAAGGGGCCCCTCAGTGCAGCATTTCCTGAGGGGAGCGGCTGGGGGACCTGGGGTAGGGCACAGAACAGGAATATTAAAGTAGGGAGGGAACTTAAGAGGCATGAGCTTGGCACCCACTCAGACACCCCCAAACAGCTCAGCAGCGTCGCCCAGGTCCAGCTCTCCTCCCAACTCACAGGAGGCTCTTTGTTTACTCTTTAACATTGTGAAGTGTAGTTCATTGAATACAATATAAATCCTTTACATTTAACTGACACTCAACAGAAACTCCAGGCTGGCCTTTCCAGACTTTCGTGCTCCTGCCAGCCTCTTCCTGACTCTACTCAGGCACGAACACGGGGAGACAGGACAACCTCCTTCCTTCCTGTTGTCCCCGCAGCCACCTAGCCAGGTGCCGTCCCCACTGCCTCCTCTCCACCCATCCAACTTGGCATTCAGCTTTCCCCACCACCTAAGTTCATCTCCAGGCCTGAGAGAAACCACAGCTGCCTTTAGCGAGCAATTACCATTCCTGCTCAGTGCCTCCAGCTGGAGCCCAGTGGGAGCCCGAGTTAGCTGGGACTGTGCTTCTTCATCTGAGTGACAGCAAAGAGAGGTTAGGACCAGGCCCTCCTGCTGTGCGGTTCCAGCCTGCCCATGCCCGAAGGAAAGCAGAGGCCTCTGGGAGCAGAGGATGGGCCTTGGAGCTAAGCCCGGGGAGGCCCTAGAGCCCAGCAGCTTGTGGCCGAATCCTGACAGCTTGACCTCTGCAAGCTGTCGCAGAGTGGCAGCGGGGGACATCAGCTGACTGACCGGGGTCCAGGGTTTTGGGCCGACCACCAGCCAGAAGCCTAACTTCAATAAATGCCTTCCCAAGTGACTCTGGCTTCATCTGCTTTTTTTTTTCCTGGAGAGACGGAGGGGGTGCCAGATGCCTCCCTCTCCTCCCCTACTATGTTTGCTCCTGCTGTGATGGGAATAATAAAACAATTTTCTGGCGAGCAGCTTTAGCCAGAGAAAAGCTCTGTCTTCCTAGGAAGGGGGGCAGCCTTTAACCGGGGAGGCCAGGGAGCTGCAGGCCCTTAGCCAACCTTGCCATCGGGGCACAAGTTCCCAGGAGAGAAATCGACCAGCCCCACCCCTTTGTCACGTGACCAAAGCCAGAAGGACCGAGACCGCTCGGACATCCCTCAAGTCACCCTCCCATCACTGGGTGGGGAACCTGAAAAAGATCCATGTTTTAAAAGCCAGATAAAATTAAAGATTTCTCCCTTCAGGCAGGAGGAAGGCCAGCCCCAGAGGAGCGAGGCAACCAAGGTTCTCAGCACAGAGAGCAAATGCCACTCTGGACAGCTCAAGGCTGTCTCAGGTCAGATTCTTCTCAAGACAGACACAGGGGAAAGCCTGGCTGGCTCCTAGAAGAACTAGACTTTTCTGGTGGAAGTCAGAGGACGTGAGTGACGTGCATCTGTGCATATGTGTGTGTGTGTGTGTAAAGTTAATTTCCACATAGAGCTTCCTGTGGTTGAGGGGGTGTGTGTGTGGTGGAGGGAGGTAGAATAAAGCAGAGCTTTTCCTTTGGCAAAGTCACTGTAGTCCTTCCTTGGGTTCTGGGAGATACAGCCCAGGCTGGCAGGGGCCTGGAGTGTGGGACCAGCAGGCAGGTCACGGCGGATGAGGGACCAGCAAGTGGGGCACTGAGGAATTTCCCCGGCAGTCCACGTACTCATAGTTCTGGAAGACTAGCTGCTCTGAATGGCTCAGGTAGGAACAGGTCAGGGTGCCCCTGGAGAGGAAGCAGGCTTTGTTGCTGTGTCTGGTGGTGGAGGGGCAGGGGGAGAAGAGGAAGCTCTGGCCCTGCTCTGCTGTCTGGGGTGGGGGGATCCCTCAAACAACCCCCCTTCCTTCTGCTCCCTGCTCTGCCAACACACCTGGGACAGCCGTCCCACCTGTGATCCAGATAGCTCGGTGGCTGGCACACCAACGGCTTATAAGCAAGGCGGGGTCTAGGGAATGGGCGGGGGGATCTGCCTTCCCAAGAGCCAGCAAAGATCCCACAAGGTGAGCAGAGCGCAGCTCTGCTGGGGTCAGAAGGAGGCGAGGGGGACACTCGGGCTCTAAGCCCTACTTACTGGATGTGCAAAAGCACGTGGTGGACTTTGATTTTCATCCAGGAACAGATTTTGCTGAGAGAGAAAGAACACGTGACCATGAGCAGCCCGGCAGCTTGGAGGAGACCTGCAGGTCGGTTCCAGGCTCCGGGCCTCTTTTCCATCAGGGGCCCCAAATGCCATGCCCACTCTTTCTCCCTCTAAGGTGAGCACATCACCCTTGTTGCAGTGTCATTCCTCCAAGCCCCGTAGGCTTGGCCCAGGTGTGTGCTAGCTCCTCCCTCAGCAGAAAACAAGACATTCATGCTTCTTAGTGATTTAGGCTTAAGAGTCCAAGGTCACCTATTTTAAGAATTAACTAAATTCTGGCCTGTTTTCATTCCAACCTAAGTCCAAACAGGCAGAGGGATGGGGACCCTGAATCCCTTGCAGATTGCAATCTTGGCCACGAGAGTGAAGGCCAAATGCTGGCTGCAGAGAAGGAAATCTGGTAGGGATGAAGACTGGGTTTCCAACCAGGGACAGAGGCTAAGGGAGAAGAGACCAAGGGATACTTACTATGTGTTTTCATCCCAGATTTTGTTGGCCACTGCATAAAACATCTGTCAACCAAATGGGCACAAGGTGAACCCCAACCCCAGCTGCCCCTTCTGATCCCCACATGTGTCCACAACCCTCTGGGTAGGGCTGGCCCCGGGACGGGATTGGGGGGTTACCTGTTCACTGGCCAAAGGACCGATGTGGAGGAGGAGGCTATTGGTGACCTGCCCCACCACGAGGGACAGGTGCAGAACCTCGATGGTCAGCTGGGTCACCGTGATGGGGTAGTAGTTGCTATTGGAGATGTTTAAGATATTCTGAGGAGGAAGACAAGGGAAAGGGAAGTGGGAAGGTGACCATCCTTGAAAAGGAGAAATCAAGTAGCTTCCTTATCCCTGCCTGGCCCCTTCCCCCTGCCTGACTGAGCCCCACTCCCACTACGGGCCTCAGCTGCCGAAGCCCAGCGTTAGGAGGCCCTTGGCATGGCTCTTAATGGTGAAGGGGTCACCGTAAGACATGAAGTTGGCCCCAAACCCAGGCTCATCCTGCAAGGCTTCTCTCCGTTCTGTTCCACCCACCCAGAGTGTCTCAGGCATGCCCTCCATACCCTGTGTTTTTTTTCTCTCGCCATGATTCTTCCCCCCTCGGGGTGTACAGTCCTAATTCTGCACGTTCCGCTATGGGGCTCGTGGTTGCACCTGCTTCCCCCCAGGCTTCGACACCCTCTGGCTGCCACACAGGACCCCTGGCTACCTGAGCTCGGGATGGCAACACCTGACCAGGACCGCAGAGAAGAGCGGCCGGCAAGGTGGCCTGGGGCTCAGGGGTGCGGGCGCCCACCCACCGTTATGTTGAGATGGATGTCAGCCTCGTCAAAGGCCACCGTGGAGGAGTTGAGGCCTGCGGGCTGCACGGCGATGGACCGGGGAAACAGGAAAAAGACGATAAGGGAGGAGATCACGAGGCAGATGAGGACAGCCAGGAACACGAAAAGCTTCCTGTGGGAAAGAGAGCAGGATCCGGGGTAGAGGAGGGGACAAGTCTGAACGCCACAGAACCTTGGGCAGAGAGGGACACTCCTCTCCCTCGACCACTGAACACCTTGGGAAGAAGGGGCAGGGATTCACGTCCAAGAGACCCATGACAATGAGGGTCACACCCCTGTCCCGCGACACTCGGGGCCGCCTCCGAGGCTGTGCAGTACCTCAGAACAGGAAGCAGCTCATTTTCCATCTCAGCCAGAGAGAACAAGGTCTGAGCTGCCACAGAAAGGGAAGCTCACAGGAAAAATAACTTCCCCGTATGAACCGCAGCCTGGGCCATTCGCTCCCTCCTGAAAGACCTCGAAGAGTCAAGATCTTGATCCTCCCTCTTTCCACAAGGGAGCCATGCTTCTTGGAAGCACCGAAGCTCCCAACAGCAGGTGGCCTCAGGTGGCAGCTGCTGTGGCCCAGACTTCTTTTCCAGGAAAAGCCCTGGAAGCAGAGCTAGTATATATGAACTCAGTGAGGCTTCCCATGGAGAAGAATCGCGGCGGGGAGGCAGACTGAGGGAGACAGAGAACAGACCCCAGGGGTGACAGCTTGTGGAGCTAAGGTGAGGAAAGGGGCTTACGTGCGCCTGGGCTTCAGCCTCTGGTCCCCATAGGGGATGAGGGCCACTAGCTGCTTCTCTAGCTCTGTGGAGAGAAAGAAGGTGAGAGAGAGAGAGAGGGCTAAGAAGTGTGCATGACGAATGTTTCCTGTGCCAGCCTCCCAGAAGCAACCCCTTCACCCCACCGAGTGGGGTCAGAAGCATGCCGCCTCTGCCCCAGAGCAGGACTGGGACCGCTGGGCAGATGACAGCAGCTCAATGTTGTCAGCTCCGGAATGGAAGTGAGATTTTCATTACCAAGTGTGAATTTCTGGAAGGCACCGGCAAATGAGAGAAGTCTAGCTTCTCTGAAGAGATCATTTGTAACTTTGTGAATCCTAAGGCACAGTGTTGCTAAAGGAGCAGGGAGGCTGGAGAAGCCTGGGGAGAACCACCAGGGCAGGAGGGGTGGGGTGTCTCTGCAGCCAGTGCAGGGCTAGGGAATATCTCGCTGGCTTCCCTGCAGCTGGGGGACCAAGCCCCAATTCGAGGAGGCTCAGAGGGGCCTGGCCAGCTGGAACCCAGGCTCTTTCCAAAGCCTTGGGCCACTCACCTTTCGGGATCTCCCCGCTGCCCTGACAGGTGGGACAAGTCACAAAGCTGGCACGGGCAGCCCCTTCACAAGGTGCTCGGGAACAGAAAGATTTGCTGCTTCGGGTGCTGAAGTAGTTGGCAGCATTGCTGCCAGTGGCCGGGCTGGGGGGCAGGATCGACCTGTTCTCCTCCCGAGAGCCCAAATGGGAGAATGTCTCACCCATCATTCAGGGGGAGTTTTCACTAAGGAGAAAAGAACAGAATTCACTGCTAAGCTTGTTAGCACGGACACGGGATGTCACTCTGGTTTTGGGTTCTCAAGGTTGGCAAGGAGCACCACCCCAAATTCAGTAAGCTCCGGCCCAAGAAGTTAGGATATGGAAAACCGCAGTTACACGGGATTCTGGGATCAGAAATTTCAGTTTATTTCCTTTCATTACTGCAGGGGAGCTCAATCTGCCTGTAAGAGGGAAGAGAAAAGAAAAGCAGAAGTTATTTCCCTAGAAGGGACTTCCAGAAGTGAATGGCGGATCACTTTATTTTCTGGGAAAGTTGCTGAGCTGTCAGTTGCTTCAGGGGAAGGAAGTGGACAGGGCTGGCGGGCAATGGGGGAGGCCGCAGTCCAGAGTCCCTTCACCCTTGCGACAAGAGGACTCTGAAGAGGTGTCCAGGACACGCGGGCAGAAATGCCTGCGATCTCCCAGCCTGGGAGTGGAAGGCAGGCTTCCATTCCAGAGCCCCGGCAGGTGCTGGCCGAATAGGAAGGCAGGGATTCTTTGCAACAAGGGAAAGGCGGCTAGGCTGGTCACAGGTGTGCCTAAGAACATTAAAAAA
The DNA here is from genome assembly GCF_011764305.1 of Mustela putorius furo. Taxonomy (NCBI): domain Eukaryota; kingdom Metazoa; phylum Chordata; class Mammalia; order Carnivora; family Mustelidae; genus Mustela; species Mustela putorius. The sequence continues at coordinate 1,853,877 of NW_025421399.1, read as the reverse complement.
GCCCTGCCAGGGAGCAGAAATCTCTTCCTCACTGCTTTCTGTGGGGTAGGAAAGAATGCCTGGGGAAGGGTGGGAGCAATGGTCAGGATCCATCCTACACTAAGGAATGCTAAAGGCTAAAAATCCAGATTTCCCCCCAAAGGGTCAGGAGTAGCAGCAGAATGAGGGCAAGGTGAGCCACAACTTGCTGGGCCAAAATCAAGGGCGCCTCACCTGGTTCAGGTCTGGGATCCAACGCTCCTGTCAGTTAAGAGTGAGATTTCTGGAATGTGTCTTTCAGGAGAAAGGCTTGTAGGGCAGGGCGACCCGAGGGACAACGGGCTGGAGCTGGCCAGGCTACTGGCCCCCTTTCCACTGAGTCTTGGGGGAGCGAATATGCAGCGTTGGAGAGGGGTGGGGAGTAGCGACCTCGGCCTACCCGGCCTACCCGGAGGAGCTAGGCTGCTTCCAGCCCTACTCCCGGGCTCGGCCAGGGTCCCGAGTGGGAGAGCAGTCGCTCCGCAGAAGCTAGGATTTCACTGATGGAGAATTTCAAGTCCTTCCGGACACCCCGAGGTCGTTAGTCGAGGCTGTTAACCCGCGAGTGCCTACGTGAGGCTAGAGGCACTGAAGGTCCCTCGGCCCTTGCCTCCCAAAGGGAAAGAAAGGAAAATCTGCGGAGCGCCTTACCCCACCCCTGGGCGGCAGCAGGACTTAAACGGCTGCAGGCAGAATCGAAAGTGCGCGAGGCCAGGGCCTCGCCCTCCGCTTTGACTCGGTGCGGGGGGAGGCTCCGCCCCAGCTCCTCCAGGCCCGCCCCCTCCCAGAGCTCCCCCGCCCCCCTCCCAGAGGCCCGCCCCCTCTGGAGACAAGGCGAGGGAAGAGCTCATCTCTTCACGGACCACCCCACCGTCCCGCCGCTGCTTCCGCAAGCACCAGCCACTCCAGGCAGGGCTTTCAAAGAATCTTTATTTGACCATTCTTGAAGCGGTTACATACAAGTACAATCGGACGGACGACTGGACCTCAGGGTCCTCCTGGACCCCTGCAATAACGATTCAAGAGGTCTGAACAGGTCCGGCCCCAAATCAACCCAATTAATTACACACACCCTGCCGCTCGGCCTCTACCCAGAAACCCGAATAAAAACGTTTTAAATAATGAACAGCCTGGTTGGCTTGCAGTATGAATCTTGGTTTATTTAATAGCGGTCAAGAAGTATACTGTAAATAAACATCATGATGACTAATGATTAATTAACATCATCATTCATTATAAATACCAACCAGGTTAAATAATACTAGTTTACTATCCTTCCCCCTTTTGGATGAGGGTTAAGAGTCTTCTTTTTCTGGAAGTCATTTTCATGAATAATAGCTTTTAGTGTTTTTTTGTTGTTGTTGTTGTTACCTTTTCCTTCACCCATTGTACCTAAGACTCCTTTCTGTAAACAGAATGAGGACCTGGGGCCCTGGCAGCAAGCTTTCCTGTTCCTTCTGGGGTTAACTCAAAAATTTTTGCTTGTTCCCTTCCAAGATTTGCAAAACAGTCTCCCCTGTGCTAGGCTCTCTCAGGCTAGATACCCTTGAGCAGATTTCAAACATTCAAGAAGCCATCAGCATTTCCTATTTGCCTGCCCCTGAACTGACTTTACTACATAGAGCTCGGAGCCTGCCTTTCACTTTCCACCTTTCAACTGTAACATCGACCTTGACCTTAAGAAAAAAAGGTAACCGTTATTTTTTTTCCTTTTAATAAAAGTTTTTCCCTTCTCTACAGTATTAGCAAAATATTTCACACTATCTACTTAAATTTGTTCCCTTAAATAAAGAAAAGTGTATGCAAAATGACTACAGTAAACACTGCTAACAGGTGCTGGTGGGTTAACGAGCACACTCCCTCCTCCTCTCACTGAAGTGCAGGGACCCACAAGGTGATCTTCCTGAATGTACCAGTGGGGTCTCTAGAAAACAACAGTGCTGATCACTAAGTCTTGCAGGGAATTGACTTTGCCCTTGAACAAGCTGGAGTAACAAGATTTCTCTGGGGCTCTGGGTGTCATTTCAATACCACACAGATACGAGGCTTGGGGTGGGCTAGAAAAATTGTTAAGAATTCTTGAAAACAACTTCCGAGGTTAGGTTAATTTCTTTTAAAAACTGACAACAGATATCCCCATAGAAACATCCACATTTAACCAAAGGAAAATACTCAACTTTGATACAAGCAGAAAGAAAAACGGTTCTATAGGAAGTTCAAGTTATGCTCTTCAGATGCACTACAATGGAGACCGGAGCTTTATACAAATCAACTGAAAAACCGTTTTCCTTCAATTCATCTGATATCTCTGCTTCAGTTCTGGTCTTTGATTTGCTCCCCAAAATACTGTAATGCAGGTACTGTTTTGATAATTCAATAATGGGCTCTATAGATTCATCAGATTAAAAAATAAGCCAGGGCTTTCTCCCCTATGCCTCCAAGGACAGAATAAAGATCATCTCTGAGCAGCAGGCTAATGATTTAATACGAGGGCCCTCCTCAGTAGCGGTGGCTGTACCAGTCATTGTTGTTGACCTGAAGCAGTTCCGTCACAACCTGCAGGATGTTGTAATTGTGTTTCTTCAGCAGCCTGAGGTTCAGCTGCCGGTCACAGAATCCCATTTCGAAGAGATGGGCCATCAGGGCTGCTGTCTGATCTTCAGAAACTATTGGCTGTATAGAGTCCAGAAAAGCAGAACAATGTTTTTGGTATCACGTATGTGCCTTGTCAATTGTTACTATCTTGTAAATCATACCAATCTTTCCAAGATCTGTTTAAAATATTAGGGAATTCAACGCAAGGGTGGGGCCACTCCTGTCCACCTGCCACCATCGCGTGCACCACCTGAGGGAGGGCTGGGAAGGCCCCCCTCTGGATTCCCCGTGTTTGTACCCAGAACTGGGCAACTCAGGAACCGCCCTTTGGCCCGATAAAGGAAAAGATGTAAGCAAGTACTGGAAACTCTGTGAAGACAGAGCTAACTGTGCTGATGGGGCCAGTAGAGGCAGGGGCAGAGACGTCACCGGGAGAGCCGGGTCAGCTACGCAAAGGGGCTAAACAAGAAACTATTTGTGAAATGACATCTTGGGCGACCTTCTTGGCATCTCCCCCCCCCCCCCCCCACTTTTTAAAGAACAGAAGCAATCCACGAAAGAGGGAGCTAACACTCCTTTACCTCCCTCTTTAAGCCAAGCCCTGTCATGGACACATAACCTTCCTAAATCCTATCACTTTGGATTACCGTTTTTTTTTTTTTTAATTAAGAGATAGTGTATTACTAGTTTCAGGGGTAGAGTTCAGCGATCTGTCAGTTGCATGTCACACCCACTGCTCATTCCATCACGTGCCCTCCTTAGTGCCTGTCACCCAGTTACCCCAGCCCCGCCCCTCCCCTCCATCAACCCTCAGTTTGTTCCCTAGAGTTAAGAGTCTCTTATAGTTTGTCTCCTTCTCTGTTTTTGTCCTATTTTAGTTTTCCTTCCCTTCCCCTATGCTCCTCTGTTTTGTTTCTTAAATTCCACATATGAATGAAATCAAATGGTATTTGTCTTCCTCTGACTTTCTTCGCTTGGCATAATATACCCTCTAGCTCCAACCACGTTGCTGCAAACGGCAAGATTTCCTTCCTGGATTACTCTCTTACTAATTACTTACCATCCTACCAATTAATTCTCTTGTGTAGGAAACAGATACAAAATACCTCGTTTGGAAGGGTTGTTGAGAGGATTAGGACAAGAGTGTGTATACATCTTCAACACAGTCTCTGGCATTTCTCTCTATACCTAACTCCACTGTTCCCTTCTTCCCTCTTATTTCAGAATAAACTATCATCCTCCTTTCCAGAATCGTCCCTCCACACATTCTTTTGCTTGCTATTTTGTGATTTCTCATCACCTCAGAAATCTCCTTCTGTGTATCACCTCTTGACTTAACCTCCTTTGCTACTGGCTCGGCCAAGTGTAGAAACACCAATCTTGCTCTGCCTTCTGCGGCCCAGCTTTCGCTCTTTCCCTCTGTGCTCCAGCTATTGGAGAATGAGGCATACTCCACCTGCTCCCTGTTCTCTGGGGGCTCTAGCCCTTCCTCCCCATTCAAGTTCCCTTCCCTGAGCTCCATCCAGCACATTTTCCTCCTACTTCTCAGGCCCCTGGGCCCTTCTTTTCTGGATTCTATTTTTTTTTTTTTAAGATTTTATTTATTTGACAGAGAGAGACACAGTGAGAGAGGGAGCACAAGCGGAGGAGTGGAAGAGGGAGAAGCAGGCTTCTGGTGGAGCAGGAGTAGATGCAGGGCTCGATCCCAGGACCCTGGGATCATGACCTGAGCCGAAGGCAGATGCTTAATAACTGAGCCACACAGGAGCCCCTCTTTCTTGGATTCTTAAAGGCTCCATCTTGCTTTTATACCCTTTCTTCCGGGAAACTCTCACTGAATCAGGTGGTTTCTGCTGGAATGTGTATTCAGGGGACTTGACCACCAGGCCAAATCACTCCTCTGAGCCACAGGAACATGCCCAGCTGCACTGTGGGTAACGTGCCTCCAACTCCACATCATCCAAAATGGACCTAATTTTCTTCTCCTCCTGCCCAAATATATCCTTCTTCTTGGATATCCCCTCTTAGTGAATGATACTATCTGCCCAAAGCCAGAAACTCAGGATTCCTCCTTGACTTCTTTCTAGCCTCTTAATCATGGTCTCCCAAATTCTGCCATTTCTCTTTCTCTTCTACCCTTCTTTTCCATCTACACATGGGTTCTCAAATGGATTTCTTTAGGGCTCCCCCAACCTCCACATGGTAATGGAATTACCTTACTAGGCACAAATCTGATGTTAATCATTTTCCTAAGGCCCATTCACTGCCCCTCCCCCCACCAGAAGTCTTAAAATAACATCTAAACCACTCAACACAGCACCCCCACCTACATAAATTGGGCTTTTCTCTTCTTACTCTTCCTAGCCCAAATTCACCTTGCTGGCTCACGTTTCCAACTCTTTTTACTGGCTAGTCTCTGTCACAATGCTCTCTCTATTCCCCTTTCCTGGCACATACTTATTTTGTCCTTAAGAACTCAGCTCAGGCGCCATCTACCAGGAAGCCTTCTTTGGCCGCACAGAGGGGCCCACAGCAGGGGTGGCCGAGGTGTTCCACCCAAGTACACTGGCGCAGGATCTTACACTAACTATGTACCTTACTTGTGTCCCACTGTCTTTTGGGCAAGGACTGGTGTCTTCCTCACCTTGTAGCACGTACTTGCAAGAGTTCCCCACTTGTAACAGGTCCTCAACAAACATTAGGTCTTTTTCCTTTCTTCCCTTAAGTAACTTGGCCAAAGTCCTATAGCTAGAAAGTGCCAGAATGCCATACTACTTTCCAGCCCAGGCAGGGAGCATCATTTTCCCAGTGATTTGGCTTCGGTCGAAGAAAAGGAAACATACACTGACCTGGGCAGTGACTGGTGGCCCAGCAAACAAGGCCTTGTATGCAGAAGCAGCAACAGACAAAGCCCCCTTCACGAGTCCTCCGGCAATGCTGCTCCCATGGTGGTGGTGCCTGGAGAGGAAAACCAAATTACCTCTCTAAGAAACACAAACCATTAGCCTCCTACTAGCTAATCTGGGCTCTAATCCTTGAAAGAAAATGGATTTCCCTGAGGAAAAAAGTCAAATGTAAAAAAGAGAATGTGATCATTTTCCTATTAGTTTTATGGCTAAAACCTTGGTTTGATGTAGAGTCCAGCTCTACTGCAAGGTTAAGGGGCATGCAGAAAAGACATTCCTCTTTCTGTAGAACACTGGCTTTCTGTCCCAACTGACTATTATGTGGTCAAGGGCAAAAAAAGGGTATTTAGCAGTCTGTCTGCTTAATTATCATCTCAGAGGACACACCTCCAAAGGAAATGTGATTTTCTGGACACTGTAGGGAGGAATCCACCTTGCCACGGATCTGAGATGATTGGAAGCAGAGAGGCAGGCATTTTTAAGAAACTACTACAAAGACGCACAGTGGGCTTGGCCTTCCTGCCTTCTTTGGTACTAAGGTGAGGTAAATTTGAGAGTACTGGTCTGGACTGTGAACTTTTTTTTTTTAAGATTTTATTTTTCAAGTTATCTCTACACCCAATGTGGGGCCGAGCTCACAACCCTGAGATCAAGAGTCATACGCTATACTGGCTAAGCCAGCCAGGTACCCCTGGAATGTGAACACTCTTAAAACTTAACTGTAGCCCTCTGTTCAGTGTTGTTCACAAGCTTCAGGAGAAGAAAGAACAAGAAGTAATGAGGGCTCTCCTTCTCTGCCCTCTGGAGGCACATGGTTTGAGAAGCTTGTGCAAGCAGAAGCAATACTAGCATATATATATATCCACCTGCTTCTGAAGAGGCTGCACAAGGTCCAGTTACCTTGAGTGGTCAGAGCTCTTCTGTCTGCTGTTTACAAGTCCTGATGAGCCTCTGGGCTCTAAAAGCAAAAGAGCTATTGGTTAGATGTGGCATCCACAAGTGCCTAGTGTTTCTTAACTCATAGTGGGGCGAGTTTTGGAGAGGCAAGCAGCAATCTGATCACAGCTTTTATTTATTTAAAATATTTGGGAAATTTTGCAGATGGTTTTAAGTGATAAGGAGGAACTGCCCAGAATGCAGTGCAAGGTTGACTCCAAAAAACTAAGTCCATAAAGCTATCACACCAATTTATTTATTAGTTTTTAAGTACTTTTTTTTTTTTTTTTAAATTAAGAGTGGGAAGTGACTTTGAAGGTCTACTAACAACTTCAAGGTGCTAAAAAAACAGCCCCACAGGTTTTATGACTGTGCTGAACTGCTTCAAGGTCACACAGTGAGGAAAGGGGGAGCTGGGCCTGGAACCTAGACTGGTCTAGCTCCAAACCCTGTGTTCTTGCCACTGCAGCACAATGCCTGCCTCTGTGAGGTCTCACTTAATAAATACGAAGCTAAAGGACAGAAAAGAATGTGAGGGAGGGCCACAGAAAAAAGAGATGGGCAGGTTTCTGAATAATGCCACGAATCATGAAGACAGAGTGCCTATGTATGCCTGGTTTCATCAGAAAGGAGCACAGAAAAAGACATGAAGCTCAGGCTCTGGTCGTTACCTCCTCTGATCTGATCGGGGACTGAAGAAACTTCTGGTATGGTAACTGGTAAATCCAATCCTGGGGAACCATCCAGCTGTGTACAAGGAGGGCTCCTTTCAGAAAGACAATATCGAAAGTCAGTGGAAAAGGCACCTATGGGAACGCTGGAGACACAGGACACATAGCACAGCTGTGGCGAATTCTCTACAAAGGCTTCCCTTTTCTGACCCAGACCTCATGTCCGAATGCAGGGATCAGGCAGGAAGGGCTCATTCTACCTGTGGTTCTCCTCCTTAGCCACACTCAAACTAGAAAGCCCGGCTTGAGTCAGGTCACTCCCTGCTCCATTAAATGGTCCTGCTAAAGGGCAATGTCTAGCTGCCCGAGAGAGTGGTCTAAATAAATCCTAGTCAAGGCTCCATCCTCTGCCATACCGTGAGAGAACAGTGACACACATGGATCAGGTGATGAAAAATAACTGTTCTCCGGTTTTAGAATATATTTTTTTCATAGTACGTTAAGCTTTCTCTTGTACTTTGGGTTAACATAAGAATGAATTTTGGTGTCTTTACCCATGCATCAACAGAGCAAGGGGCGTTCAGCGACATTTGTCGCTGGCTCTCTTCGACCCTGGGTTTTGGCAGCAAAAGCAAAAAACCAAACCAAACAAGAAACTGGCTCTCAATGATCAAAACAGATGTAGACAGACTACGCTCAGATAATTAAAAACAAGCACAGCTTTAAATTCAGAATCCACAAATTCTGGGAAATACAACTTTTATTCATCTAAATTCAGACTTTCCTATGGGAAAAAGTCTCCTCCCGTGCTCACAAACAACAACAAACAACAACAACAACAACAAAACAGGTTTTGAGATGGAGCTGTTTCCTCCCTATTCCACTTGTGAACAAGAGCCTGGCTGAGGGGGGTGTGGATGGTACCTGGACAGCTGGGGCGGAGGCCCCACCACCTCTGGCGTGAGGGGCACTGTATCCAGAGTCTGTGAGGTCATGAGGATGTCACTGATGCTCTGCTCCTGCAGCTGGTTCTCCCCTCCAGTGAGTCTCTCCCCCGCCTCAACCCCAGGTTCGCCTTCAGCCCCTCGCTCCAGGCCCGGTTGTGAGAGCGCAGAGCTGTACATGGAGTCACCCAGGGGGCGACTGGTGTCAAAGCACTCAGGCAGGATGATGATGTAATCCTCTGAAGAAGTAGAGGACTGACTCTGAACTTCATCTTTGAGCTCGTCCTCCTCTTCCTCCTCCTCGTTGTCCTCCTCCTCCACAACAGCTTCTTTGGCGCTATGGACAGTCTCCTCCTGCTCATCTCCAAGTGGTCCTTCTTCAGGGGAGGCAAATTTCACTGAAGGATGGAAGCAGCTCATTTTAAGCTATAAGCAAAAAGCAGCTCCCAGTGCTACCCTTACCTGATAAGGCCTTGAGCCAGAGGATGGGGATGCTCAGAGGGAAAGGGCTGCCGCTAGAACCACCAATGGCCACATTCTAAGTCTGAAGCCCAGGCAAAGCCTGAACTGAAGCTCATGAGGTAAAGAGAAACACCAAGGCTTCTGAGAAGTGCCATGAATTTTTTTTCTTTAAAGATTTTATTTATTTATTTGACAGAGACACACAACGAGAGAGGCAACACAAGCAGGGGGAACGGGAGAGGGAGAATCAGGCTTCCCGCAGAGCAGGGAGCATGACACGGGGCTCGATCCCAGGACCCTGAGATCATGACCTGAGCAGAAGGCAGATGCTTAACGACTAAGCCACCCAGGCGCCCCTGAGTACCATGAATCTTTTTTTTTTTTTTAAAGATTTTATTTATTTATTTGACAGAGAGAAATCACAAGTAGTCGGAGAGGCAGGCAGAGAGAGAGGGGAAGCAGGCTCCCCGCTGAGCAGAGAGCCTGATGTGGGGCTCGATCCCAGGACCCTGAGATCATGACCCGAGCCGAAGGCAGCGGCTTAACCCACTGAGCCACCCAGGTGCCCCGAGTACCATGAATCTTAAAGACAAATCAAAACTGATATATTAGCTAATGGTGCTACAGCAACAGAAAATATCAGGTGGTAAGTACTGCATATGCCTACTTTCCTCTGCTAAGTAATGAACAGTCATGGCAGAAAACTGGGAAAACAAGGATGAGGAGAAAAAAAAAAAACCTATAATTCTATCAGAGATAACTACTACAAACATTTTTTGTTATGCACTTGTACCTAAGTCTGTGGGGTGGACGGGGAAATGAGTGTGTATCTTGAAAACAAGAGTGAGACAAACTGTATTTAATAGCATAGGCCAGGGACACCTGGGTGGCTCAGCGGGTTAAAGCCTCTGCCTTTGGCTTGGGTCATGATCCCAGTATCCTGGGATGGAGCCCCACATGGGGCTCTCTGCTAGGCAGGGAGCCTGCTTCCTCCTCTCTCTCTCTCTCTCTCTGCCTGTCTCTCTGCCTACTTGTGATCTCTGTCTATCAAATAAATAAATAAAAATCTTAAAAAAAAAAAAAAGCACAGGCCAAATTTCATTATAATAAACAAAAGAAATTTTTCCGTATTATTTTGATGCACGAGAATTTGAAGTTTTGGATAGTTCTTGAAATACATAGTATGGTCGCTACCTATCCAGTATCTACAAGTTTCTGTTACAAAGGAAACTGATTACAGCAGGATTTAACCTTGGGAAATTAATTGGTACTCCTGCTTCTGCCCAGTGACTGTGTCACTGGAGAAAGGACACAACTCAGCTGCCAGTGGAGGTGTCTGCTTAAGAGCTCGGTCAGCTTATAGGAAGACTCCTCAGTGTAGACTCCAGGCAGCTGGATGCTAAGGTGCTGCTGTGCCTCTGAGTCATGCAGCTGTAACTCTGCCCCCGAGAAAGGGTGAAAAGGGGCTATGGTGGCTGCCTTGCATACGAGGCTGTAATTAAGAGTCGGGTAGGGAAGCCTGGGTGGCTCAGTCGTTAAACCTCTGCCTTCGGCTCAGGTCATGATCCCAGGGTTCTGGGATCGAGCCCTGCAACGGGCTCTCTGCTTCTCCCTCTCCCACTGCCCCTGCTTGTGTTCCCTCTCTTGCTGTGTTTCTCTCAAAAAATAAAAAAAATAAAAAAATAAAATAAAAATAAAATAAAAATCTAAAAGAGTCAAGTAGAGTAGGTAGGGTCTAAAGAAACCACCAGGGGTGCCTGGGTGGCTCAGAGGGTTAAGCCTCTGCCTTCCGCTCAGGTCATGATCTCAGGGTCCTGGGATTGAGCCCCGCATCGGGCTCTCTGCTCAGGAGGGAACCTGCATCTCCCTCTCTCTGCCTACTTGTGATTTCTGTCAAATAAATAAATAAAATCTTAAAAAAAAAAAGAAAAAAAAAGAAACCACCAACCGCCACTCTCAGTAAGAGGAGCCCTTTTTCCCCCTCAGGTCCGGCAGTCACAATTCACACACTGCCCTGCTAGCTGGGGGACCTCAGGGACACTCACTGTGCACGGATTTCTGTCTGCAAGGTGGGTTGTGATCCGGGGCAGCGTCCAAGGTAAGCGATCGGATTACGGTCTCACACACGAATTGGGTCCCACTCAGGTCAACTTCTGCTTCTTCCACTGAGGCACTGTTCTGAGTCTTCCTCTTCACTGAGGCTGTGGAATCTGAAAGACATGAACCCTGCCTGTTGCTGTTGAAGGGCTTCCTGAAGCCACATACCCGTGAGGATTCCACGCCAAGAACAGTCGCTATCAGGCCCTTGGGAAGGTGAGGAAACTTCAGAAAATGGAGAGGCTACAGATAACCCAAGAACATGCTAATGTAAGTATAGGAAGGAGTATGGTGTAATACAGGAGGGGACAACGCAAACATCAGACAAATAATGAACCCCTTACCAGGAAGCACTTTAAATCCTGCCCCTTCGCTCTCTTCCTGTATCTGCCCCAAGCCTGGCTTCTCTATTAAAGGATTGTCATGCGGCAGAGGAGACATGCAGGGGGTCATATCTGGAGAATGAAAAAAGAAGAACCATCAACCAAAAAAAAAAAAATAAACAAAAGCAACACATCATTAACGGTCAGTGTCTAGAAGCAATAGCTCACAGGCTTCTTGCCTCCTGCAGGGCTGAAGTAAACCTAGGTAGGCTTCAAGGCCTGTTATAAAGAATTCCTCCAGACCATGAGGTGTGCAAGTACCTCAGATCAATGAATGCAAGAAGGATCACAGTCGTCTGGCCTGAGAAACCATGGCTAAGACACAGAACCAGGAACATAAAGGACAAACATTTAGAGAAAAACGGAGAAGGACCCCCATCCCCCTGCTTTCAAAGATTTTAAGTAAGCCCTACACGAACGTGAGGCTCAAACTCACAACCCCAAGACCAAGAGCCATATGAACGAGCCAGCCAGGCTTCTTATGGGTCCCTTTACGGCACAGAAGCCTTGCACAAGCATGTATTGTTGACTCTGACAGACAATAGGGAAAAGGAGGAAAATGGACCCACGGGTGCAGTTTTAATGTCACACTGTAGGAGAAATCTTTGCCGTGCAGTTCCTCAGAAGAAGGTTCTCACTACCAGGGTCTAGGGTGTGACACTTTTGTTGTCTTATTAATAAAATGAATGACCTGGGTGGAATGACATTCTTACCCACGGGAGTATTGTGGGGCACTCTCTCCAACTCTTGGACAATGTTTATATCCAACAGCTCAAAGGACAGCAGGTCCTGAGGACAAAAAGGGCAACATTAGGCGACTCTTGCAGCGGATGCTGGAGCCAGGTTTTGTCTCGAGGGCACTTGCAGGCCACACAGCTCCACACCTTCCTGGACTCTGTTCAAATTCATGCCTCCCCTCAATCAGGTGAAATCAAGAAGAGTGAAGCGGGAACTAGATGTCGAAATAACCAAGTGGCAGGAAAGAAAGAAAAGGCAGTGGGAGTGAAAGTGAACCCGAAAAGCAGAAACGCAGAGGCAACTAAAGGGAAGCTGTGGGGAAGCCCGAGAGTGAGTTTCCGATGCAGAGAAGAAACATTTAGAGATCTGCTTCCACTACTGATCTTCCTTGCTACTGTGGGCAGGCAGATCTCTGACTCTCTGAGCACTGTCTGTGCCTATGCCACCTTCTCGTCAACAGGGTAAGGACTCCCCACTGCCTTTTGTCCCTAGCTCCCCAAAGTGCTCAGTCTTCTACCTGGGCAGTCAGAAGGTCCACGGATGGGATGTAGAGCTCCCTCTCATTAGCAACATTTTTTGTCTTCTGTGGAATGGAGGTTCCTGTCCCTTTGGTCTGCTTAGTTGCTTCATCAAGCTGAATTTCTTCTTTAGCCAGAAGAAAAGTCTCCTATACAGAAAAACCATCGGGACAAAGGGTTTTAGGCACTCAAATGAACAAAAGGTCAACTGACAGCTGCCTCCCTAAATATCGAAACACTGCTGCACGTCTATGTGTTTTAAAACTTGTTTCCAGATCTGGGGCGCCTGGGTGGCTCAGTTGGTTGAGCAACTGCCTTCAGCTCAGGTCATGATCCCAGACTTCCAGGATCGAGTCCCGCATCGGGCTCCCAGCTCCTCGGGGAGTCTGCTTCTCCCTCTGACCTTCTCCTCTCTCATGCTCCCTCTCACTCATTGTCTCTCAAATAAATAAATAAATAAATAAATAAAATCTTAAAAAAAAAAAAAATCAACTTGTTTCCAGATCATTTTAGACTTACAGATAGGTTGCAAAAAACCCCAGTGTTCACTTATTACCCCCTTCACCCAGCTTCCTTTAATAACAAGTTAGAGTAACCATAGTAACTACTGTCAAAAGGATGACATTAACTTTGGTTAACTGAATCTAAGCAGTAAAATGCTCTAAAAACTGTACTCTAGGGTGCCTGGGTGGCTCAGTGGGTTAAGCCGCTTCCTTCGGCTTGGGTCATGATCCCAGGGTCCTGGGATCGAGTCCCGCATAGGGCTCTCTGCTCAGCAGGGAGCCTGCTTCCCTCTTTCTCTCTCTGCCTGCCTCTCTGTCTACTTGTAATCTCTGTCTGTCAAATAAACAAATAAAATCTTTAAAAACAAACAAACAAACAAAAAAACAAAACAAAAAACTGTACTCTACCATCTGGAGGTGGGCGGGGAAGGGGGACAGTGCCCCACTAGTGAAGGGAAGTATCTTAAAAACAAAAAACAAAAAATAAAACTATACCAACTGAAAACAAGGGCAAGACTTCATTAGCATTTAGGGAACACAGGCATGGAAAGTTTAGGAGAGGTGATCGTTAAGGAGCAAAGCCATCGGTCTTGCAGTTCAACAGGCCAAGCAAGCCTGTCTTCCCACAGATAGCAGAGAGGCTGGCCAAACATCACTATGAAGAGATAAAAAAGCACTGAGGGATGCCTGCACCAAGATCCTAAGGACATGCCAGGAAAACCTGAGGAATGGGCCCAGGACAAGCACACTGGTGTTAGGGGAAGGAGCGGCCAGTCTGCACAGGCTGCTGCAGCGTTAGTCTCCCCTTCCAGTGCTCACCTCTTGCTGGCAGGTGAGCTCATCAGCTTTGCTTGAGCCAATCATGCCCTTTTCAATGTTCTCAGGGCCCTCTGTGGAGGGGAAAGGATCCACTATGATACTGCACCAGACCCGAGGCCCGAACTGCTGTCCTTTGTGAGAAAGACGCCAATGGGAAGTGTACGTTCCCTCCAAGGCTGGGGCGATGAACTCCACAGACACAACCCCCACATGGCCGGCCTTCAGGCAGGGAACCAAAACGTCCTTCTTTTCTGTAGAAGCCAAAGTTAGGTTTCCCCACATGAACTTGAGCTGAAAAGAACAGGGACAAGAGAAAGCAAGCTTGTCAGCTGAGCACTGTCACTTTAGGTCACCCCAGCTTCAGTCTGTGGGGGAAAAAAATACCTTTGTGTCTCCACTCCACTTGACATTTCCTGTATTTTTCATCCTCCAGTGCTTGATAAACTTGGTTCCTGGCTGAAGGTGAGTCCCATCGGGCAAATTCTCATCCACAAATGCTGCACTGAGGGTCGGCATAACTGGGGCACATGGCTGCAAAGGGAGCCTGAACAGAAAATTCAGATAGTCACATGTGTTGGGTACAACGGCTTCTGAATATCTAACACATGATTCAAGAGGCTGAGAGTAACTATTTTTTTTTTTTTAAAGATTATTTGTTTTTTGTCAGAGAGCGCGAGCAAGCAGAAGCACAGAGAGCGGCAGGCAGAGGCAGAGGGAGAAGCAGGCTCCCTGCTGAGCATAGAGCCTGATGTGGGACTCTATCCCAGGACTCTGGGATCATGACCTGAGCGGAAGGCAAATGCTTAACTCAGCCATCCAGGCGTCCCTGAGAGTGACTCTTACTGTACTAATGCATTTGCCTCAAGAATAATACTAACAGGGGGCACCTGGATGGCTCAGTGGTTTAAGACTCTGCCTTTGGCTCAGGTCATGATCTCAGTCCTGGGATCAAGCCCCACATTGGGCTCTCTGCCCGGCAAGGAGCCTGCTTTCCCCTCTCTCTCTGCCTACTTGTGATCTCTGTCAAATAAATAAATAAAATCTTAAAAAAAAAAAAAAATACTAACAGGAGGCACCTGGGCAGCTCAGTCAGTGGAGCACATGACTCTTTATCTAGGAGTTACGTTTGAGTCCGACATTGGGGGTACAGACTACTTAAAAATCTTAAAAAAAAAAAAACTAATAACATTTTTTTTTAAAAGATTTTATTTATTTATTTGAGAGAGAGCACGAGAGGCGAAAAGGTCAGAGAGAGAAGAAGACTCCCCATGGAGTTGGGAGCCCGATGCAGGACTCGATCCCGGGACTCCGGGACCGTGACCTGAGCCGAAGGCAGTTGCTTAACCAACTGAGCCACCCAGGTGCCCCTACTAATAACATTTTTGAAAGAACAAGACAGAGGGGTTCCTGAGTGACTCAGCTGGTTGGGCGTCCAACTCCTGATTTTAGCTTAGGTCATCTCAGGGTTGTGGGATTGAGCCCTGCGCTGAGCTCCATGCTCAGTGTGGAGTCTGCTGGAGATTCTCTCCCTCCACCCCACCCCCACACTCTCTCTCTCAAATAAACAAATAAAAATCAATTTTGTTTATCTGAGAGAGAAACAGTGTGCAAGAATGCATGAGTGGGTGGATGGGGGGGAGGCAGATGGAGAGGGAGAAACAGACACCACACTGAGCACAAAGCCCGACAGGGGGCTCCATCCCAGGACCCCAAGATCATGACCTGAGTTAAAGTCAGATGCTTAACTGACTGAGCCACTGAGGCGCCCCATAAACAAATAAATCTTAATAAGTAAAAATAAAAAACAAGACAGATTTGGAGTACCTGGCTGGCAACTCCTGATCTCTGGGTTGTAAATCTGGGCCCTATGTTGGGTGTGAAGGTTAGTTAAAAATAAAATCTTACTCCTGAAATGAAGAGCCATGGTGAGGATAAGCATCCATAAATATAAGAACTACAGAGTCAGGCTCTTCAAATCCCAACTGCCTCCACTTAAGAGAGGTCCTACCAGCCAGTCTGGAACCTTACTGGCTGCTCTGTCAACAATGACTACAAACCACCCTTTAAGAATGCTGGGACCAGAGAATGGGAAGTTTTAATTCCTTTTCTTTTTTAAAAAGATTTTATTTATTTATTTGACAGAGACAGCTCACAAGTAGGCAGAGAGGCAGGCAGAGGGGAGGGGAAGCAGGCTCCCCACTGAGCAGAGAGCCCGATGCGGGGCTCGATCCCAGGACTCTGAGATCATGACCTGAGCTGAAGGCAGAGGCTTTAACCCACTGAGCCACCCAGGCGCCCTCCTTTTCTTTTTTAAATTAGAGATTTTTATTCATCTATGTGACAGAAAGAGAGAGACAGCGAGAGAGGGAACACAAGTAGGCAGAGCAGGAGAGGGAGAAACAGGCTCCCCAGCAAACAGGGAGCCCAATGAAGGGCTTGATCCCAGGATTCTAGGATCATGACCTAAGCCAAAGGCAGACACTTCACAACTGGGCTACCCAGGCACCCCTAATTATTATTAAGATTTATCTGAGTGAGAGGCAGAGAGATAGTGTGCATGCTAGCGAGTATGCAGAGAGGGAGAGAGAAATTTCATCAGACCCCCACTGAGCTCGGAGGTCTGACTCGGGGCTTGATCTCAAGACCCAGAGATCATGACCTGAGACAAAGCTGGGTGCTTAACTTGTCTGAGCCACCCGGTGCCACTAAGATGGAAGCTGGAACAGTTTGGGTGTTAGGAACCGCTGGTAAGTATGAGAAAACCTGGTTAATGACCCGGTTTTGGCTGGCTGGATCGCCAGCTCTGGTGCCCACCCTGGCCCCGCACTTACATCAGAGTGGGTGACTGCAGCAGGCTCTCGGGTCGGCCCAAAGGGGACCTGGGGCTCTGCAGTCCGTGGATGGAACTCCACAGATGAATCTTCCTGTGGAGCTTAAGCTGCTTTTTGAGTTCCTTGACCTCTGCCTTTCGCTGTTTCTTCTCAGCTCGCAACCTTTGCTTTTCTGCCTTAAGAAAATTTTTGTCGACCTGTTTCTGGAGCCTGTGAGGTAACAAATGAAAAGTTTAAAAAAAAACCTCATAAACAACCTTGAAGCTTATTTGGGCCCCTTGTAGCCTCCATCAGTGCCAGCTTCTAGCTTAATGTCTTCCTACAGTTCTCATTTCTGTCTCATTAGCTTCAGCTCACGGTCCCCGTTGTCACACACTAACTGGAAAAGCGCAGAACTATGGAGACTGTCTGAGGTCCTGTAATTCGTGCCCCACAACCAAGATGCCCTTCCGAGAACAAGGCTCCCATGTACTTATGGCTTTACCTGGCTTGTTCCAGAGCAGCAGGGAGACGAGGGGCGGGGAACCTCGGATGAGAGAAGGCTTCAGTGGAACCCACCACAGGTCTCCGCAACTTCAGCAGGATGTGGTTGGAGTCATGCGCGTATGGCCCCGATTCACAATCTTCACAGATGTTGTAAGATGGGCACAGGCTGTGGGGAAAAGCATGGGAAGTACCAGAGGGAGTGAGAGAGGAGACCGACTTCCATACTGGCTGTTCTACCAGCGAGGTGGTAACCAGAGCCTGTCACCTGGCCATGCCCTGTCTCAAGTTTCTTATTAATAAAATGAAGGCAACAGCACTTAACATGTATCCATTTCAAAGGAAAATCTACGGGAGCAAGCAAGATAGGAACGCATGTGGAACAACAGGGAGATAATTCCTGCAGATATAATTTTGTTTTGGGGGAACATAACTTTGCCTCTGTTAGTTCAAGTGTGTATCTGAACACATCAACAGTCTGAACGGTTACCCTTTCAAGAGTATTTCTCATGGGTGATGAACAGCTTGTTTCCAGTCTAGAGCTGCTATGCGCACCATCAGAGGAACGTATGCCCAGTTTCCCGATACCACTCCAGGATGCCAGGAAGCCCTGTTCAGGGGTCTTCTAAAAGCTCTCTGCTCTGAAGGGATGGCTCACCTGCACTGGTAGCGCACACCAACGATACTCCTTTGGCAGCTGTTGCAAGCAATGTGCCAGTTGAACTGGTTTTCTGGCAAAAACAGTGTTTCCTCTGAAATGGGCATTGAGACTTCTGATGGACAGGAACCCAGGGATGGGTTCTGGAGGACTAGCTTCTCGTGTAATTTCTGTTCAAGTTTCTCAACCGTTTCTTTAACCACTTGTTCTCTGAACTAGAATACAGAGCAGAAAATAGGGGAAAAAAACCTCAGTTCCAACACTGGGAAAAAACCTGAAGATGTCAAACAGACCAGACACCTCCCTGTCTCTGGTAGAAGAACATCATAAACAGCTAGTAGCTACTGAACAAATGGACAGAAATGCAGCAAAACGTCTACTCTTTCCACATGTACACTGGTTCAAAGGGGATACCAAGAAATCATTTTGATGAGTAAATTTTAACCTCTTCCTTCTCAAGCACAGAGACTTGTCCCTTTCCCTCAACTTAGAATTAGGCTCCCTCTTTTTCTGATACATCCCTGTAGAAGTGAGGAGGTTTCTGGACTGGAACTGCTCCAGTCTGGAAATGATTAGCTATCCCTCTTCATTCCCCTGCATCAGAGGCAGCAGACCTCTGGGTTCAGCTTTCTCCCACACTCCAATGGCTGCTAAAACCCATACCAGAGAGAACACTCACTGTCTCCAGGTAGCTTGTGAACCAGTCTGGGGGCTTGTCTTGAGGCTGGTCTGCATCACGTGGAGCAAGTGGAAACTGCTGCAAGGAAATACAACCCAAGATCTTGGACGCTGCTTTTTTCCCCTAAGATTTTTTTTTCAAAAAGGACTTTTTTTTTTTTTTTTTTAAAGTAATCTCTATACCCAATATGGGGCTTGAACTCACAACCCTGAGATCAAGAGTTGCATCTTCTACCAACTGAGCCAGCCAGGTGCCCTTGTTTAAAATAATTTTCCCAAAATGTAGTACTCTGAAGTTTCTTTTGTCAAATAATATAAATGAATGGTCAAAAAAACCCCAATAAAGAGCATGAAAAAGTATAAACAGAAAACAAAGTCTCTATATCACCCTCCTGCCCCTTTCTCCAGGACTAGTTACCCGTTTCCAAAAGTCAGGCAGAGATGGGCACAGTAACTGCCCAATCTCCGAGGGACAGTTCAAATGTTACACCACCAAGAGACGCAAAGCTAGGATAACTGCAGACAGATCCATTCCCTTCATACCTGTGCTGCAGGCTCCTCTGGGGTCTTCATGTCTGATCCTAAGACCCTCACCAGTGATGAATAATATGCAAGTGGCTTCTTCCCTGCCCTCACGACAGGCCGTTTTTCTGGTAATGCTGGCGCCGGGGCTTCGTCGACACGGGAGCCTTCGTGGACTTGCATCTGGAGTTGGTTTCCCTGCTTAACTGCCATCTGAGAGGACACATTATAAAATTAAAACATACTGTGTGATTCTCCTTTCCCAAATGAAAACTCAAAGACATCTAAACAGAAGGGATACGATGATTTATGCTGAAAATATTAGGATTTACCTTTATTTTATCAAATCTAATGACAGTGTTAACATAATCCTGTTTTTTGTTCAGTATGTTAATCAGGAATGGTTTTATTATCAAAAATACAATAGGTTTAGGATAGCGCTTTATTAGGTAGGATGTTCTCATTAACTGGGTTACTACTTTTCTGTTGAACAGGTTTTTATGTTATGACCCCAGTTATGGATTGTAATCTCAACTTTTCAAAAAAAGTCAATCCCAGACTACCACAACCCAAACTTAAAGTTAAAGCCTATAATTGTTTATTTTTTTTTTCTTAAAAAAAAAAAAAAAATTTTATGTATTTACTTGAGAGAGAGAGCATGAGAGGGGAGAAGGTCAGAGGGAGAAACAGACTCCTTGCTGAGCAGGGAGCCCGATGTGGGACTTGATCCCAGGACTCCAGGATCATGACCTGAGCTGAAGGCAGTCCCTTAACCAACTGAGTCACCCAGGTGCCCTAAGCATTTATTTTTCCATCCGAGTAGTGTTTTGGAAAGCATGCTGGAGTGGTTATCTCTTTTTGAAGAGTACCTTCTTAAAAATCCTATGTTGAAAACTCTACTTCAGGGAACATTTAAGGTTCCATGAAGGTACTACAGTGTCCAAGAAGAGATTAGAGGTCAAGTCCATCAGTTTCTGGATCTCCCCATTTGTCACCCAGTGACAAGAACCGTTTTTTCATCTATTTTTACACATCAGACTTAAGCTTCCATTTAAAAATAGCATTCTATGGCAAAAAACTTGAAAGATATTATTTTAAGATCAGAGATCAGGAAATTTTCTTAAAGGGCCATATAATAAATATTTTAGGCTTCCAGGCCATACAGTTTTCCTCTCAAGTCTGCACAAAAGCAGCCACAGACACTATGTAATAGGTATAGCTAGGTTCCTATAAAACTTTATTTATAAAAACATATGGCTAGCCCACTGGCTGCTTTGACAGCCTCTATTCTAGACCATAAGCCAAAAAGCTGGTAGTAAAATGTATGGTACAGTCTGTGGAAAAAAACTGCTCAAGAAATGACTATAATGCAATGTGTCAAAATATAAACATGGGATCTTAAATATCATATAGCAAGTACTATGTAAAAATGTATATTAAAAAGTCTTGCTTCCTGAGACAGGACAGGCTTATAACAACATCTAGACTCTCAAGGTCTTAGTTTTTTTTTTTAAGATTTTATTTGAGAGAGAGAGAGAGAGAAAACTAGAGCACGCACTCAAGCACAAGTGTGGGGATGGGAGGCAGTGAGGAGACTCCTTGTTCTGCAGGGCGTATGTGGGGTTTGATCCCTCGACCCTGAGATTATGACGTGAGCCAAAGGCAGACACTGAACTAACCAGGCACCCCCTGAAGTCCGAGATTTCTGACTATGTAAACAGTGATTATGGGAAAGAATAGTTTTGAAGACCATAGGCTTTTTTTTTTTTTTTAGTGAAACTTCTGAGAACAGGGCAAGAGAAAAGCCAGGAGGAGTTGGACAAAGGTGAAAGGGTGTGGGAGACAAGTCCTTACAACAGCTTAAAAACAAAGAGGAAATGGGGCACACCTGGGTAGCTCAGTCAAGTGTCCAATTCCTGATTTTGGCTCTGGACATGATCTCAGGGTTGTGAGATCAAGCCCCAAGTTGGGCTCTATGCTGGGCAGGGAGCCTGCTTAAGATTCTCTCTCTCCTTCTGCCCTACCCCCTTGCTCCCTTGCATGCTCTTTAAAAAAAAAAAAAAAAAGCAAAGAGGAAATAGAAGACCACATGAAAACTGGGAAGAAGGAAACTGTGAAGTGTGAGATTGCTAAGAAATGAGTATCTCAGCTAAGAGAAACCAGGGTGGGGCCTGAATGTCCAAAATCAAGAAACTATCTGGTAAATAAGGATTTGTGAATAAAAACCAAGACTGGCTAAACTATTGAATCCAGCGGCACCCACAATGGCAATTTCCACCAGGCAACAAAAAGGGTAAATCCAGCTCCCAGTTTAAAAACATCTTGCCTTGGGCCACCTGGGTGGCTCAGTCAGTTAAGCACTGATTTCTGATCTCAGCTCAGGTCTTGAATGTGAGTTCAAGCCCTTCCTTGGGTTCCACAATGGGCGTGAAGCCCACTTAAAAAAAAAAAAAAAAAAAAAATCTTGCCTTTCCCTCCCTAGACCAAAAGTGATTATGGAAAAAAGTTTAGTCATGATTTAGAAGTTCATAAAAGATAGTCAATCTTAATCACAAAGGTGGTAATGAAGGGACAGCTGGGCACACCTTAAAGAACTGACCTGAGGAAAGCTTTAAATTATTACTGACAAGCAAGAGATAGTGAACTCAATAGTTTGTACCTTAAAAGTCTCCTGCATTATCCTATAACATTCTAGAGGAAACAAGGTAAAGTCAGGAGATGAAAAGTGTGAACCAGAAAGCATCAGCATCATTTCACAGAGTTATTTTTATTTTTTTAACTCTAATTTTAAGTAGGCTCTGCACCCACCGTGGAGTCTCCAGTGAGGGGCTTGAATCCATAACCCTGAAATCAAGACCTGAGCTGAGATCAAGAGTCAGACACCCAACGAATGAGCCACCTAGGTGCCCCCTTTGTATTTTTAAATGCTACAATGGTTATACCAAGACCAGAAATGAGAAGAACAGTAACTAGAAAGAACCTTTAATAACAGGAGCTGCCTTTTGCTGAGGGGTATGTCCCACTCGTCACACTCTCTCTAAAAATCAGTTCTGCTGTGTTGCATTAGTTTCTGCCCATGGCTACAGGAGTTCAGGTTCTAGTTTTAGTCAATAAATGTTTTTCCCCCAAGATTTTATTTATTTATTTATTTCTCTGCAGGAAAGAGAGGTAGAGAGCACAAGCAGGGGGAGGTGGAGAGGGGGAAGCAGGCTCCCCACAGAGCAGGGAGCCCAATCCCAGGACTCTGGGATCATGACCTGAGCCAAAGGCAGCTGCCTAATGGACTGAGCCACCCAGGCATCCCTAGTCAAGAAGTATTTTTAAAGATTTTATTTATTTATTTGACAGAGAGAGATCACAAGTAGGCAGAGAAGCAGGCAAAGAGAGAGAGAGGAAGAAGCAGGCTCCCCGCCGAGCAGACAGCCCGATGCGGGACTCCATCCCAGGACCCTGAAATCATGACCTGAGCCGAAGGCAGCGGCTTAACCCACTGAGCCACCCAGGCACCCAAGAAGTATTTTTAAAAGAAAGTAAGATGAAATGACCATTACCTTAAGTGCTTCTTCATACTCTCCTAAAAAGACAAAGAACAAAGAACAGACACTGTGATATTTCTTCACCAGCCCAAAAGATTCTATTTAAGTACTGCCAATCCTGACTTTTAAGAATTTCCTGCTTACAATCCTTATACGGGAGCAGCTGCTACCTTTTGGCGGACAAACTCCCCTCCCATCCCACTGCAAACAGTAACTATTTGTAGATTAGTTCTCTCTCTCTCACGTCCTCCTCTCTTTACTACTGGAGCCTTCCAGCTATGAAACCTCAACCCAGCTGCTTCACACTAGGTTTAGTGACGCTCAGGACGCAAGGGAGTTCATGGGTAGTGTTAATGCAGAGAGACCTCAACATATTGCCGGTTTGGTTCCAGACCACTTGCAAAAAAAACAAGTCAAATGAATTTTTTTGTTTCCCAGTGCATATAAAAATTATGTTTCTACTATTTGCAATCTATTAAGTGTGTAAGAGCATTATGCCTTAAAAATAAAAGTACACACCTTAATTTAAAAAAATTCTTTACTGCTAAAAAATGCTAATTATCATCCAGGCATTTAACAAATCATAATTACAGGTCACAAATCATAATTACAGGTCACAGATCATAATAATATATATCATATAACAATGAAATAATGAGAGAATTAGCAAAATGGGACACACAGACTGAGCAAATGCATTTGGGGAAAGTGAGGCAGGGTTGCCGAAAACCTTCAATTTGTGGGGGGGAAAAAAAGGCAGTATCTTCAAAGCACAATAAAGCAAAGCACAATAAAATCATCATCATTAACTATCGTTAGAGCTGGTTAAAATAAGCTTGGTGGGGAGCTAGTCTGGGACCCTGACCTTCATATAGAACATTGTTCCAGGGAAAAAGGCGCTCTAATCTCTGAACAACTAGCCATCTTATAAATAAGTTCTGGAAATACCACTTTATGTTTGTAAGCTGACAGTAATATATGTACCACATCAGGGACAAAGGCAACACCAGGAGAATGGAGTTGTATGTTTGAAGGCGAGGCATATTTTCAGAAGATTAGTGTCTTAAATGTTAAGAGAACCTTCATTAAAGCTGTCCTTAGGGTCCAATCTAAGGCACTAATCTATACACAAAAAACTGCTACAAAATAAAAATTTGCTATGTAACTAAGGTCCACGGCTGAGTGAATGAGATGTCAACTTACTGTATACTAAATTCCACTCTAAAGTAAACACTGCAGCAATATCTGAGTGTAAATGGAAATGTGTACACTCAAGAACAGATGAAAGCTTTTAAATAAAGCTGAACAGGTTCTCTCAAGAACTCACCTTGACTATTAATGGATACCTGTAAAAAGACAAAAGCCAACAGTGAATTATAAACTTCCTGTCAAATGAACATTTTTGTCGCTAGGACCAGCCTCACAGGTAAGATGCACAATCTCAGACTGGGGGCTTTTCCAGTATCATGAACTAATTGTGAATAATAATTAAGGACTTTTTAAAAAAAGAGTTTATCTGACAGACAGAGATCACAAGTAGGGAGAGAGGAAGGGAGAGGGGGGCAGGGAAGCAGGCTCCTTGCCCTGCTGAGCAGACGGCCTGATGTGGGGCTCAATCTCAGGACCCTGAAATCATGACCTGAGCTGAAGGCAGAGGCTTTAACACACTGAGCCACCCAGGCGCCTCAATTAAGGACTTTTATTGCTTAATTTCTATACCCTCCTTTTATTTCAGATACATTAAGAGGCAGCATTTATAGTGGTTAATAGCCTGGGCTCTGGAGGCAGAAGGTATGGAATGAACCCCTAACTCCACTATTTCCAAGCTTCTGTGCTTCTGGGCAAGTCACTTAGGTGCTCTGGGCCTCAGTTTCCTCATGGGTAAAAGATAATAACTAAGACTTAACGCACAGTATTGTTATTAGTCTGACACGTAACCACTCAATAAAGGTTTACCATAAACTAAATGGTGGCTTGTGGTATATTTCAACTATATCACTATATAGTTTTAAAAGTTCCCTCTCAAATTTCCTTCTTCAATGTTGCTTCCTTATTTCTCAATTCCATCTCAGATGCCACCGTCAGCTCAGAACATGCGATTATCAAGTACATTTAAACTACTACACAATGAAAAAACACTAGTCTGAACTTTTCGATTCACCATCACTCTTGAGAAATAAGATCTGTTTTCTGAACAGCTGCCCATGGGTATCATCATATACTTACCTCTTCATTTTCCTCATCCAGGTATTTTATTTGAATAGTGGTCAGATCAAATGAAACTTTTACCTGCAAGTGAAATGTACATGCTATATGATCAAGGTATCAAAAGGCAGGTTAACAGAAACCCAGGAGTCATAAAAGAAAGGATGGGTATATTTCAATACATAAAAATTAAACATTTAAAAGGCATAAAAGAAAAAACCAGGAGCAAAGTAAAAAAACAAAGAATAGTTGAGTATTTACAACTCAAAACAAAGGGTTATTATATGCAATACACAAAGACCATCTGCAAAACTGCTAATTTTTAAGATTTTTTTAAAGATTTTGTTTATTTGACAGAGAGAGAGGCAAAGAGGCAGGCAGAGAGAGAGGGGGAAGCAGGCTCCCCGCTCAACAGGGAGCCTGATGTGGGGCCCGATCCCAGGACCCTGAGACCACGACCTGAGCTGAAGGCAGAGGCTTTAACCCACTGAGCCACCCAGGCGCCCTTGCTTATTGTTAAGATTAACAACCCAGGTAAAAGGGGGCAAAATTATATAGAGATTTCAGGGCGCCTGGGTGGCTCAGTGGGTCAAGCCGCTGCCTTCGGCTCAGGTCATGATCTCAGGGTCCTGGGATCGAGTCCCGCATCGGGCTCTCTGCTCAGCAGGGAGCCTGCTTCCTCCTCTCTCTCTCTGCCTACCTCTCTGCCAACTTGTAATCTCTCTCTGTCAAATAAATAAATAAAATCTTTAAAAAAAAAATAGAGATTTCATACAAGGGAAATCACATGAGCCCAACAAATATATGAAAAGATGTTCAAACTTAATGGTAGTCAGAACAATGCAAATTTAAGCAATGAGATGTCATCTCAACAGAATGGTGAAGAAAATTTAAAGCTGTGCTATCCAACGTTGTCAAAAATTCAGGGCATTGTCATCTATTTATTGACTTATTTTTAAAAGATTTTATTTATTTATTTGAAACAGAGAAAGGGAGAGAGCGAGAGCACACAGGAGCAGGCGCAGAAGGAGAGGTAGAGGAAGGCTCCCCTTGCTGAGCAGTGAGCCCCATGTGGGACTTGATCCCAGGACCCTGGGATCATGACCTGAGCCAAAGGCAGCTGCTCAACCAACTGAGCCACCCAGACATACCTCTTTTATTTATTTTTTAAAGATTCTACTTATTTGAGAGAGAGATACAGAGCATATAAGCCAGGGCAGCGGCTGGCAGAGGGGGAAGCAGTTTCCCTATTGAGCAAGGAGCCTGATGTGGGACTTGATCCCAGGACCCTGGGATTACCACCGGAGTGGGAGGCAGATGCTCTATACCTCAGGGGCTCCTTGTCATGCATTTCTATAAGGTGCTACAGTTGTTCTGCAAAGCACCTGGCAGCATCTATTAAAATTTAAACTTACATGCATTGTGACCCATTAATCTCTCTTTAGGAAACCATCCTACAGAATAGTACGCAAGTTTTATAGACAAAGAGATCTCTCCTGTAGTTTATTATACAAAGGTAAAAAGCAAAACAACAAAAAAACCTATTTCGCCTTGGGGGCACTGAGTAAGTGAAATAACAATGAACTCAAAGATACAGATAACACACTGGTGGTTGCCAGAGGTGGGGGTGGGAGGTGGATGAAATGGGTGAAGGTGGTCAAAAGGTACAAACCAGTTATAAAACAAGTCAGTCCTGGAGATGTAATGTACAGCATGGTGCTATACACTGGCATATACACCTTGCTGTATATCTGAAAACTGCTAAGAGCACAGATCTTAAAATTCTCATCACAAGAAAAATAACTGTCACTATGTGTGGTGATGGATGTTAGCTGGACTTACGATCATTTCGCAATATATAAATACACAGAATTGTTATGCCATATACCTGAAATCTAGATAATGTTATAGGGCAGTTATACCTCAATTAAAAAAACAAAACAAAACAAAACAAATACAATCTTTCAGTAAGAAACAGTTAAATTATGGTATCATAAAACCAAAATACTACGGGCAATCCATACCTTTAAAAATGATGAGTGCGGACCCTTATCTATTGATTGAGAACTGTCTGTAATAAACTGCTGGGGGGGGAAAGCATGCTGCAAAATTATGTTTATAATATGACCCTAGGAAGAAATCTGTATGAACATGAAAACTGTCTTAAGTATATACAGGGCTTTTAACACTGGTTATCCCAAAGAGGTGGGAATAGTGGATGGAAGGAGTAGAAAGATAGTAACTTTTTCTTTTTGTATGTTTGGATTGTTTAACTTCTTATAATGGGCACCTATTACCCTTTTTTTTTTTTTTAAAGATTTTATTTATTTATTTGACAGAGAGAAATCACAAGTAGATGGAGAGGCAGGCAGAGAGAGAGAGGGAGGAGGAAGCAGGCTCCCCGCTGAGCAGAGAGCCCGATGTGGGACCTGATCCCAGGACCCTGAGATCATGACCTGAGCCGAAGGCAGCGGCCTAACCCACTGAGCCACCCAGGCGCCCCTATTACCCTTTTATAATTTAAAATTTACAGTAAAGAAAAAAGGCAAGCTATCAAGCTCATTTAACTACTAGAAATAAAGAACACTAACTATACTTGATTTTTAGATCACTTCACAAACAGACCCAACTTTCTGGTTAACCACCTGTTTAGGACAGTATGAAGAAGTATTTGCTGGAAAACAGAGAACTAGATCAGATCATCTTGTGAAGTCACCCTACTATTTTTTTTTTTTTCCTTCTTAGTTATCATACCACATGACCAAATAAAAGCAAGTTTTTACCAAAGGGTTCGCTGGATAAACACAGCTGCACAGGAAGTAAAACATTCCCTATTGCAAACCAAACAAAAACAGAAGAGTACAAAGGGCAAACCAAGAGGAGGAAAGGCATTGACAACATAAGAATAGGTAAGTAGCTAAGCACCTGTGGAAGTTTTTTCTGCTAAAAAAATTTTAAGTAGGATCCATGCCCAGTGTGGAGCCCCAAGCAGGGCTCAAACTCACTACCCTGAGATCAAAACCTAAGCTGAGTTCAGAAGTCGGATGCTTAACCAGCTGAGCCACCCAGGTGCCCCACTGCTCAACTTTATAATCTGGTGCCCCACTGCTCAACTTTTAGATACTCGACCTCTGCCCTAGCAATAAGAACCATCAGCTTGCAAAACGTTAGGTCACATCCGTGGTGCTTCACAACCACAGTGACATAGCTGCTCGGGCAGGAGAACATTTAGCTGGGGCCTGGAAAGGGTAGGACCCGCACCAATTCATTCCTCATGCTGTTTCTAAAATTAACAGCTTTTTAAAGTGTTTTTTTTTTTTTTAAAGATTTTATTTATTTATTTGACAGAGAGAGATCACAAGTAGGCAGAGAGGCAGGAGGAAGCAGGCTCCCTGCCGAGCAGAGAGCCCCATGCGGGACTCGATCCCAGAATCCTGAGATCATGACCTGAGCCGAAGGCAGCGGCTTAACCCACTGAGCCACCCAGGCGCCCCAGCTTTTTAAAGTTCTAACTGCAAATTAAAGAATTTGTGCCCTGGTGCTGGTGGTGGTGACGGTGGTGCACAGCCATATGAATACTTAATCCCCGTAAAAAGTAATTTTCCAAAAGGCCTAGAAAAAGGCAAATAGGACAGCTATGAAACAACAGAGCTAAAAATAGCAGTCTTGAAAAAATTACACTTAAAGGAGGGAGAAACAAAGTAACACTCACCATAGCTTCCACATCTGCCCAAGTTGTATTTTCTGGATCGGAAACCAGAAAGCTTTGAGTTTCATTTTTAAAAGTCACATTTAGAGTAACCTGTGGTTCCATGGTGTGGGGCTAGAGCAGAGAGGATAGGGAAGAGAGAGAACACACATTAGGGCCGGTTCTATAAACTGCATAAATGGGGGCACCTGGGTGGCTCAGTCATGATCTCAGGGTCCTGGGGATCAAGCCCCGCCTTGGGCTCTCTCTGCTCAGCAGGGAGCCTGCTTCCCCCTCTGTCTCTGCCTGCCTCTCTGCCTACTTGTGATCTGTCAAATAAATAAATAAATATCTTTTAAAAAAATAATAAACTGTATAAATAATCACTCAAAAAGCTTGTAAAGACCTAATACAGGTGGGGCCCCTGGGTGGCTCAGTGGGTTAAAGCCTCTGCTTTTGGCTCAGGTCATGATCCCAGGGACCTGGGATCGAGCCCCGCATCGGGCTCTCTGCTCAGCAGGGAGCCTGCTTCCTCTTCTCTCTCTGCCTGCCTCTCTGCTTACTTGTGATCTCTGTCTGCCAAATAAATAAATAAAATCTTAAAAAAAAAAAAGACCTAATACAGGCAAGGCCAGGAAGACACAACAGTGAGTAAGACAGGGTCTCTGCTCTAATACTATCTATTTAAAAGATCTTACTTATTTACCTGAGAGACCAACAGAGAGGCAGAGTGAGTGCATGAGCAGGAAGGAGAGGGAGGAGCAGGATCCAGGACCCTGAGATCATGACCTTAGCTAAAGGCAGACACTTAACTGACTGAGCCACCCAGGCGCCCTCTTCGGCTATTTATAATCTGGTGGGTTGCATAAAACACATCTCACTATTTTGCTTTTTCTTTAAGATTTTTATTTATTTTATTTATTTACTTGAGAAACAGAGTGAGAGAGCAAGCAAGTTGGGGCGGGGTGTGGTCAAAGGAGAGAGAGAAGCAGACTGTGCTGAGCAGAGTCTGATGTAGGGCTTGATCCATGGAGTCTGAGATCACGACAGCAGCCGAAACCAAGAGTCGAAACCAAGAGTCGGATGCTCACCCAATTGAGCCATCCAGGCGCCCCTCTGTGTGTGCTTTTTAAAAAGATTTATTTTCGAAAGAGAGAGTGCACATGAGCAGCGCGAAAGGCAGAGGAAGAGAAGATGACTCCCCGCTAAGGTGCAGAGTCCCACCAATCCCATGACCCCAAGACCATGATCTGAGCTGATATCAAAGAGTCAGAGGCCCAACCCAGGCACCCCCAAATCTCACTGATAAAAGTTTGCTTAGACAGTGTAAATTTTGGCCACACCCACAGAAACCATCTAACATTTGCAAAATCCTTCTGGATTTTATGAGACTTAATATGATTAGTTAAGTCAATAGAGACTACCAGTATCTGCTAGTAGTAGGACAGAACAGTAAAACCCATATAGGTCTCTACCCTCAGGGAATTTACATTCTCCTAACTCGAAAGTGACATTCTACATTTTTTCTTGGAAAAGCAGCCTTTCCTAAATTGAGCAACCCAGGTTCTCTATTATATCAGGTTTAACAATTTAGAGGACAAAATACTAGATAAGAAATTACACCGGGGTAGCAGTCAACACCTTTCATCCAAGTTCATGTTTTTTTTTTTTTTTTTAGTAGTTTCACTTTCTTTTCTTTTATGGAGAATTTCATATATAAAAGCAGAGTAATTGACATATAATTAGGAAACTCAAGGCTACCCTCATTTCATTTATACTTCCGTACTGCCCCCACCCAATTCCCCCAATACAGAGTGACAGGAGTCAACTGCTTTAAACTAACTATAGCAATCTTATTAAAAAAAAAAGTATTATGGGAAAATTTAAATATATATAAAATAAAGATTAATATATAATGAACCCCTAAGGACCCATCAGTTATCTTCCGTAATTATCATCAACACAGGACTAATCTTATTATAGCAATACCTGATCCCTATTGGATTATTTTGACAGCCATTACTTCTTCCCTAAAATTGAGCATGTAAATCTTAAAGTGTTTTTTTTTTTTTTTTAAGATTTAACTTTTTATTTGACAGACAGATCACTAGGAGGTGGAGAAGCAGGCTCCCCGCTGAGCAGAGAGCCGAAGGCAGAGGCTTAACCCACTGAGCCACCCAGGCACCCAGAGCATGAAAATCTTAAAAAAAAAAGGGGGGGGGCTTTTTGAAAACCATGATACCATTATCATGTTGAAGAAGTTAACAATTCTGTAACTGAATATCTACTCTGGTCAGGTCAATTTTTTTTCCTTTAAAAATTCTATATATATATATATTTTTTTTTTAAAGATTTTATTTGACAGAGATCACAAGTAGGCAGAGAAGCAGGCAGAGAGGAGGAAGCAGGCTCCCCGCTGAGCAGAGAGCCCATGCAATGCAGGGCTCTGCAATTCGGGGCTTGATCCCAGGACTCTGGGATCAGGACCTGAGCTGAAGGCAGAGGCTTTAACTCACTGAGCCACCCAGGTGCCCCTAAAAATTCTATTTTTAAGTGGTCTCTACACCCAGCATAGGGCTCAAACCTAAAACCCAAGACCAAGAGTTGCACATTCTACCAACTGAGCAGGCCAGGCAACCCTCTGGTCAGTTGTTTTTAATTAAGGATTTTATTTACTGATGAATTGTTAGATAGGTTTGTTCTTAAGACTTCATGAAAAATAGTTTGCTAAAATCCAAACCAAAGTTGTAACAAAAAAGGTCATCTTTTAAACATATTCATCAACAGATCTTTAAAAAATCTCTTCAAATAACCAGATTCTGCTCTAGGCATAGGAGGTAGGAGATGAGTAAGACTAAGTCTCAGCAGTTTGCAGCATACTGGGGGAGGGAGCAAAAGGGTTGAGAAGAGCTGGGTCTGACACATTACTAGTCACGTAATGGTGAGCAAGTCATTTAACCCGTGAGCTTCAGCCTCTTAATTTATAAAATAGGTCAAATAAAAACGGGTGTGCAAGTTCTCTGAAAACGTTACTAAAATGTAAAAATGATTACAATAAATCAGTCTTTAAAAACCAAAATGCAGTGCCCTGTGAAACAATACAATTGAGGCTGTTATTAAAAAGGACCTTGTTCACAGACCTGTACCCCTGGGGATAAAAATATATGTTTATAAAAAATAAAAAATTAAAAAAAAAAAAAGGACCTTGAAGTCTCTGAGGATCAGGGATTTTTTTAATCCCAAATCAATTACCCTCCAATTTTTTCCATTGTCTTTATTTAGAGCCAAGTTCACTACCAAAAAAATATCAGTTTCTGGCACCAATCTGCTGACATCTAGTATTCATTTACATGGAATGCAATTCTTGGGGTCCTTAACATTTGGAGAGATTTCCTGTCAACTCCCCAGATTCTTGGGCAAAAAAAGTATCAGGGAAATGAAGTAACTGGTTCAGTCAGCCAAAACGTAGATATTCTGAAACATGTTCTCACTTTTCCAACTTCTGAGAAACCCTTCCACACTTCTGAGACTCCAGGAGGAAGGAAACTAACTCCCCTTTTCTCAAATTACACAATTAAAATTAGTTTAGTTACCCTGGAGCTCATCCAGCTGGTAAGGCTGATGAGAGAAAACAGGAAGTGGGGGATTCTAGCTAAGCTGGATCATATCCAGGTCTTCATAAAGAATTGCCTATTTCTGTTTGGCTTTTATGTGAAAATTCTTTCAGCAAGAGCATTAATCTTGAACTTGTGGAAATACCAAAGTTATGGTTAGGACCATCTGCCCTTGTAGGTTTAAAGCCAGTTAAGTCAGCTGGCTGGGACTCAGGCCTTCAGCTTTCAAAACTGTCATTATTATAAGTTCATGCCACTGGCTCACCTCTGCTTGGCACAAAATAGTTTTTCCTCTACGTCAGTTTTCTCAGGATACCAAAAATCCCGTTAATGAAGCAGACTTGGCAACCTGAGCTTTGATTACTATCTCCACCAAAGGCCTGACAAGCTATCTGGGGGTTAAAATGTGTGACCTATAGCTGGGTGTTTGACAAAAAGGAAAAAAGGTGTCCTTTCAATACCTGAGGTCCCTGACCAAGGAGACTCCTTTATGAGGTTCTCAAGCGGAGGGGATGGGGTTGGGAGGCTATGGGCAGTGTCATTTTTTTTTTCCCCTTGCAGACTTCATCCTAGTCTTCCAGTTATCGTTTCCTAGCACTCCACGTCCCCAAGACAGTGTCACCACCCTCTGAGGACTCTCTCGTTTTCTTTGCTTAGGCCCCCTTTCTGCTAAGGAGTCTTGGCCTTCCATTAGCGGAGGCTGAGGTTCTGAGCCACGGACCCTCCATTTCTCTGGCAGTATCCGGCCGCTCAGCCAGAACGGCTCTCTCATCTGGTCACTGACAAGACTGGCTGCCCACGGACACAGGAAAACTAGCCCCCCCCCCTTTTTTTTTTTGCAGGATCCCTTCCTTAAACTTCCCTTAGCCCTCTCAGTGGCGACGTGCTACCACCCCTCCGTAACCGCAGCTGCTTTCTTACCAGCTCCCGGCCCCCGGGGGGCGCCTGCCGGAGGCCAGTGCAAGAACCGTTTGCTGCCAGCTCCGCTGCTATCCCTGCGGGGTGAATCTAACATGGCGGATAGAAATAGGGCCTAGTCCCCAGTTTTTGAGTTTCCGACAAGATGATTGGCTCTTACTAGTTGTCCCTCAAAACGATCATCCCACTGATTGGTCAAGCATGCCTGCCAGGGGCGGGGCAGGAGCTGCCAGAACAGCACAACAATAACAAACACTGGGGTGGAGGGGCGGAACTACGAGTGCGCAGTCGTGGTGCGAAGCCCATTTTCCCTTCCCAGGTAAATTCCGCGCCCTCCGAGTTCCCTTAGGTCACTGACCTTAGTGGACTCCTTCCCCGAGACTCGCGGGGCTGGATGGGAATTGTAGTCTTCCTGGGACTTGTAGGTTCTTTAGCCTATTCGCCGCTTTCAAGATACGAAAACCTAACACTCCAATCCATATCTGTTGACGTGCATAAGCGCACGGAGCTCTTCAAACTATCAACTGGTTAGCCATGAGAATCGCGCCCGCTTCCGGTGTCCAAAGCGCCTCTCCATAAGACTACAGTTTCCAAGGAACACTGTGGGGAAGACCTGTCGATCCGCAATGCATCCTGGAAATCGTAGTTTTTCCCACACAATCCTTTTATTTACCTAAACTGGAGACTTCCATGCGGCAGAAATGGTGAGGGAACAGGGCCCCCTTTTTGTGACTGTTTCAGCACTATCTTGAGCTCATATTCGGACTTCAGGTAGATTCCGGCCCTAGTCCAGCAAACTGTGACGTAATAAGCCGCCAGTAGAAGCGTAGAGGTGAGGGGGCAGGGGCCTAACAGAAAACTCCGGGAGAATTCCGTCTCTTCCGTCTCTTTCTAATTACGTAACGGGGGATAGAATGGATGACCAATCGGGAGCCCGGAGAGACTCTCGGCCTCTTTCTGCTCCGCCCTTCCGTAACGGGTTTCGATCTCGTATTCAGAGAGGTTGTCGCTCAGTGGCTGCGGCCAGTTTCCATGGCAACAGGAAAGCGCGGGAATTATAGATAAATTGAAAGTGCGACTGCGCAGCGTGAACTCGCCAAGGCTTTCAGGATTGAAGGTGGTCTGGGGGGTTTTCAGGGAACTGGGTCCCTGCACCCGGGAAGCCCCGACACTTTGCTCTGAGTGAAGGTGAGCGAGCCCATGGGAAGGGAGAGGGTCTCAAGTGTGCAGTGAGAGAGCAAGATGGGTGTTACCTGGCAGGGACCGGCAGAGGGTGGGAACCTGAGAAGACTAAGACGTGAGTCTGGGGAAATCATGGGGATGGGGGCATTTTGTGGGTCTCGGGGCAGCGGAGGCACCGAGGATAAGGAAGGGGGCAGGGTGTGTCCGAGGGGGAGTCCTGATGGCAGGAACTGGAATGTGTCCTGGGGAGATTCATAGTATAAAAAGACCGGCTGGTATATGTGAGAAGGAGATTCTGAGGAGGGAAAGGGGGCAGGAATGTGTCTGAGAATAGGAGGCTGGATTCTGTCGGAGGGACAGCCCTTAAGAAAGAACTGGCTTCATACGCGTTTTTGAGAAGGGACAGGAAGAAAGTAGAGGGGCGTCAGTAGTCACCGATGCTACAGGCAGGGACGTACCTAAAGAGGATCCTGAAAGAAATGCAGACCAGTGGGAAACACAGGGGAAGAGCAGGGGTGGGGAGCGTTGGTTGGTGTAGGGTTTGTTTTTGTTGAGGTTGATTTTCACCAAGAAAAAGAAAAGAGCCAGGATCATTGGAGAAATATGAGGCTGCCATCACTCACCCAGTCACCCCGCTGTGGCTTTTTTTTTTCTTGGAGAGAGAAAAAGACCAAAAGGAAGTTGTTGGAGGCTTTATGGGGGGGGCGGGGAAGAAGGCAATTTAAATGGTCTTAATTACCAAAAAAACACAGCTTTTAAAATTAAAAAAAAAAAAGCCTTTGATATTAATTCTGTGATTGGTATGATTTTAAAGCACTCCAGTCTAAATTTCTTGTTTAAAAATCACATTTAATGAAACTAGGCTGTTCTTAGAAACCTTTCAAAGTAATGTGTGTGTGCATACAAATATACACATATATATTTAAGCTTATGCCTCAAAATTCACTGGAACAGGAAGAAATGGATTTACCTGCGGATCGTGTTGAAGAAGTACAAAATGTCCTTAATGCTATGCAGAAAATCTTAGAGTGTCCAATCTGGTAAGTCGACAGAAGGGTTTATTAATTTTAGATTCCTCTTTACTTGATTATATCCTATGCAAATAAGCAGAATTGACCTTGCATATATATTAAGAAAAAATTATATCTATTAAGATTAAACTATTAAATTTGCTTCTTTTCTTAACTTGAGAGCTTTGGGAATATAGGAATTTACTCCCTTTTCTCCACTTTGTCTCTCCCCTTCCCCTCCCTTAACACATTCCGCTCCCCTATCTTTCCTAGCTCGTAGACTGTCTTGATTGATTCTACTTGGGCTCAGAGATCTGGTTTGGAGTAATTGGCCTTTTCATCCAAGCTCTAAAAACAGCTCAGTCACTTGGAAAAGGCATAGTTATTAGTGGCAAAATAAAATCACAAATGATTTGTGCTTGTGAGTGGGTAGGTCTTTGGTTGAAGTAGCCCTATATATTGAAATAAGAATACTTGGTGGACGGGGGTGCGTGCCTGGGTGGCTCAGTTGGTTTAGCGTCTGCATCCCACTCAGGTTATGATCCTGGGATCCTAGAATCAAACCCCAAGTTGGGCTCCCTACTCAGTGGGGAATCTGCTTTTCCTTCTCCCTCTGTCCCTCCCCCTTCTTGAGTTTTCTCTTTCTCTCTTAATAAATAAAATCTTAAAAAAAATAAGGGGCGCCTGGGTGGCTCAGTGGGTTAAGCCTCTGCCTTCGGCCCGGGTCGTTATCTCAGGGTCCTGGGATCCAGTCCCGTGTCCGGTTCTCTGCTCAGCAGGGAGCCTGCTTCCTCCTCTCTCTCTCTCTGCCTGCCTCTCTACCTACTTGTGATCTCTCTCTGTCAAATGAATAAATAAAATCTTTAAAAAAAAAATAAAATAAAGAATATAGGGGTGCCTGGCTGGCTCAGTTGGTAGAGCATGCAATTCTTGATCTTGGGGTTGTGGGTTTGAGCCCCATGTTGGATGTAGAGATCACGTGAAAATAGATTTTTTTTTAAAAAGATTTATTTATTTGAGGGGCACCTGGGTGGCTAAGTGGGTTAAAGCCTCTGCCTTCGGTTCAGGTCATGATCCCAGGGTCCTGGAATCAAGCCCCACTTCGGGCTCTCTGCTCAGCGGGGAGCCTGCTTCTCCCTCCCTGTCTCTACCTGCCTCTCTGCCTACTTGTGATCTCTGTCAAATAAATAAATAAATAATCTTAAAAAAAAAAAAAAAGATTTTATCTATTTGAGAGAGAGAGAATGAGAGAAGGAGAGAACATGAGAAAGGGGGGGTCAGAGGGAGAAGCATACTCCCTGCTCAGCAGGGAGCTCAATGCGGGTCTCTCCACTCTCCCTGCACTCCAGGATCACAACCTGAGCCAAAAGCATTTGCCCAACCAACTGAGCCACCCAGGTGCCCAAAAAGAAAATCTTAAAAAAAAAAAGAATACTCCAAATCATCAAAACCTTTGGCAAGTCTCTGACTTTTTGAGTACGCCTTTATTTTTCTTTATCTATAAAGAGGGAGCTAGAATATTAAAAATATTCAAGGTTTTTTTGTTTTTGTTTTTAAGATTTTATTTAATCATTTGACAGAGAGTGAGAGCACAAAGCCAGAAGACAGAGGATGAGGGAGAAGCAGACTGTCCAATGAGCAGGGAGCCTGATGTGGGACTCGATCCCAGGACCCTGGGATCATGACCTTAGCTGAAGGCAGCTGCTTAACTGACTGAGCCACTCAGGCACCCCTCAAGGTCTTTTTTTCCAGTTGAAACATAATTTATCTACAGTGAAATGCAGACATCTTAAGTGTGCAAGTCAATGAGTTTTGACAAGTGTCTATCTGTGTGACCTAGTCAAGATATAGAACAGATCTGTCAATCCAGGAAGTTTTCTTGTGTGTATTCAGGAGCTCTTAATTTGCTGACCCTCCTCGACCCTTAGAGGCCTATGGCTAGAACTTTATTTCAACATAATTGGTTTCTTGTATAATTTTATATTTTTTTAATTTTATGCACATAAAAGCATTATTCTGGGAAGGGTGTTTATGGGATTCACCAGCTGCCAAAGGGGGTCTATGGCACAATACAGGTTATGAACCCCAAGCAGTCACTAGGTAATATCTATGTTATTTGCTAAATCTACAAAATAATTAAAAGCTATACCTTAGGCTGTCTTGGTGAAAAGCCATAAAGGAACCTTAGAAGAATTTTTGTCTACCCTCTTTCATCTTATTCCTTTTATTCTGGTCAATCTGGCCTCTTGGTTTTGTTTTGTTTTGTTTTTAATATTTTATTTATTTATTTGACAGACAGAGATCACAAGTAGGCAGAGAGGCAGGCAGAAAGAGAGGAGGAAGCAGGCTCCCCGCTGAGCAGAGAGCCCGATGTGGGGCTCGATCCCAGGAACCTAGGATCATGACCCGAGCCGAAGGCCGAGGCTTTAACCCACTGAGCCACCCAGGCGCCCCTTGGTTTTGTTTTTTGTTTTTTAAGTAGGTTCCATGCCCAGCATGGAGCCTAATGTGGAGCTTGAACTCAGAACCCTGAGATCAAGACTTGAGCTGAGATCGAGTTGGATGCTGGGCAACTGTGTGGTTCAGTTGGTTAATTGTCTGCCTTTGGCTGAGGTCATGATGCCAGGGTTTGGGGATCGACTCCCACATCGTGCTCCTTGCTCAGCCGGGAGTCTGCTTCTCCCTCTCCCTCTGCCTCTCACTCCTCCCGCCTCCCGTGCTCTCTCGCATGCGCACTCTCTGTCTCTCTCTCAAATAAATAAGTAAAATCTTAAAAAAAAAACCCACCACTTTTTCAGAGAGGCATTTCTAGACAACCCTATTTAAAGTGATAAAACCATTACCCCCAATACACTATTTCCCTTTCCTATTTTTTACCCCCATAGCTTTTATTACTATCTAATATTCTGTATAATTTGTTTATTCTTTTTCTCTACCCTTATAGGATTAAAACTCCATGAAAGCAAGGGTTTTTATTTCTTTTGATTACTTCCATGTCCTTAGTAGTTAGAGCAATGTACTTGGGACATAGTAGCCACTCACTAAATGTTTGTTGAAGGTATTAAATAATAAGCTAAATTGGTCCTTTGATAGTTTAATGGTTTTTAATATTGTGATGGATAGTGGTGGGTAATATTCAAAAGGTAAATTGGAAAGCTTTATCTATTGCCCCTTCAATAAAGGAGAGTAAATTCAAGTACATTTCTCTTTGTGCTTCAAAGTTGTTGTTCGTATTTGGAGTCAAGTAAATTAGATTAAAGAAAATGCAAGTCGTGTTCCCAGAGAGATACAAGATTTGTAAGTAACCCCCCTCTCCCTTGCCCCTGAACATTTCAGCTAAATAAAAACAAGAGCTAAATGAGATTTATAGCCTACTGTATGAATCATCAGAGCCAGAGAAGCAGGAAATGACAACCGGAAAAAAAAAAATTGCTTTTGAAATAGCATAAAACTTACTCATGATATTTACAAAGAGTGATCAGAAAGTCTTGAATAGTGTGGCATCCGGGTCCATTTATTTTATATTTCCACGAGACTCAGTTATAAAAATATAATGTTCTTTCTCATTGTGGCAAATTAAACCATCAATTAAAAAGCTCAGATATATAAAAAACAGATGCAAGAATGAAAGTTAATGGTAAATTATCATTTTCAACTAGCAGTTGTATGTTTTCCAACTCCCTATTTTTTAAAATCTATTTTCTATTAACAATAGCCTTAGATTTTTTATTATTTATTTTATTTCATTTTCTATATACTTTATATATATATATATTTTAAAGGTTTTATTTATTTATTTGACAGGGAGAGAGAGATCACAAGTAGGCAGAGAGGTAGGCAGAGAGAGAGAGGGAAGCAGGCTCCCCGCTGAGCAGAGAGCCCAATGTGGGGCTCGATCCCAGGACCCTGAGATCATGACCTGAGCCGAAGACAGAGACTTAACCCACAGAGCCACCCAGGCACCCCTGATTTTATCTTATTTTATTTTTAAAAAGATTTTATTTATTCATTTGATAGACAGAGATCACAAGTAGGCAGAGAGGCAGGAAGAGAGAGAGGAGGAAGCAGACTGCCTGCTAAGCAGAGAGCCTGATCTGGGGCTTGATCCTAGGACCCTGAGATCATGACCTGAGCTGAAGGCAGAGGCTTTAACCCACTGAGCAATCCAGGCACCCCAAATATATTTCTTTCTTTCTTTTTTTTAAGATTTTGTTTATTTATTTGACAGAGATCACAAGTAGGCAGAGAGGCAGGCAAAGAGAGAGGGAAGCAGGCTCCCCGCTGAGCAGAGAGCCCAATGCGCGGCTAGATCCCAGGACCCTGGAATCATGACCTGAGCCGAAGACAGAGGCTTAACCCACTAAGCCACCCGGGCGCCCCCCACCCCTGATTTTATTTATTTATTTATTTATTTAAAGATTTTATTTATTTATTTGACAGAGAGAGATCACAAGTAGGCAGAGAGGCAGGCAGAGAGAGAGAGAGAGGAGGAAGCAGGCTCCTGCTGAGCAGAGAGCCCGATGCAGGACTCGATCCCGGGACCCCGAGATCATGACCTCAGCCGAAGGCAGTGGCCCAACCCACTGAGCCACCCAGGTGCCCCCTATTTTATTTTTTATTTTTTTTTTTATTTTTATTTTTATTTATTTTTTTTTTTTATTAATTTGACAGAGAGAAACCACAAGTAGACGGAGAGGCAGGCAGAGAGAGAGAGAGAGAGAAGCAGGCTCCCTGCTGAGCAGAGAGCCCGATGTGGGACTCGATCCCAGGACTCTGAGATCATGACCTGAGCCGAAGGCAGCGGCTTAACCCACTGAGCCACCCAGGCGCCCCCCCCTATTTTATTTTTTAAAAGATTTTATTTATTTGACAGAGAGAGACAGTGAGACAGTGAATACAAGCAGGGAGAGTGGGAGAGGGAGAAGCAGGCTCCCCACTGAGCGGAGAGCCCAATGCAGGGCTTGATCCCAGGACCCCAGAATTGTGACCTGAGGCAGACGCTTAAATACTGAGCCACCCAGGCGCTCCTCTACTTGGGTTTTTAAACTAAAACTTTTCTTCTCTTCATCGTTAAACTTTAAACTCATCCAAATGGAAAGTTCTAGGATGAGAATCATACCTACTCTACTTTTTGTTCATTTGTTTAATAGTGCCCTTGGGTCGCCTGGGTGGCTCAGTAGGTTCAGCATCTGACATCTGCTCTAGTCATGATCCCAGGGTCCTGGGAATGAGCCCCTGGGCAAGGGCTCCCTGCTCAGTAGGGAGTCTGTTTCTCCCTCTTCCTCTGCCCCTACCGCCCCCCCCCGCCACTCATGCTCATGAACTCTCTCTCAAATAAATAAAAAGTTTAAAACAAAAAGTGCGCAAAACAGTATAATTTTCAATCGTGTCTTAATAAATGATTCCTGATTATGACTGGAAACAGTGTTCCAGTAGCTAAAGGGTAGGCTTCCAGCTTCTTTTTTTTTTTTTTTTTTAAAGAGTTTATTTACTTATTGGACAGAGAGAGAGAACTCAAGCAGGCAGAGGGAAAACAGCCTCTCCACTGAAGAGTGAGCCCAATGCGGGGCTCAATCCCCATGAACTGAGCTAAAGCTGCTTAACCAACTGAACCACCCGGGCACCTCCCCACCCCTCCCCTTCTAAAAAACATTTTATTTATTTATTTGACACAGAGAGAGAGAGATCACAAGTAGGCAGAGAGGCAGGCAGAGGTGGGGGTGGGGTGAAGCGGGGAGAGGGTGGGAAGCAGGCTCCCTGCTAAGCAGAGAGCCTGATGTGTGTGCAGCTTGCCCTGAGATCAGGGCCTGAGCCAAAGGCAGAGGCTTAACCCACAGAGCCACCCAGGCACTCCGTGGGTTCCAGGTTCTTTGAGATCCCTTGAGCTAAAATATACCTTTTGTTAGCCTCTCTTTAAATTACCGATGTTGTTTATTTCTTCCTTTCTAACTTTTTACACAGGACTCTATAAAATTTTTGACTTTCAGAAGAGTTTGCTAAAATGTGTATCCTGGTAGGTGGTGGTGGTTTTCAGCTTATCTTTCTAATCACTTACACCCATGCTGGAAGCCCAAAATTCAAATACAGTAAGTCTAAAATGTTGCCGAAACAAGAAGAATTTAAAATATTTGAATCACTTTCATAGTGAACACTTACTTTCATCAGATCTAGAAGAGGACTTTTTTCATTCCCGTTCCCTCTTCTTCTTCTTCTTTTTTTTTTTTTTTAAGATTTTATTTATTTATTTATTTGACAGAGATCACAAGTAGGCAGAGAGGCAGGCAGAGAGAGAGGGGGAGGCAGGCTCCCTGCCGATCAGAGAGCCTGATGCGGGGCTCGATCCCAGGACCCTGAGACCATGACCTGAGCCGAAGGTAGAGGCTTTAACCCACTGAGCCACCCAGGCACCCCCTTCTTCCTTTTTTTTTTTTAAGATTTTATTTATTTATTTGAGTGAAAGAGCATGAGTGGGATGGGGGGAGAGGGGAGCAGCAGGCAGAGGGAGAAGGAGGCTCCCCACTGAGCAGGGAGCCTGATGTGATGCTGGGCTTGATCCCAGGACCCTGGGATCATGGCGTGAGCCAAAGGCAGATGCTTAACCAACTGAGCCACCCAGAGGCCCTTTTCCCCATTCCCTCTTCAAAAGCTTTTTTTCAACAGTCCTTACCTTTTTACATTTCGAAGTTTTCATCCATTTAAAGTTTGTGTTTACAGTATGTTTGTATAGCTCGGCTTATAATTACCATACTGAAACATAATTATTTCAGAGTTGAGTCAGTGGTGAGAATGAAAGCCATCTGGTATCATAGCTAAATCCAATTTCGCCTTTACTGAGAATTTCTTTGATATGTAGCTTATCTGAGGATTTGTGATTTAGTAGCAAATCAGAGTTCCCTTTGTCGGTGGTTTTTCTTTTTAAAAATCACATTAGGTCCGGATAATAATTCTCGCTTTGGTACAAGTCATCTCAGGTTGTGAACATTTTCCTAAGTAACATTTAATTTTATTCTGACAATAACCTCAAGAGACTGTTAGAGTGGGTAACAGAAGGAACCTGGGATTCGGGTCGAGGGCTTGGCCTGAGGTCACTCTGCTAATAAAAAAAGAGACCGGGTAGTAGAAACCTGGCCTTCTGACTTCCTGTGATATTTTCTTCTCTGTTACCTGTACTGCGTCAGAAACCGTGTGATCACAAGAGTTGTGTTACCAAACCTTTCACAACGAGGCTATTGTCCCCCAGCTTTTCCTGGGATCCTTTTCTAAAAAGTGAAACACGTAATGAAAAGACCCACATTCCTGCCACACACAGATGGCCTGTTGTTTGATGTCCTGGCTGAACTATACCAAAAATCGGTTGCTGAAGTTCTCATTCAGAATAAAAGATAAAGACTTAAAATCGCCTATAGATTCCTACCTGCTCAGGTTCCCAGATGCCAGCCTGACCTCTTGTACTAGTGCTTGCCCCATGGCCTGCTCCCTGACCTTCAGAAATACCAGGCAGGGACCTGCTCAGAGTCTGCCTTCTCTGTTCCCTCTGCTGCAATGTTCTTCCCCCAATGATTGCACAGCCTGTTTCCTCACATTATGCAACTGTCTGCCAA
The DNA here is from genome assembly GCF_011764305.1 of Mustela putorius furo. Classification (NCBI taxonomy): domain Eukaryota; kingdom Metazoa; phylum Chordata; class Mammalia; order Carnivora; family Mustelidae; genus Mustela; species Mustela putorius. Next base: position 1,811,361 of record NW_025421399.1, on the reverse strand, counting down.
TGTCATCTCAGCGAGGCCTTTCTTGGTCACTCTGTATACAATGTCCCCCCACCCAGCACTCTCTGTCCCTGTTACAGGTCTTTATTTTCATTTTTAGCTCTTATTCCCATATGTTCTTGTTTAATTCTCAGCTGTCTTACCATAACCTGAATCAAAGTTCTATAAAGACAGGCTTTGTTTTGTCTCCTGCTCTACCTCCCCCTCTAGGAATTGTACTTGTGTATAATTCCTTGTTGTATTAGTAAGTGAAATAATCTCAGGAAGATACTAAGATTTTGTGAATAGACTGGTAGGGATGGGAATTTGGGTGACAAAGTTTTCTTTTCTCAAAATTTTAATAGTTTTCTAAATTTATTTTTTTATTTTCTAAATTTTCTATGGTGAGTATTTATTACATTGTTTTTTTACAAAGTAAGCACAAGCCAAGCATCATGTACCTCCTAAAGTGACATAATAAGTCCTAGCACACAATACCACCTGTGAAATGTTTTTGTCAAAAAATTGAATCTGGGGCACCTGGGTGGCTCAGTGGGTTAAAGCTCGTCTTCAGCTCAGGTCATGATCCCAGGGTCCTGGGATCAATCCCGGCTTCAGGCTCTCTGCTCAGCGGGGACCTGCTTCCCCCTTTTTCTGCCTGCCTCTCTGCTTACTTGTGATCTCTCTCTCTCTCTGTCAAATAAATAAAATCATTTTAAAAAATGGTACAGATCAAATGACCTGCTTTTTAAAATAATTGACAAGGGGGAAAAGGGGAGTGAGATCTATAGATTAAAAGATACCTAAGATACATCAGTCAAATGCAGTGCATGGATCTTGTTTGAATCCTGATCTACATAGATATTAAATTTTAAGAGACAGTGAGGGAAGTTAGCATATTGTATATTAGATGATATAAAGGAATTATTATTTTTTAAAAAATTCACTTATGTATTTGAGAGAGAATGTGGCAGGGAGGGACAGAGGGAGAAAGAATTTTAAGCAGACTCCATGCTGAGCACAGAGCTCAATCTCATAACCCTGAGATCAGGGCCTGAAACCAAGAGTCAAACACTTAAGCAACTTTCCACCCAAGTGCCCCTAAAGAAAATTATTATTATTATTATTTTTAGGATTTTATTTATTTGACAGAGACACAGCGAGAGAGGGAAAACAAGCAGGGGAAGTGGGAGAGGGAGAAGCAGGCTTCCCACTGAGCAGAGAGCCCGATGTGGGACTCGATCCCAGGACCTTGGGATCATGACTTGAGCCAAAGGCAGATGCTTAACGACTGAGCCAAGCAGGCACCCCGAAAATTAATTTTTGAGAGTAGTATTGTTTCATGGTTACCCTAAAAAGATCTTTGCCTTTTAAAAATATGTTTTGAAATATTTATAGATGAAATGAATGACTCCTGGGATTTATTTTAAAATGATCTGGGCCTTGTTGGGTGGGTGTTTGTACAGAGGTCGTAAGACTTTGAGTAAAGCTCAAAGTAAGCTTTGAGTTGATAATTGTAACTAAGTGATGGTATGTGGGGTTTATTTTACTGTTATTTGTGTAAATGCTTGAAATTTTCCATATTAAGAAATTTAAGTGGTGGGTATGCCTGCCTGGGTGGCTCAGTCAGTTGAGTGTCTGCCTTCAACTCAGGTCATGATCCTAGGGTCCTGGGATCGAGTTTCGAGTCTGGCTCCCTGCTCAGCTGCAATTCTGCTTCTCCCTCTGCCTGCAATTCCCCATGCATATCCTCTCTCTCTCTCTCTCTCTGACAAATAAATAAAATCTTAAAAAAAAAAAAAAGAAATTTAAGGGGTACCTTTCTGGCTCAGTCCATAGAGCACGAGACTGTTCATCTCAGGGTGGTGAGTTCGAGCCCCACATTGGGTCTAGCAATTACTTGAAAGAAAGAAAGAAATTTAAAATAAAAAGGCACTCGCGCCAAAAAAAAAAAAATAATAATAATGTGCTGTGAGATGACCCAAAAGAAATACAAGAAGTTTGTTATCTTCATGGCACTTTAAGTTTAGTTAAGGTATAGGATGTTCCCCACAAATTTAGCTTGAAAAATGTATCAGTGAAAACTAATAAATAATAGATTAATGTCAGCCAATTGTTTTTAAAGATTTTATTTATTTATTTATTTATTTGACAGAGAGAGCATAAGTAGGGGGAGTGGCAGGCAGAGGGAGAGGGAGAAGCAGGCTCCCCACAGAGCAGGGACCCTGATGTGGGACTCGATTCCAGGACCCCGGGATCATGACCCGAGCCAAAGGCAGTCGCTTAACCAACTGAACCATCCAGGTGTACCTCAGCCAATCTTTTATTTTATTTATTTATTTATTTATTTTTAAAGATTTTATTTATTTATTTGACAGACAGAGATCACAAGTAGGCAGAGAGGCAGGCAGAGAGAGAAAGAGAGAGAGAGAGAGGGAAGCAGGCTTCCTGCGGAGCAGAGAGCCCGATGCGGGGCTCGATCCCAGGACCCTGAGATCATGACCCGAGCCGAAGGCAGCAGCCCAAACCACTGAGCCACCCAGGCACCCCACAGCCAATCTTTTAAATGCAAAAAATAATAGAGAGTATGGAAAAGAGTGTAATATATTCTGTTTTGAGGGCTGAAAGCTCAGAAATGTAAGGATCAAATTCTCTGCTATTTTAGCAGACATTTAATATTTATTAAATGAACTTAAAGCCTTACCTTGACTCAGTTATAGCAGCTTAAAATTGCACTTCTTTACCAAGAATTTATTTATATTGAAATGAATTATTGAGCCTTCTTTCTTTCCCCCCCCTATCCTTCTAGTCTGGAGTTGATCAAAGAGCCTGTTTCCACAAAGTGTGATCACATATTTTGCAAGTAAGTTTGAATGTTTCATGTGGCTCTGTTATTTAGCTTTTTTACTTATTCTTTACCACACAGGAAATACCTAACTTTATAGAAGCTTTAGCTTAAGTGAAAGTTAAGTGTAAAAGAAAAACCGAACTCTGTTTCACTCCAGCTAGGAGTACTTAGAAAACCTGTGGAAGTTGGTTGTAACCATAGTTCCTGGGAAAATATTGGCACATTTATCTAGTGGGATATGAAATCATTCTGAACAGCTGTTTGTGTTTGTGGCCATGGTAAAAGCAGATTGCCAGCAATTGTGCAATAAGCAATTTCCCAGTTTCTCCTTTCTGTTATTTCTGTTCGTCACTCTGCTTTCTCCCTTCTAAGGTTCAATGTTTGCCTGCTTCATAATCCTTGTGAAGATAGGAAAGGATCTGATATCAGTTTATATTTAGGCTGAAATTAATTCATACCAATGATTCAAGTTATATTTACATTTTTAAGGATCTTGCCTTTTGAAGATGTTTCTTGATGAAAGAATTTGGAAAAACATTTGGTAGGTGATTTGGTGGAACAAAGGAGTTCTCTCCTCGTTGTAAAGCCGTGATTGACACTTGCTCTGAATGCCAACTAATTTGTTTTTAGATATTTTTCCTTTTTAAATCGGAAATGAAAGCCATGTCTATGGTAATGAGTTTACCATCATAAAAGGTTATATGATGGCAGAACATGTTTCCCTTCTGCCCCCTAGCCACTGTCTCTCCCTTCCCTCCATGTCTGCACCCAAAGTGGAGCTCAGATTTCCAACCCTGAGATCAAGAGTTGCATGCTCTACTAACTGAACCAGCCAGGTGCCCCCTCAGGAATTTTTTTTTCTTTTTAAGGAATTTTTCAATTCAGGCATTCTTTTTTTTTTTAAGATTTTATTTATTTATTTGACAGACAGAGATCACAGGTAGGCAGAGAGGCAGACAGAGAGTGGGGGGAAGCAGGCTCTCTGCCGAGGGGGGAAGCAGGCTCTCTGCCGAGCGGAGAGCCGGATGTGGTGCTTGGGATCTTGGGATCATGACCTGAGCTGAAGGCAGAGGCTTTAATCCACTGAGCCACCCAGGCACCCCTAATTCAGGCATTCTGAATTTGGGATTTGTGAATGGTTTTCATGAATGTCCAAGGATTATATTTGGTTTTAAACGTAATTGTATTTTTTTTAAAAAGATTTTATTTATCTATTTGACAGAGACAGAGATCACAAGTAGGCAGAGAGGCAGGCAGAGAGATAGGGAGAAGCAGGCTTCCTGCTGAGCAGAGAACCTGATGCGAGGCTCCATCCCAGGACCCTGAGATCATGACCTGAGCTGAAGGCAGAGGCTTCACCCAGGTGTCCGTTAAACCTAATTGTATTAGGAGCTATAGTCATGTGCAGTTTCCTGGGAAAGACAGTCCATAATTTTCGTCAGATTCTTAGAGTGTTTCCATAACCTAAAAAAGTGAAGAGCTTCTGTGATAAGGATAAGGAGGGCTGGCTGAAGCTGAAGGAAACCTGTTCCCCTGGAGGGATTTCCGAACGCTAGCTGGCCCCTTCCTTTGCCTGAGTTCTACTTTATTCTTCCCATTTGTCTGTCCCAATAAGGATCCAGAACCCATTCCCACTGCCTCTCACCCCTTTCCCATGCCACCCCACTGTCCTAGATCTGCTCCCATGAATTTCCTTCTGATTTCTGAGGCCCTTCTCCCTGTCAGGTGCCAGACCGCACAACTGATCACTCTGCTTTAAGAATTTCTAGTTTTGTGGCCCCTGGAGGGAATCTTCTCAAACTATTGTGGTGTAGAATTGGTTTCTTTGAGATTGATACTTTTGTGAAACAAAATTTAAAAGTCCCAGTACTGGGATGCCTGGGTGGCTCAGTCATTGAGGGTCTGCCTTCAGCTCAGGTCGTGATCCTGGTGGTCCTGGGATCAAGCCCTGCATCTGGATCCCTGCTCTGTGGGGAGTCTGCTTCTCCCTCTCCCTCCACCTGCCACTCCCCTTGCTTGTGCTGTCTCAATCTCTGTCAAATAAATAAAAAACATCTTTTTTTTTTTTTTTAAACCTTTAAAAAATAAATAAAAGACCCAGTATTTTAAAAGTTATAGATAGATGAAAATTAACCTTTTAAATGCTGAACTTTCACTGTTTCTCCATGAGAATCGTTCTGAAATGTACTGTATGCTCTCCTGTCACCTTGAGTAATGAATACATAATATTATAACGAGTAAAGAAGAGATTGCATTGTGAACATTCATTACTTTGAGAGCTTATGGAAGAAGGAAATTATAGGTAGAGTAAATAATATGAGCAAAGGTATGAAGAGAAGAAAGTAGACCCTCCAGGGAAAAGAAACTAACTTTGCAAACATGTATAGGAGTAGTGCTGGGGGGCGCCTGGGTGGCTCAGTCTGACTTTAGCTGTGGTTGTGATCTCTGCAATCCAGGCAAGTGATGAGCCCGTGTCAGAGAGGTTTGATGGCTAGAGACATTAAGATCATGGTATCAGTGAATTCTGGAATTTAGCAATGGGTTGGTACATCAGAGATGTAGAAATAGGCAAGACATGGAAAATCTAGCAAATAGATTGAACATAGTCTCTCAGGAGTCTAGGAGCAAAAATGAACACAAGTGTAGGGTAGTGGTTGTAAGGGAAGAGTCGTGGCAGGGATTCAGCCATAGGATGCTGAGGGTTAGGGTTAAGATTCCTGTCCCTAAGAGACAAGAACATTGGCCCATGAGACTGGGATACCGGGCAAGGAACTTAGGCACTATCTTCAGGATGAAGAGCTCAAGACAGATTCTTAATCATTGGGACTAAATAAAAACTAGAGGTTTGCTCAAGAAGATAGATCTCTAATATCGAAACTGACAAGGTTTGGTGGGACCAGCAACACAGTGGATGCTGAGGTGCTAAGTTATGGAGCACTCAGGGTCTTTATTTCCTTTAACTAAGGCCTGCATTGGTTCATGATCTGTTGGCAGGAATCCAGGGCACCTCCATTGTAATGAAAGGAAGCCAAAAGTCATCCTGCCTTTATTTTGCCCAGACTTAGAACTATTAATTTATTGCTTCCTGCCAGGATAGATTTGGATCAACAGCTCAAAATTAGATGAGTTTCCATAACATTATAAATCTGCTCTGGGTGCACACATGCTCAGAAATGAGTACTCTAAACGTCCCCCCAAATTAGTTTGTGTCACTGTGATTTTACTGTTTTCTTATCAGCTTTAAAAATCTGATGCCACTCTTTAGAAAACATACTACATTGGCTTTAAAAATATATTGTCTTTCCCTAAGCATTGGGCTTTAGAAATTGAAGAGGCTAAAAACTTGGGATGCCTGGCTGGCACGTGACTCTTGGTCTTGGAGTTATTAATTTGAGCCCCACATTGGGTGTGGGGATAAAAAGAAAATACAGTCTTCGGGACGTGTGGGTGACTTGGTCAATTAAGCATCTGCCTCCGGCTCAGGTCATAATCTTAAGGTCCTGGGATTGAGCTCCACATCAAGCTACCTGCTCAGCAGGGAGTCTGCTTCTCCCTCTGCCTACCACTCCTGCTTGTGCCCTCACGTGCACGTGCTTTCTCTCTGACAAAAAAAAAAAGAAAAAAAAAAAAGACGACTCAGACATTTTTACTGAGAACCTCATATAGAACTTATATATGTGTGTGTTCTCATTTGATTGGCATATCACATGTATTCCTCAGAGCTCGGGAACAGAATTTAACAAATTCTTCTCAGCCTTGAATGATACACCAATGTTCCATTGATCTGTGGGTACTTTCCTTATCTTAGTCTTTTCAAGTCATGTACAAGTTCATTTTCTCTTTTGAGTTTAGTAAATAACCTTGAGGCATCTGTTCATTTTCTAGCATAAGGAAAGATTGGAACCTATATTTTGGTTGATTTCTACCTACCTAGTTCCCCTGCATTTTTTGTGTAATTATTGTACAGGCTACAACACTCTGTAATGTAGCTTGTCCCTCTTGGCTTAGTTGCTCTATGCTGCAATATTCTATTTGGGAGATTCCCTCCCTTACCTTCCCATGAACTGTGTAATTATACCATTTGCCAGTGTAATGCACTGATTCCTCCTAGGGCCATTATGGTAGCATATGGGTAGGATTTGCATCTTTTCAAGGAGTGGTAGCTTCAGTCTGTGGCTATTTAAATACATACAATGCAGGTAACTTTTTTTAAAAAATTTTTTTATTAACATAAAATGCATTATTAGCCCCAGGGGTACAGGTCTGTGAATCGCCAGGTTTACACACTTCACAGCACTCACCATAGCACATACCCTCCCCAATGTCCATAAACCCACCACCCGCTCCCTCCCCCATCCCCCCAGCAATCCTCAGTTTGTTTTGTGAGATTAAGAGTCTCTTATGGTTTGTCTCCCTTCTGATCCCATCTTGTTTCATTTATTCTTTTCCTACCCCCTAAACCCCCCACATTGCCTCTCAGCTTCCTTATATCAGGGAGATCATATGATAATTGTCTTTCTCTGATCGACTTATTTCGCTAAGCATAATACCCTCTAGTTCCATTCATGTCCTCGCAAATGGCAAGATTTCTTTTCTTTTTTTTTAAAGATTTTATTTATTTATTTGACAGAGAAATTACAAGTATACTGAGAGGCAGGCAGAGAGGCAGAGAGAGAGAGAAGGAAGCAGGCTCCCTGCTGAGCAGAGAGCCCGATGCGGGACTCGATCCCAGGACCCTGAGATCATGACCCTTGCCGAAGGCAGTGCCTTAACCCACTGAGCCACCCAGGCGCCCAAGATTTCTTTTCTTTTGATGGCTGCATAGTATTCCATTGTACATATACCACGTCTTCTTTATCCATTCATCTGTTGATGGACATCTAGGTTCTTTCCATAGTTTGGCTATTGTGGACATTGCTGCTATAAACATTCGGGTGCACATGCCCCTTCGGAGCACTACATTTGTATCTGTCTCTTTTTTTTTTTTTTTTTCTTTTTTTGACACACAGAGAGATCACATGTAGGCAGAGAGGCAGGCAGAGAGAGACGGGGGAAGCAGGTTCCCTGCTGAGCAGAGAGCCCAATGTGGGACTTGATCCCAGGACCCTGAGATCATGACCTGAGCTGAAGGTAGAGGCTTAACCCACTGAGCCATCCAGGCGCCCATTACATTTGTATCTTTAGGGTAAATACCCACTAGTGCAATTACTGGGTCGTAGGGTAGCTCTATTTTCAATTTTTTGAAGAACCTCCATGCTGTTTTCCAGAATGGTTGCACCAGCTTGCATTCCCACCAACAGTGTAGGAGGGTTCCCCTTTCTCCGCATCCTCGCCAGCATCTGTCATTTCCTGACTTGTTAATTTTAGCTATTCTGACTGGTGTGAGGTGGTATCTCATTGTGGTTTTGATTTGTATTTCCCTGATGCCAAGTGATGCTGAGCACTTTTTCATGTGTCTGATAGCCATCTGGATGTCTTCTTTGCAGAAATGTCTGTTCACGTCCTTTGCCCATTTCTGGATTGGATTATTTGTTTTTTGGGTGTTGAGTTTGATAAGGTTGCAGGTAGCTTGTTGATACCCCTTTCCTTTACACTATAGAATTGTTGAGCACAGCACAGTCATGGAGCATCTGTACAGGTGAAGAAGAAACCTAGTCTTGACTGTTCCTAGGGCCCGTCTGTACTGTCAGATGAAGACAATACAGCAGGGTTGTTGTGTAAAGTAAGAGAGGGCACTGCATGTTTGGGAACATGGTCAGTAAAAAGTGCTCTCTGCTGGCTTAACCATTCCTGCTGCCTTTTCAACTCCCTTTTTTCTTTAATGGTCCTTTTCACTGCCAATGTCTGCTCCCTTCCTGTCACCTCCCTCACCAGAATATTCTGTTCCTTATGATGGCAGGGATTTTATTTTGCCTTTTGCTGAATCCTCTGCATCTAGAACAGTACTGGACATGTAGTAAAGATCGGTGGTATGAGTGAATCCCTGCTCATAATGAGTGTCCCTGCAGCTGTCTCTACTGCTCTCTTCCCTTTTCCCCTTCCTACTTGTATTTTCTCTAAATCTTCTGTCTTCTTCCTAAGGGAATTTTGATCTTCATAGATACCATCAGTCAGTAGGAATAGTATTTTTTTTTTAAGGAAGTAGACTTATGAGAATATGTTGCATGTGTCCTTCATGTCTTCCTAGCCATATTTGCTGTCTGAGGTAACCACCAAAATTGTTTTCCAGCCAGAGATGCTCTGAGAGCTCACCTGTCCCAGAAGGCTGGAGCCTTCCTCATTCCTTAGACTTCTAGTGAGTGACTTGGTTTTATGCCAACTATCACGGCACACATTGTGAATATGGAAATGAATAAATTTTCTCCCTACCTTGAGCTTTTTTTTTTTTTTTCATTTTTATTGAAATATAATTTACATGCTATAAAATTCACCCATTTTAAGTGTACAGTTCAGGGTTGTGGTTTTTTGTTTTTGTTTTTGAGGGTTTTTTTTCCGTATATTCATAATTGTGCAACCATCACTGCAATCTAAGTTTAGAATTTTTTAAAAAAATTTTTATTTATTTGAGAGAGAGAGAGTGAGTGAGAGGACCTAAGAGAGGAGGGTCAGAGAGAAAAGCAGACTCCCCACTGAGCAAGGAGCTTGACTCAGGGTTTGATCCTGAGACTCTGGGAACATGACCTGAGCTGAAGGTAGATGCCTCATTGACTGAGCCATCCAGGCACCCCAAGTTTAGAACATTTTCATCACCCCCCAAAAGAAACCCTGTACCCATTAGTAGCTACTCCCCATTCCCCTTCCATCTCCTCTTTTGCAACCATAAATCTACTTTTTGTCTCTATAGATTTGTCTATTCTGGGTATTTCATATGAGTGGAATCATACAATGTATGACCTTTTGTGTCTGACTACTTTCACCGAACATGATGTTTTCAAAGTTCATATTGTGGCATATCAATACTTCTTTTTTGTGGTCAAATAATATTTCACTGTGTGTATATACCACATTTTGTCTCTTCATTCAGTAGTTGATGGACATTTGGATTGTTTTTGGCTATAATGGGTAATGCTGCTATGAACACTTGTGTACAAGTTTTGTGTGGACTTATGCTTTCATTTCTCCTGGGAAGAAACTTTAGGAGCAGACTTCCAGAGTCATATGGTAACTCTTTATTTAACTTTTTGAGGAACTGCCGAACTGTTTTCCAAAGTAGCTGCGTTGTTTTCTATTCCCACCAGCAATGAAATGAGGATTTCAGTTTCTCCACATCTTCTGCAACACCTATTTTTCTAAATTATTTTTTAAAGATTTTATTTATTTATTTCAGATAGAAAGAGAGCATGTGCGCACAAGCCAGGAAGAGGGGCAGAGAGAGAAGCAGGCTCCCTGCTGAGCAGGGAGCTCAGTGCAGGGCTCTATCCCAGGACTCTGGGATCATGACCTGAGCCGAAAGTAGATGCTCAACCGCTGAGCCACCCAGCCATCCCTGCAATACATATTTTTAATTATGGCCATCCTAGTAGATGTAAAGTAGCATCTCATCATGGCTTTGGTTTGCATTTTCCTAATGGCTAATAATATTGCGCATCTTTTATGTGCTTATTGACCATTTGTACATCTCCTTTGGAGAAAATTCAAATCCTTTGCCTATTTTTAGTTGGTTTATTTCTCTGTTTATTATTGAGTTGTAAGAGTTATTTATATATGCTGGATATAAGTCTCTTACCAGGTATGTGATTTGCAAATATTTTCTCCCTTTCTGTGGATTGACCCTTTCCTTTCCTTCCTTCCTTCTTTTCTTTCTTTTTAAGAAATTTTATTTATTTGAGAGAGAGAGAGAGAGAGAGTGTGAGCATGAGTCGGGGAGGTAGGGAGGAGCAGAGGGAGAGGGAGAAGCAGACTCCCTGCTGAGCAGTGAACCGGACACAGGGCTCAATCTCAGGACCCTGAGATCATGACCTGAGCCGAAGGCAGATGCTTAACCAACTCAACTACTCAGGCTCCCCCTGGTCCTCACTTTCTTCATGATATTATTTGTAGCAAAGAAGTTCTTAAGTTTGATTTAGTTCAGAGGTACCTGGGTGGCTTCAATGTATCAATGTATCTATTTTTTTCTTTGGTTGTTTGTGTATTTAAGAAATAATTGCTTGAGCACCTGGGTGGCTCAGTGGGTTAAGCCTCTGCCTTTGGCTCAGGTCATGATCTCAGGGTCCTGCGGTCAAGCCCGACATCGGGCTCCCTGCTTGGTGGGAAGCCTGCTTCTCCCTCTCCCACTCCCCAGCTTGTGTTCCCTCTCTCGCTTTGTCTCTCTGTCAAATAAGTAAAAATAAAAATCTTTAATTAAAAAAAAATTATTCAGGGGCGCCTGGGTGGCTCAGTGGGTTAAGCCGCTGCCTTCGGCTCAGGGTCCTGGGATCGAGTCCCACATCGGGCTCTCTGCTGGGCAGGGAGCCTGCTTCTTCCTCTCTCTCTTTCAGCCTGCCTGTCTACCTACTTGTGATCTCTGTCTGTCAAATAAATAAATAAAATATTTAAAAACAAACAAACAAAAAAAACCATTATTCATTTATTTGACAGAGAGAGAGCTTGTCAGGTGCTTGAAGTCCTAAAAGTGGGTTGTGGGGATCATTGTACAACTCCATCAAGTTACTAAAAGTCATTGAACTGTATACTCACAAATGAGGAGGAACATGGTGCTACTTTTTAAAACCTGTTACCTAAATAAATAAAATCTTTTAAGAAGGAGGGGGGGGCTCCTGGGTGGCGCAGTGGGTTAAAAGCCTCTGCCTTGGGCTCAGGTCATGATCCCAGGGTCCTGGGATGGAGCCCCACATTATGCTATCTGCTCAGCAGGGAGCCTGCTTCCCCCTCCCTCTCTGCCTGCCTCTCTGCCTACTTGTGATCTATTTCTCTCTCTCTCTCTGTCAAATAAATAAATAATCTAAAAAAAAAAAAAAAAAAGAAAGAAATCCTTGCTTAGCCCAAGGTCAAACGGTTTATAGTTTTAGTTCTCACATTTAATTCTGTGATCCATTTTGAGTTAACTTCTTGGATTGTGTGTTAGGGTTCTAGCTTCTTCTTTTTGCATGTGACTATTTGGTTGTCCCAGCACTCTATTTGTTGGTACACTATTCTTTTTTTGTTTAATTATCTTGGTGCTATTGTTGAAAATCAATTGACCTCAGATAGATGGGTTTTTCTGTATTCTCTGTTCTGTTTCATCCATGTGTGTCTGTCCTTATGCCAACAACCACACTGTCTTGATTTACTGTAGCTTTGTAGTGACGTGCTGAGTTTTTAATTATAATCATTTTACTTAAACTATTTATCATTTATATCTCATTATTCAGCGGGAAATAATTATGAATATATCATTAAATATGCCATATTAACTTTTTAATAAGTTTTATTTGATCATAACAGTCAGCCATATGCATGTAAGTTCAGTTTTCATAGATCATTGCTTATGTAGTTTGGTTTTCTGCTTATCCAGCATCTAAAAACAATTAAAGCCACTGGTTGTAATTCACCTGCCATTACCTTTAAAATGGCTCTTAAGGGCAGTTGTGAGATTATCTTTTCATGGCTATTTGCCTTTTGAATACTCTCTGCCAAAAAAAAAAAGTAACTTGAATTGTTCTTTTCATTTATAATTTATAGATTTTGTATGCTGAAACTTCTCAACCAGAGGAAAGGACCTTCCAAGTGTCCTTTGTGTAAGAATGATATAACCAAAAGGTACTTAATTTGGGTAGTGATGGGAGGTTGGGCTCAACAGTAGGGAAACAGAAATTCCTTCATAACAGAGCTGGTGCTCCTGTCAAACTATTCATCAGTAGAAAAATGTATAAACGAGTATTGGGTTGACAGAGTAAATTATTTCTGAAGTCATTTTCTTGAAAGTTTTGTGGTAGGTCTGTCTCACAAAGGTATTAGCAATTCATTGCCTCTTTCTAATGCTTCTGAATGGCATAAAAAGTGCAGTCTTACCTAATGTGGGAATGTACCATTCTGCCCCCTTTGTCTCCAGGTCCTGCTTTTCTTTTTCTTTCTTGTAGTTGTTTCTACTTAATTATACACACACAGTGTGTTTATACATTTTGGGTCCCTCCCACCAGGATATAAGTTCTTTTAGGACACTGACTTTTTCTGTCGCCGTCAATGCTGTTTTTCAATGTTTGGCACAGGGTACTCACTTAGATATTTAAAGGAATAAATGAATTATATTGTCCTACAACTTTCCTAAACCAAAATCTCTCTTTGGACATTATCATCTATGATGTGGGAAACAAAGGCAGAAGAAAAATTACTAAACTTCCTTACTACATACAGCCCATTGACAAGTCCCTGAAACAGGCAGAGTGACGTTCTTCTAGGGACTCAACTGCTTCCATGTTGACACTTTGCTAAGGGTAAATGGCAATCTTAGCCTGACCCTCTAGGATCTTTTTAAGTCTATTTAACATATAAAAATTCCTTTATCTCTACCCTCCAAGATCCATATTGGCAATCATCTGCCAAGCATATGACCCACTGATATTCATCTGAAGAGTCTCATGACTAAGGTTTTATTAGACAGTAATAAATGACCTTTTCTTTACAATAGCTAGCCCCCTTAAGGTCCTGGATACCTTGCTTCCAAAATTCCTTAGAGACTTACACTACCCCTAACCCTTCCCAACTTGAAAGTGTATAATGGGCCATTACGTTACATTGAAGTAATATAGTCATCATTTCACAGAAATCCCTGAAAGCTCAAATTAGGAGGTTGGATAGATGAAGTTCAGTTGTTAAGAATGGTAGGTTCTCTATGCAGTGAATTTATATCTACTATTGATTCAGAGTACAGTGTTTTAGATAGTAACAGGCTTTGGGTAGGCTTGAATGGCAAAAAAAAAAAAAAAAAAAAAAAAAATTATGAGAACAACCAATTCTGCCACACAGTTTGTTTTGATGTTTTGATGATAGTGTAAGGTCACTAATAGCTCTTTTCTTGAATGTATTTTTACTGTTGCTACATCTGGCTTTTTGTTTACATATCTTTCCTTATTCTAGTGTCCTTAAAAAGTTGGTAATCCTTTGCTGAGTGTGTTTCTCAAACAATTTAATTTCAGAAGCCTACAAGAAAGTACAAGATTTAGTCAACTAGTTGAAGAGCTGTTGAAAATCATTCATGCTTTTGAGCTTGACACTGGATTGCAGTGTAAGTGTTGCATAGCCCCAGGGGCCAGCACTCAAGTGGCTGTCCATTAAAACTCAGGAAGTTTTCACAGTTATTCTGTGAAGAGGCAATGACACCTTTTGGTCTAGGTTAATTTTAAGTCTTTATCTGTGATTTATTTTTTAAATCATTCCCACTGATCTCACACCTCATTTTATAAGTTCTGAGATACACATTTTTCACAGTTTAGCATCTCCAAAATTAGGAACAATTTACCACCTGTGGTGTGCCATTGTTAATTTAGTATGTTTTCTCTCTAAGTGGGCCAGAAAATAATTGTGTGTCTTGCATCATTGGTACCTTGGATTTAATGAAATATGGTATTAATACACAAATATGTTAGTGCTGAAGTAGGAAGAAAAAGATTAGAAATAATTTTGACAGTCTGTGTGTTTCCTAGGAGTAGACTTTCCAAAGTAGATTAAAAAAATGATAGGTAAGCTTTAATGCATTGTCTTAACAAACCAGATAGCTCATACACAGGATTTCTTTTGGTTCTTTGATACAGTTACTGTATTGTTTTAAACTATAACAATAACATTTTCCTTTGTAATTCATAGTTGCAAACAGCTATAACTTTTCAAAAAAAGAAAATAACTCTCCTGAGCACCTAAAGGAGGAAGTTTCTATTATCCAAAGTATGGGCTATCGAAACCGTGCCAAAAGACTTCGACAGAATGAACCTGAAAACCCCACCTTGGTAAAGCCATTTTCATTTATTCTGGTAACATCTCTTGACTAAGCATTTTGAATTAGTGAAGGTGCTAGATGCTCATGGATTTATATAAAAAGGCAATAAACATCGGTTTGTAAATAGTTAACATGGACTTACATAAAAAGGCAGTAAACATAAAAAGTTAGAGCCACCTGGGTGGCTCAGTCGGTTAAGTGTCCAAATACTAGTTTCAGCTCAGGTCATGATCTGGGGTCCTGGGATCAAGCCCCACATTGGACTCTGTGCTCAATGCAGAGTCTGCTTCAGATTCTCTGTCCCTCTCCCTCCTGCTTGATCGCTAATAAATAAATAAAATCTTTTTTTTTTTAATTTTAAAGATTTTTATTTATTTATTTGACAGAGATCACAAGTAGGCAGAGAGAGGAAGGGAAGCAGGCTCCCCGCTGAGCAGGGTGCCCAATGTGGGGCTTGATCCCAGGACTCTGGGATCATGACCTGAGCGGAAGGCAGAGGCTTTAACCGACTGAGCCACCCAGGCACCCCAATAAATAAAATCTTTAAAAAAATAAAAACTGCTTAAGAAAAAGGCGCTAAACAAGGTCAGATAGTAAATTAAATTCTTAGTCGAGAGTTAGAAATGCCAAGAGAAGGTCCATGTACTTAGTGTGGGCAAGAGAGAGCTTCTGGGTCCATCCCCTGCTTTAGTGCTTTTATCCATTCTGATGTTTGTCTAAAATAGCCTTGAGGTCACTGATGACTTTAAGATTTGAGCTTGCTAGTTTTTAAAATAATCACCTCACAGCAATTCTTCAGGCATGAGGAAGTGTCTTCTAATTTATTTTCTTTGAAAAGTTGCCTGGGAAATAAAGTCAGTCTTTACCATTTGAAAATTGCTTCAACTTAAAAGGTGTAATTGTCAAAGAAAATGCAGTGATTTGCTCTGTTTTTACTTGCGCATGAATGAATAATGCAGATCTTAAAAATAATAGTTCTCATCGTACCAGTATTCATTTTTCAGTAGATGTTAAAGAACTCAAAAAGAAGGAAAGCTTCATCAAAGTGATATTGGATTTTTAAATATTCTTTCCTGTACTGAATGTTCCTGGGATTGCTGGGTTTTTATTCATAACCCTGTTATCAGATATGATTAGAAATGTAAACTAATGATTCTCATTCCCTTTCTATAATACAAAGCATTAGCTTCAAAATACACTTTTCTTCAAAAAAATTACATAGATAATACATATTCAGTTTAGAAATGTTTAAAACAACACAGAGAGGAAAAAATATTTAAACCACACATAACTCGGGACGCCTGGGTGGCTCAGTTGGTTAAGCAGCTGCCTTCGGCTCAGGTCATGATCCCAGCATCCTGGGATCGAGTCCCGCATCGGGCTCCTTGCTCAGCAGGGAGCCTGCTTCTCCCTCTGCCTACCATTCTGTCCGCCTGTACTCGCTCTCTCTCCCTCTCTCTCTCTGACAAATAAATAAATAAAAAATCTTTAAAAAAAAAAAAAAACACACATAACTCATATATTTTGATTTGTAGTTTGCCAAGTGTTTTTTCCAGTTGTCAAATTTTAGTTAGTTATAATAGTCTGTTTTGTCCATGGCCTGGAGTTTCCTTTCAAGAAAAGAAACACAGAACTGGTTTCAACAATTGATTGATCGTTCTTTACTGTACTGCTTAGCAGGAAACCAGTCTTAGTGTCCAACTCTCTGACCTTGGAATTCTGAGATCTCTGAGGACAAAGCAGCAGATACAGCCTCAGAATAAGTCTGTCTACATTGAATTGGGTAAGAGACACAGATTTTGTAAATTTAGAATGATCGTTGCTGGATTGTGGTCTTACAGTTATACCAAAAGCCTCATAATTTATACAATGTCAGGGAAATTTGGGAAGTGGAAATACAATAATTTTATTTTCCTTGCCTTACGGTGTGTTACAAATAGGGTAAATGATGTAGCACTCACCACTTCGTAAAACAAGACCCTTATTTTATAAAGAGAACAAAAGGAAGTGTGTCTTGATTATACTGTGTAAACATGCTTTGGGAGGATGGAGAGTAGGGATAAGAAATAACATGATGGGATGGCCACAGCATTTGAAGGGATTCAGGATACATTGTACTAGACTAGGAAGACTTTTTTTTTTTTTTTTTTAAAGGAAGACTTTTAAGAAGACCTGAGCTCAGTTCAAACAGGTCTCTCTAATTGTCTTATCTGTTAGAATGCATTTATAATTGGAAAGAGTGACCTTTTTGGGGCTGCCAAGCATCACCATATGTCTATCATAGCACTTACCAGATTCTCTACCTACATGTTTTTTCCCTGTTTGAAGATCATAAGTCCCGAGACAACAGGTGTTATCATAAAAATAGTATTTAGGAGAACTCACTGAAGTCTAGATACTGTTAGGACTTACTTGCATAACTCATGTAAGATCCACGGCAACCCCCTGAGGTTGTTAATATTATTGTACTTATTTTGCCCATGAGCAAATAGAGGCACACGGAGGTTAAGACATTTTGTTGAGCTAACAAAGATAGCAAGTGGCAGAGCTATAATTCAAACTTGGGAATTCTGGCATCACAGCCCAAGCTTGTAACCATGTCTCTGCGTTACCTGCCATATGTTTCATCGTGTCTGCGGATTTTATACATAGTGAGTGTGTGGTAATAGTTCTTGAATGAATATCTGTTGTGCAACAAGTACATCTCATGACTTTAACCCTTTCAGTAAAAATCCTTTCAGTAAAAATCCTTTTACTGATTTGTTATCTGGGGAATTTTTTTTAGGATCTGATTCTTCTGAAGATACAGTTAATAAGGCAAGTTACTGCAGGTGAGTTAAAGCCTTTGTCTGTGAAGTTGGCATTTTTGTATTTAGTTAATAAATATTAAGGATTGGTATTTAGGTTAGAATCATGGCATTGGAATAGACCTTAGAGGTCATTTACTTTTTATAGTTGAGACAACATGTCTTAGTGGAGTCCAGAAGAGTGTAAACAGAATTCTGCTCAGACTTGCTTCCAGCAGATGGTTGTGTCTAACTTAGTTCCTCGTGCGCAGTAGTATTTTGGCTCATGAAAATATTAAAGGACTTCATTTTCAATTATTTTTCTGTTCCTTAATTTCATCTATCTCTCAAGCTTTGTCTACATGAATTATACAATGATCTGTTATCCCCCATCCCCCAACTGGGTTACCTGTCAAATTGCTTTCCTTAGGAATGATTGCTTGACCCTAGAATCTGTGATGGCTTGTCTGAACTATGCTGGTACCATTGCCAGTCAGATCTTGTTCGCAAATGACTTTTTCCTCACCTCTCATTGGGAGGAAATGTTTTTTAGCTGGAAGGGAAGCACAGAGGCAGTGTTGCATTCTATTGTAATGTCCGCTCTATCCCAGTGTTCCTTTTAAGTGTCTTTGCTCTTGCTTTCTCATTAAGATACACTTTTATTTATTTATTTTTAAAAGATTTTGTTTATTCATTTGACAGACAGATCACAAGTAGGCAGAGAGGCAGGCGTGGTGAGCGGGGGGAGCAGGCTCCCTGCTGAGCAGAGAGCCTGTTGCGGGGCTCCATCCCAGGACACAGGGATCATGACCTGAGCTGAAGGCAGAGGCTTTAACCCACTGAGCCACCCAGGCGCCCCTAAGATACACTTTTAAATTATGCTGAGTTTTTTTTTTTTCTATCTTTGAGCTATTGTTTGTCTACCATTTAAATTTTAATTCTCTTTTGCTCATCCATAAAGCAATGTATCTGTGCGACTCCGCTGATTTTTATGACTATTTCTCCTCAGTCTTTGACCGTTTGATTTTGGCTGGAAGTTACTAAAGCAGAGTACAAATTTCAAAAAGTCAAATCAAATTGATCAACTTACTGCAGTCATACCTAGAGGAGCTAAAATACTTGATCTTGTCTATTTGACAACTCTGTGAACGTAAAACTAGTGTTTTCTCATTGAAGCTTCTGTCTTTTCTCTGTAGCGTGAGAGATGATGAGTTGTTACAAATCACCCCTCAAGGATCCAGGACTGAAGCCAGTTTGAATCCTGCAAAAAAGGGTAATGACAAGTCTTCCCAACTTAACAGGAACTGAAGAGAGAATGGGTAGATTCTATACTGTAATCAGATTATTCTGAAGCACATTTGGGACTTTTATAATTCACAACATCTCTTTGCAGAGTTAGAATGTCTTTCTCAAATGTCATGATACAGGCTGATTTGTTTCAATGGCATGAGGCTGATGTGATTATAATAGTACCCTGTGTAACTGGTTGTTACCTTTTACATTTAATTGATGTGTTTGTGTTTCATCTTTTATACACTAGTATTTAAATATAGGGAGTATGAGTCTGAAGATAGAACGGAGTGCTGTATAGCTCATTCCCAGTCTGCTTTTAGTCCACTGTCAGAGGTTAGGGAAATAGGAGGTGTGGTTTATCAACAGGGAGAATTCTGAAATTAAGTATTTGGGGTAGAAATAATGAGAATCTAGATAAATAGGAATTCTGTGAAAGTGCATGAGCTACATCTTTCGTATACTTGGTGGTGGATGAAGTCAGGTTCTCTGAAAATAGCCATGTACTTTATTTCCACCCCCAAGTTGTATTACGTGTACGTGTTTCTTCATGAGAGTTCAGTTTTTAAGCACCTTGTTGTTTTTGTATGCTTTCAGCTGCTTGTGAAATTTCTGAGGACATAACAAATAGTGAACGCCATCAATCCGATAATAAAGATTTGACCACCACTGAGAAGCATGCAACTGAGAAGCATCCAGAAAAGTATCAGGGTATTTCTGTTTCAGACTTGCATGTGGAGCCATGTGGCACAAATACTCATGCCAGCTCATTACAGCATGAGAACAGCAGTTTATTACTCACTAAAGACAGAATGAATGTAGAAAAGGCTGAATTCTGTAATAAAAGCAAACAGCCTGCCTTAGCAAGGAGCCAACAGAGCAGATGGGCTGAAAGTAAGGAAACATGTAATGATAGGCAGACTCCCAGCACAGAGAGAAAGGTACTTCTGAAAGCGGATCCCCTGTGTGGGAGAAGAGAACCGAAGAAGCAGAAACCTCTACGCTCTGACAGTCCTAGAGATTCCCAAGATGTTCCTTGGATAACACTGAATAGTAGCATACAAAAAGTGAATGAGTGGTTTTCCAGAAGCGATGAAATGTCAACTTCCGATGATGACTCACATGACGGGGGATCTGAATCGAAGACCGAAGTAGCCGGTGCAGTAGAAGTTCCAAACGAAGTGCACGTATGTTCCGGTTCCTCTGAGAAAATAGACTTAATGGCCAGCGAGCCTCAGGATGCTCTGATACGTGAACGCGAAAGAGTCCACACCAAGTCCGTAGAGAGTAACATCGAAGATAAAATATTTGGGAAAACCTACCGGAGGAAGGCAAGCCTCCTTAACGTGAGCCACACGAGCGAAGATCTGCTTATAGGAGTGTGTGCTGTAGAACCTCAGACAGTGCAAGCCCATCCCCTCACGAGTAAAGCAAAGCGTAAAAGGAGAACTACAGCAGGCCTTCATCCTGAGGATTTTATCAAGAAAGTAGATCTGACCATCGTTCCAAAGACTCCTGAAAAGCTAGTTGAGGGAACCGACCAACTCGAGCGAAGTGGTCACGTGATGAAGATTAGAAATAATGGTCCCGAGGATGAAATAAAAGATGATTATGTTCAGACCGAGAAAAATGCTAACCCAACAGAATCCCTGGAAAAAGAATCTGCTTTCAGAAGCAGAGCTGAACCGATAAGCAGCAGTATAACCAAGATGGAACTGGAATTAAATAGCTCCGGTTCGAAAGCCCTTAAGAAGAACAGGCTGCGGAGGAAGTCCTCCACCAGGCACGGCTGTGCGCTTGAATTCATAGTCAGTCGAAATCCAAGCCCGCCTGATCGCAGTGAACTGCAGATCGATAGCTGTTCTAGCAGTGAGGAGATGAAGAAAGAACCTGCGGACCAGATGCCAGTCAGACGCAGCAAAACGCTTCAGCTCCTGGAAGAGGAAGAACCTGCAGCTGGACCCAAGAAGGGCAGGAAGGCAGGTGAACAGATACATAAGAGACTTGCCAGTCATGCTTTTCCAGAGCTGAGTTTAACAAACGTACCAGGGGGCTTTGCTAACTGTTCGAGTTCTAATAAACCTCAAGAGTCTGTCCACCCTAGCCTCCGAAGAGAAGACATAGAAGAGAGCCGAAGAACGACTCAATTGTCTGGTAGTACCAGAGATCCCAAAGAGCTGCTACTGAGTGGAGGAAGAGGTTTGCAAATTGAAAGATCTGTAGAGAATACCAGTGTTTCCTTGGTACCTGATACGGATTGTGGCACTCAGGACAGTATCTCGTTGCTGGAAGCCGACACCGTAAGGAAGGCAAAAACTGCACCAAATCAACGTGCGAGTCTGTGCACAGTAATTGAACACCCCAAGGAAACTATCCACAGTTGTTCTAAAGATACTAAGAACGGCCCAGAAGGCTTTTTGGATCCACTGACGTGCGAAGATAACCACACTCAGGAGACAAGCATAGAAATGGAAGAGAGTGAACTTGATACACAGTATTTACGCAACACGTTCAAGGTTTCAAACCGTCAGTCATTTGCTCTGTTTTCAAATCCAAGAGATCCAGAAAACGACTGTGCAATGGTCTATGCCCACTCTGGGGCCTTAAGGAAACAAAGTCCAAAAGTCACTCCTGAATGTGGACAAAAAGAGAATCTGGGAAGGCAAGAGTCTGAAATCAAGCATGCGCAGGCAGTTCCTGCGATGGCTGGCTTTTCTGCAGTTATTCAGGAAGCTCAGAAGCCAGAAGATTATGCCAAATGTAGCCTCAAAGGAGGCTCTAACCTTTGTCAGTCATCTCAGTTCAGAGGCAAGGAAACTGAACTCCTTATTGCAAATAACTGTGGATTTTCCCAAAATCCTTATCATATACCACCACTTCCTCCCATCAGATCAGGTATTAAAACTCTTTGTAACAAAAACCTGTCAGAAGAAAGGTTTGAGCAGCATTCAATGTCACCAGAAAGAGCAGTGGGAAATGAGAGCGTCATTCAGAGTACAGTGAGCACAATTAGCCAAAATAACATCAGAGAAAGCTCGTTGAGAGAAGTCAGCTCCAGCAGTGTTAATGAAGTAGGTTCCAGTACAAACGAAGTAGGCTCTAGTACTAATGAAGTAGGTTCCAGTGGAGAAAACATGCAGGCAGAACTAGGTAGAAACCGGGGACCTCAATTAAATGCTATGCTCAGGTTAGGTCTTATGCAACCTGAAGTCTGTAACCAAAATTGTAAAGATCCGGAAATGAAAAGTCAAGGAGAAAATGAAGGTATAGTTCTGTCTGTTAATGCAGATTTCTCCCCATGTCTAATTTCGGATAACCCCGAACAACCTATGGGAAGTAGTCATGCTTCTCAGGTTTGTTCGGAGACACCCGATGACCTGTTAAATGGTGACAAAATAAAGGGGAAAATCAGCTTTGCTGAAAGTGACGTTAAAGAAAGATCTGCTGTCTTTAGCAAAAATGTCCAGAAAGGAGAATTCAGAAAGAGCCCTAGCCCTTTAGATGATACACTTTTGGCCCAAGGGCAGAAAAGAAGGGCCAGGAAATTAGAGTCCTCAGAAGAGAACACGTCTAGTGAGGAGGAAGAGCTTCCCTGCTTCCAACACTTACTATTTGGCAAAATAGCCAACACACCTTCTCAGGCTACCAGTCACAATGCTGTTGCTGCAGAGGGTCCGTCTAAAAAAACAGAGGAGAACCTAGACTCACAGAAGAGTAGTTTAAGTGACCTCAGTAACCAGGTACCATCAGCAAAGGCATCCCAGGAACATCACCTGAGTGAGGAAACGAGGTGTTCTGGTAGCTTATTCTCTTCACAGTGCAGTGCTTTGGAAGACATGACCGTTAATACAAATACCCAGGATCCTTTCTTGATGTTTGATGCTCCTTCCGAACAAGTGAGGCATCAGTCTGAAAACCTGGATGCTCTGAGTGACAAGGAATTGGTTTCAGATGATGATGAAAGGGAACTTGGTCTGGAAGAAGATAATCACGAAGAACAGAGTGTGGATTCGGACTTAGGTACTGGAACCAGGTTTTTGTGTTTGCCCCCGTCTAGTTTCTAGTTTTCTAGAAATGAGCTAACTGTTGGTGCCTTGTCGGGGAGAACATTTTACAAGTTTCCAAGTGCAACTAAAGTCACTGCTTCTTAAACTTTACACATGTTCCTCTAAGGTGCCTTTCCTTAAAAGTGCTTTATCCAGCTGGCACATCTTCTCTGTTTGAATGAGATCTAATTGTTGGCTGACTTGTTTCTGGTTTGCTATTGTTATGACTTCCAAGAGGAAATCTGGATGTCCCAAAACAAGGAGCATAATCATTCTGCATAATACAAAAGTGAAGTTTGTCCTGCCAGTAGGAAGACGGGTATGGCCAGTTGTGTTACGTGCTGTTTTTATATCTGAAACTATTTTTATCATCATTTAAGGTGAAGTGGCATCCGGGTACCAGAGTGAAACAAGCTTCTCTGAAGACTGTTCAAGGTTGTCCTCTCAGAGTGATATTTTAACCACACAGGTGAAAAGTTTGTGTGGGTGTGTATGTGTGTATGTCATGTTCTCTGCATTCAGTAGCGCGTACCCCACATTCTGACATTTGCTCGTATGATCCTTTTTTATTTTTTATAAGATTTTATTTATTTATTTGACAGAGATCACAGTAGGCAGAGAGAGGGGGAAGCAGGCTCCCCGCTGAGCAGGGAGCCCAATGCGGGGCTTGATCCCAGGACCCTGAGATCATGACCTGAGCCAAAGGCAGAGGCTTAACCCGCTGAGCCATCCAGGCGCCCTGCTTGTATCATCCTTTAGAATCAATGGTCTAACTGTTGTATGTGGTGCCTCATCTCCTCAAAGGAGATTGTAAGCATCTGAACCGAACTCATGCTGCCTTTCATTTCCCACTCACACACACATACACAGCAGCTGGCTGAGAACACTCAATCCAAATTTAATGAGTAAGCTAAACCTTCAAAACAAATTCTCCCTATAGCAAAAAATATCTATGAAAACACTACTGTATCAAAGAGAGGGATATGGTTATTTTTGGGACCAAAGTGGAGCCTATAGAGTTCTCTTTCTGCTGGAGATGATCCGACTTTCGTTGCTTCATGGAGATTTCTTTTTGTTCTTTCTCTTCTAAGCTGGTAGTAGTTTGTTCTTTGGTGCCTGTAAGTCCTCTTTTTTCTTTAAGAAAGAAAGTACACAATTTTACTTCCTGTATTTCGTGGTCAAGACAATATTGGGGTTACTTACGAACAGGATAAGAGCCTTGTCATATCTTATGGCATTTGATAACATGAATGTTTCAGTACTGCAGAGAGAATAGTCTCAGAAAAGCACTCTATCCCAGCGGGTTTTTTTTTTTTTTAATATTTTATTTATTTGACAGAGAGAGACACAGTGAGAGAGGGAACACAGGCAGGGGAGTGGGAGAGGGAGAAGCAGGCTTCCCGCTGAGCAGGGAGCCCAATGCAGGGCTCGATCCCAGGACCTGGGGGTCATGACCTGAGCCGAAGGCAGACTCTTAATGACTGAGCCACCCAGACACCCCATCTATCCCAGCATTTAAAGAGTAACACCAACATCTTCACAGAACGAGTAATAGGGAAAATAGAATACTGGGAGGAGAAAGAGGAAGCCCTACTTTCTCTGAATATCCTTTTATGCCTTGAATTTTATACCATGTGGATTACCCAGTAATAATTATTATTAACTTATTCTTCATTCTTCTTTATATATGTGCACAAAGGCCTTATTTTTTAAAAAAAAATATATCAGGGGCGCTTGGGTGGATCAGTGGGTTAAGCCTCTGCCTTTGGCTCAGGTCATGATCTCAGGGTCCTAGGATCGAACCCCACATTGGCCTCTCTCCTCAGCAGGGAGACTGCTTCCCCCTTTCTCTCTGCCTGCCTCTCGGCCTACTTGTGATCTCTCTCTTTCCGTCAAATAAATAAATAATCTTTAAAAAGAAAAAGAAAACTCACTTAAATATATATATATATATTTATATCAGGGTGCCTGGGTGGCTCAGTCATCATCCCAGGGTCCTTGGATTGAGCCCTGCCTGCATCAGGCTCCATACTCAGTGGGAATCTTGCTTCTCCCTCTCCCACTCCCCCTGCTTGTGTTCCCTCTCTCACTCTGTCTCTCTGTCAAATAAATAAATCAAATCTTTAAAAAAAATTTATGTATCTCATACTCCATGTACTTACATCATAATGTTGTTTTTTCTATTGCATTAAGTTTCCTCCTGTGATTCATTTCTAATTAGTATACAGTATTCTGTCTTTTGGATAAGCCATGATTTTTTTTTTTAAGATTTTATTTATTTATTTGACACAGAGAGAGAGATCATAAGTAGGCAGAGAAGCAGGCAGAGAGAGAGGAAGAGGCAGGCTTCACGCTGAGCACGGAGCCCGATGTGGGGCTTGATCCCAGGACCCTGGGATCATGACCCGAGTCGAAGGCAGTTGAAGGCTTAACCCACTGAGCCACCCAGGCGCCCCGGATAAGCCATGATTTTTATGACCTGTTGATGAATATGAGGGTTACGGGCTAAGAGGCACAGTTTGCTATTATGTACAGCATACCTGTACGTATCTTTTATCTGGTAATATCTTTTATTTTTTAAGTAATCTCTACACACAACGTGGGGCTCAAACTCACAACCCCAAGATCAAGAGTTTCATGCTCTACTTACTGAGCCAGCCAGGCGCCCCTCTAGCAGTATCTTGATAACTAAATATTTGCCCATGTTCCCAGTGCTTTCCTTAGTATAAATGTTTGGTCTTTGATACATATTGTTAAATTGTTCTTCAGAAAGATTGAACAAATCTAAATTCTTCCAGCCCCCGTGGTACTTGATGGTTCCCATTTCCCGGTACCTTTGCCAACACCAGGTGGTATCCAGTTTTTAAATCTTCTAATTCTTGGCATTGCTGTGAGGACTATAGAAAGAAAGGGCTTGTCTTCTGCTGCCCACAGAGCAGATTCCTCTAGGACTGAAACCTGCTGGAGTCAGGAGGAAACCTCTTCCGTACCTGAGTTGTCACCAGTGTTCTTCCCGCCTACAGGATTACCATGGTGACTGAATGAACAAAAAGACCGAGGAGGCCTTTTCTCTGCAACTCCTGTGATCCTTTCTGTGTGTGGACTTGGGACTCTGTCGACCTTTCACGAATGCCTTTCACCTTTTTGTGCCTTGTGTTTTAAGGTTGTAGATCCTGGTTTCTGATTCTGTCCAGCCTCCTTGTTTTTTATATTTCTGATCTTATTTGCAGAGATACATCTGTTTGTTCAAGATGCATTCTGCAAATTGTTTTTAGCAAGCATCTACTCCAAAATAGACTTAAGGTCAGATTTCCTGGCTAACCTAAATCTAGAGTAGCACAGATGCAAAATAATTGCAGTAGGATATTTTTCCTCTATCTGTTTAATCAAACTAAGGAGAAGTATATAGGAGATAGAGAAATCCTAATTTGGTACCATTAGTATCTATTTTTTATCAAAGACTGACTGGTTATATTCATTCATTCATTTCTGCATTAAACATTTACCAAGTGCTTAACTACCTGCTAGGCATTGGGAATACAAAAATGATTAAGGAAGGATTCCTCCCCTCAAAAGGGGTCAGTATTCCACTTCCATATGCTAATGCATTAGCAGTATAAATGAGGTAGTGGGGGATCGTCTGTTCCTGATAATAGATGTAGATGGGGGGGGATTTCTGAAGGAGCCATTTGAGCTGGACCTTGAAGGAGAAGAATTTTTCCAGATAGAAAGGGGAAGGAGGCAGCAAGCAAGGCAAAGACAGAGGCATGAAATGTCCAGAAAGCAGAGTTGTCCCATGTGACTGGAAAACAGGACATAGGGGTAATTGAGGGAAAAATAAAAGATCAGGGTGTGTAAGCCCTTTTGAATGCTATGCTTAGGAATTGGGACTCTATCCTGAGGGCAGGAATGAGTAATAATGATATAGTGTTCAGAAATATTAACTTATCTGAGCAGTGGTATACTACTAAGGTCTTTATGGAAGAAAGAGACATGATAAACATGGCTTTTAAAGAACTTCCACAGTAATGCAGCTGTATTAAAAGAGATCAGAGTAGCATGTTGGGAATAGAAAAGAAGAATAGGGCTAATTCCAGAAACACTTAAGAATTAGAATTAAAAAAAAAAGAAGAAGAAGAAGAAGAAGAGAAGAAAAGCCTCTGTAAGCAATTTGGTTTTGGTCTCCCGAATGTATCTGGGCAATTACCTACAGGGGAATTTAGGTTATAAAGTAATTCCTTTGGGAAAACCCAAAGGAATGTTCTCTAATTACAGTTCTCTGGTTACTATTTTTCCTGATTTTTCTAACCTATTTAATGGCCACACGGAGGTTAGTTAGATGTGATGGTCATGCCAGAAGTGACTATTAGGGCTTCTGAAGCTTGTCAGATAGCTGTGTCCTCGGTTTCCTGCCAGATTTACAGAGGCAGCCCCAAGGCCAGGGTGTGATCAGCGAGGGAACTACCTACAAGCACCACGTGGTGGCAGTGGCCCTGCTGCACACGTTGGCTGCAGGGCGGTCTCAGGGCAGCAGCAGAAACCTTGTGACGCTGGGAATACATTTTCTGGCCATAAAACCTGCAAGCTGTGAACTCGGTGTCGCGGGAGAAAGTAGATGGCTTGTTTTTAGTAGAGGGCAAAGTCATTTGCAAGGATCAGAAGCAACGAAGGGTGAAACAGTCCGTTTCCCTGGGGTTCGCCAGCAGCCATGGATATTCCTTCTAACCGTGATGAGGAAATGTGTGGTTTGGAAAGCTCCTTACTTACCAAGTACTTTGTTTATCAAAAAACCTAAGACTTAGGAGCGCCTGGGAGGCTCAGTGGGTTAAGCTTCTGCCTCTGGCTCAGGTCATGATCTCAGGGTCCTGGGATTAAGCCCCACATCGGGCTCTCTGCTCCGCGGGGAGCCTGCTTCCCTCTCTCTCTCTGCCTGTCCCTCTGCCTGCTTGTGATCTCTCTCTCTGTCAAATAAATAAGTGACATATTAAAAAACAGAACAAAACCTAAGACTTAGTAGATTTCTTCTTGAAATGAAGAAACAAACATCAGAAGCCCTGTAAGCAAGAAGAGCCCATTATCTTGAATTGAAAACAGTAGCTATCCTTACAGGATTTCCCAGGGCTCTTTCTGCTAGATCCTTCCCTCCAGCTGATGATCTCTAGGTACCCTCTGAGAACAGCAACACTGTGAGGGCTCTAATACCCAGCATGCCTCCCATATAATAGATGGTTAGCAAATAATTTTTGAAGGAACAAATAGATAAATCAATGGGTTAGCTCTTTGCCCTCTCTCTTTTAGAGACTAAATGGTCCAAGAATGGCAGAAAAGGAAGAATCCTCACCAGCCAGAAATCAGACATTATGTGTATGGACTAATCCAAATCCCATAAGAGTCCTACGGTACCAAATCTGTGAAACACAGCTTGTGTAAAATATTAACAGAATCATGCTGATTTTAAATATCGTGTTTGAGTACCTTCATTGTTTTCTTTTGCTTCCTATCTTTAAAAGAAAATAACCAGCTTTGAAAAAACATCGCAATAAAGCCAACTCTGTTGGGGAGAGTTTGAGGAGTTTTTTTTTTCAACTCTAACTCAAACATCATTCTGAAATAATTTCATGGGCATTAATTGCAGGAGTGTGGTTGGATTAAAAGGTGTTCAGCCAGAACTTATGATTCCATACTAGGTGGTTTCCATTTCCATGCTAAAATTAATTGGTGTGACATACTTTTGCTCTCTGGCAAGTCGCTAAAAGAGTGTGACTTTCCTGGTGTCATTTCTTGTGTTTACAGCAGAGGGATACCATGCAAGATAACCTGATAAAGCTACAGCAGGAAATGGCTGAACTGGAAGCTGTGTTAGAGCAGCACGGGAGCCAGCCTTCTCGAAGTTCCCCTTCCCCCGTGGCAGGTTCTTGTGCCCCGGAGGACCTGCTCGATCCAGAGCAAAACACATCAGAAAAAGGTTTGTTATATTGGCCAAACTCTGGTATGTTAAGCAGAATTCTTCTCCTCCCTAAGCCTTTATCCTGCTATAAAATGTGGGCCGTGGGCACCTGGGTGGCTCAGTTGGTCAAACATCTGACTCCTGACTTTGGCTCAGGTCATAATCTCAGGGTCCTGGCATCAAGCCCCACATCTGGCTCCGTGCTCAGCACAGAGTCTCCTTGTCCCTCTCCCTCTGCTCCTCCCCCTGCTCATGCTCACACTCTCTCATTCTCTCAAATAAATAAATAAAATCTTAGGGGGAAAAAAAAAACATGTGGGACTAACTCCAACATTTTATGTTCTTTGCTCAGCAGAGGTTTGCTGAGTCACTCCATGGGTAATTTTATTTAGAGCCTTGCCTCTGGCCCCTGCTCACAACTGTTTACCTTACAGAGTAACCAAAACAGTCATGAAGTGTCGTCGTCTGGGTACACACAGTGAGGAGATGCTATGGGAAGCCCATAGGAAAGTGAGTGTGATGGCAGAGACTGGAACTAGGCAACCCTTTATTCTAGGAAGCTTGGAAAAAACAACACTTAGACTTAGTCCTTTTTTTTTTTGTTTTTAAAGATTTTTTTTATTTATTAGAGAGAGAGGAGTGAGAGTGAGCACAGGCAGACAGAGAGGCAGGCACAGGCAGAGGGAGAAGCAGGCTCCCTGCCAAGCAAGGAGCCCGATGTGGGACTCGATCCCAGAATGCTGGGATCATGACCTGAGCTGAAGGCAGCTGCTCAACCAACTGAGGCACCCAGGCGTCTCATACTTAGTCCTTTAACAGTGGTGTCAGGTCCCAAAGCCCTATTTATTTATTTATTTATTTAACCCCCCCCCCCTTTTTAAAGATTTTATTTATTCACTTGAGGGAGAGAACGAACAATGGGGGAGGCAGAGAGAGAAGCAGGCTCCCCACCGAACAAGGAGCCCAATGTGGGGATTGATCCCAGGACCCTAGGATCATGACCTAAGCCGAAGGCGGACACTTAACCGACTGAGGCGCTCAGAGAGAGAGCTGTCCTAGGTGTCAGGAATTGCACCATGATCCACAAAAAGTCCAGTTCTGCAGAAGAGCCTGGCACTGTATCACAGCATCGTGGTCATCAGCAAGACCAGGTGGACCTCTGAGAGAAGGCATTTGGAGTAACCAGGCAGCTTGGAATTGATCAGAGCTGACTTCCTATAAGAAGTGAGCAATGAGGGAGCCTGGGTGGCTCAGTTGTTAAGCATCTGCCTTCAGCTCAGGTCATGATCCCAAGGTTCTGGGATTGGGTCCCTCCATTGGGTTCCTTGCTCAGTGGGGAATCTGCTTCTCCCTCTCCCGCTCTCCCTGCTGGTGTTCCCTTTCTTGCTCTGTCAAATAAATAAATAAAATCTTTTTAAAAAAGTGAACACAGACCTGAGGAATAACATGGCATAAATGAAGGAAAACGAGCTGAAAGGTAAGGTTGAGTCTTTAACTGGACAGCGCCTTGTGGTGTTGTGAGAATAGCACATCAGGCAGCTTGTAAATAGGGACAGATCCGCAAAACATAGGTGAGAGGAAATGCTCAGGCACAGGTGCTTGACACAGGGGTGGAGGGCAGGGAGAGGGAGGTAGGGGGCTGCCACTTAGGGACCTGTAAGTGTGGTGAGCCACCCCCCCAATGTTCTTCACTACTGTCTCCGTGATAGCCACCCTGCTAACTTCCTGTGAAGGTTCTTTCTTTGTTGCTCCCTTCCCCTACTGGGGGCCTTAGGCCCTGCCTTTTCGTCTTTCTAGGAACTCAAGTCTTAATTCTCCAGAAGAGTGTGGCCCTGGTCCCAGAATGTGCTTTGCAGTATTTTTGTGTTCAAGGAGAAACAGTAGCTCATGCATGAGGAGCTCGGGACTCTGTTGCTATGGCAGTGATTCAAATGTATTTCCTTAAATGCTTTCTTTGTAACCGTACCTTCATTTAGTTCCTCTCCCAGATAATGAAGCCCAAAGTCTCGTCCCCAGCACAGCTCTCTTTGGGGTGCTTTCACCCTCTTCAGTCTAAAAACAGACGAGACTTCCCATGTTAATGCATAGCATAGAAAATGTTACTGTCTGGCTTTGAATATGTGTGTAAATCTACTGTCTCTGCTTTGGAGTGTAGTGTGTACGCATTCATTTTTTCCTAAAGATCTGCAGACAGCGTGTTTCTTGTGGCTTTCTTTCTATTTATTTATTTATCAAAGGTTTTATTTATTTATTTCACAGACAAGAGATCTCAAGTAGGCAGAGAGGCAGGCGGGGAGCGGAGGGGAGCCGCCGGACCCTGGGATCATGACTTGAGCCGAAGGCAGAGGCTTTAACCCACTGAGCCACCCAGGTCCCCCTTGTAGCTTTCTTTCATTTTAAAATTTCATAAATGCTATATATTTATACATTATGCTTTACTTTGGTCTTCTGGAAACTTTTGAAAATTTCTCCTGGATCTCTGTATAACATTTTTTTTTTAAAGATTTTATTTATTTATTTGACAGAGATCACAAGTAGTCAGAGAGGCAGGCAGAGAGAGAGAGGGGGGAAGCAGGCTCCCTGCTGAGCAGAGGGCCCGATGTGGGGCTCGATCCCAGGATGCTGAGATCATGACCTGAGCCGAAGGCAGAGGCTTAACCGAGCCACCCAGGCACCCCTCTGTATAACACTTTTGTCAGGAGCTTTTACTCTATCCTTTATAGTAAACTTATACACAGCCTTCTTTTCCATGAAATTAGAGTTTCCTCAGACTTCTGAGGTAGGTGGGTAAATGTTGAGAGGAGAAAGGAGAAGCTTATGAAAATTTCCTAGTTTAAAAGAAAAAAAGGAGGGGCACCTGGGTGGCTCAGTGGGTTAAGCCTCTGCTTTCAGATCAGGTCATGATCTCAGGGTCGTGGGATCAAGCCCTGCATCAGGCTCTCTGCTCAGCGGGGAGCCTGCTCCCCCCGCCAACCCGCCTGCCTCTCTGCCTACCTCTGATCTCTGTCTGTCAAATAAATAAATAAAATCTTTAGAAAAATAAATAAATAAAATTTTAAAAGAGAAGAAAAAGAAAAAAGTCCTTTCTCCCAACTCCACAGAGAATGTCCTTCATGACCTTGTATGTTGGCATAACTGAAATATGTTGTGCAAATTGCTCAAAGCCTGCTTCTCAATAAGATCTACCATGAACCACCATATTTTCTATTGCAACTTTGACCTGTCTGACTTCTCCAGCTCTACTCCCCACTGTTGTTCTTTTCATAAGCCTTGCAAACTTTTAATAATACACAACTTGTTTTGCTCACTGTTTGGAGTTCTTCCTCACATTCCACTAGAATGTAGATTCCATGAGGGCAGAGAACTCTGAGAACACAGTAGCTACTCAGTAAATACTTTAATTCACATTATTCAAAAACCTACCCCACGCTTACCGAAAGGAAATTTTGGGGTATGGATTCTGAAATTTGGGGGCTTTATTTCTGAAACAGTGTGTCAACCTAATATCAACTCAAGTTTTGCAACTTTTCCTTTCTTAAGTTGGTTTGAATTGAGCTAAAATTCAAGCAAACTTGTTACTTCTTTTTTTAAAGATATTATTTATTTGTCAAAGAGAGAGAGCGCACAAGCAGGGGGAGCAGCAGGCAGAGGGAGAAGCAGACTCTCCACTGAGCAGGAAGCCTGATGTGGGACTCGATCCCACAACCCCCAGATCATGACCTGAACTGAAGGCAGATGCTTAACCATCGGTGCCACGCAGGCGTCCCTCAGGCAAATTTCTTGATCTAGAAAGGGTAGTTTTGTTTACCTTCAGCTATAAGGACATTTTTTTTTAATGCACTTTTTATTTTTGGATTATTTTAGATTTATAGAAAAGCAGCAATGATAGTACAGAGAGTTCCTGCAGGAATTCTACCACTTACCTAGTTTTGGTTTCCAAATATCACCCTACATCACCATGGTGCTTTTGTCACACCCAAGAAACCAACACTGGTACATTACTAGTAACAAATGAAACTCTAGACTTATTTGGATTTCACTGGTTTTTATTTTTAAAATCCTATCTATTTGTCTCTACATACGTGGCTTAAGATCCTGTAGACATATTTTATTTATATATACATGCATATATATATATTTTTTTAATCTTGATGGCAGGATTATGGATGTTTAAGATCCATTTTTTTTTAAAGATTTTATTTTTTGAAGGATGTAGGTCCTATACTTTGTAGTTTATCATTTCTTAAACCTGAATTTCATTGTAGGTTCTATATTTTGTAGTTTATCCTTTCTTAATAACGTTCCTTCTTCTGTGATTTTTTTCCTTTAATCCCCCCATACTTTTCATAATTCTTAGTGCATAATAGGCAGTAAGTTTATTAAATGTTTGGTCTAGGCCATATTCACTACCCATGAAGAATATAACAGGTTAAGACCCCCAGAAGAGGGGTACCTGGGTGGCTCAGTCGGTTAAGTGTCTGCCTTTGACTCGGGTCATGATCAAGTCCTGGGTCATGGGATCAAGTCCCACGTCGGGCTCCCTGCTCAACGGGAAGTCTGCCTCTCCCCTTGCTTGTGATTTCTCTCTCAAATAAATAAAATCTTTTAAAGGTGGTGGGTGATTTAAGAGGGATCATTCCAGGACTTGGGCTCTGGGTCCTGCTTTATGAAATAAGGATTAAGGAAGAAGAAAAGCAGAAAACTTTTTTTTTTTTTTTTTTTTTTTTGACAGAGAGAGATCAGTAGACAGGCAGGCAGAGAGAGAGAGGGAGAAGCAGGCTCCCCGCTGAGCAGAGAGCCTGATGCGGGTCTTGATCCCAGGACCCTGAGATCATGACCTGAGCCTAAGGCAGAGGCTTAATACACTGAGCCACCCAGGTACCCAAAAAGCAGAAAACTTTTGCCCAGTATTTCTTGTATACTCTTCAGGTATGGAATGCAACTCAGGTGAGTTTAATTTCTTTGTCGTTTGAGCCTTATTATTTTGAAAAGAGCAGGGCACCTGAGTGGTTGAGTCAGTTAAGTGTCTGATGCTTGGTTTCAGTTCAGGTCATGGTCTTGGGATTGAGCCCCATGGGGTTTTGGGCTCAGCTCAGAGTCTGCTTAGGATGTTCTCCCTCCCTCTCCCCTGCCTCCCCCCACCCCCGTTCTCGAGCACTATCTGTCTCTCTCTCTCAAATAATAAATAAAATCTTTAAAAAGAGAAGAAAAGAGCAACTCGTATGTCAAATATTTAGACAATGGAATGACTTTAATATCTGTGTTTGTATCTAAGGCTCCTCCCTGCCCCACACCTTTTCACTCTTTTTTCCTTTGATTTTTTTAAAGATTTGATTTATTTATTAGAGAGAGAGTGAAACCATGAGCAGGAGGAGAGGGAGAGGGAGAAGCAGACTCCCCACTGAGCAGGGAGCCCTGCATAGGGCTTGATCCCAGGACTCCGGGATCATGACCTGAGCTGAAGGCAGACACTGAGCCACCCAGGTGCCCCTCACTTTTTTTTTTAAACCCTTTCCAGTGGTTGCTTCTGTTTGGTGTGATTCCTTAGAAACTATGCATTATCTTTTATCAGTTATTACCCTGTTTGGGGGGGTAAATGATACTCAGTTGAAAGAACATCCTGCTGGTTCACTGTAAGACTGCTTGCTTTCAGCAGTTGGGAGTTCCTGTGTTTCTAACGCACAGATCTCGAAAAGAGACCTAAAGGAAACTAGAAATAATACATTGGAGGAGTAACTCAGGAGATCAGTGATTATTGCCCCCCCCCACCAGGCTACCTAGTGACTTAAAAAACAGTTTAATTAATATAGCCTTTTGCTTAAATTTTTCTGCCTTTGTTTTATGCCTTTGAACTTCTCTAATAA
The DNA here is from genome assembly GCF_011764305.1 of Mustela putorius furo. Lineage (NCBI taxonomy): Eukaryota > Metazoa > Chordata > Mammalia > Carnivora > Mustelidae > Mustela > Mustela putorius. The sequence goes on along the minus strand of NW_025421399.1, from coordinate 1,776,693 downwards.
AAGCTCAAAATAAATTACAGTCATCAGTGACTTTTTAATGGGTAGAAGACATTTGTAATTTTAAGTGTTTGTTTTTGCTTTTTAAAAGATTTCTGCCTCAAAGGCATTTCCTAGAAAACAGTGGTACAATAATACATTTGGAGGAATTAATAAATAAAAAGGACGCACTACCATGCCAGAACTTTGCCTTGGGTCTGTTGTCTGTGTTTTCCCTTTCCTGTGCCATTTCCTTAGCAGTTCCATAGATTACTTCAAGGTTCCTTATCGGTCAGCTCCTTGGTTTATGTGTGTGTGGGTTTTTTGGTTTGTTTTTTTCTTCGTCATTGAAAATGGGAAACAAAATGTCACCTGTTTTGTCTTTCTCCTCCAACTGCTCCCCTCTTATTTGCCCACACCTGCAAACAGCCCACGCCCCCATCCTCTCCAGTCTTTGATGTGGAGGCAGTAGGGAATGTGCTTGGTGCTTTCCGGTACTTCTCTTCCCTGTTATCTAAGGGGAGGGATTTCAGAATAATTTATTTTGCTGCAGAGATAAAAATTCATTTCCTATTCTTGTTTCCTTATCATTCTGGGCCAAAAAAAATGTATGTTTTTCCCAGCCTCGTCTCAGCCAGGTATCTCCATTTACTCCGTCCTCAAGTGTTCCCTTTCACTGTCCCTACAATTTTTGAGTCATTTATTTTCATCGGGTGCTGCATCACTTCTGTTTACAAAATTCTGCCTGATATACTTGTTTAAAAACCAATTTGATTGTCACAGGTTGCTGCTTTTGAAAAAATCAATATCCTCACCTGAATTACCACCATCAGGACAAAGCAGTAAAGTAGATTTCTTTGTTTTCTCATTCCATTTAAAGCAGTATTAACTTCAGAGAAAAGTAGCGACTATCCTAAAAGCCAGAATCCCGAAAGCCTTTCTGCGGACAAATATCAGGTATCTCTGGATAGTTCCACCGGTAAAAATAAAGAACCAGGAACAAGAAGGTAAGAAGAAATAAATGTCTTGTTGTAGAATCTAAGTAATATCTTTACTTATATCGAACTCTTATTATTAAATTTTTTTCACTGTCCTTTTTTTGGTTTTTTGTAAAGAGCTGTTTCTAACCTCTCATTGCTCTAGGACACTTCTTTTGTTTAATTCCGTGGGTTTTCTGAAACTATGCAAGGCCTGAGGTACGAGGTGAGAAATGCACAGTAGATCTGTCCCTTTCGAAGGGCAGAATAAAATATAGAACTGAAACCTAAAGCCTGGCAGCTGAGGCAGACAGGCAGCCCTGGCCCTGATTGAAATTTTGGCCTCTCTAGAAAAAGTTTAGCTATTGATTTACCCCGGGAAAATTCAGAATATCTCTCAGGGATGTCTATGCAATTCATTATTGTAAGACTGTGCAGCACTTCATGTTTTCAAAAGTACTTTATCCGCTTCCTCGTTGGATCTTTACAATACTATGAGGGTAAAAGGATAAGTTGGGACTGTTCTTTCTATTTGATAGTTCAGGACAGAACCTCAGAGCCATTAGAGTCCAGCGTCTCACCACTCTAGGAAGGAAAAGGAATTTGTATGTATTGAGTTCCTACTGCGTATACATATACTTTTATTTTTTTATTTATCTTCCCGAAAATACTTGACAAGTTGTTGATAATCTAATCACACTGTCTTTTAAGCCTCGTGAACTGAGGGTATATTTTTGAGCCTGGAGACTGACATTGTGGCTGTGACAGAGTACAGAGATCTGGCCTCCATAAACCCATGTTTAGAGGGAATGACCTCATTGCCATGTTTTAATCTGTTGTGCTAACCATCCATTTAATATTTACGCTAAATATTCCTATACCTCCTCCTCCTCCCCAGTGTACCCTACAGAGACTTCTATTAAAGAACCTACACATTAGAGCACCTGGGAGGCTTAGACAGTGAAGGGTCCAATTTCTGATCTCAGCCCAGATCTTGATCTCAGGGTTGTGAGTTCAAGCTCCACAATGGCTCCATGCTGGGTGTAGAGCCTACATAAAATATATATTTCAGATATATATATAAACACATATATGTATATATGTAAAGGAAAAAAACCTACACTTTGATTGAACGTCCTCTCTCTAGTAGACTACCTGAGAGCTGTGGTTCGGGTTTTGCTCATCTTTAATGCACAGAGCCTACTTTTATTGCCTGACTTGTAGTAAACACCCAATAATTGTTTAATAGACAATTATTTAATGTATTTCAATTATTAAATTATGTTGTAATATCTTATAATCCATTATGGTAGATTACATATTATAATAATTTTATTATTTATTAAAGTCCATTGTTTACTATTTAAAGGAAACTATAAATAATGCATTTGAGGATGAATTCCTCAAATCTGTTAAGTATCCTTTAAATCTGTTGCTAAGTATCTTATTCTGCAAAGCCCTAAACACCTGAAAGAGTGGAGGATGGAATCACTCGGCACATGTGCTCTTCCGACAGTATTTTATAGCTGGCTTTTGTTTTGAGAATGGCTTTGGACGTCAAAAAGATAGGAGGTAGGCATGATTCTATGAATTCTGCTAAAATTGGGTAAAAAGAATGAGTGTATAAATGTCAAAATTAATCAGCTTTCTATTTTCATGAGAGATCTGATTCTATTACATCCATTTGGACTCAAGTGGAGTAGCACATAGAATTTGATTGAGTGAGCGGCAGTGGAGAATTTGGTGAAATTTGCTGACACGCTTTTAAACAGCTGAGAGATGGCCTGCGTCAGCCCAGACCCTAAGCAGAGCTGTTATATGTCAGCCCTGACGTACTGGCAGGCTTCATGAATCCAGGATTCTGGGCAGTCACTCGGGTTCTTTTTCGCTAGTCATTCCCCATGTCCCTGACAGTGAGATGTTCCACTTGTGCGTCCACTGCCCAGGATGGGTGATGAGTCCTTTCACAAACTGTCGTGGTGTGTTTCTCCCTTCATCCTTCTTCTAGGTCTTCCCCCTCTCAGTCCCGGTTGTTAGATACGAGGTGGTATGTGCACAGCTGCCCAAGGAGTCTTCAGGACACGGACTGCCCTTCACAAAAGGAGCTCATTAAGGTTGTCAGTGTAGAGGAGCAACAAGCGAGTAGGTCAGAGGCGCGAGATTTCATGGAGCAGCCTTATTTGCCAAGACCAGATCTGGGTAATACTTCATCTGTTGTAATGGAGAAAACACATCTGTTTTACTTTGAATCTGACCTAAAGATATTTTGGTTAATCAGCTTTTAAGATGTCTAGCATGTCTAGTCTATAGTGAATGCTTCTCTTATACTTAAACCCATTTTAGAAAAATAACTTGAATATTAATCCAAATTTACATGAAAATTATTGCAGTTCTTAGTCTTTATTTATTGGTTTAACTCCAACAGTTTTGAGGATGGGAGAGTCATGTGCTCTGAATATTTTATTTCAACTGTTAAGTAAGAATTCTAGGGCCCTAGGGCCGCCTGCCTGGCTTAGTCAGTAAAAGAAGCAACTCTTGATCTTGGGGTCAGCGACTCTTGATCTTGGGATCGTGAGTTTGAGCCCCACAATAGACATAGAGATTACTTAAAAATAATAATAATAAAGTAAAAAAATAAAGAATTCTAGGGCCCTAGAAGTTTTCAGCCTGTCCTTTATTGAAAAATGAGTCCGATCTCCAAAGTAAGCTCTTATTATATGAATTAATGAATATAAATGACTACGTATTTTATGCCTTATAAATCACTTTAAATGAGTGGTGTGTTTTATGGCTTATAAATCAAAGTTTTAATCAGTAAAGAAAGTTTTAAATTAGTCCTCAAAAACACATTATCATAAAAGGTGCTCTTTGGCACCTAAATGTTGTATTTGGCTGTGTTCATTAAGGTCATTTTAGGAATCTCACGTTTTCTTTAGCTATGCTTACTTCCTGGTGGAGTGACGTTTTTTGAAGCATTTCAGAAATGTTCTTCTAGGGGCACTTGGGTGGCTCAGTGGGTTAATCCTCTGCCTTCGGCTCAGGTCATGATCTCAGGGTCCTGGGATCGAGCCTCACGTCAGGCTCTCTCCTTGGCAGGGAGCCCACTTCCTCCTCTCTCTCTGTCTGCCTCTCTGCCTACTTGTGATCTGTGTCTGTGAAATGAATAAATAAAATCTTTTAAAAAAAAAGTTTAAAATATAGAATCATGATGAATACTACGAATACTACTTGTAATTGAAGATTCATCATCATGTGGATTTAACTTCTTCCCCATGCTTTTCAGAGGGAACCCCTTACCTCGAGTCTGGAATCAGCCTCTTCTCTGATGACCCTGAGTCTGACGCCTCTACAGACAGAGCCCCAGAGCCAGCTCATGTTAGCCGCATGCCAGCTGCAACCTCTGCATTGAAATTACCCCAATTTCAAGTTGAAGAATCAGCCAAGAGTACAGCTGCTGTCCATATTGCTAATACTGCTGGGTACAATAAGAGGGAAGACAGTGTGGGCAGGGAGAAGCCAGAAGTTATATCTTCAATAAAAAGAGTCAACAGAAGAATATCTATGGTGGCATCAGGCTTAACCCCAAAAGAATGTGTGAGTGTATTTATGTATCTCCCTAACACCTGAGACGTCTTAACATATTGCAAATAGTTTTCAATACGTACTAGCAATGAATAACGTATAAGAAATCTAGGAACCAAGAACGATTCTATGTAATCTAATTTCCATTGCTAATTTCTGAAAATTGGGGCCTAGGTAAAGCTGTAGCATAGACTATTTTGTATATATTTACTTAAGAAAATAGTTATTAAATATTAGCAGAAAGGGTATAGTTTTGAGTATAACATAGAGCTTTTTAATTTATTTTTTTTAATCTAAAAAACCAAGTAAGTATAGTTTTAATCCCCAGAGGAAACACCTTGGTTTACATCTGAGTGAATTTACAACCATAATTAACTAAATCCAAAGTGCTTCCAAGCAAATGGCCAGATAGTGGCATTTCTCCAGTGTTTGTCTTTATCCGAGTTTGTAACACAGTTATTCCATAGCTCGCTCTATCATTTCTGCCCTACAGCACCCCTTCCCTATTAGGATTTGACATGTCCTTGGGCCCCTGGTACCAGAAATAGGAATTGTTTCACATTGTAGAAAAATATCCATTAAAATATTAAGACCACTGAAATTTTGTTTCTGCTTGGGCTGAGTGTAGATTTCAGACATCTTAGGAAATTAATCTCCCTGGTAATTAATCACCATTGGTATCCTTTCATAATAAAGTAGTTGAATGAATATTTCTTTAATATCATAGAATAGCACACCAGCGTATCAGATGGATGAAATAGTGGGTGCCATTTATTGCACACTGAGAGATGACCCAGTCATTCTTAAGTATTTTTCTTAATATATCCTTCCTAGGCTTCCTTTAACCCTTTCTTAATATAACCTTCCTAGAACCATTTCTCGCCTCTCTATAGGTAGCAGCTCAGGGGCCAAATGTATCCTACTACTAATCCCACTGTATCTACTATGTCTGCCGTAGTAGATACAGTGAATAAATTCTCATCAATAATGCTAAAATTCCCATCTCACAGCCATGTGGCCAGATCAGCTATTTGTTCTGAAAATTCATACCTTTGTCTGCTTATACTGCTCTTGATCATTTACCTATACCTCTAGAATTCCCATTTATTCATTGAAAATTAGCATTCCCCTTTGTTTTGTGAGTCCAGCTTTTCAAAGAGGCTAAAATGATCTGATCTTTCTTTGCCACGGAGGACTCCGCGGAGCTGCAGATTAGACTGTAAGCGACTTGGGTACGTGTTGTCTTTAGGCAAGCCAAGAAGAAAACTTTTCGGCTCCATTCAGGCTTGCTGAAGTGTGGTAAATTTATTATGAAAGCTGCTGACTGTAGTACACATGATTAATTCCGAAGCCCACATTAAGATGATCTTTTCAGCAATTGCTGTTCTAACTGAACACTGTTTCAAGGCTGGGATTTCAGCAATTAATCAGTTCAGAATTGCTAATGATCCTGGCAGAAGGGCAGCGGCAAAAGGGGGAGGATGTCATTAGCTTCTCTAGCCTCCCTTTTGCAGTGCCCTGTGGCAGTAGGGAGCAAGCAGCTTAAAAGAAAGATGACTGCTCTCCATTGCAGTTTTGCGCAGCCCAGAAATATTGGCAGGGGTGGCCGTGACTAGTACAAGATGGCCCTTAGGAAGAGAAGTTGTTTACCAAACAGTAGCTACTGATTATGTCAACTGTGTCCGTAATGGATCTGGTTAATCCCTTTTACTGCTTATTGATTTTTATTTGATTGATAGATAATAGCTAGAAGGCTGTAGCTTTCTTTTCCGATGCATCTGAGTCTCTTCCAAACCTTATTCTTAAGGGGAAATTGATAGCTTTTGCACTGACCTTTAGAAGCATCTTGAATGTTTTGTAACTCTTAGAGGGTTGAACCTTATTTTCAGCCACGTACCTGTGGCATAACTTTGAACAGGCTGGTCACCTCTTGGCTTATAAAGTGTAGGCAGATAAACCTAAATTATAGTAGAGTATTACTCTGCAAAGGAACTGGCTTAGGGAATCAGATGATATGGGCTATTAAAGGGAAAAATTATTATTTTTGAATCCTGGGTTGTAATTCTGTGTCTGTGAGTGCAAACTATTTTAGAATTTTTTCCAATGAATTCTACATAATTTTTTATTAAATTACTATTTATTTTAGGACTTCAGGCATGTTTGAATAAAAGGGATGTACGTTTTATGAGGGAAATGGAGAGTCAAAGCTAGGGTAACTAGCATTCTAAGCTATGTACTAGAGGTAATTGATTATAACATAATATTTGATTTGATTTTAGATGCTTGTGCACAAGTTTGCCAGAAAACACCACATCACTTTAACTAATCAAATTTCCGAAGAGACTACTCATGTCATCATGAAAACAGGTATACCACGAGCCTCACAGAGCATGTTATGTCTGTTGCGTAAAACTACATGAAGAAATGGGAGACTCTGTCAGGCAAAGGATGGTTGACAGTCTTCCAACAGTTGATCAGTTATTTATGAAAGAAAAATCAGGGGTACCTGGGTGGGTCAGTGGGTTAAGCCTCTGCCTTCAGCTCAGTCATGATCTCGGGGTCCTGGGATGGAGCCCTGCATCGGGCTCTCTGCTCAGCGGGGAATCTGCTTCCCCCTCCCTCTCTCTCTGCCTGCCTCTCTGCCTACTTGTGATCTGTCTGTCAAATAAATAAGTAAAATCCTTAAAAAAAAAAAAAAAGAAAGAAAGAAAGAAAAGAAAAATAATAGTTTTGCTATGTCCTGACCCCCTTTTGTTTGCGGTAAGATCTGGAGAGTAGTGAGTCAGGAATGGTGAACCACTTCTCATCCACCCTGCCTAGACGGCACTGTGTGAGGGGCTGTCTGATAAGGCAGATCCCAAGTCCTGGAGGAACGCATGGGGAAAAGAGGGGAATGAAGTGAGTTCCCACTCTTAATCTGGGCAGTTGTGGGTGGCTGCCTGGGTGGCTTAGTCGGTTAAGTGTCTGACTTTGGCTCAGGTCATGATCCCAGCGTCCTGGGATCAAGTACCACATCAGGCTCCTGAGCAGGGAGCCCGCTTCTCCCTCTTCCACTCTCTCTACTTGTGTTCCCTCTCTTGCTTTCTCTCTGTCGATAAATAAATAAAATCTTAAAAAATAAACAAAAACAGGCAGTTCCAAACACTAGCTCCATGTCCACTCTGTGTCCTAGCTCCATTCATGCACGTGGACTGAGCATGTTGACAGTTTTTCTGGGAAGCTAGTATCCTGTCAGCTCTGAGGTAGCCTAGCGTATGAACCAGGAAAAAGAGACGGGGAAAATTCATTTCTCCTGCACCTTCCTCTTTTTCAATCTTAATTATGGCTTGTGTGATAACGGAGACCTCAGAGGCTTTTAGCTAAATCTAAGTAAACATTTCAAGGCCGCTGAAAAAGCACATTTGGAATTGGGCCTTATGTACACAAGCCTAGCGTCCAGAGCAAGAGAAATGTAGATGCTGACCCTCCCCTCCCCCCACAGTGCATCCTCTGCAGGAGCAACTGCCTGGAAGGTAACGTGCTCTCCTTTGGCTTTCTTTTTAAGCTGGTCACTGACCAACTAGAGTGTTTCTGCAGAGGTAGAGGTAGAGAATGAGGCTGGGGGGAAAGGAATTCAAAGCAGTATCATTTGAAGAAGAGAGGAAAGAATGGAAAGACCAGGGGCGTCTGGGTGGCTCAGTGGGTTAAATCCTCTGCCTTTGGCTCGGGTCATGATCTTGGGGTCCTGGGATAGAGCTCCACATTGGGCTCTCTGCTTGACAGAGAGCCTGCTTCTCCCTCTCTCTCTGTCTGTCAAATAAATAAATAAAATCTTTAAAAAAAAAAAAAAAAAAAAAGAATGGAAAGACCAAAGGCAACAAGCTAGCTGTCTCACCACTATTCAGAGAGCTGCATTCTGGAAGAGGAGGTAGACTCACTTGTTGGGCCCCAGAAAGCAAAGAACAGTGCATGTAGCACACGGAAGTTGCAGATTATAGTGCATGTCTTAAACCCTTTTGAACAAAATGGACTCTCCAGAAATATGGTGGCCCTCTCCAGGATTTTTCTGTCTTATAGCTGATGGTGCTTGAGCATAGGGGTACAGACTCCTTGGCAGGGACACAGTGCTTTAGAACCTCTGAGATCTTGGGATTTCTAAGGTGCAAACACTGTCCCACTGGGTCAGAGGATAATGTTCCCAGGAGTCAGGTGCCAGGACAAGGTACTTTGAACTAATTACTATTTTATTTTATTTTATTTTATTTTTATTTTTTTTTTTTTTCCTTTCAAAGATTTTATTTATTTATTTGACAGAGAGAAATCACAAGTAGATGGAGAGGCAGGCAGAGAGAGAGAGAGGGAGGCAGGCTCCCTGCTGAGCAGAGAGCCCGATGCGGGACTCGATCCCAGGACCCTGAGATCATGACCTGAGCCGAAGGCAGCGGCTTAACCCACTGAGCCACCCAGGCGCCCCTAATTACTATTTTAGAGATGAATGTCATGTATGTTTAATATATCTTAAGCTATAGTTTTAGATCAAAGCTGCTAAAAGGTGAAAACTTTAAAAGGCAAATCAGGAATGCCTGGGTGGCTCAGTGGGTTAAGAAGCCTCTGCCTTCGGCTCAGGTCATAATCTCAGGGTCCTGAGATGGAGCCCTTCAGCAGGCTCTCTGCCTACTTGTGATCTCTATCAAATAAATAAATAAAATCTTTAAAAAAAAACAAACTTTAAAAGGCAAATTAAATCTAAAGTAGTTCGGTCTTTAAACAAAGGTGATACATTTGCTACTTTTAAACTAAAAATGAACTAAAACAGAATTCTGAGTTTAAAGCCTATTACTGGATCAACTTTTACAACATTTAAAAGCTTTAAAAATTGAAGAAAGAAAAATTTTTTTTTTATTTGTGAAGAATTCTGGGAGAGAAAATGGCTATTGCTTCCACTGGCAGATGGCCTACTGTGTTTAGGATTTAGTTAAATCCATTTCTCCTGTTTAAAACTAAATGTTCTGGGGCACCTGGGTGGCTCAGTGGGTTAAGCCTCTGCCTTCAGCTCAGGTCATGATCTCAGGATCCTGGGATCGAGTCCCGCATCGGGCTCCCAGGGAGCCTGCTTCCCCCTCTCCCTCTGCTGCTCCCCTGACTTGTGCTCTCTCTCCTCTCACTCTCTGTCAAATAAATAAATTCTAAAAAAAAAAAAAAAATTTAATAAAACTAAATATTTCTCCATTTTGTTTAGTTCTTCAGAGGGGGCCTTCGAAACACTACAGAACAAACAGAACTGATTCTTCAGCTACTGCTTTCTGAGATCTATAGAAAGGGGAAGAGCTGTGAAAATAAGTCTGTTTTCTTGGCCCTTTCAGGGGAATTGGGAACTAAGCAGTTAGGACTTCCCAGGTAGACTTTCCGGTGGGTGAAACTTTTTCACTTACATGGACATTTCAGATTCAGGATTTCACATATTCATATCCTCTCACATTTTGCCATCCATTGAAATAGACCTTCCCATCCACATGTATCAGTACTCCTGAAACGGGGAATTTCTTGAACACAGTGACCGACATCTTGAGCACCTAGAAGATAGAGCAGATATCTCCTGTGGTCTTAACCTCGTATCAGCCTCTTCTAGACTTCCAAAGATGCACACCTGCTGGTTATAATTAGGGATGCTTCCAGCCTCTGAGTCTATCACCAGGGCTTCTGGAATCATCAATCTGGATTGATCTTAAGTGGCATAGGACCTGGGGGCATTTTAGCTTCCTACAGCAGAACTTCCTGATTTTTGTTTTCAACTTCTAATCTTTTGGATGTTTTTCATCCTGCAGATGCTGAGTTTGTGTGCGAACGGACACTGAAATATTTTCTGGGTATTGCAGGAGGAAAATGGGTAGTTAGCTATTTCTGTAAGTACAATATAATGTCTCCCCTCTTCCCCTTAACACCTCAGAATTGCATTTTTACACCTAACATTTTTTTAACACCTAGGGTTTTTGCTGATGCTGAATCTGAATTACCAAAAGGTCTTTAATGGTAACACTTAAACTAGCTTTATCTTGAATGCATATCTCTTTGTTCCGATAAGCTGGTGATGTTGGGGGAAATGGATTTCTTTTCCTAACTAATAGGACCTAATCTACTCCTAGCAAAGTTTGCCTATAACTAAGGATTTATTTAATATGAGGCAGAAATCCATGTGCAGCAGGCACTTTTATAATGTTTAAATTAAGCCACCACAGTGTTTCCAGAATAAAATCTATTAGGGAGCCGTGGCTTTACAGAGAGAGGACCTCTACTCCTTGTTCTGCCCTCATGTGACCTGTCTTTTCTGTCATCTCTTTAGGGGTGACCCAGTCAATTAAAGAAAGGAAGATGCTAGATGAGGTAGGTACTTGATGTTACAAGTGAATCAGAAAGACTTGGTGCCATCGAGTCACAAAATCACTGAATACTTCTCTGCTGCCTTGTTTGTACTACTTTCCAAAGACTTTGCCCAGTGATGTGGATCATCAGAATTGCATGGAGCAACCCAGGAAATTCTGTGCTTTTGCTCATCTGTTCAAGTTTCAGTAGAAACAGTCCTTTGCTCAGAGAAAGGAAAAGGAATTTATAAGGCAGAAAGAGAAGATTCATAAGCCTATGAAACAGGCCAACCCGATCGCACATGCATAGACCTTTGTAGAAAACTGGTTGTCCACTGTCTTTGAAGAAAAGCCCTTCGTATTAATATGCAAATGTATCTGCTTAAAACTCAGATGCCTACTTTTATGATTTTGAGAACAGTGAGGTAAATAAGACGGAGTGTAGGAGGAGGAATAATTTTAGAACAGAGCCATCTAAGAGCTGCCGGTGACAGATCAGGCAAAATAAAAGTAGCAAAAGCACTTTTAAACTACTATGCGCTATTTGGCATATTCATTATTAATCAAATGACGTTTTTGTTGGTTTTAACTTTGATTCTGTGACCTAATAGGATTGGGAGCCTACTGTGGCCTGGGCAGTGGGAATACAGCCACAAGACTGATGGGTCCCTGCTCTGCTGGGACTCATGTTCTATTGAGGCAAGATGTAGAATAAATAAAGATGCATTTAAAATACCAATAAATAGGAGCACCCAGGTGGCTTACTTAGTTAAGTGTCCTGACTCTCAGCTCAGGTCTTGATCTCAGGGTTGTGAGTTCAAGCCCTATGTTGAGCTCCACAATGGGCGTAGAGCCTACTTAGAAAAAGCCACCAAAACAAACTAACAAAACCAATAAATACTGTGAAATAAAAACTTTAAGATTTTTTATTTATTTATTTGACAGAGAGAGATCACAAGTAGGCAGAGAGGCAGACAAAGAGAGAGGAGGAAGCAGGCTCCCGGCTGAGCAGAGAGCCCAATGCGGGGCTCGATCCCAGGACTCTTGGATCATGACCTGAGCCGAAGGCAGAGGCTTTAACCGACTGAGCCACCGAGGCGCCCCGAAATAAAAGCTTTAAAAAAAAGTGATAGTAGTGAGATAATTAAAAATAAATAAATAAATACATACATACATACTTAACTTGGAGAAATATATATAACAGACTAGCACCTGACTGGGGACAGAGGTTGACTAACTAGGGACACCAGGGAAGCCTTTCTGAAAAGCTTGAGCTGAGACCTTAAAGACCGAGATTTGGCCTGGAAAAATGTAGGGAACAAATGTTAACAGGCAGAAGAACAGCGAGCATAAATGTCTTGAGCTAGGAATGAGTTAAAGAAAAATAGTGTAGCTGGAAAGTAGTAATTGGTGAATCATATGTAGGGAGCAGAGGTTGGACCAAGGGTTGGAGAAGGTCACGGACAAGGGTTAGATGAGGCAGGATTTGGTGGAAGTCATGGTAAGGAATTTGAATTTTATTTGTAGGGTAATGGTGGCATAGAGTTGGTAAGAAGAGATTGAGTTATGTTTGGAGAGAGAACCTGCTAAAGGGTTAGGTTTGGAAGATGAGGTAAAGGGAGGCATTGAGGGGCTGAGGCTTGGGTTTAAAAATATATTTTTTTAAAGATTTTATTTATTTATTTGACGGACAGAGATCACAAGTAGGCAGAGAGGCAGGCAGAGAGAGAGGAAGGGAAGCAGGCTCCCCGCTGAGCAGAGAGCCTGATGCGGGGCTTGATCCCAGGACCCTGGGATCTTGACTTGAGCTGAAGGCAGAGGCTTTAACCCACTGAGCCACCCAGGTGCCCCAAGGCTTGGGTTTTTGACCTGAACAATAGAGTGGATGTTAGTAATAGTAAATCAGATAAGGAAGACACAGAGCAGGAAGAGCATCCTGAGAGAGGGCAGAACAGGAGGCAAGAGCTCTGTTTCAGATGTGTGAATTTGGGGATTTATTTATTTTAAGATTTTATTTATTGGGGCGCCTGGGTGGCTCAGTGGGTTAAAGCCTCTGCCTTTAGCTCAGGTCATGATCCCAGGGTCCTAGGATTGAGCCCCGCATTGGACTCTCTGCTCAGCAGGGAGCCTGCTTCCTCCTCTCTCTTTCTGCCTGCCTCTCTGCCTACTTGTGATCTCTGCCTGCCAAAAAAATAAATAAAGTCTTTAAAAAAAAAAAGGTTTTATTTATTTATTTGACAGAGAGAGAGATCACAAGCAAGCAGAGAAGAAGGCAGAGAGAGAAAGCAGGCTCCCCATTGAGCAGAGAGCCCGATGCGGGAGTCAATCCCAGGACCCTGAGATCATGACCTGAGCCGAAGGCAGAGGCTTAACCCACTGAGCCAGCCAGGTGCCCCAGAATTTGGGGATTTATATTAGACTTCCAGGCAGAGAGCTTAAGTAGGCACGGGGGTACAATCAAGATAAGAAATTTGAGGGTCAGCTTCCAACATGACATTTTTAGCACTAGACTTTTGCCACTCAAGTGAAATGTTAAGTGTTTTTTCCTCTAATAACAGCCTGTGGTGACATTCATGACTCTGTCCCCCCTACAATCTAGTTCCCATCAGAATTGTTCCTAAGCATTCTTCCCCTAAATTCTCCTGAAAACTCTAACCTCCATAATCCTATTATTCTTTATTTCCTCATCCTTGAACCAGTGAGTTTGAAAAAGTGCTAACTTTAGTGTGTTCAATGTATATTTTATCATTTTGGTCTCATTAACTGTAAATCTCTCAATGGACATCTGTGAGCCCTTATTTCTTTAGATGGCAATACACAATTGATTTAAGAGATCGGGAATTCTCCAGTTTCCTTTATACCAGCACAGTATTAGCAGTTTAATCTCAATGCGCAGTGACTGTTTTGAGAAGAGACAGATGTTGAAAATTAAAATACATTAAGTCCCAATGAGGTGAAAAGCCAATTGTTCATTTCTGCCCACAAAGATTTGCTTCAGTGACTTGATTTCAGCAGCTGAGATGCTGGTCATCTCATTCAGTCTACCAAAAATGATTTTTTTTTTTTTTTTGGGTGGTACGGGGTTATCAAAATTCTACCCAGCAATACTAGATTCCTTAATAGGATGTATCTACTCTACTCCCATCGAAGGACACTTCTCTTTTCTCTGATCTCTGTGGTTTGCTTTGGGTTTCTTCCAGCATGATTTTGAAGTTAGAGGAGACGTTGTGAATGGAAGAAACCACCAGGGTCCAAAGAGAGCAAGAGAATCCCGGGACAGGAAGGTAAAGCCCCAATCTGCCCTGTTGGCAAATACCCCACCCACCTTGGTGCATTCCAGTCCCCTTGGTGGAGCTTGTCTCAGGCACCTGCAAGGGGCATAGCATCCTTGCTCATAGAGCACCAGCTGGGTGCTTCCTTGAGGTTCTTGTTTGCTTATTTTAAGGTTTTATGTATTTGAGAGAGCACAAGGAGTGGGAGGGACAGGCAGACTCCCCTCCAAGCAGGGAGCCAAACTTGGGCTCAATCCCAGGACTCTGAGATCATGACTGGAGCCAAAGACAGACACTTAACTGATTGAGCCACACAGGCACTCCTTTTTAAAAAGATCGATTTGTTTATTTATTTATTTATTTATTTACTTACTTACTTACTTACTTACTTACTTACTTTAGAAAGAGAGTGTACATGAGCAGGAGGGGCAGAGGGAGAGGGAGAGAAAATCTTGAGCAGACTCTCCACTGAGCCTGGAGCCCAATGTGGGGCTCAGTCCCACAACCCTGAGATTACAGCCCCAGCCGAAACCAAGTGTCAGGCACTTAACTCACTGCACCAGCCAGCCTCCCCCAGGTTCTTTCTCAGTTCTCCTAGCCCGACAGGGTAAGTAAATATTCTCTCCGTTCTATGGATGAGGGAACTTAGAGGTGTGAGAAGCTGTGTACTTTGGACTGTAGTCTGGGGTTCAAATCTCAGCTGATAAGTGGCAGGGCTGGGATTTGAAACAGATGGGAATCTAAGGCCTTTGCTGTTTCCACGTCCCCGTGGCGTCTTTCTGTAACCTAGAAAAAAAAATTGTAACAAACAAAACAATAAGAGGGCTGTCTGGCTGGCTCAGTCAGTGACTCGAGCCCCATGTTGGGTTACAGATTACTTAAATAAAACCTTTAAAAAATAATAATACCAGAGTTTCTTGGAAAGGTACGGAAGATTTCACAGAGTAATAGATTATTCCGGCAACTTTACAAATGAAGGACTAGAGGCCCAGGAAGACTCCATGATTTTCCCCAGGTCATACTGTAGCAGATGATAGAGCTGAAGCGATTTCGCCCTCTCAGGGAGAAGGCCCGGCAAGACTTCACCCCTGCATGTCAGGCCTGCACCGGCTGCTTTCTCAGGTCACTAACTGAGCACTTGCGTGCGGAGTCTGCATTTCTTCCTTTTTTAAATGTGCACCACTGAGCATTTCAGAACAGTCCCATACAGAGCACCGTCTGTCCCTTTATAGAACTTGAGCAAGAACCAGTAGGGGTGATTTTCTAGAGAAAACTTTTTTGGGAGAGCTCTGAACCCTTGGGGTCAGCCCACCCCCCACCCTCTGAGCCTATCAAGTAACTTCCAGATGCCAAGAAGAGCTGCTGGCCCTGTTTCTGTTTTTGCCTCCACCCCAGGGGAGTTCTGTGTGAGCCAGCCATTTGTTTTTATTCCACTGCATGCCAGGCAGTGTTAGTGCCAGATTCTTCCTCCTTCAAAGGAAATTCCAGTGTTTGGGGATTTTTCCTGATTTGGGGATGGCAGTGATGGAAAGTGCTTCGTCAAAGTAATGACATTCTGAAGATACTAAATGTCACTATAGTATTTTCCTGGGCAAGAGAAATGTATTTGTAGAGATGAAACTTCAAATTTCTTATCTTATAACTAGACATCCTCATCAATGAGTGTCAGCTTGGATATAACAATTCCTGATCTTTCGTACATTTCATAGCAACACTTGGCTGCGGCCAGCAGCCTGGGGAGAGCTTTTAGTATTATGAGCATCTAGAGCCTGTCAACAGGTTGGGTTGCAGTTTATTCGTACAGATCCTAAGAATGGCATGTGTGGGTGCTGTCACACCAGAGACAGACTTGGCCTGCTGCTCTTTTTTCTTTTTTTTAATTTAATTTAATTTTTTTCAGTGTTCCAAAATTCATTGTTTATGCACCATACCCAGTGCTCCATGCAATACATTTTGGGTTTTTTTGCTTTGTTTAAAGATTTTATTTATTTGAGAGCAAGAGAGAGAGACAGTGAGAGAGAACACGAAAGGGGAAGAGAGGGAGAAGCAGTCTCCTGCCAAGCAGGGAGCCCAAGGTGGGGCTCGATCCCAGGACCCCGAGACCACTACCTAAGCCAAAGGCAGATGTTTAACCAGCTGAGCCACCCAGGCTCCCCGAACTGGTGCTCTTTCTTATTCTTGCGGCTGTAGTTGAGAGGAGAGTGGAAGGCTCATTTCCTGAAGCCATCATGAGTTTTTAGCTCCTGATTTTTCTGTACCCTGGTCTCTCTTATTTGAAAGGAGGTGAGTTCCAGGCCCAAGCAATTCTCTTTTTTGTGGAGCGGGGAGAAAGAGGGTCAAGAGATAATGATGGTGGGACGCCTGGGTGGCTCAGTTGGTTAGACGACTGCCTTCGGCTCAGGTCATGATCCCGGAGTCCCGGGATCGAGTCCCGCATCAGGCTCCCAGCTCCATGGGAAGTCTGCTTCGCTCTCTGACCTTCTCCTAGCTCATACTCTCTCTCACTGTTTCTCTCTCAAATAAATAAATAAAATCTTTAAAAAAAAAAAGAAAAAAAAAAAAGAGATAATGATGGTTACCCAAATGATATACACGCAGCCAACTGACACAACTTTACATTTCTTTTAAATGATACCCTTGTGGGGCACCTGGCTGGTGCAGTCGTGTAAACATCCAACTCTTAGTTTTAGCTCCGTCATGATTTCATGGGTTGTGGGATCAAGTCCCATGTTGGGCTCTGCATTCAGCGGGGAGTCTCCTTGAAAGGCTCTCTCTCCCTCTCCCTCTGCCCCTCCTCCCATAGGTGCTTGTGCATGCATACGTGCTCTCGCTCTCTCAAATAAGTAAATAAATCTTCAAAAACATAAATAAGTGGGGCACCTGGGTGGCTCAGTGGGTTAAAGCCTCTGCCTTCGGCTCAGGTCATGATCCCAGGGTCCTGGGATCGAGCCCCACATCGGGCTCTCTGCTCAGCAGAGAGCCTGCTTCCTCCTCTCTCTCTCTCTCTGCCTGCCTCTCTGCCTACTTGTGATCTGTCTGTCAAATAAATAAATAAAATCTTTAAATAAAAATAAAAAAAATAATAAAAAATAATAATAATAAATAAATAAGAACCTAGTGCTTGGGGTGCCTAAGTGGTTTAGTTTTAAGTATCTCTGACTTCTGCTCAGGTCATGATCCCAGGGCACTAGGATCAAACCCCATATCGGGCTCCCTGCTCAGTGGGGAGTCTGCCTCTCCCTCACGCTCTGCCTGCTGCTCCCCCTGTTTGTCCTCTCTCTGTGTCAAATAAATAAAGTCTTTTTTTAAAAGAAAGAAGAAGAAGAAGAACCTAGTGCTTGCCTAAGAACCTGACCTAATGTACGTATAAGAATCTCTGTCTCATGAGCCGTACAAGGCTGTTTAAATTCTATATAACTAGATGAAATAAAATAGGAAGTTTAGTTCCTCACTCACCGTAACCACATATCAAGAGCTTGGTAGCTACGTGTGACTTGTGGCCACCTTACTAACACCTTATTTCCATCATCACAGAAAGTCCTTGTGTTTTGTCTTTTAAAGTTTATTTGCTTATTTAAATAATTTCTACACACAGCATGGGGCTCAAACCCCATGACCCCAAGATAAAGAGTCACACGCTTCACCGACTGAGCCAGCAGGTGCCCCCCAGAAAGTTCTTGTGGGTGGTGCCAGCGCTCACTAAACAAAAGTGGGGGAGGCACCTTGGAGGTTCCAGATATTCTGTGTCTCCCGGAAACCAGGCAGTCAGGTCATCTCAGTGAGGAGAGGCAGAACCAGACTTCACTTCTAGATTAGATTAACTTCCGGATGAAACAGTTAGGTTGCCTGAAGGAACAATGGCTGTTCTTAGAGCAGCATGAAGGTAGGAAGAGATGTCAGATTCCAGAAGACAGAGGAGAAAAGGAGCATGTAAAATCAACATAAACTTCCCCGCCAGTTAGGGTGATGGTCAGCCTTGATGTACCAAATTCTGATAAACAAACTGCAACTTAGAGCTTGAATTTCTTGCCATCCAAACCTCTTATTAAATATAAAGAAGACCTGGGGTTTTTTTTATTTCAATAAGAAGTGAAGGAGCCTGGGCCTTGACTGGTGGCAGGTGGGGGTTGCTCAGCCTCTGAGTAACAGGGAATGACTGTCGAGCAGACACACCTTTCTTAGAAGTCTTTTTTTTTTTTTTTTTTTTTAAGATTTTTTATTTATTCATTTGACAGAGAGAGAGATCACAAGTAAGCAGAGAGGCAGGCAGAGAGAGAGGAAGGGAAGCAGGCTCCCCGCTGAGCAGAGAGCCCGATGCAGGACTCGATCCCAGGACCCTGAGATCATGACCTGAGCAGCGGCTTAACCCACTGAGCCACCCAGGCACTCCTCTTAGAAGTCTTCTAAAGTCCATCAGTAGCAGATGTCTCCAGGAGGTAGCAGAAATTAGGTGGTAAAGAAAAATGAAACTCCTTCATTTTGGAGACTCTTGTTTTTTTTTTTTTTTTTTAATGCATGCTCTTTTATAATTAGTATTTCTTTTCTCTCCAT
The DNA here is from genome assembly GCF_011764305.1 of Mustela putorius furo. Classification (NCBI taxonomy): domain Eukaryota; kingdom Metazoa; phylum Chordata; class Mammalia; order Carnivora; family Mustelidae; genus Mustela; species Mustela putorius. Next base: position 1,757,997 of record NW_025421399.1, on the reverse strand, counting down.
GCCTCTGTCCCCCTGTCTCACTCTTCTCCCAGATCTTCAGGGGCCTAGAAGTCTGTTGCTATGGGCCCTTTACCAACATGCCTACAGGTAAGAGACTGGGAGAAGTGCAGAGTCCAGCACCAGCCTTTCCGCTACGTGGTGGAGTGTTACAGGAGAGACTGTCTTAAGGGAGCTCCTTGGTGAGGTGCTCTAGAGCTGATTCTGTTTCTCTACCATCTGTCAGACAAAACTGCCCCTAAACGTTGCCCTATGTTTAAAAAAAAAAAAAAACAGTCCTGTGCCCCTTCTCAAGAGCTAGCAGGCCGTGAAAAGTTAGCTTCTAGGATGCAGTGTTCTGTGCTCAGAAGGGATAGAGCTGCCCTTTGGTTTAAAAAAGGAGGGAAAGAATAAGGTGGGGAGAAGATACCTTTCAGGTTTGTGAATGTTAAGAAAGAATTCTGCTCTTCCTAAATCATTTTCATTTGATACTGAGAAACAAGCACAGCGGCTACTTAAACCCTGTGGGCCTGGGCCCCACACAGGCCCAGAGCAGGCAGGGAAGGACTCTAGATGAACATTTTCTAATTAACTTTGACATTGAATGTGATGTTATGTGTAGGAGTGCTGTGGAGCTCAACCTTGGAGTTGTGTGGCCCTAAGGCCCTGGCGTGTGTATAGATCTGGTTTGTTCTTCTCAAAACAAAGTCCACCCACCTTTGCTTCTGTGCCCACTTCCGCCCCAGGGATCAGGTTCTCTGGCTCCTCAGAAGATGGCCTTGGCCTCTGGTCAGGGACAGATGAGTGGCAGCAAGAGAGCCCAGCAAATTTTCCTCCTGTCTTCTTTATTGGTTATTGATTGGATTTTTATGAAACTTCCAGGTGCCACTTGGGGATTTCTCGGTGTTTTTGTTCTTTGGTGTAATGAAAACCAGGTCTCTAGCAGGTATCATTTTGGAGATGAGTCATTTGACCTCCGTTCTTTAAGACAAACAGGAGCCACCTCCGCAATCCCCAGAAATGGACTGATGGGAAAAGAGCACCCAGAGAGAGGCCCCGAAGCCATTCATCGGTCATTTCTGCTGATTTTCCAGGAGCGGGTGGAACATCCCTGCAGTCCGTTTTGATTTCTGTTTCCCTGAGTGTGTCGATTTCAGCTCAGCATGGAGCCCTTCCCCACTGACGGGCTGAGTCTCCATTCAGGATGATGTGTATTTTTTTGACTGAATGAATTATCTTCCTGTCTCCTGACATTTACAGTAATTACTGCCAAGTATGGTGTCCTCGGTGGCCGTGATTATTGATTGCCCAACACAGAATTAGGCAAGGAGGGAGGAAAGGCGAGTGGGCATTTTTCACAGTTTCTTAGCCAGCAATTTAGCAAATTAAGGGAAACTGCCTCTTGGATTCTTTCTTCCGAAGTGTTTTGTTTGAGAGACTGTCAAACCTTATCTATCAAGGGCCCTTCTGGGGACTGATAACCAGGGTAGGTCGCATATCGGTGGCAAACTGACTTCGAATCCATACCATATAGATTCTAGTTCAAGGTCTCTCTGTCTTGAACTAGAGGAGTTCAAGGCCTCTCTGTCTTGAACTGCTCTCTTTTGGAGCAGAGCTGGAGACTCTTGCCCTTGGAAGTGTTGCTGTAAGCCCTCTCCCAGAGGAGTACGGAGTAGAGGGCCCAGGTGAAGTGTGTAGAGTACTGTGGTGATTTTAGGTCTCCCTGTGCTATTTAGATCAACTCGAGTGGATGCTGCGCCTCTGTGGGGCTTCTGTGGTGAAGGAGCCCTCGTTATTCCCTCTCAGCAAGGTGAGTGTTTGATGCCCTCTCAGAGGGGACTGCACACTATCTGTCCTGTGACTGAGCAAGGCTGGCACCCGTCCCTCCCTGTGAGCCCTGCCAGTGGGCCTCAGAAGCCTGTCTTAGCCTGAGCCTTCCCCGATCATATGCCAGTGCCAGAAAACTCCCATGTGTGGAGGGTCAGTGAGGACTGGAGTTCTCAACGTATTTAATTAAAGGAAGGCTGTCCCTCCAATGCTCCCTTTCGGCCTCATGCCCTTCCCCGTCCTTTCTATGGCTGCACCTGAAGTAGTCTGCTTCAGCACACCATCAAGAAAGGGCGATGTGGGGCGCCTGGGTGGCTCAGTGGGTTGAGCCGCTGCCTTCGGCTCAGGTCATGATCTCAGGGTCCTGGGATCGAGTCCCACGTCGGGCTCCCTGCTCAGCAGGGAGCCTGCTTCCCTATCTCTCTCTCTCTCTGCCTGCCTCTCCATCTACTTGTAATTTCTCTCTGTCAAATTAATAAATAAAAATCTTTTAAAAAAAAAAAAAAAAGAAAGAAAGGGCGATGTGACTGTTGCACAAGTCCAGCTCTGATAACCTCCATCCTGTTTCCTTTCCGGGGACGCAGGGTGCACACCCTGTGGTAGTCGTGCAGCCAGACGCCTGGGCAGAGGACAGTGGCTTCCATGGTAAGTTTTGCTAAGCCTTTGTCTGCAAGAGTATGGGTGGCAGGGCCTACATGAAGTCTGCAGGTGACTGTGGTGATTTTAGGTCTAAATGTCCTGTTTCAGTCAGCTGGAGCAGATGGTGCACCTGTGTGGGGCTTCAGGAGACCATGGGCATGTGCCTGTGACGTGTGGAGTCCTGGGTGATGGGGTTGGTTCACCACAGATCACCCAGTGTTTGGTTAACACAATAATCAGGACCTTCTGGGTGCTCAGGGAATATTTGAATGAATGAATGACTAAAGTGTCCTTTTAAAACTTCTTGTGGTTTGCTCATTTTACATTATAAAAATAATACATGAGCTGTTTCCATTGGTGGGGGTTAAATATTAATTACTGCTCATCACATAAAATATAAATGAGCACAAAGAAATAATCCCAGTAATCCCACCACATAGAGATGCTGATGGGAAGATTCTTCCAGGCACATGTGTGTATATATGTACAAGCATGTGTATATGTACAAGCATCACACACATGTGATCGTGCTCATCATACTGTTTTGCTTTTCCACCTGAGATGTTGTAAAATCATTTAATTGCAATGCTGTTTCAGGCTGTCTGGTGACTTTTTTTTTCTTTTAAAGATTTTTTAAATTTTTATTTGGGAGAGTTTGAGCAGGGGAGGGACAGAAGGAGAGGGAGATAACCTCCAGCTGAGTGCAGAGCCTGATGCAGGGCTTAATCCCAGGACCCTGGGATCATGACCTGAGCCTAAACCAAGAGTTGGTTGCTCAACCGAGTCACCTAGGTGCCCTTGGTGACTTTTCCTTTAACAGATTGCAGTTCCTTTTAGTAAAGTTGCCAGAGGCTGTAGGTTTTCACCAGCAGTCACTCCTCAGGCTTCTAAATGAGGTCCTGTGTCCTGAAGCATTACTTAAGATGATCAGTTTTGCAACTACCGGAGTGACACTATGAACTCATACAACCGTGTCCCCGGAGTAGACTGACAAGAGTCTGGTCTAGGGAAACATGAAGTGACACTAATTTCTGCCTGTGTTCTCTGTCCCCAGCGATTGGGCAGATGTGTGAAGCACCTGTGGTGACTCGAGAGTGGGTTTTGGACAGTGTAGCCCTCTACCAGCGTCAGGAACTGGACACCTACCTGATCCCGCAGATCCCCAGAGCCGCCGCTCACTCCAGCCAGCCGTGCGTGTAGCTTCCGGGGCCTGTCTCCACGGGACCCTGAGAATGAGCCTAAGAAGCAGCCTTTTCCCAGGCCCTGGGAGCTCTTCCTCAGTCCTTCCATAGTCCCGGTTACTGAATATTTAATGTCTATCAGCCTGAGAAGAAATTCTGGCTATGTAAGGGTCCCTTAAAGATTTTCTGCTTCCAGTCGCCCTTGGAAATCTACCATGAGCAGAAAATTGTGGTAATTTTTCACCTGAAAAGAATTTAAAACCGTTTAAACCCCACCAGTCGAGCAAGATGCTGATTCATTATTTATCAGCCCTATTCCTCATACTGGGGATGCTGGCTTAGAGCTGCAGGCGCAGAATGGCTGGCCTCCGGAGAATAGTTGGTCTCCCTAAGTTTGCGTCTCTAAAACCCCGTGTTCATAAAGGCCAAGAGTCAGACCCTTCAGGGGGAAGCGAGTACTTGGGGAATCGGTGACATGACTTCAAATCAGAACAGTCCTCCGGGGCTCTCAGATGCTGGCGTGGAGCATGGGTGGGGCTGGAGGGATTCAGAGGCAGGGAGTAGATGGAAACACAAACCCTGGGGGTCAGAGGAGAGGGGAGTTATGCCGGCCCTGATCCCCAGAAGTCTGTGCTATAGTCACTGGATTTCTAAAGAATTGCTTAGCACTGATGTCCTCTGAAATAGAATCTTTTCAAGAACTGGTGTCCAAAGAGAGTTTTCTAATTCCCCATCAGAAATAAATACAGGGTTTATTGTTGCAGCTCTGATGTGTCACCCATTCCTCTTGAAACATAAGATCTCTGATACAGATATTTCATGTCTGTGAAATGACGGATCCCACCAGGAAAGGAGCTGTTGCTTTCCTTGAGGTAATTTTTTTTCTCTTTGCCTCCTATTGCTGAACGGTACAGCTTCATAAATAATTTTGTTTGCCGAAGGAAAAGAAAGTGTTTTTCATCAACTCATTATCCAGGACTGTTTATAGCTTTGGAAGGACTGGGTCTTCCTTAGCCCCCCACTGTGTGAGGGCAGTACAGATCAGATTGTACAAAATGTTGTGTAAATGTTGTGCTGTTTACCTGCAAATAAACTTGGTAGCAAAGACTTCTACTGAGCATGACTCCTTAAGGCTTACAGCTGCAGACCTGCTCAGACCTTTTCACTGTCCTTCAGTCTCCTCTTCTGTCAAATGGGGGTAACAATAGTACCAACTCCAAGCGTTCATCGAGGAGACTTCAGTACCTACTGTATTTGCTGTTGCTTCCATAGCAAATTGCCACAAATCTAATGGCTAAAAACAACATCCACTTATCATCTCACAGTTCTGTAGGTCAGAAGGCCAAGTTGGCTCAACTGGTTTCTTTGTTTCAGGTTTCACAAGGCCAAAATCAAGGCAGCAGGGCTGTGTTCCTTCCAGAGGCTCTGGGGATGAATCGCTTCCAAGCTTATTTCATGTTGGCCAGATCGTTCCTTGCAATTGTGGGACTGAGAATCCCCGTTTCCTTACTGGCTATTGGCTAGAGGTCATACTTAGCCCCTCCCACATTCCTAGACTCACGAACCCCTAGTTCCATCTTCCAAGCCAGCAACCAACACTGCTTAAGACTTTCATGTTTGGAGTCTCTCTGAGTTCTCCTTCCTCATCTCTCTGTCAGATCTAGCTCCTGCCAGAGAAATTTCTGTTTTTAAGGGCTCAGGGGATTAGATTGTGCCCACCAAGGTGCTCTCCCTATTTTAAGGTCCATAACCTGAATTACAGCTGCAGAGCCCCTTCCCAGCAGGACCTAGATTAGTGTTTGAATAACCAGGAGATGGGAATATGGGGAGGGTATCTTGAGATTTCTGACAACCACTCCTATTTAAACATACTTAATCCACAGATGAGAATCTGTTTTTGTTTTTGTTTTTGTTTTTTTTTTTGGTCTTCACATGTTCAGAGATTAGAGTCCTCTTAGAGGCAAAGAGAATTAAATCCCCCCACAATCCCACGATTCAGCACTGCTACCTTTGTAAGGAGGGTGGGTGGGTGAGGGGCGAGTGGAGAAAACGGAAGGAGCAGGCATCATGTTTGTCTCCTATCGCAGCCCTAGGAAGTGGGTATTTGTCACCTCATTTGAATAAAGGAGAATGGGAAAGAGAAGATTTTGCTCCAAGTTTGCATAGCTAGTAACAACCTGGAAATCAAAGCCCATGCGCTCTGGACCCCATCATGGAGCTTCCTGCCCATGTCCGGTCATCCACCCAGTCAGAGGCACTGGCTTAAGCCTCGAGGGAATTTGAGGAAGGTGGAGTGGGTTGTGAGGGGAGGTAGCACTCTAGACTCTGGTGGCCACAGTGGGAGGCAATAGAATGTTCCTGCCTTCCACCAGGCAGCGCTCCCTGGGGAAAGCAGCCCTCCTTTGCCCTCAGCAGAGACTAACAGGATTGGCTCACAGCTGCCCGTTTCCACCTCCATCCAGCCTCCTGCTTCCAACTGCTTACCTTTCAGTGATCAAAGCCTTCCAGTCCAGGGGTGCCTGGCTGGCTCAGTCAGTAGAGCATCTGACTATTGATGTCTGGGCTGGGAGTTCAAGCCCCAGGTTTGGTGTGGAGATTACTTGAAAGTAAACTCTTAAAAAAAAAAAAGCCTTCCAGTTCAGTGTCACCTAGGGCACCACCTGTCCCGGGCACCACTGTCAACCCAGCAGGGAGCCTTGGTGGGTCTTGGTGGGAACAGTAAAGGCAGGTGGGAAGCAAGTGCTTCTGTCACAGCGACAAGCCATGGCTTGCTGGACCCTGGGGGTGAGCCAGGCCTCAGCCTTCCCAGGAAGGGTGAAAGCAGGGATGACTGAGATACATAAAAAAGGTTTTCTATAATTATCTCTCAAGGTCTTCCAACAAATATCCACCCCATCTGTTTCTCGAGCTCTGCATAACCGTTCCCGGAAGTCAGCCTCTGGCCCTGGCCTCATGATGCTCCGCTGGGTTTTAGAGGCTTATCTGGTGATGAAGTAAATCTACTTGCTCCTTTGACCTCCGGCTTTAAGATGTCCTCCCACTTTTCCATCCCACAGTCTAGCCCTCTGGGCATGGCCGCGTTTGGGGCGCTAGTTCCTGTGTGGCCTTTATCTCATCTTACAAATGAACTGCAAAGGAGCTGGAAAGGCTGAAGAGGCGGGGTTACCATGCAGGTGCAGAGAGGGGGGCCCAGAGAAGAGCTCTGTAGATTATCTCCCTCCTAAAAAATGCAACCAGAATCATCAGCAAAGTATCCGCTCAGAAACACGCAGAAGAAAAGAAAGGAATCAGTGTTGGGGCGGTTGGAGCGGAAGAAGCCAAGCTGCCCAGAGTGTATCCTGTGAAGGCTGCGAGGAGCAGATAAGAGGGCCCCAGAGGCGGGCAGCATGGGGAGAAGGGTAGCGAGGGGGGAAACAGCAGATCTCCCCGCAGAAACCCGAGAGAATACGCCTTGCTTAGCCAGGGACCCAGGGAGTTTGCCTATCAAAGGCTGTGTAGACCAGCTGAGCCAGAGGCCCCTTTACCCTAATTCGATGATGCTCAAACAACCTGTAAATCTGCCCATAACAAGGAGAAAATTAAAGAAATGAATCTGAGCAAATAGAAAATTAAGGGGAACTGGAGACAGCCAGCTCCTGTAGAGAGCAGGGCTTGGGGACCTGCAACCAGCGCAGGGGGTGGGGGATGTTATCCTGAAAGGAGTCTGAATGATCAGGAAAATCAAAGCAATGGTTGGAGTTTCTGGAAGGAATGGAGAACTGGAGAGTCCCGTCCCCCCCCCCCCCCAGGTTACTGCACAGACGAAGTTGAAGACCTAGTTTCTGGGACCCAGAATGATAAGGCAGTTTCACAAGCAGCTTAGTGCAAGGATTCTCAAACCCTGGGGAGTTTGGGTGGCTGAGTCTGTTAAGCGAGCCTTTGGCTCAGGTCAGGATCCCAGGATCCTGGGATCGAGCCCCACATCAAGCTCCTCGCTTGGCAGGGAGTCTGCTTCTCCCTCTCCCTATGCCTGCCTGCATCTCCCCTTGCTTGTGCTCGCTCTCGCTCTCTCCTCACTCTCTCTCAAAAAATACAATCCTTTAAAAAAAAGATTTTCAAACCCTGATCCTCTGATGGGGACTGAGGCAGGGGTCCCCACCACTAGGACCTTGTTAGCTAAGCAGATTCTGGGGCCTGCTCCCCACTTTCTGCATCGGAAACCAGGGGTGGGGCCCAGAAATCTGATTCCGAAGCAAGCTCCCATTTGAGAACTACTAGCTTAGTGGAAGGGGCTGCTGATTGGTACAAACATTTACCTGAGGTCTATTTTGTCTCCAGGAGAGGTGATTCCTGGATCTCTTAAGGAAACTAAGGTCCGTAGGCTGGTTAGTGGTTCTTATCTACAAGGTTACAGCAGCTGGCTTCAGTTGACTCTAAAATGGCCCTTTAAATAAATACAAAGGACAAAGATTAAATTATATTAGCAGCCTAGGAGCAGAAGGGCCAGACTGCTTAAAAAAAAAAAAAAAAAAAACACAGAGATTTTATTAATATTTAAATTGCAGTGAAACCCCAGCTGCAGCCTTTGACTCCAACATAGAGATATGCAAATAGAGCTTTCTAAAGAAAGGCAATTTCAGACAGCCCGCAAGGTAACAAGAACAAATAAAACAAATGATTTTGTAATTTATCTTTATTGACTGATGGAGAGCAAGGCAAAGAGACAGCCCTCACCTAGCAAAAGCCAGCCACCAGCGGGTTCTCAGGGGAGAGGAGAGGGCTGGCCTGGAGGGAGAAAGGAAGGCAAGACCCACAGAGGAGGGACAGGAATGCCCCAAGGAGGACAAAACAGAAGGAGGCAGAGGGGCAGGAGAAGACTCAATCAGAAGGAAAGAAAAACGGAAGGCCAGCCCTGGGTTCCGCGGACCATTTGAATCTTACCAGCTCTCAGGGCCAACAGCAAAAGTGATCGTTAAAGACTATCATTTGCCACATTCCTACTAAGTGCCGTGCACTATTCCCAACCTACAAACGAGGACCAGGACACTTTGGAACAGGACACTTCGAGAGGCCAAGCAACTTGCCTGAGGTCACACGACAAAAGGAGGCGGTAAAACCTCGTTCAGAGAAAGATTTGTGGGGAGCTAAACTGTGCTGGGAACCAGTCCTAGGAGGCGGTGAGTAACAATCGGGTTAGTGATGGAGGGGAGACTATACATGCCCAGTTCTCTGGTAGCCTCTGTGTACGTGTGCACCGAGATTGTGGAAGGGAGGAAGAAACGGCCCATTTCTGGCCTTCAGATTGCTTACTATTTGATGCGGGAGGCCAGAAAGCCACGGAAAATCCTTAGAGAATTGCTCCTTCTGGTTCAGAAGCGCTTTGGGGGTTATGTGGCAGCACCCCTGAGTGAGGCATCTCAAGCTGACCCTTGGAGCTTGGGTAGGATTTGGCTGGTGAAAAGGAAGCTGGGAGATTCCAGAAGGCCCAAGTGAGAACCCCTGCAGGTGGCAGAATCAGTGGAACCTGATCCAGAAAGAGTTGGGACAGTCTTCATCAAATACCGAAGACTGGGTCTCTGACTGCCTCCCCACCCCCACCACCCCCACCCCTTCCCCCAGGCTTCCTAAACTTGCCATCTCAAGCTGAAATCCAGCCTCTCCAGTGCCCCACCTGCTGCTTCCCTCTCAGGCACCCTGGCCACCAGACATGGCGACCCGCAGGTTCCGCTCACACTGTAACTTGTCTTCAGCGAGTCCCGCTCTGCCATCTCCACAGGCCCAGTCCTGCCCACGACACCTCCTCCCCAGAACCTCCACCGATCTTTCCGGCCAGACTCTCTCCCCACCCTGCAGGACACTCCAGAAGTTTGCTTTATTTAATGACACTTTCCTCCGTCAGTAAGTTATTTGTGTGTATATTCTGTTTTCTCCATTTGACCAGAACGTCCTTAGGGGCAAGATGAGTATGATTTTATCTTTGTTTGGAACCCAGCCCCAGTACCCAGCAGATATTTTGTTAGGTACCCAACGAGGATTTGCTGAATGAATGAGTTCAAGGATGAATGAATGGACACACTGAGTGAAGGGCTTAACCAACTGCAACACCCCCCCACCACCACCACCAGGAACACTAATCCCTGGGAAGCCCACTGCCTTCTGCCCCTGGGAGTGCTAATTCCCTTCAGTCCTTCTCACCCACTTTTCTAGGATCCTGATTTATTCCAGAAACAGTGTAAGAAATCTAAGTGAGGCATCTGGGTGGCTCAGTGGGTTAAGCCTCTACCTTTGGCTCAGGTCATGACTTCAGGGCCCTGGAATCAAGCCCTGCATCAGGCTCTCTACTCAGCAGAGAACCTACTTTCGCGCCCCTCTCTGCCTACTTGTGATCTCTGTCTGACAAATAAATAAATAAATAAAATTTAAAAATAAAAAAGAAATCTAAGTGTCCAAGAATCACTTCCTCTCAGCCCACATCTACACATTTTCTCCTTGATTCTCTCTTGCCTGCCATGATGCCTACTCCTTTGTGATTAATCAAGCCAACACCCACGCAGACGGAGGACATCCATTTCCCCTACCCCTGTGTCTTCCACACAGCCCCCTCCAGGCGGGATACTCAAGACAGATAAACGGCGGCCGCCATCCCTGAAGAGATAATTACGATGTTCCTGAGAATCTCTTCGCAAGTTCAAAGCACTGGCACAACTATTATTTCTCCCTCCTCACTTGTTCCCTGGGAGATGGCTAGGGTAAAAATTGTTATTCCCACTTTATAGGTGATAAAACTGAGGTCCTTGTCAAAGGTCAACGAGTGAATTGGTGGCAGAGCCAGAACTAACTAGCCCAAGACTCCCTATTCATTAGAACACAGATGAAAATACCCTCATTATGTTGTCTGGGCTATGTTTGTCTGGGAGAGAGGGAGTTATGGACCCCAGTTGAGCAGGGTTAGAGGCCAGAGAAGCTAAAAGAAAGTTTGTGACCCTGTAAAATTTCTTTCTCTGCAGTGTTACAGCTGTTGGCACTGGTTAATTCCAGGAGAATCTTGTTCTGTTTTTGTTTTAAAACACGACCACATGTTCTAGATGAGGGAAGAGGGGAGAAAGGGTGAATCTGAAGGTAACATAGACACGCAGGTAAGCAGGTGTTTGCCATCTTCTCCTGAACACGACATAAAAGCAAATGGTAGTGCCTATTAGCAAGAGAAACTCAAGCTACAACTTCCAGGAGTCTTTCCAGCTGTTAAGCTATATAGGTCTGTGGAATAAACTGGGCCACAAAGGTGTAAAATCTTTCCTTGGGTATATCTGTCCCCCGAGTCTGTGGAGGGAAGGCCTCCTGTGGTGGCTGAGGGCTCCTAGGGGTCTGTCTCAGGGCCCTCCGCAGCTGCCAAAGTGAGAAGCCTGCTGGTGGGATCATCCCCAAGCCCACAGGGCCTCTGAAAGTCATGGAAACGAAGATCTGTGCCAGAGCAGCCTCTGGTTTCTAACCAAATGCCAGAGAAATTAGGAAGAAAAACAATTTTTTCTCAAAAAAAAATTTTTTTTTTTTTAATTCAAGAGGCCATTTCCTAAAGATAGGGTCCCAGGGCTATGTTGTAGGAAAGCAGTGATGCTCTCTCCTGTCTTCTCCTCGGACTCCATCCTAAAGCACAGGACTTGTCCCCTTCAATCCCAGGCCTGCTCTGGGCTTTTCTCAGCCTTTACCCCAACACCAGCCTCCATTATTCCTGGACTCCGCTGAGGCCCAGCAGGTTCCCCAGGGCCACTGGAGGCGGGGGGTGTGGAGAGGGCCAGGGAGTATGACACCCGAGCCCAGAGAGGGAGTGACCGTGCTACATGAGGACCCCGTGAAATGCCATAGAACTGTACAGCTCGAGATGGTTAGTGGTGTGTCATATGCATTTCAGTCCAGGTAAAATCAAAAACTGAGCTGCCCTGATTGCTCTTTGGGGTGGGCTGAGAAGCCGGCCAATCGAAGGCTGAGGCTTCCTTGCAGGGAGTGGCAGCGAGTGACCATGGGAAGGCCAGTCTGCCCACAACTCCCTTGTCCAGGACCAAATGGGAACTGGGGGCTAAGGAGACAGGTCCACGGGGGGCCGCCCAGGGTCTGGGCAGAAGAGAGGCACTCAGGGAAAGCCGGGTCGCTGCAGCCGCCGCTCATTTGCATCATAAGTGATTGGTTTTCCCTGCTCGTTCCTCATTAGGACACAATGGACAGTTGTGTGCTGGTGCAGCAGATCCATTTACCCCGGGAGAGAAGAGACCAGCAAGAGTGCCTGGCGGGCCCTAGAGAGGGGGGTAGGTGTGGGGGTGGCCGCCTGTCCTCCCCTGCTCCCTGGGGCCTCTGGGACTCTCAGGTTCTCTAGCACTCAGCTAGGACCTTAGGGAGTAACCTGAGTCCCTCATTTTACAGATGGGGAGACTGAGGCAGGAAGAGGGGAGGAGACTTCTGAGGCCAAGTTCAGAGCAGAACTTGAAATCTACCATCTGGATTCTAGCCTCTCATTAAAGGACTCACTCCACCTGCCTGTAGTACCTTCTCCAGCCCTGCCGTGTGGTTCGGTGTCACCCTGGTCTCTCTCCTTCTGTTCCAGACCTGAGCTTCCACCCCTTCCCTCTCCCTTACCTACCTGGTCCCTCTCTTCCCGCCCATCTCCCTCTTGTTTCTTTCCCTCCGGATTTCCAGGCAGCCGGGATAATTACTAAACTCCTAATTAACCCCTGCCCTAAACATGGGTGGGGCTGACAGGAGAGGCAGCAATTTTGAACCCGTCTTGGTGTGTTTGGGGGAATCGGTGGAGCGGGGAGAACTAGTATGTGCTGGGCTTATTAAAACCTGACACTAGGACAGACATTTGACATGGTTTATCTCGTTGCATCTTTTCAGTCTTGCAAGGTAGATGTTCTTGGAGCAGAGGAGAGTAAGAGAGGCTCAGAGAGGTTGGGAAACATGCAGAACACCCAGGGGGAAATGAGAGCTGGCTAAGTCCAGAATCCCTGTTTTTCTGCCCCAAACCCTGGCATAGGGGCTAAAGCGGGTTGTGGGATCCACTGATTCCGGGCTCCCGGCTCACACCACGTTGCTGAAGGAGACCGCTGCTTTGTTGCTCCCCCTAGGCTGCACCTGCCTTTCCCCACAACCCTCTCTACCTTCTGGCTCCCACCTTCTTCTGGGCCCCTTTTGCCTGGTGGTGAAGTCTCACAGATATAAGCTTAGGCCCCCGGGGGGCCCGGGGGAACTGGAATAAGCCAGGGGCACCTGGGTGGCTCAGTCGGTTAAGTGTCTGCCTTTGGCTTGGGTCCTGATCTCAGGGTCCTGGGATGGAGCCCCACATTGGGCTCCCTGCTCAGCGGGGAGTCTGTTTCTCCCTCTCGCCCCCTCCCCCCACCTCACTTGTGCTTGTGCTCTCTCTCTCTCTCTCTCTCTGTCAAATAAATAAAATAAAATCTTAAACAAAAAACAAAAAACAGGGCGCCTGGGTGGCTCAGTGGGTTAAGCTGCTGCCTTCGGCTCGGGTCATGATCTCAGGGTCCTGGGATCGAGTCCCGCATCGGGCTCTCTGCTCAGCGGGGAGCCTGCTTCCTCCTCTCTCTCTGCCTTCCTCTCTGCCTACTTGTGATCTCTCTCTGTCGAATAAATAAATAAAATCTTTAAAAAAAAAAAAAAACAAAAAAAACAAAAAACAGGAAGAAACTGACAAACCTAGCTCCAGACCCTCTAGGTCTCCCTCCTGCTGCCACCCCAGTTCCCTGTCTGCCCCTCCTCTTTGTGGGTCAAACTTGCCAGCATCTGTGTCTGTCTCATTGTGTTCTGGGGACAGGGGAGAGTCAGGCAGGGTGGTGGGGGGAGGGAAGGGTGGAGGGTGAGTGGGTGTCTGTGTGCATGAACATAAGGCCTCCGGGTTCATTCTGACACTGAATGAAAAACTCACCAATTATTCGTCCAATCTCATTAATATGCAGACAGACATCTGTTATTTCGGAGTCAACAGCAGAGGCATTTTCGTGGGGGGAGGGGCGCTCCCGCACATGCCCCTTGTTCCTTGGGCTGCTGGTGTGGGCAGCTGCTGGGAGCCACCACACCCGCCCGGACCTGGAGCCGCCTCGCTCTCTGACTCTCACCCCCCCCGCCACGAGGAGAGGGTGTCGGGATTTACTAGAGATGGAGACAGACCCCGCTGGAAGGAGGAAGGTGGGAGAGGGGCCGCACTGTGGTGAAGGAACTCTTTTGTTGGCAGAGAGGGAAAGGGGGTTGGGGGGACACCACAGAAGAGCCAAACCCCTTTCTTGGGGAAGTGAGTGTGGAGGGGACGGGGACAGCTGTACCAGGATTGCCTGCTAGAGTCCTGGTGACCACCGGGAACCTCAGGGACATGACCCCTACCCCCCACCTCCCTCAGCCTGCGGGACCAGTGCAAGGTTGTCTGGAGTGAGGTTACCATGGCAACGTGGGGTTCTCTCTCAGAGACTTCAGTAAAGTTTATAGGGGAATTCAGAAAGTCAGGGACCAAACAACTTCAGCCTTTGGAGGAGTCATTAACAGCTCTGTCTAAGCCTCAGGATAGAAGAGGGAATAACACAGAGACTTCCCCCTTCCTGTCTTTTGGCATTCCTTCAGATTCTCAATCCTGGGCTCAAGAAGCCTCCTCCAAGAGGCCTCTCCTGATTCTTTTGGGCAGGCTCAGAAGTGGTCAGGATGTCAAAGCTGTAAGGAATAAAGCTGACCCCCAACTCAGCCACCAGTAAAGGGTCCAACAGCTCTTCCAGAGCTTTTCTCCTCTCTGACTCTTTCTCAACAGCACAGCAAAGGCGATGTGGTCATCAGCCCTTTTCCAGGTGTGAAACCAGAGGTTCAGACCCGTGCAGAACCTCACCAAAGACTCCCAGGGGAGGACATGGCAGAGCTGAAAGCCAGGCCCTTTGCTTCCAGATCTCCAGCTCTTTTTCATGACTGTCCCTTGGGGGAAGGCTGCAGTCCGAAGGGGATAACCCCTCAGTCAGCTGAAGCGTTTCAGGGGTTATTAGACCACGTCCCAGCCCCTCGCTTCACCCCTTCTCCTTCCTCCCTCCAGGGCAGGCTGATTGCGGGGGTAAGAAACCCTGGCAGCATCACAGCGTGATTAGTTGTTTATTTCATTAAATGATTAACGAGGCTACATTGTTTCCCAAACGGGTGTCTAATTTGTGGGGGAAACAGCTGCGGAGGAGGAAGCTGGGTCTGACTGGGTCTGACTCCTGTATCTGGGCTGGGGGTGGGGTTAGAGTCCTCTCCCTCCAGCCCGCCAGGGCCTTTGAGGATCTAGAAACAGACCCATTCCCTCCTCCCATCCACTGGGCTCCTCAGCCCAGCAACATAGCCCCCTCCCCGGAGATCAAATGGCTGGCAACCCTGACCTGCAGAGGAGACCATGACCTATTCCCGGTGGTATTGGAAATAGATTAAACTTTGAGGGCTCCTTTGCTGATTTATTTTCCTAATTATGTTTGCTTTAGGCGGATACTGAAATGCTTCTGCATCGCCTGATTGAGGCAGGAGAGGGCAGTTGGGAGAAGGGAGGGGGCCCAGATGCTCTGCACTTTGGTGGCTATAGGCTCTGGTTGGCTTTGTATCAAAGTCCAAAGTCCAAAGTGGGGTGGGGGAGGGAGCCATGGTCCCAAATACCAGGTTGAAGGTGGGACAGGTCCCCGTTGAGGAGGGTTCAGACCTCAGAGGCCCCCAGCTGGGCCCCAGCCCTCTCCTGCTCCTGCCATCGGAATCCCAGAGGAGGGTCTTGGAGTTAGCTCCTAATCTTAGTCTGGGTGCCCAGTACCCTTGAAGCTGTCCCAGAATCCTTGAGATTAGCTGAGATGGACCAGGACAGGGTCCTGTAGGAGAGGGAGAGAAAGGGGTGTCTGATGAGCCAGCAGTGGGTGGGGTTCCTTTCCTCTCGAGACTGGGCCCTGGCATAGGGAAGGAGAAGATGTTTTAAAGGACTCTCAGGGCGCCTGGGTGACTCAGTCATTAAGCGTCCCAGGGTCCTGGGATCGAGCCCTGTATTGTACTCCCTGCTAGGCTGGAAGCCTGCTTCTTCCTCTCCCACTCTCCCTGCTTGTGTTCCTTCTCTCACTGTGTCTCTCTCTGTCAAATAAATAAAATCTTTAAAAATTAAAATAATAATAATAATAATAATAAAGGACACATCTCAGAGCCAGATCCCCCCAACCCCCATCCCCTCATCCAGATACTCATCTATCCAAAAACCAAATCTGGTCCCTTCATTCTCTGCTTAAAATCCCTGGTGCCTCCTCACATCCTAGAACGCAGACCTGGTTCCTTCATGGGCCCTGCCGTGGCCTTGAGGTACCTTCCCGGCCTTGTCTTCTGCCCTCCCTGACATGGCAGTCCCCCAACTGTGCCACACTCTTGCTCTTTGCCACATGTCTGCCCATGCTATACCCTCTGCCCAGACTGCCTTTCCTACCCCTTCCACGCCCACCATACAAACCCCTGTGCAACCCTCAGGCCCTGGCTCATAGGATGGGGTGTCCTGCACACACAAGGCTCTGTCACACCTGGGGTACCTCTCTTCCCCATTGGGCTGGCCTCCGGAGCACAGAATCTGGTCCTTCCACAATCCCAAGCCGGTGTCTGGCACAGTCGGTGCTTAGGGCATAGCCTCTGAATGAATGAGGGAGGGATGGGCTGCGAATTCGGGGGGAACCCAGCAGATGGGAGGGTGCGGTTTGTGTTCTCTCCCAGAATGTGTCTGGAAGAACTGGCGGGGGGCTGGGGGAGGGGAGCGCCAGGGATGGTTCCTGGGGGAGAATGTCACCGAAAAGAGGCCAGTGGGACCAGAGCCAGGGAGGGAATACAGGACAATGTGAAACCAGACTCCCAAGAAAACAGACCAGCACTGTCTTTCCGGGCAACAAGAGCTCCAGCCAGCCCCTCCACAGGCTTTCCTCCTCTCTGAGGTTGGGGTTGGGGAGGGGGGCAGCGGGCAGTGACCTTAACTCACAGCTGAGGTCCCCTCCAAAATCATCCAAGAGCTCAAGACGGAAAAGAGGCGATAGCCCCACCCCCACCTCCAAGGAAACCCCAGAATCAAACCACTGTCCCCTTGGGTAGCTCACTGTACAGAAGAGTCAGCTTCTGTGACGGGAAGGCTTTTGAAACTTTCCCTACCCCCACAACTCCTGGAGCACCAGCAGATTCCAAGCTGGGGGGTGGAGATGGTGTAAGAGGGGCCTGGACCACTTCAGCAAGACCCTTCCCACGGGAGCAGGGGGCCCCAGCTGGGCTGAGGAATGAATTGCACATCAGTTTACTCTAAACCCCCCAGATGGCCTTAGGATTGTCTGGCTCATTAACTGAGATGAATATTCCCAAGATTTCTCACTCCCCCACCTCTGGCTCCTAAAAGGATACTGTTAATCCGACCCTTGGCTTTTTTTTTTTTTTATCCTCTATGGGCCCAGACAAGTAAGTTCTTCCTGAAGTCTAACTTCCCTTTCTGCTGCTAGAAACTGGTAGACTGGGTTTTTTAGAAAGCAACAAGACTAAAGCCACAGCCGTTTTCCGTGGACATGGGCTTTATTTGGGGACAGTTGAGGGAAGGGATTGAGGGAGCTAGGACTGTGGGTAGACGGTGGAGGGGCTTTTCAACTTGCTTTTTAATTTAGTGCGTGTTGCCTGGAGGTTAGGATGAGTGAGAACAGCAGTGGAAGGGACAGGAAAAGAAAAGGGAAGGTCATAGAATGGATACTTTCCTTACAGAAGGAAGCCAGGGCCAGGATATGGATACTGGGGGTGTGGAGGGAAGGCACCCTTCATAGACTAAGCCTCCACCGAAGTCACTGCCTGATGCCAGCTTCCCCAGCCCCCTCTCCAGCCCAGCTCCCAGCCCAGATGCCTGTCCTGCTGGCTTCCTCCACTTCCCGTGGAGAGGACGGGGATGAGGACATGGGGAATGGTGGCACCCTTCTGCCTTCGGCTCCCCTGCCCAGGAGGATCGCTCCCTTGGCCTGCTCTGAAGTCTCTGCCCGAGTCAGGCGGTCAGGAGGTCAGGTGCAGCAGGGGAACCGCTGTGCCCTCTCCGCCCCTCCTTACGCTCTGCCTCATCCCGGCCCCTCACATGAGGTTGCAGCTCTTGGCTCGATCCTTGTGTATCTCGCTCTCGGTCCCGGTCCCCCGGTCCGACCGGCCCGCCAGCTGCGCAGGTCTCTGCAGTCCACGGCGTGAGTCAGTACGACGCAGCTGCCTATGGCCACGGCCGAGTGAGGCCACTGTGGCCACATGGAAGACATCCCTGACGCTGCGCTCAGAGGACCGGGAGGAGCACTCCACGTAGGACACAGCGCCTACCTGCTTGGCCAGCACAGTGCCCTGGAAAGGATGGAGCATGGAGGCAGTTACGGGCCTTAGCCTGCAGCTCCGAGAGGGGCAGGGAGGCTGAGGGCACGAAGGTGGGAGTGGGGGGATAGGGGGTGTGGGGGGTCTGGTCAAGGGATCAGGTTGGAGTTCAGAGGTCAGAGGCCAGGTAGGGGAGGAGCCAAGTAAGATGTTTTCAAATCAGAGATAGGATCAGAGGTGAGAGGTCGAGGCAAGGACTAGGTCAGAGGTCAGGAGTCCCACCTGCTCATGCGTAACGGGGATAAGCCTCTGCTTGGACAGCTCCCTCAGTGTGGCCAGGTCGGTGCGCATGTCCAGTTTACAGCCAACCAGCACAACCTTGGCATTGGGGCAAAACTCCTGAGTCTCCCCTTGCCACTATTTGGAGGAAGAAAACAGTTATGGAGGGGTGGGGTGGGAAGAGGCACACAGTGAACCCTTGCTCCACGCCAGGAGAGCACACTTCCTCACATCATGCAGAAACCGTGCACCCTTCTCGACTCTGCCGTGTGAGCAAGAAGATGGGGATGGTGGGTTCGGGCTAGAAGCAGGATGGGGTGGAGAAGAAGGGGAGGAAGGACAGACAGGGCCGGGGTAGGGCTGTAGGGTCAGGGGCCCTACTTCTCTCAGGAGCCACGAAGGGTCTACAGGGCCTACAGGCCTGAAACCTTCCCATTCCCAACCCCTTTCCCAGATTTGTTCCAGAGAACAGACCAATCTGCCCTTCCTCCCCCACCTGGGAACTAGGGCTCTTAGCTGACTACTGTCCATTCAATGGGGGTTTTTCCTCATGGAAATAGAGGCCTGGAGAGGGGACCCCAGGGCTCTCCTGAGCTCCTGAAGCAGCATTTCCATCCCCTCCCTCCGGTGCTCCCACACCCAAGGAGACAGGGAGGATGGATACGGAATCCCTTGAGTACTTTTCCCTGCCCTCCTCTATCTCGACCAGATGCTGAATCCAGCTCTGAGGACAGACTTCCAGGAAGCAGGGGTGGGTGGGTGGGGGAGGTCAGGAGTACAGGGTGAGGGGAATGGGGAAGGATGAGAGCTTCACACACTCTCCAGCTGATGACCATGCCCTAGGCATCACTCCTTCCTTCTGGCCCATGTTGTATCAGGACCATGGTTTCTGGTCCCCCCTCAGTCTAGCTGTCCTGCTTCCCCAGGCTCCCACCTTCTTGAGGACACTGTCCAGTGTTTCTGGTCGGCTAATGTCGAAGCAGATGAGCACAGCATCTGAATCAGGATAGGCCAGAGGCCGGACGTTATCATAGTAAGAGGAACCTGAGGGAAGACAGGGAGGGAGGGGACACACAAGGGTTCTGAGTGGGTGGGAGCCCTGGAAGGAAATGGGAGACCTTACCAACCCTTGGGACGCTCGCTAGGAGCAGAGAATGGAAAAGAACAATAATTAATACCCATCAAGGAGTATGGGTTTCTCCAAGGAGGGGAGCAGGCAGAGGGAAGGTTAGATGGCAGAAAACAGCTCTCCACTTCCCTAGGGGCTTCTCTAAAAGTAATCATTCTTAATCTTTTCTGAGTCTTTGAGAAGCTCATGAAATCTCTCAACATTCTCAAAATTCTGCATGTGCTTTCTGGGCTTTGACAGACATCTTCCAAAGCCCTCCAGGGGAGCTGAGTGAAATAAAAACCATCCTCCTTTTTTGGAGAAGGGGGAGGGGCAGGAGCAGAGTTCTCCCACCCACTCGGGACATCTCAGATTTCTATACTTCAGTCTATAGAATGAGTTCCCCACCCGCAAAGAAATTCTAAATGTCTTTTCTAAACCCAGTCCTATCTCCCAAGAAACATGTTCCAAAATAAATCCATTCCTCCCAACTTTCCCAGGTAGGCAGAATCCAGCAGGGAGGATTGGATACTGGGCTTTCTCCTACAGGACAAAGTTTCTATGTGTCTCTGCAAGCTCTGCCTCAGTTTCTCCAGCTTTAAGGAGAAAATTGGGTTTCCTTCCTCCTCAAATTGGATGGATGGACTGGGCTTAACTGGAGCCCAAGGGTCTAGCCAAGGGAGGGGCAAAGGTGGGGGCCGAGGAAGTCAGGGTGACACCCCCCCCCCGACTTGGCTACCTGAAGTGTCCCACATGTTGAGCTCTATGCGGCGCTTGTCGATCTCAAAGCTCGCGGTGTAGTTCTCAAACACGGTGGGGACATAACTCTGCAGAGAGAGATGGGTCAAGATGAGATCCTTCAGTCTCCATCCCAGACAAATCGCTCCCACACACCGTGCAGCCCAGCTCCTGGACACAAGTTGGTCTGGTGTTGGGCAAAGGGGAGATCCCGGGAGCGGCCGCCTCAGCGGAATATCCACTAGGTTCCCAGACCCCCTCCCGGTCCCTTCAGCCCCTAGTTCTTCCCCTCTCCAATGCCCAGGACGCCCGACATTCCCCTAGTGTCCCCTCCTGGATCCTCTGGTTCTCCCAAACCCCATTCTTCTCATCCTGCTCCCCAATTCCTCCCACCCCAATCTTCTGCAGTCCCCCAGAGCTCCCAATGTCTCCCTCGGTCCCTGGTTTTCCAAGCCCCTCTCTCTAGACCCTGGTTACCCCGGCACCCATTTCGGTCCGTCCCTAGGGCCCTGATCACCCACCCCCGCGTCCTCAGCGCCCTCCTCCCGAGACACGGGTCCCTCACCCCGGGGTAGGCGTCCTTGGCGAACACCTGCAGCAGCGCCGTCTTGCCGCACTCTGCGTCCCCCACCACCACGATCTTGCAGCGGCCGCTCTGCCCCTCCATAGTCCCGGCTACGCGCCGGCCCCCTGCGCAGCCCCCCTCCGGGGCCCCGCTGCCGCCTCCCCCGCCGCTGCAGTTGCAGCCGCTCGGGCCGCCGACACCGGCATCTCGCGGGCCCGCGCCGAGCCCCCGCCCGGGGCCGCGGCCCCCCCTCAGCCCCGCCCCCAGCCCGACGGCCGCGCCCCCGGCCCCGCCTCCCGCCCGCGCAGCCGGGAGGGCGGGGCCCAGAGGAGCTGGGCGGGGCCCGGGGAGTCCGAGGGCTCCGAGCAGGGTACCAGCGCGCGGGGGTGATCTGGAAAACCTTTCTAGGTTTAGGGGTGGACGGAGCCGGGCTTATTTGACTATTTTGACTTTTTTTGGAGAGGGGCTCGGGGTAGAGTTCGGGCGAAGTTCTGAGGTGTAGGGCGAAAGCGGCAAACGCGCGAGGCTCGGGCCTTCTGCGTGCCCACGCGTACACGCCGGTGTGCTAGTGCGGACACGCGCGGGGGCAGCCATCCACTTCCTGAACATGAGGGGGCGCGAGATGGTAGAGAACGAGGGAGTCTTTTTGGTTCGTTCTTCCCCCTCCTCTCTCAATGTCCCGGCAGGGAGTCTTGGGGATTTGAAGGTAGGGACTCCAGCAAACCCACCCGGTCAATGGTGACATCATGGCTTTCCGTCCCCATAGCAACGGACGGCCTAGTCTGGGGCTGGGGTGTCTCAACCGCGGGCCTGGACTAACAGGGAAGTGTGGATTAGTTTCTCCAGCCGAGCTCAGGGTGGAAAGTTTTGGGGGAGCTGCGTCCTCTGGTGGATACTTAGGGGAGACAGAGATGGGGAGGAAGATAGAATTGCCTACAGTGACAGCCCTGATGGAGCCAGAGACAAGCTCTAGTCATTTAAGGCTTGATTCGGAGTCTAACCATAATCACACCACAGTTTCGCTCTTGCTTGCATGACATCTTTTACCATTTAAAAGCGCTTCTTGGGGCGCCTGGCTGGCTCAGTGGGTTAAAGCCTCTGCTTTCGGCTCAGGTCATGATCCCAGGGTCCTGGGATCAGCCCCGCATTGGGCTCTCTGCTCAGCAGGGAGCCTGCTTCCCTTCCTCTCTCTCTACCTGCCCCTCTGCCTACTTGTGATCTCTGTCAAATAAATAAATAAAATCTTTAAAAAAAAAACCCAGGGCGCCTGGGTGGCTCAGTGGATTAAGCCGCTGCCTTCGGCTCAGGTCATGATCTCAGGGTTCTGGGATCGAGTCCCGCATCGGGCTCTCTGCTCAGCAGGGAGCCTGCTTCCCCCCCCCCCTCTCTCTCTGGCTGCCTCTCTGTCTACTTGTGATTTCTCTCTGTCAAATAAATAAATCTTAAAAAAAAAAAAAAAACCCAAATGAAAAAAAATAAAAGCGCTTCTTTAAATCGGTTATACTCCATTTAATTTTTATCTAGCAAGCAATATCATCACCATTTTACAGAAGGGAAAGTTGAGGCAACAGTCGGAAAGTTTTAAAGACTCGGTCTCCCTGCTCCAAGTTGCCACTGCAAGACCACAAGAATGGGTCACATACGGGTAGAGTTTGAGCCTGAAGAACAACTTAGTTGTGTTCTAGGCCACAGGTGGCTGGCTCCCCAAATCTGATGTAAGCTCAGGTTTTGTGATTGTCCTTCAGACTGTCCTTTTACATATTAACTTGCATAAGGTTTATTATGAATAAATAAAATTAAGTCGCAGTCTGAATGACCTTAAGAATGCCCTCGCGCGGGTCTCTCTCCAAACATTCCTGGTCTCCACCTTCCGCGCTCCTGCAACTTCGCGGGGCCGCTGGCCCTTTAAGTAAGCCCGCCAGGCTCCGCCCCCGGCCTGGCGCCCCGCCCCTCCAGCGAGCTGTCGGCAGCCGCCGCTCCTCCCGCCGCGCGCCCCGCCCTCCCCAGCTGTGCACCCTCGGTCCAGCTGCGCGCTCGTCGGGAGTCCCAGACATGTCCTCGGAGAGAGAGGTAGCCGAGGTAGCCACTGTGGTGGCGGCGGCCGAAGCAGGGGCCGGAGAAGACGCCTCTTCTCAGCCCCCGAAAGCCGAGGCCGCTGGCGACGCCCAGCCATCCGCGACTTCCGAGGGGGCCGCCGCCGCGTCGCCGCCGCCGCTGCGGTGCCTGGTGCTCACCGGCTTCGGCGGCTACGACAAGGTGAAGCTGCAGAGCCGGCCTGCCGTGGCACCGGCCCCCGGTCCCGGCCAGCTGACGCTGCGCGTCCGGGCTTGCGGGCTCAACTTCGCCGACCTTATGGCTCGGCAGGGGCTGTACGACCGGCTACCGCCGCTGCCCCTCACTCCGGGCATGGAGGGCGCCGGCGTCGTGATCGCGGTGGGCGAGGGAGTCAACGACCGCAAGGTGAGCGGGACAGGGCAGGGCAGGGCGAGGCTGCCCAGGCCACAGAAGAGTGGGGCTCGAGTGGGCGGGGGCCGGGGGTGTGGCAGGGCGGAAGAAACTGGCACCGACCCGGGCAGACGGGCATGGAAGGCGTTGGAAGGAGCCTGTGTTACGAGGGCCATGGGGAACTGGGTTTATATTGGAGGGTAGGTAGTGTAGATACAGTTATCGCCCCCTCCCCAACCATTTTTAATTGTAGCCGCCGCCCAGAAGCGGCGATGGTGGCAGTGGTTTAGGGTTGGAGTGGGGGGGGGACACAATAAGGCACCCGTGCGCATGCGCACAATGACCTTACAGCTCTCCCCCCCCCCGCCCCCCCACCCCCTGCCAACACCCCGGATTAAAACCACACCTGTACCCCCCCGCCATTGAACACTGCCTGGGTAATTGTGGTCTGTGACCCTGAGTACGGATTAGTGCTTTTACCCCCGAGGGAGCTTGAGGAGCTGTGTAGTCTGGGTTGGGCGGGGACGCATGACCCTGCCAGAGCCCCAGTCACATGCAGCCCCGTGGTCTGTGGGGGTGTGAGGAGGCCCCTCCCAGAGCAGGGCCAAAGAGACGAGGCACGCCCATCATGGAGGAGAGGGAGCCTGCCACCCGCTCTTCCACTGGATTTACACTGCTGCTCTGATCTTGGCCATGGTGGGGGCGAGATGGGGGTCTCTGGATCTTTGTCTTAGGCTCTCTGTATCCCGTGACTGCACTGTCTCCTTCTCTAGTGACTCAGCCAGCGGAGCCACGACCCCAGGCTGCCCTTGGGAACGTTGAGGGGACGGGAGTGGGGGCAACAGGCCTCTGCCTTCCCCTTCCTCCTGGAGGACCCTGGGCTCAGAAACCCCTGCGGTGCCCATTTGGACTGGAGTGTGGGGGTGTGGCACTGAGAGCAGGTTGGCCCAGCTCTGCCGGTCTGTTTCTCCTTTCGTTTATCATTAATCTTGGCCACAAACCCGGACAGCGGAGAGTTCGCGACTTTTTGAGGGACCCGGGGTGAAGCCTTTGCACATCATTTGTTTGGGTGTTTCTTTTTGGAATCAGCTCCCTGCAAAAGAGGCGCCCCCAGACGCAGCCTTCCTCTTGCAGGACCTGCTAGTCCCAGGTCCCAGAGCTGGAATTCTTGGATTTATTGTGCATGTCCACATCTCCTCCTTAGAGGGCTTCTGCCTCTATCCAGCTCTGGCCCCACCCTTTCCACTGACTTCTGAGTAATCCCACTCTTGAGAAGGTGCTAAGAGGAATTTGTGTGTGTGTGGTGGGTGAGCGGGAGGGAATTGTAGTTCATGTTTGAAGGCCACCCACCTAACCTCCCTCCCCACACTTTCCGCTTAGTAAATACAGGATATCCTGTCCAGGGCAAGAACCTGATGTAAGAGGCTGGATTCTGTGGGGAGAGCCCTCCTTCCCTCCTGATGTCTAGAAAGGGGAGGGGTCGGCTTTAGCCTGGGTAGGTGAGCCTTGCTCTGGGCCACATCGATCACAACCCTGGCTGAACACTGCACTTTCCAGCAGTCCCGGGCTGTTTCTGAGTCTCCTAGTCCTGAATCCTAGGATGGAATGCTTCCATTCCCCAGACCTCATTTCAAGCCAGTGCTTGCAAGGAAACATCCCAGCCTGCCTTCTGTCCTCATCAGTGGAGTATGGGGCTTTGAGGACATGAAAAGGGGTGGGTGTGGGAACCCCATGCCCTCTCTCCATGGATCCCAAGTCTCCTTAATATACAGAATTCCCATCATCCCTGGCAGGGACCAAAACAGACCCGGATTGTCCTGGAATAGCACCCACACTTTTCTCTCCATGGCCTTCAGAGTGAGGAGAGGCCTTGCTTTCTCCAACGGTTGCTCCCTTTCCTCTGCCCTCCTCTTGACCCCAGAGGCTAAGCTGGAGGGAAAGATTCTGTTTTCTTAGCTCCCTTTCCCTCCTGCCACGAGGCTCTTGTACAGGTGGCCAGGGCTGGTTGCAGGGACAGGTTGCCTCTTCCTTTTGGACTGGGGCTGTGTGGCTGTCCTTGTCCACCACCCCAACTCCCTGTCTCTGGGTGAGGGTGTTTTCTGGGCCCCCAGTAGTGCTGGCTCAAATGCTTCTCATGAGGTAATTGCACCAACCCTAGAGGCTTTACAGGGACTTTATCGTTGTTATTATCTAATACTGTGAACTCTTTGCTCTGTGCCAGACATTGAGCTAAAAATTACTGAGTGATTTTTTTTTTTGCCACTTAATCCTCATAATTGCTCTATTTTTCACAGACAAGAAAACTGAGGCTCAAAAAGGTTAAATAGTTTTTATTTGCCCAAGGTCACACTGTCAGTAAACAGCAGAGTCCATTTTTTGACCAAAACAGTTTGATGTCTTTAACAATACTTCGTTCAGCCCTAAGTATAAGCTTCTTGCATTCAGGGGTCTTACACAATAGTGAAGCATAAGATCTGTAAAGTCGAGATAAGGACGGTATCTACCTCAAAGAGCTGAGAAGGATTAATCCACTATTTATATATAATAAGCTTATTACAGCTGTTAGAATAGGGCCTGGCCTCTGTCAAGCACTCCAGTAAGGGTAAGTTGTTATTGTTTTCCATAGTGTTATTATTACTATTAGCATGAGGACTGTGGCTGCTTTTATTGCTACTTCATTGCCAAGAAGAAGGCCTTGTACATAGTAGAAGGTCATAAATCGCCAGTGGCTGAATGAACAAGGGACTGAATGATGCTCTTCTTTCATTCTTCAAGGTAGGGGACCGGGTGATGGTGTTGATCCGGTCAGGCATGTGGCAGGAGGAGGTGACTGTGCCCTCAGCCCAGACCTTCCAGATGCCTGAGGCCATGACCTTTGAGGAAGCGGCTGCCTTGCTGGTCAATTACATCACAGCCTACATGGTCCTCTTTGACTTCGGCAATCTACGGCCCGGCCACAGCGTCTTGGTACACATGGCCGCAGGTGACAGGCCCCCTCCCTTTATCCCCCCTCCTTACCCCACCCAGATTTCCTTGGGGCCCCTTCCCTGCAGCCTGTCTGGACGGTCGTCATGGCAACACCAGGCTGCCTTGGCCTATGGCTCCCAGAGGCCTCTGCCTTATTGTTGCCGTGGTAACATTCAGGCTCCAGGTCCAGCCTGGTGTGCTATCCATAGCAACGTGCCCTCAGCCGGCAGCCCCTCCTTTGCCAGCTACCCTCCCCCCCACATTTCTCAGTCATGGCCATTGGACCCAGTTGTGAGGAGAGAAAGCCTCAAAATGCGCCCAGGCCCATTGAGGATGATGAGCAGAGTCCTTGAGGGGCAAGAATGGAGAGCGGCGGCAGGGTGACTCCAGTTCCTGCCTCATGAAAGGGTCTTGCTGCAGGGGGTGTGGGCATGGCCGCCTTGCAGCTGTGCCGCACAGTGGAGAACGTGACGGTGTTCGGGACGGCCTCGGCCAGCAAACACGAGGTGCTGAAGGAGAACGGGGTCACACACCCCATTGACTATCACACGACTGACTATGTGGATGAGATCAAGAAGATCTCCCCAAAAGGTGCAGCTGGGGGTTGGGATCTGGGTGGGGGCAGGATGGCCCAGGATAGGGAGGGGCACCTAACGATGTTCCTGGCTTCCCCCGCCCCCCCCCCCCCCCCCCGACAGGAGTGGACATCGTCATGGACCCTCTGGGTGGGTCAGATACTGCCAAGGGCTACAACCTCCTCAAACCCATGGGCAAAGTGGTCACCTATGGTGAGTTTGCAGGCCGGGGGTGGAGAGGGCTGTGAGGGAAAGCCAGCTGTGTCTGAAGGGCAGGCTGCAGAGGCCCAGGGACTCTGGAACTCAAGTGGGCATCAGGGTTAGAGTGAGGACGGGTAAGGCGTCCAGATCGCTGCCTCCGGGGTGCAGCTGATGGCATATTCTCATTTGCTCTTTTTCCTGCTAGTCACACGCAGTGAATTCTGTGTTCTTTCTGTGTTCCTCTTTGGGGTTTATTCCGGATGCAAAATCCGTCCACCTGCCTGCCTTTGTTCTGCTCTCCTGGGCTTCTTGGGCAAGCTGCATTTTCATCTGAAAAACACACCCACAAAAATCAGCAAATAGATAAAGATGGGGGCAGTTTTGAGTCTGCTGGAGCGCATCTGGGACTGGCACCCAGCGGGTGGGGCGTCCTCCTGTCATTCCCTGCGCTGCCGGGAATGCTTGTGACTGGCCCTTGGGGACCGAGGAGCATTGTTTTGGGCAGGGATGCGCCGGGCACCCAGACTCACGGGCCACGGTGCCTCGTCCCGCAGGAATGGCCAACCTGCTGACGGGCCCCAAGCGGAACCTGATGGCCCTGGCGCGCACGTGGTGGAACCAGTTCAGCGTGACGGCCCTGCAGCTGCTGCCCGCCAACCGCGCTGTGTGTGGCTTCCACCTGGGCTACCTGGAGGGCGAGGTGGAGCTGGTCCAAGGTGTGGTGGCCCGCCTCCTGGCTCTGTACAACCAGGGCCGCATCAAACCGCACATCGACTCTGTGTGGCCCTTTGAGAAGGTGAGTGGGATCCCTGCGTGGGGGGGGTGCTCTGGGGGCTGGGGTTCCTGGGAAGAGAAGGGCTGGCTCCTTCTGGTTGGCTCTCGGGGGGGGGGGGGACTGAGCAGCCCTGGGAGCCGGGTGTTGTCTTCCTCCCCAGGTGGCGGACGCCATGAGGCAGATGCAGGAGAAGAAGAATGTGGGCAAAGTCCTCCTGGTGCCTGGACCAGAGAAGGAGAACTAGGGCGGAGGCTGGCAGACCCTCAGGGCCCCGGGAAGAGAGACACCGGGGGCCGCACTGTGCTGGTCTCCAAACTCTTCACATTTCATCCTCTGTCATCATGCTCTGCCCTCTCTCCCCTGAAGGTCTCCATCCTGATGGCCTCTCCCCAGCCCTGTTCTGTCTCCTGAGGCAGGGCTGCCCCCTCCCCCCCTTCCTGCCCTCCGAAGAGGTTGGGAAGTGACCACTTGGATGTCTGGGCCCTGCCAAGGGGACAGGGAGGGTCAGAGGGAGGCCGGCTGCTTCCTGCCCCCACCCTTTCCCTGGGCCTGCTGTGCTGCTTTTGTGCCAAGGTTAGCCGATCCCTTTCCGTCCAGTTCTGTGTGCTCCCCCAACTCCCCGCCTCATCTCCCACTCCTGCCCCTGCCCCACCCCCACCCCACCCCAAAAGAATTGAAACGTCAGCTCAGGATATGGGGCCAATCTGTGTGAATCCAGCATGTCCCTGTCTTGCCCTCCTGTCCCTTCAACCCAGGCCGACCAGTGCCCCCCTCCGAACTCTGTCACCTCGTTGCATGGCCTTGTCCTCTTGCCCCCATCTCCTTAAGCACACTTGGGCTTCTTCCACCTCTGGGTTTTCTGCCCCTCGTAACCAAGGTTGCCTCTTACAACAAGGGTGGGACTCATACTGCTCCCTTAGGTCACAACTCTGAGGGAGGGACACAGAGTCGTCCCCCCCCCCAATCAACCCCCCTGCCGCTCCCCACCCTTCACTGAGTTCTCTGGAGTTGTTCTCAGTGCCTTAGCAACGGAAAACCTGTGCGTGTATGTGTGTGGGGGGGTGTCCCTGTCTCACACCTCCTCCTCTACCCCATACTCCCCAGTGCCTTCTTCTGCTGGAGCTGGGGTTTTGCTGCCTCCCAGTCCCACAACACTGCCAAAAATCTGTGTGTATGCCAGTGGCGGGTGGGGGGGGCAACCCCAAGCCACCTGGGGTCTGTGCCATGTCCTGTCTCTGGGGCTGTCATTTCTCTCTGGGTGGTGGAGGAGGAGGAGAAGGCGGGGAAGCTCTCCCAGCCTTGCAGGCAAGTGTGGCACTTACCAGCCAGAGCTCTGAGAGGCGATGCCATCTGTTTTTTGTTCTGGGACCAAAGTAAAAATCAAATCCCATTTCCCGTGTTGTCAAGGGAGGCCCACTGCCTTCTCAGAGCAGGGGCAGCTTTTCGAACTCAGCCCCAAACTTTGTTTACATGGGTGGGGAGATGGAACCGGGGAATAAAGAGGGGGGCGGCTTAGGACCTGGGCCGCTGGAACCAAAGTGGGGGCTTCCTGGCGTAGGGGTGTAGCTCTGTCTGCTCTCTGATAGGGAATTAGGTAGGGTTCTTGCCCAGCCACTGCCAGGGGGAGGTGGGGGGAGGGGCTCAGCCTCTTCATTGTCTAAACAAGGCCTACACGTGTGAAGTGCGATTTCTGCTTTTGTGTACCCCACCCCATTTTACCGAAGCTGCCTTTGTGTTTGTGTCAATAAAAAGCCAAACCCTGGGTCCTGGATGTTGCCTCTTGAGAGGTGGAGGGGAAGGGAAGGTGGGCTCCCAGAAAGCCAGGGCGGAGAGGAGTATATGGTTAGGGTTCCTCCTGCCATGCTCAAATCAGGTTTCCTTTCAGGAAATGAAATGAGAAGGTCACACCACTTTTTATTGTTCTTGGGCAGCGTTTCACAACCGATAATCCCTGCTGCCGTTGACCCGCACGATCTCTTGCACCCGTGTGCCCAATTCCAGTCTGGTTCGAGAGGCTTGGCAGAGGGGTGTGGGCGACGAGGAGGGCAGGCTCTTAGTCTGATGCGGCAGTGAAGACTGCCAGGCCCCGCTGTCCCGGGGGCACGACTCTCAGGGCTTCCACCTCCCCACCTCCACGGGAGGGCTTCTGGAAGTGGATCTGTAGGATATCCTGCAGCTCCGGGCCATCCAGCACATCGGGAATGTTGAGCACTAGCACTGACTGGGGTACCGACCGGAACGTGATCTGGAAAAAGAGCCGGGAGATGGGCAAAGTCTCCTGAGAGTCAGGGACCGGGGGTAGGTGGTGCCCCTGGGGGTAAGGGAGGGGTAGGAAGGCCAGAGAGGCTAGCAATGGGAAGGACAATGGCGTTTGGGGGCTCTGATCCTTTCCTGGGCAAGTTTCTGGCAGGCGGACATGTGTGGGGCCCAGCCCCCAATGCTCTACCTTCCCCACTTACATCAGCCTTCTGGATCTCCCCACTGAGGTAGGGAGAGACTCTCAAAGGGAACTTGTGCTCGCCCAGTGGCACTGTGAACTGGCCAGTCTGGCACAGGTACTGGGCCACTGCGGGGAGAGAGAGGGATGGACCTCTAGCATCCAGGGCTCTACTCCCCTGGGGCCTGAGGCCTCCATCAACCCCAGTCTCGTGGCAGGGCCCTCACCTGTGTCCTCAGTGAAACCCAGCACGACAGCCCCTCGCAGCAGCTCCCGAGTCTCCACGTCACCACCCCCATTTCTGGTCTTGCCAAAGAAGATCTCCAGCTTGTCCAGCAGCTCCTCCTCACTCAGCCGGAGCCCTGCGGGAAACCCACTGACCAGCACGCTCCGCCTGCTTACCTGAGTGGACACCTAGGGGCAGACAGGAAGGAGAGGTCCAGCCCTGCTCCCCAGGGCCCCAGTGCATGGCAGCCCTGCGTGTCCCAGGATCCTGCTGCTCTGTCACCTGGACGGCGGTCACCACAGGCAGCTCCAGAGCCTGTACTTGAACCCGCAGCCGGCATTCCTCTATGTGGATCTCATGCTCCTTCTGTTGCAGCACCCTCTGGGCCACTAGGGCGGGGGAGCAGGGTCAGTGCAGGGCGGTAGGCGAGGGGGTGAGGGAAGCCTCCCAACCTCTTTCCTGGGGCCTCTTGGAGAGCTCACCCTTGGGGTCATCGAAGGTGACCAGAGCAGAGCCTCCTGGCAGAGGGTAGGAGATCCTCACTTCAGAAACCAAACACTTGGGTGCTTCCTGGCCCTGCTTAATGTGTCCTCGGAACACCAGGGGGACTGCATTTGCCAGGAATGGGACCTGGAGGTGGGGGAGGGGAGGCTGATGCAGCCTTCAAGGGTGGGAGAGCCCCCCCCCCGCCACCGCGCCCCATCTCAAGAGGAAAACGTTCCACGTGATCGATGCTGGGGATGAATACATTTATTGAAAGAGCTGGGTGAATGAGCCGATGAACTTAGGTTACGCCTGAACTGGCACGTTAGACCCAAGATCTGAGCTTGTCCTTGCACAGCAGCCCTGCAAGTTTGGTAGCTCCACTTTACAGATGAGAAAGCAGGTCCAGAAAGTTCAAGTCCAGCAAGTTCAAGTCACATACTTGAGGTCACACAGCAAGGAGACGGCAGAGCCAGGAGTGAAACTAACTTCTAGTTCTTCCTCCCAGGCCACCCCACCCCCACCCCCACTTACCTGGTCTCGGGTTTGGTCCCTGAGCTCCCTTCTGCGCTGCTGCAGCTCCCGCAGCCGGTCCTTTAGTCTGGCCTGTTCCTCCCGAAGGGCACCCAGGGTCTGTTAGAACAGGGGGGACATGACCACGCATCCACCTGCCTTCCTGGAGAAGGAGCCCAGGGAGAGGGGACCCTACTGTGGAATCTCCCACCAGCAGAGCTGATGCTCAGCTCCAGAACAGCCCAACCCCTTTCCCCTGCCCCCGGGCTGGGACTTGGCTGGCCTCATCTCTGGGGGCCTGGATACTCTCTTGGGGGTCAGGAGGAACCTTGGGTACAATCACAACTGTTTTTTACAGGAGGCCTTGCTTTTAACAAACACTGACTGAACTCCTGCTGAGGTGTGCTGGGCACTGACACAGGGAGACACAGGGACAAGAGGCCAGCCCTCGGGTCTGAAGGAAACAGTACCCCAGACAGTGTACCCTCACCCAAGGGACTGTGGAGGACATCGGGAGTGTGGAAGAGGGACTGTGCCATAGGACTTAACATCACAAGGGAGGCCTCCAGAAGGAGTGGGGCTTACAGTGATAAAATGTTACACTACTAGCTAACCTTTATTAAGCACTTACTATATGTCAGGCGCTGTGCCAAGCTTTTTATTTATTTTTTTTTTAAGATTTTATTTATTTATTTGACAGAGATCATGAGTAGGCAGAGAGGCAGGCATGGGGGTAGGGGGAAGAAAGCTCCCCACTGAGCAGAGAGCCTGCCGCTTAGGACCCTGAGATCACCACCTGAGTCAAAGGCAGAGGCTTAACCCCCTAAGCCACTCAGGTGCCCTGTGTCAAGCTTTTTATATGGAGTGTAACACTCAATTCTTGAAACAACCCTACGAAATAAATTCCCTCTTAACCTTACTTTACAGATGAGGAAACCAAAGTTCAGAGAGGTTAAGTGACTTCCCCGAAGTCATTCAGCCCTATCCAGGCTGACTCCAGACTGCTAATCTGTGCTTTCCAGTGAAAAAATCAAGCACCACTCCCTCCACAGCCACAAAAAAAGAAACGAAGCCCAGAGTGGGGGAGCAGTTTACCCCACATCTCCCAGCTTGTCCCTTGACTGCCACTCTTTCCACTGTACTGAGCAGCCTTTCAGGCTGGGTGTGATTTGGAGTGAGTCCAGAGACAGAGAGTGACAACATGGGCAAGGGAATGACACCAGGGGCACGAATAAATGCACCTTTGTTTGTGGGATGGAGTAGATGTTAGCTGGCAGGGTTCACTCTGTGGTTGGGAAGCCTGATAAATAAGGTCGGCTCAGAGAAGCGTGAGCTCACTTGGGAAGGCGGGACTCTTGTCCCAGTCATCTCTGTATCCCCAGTGTCCAGCAGAGTCCCTGCCACAAAACAGACATTCAATCAATGTGTGTTGAATGAATGAATGACTGCAGTGAATGAATGACAGAATGGGGGCATATTACAGAGGGCACTGAAGACGTTCAGTGTGTCTTTAAAAAAAAAAAAAAATGGGGCACCTGGGTGGCTCAGTGGTTGAGCCTCTGCCTTCGGCTCGGGTCGTGATCTCGGGGTCCTGGGATCGAGCCCCGGGTCGGGCTCTCTGCTCGGCGGGGAGCCTGCTCCCCCCCCCTCTGCCTGCCTCTCTGACTACTTGTGATCTCTGTCAAATAAATGGATAAAATCTTTAAAAAAAAGGGGCGCCTGGGTGGCTCAGTGGGTTAAGCCGCTGCCTTCGGCTCAGGTCATGATCTCAGGGTCCTGGGATCGAGCCCCATATCGGGCTCTCTGCTCAGCAGGGAGCCTGCTTCCCTCTCTCTCTCTGCCTGCCTCTCCGACTACTTGTGATTTCTCTCTGTCAAATAAATAAATAAAATCTTTAAAAAAAATAAAAAAAAAAAAAAAAAAAATCTTTAAAAAAAAAAAAAAGACATTCAGTGTGAGTTCCCTCTTTTTTTTTTTTTTTTTAAAGATTTTATTTATTTACTTGACAGAGATCACAAGTAGGCAGAGAGGCAGGCAGAGAGAGAGGGAAGCAGGCTCCCTACTGAGTAGAGAGCCCGATGCGTGGCTCAATCCCAGGACCCTGAGATTATGACCTGAGCTGAAGGCAGAGGCTTTAACCCACTGAGCCACCCAGGTGCCCGAGCTACTGGGGATTCTAGTTTGCTCTATTTTTAAGCAGAGGAAAGCTAGAGCTTGATCAAATAATGCTGGTTTATGAGGAGTGAGAAAAGTACCCAGTTCTTCACATTTATACACATAAGGTGCCTTAAAGGCCGGTCAGATGACATCAGTGACTGCAGAGAGTCACTGCAGATGACAGGGACTCACAAACTGGAGAGAGCGTGTCCTCACTAAAGTGGCAGCCTCTTCCCAGCTCCAACCCAGATTTTCTCACATGGGAATGTGGTTCCAGTATCCTCTATGTTCCCATTTTTAAAAAAGATTTGATTTTATTTATTTACATGTGTGAGAAAGTCAGACACTTCACTGACTGAGCCACCCAGGCGACCCTATCAAACCTCATTTTATAGATGAGGAACTTGAGGTTTGTCAGGGCTAATTAATGGGCCAAAGTAAGTCAAACCCAAGGCCACTGAAGACACAAGGGGTCAAGGACAGGACGTGGTGGAAAGGACTCTGGGTTGGAACAACATGTGGGGATGGAAGAAGCCAAGAGGAAGGAAGAACTCCTTGAGGGACAGAGCCTTGGAAATCTAATCTTTGAGGATTATATTTAGTCAGGGGTCAGGGGAGACAAAAGGAATGACAGGGAGAAAAAAAAGAAGGCCTGGCCAAAGATAAGGAGGGCCAGGGCCAGGACTGGGGACTGTCAGAGAAGGAAAGGAGGCTAAAGGGTTCCACGTGCTCATTTGCTTTCTCATTCGCTCATTCACCAATTAGCTACGGAGCCACTACCAAGTGCCAGGCACTGCTCTAGGCTCTGGAAACACAGTGATGAACACAACAGGCACAGCTTCCTTGTGGAGTTTATATTCTAGAGGATGAGCCAGACAGTAAATAGAATCAATAAAATCTACAGTATGCTAGTGGTAAGTGTTGTGGACAGAAGCCAAGCAGGGGAGAATGGAGAATGTCAGAGGCCATCTTAAATGGGGTGATCAGAATAGGCCTTGCTGAGATGATACTGGATCATTTACCTGAAGGAGATGCAGGAGAAAGCCATGTGTACACGTGGGGGAAAGTTCTGTGCACAGGAAGAGCAAGTGCAAAGGCCCTGAGATGGGAGTTTTTGTCAGGCGGATCTGAGGAATAGCAAGGAAGCCAGTGAGTAGGAGCGGAGGAATTGAGGGGCTGGGGGCTGGAGAGGAAGTGACAGAGGAGGAGACGGAATTGGACCATGCCACATCTTTCGCACAATGTGGGGTGGGAAGCCAAAGACAGGATGACTTGGCTGTTGTGTGACTAGACTGATGTGGGGAAAGGGCACAAGCAGGGAGACCACTGGTGAGGCCATTACAGCGTCCAGGAGCGCCATGTTGGGGGCTTGGACCATGGGGGAGTAATGGAGGCCATGAGGGGCCGTGGAGTCTAGATAGGTTGAAGTTACTGATGAATCGGAAGAAGAGTAAGGAAGAAAGAAAGGAGTCTGGGGCGCCTGGGTAGCTCAGTGGGTTAAGCCTCTGCCTTTGGCTCAGGTCATGATCCCAGAGTCCTGGGATCGAGCTCTCTGCTCAGCAGGAAGCCTGCTTCCCTTCCTCTCTCTCTGCCTGCCTCTCTGCCTACTTGTGATCTCTGTGTGTCAAATAAATAGATAAAATCTTTAAAAAAACAAAAAATAAAGAGAGGAGTCTGGGATGACTCTAAGCTTTTTGGCCTGAGCGACTAGAAGGAATGAGAGCCATTTTCTGAGATGGGGAACACTGTGGGTGGAAGAGATTTAGGGCAGAAAATGAAGGGTTTATTTAGAACACATTAGGTATGAAGTGCCTATTTAACATGTCAGTAGAGACGGAGGGTAGCAGTTGCCTCTAGGGATCTAGTATTCAGGGAAGATGTCCAGGCTGGAAGTATACATTTGGGGTTTAGTCATGTAGAGGAGACACAGTCACAGAGTAAGTTCACAAGAAAGTCTCATACTACTTGAGAGCAACTGGGAGGGAGGTATAGACAGAGGGAGGTCCAAGGGCTGATTTCTGGGGTGCCCACCACTAAGAGGTCAGGGGAAGAACGAAGCACCTGTATTCTTATACAGGGGAGGGGTCAGTGCACCTGAAGGGTGAACAGGAGTGTGAAGAAGGGTTTCAAGGAGGGGGAGCCAGCAGCTGGGCCAAACGTGGCTAATTAAGGCCAACAAAGATGAGACACGAGCAACACTCCCGGCGTCAGGACACTCAGTGACCACTGAGCACCAAACAAACAGTTCTGCTTATAAGGAAACTGCTTATAAGCCAGAAGTTCATGTACAAAGATTATTGTGGCTTTATTTAAAACAGGCAAAAAGGGGCGCCTGGGTGGCTCAGTGGGTTAAAGCCTCTACCTTCGGCTCGGGTCATGATTTCGGGGTCCTGGGATCGAGCCCCATGTTGGGTTCTCTGCTCAGCGGGTAGCCTGCTCCCCCACCCCCCGCCTCCTTGTGATCTCTTGTCTGTCAGATAAATAAATAAACAAATGTTTTAAAAATAAATAAATAAAACAGACAAAATGAGGGGTGCCTAGGTGGCTTGGCCAGTAGAGCATGTGACTCTTGATCTCAGGGTCTGAGTTCAAGCCCCACTTTTGGTATAGAACTTTCTTTAAAAACAAAATAGGGAGGCCTGTGTGGCTCAGTGGGTTAAGCATCTGCCTTCAGCTCAGGTCATGACCCTGTCGTCCTGGGATCGAGCCCCATGTGGGGCTCCTGGTTCAGCGGGGAGTCTGCTTAGCTTTCGGCACCCACCCCCACCTTGTGCTCGCTCTCTCTCTCCCTCATAAATAAATGATTACAATCTTAAAAAAAATCCAAAACAATAAAATAAAAACAAAACAAAAAGAAATCTACGTGTCCAACAATAGGGTAATAGCTAAATATATCATGTAAACAATTAAAGGACATAAAGAACATTTAACAATATGAAAAAATGCTCACAATAAGCCAAAAAAGCAAGATATAAAACTGTATAGAAAGTATGATTCCTATTCTGTTGATTTAAAAAGTTTTATTTCATAAGGATCTTTATTAACACATAAAAATGCATGGGGGTACCTGACTGGCTCGGTTTTGGAAAAGCGTGTGACTCTTGGTCTCAGGGTCATGAGTTTGAGCTCCATGTTGGATGTAGAGATTACTTTAAAAACTATAAAATCTTGGGTGCCTGGGTTGCTCAGTGGGTTAAGCCTCTGTCTTCAGCTTAGGTCATGGTCTCATGATCTCAGGGTCCTGGGATCAAGCCCTGCATTGGGCTCTCTGCTCAGCAGGGAGCCTTCTTCCCCCTTTCTGTCTGCCTGCCTCTCTGCTTACTTGTGATCTCTTTCTATCAAATAAATAAATAAAATCTTAAATATATATATATATATAATCTTAAAAAAATAAAAAAGCATAAAAAAACTCTGGGAAGATAGACACCAAAATGTTATTAACAGGGGTTGTCTCTCAAATCCGAATTTAGTGTGATTAAAAGAAAAGAGGTTCACAAACCCACCTTTCAATATGTAAAGGCCCTTTAAGGGAGTAGTTTTGGCAGAGGTAGAAGATGGGTGTGAATCAAGTATACTTCTTCCCCAAGAATAATCTCAGGGAACTGGGGTTCTGAAATGTTGCCTATAACATTAATAATAATAAACACATACTGTATGCTTAGTAAGTGCGAAGCAGTGTGCTAAGTTTTTACTGTATGGATTTATGGATTATCTGCTTTAATTTTTTTTTTTTAAGATCTATTTATTTGTTTATTTGTCAGAGAGAGAGAGAGCACAAGCAGGGGGAGCAGCAGGCAGAGGGAGAAGCATGCTCCCCAACGAGCAGGGAGCTCAACGCAGGACTCTATCCCAGGACCCTGGGGTCATGACCTAAACAGAAGGCAGACGCTTAATCGACTGAGCCACTCAGGCGTCCCTAATTTTTTTTTTTTTTAAGATTTTATTTGACAGAGAGAAGCACAGCAAGAGAGGGAACACAAGCAGGGAAAGTGGGAGAAGGAGAAGCAGGCCTCTTGCTGAGCAGGGAGGCCGAGGCAGGACTCTATCCCAGGACCCCAGGATCATGCCCAGAGTTGAAGGCCTACACTTAACGACTGAGCCACCCAGGCACCCCCCACCTTTTTTTTTAGAGAGATTTTTATTTATTTATTTGACAGAGAGAGATCACAGGTAGGCAGAGAGGCAGGCAGAGGAGAGAGGAAGGGAAGCAGGCTCCCTGCTGAGCAGAGAGCCCGATGCAAGCTTGATCCCAGAACCCTGGGATCATGACCTGAGCCCAAGGCAGAGGCTTTAGCCCACTGAGCCACCCAGGCGACCCCCCTTTTTTTTCTTAAGTAACCTCTATACCCAGTGTGGGGCTTGAACTCATAACCTGAGATCAGGAGTCACCCACTTTCACCAACTGAACTAGCCAGGCTCCCTGAGCCTGTGATCTCTCTTATTACACTTGCAGGGCAAATGAAAAATTCCCAAGCAAGACATCTGTGTATTTATAACAGATGGAGTAGTAGCAGCAAGGGAGACTGCAGGAGCTGGAGAGGGGAGGAGATTCATTCATTCCACGGCTGTTTATTGAGTGCCGACTGAATGCCGGGCACAGTGCTGGCATGTCTAGGGATCAAGGGTGAGCAGGCTAGATGGGGAACCAGTCTTAGTCTAGTAGGAGTTGGGGCATCACAGGTCAGGAAAGGGAAGACCACAGCTTGCAAGGCTTAGGGGAGCCCTTGGAGGAGGAATACGTCTGCCTGTGAGCCGGAAGAGGACCCAGGACTCACCCGAAATGAACTGTAAGGCGAGGAACTGTTCAATTCTAGGATGAAATACAAGGAGGGGAAGTTTGTTGGGTGAGATCTCAGGAGATAAGGGTGTGAATGAGTCCTAAGCTTTTTGGGTCACAGAACCCTTTAAGTACCTAAGAACTGAATTCTCTCAGAAAAACGCATTCACACAACAAATTCATGAGCTCTGCGGCACAGGCTATAGGATTGTCTCTGAGGCAACGGGTTAGGGGAGAGGTAATCCCAGCCGTGTTTCTCCCCTGGTGTTCAGCAGGTCTAAGTGAAAGGCAGAGAGGCTTGGCCACCAGACCCCGAGATACCTGCAGATTCCCAGCCAAGGAATGTCCTTTTTGCTTCTCCCTCCACCCCCAATACTTTCCTCTTCACTTACGGCATCGTCATACATCACTGACGTGGGCCTGGGGTCCGGATGAGAAGAGCCGAGGCTTCAGAGCTGGGCACAAAGTGGCAGTGTCCCCTGTAACTAAATTCTTGCTTGTATCTTTGGAGGTGGCTTCGTCCCCTCCAAGTTGGGCCTGAGTTACACTTCCGAGGGTTCGGTCTGCAGGTTTTCCTTCCACTTTCACTTCAGCAGAACCCCTGCCTGTGTTTGCACGCCCCCAGCTGGTCTCCCCGCCCCTGGGAGGAGGAGCCCTTCTGGGCTTGGAAGTTGACCTCACCCACTTGAGGCCTGAGAGGAAGACACTCACAAGTAACAGCCAAAAGAACGTGGGCCCCTATCAACCACTCATTCCAGCCTATCAAGGCCAGTACAAGCCTGTTGATAGAATTCTGTCTGCTGTCAAGATATTTCCCTGGAGTCTAGAAAGATGCTGGGCACATGCAGACTAATTGAGATTAATTGAGAAATGTAACCAGGACGGTTAAAACCTCTCCAAGTTCACAAAGTTGTACTAATAGCCAGCCATTTGTGGAGAACTGTTCTGTGCCCAATACTGACTCTGCTTCACATGAATTAACTCCGTCTTCCAAACAACCCCACAAAGTTGGTTGTTTTTGCCATTTTACAGATGATTAGTCTAACCACCTGAGGCAGGAAGTGTAGAAACTTGCCCCAGGTTGTACTGCTAGAAGTCAAGCACATATCCAAACCTGGTCGGAATAGTATTTGAACTTGGGCCTCCAGGTAGAGTGAAGAACTTCTAAATTTCTAGTCAGAGGGTTAAAATTTAATTCCATTTGTGACTGAGTAGGCAAGCTACTTAGGAGTCTGTCTTGAGAGATGCCCAGTACTTACGCATGAGGAATCAAACACAGAGTTCAGTGCACAGATTTTTCCTACTAACCAGTCCAGGATTTTTCCAGTAATTTACAGACCCAGCCCTTGTTCCACATCCCACGTGGGTATGTGTCAATCAGTGCTTGGTGAACACACCAGTTGGGACTCCTGCTTCCATCAAGGGTCTTAGAACCAGACCAGCTGGAAAGCGCCTATCTCACCAGTAGAGCAGGGTCACAGGTATCCAATCAACGGTAAAACGGCAGACTGAAGGGCCACATACTGTTCCTGTAGCAGTGACACAACCATGCCCAAGAGCCTCAAATCACACCTTTTCTTGCCAGATTCTGCTGGCCATCTGGGGACCTCTTCTGATCTTACTAGGAATGGCTGTTCTGGGGCTCAGGCCTTCATTAGTCCCCACCCCTGCCATCAAGAGCAGTTCTCCAGGGCGGGCCTCATGAGATCAACACAGCTATCAGCAGGTAACCTCCCAGAAATTCTGACCTACTGAACCTCAGGGTGGGATTATGGCACTTTGTGGTTGGTTTGAGGTCCTCAGAGTGGTAGCTCTCAAGTGGAAGAAGCCAGTGCCCACTGAGCGGGGCCTGTGGGTGTTCCCAGTGCGGGGGCAAGAGCAGCCCAGGTTCTACCATGCACCCACAAGTCAGGGGTACTCATTTTTTTGGCAAACAGTTCAGTAGCTCACACCTTACACATCAAGGACATCCAAATGACGAAAGGATGATCAGGTTGAGGATCAAGTAGTCCAACTATCACTAAGGCATTATTTTATATATTTTCCCACAGCCTCTCATCCACCACCGAATATCTCATCACACGAATGTTCTTCTTTCCCAGTCTAATAACACACACCACAGGTAGACAGAAAATTTTTGGGGGGGGTGGTATTTTTAATGACTGAAACAAAACAGATCTAAAATCGCAGCTTCTGGAAGAACCACTTGTTCTTGCCGGTCTTGTACCTAGAGGCGGGGGAGAAAAGGAACACCATTGAGAAGAACAGTGAAACCAAATTCCCTTCATGGAGGATAAGGCCACCATACTCCAATATCCTCCACCAAAGTCTATTTACCTCTCCTCGAACTTGACCTTGGCCTCTCGTCGGGCCTTGCGTTTAAGAGCAGGGTCTCTGAAGACATCCTTGTTGACGACAGTCTTGTCCAAGGGGATATCCACAGAGTACCTGGACACAATGATGGGGACAGAAGATCAGCCCACAGGCCACCAGGGCCCTTCACACAGCCCTGGGACATTGGGGTGTCAGGGTCTGTCTCCATAGGAGCCATCCACAGAATCTGTGCCAAAGTCCCGAGAATATTCTTAATTTAATAGGACTCATTTACACAGATTCATACTACTAGAATACTTCACATTTCATTCTCAACTTTCCAAAGTCACTATTTTTCTAGCTAAGGACTATCACTTTATTACATTCTCACTATGATCACGGCGGTTGGCCAGCTTTCTATTAGGAGTCTTTTTAGTGTTGTTCGGGTTGTGCTCGGACAGGGGAAGCCTCACTGCAGACAGTGCAGAAGCCGGGCAGCTAGCTGCCCAGGTCTCACTGCTTCCCAGCACCTAAAAAACCGCTCTGTTAAGACAGCTTTGACAGTAAGCATGCAGCCCCTGGCAGCAAACTGTAAGGCATACACTGCTGGGTTTTGCCAATTATTGTTCAGGACTCTCAACCGTATAATCTATGCACCAAGGCAAGTGTGTACAGTGCACAATACTGTGGAAGGCCAGGAACTAGAGGGCATGGCAGCACTGTAGAATTATCTGGTGGTGGTGGTGGGGGGAGGCTTGCTGCCTTTATCTACCAACCCTTTTGGAAAGCCTTCAATAACTATCCTGGAAAGTGGAGAGTGGCAGAGAGCAGGCCAGATCCCATGCCCGTGTATACCCTGAATGCAAACGAATGATCTTTACCCAACACTTAACAGAACTTTCAGGGGAGGAGACAAGTTTGTAAGAGATTTTCTATCCCGCTTAGCCAACTCAGAGAAGTCGCCACAGAAAAATGGTAGAACATAGCTCCACGTTGGACCAAAGAGGCGACAAACACTGGAAACCACATCACTTTGTAAGTGACACATGAAAACAATGTCTCTTCCTCACACCAGAATGGTTGCAAGGTTGTCTCCTGATTCAGCAGGGCAAAGGGGCAAAAGAATCCCTTTCATTCCCATTTTAAAAAAAATTTCATCTATATATTTTTTAAAGATTTTATTTATTTCAGGGAGAAAGAGAAAGAAACAGCAAGAGAGGAGAGAGTGCCAGAGGGAAAGAAGCAGGCTCCCTGCTGAGCTGGGAGCCCAATGGACTCGACTCCAGGACTACGGGATCATAACCTGAACCGAAGGCAGTTGTAACGAACTGAGCCACCCAGGCACCCCTTCTTCTTCTTTTTAAACATTTTATTTAATTGAGAGAGAGCACGTGTATAAGTGTGCACGTACACAGAGAGGAGAGTGAGAGGGAGAAGCAGACTCCCCGCTGAGCAGGGAGCCCGAAGTGGGACTCCATCCCAGGACCCTGAGATCATGACCTGAGCCAAAGGCAGACTCTTGACGGAGTCACCCAGGCACCCCTCACTCACCTTGTGGGCATGAGGTGATTGTAGTTATAAACTTTCACAAAAGACTTGATCTTTGACCTCTTGGCGATTTTCTTCTTGCCCATGGCAGCTGTCACTTTGCGGGGATAGCGGTCAATTCCCGCCACCAGAGCATGGCTGTAGGGACGGTCTGAGGTGCCATCATCAATGTTCTGAATGAGCAAGATCACATGTCACTGACTGAGGGCCTATTTAGGCCCTGTGCCAGATGGAGGGCTTGCATCAAAGGAACACCCCCCCACTCCCAGGTCTGAGACCCACTATGGGAAAAAACCCACAAAGCAGACGCTCGGGAGTGCCATGCCAGAGCGCAGAGAGAGTAATAGGGAAGGGTGGTTGGTATTCATTCCCACAACAGTCTGGAAAACCTCCTAGGAGGTAAGAGAACTAAAAGGCGCAGTATTAACACCGATGCAGTGCTTGCTCTCTATCAAGCATCTCTGCATCTCGTAGCTTCCCCTACGACCACACTGCTGGTGAGGGACAGAGGAACAATCCCAAAACTGGTCGTCTAACTCCAGAAACCAGTCAGAGGGAGGGGGGCAGGGAAACAAAGGATGCCCCTCGACCTCACCACGGCCAGCAGCTGGTGTGTGGGGCCAGAGCTCAGAGAGCCTCACCAGAGGCTACAAAACGTGGGCAGAGAGCCACCCGTGAAGGGTCAGAACATGCTACGTGATCTTTTGGACTAGAAACAATTTCTCCTCCTCTTACAGACTCCCAGCCGCAGCACTTGACGTCTCCACACCTCGGCAACAGAAAAGCATCTCCTACAGTGACTCCAGGGACCGGGCGTTGACAACCTCTGAAGGGCGATGCCAGACACCAAGCGAGCGCTCCATAAAACGTGGCCACTGTTATTTCTTAGCACCCTCCTTGGTATAGGGCGCCCACTTCCTCTCCCATTTGTTTTTATTTTGCACCTTCCTCCCTCCAAAGCTCTCACGCATTCACCCCCACCCGCAATGCTCAGGGACGAAGGCCCCCAGGCTAGCTCTCGCACTCCAAGCTTGCAAGCCCTCGGAAACCGGCCCGATTCCCGAGATGCAAACGCGTCGCAGAAGCTCGCGAGGCTGGTACCTTCACGATGACCGCTTTGCGTCCGGAGTAGCGTCCGGCGAGGACCAGCACCACCTTCCCGGGTTTCATGAACTTGCCCATCTCTGCAGAGAAAGGAGAACGGACCGATCAGAGACGCGCAAGCCGAGGCTGTGGGTCCGGAAACTGGGGCTGCGCTCCTGGCCGCCTCGGCCCAGGCCGCCCGCAGGCCCTGCTGGCAGGACCGGGCCGCTACGAAGCCGCCAGAGACCAAGCAGTGGAGAGAGCCCCGAGCCGCCCCGCAGCAAGACCCCCCGGCGGCGGATGGCGGCGGATTGGGACCTCCTACCCAAGTCTCTACTCACCGACACCAACCACTCGAGCCTACAGCAGAAAGGAAGAAAGGGCACTTCCGCTAACCTTTCACCCCCGTGAGCGATGACCTCACTTCCGGTCCCGCCCCGCAAGGTTACTCCGCTTCTCCAAAGTTGTTGTGGGCGGAAGAAGCTTTAGCGGATAGAGCGGCATTTGGACGCTCATTTATTCAAATCAAACTTTATTAGAAGCCTCAGCAGTGGGCAAGAGCAAAGGAGTCCCTTTCTTCCCCGTAGGTTGGAGCGGGGAGAACGGTCCTAATGCCCGCGGATTTTTGACTCCGCCGCTCTGCTGTACTAGTTGTAGTTCCTTTCTCGGGCGCGAGGAGGGGACACAGTTTTAAATTGACATTTATGCCTTCCAAGTTAGCAAAATAGGACTTGTATTTGTGTGCACTGTTAGGCGTAAGGAGAGAGAGACGAAGATCAATCAGACAAGGGTGCTTAACCCCAATATTTAGAGTCGTGATGTCACAGACATTACCGGCTAGAATAAGCAGTGAGAGGTGAAGGACAATGATGGTGATAATCACTGAGCACCTACTCTGTGCTAGGGTTTTTTTTTTTTTTTTTTTTTAATTTTTAAAGATTTTTTTTTTTTAAGATTTTATTTATTTATTTGACAGAGAGAAATCACAAGTAGATGGAGAGGCAGGCAGAGAGAGAGAGGGAAGCAGGCTCCCTGCCAAGCAGAGAGCCCGATGCGGGACTCGATCCAAGGTCCCTGAGATCATGACCCAAGCCGAAGGCAGCGGCTTAACCCACTGAGCCACCCAGGCGCCCCTAGGGATTTTTATTTATTTATTTGAGAGAGAGAGACAGTGAGAGAGAACATGAGCGAGGAGAAGGTCAGAGGGAGAAGCAGACTTCCCATGCAGCTGG
Source organism: Mustela putorius furo (assembly GCF_011764305.1). NCBI lineage: Eukaryota > Metazoa > Chordata > Mammalia > Carnivora > Mustelidae > Mustela > Mustela putorius. The sequence continues at coordinate 1,713,639 of NW_025421399.1, read as the reverse complement.
GAGCCTGATAATGGGACTTGATCCTGAGACTCCAGGATCATGACCTGAGCCGAAGGCCGTCGTCCAACCAACTGAGCCACCCAGGCGCCCCTGTGCTAGGGTTTTTAGGTAAGCCGATAGCCTATTTAATTCTCACAACTCTGCATCTTTGCTGTTTTCCTCCCATTTAGATATGGGGAAATTGAGATTCAAAGAGGATATGTTACCTATCCGAGGTTGACCCTGATCAGTAGTATAGATGAGATTGAAATTTAGGTTTGAACGCAGGTCTAGTTGGTTCTCAAAGTGAATTATTTCCCATCACTTACTGGAAAATGTTTTTATTTTATTGTTGTTATTATTATTATAGTAGGCTCCCTGCCCAACGTGAGACTTGAACTCAGGACCTTGAGATCAAGAGTCACATCCTCTACCCAATGAACCAGCCAGACATCCTTGGAAGAGTGTTTTTTTACATGGTCCTTTAGTTGTCTTCTGAGTTCAAGAGGAAGGGAAACCATCTTACAGTTTTGCCTATTGGAACATTGAAGAATCTACAGGATTGGTCTTGGGCAAAATGTGAGAACAATCAGGGTTTCATCAACTCTTGTCTTAAGGCTCTCCAGGGACAGGTTTCCCCTGCAGCCCTTATGACCCCATTCCAATGGTTTATCACAGTAATTACATACTTATATTTTTATATTCAATTACAATCTTTTGTTTTAATTTGAAATATGACATTTTAGAGTTGGAAGGGACCTCAGAGACATCTACTCTGGCCTCTGAGAGGACAGTTCCAGAGCAGCAAAGTCACAGAGATGGTGATGAAAGAGTAAGTTCTTGTTCCCAACCCACTGCACCACACCAACCTGCCCATTTCCACCTCCATGGTCTGCTCCTATCCTCCTTATCTGCTGCTGCTGCCTCTTTTGCTATATCTCTCTTGGAAAATAGAAACCAGATCCTTAAATCTTGTAATTGCCTTGGACTCTTCTCACAAACACTCTCCAAATCAAATTAGTATTAAATCCTGCGAATTTTTTTCCTTGTGTTTTGAATTCTTTTTCCACCTGCCCCCTAATCAATCCAGCCTCAGATCTTTTTCTTCTCCTTCTCAAACTTTTGTGTGGGTCAGCATTGCTTGCTATGTTTATGAAAGATGGATTTCCAACCTAGGAGATAACCATTTCAGTCTGGTGGAGGTATATGATCTATAGGACTGATTTTGGGATGCTTTCCTCAACACAACTCTTAAATCCACCATTTATGTGCTTGAAATCCTTCGTTGGTTCTCTATACCAAAGTCTGAACTCACCTCTCCTTTCCTGCAGTCTAAATTCCTACTCCACACCTTCACATACTGCCCTCTCCCATCCCTCAACTACTAATATCCAACCTCTTCTGAGCCCTGGGGTCTTTTTTCTCCTCCACTGCAGCCAGGCGAAAACCTATCCAAATCCTATCCAGAGTTCTCCTGAGAAGAATCAATCTCTTCCTTCTGTGATCCCTCAGCAATCCAATCCACATTCATCTTTATTATAGAACGTATTTGGTTTGTGGGTGCCTGGGTGGCTCAGTCGGTTGGGTGTCCGACTCTTGATTTCAGCCCAGGTCATAATCTTGGGGTCATAAGATGGAGCCCTGTGTCAGTGTAGAGTCTGCTTGGGGTTCTTTCTCCCTCTCCCTCTGTTCCTCACCCCTCTCCCAAGCTTACACATGCACTCTCTCAAATAAATAAAATCTTAAAAATTTTTTTTGGTTAGGATTAGTGGTTCTCAAAGTGTGGTCCCCAGACCAGCTGCATCAGCTTAACCGGGAACTTGTTGGGACTGTAAATTTTCAGGCTTCACCCCAGAACTACTGAATAAAAATCTCTGGGATGGGAGCCAGCTATTTCTGTTTTCACAAGCTACGCAAACCTCCAGTTGGTTTGGTATCTCCTTGGTTAGACTGTGTCTTCCCTGAAGGCAGGGGGTCTGTTTTATTTACCTCTTTCCTCAGTATCCAGCCTGGTCCAGGTAATTGGCAGGTATTCAAGAATGAATGAATGCAAAACACCTTAGAAAACTTTTTTTAAAAAAACTTTTTGAAAAATAGATTTTATTTTTATTTATTTGACAGACAGAGATCACAGACAAGCAGGCAGAGAGAGAGGAGGAAGCAGGCTCCCTGCTGAGCAGAGAGCCAGATTCGGGGCTCAATCCCAGAACCTTGAGATCATGACCTGAGCCGAAGGCAGAGGCTTTAACCCACTGAGCCCCACAGGTGCCCTAACTTTTTTTAAACGATTTAAAATAATCTCTACACCCAATGTGGGGCTTGAGTTTATAACCCCAAGATCAAGAATCGCATGGTCTACCAACTGAGCCACCCAGGTGCCCACACCTTAGAAATCTTTAAAAACCCTTTGTGGGGGTACCCGGGTGGCTCAGATGGTTAAGTCTCTGCCTTCAGCTAAAGTCATTTTAGGTTGTGGGATCGAGCCCTGCGTCAGGCTTCTGTCTCAGCGGAGTATCTGCTTGTCCCTCTCCCTCTGCCTCTCCCCATGCTCATGCTCTCTGTCTCAAATGAATAAATAAAATCTTAAAAAAGAGGATGTTTTGTAGATCATACTTTTGTAACAATTGACGCTGCCCTTTTATGGATATATATCCATGGCTCTTTTTCATTCTGTTCTTGCCTATGCTTAGACCTAGGCTGTTTCCTTCTCTCCTCCCTTGTCCTCTGTGCCTCACCTAAAGCCAAAGACAGGGCTACGTCTTAAGTAATAAGCAGATGATATCAGTGACTACCAGATATCTGACGATGGGATGCTGGCGGGATTGTCTCTATCTCTACACGTTGCCTTTATGTTTCATGAAGAAGTTGAACAGCAGCAGCTGTCTGCCCATCTCCTTGTGGCCCGGTCCCTTGGCAGCATCCATTTTTGGTGGGTATGTGGGAAATAACTTCTCTTTCCCAAAGTAATGGTGGAGCGAGGTGCATTAAGGAGAGGAACAAAAGATCCGGAAGCAGCAGGATACAATGAGATAACATGATGGACTATAAAGACCAAAGGATTTGGATTCGGGCAACTTGAATTCAAATCTCAGCTCTTCCATTCCATAAACCTGGATGAAATGTTTAACTTCAATTTACTCAATTTAATCAGGAGAATATTGTCCTGCCTTACAAGTAGTGAGAATTAAATTGGGATGACTTATGGGGCACCTGGGTGGAGCAGCTGGTTGGGTGTCTGACTCTTGGTTTCAGCTTGGGTTATGATCTCAGGGTCATAAGACTGAGCCCCCTGTCCGGCTCTGTGCTCAGCAGAGAGTCTGCTGGAGGATCTCCCTCTCTCTCTGCCCCCACCCACCATGCTCTCTAATAAGTAAATTAATTGATCTTTAAAAATAAAAATAGGGGTGCCTGGGTGGCTCAGTCATCAAGCATCTGCCTTCGGCTCAGGACATGATCCCAGGGTGCAGGGACCGAGTCCCAAATCGGGCTCCCGGCTCCACGGAAAGCCTGCTTCTTCTCCCTCTCCCACTGCCCCTGCTTGTGTTCCCTCTCTTGCTGTGTCTCTGTCAAATAAATAAATAAAATCTTTAAAAAACAAAAAAATAAAAACGCTAGCTTCTGAAGTGGCACGTATGGGGAGGTGTGCTGGGGGAACGGGGCTGTAGGCCTGGGTGAGACGGGAGGATAATGTCTGGGGGAAAGAACACCACCAAAGCTGAGCTGATCCAGGGTAGAGGGCCAAGAAGGGGCAGAAAGGTCAAGAGCCAGACATCACCAAGGAAATAGTGGTTTGGATCAGATGGGCTCATAATGCACAGACAGGCTTATAAATCAAAGCCAGGAGTCTCCAAGGTCTTTGTAGAGAAGCTACATAAAATATTATGATTTTATTAGCAACCACAGATATATCATTTTTCTCATTTTGCACTTATCCTGTTTCACACAGAAGGACTAATTCTCATGAATTATCAATCCTACATCTTAAATAACATGTCGCTGAAAAAATTAAGTTAAAATGCACTACGTAATAGTGCGGACACAAAGTGCAGCTGGCAACTGAACACGTGAAACAAGGCTGAATCAGCGGTACTGAGATCCTATTTGGTTTTCCAGAAAGTGATACGCTTTGCCCATCTTTGGTCAGTCCCGGAGCAGTCAGCAAGTTAGATGATAAATATGAACTCAACAGGCTAAAACACTGAAGACCAGACAGGATCACTCGAGTCAGTTTTACGAGGAAATGCTCAGTCCCTTGTCTGCCAACAGTGATCTGCTGTAGTCCCACTCCCACTGCTGTCCTTACCGCGTGACCAGACCCCCTCCATCATCCAGCCTCGGGGCCAAGTGGAATCCTAACCCTGGGAGAGTTGCTGGTGATCACTACAGCAAACCGCCATTCACACTCGACCTGGGAGGCAGGGGCTCTCTCTCTCGGGTATAACTCTGGCATATCTACTTCTCAAAGACTGTGTCAGCGCCCTACTGGGACCTGTGCACAGGGAAGGTTATTTGCCAGAGGACGTGGTACCAACAACGTTTGCTGTTCCTCATAAATAACCAGCTCTAAATCCAAAAGACCATTGTCTCTGCTGTGGGCAGAGGGGGCCACCTTGTGAAGAACAAGATTTCAGTTCCGACCCTCAAAAAAGGGCTCATATGGAAATCAACTTGCGGTGAACTCCCTCAGAAACGCTGTTCCCAGATCTCCCCACTCCAAGTCTGAGAGGCAACTGTGGAGCATACACGGCCTCCCCTGAGCCAGGGTCAGGAGGAAAGGGGTGTTGGTACTCATAAAGGAATTTAAATTCTGGCCTGAGGACTCACAAACCTGCTCCAAGCGAACGAGTGCAGCTCCCTGCGCGACCGACAGGAGCCTCAAGCTCAGTGTCTCCCGGGACCAACAATTCACTCATGTCACTAACCACCATTAAGAGAACGGTTAGAGCAACCTGGGTTTTGTAAAAAGCAGATATGGCACAATCAGGAGGTCCAGTGACTGTGTGCCAGAACTGATTTCTTTTGCATCAGCTCAAATACACATGTCTACGTGTCACACACCGGGGCAAAACCTTTGAATGAGTTGGTCTCTGGCATCTCGGAGATGCTAAGTTGGCGGGGAAAACAGCCTGTGCAGTCCCTTGGCTGAGGAGACTGTCTGTAAGCCCGCCTCCGCCTCTGTTTCTATCCCGAAAGACTAACCATCTACCCCTACTCCATGGAGTAAGGTGCTGGCGCAGGGCCGGGCCCTCTCATCAGAAGGCATCTTTGATGTTCTTGAGCTGGCGCACGGCCAGGTCCACGGGGAGGCTGAACTTGAGGCTGCTGAGGCGACTGAGCAGGTTGAGGGCGCTCTCAAAGCCTGTGTGTGCCATGTAGCTCCAGGGCTGGTAGTGGGGCTCAATGAGGGACCCTGACTTGCAGATCAGGTTCACCCAGGACACGAGGCGCTGCTCGTTCAGAGCCATGCACACCAAGGCCTTCAACTCCGAGTCTGCACTGCGTTTAAAAGGGTCGTGCTCCGTCAGCACCATGTGGATGGCTGTCAGAAGGCTCTGCTTGGGGGTCACCACGGTGCCTCCTGTAACTGGCAGGGCAAAGGACTGGGAGAGCTTCCGAGCAGGGGATTCCACGTAAGCGCGGCCGTTCTTAGCATGGTAGTACTTTACGAAGAGCTCCCACGGGTGCATGGCCTCGGGGGCTGAGGAGAAGGCCGGCAGCAAACAGGCGATGGGGGCCATGACCAGGCTCATCCCTGGTGAGGCGGCGTAGAGGCCATGGGCCAGCAGGTCCCTGACGGCCACTGTCAGCTCCTTCCGCACAGCTGTGGTCAGCTCGTCCTTGCCTCCTAGGGACAGGTCCTGGAGGCTGGCAGAGGTGATGACATGGTCGTGTGGCTGGTGCCTCAGGGCCAGCTGCCTTACCCTGTCTACTGAGATCTCTAACCTCTTCAGTAAGGGGGCATAGTCCCCATCAGCCTGGCCCCTCTGCCACAGGGTTTGGGGGATCTGGCCCGTGGCGCAGCCCAGCTGGCTCACGGCAAAGATCTGGAGTACGGCCAGCGCACGCTGCATGAGGCGCAGCCCCGACTGCTGAACCTTCTTCACGTCTTCTGCCTTCGCTGTTTAGGAAATACAATGGCTCATCAGCAGGGACCATAGTGGCATAGAAGTGTACTCAGCAAGTCATGAGCTGAGATCTAGTCTTGCTTCTGAGCTACAGTATGGGTCCCCCGTGAAGCCAAGAGACACCCGGGAGGTCACTGGGCTTAACTGTTTTGGGTTAATCAGAGCTATATTGAGATATAGAGCATATACCACATAAATCATGCATTTAAGCGTACAAAGCAGGGATTTTTAGTATATTTACAGAGTTGTGCACCCAGAGTCCCAAAAAGAAACCCTGTACTGTTAGTATTTCCCATTCCTGTTCTCCCCAACCCTGTAAGACCTAGGCTGGTAGTACTTCCCATTCCCATCCTCCCCAAGCCCGTAAACCCTGGGCAGCCACTAATCTACTTCTTATCTCTCTAGACCCGCCTGTTCTGGAAACCATACTTACTCTGGCTGTTTCCTGGAGGGAGTCTGCTGCCACCTGTTCTCGTGGAGCCACTTCCAGTCTTCCCACCGGCCTTGCACTCACAGGGCACGCTCTCTGCCTGCAACGGGCTTCCCACTTCATCTGTAGTCAGCAGTTACAAAGTGGAGGAAAAAGAATATTCCCCAGTGCCTCCCACATGGTAAGACTTTTTACAAATATCATCTGATTTGTGTGGAACAGTGACTGGCTCAATACATATTTGCTGAATGAGGGAGGCATGAATCACCCTTTCATGGGTGAGGACAGTGGGGCTAAGGAAGTTAGGAACCTGCCCAAGAACCCCAGGCTAGGAAGTGGTGGAACTGGGATCTGAACTCTCTGGTTCTAAAATCCATGTTTTGGGGGCATTTGAATGGCAACTCTCTGGTTCTAAAATCCATGTTTTGGGGGCACCTGGATGGCTCAGTTGGCGGAGCATGCAACTCTTAATCTTGGAGTTGTGGGTTTGAGCCCCCCCATTGGGTGTAGAGATTATTTAAAAATAAAATCTTTCAAAAAAATAAAACGATGGCGCCTGGGTGGCTCAGTGGGTTGAGCTGCTGCCTTTGGCTCAGGTCATGGTCTCAGGGTCCTGGGATCGAGTCCCGCATCAGGCTCTCTGCTCAGCAGGGAGCCTGCTTCCTCCTCTCTCTCTCTGCCTGTCTCTCTGCCTACTTGTGATCTCTGTCAAATAAATAAATAAAATCTTAAAAAAATAAATAAATAAAACGAAATCCCTGTTCTTTCCGTTCTACCATGCTGGCTCCTTTACTGAGTGATCAAACTTCCTACAAAGTACATCAAGAACTGGCACCTTCAGGTACCAGTACGTGGATTATGTATAATTATTCTTTTTCAAAGATTTTATTTATTTGAGAGAGAGAGAGAAAGCACACATGACACATGTACACAGATGAGAGGGAGAAATAGACTCCCTGCTGAGCAGGGAGCCTGATATGGGGCTCGATCCCAGGACCCTGAGATCATGACCTGAGCCAAAAGCAGATGGTTAACGGACTGAGCCACCCAGTTGTCCCTACATATAATTATTATGACATCTGTCCACCCTTCTCTCCCCATCCCCTCCTCTGACCTTGGATGAAGTTGATGAACATCTCGAGGTCTCGGATCTGAGTTTTCAACTGCTCAACCAACTGCTCTTTCACTCGGGCTGGGTTGACAATCTGAGCCACGGCTGCATCCACACGCTGCCGGAGCTCGTCGGTGGACAGTGAGCTGATGTCTTCATTCAGATTCATGTCCAGTTTCTTTATTAATTCATCTATGATCACCTATCAAGACCACAAGCAATGAGTACAGCCTTTGGAATTTTCTGAGAGCGGGTTAGGAAGAAGAGTATTTGCTAGTATGCTGCGGACCCTTTAAACGGAAATCAAAGATAGAACTCCCAAATTTGTGAGAGAAAGCAATGCAATTGGTGATCAAGGTGAGAGGACAGAGCTACTTCTCCTGTAGCAACAAGGACTCTTGGTTCCTCTTGGACAGAAATGGCTATTCTCAACTGCAAATTTTCTACCAGGCCAGGCAACTTTCAGGGCAACAACAGTGTGAATAATCCGAAGAGACTGATGATCCAAAAAGCCTCCCCCCAGGCCTCCAAGGGAATAAATACTGACTTCTTGTAGTTTCTAGTCCTCCTTCTCTCTTCTTGCCCTACTCTAGGCAACTAAACAAAAATCTCTACTGAACTTTAGTGTGTCAAATATACCCTATATACCAAATATAACCTAGTGACAATATTTGGGATAGTTTGAAATCCAGATAACGTGTAAGTCCAGCTCAGTCAGAGAAACAGCCACATCAGAGTGAGAGACAAACCTGTCTGTAGGGGAGACTAGCCGTATTTCTGCCGGCAGGCTGACCTGTCTACCCAAGCGCTGCTTGAATAAATATGGCATTACAGTCAGTCTGGAGTCATGGAATATTTATCAACTGGTGGTGAGGAAAAAAGCTGATTTACACTGTAGGATGTGTCTAAGCTGAAGTGTTTTAATGATCAGATGGAAAATTATTATTATTATTATATGTTATTACTATTATTACTAATAACCACCAAAAGGAAAGAGTTCAATTATCATATTATAAAGCTTCGGACCTGTGTTTCCATGTGTGAATAAAGGTTGTCCCATTTCTCTTTGATTTGGGCCAGCAAAGGGATTCTCAGGAAGGCCAAGGGCAAACAAGCTAAGAAAGAATGCTCCTGTGAGCTCTGGAAGGGACCAGGTAACCTCAGGTAGTGGTGAAGGCGGCTCTGGTGTCTGCTCACCCGCTGTCTTTCCAAGACCACGGACTGCGGCAGGGAGTCGTAATTGCCCTCTTGATAAGCAAACGTTTCCAGGTCATCTAGTTGGGTTTTGAGCTGTAGTATAAGTTCCTTCTGCTTCTCCCTTTGCGTTTCCAGACGTTCCCGTTTTTCCTGTTCACTCTAAGACAAGAAAATACTTAGGTCTATCTCACAGGACAAGGAAAAAATCCGGGCACATTAAGAATCTTCTCAAGCTAAAAATGACCCGTGAAACATAAAATGTTTCCAAATAATCCCAACCAGGTGTTCCCATTTTTCCTGCTCACTCTAAAACAAGAAAATACTTCTGTTGGGACGCCTGGGTGGCTCAGTTGGTTAAGCGGCTGCCTTCGGCTCAGGTCATGATCCCAGCATCCTGGGATCGAGTCCCACATCGGGCTCCTTGCTTGGCAGGGAGCCTGCTTCTCCCTCTGCCTCTGCCTGCCATTCTGTCTGCCTGTGCTCGCTCTCTGACGGATAAATAAATAAAATCTTTAAAAAACAACAACAACAACAACAACAAACCCAAACCAAAAACAAATGAGAACAAAGATTTCCTCCAGGGTAATTTACTAAATGTGTTTTCTTTAAGAAAGTGTTTGTCCCTGTCAGAAATAGAATATGAATACAACGGAGCCTTTTGTTAAGATAGCCTTTCCCCCCTCAACCAAATGTCTAGTTAGGACTGAGACAAACTTATCTTAGCCAAGATAGCCTCCCAGGAGCTAAACATGCCATTCTCCACAGCCAATTACCACAGATCAACTTCTAAATACTTCCCACAGCCAAATTTTGCAAGGGAATCTAGAGATAAGGGTGTAGAGAAAGGATTTATAACTCATAACCGTTTTTTTTAAGGCTCTAAAGTCCTCCAGTGCATTATAGACTTCTGCAAAATCAAAATAATTAAAGCGGGTGCTTGGGGCAGTGGAAAAATAAAATCCAAAAGCCAAGTAATAGGAGTGGGAAGGCAACTATGTTTAAAAAATAACAAAAAATTTATCCGGTAAGTTTCCCCCACAGGTGATTCCTTTCTCTTCTGTTGGCCATGAGGTAGTTTCTGCATTTAAATGATTAAAAACCCTTCAGGGTGGTAAAATGTTGCCGAAGTATTCTCAAATACTAGTTCTTCCTTAACTTTCTTGAGTGTCAAAAAAAAAAAAAAAAAACCAAAGCAAAACTAGCCCATCTTGTGTAGGTATAGGGCTGCATTTTAAACCAGCAGTCTACAGGATATTAAATTTAACCTTCAGATGGTACTTACCAAGCCCTCCAGAAGATATGAGAGAGAATAAATGAAAAACAACAAATTAGGCGCCTGGGTGGCTCAGTGGGTTAAGCCGCTGCCTTCGGCTCGGGTCATGATCTCAGGGTCCTGGGATCGAGTCCGACATCGGGCTCTCTGCTCAGCGGGGAGCCTGCTTCCCTCTCTCTCTCTCTCTGACTGCCTCTCTGCCTACTTGTGATTTCTCTCTGTCAAATAAATAAATAAAATCTTAAAAAAAAAAACAACAACAAATTAACTTTTTGTTCAAGCTATTTATTATTATTTTTAAAGATTTTATTTATTTATCTGACAGAGAGACACGGCAAGAGAGGGAACAGAAGCAAGAGAAGTGGGAGAGGGGGACACAGGATTCTCGCTGAGCAGCAAGCCCAATGCGGGGCTCCATTCCAGGACCCTGGGATCATGACCTGAGCTGAAGGCAGAAGCTTTAACCCACTGAGCCACCAAGGCACCCCTCGTTAAAGCTATTTAAAAAGCAGTCCTCTTGCTTTAGCTTTAATCAATATGAAAACAAGCCTTTTCTCAGGATACTTCCTCCCCAAACTTTTCTGTGCTGTGTTTTTTTTTTTTTTTTAAGATTTTATTTATTTATTTGACAGACAGAGATCACAAGTAGGCAGAGAGGCAGGCAGAGAGAGAGAGAGGAGGAAGCAGGCTCCCTGCCAAGCAGAGAGCCCCATGCGGGGCTCGATCCCAGGACCCTGGGATCACGACCCGAGCCGAAGGCAGAGGCTTTAACCCACTGAGCCACCCAAGTGCCCCATGTGCTGTGGTTTCTTAGAAACCTGTTGTGGGAGGACCTAACTATCCTTCAGGTTTCCTAGATCTCCCTAGGAAAAGCTGACCATTTCTTGCTCTGCGTTGGTTACACACTTCTCTAGATTATTTCGCACTGCAATTCTTTGTTGAGGATTCTGTCCCCCAGTCAATGAACTCATTCTAGGGCAAAGGCCTTGACTTTGCACCCCTAATGCCTAGCACCATGTCTTGGCACAAGGTAAGCTCCTAATACACATAAAACAGGTACAGAGCAACATAATCCAAAAAATGAGCTCTGACTAGAAGAAGCTGTCTAGCCAGCCCAAGGAGAAAGAATGGGGGGAAAGCTGTGGGTATGTGGAGAGAAGGGTGGAACAGTAAACACAGGATTACACTGGAAACATTTCAGATTAAAATAAACAAGTCAATATCTGCTACTGATAAGTCTTCTTGGTTAAAACTAACTTAAGTGGGAAGAAAGGCATAAATGGATTGTAACTTGAAGAACGAAAAGGTGGAAGACAGCAAGTCTCTTGAACACCTCCAACAAGCTATCCGCAACCGTGCACTTTGAGAGTCAAAGACTGCAAGGAAATGTTCTCTTGGCCTGGCATACAGACTCTCATTACTCACTGAAGGCTAACTGAGTACATCTCATCACGGTCAGTAAAGGGGCTTCATTTATGATATCTAGTTATTAGGCAGGATGGGCAAGGTGGTTTAAAATACCGGCATTAGGAAATGTATATAATCAGGAGTGGTGTTTCTTTCGGTTATTTAGTGATCCCCTGTTCACCAAAGCTCCCACCTACACAAAGTCAAAAAATCAAAGGTGTTTTCCAGATTCCAGGGAAGCAGAACAGGCAGCAGATCTAACTTTCCAAGGATTCCAATTCACTTACACTACATTAACCAGTGTTCTCAACCCCAGGTCGGGGTACTTATCAGCAAATGTTTTCGGGTCTTCGGTGTATCACGAGGCAACGGCAAGGTGAGCGGGAGCAGCAGTGCTTTGGTTGGTTACTGCTCCCGTCTGAATACTCTCCGCTCACCACTCCTCGGTCCCGCACGTCACCGCGTCTGCATCTCTTTCCTTAGATGGACACCCCTCGCCATCAGGTTCCCAGACCTCTCTGTCACCTTGCCCCTCACAGCAGGACTCACACACCGTCTCACCCCCTCGTCTCGCACGCGCGTAGTACTCACCCAGTCCAGCCGGCTTCTCACCACTGCTACCTCCATCCCGGTCAGCATCGCCGCCAGCCACCCAACCTCCTATTCCCAAGTCTCTCGGGGTCCGGCCCCAGCTGCTCACCTGGTTCTCGCCCCGCAATCGTGGCCGGTCCCCTGGCAGTCCATCGCCATCGTCGCTGGCGGGGTCCTCGGGTCCCCCATAACCCAGGACGTGAGGGCAGCCGCGGAACGCGAAGTCTTCGAGCTCGCGCAGGAGGCGCTGCTGCTCCGCGGGAGCCCCGCGCACCACCTGGCGCAGGCGGAACTGCACTTGCGCGAAGTGCGAGGACAGCGCGAGCAGTGCCGAGTCCAGCCGCCGCCGCTCGGCCCGCAGACGCCTCAGCGTCCGGCCGGGCGAGTCCGGAGGGGAACCTGGGGCCGCGCCGGGCTCCTCAGACGCCGCCTCTTCCGAGAACGCAGCCGTCCCAGGCGCGGCCTCCGCCACTGCCCCCACGGGGGCCCAGCGCACGGCCTCGCACGGTGGCAGCGACTCCTCTTCCTCCTCCTCTTCGTTCTTCGCCTTTGGACTAACAGCTGCCACCACCGTTACCGGCTCCGCAGCCGCTTCGACGGCCGCCATCTTTCCGGAAACGCCGCCGCACGTCAGCCGCGCCCCCTCACTGCCATGGCAACGGCGCGCTGTCTGGGAAACCCGAAGGAGCTGATGGGCGGGGCTCTACGTCAAACAGTTCTCCGTCACGGGGTGGGGCGGGCCTTCCCAGGGGATTTAATTCGGGCCAATAATTTTTTTATTGAGCTCCTACTGTGAATCAGACGCTGAATGCACTGTGCTTTGGAGAAACAGATGAATGAAATCAGGGACAAGTCATTCAGTGTGCATCTAGTGTGGCCGTTGTGCTGGTTCCCCGCCGGTGGGTCGTCTGTTCCTAATCTGTCCGTTTCTGGAGACCCTGAGCAATGTGAAGGGCTGTCGGAATTTTGCTCTTCCAGAGTCTCTCCGGAGTGCAGATCCCTTGGCTGTAGGGCCATGTTCCCCCTTCCTCTAAAGCCTTCCCCGACCATATAAGGAGAGCCAGCTGCTAGGGGCGTCCCAAGGATCTAAAGATAGTAGTCCCTGGCTCAGAGTCCAAGCGCCACTGGGTAGCGGAGAGCCGCCATGGCAAGGTGAGTGTTAACTTTTCCTTGGAGATTCCTTGTCCCACATTTTCTGGGCGCTCTGGTCCTTGCGAGGTCCCATGGAAACTCCATATTCCAGGTCTCTGTAATTTTGGGGCTTAGGAATGTGCTCCATAACCCTCTCCCTCACAACTCTGGCAGTCTGGATTCTCCCCAGGTTCACCCTCACTCCACACGTCCCCCCCCCCCCCCCAACTCCCATCACTCCCCTTTCACCCCCTTAAGTCTCATTTAGCTCCACTATGACAGGGCCATAGCATAAAACGTCCCTAAATTTTCCCTTCCTTCCGCCTTTCCCAAATGCCCTCAGTCTTCCCTCTCCCACTCCTATGAAGCCCCACCGCAACTCCTCTGCAGGCAGCATGCCCGGACGCTGTGGTACGACAGGCCCAAGTACGTGTTCATGGAGTTTTGTGTTGAGGACAGCACCGATGTCCATGTGCTCATCGAAGACCACCGTATTGTGTTCAGGTAACAGCACTCCTCTTTGAAGGTCCTGGTTTCCAGGAACCTGTCCCTTCACCTGATGCCCCCACGCTCAGCCTCCGGCATTTCCTAGGCTCCATTGTCTCCTCAGCTGCAAGAATGCCGATGGAGTGGAGTTGTACAATGAGATTGAATTCTATGCTAAGGTGAACTCCAAGGTAATTAATTGTGGGGTGGGACAGTATGTCTGGATGGAAAGACTGCCTGGAAAATTGGGAGATTCATTCTAAACCTCACATCCTATGAATGAGGCTCTCTATCTGGCAGGACTCCCAGGATAAGCGCTCTGGTCGCTCCATTACTTGCTTTGTGAGGAAATGGAAGGAAAAGGTGGCCTGGCCCCGACTCACCAAAGAGGATATCAAGGTAGGTGTGTGGGGAATGGCCTGCTCTTTCTCCTGTGCTATCTCTGTACCGGGGGACATAAGTCAGGGAATCACCCTTGGCTCCTTCCCACCAACATTCAATCACTCAAAAGCCCTATTTGACTTCCTAAATAGTTCTTGATCTTTTACTTGATCTTTTCCGAATTCAGGCCTCGTCCATCATTGGGTGAGGCTCAGTGCATATTTTCAGCCCCACCCTCAATCCATCCTTGGCATTGCTCCCAGCATGGTCTAAAACATCCATTTGACCATGTTACTCTTCCACCTAAGACCCTCCAGTGACTTCTTCCCCGCTAAAAGTTGAAAATTGGCTATCTCCTGACTGATCTGGCTCTCAGATTTGTTTTCGTAGTCTTCACAGTATTTACAAATTATGTTGATTGGTGATTGACATTTAGTTTTGATTAGTTGCTGACCTATAAAAATGTGGAGATTTCATGTAAAACTCCAGATTATCAGCTTTTCTTAGAAAGTGGAGACTGTGATCACACTGGTCTAAATTCCCAAATGCCAGGGGTGCCTAGCTGGCTCAGTCGGTAGAACACATGGCTCTTGATCTCAGGGCTGTGAGTTCAAGCCCCATGTGCAGAGATTACTTAAAAAAAATAAATAAATTATGGGGGCGCCTGGGTGGCTCAGTGGGTTAAGTCTCTGCCTTTGACTCAGGCCATGATCTCAGGGTCCTGGGATCGAGCCCCACATTGGGGTCTCTGCTCAGTGGGAAGCCTGCTTCCCTCCCTCTCTCTCTCTGCCTGCCTCTCTGCCTACTTGTGATCTCTGTCTGTCAAATAAATAAATCTTAAAAGAAAATTTTTTTTTTAAATAAATTCTCAAATGACTTGAGATGGAGCTTTAAACGGAGCATGCGCACCACGGCACTTTAATCCTTTTCATTAGTTCCCTAACTCTTTCAGGCATTTGATCTTTAGGTTGAAATCCAAACACTATAGCATGACATATAAGCTCATGACCTGGCTACTCTTCCCTTCTGTAGCATTATATCCCATTAGCCATTGCCTTAAACTTCACATTTCAGCCGTAGCAAATGGCCTGCAGCTCTTTGGCCACACACCAGGCTATTTCTCACTAATTTACCTTTGCTCAAGCTGTGTCTTCTTCCTGGAGAGTCTCCATAGTCAGTACCTGTGCCCACCCAGCCCTGGCTCATCCTTTGAGTCCCAGCTACTCTAAGAAGCCTAGGTTCCTATAGCTCCTGTCTGGTTTCCACAGTATCCCCTGTGTAAGCGCCCACCACACTTTCCACACCGTGTTATAATGATTTATTTAGATTTCCCTTCCCCACTTCCTTCGTGATGGCTGGGGCTATATATAAAAAAATTTGAATAATCCCGATGCCAAGCTCAGAGTCTGGGACATAGTATGTGTTCAATAAGTAGCTGTTAAATTAATGAGGAAATAACTTCCTATCTAAGTGTAGGAACTTGGAACACAGGTCTCCAAGGGTTTTCTTCCGACTCCAGGCAATGCATCTTGTCGGTCTTGCTTGGTTGACTCCTAGGTACTTTATGACTCAGTTCTCTTTCCAGATGTATTACTGACCTCTTTAGTCACTCGGCTTCTGGAGGGTGGAATTTCTACGCTTTTCTGTCCCCTACAATGCCTGGCCTTGTGCGTGGGACTTAGTAGGTTCCTGGCAAATCTTTGTGGATGATGATGACGGCATTCTAGAGAGAGAGTAGTCCAGGAGGCGCTTTTGGGAAGACAGCGCCCCACCTTGACCTTCTTTGCCCCACGCATGCTCGCATGCTCTGTACACACGGCTATGCTCTTCCCCCGCTTCTGCACTTCCCTAATGACACTGCGCTTCCCCAGTGACGGTCTGCACTTTCCTCTTGCAGCCAGTGTGGTTGTCTGTGGACTTTGATAACTGGAGGGACTGGGAAGGGGATGAAGAGGTGGAGCTGGCTCAGGTGGAGCATTATGCAGAGGTAATACCGTTTTCTGCCCCTCCTGCTCATTCTCTGTGTCTCCCTGGACCCATTTCTCTGGAGGACTGTCATCAGGGTCATCAGGGCTAGACAGATATACACGAACTCCCCTCATTGGTGCTCATATTCTTTACATGTTGTGGGCAATGTTTATTCAGTAGGATGAGACAAAGGAGTACTAGTGAGACCACATATATGCGTTCACTCACTAGTTACCAGGCGCCCCTCAACTTCCTTTTAAAAAGGGGATCGGGGGCGCCTGGTTGGTTCAGTTGGTGGAACGTACATCAGCTCTTGATCTCAGGATTGTGAGTTTGAGCCTCATATCAGGTGTTACATAAAAATAAAATGTTAGGGGACGCCTGGGTGGCTCAGTTGGTTAAGCGGCTGCCTTCGGCTCAGGTCATGCTCCCAGCGTCCTGGGATCGAGTCCCACATCGGGCTCCTTGCTTGGCAGGGAGCCTGCTTCTCCCTCTGCCTCTGCCTGCCACTCTGTCTGCCTGTGCTTGCTCTCGCTTCTCTATGACAAATAAATAAAAATAAAAAAAATCTTAAAAATAAATAAATAAATAAATAAATAAATAAATAAAATGTTAGGGGCGCCTGAGTGCCTCAGAGGGTTAAGCCTCTGCCTTCAGCTCAGGTCATGATCTCTGGTCCTGGGTCCTGGGATTGAGCCCAGCATCAGGCTCTCTGCTCAGCAGGGAGCCTGCTTCCCTTCCCCCAACCTCTGCTTGCCTCCCACCTACTTGTGGTCTCTGTCAAATAAATAAAGAAAATCTTTAAAAAATACAATAAAATGTTAAATAAAAATAAAAATAAATGAAAAGGGGATCTATTTTCTCCAATTTGTTCTGGTGATGTGTTAGGTGCTGTAAAGATGGGGCAGTTTTTTGACTGGGAGATTCTCCTGCGGCCCATCAATATACAGGTTGCTCTCCCGCTGCCCTTCTTTTCTCTCGTAATTGCTTTTCTCTTTCCACTAGCTTTTGAAGAAGGTCAACACCAAGAGACCTCCCCCTGGCATGGATGACCTGGATGTAAGTAAAGACTGCCTCTCGACCCTTCAGTTTCCTTTTAGTGCTTAAAAATTGAGATACTAGAAAGCTCTTGTCCTGTTCTCTAGCACACAGTAGATCTCAGTGCATGGCAGCCAAATTTGAATTTGACACAGGAAATTGAATGTTCTCCAGGCTGTAGAAAACCCCAACAAAGCAAGACCCTCCACCCTCCCGTCTCCCTTTTGCTTCTCTATCCTAGAGCCAACCTGGCCCCCTGGACTGTCTTTACAGCTGTCGGGAGCAGTGGCATGAATTGGAATTCTGAAACCAAATGATGCTTGACACAGCACTGTTTACTGAACACCAGGGGTTGATTTTATTTTCCAAAGTATAAACCCTTCTCTGTTAGCCTGCCAGGACGTTGTGTGATTTAGAAAATCACAAAAGAAAACTTGGAGAGCAGGAAGGAGTGAGAAGAGTTGATAAACACAAATGCTCGTGCTTTGCAGATTCTACAGGTGCTTTTGTCTTTTTTTTTTCTTTCCCTAGGATGATTCTGACAGTGCTGATGCAACAAGTAATTAACTTCTCTGTGGCAGAGCTGGGAAGGAAGCTGGGGCGCCTTCCTTTTTTAAAAAATTTATTTGACAGAGAACGCATATGAGTGAGCAGGGGAAGGGGCAGAGGGAGAGGGAGAGAGAATTTCAACAGACTCCCTGCTGAGCCCAGAGCCTGATGTGGGGCTCGATCCCAGGACTCTGAGATCATGACTTGAGCTGAAATCAAGAGTCGGCCACTTTACCGACCGAGCCACCCAGGCACCCCTTTTGGGAAGCTCTTTTTAAGGGTCCTCTTCATGTATTATTTCTTCTTCCTAGGCACCTGAGTACGGCTGCATCAGATAGCAGGATAGGAGAGGAGTAGGCTGTTGGGGCTCCTGACTTTCTACCAATTACCTGTCATCTTTGTGTTTAGACCAGTCCTCAGTTCTCTGTTGAGTATTCGAGCATGTGTATTTACTTGGTAGAGCAAAAGCCAAAGAAGCAGCAGATAGATGGTAATAAATCTGTAAGAACTGTTCTCTGTCTCTTTTCTTCTTGCACTTGTTCCACCTGGAGGCAGACCTCTTTTACCTCTGTTGTTCCTCTCAAGGGGAGGGCGGGTGTCACAGATCCTGGTCCTCCTGGTTGAGATGGAAGCAGAAAGATGTTGGGAGCAGGCTTGTAGCCAAACTGGGGAACTCTCCCATGCCCAGGTCAGTGCTCCTGTTTCTCAGAACGTAACCAGCCTTTGCTATATTGCTACCCCTAGAACCATGTACCTATTGCCACCCCTAGAACTAGCCAGAAACCCACCTCAGCTTTCTGCATACTCTAGAAATTCTTTATACTTTCAAAGCTAATTGTTACATTAGTTAATGCCTATATTTGCCTACTCTTCTGTTCATCAGCTACCTCATTCATCCATAAACATTTTTTGAGTGTATAACGTGTACTTAAAAAAATGCCATACCCAGCCTTTGCCCTTGAATTCATGGTAAAATACTAAGATTTCTTTTAAAAAATTGAACTTTATAGGGATTATATTGCTAAGATATAGACATAGTTTAATAATTGAAATAGTATAGAAGAGTATAAAATTTATTAAAGATTTTTATTTTTATTTTTTTTTTTAAGATTTTATTTATTTATCAGAGAGAGGGGGGGAGAGAGCAAGCACTGGCAGGCAGAGGCAGAGGGAGAAGCAGGCTCCCTGCCGAGCAAGGAGCCCGATGTGGGACTCATCCCAGGACGCTGGGATCATGACCTGAGCCGAAGGCAGCTGCTTAACCAACTGAGCCACCCAGGCGTCCCAAGATTTTTAAAGTGATTTTATTTATTTATTTGAGAGAGAGAGAGCCAGAGAGCTCACATGAATGGAATGGAGGGGCAGAGGGAGAGGAAGAGGCAGATTCCCTGCTGAGCAGGGAGCCCAACATGGGACTCAATCTCAGGACCCCAAGCTCATGATCCAAGTGGAACCGACTCAGGCCAACCTACTGAGCCTTCCACTTTAGAGCCTGGGTGCCCTGAAGGGTATAAAATTTAAAGTAGAATTTGTATTCCCTCAATAGGGGTAGCCACTTTTTTTTTTTTTTTTTAAGATTTTATTTATTTGAGAGAGAGACTGAAAGAGACAGAGCACAAGCAGGGCAGGGGGAGAGGGACAAGCAGACTCCCTGCTGAACAAGGTTCCTCCCCCTCCCACCCCCGCAACGTGGGGCTACATCCCAGGATTTTGGGATCATGACCTGAGCCAAAGGCAGACGCCTAACCAAATGAGGCACCCAGGTGTCTCACTGTAACCAGTGTTAAAAGTATCTAATTATTTTTTTTTTTTTAAGATTTTATTTATTTGACAGAGAAAGATCACAAGTAGGCAGAGAGGCAGGCAGAAAGGGGGGGGGGGAGCAGGCTCCCAGCTGAGCAGAGAGCCCTATGCAGGGCTCGATCCCAGGACCCAGAGACCATGACCTGAGCTGAAGGCAGAGGCTTAACTGACTGAGCCATATAGGCAATAGACATATAAGCCAAAGCAGTGTGTCTACATAATTAGAATCATACTATGCACATCTTGAGCCCTGCTTTTTGTACTTAATATATATTGGGACTCTTTCTAAATTAATATATACAGATCTCCCTCTTTTTCAGGGCTACGTGGTATTCAATTGAGTATATTGTCCATAATTTAGCTGATTCCTTATTGAGGGACATTTAAGTTGTTGTTGGTCTTTTTCAGTTTTCAAACAATGCTGTAATGAATGTTTGAAAATATATATCTTTACATATCTGGAAAGAATATCTGTAAAGTAGATTTCTAGAAGTGGAATTGCCAGGTCAAAGAGTAGTTACATTTATTTATTTATTTTTAAAAAGATTTTATTTATTTATTTATTTGACAGACAGAGATCACAAGTAGGCAGAGAGGCAGGCAGAGAGAGAGGGGGAAGCAGGCTCCCTGCTGAGCAGAGCGCCCAATGCAGGGCCAGTGTTATGCCCCAATAATGGGTCCGTGATTAAAGGAGCGAGACTGATAGAAAGCGAAGGTCAAGCAAAGCTTTATTTCCCGCCAAACATCAAGGATCAGACCGAGGACCGTCAAACAGACAGGTCGGGGCCGCCCCTTACAGAGAGGACGACTCCTCCCTGCTTTCCAGACTAACTTTTATAGAGCAAAGGCCATGTGGTTGGGCCTGGCCACACACAGGTGGCTAATTGAATTGCAATTCACCCCACAGTAGCCATAGAAACTAGCCCATCACCTTGATAGCTAGGAGACAGTATGCGTCCCCAACTGATTGGATGTCTCCATCTGGCCTGACCCACCTTTGTATTTGAGCTTTGTTACCTGAGGCTGGTTTCCGGGACTTGTTTTTAAGTAAGTCCCTTGGGGAAAGGGGAGCAGGGACAGTTTAAGGGTTAAAAAACAATGTTATTGGGGGCGCCTGAGTGGCGCAGTGGGTTAAAGCCTCTGCCTTCTGCTTGGGTTGTGATCCCAGGGTCCTGGAATGGAGCCTCTGCTCAGCAGGGAGCCTGTTCCCTCCTCTCTCTCTGCCTGCCTCTCTGCCTCCTTGTGATTTCCATCTGTCAAATAAATAAATAAAATCTTTAAAAAAAACCCAACAATGTTATTGTTTAAGCTCAATGGAAGCCTCTGGCTAAAATATAAAAATACAAAATAGGTCCTTACACCCAGGACCCTGAGATCATGACTTTAGCCAAAGGCAGAGGCTTTAACCCACTGAGTCACCCAGGCGCCCACGAGTAGGTACATTTAAACATTTTGATAGCTGTTGCCAAGTTGCTCTTAGATGAAATTGAACAGCTTCCTGCTCCCACCAACCAAGTGCAGTATTCTCCAAAACCTTTTAGATATTTGTGAAGGTAAAAAGGTATACCCGATTTAATGTACTTTTATTAATTATAAGGTGTTCATTTTTATTTTTATTAGTAATTGGTATTTCTTTTAAGGAGCTCTGTCTATATGTTTGCCCATTTTACTGTTGACATTAAAAAAATCTGATAAGTTATATTTGTATCATGCTTTACAATTTACTAAGTCTATATATTATCTCATTAAAATTTTTTGAACCCCAAATCAACCTTATAATTAGGTCTTTTCTTCATAGGTGATTGAACAGGTCATAATAAGTGGCAGAATTGGGACTTGAGCTTGTAAAGCATGTGTCCCTCCTCTTACCCACAGTTCTGAAAACCAAAAAGTTCTGAAAACCCACTTAAAAAAAAAACAAAAACCAACTGACAGCAAAATTCATTTGGCAGCAAAATCTAACCTAAAAAGACGTGCTACTTATAGTATTTATTTTGTGTAGTGCATTTATTTCTCAGCATAAATGTGTTTGATGACATGATGTTTGTTCGAGTGTGTTACATAACAGATGGGGTATGCCCAGCATTATTACCTAAAATCCCAAAAGTCCTACATTTTGAAACACCTGTCTTCAGACTTTATTATTAGCTGATTCAAGAGAGCAGGAAGTTAATTTTAATATCTAATCCGTTTAACGTTTTAAGGTACTGATTACAGTTTGTAACTTGCGTTAACCTTGCTTATCTACACTCTCCATTTAGGTAGCACTAGCGACCTGTAGTTACTGAGTGCATGTGATTATTATTATTATTATTTTTTTTTTTTTAAAGATTTATTTGACAGACAGAAATCACAAGTAGAGAGAGAGGAGGAAGCAGGCTTCCCACTGAGCAGAGAGCCTGATGAGGGGCTCAATCCCGGGACCCTGGGATCAGGACCCGAGCAGAAGGCAGAGGCCTTAACCCACTGAGCCACCCAGGCACCCCAGTGCATGTGATTATTGAGCCACTGAGATGTGGCCACTGCACGCGGAGATGTGCTTTAAGTGCAAAATACACATCAGCTTTCAAAAACTCTGTGCGGAAAAAATCTCACTCATTTTTGCCTTCGTTATTACACATTGACATAATATTCTGGATCTGCTGCTTTCAATACAAAGTTAGCATATGGGGCTTGCACTAATTTCCATTGGGCAGCCCTGCCGTCTATCCAAATCGGTACCACCCAGCCGAGAATGCGCGGGGCTAAACTGAATGCTTTGACAAGTTCAGGCCGCGTGTAGTTTTGTTTTATTTTGTCTTCTGGTCCTTACCAAAGTCTTCGCACCGTTGGTAGGCACCCCAGAATTCTTGCAAATCGCAAATCTCAAATCGCGTTTGCAGTAAATTTGTCCAAGCCACACCCCCGTCTTGATTCTGCGCAGAAGAGACGCGCCCGCGGTGAAGATTGTCCCACGCGGCTCTCCGTCGGCCAGCCGGCGTTCCAGTGTGTGCAACTTCCCGCGTCCCCGGGAGACGGTGGCGATGGCGTTCCGGTGTCAGCGGGACAGCTACGCCCGCGAGGTACGGCTGGCTGGGCGAGGGCGCGTGGGGCGGTGCGGGAGGAGGGTGCCGCGTGGAGCAGGGTGCTGAGGGAGACTCAGTTCCGGTAGCCTGAGGGCTGGGGTCGGGCTTATTTTCTGTCCCTCTATGCGCAGTTCACCACCACCGTGGTCTCCTGCAGCCCCGCCGAGCTGCAGACCGAAGGAAGCAACGGCAAGAAGGAGGTGTTGAATGGCTTCCATGTGGTGCTGGAAGACACGCTGCTCTTCCCCGAGGGCGGGGGACAGGTACCAGCCCCGCGCCTCACCGCGATCCCCTCCCAGGAAGCCCCTCATTCCTTTCTGCTCAGGTGGGAAACGCCCTCCTGCCCTTCTCCCCCAGCCTTGATGCAGATCGAAGTTCGTTCAGTTCCGGTCATTTGTTCACCCAACAGATATTTGTTGGGCTGTAACGTATGCTGTGTGCTTATTTCAGGGACTAAGGATAAGGCGTGAACAAGGTAGCATCTGTACATATGTAGAATACTTATCAGAGAAGACAGACGAAGTGGTAAATAAAATAGAATGCCCGGCATAGTAAGTGCTATAAAGAAAATTAAAGTTTGAGGGAAAGACAGTGCTGGGATGTTCTCCTAGGTAGGGGGCAAGTTATTTCATAGACCGAAGTGAAGTGAGGGGGTAAGCCATTGCAGTTACCTAATCGGGCTGGTGGGGAAGGGGCAAGTATATCCAGGCAGCAAGAATAGCAAGTGCAAAGGAACTAGGCATTAGCTTAGAATATGTGCCAGGGACTGGAAAAGATTCCCCCAAGGGAGCACAGCAGACGATGGGTTTATCGGTGCTGTGATGGCGTAGGAACAAGGTCCAGTGTGAACCCCGGAAAGGGGGGTAATAGCAGCAAAAAGGTGGGCATTATGGAAGAGGCTTTTCCAGCAGGGATAACAGCACAGACAAAGGCAAGGAAGCCTGAAGGAATCTGACATGTGTAGCTAACTGCATCGTTGAGTGTAGTTGGATCCTGTGGTGTGTATTGATGGCAGGCTGGAGATGACCGTGGGAAGGTAAATTGGAGCCAGTTCAGAGGGACTTGAAGGATGTGTTAAGGTGTGTGGACTTCATTCGAGAAGCTGTGGTGAGGGGCGCCTGGGTGGCACAGTCCGTTAAGCATTCGACTCTTGGTTTTGGCTCAGGTCATAATCTCAATGTCGTGGGTTCAAGCCCCGCGTTGGGCTCTGCACTCAGCACAGGGTCTGAGATTCTCTCTGCCTCTGCCTCTCCTACTCCTGCTCTTGCTCTCTCAAATAAAAAAGAATAAATCTTAAAAAAAAAAAAAAAGAAGCTCTGGTGAGCCATGGAGGTACTTATGCAAAGAAATGACACAAGAGAACATGTTTAGTAAACTTGAAAGAAAGTTCTGATGTCACATGGGTGTTATCATTATTATAGGGATTTTCTGCTGAAGAAAGACCTGTGACCTCAGGCAACTACAGGAGGACTCACCTTATACATCATTTCTTTCAGGAAGTCTTCCCTAGTTCCTTGAGACTATTAGGTCTCTTTCCTCTGAGCTCTAGAACAGTGTTCTTTTTACACTGTGACTTGTCGTGGATCATATTGCAATGACCTGGGTGTATGTCTGTTCTCTAGACTCTGAAGTTCCATGAGGGGCCTGGTCTGGTTTACATTATTCTTGGTAGCAGTGTCTTGTAAGCAGTTGGCAGTAGATACCTTTTTTCTTTTTTTAAAATGAATGACTTTTTTTTTTTTTTTTTTTTAAAGTAAACTCTATGTGCCGCATGGGGCTCAAACTCAGACCCCAAGATCAAGAGGCACGGGTTCCACTGACTGAGCCAGCCAGGTGGCCCTGAAATGAGTGAATGGTTTTGACTCTATTAGTAGTGCCAAGGATGGAGTGGAAGGAGGGAGGAAAATTCAAACCATTTTAGAAACTATTGAATAATAAGAATCTAAATTAAGGCGTGAGAGTGATGATTAAGATTCTTCGGATTTTACTAAAATCTTCATTGCCGTAGTTAATAATCTTTGTTTCAGTTCTGTTACTTTGTTCTGAAGAACAATATGTATGGGTGTTCAGGGTAAAGAGAACAGAGTCTCTCATGGAACAAAGTGGACCACCTCTCTTGCCATTGCCTCTTCTCCTTTAGGGAATCTCAAATTCCGGGAGTGTTTCTCGCACACTTTCCCTAGAGGGTGTTTGTATCCAGGAGTTAAGGTGAGCTCTGCCTCCCGCCACTGATTAGCTTTATGCCTTTCCCCAGCCTGATGACCGCGGTTCAATCAATGACGTCTCTGTGCTGCGAGTGACCCGCCAGGGGGCCCAGGCTGATCATTTCACACAGACACCGCTGGCTCCCGGGACTGAGGTCCAGGTCCGGGTGGACTGGGAGCGGAGGTTTGACCACATGCAGCAGCATTCGGGTAGGTGGGGTGGCGTGGGGGCAGGAGGGCCGGTTGCCATGCGTGGGGATGCCGTGATGATTGAGATTTGATTTGGGTTCTCTAGGAGGTAACCTTTTGTAAAGGACAGACACTCAGAATCAGCTCCCATTCAGGCAGGATATGATAAGTGGTATAAAAACAACATGAACAGGGGCAGACAGAGAGCAAGCAGGGAGAGCAGCAGGCAGAGGGAGAAGCAGGCTCCCCGCCGAGCAGGGAGCCCAGTGCGGATCCTGGGATCATGACCTGAAGCAGACCCTTAGCAGACTGAGCCACCCTGGTGCCTCATCATGAGGATTTTCATATTTATTTATTCATTTGTTAATTATTTTTAGAGATTGTACAGGAGGGAGAGAGAAAAGAATCTTAAGCAGACTCCATGTACAGTGGAGCCTGGTGTGGGGCTCGATCCCATAACCTCAAGATCATGACCATAGCAGAGATCAAGAGTCAGATGCTTAAGTGACTGAGCCAGCCAGGTGTCCCCTCATGAGGATTTTCAGTGAAATATCTGTCAAGAGTTTGAGCCAGTGCTCGGCAGTTCTTCAGCCGGGAGTGTCTGTGATGATATCGTGGGGATATGTGGCCAGCTACGCAGCTCACTGTTCATGTCTCTCGCTCTTTCTGCTCAGGGCAGCATCTCATCACAGCCGTTGCTGACCATCTCTTTGGGTTGAAGACCACATCATGGTGAGCAGGGGGCAGAAGACTAACCATAGGTCACAGGTCCCCAGCTGCCAGCTCCTTTCCCAGTAATGGGTTAGGGGGAGAAAAGAACATGTAGTGTTCACAATCTGCTGTGTTCACCTCTTCACCTTACGTAGGGTAGCGGGTGTCCTTGTGTGTCTCAGGGGACACGCTTGGATGGGGGAAGGAAAGGACGTGGAATTGGGAGCCCAGAGACCTAGGGGGTGAATTTTGGCTACACGATCTTGCTCACATTCCTTCTTAACCCTCACCTGTGAAAAGGAATTGACAGTCTCTACCTTGCGGGTTCTTATGAGCATTAAATAAGATAATCTATACAGACCTTCTCTGGAAACCGTCTTATGTTATTGTGGTCGTCCTCAGCATCCGGTGACCACCCACTTCTTCTGGCAGGGAGTTAGGGCGAGCCCGGAGTGTGATTGAACTGGACAGCCCCTCTGTGACTGCGGAGCAGGTGGCTGCCATCGAGCAGAGCGTCAATGAAAAAATCAGGGCCCGGCTGCCTGTGAACGTGCGAGAGCTGAGCCTGGATGACCCGGAGGTGGAACAGGTGAGGGAGAGCCGATCGGACAGCGTCTGTAGAACGGCCCTCCGAGGGCCCCTCCTCAGAAGTCAGACGCCCCTTCTCCCTCCGTGTTCCAGGTGAGGGGCCGGGGTTTGCCGGACGATCATGCGGGACCCGTTCGAGTTGTTACCATCGAGAGTGTTGATGCCAACATGTGCTGTGGGACCCATGTTAGCAATCTCAGTGACCTTCAGGTAGGTGAAGAAGGGCTCCTGAGTGGGAGGGAGAGTGTTAGGGAAGTGGGGATCACGACTAGTTGGGAGTGATCGAGGGGGACAGTGGAGGAGCCTTCGGTGAAGTCACTCCTTTCTTGCTTCTGAGCTGGGGGCAGGTGTAGGGAGCTCCTACCCTCAGGTCTCACTCCCACTGCAGTTCGTGCATGTGCGCGTGCTCCCACCCTTGCCTCATGTAGGTCATTAAAATTCTGGGCACCGAGAAAGGGAAAAAGAACAAGACCAACCTGGCGTTTCTGGCCGGGAACCGGGTGCTGAAGTGGATGGAAAGAAGCCATGGAAGTGAAAAAGCACTGACTGCGCTGCTGAAGTACGATCCCTGCCCCCTGCCCCCTGCCTTGGCTCGCTGCCCCTGTCCCTGCCACTGCCTCCTGCTCCTTGCCCCTGCCCTGTCCCCATGTCTGAGGTCCTGCATGCTCCAAGCTCAGCTCTCCTACGGGTCGGGAAGACCACAATCTCTAATCACAGTGGGGTGAGATGCAGTCATAAGTGATCAAGCACTTGGGACAGTGAGTCAGACCCACACAACATGGCTTGTTCCTTTATATCTTCTTTCTCAGTTGCTTAGGAACGTCCTGGGGTCCCCATCTGGAGGGAGGTGCACTGTCAAGAAGGGCCTCGTGGATTTACGCCTGGCACCACAAGTCTTTTGGAAAGCTGGGCGGGTGACCAGGCGCCTTTCCCTTGCAGGTGTGGAGCGGAGGATCACGTGGAAGCCGTGAAGAAGCTACAGAACTCAACTAAGCTCTTGCAAAAGGTGACTTCCTCCTCAGAGGGTGCAGAGGGCAGCGGCTATGCCTGGAGTAGGCTCCCCAGGCCTGAGCCCTAGGCCCACCTGGCTGTGGGGTTCAGCAGAGCGGGAGGGAGGCGAGAGCCAAGTGGTGGGAAGATGTGATGAACTCGCCTGTTAATCCTTCTATCCGCTGAGTGATGGCGTCCATTTCAGAACAACCTGAATCTGCTCAGAGACCTGGCCGTGCACGTGGCCCACAGTCTCCGGAACAGCCCGGACTGGGGCGGTGTGGTCACATTACACAGGTGAGAGACGAGGCGTGGGAGCACTGGGCTCAGGGCTCAGCCTCGTCCCTGTGTGCTGTGCATCATGGGAGGCAGGTTGCCCGCTAATTTCTCCAGACTAAGCAGAACCTAGGAGATGCATTACCTTCCAGTATACCTTTATCCTCCAGACGTCTTGGGTTCAATAAGAGCATCTTTCCAGCAATGCTGTGACTAACTTTCACCACCAGGTTCCCTCACCCCCTTCACTGTCTACCAGCTCTCTTCTTCCCTGGGTGATCTGGTTTGAGAGAGGCACACACGAGTGCAAGGCAGTCTGGGAAATGCTGAGAAGGCCTTGTTGCTGGCCGTCAGCCGCACTCAGTCCTCGCTAAGGGAGTCTGGGACTTTGCACAGACAGCAGTAAGGCCAGCCTCGTGAGGAGGAATGGGGCTCCGTGCGATTTCCCAGCTCCCGCTCCAAGCCGGCTGTCATGTCTGTTCTTTGTTGTAGGAAGGAGGGTGATTCTGAGTTCATGAATATCATCGCCAATGAGATTGGGTCAGAGGTAAGAGGGGTGTGAGATTCTCTGTCTGTCCTTAGTGGAGACTGAAGTGAGGGACATTAGTTTAAGTCCTTCACATGAACACGTAAGAGCAGGGAATAGAAGTTCATCTGGTTCTAGTTTTTGTTGTTCTTTTTAGCACTAGCTAAAGCCAAGCTCTGTTTTAGGTGCTGAGTTGGATCTAGGATATTGACCTTTCTGGGGCTACGACAGTTAACAGCTTCTGAGTTTCTCTTACCAGAGCTGGAACTCCTCCAAGCCACATAGATCGACGTGTGTCCAAGGCCTGGTTTTAGAAGTAATGGGGCTGGTGAGGCCCTTTGAGGGCCGTTCCTTCCACTTTTCTTTGCCTCTGGCTTCAAGGGCCCCTGTCCATCCTGATAGTCACAACTTCATGATTTCCCAGTCTCTCTCTCTCTCTCTTTTTTTTTTTTTTTTAAGATTTTATTTATTTATTTGACAGAGATCACAAGTAGGCAGAGAGGAAGGCAGGGGGGTGGGGTACAGACTCCCCACTGAGCAGAGAGCCCAATGTGTGGGTCGATCCCATGACCCCGAGATCATGAGCTGAGCTGAAGTCAGCTGCTTAGCCCACTGAGTCACCCAGGCGCCCCTCCCAGTCTCTCTCTTAGTGTATGTTTTTTTTCGTAATTCCGTGTAGAGTGTACTGATTCTCAGGGAGCTCACCCTGGAATCTGGGAGGCAAACGTGTATGTCCACATACTGAGGGTGGTCAGTACTAGGGGTGGAGGAGCAGGTCACCTGAAAGAGTGGGGAGGCCCCAGGGCAGGGGGCTGGAGGACTACTTAGTGGTCCTCGGACAGACGGGAGCAAAGTCTGCCGGGCAGAGGGAGATAGGGAGCTTTAGTCAGTGGCAGGCACGGGGTGCATGGGGGAAGGCAGTGGCCAGGTTGCAAGGGTAGGTGGGAGTCAGGTCACAAAAGGCACTTAGCACCTGGCCATGGTCAGCAGCCTTCTGCCTCCCGCAACTTCTTGATGTTTAATCCAAGTTCCCACAGTCGTTCTTGAAGTTTCTTGGCCCTGGTGGGCCAGAGTACAGGGGCTGCATCATCACTCATCAGAACATCCCTCATAGTTCAGGGGCAAAAATTTGATCTTGACTGAGGAGAGGGCAGGGTTTAGGGGGATTGACCCCATTTTCTTATGTATCAAGGCTTATCTCCTTATCTTACCTCGTAGGAGACCCTTCTGTTCTTAACTGTGGGCGATGAGAAAGGTGCTGGGCTCTTCTTACTGGCAGGGCCGGCCGAGGCCGTGGAGACGCTGGGCCCCAGGTAATCTGTGGACAGTCTGCACTGACCAGTAGGGGTGGCCTTTGCCCAATGGAAAGGACCATCATCCCTGTGATCGCATTTTGATTCACATCATGGGCATGGGAGGTGGGCCGAGTGCGAATAAGTGCCCCTGCCGTCATTCCTAATTTTGCAGGTAAGGGACAGCATGTCCTGTGTGGCAGAACTAAGACTCAGACTTGGGACTTTTTAAGATTTTATTTATTTGTTTGACAAAGAGGTAGAGAGAGCACAAGTAGGCAGAGAGGCAGGCGGGGTGGGGGGGTGGGGAGCAGGCTCCCTGCTGAGCGGGGCTTGATCCAGGACCCTGAGGTCATGACCTGAGCTGAAGGTAGAGGCTTAACCCACTGAGCCAACCCAGCGCCCCAAAATTAGGTGTTTGTTTTTTTTTAAAGATTTTATTTATTTATTTGACAGACAGAGATCACAAGTAGGCAGAGAGGCACACAGAGAGAGAGAGGAAGGGAAGCAGGCTCCCTGCCGAGCAGAGAGCCCGATGTGGGGCTCGATCCCAGGACCCTGAGACCATGACCTGAGCCGAAGGCAGAGGCTTAACCCACTGAGCCACACAGGTGCCCCCTAAATTAGGGTTTTAAGATGAAATAAAAATAGGCATTGATCTAGTTGTTGTGGAAAAATTAGAACTTTGTTGGTTTTCTGTACCTTTGTACTGTTTGTTTACTTTAAATTAGATACAGAGGTGTAGTGCCTCACACTCTTTCTGGTTGAGGGTTTTCCAAGTCCCAGTTGGCTATGGTGAATATATGTTCAAAGGAGAACATAAGAATGTATGTCTCTCTCCCTATTTATTTATAAGATTTTACTTGAGAGAAAAGTAGAAGATGGGCAAGGAAGAGAGGAGCAAAGGGAGAGGGAGAAGCAGGGACCCTGGCATGGGCTCGATCCCAGGACCCAGAGATCATGACCTGAGCCGAAGGCAGTTGCTTAACCGACTGAGCCACCTGAGCACCCCAGGAAAATGTCAGAATTTAAAGCACAGGTCCCTGACAGGCAGCCAGATGTGGCCTGTAGACTGGTTTGGCCTGAGTACTATTTTAAATTTTCAAAATCAATTATTTCATTTTTAAATTGGATTTGTATATAAAAATACAGAGTTCTAGCTTTTCTCAGAAAAGACAAAAAGGCCCACTCTGGCGACACTGGGCCTGCATCCCCGCATGGCAGTAGCTGCAAGGAAGGGGGTGGTGGCACTCTGTTTAGACAGGACAGGCTCGGCCACTGCTGCAGTCCCCCCTTCTCCACACCCCCAGCTGCTGCACTGCTGCGTTTGTGTCCGCAGCCCCTTACCTCTGGTGGACACTCACCTTGCTCTCTGGAGTTTCCTCTAATTAATGTAGCACGCCCCCACACCCGTTTCTAGATATTTCCATTGTGTTTTTTTATAATACCTGGAATAAGTACTAGTTCATTTTTTGTTCCCCCAGTTACTCTTAAACAGTAAACATCGTACTTCTGTATCTGTGCACACATGCAGGTGTTTTTAAGAAGGATTTCTAGAAGTGTCTGCTCTTCCTTTCCCTCTCCTCGGCCCTGGGGGAAAGACTTGGGGCTGCCTTTGGTTTTTCTGTGGCTTTTCCCTCAAAGACGTCCTCCCTGACTGTGTCTCTACTCCCCAGGGTGGCTGAGGTTCTGGAGGGCAAAGGAGCTGGGAAGAAAGGCCGCTTCCAGGGCAAGGCCACCAGGATGAGCCGGCGGGGAGAGGTGCAGGCCCTCCTCCAGGACTATATCAGTACGCAGAGCGCGGAGGAGTGAGGACTTGGTCCCTGGGGCTCCTGCCATTGAGAACGGGCCTCCTGTGACCACAGAAAGAGTCTCTTGGACAATAAAATAGTTTGACTTGAAATAGTCATGGTACCACATGCACATGACTGGTGTATGTAGTATTCTGTGCGGTGTGTATGCTGTAAGTAAGTATCTGTAAATAAGCAGCTTTCTCATTGGGCCCCTGTTAGGCATAACCTCCAGCAGGGAGCATTACGGGGATGAAGGGTACTGATTTCTCTGAAGCAGCTGCAACTTTTCTTCCTGTGGAAACGTAACCACCCAAGGGGAGGGCCAGCCAGTCTGGAGGCTCGACCGAGGGCTTCAGTTCATTCAGATCTCCTTGTTTTGTTGTCCGTATTTTCCTAGTCCTGTGCTTGAGAACTAAGAAGCATCAGTGACTTTGCAAATAGGTCAAGAGGCCCTAGAAATACAGGAGAAGGAGGCTCCATGCCTGCTACTGCGGCGGAGAAGGGACGGATAGAGGTGTGGAAGACCAACCCAAAGAGAGCTGGTGTCAGACCAGTGCGCCTTTAGAATCATCGTGAGAGCGGCCTGTAATGATCAGAGGGAGACAAAGTAGTTCTAGATTTGTGTGCATCTAACAACAGCCTCAGAATACATAAAGCAGAAATTGACCCTAAAGAAGGACATGAACTCACACTTGGTGGAAGATTTAAACTGATCTTTGAGTAACTGATGGGACAAGAGGAAGCATGACCTTGAGGTTAAGAGCATACACGTTGGGGCTTCATAGACCTGAGTGGAAATCCTGGCTCTGTGCACCCATGGGTGGTAAAACTAGAAAAGAAAGCCAAGAGGTGATTTATTTTATTCTTTTTTTTTTTTTAAAGACTTTATTTATTTATTTGACAGAGACCACAAGTAGGCAGAGAGGCAGAAAGAGGGGGAAGCAGGCTCCCCGCCGAGCAGAGAGCCCGATGCGGGGCTCGATCCCAGGACCCTGAGATCATGACCCGAGGAAGGCAGAGGCTTAACCCACTGAGCCACCCAGGCGCCCCAGAGGTGATTCATTTTAAAAGGACGGCATTTACCTCTGGGGGAAGGGCATGAAACAGGATGGAGAAGGGACCCAAGACGGGTGGGTGGGTGGTTTCTGGGGTGTTGGCAATGTTCTGTGTCCTTGAACTTGGAATTTACATAGCTGTTGGCTTTATAGTTACTCATTATACGCTTTTATTCCACAACGTTCTCTTTCACCATCTAGGAATACAACAACAACAACAACAACTAATCTGGGTTCGGTCACTTGTTTTCGGAACGTGTTTTTTGTTTTTTCAGACTTTAGTTTGGTCCCCAGCAAAGTGGCCATCATGGCAGCACTTAAATGCTCTGGGGTGTGGTGGAGTAACACATTCAGCTGTAAGTGGGGGAGCCACTTTGTTCCCCGAGATGACCTGAGAACACTTAATTTTTGATTGCCTAGATGTATTTTTGATTGCCTAGATGTTTTGTTCCCCTTTACCTGCAAACTGAGTGTTGATTGTAAGTACAGTGGGCCCCTGGGTTGATACAGCTCTGGTGGGGAATCATTTTCCCTCAGGTCAAGGCCCCCTGAGGAGAGCTGACAGTGTCCACTTGGTCTTCTCCCAAAGAGAATGAAGCTGAGATGACTCTCTGGTAAGCTCAAAAGTCACAAGGCAGAATACTTGTCAGGACAGGAGTCTGGTCTGAAGACTTCAGCCAGAGTTAGGAGGCGGGTTAGAGCCCTGCTGCACGGGTGGTGGTGGGGCAGTAGAATGGGGAATTTGAGTTTTTGAGGCAAAATTTAGGCATTGACACTGCATCAGTAGGTTGCCTTGGAGTATGGAAGGTATCCTCAGGAGATTTTTCTTAATTTTATTTTTGTTTTTTTTTTTTAATTTTTACTTTTCAGCGTAATGGTATTCATTGTTTTTTTTTTTTTTTAATATTTTAAAGAGGTTTTGTTTTGTTTTTTAAAGATTTTACTTTTAAGTAATCTCTACACCCAATGTGGGGCTTGAACTCACAACCCCGAGATCAAGAGTTGTGTGCTCTACCAACTGATCCAGCCAGGGCCCCAAGAGATTTTTTTTTTTTAAGATTTTATTTATTCTTTTGACAGAGATTACAAGTATACAGAGAAGCAGGGAGAAAGAGGAGGAAGCAGGCTCCCTGCTGAGCAGAGAGCCCGATGCAGGGCTCGATCCCAGGACACTGAGATCATGACCTGAACCGAAGGCAGAGGCTTTAACCCACTGAGCCACCCAGGCACGCCCCCCAAGAGATTTTTTTAATGTATTTTTAATCTTCCTCCAACCCTGCCCCCGACTCACCGTATTTCCCTTGCCACAGACAACCACTGTTACCAATCTCTGATGTATCCTTTGGTGGTATTTTTTCACAGCTGTGCACAAATCCTCTCTCTTTTAAAACATGGCAGCATAGTCCTTGGCAACTTGCTTTTCTCAGTTAAATGAGTGCCATGTTTTCAGAGAAAATTATGGTATAAAGGTCATGCAGTACAAAATAGATTCATCGGTGGGAGATGGGGATGTAATATTCACCTGATAGAAGATTCCTTACTTGGACCTTCAACAGAGACCCATTTGAATTCATTTTCGTGTGTGTGTGTGTGTGTGTGTGTGTGTGTGTGTGTGTGAGAGAGAGAGAGAGAGAGAGAGAGAGCGCTCTCCTTGTCCTCTGTTTCTGCTTCGTCAGGGTGTAATGAAAGAGCAGTGGGCTGGAGGCCACCCTTGCTGGCCATTACTCAGATGGGTTCCGCTCACAAAGACCTGGAGTAACCATTTCATTTGTGACCCAAACTTAGACACCTCTCAGGGCAAAAAGGGTGCCCCAGAACCACAGTCACAATCCAGGATAATCTCAGGAAAACCACTGTGTCCAGACTCCCTGCTGAGACTCTCCCTGAGCTCTGGCTTCTTGACCTGACACGGCATCCTAAGAAAGAAGGAATTTTCTGGAATAACTCAAATAGGAAAATGCAGGGTCGGTTGTCTCTTGTGAGGTTCAGAAAACAAAGTAGAATGGGTTTATTCTAGAGTAACAAATGAGCACAAGCAGAATGACAGGTATTAGCACAAAATATGGTAGTTTTACCTACACACACACGGATCATATATTCAGGAACATTGCTGTAACCCACTTTTACGGCATAGAAATCATAAGAAGGGGCCCATTCTTAAGTCTTAACGACTTAGGTGCCCGTGAGTTGCTGGAGACACACATGCCGTGGCTCACACCCAGGTGAGGGGCTTCCGTGTGACTGTCTGGGCACGTGTAGGTACTGGGTCAGATGTTAGTACAGAAAACAAGACATCAGATGAGAGACACGGAGACAGACTGAATTCAGGAGGGCACTATGCCCACATGTCCTGGAGCCTACCCCACCCTCTAGCCCTGAGTGGAAACCAGGGAGTCAGCCAAGCTATGCTGGAATGCCAGGTCTTTTCCTTAATAACTCAAACTCCTGGGCCTCCCTGGGAAAACAGATGGCCCCACATACCCCAGTGAAAAACCCTCTTGCAAAAAGCTTCTGTGTCTCCCATTCCTTTCCTGAATTAGATCCAAACGGTGACTAAAATGTCCTCAATGGAGGGCAACCAAGGCTATTCGGGAAAGAGTGATGGAGAAATTTCCTTCTTTTTCCAGAAAGGTCTGTACCTTCTGTGCAGACGATAGCCGGCAGAGGGCCAGGCTCTCAACAACGAAGGAAGGAGAGCAGGGCCCGTGTCCAGAGCAAAGAGGCTCCTGCAGGGATGGTCTCTCTCTCTCTCTCCCTTTCATCAACTCCCTGCAGGAGTACCCTGCTGTCAAGGCGTGCTGGGAAGTATCCCTCTCCCTCAGACAACAACTTCAAAGCCAAGGTTTTCGGAAGTAGCGGAGGAATCAACATTTTCTCCTGCGCCAAGTCCTTCCCTCTTCCTTTCATCTCATCGAACTTGTTTTGATTGTTGTTGATCTGTGCATATAAGAAGCAACCACAGAGGTCATTTGTCCATTTAGTCCGCAGCCACTTGTCGAGGGGGTCATGTGTGCTGGCCACTGTTCTGAGAAGCGGACCACACCGGTAAATAACACGGCTGCGGTCCCCTTGCTGACGGCAGGGACGGCCACGGAGGAGAGAGAGGGGAAAGAGACGAGCAAATAAATGTGAAATTATATACTCCGTCAAGTCACAGCGGAAAAGAACAGGGTGAAGTAGAAGAGGAGAATGCAGGAGAGGAGAGCGGGTGGGGGGGGGTTGTGGTGGTCCCTCACCAGCCCCGGCTTCCAGGCCAGCTCAAATAAGGCAGTGTGCTGAAGAGACAAATAAAACCAGTGTATTTTGGGCGCCTGGGTGGCTCAGTGGGTTAAAGCCTCTGCCTTCGGCTCAGGTCATGATCTCAGGTCATGATCTCAGGGTCATGGGATCGAGCCCCGCATCAGGCTCTCTGCTCAGCGGGGAGCCTGCTTCCTCCTCTCTCTGTCGTCTGCCTCTCTGCCTACTTGTGATCTCTCTCTGTCAAATAAATAAATGAAAATCTTAAAAAAAAAAAAAAACCCAAACAGTGTATTTTGACAACTCTGGTGGTTCCCCTTCCAAGCAGGTGGACATTGCTGAGCCCTTTATAGAAATTTTAGAGCTGTGAATTGTCCCTGAGCCCCAGACAGGGACTAGGTCTTAAAGGTGCTGCTGGATTCATTGATTTTGGTGCCTCTTGTCTGACTGTTACGAAGAAGTTAGAGAGAAACCTGAAACTCATTTTGCCCTTCATCTAAATGAGCCTCTCCCACGTGGCTGGGCCATTTTTTTCTGGCCCTGAGAGGCCACCTTTCTCCCCATTAGCAGAAGGGAAACACTGTATCGCACCTAAGGAGAAAAGGGTGACAAAGAGGAGGCACCTGGGTGGCTCAGTCGGTTAAGTGTCTGACTCTTGATTTTGGCTGGGGTCATGATCTCAGGGTTACAAGATCAAGCCCTGCATCTGCTCGGTCCTGAGTGTGGGGCCTGCGTAAGATTCTCCTTCTGGATTCTCTCTCCCTCTGCTCTTCCCCTTCCCACATGCGTGCTCTCTCTTTCTCTTAAAAAACATGACAAAAAGAGGATAATAAGGCATTATAGTTGAAGACCTCATGAACACAGGGAAGGCGTGTTGATCAAAAAAAACTTCTGCTGATTGCAGTTCAGGTACTGAAAACCAGAAGTCAGGGACACCTAGGTGGCTCAGTCATTAAGCATCTGCCTTCAGCTCAGGTCATGATCCCAGGGTCCTGGGATGGAGCCCCGCATCAGACTCCTTGCTCAGCAGGGAGCCTGCTTTTCCCTCTTCCTGCTGCCCCCCCTGCTTGTACTCGTTAATCTCTCTGACAAATCAGTAAATAAAATCTTAAAAAAAAAAGAAAAGAAAAGAAAAACAGACGTTAGTGCCACCACACACCTTTTATTTTATTATCGTTTGGCACTGTTTGACCATTGATTAGTATTAAACCAACACTTAACCTAGTTCTGCCAGACACTGTTTGAAGCACTTCACAAATATTGACTCACTCGATTCTCATAACAACTCCCTGAGATAGAGCCTATTGTCACCCCCATTTTACAGATGAGGATACCGAGGCACAGAGGTAAGGAGCTTGCCCGAGGCCACTGAGCTGGGTGGCCTCTCTCTGTTCAGGTACCTTAAAAGATCACATAGATATATATATAAATACACAAGATGAATATCCTTGTTTATAAACTAGTATCTCTCTCATGGTTAAATAAGTGATTTTTATTTTTAAGATTTTATTTATTTATTTGAGAGAGAGGCAGTGAGAGAGAACATGAGCGAGGAGAAGGTCAGAGGGAGAAGCAGACTCCCCATGGAGCTGGGAGCCCGATGTGGGACTCGATCCCGGGACTCCAGGATAATGACCTAAGCCGAAGGCAGTCGTCCAACCAACTGAGCCACCCAGGCGCCCCTAAATAAGTGATTTTAAGATGGGAGCTTTTAAGGATCTCAAGGCTGTCTGGTGCCTTTGGCAAGGAAAAAGGATCAATTAAGCAATCTCCAAATAGAAGTGAAAACCTTCCATTATAACATTGTCATGTAGCCTCTAATTTTACTTCTGTTAGGGCATGCATGTACATTATAATGCTGGAACTGAAAAGCTAGTTTATTCTTTTGGCGGTTGGTGGGGGGGGGGTGCCCAGAAGACAAGCCCCGAAATCCCTCCATTTATTTCTAAGCCTGCTTCTCTGGGCTCAGTCTCTACAGACAACATTACCTGTGCTTCACAAATGACACAAGAAAAAGCATATTTTTCCTGTTTTGGAGCCTTGGTGAGGGTGAATTGGGGTTTTCCGCTCAGCTTGGAAAAGGCTGAGAAACTGCCTTGCTGGAAAAATTCAGCTGCCGGGTTTTATTTTGCTTTGTCTTTGCTGTCTGTTACCAGCAAGATGAACTCATCCTGAGGTTTTGCATGGAAACTAGTTTCGAGTTTTTTTCTGCTCTTGTAATTTTGCCTCTTGCCCAAGACCAGAACCCATTAGCTGTCTTGGTCCCAACACCCAGGTACCGTCTTTTGCAATTCAACGGCAGAAGGCGCTGTGGGCCTGTGGTTGTTCAGACCTCTGCCAGGGGGAAAAAAAAAAAAAAAAAAAAAGAGTAAAAGAGCCCTTGGTAGTTCAGCCAGCCTGCAAGGCTTCTAATCATCTGTTGCCTTGTTGCTCTGAAGACCTTATCAGTGGGTTGTAGTGTCATCAGCTGTTCCCCAAAATGCAAGCAGGGAATCAAGAGAGGAGATATGGCCTTCTGGAAGGGATTTGTCCTTTGTGTTTTTGAGAATTTTAACCCTTCTCATTAAATAAATGCTTGATATTTTATGTTTTTACATCTACCAAGACCAGAGATTTTGAATAGTGCTGGGTCCTACCTTAATTCAGAAAACGGTGTTCATTATCTCCATTTGCCAAGGCTCCCAATGAATTTCTTTGTACTCATTCTATCAACAGATACAAGACAACAGATGACTTTTTTCTTTTTTTCATTTCTTTTTAAGATGAGGGTTGAAGGTCACCTCCAGGTTGTCTCTCCATTTTTCCCCATTTTCCTGAAATTCTGTCTCATTTTTCCCCTCTCCATGACTTCCTCCAGGCTTTTTACCTCTGGATTGTTGATGTAAGTGTGGATGGGCTACGTGTCTGGCTATTTTTCACTTATCCTTTCCTCTAGGCAAGTTTGCTTTATAAGAATCTCGATGTTCTCCAGGGATAAATAAGTGGGTTTTTTTTTTTTTTAAGATTT
This sequence comes from Mustela putorius furo, assembly GCF_011764305.1. Taxonomy (NCBI): domain Eukaryota; kingdom Metazoa; phylum Chordata; class Mammalia; order Carnivora; family Mustelidae; genus Mustela; species Mustela putorius. Next base: position 1,675,237 of record NW_025421399.1, on the reverse strand, counting down.
TATTTATTTATTTGAGAGAAAACACAAGTAGGAGAAGGGACAGAGGGAGAGGGAGAAGCAGACTCCCTCGTGCAGTGGGGACCCCGAAATCATAACCCGAGCCAAGCCAGGTGCTTAACCAACCGAGCCACCCAGGTTCCCCAGTGGGTGATTTGTTTTTATAAAATTCTTCACAGTAAGCTTTCATGACAAGACACACTCATGAGTTCATAATAAAACAGGATGGATACACATTGAATTTGCTCACTACTTCCTCCAAGCATAGAGAACATCTATTTCAGAAAGCTGTATGCTTTTTATGCAATTACACAGGTCGAGGGAGATGGGGATGCCCAGGGAGTTTGAGCAACCCACGGAGGATGATGTGGTGGCAGAGACTGACCTCTATCACCTGGAACGTAAACTGGGAGGCATTCTAGACACAAACAAAAGAGAGACACTGTCTGAAGGACTCAGCAAGCTTACTACCTCTGCTTCCTTCCTGGACCAAACAAACAATATTTGATTTGATTGGGTGTGCTGGAGAAACCCTAGCAAAACAAGAGAAGAATTCAGGAAAGAGGAAGACATAGCCTTGTAAGAAACTGAAACTGACCGGGAACGCCAGGTAAAGACATTTCAAGTGACAGCTGCATCATGAGACGGAGAACAGTGGAATCCTCTGAAAGCTGATTAGAAACTTCCAAATGTTTGAGAAAGAAAAAACTGAAATAAAGCAAGCTTTAACTCTGAAATGAACTTGAGAATCGACAAAGCAAAAGGAACAGCATTTTCTTCACCGGCAAGGCAATGCCTCTTTTAGTCTGGTAATTGAGGGTGTGGGTGACCGGGCAGCGGGATGGTGGATATTCTAATTCTGCATACAATCATTTTGAATTTCTTTCTTTTTTTTTTTTTAATTTTATTTATTTATTTGATAGACAGAGATCACAAGTAGGCAGAGAGGCAGGCAGAGAGAGAGAGAGAGAGAGGAGGAAACAGGCTCCCTGCTGAGCAGAGAGCCCGATGCGGGGCTCAATGCCAGGACCCTGGGACCATGACCCTAGCAGAAAGGAAGAGGCTTTAACCCACTGAGCCACCCAGGCGCCCCTTCTTTTTTTTTTTTTAAAAGATATTTATTTATTTATTTGACAGAGAGAGAAAGAGAGAGACAGTGAGAGAGAGGGAGAACACAAGCAGGGGGAGGGGCAGAGGGACAGGGAGAAGCAGGCTCCCCGCTGAGCAGGAAGCTGATGCAGGGCTCGATCCCAGGACCTTGGGATCATAACCTGAGCTGAAGGCAGACGCTTACTGACTGAGCCACCCAGGCGCCCCTTTCTTTTCTTTTCTTTTCCTTCCCTTCCCTTCCCTTTCCTTTCTTCCTCCCTTCCTTCCTTCCTTCCGTGTGTGTGTGTGTGTGTGTGTGTGTGTGAGAGAGAGAGAGAGAGAGAGAGAGGAGGGGCAGAGGGAGAGAGAGAAAAATCTTAAGCCGGTTCCACGCTCAGCAGAGAGCCTGAGGCACAGGTCGATCTCACGACCCTGAGATCGTGTCCTGAGCCAAAACCAAGAGTCCGACTGGGCCACCCAGATACCCCAGTCATTTTGGATTTATAATGTTTGCCAACCTCAGTCATTTTCCCATGATGTGCTTTTTTTTTTTTTTTAATCCTTTGGATGCCTTTTTTTTTTTTTTTTTTAAAGATTTTATTTATTTATTTGACAGAGGGAGATCACAAGTAGGCAGAGAGATAAGCAGACAGAGAGAGGAGGAAGCAGTCTCCCCGCTGAGCAGAGAGCCCAATATGGGGCTCGATCCCAGGACCCTGGGATCATGACCTGAGCCGAAGGCAGAGGCTTTAACCCACTGAGCCACCCAGGCGCCCCCTTTTTTTTTTTTTTAAGATTTTTAATTTATTTATCAGAGAGAGAGGGGGAGAGAGTGAGCACAGGCAGACAGAATGGCAGGCAGAGGCAGAGGGAGAAGCAGGCTCCCTGCTGAGCAAGGAGCCTGATGTGGGACTCTGGGATCATGACCTGAGCCGAAGGCAGCTGCTTAACCAACTGAGCCACCCAGGCGTCCCATCCTTTGGCTGCTTTTTAAAGGATACTTCTATAGGGTGTTTTTAGCCAATGTGTTCAAATTATTTGCCAATTGTTATGGTGTGAGCACTAACCAATTTCAACAGATCTTATACTGAGTGTCTACCATGTGCCAGGCACAATTCTAAGTGCTTGGAATACGCCAGCAAACAGGACAATTCCTCCCCTAGTATAGCCTATATTTTAGTGATGCAGACACATAGCAACTCATAAATCCGATCAACATGGGAAAGCAAAAGGAAAGATAGAAGGGAAGGGAAAGAGATTGGGAACACAGAGGGTGATGGCAAAGAGGAATGTAGTAGGGCGGGTTGGCGTTTTATATAGGCCATATATAAGGTGGTCATGGAGGTCATGGGTGGCTCAGTTGATTAAGCCTTCGGCTCTTGATCTGGACTCAGGCCATGATCTCAGGGTCCTGGCATTGGGCGCCATGCTGAGTCTGCTGGAATTCTCCTCCTCTGCCTCTGGCCCTCTCCGCACCCCCAAATAAATGAATATTTTTAAAAGATTTTATGTATTGATTTGTCAGAAAGAGAGAGCACAAGTGAACACAAGCGGGGTGGGGTACAGAGGCAGAGGGAGAAGCAGGTTCCCCACTGAGCAAGGAGGCCCACCTGGGGCTCCATCCCAGAACCCTGGGATCATGACCTGAGCAAAAGGCAGATGTTTAACCGACTGAGCCAACCAGGTGCCCCCCAAAATAGGTTTTTGGTTATCCAGTGAGAGATGATAAGTCTTCTGATTTTTTCTTTTTAAAGATTTTATTTATTGGGGCACCTGGGTGGCTCAGTGGGTTAAGCCTCTGCCTTCAACTCAGGTCATGATCCCAGAGTCCTGGGATCAGGTCCCACATCTGGCTCTCTGCTCAGTGGGGAGCCTGTTTCCCTCTCTCTCTCTGCCTTCCTCTGCCTACTTGTGATCTCTGTTTGTCAAATGAATAAATAAAATCTTTTAAAAAATAAATAAATAAAAGGTTTTATTTATTTATTTATTTGACAGAGAGATCACAAGCAGGCAGGGGGAAGCAGGCTCCCTGCTGAGCAGAGAGCCAGACGAGGGGCTTGATCCCAGGACCCTGAGACCATGACCCAAACCGAAGGCAGAGGCCCAACCCACTGAGCCAGCGCCAGGTGCCCCAGGTCTTCTGATTTTTATGGGACAGTTGGCTAAGTTTACCAGGAACAAATGTTTCTCATTAAGAAACATTAGTTAATAATATTAATAAAAACCCAATGCATAAAAAACAAAAAAGAAAAAGGTAGGGAAGGCCTGAGACCCTCAGACATCATGGTTTTTGTTTTTTTTTTTTAAAGATTTTATTTGTTTATTTGACAGACAAAGATCATAAGCAGGCAGAGAAAGAGAGAGAGGAAGAGGAAGCAGGCTCCCTGCTGAGCAGAGGGCCCGATGTGGGGCTCAATCCCAGGACCCTGGGATCATGACCTGAGCTGAAGGCAGAGGCTTTAATCCACTGAGCCACCCAGGTGCCCCAGACCTCATTGTTTTTATCCTTCCATTTTGACTGTAAAGATGACATTTTCTCATAAATACATGTATTTTTTTTTCAGATTTTATTTTTAAGTAATCTCTATGCTGAAGGTGGGCCTGGAACTCACTACCTGAGATCAAGAGTCCCATGCTCCTGGGGCGCCTGGGTGGCTCAGTGGGTTACAGCCTCTGCCTTCGGCTCAGGTCATGATCCCAGGGTCCTGGGATCGAGCCCCGCATTGGGCTCTCTGCTCAGCGGGGAGCCTGCTTCCTCCTCTCTCTCTCTGCCTGCCTCTCTGCCTATTTGTGATTTCTGTCTGTCAAATAAATAAATAAAATCTTTAAAAAAAAAAAAAAAAGAGTCCCATGCTCCACCCACCGAGCCAGCCGACCCCCACATAAATACAGACTTTTAAATCGGGATTATACCATCGTCAGTAAGTTTTCATTACAACTCTTTTTTTAAAATTTTATTTTAATTTTTAAGATTTTATTTATTTATTTGAGAGAGAGAGTGCAAGAGAGACAGAGCATGAGCATAAGCAGGGGGTAGGAGCAGAGGGACAGGGAGAAGCAGACTCCCTGCTGAGCAGGGAGCCCGATGCGGGACTTGATCTAAGGACCCTGAGATCATGACCTGAGCCGAAGGCATAGACTTTAACCCACTGAGCCACCCAGGAGCCCCATTTCTTTTTCAACATTTTAGAGAAACCCTAAGAAATCTCCGATGACACATTTGCCCAAGGCTCAGCAGCTCTCTCGGGTTCATGCGGATTTCTCTTTGTTACAGTCCACACATCTTATTGCAAAATGTTGGCAGGAATTATTTCTAGGTGATGAGATTGGAGTGCTTTTCATTTTCGTCTTTATGCTTTTCAGTGGTTCCTAGCACTTCTGAAAGGAAACGGTCTTCTTCATCATTTCTTTGTGGGATGCTTTTCAAACGAGAAACAGCAAGAACGACACTTTTAAAGAATTAAATGAAAATATCCCGTGAGAATCAGTGTCAGCTTCCCAAAGGACGAGCTGGCAAAACAGTAACACCAAAAACCAAATATTCCCAGAGACTCTCAGTTAGGATTTTACTCCAGAAGGAGTCATTGTGTTAAAAAGATGTCTGGCTCTCAGGAGGCCTCTGGGAGCAAAACAATGGGCATAAAGATGCTGGCTCTGGTTGTGTGTGTGTGTGTGTGTTGGTGTGAGTTTCCTGATGTTTGTGGAGGGGCGACAGGTTTGTCAACGGCAGCAAGGAGACCAACCCAACGGACTTCAGGGTCAACAAAGGGTTGGCATGATGGTGGCCAACAAAGAGGAAGAGGAATACAAAACTGAAGGAAATCGGATGGCATTATTGGTGAAGGAATAAAAAACGGGAAGCAGATATATTGTAGAGAAGGTCTAAGTTAAAAAACGTTTATATTGGGGGAAAAAAAAAAGAAGTAAATTCGATTGGTCTGAGCTCATGATCTCTAACAATAATGTGTTTTTCTTTTCGGACCCTGACTGGAACCCAACCACAGCAGGACTTGGGGTAGCTGCTGCCCCCATCCCCCATCCCCCAACCCCCCCCCCCCCCCGCCATCGCCCCGACTTACTGGAGGACGATTCTGCATCCTGGGGCAAGGCAACTTTAGAATTGCCTAGGAAACAAGGATTTCAGACAGTAGTGGTAGAAGAATAAGGAAGCCACTGACCAAACTGTAACAATTTTGACGTTAAAAAGGGAAAAGTAATTATGATGAACTAAAATAAGTTAAGCAGGGCGCCTGGGTGGCTCAGTCGGTTAAACGGCTGCCTTCGGCTCAGGTCATGATCCCAGGGTCTTGGGATGGAGCCCCACATCAGGCTCCTTGCTCAATGGGGAGCCTGCTTTTCCCTCTCCTTCTGTCTGTCCAATCCCCCTGCTTGTGCACATTCTCTCTCTGTTAAATGAAAAAAAAACTTTAAATGTTAATAAAATAAAATAAAATATAGGAAGTTAAGCATGTGAAGACCCCAAAACAAAAAAGCTAATATATGGTTTATGATAATAAATAATGTTAATTTTTAATTGTTAATTTTTTAAAAAGATTTTATTTATTTATTTGACAGAGAGAAATCACAAGTAGTCGGAGAGGCAGGCTGAGAGAGAGAGGGAAGCGGGGCCTTGATCCCAGGACCCTGAGATCATGACCTGAGCCGAAGGCAGCGGCTTAACCCACTGAGCCACTCAGGCGCCCTAATTGTTAATTTTTTTAAAAGATTTTATTTATTTATTTGAGATAGAGTGAGAGAGGGAGCACACAAACAGCTGAGGGGCAGAGAGAGAGGGAAAGAGATGAAGAATCCCAGCTCTCTAGAGCCACAGGTCATCATAATGAGATATGATAAGCTTTTATTAACACTTAAAATTTTTAAATTTTTTAAAAAATTTAATTTAATTTTTTAATATTTACAATTATTTTTAATAATTGTAACAGACCCGGCCAATACTGCATATTCGAATAATGAGAGTGGGATTTGGCGAGTTAAGCAAGAGGAATAGAAAACACTATTCTTGTGAGCGACACCAATTTCCAAGGGATGGGTTTTTAAGATCTTATTGTTGTATCTAGTCAAGTTTAAATGGAAAACAGAGGCTTAGGTTAGAAAGTGCGACTGGGTTCCATACGCCCATCCTAAATCTGGCAGTTCGCAATGCAGACACAGAACCTTGGCTTCTCAGAGATATTATTATGTTTCCTCTTGGTTCTGAAGATTACTGTAACTCTACAAAGATAGAGGAGTGAAAAAAAAAATTGCTCCAAACCTAGGAGAGTGTCAAACAACCCTGGAAAGGGAAGGCAGGAAAGACAAGTGTATTTAGCAATGGTGTTGATGAAACTTGACGTCACCGTATTAATATTAATTGTGTAATGAAAAGTTCTGTTATCATTGTGGTGATGTGTGTGTGTCTTCTCTGCGTTCATGATGTCCAAAGCATCATAAAGGTGACAGGGGACCTGCAACGTCACCAGGGCTGAGGCGATGTGGTAAAAGTTGGTTGAGCCACCAGTAGGTCTGTGACCAGTGGTGAAAAGCAAAACATTCTCCATTGAAAGCCCATCGGGCTGAAGCAAGATTTGGTCCACACTCTCTCTCTTATCCTAGGACCTGGGAGGGTGAGTCCCTATCTTGCAAAACAGCCCCAAGCCTTAGTCATGACTTCCTAGAATGAGTGGCTGATAGAGTTGGTCCCCCACCTCCTGGGGAGTCAACTTCTCCTGGGAAGAGGCCAGCGTTTCTGTTCTGCATAAGCCTGCCTTATCCTTTGGGTTTTCAACCTCTTTTTAATTTTCAGCTGGGAGTGCCTCAGAATGTCTTTTTATTGAGTCATGTGTGGGGCGCTAAGCTCTGTGCATCTATAATTTGTTAGCTGGTTTTCCAACTCTTCAGCAAGTAGCTGTATATTGTCTTTATTATTCAACAAAGACACACTGAGGCCTCCTTCTGGCTCCCCTGAGGTCACTCACAAGGGTGATCAAAGCAGGCGTGGTGTGGCCTTCGTGGGGCTTTGAGTGTCGTGGGGAAGACAGACCTGACTCAGAGAATCACAGACTGACACACTGGGCAGGAGGGGGAAGGGGGAGTTGCATGGGGGCCCGGCCAGGCTCTGGATCTGGGCTTGGGGTAGGCGGGCAAGGTGGTTTCCTTGAGGAAGTGATTTGGACCGGAGAGGGACCTGGATGTGAAGTGGGGACAGAGTTCTGAGAAGAGGTCGGGGCAAAAGCCAGGAGGAGGCTGGGGTAAGCTGTCTACATGACTCGTGAGGGGAACGCGGTAGGTGAGGCCCTGGACAAGCCGACTCATGGAGGTCCTATCAAGAATTTGTTTTCAGTAAGAGCTTTATTGAGATATAATTCACATGTCATAAAATTCATTCATTTAAAGTGTATAATTTGTTGGATTTTTAGTATATCCACAGAGTAATCACTATGATCAATTTTATTTTATTTTTACTTAACATTTTTAAAAAAAGATTCTATTTATTTATTTGAAAAAGAGACATAGTGAGAGAGGGAGCACAAGCAAGGGGAGTGGGAGAGGGAGAAGCAGGCCTCCCGCCGAGCAGGGAGCCTGATGTGGGGCTTGATCCCAGGACCCTGGGATCATGACCTGAGCAGAAGGCAGATGCTTAATGATTGAGCCACCTAGGCGCCTCTATTTAAAAGGTTTTTAAAGATTTATTTATTGGATCGCCTGGGTGGCTTAGTGGGTTAAGCATTGGCCTTTGGCTCAGGTCATGGTCTTGGAGTCCCAAGATCGAGCCCCATGTGGGGCTCCCTGCTCAGTGGGGAGCCTGCTTCTCCCTCTCCCTCTGCTCCTCTCCCAGCTCATGCTCTCTCTCTCACTTGCTCTCTCTAATAAATAAGTAAAATCTTTTTAAAAAGAGATTTTATTGGGGCGCCTGGGTGGCTCAGTGGGTTAAAGCCTCTGCCTTCAGCTCAGGTCGTGATCTCAGGGTTCTGGGATCGAGCCCCACATCGGGCTCTCTGCTCAGCAGGGAGCCTGCTTCCTCCTCTCTCTCTGCCTGCCTCTCTGCCTACTTGTGATCTCTCTCTGTCAAATAAATAAATAAAATCTTTAAAAAAAAAAAAAGAGAGATTTTATTTATTATTTTAGAGAGAGAGAGCAGATGAGGGAAGGGGCAGATGGAGAGGGAGAGAGAGAATCCCAAGCAGGCTCCACACCCAATGCAGAGCAGAACGCGAGACTCGAGCTCTTCACCCTGAGATCATTAACCGAGCCAAAGTCAAGAGTCAGGTGCTTAATCAACTAAGTCACTCAGATGCCCCACTAAGATCGATTTTTGAACATTTTTATCGCTTCCCCATAGAAATCCTTTGCCCTTTAGTAATTATCCCCATTCCCCAGTATTAGGGTTCTGGACCCAATTTCAGTATGTGGAGAGGGTTGTCTGCCCACACATCTAATAAGCAATTCTCAGGATACAAGTTGGGTGTCCTACAATTCAAGTCGATTCTGACACTATCTTACCTGGAGATGGTGTCAGATCCCACAGCCTGAGGGTTCAGTCCTACAAGACACCCCCACCCCCATCCTCCCGATGCCATTGGTAAGCTCAGGTCATCCCCTGTGCTTCTGACAGACTGACAATAGATCCACAGATCAGGGGTTCCTATGACCCTCTCCTTGGGTCGGATTAATCTGCTAGCGTGGCTCACAGAACTCAGAGAAATATTTTACCTGCCAAATTACTTGTTTATTATTTTATTATAAAAAGATAGAACTCAGGAGTAGCCAGATGGAAGAGAGATACAGGGCACGGTATGGGGGAAAGGTGGGAGCTTCCATGACCTCTTGGGGTGCACCAGTCTCCCCACATTTCCACGTGTTCGCCAGCCGAGGGGGTCCCTGAACCCCGTCCCTTTGGGGTTTTATGGAGAATTCATCACATAGGCATGATTTGTGAAATCATTGGCCATTGGCGGCTGATTCAACCTCCAGTCCCTGCCCCCGACGCACCTCCAAGGTCACAGCAGGAGGATGGTTAAGTTCCAACTCATGATAATCACATGGCTGGTTCCCCCAGCAGGCTCCCCTTAGGTGGTTTCCAGAGGTCACCTCAGTAACATGAACTCAGGTGTGGTTCAATGTCTTATGAACATCAAGACAGTTTTATCACTCTTATCGCCTAGAAATTCCAAGGGCTTTAGGAGCTCTGTGCCAGAAACAGGGGACAAAGACCGTATATATTATTATACCACGCTGGGCTTGTATGTCTTGCATTTGAGGTACCTGGGAGAAATCCAGAGACTCCCACCTCTCTAAGCGAAATGAGTAGTTGAATGCACAGTGCTAGAAAACAGTAGACGTTGGTTGGGATGGGGGCAATTGACATGACAGTCCCTGGGGTTTAGGCAGAGGACCCTGCAGGAAGCAGAGGGCATGCCCCAGCTGGATACTTTGTGGAGAGTGTCAGAAGGATGTTGTTAATAAAAGTGTAGGTAGGGTTGCCGGAAATCAATTAAAACGGCATCTGCTGTCACAGCTCAGTGACCCCGTAGGAATAAATATCCCGGACTCTTTCCCCATCTTGTCCCTTGTTTGTAGCTCTCCTCTGCAAAGCCCCAATGCAAGCCCAGGGACAGGAGCCTGATGCATTCCATCCAGCCCTGAGCAGGAGCCAAAAGGGCCAAACAGAAGATACACAGCGCAGACAGTAGTTTTAACCTTGGATGGGTTGGGAGGGAAATGAGGCTTGAGCCAGAGCCTGAGTCCTGGAGAAATGGAAAGCCAGGGTGAAGGATGAGGAGCAAGCTGGCAGAGGAGACGGGAGGAGTGGCTAGAGGGAGCAGAAGCACCAAGAATATCCTGGAAGCCCAGTAAAGTAAGGCCAAGACTCCATTGTCAGTGTTTATGGAAATAATTACCCTCACAGAAGCATACTTTTCTCACTGTTATCTGTTTTTATCTGCTCGCGCCCAGAAGCAGGGGGAACAGAACTGCCTTTTGGGTTTCTTCCTCCACCACAACCAACTCCATCTAAGGCAAGCATCCCCACTATCTCACAAGTGCTGGTGTTCTTGCTGGCCCCACAGATGGGCCTCCCCTGGGGCACTCCCAGCCGTATCACCTGGTGCCTGTGAGCATGGGTTCCAGACAGAAACACATCACCTGCCTCAGAATTCTGGCTAGCTGTGCAACCTTGGGCAAATAACTTAACGTCTCTGTTTACCCATCTGGAAAATGAGAATGGTGATAGTTGTGAGGATTAACTCAGGCGTCCCAGGTGAAGTACCTGGGAGATGTTAATTGCTTAAAAGTGCTAGTTGCTTTAACTCCAACAATGCCTAAGGTATAGTAGATGCTCAATAAATACGGGCTAAATGAATAAATTATTTAGCTGGCAAATCATTAAATTGAAAGAGGGACCCTGTCTACCTAGGTTATAATTATAAGACATTTTATGAAAAAATAATTTAAAACCGTTAGGGTTTTAAAATTTCTATTATAGTAATAAAATAATGATATTAATTTTAAACTAATCTGAGTGTTACGCTAATTAAATGAGCAACCTGTTGGCTTTCAGAGAAGGAAGGAAGTGCATAGATTCGTACCAAGACACTTAAAAGGTTGACAGGAAACTGAGGTTCAGTGATGTCAAGGAGTCAAGAGTGTTCTGGAAAGTTCCCCAGCAGAGATGGGGGTACAGCTGGGCAGGGTGACAAGGATTAATCAGGGCAAATGGGCTTCAGTGAGCAAGGAAAGGCTATATAACCTGCAGTGCATGGTAATGAAACAGAAAATCTTTAGTTTATTGTTAATTATTTGTTTTTCTTTTTTAAAAATTTTTGTTTATTTATTTTTTTTAGAGAAAGAGAGCAGGTGTGCAGTCAGGTAAAGAATCCCAAGCAGGCAACCCCTTCACACAACCCCATACTCAGTGTGAAGCCTGATGCAGGGCTCACTCCTTCGACCCTGAGATCATGACCTGAGCCCAAATCAAGAACTGGACGCTCACTCGACGGCACCACCCAGGTGCCCCTAGTTATTTGTTTTTCTTAAGCTGAGGTTCTTTGGGATTAAAGAAAATAACACATTACTGTTATGTAAGAGAATGTCCGTGTTCTTAGGAAACACATGAAGCATTGTGATGTTGACAAATTATCCTTAAATGACTGATCAAAAATATGTATGTAGGGCACGCCTGGGTGGCTCAGTTGTTAAGCGTCTGCCTTCTGCTCAGCGCATGATCCCAGGGTCCGGGGATGGAGCCCTGCATCTGGCTCCCTGCTCAGCAGGGAGCCTGCTTCTCCCTCTGCCACTCCCCCTGCTTGTGTTCCTTCTCTTGCTGTGTCTCTCTGTCAAATAAATAAATAAATAAATAATTTTAAAAAATTTTATTTGACACAGAAAAAGAGATCACAAGTAGGCAGAGAGGCAGGCGGGGAGGGGGGGAGCAGGCTCCCTGCCAAGCAGAGAGCCTGGTGTGGGGTTCGATCCCAGGACCCTGAGGCTTAACCCCCTGAGCCACCCAGGCGCCCCAAATAAATAAATAAGTCTTTTAAAAAATGTGCATTATAGTATACGGTGTACAGTACACGTATAGTACATGTACTATATATATAGTGAGAGACATAAGGCAAATATGGAAAAATGTGAATAGTTGGTGATTCAGAGGAAGGCTCTATAAAGGTTCATTGCACTTCCTTTTTTATTTGAAGTTTTTTCAAAATACAGAGTAAGGAAAAAGGTAACACATGCTTAGAACAATTAAGAGGGGGCACCCAAGTGGCTCGGATGGTCAAGCATGATGCTGGGGTCCTGAGATCGAGTCCCGCATTGGGCTCCCTGCTCATCAGGGACTTGCCTCTTCCTCTCCCTCTGCCTCTTCCCTCCACTCATGCTCTCTCTCTCTCTCCCTCTCAAATGAACAAATAACATATTTAAAAAAGAAAAAGAGAACAATTAAAAAGAAATAGAAATGTAGAAAGAAGGAAAAAATTTCCAGGATTCCACCACCTAGAGATAGTCGATGTTGATATTTTTGGTGTATTTCCATTCAGTCCTTCTTAGGCATTTAAAAATCATATTTGATCTTTAAATCATACATATATACAGGATATAGGTATATATCCTATATATCCATGTGTGTGTGTATGTGTGTATGTATGTATGTATGTGTGTGTGTGTATATACATATATATATATAAACACGAGAGACACTTTTTTAAAAAGATTTTATTTATTTATTTGACAGAGATCACAAGTAGGCAGAGAGGCAGGCACAGAGAGAGAGGAGGAAGCAGGCTCCCTACTGAGCAGAGAGCCTGACTCGGTGCTCGATCCCAGGACCCTGGGACCAACCATGACCTGAGCCAAAGGCAGAGGCTTTAACCCACTGAGCCACCCAGGCGCCTGAGAGACACATATAATTTAAATTTGAAGAAAACATGTTTGAGTAACATTGTTTCAGTTTAGATGAGTAGACAAGAAACAGAAATAATTTGAAATATTTAGAAGAGAGCCCACAATTGGATATTTTAGTGCATCATCGAACCATCCCTGAGCCCTTTTGCTCTTGCTGGACCAAAAGGCAGTACGGTGTCGTGGTCAGAGCACAAGGCATGGTGGTCAGCTGTCTGGGTTTGAGTCTGCCTCTGACATTTACCAGCTCTGTGGCTTTGGCGAAGCTTCTTAGCTTTCTGATTCTGTTTTCTCATCTGCAAAGTGGGCATAAGAATTTGAGGGGATAAAATGGCTGATGTGGGTAAAGCCCTTAGGAAAGTGACGGGCACGTCGTACTTGGTGTGTGTTCATTGCCACCGTCATCATCACTATTATTAGCCTGAGGAACCAGATGGCAAGGATGACTCAGTGGGTTATTTTTGTTTTGGTTTGGTTTTGATTCTTAAACTGAGGTTCCCAAGGTCCTCAAGCATCACAGTTCTTGGATGTTACTTTCAGGGTGTAAATAATCTGAATCAGAACCAGCTTATTTTTTTCTGTGCTGCTGCTGCCGCCACCACAGAGACAGCCATGACAGCAGAGCGCGTCCCTTCTTTTTCTTTTCTTTTTTGAGAAAGTGAGAAAGAGAGAGGGAGCCAGCATGAGTGGGGAGCAGAAAGAGAGGGAGAGAACCTAAGCAGACTCCCCGCTGAGCCCGGAGCCGCACTCGGGGCTTGATCTCACGACCCCGAGACCATGACCTGAGCCAAAATCAGAGTCAGATGCTTCACCGACTGAGCCACCGGGACGCCCCTTCTTTTTATTTCCTACCTCTCTCCCCACCCTGCTCACCAAGTGCTGGCTTTAAATTCTCCCTGAAACCACTCCGCCTCAGCTGTGAGCTGACAGTACTTCGAAGAAGCTTGGGTGTTGTTTTCTGTCTTGCCGGGAACACAGATATTTTTTACTGGGCCCTTGTGGTGGACATTTTACCAAGTTAACCTAAGAGAGATCCTCTCTGGCTCCAGCAAGATTGCTGCTGTCTTTGCTTTTGTTTGGTTTTGAAATTTTGTAACTCCTTCCCTCACTGAAGACTATGAGAAGTTAAATTCAACCTACTCTTATTGTATATCGTGGGAAACCCAGTTAAACATTTCAAGTGCTCACATATACCGCAGTCTGTCTCAAGAATATTCTGGCAGTGGGTAACAAGAGCTATGCAACTTTTCAAACCTTTGACCCAGTAATACCAGTTTTGGGAATATACCCCAAGGAAATAACCCAAAAGGGAAAAAATGTAATTTGTGCAAAGATGTCCATGCGTTGCTATTTATAACCCAACTATCCAAATGCCAAATAAGGAAATGGTTCGGCAAACTATGGTATAGTGACATAAGGAAACACCAGTGACCGATTTTAAAAACAGGAATGCAGCCTTTGCTGGCTCTAGGGAATGTGTGGATTTAATTATTTTAAGTGACAAAGAACACCACATGGAAAGTTTACAACTCTGTAAAATGCTCCGTTGCACAAAAAAGTCTGGAAGTGAGTTTTGAGGAAGGAAAGATATAGTTTAGAGGTGAGTCTGGTAACTCTTCTGTAAAGTTGTGAGTGAATTACAGTATCGATTGCAGTACATTCTGGGGTCTGACCCTTTGGAGTCTGAAACAGTTATTTGAGCGTGTAAAGGAGAGAGTTATAATATAAATCAAGCAATCGGTGTTGTTTTGCAGCAGGCAATCTTCATAGGTATGTGCCAAGGCATAGGAAAATGTGAACTCGGCATCAGAACTCTGCTCCACAGTCTGGAGACATCTGGCAAGGAGTGGAGGAGAGCGGCTGGTATGAAGGAGATGTGCCGGATACAAAAACCTGTTTGGAGTCTGTCCATTGTCCCCTGGCAGATCAGTCCTCAGAACTTGCGGAGGGCTCACCCATAAGCAGCCAAGTGGCAGGGACCTATTTTTTTCAGGAAGAGAGAGGAGGAAATTGGATTTCAGAAGCCAGAATAAATCAGAGCTGCCAATGGAACATCTACAAAAGAGTAACACCAATTCTCCAGTTCCTGTTACAGAGTCAGGTCGATAGTAGGCTGGCACTTCTTTTTTTTTCAAAACTGGGAAGAGTTCAGAATCAGACACGGGGCAGTCATATCAGGAGGCTAAAAGGAGGGGCACGTGAGTGGCTCACTCAGGGAAACCTCGGATTTCCCTTCAAGTCATGATCTCAGGGTCTGGGATTGAGCCCCTCAACAGGCTCTGTGCTCAGCACAGTCTGCTTGTCCCTCCTGTCTCTCTCCCTGCTCTCTCTCTCTCTCTCAAATAAATAAATAAAATCTTAAAACAAAACCCTAAGAGGACATTAAATCAAGGAACTGTACAAAACAGGAAAGAAATGGATAAGTATTTGTGGCAAGTTCAGGGTTGTTTTTGTTTTTAATAATTTATTTTGGGTAGGAGTTAATATTTAACAACTGGAAAGCAAGGAAACATGTTCACTGAAATAGACTATTATTAGTTAAAGTTTACATATCACTTAAAATCCGTTTTTTGGGGCGTCTGCGTGGCTCAGTGGGTTAAAGCCTCTGCCTTCGGCTCAGGTCATGATCCCAGGGTCCTAGGACGGAGCCCCGCAGCAGGCTTTCTGCTCAGCGGGGAATCTGCTTCCTGGCCTTTCTGCCTGCCTCTCTGCTGACTTGTGATCACTGTCTGTCAAATCAATCAATCAATCAATCAATCTAAAATATGATCAATTTTTCTAGTGGAGTCCTTTTTAAAGATTTTATTTATTTTAGAGACAGAGAGGTACAGGGGAAGGGGCAGAGGGGAAGGGAGAGGGATAAGCAGATTCTGTGCCTAATGCGGAGCCCATCCCAGGGCTCTGAGATCATGATCTAAGCTGAAACCAAGAAGCGGAGGCTTAGCCAACTGAGCCACCCAGGTGCCCCTTCTAGTAGATTCTTAACATCATCCACAGAAGGCTGTTTGACCTGGGATTGATATTTTTCCTTTCTCAACCTTAATTTGGGCAGTGTGACACAATCCAATTAGAATGTTATTCATTAGCAATTAACAAAAATTAAAACAGGTGTTTGTACCAATAGTAATGGACCCTGACTTTTGTAGCAATGAGATACCAAAGAAGTATGTATCTCTTCTGCTTTCTTTAAATAAATCCAAGCTCGGAAGAATTAAGCCCAGTGTTATGCAGTGTGTCTTAACTACATTCTTTGTTTGTCCGTGGAAGAATGTGTTTTGTTTTACTCATCGCTCTCCCTGGCGATTTAACAACAATGTTAAATACATCCAGAGCCTTTCTGGGGGAGCATAATTTGTCTACCAAACTCGTACTCGGTGGCTCCCGGTGAGACCTAGCTCTCCTCACCCTAACTCTTTAGTTGAAACTCTTAATTCATCCATACCTTTATCCTGTATTTAATGATGGCCACATTTGTGGATACCCACAGCTCGTTCAGCTTCCGGGTGTCTACAAAAAGCCTGGAGGCAAGACTGGTTTTACTTACAGGCTCCCAGATGCAAGGACTCCAGTTACTTTAACAAGTCAGACTTTTTTGGGGGGGAAAAGATGTTAGAACTTAGCACGATAAATCTCCCACCTGCGACAGGACTGGAGGAGGGGCTCCTGGGCACAGAAGGACCCGTTTGCAAAGCAGTGTTCTGGCGCTGGGTTGAAAAATATTCACTGGAGAAAATTCTTCCAGGCAAGCTGCGATGGATTTTCCTTTCTCTTGGGTTTGTTATGGGGATTCTCAGTGCTGGCACTATGAACGTTTAGAGAGGATAATTCTTTGCTGGGGGTGGAGGTGGGCTGGGGCGCTGTGCCTTCTAGAATGATTAGCCACCTGCCTGGGCTCTACCTACTTGATACGACTAGCAACATCTCCAGTTATGAGAACCAAAAAAATGTTTCCACACATGGCCAAGTATCATCTGGAAGGCAAAATCACTCCTGGTTGAGAACCTTCAGTTTATTAGATATTTTGTGTGGAAATAATGGTACTGGGGTAATAGCATGAGATTATCCCCTCTCAATGAAGACAATGAAACATTCCAACTTCGTCTTCTCTGCCCCTAGCTTCCCAGGAGGCTCAGCCCCAAATAAAAATTGAGGGCAGCTCTTCCCCTCATTGAACTCTTCTCCAGCACTTTCTTGTCTTTCATTAAATTATTTCCCCGATTCCTTTTCCTCAGAGATGGAGTCTTACAGAACTCCCAAATTAGTTTTGTAACTAATTGGAAATCAGATGAAAGAGTCCAAGGTGGGCAGAATCCTTTCCAGGTGTTTTTGTTTTCTTAAAATGGGTTGAGTTCAGCCCTCCCCCAATTTGCGACATTAACTCACCAGTCTGACAGTTATTATATGTGGGGTCATTTGCCCTGTGGAAGTTCTTAGAAGCATAGCATGTAGAAAAGGAGAGAGGGCATCGTTCTGGAGAGAACAGTTTGGTGACCACCGTGCCTGGTGAGCCTGCTGGCAAAGCTTGGAGAGGCAGATCAAAGATGGGCTGCTTGCATCAGCTTTGTCTGAATCAACTCTGATACCCATCAGGAGCAAGACAGCCTCACCCTAAGCTCCCAAAACAAAGGAACCCTTTGGAGGTCTGGCTCAGGGTGTCCTTGGTGGTTTCACAGCACTCTGTAGGGAGAGATGCTGTTCCTGCCATTCCCTTGCAGTCATTGTCTGGGAGGGGTTGGGAGGGGGAAATGGACCCAGAAGGAGGGTCCTGGTCATCTAAAGACATAACCAAAATAAAGGAAATTGATTTATGTCCCTGGAGCTATCAAATCAATTCCGCTAAATTACCTCTCTCTCAAAAGGCTCATTTGCATTCATCAGGAGGAAGGATCACGCAGGGGTTAGGGCAGCATTGCTGACCAGCTGAGGTCAAAGGAGGAGGTTAGGAGGGGAGACAGAGGAGAAAAGAGGGGCCTCTGGCGGTGTGCCCTGGTCAAGGAGTCCGAACCGTTCACCGTGGAGGAGAAGGAATTCAGTTTTCTTCCTTTGGCCTCTAGGTAGAAAGTAACACAGCTGACACATCACTCGGATTCCCAGTTCCTCGCTGGAGGAAATGAGGGGAGTTTAAGCAGCTTGTGGACTTGGAATTGAATTAGCTGACCTGAAGGAAATGACTGTTCAGTGTGAAACACTGAAGGTGAGACCGAGAAGAAACAAGTATTGAAGATGTGCTTCCTGGAAAACCACCTTCCTGCTTAAAAAACAACATCCCTCCCCCCACACACAAAAAAAATCACCAAAAAATTAAAACTCCATAAAAACACCAAGTTGCTTCTTGTTTTGTTTTGTTTTGTTTTTTTTTTAATTTATTTACTTGACAGAGATCACAGGTAGGCAGAGAGAGAGGGGGAAGCAGGCTCCCCACTGAGTAGAGAGCCTGACTCTGGATTGGTCTTGATCCCAGGAGCCTGGGATCATGACCTGAGCCAAGGGCAGAGGTTTGACCCACTGAGCCACCCAGGCGCCCCCCTGCTTCTTGTTTTAATTACACTTCTGCCTTGGAAAGATTTTTGAGAGCAAAGGCAGAGAGGAGCACATAACATAATTAAGAACAGGCCACCTTGATGGACTCCTGGGGGGCTTAAGGGGAGATCTCAGGTCCTGGCATCAAGACCAGCATTGGTGGGGGTGTGTGGGGGGGTCCTTGCTCAGTGAGGAGTCTGTTTCTCCATATTCCTCTGCCTCTCCCCCCTGCTCATTCTCTCTCTCTCTCTTGCTCACTCTCTTAAATAAATAAAATCTTAAAAAAAACCCCAAAAACTTTAAAAACAACCTTTGAGCATGGTTCTTGTAGCTGCGGTTCTCATGGGGTTAACAACCCTGGTTCTGGTTCAAATACACTGGCTCTGTGTTCACTTCTGTTTCAACAGCTGCATGTTAACACTCAGGAGACAGGCAAAGGAGAGGCTGCTCTCTGCTAAGAACCAGGAGACCTGAGGACAGGTTACTTATATAACTTAGATGAGCTCTTTTACCTCTCCAGGCCTTAATTTCTGTATCTGTGAAATAAATTTTTGAATGGGACTAAGAGTGAGCAGCATTTTTTTTTTTTAAATAAGGGCCAGTTCAGAAAAAATAAAAATATTTATAGGCTTTTTTCTTTTTTATGATGAAGCAGCGACCCCGAGGCAGCTTTTTATTTTTCTTTCTTTATTATTTTTTATTGCAGAATAGCTGAGATACAATGTCGCATGAGTTCCAGGTGTACACATAGTGATTCAGTATCTCTATACATTGTGCTCTGGTTACTGCAAGTGTAGCCGCTGTCTGTCTCCATAAAACACTATTGTAACACCATGGACTGTATTCACTGCGCTGTACCTTTCATCCCAGGGACTTAGGAGTCCGTAACTGGAAGCCTGTGTCTCTTACTCCCCTTCACCCATTTTACCCATCCCTCCACCCCTCACCCCTCTGCCAACCACCAGTTTGTTCTCTATATTTATGGGTTTCTGGGTTTTTTTGTTTGTTCCAGAGGCAGCTTTTTAATCTTCATTCTGCAGTTAGATTTTGGGTTTTGGGTCACCCATCACTGGCCTAGACAATTGCTAGTTTCTCTTCCAGATTAATTAGGTTCTTGGTTCTCTAATGGAAGCGATTTTGTTGGTTGCCGCTTCGTTCCATTTCTAGTCCATTCTTTTCTTTCTTTCTTTCTTTTTTTTTTTAAGATTTTATATATTTGACAGAGAGAGACACCGCGAGAGAGGGAACACAAGCAGGGGGAGTAGGAGAGGGAGAAGCAGGCTTCCCACTGAGCAGGGATTCCCGATGGGAGACTTGATCCCAGGACCCTGGGATCATGACCCAAACTGAAGGCAGAGGCTTAACCCACTGAGCCAACCAAGCGCCCTAAGTACATTCTTTTCTTAACAACGTCATCTGAAGGCTATTTGACCGGTGTATTTTCCTTTCTCAAGAGGCTCTTAAAAAACCCTTGGGTACAAGTGATGTTGTCCTATTTTATTTAACACATACCAGCCTTAAATGTATCCGTCCTAGTTTGGCATTTACTATGGAATGAAATCAATACATATTGATAATTCAGCAGCTGAAGGAATGCTGTTCAGAAAACAGGTCAACAAATTTTGACAGGTTACAGCCAGTCAGTTGAAAAGGGCTGGAACTTCAAATATCCAGACATGTCTTCAATGAAGTGCTCTTGGAATGCCCTTTGGAACAATGGAATAAAGCCATGGCTTTATGAAAGTAGCAGGAGCTCACTGACAGTTCATCCTGTGAAACCTGAGCCCCTCTTCCATCCTGCTGCGAATCTCTTCCAAAGTAAGGAATGAGACAAAGCTATCGGACAGGGTATGCTTCTAGGCAGTCAGAGGAGATGGCAGAACGAAAAACACTGTAAAACTCGTCCTTGCTAAACCCTTGGGAAAACAGTCTGGCATTTCCTTGAAGGGTCAAACACAGAGTAACCTTATGATACAGTAGGCCCACTCCTATGTCCATACCCAAGAGAAAGGAAATCATGCACCCATGCAAAAATTTGTACACAAGCGTTCATAGCAGCATAATTCATAATAACCAAAGTGTGGAGGCAACCCAGATATCATAAACAACATTTAGTATATCCATACAGCGGAGTATTATCTGGCCATAAAAAGGAATGTAGTACTAATATATGTCATTATAACACCAATGAACCTTGAGGACATCATGCTAAGGGAAACAAGCAGGGGTCCAGTGTTCACAAAAGGTCACCTATTGTATGATTCCCTGCTCAGTGGGGAGCCTGCTTCTCCCTCTCCCTCTGCCACTCCTGCTTATGCTCGCTCTCTGTGTCAAATAAATAAGTAAAATCTTTTAAAAATGGGTGAATTGTATGATATGTGAATTATATCTCAATAAAATTGTTATACCTTTTTAAAACCTATTATAAATATTGTTAAAAACAAAACCCCTCAGCCTATAGTCTGTCTGTGAGGGAGCAGCAGGCAGAGGGAGAAGCAGGCTCCCTGCTAAGCAAAAATCCCAACACGGGGGGCGCCTGGGTGGCTCAGTAGGTTGAGCTGCTGCCTTTGGCTCAGGTCATGATCTCAGGGTCCTGGGAGTCCCGCATCGGGCTCTCTGCTCAGCAGGGGGCCTGCTTCCCTTCCTCTCTCTCTGCCTGCCTCTCTGCCTACTTGTGATCTCTCTCTGTCAAATAAATAAATAAATAATCTTTAAAAAAAAAAATCCCAACACGGGACTCCATCCCAGCACCCTGGAATCATGACCTGAGCCAAAGGCAGATACTTAACTGACTGAGCCACCCAGGTGCCCCAGTACCCACAGTTCTTTGTGGTAATTCTGTCTTCTCATTTTACCTTCACTGTAGAAACAGTAAGTTACTTCCTCTTTGACCCAGATAGTCTGAGCATGACTTTTAAACTTTTTTTTTTTTGAAAGAAAGAAAGAGCTCAAGTTAAACTAATATGGTTATCCCTGTTCTAACAGTTATTTTATAAAACTGCCTTTGAAATATGGTGTCTTCCTACTTAGAAACTAAGACCAGCTCACTGGGAGGATCACTCAAAGTTTTATAATTCCTTCAGCCACAAGAAAACAAATTCTCTCTGGGCTGAATTTAAAGTTGTATCTGGCATCTGAAGGATGGTTTGAAACAGCCGCCAGTGTTTTTTTGTTTTTTTAATTTTTTAATTTTTAGGCGCTCCACACCCAGTGTGGGGCTTGAACTAAGGATGCTGAGATCCAGAGTTGCATGCTCTACCCGGCGGAGCCACCTGGAAAGAGCTGCCAGGATTACTGGCATCCATCCCCGGGAGGGGCTACGGGTGGGGGCATGTGGACTCTGGAATCAGGCTGCTTGGTTCTTTTTTTTTTTTTTTTAAAGGTTTTATTTATTTATTTGACAGGCGGAAATCACAAGTAGGAAGAGAGGCAGGCAGAGAGAGGTGGAAGCAGGCTCTCCGCTGAGCAGAGAGCCCAGATGCGGGGCTCGATCCCAGGACTCTGGGATCACGATCGAGCCAAAGGCAGAGGCTTTAACCCACTGAGCCAGCCAGGTGCCCCAGGCTGCTTGGTTCTTAAACTGGCTTCCTCATTCTGGGCAAGATACCTATCCCCTCTCATTATTCATATGTAATGTCTATGGATAAATTACAGCCCCCAGCTTGGGAGAATTAAGTGAATTAGTTGTATGAATAAATCAAATGCAGAGAACAGAGCTTGGCATAGAAGAAGTACTCAGTAAATTTGATCTATTCTGTGTCCCCATAGACCTTACCAACTGCCAAGGGCAGGGGAACTACTCACTTTCTGCCAGAGTCCTATTGCGAGGAACCTGGACCTGGTCCCTGAGAACAAATTAATCATCAAGGAGAGGGGTCAGGCCGGAGCAATGGTGCTCAGTTTAGACAGAACAAGACCATTCCCTTCTCCGTCTGGAAGGCCAGTAGAGTCTCCGAGGGGCTACATGGCCCCTTAAGAACCCAAATCCAGAAGGAGGACTCTACTTTCCTGAAGACACGCTTTCCAAAGTTCTGAAGGAAGTGAGCAGATGTCTTCCTAGATCCAGGGCTAGGCCTTTGGAGGGGGTGTCCCCGCACCCAGGATGAAATGAATCATTTGGGGAGAAAACTTCAAGAAGTCCCTTGAGGTTTCCGTGTTGCTACGACTCATTCTGTTTTGACTTTCTTTCTTTTTTTTTTTTTTTAAGATTTTATTTATTTATTTGACAGACAGAGATCACAAGTAGGCAGAGAGGCAGGCAGAGAGAAGGAGGGTGGGGAGCAGACTGCCCGCCAAGCAGAGAGCCCGATGTGGGGCTTGATCCCAGGACCCTGATGATGACCTGAGCCGAAGGCAGAGGCTTTAACCCACTGAGACACCCAGGGGCCCCTGTTTTGACTTTCTTTAACCATAACCCCAAACCTTGCTGATACCAGCTTCCTGGATTCCAGAGTCTACCTGGTCTTTTTCTGCTGCTGTGACTTATATTCCCTGATTGCTTGGTTTGGTTAATGACCCTGTGTATTTGTCTTTAAGTTACAGCTTGATCCCTTTAAGCCACTCCTGCTGACCTGTTGTGGTCTGGTAACTAATGTTCAATCTTGGCCGATGCCCTCCACACTATCTGTGCCCCCGTGGACACTTTGTAGGCCCCCCAGCTCCGCGGGCACTCCTGGCCAGCCCCAGACTCTCTTTCTCCGAAGGGAAAATATAGGTACACAGAGACTAAATGATTTGTTTAGGGAAATAGAAAAAGAGCTAGAAATTTAGCCGAGCCAGAATTAGAACCTTCAGATCGAATTGCATCTAAAATACAGTAATCAGCAAGACTTCGTTCTTAAATAAAATGTTGTTTTAATAAAATACTGCACATATATATTTTCCTTTTCAAAGATGTTATGACCAGGATGGCTGGTGTGAATGGTAATATATGGTGAACTGTATAATTAGTAGTAAAAACAAGGACTCTCAAATAAATAGGCTTAAACATTCTTTTTAAGACATATTCTGCGAATCAGCTGAGACTTAAGAACAGGCAAAGGAAAGCTGGCTTTTCCTCTAAGAATGTGCTTTTGGTTGTCTTGGGATAGAGAAAGGAGTCATATTTACCCTGTAGGAATCAAAAGTAACATTGGAGTGACCTTCTGGGGAGAGGATTCCTTGCCTCTCCTGCCTTCTCCTCGCTTTTTTGTCCAAGATTTCAGAGTTTAACTAAACCATACACAAGCACTGCCCCAGAGCTGCTTTTAGGCATCTCTGTATCCGACAGGATGTGGAACCAGTGGAAAATTCTAGGGAAAGCAGAGCAAGGCTAACAAGGAGGGAGATCTAGGGTGATAGAGGAGAAATTGATTATATCTGAATGCTCTGACCCAGTACAAATCAAGGTTACTGCGGCCATTCAGGAATCCCGGTAAATGCAAAGACCTTGGATATATAACAGAAAAATATAAGAAGCAGAATCACCCCACTAATTACCCATTAATTATACTCTAAGTTGGTCCTCCACTATTAAGAGTGCCTTACCTAAAGACTCAAATATAATCAAAGCCATTTAGATATTGTATAACATAATTTACAAGATGTGCAGGATATGAAAAAGTCTTCCTTAACCCATCATCCTTCTTTCTCTGTCAAGTCCACCGCTCCTTTCTCCTTTCCCTTTTCTGTGTAAGGATGGGGACAGGCAGAAAATTCTCAGTTGAGATCCCCAACCTGGGTGGCGAGCAGGCCCTACCTGGAAGTCTCACTTTCGTGTTATCTCAAAGAAGAGCAAGTAAGTCTTCAGGGAAAAATCCAGAAGGACCCAACTCCTAACAGATAAGGCTTTCTCAACTAGCCTTATTTGCTTTCCAAAAAAAAACCCCACCCAATACAATTAGAATTGCAAAGGAGGGAGGGGTCGCCGGGCTGACTCCAGCACCTCTGGCCTCTGGGCTGGCAGAAGACCCTAGCCTCCCTCAGGGGTTGGCTTGGTCTGTCGGTAGTTGAACTTGAACTCTGCAGGCTCCGAGGCCCTTACAAAGACTTCTTGTCCGGCTGGCCCAGGACCCGGGCAAGGCAGTAAGGGATGAGGCTGACAGATGCCAGGGGCACGGCCGCACTCTTGCAGAAGGACAGGACGTAGAAGATCAGCTCCACTTGGGACGGGGGCTTCAGAGAGTCAAAGAGGTGCAGGAGAACAAGAGAGACCACGATGCAGCAGAGGCGGAACGGGAACCATTTGCTGAGCTTTCCCTTGCAGCTCTCCCTGTACATGCTGGAGTTGAGAGCCAGCCCCAGGCCGAAGAGGGTCCCCACGTTCTTGAGGAGGCTGGCGAAGGGCGTGGTGTCAATGTGGACCCATTCCGGCCGCTGGCACCATCTCTTGGCTTTCTCCAGCGTCCACAGGAGGTCTACGCCGAGCCCCTTGAGTAGCAGGTAAAATCCAATGGCAAAGCCGAACAAGAAGAAGGTGACGAGGAAGTACTTCTTGAGGCTGGCGTTGTAGATGCTCTGGATGTGGCGGAAAGTTTCAGCCACAGCAATGCCTGTATGGGAGAAAGAATGGCTGTGAGAAGTAGGGAAGACTCCAGCCCTTCAGCTGTCGGGGCGGTGGGGGGTGGGTTCGGAGCCATGGATGACCTACCATCCATCCTGCCATTGTGACATTAAATCTCAGGTGCCAGATTAGAGCGTCACCTGCTTGATTCCCGTACGTAGGTGGATGGGAAGACGGAAGAGGCATGTCGCATACATTCTCTCACTGCACTCGTGCTTCCTATCGGGGCCCTCATGTTTCTACTTGAATACCCACAGGGGTAGAGAGCTCACTCCCACTTGGGCAGCCCATTTCATCTTTGAATGAATTATCAAAAAATCTTCCTTGTGTCCCCGCCGCCCCATCCCATCTGTTGGTCTCCGTTATTTCTGTAGGAGTGAAGTTGTAAATCTAGAACCTCTGTAGAAAATGCATTTGAAGACAATTATTCTCATCTCTAACCTATACCTTCTCAGGTCTTTCATGTAACATGGCTTTCAGGCTCCTTCTCAAACAGGGCACCCAGTAGGCTGCCTTACTTCTGTGGTGGTTGTGAAACCCTTAGCTCCCTTGGACTCCACACTCTTCTTGTAATGCTACCCATCTGCTGATCTGCTCTCACCCATCTCCAGGGGGGAGATTCTACAATGTCCTTAAGGTCTTCTATTCTTACATTCCAGGTCTTATATTTATTCCAGGACCTCCCACAATGTAAAGAAAGTCTTTCTTATGCTTAACCTAAGTCTTTTCAGCCAATTAAAAATGGGATCTAAGACAACACAAGTATAGTTGACCCTTGAACAACATGAGTTTGAACTAGGAGGGTCTATCTATACGCAGATTTTTTTTTGATAACCACAGTAGATCCCCGTAAATGTATTATCTCTTCCTGCTGATTTTCTTTTTTCTTTTTTTTTTTTTTAAGATATTATGTATTTATTTGAGAGAGAAAGTGCCAGGTAGCATGAGCAGGAAGTGGGGCAAAGAAAGAAGCACACTCCCCGCTGAGCAGGGAGCCCCACGACTCTGAGATCAGGACCTGAGCCAGAGGCAGACTCTTAACTAACTGAGGCACTCAGGTACCCCTGCTCCTGATGATTTTCTGAATAACATTTTCTTTCTCTCGCTTGCTTTATTGTAAGAATACAGGGTATAATACAAATAATATACAAAATATGTGTTAATTGACTGTTTATGTTATCGGTAAGGCTTCCAGCTAACACTATGTCGGAGGCAGGCCCCTGGCCAGGGCGGCCTCCGCCATTAAAAGATGGTGCCTGGCTAGTTGCCAGGTTAGGATTGCCTCGTGAGACTAAGCGGAACACCCAAAGAGGAAGTAAACAGCATTGGTTGCTAGCGAAGTTGCTTGTTTAGGTACACAGCCTGATTCGCTCCCTCCTGTACCCTGCTCGCTGATTGGTCCTGTAAATGTATATAAGTGTGTAGACTTGCGGAAATAAAGAGAGAGAAGATACATCTGAACTGGGGCTTCTTGTCGTCCTTGCGGGTCCAGGACGATACACTAGGCTATTCATAGGTTCAGAGGTATATGTGGATTTTCGAGTGCATAGAGGGTCAGTGCTTCTAACCCCTGTGTTGTTCAGTTATCAACTGTATTCAAAACTCTGGTCCTATAAGAAAGACCAACTGTGGATTTGAAAGTTGATTTACCCAAATAAAGAGCTTTTCTAGGACCCTGTTCATTTGTTAAATTTGGTAGATTTCCTTAAAACTAAACTAAGGACCAGGGTGCCTGGGTGGCTCAGTCAGTTAGGCATCCCACTCTTGATTTCAGCTCAGGTCATGATCTCAGGATCCTGAGCTTGAACCCCATATCTGGCTTCATTCTCAGTGCGGAGTCTGTCTGAGGTTTCCCCCCCTCCCTCTGCCCTTTCCCCACTCTCTCTCTAAATAAAGAAATAAAATCTTAAAAAACAAAACAACAAAACAAAACCCAAAAACAGAACCAGGGGCAGTTTCAGCTGAAGATCAGTAAGAGATAAAGAATATGAAAAGGAAATTTCCAGCTAATTCAATTGAGTAAATGAACTTGATGTATTGCAACTTTTCTGAAACACTTTGAATTGCATAGATCTGGGCACTCCTGTAGAAATGAAGAGTTTCCAGACCCTTCCCATTCAGCCCGCTGAAACGCTAACAACACTGATGACACCCAGAGCACGACTGGCATGCTGGGATTTTGTCCCAGCTGCGGAGACACGGGATAGGAGGGGCGGGAAGGGAGAAAGCCAGAGCAGCTGATACCTGACAGGACTCCGGCAACAACCTGATGGGGAAAATGAGCGGCGAGGTAGATTCGGGACAGACAGACGTTCAGCTGCACGGCCCAGAATCCCAACCACAAAGCGACGTTCAAGCACCTGCAAGAGGAGAGGCGGTCAGAACAGCACCCGGGTACACATCCCTTAGCGAGGACAGCCCTGGAAGGAACGCCAGAGCCTGGCCAACCGAGGTGCTGTCCGAAGAATTTTTATAAATTCGAAGCCCGTACTCCAAAGCTCGGAGATGCCCGTGTCACGTGGTGAACGCTTGCACCCGTGAACATTAAGCTCCCCTATTTTACATCTGTGATAATTAACCATTTGCACAGTGGCTGTGTGCTCAGAACTCTGTAGTAGGAATGTCTTATGTGCCTTTGTTTTTCTACCTGGACAAGGCGACTCTTTGGTTGGTGCAGAAGTGGGTTTTTATTTAAACCCTGCCAGTAGGACGCTGTCTGATCTTGAGAAGTCCCCATTACCGGGTTGGGCCTTGTTTCCTTATCTGTAAAGGGAGGAGTTGGGCTTGTAGGTCCCTTTAAGCCCTGACATCCTGTGACCTTCATGCTTGCCCTCAGCAGAAATGCCACCACTCGGCTCACTACCAGCCCAAGGCCGGGTGGGCCAGTGGTGTGGAATGTAGGGAAGAGCAAGTGGTATGTCCATTTACAGAGACAGTCACCTCCTGCCCTCCACGCCAGTCCCCAGTGCTGAGTTCTTACCGAAATCTGTAGGTTGGTTTTTTCTTCCCCCGGAAGATAGCCAGGGTGGATGTGACCATCACATAGTATACACCCGCTGTGCCCATGGCATGACCAGAGGGACTCCCTAAAGGGTAGGGAAGAGAGGAATGGATGAACTAAAGGTAAAAAGTCTCCACCTAGGGGCGCCTGGGGGCCTCTGTCATTATGCGTCTGCCTTTGGCTCAGGTCATGATCCCAGGGTCCTGGGATCGAGCCCCACATCAGGCTCCCTGTTCAGTAGGAAACCTGCTTTTCCCTCTCACTCTCCCTCTGCCCCTGTTTAGTGTTCACTCTCTCGATGTCTCTCTCTGTCAAATAAATAAAATCTTAAGTCTCGGGACGCCTGGGTGGCTCAGTTCGTTGAGCGGCTGCCTTCGGCTCAGGTCATGATCCCAGCGTCCTGGGATCGAGTCCCACATCCAGCTCCTTGCTCGGCAGGGAGCCTGCTTCTCCTTCTGACTCTGCCTGCCACTCTGTCTGCCTGTGCTCTCTCTCTCTCTGACAAATAAATTAAAAAAAAAAAAGTCTCCATCTGGGACACTGCTAGGGCATGTCCTCTATCTATCATCCACCCACCCACCCACCCATATTTCTGTCCAACTATCCATCCAACTCTCTGTCCATCCACCACCCATCTTTCCAGCCTTTCATCCATACATCCATCCACAAATCCTGCCATCCACCCATTCATCCCTTTAGTCATTTATCAAACAAATATCTAGGGGCGCCTGGGTGGCTCCATTAGTTAAGCGTCTGATTTCAGCTCAGGTCATGATCCCAGGGTCCTGGGATTGAGCCCCTCATGGGGCTCCTGCTCAGTGGGGAGCCTGCTTCTCCCTCTCTCTCTGTCGCGCCCCCTGCTTGTGCTCCATCTTTCTGACAAACTGGGTTCCCCCCACATTCAACACACGGACTCTTGCATGCTAATCTACATCTGAGTCGGCTTGCCAGGGCATCCCAGAGATAACGCCTTGCCTTTCCTTTTCTCTTCCTCCTCCCCCTCCTCCTCCTCCTTTGCTCCTTCTTCCTCCTCTCCTCCTCCTCCTAGTCATCTTCCTCTTTTTCTAAAATCCTTTATCTTTTACTCATGAAATATGAATGTGTATATTGTGTGCGCGTGCGTGCGCGCGCACACACACACACACACCATTCAAACTTCAGCTGCACAAGGACAGCAATCTTTGTCTCTTTTATTCACTAAAGGTACTCCAAGTACTTAGAACAATGTCTGGCATGGTGTAGGTGCTCAATAAATAAAACTTAAATAAAATGAAATTTTAAAAAACTTAAATTAAATAAATAAATAAATAAAGTGAACGAATATGCTCTGAAGTGAGCAAAGGGTTTGCAAGAAGAAATAACTAAGGGCCATGCCCTAGTTTGGGAGTTAGGGATGGGTCCCTGAGGAAGGGATGCTGGCACCAAGACTTAAGGGTGAGTGAAGCGGTTGGATAGTCCATTGCCTACCAAAAAAGGAAATCTAATCTATCATTGGATTGTATAAGAACTGTTTGGTTGTGTCTAGTAAAGCACAAACATGGGGCGCCTGGGTGGCTCAGTGGGTTAAAGCCTCTGCCTTCAGCTCAGGTCATGATCTCAGGGTTCTGGGATGGAGCCCTGCCTTGGGCTCTCTGCTCCGTGGGGAGCCTGCTTCATTCTCTCTCTCTGCCTGCCTTTCTGCCTACTTGTGATCTCTGTTGAATGAATAAATAAAATCTTAAAAAAAAAAAAAAAGCACAAACATGGTGTGGGATTGGACAGTCGGTTCAGGAAGATACCTCTACTTGGCCGGTCCTTGGGGAAGAATAAACCAGGGGCTTAGCCTTCTCCTGATTTCCCTCCCCGGATGAAGGGCCACAATGCCATTACTCTCATGAGCCCTTTGCCTATAAGAATACCCTTGCCTCTCTGGACTAGCCATTCAGATTCTGGAAACATTAGGCAGATTTCTAAATCAGCAGAGATGTGCTCTTCAGGGGGCCTCCTTGAATTAAATTAACATGGAGTTGTACCCAACTGAAGACTGACTAAAGCTTGAAGGAGCGGTCCTCCTCCTGTCCCCTCAAAGACAGCTTCATCTACAGTGACTGCTGAGAGGTGGCCACAGTGAGCGAGGTCCACCCAGCTTCTGTCTCTACTGGGGCGGGGACTCTCACCTGGTCCAGTCTCGCAGGTGACTGGAAACTGCTTTATCAGCGGCACAGATGTGTTGCGGTAGTAATCTGTGTCCATGACCCACCAGTATGGACGCTGTCCAAACAGAATCCTATAGAAAAGCAGAACCAGCATCTGGAGTTACTGAAGGAACGCTTTTGCCTGAAGCCCACACCTTGGGGAAAAGGGAGTAGTGTGAGAAGATTCATGTGATCTGAAACAGAAAACTATTAGCTTTGGCTGCCTCCAAGAAGGGGAATGGGGTGGCTGGTGAGTGGTAGGGGAGGGAGACTTATCCTGGTACATCCTTTATATAACGTTTGAATTTGGAACGACTCGAAAGTAGTATTTACTCAAACAGAAATAAACCCGAGATCCTAAAAATCCATATTAATGGAAGCTCTGTGACTTTTTTTAAACCCCAGGAAGAACTGGTCCAGGAAGGACACATACAGAACTACAGTTTGCGGGACGCCTGGGTGGCTCAGTGGGTTAAGCCTCTGCCTTCGGCTCAGGTCGTGATCTCAGGGTCCTGGGATGGAGCCCTGCATCGGGCTCTCTGCTCAGCGGGGAGCCCGCTTCCCACTCTCTCTGCCTGCCTCTCTGCCTACTTGTGATCTCTGTCAAATAAATAAGTAAATAAAATCTTTAAAAAAAAAAAAAAAGAACCACAGTTTGCACCTTGGACTTGCAAATCCTGCCAGGTCCCTATGCTCTTCCGCCAGGTCTCAGGGAGTCCTGGGGTTCCTCCCACATCAGATAATGTGCCTGGACCCCAGGGACAGTCACCCTCAGGAGATGTGGCCTCCTTGCCATAAGAATTGCTCTCTGTAAGGACAGAGATAGTTTCAGGCACTACTTTGTATTCTCTGTGCCTTGGAAGAGGGTACAGCCCAGACAAACCACTTCCCCTTTATTATTATTATTTTTTTTTTTTTTAAGAGAGAGAGAGATCACAAGTAGGCAGAGAGGCAGGCAGAGAGAGAGGGGGAAGCATGCTTCCCGATGAGCAGAGAGCCCCATTCGGGGCTTGATCCCAGGACCCTGAGATCATGACCTGAGCCAAAGGCAGAGGCTTACTTAACCCACTGAGCCACCCAGGTGCCCCAAACCACTTCCCTTTTAAAAGTACTAGATAAAGCACTAGATATGCTTTTCACTGTGGAAACAGGTGTCAAGGTTCAGCCCCTCCAGGACTTGAATAGTGATTTTTCACCGACATCAGAGATAGCCACTAACTCTGACCTCTGCCAACTCAAGAGAAAATCCATGGTCCTTCAACTGAGATCAGATGTTTAAAATAACCCTTTACCTGTTTACTTTTTAGGGTCATGCTGCTGAATAGGGGTATTACAGACAGCATTTAGTTCTTCAACCTCTCAACAGAGGTTTCAGAATCAATTGATACACGTTGGTCCTCTAAACGCCATGACAAATTTTTTTTTGGATACTAAAAGACATTTATTGTTTATGGCCAAAGAATATTAGACCTAGAAGCATCTTCTGAATCACTTGACAGTAAACATAGATAGTTTAGGGATGGTAAAGGTCTTAGCTGGCCCAAGCTCTTTATTTTCTAGATGTGGAAATAGAAGCCAAACCAGTCATATGCTGGAGTCAACTGGTACTGGCCAACCATTGTAAAAGATATAGAATTTTTGCAAGCATGACCCATCAGTAGATTGAAAGTGACCCCAAAGATGGAAAAATTGACAAATGCTAAAATTAGGACTACCATCTGCCCCCTGAGACAGTCAGTTCATCAGCATTGACTATAACCTAGTTCTTAAGAACCTTGCCTCTGAAATCAGCCTGCCTGAGCTTCAGTGCTGCCTCTGCCTGTTGACCACCATGTTGATCGAGTTGTGGTCACTTATCTCAATGCCTCTGTCTCTTCATCTGTTATATTGTAGCAACAACCCCACAGCAAAGCTCTTGGCACATGGCCTAGTACCTATTAAAAGCTCAATAAATGTTAACTAGAATTATTATTAAGGTCCCAGAGATAACCTAAGTTTACAGATTATAAAACAGAAACTCAGAGAGTGGCTTTGATTTGCCCAGGATGTAAAGCTGGTGGGTGGCTGAACGAGGGCTGGAGCCCAGTTCTCTGGATTGCTTCTCATTTTTCCATCCAATGGATTTTTTTTTTTAAAGATTTTATTTATTTACTTGACAGACAGAGATCACAAGTGGGAAGAGAGGCATGCAGAGAGAGAGGAGGGGAAGCAGGTTCCCCGATGAGCAGGGAGCCCGATGCAGGGCTTGATCCCAGGACTCTGGGATCATGATCTGAGCCGAAGGCAGAGGCTTTAACCCTCTGAGCCACCCAGGCGCCCCATCCATGCCATGGATTTTTAAGTTACCAACACGTTTCCTGTTTTCATACACCATCTTTCATCCATCTATCTTTATGTTACCAATCCTGCTTCAAAGTAATAAAACTGTACTTCTTCGCTTATAAGCTATACATCAGCCTTTTCACTAAGTCGAACAGCTGGCCTTCCATCCACATGAAATAGCCTTGCCTGTGTCTTCAACTCATGGACAGGGTTTTCTCTGTCTTCCCTCTTTAAGTGGATGATCCAAAGTTGGGAGGGGAGTAGCCCGTGGCTTCCCGAATAGCACGGAGAAGGCAACTTCCAATGGACAGACATTTCCAGAGAGAGTGCCAGCCTCTTCCCTTGCCGATCTCCTCTCTGTCTGGCTCTTACTCACCACTTAAAGACGAGGTTGAGCCAGTCTCCAATCACCGCTACCCAGAGGAGCTTGATGCCTACAGCTTCACGGAGATGGAACCAGATGGGGAAGAGGACATAGAAGGCATTTCTGAGGTCTGCGATCATGGACACCAAGATGAACCAATCCTGAGAGTCCTGGTAATTCACCTGGAGGTAGTGCGTTGACTGGATCCCAAAGTCATGAAGGGCATTCATTCCTTGCTCCATCCTCACTCCTGATGCCTCGGCCAGCCTTCAGCTGAGCCCTTGCTGCGATGACGGACTTGGTGGTGATTGCTCTTCTATCAGCCCGCGCCTTGCCCCTGTTTTTATACACCCTGGATCTGCCCTGCAGGTCAACCCAGCCCTGATCTTTGGACTCAAAAACCACTTTTGTCTAAAATCTATTGATCAAAGGTGCATCACCGGTAGGTTGATTCAAACATGTCCGGGGTGATTTACGTAAAATAGAAAAACGGGCACACAAAAACAGCCTGATCTGCCATGTACTCGGCCAGGCCAATTATTAACTTTGGCATGCTGCTTGGTAGAGCAAGGGCTGCCCTCTGGCTCTGAAGCCAGCCCAGGGACCCAGGACAGAGTCTACAACTGCCCTGGTTCTTGCAGAGACTTCCTGTCTGCAAGTGCACTTATTTGAAGACAAAGACAAGTCTTGGTGCTTTAGCTATCATGTTTTAAGAATATTCCTTTTATAATGTGGTAAGTTCTATCGTCCGGGGAACCATCACCTTGCTGGGCCTCTTTTATCTGCAGAGGGATCTCTGAAGGGCCCCCTGGTCTGGGAGTTCAAACCCTCTTCCCAGGGTAGTCTCGGTAGCTCTTACGGCCAGGAAATAATCATCTTTGAATGCACTGATTAATTCACTTAATGTCCTTCAGGTTGGGACCTTTGGGGTTTTAACAGACAAGTTTAACAAGCAGTAGAATGAATGTGTGTTCATGCAAAAACAATGTGCTGACGATGTAGTTCTTTGTAAAAACACCAGCACGCTGGTGACTGGGGACTCCGGAAAGGGCTTCCGTATTTTTTTTTTAATGCTTTTGAATGTAGCTGATATACAATGTTGCATCAGTTTCAGGTGTATAATATAGCAGTTGGACATCTCTACACATTGTGCTATGCTTGTCACCATGCAACGTCACCATGCAACACTGTTTTAATACCATTGACTGTTTTCCCTGCGTTGTACCTTTCATCATGGTGACTTATTCATCCCATGAGGTCTGGAAACCTGTATCTTCCACTCTCCTTCCCCCATTTTGCCCCTCCTCCCCCCTTCTTTCCCTCTGGCAACCATCAGTTTATTCTCTGTATTTATTGGTTTGATTCTGCTTTTCGTGTTTATTCATTTTGTTTGTTTGTTTGTTTGTTTTAGATTCCACATATAAGTGAAATCGTGTGATCTTTGTCTTTCTTAGTCTGACTTATTTCACTCAACATAAACCCTCCTGGGTCCATCTGTGTTGTCACAAATGACAAAACCCTCATCCTTTTTTATGGTTGAGTAATATTCCTGTGTGTGTGTGTGTGTGTGTGTGTGTGTGTGTATACACGTGTGTGTGTGTCTATTCTTATCTCTATATGGACACACCATCTATTCTTTATCCATTTATCTATGGATAGATGGTTGGTTTGCTTCCATATCTTGGCTATTGTAAATAACGCTGCAATAAACAGAAGAATGTATATATCTTTTCGAACTAGTGTTTTTGTTTTCTTTGGGTAAATGCCCAGAAGTGGATTACTGGGTAATACAGTAGTTCTAATTTTTAAAAAGATTTTATTTATTGATTTGAGAGAGAGAGTGAGCAGGGGAGCAGCAGAGGGAGAGGGAGAAGCAGACTCCTTGCTAAGCAGGGAGCCTACCATGGGGCTATATCCTCAGGACTACAAAATCATGACCTGAGCCAAAGGCAGACGCTTAATCGACTGAGCCACCCAGATGCTCCTGATGTTTCTATTTTTAATTTTTTGAGGAAACTCCATATTGTTTTCCACAGTGATTCTACTAATTCACATTCTCACCAACATTTCATGAGAGATCCTTCTTCACCTGTTATTTCTTGTCTTTTTGATTTTAGCCATTCTCACAGGTGTACAGTGATAAATATTTTTAAAAATATTTATTTATTAAGTAAACTCTAAACCCAACACGGGGATTGATCTCACAACCCTGAGATCAAGAGTCATATGCTCCTCTGACTGAGCCAGCCAGGCACCCATGTAAGGTGATATTTTATTATGGTTTTAATTTGCATCTCCCTGAGGGGTTTGCGCTTTCTTTCATTTGTATTTGGAGATTTTATATATATCTATATATCTAATCTCCAGGAAGTCAATGCAGTGGACTTCCTGGAGACTAGATATATAAAGGACAAGGAATAAATAGAAGTAACAGAAACTAAGTTACGAGAAACAATGTTGCCCGCTTTCCTACAGGAGGGGAAATCATCCTGTAGCCATGCAGAGACCAAAGCCTCACACACCTGGGTCACCTAGACCTCTGAAGGGAGCTGGGCGTGGAATCAGGTCACAGACTGACATTTTCAAAGATCAGAGCTTGTTGGAATAGAGTTTTTCAAAACCTGCTTGGATTTTCCATCGGTAAGTCCATATTGCCTTGTAAGGAGTGGACTGGGGACAAGGAAAAGAAACTCAGAGCTAATGAGTGGGTAGCAAAGGTTGACAACATTCCATGCTGGAAATGATTACAATGTCATCCAGGAGGTATGACCTGGAGTCTCACCCCCACCTCCCCTGGGCCCCCACCCACTCAAGCTGATTCCAAATGCCCTTGACCACATTGTCTCTGCTGGTCCAAGCAACCCCATCTCCCCACTTCTAGGCTAGAGAGCGGCTAATGGTGGGGGTGCTGCTGGTGAGGCTTGTGGTTGGCAGGGTTGTGGAGGGCAGGGCAGTGTTCTGCATTGTCAGGACTGCAAGAGCACGGGTAGGAGGCCCCGACCAAAGAGATGGCCCTTTCCCTCTACTAGATAAGCCCTCCTCAAAAGTATTCAGTAACTATTGTGGTGATCTCTGGGGACTGGAGCTTTTATGGTCTGGGGTGAGTCGAGGGTGAACAGAGCAGATCCTTTGACGAAATATCCCGAGGCCACTGTCTAGGTCTTCCACCATGTGCTCAGTAGGTGGGGAGCCGGTGGAGAGCCCTATCTTCTGGAAGAACCGCAGGGAGAGGGTTCATGTTGATAGAGACACATGATGGGGCTGATAACCCGTTCTGGGCATACTGGGCAGCCTTCTGGCAGGCTGCCCTCCGGGGAGGGGGACCCTCTTGGGGCAACTGTGTACGTCACGAGACCATTTACTGATCTTTACCTTTCTACCCTCCAGTTCCATCCTGCCGCCTCCAGCAAATTTTTATCGTGTGCAGAAAAGAGTGAGGCCCCAAAGGACCCGAGTCTGTTAGAAAGCTGAAGAGAGAAAATTAGAGTTCTCAGATCCTCAAAGGACTTGTATTTGAGGTGAATCAAAGGTATTTGAGGTGAATACTGTGGACAAAGCATGTGAGTTGCTAGAGATTTGGGTGAGGATTCACTCACTTAGAGACGTGTCTCCCAGAGGCAGGGTTCCACCATTTCCCCCAAATCCTGTCAGCTTCCCCTTCAAGAAGTTTTCCAGTTTAACTCAACAAACATTTCCTGAACAAAGCGCCTGAGGATTCAACGTTAAACCCCCATGTTCTCAGGGACCTTGACAATGGAGTGGGGTTGAGAGGCCAGGCCTTCGACAGTTAGGTCAAGTGGACCTTTAAATTATACTTAATAATAAAATAATAAATAATAAAATAAATTTAAAGCAGAACTTTAAATTAAAGCTGAATCCATTTGTCCAAATATAAATGACTTCTTTTTTATTCTGTCCTCAGTGGAGATGACTCAAGACTTACTAATGCCCTCTGGGGAGATGAAGTCTGGGAAGCAATGAAAATGGAAAATTATAGAGCCCCCTCCCCCTTTTTTTGACAGGTACACTAGCTGGGCTCTCCTCAGGCACTTTCTCCACAAACAGAAACTCAAAGGCTTGGGGCTCTTGGTTTGGGAGGAACATTAAGGAACATTAAGGAAAGGGGCCAGAAAGTACAGTCTGGTCTGTTATTAAGTAAGCACAGCTGGTTCCAGTGTCCTGGCACCTCCTTCTCCAAGAACAAGTTTGACTCACTCACTCGAACAAGTTTATTTGCCGACAGGAAAGTGAGGAGGAAAAGGAGCCAGAATTTGCCGCACACCTCATCCAAAAATTGCATTTCTTACCAAAAAGGAATTCTGACTTCACCTGCAGCCACGTCCTCTGTTCTGGGTGGGGCTCTGGGTGCTGCTGAAGGAGCTGCCTTGTCTTGCTCCGCTGTCATCCCTGGAGAGGGTCTTGTCTGCGCAGGAAAGCAGGCATGCAAAACCCAGCTTGGATCTGGGGCTTTGAGCAGAGTAGATTTCTCCAAAGGATGACAGCTGAAACGTACAAGATACAGTTTGACTTTTTTTTTTTTAATTTCTTTATTTGCTTTGTTTTCTTTTTTCCTACCTAGTGATCAGTGGGGGTAAGGTGCTCGGGGGTAGACAGTAGACACTGGCTGGATGGACGACTGTCACCTTTTTGATGAGTGGCCCTGTTGATTTTTTTTTTTTTTAAGATTTTATTTATTTACTTGACAGACAGGGATCACAAGTAGGTAGAGAGGCAGGCAGAGAGAGAGGGTGAAGCAGACTTCCTGCAGAGCAGAGAGCCCGATGCGGGGCTCGATCCCAGGACCCTGAGATCATGAACTGAGCTGAAGGCAGAGGCTTTAGCCCACTGAGCTACCCAGGCGCCCCCCTGTTGATTTTTTACAAAAACAGATTGGGGAAAGCAGGTGGAGGGAGAGTTGGGTTAATCATTGTTAGCCGGTGAAAATGGCTGACTTATCGCTGGCGTGGTGAGAAAGTTCAGCTTCAGGACCTTGAACTGTGCATCTATTGACCAGGTGGGGGGAGCGTGGTTCATGTCTCAGGATGGGCTGGACATTTTGTCCACAGAAAAACCCCAGAGGGCATTTGCTTCACTGTCAACAGTGAACAGCTGCCTGTTCACTACCTTCTCCTTACGCCCCAGAGTCTGCCTTCTACCAACATCAGGTGGACGATGAGAACTTTGACAGGAAGCATGGACCGGCCACCCTTTG
This sequence comes from Mustela putorius furo, assembly GCF_011764305.1. NCBI lineage: Eukaryota > Metazoa > Chordata > Mammalia > Carnivora > Mustelidae > Mustela > Mustela putorius. The sequence continues at coordinate 1,637,623 of NW_025421399.1, read as the reverse complement.
CCTGCCCCCGCCCCCCCCATCTTCCTTGTTGTCCTCCCTAGAGAAGCTGTTGTTCCCTCCAGAGAATATCCTGTTTCCACACATGGTCAACCAGTCCCCTCCCCACCAGATGGTAGACAGTTCTCCTGCTCCACGTCAACCCTTGGGCAATGCCAAATCATGTGAGCCCTCAGGACACATTCTTGCTGTCAAATTTCATCCTTCCTTCCAGGAGTTAAACTTTGTCCACGGTGCACTGCAGAGGCAGAGGCACGGGAAGTAAGTCTCCAATATAGTGGTTGGAACCGTGTGCAAAAAGCTCATTTTCCCCTTCCTTCTGGTCTGTACCCCGGAGGCAAAGAGGGGCTATCCAAGGTGAGACAGGAAATGTGACTCAAGCTAAAGATGCCATCCCTTCCTTGCTTCAAGGCTTCTTTGAAATTCTTTGAAAGAATTGGGACCGAGGAACAAGAAGGGAAACTAAGTCCTGCGGCTGCCAGAGCTCAGTCCAGTGGGAGGTGGAGTGAGGTGGGGTCTGCCGGGGCGGGGGGGTGGTGGTGGTGGTGGTGGTGGTGGTAGAGGTGGGTGTGGGACAGAAGGAAGGTCTTGATTTCCCTTAGAGGATTCTCAGAGACACCCTCAGGCCTCCCGCGGGCGGCCCCAAAGACCACCCCTCCCCCGCTGCTATCGCCAGGATTTAACAGGAAAATAAAAGATTACAAGGGAAGATGAAAGAGCTGTGTGACCTTGGCTGAGTCACTACAGTCGTCTGGGTTTGACTTTTGTCAACAGTTTTGAGGAGACTTGGTGACCGCCACCCTTCGTCCTGTGTTAACATTCCCGACTCTTTGGTGCTCCCTTGAAAAGGAGTTCCCATGACGTGGTTCCTGACTTTTAATGACCCAACAGAAGTCAATGATTCATTATTGCTAGAAGGAGAAGATAAATGTGTTCATATCTTCTTCGTTAAAATATTTTCCAAAGTCCTGTAGTTATGGAGCACCTGGCAGGCTCAGTTGGTGGGGAGGTGGGCTCTTGATCTCAGGGGTGGATCTGAGCCCTACACTGGGTATAGAGATTACTTTAAAAAAAAAAAAAAAAAAAGGCGGGACGCCTGGGTGGCTCAGTTGGTTAAGCGGCTGCCTTTGACTCAGGTCATGATCCCAGCGTCCTGGGATCGAGTCCCACATCGGGCTCCTTGCTCGGCAGGGAGCCTGCTTCTCCCTCTGCCTCTAGCCTGCCACTCTGTCTGCCTGTGCTTGCGCTCTCTCTCTAACAAATAAATAAAATCTTTAAAAAAAAAAAAAAGGCAACATAGTCACATAGTTTTTAAAAATTCAGAGTTCAGGGCGCCTGGGTGGCTCAGTGGGTTAAGCCTCTGCCTTCGGCTCAGGTCCTGATCTCAGGGTCCTGGGATCGAGCCCCACGTGGGGCTCTCTGCTCAGCGGGGAGCCTGCTTCCTCCTCTCTCTCTGCCTGCCTCTCTGCCTACTTGTGATCTCTGTCAAATAAATAAAATAAATAAAATAAAATCTTTTTAAAAAATAAATAATATAAAAGTAAAAATTCAGAGTTCAAAGGAATATTCAGTGAAGCTGGTTTTTCCTCCCACCTCTGGGCAACTTCCAGATACCAGTGTGCAGCCCAGAGCTGCCAGGCAAAAGGGGTCCAAGAAGCCCTCTGGGGGTCTCCAGTAGAGGGGAGTTCCCTGCACAGACGCTGGAAGCCAGCCCAGACGGAGACTGGAGGAGGGGGCAGTTCCCCCTTCTCTTCCCCCCTCTCTTTCTCCCCCAGCTCTGCCCTGCAGTCTTTTAATCAACTCTTTCCTTAATGGCCGGAGCGTTTTTGTCCCAACCAAAACACCACACTGCACAGCCAGTTATGAGCCCTTCCCTCTTCCGGAGCACAGCTGGGGGGAGATAATTAGGAAATCAGTAGTCTTGTACCCTTTGAGCCCACACCTTACCCCCTCTGAGAATTCCCCAATGAGGACCACAATGCAGAGAAAGAGGAAGAGGCCTGGAATTGTCCTGAAAACAAACAGTGAGGTTTCCCTGCCCCCCAAACCCCACCCCCAAGCCTGCAAAGGGCCAAGGAACTATTCTGAGCTATGAAAACACGGCAGGGCTCTGCTAGGAAGTAAACAGCCGTCTGTCCCGCCAACGCCTGTCTCCCTGGACACGAGTCCTGACACTGCTGGATCTCCGGCCAGGCAGGAGACAGAGGGAGAAAGGCAAGGAGAGTCTTGCATGCTTCCCTCCTCTAGGATGAAAGGGAAAGACAGTGTTTGCTCTATTTTTAGGAGTTTAAAGATTTCCTTTACTATAGTAGGGCTGAAGTGGAAGGAGGGTGGCACTGGAGTCCCGGAAGTTCAGGGGATCTCTCCAACCTTGAATTCCAGAAAGTAGGACGCCTGCTGCTCCCTCCTCAGCCCGGTGCAACTTCTGTCTGCTCTACTGGGAAGTCCACATGACCTTCTCACTGTCATATCTGCTGATTGGCCTTTTCTCATCCTTCTTCCTTGATCTTTTGGCCACATCTGGCACTTCTGACAGCTATTTTGAAGGGTTCGCCCTCCTTGTGTTCAGGGTTGCTCCAGCAAGCTCTCCCCTCCTCTCCTCTCTCCTCTTCCTCCTCCCATGGCATGATGTTGGACACGGCTTGGACACCACTTGGGTGTCCCACACATTCCTCAAATCCACGAGTTCCTTCCAGACCTGTTCCTCCTCTGGACTTTCTTGCTTTGTATACACCTCTCTTCTTCCTCCATCCTTTAGGCACTGAGCCTGGCAACCTTTGAGTCATCCTCAATGCTGCCTCATTGGGTTCTGACCATATATTTTCTATTCTTGCTGCTCCTTGTCAATCTCTCTGCCTAGACCTGCTAGTCAGTCCCTTATCGAATGATCTCCTACTCCCCTTCTCGCTGACGGCCCAAGTCCTCCAATAGACTGCTGGCAAAACAGTCTTCTTACAATACAGTTCTTCTCACTGGTCATCTAAAAAATATCCAGAGGCTCCCCAATGCCTCCAGAATGAAGTTCAAATTCAAGTTTAGTCACAATCAGACCCCAGGTGATCTTTCTAGCCTTATGTTTCCAATCTCTCCTTCATGGATCCCTCACTCTAGTTCTATATTAGATGGGTTTGGATTTCCCTGATACACCTTGGTTTTCCTAAATTTGCTCTTCCCTTCACCTGGAATACAATTTTCCCCATCCCCTCATGTCCAGATTATTTTTTTTAATTAACATATATTATTAGCCCCAGGAGTACAGGTCTGTGAATCTCCAGGTTTACATACTTCACAACACTCACTGTAGCACATACCTTCTCCAATGTCCATAACCCAACCATCCTCTCCCTAACCCCCACCCCCTTCGTGTCCAGATTCTAACCATGTTCAGGGGCAAACTAATAAAGCCTTTCCAACCCACTAAAGCTCACCCCTCCTCACTGTAAAGGAATAAACTGACCTGAATCCCCTAGCACTTCACTGTTCTGATCTTGGGGCACTCCTCATGTTCAAACCTTGCATTACAGTTGTTTTTCCTATGTCTCAACATTTTCCCTGCTGTTCTGAGCTCTGGGGGCCATGAAAACATTTCTTCCAGCTTTCAGAACTGAACTCTGAGTGTTTATCATGGTAGCCTATGTAGATGGCTGTGACAGTTCTCAACACGGCCCACTGTCCTTTTGCACTGTGACTTTGCCTGTCTTCCTAGCAACTTGTGAAGTTTACATCTCCATCCCTTGACCCTGGGCTTGATCTCAAGCCTTGGCTCGGAAAGCCTCCGTTCACTAGGGCTATCCTTTTGGGGCTGGGCCACAAAGGGGAAAAGTCAAGGCTGGTCTGCTGAGACTCACTGCTGTAACATGTGACCTGATGGCCAGCTCTAGCCACCAGACATGCGAGTGACACCAAATTACACCATCCAGCTCCAGTCCTACTGCCAGAGATCTGTGGCTGTGTGAGTGATCCTGGGTGATTCCGGCAGAAGAACTTCCCATCTGAGCCCAGCCCCGATAGCTGACCTATGGAACAAATAACAAATAAAATGATTTCCTGTTTTAAGTCATTAAGTTTCAGGGTGATTTTTTTTTGTTTCGTTTGGTTTTTGGTTTTTTGGTTTGTTTGTTTTTTTTTTTTTCCCCCAGGGCGGGTTTTTATGAAGTAGCAGAAGTGCCCAGTAGATGCTGGTTAATGAACTATGAAATACTGGCTAGTATTCATTGAGCACTTACTATACGTCAAGAACTGGTTTTGGAAAATTACATGGATTATCTCATTGAATCCTCATAAAAATTCCAAGGTAAATCTTATTACTGTCCCCATCTTACAGGTGTGGAAAGTGAGCTACAAAGAAGTTAAATAAATTCCCCAAGGGTGACATTTGCCAGAACCAAACGCCAGCAATCTAGCTCTAGAAACCCCACCACGAACACTATGCCATGTTGTGGAATGAGGAAAACGTGAACTCATTGGGGATGTTGCCTCACAAACACCTTTCCCATGTGCATGCCCCATGCTAGAGCATTTGGGGGGCCAATACTCAGCCTCTGCCTCTAACTCTCCCACCCCATGCTTCTTGGGGTCCATCCCAGGCTCTGGACCTCTCCTGTCTGTATCAGGAAAAGCCCAGTGTGGGGAACTGATTTCAGATCTGCCAATGTTCACCTACTCAGAAACCTTCTGTGCCATCTCCCCCTCTTTCTGTGACCTTTGCTGGGTAATGGTTCCAGCGGTGCAGGTCTCATCTGGAGAGGGAATGCTCAGGCTCAGCGCAGCAGTGTCGCCCTTTGGCCCCATGTCCTGGCCTAACCTGTACGGCCTGGGTGATTTTTCACTTGAAATTCTGGGGCTTTCTTAGATCTTCCTTTAAGAGGTAGTCAAAAAGGAAAAACTGGATATGAAATGTCTTCTTATAAAACAGAGAATTACTTGACTATAGCAATAGTTATTGTTTGTTCAAATTTCAACAAAGATGTATTTAAGCACCTGTAATGGGCATTGTGGGTCACCCATAATGCTAGGCACCAGGCCAGTAAGGCCAACAGGACATGGGTCTTGCCCCAGAGAGCTCAGTCTCAGATGGAGAGCAAAGGGAGAATACATGGAGACAGTGAACTAGAATTCAGCACTGAACCTCTTTGCAGGGTTCTGTCCAAAGTACCAAGGGAACAGGGAGAACAAAGCAACTAGGTTTGCTCAGGGAGTGCTATTCGAGGATGAATAAATGCAGGAAGGAGTAAGGGAGGACGAAGAGGGAAGAACCAGAGTAAGGAAGGAGGGGGTACAGAGGCGCGGGTGGATGGGAATGGAATGGGGAAGGCCACATGGTTGGAGCATTTAGAGTGTGGGACATCAGGATGGCAGGGGGTGCTGAAACTGATTTATGAATGATCCCATATGTCTGGCAGAGAGTAAGGAGCTCTTGGGATTTATTTTCACTTTTATTCTTTTAGAGAGGGAGACAGAGAAAGCGCAGGTACATGCAAGCTGGGCTGGAGAGGCAGAGCTTAAGCAAGCTTAAGATTCCATCCAGTGTGGAGCCTGATGTGGGGCTCCATCTCACAATGCTGATATCACGACCTGAGCCAAAATCAAGAGTCGGATCCTTAACCAACTGAACCACCCAGGTGCCCCCAAGGAGCTCTGGGGTTCAGCTGGCCAAGGAAAAACTGTAGGAGGAGAAAGGAAGGAAGGTGAGAATTTGCTCTGGAAGTTAGATGTGAAGTCTAGGCAAGGCTAGGTGGGTTGTAGCAGGAGAGTCTGGCTGATATCTCCAGGGCATCCCATGATGGTTTCTTGGTGAATTCACCACAGTCCAAGGGAGGGACCTAAGTCAGAAACCAGATTCATCAGATCACCCAGGGAGATCATCTTTCAGGAAGATCTAAATTCATCAAAAGAACAATTGCAGGTGAATCTTCATTTATGGTAACTGTCAAAGCAAAAATAATTTTTAACAGAATATCAATTAGTTCATGTATACAAGAGATATAATTGACTTGCCCATTTTCCTTCCATGACCAAGGTGTGATGGGAAGCTGGCTCAAGGAGCTGGGAATCAGAATCAGAAGTTGATCATGGGCTACGTTTGACAGTGTCTCATGCCTCCAACCAAGTGGCTAATGTGCCTCCAGGGCTGGACATGCCCAGGCTTGAGCTGGCTTCTCTGCTCTACACGTGGTCAGATTATCCCACTGGGTTGGATTCACTAATGCTCCTTTTCTGCACCTTCTTATTTTTTTTTTAAGATTTTATTTATTTATTTGACAGACAGAGATCACCCCAGGCGCCCCTACTGCACCTTCTGATGAACGTATTATTTATATATTTTAGACACATTCTTTGTAGATCTTTATATATCAATATTCCTCTGGCAAGCTTAGAACTGAACTGCTGTCCCAGAGTTTTCTCAACCTTGGATACACGTCAGAATCACCATGGTGAGGGAGCGCCTGGGTGGCTCAGTGGGTTAAAGCCTCTGCCTTCGGCTCTGGTCATGATCCCAGGGTCCTGGGATTGAGCCCCACATCGGGCTCTCTGCTCAGTGGGGAGCCTGCTTCCCCCTCTCTGTCTCTGTCTGCCTCTCTGCCTACTTGTGATCTCTGTCTGTCAAATAAATAAAAAATTTAAAAAAAAATCACCATGGGGAAATTTAAGAGCTGCTAATATCTGAGCCTCACCCCCAGGGACTCTGATGTGATTGGTCTGAGGTACAGCCTGGTATGCAGAGTTTTACAAGTTCCACCAATGATTTAATACACAGTCAAGGTCAAGAGGCTTTGCTTTAAGGCAACTGTGCATATTTCTGTTCTGGTCCATTGCATGTTGATTTTGCTCTTAGAGGGTCACTTACCATGGATCAGGTACCAAGTTCAACAATACTTCTCAAATATCACCTTGTTGAATTCTTTAACCAGGCCTGCCAGGCAGTGAGGAAGTACAGTGGGATAGGAGAAAGCTGTCAGCTATAATTCCACAAAGGCTTGGGTTCAAGCCCAGCCCCCTGTTTATTAGCCAGATGACTTGTGGCAAGTTACTTAATCCCTCTGAATCTTAGTGTTCTCATCTGTAAAATGGGAATGATAATAATATCTGCTTCTCAAGGTTGTTGTGAGGCAACAGATGGAAATTACCTCACCCGGGTTGGTCTTCATCATCCTGGCTCCATTTCAATGGGAGAAGCAGGAAAGACTGAGACTTCACTTTCCTTGAGGGTCTTTAAGAAAGGGGGAGTCCCCCATCATATTCTGGCCCACAGACATAAGGTCAAGGAGTATAAGGAATATGCCATGGGCAGGTGTCTGGGATAAAAGCCTTATAATCGATTTCCAGTCACAGAGTCCAGATGTGGGGAGGAAGAGGAAGAATTATATAGAAGCTGCAGATACCTGCCTACAAAGCCTGAGTGGAGCAAATATGGTCAACCATCAGCCATGGGCCATGTGTTGGAGGGGGGACCTGAAGCAGGTGCCGCTAAAAGACCAGCTTACATGGATAGTGTGTGTGTGTGTGTGTGGTGGTTGAGGTCCTTTAAGTGGGGTCTGTAGGTCCAGAGACCCACATTCCCAGAGTTCTTTCCCACTCACCAGGATTCCCCTACAACTTTGCTACTCTGACCCTTGGATCTCTCTGGGCTATTCCTCAGGGTCCGGTTACTCTTTCTCTTGTGGCTGGAAGCGTGTGTTCCCAGGAAGGCCTTCCAACGAGGCTGCCTCAGGGCTTTTCCTGAGCACTCCCTGCGCACCCACTCCTTTGGAGTGGCTCAGATGATCCCCTCTGACCCCAGTGGGGAGCCCATCACACACCTATTGGTTAGCAGGTGAGCCACAGTAGCAGAACCCCTCACACAGACCTCAGGCTGGGAGCACGTGTCCCCTCTCCCCATTCTTGCAAGAGGAGAAGCAGAGCTGAAACAGCCAAGAGAAGGATTCTTGGCTCCTCTCCGCATTTGTTTGGTGCAGGCTGGGGAGAGCCAAGAGGAGAGCATCTATACCCATCATGGTTCAAAGTTTTTCACACAAGGAAACACAAGAAAGTCAAAACAGGGCATTTATCCGGGCTGAGAGGATAAAGAGACACTAAATTGCTGACCTTAGAAACAAAATGGAAAGAAGCATCAGTTTAACTGTCTTAACCAGCTCTGCCTTCACCCCTTCTCCATCTGAGATATTTCACCATATCCTGCTGCTATTCTTGAATCAACAGTGTGGCTCCCATGGCTTTTAGTCTTTGTATGAAGGTCCCTTTGCCAGAACTCAGTTCCTTTCCACATCACTTGGTTAACCTGGGGGTGTAGGCAGTTCTCGAGGGAACCATAGGATTTCTGTGGTGTCTTGGCATTTCTATCTGCTCTCAAGTTGAGCTGGACTCAAATCTCTGTGCCCTCAATTACCCTCTTGCCATGGTTTGCCCTCCCCTAGGGCTGGGTCAGTGGCCTGGCCTTCCTCCTGGGAAAGGAAGACCCTCTCTTCCTGACCCCACAACCCCCTTTTCTAGAAAAGAGACTGACACAAGTAGGCAAGTTATCCAAGCAGAGGTGTGGACACCACTTTCCCCATGGGTTTCTCTAGTCTGGAGGCATCTCCCAATCTTACTCTTGCCCCCACACTCTTTTCTGGAAACTCTTCTAGTTCTTATTTATCCTCATCCACAGTATACACCCCAGGAAGGCCAGTGGGGATGGGAGGCCCTGGAGGCTGTTGACCAGGCCAGGCTGGTTCTCACTGGGACACCCCTGGCTCATTGGCATGCCTGCCCCTGATCAGACAGCCCCTGGCCTTAGGGCCAGGCTCCGGATGCTTTCTGGTTGCTATCTTCAGTGATGTTCTGGTCATGGGGGGGCTGGCTGTTGGAACGGAAACCACTGTCACTCATGGCCCTTAGAACATTCCACCCACAAAACCCCCTGAATTGCTTCTGTCCTTTGACCATCCTATCTCAAAAGCATATTCCCTGTGGTCTCCATCCATGCCAGGAACTCAGAAGACGATTTGGCAGAGGAGACAGATGACAAGATGACAGGAGGGACATTTTTATTCAGGTACCGAGAGGAGGGAAACGCCAGGGAGCAGAAGCTGAAGTAGCACGAGGAGGAGGAACACAGGGAGGAGAAGGAATGTTCTGGAATAAGAAGGACACAGGCCTGGTGGGGACACTGCCCTGGTATTCAAGAGAACAGCTGGCCTCTGGAGGCCTCGTCTTCATTCCAGACCCAAGGACAGAGGAGGAGCTGGGAAGGCCCCAGAAGGCTTCTGAATGTTAATGACACTCAAGTGTACCTCTAAAAATGATCAGTTTTTATAAACTGTAAATTTTGTGTAATGTATGTTTTAACACAATAAAAAAAAAGAAGAAGGGATAAGTAATGGCGCAGTCATGTTGGACAACAGTCTGTGATTCCTCAAAAGGTTAAGCCTCAGGTGACCGTATGCCCCAGCAGTTCCACGCTCGGGTGTGCTGAAGAGAAACAAAAACATTTGTCTGCACAAGAGCTTGTCCATGAAGGTTCACCGCGGCATTGTCCACGAAGTGGAAATAAGCCAAATGGCCGTCAGGGAAAGAACGGATGAACAAAGTGTGGTCTATCCCCGGGGTGGAACGGGCCTCAGCCATTAGGGAACGAAGGACGGACACCTGCTCCAACACGTCCGCACCTCAGACACGTGACACTGATGGAAAAAAGCCAATCACAGAAGGCCACATACTCTACAAATCTCTTTATACGAGATGTCCAGAATATCAGAAAATTGACAATGACAGAAAGCTGAGTGGTTGCCTAGAGCCGGGAAGGGGTTGGAGGGAAAAGAGAGTGCTAACAGGTCCGGGGTTTCTTTCTTAGGTGTTGAGAATGCTCTGGAAATGGATAGGGTGATGGTTGCACAACTTTGTAAATATACTAAAAACCCCTAACTTGTACATGTTTAATGTACATGCGATTTAATGGCATGCGAATTATATCTTGTTAAAAAAAAAAAAAAGTAAGATTAAAAAAAGAAGAAACAGGAATCTTCTGGGAAAAGCTTGGCCATCCGTCCGGGCATCAGTTGGCCATTCTTCTCTCTGGGATAGGAACCCAGCAGGTCTGGGGTTAACAAAGCTCAGGTGCATCTCTGCCCCTCCCCCAGTGCCAGGCATCACAGGCTCAGGATGCTCCCAGCAGGGAGGGGGTGTCAGGGAGGGCCATAGAGAGGGAGCCTGGCAGGAAGGGGAGGCGGGGAGCTTCCAGGTGGAAGAAAGGAAAAGAGAGCATCAGGCCACCTGGCCCAGCGCCCACTGCTCCTTTCCCCACAGCCTGGCCCTGGGGTCCCTGGCACACTCCCCATCCCGGGGACCCCTTAGTTGTGAGAGAAGCCCCCGTGGGAGAAGGCGGGGAGGTCTGGGGCACAGGCAGCAGCTTGGGGAAGGCAAGCCAGGGGGTTGACCTCACAGGCCCCGGCATCCTGGTCCCCCTGGAAATAGACAGAGTCCGCAGACTCGAAGGAGGGGTCCTGGTCAAAGAAGTTGTAGGGTCGGAGGAAGAAGCCCACGCTGTTCCCCACAGTCACCGTGTTGGGAACGTCTTCCGCATGTGGGATGTGCAGGAAACCAGCTGTCACCCAGGCCACCAGGTCCTGGCAGAGGAGAAGAAAGAGGATCCTGAGGCCTGGCTTCGTGAGGGACAGGCCTGCCTCCTACAGCAGCCGTGGATGTGAGGATTTAGCTCACTAGCCCAGGAAAAAGATGAAATCACAAAGCTTTCTTTCCCAGTAGGTTCTAAAGACCCCCAAGGAATCCAGCTTAGGAGCGAATGAGGCGGCTCATCCTAGCTCCCCTTCCCTCCCCGGCTTGTCTTCCCCTCCTCCCTCTCAGCTCACCTGCCCTGCGATGGTCTCGTTGTTGATGAAGTCAGCAAAGTCCACAGTGGGAGACCAAGGGTCGTTCAAATTGTAGATGCTGGTGCTGCTGCGCTCCTCTTCCTTCCGCTGGGTCACGGCCAGCTCGTACCTAGGAAGACCAGATTAGAGCATGAGGTCAGCAACCTGTCCTACTGCCCGAAGCCCCACCGAAGAGGGAACACAGAGGGGAAATGAGCATAAAGGTCTCATGGTGTCGAACCTCATTATCATTCTCTGTATACTTGTTCTCTTTCTGTCTCTCTGTCCCACAGAGTTCTGGAGTTCGTTCCATATCCCGTATCTCCTACATCCACGGGTGCATCGTTCAGACCTCAGGTGGGAATGGCATCCTCATGCGCCCACCCAGATCTGAGCCCGCACCCTGGATGTGTGCGTGCAGACGGGACCTGATTCCCATCCTCAGGCCATCCCAGGATGTCGACTGCCTGGGTGTGAGGACAGTATATTCCCTCCAACCCACGTTCCTCTCTTGCTCTTGGTGTTTTCCTCCGACTTTCATTGTGAACATTTTAAACATGCAGAAAAGTTGAAAGAATGGCACAGTGCAGCCCCGTGTGCCCGCAGCCTGGACTCCGCCTTCCACATCTCTGCATGTTTGACTCAGCACGAAGCTCTCCGTCCCTCCCTCCGTGCAGTGGGCTGGCTTCATTTTGAGCGGCACTAAGATTGTGGCCCAGGAGCATGTGTTTGTGCATGCGCGTTTGTGATTGCATGTGCAATCACATTGTATGTGCATGCACACCTGCGGGAGGTTGGGACAACATAGCTTCTCAGCCACATGGGCCCGTCTTACAGTTCACCTCCTCCAGCCGTGACACCCCACCACTCACCTCCCCCAGCTGAAGGCTCTCTCCAAGGAGCTGTTCTGGGGCAGCGGCTCCCCTGCAAAGCTGAGCACCTGGATGCGGTAGCCCCGCGGGTGACCCCACTTGTTGCTGTGGTTGCCGGCCAGGTACACGTAGCGGGGCCGGGCGCCTCCTGGGGGGAAGGAGGCCTGCTCCTCGGTCTCCAGCAGCTTCCGGGTCACCTGCAGCCTCTGCACCTGGTGCTCGGGGCTCCAGGGGACCGCCATGGGGACATAGGTCATGTCCTCAGCCCAGACCCAGTTCTCTAGTCCTGTAGGGGAGGGATGGAGGTGGGGGGGGAGGAAGAGCCAGTCATGCAGCTGCCCTGTTGCCTCTGGACTCTGTCCCCTCCCCGCCACTCACCGCCTCAGAGTGGGGCCAAGGAGAAATCCAGGATGGAGTGTGTCCCTGCTTCCCTCCCTCTCCCCAAGATACCCCAATCCAGAGATTTGGTGATGGTGTTTCTGCCTGATGTCATTTCTGGGAATAATCCCGGACACCTTGTGACCGGGCCTCCACTGACCTCATCCCTTTGAGGGCTGGCCAAGGAGGATGGTTGCCCTGAGGTTGGAGCAGCCTAGCAGGCCATGTGCAGAGTCTGATTCCTTCTGACCCAAGGAAAGGGTCTGTGGCTCATGAATGAAACCCCATAGCATCACCGGAACTGCCTTATCATGACCATAATAACAGCGGTAGCTCACATTCATTACCCTTCAAGGAGCTCTGCACACTGCAGGGCATTGGTGCTTTACTCACACTGCAGCCCTATGAAGGAGGAACTACCCTTGTGCCCATTGTAGAGATGGGACAACTGAGGCTTAGGGAATTTAAGTAACATGCTCAGGCTTGTCACCAAGGGCAGGAGGTTAGCACTGTGGTGATGCTGGGGACCCTGGTCTCACTCTGGCTCTGCCTTGCCCACACAGCAGCACACAGAGGAGAGCCACACAGAGTGGGTGCACCACACGCAGACAGCAGACAGACAAGTCAGAGGGAAGGCAAATCAGAGCCGGGCCCAATGCTGCCGGAGCTTGATGGTGCTTCCTATCATTTGGTGCTTGGCGAGGAATTAAGAGCAGGGCCAAAGGTAGAGTCTGTTCCTTGAGCTCCGGGAATTTTGAATGATTTTCATTAGAATCTAACTAGGTACCCTGTTGGGAGTCAACTTTGACTTGAGACCAAGGAGCAGTAAGGAACATATGCCAAAGTAGCAGTAGAATCTTGCTTTCCTTTTGGGGATTCACTGCCCCCAGTCCACACTACAGGTGACAATTAAAGGCCAACAGTTCTTTCTGGAACATCCACACAATGGGCTCATATGGACCATAATGACAACAACAATGGTTAATACTTCTCACTACGTGTCAGGCATAGTTCAAAGAGCTTGAAGAGCCATCCTTGCTTAGGTGTGGAGATAGAGAGATGTGCGTGCCAGGTAGAATACATAACGTGATTTTCTAGCGAAGTCCAAGGAGCGAGCCTAAAAGCAATGACAGCCCAGTGCTACTGAGCACCCTGGGTGCCCTGGGCTTGGTTTCTAAAGAGCATCCTCCAGTAAAAAGGAGCCAGAGCTCCTTGGAGAAGTGGTTGGATTCCAGGGCTGGAGCAGGGAAAATACAAGCTCAAACTGGAACATCTTGGGGCACCTGGGTGTCTCTCTCTCTCTCAAATGAATTAAAAAAAAAAAAAAAAGGAACATCCCATGGTGCCAAAAAGAAAGAAGCATTCAAAAAAGGATGGCAGCATATTGAAAGGAACAAGAACCAATTGGAAGCATCTCCCAATGGCCAATACTGGGATAGTATTAACCCCTTAGAATAAAATAAATATCCATGAATCTGTGCGGTTATAAATAATTGCATATATAAATCAATGTCAATGGAGGAAAATTTTTCCTTGTGGAGAATTCTAATTAATTAATAATGAATAAAGGATAAAGAAAAAAATTTGAAATGACCAATAGGGAAATGTTGCAGTAATAATTCTTGCCAAAAAAAAAAAAAAGTCTACCAACAGATGGTAAAAATTAGTAGGCAAGAATTTAAGAAGAAAAGAAACATGATATTTGTATAGCATCAAAGTAATTGCCCCAGGATATTTATTTTCTTAAGGTTTTTATTTATTTGCTTGACAAACAGAGATCACAGATAGGCAGAGAGGTAGGCAGAGAGAGTGGGAGAAGCAGACTCACTTCTGAGCAGAGAGCCTGATTTGGGGTTTGATCCCAGGACCTTGAGATCATTACCTCAGCTGAAGGCAGAGGTTTAACCCACTGAGCCACCCAGGCACCCCACCCCAAGATATTTATTAACTGCCAATGGAAAAATACTAACTTAAAAAAAATAGTTTATTTATTGGGGCACCCCCAACACTCCCCTGCTTGTGTTCCTGCTCTCTCTGTCAAAGAAATAAATAAATACTTATTTATCTGACAGAGAGAGAGCACAAGCAGGCAGAGTCATAGTCAGAAGGAGAGAGAGAAGCAGGCTCCCAGCCTTGCAGAGATCCCAACATGGGGCTTGACCCCAGGACCCTAGGATCATGACTTGAGCTGAAGGCAGATGCTGAACTGACCGAACCACCCAGGTGCCTGGGAAAAGTACTAACTTGTAAAATGGAGAAAGTCAGAAAACGCCATCTTAACCAAGTGCTTGAGGTCAACATCACCAGTAATAAGACATATCAACCTGATATACCCCTTGATATGATGCACTGAGAAGGGCATAATGTCATCTCTCTGGTTTTCTTGCAAAAAAAAAAAAAAAAAAGAAGAAGAAGTACAATCTCAATCTTATCATGAGAAAATAACAGAGAAACCTAATTTGAGAGCCACTGTACAACATAATGACCAAAATCTTCCCTAATGTCAAGGTCATGGAATACAAGAAAAGCCCAAGGAGCTGTCTTAAATTGGAGAAAACTAAGGAGAAAAGTCACCTAAATGCAGTGTGGGATCCTGGATTAGATCCTGGAACAGAAAAAGAAAGTTAATGGAAGAACTAATAAAACTCTAATAAGGTCTGTAATTTAGGTAATAGTACTGTAATAATATTAACCTCCCGGTTTTGATCACCATATTGCAATTATATAAGATGTTAACATTAGGGGGAGCTGGGTGAAGGGTATATGGGAACTGGACAATGTCTGCAACTTTTCTTCAGTCTAAAATTATTTCAAAAGAGAAATTGTTTTGGGGACCCCTAGCTGGCTCAGTCAGAAAAACATGAGGCTCTCAATCTTGGGGCTGTGAGTTCGAGTCCCATGCTGGGTGTAGAGATTAGGGAAATAAATAAATAAACATATATTTTTAAAGAGATGCTGTTTTAAGGTACTCATCATTAATCCTCTAGTAGTCTTACTAAGAATGCACTCTTACACCATTTTTACACTTGGGTAAACTGAGGCATAGAGCAGTTAAGCATAACAATATTTCTATCATACACATTTTTCAAGGCACTCCACATGTTGCCCACTCCTCCATTAGAATGTAAGCCTCTCAAGAGCAGGGTTGCTGTTTCATTTGTTAAATTGCATTAGGGATGTGACTGGCACAAATACCCATTCGTGGGATGCGGGAGTGGCCAGTCGGTTAGGTGTCCAACTCTTGATTTCAGCTCAGGTCATGGTCTCAGGGTCGTGAGATGGAGCCCTGCTTTGGGGTCTGTGTCTGCTGTAGAACCTGTTGAAGATTCTCTCTTTTCCTCTGCCCCTCCCCCTGCTCCCTTTCTTAAAAAAAAAAAAAAAAAAAGCACTCAGTAACTATTTGTTGTTTGCATGAATTCTACATTGTTATGTGAAAAAAACAGAAGTGGCAAAATATATGTATGTTATGATCCAATTTTGATAATGAAAATTCAAAATATTTACATCAGTATATGATACAGATAGTATACAATATAACAAATGTTATAATTTATTAAATATTGCAGATGCTATATTTAAAAATATGGAAGAATTTTTTTCTTAAGTATGGGAGAATAACTGATCTGCTAAGCGTGAAAAGCTCTGAGGAACCTGACTTTCACTTGTAATCTTTTAATCCTTCGGTGACAATTCTTTTTTTTTCTTTTAAAGATTTTATTTATTTATGTGATAGAGAGAGATCACAAGTAGGCAGAGAGGCAGGCAGAGAGAGAGATGGGAAGCAGGCTCCCTGCTGAGCAGAGAGCCGGATGCGGGGCTCCATCCCAGGACCCTGAGATCATGACCTGAGCCGAAGGCAGAGGCTTAACCCACTGAGCTGCCCGGGCGCCCCTCAGTGACAATTCTTAAAGCAAGACATGGAGACCTCAGTCCCCTCTTCTGGAATCCTTGCTTCCCCAGGGATGTCTTACCTCCTACATCCAGATCCACCTTGAAGTGCGCGCTGTGGGTGTGGACCGTGCCCAGCGTGTGCTCCCCAACCCGGTTCCCGTACCTTCGGGCGGCACCAAAGAGGAAGGCTGAGCTGATGTAGCCGGTGGCGTGGAGTCGGACCTCTATGGCCCCGTTGGGGTGGAAGATCATATCCCACACGTAGTCATAGTTGAGCATGGTCGACACAGATCTGACCACCAGCACTGTCTCTGCAAGGCCCCCAAAATAGCGGGAGTGGATATCTGAGTGATGTCGCCTCAGGGGGAGGCCCTGGTTCTGTTCAAACACACAAATGGCATCGTGTATTGTCTTGGGGGTGTGTGATTCCAGAAGGAAGTGCCAGTCCACGTAGGTGGCCCCATAGGGACAGTCCACCCCCCGGGTCAGGGTTGAAGAGAAGTGACCCAAGCCAAATCCACCATCTGTGTACCGGCTTCGCAGAGCAGAAGGAGAATTTCCACCATAGACAGCCAAGGCCTCCTGGAGGCTGATCTCATAAGCTAGTCGTTCTCCCTGGAAGCGAATGTCAAAGATCCTGGGGCCACTGAAAGCTCCAAGGCCAAAGGAGAAAGTCCACAATGAGGAGGTCACTCGACTCCCCTGGACACCGAAGCGGGGGCCCTGGGGATAGAACTGCAGAGGAGGTGGCGGACCGGGGGGTCCCTGGGGCTTGAGGGACCAGGACCCACCTGTGCCATTATCTGGGACCAGCACCACGTTCACCAGGCCTGCCTCAAACTGGTCCTCCAGCTGGGCCAAACTCTCATAGTAGCGGCCTTGAAAGAACACCTTCTGGATGGTCCAGCGGGCAGGGTCCAGAGCCTTGTGGTCTACCAGCAACTCCAACCCCACGGGGTGCAGGAAAAACCCGGCCCCCGAGATGTTGTAGTAGAGGCCAAACCAGGTGGCCCGGTCCCCTGACTGTAGACCTCGGGGAGCTGTGTTCATCGTCACCAGGTTCTGTCCTTGGCGCTGGTAGAAGCAGCAGTGGTGGAGGAGGCCGGCAGCCTGGGGCAGCTCTCTGTCGAAGATCAGCCGGTCTATGTCCAGGTACTCTCGGAGCAACACGGGGCGGCGGTGGTAGGGGATGGGGCCCCTGTAACGCTCCACCGTCACATCCCGCAGGTAGGAGGGCCGTGGCAGTGGCCCCACCACCAGCTCACTCACGTTGGGCTGAGGCTGTCCGCCGAAGAAGATGATGGCCAGTGCCTCCCGGGCAGGTGGAGGGCTCCCCTTGTCCAGATGGGCCAGGGCGGCGGCCTTGGGGGGCAGGTGCAGCTCCACTGAGAAGATGCAGTTGTCCGAGGGGCGGGCCTGGGCTGCATCCACCAGGCCTGGCCCTAGCTGCTGGGTCAGGAAGCTTGTCACAGCTGTCAGCTCCTCTCGGCTCAGGTCTGCAAACAGCTGGCTCTGGCTGGGGTGTGTCCAGGGCTGGGCGCTGGGGGACACGGAGGGGCAGCGGGGAGGCTGGCCGGGTTCACCTTCCCTTTCCACTCCCTTGTCACTCCCACCTTCACCCATGCCTGTCACCAGCACACTACACAGGGACAAGATAATGAAGATAGCCATCGTTAAGTCTCGTGGACGGTCCTTAGGCTCCTGAATCATTATGCAGGATGGAAAATACAAAGAGAAAAGACAGAACCTGGGAGCAAGATGTCTTTGGGTCTCTGGAGTGTCCTGGTCTCTGAGTGGTGCTGCTGGGCAGGAGGCGAGATGGGCACATTGACGATAAGCCGCTGAGGGCAGATGGAGGTAGGGGTGGAGCCGGAGGGGGCCAGGGGTCAGACAAAGCTCGGGAGGTGGAGCTGAAGTAGGAACCTGGACTTTAAGTGGCCCACGTAAGCCTCTGTCCCCTTGTTCCAAATCAAACACTCAGGATCAGGGTCGGGGAACCAAGCTGGGGGAAGGGTAGGTTTTGGAAATAATACAGCTGGAGGGAGGCAAGAGGAAGAAGAAACGGGAACAGAAAGGGACAGTCCTTGGGTTCTTCCTCCACTCTCCAGGTAGAATCTTTTTCCTGGCTACGAGCTTGGGAGAGAAACGCACCTGCCCACCCCTACCAGCAGGCTGGAGAGTAATGCTGAGAACACAGAGCACCTGTGGGGAGCTGGGAGGCTGAAGCTGGAGCCAGATCTACAGCGGGGAGGCTCTGAGCACCCTAGATCACTGGAGGGCAGTGCATAGGGTGTGGAGCCAGTCAGAAATTGAGGGGCAGGTGCAGAGTGTAACAGAAAGCCCCTCGTCTCCCCTTTAAGTCAGACTGATGGGCCAAGTCAGAGGTCAGGGGGCTTGGCAAACTGGCTGTGGAGTTAATTAGAAGCCCACAGCCCTCCACTTCCAGGAAAACATTGCAGAGGCAGAGGGGGAAGCCACCTCCCTTCTCTGCCAGGTAATGGGAGGAGGCCACACTCACCTGGGCAGCCTGGTCCCCAGGGCAACAAGAAGAGACTGAGGGTTCCCCGGAGGGCACATGCTTCCTTCATCAGTCTGGGAGAGAATCCTTTCCAACATGGACCTGCCCAGGAAGATTTGCCTGGGAAGACATTAGATCGACCCTGCAGGCAGAATATATTCATCAGTGGGAGAGGTGGTGGGGAAGAGAAAAGATACAACAGCCAAAGGAAACAGAAGTTTCAAATGTAGAGAAACTCGAGACAGCCCGGCAGGGGCAGGAAAGGGCCAAAAGGTCTGTGTATTTGG
The DNA here is from genome assembly GCF_011764305.1 of Mustela putorius furo. Classification (NCBI taxonomy): domain Eukaryota; kingdom Metazoa; phylum Chordata; class Mammalia; order Carnivora; family Mustelidae; genus Mustela; species Mustela putorius. The sequence goes on along the minus strand of NW_025421399.1, from coordinate 1,618,833 downwards.
TGTGAGGTGGGGACCAATGGGGGAAGAAGAGATCAGATCAGGAAGTTTTGTGTGGTACGTGTTTCAAGAAAGGTCCTAATTGCGGGTGGACGGTGAGGCATCTCAGAGCTGGGAGAGTTGGCGCAGGAGAAAGCGGGTGTGCGTCGTCCCCCAGGGCAGGTCCCCCACTCACTGCCCTAGCAAAGCTGGTCTCGGGGCCGCAGAAAACGAACATAACAGCAGTGACTGCTGTCACCTGAAGACTGGCTGACTGTCCCCCCGCCCCAGATCCCAGACTACAGTCTTCACTAACCCTGAAGTTGAGCACATGTTGTTGAATTTCCTGCCAACCAGGTACCAGGGCACCGAGCTTGTTGCCTAACATAGACATAAAGAAACATGACCTTTAATACCTACCCCTGAGTATTGGGGAGCAGAAGCCATACCCAGTCTCCCATCCACTGAGCAGTAACATGGAGATGAAGGACTAGAGAACTTGCATCAAGATAGGGACAATAGGATTACTACCACGGAGGCAGGAAACGGGCCATGCGACCTTTAGAATATGAGGTACCAGAATCTTTTGTTTTGTTTTGTTTTTGTTCTTACCACTGGCATTACAAGATACTATTGACCTTAAAAAAAAAAAGATTATTTATTTGACAAGAGAGAGCACACACATGCAGGGGGTAGCAAGAGAGGGAGAAGCAGGCCTCCTGCTGAACAGGGAGTCCAATGTGGGGCTCGATCCCAGGACTCTGGGAATGTGACCTGAGCTGAAGGCAGATGCTTAACTGACTGAGCCACCCAGGTTCCAGATACTGTCAATCTTAAAATTCTTTTGATAATGTTCATGTAAAAATATAGTATCTCATTATTTCATATGAAACTATATACATGTATAGTATATATATAATATATATAGTATATAGTATAAAGTATAGTATATATACCATATATAGTATATATATAGTATATAGTATAGTATATATAGTATATATATGCTATATATATAGTATATAGTATATATAGTATATATATAGATAGTATATATAGTATATAGTATATATATAGTATATAGTATAGTATATATAGATAGTATATATATGCTATATATACTATCTATATATATAGTTTCATATAGTAAATATGAAATAATTTATATACTATATATAGTATATAGTATCTATACCATAGTATATATACCATATATATTATACTATATATATACTATATATATACTATAAATATTATTTCATATTTACTGGAGACGCAGACGATCTTTTCATATGTTTATTGGCTATTTGTAGATCTTTTGTGAATTGCTTAGTCATATTTTTGTCCTTCATACAAAGATAAACCATTTATTCTCCTGTATTACAGGATTTTTTCCTACCATAACCACAGTTCTTGGTCATGCTGCTTTGAAGAATGAAGAGGTCGACCAGACAGGAGTGGTGGGAGGCAAAGCAAAGTTTATTCAGCGATAGTAAAGTTTATCGAATGACAGCACAGAGTTCCCAAGGAGGGAAAGGACCTGAGAGAGTTGCCCGAGAGGGACCAGGATCTAATGTCGAGGGTTAGCTCTGGCCACAAGGCAGCACGCCAGTCAGGGAGCTCCAGTCTGGGCTCTTGGAGAAGTTACTGTCTCAGCTCCCAGCTAAGAACACATTGTTATGATGGGTGGGGTTTCTCTGACCAGTATTGCCAAGCAGAGGTCAAAAATGTTCGCTCTAGTGAGGTATTATCAGACCCTCATATGGGAAGGTAGGTCACGATCAGGGAGAACCCTTTGTCTTGGCTGCTGGGAGAGCTTGAATATAACAGAGGCCACCCCTGACACCTTCCCGATGTGTCTTGCTGTCACATTGTCCCCTCTGATATCATTTCATTCAAATCTTCCCAGCTGTCAGGTCAAAGACCCTAAAAACTTGCTAAAAAAGTGGCCCTTTTGGAGAATTACTCAGGAGGCAGGACCACAGCCCTGCTCCTCTCCTTGGGTCATATTTCCCTTTGAATAAATGTGGCCCCGGCCTCAATGAATGGGATGAGTTTATCCCTGGGAGCCAGAGTCCACCCCTAGTCTGCAGGCTGAAGACTGGGCCCCAGAACGCGGTGTCTCAGCGGAGTTGCTGCCCCAGAGGCCCTGAGTGGTCAGCCGGGCCCACCTGTTGTGCACAGCTCATGCTCCTCTCAGATCTGTTTTGTAGGGAGATAGCAGTGGCTACGGTGTGGAAGGGCACCTGGGTATGGGACAGACCAGAGGCAGAGAGGGCCAGGATGAGACCAGCGACCTTGAGGACAGAGGAGAAGGCAAGAGTCTGAGATGTTTAAGGGCAGGGGTGATGGGACTGGGTGCCTTATTGGGTGTGGGTAGGTGAGAATGAGCCCAGTATCTTAGGTGACACAAAGGTTTCCTCTGACCTGTTGGGCTTTTCACTAGAAAGGACGTTCTTGCAGAGCAGCAAGTTTAAGGGGGAACAAAGTTGAGTTTGAGGTGCTCCTGGGAAGTCCCAGTAGAGATGCCTAGAAATAAGGCGGTTGACTCTGTGTCTGGAGCATAGGAGAGATGTTCTAGAATCCAGATTTGGGCCAACAGCAAGCATTAGCAGTTTAAGTAAGAGAGGCCGAGATCGCCGGCAGAGGACTTTGGGACAGAGAAGACAGGAGACCCAAGACAGAGTCCTGGAAAAAGCCTAAGTTTGGGGCTATGTAGGCTGGTAGGGGAGCAGAGGTAAAGGAACCAGTGTGGAAGATGAGAAGCCGCAAATACGGATGAGGAGGGGTCAGAATGCGGGGAAGTCAAGGCAGAGAATTTCAAGAAGGGGGTGGGCGATGTGGTCAAATGTCACTGAGCCATCCAGAAAGTAGGCGGCTGGAAAGGCCCATTGATTTTGCATTTAGAAGTCACTGGTGACCTTTGTCGCGGCCTCTGTGGCTGCGGGCCAGCAGAGGGAGGGCAGTGGGTGGAGGAGTGACTGCGGGAGGACACTCCTTGGAGGAAGGAGTTTTTGCAAAGCCACAGGCAGAGCAAAGACCTCCCCCCGCCCAGGAGATTCAGGGTCCCTGTGGAAGGCTTGGCAAGATGAGAGTGGAGAAGAACCAGTCAAAAAAGAGGGAGGGAAAATACAAGCAGAAGAGTGGATGGATAATGGAAGGAGAACCTTCTAGAAAGAGCCTGAAGGGCGGGGCTCCCCTTTAACCAGATAAAGAGGCTGTGGAATTACTGAGCCCATCCTCATGGCCAAACCCCAGTCAAAGATGCTATCAGGGGTAGGCAAGGTACTTTCTCTTTTATGGGGGTTTAATTTAATTTTTATGGGGGTTTAATTTTCAAACCCACTTTGCACCATTTAAAGTCTACAGGGATGATCTAACCAATTATCACATAACCATACCAACTTCAGAAGAGCCTGATTGTTGGGTGGGATTTTTCTTCAGCAACTGACTTTCCCAAGTGATCCCATTAAATGAACTATAATGTTCTTCCATTCAGGAGGTAATGCGCTGCTTGGAGAAAGCCCAGTCAGGGGCCAGAGATCCCACCTCTCTTTCCCAGCAACCTCAGCAGAAGGTGGGAGGAGGGAGGAACCCAGATGTGGGATTCTGATGGGGGCTCTCTGAAACAGGAGGCCAGACTCCCCAGAGGAGTCCTCCCCGGGGCCCTGGGACCTGAAATGATGTCCAGGCCACCATCAGTTCTTACTTCTGACTCACTGCCCAAGGCCAGGTCTTCTGTCAACTCCTTTCTTTGTATCTGGGCAAGAGGGAATGTCCTGAAAGGCAAATCTGACTCTTCTTACTCTCTTGCCCCAAATCCTTTCATGGCTCCACATTTTTCTTTAGGGCTTGTAGGAACATGCCTCATCTGTCCCCTGCTTGTCCCTCCAGGCTCTCCTTATAGCCCACATGCCTGGCAATGAACTTGGGTACTTCAATGGTGCTGCTTTGTTACCTCTTGGCCTTTGATCATGCTGTTTCCCCAGCCTGGAAAGTTCTCTCCATTGTCCTCCTTGTCCCCAGTTTAGACATTTTGTCCCACAGGAAGCCTTCCCCAGCCCCTAGGATTAGACTCTGCTCTTGGCTTCCTCCCCTTTCCTTGCAGTCATGACTGCAACTGTCCTTTACTAGCCTCGCTCCTCCGAGGACAAAACCTGTGTGTATTTTTTTTTTTTTAAGATTTTATTTATTTATTTGACAGAGAGAGATCACAAGTAGGTAGAGAGAGAGAGGAGGAAGCAGGCTCCCCACCGAGCAGAGAGCCCGATGCGGGGCTCAATCCCAGGACTCTGGGATCTGACCTGAGCAGAAGGCAGAGGCTTTAACCCACTGAGCCACCCAGGCGCCCCCAAAACCTGTGTGTCTTATTCACTAATGTATCCTTGTGCCTCGTGTGGGCCTGGTCCTTAGAAGGCACGCTGTACATCTTTGCTAATGCATGAAGGAATCCTCTTTAACTTGGGGCTGGAACCCTTCCCAGGGGAAAGCAGAGGCAGGAGAATACATGTTATGCCCCTTCCAGAGCATTCTAGTGTCTGTGTTCCTAGAGAAGTCCCAGCTATGCCCTCTGAGCTAAGCCTGAGGCTCCCCTTGTCCAGCTTCTCTTAGAGCAAGGAGCCCATGACCTAAAGAGTCTAGCTTTGTGGGCACTGGTTCCTTCAGAACTTAACATGCTTGGTGAGTATACACTCTTGTCACTGGGTCACAAACACGAGGCCAACACTTAAAGCTGGCCTCAGTGGTCGAAGGAAGAGACTGGGTTGGGGAAGGGGGCTGGGGGTCCACCTTGCAGCCCTCCTGACCCCAGCTGGGCAGGTGTTCTAACAGTCCACATGTCCCTCCTGCCTCCTCTCATTTGAGGCTGGGGCAGGAGTGGTAGTCCCCCTGGGGAGACGTAGAGACACAATCACACACAGTCACATTTTCCGACAAAAGCTGGTGAGCATTCATGTGCTTTGGTGTGGACATGGGGTTCAAGGTCATGAGATTCACATGGGAAGGAGTGGGGCGGACACCAGCATTCCGTCTCTCCATTTCCCCCAGCTTCCCCCGGCACTGACTGCCCTGCGGCTGGCCGTAAGAGGAAGCCACACGAGATGGAAAATGGATCTGCATGTAATAGAGAAACTACTCAGGTCAGGGAGAGAGGAAATACAAAGTCAGCGTTCGAGTCACAGCTGGCCATGGCATCCATCCCTTTTCTACTCTGTCCCAGTCTCCAGTCCCTCCTCTCCCTCAGTCTGTTCTGTCCCTCCTGCTTCCTGCCCAGGCCATGCCGTAACTGAACTGCCCCGTTCTCCTTACTCCAGTGTTCCTCCCTGGAAGGATCCTAGTTTGGATCCTAGTTTCTCTCCAGCTCTCTGACTTGTCCCCATCCACTGTTTCCTTGACCCCCAGGTGAGCTTGGGCTTGGAGCAGCTCAGAAGGGAGCAGAAACTTCTGTGACCTACCTAGGATCTCCTTCTGGTCGGGAGCGGAGTGGAATCCCAAATCCTTTTCCAACACGTCACTTCCTGACCTGGCCCAGACTCCCAGCAAAGCAGAAGTCCCCTCTCTCCATTGCTCCCTGTTGTCTCTGATTTTAAGAGACACCGAGAGGAAACGAGAGAGAGAGAGAGAGAGACAGAGACAGAGATGGAGACAGGGAGCAAGAGAGCACAACCGAGGCTTAACATTGTCTTCAGGGATGGACAGGGGTAGGAGAAAGGGCAGAGAAGTTGTCAGAGGCTGCATCCGTTTCTCTGGGTCTCAGAAACTTGACCAAATTGAGTCCCTGGGTCCATATCCTCATTCCCTTTACCTCACCCCTACCTTCACCCCTTCCTAAAAGACTTGTCAATAACAAAATAACAAACAAAGTCGGGTCCTGTTTGGGCCCGTTTTTTGTTTTGTTTTTTTTTTTTTTTAATTTATTTTGAACAAGGAATACAGTCACATGGCTCAAAATTCAAAATATACAAAAGGGTATAGAATGCTAAGTACCCTCCCTCCCCCATCCCCGCCTCCCAGTTCCCTTCTGCAAAAAACAACCAGTTATCACTGGTTTCTTCTGAATATGCATATATAAGTAAATATGTACTTATAGTTTCCTCCTTTCTACCACACGAGGGAGAAGGGCGCCACCCACACTTCCGTGCCTTGCCGTTTCACTGGAACATCACTCCCTATTAGTACACACAGAGAGAGCCTTCTTGTTAGAGCTGCACAGCACTGTGTTGTAAGACCATGAGGCAATTTAGTTCATCAGTCCTCTGGGAAAGGATGTTTCTCTGGTTTGCAATCTCTCACTTTGGGCACACCCACCCCTCACCCAGGTCCCCTGAGGGACAGTGGCGTGGTGGGAGCCACTCCCCATTTCCTTGGCATGGCTACAAGTGGTGGCTCCTGGAGATCCAAGGTCTCACTGCTTCCCACCCTTGGCGCCCACGTGCCGTCAGGGTCTGCTGCTGCGGAGTACATGGGCTCATTCACACCCCTGGCATGAATGACCACTCCTCAATACCCCAGTGCCCACAGATCCGCCTCAAGTGCTCCCTTGAGCTGTTGCTGTGTGGCCCTCCTTTGCCAGAGGGTGCAAAGCAGGTGAATACAAAGGGGACGGAGAGAATTGCCAGGGAAAGAACTTCCGGGACCCACAGCCTGCCCCGGGACAGGGGTGGGGACCACTCTGCCTCCAGTTGTGACAGACACAGGGGGACAGACGGGGCTGTCCTCTGAAACTAGCTGTCCTCTGCATTCTGAGACTTCCATGGACAGAGAGCCAGGAGAAGAGACCTACGTTAGAAATAAAGACTAGGGGAGCATGGGGACAGAGGAACGTCCTCCCAGGGCTGGGAGAGAAATCCCAGGCTATAAGAACAAGTAGGAACAGGAAGAGGAGGCAGTGGGCGGGGGAAGGGAGAGGGTGAGGAGGGTAAGAGGAATGTGGGCTAAGGAACTCCTTCTAGCTCATCCGTGGAGGTGTTGGCCTGGCAGGAACCCTGCCCTGGGGCTTCAAGGGGACTATCCCAGGGTTTCTAGAGCAGTATTCCCAGTGCAACAACACCATCCTCACTCCCCAAGGGAGGAAGCGAGGAGGCTCGGAGATGGGTTAAAAAGATTTGGGAAAACCAGAAAGCAAAAAAAACAGGAGTCTTCTGGGAAAAGCTTGGCCATCCGTCCGGGCATCAGCTGGCCATTCTTCTCTTTTGGGACAGGAACCCAGCAGGTCTGGGGTCAACAAAGCTCAGGCGCATCTCTGCCCCTCCCCCAGTGCCAGGCATCACAGGCTCAGGATGCTCCCAGCAGGGAGGAGGTGTCAGGGAGGGCCATAGAGAGGGAGCCTGGGGGGAAGGGGAGGCGGGGAGCTTCCAGGTGGAAGAAAGGAAAAGAAGGCATCAGGCCACCTGGCCCAGCGCCCACTGCTCCTTTCCCCACAGCCTGGCCTTGGGGTCCCTGGCACACTCCCCATCCCGGGGACCCCTTAGTTGTGAGAGAAGCCCCCGTGGGAGAAGGCGGGGAGGTCTGGGGCACAGGCAGCAGCTTGGGGAAGGCAAGCCAGGGGGTTGACCTCACAGGCCCCGGCATCCTGGTCCCCCTGGAAATAGACAGAGTCCGCAGACTCGAAGGAGGGGTCCTGGTCAAAGAAGTTGTAGGGTCGGAGGAAGAAGCCCACGCTATTCCCCACAGTCACCGTGTTGGGAACGTCTTCTGCATGTGGGATGTGCAGGAAACCAGCTGTCACCCAGGCCACCAGGTCCTGGCAGAGGAGAAGAAAGAGGATCCTGAGGCCTGGCTTCGTGAGGGACAGGCCTGCCTCCTACAGCAGCCGTGGATGTGGGGATTTAGCTCACTAGCCCACTTTCCCTCAAAAGGATCTTAAGTCTTTTTTTTTTTTTTTTAAAGAAGGCGCCACACCCAGCGTGGAGCCCAACAGTGGAGACCAGCGTGGGCCTTGAACTCACAATGCTGAGATCAAGACCTGAGCTGAGAAAGGATCTTAAGTCTTTAAGCAGTTTGTCCTACCTGCCCAGGAGTCAAAGCCTCAGTCAGTTTCATATTGGGAGAAACCCCTCCTCCCTGTCCCAGCCCGGGCCCTCTACCTCTGACATCTCCCATCCCAGCGCCGATGGCTAACCCACCCCAGAGGGAGGACACCCACAGGCGATTTCAGCTCACCTGTCCCTCACTCTCCCCCACCCCATCTATGACTGAGATGAGGACAGAGCCGGGAGATCAGGGTTGAAGAGGCAGAAAAGGCTGACATTCATAAATGAATCCCTCAGAAGTCAAGCCAGATACGAGCAAAGGGTTAGACACAAGAGAGCCTGCCTTTCAGCCCTCCTGGAGCCCTGGGGCCTCGGCCAGTGTCTCAGCAAATGAGCTCCCAGCTTGGGAAGTCTCCCTCAGCAGGTAAAGATGCAGGAAGGCAGGAGTCAGCTCTAGGCCTTGGGAGGCCAGACGGTGTCGGGGAACTACAGAGGAGGTGGGGTTCATCTCTGTGCCCTGGTCTCCCTCCCAGGACCCTCGGGGGGGAGCTGACCTCTCCAGCAATGGTCTCATTGTTGATGAAGTCAGCGAACTCCACGGTGGGGGCCCAAGGGTCGTTCTGATTGTAGATGCTGGTGCTGCTGCGCTCCTCTTCCTTCCGCTGGGTCACGGCCAGCTCGTACCTAGGGAGGCACTGGTCAGGCCTCCACGGTCACTAACCCCGTCCTGCTGCCTGATTATGATGATGGAAGGGAGCTGAGTGCATGGACCCCGGGCTTCCCGTCTCATTCACACAATGACTCTGGTGACCCCCGGGATGGGTAGGCCAACCTCTTTCCACACCCTTCTGTTCGTTCCCTGGCCATCTCACAGGATGGCCTCTCCCCACACCCAGAATGGGAAAGGGTTCTCCCGCCCGGGCCTTTGCCCGGCACCGGGAACACATGCCCAGAGCTTGCGTTTCGATAACTGGGAAACCCTAACGCAGCTCTCAGTACAATGCTCCAGTACAGTTTGAACTGAGCTCCCAACACGCCCTTCCCTCTCATTCCTCCCCCAGCTTCTCTCTGACACCCCATCACTCACCTCCCCCAGCTGAAGGCTCTCTCCAAGGAGCTGTTCTGGGGCAGCGGCTCCCCTGCAAAGCTGAGCACCTGGATGCGGTAGCCCCGCGGGTGACCCCACTTGTTGCTGTGGTTGCCGGCCAGGTACACGTAGCGGGGCCGGGCGCCTCCTGGGGGGAAGGAGGCCTGCTCCTCGGTCTCCAGCAGCTTCCGGGTCACCTGCAGCCTCTGCACCTGGTGCTCGGGGCTCCAGGGGACCGCCATGGGGACATAGGTCATGTCCTCAGCCCAGACCCAGTTCTCTAGTCCTGTAGGGGAGGGATAGAGGTGGGGGGGAGGGAGGGTCAGTCATGCAGCTGCCCTGTTGCCTCTGGACTCTGTCCCCTCCCCGCCACTCACCGCCTCAGAGTGGGGCCAAGGAGAAACCCAAGATGGAGTGTGACCCTGCTTCCTTCCTCCTCCCCAGGAAACCTCTGGTCTTTCAGCCAAAGCTATTGACCTATAAAGTATTTCTTCAGGGACTAATTCACTAACCCTTCACACTGGAGAGGACCAGGCTCAGCCCTGGGAGGCACAGGGGAGTGAAACCCCATCCCCTTCCTCCGGCTCTCACGGAGGCTGTGGAAGGTAAAGCCCTGAAAGGCGGCCAGTGTGAGAGGAGCACATTCAAGGTCCAAGGTCACAGGAATACAGGTGCAGGCAGGAAAAGGGGGCCTTCCTGGGTGCCTTTCAGGCTTGAAAGATGACCCAGCTGGGTGTTCTAGGAGGGGGCGACGCAGGAGCAAAAGCAGGAAGCCTGACTGACCTGTGGCGCTCCGGGGACAGGGAAGGGTGTGGGCCTGGCTAAGGCCACACTGGAGTGGGGGGTGGGGGAGCTGAAGGGCAGGCTGGAGCTGCGCTCTGAGGGGAAGGGCCTTCTAGGAAAGTTGGAGCCAGACGGGGCAGCAAGCTGGCAGGGCGGGCAGGTGGCCCCTGGATCTGAGAGGGAGAAGAGTGGAAGGGGCAGAGAGAAGGCCGGCCCAGCAAGGCTTTGACTCATCTCCGACAGACCAGAATAAAATGGGTGGTGGACTCAAAGCGAGGAGACGGACTCCAAGACATCATGTGTGTCTCTGTGTGACCACCAACCCCAGGAGCTATCGGAACATCCCACAGCACCCACTTTACTGCCTTGTATTTAAGGGTATGGTACCCAGAAAAAGGGGGGCTCACTCCCAAAGGAAATGTATAACCTGGGGCTATATGACCAGTGTGCGTGTGCCAGGAACTCGGCAAGAGGCAAACAGGTCCTCCAAAACCTCGGCACCACAGGCCAGACACAGAGGAATGAACTACGAAACATGGCCGCCTCCCTGAAGTGGGGCCTCTGTGAGAACAAGAGGGGGACGAGGGCAAAGGGGATCTTGTGAGCCCAGATCCGTCCTCCTCCCCGAGCTTTGCCATTTCTCAAGATTTTCTGATGAGGTCATGTGGAGGGGAAGGGTGGCAGCTCTGTACCCAGCCAGTGAGCTGGGAGCAAAAGAAAATGCAGCAGCCAACCTTCCCGCTCAACTCGTCCTTTCCTGGATAACGTCCACAAACCCCAAAGCAAAGAGATACCTTTTCGGGAGTCCTTGCTTCCCCAGGGATGTCTTACCTCCTACATCCAGATCCACCTTGAAGTGGGCGCTGTGGGTGTGGACCGTGCCCAGCGTGTGCTCCCCAACCCGGTTCCCGTACCTTCGGGTGGCACCAAAGAGGAAGGCTGAGCTGATGTAGCCGGTGGCGTGGAGTCGGACCTCTATGGCCCCGTTGGGGTGGAAGACCATATCCCACACGTAGTCATAGTTGAGCATGGTCGACACAGATCTGACCACCAGCACTGTCTCTGCAAGGCCCCCAAAATAGTGGGAGTAGAAATTTGAGTGATGTCGCCTCAGGGGGAGGCCCTGGTTCTGTTCAAATACGCAAATGGCATCGTGTATTGTCTTGGGGGTGTGTGATTCCAGAAGGAGGTGCCAGTCCACGTAGGTGGCCCCGTAGGGGCAATCCACCCCCCGGGTCAGGGGGGTGGAGTACTTGCCCATGCCAAAGCCGCCGTCCATATAGCGGGTCAGCATTGCTGCAGGGGAATTTCCACCATAGACAGCCAAGGCCTCCTGGAGGCTGATCTCATAAGCTAGTCGTTCTCCCTGGAAGCGAATGTCAAAGATCCTGGGGCCACTGAAAACTCCAACACCAAAGGAGAAAGTCCACAATGAGGAGGTCACTCGACTCCCCTGGACACCGAAGCGGGGGCCCTGGGGATAGAACTGCAGAGGAGGCGGCGGACCGGGGGGTCCCTGGGGCTTGAGGGACCAGGACCCACCTGTGCCATTGTCAGGGACCAGCACCACATTCACCAGGCCTGCCTCAAACTGGTCCTCCAGCTGGGCCAAACTCTCATAGTAGCGGCCTTGAAAGAACACCTTCTGGATGGTCCAGCGGGCAGGGTCCAGAGCCTTGTGGTCTACCAGCAACTCCAACCCCACGGGGTGCAGGAAAAACCCGGCCCCCGAGATGTTGTAGTAGAGGCCAAACCAGGTGGCCCGGTCCCCTGACTGTAGACCTCGGGGAGCCGTGGTCATCGTCACCAGGTTCTGTCCTTGGCGCTGGTAGAAGCAGCAGTGGTGGAGGAGGCCGGCAGCCTGGGGCAGCTCTCTGTCGAAGATCAGCCGGTCTATGTCCAGGTACTCTCGGAGCAACACGGGGCGGCGGTGGTAGGGGAGGGGGCCCCCGTAACGCTCCACCGTCACATCCCGCAGGTAGGAGGGCCGTGGCAGTGGCCCCACCACCAGCTCACTCACGTTGGGCTGAGGCTGTCCGCCGAAGAAGATGATGGCCAGTGCCTCCCGGGCAGGTGGAGGGCCCCCCTTGTCCAGGTGGGCCAGGGCGGCGGCCTTGGGGGGCAGGTGCAGCTCCACCGAGAAGATACAGTTGTCTGAGGGGCGGGCCTGGGCTGCATCCACCAGGCCTGGCCCTAGCTGCTGGGTCAGGAAGCTTGTCACAGCTGTCAGCTCCTCTCGGCTCAGGTCTGCAAACAGCTGGCTCTGGCCAGGGTGTGTCCAGGGCTGGGCACTGGGGGACACGGAGGGACAGTGAGGAGCTTGGCCAGGTTCACCCCCATCTCCTCCCCTGCCGGCTAGTAGGACACACACCAAGGCAAAAATGGTGATGACGGCTAGAGCGAGGAGCAGCAGAGTGGTCTTCTGGTTCATTGTCCGTGAACCAGAGTAGAGATGTGTGTTCTCAGGTCAGCAGAGTGAGATCACTCTTATCCTATATGGAGGGGAGGCGGGGGGTGGGGGGCCTCTTGGACTCTGGCTGAGGTTCCCAGTGTTCAGCCGCTCAGGATACTGAGGGTGGGGAGAGTGGGAAGGACACGGGAAGGCTGGGGAGGGGGCGGGGCAGGCCAGGCTTGGGGGGCGGGCCTGAAGCAGGACGGCAGTGATTTCCACAGACCTTACATGGCTTTGTCTTCCAGGCTACAAATCAGACTCAGCTCTCTGGGTCAGGGTTGGAACTGGGGAGAGCTGGGGGAGGCAGCAGGAGAGGGGGTTTAAAAATAATGCAACTGACCAGTTGAGCCTGGAGAAGCAGCACCGGTAAGGAGCTGGGTCTGTGCAGAGCAGCCCTTGTCCCCCTTGCCCAGGCTTCTTCCTCCAACCCCCACCTTCCAGGGCCAGATGTTCCCTTTCCTGTAACTTGGAACTATTGTTCTGCTTCCAAGGAAACCCCCCACCCCCAGCCCTGCAGCTTCCCAAGCGGCATTCCTTGGCCTGGTCTGTCCCTCTTGCCCTCTCTTCTTCCCTTGCTAATTTCCTTGGCCAGAGTCCTTAATATTCTCCGGGGGATTCTAGATACTTCCAAAGTCAAATAGAAAAAACACGAGCAATAAAAAAAATCTTGTAGTACCTTTTATTATAAATCACACACACCATCTATTTTTACATAATTCTATCTATTCTTCCATTCCAATGCACATGCATAAAGAAACGTCTGGTTTGATGCTCACCAGATGTGAACACTAGCTATTTCTGAGTGGTAGAATTTGTGGTGTTTCGCTTGAACTTTTTAATAATCATATCATTTGTATACATCCATCGTTTAAACAAGATGAACTGGAAATAAGAATTAACGGAAGGGATACATAGGGGTTCAGTGTGGGAGACTCTTTCCTAACGAATGTTAAGAGGATAGAAATCAAGGGAGCAGGAAGTGGGAACAGAGAAAGGTACAAATGTCTCAGCAACTCCCCTCCCTGTCCCACTACACCCTTGGGGCTACAAGTCCTGGTAAAAGAAAGGGGGCAGGTCTGGGACACAGGCCGCCAGATTGGGGATGCAGGCCACGGGGTTGACATTGCAGAGCCCAGCATCCTGGCCCTTCTCAAAGTAGACGCTGCCAGGGGAGAAGATGGAGGGATCTTCATCAAAGAAGTTATAGGGTCGGAGCAAGAAGCCAACTCTGTTTCCTAGAGTCACTGTATTGGGGACATCCTCAGCATGGGGGATATGCAGGAAGCTGGCTGTAACCCAAGCCACCAGGTCCTGCGGGAAGAGGGAGAGGCTGAGACTTTGGGGAGGCGAAACCCAGAGACCCACCCCTCCTCAGCCACAATCCCCAACCTCTAGCCTCCGCCTCACTTCCACCTCCACCCAGCCCCAGGTCCACATAGCTGGCAGGGTGACCTTGTGAGAAGCTCCGTAGGGTGTTCACTGTCCCCTGGGCTAATCTCACCTCAAGAGGGATGACCTGCATTGGCCCCTGAATCGGAGAACTGGAAACCTACCATTCCCTCCAACCTACTGTCAGGGGCTGGGCAGCCAAGACGTCAGGCTTCAGTTGCCCTTCTCCTCTGCCTCTAGGGCTACCAACCTCTCCTAAGAGGGTCTCATTGTTGATGAAGTCAGCAAAGGCCATAGTGGGGGTCCAGATGTCATTCTGGTAATAGATGCTGCTGCTCTGTGACTCCTCCTCCTTCCTCCGGGTCACCACGAGCTGGTATCTGACCAGGAATGTTGAAGGAAGGTGGTATCAGGAAATGTCAGGGGCCATTCTCGGCCTCGAAGTCCTTTGGGCCAGGTTCTGTGGGACAGCATTTCCCATCCCATATCTACTTGGAGCTGAGGGGAGGCACAAGGGTGAATGGTAAACCAAGGGCAGTGAGTTGGGGTCTTCAAGAGCTGGGATCGGGGAAGAGGACCCGTCCTTCCCTACCACCCAGTGCCCAGAGCCCTCCTCACCTCCCCCAGCTGAGGGCCCTCTCCATGTCGCTCTCCAGGGGCATGTGTAGGCCGAGGGGGCTGTGGATCTGGATCCGGTACCCGCGCTGGTGACCCCAGGCATTAGTCTGGTTGCCAGCCAGATAAAGGTAGCGGGGAAGGGGCTCTCCCAAGGAAAAAGCTGTGAGGTCCTCCCTTCCGAGGACCTGCCGGGTGAGCTGTGGCCGCTGCAGGTGGTGCTCTGGACTCCAAGGGGCTGCCACAGGCTTAAACACCACATCTTCGGCTACCACCCAGTTTTTCAGCCCTGCCGGGGGAGGGGGGAGAGGAGTTCCACACCAGGTGAGAGAGTCCCTTGTCCTCCCCCACGATGCCCACTGCGCTGGCCTGACAAAGGGCGGCAGAGCTCGTCAGAGAGCACCGTGCTGGGAGCCAGAAGGCCTGGATTCGAGTGCTAGCCCATCCTCTTTGAACCTCACCTTTCAATACGGCTATGACCAGTCACAAGTAGCTAGTTCCATTTAAGAATTCAAGTTCCTCAGTCACACTGGCCACATAGGACGAGTGGCTAACACATCAGACAAGGCAGATGGAGAATATCCATCACTGCAGAGCTCTGTTAGCACCGGTCTACCCGGTAGATATTAGGCTGATTCTTTACTTTTCTCTCTCCATCTCTACAGCGGGCATAATAAAAGCTGTTCTGTGGCTGAGCTCTGCAAGTGGAAAAGCACACGCAGGTGGCTAGTTACATTCTTGGAACCATGAAAGAGAAATTTGTCTTGCAGGAGCTGCCTGGAAAAACCCAGTCTCCCTCCAGAGCACCCTGTATCTTCATCCCAGCTCTTGAAACTTTGCTTTCCACCTCCACAAGCTGGGGACCACTTTGATGTGTTGTTGTTTTTGTTTTTCTGGGACTAGATTGAGATCTTATATTGTCTGGAAGTTCCCTAGAACGCGATTGCACTTGTAATGTACATCCATCTTCCCCACTTGGTGTTGCTCTGCAGGTTTGGGGTGTCCATGCCTTTAAACAGGAATGATGGTGAAGGCCCCCAGCACCCTGCAGAGCGCGCCCTACTGAGGCCAGCACTTCTGCTGCCTGTCCCTCCAGCTCCACACTCCAGGGATCCAGGACCTGTGACTCAACTTCACTGCCTGAGACAAGGCTCTTTAATGCCAAAAGTGCTGAAGAGAAACTTCAAATCCAAGTCCTATTCCAAATATGTCAAAGAATAATTTAGGTAATAGGTTTATTTAGTCATTCTATTTTCTTAGTTCTCCTCCAACCCCAAACTGCGTGTTTATGGTCTAGAGGGTAAGAAACCGTCTGACAAGAAGGATGCATGGTTACAGAGCATGATACCTGGGTAGCCGCTTCTTGCCCCTTCTCCCCCACCCTCCTCAGCTTGGCGAGGGTCTGGTAGATTTCTGTTTTTTTGTTCTGGGTCTAATAGCCCGTGATTTGATTAAATTCATTATTTTGCTCTTGACGAAAATCCGTCAGGAGCAGGAAGTCCTCTCTCTGCTTTGAGCCCCACTTGAAAAACCCCTTTCTACACTTGCAGCAAGCCTACTGCATGCCTGCTGTGTCACCAGAGGTCCGGCGGTGAGGACATGTTCTGGCAGGGGTAGGATGGCTCTCCCCAGGAGGACGGTGGGGCCACCATCCTATGTCCTGTTTTATGAAATCCTGTGAAGCAACCCTCACTAGCACCTCCCACCCCCGTGCCCCAGGACCACCTTTACGCTGAAAACCTCCTTAGGCTGCTTCCTATCTCTGCGCAGGCCCCTGCTTTCCCCTCCTTCACTGTCCCCCAGAATCAGGAAGAAAACTCAGAGCCCCAAATCCAGCCCCAATTGCTGGGGCAAATTCGCTAGCCGCAGAGGCAATCAAGACAAAGGCCGCCAGGCCTGGCCATTGCATTCAAGCCAAGTTTCACAACCACCCCTGCAAGGCGGAGGGGCTGGGTAATCAGGGCTGCGTAGGGCCACCCCTCTACCTTCGGCCAGATACCCAGCACGCCCAGGATTTCAGGCTGACTGCAGCCGAATACGCTCCAATCAGCCCCTGCTCTGTTACCACAGTATGTTGTGCCGGCCTGCCCCTCTGCTGCTTCTGGCTCCATCTGGGGGTCTCCCTTCCCTCTGCTCCACCCCGAGCCTCAGTTCTCACCCGAGCACTCACCTGCCACGTCCAGGTCCAGCTTGAAGTGGAAGGCATGCGTGTGCACTGCCCCCAGCACTCGATCCCCCACACGGTTTCCGAAGAGGAGGCTCTCCTCACCCCCACTCAGGAAAGCCGTGTTGATATAGCCTGTGGCATGAACCCGCCCTTCCAGCGCCCCATTTGGGTGCAGTACAAAGTCCCAAATGTAGTCATAGTTGCCTACAGAGGACACAGACCTGACTACAAGGGCCGAGCCAGCCAAACCACCATAGAAATGACTCTCGAGGTGATTGTGGTGCCTCCGAAGGGGTAGTCCTTGTGCCTCCTCGAACACACACACAGCCCCTGGGAGCAGCTGGACTGCCCCTGTGCCCACTAATGTGTGGATGTCCACCATCGTAGACTGATAGGGGCAGTCAACACCCCGAACCAAGCCCCGGCTGTGACGGCCAAGTCCATAGCTGCTATCCAAGTATCTGGTCATCATTGTCTTGGGTGAATCGGCACCATAGACGGATACACACTCCTGGACACTGACTTCGTAGGCCACTCGCTCGCCCTTGAAGCGAATATCAAAAATCCTCATGCCACTGAACACCCCATGACCAAAGGTAAATGTCCAGAGGGAGGATGCCACCAGGTTCCCCTGCACGCTGTACTGGGAGCCCTGGGGTGAGAACTGAAGAGGGGGGAGAGGACCTGGGGAGGTCCTGGACTTCAAGGATGAAGCCCCATTTGGCAGGGGGAGAGGAACCCTAACCACTTCCAGGCGGCCAGCCTTAAACTCCCATTCCAACTGTCCCAAGTCTGCATAGTAGCGCCCAAGGTAGAAGACCCGTTGGACCGCCCAGCGGGCAGGGTCCAGGGCCCTGTGGTCCAGCAGCAGCTCCAGCCCCACCGGATGAAGGAAAATCCCAACACCTGAGATGTTATGGTAGAGGGCTATCCAGGTAGCACGGTCCCCTGAGCGCAAGCCACTAGGGGTGGCATGTAGAGGTGCCAAAGTGGAGCCATTGTAGTTTAAGACAGAAGCCAGAAAGCCTGGGGCTTTGGGTAGCTCCACCTCCTTCAGATGCTTCCACATCTGGGCAAACTCAGCTCCCAACATGGGGCGGCGGTGGTAGGGGAGGGGGCCCCCGTGACGCTCCACCGTCACATCCCGCAGGTAGGAGGGCCGTGGCAGCGGCCCCACCACCAGCTCACTCACGTTGGGCTGGGGCTGTCCGCCAAAGAAGACGATGGCCAGTGCCTCCCGGGCAGGTGGGGGGCTCCCCCTGTCCAGGTGGGCCAGGGCAGCAGCCTTGGGGGGCAGGTGCAGCTCCACCGAGAAGATGCAGTTGTCCGAGGGGCGGGCCTGGGCTGCATCCACCAGGCCTGGCCCTAGCTGCTGGGTCAGGAAGCTCGTCACAGCTGTCAGCTCCTCTCGGCTCAGGTCTGCAAACAGCTGGCTCTGGCCGGGGTGTGTCCAGGGCTGGGCGCTGGGGGACACGGAGGGGCAGCGGGGAGGCTGGCTGGAGCCACCTTGGCTGGTCAGCAAGACATAGGCCAGGGCAAAGATGGTAATGAGGGACAATGCCAGGAATACGAGCACTACCTTGAGATTCATGGTGAATGCGGAGAGCTAAGGAGAGTCCTACCAGCGGCTCCTTCCAGTTACTAACATCAAATCGGGGCTTATATTCAGTAGGATGGATAGGGATGGAGAAAACTCCACCCTGTGGGCTGGACAGGAAATTTCTGACCTTAATTTATATAATTCGGTTCCAATTTTCTGTTCCGTGGTTTGGCTCCAGGCACTCCTTCCACGTGCATAGGCTCTCCCCTGCCCCTGGGCTCCTGGCCGCCGCACGACAGGAGTCCTGACTGCTGTCACTCAGACCAGACTAGAGGGCCATGTGGATTAACTCTAAACTCCACCTTGCACTCAGAACAGGTCTGAGGGAGAATGCAAACCTCAGACGCCCAGTTAAGTGCCGTGTGCTGCAGGCAGGCGCCAGAATTATCCATTTCCCTGCCTCCTTGCAAGGACCACCTGCCAATATTCCCACAACCCACAGCCCAGTTCAGCAGTAAGTGCTTGGCCGGCTGCCAGAGGCCAAGCCCTTGCTTGGTAAAAGTATCAGGTCTCTTCTAGCTAGTCGGAGGGAAAGGAAAGGTGAGCACCCGGGCTCAGCGGTCAGATCACTATGCTGTGGGACCTCAGAGGAGTTACTTCTCATGAATTTCACTGTCTTCACCCATAAGGGAGAAGTCACCTACCCCAGACTCATGAAAATTAAATATGCTCATTCACATAAAGCACTTAACAGAGCCCAACACTGGGAAGGCATTCAAAAATTGTTAGCTACTGCTACTGAGCTCTGAAACAGAATACAGCAGATGTTCCTCCGTTTCAGACCTTAAATCTCTTTTTGCAGAGAATCAGTGAGGGAATCACTGGGTATCAAAAGGCTACTCTGCAAGGTTGAAGTTGAGGAAGCTTTATTTCAGAGACAGCTAGAATCCTAGACGGCCCTCCCAAGTCATTGGAAAACCCAAAGCAGGAATCCCTGGCATCTCCTCAAGAAATTTAAGACACTATTCAGTGGGGAGAATTCATCGAAGGTCAAGAAAATGAGCCGGTAGGCTGTGCCTCAAACCAGGTGATCCCCCAGCCACGGAACTAGAGCAGCCTCTACTGGCAGTTCCTGGGTATCAACGCGCAGAGGGAGCAAGGCACTGCCATCTGGGCAGGTTAGACAGAAGCAGCTTAGCGGTTTGGGAAGAGCTAACCTTCACATAATTCAGACTGACCACAAATGAAGGACCCACCCCTGCCTCTTGGTAGGCAGAAGCCTCAGCCTTTCCACTATGAGAGAAAAGAGGCAGCTCAACTGGTATAAAAACACCCAATAGGGTGGCTGGAGGTGTACGTGGAGGTGGGGGGTCCCACAGGCACGCACCTGAGTGTGGGCATGTCCCTAGCCACCAAGAGCATCGCAACAGGGTCTGCAGCTTTAGAAAGAGGTCAAAGTACCTGCATTTTTAATAATTTCTTGACATGGTAAAAGAATTTTACATTACGATCCAAGGGTGATAGAGTGAGAAGGGGCAGCAGAATAATCCAACAAACAAAAAGGGAAACTGAGAAACACATGGTGGGGGGGGGGTTAGCTGGAAGGGATCTGGAGGGTAGGTAGGGGCACTGCCCAACTAAAATGCAATTGGTTTGTTACTGAGTACTATTCATGGGAAGACAGCATCCTGACTCCTTCTCTATAGCATACCGGGAGTAAAAATGATGCAGCTGGGTGGAAATGTGGTTGGGGTTGAAGGCAAGAGGAAGACAGGGGAAGAAGTAAAGTCAGAAACAGACACAGAGAGAGTCACTGGCAGGCTGACCGCAGATACAGACCCTCCAGTAGCGGCAGAATGAAAGTGGGGCTTTGTGGAGGGTTAGGAGAAAAGCTGTAACAAGTGAGAGCTCGGGAAGATTTGAGGAACAGGAGGCAACTCTTCTGTGGTTTTGACTTGCCCAGCGGATTTTCACATACACACAATGCATACACGCAGGTGTGTGCACGTACACACACATATACGCAGGTGCTGCTTTCCTTGGAAGCACAATACTATAAATAAGAGAACTATCTGTCCCACAGGAAAGCCCCACAGAAGCAGCAGTATCTGGCCTTCACAGCTGCAGACAACTCACCCCGATTTACAACTGGCCTAGAAGAGGCACCCAGGAGTCAGAGGACCAGCCTTTGCAGTAACGCCCCAAAAGACCCGAGTCGCAGAGGAAGGGGCCTTCCCCCAAATCCTCTGATTCTCATCTCTCCTCCAATTCATCAGCCTCTGGGCACCGAGAGGCTATATATATATAATAGCAGAACGATGGGCCCCGGTAGGTGAGGACTAAGACTACTATCAGCTTCTGAATGATGTGTGTGTGACAGAATTCATGGGATGGGGGTGACAGGACACAGGAAAACAACAGACGATGGGATGGAGAAATCAGATAATGGAGTAGGAAGGCATGTGCGTGCATGTCTGTACGTATGTGTCTATCACACACATATATGTATGTGAAAATCCTAGTTATAAAAACATCTCAAGGAGCTAGGGACTTGGCAGAAGGCCTAAGGTGTTTCTTGTCATGATCAGGTTCAAGGTGGGATGTATGCAGATGGGAGACCCTAAGTTATCATCAGGGAAACTGGGGGGAGAATCCAATGTCCCACACAGTGGCAAGAGACACTAACCTGACATCAGAGAGGAGCTGGACAGCACCCCCCAACACCTAGCACTTTCCTTCCAGTTCCCTCAGCTTCTAATCAACTAGTCAACAGAAGGGGGAAAAAAAAAAAACAACACAAAGCTCAAGACACAGGAGGGCGAGGGCAGGGAGAGAAAACACAAGTATTCTTGTGCCAACGTCCTGCTCACACAAAGCTGGACTTCTCCAGAAATTAGGACATGTCGGGTGTGGGGCATTAGGGAAGGAAATAGAAGAGTTCCTGAGGCCTGAAAAAAGAGGTAAACACGTCACAGAACTACATGAGAGTTTCATTAGACTCTAACTAAAAACAGAGAGAGGTGGGATTACTATTTCCAGCCAGTTTCCCCATCACGATAGTCATGTAACAAACCAAGGCAATGTCGGTCTTGAGCCAGACTCACAGAGTCCCCTGGCCCTGGCCCTGGCCTCAGTACAGTGTCTCTGCATTGCTGCTCCGGGGCCGTTTGATCTTCTCGATATTTTTCAGGATCATGTCATGTAGAGTGACCTGGGAGAAGAGGCCAGGGAATCAAATTTGTTCCACCCCAACCTCCCAAAGAAACCAGATACCCCCCACAAAGCCCCAAGCAATCATATGCGGAATCCTAATCTCACTCACTGGAACCCCAGCTCAGGGATCCCAACACCAGGGGTCCCTGGGAGCTTCCCAGGCCCCAGGCGTCTAATAACAACTAACATTTCTTGAGCACCTATCATAACCAACAATTGGTACTGGGTCTTTCAACGTGTTACTCTATTTATTTATTTATTTATTTATTTTTAAAGATTTATTTATTTAAGAGAGAGTGCACGCATGCACATGAGTGAGGGGAGGGGCAGAGGGAGAGAACCTCAAGCAGACTCCGGGCTGACTGTGGAGCCCGATGCAGGGCTCAGTCCCACTATGCACGATCAAGCCTTGAGCTGAAATCACGAGTTGGATGCTTAACGAACTGCACTACCCAGGCACCCCTATTTCACTCATTTTTTAAAAACCATCTTTGTAAAAAACAAAACAAAACAAAAAACCCCATCTTCATGCCATAGATATGATGTTCCATCTTACAGATGAAAAAACTGAAGTTTAAGGTTCAACAACTTGCTCAAGGCCAGATTACAGGAAGAATTGGCTCTGAACCCGAGCCTGTCTGACTCCACTGCCCACACCTTCACAACTACACTGCACAGCACTCCCTGCCATCCAGACAGAAAGGGAGATCCCCAGCCACACACTTTCAATGAGCTTCTAATTCTCAACACTCAGCTGATGAGAATTTACCCTCTTCATTTTATCCCACTCCATCCTCCATCTCAAACCCCAGGGAGCGGCAAGAGAATGAGAGCCAGGACAAACAGCCAGGGTGACTGAGGGCAGGGACCAAGGCTACTTACATACTGATTCCTTAGCTCTGATATGATGAGCCGAAGGCTGATATATTCTTTCTCATCAATCTCTGTCACGGTGCGACGATAGTCCTCCTGAAAGGAGGGAGGAAAAGCCTAGTCTCGAGGCCAGCCTGTCCGTAGGCAGCTCTTGCCAGGCAATGGCCACTCCTCCCTTTCCCTTCCACGTCCACCCTCAGACCCCAAACCCTTACTTACCACATGGGGATATTTAGCTATTTTAGAAACCAATTTGGCTCTTGTAATATAATATCTAAAAGGAGAGAGTAGAAAAGGAAGTTGCATGAGACCCTGGACAGTGCTTGCCATGTCACCAGCCCCCAATTCCTGGGCCAAGCCCAAGAAGTCCTACCTAGATATCTGGTCCAGATAAGATGCAGCTTCACTCTCAACAGTTCTTAGTTCTGCAACTGTCTCCTCCTAAAAAAACAAAACAAAACAAAAAACTCAGGTGTTGAGGTCAAGTCATTTCCATGTCATCCAAAGAGCAGACCAGGGGAAAACAAACAAAGCAGGTTGAAAAGGAGAGTAAGCCTTCTGAACCTTCCTCTCCAGTTTGTATGCAAGCACGTTACCTGAATGGATACCCCGAAGTTGTTCCCATCTTCTATCCTGGGAATCAAGAGCTGTACCCACATTTTGACCTGAAGGGTGAGAGGACCAATATGTACATATGAGGATCCTTGTTTTTTCTGCCAAAGCCATGAAGTATACAGCCCATGCTGCTAACTAGGACCAGATGCTGGGAGCAAGGGAGCCACGATACTTCATGTGCTAACTCCTCTATCATATCCATACTTCCTGCCCCACATCCAACACTTTTCATAGTTCAAGCCAGGCTTTTTGGGATCAGCCCATAGGTCACTAGCCCCTGCCTCACCGTGTTGCATTTCTCAATCAGCAGCCGGATCTCAGGTTTCACTTTCTCAATAATGTCCACTAGTTGCTGGTTGCTTTTTAGCATCCCATTGGGCATCACGAACACCTTGGTTCCTGGCAGGGACATGAAGAAGGTCAAACGACTGGGGTGGAGGGCAGGACATTAACACCCCCACCCCCCACCTTTCTCTCTCCTTCCCCAGAGCCATGAGATGCTAGGACCTCTGCCTTTTATCTGCCACAATCCTACCTACAAACCATGACCCCACCAACAGAATCAAAAAAAGAAAATGTATGGATTAACAAATGAGTGTCTAAAGTATGCCAAAAGTCTGAATAACAGGAAATGAAAATACGCTCTAAAGATTTAATGTACCAATGATTACTGAAGAGAAAATAATGTGGAGCTTGGACTTCTGTGAAAAACCTGAAATGTGCAGCCACCTCCAACCTCTCTCCCTTGGCAGTCTGCACTAAGCAAAGCCCTCCCTGTTTACTGGGACATTAGGTTTTGGGTGCTAAATTATGACCACGTTTGGAGAACGTGGGAATGGGAACTCTGGAAAATCAAGTCTGATCTTATTTCCTGATCAGAGACTGCCAGATCAATCCCCCTGCTCAGGGCTGCAAACCAGGGAGTAGGTGTGGTAGGGCTGGCTCTTACCTTGGAAGGCCTCTTCACACTCATCCAACCTTCGCTTCTTGTAAGTGGGCTATGGATAGAGACAGGAATTAGCCTGCTCTTCACACCCATATCCCTATCACAAGTTCCCCTTCGGGTAACTTTGCCCCACAGGTTGTTTTAATTTATACACAATTTTCTAAGCACATACAGGGCTTTAAGGATAGATTCTTGCCACAAAGCAACTTACACTCTAGTTGGGAAGATCAACCTTTCAACTGACATATTAAGCACTTGGGGGGAGGGGATACTATAAACAACAGGAAAAATGAACCAGTCAATGCAGGGTGAGGATCATTAAGGGAATATGTACACATCTTCTGGTTCCACAAAGAAGCACAATATTCAATCAACAAACATGTGCTTAGCACCTATTATGTACCAGATATAGAACTAGGTGCTGGGGATACAAAGTTGATTACGACAGCTTCTGCTTTCCAGAATTGCAAGCTCTATCAATGAGACAGTAACTCAAACAACAATACAGTGTTATCACTGTTATTATAAAACGTGGTCATGTAACTTGACAAGCACTAGGTGCTAAAGATACCTAACAAAGACAGGGACTACAGTCCAATACACAATAAAAACTGCTCATCCTGTAACAATACTCAAGACACTGACACAGGGGCACATGAAGGGCTCAGCTGTTAAGCATCTGCCTTCGGCTCAGGTCATGATCCTAGGGTTCTGGGATCGAGCCCCGCATTGGGCTCTCTGCTTGGCAGGAAGCCTGCTTTTCCCTCTTCCACTCCCCCCACTTGTACTCCCTCTCTCACTGTATCTCCCTCTGTCAAATAAATAAATAAAATCTTTAAAGGAAAAAGAAAAATAAGACACTGACATAGGTGAGAAAAATCTTGCTTAGAGCCACAGGGACAGACCAGACAACTGGAGGGAACCTGCAGCTATCAGTCTTATGTGGCACTCACTCTAGGACAGAGTAGCATCAGGTTATACACTTCATGCTATAAATGAAAATCAGGGTCTAAAAGTGGTATACTGGAATCAGCATGTCTGTAAGAGCCCTCATTCCTAGATCCTAATGCCACTGTTTCCTCTGTACATGTTCAAATTGACTAGGAAGTAGAGAACAGAGAACTACTGCTTTAGAATACAAAGAAAAACGCAGGACACTCACACCGTCCAGTCCATCGTGGCTATTGGTGAGAAGAATGGGGTCAGGGACTGGGAGATTCATGTCTGAGTGGATCTGAGTTAGGTCATGGATGTTTAGGATTGGTTCCTGAAAGAGAGACACCCACCCCCAAAACAATATTAGTCTTTTCAAAATGAACAAAGAAGTATTTCATTTGAAGGGCAAGAAATAGAGTGTTTTACTGTACAAAACAAAATAGAAGCAACACATGATTTCTCCCATTTGACAGAAAGACCAGAGCCAAAAAAAAGGGGGGGGAGGGTTTTGAAGAAAAGAAAAGGGTCTCTCTCACCTTCAAAAAACTATCGAGTTCTAACAACTTCTTTGGAAAAAAATTTGCCACCAAGTCTTCTGCCTGAAGATGAAGGAAAATACACTTCAATTAATAACTGCGGGAAGGTCTCTCTCTATAGATCTCTTCTCTGGGAAATTCCGAACTATCAACCAACACTTATTTTTCTATTTATTGCACTCACCTCACTTGTGATCCGCTCCCTGAAAGAATCAACCTAAAATTAACAAAGAGAGCAATTCAGTAACAGCAAGTCAGTAGGTGGCAACAGGGGTACCAGCAGGATGGGAAAACCCAAATCCAGCTGTCTTCCCCTCACCTTATAATTGTAATGAGAAGCTGAGAGGCCCCCAGACTGCAAATACTTTATCTTTTTGAGGATCCATTTCTCCATCTCAGGAGAGGGAAGCGGGGCTTGAGAGTAGCAGCCACCTGTCTTCCCTCTCACCCTCCCTCCCTGAGTCTGAAGCTGTCTGAATTTGAGAGCAAACAAAAGGCAGGTAGACAGGGGAGATATGAGCTCACAAACGTGCCAAGCCCCCATCCAGACCTAGCCTTGGATACCAAGCAGGTCTGACACCAAGGGTAGGGGCAGAGAGAGTAGCAGTAGCATCCGGAGGCGGGGAACGTTGCTGAGCTGGGGGACTTCCAGCTGTCACTGGCCTAAGGTGCTGCGTCCACCACGTGTCTGCGGAGGTCTCACCGGGGCTCTCCACCACCAGACGTGGTTCAGAAGGCCACCCTATATTATCCTCTCCCCCGATGCCATCTCCGGGAGTGGGGGGCTGGGCTGAGCTGAGCGGAAGCTCAGAGCTGGTGTCCCCAGGGAGACAAAGACGCCACGGGGAGTGGGAAGCCGGTCAGACTGCTTGGGGATCGAAGCGAGGGGTCAGGAGGCCCGGACCGGTGCCGCTACCTTGAGCTTCACTTCCTGATCCACCTTCAGCAACGAGGCCATGGCCGGGCCGGGCCGTGTCCGCTCCACAGGAGACCGGAGGCGCTGTGGGCTCCGGGGAGGGGATCAGAGGGACGGGAAGAATCTCGGCTGTTCTAGGGACGCGGCCGCCCTCGCTGGCTCACTCACTGCTCGCTCGCTCGCTCCCTCCCTCCGTGCCGTCCGCCCGCCCGCCTGCTGCCTGCTGCCTGCTCGCTCTCTCGCTCGCCCTCCCGGCTTTCGCCGCTCACGCCGGAAGTTACGTCACAGCCAATCGCCGGGACTCCGGAGAAGCGCACGTGCCCTGCGCAGCCGCGCTAGGGTCCAGCACTGGACGCTTGGGGCAGGACTCGTATCCCCTGGCTTCCTGTGCCGGGTAAGGGTGAAGTGGGAAGGAGGGTGGCAGAAGGTGGTTTGCTGAAAACTGAGCATTAGAGAGACTCGAGTATTGTTTGACCTTCCATTAGGTCGGCGCTCGCCCTTGCCGGGGGGAACCTTCTGAACCGCTGCCGCCTCGGGGACGGGAGGACCACGCCGTCGCGCCCCAGTGACGTCGGCCCAAGGAAGCCGGCGGTCCCGGCGCGGGACTCGGGGCTTCTAGTCTGTGATTTTTGCTGCCTCCTCCCGTCGGCCGAAGCCCTAGTGTTAGGCTGGAGCCAAACAGAAGTCAAATCCTGTGGTACCAGGCTTCCCCACCTTTCTCCGCCACTTACTCTCATACACTTCGAGACCTCAGGGATTAGCTGCCTGATGGGCAAATTGACACCCAGAGTGGGGCACTGCTTGTCCAAGGCTGCATAGTATTTCCAGTAAACCTGGACCAGAACCCCGATCTCCTGACTTACAGGACAATGCCATATTCTATTTTCCTAATAAGAGGCAGAGACCATAGCTCTTCATTCATCCATCCATTCATTCGGTCTCTTAACACTGGTTATTTCGCGCAATAAAATAGGGGCAGGACCCTGTACTAGGCCCTGGAACAGCATTGTCCCAGAGACTAGAAATACGCGAGGCACTTATGTGAGTAAAAATTATCTAGTAGTCACGTTAAAAGGCAAAACAGGTGAAAGTAATTTTAATCATAAATTTAACCCGGTTTATCCAAACATTAAATTTTCGATGTGTAATCAATATAAAAATATGGATGAGATCTTACACATTCTTTTCTCAAGCCAAGTCTTTGAAATCAAGTATGGATTTTACACTTATTGTCGCTCTCGATTCAGAGGTTCCACATGTGGCTAGTGACTCCTGTACTGAAAAGCACATCTCGGGCACATGGGTGGCTCAGCCGGTTAAGCCTCTACCTTCAGCTGGGGTCATGATCCCAGGGTACTGGGGTTGAGTCCTGCATCAGACTCCTTGCTTAGCGGGGAGTCTGCTTCTCTCTCTGCCTCCGCCTCTTCCCCCTGCTTTGAGAGAGTCCTCGCTCTCTCAAAATAAACAAATAAAATCTTAAAAAAAAATAGAAAAGCACATCTCAGGGAAGTCAAAAGTTAAACAAGACTCAAGTTCTCTGACCACCTGGGTCTTAATACTGGTGAAAGACAGCAGAAAATAACCTGACAACATTACTGCAAAATTTGAGGAATGTTAGGAAATGACTGAGGTAGAGAACACCAGGGGTCTATTTTTTTTTTTTTAAGATTTTATTTATTTATTTGACAGAGAGAGATCACAAGTAGGCAGAGAGGCAGTCAGGGGCCGGGGGGAAGCAGGCTCCCCCCTGAGCAGAAAGCCCAATGCGCGGCTGGATTCCAGGACCCTGAGACCCAAGGCAGAGGCTCAACCCACTGAGCCACCCAGGCGTCCCTTTGAATTAAGTAAGAAGGCAGGTTGTCTAATCTACATTTTGGAGTCATTCTTTCTGCTCAGCATTTATCCCGGGAAGGCCTCTAAGCTAAGCACAAGGGAAATGGCAGGAATACACAATTAAATAAAGTGCCATTGGGGCACCTGGGTGGCTCAGTGGGTTAAGGCCTCTGCCTTCCCACTTGATCCCAGTGTCCTGGGTCTCTCTGCCCAGCAGGGAGCCTGCTTCCCTCCCTCCCTCTCTCTCTCTCTCTCTCTCTCTCTGCCCGCCTCTCTGCCTACTTGTGCTCTCTGCCTGTCAAATAAATAAAATCTTTAAATAAAGTGCCATTGACTATGGCCTTTGGAATCAGAGACTTGGGTTAATCCTACCTCAGCTCCTTTCTGTGATATTTTTGGGAAATGACTGAAATGCTGGGTCTCAATTCCCTCATCTGTAAAAAGGAATTTTGATTATAAATAAATAATATGCAATTCTGTGGACTGTTTGTGAATATTAGAAATCATAAATATGTAAAAAAAAAAAAACCTAACAAACACTGTGTGGACACAAGGCAGGGATCAGATAAATAGCAGCTATTGTCAACTAAGTTACCTGTTAGTGCTTAACATGAAGAGGTTACTCCTTACACTATATAATTATTATCGCTGCTTCCAAATTCCAGGTCTGTTTCCATTTCTTCAAGACTATATGCAACAGAGCCCATATTACCCGTCTTCCTTATTAATGTCTATTAGTTTTCTCTATTTTACCTCTGCTTTCTGTTAACACTTGTACCTAGTGTACAGATCAGTGTAAACTCTGATCTGGAAGTTAACTTTAGGAATGCTTTTCCAAATTAACTTCATCCTATCTTAAGTATGTGATTACCCTGCATTTCTTTCAGAATTAACAACTTTAAGTTGAAAACTTCATATGTTTGTATTTGTTGAAATATGGCTTTGTTTTCAAATAATTGTGTTTTATCTTTAGGTAGGTTGTAAGACGACAGATACACATTCGTTCTTTATTTTCCTTCCTCCTTCCCTGTCCAAACGTTTTATGTAACACTCCACTCATTTATTTATTTATTCAGTTAACAATTGTTGAGGGCCACTACATTTACCGAACTACTCATTTCTGGTGCTTGTGAATCAAATGTGATTACTGATGACTGGTACCACTTTAAATTCATGTCCACATGGGTGCACAACACTGCAGAGAACCTATTACTTGTCCCTGACAAGTGTACTCGCGTACACTCCAAATGACTGTCGTGCTTTCTCATTTCCTTAATCCTCGACAATTCCTCCCCTACCACATCCAATTTATGATTTTGGCTGATTCTTCATTGAGAAGGCAATGAAGAATCTGCCTCTGCCTCTGCCTCTGAAACAAATGAGAACTTCCTCTCCCCACTAAGTTTGCCAGCCCATAAGTACTTTCTGCCTTTCCTCCTCTTTCATTAAAGGAAAGACCCTGTTCCGATCAAAAACCAACTCTTCGTGCATTGGGTCCCATACACTTCACTTTCTCTAGGTCTCTGCTCCTGTGATTATCCATTTTTCCCCTATATTACATTTATCTCTCTCTGTTGGATCATTTTCAAACATGATAGATTTCTCCCATCTTGAGAAAAATGGACCCAGATTCCTCTGTAGCTATCACTCCATTTCTCTGCTCTTCCCCATGCCAAGATTTCTTGAATGATATTATTGTCTCTTACTTTACTTCATCTCCCACTCATTCCAGTCCACTCCAATCAGGCTCTCCCACCCCATGTTCTCACTGAGATTGTTCTTGTTAGGTTACCAGTTGCCATGCTGATAGCACCAGGGATTACCTCTCTTCATCTTGCATTTCTGGGTGGTACACATTAACCACTCCACTTAAAAAAAATTTTTTTAGGGACTCCTGGGTGGCTCAGTTAGTTAAGCAGCTGCCTTCGGCTCAGGTCATGATCCCAGCGTCCTGGGATCGAGTCCCACATCGGGTTCCTTGCTCGGCAGGGAGCCTGCTTCTCCCTCTGCCTCTGCCTGCCATTCTGTCTGCCTGTGCTCGCTCTCTCCGCCCCCCTCTGATAAATAAATAAAATCTTAAAAAAAAATTTTTTAAGATTTTATTTATTTATTTAGAGAGTATGTGAGCAGGGGAAGGGCCAGAGGGAGAAGGAGAGATAACAATCTCAAGCAGACTCACCACTGAACTTGGAACCCGATATGGGGCTCAATCTCAGAACCCTACCATCATGACCAAAAATTATAGGCCAAAATCAAGGGTTGGACACTTAACTGACTTAGCCACCCCGGCACCCCTAACCACTCACATGGCAAGCTGTTTTTCCAACATTCCTCCAACCTCACTGGTGACCTATTCCCTTTTCTGGGTCTTCCTCCACTGCTTACTTCCTAATGGTGGCATGCTCCAGGGCTTAGTCCTACATCCTTTATTATTCTCCTCTTACACTTTCTCCCTAAGAGGTATCACCCATGTTCATAGCTATAAATACCATCTGTATGCAGATCGTTTTAAATTTGTATCTGTAGTCCTGACATCTTTACTGAGCTCCAATTGTCCTATCTGGGTAACGAATAGACATCTGAAGCATGATATGGCCAAACCAGGATTCTGGATTCTTCCATACACCTGTTATTTTCCTGCCCTTTCCCATCTCAGTAAAAGACAACTATCCACTTAGTTGTTCAAACCAACATTGAACTGTCAACCTTGATTCCTCTCTTTCCTTCCTCTTGCCACATCTAATTCATGAGCAGGTCCTGTTAGCTTTACCTGTATAATGCATCTTATATGAGTATGCTTTTCTCCATCTCCTCACTTGTTGTGGCTGTTGTTTGAAGATTTTATTTATTTTTATTTTTTTGAAAGAGAGAAAGAGAGAGAACACGAGCAGGGAAGAGAGGGGTGAGGGAAAAGTGGGAGCAGGGAGCCCGATAAGCAGGGAGCCCAATGTGGGGGTTGATCCCAGGACCCTGGGATCATGACTTGAACGGAAGACAGATGCTTAACCAACTGAGCTACCCAGGTGCCCCTCCACCTCCTCACTTCTGTCCTAGTGTCCAACTCTTGATTTCAGCTCTGGTCACGATCTCAGGCTCCATGATCAGTGGGGAATCTGCTTGTCCCTCTCCCTCTGCTCTCCTGCTTTCGTGCTCTCTCTCCCACTCTCTTCTCAAATAAATAAAATCTTCAAAAATTTTAAATTTCATTTTAATATTTATTTATCCCATGGAAACAACTTTCTAAACAATATAAGTCACCAAGAAAAAAAGCAGATTTGGAGCACCTGGGTGGCTCAGTTGGCTAAGCAACTTCCCTCTGCTCAGATCATGATCCTGGATTCCCGGGATCGAATCCTGCATCGGGCTCCCTGCTCGGCAGGGAGTCTGCTTCTCCCACTGACCTCTCTCCTCTCATGCTCTTTCTCTCTCAAATAAATAAATAAAATCTTAAGGAAAAGAAGAGAAGATTTGACTTTATAAAAATGTAAAATTTTTGCACATCTGGAAAACACCTTAATTAAATAGAAGTTGCATAAATTGATGGAAAATATTAATAAAAATATTAAGAACCTAGCAGATAAATGAGCAAAAGATGCAAACAAAATTCACAAAAGAGAAACTACAGCAAGCCAATATATACAAGTAACCAAAGACGCCAGTGAAAATAACAGGGAAGTGCCATTTTTTTTTTTTTGCCTTTATTCATCAGATATATG
The DNA here is from genome assembly GCF_011764305.1 of Mustela putorius furo. Taxonomy (NCBI): domain Eukaryota; kingdom Metazoa; phylum Chordata; class Mammalia; order Carnivora; family Mustelidae; genus Mustela; species Mustela putorius. Next base: position 1,587,270 of record NW_025421399.1, on the reverse strand, counting down.
ATATCTAATACTGGCCAGGGTATTGTGAAACAGACTCTCTAATATGCTACTGGGGGAAGAATATAATTATGTGCAACCGCTTTCTAAGCAATTGCTAATGTTAGTCAATAGACATGAAATAGCCATGCTCTTTTTTTAAAAAAAGATTTTATTTATTTATTTGACAGAGAAGTCACAAGTAGATGGAGAGGCAGGCAGAGAGAGAGAGGGGGAAGCAGGCTCCCCGCTGAGCAGAGAGCCTGATGTGGGACTTGATCCCAGGACCCTGATATCATGACCTGAGCCAAAGGCAGCGGCTTAACCCACTGAGCCACCTAGGCGCCCCTAGCCATGCTCTTTTTTTTTTTTTTAAAGATTTTATTTATTTATTTGACAGACAGAGATCACAAGTAGGCACAGAGGCAGGCAGAGAGAGAGAGAGAGAGAGAGGGAAGCAGGCTTCCCGCGGAGCAGGGAGCCCGATGCGGGGCTCGATCCCAGGACCCTGAGATCATGACCCGAGCCAAAAGCAGCAGCCCAAACCACTGAGCCACCCAGGCGCCCCTAGCCATGCTCTTTTAATTCAATAATCCCAATAGTGAGACTTTAACACAAGGAAGCCGTCAGCTTTTCATTGCAGCATTATTGTAATCAGCCACGCTGGAAACAATGGAAATTTCCAGCAAAGAAGAAATACATTAAAGCCATTCATTTGATGTAACATAATGCAGTATATGAGAATGGGAATTACAAAAATTGTGTAGCAAAATGAAAAATATAATATGTAATATTAAATTTTAAAAACAAGATACAAAAATTACATACAGATTATAAATACAAATACAACTGTTAAAGTACACATTAACCCATCTGAATGGAAACCATAAAAGTTACAGTGTGGTGAGATTAAGGGTAACATTATGACACTAACCCCCTAACTTCCTGAATTTGTTGTATTATCTTCCTATAGGGGCACCTGGGTGGCTCAGTCAGTTAAGTGACTTCTTTCTGCTCAGGTTATGATCCCAGGGTCCTGAGATCAAGCCCCAAATCAGGCTCCTTGCTCAGCAGAGGGCCTGCCTACAGAGGGCCTTCTTCGCCCTCTGCCGCTCCCCCTTCCTGTGCTCCTTCTCTGTTAAATAAATACCTTCTTTATTTTTTTTTTTAAGATTTTATTTATTTATTTGACAGAGAGAGATCACAAGTAGGCAGAGAGGCAGGCAGAGAGAGAGAGAGAGAGGAGGAAGCAGACTCCCTGCTGAGCAGAGAGCCCGATGCGGGACTCGATCCCAGGACCCTGAGATCATGACCTGAGCCGAAGGCAGCAGCTTAACCCACTGAGCCACCCAGGCACCCTAAATACCTTCTTTAAAAAAAAAAAATCATCTTCCTGTAAAGGTTTGATCTTCTAAATGAATTATAGGCTTATTTAAAAAAAAATCCAGCAGTACAAACTTGTCTTAAGTAGAAGAAAAAGTCTCTGTCCCATTGTCCACGTAACACAGGTCATATCATATGTCATGTTATTTTTTATACAAATAAAATCATACCATGTATACTGCCTATAATTTTTATTTCGATTGACACCTCTTGGCTCAATTCATGGAGAAACCTCTTAGCTAGTCTCCCTAGAGCCACCTTTGCCCTTCTTTCTGACTATTATCAAAGTGACCAAATTTACCAAATAAAAAGCAATTTTAGGGTTGTCTGAGTGGCTCAGTGGGTTAAAGCCTCTGCCTTCGCCTTAGGTCATGGTCCCAGGGTCCTGGGATTGAGCTCCGCATCGGGCTGTCTGCTCAGTGGGGAGCCTGCTTCCCTCCTCTGCCTGCCTCTCTGCCTACTTGTGATCTCTGTCTGTCAAAAAAATGAATAAAAAAAAAGGAATTTTACTTTATTCTTTTTCATGGCTACATAGTACTCTGCTGAATGAATAATACCACAGTTTATTTAAACAATCCTCTATGGCTGAAGGACATTGAGCAGTGAACATTCTTGGACGTATATATTTGTGTACTTGTATATCTATTAGGTAAATTCCTAGAAAGATATTTTATGAGTCCAAGAATATGAACATTTAAGAATTTGATAGATGTTTCCAGGGCACCTGGGTGGCTCAGTGGGTTAAGCCTCTGCCTTCGGCTCAGGTCATGATCCCAGCGTCTTAGGATTGAGCCCCACATCAGGCTCTCTGCTCGGCGGGGAGGCTGCTTACTCCTCCCTCTCTCTCTCTTTCTTTACCTGACTCTCTGCCTACTTGTGATCTTGGTCTGCCAAATAAATAAAATAAAATTATTTTAAAAAAAAGAATTTGATAGATGTTTCCAAACTGACCTCCAAAAAGATTATACTAATTTACATTCCCAGCCGATGTTATTTTAGAGTTTCATGAATGCTCATCAGCATTTGATGTTATCAACTGGTTTAGCCTTTACCAATCTCATAAATCAACAATGCTTCCCCATTTAACTTCCATTGACTTAATTACAAATGAAATGAAACATCTGTTTCTTTATCAACCATTTGTTGTTCTGCGAGCTCACTTTTTCATATATTTTGCCCATTTCATTACTGGTCTTTGGTGGTTTTTTTGAAAAAGTTCTGTATTTTGATCAAATAGATCTCTGTATATTGAGGAAACTCACCTGTCTTATGAGCCACAACTATATTCTACACTTTTCTTCTGTAAATTTTTTTACAGTGTCATTGACAGTTCAGAAAGCTTTAATTTCTAAGGGGTAGAATTCCATATTTTCCTCTTTGCTTTTGATTTTCATCATACTTAGATCTTCTCCACTCCAAATATTCACTAATGCTTTCATCTAGTACCTTTAACTATTGTGGTTTTGATTCTTAAATTTGTGACCAATTTGGAGCTTCTTTCGGGGTAAACAGGGAGGTAGAGATTCAGCTCTCTGCTCTCTACATGACTGTTTGGATCCAGTCATCACTTATTAAGTAGCTCATTTCCCCACTGATTTGAAATACGAGCTTTTACAATATACTAAAACCCCTGTAAACTTGGTCTATTCTTAAACTATATTATGTTCCATTGATTGTGGTCTATTCCTGCATCAAGATAAAATGTTTTAGTTTTATAATTTCGATAACTTGATATTTGATATCTGAAACGCTTCATTTTCTCTAATAAATAGCTAAAAGTTTAAAATATAAAGTAGAACAGGATAAAATTTACCTCCTCACCTTCCCCTCCCAGGTGTGTCTACCACTTTTTCAGGGGCATTTGAAAGAGAGCCCAGCTCCCCCAAGGAGAAAGTTTTAAAACTGATACTTCAAGAAGAATTAAAGTGGTTCTTCTCAGAAGTAACAAATCTAAAGAAAAGACACAGAGTTGCAGATTGGGTGAGGCTCCTCTTTCTTTCCTAACTCATCCTTGCCTCTTCCTCACTACTATTGCCCACCCGCCAACGCCTGCCGCGCTTCCCAGATCAGCCTCTAGGTGGCGCGGCGGGGCCCGTAAACAAGTACGGCCCGACCGACCACCCGAGCCACAGCAAGGCGGTCATGACGTCACGTCCGGTCCGGGCGGAAGTCCTCCGCTGGCCGATAGGGAAGTATCAGAAGGCTGTGCTATGGCAGCTCTGGAGGCGTCCCTCCCGGGGAGACCTGACGCCACGGTGCCCCCGCGGTAGACTGGACCAGGGTTGCGGGCTCCGGGTCCCGAGGTGACGCTCGGGGGCTGAACCGGGGCTTTAGAAGTGAGCCTGGGAACCCTGACGGCCCCTGTCGAAGCCGCTCCCAGACTCTGGGCTGGTAAACTGGCTTTGCCAGGGCTTTCCCGGAAACGGGTCCGCCTGATATCCGACCGCTCCTACAGGGAATGGCGTGGGCGAGGATTTCCCCCCTTCACTATACCAACAAGGCAGGTGGTAGCCCCGGACCTAGAGTTCAAGGGCGCTGATTCAACCTAACATCGCCTCTCTACCGCCGCAGGGATGGAGGGGTCTAAAACTTCCAGCAGCACCATGCAAGTGAGCTTCGTGTGCCAGCGTTGCAGCCAGCCCCTGAAACTGGACACGAGCTTCAAGATCCTGGATCGTGTCACCATCCAGGAGCTCACAGGTCAGGGAGACCCTTGGAAAGAGGGTGGTCAAGATCGTGGGAAAAGGGCAGCTTTGGAGATGTAGGTCTTAAGGTGGCTGTCTTTGTAATCTGCCACAAACTTGCTGTGAACTTAGGAAAGTCATTTCATCTCTCGGCCTCCCGGTTTTCTAGTCGGGAACATGAAGGAGTTCTGACAGTGTGTGCTTCTGAGAGCTTCCTATTTTAAGGAAGGGTCCTTAGTTTTCTGCTCTTACTGTTTCAGAGTAAAGGAATATGTATATATAATAATAAACAATTTTTGTTGAGGGCTTACCGTATAGCAAGTGCCTTACATGCATTATATCACTTATCCCTGCAACAACCCCAATGGAGGAGTACAGTCATCATTTTACAGTTGAGAAATTGAGGCTCAGAGAGGTTAAGTGACTTATCCGGTGGCCAACATTAGGTAAATGGAGGAACAGTTTCTTAAAGTCCAAGAAGTGGGATGAAGTTAGAGACAAAACAAAGAAAAGACTGAATAGGTAGTTTAAATAAGCTCTTGGGGGGGGCGCCTGGGTGGCTCAGTGGGTTAAGCCGCTGCCTTCGGCTCAGGTCATGATCTCAGAGTCCTGGGATCGAGTCCCACATCGGGCTCTCTGCTCAGCGGAGAGGCTGCTTCCCTCTCTCTCTCTCTGCCTGCCTCTCCATCTACTTATGATTTCTCTCTGTCAAATAAATAAATAAAATCTTAAAAAAAAAAAAAAAGATAAATAAGCTCTTGGGTCCAGAGTCAGCCTGTTTGGATTTAAATCATAAGTGTCATTTGATGGGGCACCTGGGTGGCTCAGTGGGTTGGGCCGCTGCCTTCGGCTCAGGTCATGATCTCAGGGTCCTGGGATCGAGCCCCGCATCGGGCTCTCTGCTCAGCAGGGAGCCTGCTTCCCTCTCTCTGCCTGCCTCTCTGTCTACTGTGATCTCTCTCTGTTAAATAAATAAATAAAATCTTAAAAAAAAAAATAAGTGTCATTTGCTAGCTGGATGGCTTTTTGTAAGTTACTTTTACTTTTTAAGCCCTGGTTTCTTGGTTTCTTTATCTGTAAAATGTAAAATGACCTCAGGGTTATTGTAAGGATTGGGTATGATGAAAAACTTAAGTACTTAGGGATATACTGGGCAAATAGTATTCATGTGTTAGCTGTTATCATTGCTACCAATTTCTCTCTCCTTTTTTTTAAAGATTTTATTTATTTATTTGACAGACAGATCACAAGTAGGCAGAGAGGCAAGCAGAGAGAGAGAGAGAAGCAGGCCCCCTGCTGAGCAGAGAGCCCGACATGGGGCTCGATCCCAGGACCCTGGGATCATGACCTGAGCCGAAGGCAGAGGCTTTAACCCACTGAGCCACCCAGGCGCCCCTCTTTAATATATTTTTAACCTTTCACTACAGAAAATTTCAATCATTTGGTCAAGGGAATAGCATAGTGAACTCCCTCATATCCATCACCCTGCTTCAACAAGAAGCCACATTCACCATTCTTGTGTTCTCTATATCTTCAAAAATGTCATGCCTTTAAATGTACAAATCTTAGCTGTGCATTTTTGACAAAATGGATACACTCGTGTAACTCAGATCATTGGGATGTAGAATGGTTTCATCTTCCCAGAAAGTTCTCTCGTGTTCCTTCCAAGTTTTTCTGGAGGAGAGGAGATGTTAATTTTTGTTATGGAAAACTTCAGAGTATAAAAGGAACCTTATATACTCATCACCTAGCTTCGACAATTATTAATGCATATTTAAATCCTGTTTCATCTATACCCCCGTCTATTCCCCTCTCACCCCTAATTATGTTGGAGGAAATCCCAAACGTAAAGATACTGTAAATGTTTTGGTGAGTATTTTTGAAAGATAAGATGTCTTTTTGTTTTTTATTTTTATTTTTTAGGACAAAAAGTTTGCTTTAAATATTTTTGGAGGGGAAAGGACACTATACTTCTGCTCAAGAGAAACATTTTTACAGCCTTGACATCTTTTATTTTGCTTAAATTTTTCATGCCATGAATTAGGGAATGGGTTCCAGCCGCGCGGGCTCCTTTCCGTTGGTTCTCGCCACGTGGGCTTCTCTGGTTGGGGCAGGCTGACGCTTCAGTTGAACCAAGTACCTTTGTCTTTGACTTCCTTCTTTTTCTGATCATTTTCCACCACAGGCTTTAGGAAGCTATCTTGGCTCTTGAGTGTTTAATATGCTCAACATGTACATTAATTCTCTTGGCAAGAATCTTGTCCTTGTTTGTTCACAACAACGCCAACAGCATGCTGAGTAGCATTGTAGACTCTTCCAATTGTTCCATGGTAATGTTTGCAGGGCAGTCCTTTTTGAACAGCGTCCATTCCCTTGATGTCCACTGTATCACCTTTTTTGTAAATTCGCATGTATGTTGCCAAAGGAACTCCATGTTTTCTAAAAGACCTAAAGAACATACAGTGGGGTACCTCTCCTCTCTCCCTTTGTGTTGGTCATTTTAGCGAATGACTGGAAGATGGCACTTGTGCTAAGATGTCTTTTTCAAAACACAATCGTGATATTACAGTGGGAAAATTTTTTAAAAATTCCTTAATCTAAAAAGAAATTTCCTTAATCTGATTTAATGGGGGTAAGGGGAGGAAGACAAAAGGTTTATCTATGTGCAGATGGTACTTAAAGGAAAAGGTGGAGGTGGGAGTGGTGATGAGGCTTTTTTTCCTTGTTTTCCCGTACTTTCATACACACTCCAGCTTTGTTAAGGCTCTCTCTAATTCTGGTATTTTCCTTGTCCTTAGCTCCATTACTTGCCACTGCCCAGGTGAAACCAGGAGAGACCCAAGAGGAAGAGGCTAACCCAGGAGAGGTATGAAACACTGAAATGCAAACTGGGTTTCTGCAGGGTACTTGGTGCTTCAGGAGCCCCGAGACTTTTGGGATTTTTGGTTAACAAGAGATATTCTACGTGATCAGGCCACTGTGGGTTATGGAGGAGGTCCAGAAGTGCTTCTGAGGTCACACGATGACAAATGAGGCATAATTTTAAAATGTGGGGAGAGGCTTTTTATTTGAAGCAGAATTACCAGCCATTATAGGTGGGAAATGACCTGGACACACAGGTCATCCCAAGGCATGCCTGGTTTATATCTGTTGTCCTAGCTAATTATTAATATCCACTCCTCTCCATTCTCAAAAAGTAGCTTAGTTTGGACTAGAATATGATTACTCTAGCTAGAAAGGATCATCAGTATTAGAGAACATGTCATTTTTGTTTATTTAAAGATTTTATTTGAGAGACTGCGTGCACATGAGCAGGGGTTGGGGAATGCAGAGGGAGAGGGAGAAGCAGACTTCCGCTGAGCAGGGAGTCCAACCTGGGACCCTATCCCGGGACCCCGAGATCATGACCTGAGCTGAAGGCAGACACTTAACTACTGAGCCCCCCAGCACCCCAAACATGTCATTTTTAAACTGTGATAACATCAGTGATCATTTTCTTTGTCAAAGGTAGATGTCTAAGTATTTGATCACACATAAATTATATCAAAGTATCAAAAGCGTATAAATTACCTACTTTGTTGTATGCCACGGCAAACTTCATTGCAGTCTGATACGGCTTTTTTCTTGTGTGGTGTTTCAGGGCATTCTTCCCCTACCCCTAACTGGGAAGTGTTGAGAAAATGTAAATTTAACTACAGTGGAGTATAACATAGTTGGGAGATGTTTCCCATAAAAAGTCACATGGGACTTGGGGTGTGTCTGTACCGGGGTCCTCTCTTAGTGCACATATCTGAGGATGGGCTAGGTAATTCCTATTTCTTAAGTGTCTGGTTTATCAAGTCCGGCAGTTATCAATCAAGGTTAAAACCAGATAGTTCTGAGGCTGTTTGGGACTCCCACCTCCAAGCTGCCAGAGTTCTAATGCCTTCTTATTTCCTTCGCAGGAGCCATTTCTTGAAACTCGCCAGGATGGTGTCTCTCGCAGATTCATCCCCCCAGCCAGGTGCCTACCACTCCCAGCCCCCTGTTTCTTGCCAGAGGCCAATAGAATTTTAATGGAACCCAGAATTGAGACCTGGAGCCAGGTGGTGGAGATAAATCACCTAACCTTTTGGCTCTTCCAGAAAAGATGTATTCTCTTATACCTGGCCCAGCCCTTTCCAGTATTGGTTTGCCCTGTAGCCATTCACACAGTGGGAAGGGACAATGGAAAGTCTGAGGGAGTGAATGACGATAAAAGAGATGGGCTCTTGAAAAGCTTTAGAGTAGCAGGTGTTGTCAGACGTTCAGGTTCTTAGTCGTTGATGCATGTGAAGGCTGCTGGCGAGGGGTATAAGATTTAAAAATGGTCTTTCCTGATTCTCCTTCCTTTTCTGCTGTAGACACACACCCACATGTCAGTTTTTGATGCCCCCTCTCCCCTCCTTAGTCCATCCAGGCCAACCTTCGAGCTGAGTGCCCCTGTGGAAGACCAGCATGGCCTTCCCTTGGGAGAGAGGTACCCTTGGGAGGTCAGTCGGGCTAGGAGTGCGTATGCGCCTTGAGACCCCTCAGCCGGTGCTTGAGAGTCCCTGCCACTGACAACAACAGTCGGTGGAGGAGGCCTCTCTGCTCCCTCATGTGGCCCGTGGGCGGGGGGCTGTCTGCAGGATGATGTCTACTGAAAGTGCCAACAGCTTCACTCTGATCGGGGAGGCATCTGACGGCGGCACCATGGAGAACCTCAGCCGAAGACTGAAGGCAAGTGGGCAGCGTCGCAGCAGGAGGCCTGGCTCCTAGAGGGGGTGGTCTGATAGGTCGCGGGCGCCAGGCCCTACCCTGACTCTCCCCCACCCCACCCTTCCAGGTCACTGGGGACCTTTTTGACATCATGTCAGGCCAGACTGATGTGGACCACCCGCTGTGCGAGGAATGCACAGATACTCTCTTAGACCAGCTCGACACTCAGCTCAACGTCACCGAAAATGAGTGTCAGAACTACAAGTGAGTTCCTCTAGAGCTGGCGCCGGGAACCTGAGGTCTGGATGTGAGAGCTGTCCCTATGCTGAGACGGCCTGGCTCTGACCCGGGAGCTGTGCTCAGGTAAACAGCATAACGGGCTCCTGCAGTGAGTATATTCTGCCTGTGTGCTCGGCAGGCGCTGTCTGGAGATCTTAGAGCAGATGAACGAGGACGACAGTGAACAGCTACAAATGGAGCTAAAGGAGCTGGCACTGGAGGAGGAGAGGCTGATCCAGGAGCTGGAAGAGGTGGAAAAGAACCGCAAGATGGTGGCGGAAAATCTCGAGAAGGTCCAGGCTGAGGCTGAGAGACTGGACCAGGAGGAAGCTCAGTGAGTCGTCACCCTCTTCCTCCGTCTTCCTGGCCTGAGGCTCCAGGACAAGTGGCTTCTAACTGAATGTGTCTGTGTACTTTGTAAGCTGCAGTCACCTGTCTTTTGGCAGCTTGTCTGCTCCAGATCCTACATACTGTTTCCAGGCCCTGTTTCTTTCTTTCTTTCTTTCTTTCTTTTTTTTTAAATATTTTATTTATTTGACAGACAGGGATCACAAGTAGGCAGAGAAGCACAGAGAGAGAGGGAAGCAGACTCCCCACTGAGCAGGGAGCCCGATGCGGGGCTCGATCCCAGGACCCTGACATCATGACCTGGGGGCAAGGCAGAGGCTTAACCCACTGAGCCACCCAGACAGCCCTTTTAAAATTTTTTATTTATTCATTTGACAGACAGAGATCACAAGTAGGCAGAGAGGCAGGTAGAGAGAGAGAGGGGAGGAGGCATGCTCCCCACTGAGCAGAGAGCCCGATGCAGGGCTCGATCCCAGGACCCTGAGATCATGACCTGAGCCAAACCCACTGAGCCACCCAGGCGCCCCTCAGGCCCTGTTTCTTGAGATCTGTTGAGAGGGTTCTATATGAAGGGGCATGCCCACATAAGTGAAAAAAGTGTGTCGGTGAAATAGCAGAGAAACGAGGGTTCTAGTTGCATTTCCATCATGTCGGGAACCGTAAGTCAGCCACCCAACGCACATCCTGCTCTGGAAAGATGAGCATGGTGGCCTGCATTCGTTCTTTCCCAGCCCCAAAATTTCACTGGTGATCCTGCCCTGAGAGAATCCTCTGTCCAGGGGAGGAGACCCAGTGGCGGCACTAACTAAAGTGGGGGAGGTGATAGAGAAAAAATTAATCTTTTCAAAGTAGTGAGCAAGTTTCCTTGGAAATGGTGTATCTAACTCTAAAGGACTGGTAGGTGCATAGAAGTGAGGTTCTGGTAGTTCAGTTACGGTCATTTCAAGGAAAAAGCCACTCTTAACCCCCTCACCTCCCTTCTGTAAAGGATCAGAAATACGAGAAGCGCTTGGCCCGGGTTTAGGAAAGTCCTGTTTTCCTCTACCTTTTGCATGTGGGCAGCTGGAATTTGAGACCTTTCGGTCCCTCGCAGGCAGAACAACTAGGGCCTGTATGTTCCTTTGAATGGGATCTGTGCCAAATGGAAAGGATGCTGTAACTAGGTCTCCCCATAACCACCAGACTGAACTGTTATGCCGGGTGGTGAGAGAGAAGTTTCAGTCCTGAACCAGCAGCCTTCAGCGGCCCCTTTGCTGCTCACAGGTACCAGCGGGAGTACAGTGAATTCAAGCGACAACAGCTGGAGCTGGACGATGAGCTGAAGAGCGTGGAAAACCAGATGCGCTATGCCCAGATGCAGCTGGACAAGCTGAAGAAAACCAATGTCTTCAATGCAACCTTCCACATCTGGTAACGTGGGCTGGAGGGTGAGGAGGGTCGGGGGAGCACTGCACGCCTGCACCTTAGCTGCTGACCACCAGGCTGGGGTGCCCGCCTCCCACCATGTGGGACTGTACACATGAGCCCCCCAGTCCCATGAAAACCTTGTCATCTGCCCAGGTGCTCCCCCTAGGATCATTGATGTATTTATTCGACGTTTTGTCCATTTAACTAGTATCTTTTGGGCATCTCATACATGGCGGGCACCATGTTAAGAACCCAAAGGGCAATAGCACACAGTGTGCGTTCTACCTTCTGGTTGCTTAGAATCTCGTGGAAGGGATGGCTGTGTGATAACCTGTTGTGATGCGGCGTGGTGACTGTGACCCCCGACAGCGGCGGGGAGAGCTCTCGGGCCATATAAAGGCACTGGGTGCAATATGGGAAGGCCCCATGGAAAGTTTGCCCCAGGGGAGGTTAATGTTTAAGCTGAGACATGAAGGGGAAGCCTGCAGGGGGGATTGTTCTTGGTGTAGGAACATCATGTGCAAAGAAACAGAGGAACATGGGGGTGGTGAGTCCAGAGACCTGAAAGGAGCTTATTGTGACTGGCGATTGAGTGTGAAGGGGAGAGTGACTAGATAATGAAACTGGAGAGTGACCAGTTCTCCAAGGAGCTCATAGACCTCATGAAGGGATTTGGGCTTCATCCAAAGGGCAGTGGAAACCACTGAAGCATTTTGTGAGTGGTCGCTTTACCTGCGCTGCGGGAAGTGTTGGCAGTGCCAGTGGTAAGGAGACTTGTTAGGTGGCCTCTAAGTGGGAAAAGATAGAGCAGCGGCACTGAGTTTGGAAAAAAGTGGACAGATTGGAGAGATTTAGGAAGTCCAGTCAAGAGGGCTTGGTGTTTTTTGAGGGGAGGGAACAGAGAGCGAGAGTTCAGGAATGATGTGCCCCTTTCTGCTTCGGCATCTGAGCACAAGCAGAAAGATGATGACTCACGTTTGGATGTGTATTTAAAGTGCCAAGTAGAGGGGCTCCAGGCTGGCTCGGTCGGTAGAGCATGTGGCTCCTGATCCTGAGGTCGTGAGTCCAAGCCCCGCGTTGGGCACAGAGCTTACTTAAGTAAATAAAATGCCCAGTAGAGCTGAGGTATGTGAATGGGGAGATGGGGTGAGAGATTTATGCAAGGGTTTAGGTGCGAGCTGGAAGCCTCAAATTGCTGAGTGTTAAGGTCTCCCTGTGTTTCCCCCCACCCTCCCACCTTCCTCCAGGCACAGTGGACAGTTTGGCACCATCAATAACTTCCGACTGGGTCGCCTGCCCAGTGTGCCCGTGGAATGGAATGAGATCAATGCCGCCTGGGGTCAGACGGTGTTGCTGCTCCACGCCCTGGCCAATAAGATGGGTCTGAAATTTCAGAGGTAAGAAATGCCCCCCTCTCTTGGGGTGTGGTGTGTCCTTGATATAATCTGTATCTCCAACCTGGGAGTCCTCTGCTGGGCCAGGAGCCCTTGCTCCCAACACAGTGAGGGTTTTCTGTCTGTGGAGACTCTGCTTCTGATCATCCCCCTTACGACAGGGCTCTCTCCACTCAGGCAGCAGTCCTTGAACTGCATGACCAGAGCTGTGGTTCCCAGCCCAGCTTCTCCAGAACCTTGGTGGTTCCTCAAGCTGTTTTCAGCTTTTGTTTTTTTCAGCCTAAACAAAACCTACATGTTCCAATGAAAGGCCCCCCCAGCCAATTATATAATAAATGTAGTTGGCTCAGTAACAACATCTTTTAAACATGGAGTCTATGGGGAGATGAGGGAGAGGGGTGGGAATAATAAAAGTTGTCCTTGGGAGGATGAAGCCTGAAAATCACTGGGTTCTAACATTCCAGTAATCACTTCAGCAGGAGTCCTGTATCCGTCTCCGTGTGCATCTCCATTTTAGGTATCGGCTCGTTCCCTATGGAAACCATTCGTATCTGGAGTCTCTGACAGACAAATCTAAGGTATTCTGGGAAGCCCCATTCTCACTGGAAGGCAGAATCCTTGTACCTCCTGAGGGAATGGTTTCCTTTTGATAACAGCATTTCCTAGTTTCTTTCTTAGAGGCACCTCATGATCCCATGTCTTGTTTGGGGTCTTGTCTAGGTCAGGATTAGCCTTCTGGGGACTGCAGACACAAAATAGGTTCTTACAATCTGTTGCAAAGGGCTAAGGGCAGATCAGAGGAGACATATGCTGGAGTGGGAAAGGGATCACTGTGAGATCAAGGGTTTAATTCATTTCCAGTGATGGTGAAGCAGTTCTTGGTGGCTCGTATTGGCCCGAGTTTACTGTTTCCAGTGGAATACGGACAGAACACCACTCGAGGGATTGCTAGGCTTGGGAACAATCGCTGGTAGCCAGTCTCAGTGCCACCCCCTTAGCTGGTTCTCTCTCTTCCTGGGCAGGAGCTGCCATTATATTGTTCTGGGGGCTTGCGGTTTTTCTGGGACAACAAGTTTGACCATGCCATGGTGGCTTTCCTGGACTGTGTGCAGCAGTTCAAAGAAGAGGTAGAAAAAGGCGAGACACGTTTTTGTCTTCCTTACAGGTCAGTATCCCCTAATGTGGAATGAACATGGAGTAGGACCAAATTGAGCAGGATTTAAGGGACAGTAAGAGTGGAAGCAAGACATAGTGTGTAAATGGTGGGAAAGCAGAAAATGCCACAGAGTCACAGGACACTGATGGGCAGAGACAGAGTCAACATTCCGAGCCGGACTGAATGTGACCACTTGGTCCCTGAGGAGAAAGAATATTCTTTTTGGGGCTTTGGGGGGATTTTCTTAGCACAGAGGTCAAACCAGTTCTCTAATTCCCGGAAGCTTTTCCCCTTAAGCCCTTGGAAATAAATAAGAATGCTTCCTTTGGTCAAATTTTATAAGAGCCCAATGATAGACGGAGACCTTAGTTCAAGAGAGTAAGGCCGAGCTGTTTCTGTCACCCCAAAACAAAGCATTTCTTTTCTTCTGCCTCCCTTCTCTCCCCTTGAGTTCAGGGATGCCTAGGAAAACAGACAGGAGTACTGTAACCCCCACGTACCCTCTGCTGCAGGCTTCTCATTTGTTTGGGTGTGTGTCCTGTCCCTGTACTCTGCAATGACAATGAGGCTCTTGTGACAGCCTTCTTGATGTTTGGCTTTCAAGCAAATCCAAAATACACTACCATTCCTTGCCAAGAGTTCTTTACTAGATAAAATGACGTGAATGGTCCCATGACCAAGTCCCTGCCCATTTGCCTGAACTGACTTAACTCGGATCTCAGTTACTAATGAGCTCTGCTGTGTCCGTCTGCAGGATGGATGTGGAGAAAGGCAAGATTGAAGACACAGGAGGCAGTGGCGGCTCCTATTCCATCAAAACCCAGTTTAACTCTGAGGAACAGTGGACAAAAGCTCTCAAGTTCATGCTGACGAATCTCAAGTGGGGGCTTGCTTGGGTGTCCTCACAGTTTTATAACAAGTAACTTTTTTTTTCCTGAGGAAGATAAATTTGCCTTAAAGGCTTTAAATTTTGTTTTGTTTGCAAAGAGAAAAAAGTATTTTAAATTAAATTCGGGTACTATTAAACAGCACATGTTTACAATACCAAAAAGGAAAAAAAAAATTCACAAAAGCCACTTTATTTTAGGATATCATGTGACAGTTTCCAGAGCTACAACATGCCTTGTACAGCTACCAGCCTTTGTCATAGTTTTGGCTCTTAACCCCATACCTCCCTTGCCCCCTTCCCCTCAAAACTAATTTAAATTTGCTTTTGTTGTTATTGTTAATGGAGTTGAATTGAGATTGATGTATTTTCACTGGGCTTTATCTCTCTCAACTTCCTGCACTTAAAATATGAACTAGAAACTTCAGTCTGCACTGAGTCGACGAGATGTGTGAGACGCACAGTTGGATAATGTGAGAGAGTGACATATCAGCTTTGGTCACCAGGTGGTATGATCAGAAGCTTGAAATTTAACACTTGTCCTGTCTCGGTTCTCGTGCTGACTGCCTACTCTGCTTTCTGTTAGAAATATGAAATGAAATGGTGTTTGATATTGTCTGAGACATTATGCAGAGATTTAATTATTTGTAATAAAAGTTTTAACTGCAGTCTAATAACTGCCCAGAGGTGTACTGTTGGTTTTTTTTTGTTGTTGTTGACTAAGATAGAGTACTTTATATTCTGGGAGTGTTGAGTTCAAGTGCAGTTTGTGGAAATTCTGTCGAAACATGTTTAGAGATGGATTAGTGTTATTTTTAAAAAAGACTCGTGGAGATAGTCAGCTGTAGAGGAAGCCCCATTTGTGTACATCTCGGTGACAGAACAGAGATGTTAAGCTAACTTGAAGGGGAGAGAAAGGCTGCCTCCTTGATGATCAGTCAAGGTCACCCAAACAGTCCCGGTTTTCAAGCCCCTGGTTAATACTAATTTCCATGTCTGGTGTCCTCTCTCAATGAAGTGAATAGTTAAGGAAAAGCTATAACTATCTTGTTAAACAAAAACGAACCAACTTCACTAATGTTCTGTCTCCTCCCAGCTCCTTGGCATTTTCAGTCTTGATAACAGTGAAAAGGACCTGCTTGTCAACTTTAACTCTCTCTCTGGTGCAGAAAAAGGAGCATGAAGTTGGAATACAAAAACATAGTTCAAAAAGATACTCAGAGTAAAAGATACAGAGAGTAAACAGAAGGAGGGCTGAGCGTGGTGAGGAAGGCTGTTTATACTTGGTGGGCTGAGCGCACCTCATGTGTTGGAGGCAGCGGCGGCCCTCAGAGCTCTGGCCTCCAGGTGGGGAGGAGCCGGCTGCTTTCGTGCAGGCGTGTTGGCTCCCACGCTGTGAGTTAGGATTGCATAAGAGAGCTCTGCGATGCTTTCCAAGGCAATGCCTGTGATGCTGTGCAAATGCCCCACAACCTACAGAAGGAGACAGACTCCGTATTACTAAATAACCTCACCGTGTTTTAGCGCACAGACAGACACATCCCTTGGCCTGTTCTCTCAAGCCATATGTAAATTTTTTTGTTTCTCTGCATTTGCAGAGGAGATTAAATCCAGATCCCAGTGTTTGCCAATGGCCAGGTGACATTAGGATAGTGAGAGCCTGGAAAGTTTCTACTAGACATTTTATTCTGCTGGAGATAAGGTCTATGAAATATGAAGATGGCATTGGGGCCTAGACATTGGCTTCTACTGGGGAGCGCATACTTACTGGACCTGACCATAATAGCCGGTTGTCATCAGAAAGGGAGAAGAACAAGCTGAATGTCACCCTTCATTTCCAGTTCCATAAGGGGAAAACGAGAGGGCTTTTCGGGCCTGCCCTAGTATTCCCGCCCCCCAAATCCTGCTTACTCATCCTCATGCTGGGTCTTGACTTATTTTTTATAAGTTGTCTTATCTTTTCCCCTAACCGTTGGGAGAATGCTTTCTATTGAGTGAATTCTGACCACACCAGTCCTGCTCAGGGGTGCGCACCTGGCTCCAGCACTCGTGGTTTTGGATGAAAGCACTTGCCGCAATGATTCCTACTGCCAACAGCATGAAGTCTTCCTTCACTGAAACAAACTTTTCCCTGAGTGATTAAAACCGTATCAGTTTTGGAGCTTGAATGGAACTTGACCTTCCAAATCTGAGGGCCATGGGCCTTCAACTATGAGTTGTTTATGTTGATAATCTTGGACTTTTTTAGATACCGAAGGAAATGCCCAAGTGATGGCTAATTGGCCTCCTCCCCCAACCCACCTGGGATCAAAACCTGAGCCTTCCGACTGGTTTATCTGCTTTTGTTGTCCCATCTGCCTCCCTAACACTTGGAACTGTGAGCCTTTTTACCCGTCTGACTTTACAGTAATCAAACCCTTTTGTCTAAGTCGCAACCCTATGACTGTCTTTTTTTTCTAAGCGACTAAAAGGCAGTCCAGTAATCTCAAATCTAAACAGCAGTAAAGGAAGAACTATGAAAGAAAGTATGTTAATTACCTGCAGTCATTTAAATTTAAAAGCAAAATCCTTTCCAGTTTTTGCTGGTGGGGCTCAGTCATCTGCATCTAAGTAACATACTGGGAGTTCATTAAAACCAGTGACCTGTGCAGGTTATCTGTGGACTGGATGCCTTATTGGGTAAATTCCATTCCCGTGGTATGTTCTCGAGGTGTGCTTCAAACACTGTTTCTGGAAGGGGCCTACCTGAAGGAGTTGGCTTACCCTTGCAGCTGACTGGGTACAGAGTTTTCAATGGAAGCCCTCAGCAGGCTCTCATATATGGGTTCATGCAGGAGATAGACAAGGTCGAGCAGGGTCAGGCAGGTTGCGTGAAGCTGTGTGGCTGGGACCAAGCAGCCATTGTATCCTAGATGGAGTATGGGCATGGCAAAGAACGGTAAGTGGGTCCTCTCTGATCACTATCACCATTGACATGTGACACAAAGCTCTTGAGCTAATGTTTTCTACTGTAGGAAACCTCTTTAGTTGGAGGTCAATTATTATTATTTTTTTTTACAGGCAGAGATCACAAGTAGGCAGAGAGGCAGGTAGAGCGAGAGGGAGGGGGAAGCAGGCTCCGCACTGAGCAGAGAGCCCGATGCGGGGCTCGATTCCAGGACCCTGGGATCATGACCCGAGCTGAAGGCAGAGGCTTTAATGCACTGAGCCACCCAGGCGTTCCTAGTTGGAGGTCAGTTTTAAAGGATAAAGGGGAAGATAGAGAAATCTCTATCTGCCGTGTACACACAATTAGAATATATTTGCTTGCTCCCCTCTTATCTCATCCCTCTAGAAAATCACCTCGTTGATCCTGTAATAAGAAAGTGCCCAGTGAGACCAGCCAGACGCTGAGACCTGAGTCTCCGTCCCTGACAGGTACCAAAGGAACACGGGATTCGGTCATCTCAGGCTTCCTGCCATTTCCCACTGGCAGGTTCTGCCCACTGCTTCCAAAGCCCTGGGAACATGCTTATTGCCTTCTACGAAGATGCCAACCCACACCCTCCGACACAGTAGATACCTAACACCTCCAGAAGCATCTCCACATATGCCAGGGGAGTGGGCAGATTGATCTGGAAGTTCAGGGACTTCAAAACATCAAGCTCTGACTCCAGCAGTTCTTCTTTACTGTGCACATACCCTAGAGTCTGGAGGAAATTCAGGACTGTAACGTTGCTGATTATCTGAGCAAAGGAAAACAAAACAGCGAGAGAGAAAGAGAGAGAGAGAGAGAGGTGTCAGACTAAAGATCACGCATCTTGGCGTAGCATACAAAGCTTTTCACAGTCCAGCCCATGCCTTCATCTCGCCGTCTCTCTTGGCAGTTGGCCCCTCACGCCCCACGCCTGTCACACAGGATTACTTGCAATTCCTGAGACTGTGCAGCTCTCCAAACCTGTACACGTGCTGCTTCCTGTGTCTGGATCTCCCTCTCCTCCCTTTCCTCTTTCCCTGCTTTCCTGAATGCCTCTCCCTCTTTCTTAGCATCCACCCATCTCCTGCCCACGCCTACCTACCCGCCTTCAAGAAGTCGTTTTCTTTAAATACACTTGCTTGACT
This sequence comes from Mustela putorius furo, assembly GCF_011764305.1. Taxonomy (NCBI): domain Eukaryota; kingdom Metazoa; phylum Chordata; class Mammalia; order Carnivora; family Mustelidae; genus Mustela; species Mustela putorius. The sequence goes on along the minus strand of NW_025421399.1, from coordinate 1,568,937 downwards.
TTCCAAGGCCAAGGAGGTACACGCATAGCTGTCTGTATTTACTCAGCAGAGCGCGCTCCCACATTATCTGCCTGCATGTCTCCTCCCGTTGGATAATAAATTCCTTGAGGGTGCTGGCAATATTTTCACTTGTTGTACCCATGGCACCAAGTGCAGCCTCTGGCCACAGAAGACAGTGAATCTTTGTGGCAGGAATGATATTTTACCACACAGGCATCGGGTAGGGGTATGGAAACATTTTATCCCCTATAAATGTAACTGTTTGTCTTTAACACTGATAGGCCTGTTGGCAATTCAGGCACCTTACGTAAACTGTCCTTGAGTCCAAGGGGAGGAAAGGTGACCTGCATAAATGATGGCATCTGTCCAGCAATTACACTTTGGGAACAGAACCGTAGGCTATTAAAGAACTACCTGTGTGTGTGTGTGTGTGTGTGTAGGAGGTGTGCTTATTTAGGAAGCATAATTGCACTCTGGAATTTCTACAGGAGTCATAACACCTAGCTTAGGAGGCAGTTTCTCACAGTCGCCTGCGGACGAGCTGGTTTCTGCTACCACGCAGGTGCCCAGGAGGGACCCCCGCTCCTTACTTTGTAGTGGAAGGAAAGTTTGCTCGCCAGTTGAACACACGACACAAGACGCAGGACAAACTTGCTGGAAAGCTGCTCTTTCAGAGCTTTCCAATTCTGAGGCTCCTTCTTCTCACTCAGCTGGACCATGGCTTGCCGGTGCATATTCTCTGCCTGCTTAACCATAAACCTAGAAGGAAGGGAAGGGGAGAGTAATCAATCCACACTCACTCAAACTAAAGGAAGTTTGTGCAGCAAGCTCTGCCCTATCTCCAGTCTCCAGTCTTAGTCCCTGGCTGAAAAACGGGACATTTGCAAGCAGTAGAGGGTGCCAAAGCAGGTCTCATGCTGAAGGGCGACTGTCTTTTTTTTTTTTTTTTTTGTCTTTTTTAAGATGTTTAAAGGGTACGTTAGTCCTTCTAAGAGGTACCACTACGCCCAGGGCTTTACCTTTCTAGGATTTCTACAGCCTGGTAGCTCACGGATTTCTCCAGACACCATTGTTCAGACAGGAGAAAAACAAACTCTGCCGAAACAAGAGAGAAGAGACTAATTCACAAGATGCAACTAAAACCATTCTGTGAACTCCTGGCATTGTGTAAAAGCCATGATGGGGCCAAGGGAAGAGGGTCAGGGGGTGAGAAAGGGGACTCAAACAACCCAAACTGAGCTGAGTTCCCTTTCCTGCCAACAAGCAGATTAGAGGCATGAAAAGGAGACTGACTGAACGCCAAAGACAAGGGCTTCCCAAGCCCCCTCAGTGACCCTTGAGCCTTCCTGTGGGTCCCAGCTGATAAAAGGCTTGGCCAGCTACACACAAACATACCAGCTGGCTCAGTTGGCCTCTACACCATGCTGGGAAACTCCAGCTTCAAGGGAGATTCTTGGATGGATTAAAAACCCTAGCCCCTATATTCTGTTTTCAGTGGAATGTTGACAGGAACAGAAAAAGGCCCTCCTGGAGCTTCAATATTCTTTACAACAGTGTTTGTTTAGTAACCGCCCTCTAGAGAACTCCCATTGCTTTACAAACACGATTCACTTTACAGCTGGACACCCTCTCCCCACCACCAGTTTGTTGGGTGAAATCTGTGGTGGCTGAACTTCTCCCCAGGAACAAGTTTGTTACTATGGAGTGGCTGGTTTGGAAGAAATATCCCCTAGATCAGGAACATAGCCCACTTTGGGGGAGGGGGGGCAAAGTCAATGGGAAGGTGGGAAGGGCAAGATACCTTGGCAAGATCTTAGGCTGCCTCTGTTTCTCTTTGAAAGAACAGCCCCAGATAGAATTCTGTTTAGTTTGCAATCTCATTAAGAGGGTGGAAACAGGGGTAAATGTTAGTTCTTAACAAAGGAAGCTCCTGTAGAACTTGGGACTTTTAGCACTGATCAGTAAAGAATTATGCACAGTCGAATGACCATGTGTCTTCAGAGAAAGTTCGACTTTCTTAGGTACATGGAAGTCATGCTAGCACAAAGCTGAACAGTCCATTTGATGTGTTACACATATGTACAAAACGTTACTGTTACAAAAACTAAAACCCTGCTAGCAGTGGCCAATGAGCAGATTAGCTTAAGCAGTTAAGCAAAATACCCTAAAACACATAATTGTATGTTATTAGTCCTTTTATTTGCTGGAGTTTAAGCTTCCTTTCTGTTTTGTTTGTGAGTATACAGTTGTTTGGTTTTGTTTTGGTTTGGGTCTGAATTATCTGGGTGATTGTTTCTATTTTCTAGTTTAACTTGCCAAGAAAACTGAGGTAGGGTTAGGTGCAATGCATAACGGTTATGCCTCCCTACCCTACTGCCTCTCCATCCTGCACTTATAAACACATCTATTAACTGAAAGACTCTCCCCTTCTATTAAGCTACGGCTCTTTATCTCCCTAGTTTCCATCACTGCTAACCTTCTTGAAAGGCTGGCTTAAACCTGCTGCTTCCATTTCCTCATGAATTCCCTATTGTTCTGCAGTTTGGCTTCTACTTTTCCCAACTTGCTACAACAATGATCTCAAAGGCCAGCAAATATGTCCAAATTATTAAATAACATCACCCTTTTGCAACCTTTATTCCATCGTTCATATCCCTGAGGCATGTGAAACAGCTGACCGTCATCCTTCGGGAAACTCTTGGCTTCCCAAGGTGTCTTGGTTCTGTTCCTTTCTCCCCAGCCATATTTTTAGTTCCCTTCATGACTCTTCTTCCTACAACAAGTGCCTGAACACAAAATGTCTCCTAGGGAACATTTTGACCTTGACCTGCTTCTCTTTTCTTTTCTCCCTCTCAGACTCATTCTCGGCCAGTTTTCAACAGTATCATTATGAAGATAACTCCTAAAACTTTATCTCCAGTTCTGACTTCTCTTCTGACTTATTTTTTAAACAGCTCACCAGACACTCTACTTTAGATGTTCTACAAGCACTGGAAACTCAGTAGATCCCAAACCAAATCTGTTACCTTCCCAAACAAAGGTCACGTTTCCTCCTGGGTTTTTTGTTTTTTAAATGAATGTGTGTGTTTCTCTTAACAGCACCACTATACTCCCATTCTCTTAGGCTCAACCCTTTGGCACAGTCATCTTCACCTTCTTCACCTCTTAAATTCATCCACTGCAGAGCTCCAGATTTTATCTCTGAAATGTTTTAATCCATCCTCCCTTGTCATTCCATCTGCCCTGTTGCCTAACTACTGACACAGACTCCTCTGGTCCACCTCCCTCCTCTCTCTCTCTCTCTACTCCAAATCATTCTTTACATCAGAGCCAACATAATCTTTTTCTAGGGCAAAGGCTAAAGTCACATCACTCCCATATTTGAAAACCTTCAATGCCGTCTTGTTTCCCTAGTAAGCTATGTATAAACTCTTCCCCTTGGCCTTCCACACTGAATGTCTCCAGACTTTTCTGGTCTTAATTTCAACTCTTCTTCCACACTCACCCCAAGCTTCTCTATTTCCATAGCTTTACTCGGTTATCATACCCTTTGGGTAGAAATGCCGTCCCCCTCCTCCACCTTCGCCAACCAAAATGCCATCCTTCCTCAAGGTCTACCTTAATTCTTCTTACTCTCACTTCTCCCTATCACTCCCTTCAATCCCCATAAAAGCTTCTTTTATCTGGTGCGTCACTTATCTAACCGTCCTTGGTGTCAGTTACAGATTTGTTCGAATCTGGATGTCGGTTCTACCCCGCTCTCCCCCAAGTGGTGTGTGGGTAAGCACTCTGTAGGGGCTGAAGTCAAGGGTGGGGTGCTGCGGGGTCTCGTCCGTTCCCACATCCCCTGGACCAGGCATCTAGTAGTTACTAACAACACTTATTTGGATGAATAAGGTAAACGGAATCTCCAGGTCGGTGACTCAAAGACGGGTGCCCCCCCCCCCCACCGGCCCCGTCTCCCATGAAACTCGTTCCCCAGCCCGGCATCCACACCCACGATCCGGGTCTCCCTGAAGCTGCCCATCCGGCCGGCAGCCTCCTGCACGGCTTGCTCATTCTGCTGCGCCAGGTGGAGCAGAGCGTCTTCGATTGTCTCTGTGGCGACAGCTCCGAACTGGAAATCACTGAGGGAAGCCAATCTTGACCTCACAGGTCTGTCCATCTTCAGAAGCCTCGGGGGACACCTGGGCGACTCACTGGATCCATAAACCCACCCCCTGAGCTTCACTCCAGACAGAATCTTTCGCCTTCCGCGTGCTTGTCTTCACCTCAAAAGCGAGGAAAACCCAATGCCCACTGCGGCCTCGAGCCCTCCACAGCCTTTTCCCGCCCCAACGGCCGCGGACCCCTCAGCCAATCAGAAAGCTCGGCCACTTGCCACCTCCCCCTTCGCCCACACCGCTCTTCCGCTAAGGTCAAGAGCCGCACTCGCGTCGGGAAAGAAAACGCGGACTACAACTCCCAGGATCCCCTGTTATTCCCAGCAACCCTCGCGCCCTGGGCGTAGAGAGGGCGGAACCGCAACATGGCAGCCCCGGGAGCTGGTGACCCTCTCAATGCAAAGAGTGGAAAGGGCCCTGTGGCTCAGCGCATCGACCCGACTCGGGAGAAGCTGACTCCCGAGCAGCTGCAGTTCATGCGGCAGGTGCAGCTCGCCCAGTGGCAGAAGAATCTGCCACAGCGGCGGACCCGGAACATCGTGACCGGCCTGGGCATCGGGGCCTTGGTGTTAGCTATTTGTATCCGTCCAGACTGTAGGCTCAGTAGAAGGCATATGGGGACAAGGGAAGGGGAGCAGAGGCGCGTAGTAGGGCAATGTGGGGCTGCTAGAAAGAGCCCGAGCTGTGAAAGTCTTGGCCATTTCTGATGCCGAGGCCAGCGTTTGAGGTACCTTATTTTGTCATTTTAAAATGCTCTTTTAATATGACTTATTAGTAATAACGGAATCGGGGTCAGGGCTCAGAAAAGCAGAAGGCAGAAGATCGAATCACTGATTTGGGAGGGTGAGAGAGTAACAAGGGTGGTGGAGAGAGTCTGGGAAAAGGCAATATGCGTACTCCCAAGAGATTTCCTGAACCCACTTTCCCAGATGGCTACACCTTCTACTCCGTGTCCCAGGAGCGTTTCCTAGATGAGCTGGAGGACGAGGCCAAAGCTGCCCGAGCCCGCGCCCTGGCGAGAGCATCAGGACCCTAAACCCGATGGGCACTGCACGTCTCCAACCTGCTGGAGCCCCTTCACGTGGTGAATGATGCCCCATGACCCTGTAGAAGTCGAAGCCTGCACCCAGCATTGTTGGCCTCAACCTTGGACGATGATTGAGCCCAAGAATTTTTTTGCATTTGGCCCGGTCAAGGGAATATTGCCCAGTTTACACAGACTGTGTCCAGTCACTGAGCCCTCCTTGTATTTTGTTTCTTTGTTTGAGAGTTATGCGACCTTGGCTTTTCTCAGGATTTCTGACTTTGTGGTTTTACCCTCTTTACCTCCCAGGGGTTTAGCTGTTGTGGGGGTGGGGGTGGCAGCTCTATGTAATGTTGGAGCCTAAAGTAGGGAAAATGGGTTAGGTTGAGAGTAATAAACTGAGTCACCTCTCTTGGAGCCACATGAGTGTGTTAAGGCTGACAAATGACATGACTGTTGGAAAGATCCACAGGCCATAGCTGCAGCAGTGGCTTTGCCCCGGGGAGCTGTAAATGTTTAACTGTTTAAATGTTTCCGTGAGATCTTTTCCATTTGATTTAAGGGAGAGATCATGGGGGGGGTCACTGGGTTGTGTGAGACTGAACCACGTCTTGGGGGAGGGAAGGTCACTCTTCTGTCCTCTACCCTTAAAAACCACATCCTTACTCCAGCTTTCCTGCCTTTTCCCACTCTGAGAGAGAGAGTAGATGAAAGATGAGGGACAGTCTTCCTTCTTTTTACACTTGGCCCTGCCTCTCTAGGCCTAAGTTGGGGTCTGGATGAGACCTTAGTTTGGTTGAGTGGATCACTGACCTTGCAGTTTCCTCACAAACTGCTGGCAGGAAGTCAGAAGGCTGGGGAGCTGCAAGCCTTGATTCCCATTGTGAGGAGAGTCCCTTCTGAATTTTCCCCTGCCGTACCCCACAAGGCTTTACCCCCAGTTCTTTTTTTTTTTTTTTTTTAAAGATTTTATTTATTTGTCAGAGAGAGAGAGGGAGAGCGAGCGAGCACAGGCAGACAGAATGGCAGGCAGAGACAGGGGGAGAAGCAGGCTCCCTGCCGAGTAAGGAGCCCGATGTGGGACTCTGATCCCAGGACTCTGGGATCATCACCTGAGCCTAAGGCAGCTGCCCAACCAAATGAGCCACCCAGGCGTCCCTTGACCCCCAGTTCTTAAAGGCACAACAGATACGGTGTCACAGAATCCTAGTTTCCAGCAGTTTTATTGGCTGTTGCGAATTCTAGAGTGAACACACCCCCTATACTTGCTCAGCTAGAGTGTGCCCTCTAGAAGCATCAGGGCTTGAATGGGATTGCTTAGTGGTTGACCCTGGGCTGGGGAGGTGGAGGCATGAAGATGGTAGGCTGCAGAACTGGCACCTTCTAAACAGTAAACAGTTCCCACATGTTTGGCTCTTCCCTACAATGGAGCAGCACTCTCCATGCCCCTCTGGCCTTCTACTCCCTCAGTACTGGGGTCTTCTTGCAGAGTTGTGTTGGTCAGCAGATTCTGAGAGCACAGGCTCCATGGTGGGCCCTGGGGTGGGGGAGACACATGGCTTCTGTTCTGAATTCACTGGAGGGAAAAGAAAAGACACTGAAGAAACCTCCGGGATGGGAGGAGGGTGAAGCTGCATCAGCTACCATTCCCTGGGCTCGCCCTCCCTTGGGCCCGCCCTCACCATCCTGCCAACATCCCCGGCGAATGTCACCCCCTTGCTTGCCCGCTGCTCCTGGGAGCCGGTGCTGCTGCCACTCAGGGAGTTCCTTCGCATGATGCCTGGTGCAGGATGGGGAGGGAGAGCACTGAGTGAGGGAAGGGGCCATGGGGAGAGGGGGGCTAGTCCCCCCACACCAAGGGGCAGACCCCCAGGGCCTGGAAGAAAGCCAGATCAGTAGGGAAGGGGACCCGGGAAAGATGGGAGCTGGGCCACTGCAGTCTCACCAGGGCCTGGGGGCTCAGAGCGCTGCAGGCTGTTGCGGCGGGAAGTGGGGAAGCTGCCCTTGGAGAGGCGGCGCTGGCGGCTGGACAGCATAGCAGCCGGGGCCACGATACCCGGTGGGGGCTGCTTCCCAAGCCGGCTGTACAAGTCCTCGATTTCCTTCTTCTGCAGTGTCTGTAGGGCCTCCACCTCTGACAAGTGCCTGAGGATACACCAGGAGCATGAGCACTGGCCACGCGCTTTGCTCTCCCGAGTCTACCTCTTGTCCTTCCTCCCCAGACTCACTTCTGCCGAAGACTCTGCAGCTGAGCCCAGAATTCCTCATCCTCCCCACTGCTCTCGGATTCCTCACTGCTCAGGCACAGGCTGCTGTATGAGTAGTTCATCCATACCGGGCTGGGATGGCTCTGGGGTGGGGGGCTGCCCCCCACTCGGGGTTCCTTCCCATCGTCCCCTTCCTCAACTCCAGCCCCTAGGCCTTCAGCGGCACGGTCACTCTCAGCCAGAGCCTCTCTGGCTTCCGGCCCGCTTCCAGCACTATCCTCTGTGTCTGAGCTCTCCGAGGTCAGCTGAGGGGTTGGAGGCTTCAGGGAACTGGAAAGAGCCGGGAATGCTGGTTGCAGGGGAAGAGGCTCAGCTGGTTCCTTGGATGAAGTCACTTGGAAACGCCCCACAAGCTGCGGCTTTCCCTCTGTAGAGTGACAAGGAAGGAGTCATGGAAGGAGGGAGAGAAAGCAGGGGCAGGATATGAAATGAGAATAACGGGCGGCGGAAGGTCAGTGATCAGAAGCCTCACCTTCAGAGATGGGCTCGAGTCTGGCTTCACCCAGAAGGGGCCGAGCAGGATTTGGCAGGGCCTACAAAGTGTGGGTCCGTGAGGAGGGGAATGATCCAGAACGAAGTGCCCCTAACCACACCTCTTGGTTTCCTACTCACCTCATTCTCCATCTCAGCCGCTGGAGGTGAAGGCCTATCCTGGTCACAAGGAGCAGCGGGGGGAGGTGGGGGCAGACTGGGTAGAGGAGCAGGGGGCGCTGCAGGAGACTGGGACAGGAGCCCAGGTGAGGGGGACAGCAGGGACTGGGCCACAGTCATCACAGCCAGTGAGAAGGCACTAGCCAGAGAGAGGAGAGGGGCGGCTGTGGTGGAGGGGAGGGGAGATGTGGAGGGGCAGGGGGGAAAGGAAGGAGGAGTCAGCGTGACCTGGGAGCCACTGGGAGAGAAGGCAGGTGGAGATGGGAGGACAGAGCTCTGCAGAGAATGAGAGGCTGGGTCAGGGACCTGGGTAGCGCTGGGGGAGAACGCAAGTGGAGAGCCAGGGGAAAGTGGCGAGAGATTTGAAGACACTTGGGAGAACAGGGAGGGGCTGGAGTACGGGGGAGAAGCCATAGGGAAGATAGGACTTGGGGAAACAGGGGTTCCGGGGGAAAACAGGTTTCCAGGGGAAAACAGGTTTCCAGGAGACAGAGGGGTTCCAGAAGAAGATGAGGAGGTGGAGAAGGCTGCCCAGCTCCTCTGCTCCAGGGAGGTGCAGTTCTGGAGCTCTGCGGGTGAGGAAGGAGTGTTGAGTTCCAGTCCCCCATTCCTTACGCCCTTCCCAGAAACAATCCCGAGGATTGTGAGAGTAGGGACAGAACTCTGTACATACCACGCGATGGGTCTGGGAGGGGGCCCGAGAGGGCAGGCAATGGTGCTGGCTCCTCCTGAGGGAGAGAATGGGGCCCATGGTCACAGTGGGGAAGAGCTGAGTCTTAGATGGGACATTCAGAGCGGGCTTCAGCTGGGACCCCATGAACCTCTAGGAGTCCATAAAGGACTTTCAAGGGACTCAAAAGTGTATGTGTTAAAATATTTACAGGTAAAGGAGTATCATGTCTATAATTTGCTCTCAAGTGGTTCAGAAAACAGTAATATGTGCACATACATGTAGAGAGGGGAGGGAGGAAGCCAGTGACAAAACTAATGTGACCAAACACTGACAACTGGCAAATCTGGGCAAAGGGTATCTAGGAGTTCTTAGCACAATTCTTGCAGCTCCTCTCTGTAAGTCTGAAATCCTATCAAAATAATGAGTTGAAAAGTATGCATTGAACACATTTTTCTAGAACGAGGGCCCACAGCTTTCATCAGATTCTCAAATGGGGCAAGAGCCATCGTGTTAGGGTCCCAGAGATGAAGGAGTTAACAGCCAAGGGCACTGGCGAAGGCAGAGAGGAGTAAGTCTGGAGCAGAGAGGTGGAGGTGACCTCAGGGGTCTGACCTGGGGGCCCAGAGGGTCCTCAGCAGCCTCCACAGGGCCAGTGTCTCTCTTCAACAGGGTCTCCACTCGCTGGATAATCTCCCGAATACGGTTCAGGAAGCCGGCTCGCTCCGAGGGCAGAATGAACTCGTTATACACCTGGCAAGGGGTCAGCAGGAAGGGGAGAGAGGGCTCAGTGATCCCACTTCTCCCTAGCCCCCTGCACTGATCTTTAAGAGCCAACCCTTCACCCCACTGCTCTGCCAACCACCAACTTGCAGTGTAAGAATGACAGCTTGGAGGACAGGAGCTAACATTCCTAGGATGCATTCTACCCCAGATCTTTCCTTCCAGGGTCTTATCTCATTTAATGATGACAATGGCTCCCCAGGCTCTGTATGCACATTCCCATTTGAGAGTTCAAAGATAACCAATGCTCCAAAAGGTTAAGTTCAGTCTGCCTAAAATCACAAAATGTGCACCCAGATTTGTCTAAAGCCAGAGCCCGAGTTCTTTGCACTGTCTCATCTGCTAAGTAAAAATAAGGCAATGGATGGTAAGTGTAACATTCAATTTCATAAACACTGAGCACACAGTATGTACCAAGCATTACTCTAGGTGAGGAATACAGAGAAGCATAAAACAAGGTCCTGACCCCGAGGAAGCCCAAAATCTAGTGAAAGGGAGACGTACACATAATATACGGCAAGTCAGCCTGTGGTAGGAAAGGCATTGTGATCAAGGTATAGAGAAATGGTATCCCAGCAGGGAGAAAGGGAGAGTTAACGGTACAGAGTTTCTGATTTGCAAGATGAAGAGGTCTTGGAGATCTGTTTCATCACAACGTGAATATACTTAACTCCACTGGACTGTATATTTAAAAATGGTTAAGATGGCAAATTTTATGCTAAATGCTTTTTGCTGCAATTTTTAAAAATGCCATTCCCAAGAGAGAGCAGATCATGCCATCCAGGAGGATAAGGGAAGCTGGAATGGCTTCACAGGGCTGAGCCTGGAAGGATGAGTGAGAAAGCCACCCTTCACTGAGGACCTATCATGTGTGGATACTTCTTATATAATTTCATTTCTCATACATCTATCACCTCTCATAAAGTATATGCTGTATCAGAACATCTTGGCAAAATGAGTATTATCATCTACATTATTGAGTGATACAAAGTTTATTGAGGCACAGTACAAATCTCCAGAAGAGGGCGGGGACTGGAGAGGATTGCCCTTGAACTCAGGTCTTATGTGAAAGCCCAGCCCTTCCTCGGTTCCATGCTGTTCATCGGGAAGAGAAGAGCAGGGAGAATAGTGTGAGTAGTAGCTCTGAGGCATGAAAGGACCTGGCACATTCACGATGCAGTGAAGACCGCAGCAGAACTGGGAGTGCTGTGGATTTCAAAGGCCATGCTCCAGAACTGGGACCTTACTCTAACCATAGGTGGTTAGCCATTAATGGTGTGGGGCCAAAAAAGCCAGAGCAGATCCAAGCCCCAGGAGAATTCCGCTGCAGAGGAGTGGAGGGTACAATGGTAGGGAAAGAAAAGAGAGCAGAGGACCCTGTGGTCCATTGCGGGCGGGGGGAGGGGGGCGGTTTCACTCTGGCTGTGTGGGATCTGAGCGGGATTAAAAGCCTGGTGAACGAAGCCTTTCAAGGCAAGGCAGCCCTGAGCAGACGGAGACAGAAGTTGGAAAGGCACCCAGCCTCTTCAGAGGACCACTCAGAACCCAGTATGGCTAGAGGGAAGACGATAAGCCTCTGCACCACATGATATTGTCTTTGTCCTTGATACGAGGTGAGTGACATGATGAAGGAGAAGCTTTAAAGAGAGTTCCTGAAGCCTGATGCTTCTCTCTTTCCCCCCTCTCCTGCACTACTGGCATCCATTGCCCCCTCTCCACTGAAAGCTCTCCCCCAAAGACCTTCTTCTGACAAAAGCCAGTGTGGTCTTGTCTCGGGCTTCATCCTATGTCACCTCCTTGAAACTCTCTGTTCACTCAGTTTTCGCTAACATCTTCAGGGGCTCCTCCAGCCTCTCGGGCTCCACCTCTGTGTCTTCTGGGGACCTACTCCTCCCCAGCCCAGAAAAGAGGGTATCCGCTGAGACCCACTCTCAGACCCTCTCTGCCTCTGGCTTTGCAAGCTCATCTCCTTTCACTCTCCCTCCTGTTCTGGCAACTCTAGATCCACTTCTGGATCCTAGATCCAGCCCTGCCTGACTGCTTCCTGCTCCTAGGGAGGTTCTTGCCTGCCCCTGTTATTCAAGCTCATCATGACCCCTAAGAAAACATGCTTTCATTTTCCAGCTTCCCTCTCCTTTAACGGTCTGCTCCCACTACGACCACTACTATCTTCTCCACACTACAAGTCACCCATGAAATCCCTTCTTCCTAACCCCCTATCATTTCCACTCAAGTGTTCACTGAGCATGCCCCATACTACATCAAAAAATGACTGGATTACAGAGTAATGTATTTTCCTGAAATAACTCTCAGATTCGCTCCTTTTCTTCTTCCCTTTCCCTATAATTCACTTTCTCCTCGGATCACTTGTAGTTTATCGTATTCTTCTGCCAACTGGACTCCCTCCCACCAACCATCTCCCACTTTCCCTGGAAGAATAGTCTTCTTAAAACCTATTCTCACCATACTACACACTCTCTAACTCTTTCTGCCCAACCTTGCTTCCACATTTCTCCTCTAGGAACCCTTAGTTCTAGTGACCCAGGTTTCCTCATAAACCGCCCCCGCAAGCCCCACATTCCAAGTGACTCCCTACTTCCATGCCTTTCCTTATGCTGTACTTCCTCCAGACCCGCCCTTTCCAGTCGTCACTGCTGTTGTCAAGACCCAGACTAAGTTCTGCCTCTTCCCCCCTGCTGCCCCCAGGCCACCCTTTACCCACAGACACAGGATCACATGTGTAGCGTGTACTTGACCACAGCACTTATGGATACCCTCATGTTATCCGACTGCTCCAGCTGAGGATCTGAAGCTCACAAAATAAATAAAAATCTCCCCCACCTTCCAAGGGCAGAGATGTCTTCAGTGTTACTGTGCTTTAAAAACCCTTGCTGTTGGGCGGGAGGAAGGGGGAGTTCAGCACCAGGAGACATCAGACAGGAGATTCCTGTCCTGGAACCAAAGGCTCTGTCCCCTCCTCTCTTTCCCCCTCACCATGGCAGCTGCAATCTCTTCCGGGCTGTCCCCATCCAGATCGAAGCGGAAGGTCACCATCTTGCTATTGTGCGTCTGCAGCTGGCACTCAACCACTCTGTCATTCTGGTCTGAGACCTTCAGATTCAAGGTCAGCAGAGGGAAGGATGTCAGGCCCTCCGTCCTCATCACATGTCCCCAGCCTACTCCAACCAAGTGGCAGTGGGAAGACTGGAACTGAGAGAAGCAGACTCCGTTCCCAAAGCCTGGTATCAGAAACTAGACTGGCTGCCTTTAGGGTACCAGTCACATACTGCCCTCTCTTTTTTGGCTGGCCTCCCTTACCCCGCCCCCCACCCCCACCCCCCGCGCTGGCAGTTTCCATCTTGGTCCTGCAGATTATTCCCCATCCCCTGTAGCCCTTTCTCACACTAGTGACCCGCAGCCGGGATCGCGGTCTGCGCCGGGGAGTTCTCCCTGGGGGTCTCCTCAGGCGTCCCATCCCTTCTCCCACATCACTGAGGCCTGACGCTGCATCCGAGGCATAGCTGGGAAAGGAAAGGAGATTGGAGTGTCAAAGTGGACACCGGGACCCCAGAGCGCCGTATGTGTCACTCCAGCACCCCAGCTCCTACCAGAACTTACCTGTCTCCTGGGGAAAAGTCACTGCCAGGGCCAGAACGTGGAATGGACAGGGCAAAAGCCTGAAATAGGACATTTTTTTAGGAGGTCAGAGGACAATAATCACTGGGATGCAGGGAGATGGGGTCAAGGGTGCTGGGGCACTAGGCAGAGAGAACTAAGGAAGATGAAGACAGAGTGCAGGGCTTCCAGGGACATGGGGCCAGGTCATGGGGTTGGGTTTCACAGGGAGAAAGATAGGTCATAGGCTTGGAATGGCTGGGAGCCCCCCACAGTGACCCCCTCTCACCGAGGGCAGGCAGAGATGGGACTCAGCAGGGCTGGATGGCACCCCCCCAGGGGGCTGAAAGGCAGGGTCTGAGGCATCCAGGAAGCCAGAGGAGCTGAGGTAGCCATCAGTCTCGCAATCCGCTGGTGGGGGAGGGAGAGGATCAAAAAAAGGGGAAATAAAGGGGAATGGTGGCAGAGCAGGGGGGCTGCCTGAGCAAGGAGGGGCCTGGCGCTGTGGGAGTTCCTTCCCAGAAGGAGTTCACAGCTAGACACGGAAGGCAGGGGAAGGGACGGTGCTGCTGGACCGAACTTCTGGGCAGGGGGCAGAGGCCAAGGGTACTGGGACCAAGGTCACGTCCCAAATCCCCCAGTCCAGGGTGACTTACAGGTGGTAGATGAGTAGCTGGCATGGCGGAAGAGGAAAGGCTGGTGCTGGTCCGCCTCGGGCTCCTCGGGCTCCGGGGGGAAGCCGCTGGGGGGACCACCAGGAGTCATGGGGACAGCTGCTGGTGGAGGTCCTGGTGCAGGGGGGAGGGCCTCCAACTCCCTAGCTTTGCGCAGCTTCTCACGCTTTCGCTGGATGGCAGCAACTCGTTCACGTACGGCGCGGGCCACTGGCTGGTAATCAGCTTCGCAGACTAAACCCAGGGCCACCTGGAGTTAAGAGGGGGAGGAACACAGTTTGAGGTGAGGACTCTGCTCCAAGACACATCAGGATGCCTTCTTGGGGGCTCTAGAATATTTCTCCAGGAGAAAGAGCACTAACATTCGTTGATGAACCAGCAACTTGTTACATCACCATCATGAAATCCTCCCCGCAACTTGCCAAGGGAGGTCTTAGCTCTATTTTAGACGTAAAGAAAGCTGTGACTAGTTCATGGGTGTCTAGTAGGTCAGCTGCACTCAGGGGGGAAAGGGGAACATGTGGCAATATCTGGGGACATTTGTAGTTGTCAAAACTCAGTGTTACTGGCATCTAGTGACCAGAAGCTAGGGATTCTTCTCTACATCTTTACATTCTCTACAGTCCCCTAAAGACGTCACTGGTGTCATCAAGAATCCCTATAAAGGATCAAGGTCAGATCCCAAGTCCAGTGTGAGCTGTGCTACGGAGACCTGCTCTTTCTTATGCCACATTTCACACACATTCTCAGGTTCCTGACCCAGACCTAGCACAGATGATCCCTACCCTCTTAACTGCCATCTTTCTTTCTTTCTTTCCTTTTTTTTTTTTTTAAAAGAGTTTTGTTTTTAAAGATTTTATTTATTTATTTGACAGAGAGAGAGATCACAAGTAGGCAGAGAGTCAGGCGTGGGGTGGGGGGAGGCTCCCTGCTGAGCAGAGAGACCAATTCAGGGCTCGATCCCAGGACACTGGGATCATGACCTGAGCTGAAGGCAGAGGCCTTAACCCACTGAGCCACCCAGGCGCCCCTCTTTCCTTTTTTTTTTAAGGTTTTATTTATTCATTTGAAAGAGAGAGCATGGGCAGGGTGAGCAGGAGAGGGAGAAGCAGGCTCCCTGCTGAGCAGAAAGCTTAAAGTGGGGCTTGATCCCAGGACCCTGAGATCATGACCTGAGCCAAAGGCAGACACTCAACGGGCTGAGCCACCCAGGTGCCCCTCAATAACTACTTTTCTATCAGAAATCTCATACTCGGGTGCCTGGGTAGCTCAGTGGGTTAAGCATCTGCCTTTGGCTCAAGTCAAATCCTGGAGTCCCAGGATTAAGTCCCTCATCAGGCTCCCTCCTTGGCAGGGAGTCTGTTTCTCCCTCTGACCCTTCTCCTTCTCATCCTTTTTCTCTCTCATTCTCTCTCAAATAAATAAGTAAAATCTTAAAAGAAAGAAAGAAATCTCAAACTCTCTTCCTACCCCCCCCCCCACCTCTGGCCTTCCTAAACCAGCTCTCCATCTTCTACCTCCTAGGTATGCCTCTCTTGGTCTGGCAGCTTCTGTTCACCATGTCCTTATTCATCTCAAGGACAAGCTTCGCTGTGCATGTAAGGGAGGTGGGGTGGGGGTGCTCTGACTTAAAATCTGAACAACCCAAGTTTAAATCTAGCTCTGCCACTTACTCGCTCAGAACCTTGGACAAGATACTCAACCTCTTAGAGCCCTCCATCTCCTCATCAGTACATCAGGACAGAATCACTCCACGCAGGGTTGGTACCAACACTGACAGGCACGTGGAAGTGCTTGAAGCCATATACAAATGTGGGATTATTAATGAGCTCCAACCACGTGCCATGCACTGTCAGAGACAGAAAAATCAATACAACACAGTCTCTGCCCTCAAGGAATTTACAGTCTAGTAGAGGAGAAAGACAGGAATGTCCTCTAGTATAAAACAAGACCGATGGTGGTGGGTCCTGTACTGAAAAACCTGTTGAAGTGGAAAGAAGCATTTAATTTTGACTCTAGAGGGAATGGGTTTCCTGAAATTCATGGTTCTCAGCATGGAGGAAGACGGGGGCGAGGGGAGGGGTGGACACAAGGTTGGTGGAGGGTGAAAAGATGAAAAATAAATAGATAAATTGGAGAGAAGAGCATTCCAGGAAAACTGGATCAGCAGAAAGTAGAGCACTGGAGGAGTGGAGGCTGGAGAACCCAGGAGAACCTGGGAGGCTGGAGAACCCTCTGGAAAAGGAAATCTTTCAGCGAGTCCGCACACTGGGTGTGCGTGTGAGTGCGTTAAGGCAGGAGGGGCCAGGAGACGCTTACAAAACACTCTGCGAGGGGTGAGCTGGGTGCCAGTCGCACCACCGAGGGACCCCACTCGGGGCCCTCCAGTCGACGCCCACAGCCCCGCCCAAGCTCAGCGGCAGGTCAGTCTGTCCCCTGCTCACCATCTCCTGCGCCACCTCCTCTGCGGCGTCCCGGCCCAGCTGGAACAGGAACTCTATGGCCTGGTTGTCCCGTGGGCGCCCCCCACGCCGCGCGTCCTCCATGCGCAGCCAGAGCTTCAGGCCGGGTTTCTCCCCGTCGTCCTCCTCCGCTAGCTCCACGTGCACGCCGCGCTCCTCGCGGAAGAAGGCGTGAGCCAGGAGGTCCTGGATGGTGAACCTGAGGGCGGCGCCGGTGAGCCGAGCCTGGCCGCTGCCCGCCCTCCAAGCCTCCCCTAATACCCACCCTGCGCCCCTCCACCCCACCTCTCGTTCTTATCGGTGCGGATGCAGCCTTCGATGATCTCCTTCACCTCGGGAATCTTCACCTTGTAGAAGCTGTTCGGCTTTGTGCCCTGGAGGAAAGGGGTTTGCATGACGCCTCCGGACCTCTGCGCCCCAGCTCTCTGCTTCCCCGCCGCACCCCACCCGAGGCGACGGAGCGTGCAATCGTCAAAGCCCCGCCACAGCTACTAGACGGTTCGATTTCAAATCCCCGTCCCGCCACGTATCGACAGTATGACCTTGAACAGGTCTCCCTGAGCCAGTTTTCCCGTTTGTAAAGCGCAGGGCACAGCCGAGGCCCTCCCTGCTCACCCTCCGCGTGAAAGATCAGATGTGAAACCGTTTGTAAACTCTAGGGAGCGCTACACACATCATTATTCTAAACAGCTAGGACTGGGGAGGGGGGCCGGGGGTGCGGGGGTGGGGGGAGCGTGTGTGCCTCCGCTATACTTTGGTGTTTACCAGAGCATCTTCGCGTCTAGCCGGTTTTCTTTAAGGGAAACGGCATTGACCACAGGCTGACTGGGGCAGGAAAATGGGAGGTGACCTGGAATTCTCTGTCCTCCCCACCCCCTCTCACCGAAGTGACCTTGCGGTAGATCTGCGCGGCATTCTGGCACTCGGAGTAAGGGTACTCTGAGGTGGCCATCTCCAGCATACACATGCCAAATGCGTACACGTCCACCGCCTCATCGTACTTTTCCTCATACATCTCAGGGGCCATGAACTCCGGGGTCCCTGTAGGATCCACAGTGGGCATCAGGCTACCGAGCCTTCCTCTGGCTTCCTCTCTCCTCTTGGGCGTACCACCAGCTAGCCAGGGGGTGCCGGAAGGTGCAAATCCCCCCCCCCCACCCCGAGTCCTGGAATACTAGTGAGGACCCTTCCCCACTGTGTGTGTTGGGGGGGTGCCATAGGTCTCCCCATGTTCCCCATGCTCTCCTAATTCCGTGCAACTCAAAGAGCCTTTATGGGAAGAAAGGGTCCCCGGGGTCTCTTCTGACGTTGTTGGGGAGGGGGTAATTGGGGAGGGGAGAGGTAGGAATAGCAAGGACCTCCTGGAGGGACGCACCGATCACGCTCTTGGCAAAGGAGGCGCGTTTGAGCGTGGCCAGGCCCAGGTCGCCGATCTTGACCGAACCTGAAGGGCCCGTGATAAAGACGTTGTCGCACTTGAGATCCCGGTGCAGAATGGGGGGTACCCGGGAGTGTAGGAAATGAAGCCCCCGAAGGATCTGGCGGCTCCAGCGCTGAAGGACTCGTGGCTTCATCTCTCGGAACCGCCTCAGGTATCTGGGGGAAAGGCACGTTGCCAGGGTCGCGTCGGGGAACTCGGAGGCGGGGGGAGGGGACCTCGGCTGGGAACTTCCCCGGCTCCCACCGGCACTATCGCCTACACATCTTCTGCCAGCATTATTCTAGCTCACGTCCTCGCGGCGTTCCAGAGAGAAACTGAGTCGGGGGCGTGGTGGCTAGACGTGAGAGTACAAAAGGGATCCGGCGGTGAACTTGTAGATAGGGCAGCGGCGAAGGGGTTGAGGAGCGCGGGAAGGGAATGACTAACCGCCTTGGGCATGGGGGAGGGCTTCAGAGTGGAAATAACTTTTTTATGTTTCGTCTTGAAAGATGAGTAGGGGTTCAAGGGTGAAAAGGGGAAGGGATGGAGACTTTCCAGGCGGAGAGGACACTGGACTGACTCAAAGGCACCCAAACTGCAACAGGGTGGGGTGGGAGGAGGTAGTGGGAATTCAGTTCCTGTGGAACCTAGGCTCAAGATGAGGCTAGATCCTAAGGAATCTGGGCATAGGCAGAGTGTGGACCTTAACCTGAGAGCGGTGGGAAGCCTTGAAGGAAAGGAGAGATTCCCCAGACTGCAGGAAGATAGGATAGGTTGGAAAGGTGAGGGCAGAGTGGGGGAAGGCCTGTGAAGGTGCTGCTGCAGGGCTCCAAACCAGTGAGTGCCAGTGGATGGAACTGGGAAGGCGGAATGGGGAATTATAAGGAGGCCTTGGAGACAGACTGATGGGGGAAGACAGATGCAAAGAGTGGAGATAAAGGAGGCATCTGGGGAGATCGAGTTTTGGCTGCAATGCTGGGTGGACACTGCCACTCACCCAGGCAGAGACGCAGTAGGGGTAGGTGAGAGGTAGTGAACCCGGTCTGGAACCTAAATCTAGAGTTTGAGGAGCCTGGGAGAAGTTCCAGAAGCAGTGGGGACCTCCCACCAACAGCTCTCCCACCAACCAACCAACACTACCACCAGGCACAGAGCTCACGTCTTGAGGGTGCCGGAGGTCATGAGTTCGGTCACCAGCACGATGCAAACCTGGCCCCTCAGCACTGACTTCCATGAGTCATAGAAGCGGACGATGTTGGGGTGCTGCAGCCCCTTGAGCATCTCCACTTCCTCGGAGAATCGCTGTCGCTCGGTTCGAGACAGTTTCCGAGTCTGTGGGGTAGGGGATGGAGGTCAAGGTCACAACAGGCCCAGGACTCCCACGGAGAGGAGGAAGGGACACATGGGGAGGTGCTGAGGAGCAGTGAGGGTTGGAACCCACAGATGAGGCTAGGTCATCACTTGCCCAACGGGCTGTATACCCTGAATTCTCAATCCGCCCCCTTAGGCTGCTGCAAGGACACGCCCATCCTGGGCCTGGGGCCACCCTTGGACCCCCTGCTGGACACAAGGGCCTTTATGCAGCCCGGTCCAGGAGTCCTGAGCTCAATAGCGCCTTTGTGGCCTCCCAGGCCAGCCATGGGGTGGGAGGGGACGCCCCGGGGCTGGCAGTGGGCAGGCAGCAGGCAGGCAGCAGGCTGACGGCAGGCAGAGAATTGGGGCCTTCAAGGGGGTTGGCCCCAGAAACTGGGAACTGCTAGATCCAGACAGGAGGCAGGAGGGCTGCAGAGGGAGTTACAGAGAAAGATCCAGGACCAGGCGCCAGAAGACCACCCCCTGCCCAATGGCTGTCCCGCCTACCTCTCATCCCCCCACCCCCCATTTGGCTGCCTTTCTGTTCCTGGCCTAGAGCCTGGGGAGCGGCACTGGCAGGCGCAAGGGGTGAGTCCAGTGCCAGGGCTGGAGGGGAGGACCCTTACCCAGGCCTTGCCCCCCAGTTTGAATCCAAAGCTGCTGGCTCAGACTTAACTGGGTTCTTCCTTCAGTGGAAAGAAGGTCCTTCACACCAACATCCCCCTAGAGCCCACTGGGTTCAGTGCCTTTGGGTCTGGGAAGGGAAAGCCCAGGTAGACAGTGAGATGAGGAGCAGGACTGGACTCAGGCCAGGGCTGGAGCACTTGGTCTCCCCCTCCCCCAGCTGTGGAGAAATCTAGAAGTCTGACT
Organism: Mustela putorius furo; assembly: GCF_011764305.1. Lineage (NCBI taxonomy): Eukaryota > Metazoa > Chordata > Mammalia > Carnivora > Mustelidae > Mustela > Mustela putorius. Next base: position 1,548,985 of record NW_025421399.1, on the reverse strand, counting down.
GCTCCCGAAGGGGCCTGGGAAGGCCGCCGCATCCTGCCACCACCACTCTAAATCTTCTGGAAGTGGAGAGGATCCTGCCCCAGCTCCCAGCCTCCATCATCCCAGTCTCCCACTCGGCAAAGATCCACAGTGAAGGAGGAGGAGGACCAGGGTCATACTGAGGGTCTCAAGACTAAGAGGAAAGGGAAGGGGAGAGATAGTAACCACTGCAGGAGACTGGTGAGGCCAGTCACCCCTCAGATCTGAACTGACACCCTAACGGATTTTGCATCCTATCTTCCAACTCTCAGAGTTGAGTATAGAGACTTTAAAGTTAGAATGACCAAAACCCATAGGGGATCCACCCTATGCCTCTGTCTCAGTTTATCCTTCTGCAGCCCAGAATCAGCTAGATCCATTGATCATCAGAGCAAGGGGGAGTGGGCAGGAGTGTCCCGACATTTGACAGGAAAGATAGATCTCTCCCTTGCTGCTGTCTCCTAGATTTCTCATCCCAAAACCTCCACAGGGTCCCATCCCGAGGTGCCACAGAGGGGGCGCCCAGCCGCACCTGCAGCTCACACCAGGCCACCTCCACCGTGGTGTCGGTGTCCAGCCCTCGATACACCGTCTTGAACGAGCCACGTCCAATCTCGATGTCAAACTTGAGGTATCGGCCGTCTGGGGACGTTGCTACGGCCTGGGTCTCCGTATCCTCCTTTTCCTCCTGCTCCCGCTGCCGCTCCCGAGCCGCGGCTTCGGGGACTGTCGGCGGATCCCGGGACCCCGGGCCTCCTGCAGAGCCCGCGAGCTCTGGACGCGCGGAGTCTGCAGCCTTCACGGGGGCTCCCCCGGTCCACGTGCCCTCGGGGGGCTCTGGACAACTAGGCGGTGGGCTCCTCGCGGGGCCAGGACCAGCAGAGTCCGGAGGAGCGGGGGGCTCCGGAACGGGTGAGGTTGGCTGGGACCAAGAGCTCAGCAGCCCCAAGTCGACTGAGCTGCGGCGGCTGAGACGGGAAGAGCGCGGCCGGGGCTCAGCCTTCCCGGAGAAGCGGCGCACCCGGCGCGGAGGGGGCCCAAGGCGGGGCGGACCGGCGGCGGCGGCGAGAGGCGGCGGGGGCCGCAGGGCTAGGTCGGCCTCCGCCTGGGACATGGGGATCGCAGTCTCGGGGGTCGGGGGTGCCAGCATGAGGAAGGGCCGGCGCCACAAGGCAGTTAGCCGGGCGGCTGCAGGAGGCGGCCTGACAGGCGGACTGGCCGGGTGCGCGGCGCTCCGGCTGAGCTCCCGGGGGCCCCCAGTCCCTGGCTGGCCCTCCCCGAAGCCCCGCCCCCGGTCCCGCCCCCAGCCCCACCGCCCCCAGGGCCGCCCCCTCCGAGCGGCCCGCAGCGCGCCGAGCGGGGCGCGCAGCCCCTCACCTCAGCCGCCCCGCCCCGGCCCGCCCCCGGCCGCAGGCCCTCCCGGCCTCCCCGCCTCCCCGCGCGCCCTCCTACAGGCTCATTCCGAGGTTGACCGGGTGCGAGACGGAGGTGTGTCCGCTCGCAGAGTGCGCAAACCTGCTTGGGGGCGGGGGGGGGTAGGGGGGGCAGGGGGGGCGGAGGAGGCACGATGCTGGGGCTGGGAGAGGAAACGTGACCGCGACTCTCGGGCTCTAAAGAGGGGGGAGGTTCAAGGGAAGGTTACCACCCGCCTGCACGCCCCAGATAAGGTAGCGCCACCCCCTCCTGTTTGTCCGGGGTAGCCCCAGGCCGACAAAACAGAGGTCAGTGGAAAGGTTTGGTTTTCTCCTAAGCTGCTGTCCCTCTGGGCGGGACAGGGATGGGTGTGTGCACCCCAGGGCAAGCCCCTCCCCCAAGCCAAGGACCCGGTCACCCATCCCCTCCACCTCCTACCTTGGCCGAAGCCCGGCCCTGGCCACAGTAGCTGTTTTTTGCTACGTGGGCCCTCCTTCCTCCTCCTTCTGTTTGCCAAAGTTCCCAATAAACCAAAGTCCACATCCGGTCTACACCTCTTCAGCTCCCCTAGGCCTCAACGACCCCACCCAGACCAGAAGGATGGAGGGAGGGGCTTCAGAGTGGTTTAGGGGTTTCATGGGGTGGGGGAGACGTGAGGGAAGGGGAAGCCACTAAGTTACTCCAATTCAGAGAAAGCAAGCAGTCTGTCCCCAAGCTGTGTTCCATCAGCATGCCCCCACACAGCCCACCCAGCAGATGTAAAACCACAGGCCCACTGGAGTCTGCCAGCACTGGAGGACCTTTTCATTTACAAAGGCCATAGGCCTCTTCCCTCTCCTAGGCTGGGATTGACTCTGGGGGCAACGCTTCACAGCCCTCCCCATGCCCACTCCAGTAGTAACTTCCAAAGGCAGGCAGGCAAGTGGGGTTGAGCTTTTTAATATCGTAAATCACATAAATCACCCAGCCTTCATATTGCCGGGAAGGCTGCCTGCAGCCAGGGCTTCTCCCATCCCCTAGGAAGGATCCAGCACCAGCCTGAGAGGGGAGGCAATAGCAGCTAAGGGGGTGGGGAAGGGGCAGGGACAGAAGCTTGTGCAGGCGCATGTGTGTATGTACTTACGTGTGTGAACACATGTGGAGTTAAAGGTTTACAGACCCTGCCTGGCTCGGGGACAGTCGAGGATGGGAGAGGAGGTAGGGCAAAGAGAAGCACATCTTTTTTTCCCCTGGCGCCTCAGCCTCACCCTTCCTCAGGGACAGACGCACCGGGTAATTGGGAAACCCATCCCTGGACTGGAGCCCTTTTGAGTCTGGTTGAGTCACAGATCCAGTCTGTGGGGTCACTGGGTCTGTCTCCTTTTGAAAGCCCTGGAAGGGTGGGAGGTAAGAAGTAAAAGGAGACAGGTCTCCGCTAGAAGAACTTGACGCCCCGGCCATCGCTGACGGTGATGATCTCAGCCTTGTGCTCCTGCTGTAGGGCCTGCAGAGCCCGAAGTAGGGTTGCTTCGTCCAGCCCATGAAACTCTGGATAGGGAGAGATGGGGATCAGGGATACTCTGCTTCTGGGGGCTCAAGGCCCCTGAGGAGCAGAGTCTAGCTGGAAGCTGAGACCCTGAAGCCAGGGGAGACATGTGCCATCGATACTGCTGTGGCTGCTGCCAACCCTTCCTGCAAACTCCTTAGAGCAAGGGCTGAAAGCAAGCCTGAGTCAGCATGAAATGAGAATTCATGCTTATTCTCCCTGTCCAGGTTCTTCTGTCAGACTCAACCCTCATATGTATCCCCCAGCCCTGCGCCATGAGTGTCTGATGTACAAGAATGACACTACCTGCTGTGGACCACAGAGCAGGGGACAGTGAAGCCTAGGAAGGTCAAGGTCCTTGTCACTGGATTCTGACCCTAGTTGGACCCATTAGGGTCCAACTCTAGTACTGCCATCAGGAGCACCTGTCCTAACACAAAGAAGTGTAGCCATACCTCTGACCAGGAGACTGTTAAGATCCAGCACAGGTATCTGCCCTTACCTAGTTAAAAGGAACAAAGCTGGGAGCCAAGGGCCAGTTGAGTATCTGAAGATATGGCAAGATACTGCAGGGAGAGGTGAGAAGCAGGTGGCAAGCCTGAACAGGTTCGCACACCTCACCCCCCCCTACGGGGGCCTACCTCTTGAGTCAGGGAGCTTGCTTTCTGAGGAAGCCTTTAGCTTTGCCCAGCACGAGTGGTGGGCTGGGCAAGGCTGCAGCACTGAAGTCATGGGGTGATGGTGGGAGTAGCAAGCAGAGGCCTGCAGAGCAGGGGGTAACAACAGCCAAGAGCTGTAAACTCTGTTACGGCAGCCAGAGCCTGGCAGAAAGGGGAGGTACCCCTTTTTCCCCAGCTGAGATTGGAACTTTTGGTGAGCCTAGGGATCAGAATGTGAAGCCAGAGATAAAAGAGCTAAGAATATATTTACACTATGTAAAAATCAAACAGTATACAAATCCTTGCCTGGCCAGAAACCAAAGTATTTAAAAGGCCCGGGGGTGGGGATGGGGGTGTTGGCCCAATCCCTTCAGCTGACGCCCACAAATCTTGAGCCCTCTGTAAGTATAAAGGGTGAAAGAAAGGCCTGTGTCAGCAGGGAATGAGATCTTCAGCTTAATCTCCTGCCCCGGTTCCTCATTCAGCATCTACACCAGTAATTCTTAACTTTTCATGGGTCACAGATACCCTTGAAAATCTTTTAATATGGACTCTACCCCTAGAATAATGCACATACACCCCCACAGACAAAATTTGGGGGTATTATGCATATAAATTCAGGTAGTTTAGGGAAACCTTGGACATGGGTTAAAAGGCCTTGTATTATGCAGTATTTGGAATTCAGAGGCAGGGATGGGAAGTCTGACTGTCAAACAAGGACTGGAGAGGCTTCAGATCACAAAACTGGGGGGAAAGGGAGAAGCGTTACCCTCATTCTCTGTGTCGTCCCCATTGGTCAGTTCATACAGGGTAAACACGGAGTTGTTCTGGCCACTCCTGGAAACCTATGGACACAGAAAATGGGGGTTGAATAAGGACCTGAAATCCCAGGGAAAAGGTGAGCTCACCGGCTCCACCTATCTGACCCAGGAATGGTACCTATTCCCAAACCAGGCTCACTGTCACCTCGGCAGGAGTGGCCCAACCACCACAAACCCCACAGGTGCTATATTTATACATGTACACACATACACGGAACCACTAAAACCACAGGCCTTCACATGTCTGAGCAGTGACCTCTCATTCTGTTTTCCTGTTCAGAAATAGGTGGCATGAGTTTGTTATATTTGGGTTGTTGATGCTTCTTCCCCTCTTCTCTCCCTTGGGAAAGTTTAGGGCTGGTGGTGGCTGTGAATGTGGGGAGAGAGTTTGTCCCCACACCCATACTGGTTCAGAATGTCTCATTCATACGGTGGACAGCCCCAAAGGGTACAGAGGGGGAGGGGCCCCAGGCTTTTTTTTTTTTTTTTTCTCTTCCTTCCCTTCCTTTCCTCATTTATCTTCTGTGGCCAGAGACTCCAGCCAACAATAGCGCTCATGGTTCCAGCATTGCATTCTCCAAACACAGCCTCATGTAGCCTCTGGCCTCCTGCAGTCAAAGGCAGGGAAGTTCTACACAGCCAGGGAAATTGAGTCATTGAAAGAGGCATGCCTGAAGACCTATACTTCCTCTTTCTGCCCCTGCCCACTTTGCTCAGTCTAGACCTGGGAACACCAGGTATCTGCTGAACATAGATACAATTCTCTGCCATGGGTCACCATGGCGGAATAGTCTCACCCACTGATAGATGAGTTTCCCCCATTCTTCTGGCCTTCGCCACATGATCAGGAAGCTAGACTTGTTCTTATCCAACCACTCCAGGTTCCCTGCAAAAAAGATACTTATGAAAGCATCTTATGCTAAGAAGGGACAGAAGGCAAAACCAAGGTGGAACACAGTGGAAGAGACCCAGCTCTCAGGAAGTAAAATCTGTTTTATTACTAACTGCAAGGCACCAATTCTCTTCCTTTCTCTCTCCAGATCTCAGAACACAGATGGAGAGATTTCAGTGGTGAATACCAACAGGGAAAAAAGACCCGGGAATTGGACTACCTATTGTACAGAACACTATGGGTTCCAAGCCAGGGGAGAGAAAAAAGTTGTTAAAAGCAAAGACTTGTGGAGCACCTGGCTGGCACCGCTGGTGGAGTGGGTGACTCTTGATCTCAAGGTTGTGGGTTAGAGCCCCTCATAGGCTGTACAGATTACTTAAAAATAAAATCTTAAAAAAAAAAAAAAAAAGGCAAAGTCTTATGGCAATCTGCCCTCAGGAAAAGCCAAGTAGGAGGAAAAATAAGGAAATCTGAGGCCCTGAACCCACCTTTCTTCCTTAGTTCCTCTAATACAACCTGAATTGATTCCACAGGAAGCTTGCCTGGTTTGAAGTTAAGGGAAGGGCACTAATGGACTGAGTTGGGTAGGATAAAAATTCTCATGGCCAATGTCATGTTGAGAGCCACCGGTCCCCTTCCTCTCCCTCCCACACACGTATATGTGCAATTCCCCAACAGGCTATAAATTGGCATTTCCTGGATATTGGGAGGAGGAAGGCAAAGAGCAACTAGTTCAATTAAAGGGAATCACTTTAAAAATGAACGGTACTACCATCTGTCGCCCTCTGTCCTTTCTCCTTCCTTCAGACTTTCTCCACAGATATTTTAGGTATGAATCAGGCAGCAAAAACAAATGACCTTTACTTCCTGGGAGGAAGAGAGTAGGTGGCGAAAATTACCAAAGGTAATACCAGAGCTTGAGCTTCACTCAGAAGGGGACCGGAGATTCACAGTCAAAAGGGCTTGGGTTGAAAAGTTTGGGACCTGGCTTCAGGGCAGAGATTCTATGACACCCAGGTCCTTGTCATTAGCCAGGGCAAGGAGGTTTGAGGTTGCATTTAGCGTTGGGGTTTGGGGATAAAATGGAAGACAGCTATAACACACACACCGGCTCTTTCCCAAGTCCAGTTTGGGTGGGAACCTGCCTACTGAGGGTGAAAGAGGGTATGAAGTCTGGGCATGTGGGAAAGCGTGGAAGTGCATGTGTGTGGGCTGTGCAAGAGCCTGAGGGAGGATACGCTGTAGCTTCACGTTGTTGAAGAGCGGGCTCTCCTGAGCTTCCATCACCGTCATGCTGGATTGTTTGTGCAGGCGGCAGAAGGACAGGACCAGCGAGCACCAGGCGGCCAGCTGCTTCTGCCGAGTGTCCACGTTCGGCTGCAACCTGCCGGGTGAAGGGGGTGGGGCGCAGAATTAGAGGGAGTGAGAGAGCGAGAGGCAGCACTTGCCGGAGGCGCGTCTGGGGGACAATGTAGGGGACTGGGAGTGGTGGCGACCGGGTCCTTTCTCCCCCTCCCCATTTGAAGCATCAGGGCTGAGCCCGGGGTCTGGGGCAGGGGAGGGAGGCACAGCGGGGCTTCTCGGGGTCTCAGCCTCACGTAAAGAAGGGCGGGAAGCGATACTGCCACGGCCACTCGAAACTCATCGCCATTGTAGTAGTCCAGGAAACCCGGAACGTCCGGGCAAAGGACTTCCGGCCTCCGCTTCGGCACGTCCGGACAAAAAGCACAGCAGAAAGGTTCCGGATGCCACTTCGGAGAGGGACGGCCCAACGGAAGGGGTCTCGCTGATCAGCCAGTCCCTTGCCGTTATCCTAAAAATTCTTACCGTCTAGAGCCCCGAGAAGTCTTCTCATTCAGTTCTAGAGAAGGGCAGTGACTTATCCAAAGCGGCACTCTTTGACGGTAGAATTGCCTAGGCTTTTCCCCCCTCTGCTGGGCTTCCTTTAATATTAACATTTGTGTCGGTTGCATTTAACAAATGCCTCATAATTCCCCGGTTTCCTCAGTTGCTATGTCCTTCGATTCCGCCATTCCCTGGTCTCCTGCAGCCCCCGTGGGAGCACATCTGTAGCTTTTATCTCTGGAAAAGGTTTGGCTTCCGTGATTCAGAGCTGCCCGCTTTGACCACAGCTATCTCTCACGTTCTCACTTTGCTAGTCTCAAATCTCCGGACCCGATTTGGTCTTACTTGATTCCTTACCCAGCCTAGACTACCCCATTCTGTCCCCCTTGCTTGTCTACCTGCTGGTCACTTAACAGACCAGGGTTGTTGCTTCCTGCCCCCACGTCCATTCCACACCCACCTTCCCCAATTCCTGGGCCGAGTTGTATTACTGGAAAAAATCACAGAACATGCTGGCTGAGCCCCAGGTTCCCTGACTGACTTCACTGCTGGGCTCTCAGTGCAGCCCAGCACTGTCTTTTATTGACTCCCTGTAACATCCCTCCAGGTAACTAACTCTTCAAATGTTTCCATTCAACAAGTCATTCCACGGGTCTCCATCTCCTTTCTGCAGAAGGCCCCTCCTAGTTTGTGAACTTGAGGTCAAAAATTTGAACCTCTTAATTGTTCCCTCTCTGTCTGTCACCACACTTGATTCTCACACAAGAATTCCTTTCCACTTCAACTTTTTTTCTTTTGGACTCAAAGGAAGAAGTGTCACTCTTCCTTTACAAGACCAACACTTTGGGATATCTTCTTACCTCTCTTTTCCAGTTGCCTCTACAACTACTATGTGCATAATCTTCCCTCTTTTCCTTTCCTTGTCTCCTCTCCCCTAGTTGACAAACATGCTCAGGTCACCCGTACCTGAAAATATGTACTGCTTCCTTGACTTTGTCACCCTCTCAATTTCCTATCTGATCTTTAACCTTTCTCCCACTCAAGTCCATCCTTCATTGTGCACGGTTCCTGACCTACCAAAGTGCCCAAAAAATATTTGTTGCATGAATGGATGAACCAATCAATTTATTATGTTCTTTTAAAGGGCATGATTTCCTTTGCTTCCAGGGGACTGCTTTATCCTTGTTCTGCTACTGTCTCTCTGATCTTTCTCTTTGTTTCATTGCCCCCCCGACCCCCCATTCTTTAAATGTACATGTTTCAGGGCGCCTGGGTGGCTCAGTGGGTTAAAGCCTCTGCCTTCGGCTCAGGTCATGATCCCTGGGTCCTGGGATAGAGCCCCATATCGGACTCTCTGCTCAGCGGGGAGCCTGCTCCCCGCCCCCACCCCCGCCTGCCTCTCTGCCTACTTGTGATCTCTGTCAAACAAATAAAATCTTTAAAAAAAAAAGAAAAAAGGAAAAATATATGTGCATGTTTCCTAAGAACCTAACTCAGCTTTTTTTTTTTTTTTTTTTTTTCAAAACAACGTCTGTCTTGAGAACGTCCATCCTTTTCATGGCTTCGCTTTGCATTTCTGTGCAAAACACTAATAAATCTGTATTTCTGCTGCCACCACCACCACTACCCCTCCCATTTCTAACTCTCTGTGGGACATAAAAGCTTGTTCTATTGGCAGCTCATATTGTACATCCTTTTCTTCTTGCCAGCTCCTCTTCCCAATAGTTATTTTCTATCATTACTTCCATCATTGTCCTAGTAACTCAGATTCAAAGCCTGAGTCAGCCCTAACCTCTCCTCTCCTTCATGTCCAAAATCCTGGCATTGGAGGATTCCCTCCCCTGTTTTTAATCATCTCCTTTTTATTTTCTGCTTCCTCACTCATCACTTCTTTGGCCCATGTCCTCTTTTTCTCAAGCCTAGGATATTACAGTAATTTACTAATTCACCTTTTTTTTTTTAACTCCTTTCCCTAAGGGGAATGCACTCCATCTTAAGGCCTAGTCATGTACTAACTCCACAATCACCCTCCTGTGATCACACCTCAGCTAGATGTGACCCCTCCTTTTTTTGCACTTAGATAACATTTGGTTTGTATCCTTTGCAAGACTCTCATCACACACTCCACTGCTTTTGTTTATTTGTGTACATGTGAGCTTCCTTATTAGATGGAAGTCACTGAGAGCAGAAACCAAGGCCTATCTTATTTTTTCAACAAAATATACCATACACAGTATCTTATACCAGCATGCCCTTGATGTACATTAGTAAAACACATGAAGGCAAATATGGGCCAAGAAGAGAACAGGTATATCCCTGGGGAAGACCAATGCATTAATGAAAAAATAGCAAAGGCTTATCTCAGGTGAAAGCTCAAAATGCCCAGGAAACAGATATGCCTCTAGAGAGACAGACATGTCCTGAAAGGAGAAGTCTGTCTCCAAGGATGAACAGATAGATTCTAGGAAGCACACAAATACATATCTATGGAATAGATTGGCATGTCCCAGCAAATGGATATGCATGTCCTCAAGGAGGTAAATATTTCAGAAAGGAGGGAACGAAAAGTCCCTGAAGAGACTCCAGGTGCCATAAAGAATAAACAGGTGTCTTTATGGAGAACAAAGTTGTTCTCTCATATTTGTGATGATCTGGAAGAACTGGAGGTGAAGGTCTTCTGGCAAACAACTGTGCCTCACTGTCTGAGGAACATATAAGAGTTTCTATATATAAAATGATGAGTTCAGAGGCTATGTCCCTAGAAAAGTGGGAAGTGTCTTAGGGAAGTATCAGTATGGCTTAGGAAGCTGATAGAAGGATTTAGCTAAGAACTAGTGAGTGCTGTGGAGATGACAGATGTCTGATCTCAGGGTCCAGTCTCCTCAGCCTTGAACTTCTTCCAGATCATGTCCATCTCCGGGCTGTTAGCTCTAGTGGACACCAGGGGGCAGTGTGCTGCCAGGCTGTAGGCCCCACCCCCAAGGGTCCAGGACAAAATAGGAGGAGGCCAGGGACCTGGAAGGGGAGTCCTGTGGTGGACTTAATAAAGTCCCCACTGCCCTTGCCCTCAATCCTGAGGTCCTTAGGGATGGACTCTTTTTTTTTTTTTTTAAAGATTTTATTTATTTATTTGACAGAGAGAAATCACAAGTAGATGGAGAGGCAGGCAGAGAGAGAGGGAAGCAGGCTCCCCGCTGAGCAGAGAGCCCGATGCGGGACTCGATCCCAGGACTCTGAGATCATGACCTGAGCCGAAGGCAGCGGCCCAACCCACTGAGCCACCCAGGCGCCCAGGGATGGACTCTTTTTGGTCATATCACAGTTCCTATTCCCAGGCTGTGGGAGTAAACTGAGGCATGAAGAAGAGGGAAATTCAGAGCTCCTAGGTGGTCCCCCTTCCTCCTCACAGAAGTCACAGCAGAGATTCCACCCTTGCTCCTTCCACCCTCCCGAGCTGCTGTCCAGACCGGAAGGGAGTCTCTTTCCTGTATATTTCCTGGTGCTGGGTTTGGATATGGACAGGAAAGGCCCAGCCTTGGGAGGAAGCAGTGAGTGGGTGGGGGGAGGCTTCAGGTGGGGGGAGGGGGATAGTGGGGAGCAGGCAAGTGAACAAAACAGTGCTGCTATCCAGATTCTTCCAGCTCTGCTGCCCAGCAGAGCTGTGAATGGTGAAACTCTGGGATGGGGAGAGGACAGTACAAAAAAAAAGTTTTATTTTGAAGATTACAGAACTTGTGCTATGACACCACTGGGTTTCCACTTTCATCAGTCCAAGGATCTGTGGTAGGTGTGGGACTGACAGAAGGAGGCAGGGAGGGGAAGAGAGACCTGGTGGTGGCAAGGAAAAGGAGAAAGATGGCTGTGGAAAAACTCATACCACCCTAGGCCTGGGCTTCACTGTCTTTACTCCTCCACACCACAAGGGTGACGAGGAAGGGGATGAGGCAGATGGGGGCTATGATCATGGCCAGGAGCACATCCTCCGGGGGGTCTGATAAGGTGGGCTGCACAAGGGAGCAGTTGGCAAAGTGGATCTGGTGAGTCTCAAAGATGATCTCTTCTGCCCAGGGATTGGGGAAGCCCAGATGAAATTCTTCTGCAAAATGCTCCAGGCAATACTGTAGGTCGCTATAAGGCCTGGGGGTAAGGGAAGACTACAGTGAGTATGGACTGGGCCAAAGAGGGGAATGCCCCTCACTCACTCAAGGCTCACCCAGGAGGAGGAGGCCCCACCCCTGGCCCAAGCTGCCTGGCACTGCCCCTACCTGCTAATCATGTCCCAGTCACACCAATCCTTGGGGATAGAGTCCATCTCCTCCTTATACGATTGCCAGCAAATCTGGATAGTCCTCTCATAGCTCTCCATCTTGTCCTCTGTGGGCACAGATTGCTTCGCACTGACCACAACCCCGTGCCTCCCCCCAAGCCCTCGGGTCCAAGTATTTCCACTGCTCCTGTCTTCAAACATGGCAAACACCAGGAGAGTCTCAGAAAGTCTTCCAGGGAAAGAGTCTCAGTTCAGAAAAATGTTAATGTCTTCCATGTGCCAGCCCCACGAGAACAGCCACACACTTTTTCTGGGGTCTTCTAACCCACCCAGGAGGGGAGCCAGCTCAGAGCTGGGGGCGGGTCACGTGGGATGAGAGGGAGAAAGACCACAGGAACCCCAGGAGAGAACAGAAGGGGGTTTAATGGGCTGCCAGTTGGGGTTGCGGGAAAGGGACCCTCCCCACCGACCTGGCTCTCCTCGCTGTCCCAGGTCACCGTCCCAGAGCCGCGGCGGGTACACACCTTCTGGCTTCAAGCTGCTTTCAGTGGGAGGAACCTGAGCCAGGGACTCCTGGGGCTTCAGGACAGCTGTGAACAGAAATGGGAGAGGGAGGTGGGATGGCGGGGATCTAAGCAGTGGAGTCTGGAGGAGGGGTGTGAGACCCTAGGAAGTCAGGGCTACTTTCAGTAGAAGAAAAATGAATAATCCAAGCCTCCAAGGGGTGCCTCAGTGACTGGAAGAGAGGGTTGATACCAGCTCCCTCCCACTCACATCCAGACCCAAATCCTCCTCCTCCTCCCCAACCCCCAAGACCTCTCCGCGAGGCCCGGACCCTAGGTTCCTCCAAGAGTGGGAAGCAGCTCTCGCTGAGCCCTCATCGAAGTGGGGCCAAGGGACGGCCCGAGGACAGCGCTGACCCTCCCGCACCCAGGGCCCGTTTCTCGGTCTCGGCCGTCCAGGCCCCCTCCTCTATGGGCCTCCCGCGCCTCCCACCCGGGCCCCGGGGCGCCGCGCTCACCGCCCAGCAGGAGGAGGAGGCGGAGCGCAGCCGGTCGCCCCGCGCGGGTCGCAGGGAGCCGCGGGCCGCCGGCTGCGCGCTCAGCCCGGAGCGAGGCCATCGCGCCGCGAGCAGGCGAGGAGGGGCGGTGGCGCTGAGCCGGGCCCGGGCGGGGGCGCCTATATCCCCGGCACAAGCCCCAGGAAGCCGCGCCGCTTCCTCGCAAGGGCTGGGACGGCTGCGGCCACGTGGGGGGCGGGGGCGACGCCCGGGGCCGGCAGGCTGGAGGGGGAGTCACAGCCCCACCCGGCCCTGGCGCCCGCCGCTCCCTCCGCCGTGTCGGCGTTGGCCCACTCTCTCTTCTAGCTCACCCTGCGGGGCTGGACAGCTCCCCTCGTAACCCCAGAACCGGGATGCATTTCCTGGACTCAGCTGCGTGGTGCCCAGGGCTCTCCCGGATCTCGGAGCATCCGCCCCCGGGACCCTATTGCCCTTTCTCCTCTCGCTGCGGGGGCGAGGAAGGGGGTTAGCGACCTGCTCTCGCCGACCTGGAGGAGGAAGAAGGGGCTGGGAGTTCAGAGGGCTCTCCACCCGCAGTATCTAAGGCAGGAGGCTGCCCTGGGCCGTGGGGGAAAGGGCGCCTGGAGCTGGACTCAGAGTTCCCCTTTACTGGGAACACCCACTGATATCAGTCCGCCTGCCAAAACTGTGGAGGAGGAGATGAGGGAGCCAGCCCTCCAGAATCGGGAGAAAGCCTGGGGATGGGGCAGAGGGGAAACCAGAGTCCAAATCCCCTCCCTTACAGGCACCTCCTGGGGCCTAGATCCTCAAACCTGGTTGAGGTAAAGGGCAAAAGTAAGATTACTTCATTCCTAGTAAGAAGGTGCCCACCAACGGGATTGGGGGAGGGGCAAAAGTTAACGATTACTCCATTCCCAAGAAGAAGGTGGCTACTACTCTTCAAGACCCAGGTTGGGAGAAGGGTAGGGTTTAGAAACCGCTATGGGTGACTTCATTTATAAGGTGGGTACATTTTGCTCCTGTTTTACATGGGAAAAAGCTAAATCTCGGGAGAAAGAGCCCAGAAGTTGAGCTTAGAGGCTCTAAATCCCACTTCTGTCTTCCTGCTCCCTAACCAGATAGCCCACAAGGACTTTGGTTACCTGGAGAATGTTTACCCCCATGTAACATAGGGACATTGTCCTTCTCGATAAGCAGTAGTGAGGATGACACATGAAAGGGCATTGCGCTCACTCAGTGGATGTTTCTTTTTCTTCTTTCTTAAGGACTTGCCTAAGGTCACACTGCTGGGAAGCAGCAAGGCTGAGCCTGGGGCCCCAGGGACCCTGACTTCTGCCACACCACAGCTGTCTCTGTGTCCTGAGCCAGAGCTTCATTAGCTTGAAGCAGCCGAGCAGCCCAGGAGCTGGTTTGGCCCTGACGCTCGCCTCCAGACACAGCTGTCAGCACTGAACTTTCCTAAATTACTCCCAGACACTGACCCCTGGACTCAGCTGCTGCTCTTGTCCCAGTTTACTGATTTCTGCCCACCACAAATTATCTTTCGGGATCTCTCTTCCAATCTTCAGCTCAGGGTCTTGGGCTCTTGCACAATGGTCACTGAAAGCCTGTGGTCCTCCTCCATCGCTAGGGTCAAGAGGGTGCCTTAGTAAGGCATCCGGAAGAAGAAAGGAGGTGGCCCACTTGGCATGAACCCCAAAGCCCTCCTGGTGATAGTCGTCTTCTGCAATGTGCAGAAAAGAGCCTGCCCACCTCAGAGTAACTTCAGGCCAGCAAACAAATCCATTCGTGTCCTCCCATGCGAGATTGCCCTTTTCAAGAAGGAAACATGGTCAGGAGGGAGATTTCTGGTTGATGAGATGGGACAGAAGGGACAGAAAACAAAACTAGCTGCTTCCACTGGGCTGGGGCCAGAAGCTTCTGAGCCCACTGTGATTTAGGACTGGGGTTGGGGTCAAGATGAAAACTGACAAAAACAAATGTTGGGTTTTAAATAAGGCAGTACGGTATCATTGATTAAAAAAACAAACAAACAAGCAAGCATTGGTTAGGATTCTGAAGGCAGATTTTGTCTCATCTTGGGCAGGTCATTTCATATCTCTGGAGCTCGACATTTTCACATGACGTTAGAATCAAAAGGGAAAATACAGGTGACTCAGTAGAAAGTTTTATCTTTAGTCTGGAGCTGGGGTTAAGTTTGCAACAGGATGTGGAAACCTCCTATGAGGAGCTTGTTTTAGTCATTGCTGAACTTGGGAGTCTAAATAAATCTTCCTATTGGAGAATCTGGGAGTTTTCCCTCCTCCTGATTTTCCTCTTTCCACTTTTCCTTACCAGTTGGATGTTTGTCTCTTTCATGGATCCCTGGGGGCATCCTGGTAACGGGTTCGGCTCTTGGGGTCCTTTGGGACTTAAAGAGGACCAGAGACCTCACTTTTCTCTTCTAAGTTGCCATATAGAAGATAGTCCCATGTTCTGCAGTGAGGGGACAGAGAAGGGCTTCCTCAGGGACAGAGGCTGGTTTGTTCATGGAAGTCCTGTTTTCCACCCCTAGGGACCCCCTCCTCTTCCCTTCCCAAGCCTACTTCTGCCTTAAAATATATACTTTTTGCTATAAAAATATACTTTTTAATTGCAAGTAACACACAAGTTTATACTCATTGCAAAATATTTAAATACATTAAACTTTATACCCTCATTCCTTTCTCACTCACTTCCCTAGATTTTTTGGACTTAAAAAAGCATAAATGGGATTTAATATCTCTGTGGTTTGGTGATTTCTTTTTTTACTTAATATGTCTTGGGCTTTCTTTCACATTGGATATATAGATGTGCTTCTTTCCTTTTAACTGTAGTATAGTGTTATCTGTAGTCTTTGTCTTATATCCAGTGGAGTCTGGTCTTTGTTTCCTACACACCTCCTTTGTCCTCTGTCCCTATCCCACACCCACTTCTAATGCTCGAGAAGAGAGGGATCTGTTTCTGGTACAGCTGGACATTGACCTGAGATTTCTGGCCCCAACCTAGATTGACTTCTGGATAAGGATCCTACTGCCATGTAACTTTCCCTTCTTCTTACAGGCGAAGGAACATCTTGCTTGAAGTAAAAGGAGAGGTGACTTGATCCCAGGAATGCCATTTCTAATCTTCAGCTTTCCTCCCTACACATTCACATACAAGTCCAGAACAACATACAGGGGAGTAAAAAGCACTGGGGACCTCCTACACAATGAAATTGCATGCAGAGCATCCTGGGATTAGCATCTCTACAATGCAGAGAGACATTCACACGTGCTGGCCTCTTCCCCAGCTATCTGCAAAATAAAGAACAGAGCACAGGAGAGGATGTGGGGGAGAGTCAGGGTCAGGGACGCCAGAAGTCCTGGTTGGGAGGGGCTGATTCTTCCAAGCTGGAGAGAGGAGACAGATTTCTTCAGAGGGCAAGAAGGCAGCAGGGACGACCAGGAGAGCTATAATCAGGGAGCCAGCTAGCTAAAGGAGGGAAGACAAAGGTGTAGGGACAAAACAACTTCATCTCTCTCCATCTCCTCATCTCCAGAATAATGGCACACTCTGTGTGAGGAGACTGGCCATCTCTCAGAGGCAAGAGTTTGTTTTTGTTTGTTTTTGTTTTTGTTTTTTTTTAAGATTTTGTTTATTGATTTGACAGAGAGAGGATCACAAGTAGGCAGAGAGGCAGGCAGAGGGGCGGGGGGTGGGGGAAGCAGGCTCCCTGCTGAGCAGAGAGCCCGATGAGGGGCTGAGATTATGACCTGAGCCACCCAGGGGTCCCAAGAATGGTTTTTGGAGAAAACTTTGGCTCTCAAGTTGGTAAAAAGCAGAGAAAATAGTCAAGCCATATTCCTCATCAACTGCCAGGGACCTAATAGTAGCTACCATTTATTACCAATTACTATGTGATGCACAGTTCTCTGACACATGTGCTGAATAATTTGCAAGTATTTCTTAAAACCTTACTGCCATAACATCAGAATTATCTTGTTGGTGGGTAAAATGGGGAAACAGAGGTAATATGCCCAAGGCACCAGAAGTAGTAATTGGCAGTCAGGATCTGAACTCAGGAGTGCTTGATACTAACTAAGCTTCATGTCTTAAGTCTTATGATTTATCATCTCCTTCTCACTCTATATCCAAATACTGATTTCCTACTGGGTCTTGAAATTGGGGTTGAAAGAGGAGAGACGGATAGAGTTCCTTCCAGGACCAGATAGACCCCTCCAGAAAAAAAAAGATTCTATTTCACCCAACTGTGTATACACGACCTCCTCCTCCCTTCCTTCTCTGACCCAGGCTAGACCATGACATCACATGGTAGAGGCTGTTTTTCTGAAGGAAAAAAAAAAAAAAAAAGACCAGATTTATAAGGATGACATTCAGAGAGCATGACTGAAGAGGATCATGGCCAAGTGACCATAGCACACGCCCAGCAGTGCTGAGAACACTGCTGGTCCCTCGGCACCTGGGGCTGACTCATGGTTGCTGTCAGGACCCAATGCCAGATGCCAGGGTTGCTTTTTACTCTTCCTCCGTTGCTCAGGACTATCCTATGAAACATCCTCAGGAACCCTTCTACCCACTCCCAGCACCCCAAGAGTTTTGATGTTATATAACATGGGGATGCCCCAAGGATGCCTGGCAGTATGCTCAGATTGTTTTGTTTAAAACTCACAACTCTACTAAATTAGGTGCCATAGCAACCGCTTTACAGATGAGGAAACTGAGGCTTAGAAAACTTAAGTAATTTGCCCAAACTCATGCAACTCATATTGGCCGACATCCAGATCTTGATGCCAAAGCCTATGAACTTAACCTCTGTTCCACAATACCTGATAGACGTCAACTTGCTAGCCAACCTGCTAGAAAGAACCAGATAAAAAGAGTAGGAGAAGTTGCAGAAACTAGAGAGAACCAGATAAATTCCAGCCCTCCTACCAACCAGAAGACCAGCCAGAAGGGCAACCAAGGAGAATTGCTCGTGGCACAGGAGACCTTCTTCTCTCTGTGCAATCCCTCTCCTGACTATGCCTGCTTCATTTATAGACAGTATCTTTTCACATCCTTGTCCCCAAGACCTTAAAGCATTGGGTGGACAATGAAAAACACTCATGATGTTACAAAATAGAATATTTTCTAGATCATAACATCCAGCATGTATTAAGCAAATATGACAGTAGGAGTATATGTTTGTTTAACGTGTGTGGTATCTGTGATGTGAGCTTAATTATACTACAGAAGACAATATTTTCCTCACCTGCAGAATGGGGATAATAAAAATACTTACAAGTTACAAGATATAAAGCACTTAGAGCAGGATAATATTATTATTTATGATGATGATGATTCCCATTATTTTAGTGGTTAAGAGCACACACTTTGGAGTCAAGCAGACTTGAGTTTGGATCCCAGCTCCATCTGTATGTGACCCTGAGCAAATACTTAACTCTTCTGAACATGTCTTCTTATCTGCAAAATGGGGCTACCAGTGTGTATCTCACTCAGCAGTAAAGATAATGCAAGTCAAGCATTTGACCCAATGTCTGGTACAAGAAACCCTGTGATAAATGGTATTTACCGTCAAAGTGTGTAACATATATACTTATGACAACTGCATTTCCAAGATATTCTGGGATCCTTCCAGTTCTAAAATTTTGTTCTTTTTGTGACACAGCACTTGTTTTATTTAAAAGAATATAGTCTTTGGAGCCAGATAGAATTCCAGCCCTCCTACTAATCAGCCATGTGGCCATGGCCAATGTTCTCAATCTCCCTGAGTCTCAATGCCCTTCGTAAAATGGGGCTAACAATGCCCATCTCTTGCAAGGATTACATGACTCATGGTTGCTTGACATCTTGCAAGGATTACAAGAAATAATGTAGATTCACACCCAGTCCAATGTCTAGTGATTACATGAATGTTAAAGATGATTTGTTAAATGTGTAAATAAATGTGATTTATGTTTGTTCCTTGATGTACAGTGGCATGGATATAATCTGTAGATGTATGTAATGTGCTTTTCTGCTCCAAAAGCATCTCTGTAGCCGGGTATCCCATCCTAGCTAGAGTGGGGTTCAAAGGGCCATAGCATTAGCAGTGTGGGACCTTGCTGATAAGCCAGGGAAGAGAGTAGGGGAAGTTGCAGAAACAAGAGGAACTCCCCTTTCCTGTCTGGCTAGGATTTGTTTGTCTTTCATACAGACTGTTCCCTACTGATATGGGGCTATGTAGAATGTCCAGCTTTGATTGGCATCTCCAGCACAAAGGGAGTAAGGAACCCCTTACCCTTCAGGAACTGTTTTCCTCTGAACTTACAGAGTCCCAAACACATTTCTCTTTTCTGGCACCAATGGGGAGAACAGCAAGCCATGGAGAGAATCCAGAATCATGATATCAGAGCTAGAAGATCTCATAGAAAGGAGGAGGTAGAGGGATGGGGTTCAGAACATGGGTTTGGGGCTCAGAATGTCTGGACCCAAATCCTGACCACACCACTTACCAGCCGGGTAGCCTTGGGCAAGTTCCAGAATCTCTTTAAGCCTTAATTTTTTTCGGCTGTAAAATGAGGAAAAGAATATTACTGACTTCATAGGAAATGAGGTGACCCATTGTAAAGCACTCAGCACAATGCCGGGCACATACTGAATAGACAGTGTTTGAAGGCTATTACCAGTTTTCTAGTTCTGCAGTTTTATAGTTGAAGACCCTGATGGCCAGAAAGGAAGCACAGCTCATTAGCTGTCCACCCGTTCAGGGCTACTTCCCAGGCAAGGCTGTGCCAAAGGCGTTCCCATGAGATCAAGGCCCTGCATTCACTGTGCCAAGGGAGCAAGAATGGGTGGCACCACCCTAGCTGTGGGGTTGGAGCTTTCAGAGTATGTGCAAAGCAAGGCATGAATCCCACCCAAGTAATCCCCAAAAGAGAAAGTCCCTTCCTGCTGGCATTATTTATTTTGTAATTAACAAAGGCTAGGAGGCCCTTTCTAAATTTTGGCTTGGAGGCTCAGAGTTTAGACTTATAACAGCCACGAACAAGAGTTTATTGTGAGCTTGTTCTTACTTGCTGAATTGAATGCGTTATTATGATCCCTGTGCAACTAGGGGTCAAGAGCTAAGTACCTGGGGCAGAAAGCTGTGTTTTTGAGATCAGGGGACAAAGTGTCCAGGAGTGGAGAGGCTTCAAAAATTGAGCCATGTTTCCAGGCTCGGTAGTGTCCAGACCACAACTTGATTTGGAGCTGCCTTTGCCTCTAAATGTTCAGGGAGGGGTCTGGCACTTTAGCTGACCCCACCAAGGCCTGGGCAGCAACCCCAGTTTCTGGTGGACCTTCATGCAGGCTTTTAGGTTGTACTTTGCTTTGTTTCGTTGTTTGTTTCTCCAAAGCCGGGTGGCCTTTCCCTACTTCTGGGTGGGGACTGGGGGAGGGGGGGAGGCGAGAGGGAGGATAGTTTGCTCCCATCTCTGCAGCTGTGTTTACACTTCCTTGTCAGGGACTGTCTGGGGCCCAACCTTCCTTTGGTTCCCTGTGTCCCCTTGGAGAAACGCTATTTGATATCCCTATGGGCTTTACAAAGGAGAGGCAGAATGAGCCCAGGGGTCACCATTCAAAGGGACCTGGAAGGAGGAAAGGAGGAAGGTTGGGAGGGAGAAAGGAATATTGCAGAAAACACTGTTTTGAATTCTGGGAATTATCATCTTCTTCCCTTTCTACTAGTGGCCTGAAGACCAGCAGGGGACAAAAGTAAACTTAGAACTTGACAGCCCCAAAAGGAACAGAACACATGACGTGTCATTTCTAATCACTGGATTGAAAAAATCTTGTTTTATGATGGGGATTTGAGTGCACAGAGCACAACAGTCTTCCCCAGGCTTCACTTGGGGCCAGTGGTCAGATACAGCAGGTTAAAGCCAATAAGATCATGTTCAAATACATGCAAATTAAAAAGGATTTAAGAAAATGGTCAAGTAAATAATGCTCTTCTTCTCTGGGGAGCAAGTTGAGCTGGTATTTTTTTTTTTTTTTTTTTTTTTTTTTTTTTTTAAAGATTTTATTTATTTACTTGAGAGAGAGACAGTGAGAGAGAGCATGAATGAGGAGAAGGTCAGAGAGAGAAGCAGACTCCCCATGGAGCTGGGAGCCCGATGCGGGACTCGATCCCGGGACTCCAGGATCATGACCTGAGCCGAAGGCAGTCGTCCAACCAACTGAGCCACCCAGGCGTCCCAGCTGGTATTAATCAGTAGTATTGCTGGACTTTCGGCCAAGCCTGGGAGAATGGCTGCCAAGGCAAATCAGGCATCAGGTTACAGAAATTAAACACATAATTTTATTTTTCCGCAATAAGGAACTTCAGAAAAAGAACCAGCCCTATTGGGCTCCTCGGCACACTTTGTCCAGTTTTGTTCAGCCCCAGAGGCCTCCAAGTTTAAGAGCAAGATGAGCAACTGGAGTCCAGGAGTGACACAATTATTCCTTTCTCCTATTAACGGCCTGGGGGCGGGGCTGGGAGGAGTGGGGCAGAGGTGATGGTACTGTTTTTCAGAGGTCCAGCTGCCACATTTGCCAACAGTTTTTCTGTGAATTTATAGGACAAAAACCTGAAGGGCTGGGGAAAAAAAGTTTTATAGAGGAAGAGCTGGCCAAACAAGCATTGGCCGATAGTGTGTCATGGACCACAGTCTTTAAGGAAGAGCCGGGTCTCAGAAAACAAACAAACAAACAAAAAACTCTCTCCCATCACAATGAGGAAGACCCAGTCAACAAATTTTCACCAAGAACCCCATGCTTAATGACGATATGGGAACTTGCTTTTAAAATCCTCCAGTGATCAAGGATTACCAATGACTGATTTAGTCCTATGTCTAGTATCATGGTGGATAGGAAAGGGATACGGTATGGGAGTGAACATGAAGTGGTACTGGGGTTGAAGCAGGGGGAGATCCAGGAGGGCTGGGAGGCTTAGTGAGGAGGTAGAGCTTGAGCTGGGCTGCATGACTCTGATCTACAACTTTGAGGTAAACCTGGTCACCTTTCCTTTCTGCTTTAAAATATTTCTGTAGCCAT
The DNA here is from genome assembly GCF_011764305.1 of Mustela putorius furo. Taxonomy (NCBI): domain Eukaryota; kingdom Metazoa; phylum Chordata; class Mammalia; order Carnivora; family Mustelidae; genus Mustela; species Mustela putorius. The sequence continues at coordinate 1,527,443 of NW_025421399.1, read as the reverse complement.
ATATTCTTTGTTACCACAAAATTTTTGTATCTTTCCTCTTGTCACTTGGCTTACTCTCCTGAAGCAATGCTATCCCTTCACATGGTGTTAGTTACCAGCAGTGAGCCGATGGTACCCATATCTCTTCCCAGTCTCAGTCCTGACATTCAGATCTAATGAACATTTCTCCTTAGATAACCCCTTTTTTTAACCTGCTGCCTCTGTCTCCCTCTTTTTTTTTTTTTAAGATTTTATTTATTTGACAGAGAGAAGAGATCACAAGCAGGCAGAGAGAGAGGGGGAAGCCGGCTCCCCACTGAGCAGAGAGCCCGGTGTGGGGCTCGATCCCAGGACCCTGAGATCATGACCTGAGCCGAAGGCAGAGGCTTAACCCTCTGAACCACCCAGGCACCCCCTCTCTCTTCCTCTTTTAACCTTCTTTATTTCAAGAATTATTTATGTGGCATAATGATTGTGAAGTTGGTTACACAATGGGATCACTTGGCATTCTCTTAGAACTCTTAAACCCAGCTCATACCCCAGACCAATTAAACAGCCTCTCTGGAGGTGGGAGGCAGGCATTAATAGTTATTAAAGCTACCCAGGTGATTTAAATGTAAGCCATACTTGAAAACCACTGATCTAGAAGGCAGGAGGAATGGAAAGGAGTGTTATTGCAAATGGCTAAGTATGAAAGAATATTTGCTTTGATTTGGTAAGCAGATGGAGGCAAGAGAAAAAAAAGCACAGCTAAAGTTTCTGATATAAGGAAAAGAACACTAAATCTGGATCCAGAGACCAGAGTTTAAGACCTGACAGAAATTTTTCATCCATGTAAAGCAAGTCTTTTAAGTTCTTTAGGCCAGAATAGTCTTGTGTTTAAAACTGAAATCCTCCCTACCTATTTCATAGTTATAAAGATTATTTGAAAAAAAAAAAAGAATATTACAGGCTTTTGTAATTATGTACTTGGAGACAAATTCAAGGTAATGGTATTTTGCATTTTAAGTTTTATTTTTCTAACTTTATATTTTGAAGTAACTTCAGGTTTACGAAAGATACTTCCCATGTATCCATCAGCCAAGTTCTTCAAATGTTGAGGAAGTACAATTGCCAAAACCAGGAACTGAGATGATAAACTACTTTTAACTCGTCTACAGATCTTATTCTAACATCATCAGTTATCTCACTGGATAACTCCATCAGATATCCCACTCTTCCCCTTCTTCCCAACTAGGATTCAATCCAGAATCACACATTACATTTAATTGTCCCTTCTTCTCTCCTTCTTTCTTCCTTCCTCCCTTGCCTGTCTTCCTTCCTTCCTTGTCTGTCTGTCTTTCTTTCTTTCCTTCTTTCTGATTTTATTTATTTGATGGAGTGGGGGGAGCACAAGCAGGGGGAGTGACAGGCAGAGGGAGAGGGAGAAGCAGACTCTGCACCAAGCAGGGCGCCAGACCTGGGGTTCCATCCCAGGACCCTGGGATAATGACCTAAGCCTGAGGCAGACACTTAACCGACTGAGCCATCCAGGTGCCCCCTCACTCTTTCTTTGTTTTTCATGACCATCATATTTTTTAAGATGCTGGCCAATTATCTTGCAGATCACCTGTTATTTTGGATTTGTCTAACGATTCCTTATGATTAAATCAAACTCATCACTAGTGATGTTAACTTTGACCACTTGCTTAAGGTGATGTCTGCCAGCTTTCTGTCCTATAAAGTTACTTTTTTTTTTCCTTTGTAACTTATAGTTATCTTGTGAGGAGTTACTTTAATACAAGGCTATTCATTTGAATCTAAGTGATGGGAAAACTTTTGATAGAAATAAGGAAGCAAGGCGTAAATAAAGCAAGAAGGATAATTTAGAGCTCGAAGACGGGTGTTTAGAGGTATGGGTAGGTGTGAGGGATCAGCGTGAAGGGCTTCCGGGTTGGTTTCAAATGCTGAAGTGAAACGTGGCTTGTCGCCAGCCTTGAAGATGGTGCAACCTCTAGAGAGGGTCTCCAAGATGATATCAGTAGCTCTGGGAGCCTCCCGGAGAGCCCACAGCGCCGCCTTGGAAACTGTCGGGCTCGGGCGGCATCACCTGGAACTCCTGAGTTTGGGGTATTGGCGCCAAACGACAGACGTGCGAAGAAGGAAGCCCAGGTGGCTCTACGGGCGGGGCGCGGGCGGCGCAGTGCGCAGGCGCCGGGAGGAGGCGCGGGGCGGGGCCGGGGCGCGGGGGCGGGGCTGCGGCGCGCAGGCGTCCTAGCGGCGGGTCCCTGCGGCTCGGGATGGAGGGTGAGTGAGTAAACAAGCTCGGGCCGGGTGGTGGGGCCGGGCCTCCGCACCTCGCCACCCGAGGTCTGAGGGAAAGAGAAGCGAAGGGGTCAGAGAACTGGGAGGAAGCGAAGGGGCACACTGCCTGCCTGGCCGGGGGTAGCGGGCCGCCCCCTCCCCGTCGGAGGGCTGGAGGAAAGGGGGAGACGGGACGAGCGAGCCCCCGGCGAGGACGGCGTCTGAGGCGGGGAGGGCCGGCGGTGTGTCCGGGAGGAGGAGCGGCGGGGGCGGGCCCGGGGATGGGGACTCCGGTTGGAGGGCGGGGTGGGCCGGGTGGGCGGGAGCCCCGGAGCGGAGAGGGCGCGGGTGGGCGGTGGTACCTGCCGGGGGCCCTTAGCTAGGTGGACTCCCAGGGACTTGAGGCTGTGCAGGGGGAGGGTTAGACGCGGGGGCTGTTTGTGATGCCCTTGGGGCGGGGGAGGGGGTATTGAGGAAGGGGTGGCAGTAAAAACTGGGCTGGGACCAAGGTGAGGCGAGAGAGGTTCCTGGGCGCAAAATGAAAGGGGAGCTCACTCTCGGGGTCCAGCGGGTGCAAAGTGCCTCTTCATTTTCTGCGCGCTGGGCGCTTCGCACGCTTCTCCCCAGTGCCGGCCCGGAGTAGCAGGCTGGCTGCTTCTCTCTAAATTTGGTCTCGCGCCAATCCTTGCCCATCCCAGGACTCTTCTGGGGATCGAGGGATAGAAAGGGAAGCGCCTTGAAGCAAAGGCAAGGTGTTGTATTTGGGACATGGCAGTCAGGAAATGCGGGACAAACTTACTTCTTACTGAAGACATTGTTGCGAAGAGGAAGGGATGTAGAAGGATGTTAGTGCCCCGGTGGAATATGGAGAGTGGACTTTTGATAGGTGGCATGTAGGATTGTAAATGGGGTAGCTGGGGATGGAGCCTGGCGATAGAGGGGCGCGGGTGAGGGTGAGCCGAGCCCGACGAACAACAACTGGGTGTGTGCAAAGACAGGCGTGGAAAGTGTGGTCTCTTCCTCCACGGTGATCACTGCTGTGAGGTCTTTGAAGAGAAGTCCCACCCCCAGCGGAGCTTTTAAGTTTAGGAAACCGGCACTGAAGGAAGTTCCAGCCGGAGAAGGTGTTAACTCTATCTTAGGTTTCTGTGAGAGCTTGTCTATTTTAAGCCTTGGAATCCCCAGGGTTGAGATGGTGTGGCAGTGATAAAAAGAGATTACTTACTTAACACAGAAGATGGTGTATGTTCGGAGTTGAGTACTTTTTTTTTTTTTCTTTTCTTTTAAGCACACTTAGAGGAAAGGACCATCTATACAAATGTAATAATACTGTTAGGATGAGTGTGTGTGTCGTAGCCACTATGAATTAACTCTCTGGAGGAGAGCATGTTTGCCTGTTTTATTCACTGATATACCCTAAGCACGTAAAACAGGGCCAGATACATGGTTAGGTGCTCAGTACACATTTGTGGAATAAACAAATAGTGGGTAGATCTGTGGAACTTGGACTCCAGAAATCTGGATCCTAGTTCTGCTACTAACAGGCAGAGTACTTTTAGACCAATCGTGGAACTTGATGCTAAAGCACAGCCTTAAAACTCCCTGAAGTGGAAATGACCAATTCACTGTGGCATTACCTTTTTTTTTTTTTTTTAAGATTTTTATTTATTTATTTATTTGACATAGAGATCACAGGTAGGCAGAGAGGCAGGCAGAGAGAGAGAGAGAGGAGGAAGCAGGCTCCCTACTGAGCAGAGAGTCCGATGCAGGGCTCCATACTAGGACCCTGAGATCATGATCTGAGCCGAAGGCAGAGGCTTTAACACACTGAGCCACCCAGGCGCCCCACTATGGTGTTACTTTAATTCTCTTTGAAACAGCAATAGGATAAGGACCCTTGGATTAAACAGTGAAATTTTACTCCCAAGAAGACTTTTGTGAGAAGGGGAAAGTGAGAAAATGTGGTCAGACTTGTTTACCTTATACTTAGTTGCCTTTGAACTAGTATCAATTTTGTCTGATTCTTGAGATAAAAAGTTTAGTTTCCTTAGTCCTGTGGGTAACAGTTCCTGCCCTTGCTTTCTGCCTAATTGAAACATGTAACACTTCATTTATTAAGTGTATCTTTTTATTGTCTTGGACTAAATGTAAAAAGCTTCTACTTGTTGACTAGCAACTTCCCAAAAAAGATTTGAGGCAACAACACTAAAGACACATTACGTTTTCTACATACAATAGTTAAAAACTAAAAAGAAAAGAGAAAAAACTATATGAAGAGAAGGATTAGGATTGAGTGGAGGTGAGGGAGGTTTAAAAAGGAAAAACTACTCTTAGGGAATGCCTCCATTCCAGAAAGTCCCTAGCTCCCCCCCCCCCCAATTTGTTCAAACGTAATATCTGAATATTGGTTCCTTCCTACCTTTTTACTCCATCAGCCTGTCATTTGGGATCTCAGTGCTCCAAACCTTAAAGTCATGAATGAATAGTTGGGGTTTAGTGCCTCTTGTGTGTTGTGTTCTCTGACACACTTGCCTTAATACTTTGATTTGAAATGGAATAACTAAAAAGTCTTCTTATTAAATGATAATGAGCAATCATTAAAGATTAGACTTTGTGCTAATGTAGTACAAAACCAGCAGCGGTAAGGTTCTAGCCTGTTAGGGCACTGCTTTAGCTCTTCTAAGTCAGCATTATATATCCTGAGAGCCAGCACTTTTCTATGGGTCTCCTAAAGACTAATCCTGCTTTGAATTTTGTCACCATTGTCTCCAGTGCAAATGATCTGATTCTCTTAATCAAGTAATGGTAAAATTAAAAATAAAAAAGTTAATGCTGTAATTTTCTTTTAAATGGAAATTTAGGATCACAGTTTCCGATTAGTAGGGTTCTTTCTACATGCAGAGTGCCCAGAAGCTCAAAGTAACAACAAATGTAAATACCTTGGAGACATGGGAGGGCATAAATTAAGGATGAACTTAAAAATCCTAATTGCAGGGTCTGTCAGGCTGTGTACTTAGCCACAGAGTTGATGTTAATGGAACATTGATGAAATTGGTGATCACCAAAGTGACTCAGTTGTGTTTCTAGTGCTCTTTGCAGAGGTAGGTTCATCACTATTATTTGTTTCAACTCCAGTGTGAGCTAAAAAGGAAAGAATGAGATGGAAAATTTAAAAATCTGTAGTGCCATCTGCCTCTGAAGGCTTACTTAGCCTGCTGTGTGATAAAATTACTTGTTGTAAAGTAGTAAAGATAATGAACGTGCCCCAAAGAGAAGCTCTTTGTGCAAAGGGGTCACTTTATGTGGGTAAAAGAACTTCATAGTTTGGAACTTTTATATTCTGATCTTAACCTGTCTAAATTTAAGAATATTGTTCTTTAAATGTCTTATCTCCAAACATTTCAATAAGGTTTTCCCATTTCCAACTAGTGACAGACTATATTCCAGTTTTAGCCTTTGAAACATATTGAGATCCAATTTTCTGGGGAAAGATGTCCATTTTTACAAGCTTTCTTTTTTTGGTGGAGATTTGACATGTAAATAAGGTAGGTTTTGTTTTTTTTTTAAGATTTATTTATTTTGTGTGTGGGGGGAGAGAATCTCAAGCAGACTCCCTTCTGAGCACAGAACCTGACAGAGGTCTCAATCCCACAACCCTGAGATCACGACCTGAGTTGAAATCAGGAACCAGTCCCTTAACTAACTGAGCCATTCAGGTACCCCAATAAGGTAGTTCTTGTTTCCAGTTAGCAATTAAAAAAAAAAAAACTTAATTTTTTAGAACAGTTTTAAATTTACAAAAAGTTATAAGGATAGTAGAAGGAGTTTCCACAGATTCCATATCCAGTTTCCCTTATTATCAACATCTTACATTAGCATACAGGTAACATTTTTTTTTACAGTTAATGAACCAGTATTGATCATTCTACTACAATTATTCATTGTGAAGTCACTCAGAGTTTTTTTTCTTAAGATTTTATTTATTTATTTGAGAGCGAGATCATGAGCAGAGGGAAGGGGTAAAAGGAGTAGTCTCCCTACTAAGCAGGGAGCCCAATGTGGGACTAGATCCCAGGACCCTGGGATGATGACCTGAGCCTAAGGCAAATGCTTAACCTACTGAGCTGCCTGGGAACTCTCACTCAAAATTTTTTAAAAGGTGGAATTGCCTACTGATCTAAAAAAAATATATTATTTATTTATTTATTTATTTATTTGTCAGAGAGAGAGAGAGAGAGGACAAACAAGGGGAGCAGCATGCAGAGGGAGAAGCAGGCTCCCTGCTGAGCAAGGAGCCGGATGTGGGACTTGATCTGAGGGACCATGGAATCATGACTCAGGCTGCAGGTAGACGGGTACTGACAGAGCTACCTGGGTGTCCTTGCCTACTGATTTTTTTTTTCTTAATTGCTTTTTTTTTTAAGATTTTATTTATTTATTTGACAGACACAGATCACAAGCAGGCAGAGAGAGAGGAGGAAGCAGGCCCGCTGCTGAGCAGATTGACACCATGTGGGGCTCGATCCCAGGACCCTGGGATCATGACCTGAGCCGAAGGCAGAGGCTTTAACCCTCTGAGCCACCCAGGTGCCCCGCCTACTTATTTTTTAAAAAGATTTATTTATTTGAGAGAGAGAAACAGGGAGGAAGAGCAGAGGGAGAGAGAGTTTTAAGAGGATTCTGAACTGGGCATGGAACCCAGCGTGGGAATGGATCTCATGACCCTGAGATCATGAGCTGAGCTGAAACCAAGAGTCCGACATTTAACCCTGCTGTACCACCCAGGCACCCCTGACTACTGATTTTTAGTAGTAAAGGTCTCTAGAAAATTACTGGTTTGATGTATCATTAGAAAGACTTATTTTTTTCTTTTATCAGCTTTACTGAAGTGAAAATTTACACATGATAAATTCTCATTTTATATATACAATTCAGCGAGTTTTCATAAATGTGCATAGTCATCTAACCATCACCACAGCCATGGTATAGAATACTTTCAGAGTCCCCAAAAAGTTACTTTATGCTTCTTTCCATGTACTCGCTCTCCCCAGCGTCAGCCCCTGGCAAGCACTGATCTGCCTGCTGTCACTGTAGATTTGCCCTTTGTAAAATCATTCTAGTAGAATGCAGTGTAAGTGAAATCATCTAGTACATAGTTTTTTTGTGTGTCTGATTTTTTTCACTTAGCATAATGCTTTTCAGTTATATTGTGCATTTGTCGGAATGAGGAACTCCTCATTCCCTTTTATTGCTGAGTAGTACTCCGTCCTATGTATATATTGTAATTTGTATCTATTCAGCAATCCATAGATATTTATGTTGCTTCTTCTTATTGGCTATTATGAATAAAGGTGCTATGAACATTTGTGTAGAGGACATATATTTTCATTTTCCTTTATATATTTTATAATATATATATTTTCATTTATTTTGGATAAATAATAAAAACTGTATGCCAAGTTGTATGGTAAGTATATATTTAACTTTATTTAAAAAAAAAAAAAAAAGAAGCTAGCAAACTGTTTTCCTAGGTGGCCCTACCATTTTGCACTCCCAGCAGCAAGGTATACGGATTCCAGTTCCTCCACATCCTCACCAATTATTGGTATTACAATCTTTTTAATTTCAGACATCCTCGTGGGTGTGTTGTAGTCCATCATTTTTTTTTTTTGCTTTTTTTTTGTTTTGTTTGGTTTGTTTTTGCTTTTTTTTTTTTTAAGATTTAATTTATTTATTTGATAGAAACACAGCGAGAGGGAACACAAGCAGGGGGAGTGGTAGAGGGAGAATCAGGCTTCCCACAGAGCAGGGAACTGGATGGGAGGCTCCACCTGGGATCATGACCTGAGCCAGAGGCAGACCCTTAACAGCTAAGTCACCCAGGCACCCCCCCCCTTTTTTTTTAGGGAGAGAGGGCACACGGCGAAGGGCAGTCTTAAGCAGTCTCCACACCCAGCACAGAGCCTGACTCCGGGCTTGATCTCATAACCCTGAGACTGTGACCTGAACTGAAATCCAGAGTCTGGTTACTTAACTGACTAGGCCACCTAGGTTCCCCTATTATTTTGGTTTTAATTTGCACTTCCCTAATGATTAATACTGATGTTAAGTATCTTTTTGTGCAGGGGTTTGCCTTTCTATATCTTTTTCTAGTGAAGTATCTGTTCATATTTTTTGCCAACCTTTTTTTTTTTTTTTAACCCTTTTATTTATTTATTTATTTGACAGAAAGAGAGAGAGAGAGAGATCACAAGTAGGCAGAGAGGCAGGCAGAGCAAGGAGGAAGCAGGCTCCCCGCTGAGCAGAGCGCCTGATGCTGGGCTCGATCCCAGGACCCTGAGATCATGACCTGAGCCAAAGGCAGAAACTTAACCCACTGAGCCACCTAGGCACCCCTCTTGCCAACTTTTTATTGGGTTATCGTCTTATTAAGTTTTAGGATATGTATATATATATACACACACACACACACACACACACACAGACACACACACATACATACACACAAGTTTATTCTTAAATTTCTTGACCAAAACAGCATATGTTTTGGAGTTTATTTTCAGTGTATAAGTGAATATAACGAAAAGCTCTTAAGCACTGGCCTAATTAAAAAAAAAAAAAAAAAAGTCAAACAAACAAAAAGTGCTGGCCTAGTACTTAACTGGGAGTAAATGACTGCTTTGCATATGTCAGTAACTAAAAAATCCATCTAGTAGAAATATAAAGTACTTTTTGTGTGCCGCTCCCTTTGCCCAAGATGAGTGAACCCATTTCTCCACATATGTTCTACTGACTGCTGAGTTTTTGTTTGTTTGTTTTTTAAATTGAAAAAAAAAAAAAATCTTTGAAGTGATAGTTGTTGGTGAGCATGCAGATGCTATGAGAACCCATCTTTACGGCTGTGTTTCAGGTGTTTATTTAATACATATCTGTTCCAAACAGTATGTCTGGTCTTCCTCATACACTCTGTGGGCGCTGACCAACTGCCAAATAAACCTTTAAAGACTTTGAAGACCCATTAAAAAGCCAGGCAAAATAAATAGTGGCTCATGGTTGCATGAGAATCAAATATCACATTAATTGTAAAAGGAGGAAGTGTGATTTATTTTACATTGTGATTGGTTAAAATTCAGTGGCGTTTTCATGTGTATATGTATATTCCTCTGGCCAAATAAAGCACTTGAGTAAAATTAGAAATGGCACCATTAATTATTGAACTGTGTGTCCTTTCATCTCTTTTGGCAGACTATAGATCACATTTCAATTATAACTCCTTTCTTTAACAAAAATACTGATATTTTTCCGTGGCCATCTCTAAGAAATCTACCTACACATAGCCTAGGACCTGTGGCTTTTATTCTTTTCCATTATTTGATTCCCAATTTTTTTTTTAATTTTATTTATTTATTTGACAGAGATCACAAGTAGGCAGAGAGGCAGGCAGAGAGAGAGAGAGAAGCAGGCTCCCTGCCGAGCAGAGAGCCCGATGCGGGACTCGATCCCAGGACCCTGAGATCATGACCCGAGCCGAAGGCAGCGGCCCAACCCACTGAGCCACCCAGGTGCCCCTTGATTCCCAATTTTAAATGGACAGAGCAACCTGACATAAGCTTACTATTGCAAAAACGGAAATGTACTCCCCCAGAAAATGGGAGAAGGATTGCAGTTCAAAACCATTTTTTAGGGATACCTGGGTGGCTCAGTCACTAAGTGTCTGCCTTAGGCTCATGATCCCAGAGTCCTGGGATTAAGGCCTGCATTGGGCTCCCTGCTCAGGGGGAAGCCTGCTTCTTTCCCACTCCCCCTGCTTGTGTTCCCTCTCTCACTATCTCTCTCTGTCAAATAAATAAATAAAATCTTTAAAAAACCTTTTTTTTAGGAGGTTATAAAGTCTCACTGAATTATGATCTATAACATTGGGTCTCAATAGGGGTAACCTAAGGTTTCTGAGGGAGGCGGTTTTGTCCTAGATTTGAACCATTTTTTTTTTCCTTTTCTGGAGTAGACTTTTTTTTTTTTTTTAATTTTTTGGGGAGCAGACTATTATTATGCTTGTTCAGAACAGGAATTATATGAGCAGTGTATTTAATATTACACGTGAGTGTGTTGTATGTACTTAAATAGTTTTATCATTCCAAAAAAACCCCTCTTTTGGCCCCATTCCATGAGGAATGAGGAGTATTTAAAAGATGTAGGAGGAAGAGAGATAGTGCAACTTGTGAAAGGAAATTCAGATGTTTAATTTTTTTTTTTCCCCCCCGGTAACCCAGCACTTTAGCAGTCTGGGATTCAGATTCTTAGATTATACTGTTTTTGTTTCATTCCCTTCCCCCAGAGAGATAATATTTAACTCACAGGGAATTCTGGTTTTAAGAGCTTGAATCACTTGATTGAGTTAATAGTAAACACAGTGAGTCTGTCTGCTTCTTTGCTAGTCTTTCCTTCTTTTATCCTCTAAATTTAGCATTGAATTACCCCAATCCATTTGGTTCTTCAGATGAAACAATCAGGTATAGTCTTTTAAAGTCCTTTTGCATGAGATGTTATAATCATGTCTGTGACAGATATGAGACAGTGGGTTAAATTTTGCTGTTTTTTTGTCAGTGCTGTCATTTCTTATGGAGAAAAACAGGTAATTAAAAAATGCTTCTTTAGGGGTGCCTGGGTGGCTCAGTGGGTTAAAACCTCTGCCAAATGATAGGGATCCTGGGATTTCCCCTCCCTGTCGGGGCTCTCTGCTCAGCAGGGAGCCTGCTTCCCTTTCTCTCTGCCTGCCTCTCTGCCTACTTGTGATCTCTCTCTCTCTCTTTGTCAAATAAATATATAAAATCTTTTAAAAAAAATGCTTCTTTAGAAGAAATAAGTTCTTAAACTCCAAAGGAAAAATTTTTTTCTCGTAAAACGTAAAAAAACAAGGCCTGAAACTATAGTTTCTGTTTCAAATTTTGGTTTTCATAGCTTCTTGTAATGTTTTCATTAACTTAAAATGCTAGTTGAAATGAACAGAACTAGTTCTCTAGGAAATCTCAGTAGTTAATATAGAATAAAAACATAACCTCATAGATTTTATTGAATTTTTACATGTACTTAATATTTGTTCTTCATCTAAAACAATTGATGAGTCTGCTGGCTGAGCCTAGAAATTGGTTCAGAAAAGCAGAAGTGTGAACTTGGTAATTATGAGAATACATTTACACACATGACTGGAAGGATAGAATCTAATAAAAGAAAGGACAAATGGGGCGCCTGGGTGGCTCAGTGGGTTAAGCCGCTGCCTTCGGCTCAGGTCATGATCTCAGGGTCCTGGGATCGAGTCCCGCATCGGGCTTTCTGCTCAGCAGGGAGCCTGCTTCCCTCTCTCTCTCTCTCTGCCTGCTTCTCCATCTACTTGTGATTTCTCTCTGTCAAATAAATAAATAAAATCTTTAAAAAAAAAAAAAAAAAAAGAAAGGACAAATGGCATCAAGTGTGATTGGGGTCGGACTTACTAAGAAATAGTGGTAGCAGAAACTTCAAAGTCTTTGTAGTTCTGGGTGAGCACCCTACTGAGAGTACTAGGGTCTAAAAATATGCTCCATTGACTTAAAACCACTGTCTATTCTCTTTTGAACATTTGTTTTGCCTTTGTGTCTTGACATTCCTCTGAAGAACAGAAGGCACATTATAAAACCAGACACTTCCCCCTGCATTCTATGAGGTAGGTAGAATGCATTACAGTAAGTACTTTTTTAGAACTTTGAACCTTAACTCAACAACCCCCCGTCCCCCAAAAAGTGATTTGCCTGTTGTATTTCTTTGTGTCTTACTGTTGACATGGAGATGAGATTATGCTGTTGTCATAGCCTACCTTTACTGCTAGGCTTGTGGTGGGATTCAGATAATTTAGCAGGTACAGTTCTGTAGTGTGAGTGGATCTTTCCATGAAGCTCTTTTTTTTTCCTGTTATAATTCCTCTGTTTTATTGTTGGTTTCTGTTGTTAATCTCTTTGGGTGCCTAATTCATAAATTAAACTCTATGGTTTCAAGCATCCACTGGGGGTGTTGGAACCTATCTCCGTGGACAAGGAGGAAGACTGTGCTTTGTTCTTTCTTCCATGGCAGGAGTCTTCTGTTTCATATGGAAGTTATGCATGAAGCTCTTTTTTTAATTAATTAATTTTTAAAAATATTTACTTATTTGAGAGAGAGTTAGGAGGAAGGGGAGAGAGAGTGGGAGAGAGAAAATCTCAAGCAGACTCTGGGTTGAGCATGGAGCCCAATGCGGGGTTTGATCTTACGACCCTGAGATCATGACCTGAGCCAAAATCAAGAGTCATTTGCTCAACCGACTAAGCTACGCAGGCGCCCCTGAAGCACTTTGATATTGACTTGATCCCTGCTGAATATTTCTCTTAGTCAAGGTATTGAGTAGGCTTCCAAATTTCCAAGTAATCCAAATTCCTAAATATCCATGAGAGAACTTCCTGAATGCTGAATTAAAAACAAGGGACCACAGGAGGACAGAGGTTGAGCTTTTTGGTGATCAGACCAGGAATTGCTTATGTGAAATCTTTTTTTTTTTTTTTTTTTTTAAATTGAAACCTTTTCTTGAGCTCACAGATTTGGGTTCTTTAAACACTGTTTTTATGAATAAATGCAGTGGGAATGGAAGCATGACTGACCACGTTTATTTGAGTTTGAGGAATTCTTCATCCCCAGGCAGTAAAATGCCTTTTCTCATGTCTGACTCTCTTAGATTACAGCAAAATGGATATGCCAAATCCCCCAACTTCCAAGTGCATCACTTACTGGAAAAGAAAAGTCAAATCTGAATACATGCGACTCCGGCAACTGAAACGGCTTCAGGCAAATATGGGCGCCAAGGTAAAAAATACCCCCCCAGGGCTATCTATTTTAATATATCGATCCACTGTGACGGGCTTGGCTTTTTAGAACACTTCTTTTGAAATCCTAACCATTTTCTCCTTGGCTTTTCTAGGCTCTTTATGTGGCAAATTTTGCAAAGGTTCAAGAGAAAACCCAGATCCTCAATGAAGAATGGAAGAAGCTCCGTGTCCAACCTGTGCAGTTAATGAAGCCCGTGAGTGGGCATCCTTTTCTCAAAAAGGTACTTCCAGGCATCTAAACTCAGTATTCCTCGCTTCCTTGGACAAGTTGTTTATTTGTTTGTTTTCTGTATTCGCGATTTATTAGAAAAGAAATAAGGATGATGGATACTGCTATTATAGTCAGCTTTCAGTAACTAGCTTGGTAAATCTGTAGCTTAAAGAAAAGCCTATTCACCTATTATTCTCCTCAAATAGAATATAACCATGAGTGGATTTTTTTAAACAGAAAAACATAACATTTAGTGTCTACTTTCCTGGACTCTGGGTACAAGCTTCAAAACAACCTTTTTTTGCCTTGTTTGGCACATCTGGTACTTTGATATGGGAAAAGGAGTGCCCAGCATAATGGACAGGAATATACTGATCAAAGGGATATTCCTTGTTATAAATTTAAAATTCATTCTACTTTCTCAAAGAGATAATATTTTTAAAATATAAAAAGGAGGGGCACCTGGGTGGCTCAGTTGGTTGAGAGTCTGCCTTCAGCTTGGGTCATGGGCCCGGGGTCCTGGGATCAAGCCCCGTATAGGGCTCCCTGCTTGGCAGAGTCTGCTTCTCCTTCTGCCCCCTGCCCCTCCACCCCAGCCTGTGCTCTCTGTCTCACTTCTTCTCTCTCAAGTAAATAAATAAAATCTTTAAAAATAAATAAAATAAAAATATAAAAAGCATATAGTGTATTGAGAGCAATTTTCTTTTCCAAAGCAGAATATGACTTTAATTTTTATGCTGCTTTGCTTCTCCTGTACTGTCGCCATCAGCTCTAGAGCTAAGTCGATGTCACCTGTGTTAAAGTTTAGATTCTCAGGAAAACTTCATCTCCTAGGACGTTCAGAGGCCTTTTGCTGTTGTGGACAGCCAAGGAGACCAGCTCTTTTAAACTGAAATCAACACCAGCTGAATGTGAGAGGCACAGTGCTGGAGTTTGTAGACACCACAAAGATAAGAGTTCCTGCTTTGCAGAGGTTTATAGTCCAGTGGATTTATAGTCCAGGAGCTGATTGTTACAAAGCTCTCAGCCTCTTGTAAGAATTGGAGTACTCCTGTGATCAGTTCAGAAGGAAACTGCAGTTCTCTCTTGGGTCGTGGCTTGCCTTTCCCTCTCCATGTCTTTGCTTATATTTCAGTGTACCATAGAGAGCATTTTCCCAGGATTTGCAAGCCAACATATGCTAATGAGGTCTCTGAACACAGTTGCATTGGTTCCCATCATGTATTCCTGGTCCCCTCTCCAGCAGAACTTTATGGTATGTATTGAAAGCACTGGGGTAGTTGTATAAACTGTATGATTTTCTTATGTTGGTCTGCTGGCACTTCTCTTAGGGTAAAGGTTGTTAGATTATACTTAACAAGGCTTGGTTATGCAGGGCAGACTGTTCTTGTAATATATTGACTCTAAATATGTGTGTGTGTACATATATATATATATGTGTGTGTGTATATATATATATTTATATCGCAAGTTTTTCTAACTTGTGCTCTCTGAAGTGTACTTCTAGGTTGATGCAGTTTCGTTTTTGAATGAATGAGACTGGGCAAGACTCCAATTCTCCCATACTACTTTGGCCCAGTTTTGTAATATGTGCAGTCAAATGCAGTCTAAATCAGACACTTGAGGCTTAAGCAGGTTGACATCTTCCTGCTGATGGAGCAATCCTTTCTGAATCCCCTAAAGGCAAGATACTCTGAAAGCACCTGAGATAACAGAGGTACACAGGAATCTGTGAGTCTTTCATCTGGGCCTTTGTGCTGATTCCTTCTAGGATTAGTTGTGGTCCTGATAATCAGTCCTCTCCAAATACTGCCATTGCTTATCACCTGTGTGGTGACAGTTCTGCTGGCTGGAGTAGGATACAGGTTTACAAAAGGGAATTGTCTCTTAGAATAAAACTTCACAGTAATTTTACTTGATACTTGGGGAATTAAGAATGACTGTGTTTTCTGCTGGACAACAACAATAGCAAGAATCCATTAGTATTGTTTCTTTAGACAGGAAATGTTCATAGCTCATGCTATAATTGACTTCAGGTTCCCACTGAGTGTAACTGACATGAGTCATCATCATAGCTTTTTGGTATGATTGTGGGAGGTCAGTACTTAGTCTGTATAATAGAATATCCAGAAACTTTATGGTTGCTCAGTTTCTGTTCTAATTGTTGTGGTTATATTACAGGTTATACTCTTGGAAGCCTTCCTTTTCATCTGTGTGTCTCCACTTATGAGAAGAATTAAAATTGAAGACTTTTTAGATTGTTGTTTAAGTGATATTTTTACCTATTTTACAATGATGTTTAGTAGATAAAATTAGATAATGGAATCACTGTGAATAAGTGTGCTGTCAGATTCTAGATGTTGGTGGAAATATCACTGTTAGTACCAGGCTAACCATTTGGTAGTTGATACCCTCAAGTAGTTAAATTGACTTTCTTCCCTAAGAGTAGCATCACCCCCTCCCATTAGAGGTTTTGCCGGCAAAACAAAATGGCCAGTCTTTAAAAATGCAGGAAACTCTGTAACCAAAGGCGTTTTCAGGAAATTCAAGCAGCGAAAAAGGCCCAGCAAAGAGTCCATTAAACAAGAAAGAGGAAATGCATCGTGGATTTGTGGAATGGATCACATCTGGTTTGATTTCAGGTAGAAGATGAGACCGTTTTGTGCAATATTCCCTACATGGGAGATGAGGTGAAAGAAGAGGATGAGACTTTCATTGAGGAGCTGATCAATAACTACGATGGGAAAGTCCATGGTGAAGAAGGTAGTGGTGCTGGGCTCTTTGGGACAAAATTTTATTATTATTTTTTTAAGATTTTATTTATTTATTAGAGAGAGAGTGCACGAGAGAGAGAGCGCAGAGGGAGAAGCAGACTCCTCACTGAGCAGGGAGCCGGATGGAGGACTTGATGTCATGACCCGATCCAAAGGCAGACACTTAAC
This sequence comes from Mustela putorius furo, assembly GCF_011764305.1. Taxonomy (NCBI): domain Eukaryota; kingdom Metazoa; phylum Chordata; class Mammalia; order Carnivora; family Mustelidae; genus Mustela; species Mustela putorius. Next base: position 1,511,142 of record NW_025421399.1, on the reverse strand, counting down.
TAAGTGAGCCACCCCGGTGCCCCGAGAAAACTTTATTAGAACGGTGTCCCCTCTTTGGTACATCATCATCTGGCTTTTATCTGCTGCATACCTGCTGAAGAATATTCAATGTCATCACATGACTAGGAGTAAAAATTTTATATTAAAAATGTCCCTCATCAAATTTTATTTATTTATGTATTTAAAGATTTATTTATTTTACAGAGAGAGAGGGAGCAGAGAGAGGGGCAGAAGGAGAAGGAGAGACAGTCCTAAGCTGAGCACAGAGCCCAATGCAGGGTTTCATCCCACAGCCCGAAATCATGACCTGAGCCAAAAACCAAGAGTCAGATGTTTAACGGACTGTGTCACCCAGGTGCCCCCTTGGTTAAACTTTAAAAGGAGAGGTGGCTCAGTGGGTTAAAGCCTCTCCCTTCAGCTCAGGTCATGATCCCAGGGTCCTGGGATCAAGCCCTGCATCGGGCTTTCTGCTCAGCGGGGAGTCGGCTTCCCTTCCTCTCTCTCTCTGCCTGCTTCTCTGCCTACTTGTGATCTCTTGTCTGTCAAATAAATAAATAAAACCTTTAAAAAAAAGAAAAAGAAAAAACTTTAAAAGGAGCTGGGAGCACTGGGTGTTATGTTGCCACTGATGAATCACTAAATTTTACCCCTGAAACTAATAATATACTATGTTAACTAAATCGAATTTAAATTAAAAATTGGGGGAAAAAAGAGAAATGTAAATTAAAAAAAAAGGAGTTGGAACATATATATATTTACTTATATAGTAATCATTTATGTATATAGGAATCAGTGGCTGGAGAGGAAGTTTAGTGCACAAAGAAGTATGGTCCTAGGAGTTTTCCATAAATCCATCCAGAGCCATTTTGTTCTTCATTTCCCTTCCTCTGAGAATGGCAGTAAGCATAATCTCTCTCCTACTTTGATCCAGATATGCCCTGGATCTCCAGAAATTATTTATAATATTCTGACCACCCTGAAAGCGAGTCATTTGGATTTATTTGTAGTTCTAGGAAAGGCTGCCAGCGTGTAAGAAGCGGGAAGATGGGGAGAGACTCCCCATGACTTTGCAAACCAATGGCCTCCGTGGCTGTTTTGACACTTATGGGTACTGTTGAAAGTGCATTTTCTACCCACACTGCCGCCTAGTGTTCAAAGACTTTATCCTAGGTCGTAGTGTAACCCCATAGAGTATTTTAGGAAGATAATGCTATCTTTTGATTCAAAGAAGTCACTACCGAGCCCTCAGCAGCAAAACCAATAAGTTTTCATGTTACCATTCATCCTCTGTTCCATTTGTATTGTCTGTGCACTTTTTTGAGACTTTGGACCATAAATACAGGTTGCTCTGTGACTGAGGAATGAACTGCCCTGTAAGAATAAAGCCTATATAACTGGATTTCCCAGTGTAGACAGCTGAACTGTTGCCTTTGTAAGAGCCAATCAAATTATTGTATATTTCCTGGTTGTTCATATTAAAATGTACATATGTTATCTATCTGGGCCTCAGGAGTGAATACAAGAAAACCTTCCTAGAAGGACTAATGGAGCCCATGCATGTAATCTTCATGTTCCAGAGATGATCCCTGGATCTGTCCTGATTAGTGATGCAGTTTTCCTGGAGTTGGTAGATGCTCTGAATCAGTATTCCGATGAGGAGGAGGAAGGGCACAATGACACCTCAGATGGAAAGCAAGATGACAGCAAAGAAGACCTGCCAGTAACAAGAAAGAGAAAAAGACACACTCTTGAAGGTAAATATTCCGTTTTGAAAGTGGCAGAGACAGGGAAGAAGGGAGAAACAGAGAGGACTGTTGATGATTAAAGGCTGTTGGTGCTTCTTAACTGGTTCCCTTGAAAGGAAGACAAACTAGTGTGTTGGAGAAATATGAAAAGTTATGAAGAAGAAAATGTAATTATCCTATAATCTTACTACCAGGGAATAACCAGCATTAATATTTCCTTCTAGATCTAAGATATGTGTCTGTGTGGAGACACACATGCACAAGAATATATATATATACACATATTAAAGTAAATATAATGCTGTACGCCAACTATAACTCAGGGTTTCTAAAGTACGTGTATAAATGAACATGTTTATATGCATCCTCTGAAATGGGATCATGCCACAGGAGCACACACACACACAATTTTATATCCCTTGCTATTTGATCTTCTGTCATAAGCATTTTTCCATATTGTTAATATTTAATTAACGTAATGTTTAATTATGCTCTGTGTTACTTAATTAGATGTCTGGGGACAGAGTGTCACGCTCCTGTTCTTCAGCATCATCATTATGGTGGCATTCTGCAATATTCACATCTTCCCACGAAAAACCCTATGTTCCCCTCTAGTTTCTTTCTTGGACTGTGGGATTCGTCATTAATGTGTACATGACTCTGATTTCCTTATTATGAGGAGCCTATTCGATAAGTCCAGGTAGCACTGACCTCCTTTATGTGTTCCTAAACAGTCAGTGGTTAGGTTAACACAGCTGTTCTAATCAAAATGCTGTGACAAAAGGGAAAAATGACCAAACGTCTTTGTTTGCATACTCTGATTATAGCACTCAAGAGTCTTTTGTCATTTCTAATTCAGGCAACAAAAAGAGTTCCAAGAAACAGTTCCCAAATGACATGATCTTCAGTGCAATTGCCTCGATGTTCCCTGAGAATGGTGTTCCAGATGACATGAAGGAGAGGTAGGGAAAGCTGTCCCACTCAGGCCATGTAGAGTGCTCAGGCAAAACTTTTATTCAAGCCTATTTTTGGTTAATAAAAAGCCTTATAGGGGTGCCCGGGTGGCTCAGTGGGTTAAGCCTCTGCCTTTGGCTCAGGTCATGATCTCAGGGTCCTGGGATCGAGCCCTACATCGGGCTCTCTGCTTAGCGGGGAGCCTGCTTCTTCCTCTCTCTCTTTACCTGCCTCTCTGCCTACTTGTGATCTCTCTCTCTCTCTGTCAAATAAATAAAATCTTTAAAAAAAAAAAATAAAAAAAATACAAAGCCTTGTTTCTGGTAAGTACACTGTGATTTGCTTGCACTTCTGATTATTTCCTACTTGCCTCTTTACCTCTAAATGCCCATTCCCATATCAAGGGTCACATTTGCTGGATTTTGAGTAAGTTTGGGCAGAGAACTTTTAAATTCTACCATTTTTCTGGAGAGTTACTCCAGCACCATATTTAGCAAATCTTTCTCTCTATTTTCAGACATATGCCTCGCCCAGCACAATTGCAATGACATACCCACTTAGTTATACACCCTTCTGTCATCAGCGAGACCCATAAAAAACGTATCTTCCCTTGGCAGGCTGTACCTGGATGACTGTCAGTGTTCAAGCTGTACTTTCTCAGTGAAGACATTTCCTTGGAAAGAGTTCTTCTCTCTCTTTCTTTAAAAAAAAAAAAAAAAAAGATTTATTTATTTATTTATTTGACACAGAGAGAGAGAGAGAAAGAGAGCAAGAGATCGATCACAAGTAGGACAGCAGGCAGAGAGTGAAGGGGAAGCAGGCTCCCCACTGAGCAGAGAGCCTGATGCGGGCCTTGATCCCAGGATCCTGAGATCATGGCCTGAGCCAAAGCAGAGGCTTAATGCATGGAGCCTATTCTATTATCTATCTATTTATTTATTTATTTGACAGATCACAAGTAGGCAGAGAGGAAGGCAGAGATAGAGGAAGAGAAGCAGGCTCCCTGCCGAGCAGAGAGCCAGATGTGAAGCTCGATCCCAGGACTCTGGGATCATGACCTAAGCCGAAGGCAGAGACTTTAACACACTGAGCCACCCAGGCGCCCCTATTTTATTTTATTTTATTTTATTTTATTTAACAGAGAGAAAGAGCACAGGCAGGGGGAGCAGGAGGCAGAGGGAGAAACAGACTTCCCGGTGACCAGGGAGCCCAACTCAGGGCTTGATCCCAGGACCCTGAGATCATGACCTGAGCCAAAGGCAGACACTTAACCAACCGAGCCACCCAGGTGCCCCTCTTATCTCTCTTTTTAAAAATAGGTATCGAGAGCTAACGGAGATGTCAGACCCCAATGCACTTCCCCCTCAGTGCACTCCCAACATTGATGGCCCCAACGCCAAGTCTGTGCAACGGGAGCAGTCTCTGCACTCCTTCCACACACTGTTTTGTCGACGCTGCTTCAAATATGACTGCTTCCTTCACCGTGAGTGGGGCAACTCTGAAATGCTCTCCTGTTCTCCATCTCCAAACTCCATTTCCTTCTGTTTATTTCAGTTAATCACACAGAGTTCCTGGCTTCTGATCTGAAGATGGTTTTACAAAGGGCCAGTTCGATATTCACTTGTTCAGTTGTAGTGTAATGTGCTTTGCATGGTCAGGAGTCAGGACAGAATAACCAGCAACCTAAGTGTCCCTGAGTACCTATTAGCTTTGAAAGGATTGTTGATGTCAGAAATGATTAAATTTTGTGCACCCTGATGGTGCACTTCTGTGCACCTGATGGTTTATATCTAAATTTTCCCACAGTGGCTCCCTAATTTTGTTTTGTTCTTCCCCATCCTATCAAGTGGATGGACCATTGGGAACAGGACAGTTTTGTGTTTTCCAGCTTTTCACGCCACCCCTAATGTATATAAACGCAAGAACAAAGAGATCAAGATTGAACCAGAACCATGTGGCACAGATTGCTTCCTTTTGCTGGTATGTTTTCCTTTTTTTTTTTTTTAAATTTTATTTATTTAAATAATCTCGACACCCAACATGGGGTTCAAACTCATCACCCCAAGATCAAGAGTCACATGTTCCTCTGACTGAGCCAGCCTGGTGTGCCTTGCTGATATATTCTTGAACTGTTCTGCCATTGTTAATGCTGTTGAAAATTTAGCAGGAAATGGTTCTTCCGTTTTCTGCTGCTGGGAATACAAACCGAATGAGCCAATACCTAGCAGTCTGTGGGATAAAGCACAGATAAAACACAACTTCTGCTCTTTTTTTTTTTTTAACTTTATTTATCCATTTAAAGAGAGCGTGAGCAAGGTGAGGGACAGAGAGAGAATCTCAGCTAGAGTCCACACTAAGCATAGAGCCCGACGTGGGGCTCAATTTCATGACCCTGAGCCAAATCAAGAGTTGAGCCCTTAACTGACTGAGCCCCCCAGGGGCCCCATGACTTCTGCTCTTCAGGAACTCCCAGATACTAAAGACTATGAAATTAGTCTTATGGAGTGAGGAGTGCGTGTGTATGGCAGCATTTTCTTTGCTGTCTTCCTTTACATGCATATAAATGTAAGAAAAATAACACATGAAAGCACTGATGTCTCGTAAGGTAAACAACCAGATGCCAGGTGGACCCTTTCCTGATGGACAGACTTCATGCAGCCGCGTAAATTCCCCTGCGTTCATGTGGGAAGGCAGTAGCTTAGAACTAGAAAGGAATAATTTCACTTAGGCTAGCCAAAGGCACGGTTTTGCTTTCTGCACCATACTGTGAAGGTAGGTAAAGAATAAAATAAAGAATAAAAGAATAAAATACCTTGATAAAATTTCTGCTACCAAATAAAGTCATACAGCCAAGTGCCTTTGGGACCATCTTTAGTGGGGTAATAGAAGAAAAGATGGTAGAACGGGCCACTGGATATATATCTGGAAAATGAGTCATGTGATAATTGCAAAAGAAAAAATAGACTTTATTTTCTCCCTGATATGTATTGACTCCTTCTTGTGTGCCAAGTACCATGCTGGCCCTTACCATGTATTTTCTTACTTTCATGTTTACAACAACATCCTGAGGTGGAGAAACTGTGGGTATTTTGTCCAAAATTTGTTAATGTGTCAGTGGTGGGGCAATAATGAAATTCAAGCTCTGGTCTAACTCCACAGGCCATGCTTGTTAAATTATTCCACACTTGGGGTGCCTGGGTGGCTCAGCCAGTTAAGAGTCTGCCTTCGCCTCGGGTCATGATCCCAGCATCCCAGGATCGAGCCCCACACCAGGCTCCCTGCTCTGCAGGAAGCCCTCTTCTCCCTCTCTCTTTGCCCCTCCCCCTACATGTGTGCTCTCTCTCGCTCACTCTCTCAAATAAAAATCTTCAAAAAAATTAATAAATGACACCATGTTCTATCAACATAGCAGCATTTAGATGGTGTCCCTCTCACAGCGGTTACCCTGGGGCCTCCGTACGTACATGCTTCACAAAGATGCCATCAGTGCCCAAAATGTATGTCTGTGTGTGTGTGTGTTTCACATACAGAAATGTCTGGGCAGTCTTTCTTTTACTGCTTTTTAGAAGTCAGTCCATATTCAGCTATAATGCCTGTTTCCCCACACACATTTTATTAAGAACATTCTCAATCATGCAAGGAAGGTGAAAGATACCTTTGTCTTGGATTTAAAGACATTTTTCCCATATTTGCTTTGTCCCTCTATTTGTTTATGCATATGTTTTGCTGAGCCATTTGAAAATGAGTTGCGGATATTGAATACTTATTTGCAAAGTATTTCAGCACACACTTCCTAAAAATAAAGACATTCTCTTATATAACCACGTTATCACACCTGAGAAAATTCACAAGAATTTCATCATATCATCTGTCCATTCCATATTCATTCCATATTTAAATTTTTTCACCTGTACCAAGAGCAGCTGGGGTTGGGGTTTTCTCTAAACCAAGGTCATCCAGCCATATGTGCTGTTGGGTTATTATGTCTTTTCAGTCTCCTTTAATCTCAAATCATCACACCATTTTTTTTTTCTTTTTGAAAAATCCAGGCTCATTGTCTTGTAGGATACTCTCCCATATTCTGGGTTTGTTTGTGGTTTTCTCCTAGTGTTATGTAACTTGTTTCTCTACCCCCTATTTCCCATGAGCTAAAATTAGCTCTGCAGGCTTAATGATGTTCGAATAGCTGTTAAGTGTTGCTGTGTGTGCACACGGTAGCACGGGCACATGATGTCGAATTCAATTAACTTGAAAAATTCTCTTTTAGAATTTCCTTTAAGGCCTACAGGATATTAATCTGGATATCCTTAGTAATAGCAAACATTTATCCTTTACATGTAGATTTGGTTTTCAGAAACAGCTAGAAGTGTAAGATAGATGATCAGGCTGAATGATAGTTACTTGTTCTTTTTTTTTTAATAAAGCATAGCAATGAAGTAATGAAGTAGTCCTTCCAAGTTTAATATACTGATTTGGAGGGAAGTTCTAGAAGTAAGTAGTGATATTGTACAAATTGAAGGACTACATATTTTATTATTGAAACATAAGCAATGCAGTAGAATAAAAAGAGCAACATGGCCTGGGGACAGGGATTCCTGATTCTTGTTCCTATTCTGGAACAATGAGCTATATACTAATATATGATACGTATATATGGTATAATATATTAGTATCTGTAATATATATATATAACATTTATTATATTAGTACTATACTGTATATTGTATACTATATAGTATATTCTATTAGTGTATATACTAATACATGGTATATATAGTATAAGAGAAGCTGGTCCCTTCCCCTCTCTGAGCCTCATTCCTTCATATACAGGAGAATGTGTTCTCAAATTCTATATAGCTGACATGCAAATGAGTTTTAGATACAGCTCACTGGAAAGTTGAAGATGCATATATTCTATCTTTTTTTAAGATTATAGGACAGCTCCTCTGTGGAGAGGTATAAATTTATAAGTTTTAGAATTTTTTTTTTTAAGTAGACTTCACACCCCACGTGGAGCCCAATGTGGGGCATGTACTCACAATCATGAGATCAAGACCTGAGCTGAGATCAGGAGTCAGATGCTCACCCAGTTGAGCCAAGCAGGCCCCCCTGGAATGTTTGTTAAGCAGCTTTTATATGATCACACTGACATGGTACAGAGCAAGATAATATACTGATTTGGGGGGAAGCCTGTAAGCACAGGTGTTGAAGAAGGTGGTTTGTGAGGTTGGGCTCAGGATGGTGACTCTGGGCCTGTTCCCATTTCCCACCTGTACTGTGTCCGCTGCAGGAAGGGGCAAAGGAGTACGCCATGCTTCACAACCCTCGCTCCAAGTGTTCCGGTCGCCGCCGGCGAAGGCACCACATGGTCAGTGCTTCCTGCTCCAACACTTCAGCCTCTGCTGTGGCTGAGACTAAAGAAGGGGACAGTGACAGGGATACAGGCAATGACTGGGCCTCCAGTTCTTCAGGTATACGGAACAGAAAGCGATCTTTTCTTTCCACTCAACGCCTCTGGTAAATGCGGGATCAGTGCCTAACACTTAAAAGTTACTACCTTTTGAAAATGGTTCATTCTTTCTACAGCTTCTGCTATGGGCAGTAGAGACAGGATATTTTGGTTCCTAAAAGTAGCATGAAGTTCTTTAGAGTCTGTGGCAAATTCCTGATAACTGCATTCTCTCTTCTCCTTATTCTCTTATCTCCTCCTCTCTTAGAGGCCAACTCTCGCTGTCAGACCCCCACGAAGCAGAAGGCTAGTCCGGCCCCACCTCAGCTCTGTGTAGTAGAGGCACCCTCGGAGCCTGTGGAATGGACTGGGGCTGAGGAATCCCTTTTTCGAGTCTTCCATGGCACCTACTTCAACAACTTCTGCTCAATAGCCAGACTTCTGGGCACTAAGACGTGCAAGCAGGTACTGCCAGAGAAGAGCAGGGACACACAGGGCCCTCGTTTCATCCCCTGCTCTGTCAGTCCTTTTGCCATCTTGTGTGGCTGCCCGTCTCAAGGGGGTGCTTGAGGGGGTGCTTCTGGGCCACAAGGTGGGTTCCCCAAACACAGGACCTTCTGCAGATGCCAGGCCTCACAGTGCGTGGGGACCTTCTCTCCTCCTCGCTGAATTATTATTTCTTCCTCTAGCCACTATCTGACTCTCCTGGATGTTTCCACACTCTTTTAGCTTTTTTTGGTCTTTCGTCTTTGTTTTTGGTTCCTACTTTTCTTTCTAAATGTGCACCCCTTTCCCAGAAGGGGCTCCCAAGTCTTTCCGGGGACCTTCTTATCTGCGTGCTCCTTCTCCTGCAGCTGCCACTCCCATCCCCTCCGTCAGTCTCCTCAGTTGCTTTTTCCTCCAGATGGTCTCTCGCTAGCTCTTCTGATTGCCACCCCCCATAGCTGGGCCTGAACTGCACCCTTCTCATTCATGCTGTCACCGGAAGCACAGTCTGGTAGCAGCTGCTGATGCTTTGGAGGCAGTGGGACTTGATGTCCCAGTGTCCCTCCGTCTAGTCCCGACTGCAGTGAGAGGACAGACTGAAGAGCAGGGACAGGGAGTCACCGGGTGTTAGGGCTGGTCTGGGCAACAGGAAAGAAACACCAGAACTGTGCCATGCTGCTCGGCTCCCTGACTTCTGGAGGAGTCTCTCTGGCCTCCTCGTGATGCCTGCCCTTGGAACAAGCAATAGAACCATAAGGAAAAGTGCCCTTTGCTTTCATTTTGGAGCTCACCTATTTCCTTGAGGCCCAGATTCTTAAACTAAACATCTGCAGAATCATGTGTAACGCAATTTTGTGTGTATTTTCCCAAGAAGAATATTTGTATTCTTCATAGAATCTCAAGAGGGTCCATAGCCAAAAAGGAAACGAAAAACAAAAAGCTCCAGAAATAGACAAAGCTCTGCCCTGTTTGTACCAGCAGGGGGAGCTAGTGGTTGGCCAAGTGGTGCTGCTTGTGTCTTCTTTCACTCAGTAACACAGAAGTACCCAAAGTTGCCCTTCTTAAGAAGAGATAGATAGTGTTTGTCAGAATCATCCCATTTAAGGCTTGGTGGGCAAAGCTGTCGATGAAAGCTACTAACCAGGAAAGTTGTAACTGTGCTCAGTATTTCTCTTTTCTAGAGTCAGGCTAGGTAGTTAATGAACTCTGGGGCTATTGATGCCATATCCCAGTGCCACTCTGTCTCTCCCTGAGTGAAGAGATGCTCAGTCAGCCGCCTTGGAGCTCTCCAGAATGCTCCCACGCCCAGCCCCTGGTTGGCTCACTTATCTGACCACCTGGCTTAAGAAGGAGTGACAGGTCCCTTTGGATTTCTCTTCCAGGTCTTTCAGTTTGCAGTCAAAGAATCACTTATCCTGAAGCTGCCAACAGATGAGCTCATGAACCCGTCGCAGAAGAAGAAAAGAAAGCACAGGCAAGGGTTGGACAAAGGACTTTCTGTTCTCTGTGCTCTGACCTCCCCTTGGACTCCCCAGCCACCTCCCTCTTGAGTATAGCATTGCACAACTAAAGGGCCAGCCTTCTCCGTGCTCCTTGTGGGTTTGTGCCTCGGACCAGCCCTTTTCCCCTGTCCCTAGATGCTATGGACCAGGAGATAAATGTCTGCTTTCCCTTTAAGCTCCTGGCCAGTGGGACCAGATCTAGTCTCATGGTTCCACCCTGACGCCATTTCTCCTCGTTGGGTGGTTAGTGACTACTTGTTCACACTTCTCAACTCTGACCAGAGTTTCTTCTTTTGGCACTTGTATTGTTTTTCTAAGTTGCATAATAACACTGTCTTTTAGATAGCTTTTGCTTAGGGTTGGAAGGGTTTTTTTTTTTTTTTTTTTTAATTCAACATTCTGCTTGCCTCAGTTCCCTATTGGCTATCACCTACGGAAGGAAGGAACGGACACCAGTTCTGGATAGAGAAAGAAGTCCCCGTAGCTTCTGCTCCCTCTCAGTTCCTTCACTCAGCAGATTCCTAAAATGTCTTCCCACCTCCCCATCCTCAGTTCCCCCACATCCCCGCCTTCCCCAAAGAGAAGGAGGGAGTGGAGGAGGAGAGGGTGAGGGAGAAACAATAGCATTACAATAGACACAGAGGGTAAGGTTTTGTGTTTGTTTTTTAGGCATCTTTGTTGTTTATATTTAAATCTCAAAGCATAGAGCAGCTGGACTCCAGATGGACTCCAGCAGCCCCCACCAGGGTAGAGGCCTCCTGTGAAGGGACTGGGGGAGGTGCTCCCCAGTCATCACACCAGAGTCCCTCAGAGCAGGTCACGTCGATATTTACTCAAATCTGCAGAGTTCCCCGGAGCCGTGACCCAGGTCCATCCGTCTCTCTTTCAGGTTGTGGGCTGCACACTGCAGGAAAATTCAGCTGAAGAAAGGTAAGTTGCAGCAGAGTGCTCTCGGGCAGTTCAGCCCAGGGTCGCAGGGCTGTGGTCCCCCCCCCCCCCCGCCCCACCTGCAGCTGCACTCCTTGACCCTGCACCGCTTCCGCAGGCTGCAGAATTGTCTGCAGCAGCTGAGAACAGCTCAGCTTCTCACTGCAGCTGAGAACAACTCTCCGAAGGCAGAGTTGTGAGCCCTGTGGCCTCTGACTTGCATAGCGAGCTCTTTGCCAGGTTCCGGTCTTCATTTACTGTTCGGAATGGCTCTCCTGCAGTCCCAGGCCATTTCCACCCTCTCCCCACAAAGAAATCCCCCCATGGCGGCTGCCAAACAAACATCACCTCTGACTGCTTTTCCCTTCAGGTGCTAAATGCGCATCCAAGACAGTGACCAGGGCAGCCTCCCCTAGTGCGGGGCCATTGGACAGTTGGGCGTGAGGACAGCTGGGGGCGCGGGTACAGCAGTGTTGTGGTCTGTTCTTTTCTCCCCTAGATAACTCCTCCACACAAGTGTACAACTACCAGCCCTGCGACCATCCAGACCGCCCCTGTGACAGCACCTGCCCCTGCATCATGACACAGAATTTCTGTGAGAAGTTCTGCCAGTGCAACCCGGACTGTAAGAGTTCTCTGCTTTCCCCGGTAGTCCTCCCAGACAGCCGGCCCTGGTGCAGCCCGCCTTCCCCTCCCAGCCTGTGGCCCTTGCTGCCTCGGGCCTTCTGATGTTCTCTCGGCTGTGTTTTAAGCGTTTTACAGAGGAAGCAAGTACTTAAGATCTGGAAAAGTCGTTTTTTTAAAATCTGTAGGTGTTTGATTCTAAAGGCAGCAATTACACAGAAACAGAAATGTTCCCCTCTTTACCTGTCAGGGAAGAAATAAGCCTGGGAATCGTTTTCCTTCTGGGGCAGTCACTGCCTCCCTTTCTAGGATGCTGTGTCACGACATACAGGGGTTACGAGTCTGTATGTGGCTTAGTTTAGTTTACTACTTGGGAGTTTTCATATCTGTCCCGGCTGGATGTCAGCAGAAGTAGGACAGAGGCTAGATGTGCTTCTCCCTCACTTCTTATCGCTCCGCGCCCTTCCCTGCTCAAGGCTGAGCAGTTTGATAACGGCCTCCAGAGCCTGCAGAACTTGGTGCCTGGGCAGTTGTGCTGGAAACCCCTTCTAACCCATAGCAGATACCAATCTTAGCCACAGCGGAGGGGCACTCGTGCTGGGGAGGGCAGTGGGTGGAGGAGGGTAGCTTAGAATGGATGCATTCTGTTCTCAAAATGATTCTTGTTTTGATGGTGATGATTTAGCAGTGAAAAGCACTGATTTCATTTTCTGTGGGCCACTCACCACCTCCCTTCCAAATTCCACCAACAAGGGGGAGGGAGAGCATTGCTGAGGAATCTCCAGGAAACACCTCTCCGTAGGCAAACCTGCTTTTTTGATTCCCAGGCATGAATGTTGGAAGGCACTCCATGTTCTCCGGAAAGAAACTTGACTAGATGCTTATTGGCCAGAGAGTTTCTCCTCTATTTTGCTAACTTTCCCGGAACATATCACATTGACTTCCTTGCTGACCCTCGAGGCAGACCTGAGCCCCAGCATTGGCCTGCCCCGGTTCCTAACCCTCCCTGTGCCCCCCCACCGCCCCAGGTCAGAATCGCTTCCCTGGCTGTCGCTGTAAGACCCAGTGCAACACCAAGCAGTGTCCCTGCTACCTGGCAGTGCGAGAGTGCGACCCCGACCTGTGCCTCACCTGTGGGGCCTCCGAGCACTGGGACTGCAAGGTGGTTTCCTGCAAAAACTGCAGCATCCAGCGAGGCCTCAAGAAGGTGAGGGCTTTCTATGGGCCTGCAGGCTGCATGAGGGAGGGGGAAAGATGGAGTTGGCCCCAGCGACCTCTTTCCACCAGCCCCTTGGAGGGCTTCTACATAAAAGGGCTCGGCAAATCCTGAGGGACACACGTGTACTTGAATTTTGAAGTTGTCTGTCCTGGGGAGGAGTTAGAAGCGTGACCCCCGAACTGGCCAGCCTGAGAGGAGCAGAGAGGAGGGACACAGGACCCATCGAGGATGTTGTCTGTTTCTGCTTGACCCACAGCAGTGAGTTGAGCTCCTCGAGACTCAACTGGGCTCCAGGAGGCCCCCAGGCCTAGAGGAGGAGGTGTTACATTTCCTTTTGCCACCTCCCTTCTTTGTTTTTCCTCTTCCCAGAACAGAGTGGCTGAGACCTTTTTTCTGTTTTCAGATCCTCTTAACAGTTGCTTGTTCTTTCCACCCTGCCCATCCCCGGCACACGTGCACGTCTAGCACACACCCCGCCTGCTCACACATGCCCTGTAGTCTGAGGTTTGACTCCTCTTCCCCAGCACCTGCTGCTGGCCCCCTCAGATGTGGCCGGATGGGGCACCTTCATTAAGGAGTCTGTGCAAAAGAACGAATTCATTTCTGAATACTGTGGTGAGGTGAGTGCTATCGGTTTGGACCACATTCCTATCTGGGGAGATGCTGATGAGAAACTCTGATTTTCTGTGGGCCAGACCTCTATGACTTAACTCTCTAAATAACTCAGCTGAGTTCTTGTGTGGCCCCTTGGGGGATCCCACAGAAGTGTTTGCAATCCTGAGATAAACCACTCTTCTGAAATTCTTTGCTACAGAAGGCGGGGGAAGGCAGGGAACTCTCTTCAGGCTTCATACTGGTCATGGTGGGTGGGGATTGGAATGAACTAACTTGAGCCCTGTCTCCTGTGATTCTCATCATGATACTCAGCAAGCACTCCATGCGACACCGCCCCCTCCCAGCCCTTTCTGTGGCAGGGGACCATGCCCTGAGTGGGCAACCCGACCCCCGTTTGTTCCTTGTCTGTCTCTGCAGCTGATCTCTCAGGATGAGGCTGATCGACGGGGGAAGGTCTATGACAAATACATGTCCAGCTTCCTCTTTAACCTCAACAATGGTATGGAGTCTCTTCCTCTTGCCCCAGGGTGGTCTCTGGTGGGTTTTTCTACCAGATTGCCCTTACGATAGCCCACGTTCAGATCAGCTGTGATTTCTCCAGCAGGTGCACAGAGTGTGGTGGGGAGGTTCAACTTCAAAGATGCCATGAGTCTCGGTTCACTTGCTTTGGGAAAACCCCCATTTCTGGGTTTTGTTTTAATCGGAGCACTGGGCATTTCCACCTCAGAAATCTCCCCCCCAGTAGATGGGAAGAGGAGATCCATAATTCTAGCAAAATGGGGGGATCCAAAGGGAGCACACTCACATGAGGCCATATTCTTATGCTGTGTGCTGCCGGTCTTCAGAATTCCTGCCGGATTATTTCTGTTCCATTTAGTTGATTTTGAAATCAGGTTCAAGAAGCTGTGGATTTGTCTGGTGAGCTCATGGTCTTTCTTTGTATAGATTTTGTAGTAGATGCTACCCGGAAAGGAAACAAAATTCGATTTGCAAACCATTCAGTGAACCCCAACTGTTATGCCAAAGGTGAGCTCTCAGTAGCATGGGAGGGAGGGTGGATGATGGATGCTTTATTTACTATGATTTCTATCCATTATGTAACTTTTTTCATTGCTGAGTTATTTTTTGTCCAAAGACAGTCATGATTTAACATCTGGTATCATTTTGAGTCTTTGTTTTGTAATTGGCTTTCTTCACTGAATACATTATAACCATTTTCCCACAAACAAGAATCTTTTAGAGATAATACTCTTCCTATATCACCAGTCAGAACAAGAGCTCTAAAAGCGCAGAGGCAACAGTCATCACCGACTGCTTTTTAATTCCACTTCATTTATGTTTTCACTGGGAATTGGGAGAAAATCAGCCCAGCACCACGCATCGTTGGCGTGGAGCTGAGCAGGAACCTAGCCTTAGCTTTGTCCTGTCCGCAGTGGTCATGGTGAATGGGGATCATCGCATTGGGATCTTTGCTAAAAGGGCAATTCAAGCTGGTGAAGAGCTCTTCTTTGATTACAGGTGAGGGGGCCAGAAATGGTTGGGAGGTGGTTCCAGGGACAGAAGGGTGGCTGTTAGAATTGATTTGGGGGCTTACGGTGGGTGATATGGAGGAAGCAGACAGTGGTCAAGTCTTGGTGGTCATGTCTTTCTCTTTGTTCTGCTCTCGGGTGCCTTGCATCAGAAGTGGGAGCAATTGTAAACTGCTCTGAGGGAGGGGGAGAGGGAGCAGAATGGAGGGCAGTCTACCGGTTCGCTCACAAAAGCCTTGACAGTAACCTGGTTCCTCCTGCTCCGGGACAGGTACAGCCAAGCTGATGCTCTCAAGTACGTGGGGATTGAGAGGGAAACTGATGTCCTTTAGCCCTCCTGGGCCCCACGCCAGCGCCTATGGTAGCAGCACTGTCTTTGCTTCATGCACACACCACCGCTGCTTGAGTTTCCTGCACTACGTGTCTCCCACACCGAGAATCCCCCACCCATTCCCTCTGCAGCGAGGCCTCGGCTGTGTCTGGTGGGAACAAGCTGTCTCAGTGAGAGGGGAGACAGAGGCAGCTAGGGCTTGGGCCCCCAGAAGAGAGAGGTGCAGAAATGCGAGACCGAGTCTTAGGCCTCAGAGGAAGAGAGCGCAGGCTGGGGGTGGGTGGCTCAGCGCGGTTTCTTGTCTGCTGTGTAGGCTGTGAGCCTCGGCAGTCAACCTGGGAAGTTCCTCACAAGCTTTGTCCTGTAATTCTAACTTTCCAAGTCAAGGGTCCTTGTGTAATTTGGTTGCCGGCACCTCTCTCTGGTCACAGGACCTGGAGAGGACTGGCTAAATGAAGTGTGGTACCTGGAACTTACGAGTGGCCTGGGTCAAAGGCAAGCCTGGCGGTGGTACAGACTGACTTCAGATGGGGAGACGGTCACCTAAACTACCTGCTCCCTCCTGGCAGAGTTCAAGTTCAGAGTGTGAGTTCTGAGGATAGGTCTTCAGCACTGGGAGAAGGACAGCTAAGTGCCATTCTTCCATAGAGAGCCAGAGCCATCCTGATGACCCGAGTTAAACTGCTAAGCTTGGGGCCCTCTAGGCTCTGAGAAGCCTTCTCCATACTCTGGAGATGGGTGGATACATTTTCAGATTCCTGAAAGCAGGTGCCAGGGTGCAGCCAGCTGCCTCCAGAGCTGCGGCTTGGTGACTGCAGGCAGGCGGCGTGCTGCTCCTGAAGAGGCACGGCGGGGTGTGCAGGGCTGGCTGTGAACACTCTGGTTCCAGGCTGTGGAGTTGTTTTCAGGCCTCTCGTTCCCCTTAGAACCCACGCCCACAGGGCCTCTGTTGCTTCTGTCTTCTGGGGAGATGGGTGAAGGCTTGGGCTGGAAAGGGGGAGGTTCGGAAGGTGATTTATTTTCCTGTCTGATGCACCTGCTGTTGGAAAGGGTGAGTTGACAGAGTTTGGAAGTGGGTGAGGGGCTCCCAAGTTACATGTGTTTAGGACGCCATCGCGCTCGCCATGTACACTGGTGGGGGGTATTTGAAGTCTTGAGAAGTAGCAGGCCAACCCCCATGCCTGTCCATGCTGCCATTCTCTCTGGGAGTCCTGAAGAGCCAAGCACTTTATTTCTTTGAGGAGGTCTGCAGGTTGAGGTGGAGTTGAGCTGAGGTCTCTGGGGCCCCTGCCCAGATCCCATTCCTAAGGGGAGGGGAAGGCTAGGGGTTGGAAGATTCCCCTCCAGTTCCCTCTCAGCTCCTGGAGGAGTAAGGAGGAGCCTCCCTGCCACACAGGATGTAAATGAGCATGGGGCCGGCTTGGGGAGCTACCCCTGTGTCTATGGCTGCTGTGCTGAGCCGCTGGGGAATAAGGGGCATTGTGCTGGGTAAAAGGATGTGCACAGGGACAGGCTGGCCCAGGGAATACTGGAGTAGGGAGCTGGTTTCTCTCCTCTAGGGATCCCAAGCTTTTCTTTTCTAGTCTGTACTGACCACTCCTTTCCTCCAACCCCACTGGCTGTCCCATGAAGCAAGGAGTGGGGTTCCCTCGGGCCAGACTGTCACATAGGGATTTTGGTGGGACATGCACACACACTCACATACCCTCACACACCACACTTATGGGCACACGTACACTCAGCCCTCAGCACACACCCAGCCGGCTCCTGACAGAGGCTTCTTTCCACCTAACTGGCCAGCCCTGCCATGATTCTGAGATCTCCAGATGCAGTGGCTTGTGTTCGTTGTACTGGAGACGCTCTCTAGCTGGACTGTGGGCTCTGAAGTCCTCATAAAGGACAGGGAAAAACCAGAGACAAATGAAGGAAGAGGAGTTAGGTCTGTCTGAAATGGAGCTGGCTGTGGGGAAAGATGGGCAGCAAGTGACATCCAGCCATTGAGAGGCAAGACTGACCCCACTCTTCCCTCAGTGGGCGGAATCCCCTCCTTGCCAGTTTCAGACCACTGGGACTCCTGTTCCACCAGCATTCCCATCCTTCTCCCCTCACTGCCCCCCACGCCCACACCTTAAATGACGGGTCTCAACCCCTTCCCCCAGACCATGGAATGACGGATGGAGCAAGGTGGTGGGGACTGGGGGAGGCTGGTATATGTGCGGCTTTATTGCCAGTGAATCTCACGCACTTTAAAGTCCTGTGGCTTGTGACCTCTTATCTGAATAAAGTGGTAGGATCCATTTTGGCAAGTTGTATATTGTGTACTTTGGGGATGGAAGAATCCAGGGACACCAGTACAGGGGGAGCTCGGACTGAAGTGTTAGCATTCTAACCCCCACTTTCCACTGAGGTCTGGGGTTGGGGGGGGGTCGAGGGGTTGGCAAGAGCCAGTCAGGCTCCTAGTTAGTGTTGTGAGGATTCCAAGGGCTCTTCGTAGAACTTCCTGAGCCCTCAGATGAGATCCCTTAAAAACATCCCGCTTATCCCCTTGCCGTGACGCCAGCTACCACGCACAGACTGGGGCTCTGCCACTCTGCTTTATTAGGACGGCTCTGGCTCTGAGCGCACGGCTTGAGAGTGGAGGCTGGGTCGGGCTGGGTGAGTGGCCAGCAGACCTCACAAGACTTCCAACACGGGAGAAGCAAAAACTACAAACCGTGGGCACAGCACAGGACAGTCAATTGATTTTTCTTTTATATATAAACTGATAATTAAAAAATTAGAGTAATATATAGAGTTTCTCTGGAGAGAGACTTTGCAACAAAAAATATATATAAAGAATATGACCTCCTGGGCAAACAAAGCAGCATCTCTGAGCGGAGGAAAGAAGACTCCTCATGCACTGGAGAGGGGGCCAAGCCTTTGGACAGGCACCAAGGCTATTGCATATCTTGGGAGAGGGAGGAAGAACAGAGGGCTGGCTAGTCGGTGTGTCTGCATTTTTCTCTCTACATTGCAAGTTGTTTTTTATGGCTTTGGCTAAAGCATGTGAAGCAGCGGAGGTACTAAGGTGCTAAAAGCGAGGCCTCTTGGTCTCTGTACAAAACAAACATGAGAAGGTGGGGAACAGCAACGAAGTCTTCCCTAACCCCCAACTGAGTGGAAGCAGATGGAAGACGTTCTGCAGGGCAGTGGGGAGGCTAGGGGATATGATTTAGCAGCCTCCTCCCCCCATGCCCTGTGCATCCCTGCAATCCCACACATCTGTCCCTGCTGAGATTGAATATTTGAAGGGAAGCAGTTAATCTCCCTTGCACTCTGTTGTTAATCCCTGGCAGCAGCTGGGACAGGGATGGCAGAGGGGGCCTGTCTCAACCCCACGGAGCTTCTCCTTTGGGGCAGGCGAACAACCAGGAGCCTGGGGAAATGGGGACGGGGAGGGCATCGGTTTAGGCAGTGAGGCTGGCCACTCCCTTTGGTCCCATCTGTAGCGCGGCCTACCAGACTTGGCAGGAGGGGCCTCCTCTGCATGAGCGGAACCAGCTAAGAGGAGCCAAATGTCCCTGACAGGGTGGGGAGAGGTGGGGATTGGGGGATTCAGAGGAGATGGACTTGGTCCCTAGAGCCCTTCTCCTGATTCACTCAGACCTGGACTCCTCCAGGATCTGGGGGAGATTTTGGTCCCGGGGGCCAGGGGCTGGGGCTGGGGCTGGGGCTGGGGCTGGGGCTGGGGTTGGGGCTGGGGCTGGGGCTGGGGTGGAAGCTGCCGTAGGGGCTGGGACCGGGGCAGTCCCTGAGGCAGGGAGAGGAGGTTTGCTGCCAGGGTGGTAATCATGGGTGGCCTTGGGCTCATTGGTGTGGTAGGAGCCCTTGTAGCGATGATTTTGCAGATAGAAGAGCACCAACATCCCCACCAGCCCCAGCAGCAGGAAGGCCACCAAAACTGCAAGGGAAAAAAGGAAGAGTTCAGGGCCAATCTTGGGGTTTTCTCCGCAGACACACATGGATGCTTTTGGCCAAAAGGGTACGTGCGTGGCCGTCCGCAGTTCACACTTGTCAAGCCAGTCCCAAATGTCTTGCAGGTCTGAGTTCCGGGCTCACCCTGCTGCTGTCTTCCGTTTCCCGTATTCTCTGTCCACATCCCTGGGCTTACCCCAGTTTCTCGCCTCTCTAGAAACTGCTGCACCCTCTTTCTCCTCATCCCTTTGCTAGAGCCCCATTTTAATTGTTCAGTTCAGAGTCCATGGTGTCCTCAGACACGGAGGACTCGGCAGCTCGCTTCTCTGCCGCCATCCGCACAGCCTGGCTCATCCGTGTGTGTGCCCCCACACCTTATGCCTTCGCCGCCCTCAGCCCGGGGGTCCGGGACAGGGAGGGAATGCCCCCGGGGGGTAGAATGAGGTCAAGGTAGTGCTCCTGTTACTTACAGCCGAGAAGTATGGCAACCCATCCCTCATCGTGGTAGTACGGGAAGTCTGGAGGGGAAAAGCACCGGTGAGGCGAGGCGAAGCCTCCTCTGTGTTAAGAACCGCTGCCCTTCCCTGTCGACCCTCCCTCCTCTGTGTGTCCCCCAGACCCACCTGGGGGCAGATACCAGGGGTCCAGCTCAGGGGGCACCTCTGCGACAAGGCGCGGCATGGCTCCGCAGTTAGATTCGGACAGCTCCCCCTGAACGCGGAGGGCCTCGGCCAGCTCCGCTGTCATGGGCCGAGGGGCCCGGAAGTGGGTCTTGAGGGGAGCCACGTTGTTGAATCGAACTCCAGACAGGCACCCCGAAAACCCCGGGGTGTTGTAGCGCTGGATCTCTGGGTCGATGACGCCGGTCTCTGAGGGAGAGGCAGGCCCAGAGGGAGAGGGGCTGGGCCCCCCCAGCCTTGCCCCACTCACCACCAGCGGGTTTCCGGCCCCTCCTTACTGCTGCCTTCGCAGCCGCCCCGGCTCCCTCATCATCCAGGCCTCCCTTGCGCCTCCACCCCTCTGCTCCTTGCCCCAAACACGCTGGCACCCTCAGCTCACCCATAACACGCCCCAAATACAAGGCCTTGGGTGAGTCCAGCTGGCTGTCCACCAACAGCGAAAACTTCTGCTCCGTCAGTGGGAAGTAGTCCACCTGAGGGGCAGGGGAGAGGTGCGGAGGGAGGGAGAAGCAGAGGCTGACCAAGCCAGGCCCACACGGGGACTCCCGTGCTCCTGGGGAGCCCTCGCTCAGCCGCAGGTGGACAGCCATCCACTGAAGGATTCGCTGTGAACAATCCGGCAGCCTCGTTCTGAGCCCTGTCGTGGCAGCTGCCGGTGGCCTGCCTCGGTGGGGAACCCCGAGACGCCCCGAGCCTGTTCCCTGCCTTACGGAACAGACATGAGAACATCCACCTCCCCAGATGACCTCCCAGAACAACACGCAAGACCCATGAGACTCCTCTGTAAACTGGGAGGCACTCTCCCTGTGCTATTGGACACGTCCCTGGGGCCACTGCCTGGGTGCGTCCTGAGGGGGTCCCTGTCCCTCCACGCACCTGGATGAAGAGGTTGCGGTAGACGCGGGTGATGTTGACGCTGTGCGGCTGGCCGTCCGTGACCGGCCTCGTGGTCAGCTGGTACACGTAGGGGCTGGTGCCCAGCTGGTACCGCAGCTGCAGGGTCCCTGTGGGATGGGGGTGGGGCAGGGGGAGAAAGGGCGTGTCCACTCAGTACCCACAGCCCCCTCTTGGGAGAGCTCCGGGTTGGGGGGTGGGGGGTTGTGTCAGTGGACCAGCAGCTGCGACAGTGAAGGGCACCCTGCAGGAAGCTGGGGCTGGGTCCCCGTGGGACCTTACCATCTTCCTTGATGAGCACAGCCATGTAGTCACGCACGAAGGAGCTGACATAGAGCAGGACCGCGGGGGCGGAGTCCGTGCTGAAGCTGAAGGACACCTCCTCTCCAGTGACATTGTAGACTGGCCCTCGGTACCCGGGCACCGGCCGGCCAGGCCGGGGGTACTCAGGCAGACGGTACCCGGGCCCGTGGTAGCCGGGCACGTAACCTGGAGTGTCATAGCCAGGGACATAACCCGGCTCATAGCCTGGCACCGGGCGGCTCAGCATGTGTGAGAACTCCCGGGCTGCCGAGCGCAGAGCCGACTGCAGGTTGTAGCGCATCCAGGTGCCCGGCTCGAAGAATCCGCCGATATCTGAGGGCACATGGAGGGGGATCAGCACTGCTGCTCCTGGCTTCAGACATTGTAGGTCACCCACCCACCCTGGACCTCCGCCTCATGTCCTGCCACTATCACAGCCTGCCTTCACTCACTGTCAGGTCCCCTGGAGCCTCTAGGTCCCAGAATGGAGTCTTAAAACCATGAGAAAAGGAAAAGATCATCCAATACGACCTGTGCCTTTTACAGATGGAGGAAACCGAGTCTCAGAAGTGGCTAGTGACTTCTATAAGGATATGCCGTATGCAGGGAGCTATGGTTAGAATCGAGGTATCATGGGGATGCCTGGGTGGCTCAGTCAATTAAGCATCTGCTTGGGGCTCAGGTCATGCTCCCAGGGTCCCGAGATGGAGCCTGTGTCGGGCTCCCTGCTCAGTAGGGAGTCTGTTTCTCCCTCTGCCCCTCCCCTTGCTCGTGCTCCCTCTCTCTCGCAAATAAATAGAATCTAAAAAAAAAAAAGAATCGAAGTATCATGGTCCTCTCTGGTACACTCTCCACTACTCACCCCCAAACCAATACCCAAGGTCCTCTGCTGGTCCCTGCATCCCTGCAAGTCCCTGCTCCAGGAGACTTCTCCCACCATGAACGCTCCTGCACGTGCATCCTCCTAGACCAGCCTTAGGAAGGATGTGGTCTGGGTGCACGTGCAGAATCTTGCTAAGGTGAATGTCAAGGCTTGCCTTCACCGAGAACCAGGCTGTAGACACCTGTTTAGGAGCTCAGCGATTATCAACTAGGAAATGGCATGGGAGCAGACTGCACCACCTGAGCTGGGTATGCTTGCAAGGGTGGGGAACCTGTGATATCTTGGTGACAGTGGGAAGATGGGGAAGTTATCTGGCAGTTGCTTTTGAGTTCTTTCAGTACCAGCCAGCTGCACCATCCCCTCCTCACCTCTCTATGGCTTGGTGTCGCCCATCATCTTCAGCAGTCCTGGCTCAGAGATGGTCCCAGCTCAGAGCTCAGGAAGCCAGGACAACTCTAGTTTTCCCTGGTGCTGACTCTGCACCCACCATCCTTCCCTTGTCCTCCCAATACCCCTCTGCACCCTGTGGCTCCTGGGTCTCCCATCTGCACTGACCGTGGTTGCAGTATGGCCCATCAAACGCCGTGAGGTCACAGTCACACGTGTAGTAGCTGTAGCGCTCCACACAGCGGCCTCCGTGGAAACAGGGGAACCGGGGGTGGGCGCAATGGCCTGTGCAGTTGGGTGAGGTACCCTCCGAGGCATTGGCACGGCCCTCCAGGTTCAGAGTTACTCCATTCAGACGCATCGCCCTCAGGCAACCCACGAAGGGGCGCCTCTTTAGCTCTGCAGATCCTGGGAAGGGCAGGCAGGTCAAGAAATGGGTGTAGAGCCAGAGGCAGGGGTAAGTATTGGGGCTGGGAAGGGAGCCAAGGGGGGTGAGAGCATGGAATAAAATCCATGGCCTAGACAGGAGAGGTGAGCTCTTGGCCCACTCCGCAGCAGAGGGTGTTGGGACCTCAGACACGTGAGAGGGTGGGAAGGGGCAGGAGGCCTCAGACCCGGCGCAGGGCGGCTGCTCACCGACGTAAAGGGGCTGGTCGTACTCCAGCCAGATGTAGGTCTGCAGGGGCATGGGCCGCAGCACCCAGGGCCGGTGGTCCACACGGAGCCGGGCCTGCTTCACGTTGATTTCTGCCCGGACCAAGTGCCACTCATCGTCGTTGAATTCAAAGTCATCCGAGTGTACTGTCAGGTTCTCATCCCCATTCCCCACATCGAAGGCAAAGACCACGTCCCGGGAGGCTGGACAACGCAGGGGTCGGGGAGAAAGGAGTCAGACCCCACGGGTTCCTCACTCCATACCACCTCTCCTCCTCACTCCTCGGAGTTCCTTGAACGTCCCTCTAGTTTTCCTCAACCTGGGACAAAAACCCATAAACTCCTTAAAACCTCGCACTCCTGGTCTCTCCCAAATTTGCAGATCCCCGGAGGCAAGCCTCCCAGCCCCACTGCTGAGGTTAGAACTGGTCAGGCAGAAAACACCTCAGGAGTCCAAGTGCCTTCTCGAAGGTGAGGGGCCTGAGGCCCAGATCGCTGAAGCGAGTGCCCAAGTTCACAAAGCTGCTACCAAGACAGACCCGGCTCTAGAACCTACCGTTCTCTAAAGCCCTTTCCGTGCTGGCACCTGCCTTTGTCTCTTCCCCTAACCTCTGCCTACCCCACCTCCCCCCAGAGATCTCCGTCCAGCCCATGTCCCTCCCAGCGTCTGCCTGCTCACTGTTGAGTTCCACCCGCACGTAAGGCCGGCGCCACTGGCAGTAAGGGCCCCCCATATTCTCTAGGAAGACTCCCGAGGGAGCCGAGGTCCTGAAGTAGAAGGAGACATCAAGGCTGTGGTTGGCACGGATCGGGGGAAAGCGCAGGGCAGCCCCAGTGTGGAAGGAGATGGTGTTCCAGGAGTTTCCTGCAAAACCAGGAGGAAAGCCTGGTCAGGGAGGTCAGAGGGTGGAGAAATAAGGGAGCCCCCGGTGGGGTGGGGGAAGATGGGGCAAGGAGAATGGTTAAAGGGGTCCCATCCCGGCAGGAGCTGGGTGGCTGGCAGGACGTCCTAGAGACCTGCAGTGGGTCAGGTGGTCTAAATTTCGGAAACTGGAGAGCCAACCCTGGGGAGGGCACACAAAAGGGTTCCGCCACTCACGATCGCCATAGCAGCGCAGAGGCCTCAGGAAGAACTGGGCCTCAGAATTGGAGCGGTTCGTGTCCCCCACCACCACCTGAGTGACGGGCAAATGGTCCACAAAGGTCAGCAGTCCCTTGTCGGTTCTCCTGTGGGGGCAGGACGCAGCGGTTCAGCCCCTGCCGCTCCGCTGCCCCTGGAATCCTGAGCGCCCTGGCCCTCGGCCCCTCACCACTGGGGCTGGTCGGCATCACAGTTACAGTGCAGAGCGGGGTCCACGCAGCTCCGGTCCAGACCACAGGCACAGCGCTGGATTCCAGGCTGTGAGCCTCCCCAGTAGAAGTGCTGCTCCTCATTTCTCCCAATCCAGAAGCTGTAGGGGTAGCCTCCTGGGGAAGACGTGGAGGCCATTGGCAGGCCCCATCCCTCCATTAGCCCATGGGCTCCTCTCTCCCCTTTCCAACCAGCCCAGATCCTTGCTCGAGTGTTCAAGAACTCCTGCTGACCTCTCTGGTTCCCTCCTCCCAAACCCCTCAGCCCACCCCACCAACCAGGGCGCTCCTCCAGCTCTGCACCCTGCCCACGGCAGCCTAGGCCCTTACCAGCAGTGTTGAGCAGCCGGGAATTGTAGCAGGAGAACTCGATCCACTGTTCACAGTGCTGGGAAGCATTGGCCAGGGCACTGACTTCCTCCCAGGAGGCATTCCAATACTGGATGGCCCCCAGGAACGGCCGCTCCATGCTAGAACCTGTCACCCGAGTTGTCCACAGCCTGTCATGCCGCACAACTGTCCATGCCCGGTTCTCTGGGGAAGTGGAAGAGACAGAGTTTTGGCTCGAGATGGCCATTCTCTACCCATCTCCCTGCCCATGTCCACCACCACTGCTGCTCCTCAGAGCCAATAAAGTTGCCCAAGCAGCTCCGTTCCAGCCTAGCTCTGGGCCCTCAACATTGTTGAGGCTAGATATGATGGCTGGACTGGATCAGGAAGCTAGAATTTATCTGCAAGGCTAGATTACAAATTCCTGAGTGTCCCCTTTCCCCTCTACCCCTTTACCCCCCAACACCACGGTTCAGTCTGGCTAGCCCCTGCCCCCCCTTCAGTCCCCTGTTTCCCCCACACCCCCTCACAGCCTTGTCAGCTGCCCCTTCACCACCCATCAGAGTCACTTACCTCGGATATCACAGTACACTACAAATGGCTTCAGAGGGCCACTGCCATCAGGATCAATGGTGAAGTTTCCAGAAGTTTTCCCACTGAGCCGATAAGCTTCACAAGATTCCTTATACAGAGCTGGTAGGTTGTGGGGTGGAGAAAGCAGTTATGGGGTCAGAGGGCGAGGAAAGGCCAGTCCTACCGGCTCCAGCAGCCTCATGATCCCCAGCAACCTCCTGGCCTCCCTGCCCCTGAGCGGCCACCTCCCCCAGGCGGCTTACGTTGGTGACACGTCTCCCCCTTGTAGCCTGTCAGTTCACAGTAGCAGATGAAGTCATCCCAGGACTGGTAGCAGCGTCCATCATGCTCACACATGTTAGGGCTACACCTAGAGAAGAGGGTCAGCACCAAGGGAAGGCGCCTTACTGTGAGCGTGGGGTCTGATCCCTACCGGCTTCACTTCCGGCTCCTGAGAGCACCAGGACCGCGAGGAACAAGCCAGGTTTACGTCTAAGTGCTAGCACATTAAGGCAGGCCTCAGGGCTCAAGGACTACTGTGTACCCGCCCTCTCCCTCTCCCCCACCCAACACAGAAGAAAACCCTTTAGGACCAAGAGCAGAGGCTTCGTTTCCATTCTGCGCGCGTGTCGCTTTAATGGAAGAGCTAAGTAAAGAAGGACGAGAGGGTGAGACACTCTCCAGGTGGGACACGGAGGAGCTGGGAGCGGGAGGGGGGAGATTATTGAGAAAGGCCAATCCCATCAGGAGACCACCAAAGAGGGCTTTGGAGGGGTCGCCTCTTGAAGGGAAAGGGGCTTCTGGATACCTATCAGTGATGCCACATGTGTCAAAGAGGACCTCAGCATAGTATCCGAGCCGCCGGCCCTCCACCAGAGTCAGGTTGACCAGCTGGCCGTCCACCTTGAGCAGCTCCATGCAGCCATGGAACGCCGTCTGGTTGGAGTGGCAGCCCGATCGACTGGCTGGTTTGGGACAACCTGGAGCAACCACCCCTGTGAGGCCCTCCCCAGGGGAGACCCCAGAGACCCTCCCCCAGGGAGATGCCAAAGGAAAGCCAGACATGAAGGAAGGAAGGGGGCCAAGAGACCATGGCAGTGACCTTCCAGTCCCCAAGGCTCCAGAGGGGAGATGGGGATTTATCCCTACCAAACTCTCCAGGCAGCCCCATCTGAGGGGAGTTTGGTGGTGCCTTCCCACCCAGAGACAGGGGTCTGGCCAGGTTGGCTCCCACTTACCCCCAAAGAAGTATGAGGTGCCGGTGCGGATCAGCAGTGGGTATGAGACCCTGACCTCTGCCCCCTCCACATCATCAATGCTGATGACGGCATGGTTCTCCTGGGCTGCAAAGTTCACCTCGTGCCAAAAGCCATCGTTCAGGCGGTACCCTGGGCAGGAGGAAAGGATGGAGTGGGTGTGTGGGAAACACCACATTCTGAGAGAAGGGTGTCTGCAGCCTGGAGGCAGCGACCTCATTCGGTCCTATGTGCCCTCCATTACACTACATATATATGTGTGTATGTGTGTATGATATACAATATACAAAACACATCACATATTAAACATATAAATAGTATATAAAACATGGGGTGCCTGGGTGGCTCAGTGAGTTAAGCTTCTGCCTTCGGCTCAGGTCCTGATCTCAGGGTCCTGGGATAGAGCCCTGCATCGGGCTCTCTGCTCAGCAGGGAGCCTGCTTTCCCCCTCGGTTGCCTGCCTATCTCCCTACTTGTGATTTCTCTCTGTGTGTCAAATGGATAAATAAAATCTTTTTAAAATAAATAAATAAATAAGTGGTATATAATATATAAGAAAGATTTATTTATTTGAGAGAGACAGAGGAGAGTGGAGAGTGCCTGTGGGGGAGGGTGGGGTCCAGAGGGAGAGAGAGAGAATCTCAAGCTGACTCCCTGCTGAGCATGAAGTTCAACAGAGGACTCGAGCTCATCACCCTGGGATAAAGACTTGAGCCCAAATCAAGGGTCAGACGCCTAACTGAACTGACTGAGTCCCCCAGGCACCACCCCAGCCATTACACTGCTCCCACTGAGTGCTGACATCTTTGACTGTCTTCCCTGACCCTAGCAGCTGAGGCAGAGTCTGCAAAGCCACAAACAAGTAATAAACACTTCTGGAGCCCCCTGGAGCTAGAGGGTACCAGGACTCTCGGCCTTCCTGCCGCTCCCAGCACCCTTAGACCCTCTGCTCTGACTCCGAGCCTCTGGCCACTCCCTGCTTTTCCAAGCACCCCACCCCCCACCCCCGCTCGCGCCGCCCCGCCCTCCCCCCTCTCCAATAAGCCAGGGCCTCAGTGCTGGCCCACACCGGCTCCTCCTGGGCCCTTCTCTGGCCTGCTGGGGTCTCCTCCTCCCCCCCCCCCCCCGCCCCGCAACCTTCCACCTCTCACCAGCAGCGAACTGAAGCTTCTTTCGGCCAGTCTGCGCGATGGACACGTTGACCTGCCCTTCACTGAGCATCAGCTCCACGTGGCCCAGCCCGTCCCCCAGGCGGGAGAAAAGCAGCAGCCCCGTGAGATCCCAGGTGCGGAAGCGGAAGGAGACCGCGAAGCGGCCTCGGCGCGGGAAGCCAGGCACCTGCACAAAGTTGTGAGGCCCTCCGAAGTTGACCGGGTGAGGAACCGGGTCCAGGCAACGGAAGGCCACCTTACCCTGAGGATGAAGGTGAGGTTCCATCAGCACCCAAGAGAATGAAGCCGCCTGCCTCCGCGGGGAATTCAGTTTCCATAGTGGTCTCGGACCTTCCTCCCCGCACAGCGCACAGCCTCGGGGTGCGTGCGGGCGGAGACCTCCCATTCTGACCATTCCCACCCACTACAACCTTAACCGGCTGTGGAGGGTGTCTCCAACCAAGCGGCCCTGGGGGACTCTCTGCTGGCTGTGACTTCTTTACACCATCTCCATGGGCCGCCGCTCCCTCCTTCCCTTCCTCCCAGCCGGGAGAGGCAACTTCCGGCTGGCTTCCTGGCAGGCACTAGAACACTCGCTGCTGAGCTGGGGTGGGGTGGGGTGGGGTGGGGGATGGGGACCACACCAAAACAGACCTGGGTTCAAGATCGGACTCAACCACTGTACAACTCGGTGATCCCTGGCCAAGCCACTGCCAAGCCGGTCTCTGCATCGTATTTTCCTCAAACATTAATTGAGGATGTGGTTAGACCAGACCACAGCTTCTCAGCTGGGGGTTAGGGAGGGGTGGCCTTTGCACCTCCTGTGAGTCTGTGATGATGCCCTCCACCCACTTGAGCATTTGGCTGGGGAGAGAGGAATCCTCAGCTTTTATCTGATTCTCTTTGCTTTCCGAGCAACTCTGATGTTCTGCCCTCCCTGAACGCCCTGCCCACTGGCCTCGAAGGTGATCCTCGAATGGCGCCGCACAGCCAGGTCTGCGATGTTGACTCGGTTGAAGATTATGTTTTCTATGCAGCCTCGGAAATTATGCCGATAAGCGAGGTTCTTCTGCGCAGCGCCCACCAGACCCCCAATGTACATCTGTGGGCGGGGCAAGGGATTAGGGTCCCTGGATGCGAGTTCAAGCTCATGCCCCTCTCTCTCTCCTCCTCCCCAGGCTTTCCCAGGCTCCTAGCCTGGCTTTATATAAGACTTGAAATACACATTTCCCCAGCATCGCTATTCAAGCTGAAAGCTTGCTGGGCCTCCCCAGGCTTGGGTGCTGGCCCTGACTCCACCACAGATTGGGTGCATGCCCTTGGGTAGGTCAATTAACCTGTGGGATTCTTTATCTGCAGATCAGGGCCACAGAGTTGAGCAATTCAATGGGGCAATTTTCTCATCTCATCTGATCCCCAAAACCCAGATTTCCAGATCCCATGTCAGTTGTTTTGGGGGGGGTGCCCAAGAAATCTGCCTTCTAACAATACCAAGAACAACAACAACCCAGGCCTGTGAACCGCAATTTTGCCAAGAGCTGCTAGGAGATTCAGGAACTGGAGAGCACTGTCCCCTGAGGGACCCCCCAGCACCCCAACTCAACTAAATGAATCACTCTGCTCACCTCATTGTCCAAGTTCAGCCTCTCAAAGTCACCGTTGAGCACAAAGCGCTGTACATAGCCATCCAGGGTGAGGTTTGCATCCCGGCCAAATCGGTCCACCCGCACGTAATGCCAGTGCTGGTCGTTGAGGACGCCACCAGCGCTCACAGTGGTGTGACCGGGCCTGGGCTGGATGGGGCTGCTGCCTGGGGGAACGGAGGAGCAGGGTCAGACCTACTATCTGGAGAGCCCCAGAGAGGCCCCAGAGAGACCTACAATCTGGAGAGGCCTCCCCCAGGTGCAGCAGCTTCCAGGAGCACAGAGAAGGGTTGGCACAGGGCCCAGGGCAGCCTGGGGAGGGGGTATATAGAGATTGGACATCTTCAGCTTAAGATGGAATGGTGCCCACTGGGGAGTATGCAACTTAGGGTATGTCGTTTAACCCCTCTGGGCCCCTGTTTTACAATAGCTGCTTCTAGTTCATTCTATGGTTGTTATGAAAAGCTAATGAGATACAAAATAACAACTCTTTGGGCTTGTATGTATAGGTACACTTAATGTATATAAGGTTTCCACAATGAGGAAACAGACTGGAGAGGTTCCTTTTCCAAGGTCACACCACTGGTAGGTGGAGCTGAGACTGGCATCCAGATCTTCTGACTCGGAGTCCAGTGTTTTGTTAGCGCCAAACCATGCACAGAAAAGGCGAGCTGGTCCAAACGTAAGGAATGGCAAGATCCGGAGTGGGAGCGGCTTCGCTGAGGCAGGGCCGCGAGGGGTGTGGCAGCCAAGCCGCTGGGGTAGTACCCGCGACGGTGGAGCTCACCCAGGCTCATGTGCAGCAGCAAGTGCGCCCCCTGCAGCTCCAGTGTCACGTAGTCGCCCTGGACCCCCTCCGCATGCAGCAGGAGCCCGTCCTTCTCTTCTGTCTTGAAACTGAAGGCGAACACGTCCCACAGACTCCGGCTGACCCCTCGCGGGAAGCGGTACGAGATGGCATCATCACCGTCGAAATAGAGCACGTCGGACTCTGCGCGAAGGCCAGCAGGTGGGCCGAGGACCCGGAAGACTGATTCCCGAGCCCTCCGCCCCCTCCCCCACCCCCACGAATCCCGCAGTCTTACTGTAAGGGCAGCCGTAGAGGCCGAGCCTCAGGCCGATCTTGCCACGCGGGTTCCAAGCCAGGGGCACGATGCGGATGTAGCGCGCGGTGAAGTGGTAGTGCAGGTCGTGGCGCACTATCGCCGACTCGTTCACGTTCCCGAAGAAGGTCTGAGGGGAAAGGGCAGAGGGGAGATCAGGTCCCAACCTTCTGCTTTATTTCTCCACAGCCTCCCAGCCCAGCCCGCAGTTGTCACACCCAGCCAATATCAGCTTCCAGAAAGCAGGCTCTCCTTGATCTCCTGGACCCTCGTGGCTTTAAAAAAACAGATGACCTAGCGTGTCCTCTCCCACCATCCCATTATCTCCTCCGAGCTCAACTCGGATGTCACCTCATTCAAGAAGCTCTCCCAGGGGCGCCTGCGTGGCTTAGTGGGTTAAATCCTCTGCCTTCAGCTCAGGTCATGATCCCAGAGTCCTGGGATTGAGCCCCGCATCGGGCTCTCTGCTCAGCAGGGAGCCTGCTTCCTCCTCTCTCTGTGCCTGCCTCTCTGCCTACTTGTGATCTCTGTCTGTCAAATAAATAAATAAAATCTTAAAAAAAGAAAAAAAAAAGCTCTCCCAGATTTGACCCTAAAGTATGTGAAACCCTGTCATCTGAGAAAGTCTTGCACCCACGGTGAGTGGACCGTGCCTCTGGACTGAATCCCCACATTGGAAGCCGCTGTTCCTCACACGTGTCCCCATCTCCTCCTCCTTCATCTCCCCCAAACCAGTGCCCAGAGCAGGTTGCAGAACTGAGGGGGTTCTCCAAGTGCGTGCACAGGGGGCCTGGAATACCGCATTGTGCCCTTGCTGGTAGAATGGTGTCCAGCTGTCCACTCGGTCCCCATAGAGCAGCATGTAGCGTGTGACCCAGTCCCACGAGTTAAATGAGCCCTGGGTGGCCACAGCTCGGATCCGGTGCTTCTTCATTAAGTCAATCTGGAGCCAAGGATTCGGGTCCCCGATTCGGGGAGACCATCCGCTTATGCCTATAGAAGAGGCAAGGGCATTTTACCCCTGGCTCTCCTGTTATGCCTGACCTTCCAGGGCCCCCACCACACCTTGGGGCGGTGCCTGGCTCACCGTGCAGCCGGGCAAATCTCGGGGCAGTGAAGAGCCCATAGTAGGAGGAGGCACCCAGGGAGCGTGCGTACAGAGGCCCGACCAGCTCCTCGTCACAGCCGTCTGGGTTGGGGAAACAGACATTTTGGTCACTGGGCCCCTCCCAGGTCCTTCGAAACACCAGGCACACTGAGCAACTGGAGCTCCTCCTTCTCTGTTCCCCAGCAGGCACCCCAGCACTAACTTAAGCCATCTACTCAACCTGGGCTGCAGCAACAGCTGCACACTCAGGGGGGCTGCCTTCTTCTTCTGGGGGGACCCCTAAGCTGGATCTTCCCCAGGTCTGTGACTGCCCTCCTACCAGCCCAGGCTTAGTACTCCCCCAAACACAACCTTAGCATCTTTCAAAACCTGAGTCAGCCCAAGGCACCAATCCAGCCCCAGCCTTATCATGGATCCCACTCATCAGCACCCCCAACCCTCACCAACCCCCAATCCAGGCCTTGGTCCCAAACCCAGCCAGTCATACCAGCATCACCAGCTCCATGTCCAACCTTCGCAGGAATCAGGGTCACCAACTCTTGCTTGGATCCCAGCCTCAAAATCCAGCCCCAGCCCCAAATCCTAGCCCCTGGGCCAGCTCCAAGCCCAGCCCCACATGCTGGAAAAACCTCATCCCTCGCTGGGATCACCAGTACCACCCTTATCCCCAACCCTCACGCCCAGGCACCAGCTCCCGCTTGGATCCCAGTCCCAAATCCCTCCCCGGAGCCGACTGGATCCTCGGCTCCTCGGAGCCCAGCACCGGCCCGGGAGCGCGCGCCAGCCTCGGAGCTGCATTGCGGAGCGCGGGGGAGAGGCAGAAAAGGATGGAAACGAGCAAGCGCGCGCCGGCCGGGGAAGGGACCCGCGACCACCTAGCCGCAATGCGGCTGGACCCGCCCTGCAGGCTTCGGACTCCCGGGTCCCACCCTGCTTGCAGCTGAGCCCGGCACTCACAGTAGCCCCAGCCCCGGGCTCCCGAGACCGCGGCGAGCAGGATGCAGAGGAGCCGAAGACACATGGTGCAGGGCTGACGGGTCTCGGCGGCCGCCTCCCAGGGCCCGGCTCCGGCTAGGGCTCCAGGTCCACTTCGGGCTCCCAGTTCTCCTCCTGGGGTTCGCAGCGGATCGCTGTCTCTCTTCCTAACCCACCCCTCCCTCTATCCACTCTCTCCCCCAACCCTTCTCCCTTCTCTCTCTCTCTGTCGTTCCAGGTTCTCCGCTGCTCTCTCTCTCCTTCCCACCCTCTCTCCTCTCACCTCCCCCTTCCCCAGCCTCTCTCTCCCGGCACGCGCAGCTTTCCCGGACCCCGCGCAAGCGCGCGCCTCAGCCCTGCTGCGAAAGGGCGGGGGTAGAGAGCCTCAGCCGCCGGGAAATACCCTGAATAACCCGAGGCTGGCAGGGACTGTGGCCACAGGGTTGGGGGAAGGAAGATAATGCCAGGGGAGCGTCCCGAAAAATCCAAGAAAAGCGGGGGTTGGCTATCTGGAGATGGAGGGAAGAGTAAGTAGAAGAATCTAACATTTTCTGAAGGCAAATTATGCTTCAGGCACCTATCCTAGGCACCCTCATAACCCTGTGAATTCGACATTTTTACCTTACTCCACTTTGCAAATGAAAAACCTGAGGCTCAAAGAGGTAAACTTACTCGAGATCACACAGGTAGCTAGCAAATGATGATATTCCCAAACCCATTCTTTTTCTACTGGCAGGGTAAAGAAAGAGAGAGAGAAAAAAAATTAGGGGGTGAAATGGAAAAATCTGGTAAAGAGAGCCCACAGACCCTAATCCCCACCGCCCTCTTGGTCCCTCTCCCCGCCCCTTCCTTCCTGTCCCACTAGTTTAACTTCTCTCCCCAGTGGCTATACCTCAGAAACCTGTGTAGCCAGAGATGGGGACGCAGCCCGCGGAGCAGGTGGGAGTGGGGGCTGGGGGGAAGGGTCATAGAGAGGGAGGGTAAGGCAAAGGGATGAGATTTTCCACCTGGTAACAAGTTTCCGCCATGCTTTGACCTATCCAGGTTATCTGGAGCCAACCGGGACCTGGGACCTTCCAGATAGATGGGGCTGGTGATGTGAGGCTTAAGTTGGGGGATGGGACTGGGCTGAGGGGAATGGTAAGCTGAACCTAGGGGTCTGATGTTGCAACAGGGACCAGGAAACCTGAGGCCCAACCCTTGAGATCCCTCCTGTCATGAGTAGTTCAGTGCACCTGTACTGGAGGTTAGAGGCGGGGTTGGGAGTGGAGAAAAGAAAAGACTTTGCGACCCTCTCCACACCATGCCTGGAGTCCAGGGAGGGACCAGCTCTGAGGCAAAGCCTGCATGTGGGTGTTCTTCCAGGAGAGGGCGCTGCAAACAGACCGGAACCTCCAGATTTATTGATAATAGAAACCCTGACCTAAGGAGAGCACAAATGCTTCACATCCATTATCTTCCTTATTTCAAACAACTTTGCCAACTTTGGGCTGGTCAGGATTTCTAATCTCCACATTGTATATTAGGCAACTGAGCTCCAGAAAGTCAAGGTCATCCAGAAAGCTGGATGCAGAGACAGGAGGCCTGTTGGAGGGTATGTTAAGAAGAGTTCAGAAAAGAGTTTGTATCTTCTCCCCTCTGTACTGTTGTCACACAGCAGCCCCCAGCTTGGAAGGTATGTGTGGGAGGGGGAGGTGTGTGGGAAGATGTCTCATAATGTCCCTCTCATTCTGACCTCCCCAGGTCTCCTGGGGCCCCTACTCTGGGGAGGATGAAGAGGCATACTCCGCGGAACCGTTGCCAGAGCTCTGCTACAAGGCGGATGTCCAGGCCTTCAGTAGGGCCTTCCAACCCAGTGTCTCCCTGGTGGTAGCTGCACTGGGTCTGGCTGGCAATGGCCTGGTCTTGGCCACGCACCTGGCCGCCCGTCGGGCTGTCCGATCGCCCACCTCCGCCCACCTGCTCCAGCTGGCCCTGGCCGACCTTTTGCTGGCCCTAACCCTGCCCTTCGCTGCAGCAGGGGCTCTGCAGGGCTGGAGTCTGGGAAGTGCCACCTGCCGTGCCATCTCCGGCCTCTACTCAGCCTCCTTCCACGCCGGCTTCCTCTTCCTGGCCTGTATCAGCGCCGACCGCTACGTGGCCATCACGCGGGCTCTCCCCGCAGGACCGAGGCCCTCTGCTCCGGGCCGCGCGCACATGGTCTCAGCCATCGTGTGGCTGCTGTCGCTGCTCCTGGCGTTGCCTGCTCTCCTTTTCAGCCAGGACGGGCAGCGGGAAGGCCAGCGGCGCTGCCGGCTCGTCTTCCCCGAGGGTCTCACGCAGACGGTGAAGGGGGCAAGCGCGGTGGCGCAGGTGGTCCTGGGCTTCGCGCTGCCGCTGGGCGTCATGGCCGCCTGCTACGCTCTCCTGGGCCGCACGCTGCTGGCCGCCAGGGGGCCGGAGCGCCGGCGTGCGCTGCGCGTCGTTGTGGCCCTGGTGGCGGCCTTCGTGGTGCTGCAGCTGCCCTACAGCCTCGCCCTGCTCCTCGATACGGCTGACCTGCTGGCTGCCCGCGAGCGGAGCTGCCCTGCCAGCAAGCGCAAGGACCTGGCGCTGCTGGTTACCGGAGGGCTAGCCCTGGCCCGCTGCGGCCTCAACCCCGTGCTCTACGCCTTTTTGGGCCTGCGCTTCCGCCAGGACCTGCGGAGGCTGCTGCGGGGTGGGAGCTGCAGCCCAGGGCCTCACCCCCGCGGCCGCTGCCCCCGCCGGCCCCGCCTCTCTTCCTGTTCGGCTCCCACTGAGACCCACAGTGTCTCCTCCTGGGGCGACTAGGCCTGCGAATCAAGGAGGGGAGCGCGGGATTCCAGGGAGGGTAGTGGGAAAGGGCGGGGGGGGGGTACTGAGAAGGAGGTAGGGACCTAAAGGAATTGCTTCTATACTTTGCCACATTAAATTGATAACATGGAAATGAGATGCAACCCAACAACTGTTACTATTTTTGAGTCACCGACTTGGAAGTGATTTGCAGCAGGGCAGAACTGGTGCGTTCCCCCCCCCCCCTTTCAACTCGCTTGGCTCCGAGTGGAAGGCGCTGAGAGTCTGGGTGGGGGTGTGCAGAGCTGCTGAGCCTGCTGAAGCTCTAGGCACTGTCACTCCCTCCACCTTCACCTGGTCTCTTCGAACAAGATGTGAGGTGGGAAAGCTGCCAAGGGGGGAGGGCTGGGGTTCCTCTTAAAGTAGCACAAGGAAGAGCTTTCTAACAACTACGGTGCTATCCAGTAATGGCTGCCTTAGCAAGTACGGAGTTCCTGGCCTCCGGAATGTTCAGGCCAAAGCTGTTGGGGACTGTGCGTGCCTGTGCATGGTGTGGTGACAGTGCCCAGGAGATTCCAGTTTTGGGTAGGGTCTTGAATTAGATTATCACTTTACAATCTCTTCTAAAATTCTGTGGCGGGGGGGGAAAAAAAAGGAAAAAAGGTAATTAAAAAAGTTGAGTCGGAGTTTTTCACCTTGGAGAAAAACCAAGGAGAGAATGCCAATTTGAAAATTTCCAGAGTCGTTATCATGGGCGTGGTGGGGTGGGGGGTAACTGCTGTTCTCCATCTTCCCTGGGGAAAGGATCAGAGGAAATGTGCTGAGCCTGCCGGAAAGAGAGAGGTTAGACATCGGAAAGAACTTTCCTGCAGGCAAGGGCCTGGGATCCAGACAGGGAGGAGAGTATATGGTTCGAATGTCTCCGTCTCGAGGAAATCTCAGTGCTGCCCACTGTCATCTGGGGCGAGGGCAAGGCCGGGACGGCCTCTGATGGTCGCACGGATTCCTGGTCTTTGTTTTACACAAGCACGGTAGGCAGGATGGTGTTCACGTGCGACAACTCTTGCAGTTTAATATCCGGTCAGCAAAGCTGCCCGGACCACTCCAGCCTGGAGTCGGGGGACCCGGAGCAAGAAGGGCGGGGCGTGGCGGGGAGGTCTCAAGGGAGGCGCTGGCCCGACGTCCCCGCCCTGTCCCGCCCTGCCCAGCGCTGGCTGGCTTTCCTTCCCAGAGCCTCCGGCGGCAGAGACCAAAAGCCACCGCCACCAGGGGACAGAATCCAGGGAAGGCCCGGAGATGGCGCCGATCCTCCGAAGGTCCTACAAGCCAGCCACTGGGGGCCAACCTGGAACCCTCCACCGGAGACCGCGGGAATCGCCGCTGAGTCAGCAACGCACGCGCGCGCCCGCTGTCGCCCTGGCCCCGCCCCGTCCGCGGCCCCGCCCCACCCGGTCCGTTTAGCGCCTCGCTTAACCCCTTCAGACTCAGGACCTCAGGCTATATTCCCCGAGAGGCCTCCACTCTCTTCGAAGACCGTAGAATCCTCTTGAGTCTTGAATCACTCTCCCCACTGAAGTTCAGTGAGCTGTGCGCTCGAAATTGGGTTTAATTTCCGACCTGGGTCTGCACTTCCCCGACTCTGCCTCAGCTTCTGCACCTTAAAAAGGAGGTGACTCAGACCAAAGAATTGGACTACTCCATCCAGGGGCGGAGGGCCGCCTCTAGGGCTGGGCCTGGCGCAGGTAGCTAAAGATCGTTTCTTTCTTAGGGACCCTGAGACGAGACAGGGGTTCAGAGAGCAGCAGACGGGCCTTCCTCTATGCCCTATGCCCTTCGTTCTCCAATGCTCCTTCTCGAGAGGGTTTTTAATCTGCTGGTTGGTGAGCCAAGAGTTAAAACAAGGGCATGAAGGCGGGCTTCCGTGACATCACCAGCACTCCGCGTCCGACCTCGGGGACGGGGGCGTGGCTGACATCGCACCGCCCCCTCCCTCTTTATTCCTCAGCTCCTCCCCGCTGTCACCAAGCCAGGGGCACATGATGCAACCCGCCGCGGTTTCAGTGGCCTGATTGGTGGCCGCGCCCGGCGCCAGGCACAGGGATTGGGCAGGGGAGACTGTGACGAAAACTGCACCCTGCCCTGTAAAGAAGGGAGGAGAGAAAGAGAGGGAAAGGGGGGGCCCTCGGAGGGGAGGGGGCTGGGGAGGCGGGGTCCCGGCGCTGTGCTCGCGCCCCTAGCGCGCCAGTCCCGGGGCTGCAGGGAGCGCAGCGCGCGCGGCCCGGGCCCCGGCCACCGGACACCCTACCGGACACGACCCTCCCTGAAGCTTGGACAACTGCCCACCTCGGACATTGCACCGGACACTGCCCCCCACAGGGCTGGACACTACAACGGACACTACTTCCCAGCTCCGGACATTGCTCCCCCCCACCCAGCCTTGGACGCTTTCCCCCTCCCCCTTCGGGGGCCCAGACACCGAGCCCCCCGCAGGCTCAGCAAGCGACCCCTTGCAGCCCAGCGCCAGACACTGCCTCCTCCTAGTCCCCTCTCCCTTCCCCTCCTCCCGCCGCATAATTCCCCCGCTGGGGTCGGAGCCCCGCCAGTTTCTCCGACCCCCTGCAGCTCGGCCCGGCTGCCCGCGCCCCCATCCCCCGGCTGCTCGCCCGGATGCCTCTCCCCGGGGGATTGTGGTGGCTCCTCTGCTGCCGTCGAGGCTTTACTCTTCTGCACCGGGACTACGGGGACGGCGAGCTTAGCGGGGACGGGGACGAGGACGAGGACGAGGAGACCTTTGAGCTGCGGACCCCGAGTCCAGCGGGCGGCGGGAGGGTAAGTCCCTGGGGGTTTGGAGCCTTGTCTCAATCCCTCTCACTACAAGCGGCCGTCACGTCTGATCCTGCTCCAGACTCCAGCCAAACGCCGTGCTCTGGGCGGACGGGGACGTGGGAGAGGTTTTTGCCTGGGGGGCCAAGAGCCCCCAGGAGCTCAAGGAGCAGCCCTACTCGGGATGTGCCTGTGGGCCTCGCGCCGCATGCTGGGCGCTGTCCACCTGCTAGGGGCCCTGAGGCAGGGGAGGCGTCACGCGTGGCCCGACCTGGCCCTGCCTCTCCCTTCCCCGCCGGG
This sequence comes from Mustela putorius furo, assembly GCF_011764305.1. NCBI lineage: Eukaryota > Metazoa > Chordata > Mammalia > Carnivora > Mustelidae > Mustela > Mustela putorius. The sequence goes on along the minus strand of NW_025421399.1, from coordinate 1,472,601 downwards.
CCCGCGTCCCATCCCGTCTCCTTCCGCCTCCGCCAGCGCCGAGGAATGTGGCGAGGCCGGCTGGGCGGCTCGGACGCCTGGGTCCGCTCCGCTCCCAGTTCGTGAGCGCTGAGTGCTGGGGCCAGATGCCGGAGCTCCCGCCGCGGGGACCTGGGAGAGGGGGAGAAGGCATCCTCAGATTGGGGTCCGTGGCAGGGACCCCACGGAGAGGGAGCTGGGGGCCACAACTCTTCGAGGACCCCTCGTCATTACCCTGCCACTCAAGACAGAACTCTCGGCCCTCCCTGGTGAGGCTCCTGGGGAATCCCTGAGGGGATGGTGAGGGACACTTGGCTCCTTGGTTTTGTGGACTCTCCCCGTGGGGAAACTGAGGCTGGATTCGTCTGGAAGACCTCCATACCCTGAGGTCCCCTCCGGATTCCCCTGCACACCGGCAACCAGACTCCCTTGTGCAATGGCTTGGGTCAGGCTCCCATCCCCCGCTCAGGGGTCCCCAGCAGGCCCGGTGGCTCGGTGCCCGGGTGGGGCGGGCTGCGCCGCTGGGGCCGGCGCCAGCACCTGGCGGAGGCGGAGGGCGGATAAATATAGAGGGGGGTGGAGGGAGGGAAGCAGGGGACTGCGATTAGGAGAGTTGGACTAAGAGAGTGGTCAGCACCTGCCCCCGCGGCGGTGTGGCTAAGAACTCCCCTTGGCCCCTCCAGAAAGGTGGGTCTGCGTCCCAGGAAGGCACAGGACCCAGGCGTCCCCAAGCTTCCAGCCTGGGCTGGGTCAGTTCTGTGAACCACGGCTCTGTGAACCACGCCATTGCCTCCCTCATGCTCCACCTCCACTCCCCTCCCCCGAGCTTGGGGACAGGTGTCCCTGCCCCCCTCCCCCACCTCCCCCTCCTGGCTTTAGCAGTCTGGGCGCAATGGGACGATGGCACAGTTCCTGCCTGACCTGGCTCCTGGACGGGATTTTGGCCTCTCTCAGGCCCCATTCTCCTGTTGAAGTTCCAGGGCAGGAGGTAGAAGGGCAAAATCCTGAACTGTACCTCTCCTGGAGAGCGTGTGCCATTTTTCTGCGTGCTCTTCCAGAGCCCCAGCAAAGGGGGAGGGTCTCTGCTTACCATTAAGTTTCAGGAGTGTCTGTGGGAGGGCATAAGAAGTTCTTGAAGAAAGCCCTATAACTGAAAAAGTCCCACTTCCCTTCATCCAGCTCTGTGCCCACCACCTGCCTGTGTGCCAGCCAATGAAGGGGAAATGAGGAGGAGGGGGTGACTTCCAACAAAAAGGAGTTTCATCCACCTCTTCCTTTTCAAAGATGGGGAAGCTAGGGCCCAAAGACTGAGAGGATCTGTGAAGGTTCCAAGCCAGTGATTCGAGTTAGTGGTCAGACTGTTACTAGAATCCAGGTCTCCCCACTGGACTCCCTGCACAGTGCTCTTTCCAGCGTATCCCGCCCTGATTTAAATCTTCAAAGGGAAACAGAGACAACGCGGGAGCCTTGACTTCTTAGCTGGGGCTGTTCTGTAGAGACTGGCAGAAGGGGCTTCCTCTTGGCATCAGCTCTCTCCCTCATGATCACGACCCCGCTCCTTGATCCCTCAATTCCCTGAGCAGCGCTCTCTTGGGGGCAGAAGCCACGGGCATCCCGCGATGACGCCTCTGATCCTGAGGGCTGCCTCCCTGTTTCCCCAGGGCCCCCTGGACGTGACGCTGACTCAGCCGGTGAGGAGTGCGCAGGTCTCAGACAGGTGAGCACGGCCCCTGCGTCTTAGGGTATGAAGCCCCCCCCAAGCCTGTTCCCGGGACCCCAATCCTCACAGTCTGCCCTCCCGCAGTTGTGCAATAAGGGAGAGGCCTTACGCCGGACGCTGTGGTTTGGCCGGGGTCCCGGGGGGGCGGTCCGACTGGGGGCGCGGGGAGAAAGGGGGGGTCTGGGCTATTTCTGGTGCGAGGTCAGAACGGCCCAGCGGTTCCCACAGCCTGGGGGAGGGGTGTCCAGACCCGGAGCAGGCTCCCCTCGCGGTCTGGGGAGCACCGACAGAGGAGCCCCCTGGAGGCGGGGTGCTGGACCGACAGCCTCGCCCAATCCTCCCTCCCCTCTGGCCCAGGCTGCAGAGCTGGGAGGAGACGCGGAGCCTCATCCCGGAGAAGGGGCCGCCCGAGGAGGACCCGGACGTCGTCGTGAAAGGTGGGGACCCACCTCAAGCACTCTGGAAGTCCCAATCCCAACCCTCCAGGGGATAACGTCTTCTCTTGCTCATCCCCTTTTTCTCCCACCCCTCCCCCCAGGTTGGCTGTACGGAGAGCCCCGCGGAGGAGGGGCTCGGCCCTGGTTGCCCCCGCGCCGGGCCTGGTTCGTGCTCACCCGGGACTCCCTGGACCAATTCAGTAGCAGCGGGAAGGGGGCGCGGCGCCTCAGGAGCCTCGTGCTCACCAGCTTGTGCTCGGTGACCGGCCCGGAGCGCCGTCCCAAGGAGACCGGTGAGGCTTCGTAGGGGAGCTCTTGTACTTCCCTGCTATCGGCCCCGTCCGGCCCTGATTGCCCTCCATGGCCTCTCTTTCCCCAGGTCTGTGGTCAGTCACCGTGTCTGGCCGGAAGCACAGCGTCCGGCTCTGCTCCCCGCGCCAGGCAGAGGCGGAACGTTGGGGTCTGGCTCTGCGAGAAGTGATCGCCTCCAAGGCGCCCCTGGAGACCCCTACCCAGCTGCTGCTGAGGGACATTCAGGTGTGACAGAGAGGACTTCATGGAGAAAGAGGAGGGTGGCGGACCCAGAAGCCTCCTGAGTTTGTGGGGAGCCCCTTTTTCCATCCTTGTGACTCCTTCCCTGATTCTAGGAAAGTTGTGGGGACCCGGAAGCCGTGGCCCTTATTTACCGACGGAATCCAATCCTGAGGCACACCAGTGGGGCCTTGTATGCTCCACTCCTGCCCCTGCCCTACGGTGTCAGTGCCCCAGGTGAGTGGTGGCATGGCTCCAGTCCTTTGGATGGGGAATCTGAATGCCTCACTTGACAGGGACTTAGAAGTCCAAAGGAGGCCCAGCCTCTCACTTTTCAAAGGGCTGAGAATGGACGCTGGCTGGATTGATACCTAGGCTGGAGGAGAGGGAAGCCAGCACAGGAAAAAATGCCCCCTTTGACCACCTGTCTATGGGTCTCGTTCTGACTACTGGTATTCCTTCATGAGTTTTTACACTCTATTTTTCTTTATGCTCTTTAGACCCCGCATACTATGTTTTCAACTGCTGGAAAAGCCAGCACTGTGGGGAGTGGGCTGGCCTCGTTCGGCTATATCTCTTCCCTAAAAGGAATAGTGAGAGTCAGGTCCTAAAAGTAGAAGATTGAGGGGAGCTGGGAGAAGAACCCTTGTTTCCTGACTCCCAGTCCAGCCTGCTTTCTGGCCCATGGTGGTGGGCTTTTAGTGCCCAGTTGCAGAATCTGGGGTTTGAACCTGTGTCCTTCAGTCAACCTCTGGAGCTCACTAACTTAGAGAACAGCCCCAGTGGCTCCCCCCCCCCCCCCCCCCCCCGGGAGGTGCCTGGGAGGCTCTGTGGGAACCACTGCTTTCCCTTCACTCTTCCTGTCGTTGGTACTCTCCCCTCCTTGCCACCCCCTGTCCCTTTACACTCCCTCTGACCTTTTCCTGGTTCATGCCTTCCTTTCAGGGCCCAGCTCTGTGTCCCCTCTCCAAACCGTCCCTCCGCCCCCACCCTCCCGCAGGTCCGGGCTACGCACCCTTGCGCGAGGAGGCGGTGCGGCTGTTCCTGGCGCTGCAGGCGCTGGAGGGGGCGCGGCGCCCCGGGCCCCTGATGCAGGGTGTGCTCCAAACCTGCCGGGACCTGCCCGCGCTCCGCGACGAGCTCTTCCTGCAGCTGGCTAAGCAGACCTCGGGCCCCGCAGGCCCCCCCGGGCCCCCAGCTACCCAAGACCCTGCGGCCCTTCGGTACTGGCAGCTCCTCACCTGTATGAGCTGCACCTTCCGGCCGGGGGGAGCTGTCCGCGGGCACCTCCTGGGGCATCTGGAGAGGTGAGAGGGGAGGGCTGGGGTAAGGACAAGGTAAGGGAGCTGCAGGCCAGGGAGAGAATGGCAGGCCTTGCCAAACCGAGGGTCGGAGAACTTAGACCCAGAGAGAGGAAGAGACTTGACGGCTGCTAATATGCTCAGGGTCTTTGTGGGAATTACCAGATCATATCCCACTTTCCGGCAGAAGGATTGCAAAAGGTGCCCCCCTTGAGGCAGAGAAGTTGCTAAGGGCTGCTTTTCCTCTGGGCTGAGGCAGTCTAGCCAGCGCTTCTAAGTTGCAGAGAGGAATGGGGCTGGATTTTGGATTTCAGCGCGGAAGATCATGGAGAGACTTTGGCAAGCGGGAGGGCGCGGTTAGGAGAGAGCTGTCGGAGCCTTAGAAAGTAATTGAGCTCCACGCAGTGCTCCAAGAGTAGAGAGCCGGTCGCTAGATCCAAGCAACTTAGAGTTGGAAGGGTGGGAATCCGTGAGAGTAAAGAAATGGTACAGTAAGAAGGCGAGAGGGATGGGGAGAAGGAAAGCCCTCTGAGCACTAAACCTCGGGTTTTCTCTAACCCAGGACGGAGCAGGCGCTCCCGGACACGGAACTGGCGGAGTACGCGCGCTTCATCAGGAAAGCGCTGGGCCGGACGCGCGGCCGCGAGCTGGTGCCTTCGCTGGCAGAGATTTCGGCGCTGAGCCAACGGCAGGAGCTCTTATGCACCGTGCATTGTCCCGGGGCTGGTGCCTGTCCTGTGGCCATAGACTCCCACACCACGGCAGGCGAGGTACGGCCAGAAAAGACCTCTGAAACCTCAACCCGTCCTCCCAGCTTCCCATGCCCGGCCGTCCTGGTGCCTGGGCCCTAGGTGTGCCCACGTCTAAGATCTATCAATTGCGTAAGGCGTGTGTGTGGCGGGACCGGGAGACCTGAAAGAGTTCGTCAGTTGGCAAGACCCAGCGCGGTCTGATTTTCCCCTCTTGCCTCCTCCCCTCCAGGTTGCTCGAGAGCTGGTGGGACGGCTGGGCTTGGCCCGGAGCCGCAACGCTTTCGCGCTGTATGAGCAGCGAGGAGCCCAGGAGCGAGCCCTGGCCGGGGGTACTCTCGTGGCCGACGTGCTCACCAGGTTTGAGAAGTAAATGTCCAGCCCCAGCCCCGCTCTCCGGTAACCCATCTGCCTCTCAGCTCCGGTCAGTCCCTGTGCAAACATTTATCGAGCGCGGGCCACTGGCCCTGCACGGTCACGTTTGCCGGTGCACGGAGGGGCCCTGACCGCTGGCGGTTTGCTGTCAGATTTCCAAGCGTCCCAAACATCTGGCCCCGCCTTCAGCATGGCCCCGCCCCCCATCCCCGCCCGCGGTGGCGGACGCCTTGGAGGGGGTCTCTCTTCTGCCTGGCATCGAGTCCTCCTCTCTTTTGCAGTTTGGCGGTGGAGGAAGCCGGGCTGGACGACTCCCCGGACTCTGGTTGGAGACTGTGTCTGCGTCTTCATGGGCCCCTGCACCCTGAGGGGCTGTCCCCAGACGGTCACGAACTGCCTTTCCTCTTTGAGCAGGTGAGCATCTCCAGCGTTCACTGCCCCTCCAAAAGACATCCCCCGCCCCCAGCCTGGATCCCTCGCTTTCCGGGCCGTCACATTTAACTGTTACGGCAACCTCGCGGGAGGCTTTACTCGAACCCAGACGTCAGACTTTGCACCCCCCAGGTGTGCTCGCCGCCACTCCCGCGCTGACACCCGGTGCCTCCTCCTAGGCTCACGCTCTGCTACTGCGCGGCCGGCCGCCCCCGCCCGACGACACGCTGCGCGCCCTGGCGGCGCTGCGTCTGCAGAGCCTGCACCGAGACTTCTCCCCGAGGGCGCCCCTGCCGCGCCTGGACCGCCTGCTGCCGCCCTCCGCCCCGCCGCGGGACGACCCTCCCCGCCCCGTCCCTCGGCCTCCACCCTCCGCCGCCCTGCTGGCCGGGGCGATCTGGAGCCCGGGCCTAGCCAAGAGGCGGGCGGAGCGGACCCGACGTGGCGGCGGGGCAGGCGGCCCGGCGGGAAGCGCGGCCCGCGAGGGAGGAGGTGGCATGGGCACGGCGGCTGCTGTGCTGGGCGGCTGGAAGCGGCTACGGGGCATGGGCCGAGCTGAGGCCATGGCTGCCTACCTGGCCCTGGCGGCGCAGTGTCCAGGGTTCGGCGCTGCTCGGTATGACGTTCTGGAGCTGAGCACGGTGAGGGGGAGAAGGGAGAGGGGACTCTGGCGGCCCAAGCCCTACACCTCTGCCCCAGAGCCACAGGCCCCACTGTGGGTCATCTCACTCCCCACACCCAGCACAGCTGACCCTCTCAAACCCCAGGAGTCACTGGCCCTTGGACTCTCCCCTCTCCAGAGGCGTCAGCCCTTCCACACATGCCTTGTGAATCACAGAGGGGACTGGGACACTCCTGCTCACAGCTATCTCCCCACACCAAAAATAATGCGGCGGGGTCCCCTACGTCCACCCTGACTCTACCCATCTGTCCCTAGGAGCCTGGTGGGGGCACTCCACAGAAGCTATGCCTGGGCTTGGGAGCCAAGGCCATGTCCTTCTCCCGGCCGGGTGAGACAGAGCCCATCCACAGTGTCAGCTATGGCCATGTGGCCGCCTGCCAGCTAATGGGCCCCCACACCCTGGCACTGAGGGTGGGAGAGAGCCAGCTCGTCCTGCAGAGTCCCCAGGTGAGTGGGAAGAGGGTGTGGAAGAAGGAAGGAAGGGAAAGGATGTTAAGAAACATTTTATTAATGCTGAGCCAGGTACAGGTCTAGTCACTGGGGATCCAGCAGTGATCAAAGATAAGCTCGAGGCGCTTACATTAGGGCAGGAGGTCAGACACTAAATAAGGAATCAGAAACTATCTAAGACAGTAATAGATGCTACCAAGGGAAGGGTGGTGTGACACGAAGTGACTGGAAGGGGTCATAGCATTAGGTAGGACCGGCAGGAAGGGATACTGGAAGTGACATTTAGGCTAGCCACAGGAAGATCTGGGGAAACAGCATCCCAGGTAGAGGATATCACGGGTGGAAAGGCTCTGAGAAGGCAACCGCATTTAGAGAAGCAGAAAGACACAAGTACTGGCACCTCATGAGTGAGGGAGAGCGTGGTGGTGAGGAGGGAAAGGTTGCGAGGAGGGGGCAGCTCTCAGAAGGCCCTGGTGAGGAGCCTGGGCAAAGGATGAGACAAAGGAGAACGCAGTGACCCCTACCGCCCTTTGACCTCTGCCCTCTCTTAGGTGGAAGAGATCATGCAGCTGGTGAATGCCTACTTGCCCAATCCCTCCCCTGAGAGGCCTTGCAGCAGCCCTTCTCCTCCATGCCAAGACCTGCCAGACACCTCCCCTCCCAGCCAGCACCCGGGCCTGGACGAGCCCCAGGGACAGTCTGGCTGTTTGGGGCAGCTGCAGGACTGAGCCTGCCAAGAGGTCACGACCTCCCTTCTGCCTCCAGCCTGGACCTGGACTGCTCTGAGATTTGAGGGAACCATGGACCCTTTTGGCCCTGCAGGGACAGGGCACACCCCACACCCAAGGGCTGTAATGGGTGCCGATGATTTTCTAGTTTGTTTCTTAATTTATTTGTAGAAGAGAAGCGGGGAAAAAAAAAAAATCCTATTTACACAAACCCTTCCTGTGGGAGTGTTGTCGGTGGGACCAGTTAGAGCCCCATAGCTCAGGGCTCCACCCCTGGGGACGCCCACACTCTGAGCTTTTACCAGCACTGAGGGGAGTCTGGACACCACAGAGCTCCACCCTCCTTGACCTTCTGGATTTAACCTTCTCCTAGCCAGCAGGCTGCCACAGGGTGCTGGGTGGGGCAGACAACAGGGCAGTTTGGGAAGCTGGCAATTACTCACACTCACTTCTCCATTGAGCAGCACAGGGGTGGCCTCCTGGCGTCCCTGAGGCCGGAAGGCAGTGAGTCATCAAGACTGGCACTACCCAGTTCCTACCCTGGTGTCCAGCATCTGGGCCCTCGTTGGGTCCATGTCGGTGTGCCTACTGCTTTGGGTCTGGAATGGAGAGAAGCTTGGGACAGGATCAGACCCAAGAGCTTCTCTGGCACAGATAAACGCCTTATCAGGATGGGCTCAGCCCTACTCCTGAGTTCTGTTCCTGCTTTATCAAGCTAGGTTGAATTGGGTTGTGTTCCTAGGGATCTGATAGCCTTGGGCGCTGGGAATCCAGAGTCCCAGGTTTCCTGACCTGCTCAGTATGCTGCAGGCCCTCCTTCACTAGCCTAAACAGCCTACTCCCTGAGTGGAAGAGTCTGGGGCAGTGATCCACCCCGGGGGCAGAAGCTCAGGCACCGAGGACAGGGCAGACCTCAGTAACCCTCAGGGCTGACTCAGGTAGAGTGGCCTGGTTCTAGGCAAGGTATGCCAATGGAAACAGTGACCATACTGACACCCGGATTAGTGGTAAGAAGCTACAGCAGGTAAAGGACACATGCCTGGGAACTGGGAGGGAACATGGGTCACCCCCCCCCACCATATTCACACTCTGACTATATGCACAACACAGCTTTATCACTTTATTAGAGATAACAAGCATATTAAGGGTCAGGGCAGAGGAGGGAGGAAGGAGGACCAGCGCCTGGGATGGAGATGATTCTAGAAAGGTTTTTTGGTGAGAGGAATCCATGCCACAGGGACCAGGCATTATGGGGACTGTGCTTACTGTCCAGGGGAAGTGGTGGCAAGGAAGTCACTGCTCCTGAGTCCCCCAGGAGATGTAGTCTGGCCGCGTGGCTGCGTGGTACTCATCGATGAGTTCCTGCACCACCTCCCTGGACGTGTCCAGCTCGTCGAAGTTCTCCTTGAAGATGTCCTCCTTGCGGAACTGCTCCAGGAAGGCCTCCCGTTTCCGCAGCTTGTCATACTGCTGGCAGGAACTTTCAAAGAGCTGAAAGAGATAGAAATCTCCAGGATGGGAACCCGTGCAAGATAAGGGGCTGGAATGGAATGGGGCACAATGATAAGAGTGGCTAGTGGAACAGACTGGTCAGTGAAGCCCAGGAGATTAGGCTCACCGAGGAGATGCTGGTGTGGTTGGCCATCATGAGCCCACTGACCCGGTGGGCCGAAGGCAGGTAGGGAGACTTCCTTGACAGGGCCACCTGGATGCTGGCAGGGCCCCAGGGGATGAAGTTGGCCAGCTTCCGTTCCCGGATCCTCTGCAGACTCTTGTGGACCTGAGGGGAGGGGTGCACGCAGCAGTGGTGGTGGTAGCCTCTCCTCTACCCCTGCGGGGCCCGGGGGTGGCACGAAGGGGCCTCACCTACCTGGGTGGGGTCCACCTCCCCCTGGATGATGTTGAGGATGGCGATGTAGCAGTGGTTGGTCTGGCGATCCCGGCCCGTGGACACCATCACGTTCTTGGGCTGCAGCAGCCGCCTCATGACATCCAGGACCGTGGTCTTTCGCACGCTGGCCACCTGAGGGGACAGTGGGCGACAGGGCCCGGGCCCGCACTCAGGCCACCGTCCAATGCCTCAGCCCTGTCCGACTTGGGCTAGTGTGGTTTCTTGGGGAAGGGTCTCAAGATCCAGGTGTACACTGAGCCTCTGCTGTGGGACTGAGTCCTCCTTAGCTTGGCAAGGTCATGGCCCTGTGCAGGACCGTCTGCAGACCCCACAGAGCCTGGGCCCTGAGGGGAGGGAGCCAGAGGCACAGGACAGAGGAGAGCAGGTCAGCGTGGAGTTGGACGGTCTATGCCGGTCCTGGAGCACAGAGCCTCTGGGGGCCCCAAGGGACAGCTCCTGGGGCAGCAGGGGGACAGAAAGGCGAGGGCAGGGCCTGCCGCGACTGCTCCTACCGACTGATCCGTGGTGAGTGGGGTGTAGCCCGTCATGAGGAAGTGGAGTCGAGGAGTGGGAATGAGCGAGGCGATGAGGCCGATGAGGTCGTTGTTCATGTAGCCGGGGTAGCGCAGGGTGGTGGTGCTGGCTGACATGATGGTGGACACCTGGGGACAGGAGTGCGTGCCGTGGGCCTTGGCTCCATGGAGGGATGGGGGTTCCCTTCCCAAGGTGGACCCCAGCCAGGAGGGGTTCCGGCCCAGAGAGTCCGGGAGTGGGGGCTCACCAGCTGGTTGATCTGGGAGAAGGACGGGTTCTGGATGTGCAGGCGGTCTGTGGCGATCCGGTTCAGGGCTGTGTTGTCCAACACCACCTGGGGGGGACAGAAGAGGGTCACGGCACCTTTTTGAGGAGAAAGGGGGCAGAGAGATAAGTTATTAGCTTAGCAGGGTGCCTGGATGGCTCAGTGGGTTAAGCCTCTGCCTTTGGCTCAGGTCATGATCTCAGGGTCCTGGGATCGAGCCCCACATCAGGCTCTCTGCTCAGCGGGGAGCTTGCTTCTCCCTTCTCTCTCTGCCTGCCTCTCTGCCTACTTGTGATCTCTCTCTGTCAAATAAATAAAATCTTTAAAAAAAAAAAGTTATTAGCTTAGCCCCCTCTAAACTCCAACACCAGGGTGTAGGTATGTTAATATAAAAAAGGAAACTACTGTCTCAGGGGCATCACCAGACACTTTTCTCTCATCCAGTAAACAAATGTGATTATCTCCACGTGCCATGCACGTGCCTGGCTCTGTAGATACCATGGGGGATAAAACAGGCATGGTCTGTCCCCCTCACAGAAAAGTATGGTTACAGCCTGAAATATGCACAAAGGATTTGACCTTGCATGGGTGGTCAGGGGAAGTCTGACTCCAAAAGTGACCCTTGGGCTGAGAATTTAAGCATGAGTAGGCGTTAAACAGGCTAAATAGGGACATATATCAGGCAGTATACATGTTCTTAAGAGTCCTGCTGCCTAAAGGGACTATAACCAACTTGGAGTCAACTCATTTAATAATTTGGGCCACTGGGAATGGCTTTGTTGGTCCTCTGTTCTCTAGGCAAGGACTTGGGAAGGGCAGGGTGTCTATGTCTCACAGGTTTGAGGAGGTGGACCAGAGCCCCCCACTCTCTTTTCCAGTGCTCACCACACAATCTGCGTTCTGGGTCAACCTCTTGAGTGTGAGCAGGGAGTTATAGGGCTGGACCACCACATCGCTCATCTCATCTTGGTTGGGAAACACTGAATACGTTTGCACCAGCTTCTTGGGGTACCTGGGGGTGAAGAGGGAAAGGGGAATGTGACACAGTGAACTGGAAGGACTCCCATCACTGCCCATCTTGGTCTTCTCTAGAGCTTACACGACCATTCCTTTCCAAGTGTCACCAAGCCCTTGGTACAAAAGGGGGGCAAGGACAGAACTGAGTGGTCAGAACCCAGGAGCCAAAAAGAATAAACCTAAAGCATCAAACCCATCAAACCCTTAAGGTCCCTCTTCGCCCTGGGCAAACCCCTTCCTGGGAGTTCTTGCTTCCAAGACGTTCCCTGGATGGCCAGGCTCCGTTCCTACCAATGACTCAAAATGACAGTGCCAGACCTTCCAGTCCAAGAGAAAAAATCAATAAAAAGGAAAGACCCTACCCACGGAACCAGGGCTAATGCCCTCTCTCCCAACACAGGCTTACCTGTCATTCAGTCGTTCGAGAAGGTAGGATCCCAGGCCAGAACCTGTCCCCCCAGCAATGGAGTGACACAGCACAAAGCCCTGCATGGGGAGGGATGAAGAAGCAGTCTCCAGGGATGTGGGGCAGAGGCTCCAGGCTTGTCTCATTCCCTACTCCCAACACACTCATGTCTCAAGGCTTCTTCTGTGTCTATCCAGGCTGACACTCCTTGGGAAGGAAGACTCATGCTTAAGGAGCTGATGCCCTCCAGATGAGGATCTCCTTGAGGACAAGTACTGTACCTTATTTACCTCGATACCTCACATAGGATACTCAAAAGATTAGTTTTTAATAGAATTGCCCCCATCACACCACGTGTTCAGGAACATCCTGACCTTTCCCAGCACTTTTCAGCCTTGTTTTCCATTCAGCAGGGGCGGAGCCTCACCTCCAAGCTGTCACTTCCATCTGCTTCTCGGTCTATGATGTCAAAAATGTCTTCATGGATTTTCTCACCCTGTAGAGAAAGAATGAGAGGGAGGGTGAGGATGAGGGTTCTGGGGAGTATCTCTTTTCAGCACCAAGAACTCTACCCTGGGACACTCTCAAGCAGAGTCTCCGCCACCACCCTCAACCCCAAAAAAGCTACTTTGCAAACGATTTGCAATCTGCCTAAACCTCTCCCTGGCTGTCCCTCTTGTCAGGTTATTCCATTGTCTCTTATTTATTGTCAGTCTGGTCTAGTCAAATTCCCAGGATGCCTGAGCCTGCCTTGCCCTGGGGAGGGAACATCAGGGGTTTGGGGGATGGTCACCCGGATACCTGCGAGAATCCACTGGCCCAGTTGTTGCCAGCTCCTCCTCCATGCTCCGACAGGTAGATGTTCTCTGGGTTGTAGAGCTTCGCATAGGGGGAGTTGAGGATGGAGTGGATCACCCGGGGCTCCAAGTCCAGCAGCACTGCCCTGGGAATGTAGTGCTCATCGTCTGCCTGCCAAGGGAGCACACTCAGCTAAGGCCCAGCCCTCCATCCTCCCAGCTCTGGCTCCTGCCTGCCCTCCCTCCTCAAGCCTCCCGCCCTGGTTCCTCTGCCCAGCGGGTCTCCCGGTACCAGGCCCCTGCCCTTCCCTCAGACCCCCTGACCAAGTCGCTGGGGGCACCTGGTAGAAAAAGACGTCCTTGCGGTCAGTGCCCTCGGTGGCGAACTCCTCCACGATGCCCTCGGGGCTGATACCATGCTCGGCGCACAGCTGTTTCCAGAACTCGAACCCAACTGGGGGATGGGGAGAGATGCCTGGGTCGCTAGTCGTAAGGCCTCAGGCGCCCAGAGTCAGGCTTAGAGGCTGTCACACTCAGAGGCTGCACCCAAGACACCTGGTCTGGGAGCTGTCACAGCCCAGGTGCGGCTCTCCAGCTGGGCGTGTTTGTCATGCGCAATAGGGCAGGGGGTTCATGGCAGGGAAAGGGGGACTGGAGGATGCCAAGCACTGGGAAGGACCCGAAGGGGCAAAACCGGAAACTGGAGGGTCCCGGCGCGCGCTCGCTCGCTCACTCTGGTTGCCGCACTGGCCTAGCTGTAAGGTGATGATCTCCCGGGGCATCGCTCTTCAGACGTGGGCGCGCCAGCCCTGCCCCGCGGGAGTCACGGCGGAGACGAACGCCTGGCAGCCGGGCTCGCGGGACGTGCGGAGCGCTCGCTCGCTTCGCCTTTTGACGCGACTGCTCGGTCTGCGCGTGTGCACTGCAGGCCTCCCCGCTGCCGCCGGGCCGGGGAGCCCAACCTGGACATCATTTCCCCCACAGCACTTACAGCTGGAATTCAGCACAGGCGCAGTGTGAGGCCACGCCCCCTTCTGCTTGCCCACCCCAGTTCCGCGCCTGCGCGGTGAGACTCGCTGGGGCAGAGACCCGGGTGTGGGGGCGGGGAGGGGCGGTCCAGGAGGACCCCAGTCAGCTGGGCGTTGCGGGTAGGTGAGTCGGCTGGTGGCTCTTTTGGACAGAGGGGCTGGATTCAAGCCAGTCTTTTTTCAATGTCTATTTTTAAGTTAAATATACCTAACACAAAATTTATCTTACTCATTTTCAAGTGTACAGTTCTGTGTCATAACGACTGTTCTGCCACCGTCACTGTCATTCATCCCCAGAACTTTGTCACCCTCCCAAACTGAAATCCTGTACCATTAAATAGTAACTCTCCATCCTCATTGCCATCAACAGCCTACTTTCTGTCTCTGTGATTTTGACCAGGCATCTTTTATAAGTGGTATTATATAATATTTGCCATTTCGTATCTAGCTTATTTCACTTAGCATAATGTTCTCGGGGTAACTTCGTGTTGTAGCAGTGTCAGAATTTCATTCCTTTTTAAGGATGTATAATATTCCATCGCATGTATATACCACATTTTGTGTTTATCCATTTATCTGTAGATGAATGTAGAAGCCACAGTGTTGCTTCCACCTATTGGCTATTGTGAATAACTCTGCCATGAACATGGTTGTGCAAATAAGTTTGAGTCCCTGCTTTCAGTTGTTCATTATTCTGAGAAGACACCCAAGAGCAGAATTGCTGGATGATATGGTAATTGTATGTTTAAGTTTTTGAGGAATTGCTGCACCATTTTCTTTAGTGGCAACACTATTTTGCATTCCCACCGGCAGTGCATAAGGTTCTAATTTCTCCACATCCTCTCCAACACTTGTTATTTTCTATTTTTTTGTTTTGTTTTGCTTTTTAATAGCTATCTTAACAAGTGTGAAGTGGTATCTCATTGTGGTTTTATATTTTTAATTCTCTTAAAGATTATTTATTTGAGAGAGAGAGAGAACAGGACCGGGAGGAGCAGAGAGCGGGGGAGAGAGAAAATCTCAAGCAGACTCCCTAATGAGTGCAGAGCCCAAAATGGGGCTGGATCCCATGGCCCTGAGATCAAGACCTCAGCCGAAATCAAGAGCTGAACGCTAAACCGACTGAGCCACCCAGGTGCCCTTCTGTTTTATTTTAAGTTACAGATAAGTATTGGAAGGCCTGGGTGGCTCAGTCCGTTAAACGTCTGCCTTTAGCTCAGGTCATGATCCCAGTGTCCTGGGGTTGAGCCCTGCATGAGACTCCTTGCTCAGCAGGGAGGCTGCTTCTCCCTCAGTCTGCTGCTTCCCCTGCTTATGTGATCTCTCTGTCTCTGACAAATAAATAAATAAAATATTAAAGTTTAAAACATATAAGCATGATTTTATATTTTTATTGTATACTTTTTTGTTTTAAAAATGTATGTAAATGCTATCAGAGTATACTAGCCTTTTGTAACCTGCTTTTTTCACTCTATGTTAGATTTTTGTGATTCAGCAATGTTGATACATGTAGATTTTTTTCATCGTTTTTAACTGCTTTATAGTATTTCATTGGATGACTGAAATAGCTTTCCCACACAGGGGTGATTACATTGATTCTACTTATCCCCTGTTATGTAGAATGAATACAGAATCAGTCATTTCTGAACATGAAGGAGACTATCTCTACCACTGGCATATGCATCTTCTTTAGAAGGCTTTACACATTTTCACATATTTTTTCCTAGATGGATGTACCAGTTTACACTCTTACCAGTGAAGTAGTTTCCATTTTCTTACACCTGCATCCACATTTGGGTTATCAGATCTTAATTTTTGTCCATCCCATGGCTCTCAGTGGGATCTCATGACTGTAATTTCCACACAATCTGGTCACAAGGGAGGTTGGTTTGATTTGTTATGGTTGTTAGACCTTTCAGAATTGCCTGTTCATGTCCTTTACCCATTTTTCTATTGGGCTTCTTTTTTTTTTAAAGACATAATAAGATATTCTACTTTTTTTTCTTGGTTGTATGAGTCACAGATATGGCTTGTCTTTTTTTTTTTTAAGATTTTATTTATTTGACATGGAGAAAGATAGCAAGAGAGAGAGGACAAGCAGGGGGAGCAGCAGGCAGAGGGAGAGGGAGAAGCAAGCTCCCCACCAACCAAGCAGTCTGATATGGGGCTTGATCCCAGGACCCCAGGGTCATGACCCAAGCCAAAGGCAGACAGTTAACCAACTGAGCCACCCAGGTGCCCCTAGGGCTTGTCTTTATATTTTGCATCTGGTGTCTTTTGGGATAGAGAAGATTTTAATGTAGACAGTTATTCTACTATTCTTTTCTGCTTGGTGCGTTTTATACCTTATTAAAGAAATCCTCCCCTTTCCTAGTATCATAAATCTGTCCTTTTATGTTTTCTTCCAAATGCCCCATAGTAGTTTTGTTTCTTCCCTGTGTTGTGTACTGACTTGTGATTTCAAATCCATGTTTTTGAAAACTTGTTTTGGACAAAGTTGTTTGTGGTTTGAACTTGTTTTCGTGAAATTGTTTTGAAGCTGGATATTAGCACTTTCTTTTTTTTGTTGTTCTTGTTTTTTTAGGATTTTTTCTTTCTTCCTGTAACAGAGAGAGAGATCACAAGTAGGCAGAGAGGCAGGCAGAGAGAGAGGGGGAAGCAGACTCCCTGCTGTGCAGAGAGCCCAATGTGGGGCTGGATCCCAGGACCCCAAGATCATGACCTGAGCCAAAGGCAGAAGATTAACCCACTGAGCCACCCAGGCGCCCCTATTAGCACTTTCTTATCGAACTCTAGACACCATAGTAACGGGCAGCCGTGATGTCCACCACATGGTCATTTAAACTTTAAAAACCAAGAGGTATGACCAGCCATTCAAAAGTGTTTGGTCTGGACAAGGCTACTCTTTGCTGATCTAAATAGTTCTCTGGAGATTGTGAGATACTTACTCCTGTGTGGCCAGGCTACCTTGGTCAGCAGTGGCGTTAAACCACGCCGCGGTCTCAGGAAGAGAAGGGACATCTGCTTCTGCCTTAGTGAGGCTATCCTTTCTAGGCAGTGGTGGTACAAGCTGTGTGGCAGACCCTGCAGTAACAGTCTTCAGAGCAGCCACTTTGCCTGCCAGCACTGGCACCGTCTCCCGCTAGCTACGTGCCCCAGCAGTGAGGGACCTAAGCAGGCAGCTGATATCCAGCTTTTAGTTGGAAGGACTGACACTACCCAGAACCAACTCGTAGAAAGGTACACCCCAACTAATATTGGTCTTTATTGCTTTCATCTCCCCTTTGTCTGGAAAAATAATGTAACTAATCCATCATTGGTTTGGAATATGTTATTTCTTTATTGGTGTATTAAGAGTATCCTGTATGCTTGGCTTGTGAAATATTATTACTATAAGTTATAATTATTACAGTGGACCTGTGTTAAATAAATTATTGGCAAAGACAAACTTAGTCTCTGAGCATAATTTGTCCTGAACAAAACACCCTGTAGGTCTTTAGCTCATCTGGAACTTATTTGGAGGCCTGCTGTAAGATAGGGATCCACTTTATCTTTTCCATATGGATGGCCAGTGGTCTCCAAGCCAATTGCTGAAGAGTGGGTGCAGCGACCCTCACCCCTAGAACTTTCTAAGTCCCCACTCTGGTGCGGGGCTGGCTTCTGGCTGTTCTTCTGCTCCATTGGGCTGTCCGTCTGTCCTTGTCTGGCAGGCTCTCTCTGGGAGCTGCTGCAGAGGCGCTGGCAAAGGCACCACGGCCAAGAGTCATGCTCAGACGAAGTTTTTTGTTTTCTTTTCTCTCTCACTTTCTCTTTTTTTTTTATGAGAACTCGGCCACCTTCCAGCCCTGGCTGCCAAGAATCCTCTGGGCTTCTTTAGAAGACTCTGGCTTGCCCCATGCCCGTCCCCTCCCAGGCCTCTGCTCACTTTCCCTCCCCACCCCAGCCCAGCCTCCCAGCCCACTTTCTCCATTTGGGCTGTTAGGGTGTCCTCCAGGCGGACTGGCAGCCTCACCCTTTCAGGGAGGGTCTAGATGCTCCCTTTGAAGTCTGAGCTCCTCCATGGGGCTCCCTTCCCCTGTCAGAGCTGTTCCTAAGGGCTGGCTGTCTTCAGAGGCTCTGCTAGGCCCTCCCAAAGAGCCCAGGTGAAGAGAAAGGCTTTAAGGATAAGAGCAAACTTACCAGCCCTCCCGCCTTGCGAATCTGGAACGGCTGTCTGCTTTCTTTAACATAATAAGCTGTCGGGGCTCCTGGGTTGCTCAGGCTCAAGTCGTTATCCCAGGGTCCTGGGATCGAGCCCCTCACGGGACTCCCTGCTCAGTGGGAAGCCTGCTTCTCCCTCTCCCTCTGCTGCTCCCCCTGCTTTGTTCCCGTTCTCGCTCTACCTCTCCTGTCAAAACAAGAAATAAAATCTTGTTTAATAATTTAAAAAAATAATCATAAATAATAAACTGCAAGCAGTTTATGACACTTGTGAAATGAGGGAGTTTAATGTCAACCTTTTCTTATGATTAACAACAGTGCCTTGCTCCTCCTGCTAGTCTCCCAGAAGTGGGAAAATTTCCTTCAAATCCTAGTTTACAGGCAAACAGGTTAGAATGCGTGACTTGATCTGAGTTGGGGAAATTGCAAAGGTGGGTTTCCTCGAAGAAGCCATCTCTGGCCAGCCAGAGGCTCCTTCTTACCTGTAGAAATGGGTTGGAGCCACGCATGTGGGCAGAGCTGAACGTAAATCTTCCCAGTTATGAGCAGGTTATTCCCATTTCTGCTGAGAACTGACCCGTGCACGTTGCTGGTTCCAAGAGATGATACAGGAGCATCTACCACAGTGCCAATAGAAAACATTCAACATGCACCAGCCGCTATTATGATCACCCCTAGGCACAGTCAGAACTGAAGGATAGCTTAGCTGTTGCTACTGATGAAAGATCTTATTCAGGGTAAAAGCGAAATGAGTAGTTGCTTCGGATAAATTTCAAAAAATTAAAACCTGGATTATTTGTCACCATCCTACAGATTTGGTTTCGGATCTCCCTTCTACTGAGGTTGAGCAAAAGGACCAGGTTCAGGGTCTTTCTCATGGGTTTCAGATTTAGGGTCTCAAGGTCATCACCCATGGCTTGATCATTGAGTAATGAGTTCAGTTTGCTTGGCTCCATGTTCTATGATGATGTGGGATGTGGCCTTCCTTTGAGGCTTTGGTTTGCCTCGGATAATAAATGCAACATTTGTAAACTACCAAGTCTGTTAAATGTCCTAAGCTTGTATTTGATATTCCAGGTTGAGTAAAACATTACTTTGGCTGCACCTTCCTTTCTGGCCTTTCCTGGACACTTGGCCTCCGGGAGCACAGGTTTGTTGGGGAAGCAAAGAGGCAGGCAGAGCTATGAGGTGGGGAAAGGAAGGTGTGTCAGGGACGAGGAGGAAGACAGCTAGTTAGAGCCCTGAGACTGGGGTCCCATTACCCCAGGGGGGATAACCTTCAAAAGGAAGCCAAGAGAAAATTAAAACAATGAAGGTGGGGCGCCTGGGTGGCTCAGTGGGTTAAGCCTCTGCCTTCAGCTCAGGTCATGATCTCAGGGTCCTGGGATCGAGCCCCACATCGGGCTCTCTGCTCAGCGGGGAGCCTGCTTCCCCCCCCCCTCTCTCTGCTTGCCTCTCTGCCTACTTGTGATCTCTCTCTGTCTATCAAATAAATAAATAAAAATCTTTAAAAAAAAATAAATAAAACAATGAAGGTGAAGAGCTGAAGCTTTTTGTATGGAGTTCCGTGAAATTCATCTTCCTTAGGAAACAAACAAAACAGGCTATTTAATTCTGTATTGTTTTCTCAAGGAATAGCAAAAAAGAAATAACCCTAAAAGTGATCCTGTTTGTGGATTGTTTGCTCATTGTTTCATTCTTTTGTTATGTATCTATACAACACCAGGGCACACTAATATGAATAGGGGAAGCAGAGGTAACAGACCCCTGTGTCCATGGCCTTGTGGAGGAGATAAACACAGAGTGCAGAGCAGGGGGCTTATCTTGGGGGTGGGTGCAGGGAGAGGCCAGAGAACTGGAGAAACCTATTTTGAAAAAGGTGGTGCCTGGCCTGAGCCTTGAATGTTTGGTAGGAACGGGCCAGGTGAAGAAAATCGAGGAGGATACAAACCAAGAAGAGAACAAGCAAGGGGACACCTGACTGACTCAGTTGGTAGAGCATTTGATTCTTGATCTCAGAGTTGTGAGTTGGAGCTCTTGTTTTTGTTTTGTTTTGTTTTGTTTAAGATTTTATTTATTTATTTGAGAGAGAATGAGAGAGAGAGATCACGAGCAGGGGAAGGGTAGAGGAAAAGCAGACTCCCTGCTGAGCAGGGAGCCTGATATGGGACTCGATCCAAGGACCCTGGGATCATGACCTGAGCCGAAGGTAACCGAGTAAGCCACCCAGGCATCCTGGGGGAGGGTTTCTTAATAAAAAAGAAGAAGAAGGAGGAGGAGGAGGAGGAGGAGAGGCAGAGGAAGGAGAGGAAGAAGAGGAAGAAGAAGGAGGCAAATGAATAGTCAAAAAGAATAGGTAAAAGAAATAAATGGTTCATGATAAATAAAAATGTAAAATGATACTCAGTCTCACTAGTAATCAGAAAAATTCAAATTTAAGGCAAAATATTAGATAAGCAAAAATTTAAAGATATTTAGTGTTGATGAAGGTTCTGAGAAATGGATGCTTTAATATAGTATTTTTATATTGGTGGTAGTTTAAATGGATACATTCTGGTAAACTGGCTATTCTCTTGATATGTAAATCACATGACTTTCGACTGGCAATTCTACTTCCAGGAATCACCCGAGTCCCTGATAGCTAGGCACGCATGCTGGGACATATGCACAAAGATGTATGTATAGGGATGGGGGCTACAAGGGGTTTATAATGCTAGAAAGCAACCTGGCTGTCCATGTATCCATCCAGAGGGGTGGGCTTAAATAAACTTACAGCGATCCTTATTAAGGAACACAAAGGAGTCATTTTTAAAAAAGATTTTATTTATTTATTTGAAAGAGAGAGCCTGAGAAGGGAGAGGTCAGAGGGAGAAGCAGACTCCCCGCCAAGCAGGGAGCCGCATGTGGGATTCGATCGTGGGACTCCAGGATCATGACCTGAGCCAAAGGCGGTTGCTTAACCAACTGAGCCACCCACACACCCCAAAGGAGCCATTTTTAAGAAAGATAAGATAGAGCTGCCATCAGCATGGTAAGGTGGCTAACACATGGTAGATGACAAAAATAAGTTTTGTCAAAAAAAATGAAAGTATTTTGGAGTGCACACGGAGGAAAAAAAGATGTGTGTGTGTACGTGCATGTGCACAAATTGAGGGGGGTCCGATGGTGGGGAAGCGGCAGCATGTGTGCGGGCTGGATGTGAGAGGTGGCATGTTGAGTTTAGGGTGAAGGAGAAAAAAGTGTCAGGTAGTGAAATGGAGAAGTCAGCCAGGACCAGACGAGATGTGCCTTGCAAAACGGGAAGCTGATGAAGGTTGCTGAATTGGGCTAGAGAAGGATTCCTCCGGCATCAGTGACACAGGTATGCTAGAATAAAGCAAGGGGCAAGGTTACCACGCAGCCCTGAAAGGAGCAGGTCCCTGCCCAAGTTTAGAGAAGAGGGGACCAGTTCTAGAGACACTGAGTGGGGAGATTCTGGAGGAGTTTAAGATGATGGATTCTGCAATGGGGGTAAAGGAGAAAAAGGAGTATGAGCAGACAGATTTCAGTCCCAGGGTGATGACCGAAACACAGGGAATTCAGGAAGAACATGGATGCATAGGTTGAGTTTGAGAGGCCTGGGAATATCCAGATGGAGCCAGGGTCCCAGGAGGTGACAGAGAATTCACGGGTCTCGAGCTAAGGAGCAAATTCTAGGTGGAGAGTGAGGCATACCCAAGTGGCAGTTCAAGCCATAGGGGTAAATAGGGTCGTTTAGCAAGAATTTGTGGGGTGGGATGGTCCCAGACTGGAAAAGGACAGGAAGAGAGCCTGACACAATACAACACTTAACGGGGTGGGAAGGAGGAGTGCATTGCAAAGACAAAAGGAAGGAGCCAGCAAAAAGCAGAAGAAAAACTAAAGTGTATCAGTGAGGTTGGATTGCCTGTTCACTTCTGGCAGAGCCCTGGTTTTGTTCTGCATTCCACCTTCTTCCCAGTGGTTTGGCAGTGAATCCTGATTAATCCAAGCCAGTTATGGTCATCACAGTTTCCTTGCCAGGGACTGATTTAGGAAGGGACATATGATGCAATTCAGGCCAATGTGATGTAAGGAAAGACTTCTGGGGGCTCCCGGGGAAGGTCTCCTCCCGGATTAGAAATAAACATACAGGAAGAGACACATCCTGTTCTTTAGCGGCGTGTTATCACATTTGGGCATGGCTCTTGGAACTGCTACAGTTGTTCTTTAAGGTGTAGAGGTGTTGAGGATAAGCCATCATGGTGAGGTGGTAGAGCAAAAAGACGGAAGGCACCTGGGTCCCAGATGACATTGCGAAGCCATGAAATTGATCAGCCCTGGAGCAGCTTTGTAGCTGGACTTCTTAAAAGGTAGGATTTATTTGGGGGCCCCTAGGTGGCTCAGTCACTTAAATGTCAGATTCTTGGTTTCAGCTCAGGTCATGATCTCAGGGTAGTGAGATCCAGCTACTCATCGAGACCCTCATCAGGCTCCTCACTCAGCACAGGAGCCTGTTTGAGATTCTCTCCCTCTCCTTCTGCCCCTCCCCCTGCTCACAGAAGCATGAGCTCTCTCTCTTTTTTAAAATAAATAAATAGATAACCCTCTCGGGTCCCTTCTGTCTTTTGGAGCTTTGTACTATCATTCAATATACTTTCCTATTGCTCAATAAAACCTTGTTTTGTGGCCCCAATAAATAAATAAATAAATAGCATTTTTAAAAAAAAATGTAGAATATATTTTTTCTTATGGTTTAAGCTATCTGATTTGGATTCTGTTTTTTATTTTATTTTATTTTATTTATTTATTTGACAGAGATCACAAGCAGGCAGAGAGGTAGGCAGAGAGAGAAGGGGAAGCAGGCTCCCTGCTGAGCAGAGAGCCCGATGTGGGGCTCAATCCCAGAACCCGGGGATCATGACCTGAGCCAAAGGCAGAGGCTTTAACCCACTGAGCCACCCAGGTGCTCCTGGCTTCTGGTTTTTTGTTTTGTTTTGTTTTGTTTTTTTAAGATTTTATTTATTTATTTGACAGACGGAGATCACAAGCAGGCAGAGAGGCAGGCAGAGAGAGAGGAGGAAGCAGGCTCCCTGCTGAGCAGAGAGCTCGATTGGGGGCTCAATCCCAGGACTCTGAGATCATGACCTGAGCTGAAGGCAGCGGCTTAACCCACTGAGCCTCCCAGGCACCCCTGGATTCTGTTTTTTAATTGCACCTCAAGGTGCAGCCATAGGGAAGGAAACAATTCCAAGGAGGAAATGATTTGGAGTAACATGGAGATGGAAAAGGTACCTTCACATTCAGCGGACCATTGGTGACTTTGGTGAGGATATTGACCCCGGGCCATGAGGCCATGACCCTGTGCCATGAAAACCAGATTGCAAAAGCTAACTTACTGTTATATGTAGTTGGCACTAATGGACCTTTGGAGAATCATAAAATTGAGACACGAATGGAAGATAAGGAGGTGAGCAGAGAAGATGGGCTTTAAAACAAGCATTTTATTTATTTATTTATTTATTTTTAAAGATTTTATTTATTTATTTGACAGACAGAGATCACAAGTAGGCAGAGAGGCAGGCAGAGAGAGGAGGAAGCAGGCTCCCTGCGACCCTAAAACAAGCATTTTAATCTGGTGCCGACAGGTCCCCTTCAAGGCATCTCTGGAAAAAATTCACAGGAACAGGGCACCTGGGTGGCTCAGTGGGTTAAAGCCTCTGCCTTCGGCTCAGGTCATGATCCCAGAGTCCTGGGATTGAGCCCCGTATCAGGCTCTGTGCTCATCGGGGAGTTGCTTCCCTTCCTCTCTCTCTGACTACTTGTGATCTCTGTCTGTCAAATAAATAAATAAAAATCTTAAAAAAAAAAAAAAAAAGAATTCGTGTGACCCACAAACTTGGATGGGAAAAAAATTACACCTTGATTTTTCACCTACCTCTAATTAAACTATCGTCTCATCTTCAATTATGACTGCAGGCACCAATCTTCAGTAGTATTAGTAGTAACTGTGACTTTGTCACCTGTAAAAATCACAGCTGTTTTTAATTCACATTACAGTTGACACAGATGTTGCAAAATAGTGTTTATAATCATCACTACATAAAAATACAGGAGTTCTTTTAGACCCACTTCAAGATTTTGCTATTTAATGCATTAACAAAGGATAGCCAAGAACAAAAGAAAGCAGCACATGTATAACGGTGTCACAAATTTTTAAAATCTATTGTAACAACTGCATTTGCAGTCATTGGTATTCATGGTAAGTTCCATGCATATTTCAGGCTTTCAACAACATTATCCACCAGACAGCCAAAGGCATCCATGGTGTGAAAAAGGCCGAGAACTCCGACTGCAAAGGAAAAGAGGGAAGGGGAAGTTTGCACAGTGGAGATGGGAACGTGAGGCCTAGAGAGCACTGCGTTTGAGAACATGGGAGAGCCTTCCATGTGGCGATGCTGTAGGAGCAGAGAGGGAACTTTGAGAGCCGAGGTCCCTGAGGAGGCTGGAGCTATCGGGATGCAGGGCTCAGGTGGAGGGATTAACCACAGGAAGGAAACTTTTCCCACAATAAAGGGAGGAAAGGATGAGTGCAGATAAAAATAAGTGTTTTAGTGGGGTGGCAGTGGGGGGACAGGAAGTTGAGGGGGCTTCTGACTGATGGTTTCTATTTTCACTGTCAAGTAGGAGTGAAGTTATCTGCTGAGAGTGAGGATGACAGGCGAGGTGATAAGGTAGGGAACAGAAGAGGGCTGACAAGGAGAGTAGAGGGACCAGCGGCTCACCACCCGGTTGTCATGGAAACACTTCTTCGTGTGGGTGTTCAGCTGCTCAAGTGTAGGAGTCAGAGGGCAGAAAGGCAGCTAGAGCTGGGGCTGGGGTTTTACCGGGAGGATGAGGTGAAGATCACGGGAATACAGGAGGGATGGACCAGCTTGTCCAGAAGCTGTGTGGAGAAGGGTGTGCAGCTAGGAAGGGGGTGCTACCTTGGAGTAAAAGCCACATATCAACATTAGGAGGAAGAATGGGACAAAGGGAATGAGAACATGGAGGTACTGAAAGTGATGGTCCAAGAGGGAGCTGGTCAAGTTTAAGGTTAAGTTTAAGTAGTTCACAGGATGGCAAGTGCTGAGGTCCATCCATGGTGCGGGGGACAAGGAAAGAAAGAGTACAGGGCATTAGAGGTCAGGAGGTCAAGTCCAGGCAAGACCATCCATACGGATCTAAAAGTCACCTGGGAGGAAGGCAAAGCTTGGAGTGGAAGGTCTAGAGGACATGCAGGAGTGATCTGGAAATAGATGGATCATTGGAGCAAGTGGGAGAAGAATCTGATGGTGGTGGATAACATGGGCCTCAGAGGAGGAGGAGGGCCTTTCAGCAAGGTAAAATGTGATTGTCTAAAAGTAGCAATAAGGATTTAGAGAAGCAATGTCCACAGTAGCCAAGCTATGAAAAGAGCCTAGATGTCCATTGACAGAAGAATGGACAAAGAAGATGTGGTAGATATATATGTGTATATATATATAGACATAAATATATATGTATATCTATATATCTTTAGAGATATATATGTATATATACATATATACACATATATAGATAAATGAGATATATTTATATCTATAGAGATAATATATATATATACGTATATACACACACACACACACACACACAATGGAATATTATGCGGCCATCAAAAATGAAACCTTGCCGCTTGCATCAACATGGATGGAACTAGAGGGTATTATGCTAAGCGAAATAAGTTAATCAGAGAAGGACAATTATCATATGATCTCGCTGATATGTGGAATTTGAGAAACAAGGCAGAGGATCATAGGGGAAGAGAGGAAAAAATGAAATGGGATAAAACCAGAGAGGGAGACAAACCATAAGAGATTCTTAATCTCAGGGGGCACCTGGGTGGCTCAGTGGGTTGGGCCGCTGCCTTCGGCTAGGGTCATGATCTCAGGGTCCTGGGATCGAGTCCTGCATCGGGCTCTCCGTTCGGCGGGGATCCTGCTTCCCTGTCTCTCTCTCTGCCTGCCTCTCTGCCTACTTGTGATCTTTCTCTGTCAAATAAATAAATAAAATCTTAAAAGAAAAAAAAAAAGATTCTTAATCTCAGGAAACAAACTGTGGGTTGCTGGACAGGAGGGTGGTGCCAGGGTTGGGGTGATTGGGTGATGGACATTGGGGAGAGTATGTGCTGTGGTGAGCTCTGTGAATTGCGTAAGACTAATAAATCACATACCTGTACCCCCAAAGCCAATAATACATTATATATTAATTTTTTTAAAAAGGAAAATAATAAAGGTGGCAGTGAGGAGATAAAGGAATACCAGCCCACCATGAGGTAGTGAATAGGGATCTATGTTCCTGCTGGGTAACCACGTCTTCAAAAACTAACTAGCTTTTATGAAAAAGGCTAGAGAGAATCAGACAGGTGTAGATGGGACCTGATCTAGGACAGTGGATTCCAATCCCACAAGATAGTCCCCTCCCATGCCTCACCCCAACCCGGAGGCATCTGCAAACCAGCAGAGGCCTATCTGGTTTCATCACAGTTGTGAGCGCGGGGGGATCCTGGCATTTGGTACCTGGAGATCAGAGATGTATAGTGTCCTGCTGTCTGCAGGAGAGCCCCACAGTAATGAACCGTCCTGCCCAGAATGCCCATAGTGCATCCCCTACACTCTATGGATGAGGAGGCTAGGATTCAGAGAGCTGAGATGTATACGTAGGTTCTGAAGCTTCCCTAGCCTTTTTTTTTTTTTTTTAAGATTTTATTTATTTGACAGAAAGAGATCACAAGTAGGCAGAGAGGCAGGCAGAGAGAGAGAGAGAGAGAGGAGGAAACAGGCTCTCCACGGAGCAGAGAGCCCGATGTGGGGCTCGATCCCAGGACCCTGGGATCATGACCGGAGCCGAAGGCAGAGGCTTTAACCCACTGAGCCACCCAGGCACCCCTTCCCTAGTCTTAATATTGTATTAAGATCTGTGTGTATGTCTGAGGTCACTGTGGTAATTAATGTTGGTTGGCAAATCCGGCTCCCTCACCCTAGTCACCTCTCAATGAAAGACTCCTGGGGCAACTTTTTCAAAAAGGCAAGTGCAGCTGGAGGCCGCAGCCTCTTTTGCTCTGCTCTTAGTCTTCTGTTTGGAACTTGGTCCAGCCGCCATCTTGTACCCATGAGCACCAAGGCCACACATGGGTGATGGTGGGACACAAAGATAGACGTTCTGGTCAGATGTTCTGGGTGGCTTCCTAACAGATGCCCCAATCCTGGACGGCTTACCTCTGAACTTACCAAGTGAGAAAAACAAACTATATTATTTATTTAGCTTACTGCTAACTGAATGTTCTGTTAACTGCCACTGAATGTATTTCTGCCTGATAGAGTCATAGGGCCAGTTAGCAACAGCTGAGGCTAAACCCTTGTTTTCTCTCTCACAGTCTAATAGCCTTTCTTTCCTTGACCACAGTGGTTCAGTGTATGTTGAAATTTTTGGTCCATTTTGTCTCTACTAATGCTCTCTGTGCTATCAATACATCCCTCCAGCTATGTCAGACTACAGTATTTGGTTAATTAAAACTATTTAGGGGGTGCCTGGGTGATAAGGGTCTGCCTTCAGCTCAGGTCATGATTCCAGGGTTCTGGAGTCGAGCCCTGCGTTGGGCTCCCTGCTCGGCAGGAAGCCTGCTTCTCCCTCTCCTGCTCCTCCTGTTTATGTTCCTTCTCTCACTGACTCTCTCTCTCTCTGTCAAATAAATAAATAAAATCTTTAAAAGAAAACCCTGAAAAAGCTATTTAGACACAGCATGACATACAGAGAGATCAAACTCACTAAGTCATAAACCTGAAATTAATGGAACACTGTGTCAACTATGTTCAAATTTTAAATTTTTTAAAATAAGACTATTTAGGAGGTTATTAACAATTAACTTTTTAAAAAGGGATTTTATTTATTTACTTGAGAGAGAGAGAGCACGAGTGGGCTGGGGGGTGGTGCAGTAGAGGGAGAAGGATACTCCTGCTGAGCAGGGAGCCCGACACAGGACTCAATCCCAAGACCCTGAGATCATGACCTGAGCCGAAATCAAGAGTTGGATGCTTAACCGACTGAGCCACCCCGGGGGCCCCTAAAAATTAACTTTCGACATGGTTTTCATCTGCTGCTTTCTATGTTGGTTTGTTAAATCAATATGACAAAGTTCTAAGGATAGCTACTTGGCAGTCTAATTGCAATCTGGAAGGTCCAGGCCTGTGTTCACCTTTTAGGACTTTTTTTGTTTTAAGGTTTAGACACCCAGTGCGTATAATCTCTACCCCAATCTCTTGTGGCTTGAACCCACAACCCCAAAATCAAGAGGTGACTGTTCCACCAACTGCACCAGCCAGGCACCCTCTCACCTTTTAGTGCTTCTTATGAACAGTTTTTTTTTTTTAAACTTTTTTTAACTATGTTCAGTTCGCCAGCATATAGTAACATCATTAGTTTCTGATGCAATATTCAGCGACTCGTTAGTTGTGTGTAACACCCAGTGCTCATCACAACACATGCCCTCCTTAGCGCCCATCACCTGGCTACCCCCTCCCTCCACCCCCCCTTCCCTCTGTAACCCTCAGTTTGTTTCCTGGGACTTCTTATGAATAGTTTTTGTTTGCTTGTTTCTGAGCTCCTGTATTCTTAGTCCTGGCCGGCCCGCCCCACTGGCTCCTCACCTCTCCAGTTCAAGACTGGCTGTTGACCCAAGGGCCTGCAGGTCTCAAGCCGTCCCTTTGTGCAGGTTCTCAAGGCAGTCCTGTGACGATTCTGAGCTTTCCCGAGTGAAAAGTCCCTTCGCCTACTTGCTTTGTCGCTGCCTACGACTTAATGATAGAAGGACGTCAGCGAGTGTGTTTTCTGGATTGATCAAGACCAAACAGGCTGAAGCGGTGAATTCTCCCCAGTTGAGTCACCCTGTCCTCAAATAAGGAGCCAATGAACCAAGGAGCCCTGGAAACCACCTGTGTCCACCTCCCTGGGCCACCTCTCCTCCGCAGCTCAGAAACCGTGTGTGGCTTAAGGTGGTTTTCTGTTAATCACAGGTTGAAGCCAAGTCATTCTCAAACTGTTCTCATGTTGGAATCAAAGTAATTTAAATCTTATCTTCCCTAATCTGAGTTGACATCTGTGTGACAGGTTTCTTCCTCCCTGGTGTATTAATGAAGCGTCTGAGGGTACAGAGAAAAAACCTTAGACTCTGGTAGCCTTCACTTTGTTAATGTAGAGAGGCCTTTTTTCTTTTTTTTTTTTTAAAGATTTTATTTTTAAGAAATCTCTGCGTGGGGCTATGGTGAGTGCTGTGAAGTGTTTAAACCTGGCGATTCACAGACCTGTACCCCTGGGGCTAATAATACATTTTATGTTAATAAAAAAATAAAAAATTTTAAAAAGAGAGAAATATCTATGTTGGGGCTCCTGGGTGGCTCACTAGGTTAAGCCTCTGCCTTCAGCTCAGGTCATGATCTCGGGGTCCTGGGATTGAGTCCTGCATCAGGCTCCCAGCTCCACAGGGAGTCTGCTTCTCCCTCTGACCTCTCCCTCTCATGCTCTCTCTCACTCTCTCTCTCTCAAATAAATAAATAAAAATCTTTTTAAAAAACTTTAAAAAGAGATTTTATTTATTTGACAGAGAGAGACACAGTGGGAGAGGGAACATAAGCAGGGGGTGTGGAAGAGGGAGAAACAGGCTTCCCGCTGAGCAGGGAGCCTGATGTGGGACTCCATCTCAGGACCCTAGGATCATGACCTGAGCCGAAGGCAGCCACTTAATGGCTGAGCCACCCAGGTGCCCCTCATTTTAATCATTTTTAAATGAACAGTTAAGTGGCATTAAGTACATTCACACTGACGTACAACCATCAAGATGGCTTCTCAACACATAACATTTTTGACCAATATATAGACGACGTATATATGAATTCAAAGTGCAATGAGGAATTGGTGTGTATTGCCTGCATTTCTACTTCAAGAGAGAACAAAATGTAAGAACTGAATTATACGTATAATGAACTTACTAGGCAGTTTGCATGTGGCAGTATCAGATTCCCACCATCTTGGCAAGAAAGGAAAAACACTAATAAATATTTTAATGGGAGAGAACACATTTTATTTCTGTAAAATAATAACCTCTAGCTGGTTCAAATGTTACAACATCAAAACACATTTTTTTTGTACTAAATACAGAAAATATAGTTAGGCAGAAGAAAAAATAACCCAGAAGGTTATTTTGGTTATTACTGATATTGACTTTTTAGGAATTCATAACGCTGTTCCTTTCAGTATTTGAGGACTTCAATAATATTAGCTGGTGCATGAGTTAATTATAAGCCACAATTAGCTCTGTTTAACAGCATCTTGGGGTGACCATTGAATTTCTGGCAATTAGAGATCAATAGGTTTTATTTCTGGCTTTGTTTGAAAGAAAACCTTATGAGGGATTCATTCTGTGCATGTGTGGGTTTGGATATTCTCCTCCCAAATGACGTGTTTGTTTCATCAGCTGGTTAAGCAAATGTACGGCACCAGTATGCCTAATGTCTTTGCTGACCTTTGAATTAGAAGGGACTTGATTTGACAAAGTGTCAATGATCACCCTTCTAGGGTGATCCTTAGAATTGGATAGTGCAGAAGTCTGATAAAAAGAATCTGGCTTCTACTAACTCTGAAAGAGGTGTTAGGGCCAACTGGTCAAATGCCAATGGTGAACTCCTTATCTGCGCTGGCGGAGGCCTGGGATTGCACACACGGCCCCGGAGCAGAATATCCAAATGGCTTCTGTGTCCTTTTGGAATGCACCACCATCTAAGAATAACAGACTCTTTGATTAAAAAGTCCAACTCCCTTATTTTCACAAACCTCCGTGCCCCTAATCAGACACAGGTGCTCCCCTTCCAGCTTTCCTCTCCTACCTTGTCCAACCTCCATTATTGTCCTGATCATACAGCAAATAAGGAGTCATTGACATTAACACATCAACAATAGAGTGAGACCACAGCCGGCTGGACCTTATCTCACTCATCTTTGTTGTCTTGAGCACTTAGCACAGTGCCTGGAACTTACAAGCTTCTCAACAAATAAATATTTGTTGAGTGAATGAATGATGAAACCAAGGCCCAGGGACAGGAAGTGACCTGACTAAGATAACAAGTCTAGTTAGTCATGTTCTGAGAGGCAGGTTCTGATAACACTTTAATCACATTGCATTACTTGAAAGCACATAGTGAGAGGCCAGAATTGGGCTGGGTCTTGGACTAAAACTCTGGTGACTGGTTATTCACAGAACTATTCATCTGATAGTCCACAGCATCAAGAGTTGACTCTGAGGTCCATCTCAAGAGGTGTTTTTTTTTTTAAGATTTTACTTATTTATCTTACAAATAGAGATCACACGAAGGCAGAGAGAGAGCGAGGAAGAAGGAGGCTCCCCACTGAGCAGAGAGCCCGATGTGGGGCTGGATCCCAGGACCCTGGGAACATGACCTGAGCTGAAGGCAGAGGCTTAACCCACTGAGCCACCCAGGTGCCTCATCAAGAGGTGTTTTTGGTATCTTAGAGTTTTGCTTTTCTTGCTAATACTCTCAGTTAGAATGATGGGTACATGTTTGTGGTAAGGAGAAAGCCACCTTGGTTGTCTTTCCCATGATTGGGAAAGGCTAGAGTGGGAGAGGTTCCAGTCTGTGGAAGGGCGGGGAGACCTCTTCCCATCGCTGGGGTCCACAAACTCTTGTTTATATTCACAGTCAATCTTTGTTAGAAATACTTAATCATTTTTTTAAAGATTTATTTATTTATTTATTTGACAGAGAGAGATCACAAGTAGGCAGAGAGGCAGGCAGAGAGAGAGAGAGGAGGAAGCAGGTCCCCTGCTGAGCAGAGAGCCCATTGTGGGACTCGATCCCAGGACCCCGAGATCATGACCTGAGCCGAAGGCAGCCGCTTAACCCACTGAGCCACCCAGGTGCCCTATGTAATCATTTTTGGAAGAGGTTGGGGAAGGCTGGTGGCAACCCGGAGTGTGTGTGTGTGTGTGTGTGTGTGTGTGTGGTAAACACTTAGTTTTGCATCAGATCAAGGGTGTTATTATTTTTTTTAGATTATTTATTTATTTATTTGACAGACAGAGATCACAAGTAGGCAGAGAGGCAGGCAGAGAGAGAGAGAGAGGAGGAAGCAGGCTCTCCACAGAGCAGACAGCCCGATGCGGGGCTCGATCCCAGGACCCTGGGATCATGACCTAAGCCGAAGGCAGAGGCTTTAACCCACTAAGCCACCGAGGTGCCCCAAGGGTGTTATTATTTTTTTAAAGATTTTATTTATTTGCTTGACAGAGATTACAAGTAGGCAGAGACAGAGAGAGGGGGAAGCTGAGCAGAGCAGCTGAGCAGAGAGCCCGATGCAAGGCTCGATCCCAGGACTCTGGGGTCATGACCTGAGCCAAAGGCAGAGGCTTTACCCACTGAGCTGCCCAGGTGCCCAAGATCAAGTGAAGATCAAGGGTATTTTGTTGTTGTTGTTGTTATTGTTGTTATTTTTGAGGCATAAAGGTTTGGAGTATCAGATGAGATATCAAATGACAATACTTGTCCTTTGAGGAGGTTAGAGTGACCCAGAATATGTAATCTGGCCAGTGGCTGGGTCACAGTCACCCTTAAACTTGGCTGAGTCCAACCTGAAGGCATGCTTGGGGAGCTCTGCTGCAGGGAGCCTTCGAGATGCTGACTCTGGCTCTTCTGAGTGATGGCTGGAGTGCGTGTGTGTGCCTGTGTGTACATGTGAGAGAGAGAGATGAAGGGAGAAGAAGGAAGTGTAGAGAAGGTGTAGCGCAGCAGACCCCATAGAGGTCCTTTTCATCCACTGTTCCTAGGTGACAAGGTAGGCATAAGAGTCACCTGGCTTGCCTGGATGGCACTAGGGAAAGGTGTGTAAGGTCTGGGCTAGACTCAGGTGGGAGTGTATTGGTGTGGACAAGGGAGAGACCTGCGTCAGTCTCAGACAGGAGCTGCTGCCTTAGTTGGTCATTACGAGCCTGCTGCCTTGGCGAGGTGGACAGGTGAGGACAGCACCTGGCTGGACCTCACAGATCAGGTTGACCGAGTCGCGTTCCCACATCCTTTGCAAGCCTTCATGCCTATGAAAAACAAGTGGGAAGAATGAGGCTGCAGCTCTCCTCTTCTAACTACCTCTCTTTAGAAATGTCATCATTTCGGGGCACCTGGGTGGCTCAGTGGGTTAAAGCCTCTGCCTTCGGCTCAGGCCATGATCCCAGAGTCCTGGGATTGAGCCCTGCATTGGGCTCTCTGCTCAGTGGAGATCCTGCTTCCTCCTCTCTCTCTGCCTGCTTGTGATCCCTGTCAAATAAATAAATAAAATCTTAAAAAAAAGAAAGAAAGAAAGAAAGAAATGTCATCATTTCTTGCCATCAAGAATTGTTAGCATTGGCTTGGGGTCTGAAGGATGGGCTTTACGAATCAAGAAGTCTGTGAAATTGTTTTCAAGTTCATATGTCTACTCTTTTTCTGGGGAGGTTCATAGCAGATTCTCAGAAAGCTCCCATGAATCAGCAAAGGTTAAGAACCATTGGTGTAGGGGCGCCTGGCTAGCTCAGTCATTAAGTGTCTGCCTTAGGCTCAGGTCATGATTGCAGGGTCCTGGGATGGAGCGCCCCACTGGGCTCCTTGTTCAGCAGGAAGCCTGCTTCTCCCTCTCCCACTCCACCTGCTTGTGTTCTCTCTCTTGCTATGTCTCTCTCTCTCTTTCTCTCTCTCTGTCAAATAAATAAAATCTTAAAAAGAAGAAGAAGGAGAAGGAAAAGGAGGAGGAGGACCATTGGTGTAGGGGACAGCAGAAGGAATGCACGCATTTATAAGGTCCTTATTCACGTGGGAGGGATATAAATGAATGGAGTATGACCGTGCGGTAATTATCAGTTTGGTGGCTCAGGGCTTTGAATTAACAGCTGTTGTATCACCTGACAATAGTAGTTATCTAGAGGCCTCTCCACACACATGGGTTAGAGGGTAGTGGTCAGAAACCTGCTGTATGAACAGGGGACCCCTGCAATACCTACGGGGAAATGAATACTGTGGGTCCAAAGGAACACAGCTGGTTGGAATAGACTCGTCACTGTGGGGAGATCCCTGAACACAACTGGACACCAGAGCAGACAGAATATTACTGTGCTTTTAGGATTGATTCAGTTTATAGAAGAGAGCCAGGTCACAAGGATTTCCAGGGGCCACAGGAAGCTTCTGTTAAGGTTGTTCCCTGGCTCTGGGTGGGGGGGAC
The DNA here is from genome assembly GCF_011764305.1 of Mustela putorius furo. NCBI lineage: Eukaryota > Metazoa > Chordata > Mammalia > Carnivora > Mustelidae > Mustela > Mustela putorius. Next base: position 1,438,711 of record NW_025421399.1, on the reverse strand, counting down.
CCCCCCTTAACTGTATTGCCTATGTTTATGACCTAGAAGCAGAAGTAATAGTTTGGCCTTCATGGGCCCCTAAACACTATTATGTCTGTCCCCACTCACCCTGTTCATGAACCTCAGAGAACATGGTATTGTTTCATACCATCCCTCTCAGACAATGGTCTCTGTGACTCATTTCCATCCTTGGGGTCCAGGCTTGAGGGGATACTCAGAATAGTGCCTTTTCCAGAACCAGAATCTAGGTGGGCAAAGAAAGGTCTTGGGGAGCAGTTGCCTCTAGGTTCAGGAGTCCTAAGCAAGGACGGGTCATAAAGGGAGTGGGAGTCCTCAGAGAGAACTGTGGGGTAGGGAAAGGAAGATGGATCATTTTCAAGCCTTGGGCAAGATTTGGGGGCATTTGGCCCAGTGTTTTCCTCCTTGGTCCAGCTATAGTTTTGCGGTACCCTGAGGCTCCCTCTCAGTCTTCACCACCCCCTCCCGGCCATCTTTTTTTTTTTTAAGGGAATTTCACCTTTTTTTTTTTTTTTTAAGATTTTATTTATTTTATTTATTTGACAGACAGAGATTACAAGTAGGCAAAGGGGCAGGCAGAGAGAGAGGAGGAAGCAGGCTCCCTGCCGAGCAGAGAGCCCAATGTGGGGCTCGATCCCAGGACCCTGGGATCATGACCGGAGCCGAAGGCAGAGGCTTTAACCCACTGAACCACCCAGGCGCCCCCCAGCCATCTTTTGACAGTGACTGTGCTCTTGGACGAAGACAAGCTACTACAAGGTAGTTTTATTTTTATTTATTTATTTATTTATTTAAAGATTTTATTTATTTATTTGACAGACAGAGATCACAAGTAGGCAGAGAGGCAGGCAGAGAGAGAGGAAGGGAAGCAGGCTCTCACCTGAGCAGAGAGCCGGACGCAGGGCTCCATCCCAGGACCCTGGGATCATGACCTGAGCCGAAAGCAGAGGCTTAACCCACTGAGCCACCCAAGCGCCCCCTACAAGGTAGTTTTAAAGGAGCTCCTCCGTGTGGCAACTTTGTTTTATCCCGTGGATGACCTTCCAGCCGTGTGGATTCTGAGCGCTCCCTCTTCCGAGCTCACTTTGCCGGTCAGGCCTTGAAACTGCCCCGCCTTCCGCTGATTCCACGTTCTGGTGCAGCTGTCTACAGATCAGTTCATGATTTGTGGTGATTATTTGATATTGTAAAGGAAGATACTTGTTGTCACTAGTGTGTTTCCATTCAGGTGCTAATGACATATTGTATAATGTATCCGTTCAGCATATTTCCAAAGGATCAAATATCAGAAAATCAGCAACATCAGGCCATTTAGTTCCTTGACATGTAGCTACTCTGTGTAAGAATCTTGGGATATTTTCTTATGTTGTGTATAAAAGGAATTGAAAAAATTCATTTCTAGGGGTGCTTGGGTGGCTAGTGGGTTAAGCCTCTGCCTTTAGCTCAGGTCATCATCTCAGGGTCCTGGGATTGAGCCCTGCATCGGGCTCTCTGCTCCGCGGGGAGCCTGCTTCCCTTCTTCTCTCTGCCTGCGTCTCTTCCTACTTGTGATCTCTGTCTGTCATATAAATAAATAAAATCTTAAAAAAAAAAAAAAAGAAAGAAAAAAAAAGAAAATTCATTTCTAAAGGTGCAGAAATGACGTCTTCCCCCCAATATCCCCACCTTTCTCCTTTTTTGGAAAACTGATTAGGATTAAACTCACAATATTCCTGACGTATAGGCCAATGTAGTGAACAATGAATTTATCCTGGCGTACACTATGATCAGATTGTGTGGCAAGTCTTTTATTTATTTATTTAGTTAGTTTGTTTTTATTTATTTTTTGAGATTTTGTTATTAAGTAATCTCTACACCCAACATGGGGCTCGGACTTATGGTCCCAAGATCAAGAGTCACATGCTTTACAGACTGAGCCAGGCAGGTGTCCCACATGCAGCAAGTCTTTTAATGTCTTCTTGTTAAAGGAGAGGCAGGGAAGAGAAGCTATAACCTTGATCTCATTCTCTCATTTGTTGAACAATTCCAATGTCCTAGGACCTGTGGTAGTTATCAGGGATATTAAGATGAAAAACACTGTCCCAGCCCATGAGAAATTCATCGGCCAGTGGGGAAGGCAGGGAAGTGGACCATTGATTGGAATATAGAGGGGTAATTGCTAAGAGAGCAGTGCAGGCATCCCTGAGGAAGGTCACTGCTTCTTTCAGTGGAAAAGCAGTAGCCCCTCATTGTTTTACTATTGTTTTCAACCATTGTTACATTTTTATCAGACTAAAAAAAAATAAATGAATTTCCCAGAAAACCAGGCTTATCTCTGTAGGTCCCATAACTTAAAACATTTAAAAATCACTTTGGAGGTGACTGGCTGGCTCGGTTAGTAGGGCATGTGACTTCTGCTATTAGGGTTGTGAGTTCGAGCCCCACACTGGGTGTAGAGATTACTTAAAAATAAAATATTTTTTAAAAACCTTTAAAAATTATTTTTGGCGGGAATATTTATAAAATGTATTCTTTACCCCTCTTTTTCTTTAAGTGGAATATACTGAATGAAATTCAACTTTTTTTTGTTGACTCAGGAATAGACGTGAACACCAGCCTTGGCATCTGGCTAAGCTGCCCAGAGACGCCTTTGGAGGCACGTTCACCCTTAAGTCAGATGGTCCCTTCCTTACACCTTTTTGTCATTTTTCTGTCTCTTTTCTCCTTATCAAGGTGATAGCCCAGGTCCTAACTGCTTTTAATGTAAAGTCCCTGGTACACTTAGGGGTGTCTGAGTGGCCCAGTTGGTTTAGCATGTGCCTTCGGCTCAGACCATGATCTTGGGGTCCTGGATTAGGCCCCATATTGAACCCTGCATCGGGCTCCCTGCTCAACAGGGAGTCTGCTTTTCCCTTTCCCTCTGTACCTCCTCCTGCTTGAGCCCTCTCTCTCTCTCCAGTAAATAAATAAATAAAATCTTAAAAAAAAAAAAGTATTCTAAAAAAGTCCCTAGTACCCCTCTCCTTTCTCCTTGCAAATTTGTGTTAGTCTAGGAATTCATACATCTAAATAGGTGAGAATTTTGTTTAAAATAAAAGTGGGTAGAGGCTCCTGGGTGGCTCAGTTGGTTGAACAGACTGCCTTTGGCTCAGGCTGTGATCTCAGGGTCCTGGGATCAAGCACCCAGTGGAGCCCCTGCATTGGGTTCTCTGCTCATCAGGGAGTCTGCTTATCCCTCTCCCTCAGGCCCTCCTACCCCTTATGCTCTCACTCACTCTCTCAAGTAAATTAACGAAAATCTTTAAAAATTAAAAAAAGAAAAAAAGAGTGAGTAGACTATGAGTCAAGACTTGACAGGCTCACCTATGGGTAAAGTACTTAGTCTTTTTTTTTTTTTTAAGATTTTATTTATTTATTTGACAGACAGAGATCACAAGTAGGCAGAGAGGCAGGCAGAGAGAGAGGGGGAAGCAGGCTCCCTGCTGAGCAGAGAGCCCGATGTGGGGCTTGATCCCAGGACCCTGAGATCATGACCTGAGCTGAAGGCAGAGGCTTAACCCCCTGAGCCACCCAGGTGCCCCTAGAGTACCTAATCTTGAGCATGTGAACATGGCTATCCAGAGCGCCCTCTTTATCATTCTCTTTCTACTTTATATTTACATTCTTTTGAGGAATGTTTCTGAATTCCCTCCCTCTATCAGACTCTAGAGATATGGCGATGAACAGGTCAGTCCTTGCCCTCAAGGAGAAAAAAACAAAACCAAAAACATAAAATAATAAAGCGTGGTGACATTTATGGCAAAGAGCGTAGAGGGTGCTGGTGGAATGTCTACGGAAAAACCAGAAACCTTCACTGGAAGTGACAGGCGATGTGGAGAACGAGTAAGGAGCCAGCCTTGATGAAGGAAGTGCAGAGAGGAGGCGACACCCCAGAGGAGGAGACACGTGGAGAAGGCTGGGAAGCCGGAGTGTGAGGGGTTGAAGGACCTGGGGGAAGCCAGACGTGGAAGGGGCGGAGGGAGCCAGGGAGAGGTGTGGTGCAGAGTTGGATTGGGACCAGTTCTCCCAGAGAGAGCATCTTCCAGGTGGGGGAACACGAATCCTGTCAGGTGTCTGAGGAACTACTCTAGGCTCAAGATCTGTTGAAACATTGGAGCCTCCAAATTCCCAGGGATCTTAAGTTTTATTTGCCTAAGTGCTTTGAGAAAACAAAGAAATGTATTCATTAAAAAATGGGGGGGGGGGGGGATGCGCCTGGGTAGCTCAGTCGTTAAGTTTCTGCCTTGGGCTCAGGTCATGATCCCAGGGTCCTGGAATCAAGTCCGGATCAAGCCCCGAACTGGGCTCCTTGCTCAGCAGGATGCCTGCTTCTCCCTCTCTCACTCCCCTGCTTATGTTCCCTCTCTCACTGTGTCTCTCTGTCAAATAAATAAATAAAATCTTTTTTAAAAATTTTCTTTTTAAGATTTTATTTATTTGAGAGAGAGAGAGAGAGAGAGCGCAAGTGAGAGCATGAGTGCAGGGAAAGGACAGAGAGAGAGGGAGAAGCAGGCTCCCCGATGGGCAGGGAGCCGGATCCCAGGGGCTCCATCCCAGGACCCTTGGATCATGATCTGATGCAAAGGCAGCCGCTTCACTAACTGAGCCACCCAGGTGCCCCTTAACAAAAATTTTTCGAGGGTACGTATTTTAAAATCTAGTATTCATTGGAACTTAATTCATGCCAGAGTGCCTGAACATTCTATAGAACACATGGGGTTGTATTTGCGAGTATTACAAAATGAAATTATATGACAAAAATATGATTATAAGACTAACAAAATAACGTGAAATTATGTGTGGGGTGGACTGGAGACAGAAAGGGGATTGTTGTGGTCGAGTATGGCAGGAGGCCCCGGTGTGCCTGGTCAGGAATGATCTGTGAGGGCTTTGGGGGAGGGAAGAAAGTGGGGCAGTCCGCTGGGCAGAGCTGGTCTGGGGCAGCTCAGACCAGGGCAGGGCAGGCCGTGTCTCCGGAGAACAAAATGATGAGAAGGATGGGCGTGGGCAGCCATTTCTAAGAATTCACCTTTAGGAAGGAGCAACAGGACATAGGCTCGAGTTCTGATATCAGAGTCTGCCAAACACCGGTTTGCAGGAAGAGTTAAGGGAACAGGAGGGCATAGAAAGCAGGGGTGCTGTGTTATTTTAGGTGAAAAGTCCAGAAAGAGCAGGCTGGTGGCTGTAGCGTCCCAGCTGGTCTTCAAGGATTCCCCTTTGCTCGGAGAATAAAGTCCAAGCTCCACGTGGCATAGAAGACCCTGCACGGCCTGTCTGGTCTTGGAATATCAACCGGACCTTATCTCCTGCTGCGCCCCCAAATGCACCTCCGGGCTTTTGCAGTTTCCGGAACCGCCTGTCCTGTTTCTAGGCCTCCCACCCCCTCAGGTCCTTTTTTCCCTTTGCCCACCATGTTTTTCCCTCTGGATGTCAGCACATTAAACGCTCCCCCTGCACACAAGGCCCCGTTGGCTTCTCTGTGGGAAACCTTCCGTCATACCTGGGTTGGGCCATGACTCCTTTTCTCTGCCTTTGGCCTTTCCTCAGCCCCAGGTGGGCTCTGGTGGCCTCATTTGCCTGGTGTGAGCTTCCCCTTCCCAGCTGACAGGAAGGGGGTGGCTGAGCCCCCAGAGGAGAAGTAAATTCCATCTCTCTCTTCCCTGCCAGCAGAGCCCCCTGCGAGGGGCACATGCGAGCCCCCCCAACCTTCCTGTCTCCGCTTGGAAAGCTTCCCTCAGAATTCAAGACCCTGTGTGACTCCCACACAGGCCTCGCATAGCCTTTCGCTCTTGCTAACACTCAGTAAATATTTACCGAGAACACACTGCGGCCATCCTGCTGGTGTGCGCCTACCACCTTAACTGTCACCTTGCCGCGTGGGTGTCTCAGGGTGAGAATTTCTTGACATTCGGGACCTTAGCTTATGCACCTAAGAATCCCCAGTTCCTGCAAAGGGTTCAGGCACACAGTAGGCCTTAATATATTTGTTTTAAAAATGAATTCCTGGGGACGCCTGGATGGCTCTGTTGGTTGTGTGTGTCTGACTGTTGATCACACAGCTCAGGTCTTGATCTCAGGGTCGTGAGTTCAAGCCCCACATTGGGCTTCACGCTGGGCGTGGAGCCTTGTTAAAAAAGAAATAAAAAAGGAATATGCTTTATTATAAACGAAATTGGTTTCCAAGAAATTCCTAAATCCCAAGGCTGGAAGACACATTGAAGGTTGCCTCATCTGTGTCCTAGGACTCGACCGTTCTGGGCTAGTCATCACACAGAACTTGCTTGACCAAGTTCAGTGAAGGGGGGACTCGCAGTCCCTGTGGTTGCTCCTGCCACCTGAAGACAGCAGCAAGCATATAGATGTTCTTCCTCCCGCAGAGCTGCAACCTGCCCCTTCTTAGTTCCCTCCACCGACCCCGTTCTGCTCCCTGGAGGGTCATGGCAGAGGCCCTTCCCTCCTGCAGCCCACACCCCACCATATATGTGACAGTTACTGCATCTCTTCCTAAGTTTCTTTCTTTCTTTTTTTTTTAAGATTTTACTTATTTGTCAGAGAGATAGAGAGAGAGCACAAGCAGGGGGAGCAGCAGGCAGAGGAAGAAGCGGGCTTCCCGCTGCATAGGGAGCCAGGACTCTCGTATCATGACCTGAGCCAAAGGCAGATGCTTAACTGAGCCACCAAGGTGGCCCTAAGTTTTCTCTTTCCAGGGGAGGTAAGACCATTGGCCAGCCTGTGTGACTCTGAGCTTCAGAGTGCCTATCTATGTAGTTACTGTCAAATGAGCTCATATATGTAAAGTGCTTAGAACAGTAGTAGGTATATATTAAAAGTTCAGTAATTATTTCAATATTATTTCATGTACTATTTTACTTATAGCACTTAAAATTTTGCAACGTATATTTTGAGACATTTAATTAAGAAAACAGAATAATGGGGGCTGCTCGGTAGAGTATAAGACTCTTGATCTCAGGGTCATGAGTTCAAGCCCCTTGTTGGGTGGGCAGCTTACGTAGTTTAAAAACAAAAGCAGAATAATATATGATCACATACAAAAGTTATATTAATATATTATACCTATTTCATTTAAGTTAATTGTAGTATATATTGTATTCCCTACCCCCAATAAAATTGGAAAACTCCTTAGGTGGGTTTCATTTTGAAGCTTGATGGGCAACTTGGTCTCTCTATTTTTTTTTTTTTTAAGATTGTATTTATTTGACAGAGAGAGACATAGCAAGAGAGGGAACACAGGCAGGGGGAGTGGGAGAGAGAGAAGCAGGATTCCCCATGAGCAGGGAGCTCGAAGCGGGGCTCGATCCCAGGACCCTGGGATCATGACCTGAGCCAAAGGCAGATGCTTAACTGACTGAGCCACCCAGGTGCTCCCTGGTCTCTATTTTTAATGAATGTTTGCTTCATTAATGATCAAAATGAACAACTATCAGACCTTAACTGAACCCTGATCATTCATATTTACTGCTTCAAGATTTTCTCATCGTTCTCTTCTTCATTTACGGTAACCAACTATCCCGGTTTTCTCAGGACTGAGGGAATGTGGGAATTTTAGTTAAAACCAGATATGAAGGGTTCTCGAGACTCAGAGCTTTCAGTCACCCTATTCATGATTCATAATGGATTTGAGGGCATGGACCTCTGGAGTCCATGGCCAAGGTCACTACTCTCGCAACGCCAGAGATACAAGGAGGCATTTCCCACTGGGTCTCACAGGGCTGAGATTGACGGAGCCTGCAGCTTTGCAAGAAACTCGATTTTACCAATTCACACGGCAGCGATCAGGCCCTAGGGCATTTCACTAAAACTTATAAATGATGGATTAGAAAATCAGACTGTCAATTCAAAATGTTCCCATTACTTTCTTAGAGCAACCCCTTATCTGCTTAAGATACCTAAGAGGGATGGAAGGTGAGCAGGTGGTAGAGATGGGCCTTCCTGGAAAGTGTCCTGATGGTGGATTTGACTCTTCACTGCAGTGAACCCCTTTCTAGGGAGGTGGAGCATACGGGTGAGCAGTGGAGACCACGGGTGAGTCTAAGTGGACTGACTCACCACCCCCGCCTGGCATCTGCACTGACCGTGAGCTCCCGACCCACCCTTGGGGTGGTCCCCTCTTCTCCTTGTGCCGGTATGCTTGCCAAAGTGACATTCGTGAGTTCCAGATCGCTTACACCACTCTCTATTACAAAGCGCTTCCTGATACCAGAGCTCTGTCCCTGGGTCACATCACACGGGGGTCCTGGGAATATGACCCTGAAGTGGCTGATTTTCTTATTTGTTTAGTCAGAGAGGTTCCTGTTCTGGGCGTGAGCCGTCTTTCTCTGCAGCTGCCTTCGCCTCTCATCAGGACAGTTACTTTGCTGGCCTGCAGTCTCTGGAACCAGGGATTTTTCACCACCAACACCATCTGCTGCCCTGATTCCCAGAGGACCTCCTCCCTGTCCACCTGGCCTCCTCGCTGCCCTCTAGTTGACACGCTTAGGGGTTTGCCACTGGCCAAGAACTGGGAGGGGCCGCACCGGCCTGGGGTGATGGGTGATCTGGAAATAGACCTGGGGGAGGGGCCTGGCCCTGAAGCTGGCTCTGAGGTGTATGTCTGTGTTTCTAGCGCCTGGCCCTCAGCAGTGGGGCAAATAGACCTGGGGGAGGGGCCTGGCCTTGAAGCTGGCTCTGAGGTGTATGTCTGTGTTTCTAGCGCCTGGCCCTCAGCAGTGGGGCAAATAGACCTGGGGGAGGGGCCTGGCCTTGAAGCTGGCTCTGAGGTGTATGTCTGTGTTTCTAGCGCCTGGCCCTCAGCAGTGGGGCAAAGAGAGGCGTCTTTGCAGACCCAGCCCTCCTTTCTGGAGAGGCCTATCTGCCCAGGGTATCCCCCCGCTTGGATTGGCGGCTGGAGTCCTAGCCACACACATCTTTGCCTCTGGACTGCCTGGTGCTTCCTCCCCCTAGGGCTCCTTACCCTAGAACTGGGTCTGGCAAAGAAGGCCCTGGGCTTGTGGCCACATCTGCCAGTGCTCATGACCCCTACCAGCACCAGTTGCTCACACGGCTACCCCAGGTGATGAAAGGCTGGTCATCGGGGTAGAGACAGTCAAGGGAGAGGAGCCAGGCAAGGTGCCCAGTGGTGCTGGGGCCAGAGGTGGAGCTCTGAAGGCACCAGGTGCATGCTGGTTTCCCCTGAAGTCATCCTCTGCACAGAGACGACAGGCGGCTGCTTGACACCAACCAGGCTGGCTCTCCTGAGTCAGCCTCCTGCGGGCCCTGGCAACTTAAGGTGACAAGTTCATGCTTTGACTGTGGTGGTGACAGGCTAATGGCCTCCCTGCCACCCCTCAGGAAGCCCAGGGCCCAGCCTCTGACTTCCCATTCTCTGCCTGTCAGTCCCTTTGGTCTGGCCTCAATGTTTTTCACTGTTAATATTCAAGGTTTTATTAAAGATAAGTAGGTCCATGGAAGGAAAAAGATGTCCTCAGGTCAACAATGAAGCAGGAGAAAAAAATCGTAGTTTGCCCAAAGTTCCTGGGTACTTTTCAGCCTCCGTAGGGGCTCACAGACACCTTCTGGAGCTGGTCCTTCACCTGTGTGCTAAGCTCCACCAGCCCCAATCCTGATCCATTGGGCTGACCCTCTGGCTTTGGTGCCAGACATCCTGGTGGTGACACTGAGAAGGCAGACACAGGTCCCCAGCTACACTGACCTGGGTGACGGAGACACTTTGCAGGCTTACCTGAAGCCAGTTGAGACTGACCCGCCCTCCAACCCGGGGACTGTACCTGTCCTATCTGCACAGCTGTTTAAGGTCCTCACACACTCTGACAACCATAGGCTCATCCAATGGCTCCAGAAGACCTCAGGAATGGGGTGATTCTACACTAACCCACAAGATACCCCAAAAGGCAGGACATGCAATGGAATGGAATGCATTGGAACGCAAAGAAATACTGAAACCAGTGAGTCCAATCAGGATTTGACTCCCACTCTGTCATTTACTAGGTCTGAGACCTGGTAAATTAGGCACAATTAGTCTTAGTTTCTTTATAAAATCTATTTAGTTATAAAATCTACCACTTCATAGAACTGAACAAAATAATGTAAGTACCCTAGTATAATGTCCATATATGTGGTTGTTCTTACCCCCAAACCTCACCTTTGGGGTACATAAGTGCCTAAGAGGGGCCCTGACAATCCACCATGACCTAGGGACAACCTACTTTGCTCTTGTGATTCTGAGAATTTAGATCACTACATATTTACTACTTCCTTGCGATCTTCCACCAGAAGTGGAGGCCACTGGCCCTTTAACTGGAGATTCCCCTGTTCACAGAATCACGGACCCTTAGCTATGGGCCACTCTGGCCCTGCATGTAGTCCAAGTTTTGGCTTTGGTCTCCTGAGCTGCTTGTCCTGGACTCCAGCTGCCTGACCAGTGGCTTTCTTGGACTGGCTCTCTGGCACACTCTGCTTATAAGATGAAAGGCACTTGGACCAACTCTCTTGCTTGCTAAGAGCCTGGCGGTAGGGATGGTGGCTGCAGGCCTGCTCCTGGGAGGACTAACAGGACACTCTGATGTGGGAACATGAAACTGGTGGAAGGGTCACCTGATCCACGGAGGGCTTGGCGGGGGTGGGGAACCTGGGGCCCAGAATGCCATGAGAGAGCAAGGCAGTATCTGTTGGCCTTTTTACCATGGAAAGAAATGTCTCCCATGAGCGGACCCCACCCATGTTCTCCAAAGTGAGGAAGGGGAAGCAAAAGCGAGGGGAGGCATTTGCTCAGCGTTGAAGAGGCTGGAAGTTGGGGAAGACCTTTTCACTGTGACGGAAGAGAACAGGCATCCCCCTTCCACACATCTACAAGCCTTTAAGAGACCAGTGACTTGATTTATTATGTCCAGTGCTTTATTTAACATAAATAGTCTCATAAGAGGAGACATAAACATGTCCCCAGGCCAGTACAGAGTACGTGTGTGTGTATATATGTGTGTGTGTGTGTGTTTATGAGGAAGAGATATGTGAGGTCCCTGATCGGTACTCTGAGGGGGTGGCCGGTCAGGCAGGGCCTGGGCCAATCAGTAAGGCAGATGAGGTCCCTGTCCTGGGGTCCTCACTGCTCCTGGGCACCCCAGGAGATGTAGTCTGGCCGCGTGGCTGCGTGGTACTCGTCGATGAGCTGCTGCACCACCTCCCTGGACGTGTCCAGCTCGTCGAAGTTCTCCTTGAAGATGTCCTCCTTGCGGAACTGCTCCAGGAAGGCCTCCCGTTTCCGCAGCTTGTCATACTGGCGACAGGTCCGCTCGAAGAGCTTGGTGTGTGCAGAGGGCAGGGGTCACAAAGAACTTAGAGCAGCAGTATGGCCCAGAAAGCTAGGGAAGCGAGGCTGGGCAATCCGTACGTTAAGAGAGCCAGAAGCAGGGGCAGCAGGGATGTGGACAGGTGAGGCCCAACCAGGGAAGCAAATATGGGAAGACACGTGTAAACAGTGAGCCTCACCGAGGAGATGCTGGTGTGGTTGGCCATCATGAGCCCACTGACCCGGTGGGCCGAAGGCAGGTAGGGAGACTTCCTTGACAGGGCCACCTGGATGCTGGCAGGGCCCCAGGGGATGAAGTTGGCCAGCTTCCGTTCCCGGATCCTCTGCAGACTCTTGTGGACCTGAGGGGAGGGGTGCACGCAGCAGTGGTGGTGGTAGCCTCTCCTCTACCCCTGCGGGGCCCGGGGGTGGCACGAAGGGGCCTCACCTACCTGGGTGGGGTCCACCTCCCCCTGGATGATGTTGAGGATGGCGATGTAGCAGTGGTTGGTCTGGCGATCCCGGCCCGTGGACACCATCACGTTCTTGGGCTGCAGCAGCCGCCTCATGACATCCAGGACCGTGGTCTTCCGCACGCTGGCCACCTGAGGGGACAGTGGGCCACAGGGCCCGGGCCCGCACTCAGGCCACCGTCCAATGCCTCAGCCCTGTCCCGACTTGGGCTAGTGTGGTTTCTTGGGGAAGGGTCTCGAGATCCAGGTGTACACTGAGCCTCTGCTGTGGGACTGAGTCCTCCTTAACTTGGCAAGGTCATGGCCCTGTGCGGGACCGTCTGCAGACCCCACAGAGCCTGGGCCCTGAGGGGAGGGAGCCAGAGGCACAGGACAGAGGAGAGCAGGTCAGCGTGGAGTTGGACGGTCTATGCCGGTCCTGGAGCACAGAGCCTCTGGGGGCCCCAAGGGACAGCTCCTGGGGCAGCAGGGGGACAGAAAGGCGAGGGCAGGGCCTGCCGCGACTGCTCCTACCGACTGGTCCGTGGTGAGTGGGGTGTAGCCCGTCATGAGGAAGTGGAGTCGAGGAGTGGGAATGAGCGAGGCGATGAGGCCGATGAGGTCGTTGTTCATGTAGCCGGGGTAGCGCAGGGTGGTGGTGCTGGCTGACATGATGGTGGACACCTGGGGACAGGAGTGCGTGCCATGGGCCTTGGCTCCATGGAGGGATGGGGGTTCCCTTCCCAAGGTGGACCCCAGCCAGGAGGGGTTCCGGCCCAGAGAGTCCGGGAGTGGGGGCTCACCAGCTGGTTGATCTGGGAGAAGGACGGGTTCTGGATGTGCAGGCGGTCTGTGGCGATCCGGTTCAGGGCTGTGTTGTCCAACACCACCTGGGGGGGACAGAAGAGAATGACAAATTTATGGAGACAGAAAGAACAGGAGTTCTGCCTGCGTCTGGGCTCTGAAACTTAATTTCTTTGGTGTCTCATGGCCAAAAAGACCCATCCAAAAGGTACTGCCACAGGACTGAGGAACAAAAGGGCTCAAAATGGACTTTTTAAGTGCAGGAAGATGATGAAAGCAGACAGAGGTGCTGGAGTGGAGAATGGCAGAATCCAGGACGCACCACACAGTCTGCGTTCTGGGTCAGCCTCTTGAGTGTGAGCAGTGAGTTGTAGGGCTGGACCACCACATCGCTCATCTCGTCCTGGTTGGGAAACACTGAGTACGTCTGCACCAGCTTCTTGGGGTACCTAATAGGGTTGAGAGAAGAGGATCAGGGTAAGAGACTGGAGACTTGGTAAACATGGGGGTCATGATAGTCAGAAAGTGGCTGAACCTAGATGGGGAAACTGGGGTGGGACACAGGATCAACAGAGAAAGGAGACTTGACTTTTGGAAGTCTGCAAGCCCAAAGGAGGAACGGCAGAGACACATCTTCAGACCTAGGGTTCTAACTCTAAACCAGCCATGCTCCCTGAACCTTCATCTCTTCATCTAGGGCCTAGATTCTAAGCTGCGGATCCAACTCCCCAGAGTGTGATCAGGTTCTTGGTTATGGTACCTTCCCTTTCCTAACCACAGGACTGAACAGAAGGGCTCTTTCTCTGTTCCAGCAAATAGGAAGGCATATCTGAAAGTCCTCCCAGCTTCTTGGGAAACCAAGTTTTCCAGCTTCATGAAACACAGGCTTACCTGTCATTCAGCCTTTCTAAGAGGTAGGAGCCCAGGCCAGAGCCTGTCCCCCCAGCGATGGAGTGACACAGCACGAAGCCCTGCATAGGGAAGGGGCAGTCAGTGTCTAGGTACTGCATTGCAAACTGGACCCATCCTACAACTTCTAGGACTCCTATTTTCCTGAGGCCTCTCCTCCACTTCCCTCCCCAACACCTACAGCTTAGGAGACCCTGCTTTGTGTCCAACAAAGCCCAGTGACTTGTTCAGTGGAAAGGGCACATGGGGAGGTCTTAAACCTAACAGGTGGCTTCTAAGGGGTGTCGTCAAACCTTTCCTATGACAACTCCCACCAGCATTCCTAAAACACTCACCTCTAGACTGTCACTGCCATCTGCCTCCCGATCTATGATGTCAAAAATGTCCTCATGGATCTTCTCTCCCTGTACAGACACGAGGAGTGTCAGAGTGGGACAGGACCATGGACAAGGACTCTGACCTCAGAAGAGCCACCCTGGATTCTCTTTACAGAACCATAAAAGTCCTTTTGTGGAGCACAGTAGCCCTGTTTTTCATTTGTATTGAGAGGCCGTAAAGCACAGTGGGTATGAGCAGACGGTACATCCGGGTCATGTATTAGTTCTAGTTTTATTTAACCAAGTGACTCTGGGCAGATTACTCAGTTTCCTCATCTGTATAAAGAAGGGAACAATACAACTCTTCGATGCCTTATTTAAAATTCTTGGGGCCAGGTAAGTTTTGGGATTCAAATATTTCCCGTTCTGGTAAGGTACTATGGTACATATGATGTATGTTAAGTAAAACGCCAGTGGGTGTCTAATGTGTGTTAATCAAATATATTAATTAATAATTAATAATTAATATTAATTAATATTCTGAGGGAAGGCTGCCCTTCCCTCAGAATATTTCTGCAATGACACATATGAGTAATGACAAGTTGGATAGAAGCTAAAATAGCTGATCTCCACTGAGATTTGTTGTTTATTTTTAAAGTTTTTTTTTTTTAAAGATTTTATTTATTTATTTGAGAGAGAGACAGTGAGAGAGAGCACGAGTGAGGAGAAGGTCAGAGGGAGAAGCAGACTCCCCATGGAGCTGGGAGCCCGATGCGGGACTCGATCCCGGGACTCCGGGATCATGACCTGAGCCAAAGGCAGTCGTCCAACCAACTGAGCCACCCAGGTGTCCCTTAAAGATTTTTATTTTATTTTATTTATTTATTTTTTAAGATTTTATTTATTTATTTGACAGAGAGAAATCACAAGTAGACTGAGAGGCAGGCAGAGAGAGAGAGAGAGGGAAGCAGGCTCCCTGCTGAGCAGAGAGCCCGATGCGGGACTCGATCCCAGGACCCTGAGATCATGACCTGAGCCGAAGGCAGTGGCTTAACTCACTGAGCCACCCAGGCGCCCAAGATTTTTATTTTAAAATAATCTCTACACCCAAGGTGGGTCTCGAATTCACAATCCCCAAGATCAAGAATCACATGCTCTACTGAATGAGCCATCCAGGCACCCAATATTTTGTTTCACTACTAAATAAGTTATACATCATCTTTTGGTTTCAGATTTTGGAATCTGAAAAAGCAGTTAAGAGGCCATGAACCTATAATATCTACCTCTACAGTTGTGGGGAGGTTTAAGCAAATTATATGTAAAGCATTTAGTATAGCCTGGCACATAGCATTGGCAAGTGCAGTCTTAACCATATTATGTAGTAGACTTAAAAAAAAGAACTCTACTCATCCATCTCTCTCTCCCTCTCCACTAGGCATACATCCTTGATCTGGTTTCTTCTCTCTCTGGCAAGTCATACAACCTGTCCTCACACAGGAAGGGAGTTGTGGGTCCTGCCAGAGAATAGCAAATGACCTGCGAGAATCCACTGGCCCAGTTGTTGCCAGCTCCTCCTCCATGCTCCGACAGGTAGATGTTCTCTGGGTTGTAGAGCTTCGCATAGGGGGAGTTGAGGATGGAGTGGATCACCCGGGGCTCCAAGTCCAGCAGCACTGCCCTGGGGATGTAGTGCTCATCGTCTGCCTGCCAAGGGAGCACACTCAGCTAAGGCCCAGCCCTCCATCCTCCCAGCTCTGGCTCCTGCCTGCCCTCCCTCCTCAAGCCTCCCGCCCTGGTTCCTCTGCCCAGCGGGTCTCCCGGTACCAGGCCCCTGCCCTTCCCTCAGACCCCCTGACCAAGTCGCTGGGGGCACCTGGTAGAAAAAGACGTCCTTGCGGTCAGTGCCCTCGGTGGCGAACTCCTCCACGATGCCCTCGGGGCTGATACCATGCTCGGCGCACAGCTGTTTCCAGAACTCGAACCCAACTGGGGGAGGCGGGCGGACGGGGGAGAAAGAGGGTATCTGGGTCTGGGCAGATTCCAGCTAGGAACTGAGGGACTGAACGTCTGGGTCTGAAGGTAGGAAGTCAAGCTTCGGGAGTCAAGCTCCCAGCGACTGGGAGAGGAGGGCCCCTCGGGGTTGGGCAACTGGACACTGGGTCAGGCATGTCCCGCCTTCGGAAAACTACGATTCTGGGAAGGGCAGATGGAGTCCGGGATCACACAGCGAGATCCCACAGAATCTAAGGAACCTAAGTAGTGGAGGGGCCGGAGGTTCGCTCACTCTGATTGCCGCACTGGCCCAACTGTAGGGTGATGATTTCCCTCGGCATCGCTCCTCAGGCACCGGCGCTGCAGACGCTCCCGCCAGCCAAGCCGCGGCTCTCAAGCCGCTAGCCGCACGACGCAGGCGCCAAACAACTTGTTCCTCCCACAAACTTTCTCTGCTCCAATGAGAACTGAGTTCTGGCGCTGGTAGGTCCTTATTCATTCGACTTCAGTCGAGCAGACTGCGCGTGCGCAGCTCCGGGTCGCGCTCTGCGCCTGGGCGCGGAGGTCGTACTTTGACGTAGTGTTCTTTTCCTCTGGGTGGACGGGAGCTAGAGCCCGCGCGCAGGCGCACTGTGGAGAACGCGGCCTCCCCCGCCGAATCGCGCATCTGCGCAGTTGGTGTTTATTGTGACCGTCGGGCCGCGGCCCCGGATGTTGTGGCTGCCGGGGGGGAGATGGCGGAGGCAGAGGGGGTGGCCGCGGCCCCAGGCCCAGCCTCGGGGCCGACTTTCAGGGGCCGCCGCGCTCTGTCAGGCTCCTGGGAGCGAGACCAGCAGGTTGAGGCGGCGCAGCGGGCCCTGGTGGAGGTGCTGGGGCCTTACGAGCCTTTGCTGAGCCGGGTGCAGGCAGCCCTGGTGTGGGAGCGGCCAGCCAGGAGCGCCCTGTGGTGCCTGGGGCTGAACGCGGCTTTCTGGTGAGAGAACTGGGCCCTCGGAAACCCTTCCAGGCGCGAATTCGTCAGGTTTTTCTAGGGCTCTACCTCTCGCCTCCCCTGTTTTCTTCGCTGCATTGGCTCTTTACAGTAGCTGTCTAATTTTGCCTCGTCGCCTTCCACTCCATCCCGCCTGCAGGCTTTGCACCGCAGTTCTCCCTAGGGCCTTCCAGTTATCGTCCCTGCTTTACTTGTCCCGCAGCCTCACCCCGTACATATGGCAGGAGCTTCTGGTAACCTCTTGAGCCGCTCGCAGTGAGCGAGGGCGCCTCATTTTGGCTAGGGAAAGCTGTGTCACTTAAGGCTATCACTTCCCGTCTCTTGTTTGCTCAAATGTGGTTTGAAGACCACCCCCCGAGCTCTGATTTTAGTAGTTGTTACTGGGGGTAGATGCGTGAGACTTGAGATGTTGCAAAGGTATCCGTAGGTGTGATAGGACAAGCTTGAGTGATCTGAATTAGAATTAGCACGTTAGGTGTTCTTTCTCCTGCTCAAGGAAGTTTGTGAAGTCTGAGCGTCAGTGAGAGCCTCCAAAGCTGCAAGTTGAAAGAAAATTACAAGCTTTTGAAGAACAGTTATGAAATAGTGATAGTGAGGTTTCGCCCGTTTCAAAGCCACTTATGATTGCAACTCCTCCCAAAGAATTAGAGATCCATCTTTAGGCATGGTATATAGGCAGGGAAGTTGAGGATGCCTAAAAGCGTGTGTGAGTTTTCCTCAGCTGGAGAAGTGAGACTGTATATATGCTCTAAGAGTCTGTGTATCATGCTATGTGAAATGGAACTGCTGCTTCTCGGTTGTCGTGACCTAAGGTGGACATAGGTCTTCATACAATCTGCTGAGCATACTTCGGAATTATTCATAACTAAGAAAGGATTATCCACCAAATTCCAAGGGAACTGCAGTATTGGGGAGGAGGTCTACAGCTGAATGAAAAACCTATTCTGGATAAGTCTGAAATGGAACATTTCCAAAGAAAATATGTCTTGTTTTGTTTTTAAGATTTTATTTATTTATTTGACAGAGAGAGAGAGAGACAGCAAGAGCAGGAACACAAGCAGAGGGAGTGGGAGAGGGAGAAGCAGGCTTCCCAGTGAGCAGGGAGCCCAATGTGGGGCTCGATCCCAGGACCCTGAGATCAAGACCTGAGCAGAACGCAGACGCTTAACGACTGAGACACCCAGGCATCCCAGACAATATGTTTTTGCTGAAAATACTTTTTTCTCTTAAAATTCTTGGTTTTAAAACCAGCACATTTATTATTTTTTGTCTGAAAGATTTTTAGTGAACTGGAGCACAATTTCAAATTCTTTGACAGAAAGATACAATGTTCAGCTATTACTCCTCACAGTTTGAAGGAGACTCAGATTAAAGGTGTTGCAGCAGTCTCTGACATTAGTTGCTTCCAGAGACTTCAGCAAACTTGGTGATAAAGTTTTCCTACAGCATTCTTCATTTATTTTTGGTAGTGCTTCTTTGATCCCCAGGTACTTACTTCCTTTCCTGTTCTACTCTGTCAGAAACCTTTAACTGTAGCACCATCGGTCAAGAGCATTTTCCGAAATGATCTTCTCCTCCTTTCCCCACCTCCCCCGTCACAGCCCTAAACCCCACACCATCCAGTCAGAACTTCATTTTTTACCACTGAGATTGTCCTCCTGGGGAAAAAAAGTTGGTCCTCATTAAACCAGTTTGGATCCAAGTGTGATTGGCTGATACATAAAAACTCCATCAGGATTTAAATGAATAATGAAACCAAGGGTGTGTTAATCCAAATGAATCAGTAGCACCTCTGTTGTTATTTCTCAGGGGACTTTCCATATGCCTCTTGGATGAGAAACTTTAGAAGTAGGTTGTGGAGTTGAGATCTGAACATGGCTGCTCCCACTGTTGGAGTTAGCTTTAATTTTGGCCCTCAGCAGTGTATGCTCAAGTTTACTAATAGGCTAAGTTTAGAATTTCACTCAGCTCCTGTTTTCTTACATCTTCCTCTCTTAACGCCTTGTGATTGGTCTTTATCTCTGGCATTTCCTGGTAGCTTGCCTACTGTGTATCCAGAACGTGGTTACTTGTTACATTCCCATCCCTCCACAATGTAGGTGAGGAGCTACAGCAGAAGGAAGGTGTGACTGGAGACTCTGGCACTTAGAGCGGACTCATACCCATGAAGGTTACAGAGTGACAGCTAAGGTAGCTTGGTATGGCAATTCACAGGATTGTTTTAGGAGATGAGCCTCCTTGGGAGGCAGTTTGAGGTTCAAATTGAAGACTAGACTTAACATTCTAGTAACATATTTTATATGTGTATTGACATTTCAGTTAGTAACTGTTTAGTTCTCAGACTTTATAAATGTTTAGAAAATGTAAGAGGATCATCGGTGTTTTTTCCTTTTTTGTTCTGAATAATGATACATCATTAACTGAGATGTTTTATACATTTTGAGGTATTAGAAGATATAATGGGAGTATAAAAAAATCAGAGTTCAGGTAGGTAGCTCTTAACTTTCATTGATATGCATTCTCACTCATGGTTTTTCTGTGCCTGTGAATGTGCCCTCTTACATCTTAATTAAAACCAGCAACAACAACACCACAAAAGAAAGAGATGTATAGCCTTGCTATATAGTATTTCAGGGCTTTCATTCATGTTTTGTCCTGTTTTCTTTTTCCCTTCAGATTCCAGAGCAATTATAGCTATTAGGTCAGAAATCTTCCAATCTATATTGCTTCTGGTCACTGATATGTTATTATCTCTAGGATATTAACGGAAATGTTAGCCCTTCCTTTCCAGTAGCTTGTGTTTTCATTAGCCTCCATGACACCTGTAAATGAGTGATTTGGGGGAAGAATATCTGAGTGTATCCTCAAGAGTGTATCCTCACAAGATCAGAAAAGAACAGGTTAGAGTAACCTGCTGGTTTAACTCTGACCTAGCAGATCAGGGGAGCAGCAAGGAGCCCTGGAAATGTGTGTGCATTCTAAGCCCTTCCTCTTCTCTTAAGAGTAACACATGATTCAAGGAGGGCTAGATGACTCTGGAGTTCCTTTACACTTCTTAACATTCTAGGATTCCAGACAGTCTCTATTAGGGATACTGCTTTAGAGCAGTCACAAGCTGATTCCCTGTTGAGATCTGCTTTAACTGTCACTTGTCTGAATTAACCTTCCTATACCCTAGGGGATATTACGGAATCTGTTGTTTCCATAATTAAAAAAATACAGGTGTTCCCTCCCCCACAACGCCCCCCAAATAAAAAAATGACCGAGAGGGGTGCCTGAGTAGCTCAGTGGGTTAAGCCTCTGTCTTCAGCTTGGGTCATGATCTCCATCTCCGGGTCCTGGGATCAAGCCCCATGTCGGACTCTCTGCTCAGCAGGGAGCCTGCTTCCCCATCTCTCTCTCTCTGCCCGTCTCTCTGCCTACTTGTGATCTCTGTCCGTCAAATAAATAAATAATTTTTTTAAAAAAATGAGCGAGAAGTGATTAAGAGTACAGCAATTCTGATTTAAATGGTTAGAATATGAGTGAAAAACAATAGTGAGGAACAAGAGATGGAAGGCAGGGTCTGTTTAAGTAAAGACATTTTTCTTCTATGAGAAAAATTTATAATCAAATTGCAGGTGCAAGTCTTTTTTTTTTTTTTAAGATTTTATTTATTTATTTGATAGAGAGAGATCACAAGTAGATGGAGAGGCAGGCAGAGAGAGAGAGAGAGGGAAGCAGACTCCCCGCTGAGCAGAGAGCCCGATGTGGGACTCGATCCCAGGACCCTGAGATCATGACCTGAGCTGAAGGCAGCGGCTTAACCCACTGAGCCACCCAGGTGCCCCGCAGGTGCAAGTCTTTTGAGCACATGTTTCTAATGCTAGTCTCTGGAAGGTCCTTGTTGGTTTTCGTAGCCAGGGAGACTCCCAAGAATGCCTTGGCTTACTTTTTTTTGTCTCCCTTTCGCCATCAGCTTTTATCTATCCTAATTGCAAGGTTGGGTGCTTTATGTTAATGGACAATCTTTAACATAAAGTAGGTGTTTAGCAGCTAGCTGGTTTCATTTCTGGTTTTGTGTAAGCAACAATGATCACTACATTATGTGGGTTGGGTTAATTTTTTTCATTCTCATTTACCAGTGACTGGCTCATTAACCAGACGGCCACAAGTGCTGTACAATAATGGGCTTTTTGTCCCTATAGGATGGGAGGCTTTGTTCTGAAGTGCCAGTGAGACAAGCTTACTCTGTAATAACAAAGGAACCCAGAAATAGTATCTTCTTTGATTGAAGATAAACATATGACCTTTTCTTTTTATGATTGTAGCATAAACTTTATGATTATAGCAAACTCTAATTTACCTGTACTAATAATGAGGATCCATGGTATAGTTAACCTCAAAAAAATTGTTTAGTTTTGGACTTTCTGGTGACTTTGCAGGAAACCAGTTTTTTCAAGGAATATTTTATTTAGACTGATAATTGGATTTTAACCCCTAATAAAGGGGATGGAAGGTTAACAAAAGGACAGGGAAAAAAACAGGGGAAAAAAAAAGAAAATAATGAATTGATGGATATATAATATTTCACTCTCAGTAGTAGTAAAAGATTTTTAAAGTAAATGGCAATGAGTTACTAATTTCTGCTTATTCGTTTATTTTTTATTTATTTAAAAACGTTTTGAGGGGTGCCTGGGTGGTTCAGTGAGTTAAAGTCTCTGCCTTTGGCTTGGGTCGTGATCCGAGGGTCCTGGGGTTGAGCCCCATACCAGGCTCCCTGCTCGGTAGGAAACCTGCTCCTCCCTCTCCTACTCCCCTTGTTTGTGTTCCCTCTCCTACTGTGTCATTTCTCTGTCAAATAAAAATCTTTAGAAAAATTATTTTTTTAAGATTACTTATTTGAGGGGCGCCTGGGTGGCTCAGTGGGTTAAGCCTCTGCCTTCGGCTCAGGTCATGATCTAAGGTTTTTTGAGAGAGAACAGCGGGGAGAGGAAGAGAGAGAATCTCAAGCAGACTCCACAATGAGTGTGGAACCCGACATGGGGCTTGATCTCACCATCCTGAGATCATGATCTGAGCCGAAACCAAGAGTTGGACGCTCAACCATCTGAGCCACCCTGGCGCCTCAAAAGGCCATTAAAAAAAAAAATGATTATTTATTTATGAGAGAGAGACAGCAAGAGAGGGAATCTAAGCAGGGGGAGTGGGACAGGGAGAAGCAGACTTCTTGCTGAGCAGGGAGCCAGACGTGAGACTCGATCCCAGAACCCTGGGATCATGACCTGAACTGAAGGCAGATGCTTAATGACTGAGCCATGCAGGCGCCCTCAAAAGGCCATTTAAAAAAAAAAAAAAAAAAAAACATTTTCTTATGCAAAGTTTAAAACATATACACATAAGTACATAAGTAGACAGAATAATAATATGTACCACCATGTACCCAGCTTTAAAATTCTTCAGTTCATGGCCAATTTTGTGTCTTCTGTACCTCAGTTCTTTTTTTTTACTTATTCTTTTATTGTTTTGAGGCAAATGCCAGGTGTCTTACAATGTAATCTGTAAGTATTTTAGAATGTGAGTCTCTGAAAAATAAAGACTTCAGAAAAAGAAAATACCAGTGCCATTATCACAGGTAAAAAATTAATGATTCTAGCTAGTGTTCAAATATCCAGTTTTTTCATAAATATTATTTGTGTTTTGGGGCAGTTGGCTGGCTTAGTCGACAGAGCATATGACTCTTGATCTCAGGTTGGTGAGTTCAAGCCCCACATTGGGTGTAGAGCTTACTTTAAAAAAATTTTAAAATATTATTTGTTTTTTTTAAATAGTTTGTTTGGGGGCACCTGGGTAGCTCAGTCAGGCGTCCAACTCTTGATTTTGGTTCACATTATGATCTCAGGGTCATGGGTTCAAGCCCTGTGTTGGGCTCTGTGCTGGGGGGTGTGGAGCCTGGCTGGGAATCGCTCTCTCTCTCTCTGCCCCTCTACCCCCCCCCGCCCCCAAAATAAAATAGTTTGAGGGCGCCTGGGTGGCTCAGTGGGTTAAGCCTCTGCCTTCAGCTCAGGTCATGATCTCAGGGTCCTGGGATTGAGTCCCGAATCGGGCTCTCTGCTCAGCAGGGAGCCTGCTTCCTCCTCTCTCCCTCTCTCTCTCCCTCTGCCTGCCTTTCTGCCTACTTGTGATCTCTCTCTGTCAAATAAAAAGTTTTTAAAAAATTGTTTGGGTAGGATCCAAATGAAGTCCATATATTGTGACTGATCATTCTGTTTTTTACATCTCTTTTACTCTGTTGGTTCCTTTTCAATCTTCATTCCTCTACCATTTGTTGGTTGAAGAAACCAGTTTGTCCTATAAAGTATTCCACAGACTGGATTTCTCTTGTTGCATCCGTGTGCGATACCCCTACGCTCTATATTTCCTCTGCATTGATAGCTGGATCGAGAGACTTGACTAGATTCGGGTTCAAGAATTTTTGGGGAGGGGGCAGGTAAGACTGTTTTATAGATGATATACTAATTCAATTTTTAATTTCATCTGTAATTATCACTTACATTTTCTTTTTTTTTTTTTTTAAGATTTTATCTATTTATTTGATAGAGATTACAAGTAGTCAGAGAGGCAGGCAGAGAGAGAGAGGAGGAAGCAGGTTCCCGGCTGAGCAGAGAGCCTGATGCGGGGCTCGATCCCAGACCCTGATACCATGACCTGAGCCTAAGGCAGAGGCTTAACCCACCGAGCCACCCAGGCGCCCTATCACTTTCATTTTCTAAACTTTCTCCAATAAACATGGTTGCCTTTATGAATAAGAAAAAATACATCATTAAGAAAGAATAGATTGTGAGCCCACAGTGGGTAAAATGAGTAATGGGCTATGGGCAATCCCCAGATTGAACCACTCACAGGTGAAGATTCAGAATTGACTGCATTTGCACTTGTTTTTGTTAAGTTGGGAAGTTTTCATGTTGATTTTAGTTGTTGAAAAATGTTTTGTGTATTGTCTTATCAAACTCCTGTGCTGTTAAATCTGCCTGTGGATTTTTGGCCAGATGAATAGACATTGCAGCACTTGAACAAGTCCAGGAGAGTCCTGATTTTTCATCCATCCCTTGCCTGTACCAATCTCAAAAATACTTTATCTTCAGTTATGACTTGTATTTTTTTTTTTAGATTTTATTTTATTTATTTATGTGTATGTATTTGTGAGAGAGAGAGAGAGAGAGTGAGCATGAGCGTGGGAGTTGTGGGGGGAGGGAGAAGCAGGCTCCCCACTGAGCAGGGAGCCCAATGTGGGGCTCCTTCCCAGGACTCTGGGATGATGATCTGCGCCGTTAGGGAGATATTTAACCAACTGAGCCACCCAGGTACCCCCAATTATGTCCTATCTTTGCACATAGTTGCAGAGTTTTCTTACAGGTAGGCTTCCAGGTTATATCTGTAAAATGCTAAGCATCGATGTGACTTCTTTTCACACGGTCCATGTCTTACTCTTTCTGAGCTTTTTTTTTTTTTTTTTTTTTTTAAAAAAAGCACTCATCTGAGATTGATACTCCCTTTTTATTTAGGGTTTTAACATTGAGGCCTGGAAGAAAAGAAGCACACCCTTATCCATATTTTATGTTTGTTGGTCAGACCTCTAAGAGAACACTGACGCTATTGTCTGGTTACCTTGGAGGGGTCAACTGCAGTGTATTGAGGTGATCTTTACATTAATTAAGTTTTTACCTATATGGAGGCGCCTGGGTGGCTCAGTGGGTTAAAGCCTCTGCCTTCGGCTCAGGTCATAATTCCAGGGTCCTGGGATTGAGCCAGCATCCGGCTCTCTGCTCAGCAGGGAGCCTGCTTCTCTGTCTCTCTCTTCCTGCCTCTCTGCCTACTTGTGATCTCTGTCTGCCAAATAAATAAATAAAATCTTAAAAAAAAAAAAAAAAGTTTTTAGCTATGTGGAAGAAACTGATTTCCCAAGAAATGTTATTTTACACCACACAGAAAAACTTCTGAGGTTCCTACATGTGCTTATTCAAGAAAAAAGATAAATCTCTTCCTAAAATTAATTTATGGACCAGGATTAATCTTGTTCAAGAAGATGTTCACACTTTTAGCCTTCACGATCCAAAAACTACAGCCTTTGTAAGAAACTTTATCGCCTTTATCTGCAGGGTAAAATCTAATATGCTTATGATCAAAGGCCCTTCATAACCTGACTCCTGCCTCTCTCCCCATCTCATCTCCTCCTTGTTTCAGTTCTATCAAAACTGCTGGTCGTTCTTTAAATACGTCATGCCAGCTAGCTCTTCTCCCTATCTGAGTGTCCTCTCCTTCCCCACACCCTTTTGTCTTGTTTTCTTACCATTTCTCTTTTTTTTTTTCTCCCAGTTATCTCTACACCCAGCGTGGGGCTCAAACCCACAACCCAAGATCAAGAGTCACATGCTCCATTGACTGAACCAGCCAGGCACCCCATTCTTACCATTTATCTTTTAAATTCCAGCTTGATGTCCTCCTCTTTGTTATCCTTACCCTGACATGTTAATATTGCAAACACAGATAGATGCATAAATACACTTGAGAGTAAGGTCCATGTCTCACTGTTTTCTGTAACTGGGCTGCGTATCTCTGGCCTCCACATAAAATGGGCACTCAGTAAGTATTTGCTGGATTGAATTGAAGCATAGACAGGGACTATAACAGGCTACCAAAATATAAAGTAGTTCAGGTTTTGGAGAAGCAGTATTTTTCCTGCCATCATTTTTGGAAAATCAGCCTTTCTTAGGAGAGCTTAATATCCCTTCCCTACTCTAGTTTATATGGGTGTTAGTAATCATGATCTGGGAAGTGGAAATTGCAGACAGTCTGGATTGCCTCCCCAGGGAGCCCTTTCAAGAACTCTGGAGGGAGCAGTGGTCCTGCCTTATCCTCCTGCAGCTGGGACAGAGAAGCAGCAGTGCTAGGGAGCAGGAAGCTCTAGGGCCCTTATCCTTGGCCTTGTTAAATTTGCTTATTTGTTGGGATGATGAACTGGCCTTGGAGAAAAGATTAATGACCTGAGGCAGCTCTAGAGGCTTATTTTTGCTAAGCTGCTTTCATTCTTTAATCTCATGTATAATTACAGTGTCCTTTAAGTGGTGGGGTGGAAAAATCGGAATAGGGTTATCATTTGGTGACTAGATTTTTAAGTTCTTATTTCCTTCATCCTTCATTCTTCGCGTAGTTTTTAAAAATTACATAACATGGATTCATGTTTATTGAAAACAAGTTCAAAAATATCTAGGAGCAAAAATTGAAGTTCCTCTGCCAGTCCCTGCATATGTAAATGTATTGATATATACACATAGACCAAGCCTTTTTTTTTTTCCTTTATAAGGATCATACTCTGGTATTGGTATTGTTCTGGTATTGTGTTATACCAAGCCATTTGGTCGTGTGTTGAGTTGAGAAGAGACAGGTCATTTGTAACCAAACCTTGGTCATCCTTACCCTTGTTTGATCAGTTCCTGTGATAATAGCTGGTAACAGTTCTACATTGTAAAGTTGAATAGAACTGTGTGGTAGGCTTGTATTTTCTTGTCTTTCTAGCAAGATGAAGTATGATATTTTTATAGGCAATTAAGTATGTTGTATCTAAAACTACAAACAGTCCTGCAAGTTTTGTTATTGTTACCACTATAAATAGATGAAGAAACTGAAGAGGTTAAGCTAATTCATTCAAGGACACATAACTAAGAGTGGATGTTCAGAGAATCAGATTCAAGCAAGTCTGACTTACAAGCCATCCTTACTGCCCTGCTTAACGGTCTGTGGGGAAGGCTAGTGGTGGTGTTTTCCCGGATATGTTGCAAATTAGTACTTTTGTAAAATACAATGTAAATGACTTACTAGAAAAATAAAGTTTAAAAAGGGACAGAATAGGGGCGCCTGGGTGGCTCAGTGGGTTAAAGCTTCTGCCTTCGGCTCAGGTCGTGATCCCAGGGTCCTGGGATCGAGCCCCACATCGGGCTCTCTGCTCCGCAGGGAGCCTGCTTCCTCCTCTCTCTCTGCCTGCCTCTCTGCCTACCTGTGATCTCTGTCTGTTAAATAAATAAAATCTTTAAAAAAATATATTTAAAAAAAAAAAAGGGACAGAATATACAAACCCAAATGTGTTCTTAGATTCAAAATTACTTGGTCAGATTGCTATAAAAATTTCTCGGTGTTTACTCTAAATTTAATACTGACTTCCTCGCAGACGGGCAGAGTCAGCTTGTGGCCCTGCACTGGCCTACAGATACTGAGAGGCACTGCTTTAGAGCCGTAGGCTGCTGTAGTGGAAGGACTCATAGAACTAGTTTTTTAAGGGACGCCTCAGTGGCGCAGTTGTTTAAACTTCTGCCTTCAGCTCAGATCATGATCCCAGGGTCCTGGGGTCCAGTCCTATGTTGGGGGGTGGGTAGTCCTTGCTCAGCTGGGAGCCTGCTTCTCCCTCTGCCTGCTGCTCCCCCTTCTTGAGAGCTTTCTCTCCTGACAAATAAATCAGATCTTTAAGGGGAAAAAAAAACTACCCTTTTTTTCACTTTTTGTGGAAGATTTAAAATATTAGAATTTATCAACTCATCGTCAATCTGGTTTTACTTTTTTTTTTTTTTTTTAGATTCTGTTGATTTATTTGACAGTGAGAGAGAGCAGGAGCAGGGGGAAAGGCAGAGGCAGAGGGAGAAGCAGGCTCCCAGGCTCCTGCTGAGCAGGGAGCCTGATGTGGGCTTGATCCCAAGACCCTGAAATCGTGACCTGAGGCAAAGTCAGATGCTAAACCGACTGAGCCATTCAGGTGCTCCTTGTTTCATCTTCTTTCATATTCTTTCCTTTGCCAGACAATATTATTTTGACATAAATCCCAGCTATCTCATCATTTTTTCATGAATATTATGTATGTATCTTTTATGTATCTTTTAAAAATAGGGACTCTATCAACATATTTTCCATAACATTATCACACCTAAAAAATAAGCAGTGGCTCCCTAATACCTTCGGTATGTATTCAAATTTCCCAGATTTTTTGTAAATATCTATTTGTGCTTGATTCCTTCAAATAAAAACTAACTTTTCGGGCACTTGGGTGACTCGGCTCAAGTCATGATCTGGGAGTTGTGGGATCGAGTTCCTCGTCAGGCTCCCAGCTCCACAGGGAGTCTGCTTCTTTCTCTGACCTCCTCTCTCGTGCTCTCTCTTATTCTCTCTCTCAAATAGATAAATAAAATCTTTAAAAAAAAAAAAAAAAGAACAATCTTTTCTTTCATTCTGTTACTGTGATGTATTACATTTACTGGTTTTTATATATTAAACTACCCTTGTATTCCTGAAATTAATCCTTTGACTATGCTGCTAAATTCAGTTTGGAAGTTTTTTTGTTTGTTTGTTTGTTTGTTTGTTTGTTTTTTTAAGATTTTATTTATTTGTTTGACAGAGAGAGAGATCACAAGTAGGCAGAGAGACAGGCAGAGAGAGAGGGAAGCATGCTCTCCGCTGAGCAGAGAGCCCGATGTGGGGCTCAATCCCAGGACCCTGAGATCATGACTTGAGCAGAAGGGAAGGCAGAGGCTTAACCCACTGAGCCACCCAGGCGCCCCGAGTTTGTAGTGTTTTATTAAGGATTTTTGCCTCTATGTTTATAAGGAATGCAGGGCTGTAGTTTTCTTCTAGTGTCTTTGTCTGGCTTTGGTATCAGAGTAATGCTGGCCTCACAAAAATCAATCAAGAGGTATTCCCTCTTCAGTTTTTTGGAATTGTTTAAGAAATACTTGCGTTAATTCTGAAGAGTTGCCTTTTAAGATTTTAAGATGTAGCTTCAGTGCTTTCTGTTGACCTTGACCAAATCATTGTACTTTTTGGATCTGAGTTCCTTCATCTGTAAAAGGATATCTGAATTTTGTGCTTTTTAACACATCTCTATCAGTTTGTTGCCCTCCACTAAGGTCTAATTTGGTAGAAAGGTGTTTGCTTTCATCATAATGAGTTATCAGGAATGAATTTCTCCCTGAAATTAATAGAATTGCAGACTTGAAAGTCGAAAGGGGCTTTAAGAGGTCATTTGATTTAGCCCTCTGCCTTTACAGAAGCAAATTATCTCTGTCCCATAGGTGAAATAGCTGATATTCAGAAAGTTTAACTGATTTTCCTAAGGTATATAACTAGGACTTAAGTCTGTTTACTGGCGCCTGAACTACACAGATGGTCCCTTCTGAAGTTAGCTAATTGGATAATAATTTGTTTTCCCCTCTCTGTAGGTTCTTTGCGCTGACATCCCTTCGTCTTGTGTTTCTGCTTGCATTCAGCTCCATGATCGTCGTGTGTATAGATCAGTGGAAGAACAAAATCTGGCCTGAAATAAAAGGTGAGTTTGGTAGCATTTAGAAGAATCTGAACTGGAAATGGTCTTTCCTTTAATTTTTACCTTTAGTTTTTGGGGTTTATGAGGGTGTATCTAGAACTGGGATATCCTTTCATGTCTGAATTGTTGCTTTAGGAGACACTTGAAGAACTGGGGCCCCATCTGTAGTTCCTTAGAGCTTTGTTCCACCCTTCCCATTGTTACCAGGCTCAGGAAATCTGTATCCACCACCTGAGATATTCTTTTTTTTTTTTTTTTTTTAAAGATTTTATTTATTCATTTGACAGAGAGAGATCACAGGTAGGCAGAGAGGCTGGCAGAGAGAGAGAGAGAGAGAGAGGGAAGCAGGCTCCCCGCCGAGCAGAGAGCCCGATGCGGGACTCGATCCCAGGACCCTGAGATCATGACCTGAGCCGAAGGCAGCAGCTTAACCCACTGAGCCACCCAGGTGCCCCTGGATATTGCATCTTTACTGAGGCAGTGTCAGTTTGCCTCCCAGGGATTTCTTATTAATTGTTTATTTGCAAAGCACTAAGCTAAGCATTGTGACTTATATAAAGTATTTTCTAAGATACGGTTCCTTTTCTCAAAGATGATACACACATAGACAACAGAATGGTACCGGAGATATTACTGTGCAGCGTGTGGTTGGTGTGTTTGTCATGTATTTTGGCCCTGGCTCAGGCCTTTGATGAAGCAAGAGTTTTGAACAGGTGAAGTGAAAAGTGTGTTTCTGGAGGGGCGAGTAGTTTGATTAATCTGAGAAACCAGAAGCTGCAAAGCATCTCCTGAGAGCAGGGAATTAGTCACTTTTACCAGGAGGAAGAGGTCATTAAAAAAGGAGTGCTAGAAGAGATAAAACTGAAAATGCTTCGGGATTAGATTTTATAAGCCTTTCAAGTTAGATCTAGAAGTTTAGACTTTATCCCATATATAGTCTGTGGTCATTGAACATTTTTTTATTAGAGCTATAGATTACAGATTAATTCAGTAGCATTTTATAGGATCCCAGGGAAGGATAAAAAGGGGAAGGAGGGAGACCTGGTAGGAAACTCTGGCTGTATCTGTGTGAGAAGCAGTCAGAGAGGTGTTCCTGGAAATAAACCATGGGTGACTTAGCTGGGAAGAAGGAAGACCCGTGAAGACTGATGAATAGGGGGTTAAGGAGGGTAAGGAATAAAAGCCAGCTGTGGGAGTTCAGTGCTAGGAGGGTGGGGGGAATGGCGTTCAGGTACCAGATCCATAGTGTCAGGCAGGGGGGGTGGGGGTTGAGAGCAAGGAAAATTGACGTATGTTTTTGACATTAATTTTGAAGTGTTGGCAGGATATTTACACCAGAGTATACAGTTTTTAAATACATTCCCATACTATTTTGCAGAGACTTAGGTCAATCATGTAGTTCATTCACAGGTCTTATGGCTGGTGAATATCAAAAGACTTGACGTCATTCATTGTAGTTAATGGAACTTTTTCAAAGAGAAAAGGCAGATTTCCGGGGTTGGAGTGGTTGTAATTTGCCTCGGTAACCTGGTGCACGTTGATGTGTATGAGCAACCAAGACACACTTGAGGGGCGGGATGGGTCATTTTTTCATGTGCACCTTGGCTCTTGATTATAGTAAGTAGAAGGGGCCCTGATGCTCCATCTGGATCCCCTTACCGCCCCGCCCCCCCGAGAAATGAGCAGGCATCAGCCATCCTCCCCGTCTGCACTTCCCTAACTCTGTCAATATAACATTGTGTCTCCTTTTTATTGGCTATTACTATTTTCTTTTCCCCCAAACCTATTAAAACTCGAGCTGTCAGACCAACAGCCTAACATTTTTATGTTTAGTTTTCCCTACCAACTAATGCTGGTGTTTGTTTTAATATTGTAGTGCCAAGACCCGACGCATTAGACAATGAGAGGTATGGAACACTAATTAAATCCCTTTTTGTTGCTCTGATTGATTCTCTTGTTGTAATATTCTGGTTACATGTTGTTAACCCCATGTTATGGATACAGAGTATGACTGAGAACCTAGTCAGTTCCAAATAATCGTCTTAACGAGTCCTAAAGTTTAGGCAGCAGTATGTTGAGATGGCTAGTGTCCTCTGCTATCAACAAGAAAAGTTTCTGAAAAAGAAGCATTATAGTTCCATGACCTGGTATGCCAGGGAGTGAGTTGCATTTTTTAGCCCTACTGTAAAAACGTAAAAGAAGCTTACTTCATTTGTCTCCTGGATTTTATACCAGGTCATTTAGTGTTTTCTGTGACCTCTGGCTTTTTAAAAGGTCCCCGGTCAGAAAACACATTGGTTCCTGGCATCAGCAAGCCAAAGATTCCTCTTGTGTCTTACAGCTCCTGCTTTATTTCTCAGTTCATTCATCCCATATGTTGGATCCAAGGAATTTCCTCTGCTATGGTTTATTTTGCTTTTGCCGAATTTATTTTCTCTCTGAGGGACACACCGTTGCCTCCCCTTCAGCAGCAGCAGCATCAGACTGTGCTCTACTTTTATCCCTGAATTGCAATCACAGTGAATTGCAATGGTCTGAGGGCAGGGAAGATGTTTCTCAGCATGGAGTGCCTTGGAGCTGGTGGCAGGTTTATACACGTGGATTGGGCGGCTTGCTCATCAAGTTGTCAGAACCAGTGTGCCCTCCTAGTCCCTAAATTCAAGTTTCAACCTGGTGAGACAAGAAAAAAGTCCTGCTTCACCTCCAAAGCACCTACAACCAGCCACTCCCCAGCTCCAGTTGAAACCTGGAAGCATTGGCTGCCTACACAGCAAGATGGGGGGAGTCGCTCAACACCCTCCTTTCACAGCTCCCCCTTCTCTCTTCTATAGCTGGGGCTTTGTGCACCCTCGGTTGCTCAGCGTGCCCGAGCTCTGCCACCACGTAGCTGAAGTCTGGGTTAGTGGGACCATTTTCATAAGGAATCTTGTGCTTTTCAAAAAGCAAAACCCAGGCAAGGTAAGACTCTTCCCTTTTCATTTTCATTTCTGGCTTCTTAGTTCAGTTCATGCTAACTGAAACAATCCTTTGACTACATAGCCTCATTCAAGAAAGGAAAGACAGTGATGATTGTGGAGACAAAAGGGAAGTTATGGGAAGGGTCTTCTGACCAGCCACTAGAACTAAGGGAAGAGCTTGATTGATGACTCCTTTGGGTGCTTGCCTGTTAGATTGAGCCATCTTCCTGCCCTAAGATGGGAAAGAGAGCTTGCTTATGTGTAATCTGTGTCATATTAAACATATGGTAGGTTGTTGGGTTTTTAAAATTTTTTTTTACTTTTTTTTTTTTTATTATTTAAAAAACCCACCACCAACACTTGCTTTCAGAGAGAATTTTTGGCTAAGCCTATGCAAACCAATTTTCCAGTGGAAAGGGTGCAGCCCTGTTGAGTTAGCAAGGGAGAAGGAATGTGAATAGAATGGACATGCTCCTTTTCATCTCAAACAGATTCACCACGGGGTGCACCGGTGGCTAGACACAGCTCTCATTCTGACCTGCCCACTCATAGGTCATAAAGAATCATTTCAGCCACATTTCCACCTTATCCCTTGTCTGCACCCCAGTCTCCTGCCATGTAACAGAAACTTAATACTGTTTCCTGACTCCTCTAGTTCTGCTTGCTGAGCTGTGGGATACTGACATTTTTGGCCGTCTTGGGCCGCTACATCCCTGGGCTCCTGCTGTCCTACTTGATACGTAAGTATGGCATGTACTTCCCCCACGCTTCTCCCTCTCCTAGCTTTTCTAGCCAGAGCTAACTCTAGGTCTAGGGAGAGTACTTTTATATTTTGGTTCACCAGGAAATAACCTTTTTATATTTCTGTAATCTGTTTAGTGTCATGAAAATATCTTTCTTTTGCCTATAACAGGCTCCCCAACATCAAGTCCTTTTCTTACCAAGTGAGCTTTAGAAATTGATGACAGTCCATTAACATATATTGTATTACCAGTCATACAGGACTGTCTGTCCCTATTTCGGAGGAAAGTTTTAGAGTCAGTAT
The DNA here is from genome assembly GCF_011764305.1 of Mustela putorius furo. Taxonomy (NCBI): domain Eukaryota; kingdom Metazoa; phylum Chordata; class Mammalia; order Carnivora; family Mustelidae; genus Mustela; species Mustela putorius. The sequence goes on along the minus strand of NW_025421399.1, from coordinate 1,405,572 downwards.
ATTGTATAACAGCAGAACATAAGTTTTAGGGGTTACTCTACTAGAATTCTGCTTATCCTAGAGCACTTCTTTTTCTTCTGGAGTGCAAGGTTTTAAATTCCATTACTTCCTCTTGGCATGAACTTTGTGTGGGGCCGGGAAACTGAGCAGTTACGGCTGTGGCCAGCAGCTGCCGTGATTTGTTGAGTCGTTCCTGAGTCGTTGCTGGTCTAGCCTTATTTATGGCTCAGTGACACCCAGATGCAAGTGGCCACACCTGGTTCTGTCCCTGATATATCAGCAGCACACTCTGCTGTGCGCGGCCACATCGGTGGCCACAGAAGTCTCTGCCCTCCAGAACCCCCTCATGTGGCATGGGAGACGAGTAAAGGTTACCAGGAGAATGAAGCAGAACTATGCCCCACCAACTCTCTGGTCAGAGGACACAGTAGAAGAGGGACAGTCCAGCTTCTCCTTTGTGACTATTTCCTACTCCTCCTTTCAGTTGTCACTGTCCTGATGTGGCCCCTAGCCGTGTACCACCGACTGTGGGATCGAGCCTACGTACGGCTGAAGCCAGCTCTGCAGCGGCTAGACTTTAGTGTCCGTGGCTACATGATGTCCAAGCAGAGAGAGAGACAGTGTAAGTGTTAAGGGGAAGCTTCCTTCCACTTGGGCAGTTTGGGGAAGAGAAGAAAAAGCTCATAGGCCTGACATAATGGGTAGGTCCTCAAAAGTGGGAGTGGGGGGATGTGGTGTGCAGGAGGGTGGTAGGTAAAAATGATATCTTATTCGAGGGAAATCTGTGCAGGCTTACGAGTTTTTGCATTTGCAATTCTGGACACTCTCAAGTTGAATAAAAGTCAGACATTGAAGATCTCTATCCCTAGAGTTTGCTGCTTTCTATGAAGCACTTTCCATATACCCAAGCACTGTGGTGGCAGCTCTGCATATTTTTATTTATTTTATTGTATATTTTTATTTTATTCATGTGTATCTTATTTAACCCTGACAACCTTGAGAAAAGAAATTGAACTTTATAGTCAGTAAATAGTACATCCTAACTAAGCCATGCCTCTTTTCACCACTGAAAGCTGCTTTCCAAAGGTTGAGAGTTTGATACTGCCTGAGAAGCCAGAAGGGTACTAGCCCCATACCCTCCAACATAGGAATGACAGCCATGCGAACATTCCACCCCCTTCTGTGGGCTGGTCAGATGGGCTGTTTCATGAAGGCCCAGCACTCTGCCTGTGGTCATGTGGGCCCAGCTCCCCAGCATGGCCAGCCGAATACTATCAGTCCTCAGAAGCCTGATTGAACCAGGGTGGGGCATCTCCCTTGCCTTCTCTGCAGTGGCATCTCCTTTCTGCTTGACATCCTGTTTGCCCCTAGCGTAGCCTGCAAGCTGCTGATCCTCTGACCAGAACAAAAACGGAGAGGGGCTGGTGGAGGAGGAGAGGCGCTGGGAGAGAGCCTTTCTGTGCTTATTATCAGCTTATCTTCCTGCTGAGGGTCAGCAGCCGCCCCCCCCACCAGGCATTGTTGTTTTGGTTGTTTTTTTTCAGGCATTGTAATTTTGGTTTGGGCTGTATTTAGAGGGTTCATTCTCTTGTGTTCTGATCTTATGCCTTTGAAGTCTGGTGGGTGGGGTTTTTCCTTCAAGGGAAGGTGCCGAGGCCTTCTGCTCTTTGCACACAGTGCGCCGCAGAGCTTTGCACCCAGAGCGTGCCTTGGACAGCCACAGTGACAGTGAAGAGGAGCTCGCGGCCTTCTGTCCTCAGGTATCTTAGATGTGGGAAGTACACCACTGGCTAGTTTTCTTTTAGCTCCCTTTAACCATATGGCGCCTCACATTTAGGCTGTAACTAAGCTTTCAAACTTACGGTGCTCCAGGGCTCCACCCTCCCCTTGCCCCATGAACAGTGAGGAAAGCAGCTCGTGTTATACTGGGACTTTGTGTGTGTGGATCTCAGTTTGAGCCTGGTGACCAGCACACCCTCTTCCGTGTCTCCTTTTAACCCCTGCCATCATGGCAAGACTTCTGGGACTAGTGTGATCGTCTTTTAAACAGCCCAGCTCACCTTTTGTTGGGCAGTGTATCTTCCCGGCCCCCAAGAAAAGTAATCTCTGCATCAGCTACTAACTTTAGAGTAAGTGGCTGGTTGGCTTTACCGACTGCTTTCCTTCCTCCTCGATATCGATAAGTAAGGGTATTTTTCTTGGGGGAGCAGCCTAGAAGGATCATGATACTGACTGAAGTCCCCAGTCGTGTCTGATTGCAGTGCTGGCCGTAGGCTAGCCTTTAAGGCCTACTAATTAGTAGAGCTATAACTGGGGAACTGCACCTGTTCCTAATGGCATCCGTTCTTCAGGCTTGTTGATCTTTTCTCTCCTAAGCTGGATGATTCTACTGTTGCCAGGGAATTGGCCATCACAGACTCTGAGCACTCAGATGCTGAGGTCTCTTGTACAGACAATGGCACGTTCAATCTTTCACGGGGCCAGACACCTCTAACAGAAGGCTCTGAAGGTGAGGGGGACCATGGATGTGAATTCATAATGGCTCTGACTGTCACTGCTCAGCTTCCCTGGGCAGAGCGGATACTGCCCCCACCTCTCCTATTTTCAGAGGTGTGGAACAGGTGGCAGAGCAGCTTTGGTGGGGGTGGGGGGGTATGGCTGCAGCTGGGATTGCGCTGCTGCTCTCCTTAAAATCCTCAGTAGTCTCGGTTCTAGGCTCCGGTAGAGTATAAGGGAGGAAGGGGAGGGAATTCTTTGGCCAGCAGAGATCACAGCAGTATATAAGTGGAGGGGAAACACCCAACAGTGCTCCAGGTTTTGCTTTACCCTGAGAAATTCCAGGTAAAAAAATCTGGTTGCATGGTGCTGACTTTGTGGGGGCTAGGGCACAGGAGTGCCAGACTGTTGCCATGTCTCAGACAATCCTCTTCTCCCAGACCTAGATGGTCACAGTGATCCAGAAGAATCCTTTGCCAGAGACCTTCCAGACTTCCCTTCCATTAATGTGGATCCCGCTGGCCTGGATGATGAGGATGATACCAGCATTGGGATGCCTAGCTTGATGTACCGTTCCCCACCAGGGGCCGAGGAGCTCCAGAACCCCACTGCCAGCCAGGAGGAGGCTGTGCTGCCGGAGCTCCTGCTCAGTGCCCTGCCTGCAGGGTCCCACCTCACCAGCAACCTCGCCAGCCTGGTCTCCCAGGGCATGATCCATCTGGCCCTGTCAGGGGCCTCCCAGCCAGGCCCTTCTGGCCTGCCTCCTCGGAGAACAACAAGAGGCTTCCTCCGGGCCCCCAGTTCAGACCTGGACACTGATGCTGAGGGGGATGACTTTGAACTTCTGGACCAGTCGGAGCTGAATCAGCTGGACCCTGCCAGTTCCAGGAGCCACTGAAGCAGAGACTCCTTTTAGGGGTCACTGTGGTTTAGGTTTCTTTTTCTCCCTATCCCACTTAAGGTGAAGGGGCAAGGGAAGAACCCAGGTCCCATCCGCTGAATTACATATGTGTGCTTGGTGGCCTGGCTGAAGCTCAGGCCTTCCGAGAGGATGGATGCTCACACCCCTGCTACCCACCCGCTGGACGCCCGGTTCTGAGCTCAGTCGCTGCAGTGAGAGTGCTCCCCTGAGGGAGGCGTCTCTCCATCAGAATGGCACTTTTGGGGAACAGAGTAATCAGGGGTATTGGTTCCCCTTTGAGGGGGTGCTGCTGTTCGCTTCTAGGTATGGGTGCTCGGGGGCCCTCTGTGACCGAAGCACCCTTCCCTTCCTCCCTCCCTCCATCACCTCCTTGGAGCTCCAAGTCAGGCAGCAGCTGCCATCCTCCTCTTTTGCGAAGCCATGATTTGATTTGTCTTTTTCTAAGCAAGTTTTTTGGTTGGGCAGAGCAGGCCTGCTCCTTCTGCCCCAGCCCATCCTCATTTCTTGAGGCCTAACCTCCAGTGCTCCAAAGTAGTGCTTGTGAAATTTCAGAACTGTGAACATGTTGTGGGGGCGGGCTTCTTCGACATTACCTTGGGCTGTGGGGTCAGCTGGCTGAGAGGGCGAGTGCCTCTGTATCTCCTGGTCTCATGGAATTTTCTGAAGCTGCCTGGTTACTTCTAGTGCTGCTACCCCCGGCTCCATTTGACCATCAGCCTGAGCAACGAGCAAAGCAATACCACACCGCATCCGCATCCGCATCCGCGTTCCGGTGGCCTCCCCGGCTCCTCCGCTGGAGCGGCAGTGCTTGCGCGGCGTGTCAGGGAGCACTTTACCAGTGGCCCGCCGGCATTCGCACAGGGCGCAGCTCTTCCTGCACCAGCTCTTCCTACTCCCTGTTCAGTTCCTTTAATACTTTCATTTTTAACTGCTTCCCAACTTGGCGGGGCCTCCTTTAAGGAGAACCCAGTTAGCAAGAATGTGTCTGCAGTCAGTAGAGACTTCTCTAAGGGGTTTCTGTTCTACTGCCCCTAGAAAAATCATGTGAGACAAAAACGAAAAATGATCATTCTAGACCTGTGCCAGCCTACAGCCTCTCTTTGGCTCCCCAGTCAGAGCTCAGGCCAAACTTCTGTCCTTTTGCCCTCTGCATTAACCCTTTGCTGATCCTCAGGGACCACTCCTCCAACACCCCCATACCTGGGCAAGGGATGTTGGACAGAGCCCATTTTCGTGTGCTGCAGGTGGGAGTGTGCTAACATGTTTGCTCTTGGTTGATGGAAAAGGTAGAGGCCAGGAGTGAAAATTAAGGGAGAAGAGCTAGGTGCCTGTTTCATAATCACTTGTGTGTGTGAAGTTTAGGGGTAAATGGCATCTCCCTGCTTTATGGTTCTCAGACTTTGGACAGAGCCCAGATGTCTCACAGGTGAGCTCTGATGTGGGAAAAAAACGGGAAGTGTGGAAGAGGAGTGGGTTTGGGTGTGTTTGCAGGAGTGTGGGTAGCTTCAGGCCTTGGAAGTTGGCAAGAGGGAGGGAGGAAGGAGAGCAAAATCTTCAGAAGGTGTTTCTTGTACCCGGGGGATCTGGCTCTGAATCTCCTTAGTCCTCCACTGTGAACTGGGGTGGGGATGGGCGGCGGGGGGTGGGGGGGTGGGGGGGAGTGGTGCTGGGGAATAAATCTTGTATGAGAACAATCTTTAAGAGACTGGTATTGAATGGTGTCTTGCCCTTGGTAAGGACAGCTGGTTAATCCGAGATGGGATTAATCTGAGGTGACAGCCTCAGAAGAGTAAACCCGGGTGTGAGGGACCCCCCTGCCTGTCCCTATTTGTGACCTTTGTGATGACTACATAGGAGGCCACTTCCCCTCCCCAGGAGAGCCCAGGCAGCACAACTGGCACTCTCGACTAGTATCTAGCCTGCACTCCCATCATTTTAAACTTTTTTTAAAGATTGTATTTTTTAAAGAGCGCACAAGCAGGGAGTGGCAAACAAGAGGGAGAGAAGCAGGCTCCCTGCTGGGCTTGAGGACCTGAGCAGAAACCAGCAGAAACCCAGCCAACCGAGCCACCCAGGCATCCCCATTTTTAATTCTTAATATTGTTCCCTAGCCCTGTGAAGACAAGTAGGTGCTTCCAAGGCTAATGAGACTTTAGGTAACAGGTTTTATTTTCTTTTTAAATTTTTTTAAAAGATTTTATTTATTTGACAGATCATAAGTAGGCAGAGAGGCAGGCAGAGAGAGGAAGCGGGCTCCCTGCAGAGCAGAGAGCCCGATGTGGGGCTAGAACCCAGGACCCTGGGATCATGACCTGAGCCGAAGGCAGAGGCTTTTAACTCACTGAGCCTCCCAGGTGCCCCTTTTTTTAAAGATTGATTTATTTAGGTAACAGGTTTTAAAAAGTAGCACCATGCTCTTCCTCTGGAGTGAGCCACAGGGACAGCTGCTCTTTGGCCTTCGGCTGACCTCAGAAACTAGAAACACTTATTTCAGGCTTTGTTCCACTGGCCACTGTGGGCAGGAGTGGAAAACACCTGCCAGGTGTTGCCATAAGATCCACTCCGCCAACAGGAAACTTTTCTACAAGCTTTGCGGCTTAACAGTATAGCCCCCTCCGAACCCTGCTTTCCCTCGGCGTCCAAACCTCAGCGCGTGTGGAGCGCCCTCTGTGCGCGAGGCTCGGGAGCTGGCAAGTGTGGGCAGCACTGTGCTCGCAGGGCTCCCAGGCATTCTGTCTTCCCAACCGCCCTCCTGCTAGTACCTCTTGTTCCTGTTTTACAAATGAGACTGGCGGTCGAAAAGAACACCGGGCCGTGGGACAGGACACGTCCCTGTGGGTAACTGACCCTGTGACCTTGAGCAAGTCGCTAGCCCGGCGGGAGCTGAGCCTAAGTTCTCTGCCCCTTGGAACACCGTCCCAGCTCACGGTCACGAGAGCTCAGCCGCCCCTGGAAGTGGGTTTCCAGACCCCAAGCAGTGGTTGGCCCGACCTGCCCCCAGAGCCGGAGGGCGCAGGCAGGAGCGGGCACGAGCCAGCGTCCCGCCCCCGCCGCGGCGACCCCGGGGGCCGACGCCCGACTCGGGTCGGACTGAACTACGGCGCCGGGGAAGGTCGTTCCGTGCCTCGCGAAGACGTCCGCTTCCGCCAATCACCGCTTGCGGCCCGCCCCCTCGTCGCCGGAAGCAGCCGTTGCCTCGAGCGACGACGACGTCCGGCTTTCCGAGTTGGCGGCGGGAAAGGCCATGAGTAAAGGCCGGGCGGACGCCGCGGCGGGAGGTAAGCGGGGCGGTGGGCGCGGGGGAGACCCGGGCGGGGGGGACGGGAGAGGCGTTGGTTGGGTGGCCCCCACCCCTGCCGCGTGTCTTCGTAGCCCCTGGGATCCTCCTGAGGTACCTGCAGGAGCAGAACAGACCCTACAGCGCCCAGGACGTGTTCGGGAACCTGCAGCGGGAACACGGACTGGGCAAGGCGGTGAGGACCCTCTCCTGGGACTCCTCCCCTTGGGGCCCCTCGAATCAGTCCGGGCTGCTGCCCTCTCGGGGCTGCCATTCCAGCCGCGGGCTTCCTAAGGCTTGTCGGGCTGAAAATCCCGCCGCATTGCTCTGACTTCCCGCCGCCCTCCCCCGCCAGGCGGTGGTGAAGGCGCTGGAGCAGCTGGCCCAGCAAGGCAAAATCAAAGAGAAGATGTACGGCAAGCAGAAGATCTATTTTGCGGACCAGGTGAGGGAACCTGTGTAGATTATCACCCGTGTGACACCCCGACATTAGGTCAGCCAGTCTCTAGAATGAACTCTCTTCTGGGGAATTTGAGGCACCCCATGAAACTCACTTGTCCTAGGTCATGAAAAGGGCCCCAGGCACCCTTTAAATCAGAGTGGGGACTCCCCTTGCTGTGACCTAGACTTAGCGAGACTTCCAGATTCGGGACAGCATAGATGACAGAAGATCCTGAATTGCTGCTGCCGAGATCCATTCCCTCTTGGAAGTTTCTTTTTCCCAGTCATCTAGATTAGAACCTCCACCTGCCACAAGATTCGCCTTCTTCCCCCACCCCTCACTCCCAACACAGGTAACGCTGATTTTGTATCTCTGGGCCAGCCCACCACTTGGATGCCTTCTAGACCTTTCTGAGTCAGTATTACTACTGCTAAGGTAGATTGCCTCATCCCCCCAAATGGGCACCTCTCCCTACTTCTCCCTCAGTGGAGTCATGCTTCACCCAACCTAGAGACTGGGGAGCCCCTCTTCTCTCTTCCCCAGTGCCCTGTTGGTTTTCCCCCTTCCTGACTCGGCCTGTCCTTTCCATCTGCATGTCCTGATACCCTCCTAGCATCTGCTGGCCTCAGATGTCTTCAGCACTGCAGCCAGAGTGGTCTGCCTGGGTGCCCAGCGAGTGCCATTGCCCGACTTCAAACTCGCGCTCCCTAGAGTAGGGAAAAGGTACTAGGGAGACCCGGCCCCCGTGCCTCACTGTCCCTTCTCGGTCCACTTAGCAGGACTAGAACATGTAGATGAGTTTTACTCCTGTGTCGTCCTTCTGCCTGGAGTTTAAAAAACCCTTCTTCCTCTTCTGCCTCTTTGCTCAGCTAACTCTTGCTCATCCTGTAGGATTCCCCTCAGGGATCACCTCCAGAGACCTTCCCTGAATTCTCTGATCGCCTCTTTTGCAGGCGCTCGCTTCTTTGAGGGACGCGCTTGTCTTACGCGTCTCCTCGCTGGACCGCAGCTCTTCCAAGGCAGGCCCCACTTCTCACCCGTATTCCTTTGCTCAGCACCCCCACCCTGGAAGCTAACATCTCGTAGACACCAAATACTAGTTTCACTGAACCGAACCACCACCAAGGCTAGTTTTCCTAAAACCGGTTTCATTATGTGATAACACCAGATTCCTTAAGGGAGAATTTTGCAGATTTTCTTCTGTAAAGAGCCAGACCCTTAATATTTCAGGGTTTTGCGGGCCAGATGGTCTCTTGTCCCAGGTACACAGCTGTCACAAGCCCTCGTGACTGCCACTGGAGAGCAAAAGCCGCCCGAGACTTGTGAAGGCACAGGCATGGCTGTGTTTCAGTCGGTGTTTGTTTTCAGGACTCCGGGTCTGGCAGGATCTGGCGCACAGGCTGTAGTTTGCTGCCTGCGGCTCTAAGGGTTTGCCTTGCCTTAATGTAGAGGCCACAACGCGCAGGCTGGCATTCCTCTTCTCCCTAATGTGCTCCCCGTTGTTGCCGACAAGACCCCCACGGAGCCCATCCCCGAGGATAGTAGCAGCTGGTCCCTCGGGGTTGGCTGCTCAGGCTTGTCCCTTCAGTACTGCCCCTGCCTCTGTCCCCATCCCTGTTCTTCCTGTTGTGGGAACGTGTACTTCAGGTATCCCTACCTTTGGGAGAATGTTCCTTTACTCCTTTAGCCCAATGAGCGATCTTAGCACTAACTGAGATCTCCGCCCTGTTAGTATCCTGCCAGCCTTGATGCCCCTTGAGGACAGGCGCGAGGTTTCACTTCTCGGTCATACCTTGTTGTTAGCTGGGACCAGTACTAAACTGAGTGGTTTCTCACAGCCCCTCTGGAGGGCTGGGGAGCCCCACAGTCTTGCATGTATGTGATGCTGCCCCCACCCCAAATGAAGCTCCCCTCCCGTGCCTCACATCAGCCCCCTTGTTTTTCCTCACCTCTGGCAGGACCAGTTTGCCATGGTGAGTGACGCTGACCTCCAAGGCCTGGATGCCAAAATCGTGGCCCTCACTGCTAAGGTGCAGAGCTTACAGCAGAGCTGCCGCCACATGGAGGCTGGTAGGACTGAGCAGCCCCCAAGGGTGCCCCTAGGGTCAGGGTCAGTCTAGAGGTCAGGGATTATGGAGTGAACGGTTTGCTGGCTGCAGTGTTGTCCCACGGCAGTGGCTCTCTGCTGGGCTGCCACAGGCATCGAATCAGAAGAGAGAACGGCTAATGGCCTTTGAATGTGAGTGGGCAGGACATGCGTTTGCTTTCCCTAACACCCTCAGCCCCTGGGCCCACACTCCCTCGGTGCCGGCTTCTCTGACTGGCTACCAGGAACAGTCTGTGCAACCTCGCTTTCCCACTGCTGGTAGATGGAGGAGGAGAGAAAACAGGAATAAACTGGTAATTCTATAAGCCTTCATCTCTGCTGAGCAGTTCCAGAATGTGGAACTCATTCTGGACCCTGTGTGTAGAACGAGACCTCAGGGAGCACCCGCTGGGAAAGCCCCGGCCTCGGGGTAAGGAGTGACCCGGGGGAGCTGTGGTTTCAGAGCTGAAGGAGTTAACTAGTGCCCTGACCACACCGGAGATGCAGAAAGAGATCCAGGAGTTGAAGAAGGAGTGTGCTGGCTACAGAGAGAGACTGAAGAATATTAAAGCAGCCACCAACCACGTGACTCCAGAAGAGAAAGAGCAGGTGAGCTGGGAGCGCGGGCTGGGTGAGGCGGCGCAGCCTCGGTGGGGCTGAGGGGTTTCCCTGAGGCAGCTGTTTCCCTGCCCAGGTGTACAGGGAGAGGCAGAAGTACTGCAAGGAGTGGAGGAAGCGGAAGAGGATGGTGAGTGAGCATGCGCCGGGCAGGCCGGAGAAACGGCAGGAGAACCCAACAGCGTGGCCCCTCCAGGCGGTGCTGCCCACCTGAAAAGGGGTGGTTTTGCTTCCTGTCAGGCAACAGAGCTGTCTGATGCCATTCTGGAAGGATACCCCAAGAGCAAGAAGCAGTTCTTTGTAAGTGATTCTCTCTCCCGTCCCCGCTCCCCTGGGTGCTGGGTCCAAGGAGCGCTCACTCACTTGTCTCCCTGCCCCAGGAGGAAGTCGGGATAGAGACAGATGAGGATCACAACGTGAAGCTCCCAGACCCTTGAGGGGTCCCCGGGCAGGACCCGGGGGGGATGGAAAGAGAGGTCCGGCACTGGTTGGCTCCTCCTGGTTGGCTTCTGTGTTTGTTCCTGCTGCTGTCTTTGGGAAGAGCAGCTGGGAGAGGGGCAGGAGCCAGAGTATGGGGCGCAGGGAGTGAGCGAGCCCACAGCCGACAGGCTCAGGTGCCAGGTGCGTTTTACTGGCTACATTCCAGTTGCTTGAACTGAACGCTCCAACTGGAAACAACGCTAAAGGAAAGCATTTGGCAGTATTTATTGTAATACAGTTTGATATAAAAATACTTAAATTTCCTCTGGATAACCAAACCTCGCAGATGTCAACCCTGCAGAAGGCTACAGAGTAGAGACAGGAAACTATATAGCATTCAAGGAGCCCGAGTCCTTACCCAGGACTTCTTGGAGCTCTGTACCCCAGGAGGCCTTTAAATACCTTCTCTACCCCTTCACTCTGACCCCAAGTCCTGGGAGAGATGCAGGCAGCACAGGGACCGAGACCCAGATACACTTGACAGGAAGGGTGGGAGTGGTTCTGAGGCCCAGTTTGTTTTCCAAAATTGTAAGTTTAGCAAAACTGCACTGTTGGTGTTTATTTAGAAAATTAAAAAAAGAAAAAAAAACTATTACCATGTAGTGCTGTGTGTCACACTTGACTTCTCTGTGCTGTGCTCCTGCCTGTGGACACATAGGGAGCAGGAGCACACAGGAAGGCCGCTTCCCTCTAGCACCCAGAGCAGGATAAGAGAGGCGATAGAGTAGCAGGTGAGGGCAGGATCCTGGCAGCCCTGCCCAGAGCTGGCTGGCAGAGCCCGGGTCCCACCTTGGGCCTACCAGGGAGCCCTAGCCCAGGTACTAGGCAGCCTGTCACACTTCATGGCTGTGAGAGTATTTCCTCGTGTTCCTTTCTTTCTGTCCAACTACTGCCAAAATGGCCAAACTTGGGCCAGGTGTTGCCCAAATCTGGTCCAAGAGACCAAACCAAATGCAAATAGTAGCTCCCAGATATGTGTAGATCTGGAGCAAAAATCTGAGGCTTAGAAGAGGAGAGGACGGGAGCTCTTGGGGATGCCCAGAGCAGACCCCCACCCTGAGGATTTTTACAGGGAGAGGGGAAAGACAAGAGGCTCGAGTTTTGTGGTCAATATAATAAATTAAAGCTTTCACAAAACAAACACCCCAGCCCCACTGAGGATGAGGGGTGTCGGGGAACCAAATGCTGGGAACCAGGGAACCTGTGGGCAGCATCGAGTCTGATCTCAGAAGGCCAGCGGCTCTGTGGCCAAGCAGGAGACTTGGGCCTCTCGCTGGCTCTTCTGTGGGTTCGGGGCGCTGGTCAGTAGAGCTGGTTCTTCAGCTGGTGCAGGACACCAATCACGATTTCCCGGAGGGTCTGGTGGGGGCAGCAGAGGGAGGCATGGGTGACGCTCAGGCAAGGACAGAGCGCGGGCTCTGTGACCTGTGCCTACACAAGGCGCACTCTTTAGAATGCAACAGAAAAAGCCCCTGAGCTGCACTGCTATCTGCAGTTTACTCTGAAATGTCCCTGCGAGAGCACAGGGGAAGGGATGGAGGCACGGCCGGCCGGCTATGTGGAAAAGCAAATGCAAGAAATGGAAACGGCAAAAAAAAAGAAAAAAGAAATGGAAACAGCAGCATTTAGGTGTGGGCTTGGGAGCGTTCGGGACATACTATGCTTCAAGTGTTCCCAGAAAATGTCAGGAAACAAAAAAGTGGGACTCTGCGGATGCAAGTCAAGCCTCAGGAAAGGCAACCAGGCCTCAGGAGCACAAGCCTCCAGCGACAGCATTCACACGCTGCCCCATTACAAAGAACACAAGCCCCGGGCCAGACTACTCCCACGGGCCTGGGGGTGACGGCCAGCAATCTTCCACATGGCCGAGTGAATCTGCTGCCGCAGTGAGGGCAACACGCTAGGCAGCCACACGTGGGCTGAGAAGGGCCAGGGTTAGGCCCATGGGACTTAAGTGCCTGATCAGTCCTGCCAAATGAAACCTTATAGGAAAATCTGGGCTAAGAAGCAGAAGAGGGAGACACCCCCAAGAAACCTGAAAGCTGCTGCCCTCCTCCTCTGGACAAATTCACACTTGGGCCACTTTGCCCGGAGGAATGTACCCCCCCACACACACCCCATGATCACGGCTACCCCGTACCTGAGGCTTACAGTGCTCCTCAATCCAGCTGAAGACACAGGCTGACAGCTCCTGGAAGCTGGCCACGGAGATGGAGGCATTGAAGGACTGGAACAGGGAGTCCATGATGCCTTGAAACACATTGAACTTGACCTGGTCAGAGACCTGGTCTTCCCCCTCATGGGGGTTGTCCTGGTGTGCCTTCACAATCTGCTCGTAGTTTCTGAAATCGAGGAGTGGACAGGGCTCAGGTGCCCGAGGTTCTCCCCCAGGAAGGGGCTCCTGGAGAGCTGCTGCGAGGTAGTTCACATCAGCCAGACACTGCTCCGGGACAGAAATGGTGACCCCCCCCCTCTTCCCACCCTTCCCTTCATGAAGCCCACAGGCACTTCGAGAACGTGCTGTGCATTAGGGACAAGGGGGTACAGAGTCTGGCCTCCAAGCGGCCACCTAAGGGAGTGAGAGGATTATCTGGCCTATAGTATCTGATGTGGCCTTTGAGAGGAAGGTATGAACTGAGGTCTGCCCAAGTCCCCTCAGAAGCCCTGGTTCCCCCAGCTCAGTGTCGCCCTTACACTTTCATGATCTTCAGGGCTGTGACATCCTTGCGTAGCATGGACACTTCCTCCTCCTGCTTTTTCTTCTCCTTGTGCAAAAACTGGATGTAGTCAATGGCTGGGGTGGGTGGGGGTGGGCACAGAGGAAGTCTCAACCAGAAGGACAAGGCTGACTTTGTCTCCCCCCCCGCCCCGTCCCACTCCCCACCTGCCCCACAACCACCACCCAACCAGGGCCAGGCTGAGAGTGGGTAGAAGGCTCTGGCCTCTTCACTGCCCTGCTGGCCCCAACCACTCCCAGGGCTCTCCCTGGTCATACTCTTCTGTAGAACGATGGCTTTGCTGAGCTTCTGGGAACCAATGGAGAAGTCCTGCTGCTGGCAAGTGGGGACGATTGTCTGAAGGTCATCATAGCCTCTCTGTGGAGACATCAGTGGAAACAAGGCTTCCTTTAACTCTGCAGATTAAGGCAAACTCGCACCAAGCTTTCTCTTCAAGAACTGAGTTCCATGCTCGAAACTCAAACGGGTGGGGGTGCTGGAAGGAGAGTGTTCTCATCCAGAGACTAGATTAGCTGCCCGCAAGGATGCCTGGGGCTGTCCGATGAGGTCGGGGCAAAGCAAATCAAATGTAACAGGCCTTCCCGCGCTGGCTGAGCTGCAGGCCCCCCAGTCACCTTGATGGCGTCTCTCCTCTTCTGCTCAGCCTGCGTGTGTGCTCGCCGCCGCCGGTCCTTGTAGGACTCCTTGTAGGACTCCTGGTGGTAATCGCTGTCCTCGTCATCTACGCTCAAAGTTGGGGGCGGGAAGAGGTCATTTTGAGGCCCAGTGGGGCCCAGCTCACCAACTGTGCCCCACTGGGTAAGAAAAAACTGGTACCTAGAGACAGCAAATGGACAGAACAACCTAAGGTCCTAGATGAGGTGAGAGACAGTGAGAGCCTGTGTCTATCACTAGGCCTCCAGCACCCCCATGTGGGTGACTGGAGCTTCCTGTCTGGGAAATACACTAAAATGATGGTGTAACTGAGTCCCCCCAGGTTGGGGCATGTTGCTGCCTACCTGTATTGGGGACGGAAGAGGCACTGGTGGAACCGATGCTATTAGCTCTGGACACTACACTCCCCTTTCGGGTACTTTCTACAAAAAGCCCTGGAAAAGAGAGGTCCCAATCACTAAGGAGTAAGGCAGGGGAACACTATATAAGACCCTGAGAAACCTGTGGGTACAGTGGCTTCCTGATCCTTAAATCTGATCTCTCCCTTTCAACCCAAAAGCCATTCATACTGGGGCACCCATTTCCTGTTTGTGCCATGCTGCAATGCTCCTGTCCCTGATGTCCACACTGCTCCATGGGCCTGTAATGGTACCACTGGTTCACAAAATGGCATCTGGGCACAATGAGGGTGAGAGAGCGCCCAGCTATCACTACTGTCATCACCTCCCTGCTTCAGAGCAGAGGGAACCAGGTGTACCCTTATGCTTCCTGCCCCGGTCCTGCAGCTCCTCCCTGTCTCAGGGCAGGAACTCGGCTCAGGGACAGTGGACTGTGCTCAGGTGTGGCTTGCAAGACCACGGGAATCTTCTATAAGGCTGCAGCGGGAGCGTCATGGGGGAGCTGGAGACAGTGGGGAGGCACTCACCGGGGTCCAGACTGTTGTCGCTGTAGGCGTATTCCACCTGCAGCACCAAGCAAAGGAAGCTCATCAGACCTCGGCCCAGGGTCCACACCTCCTTTTACTGCGCGCGCGCGCGCACACTCACACATCCTACCTACACCCAGCCCCTAAGGTACGCAGGCAATTTCAGGATGCGCGCGTGCGCGCACGCACACACACTCTTCCCCCTGGGGTGCGCAGGCGACCGCAGGACTGCCCCGGGAGCCAAGAGCGGATAGGCCATAGGAGCGCCTCCCCTCCGCAGGACCCCGTCTGCCCCTACCCACGCTCCAGCACCTCCCCAGCCCCCAAACCCTGCCCCCCCAACACTCGTGTACACACGCGTCACTTGTCTCCCCACCTTGGCACGCGCGGGGTGAGAGCTGTCTTCTCTGCAGCCCCGGGGCCCGGAGGGCGGGGGGACCTTTGGGGACTGCAAGGAATCCCCTCGTCTTCCGGCCCCCCCACGTGCACGAGCCCGACCCGCCCTCCCCTCGCCGGCGTGCGCGCCCGCGGGGCTTGCCTTGACCCAGGGGTCGTCCGGAGAGGCGCCCGGCTCTGTCATCTCTGACCCACCAAACCGAAACCAGCCCACGGGCGGGCCCCCTGCTGCGAGGAAGAGGCGAGGCGCATCCACGTGACCCAAACCCACCAACCCAAGAACGGGAGGCGGAGGGCGGAGCGAGCGCATGCGCAGCCCAGAAACACGGAAACGGTGGCGTCGGAGCGGGAACAGGTAGCGTTTCTGCTGCCGCGACGTGAATCATTCTGTAAAATGGGGTCCCCTCAAAAGGCTCGTCCAGTGTCACCGACAGTCTTGTGCACGGGCTGTGCGAACCCAGGCGGCTCTCGGGGCGCGTGTCCCAGCCCTGCCCTGCAGGCGGCCTGGAAGGTGCAGACTTGGCCACCTGGGCAGACCCTGTGTGGCACCTCTGCCTGGCTAGCTTCGAAAGCCAAGCTCTTAACCACTGCACTCCGAGGTTCCGGCTCAAGGCTCCCCAAGATACCCAGAGGCATTGGGGCAGGAAGCAGACACCACACAGGCAACACCCGGCAACATTCATCTTTAATTCTGTTACAAGTTCCCAGTGTTTGCCCTGGCCACGGACAGCTGTAGATATCACACGCTGTGGGCAAGAGTAGGCACAGAATGCCAGAGAGGCCTGCTTCCCCAAGTGCTACAACCTCAGTGATGGCCAAAGGCCAGCCAGCAAGCTCCATAAGGCTCCGCATGCCCACCAGGCCTGGCCCTGCGCTCCCCAGTTTGGCTCAGAGCCCTCTAGGCCCAACCAGGATGAGCACGGAGGCCCCCATTCCTCCTCACCACTGAATCTCTGGGCAGCTCCAAGGGCCACTCTGGCCCCACAGAGAACTCAATGTCAGCCACAAGCCTCACAGCATCTGGGGGATGCGCTTCTGCAGGAGAGCCCAGGCTTTCTCCACCTTTGAGCAGGCCAGAAAGTTTGGAGGAAGAGAGGACAGGGTCAGGCAGGCACCCAGCAGAGACCACTTCCCCACAACCCAGCCCTTCCCTCAGCACCAACCTGGCGTTGGGTGACATGCGGTTCCCATAAGGTGCTCAGCACCACGTGGCTCTGGTCCACGAGTTGCTGCCCACTCATCTGGCTCTGCAACCGGCTCTGAGCTGCAGCCTCACTTAGGCCATCCCTCTCCACGATGCGTCGTATGGCCTTGGCACAGACAAGGCATAGGTCAGCCCACTGGCTCAGAGCAGGCTGTGATCTGCAGTGGGGACAGGGTGAGAGATGGGGTCCGGATACCTCAGTCTCAGGAATGACAACGGTCCACACCTCATGCACCATGTCCTGCCAGCCGGCTTCAAGCAGCATAGCAGCATCGATCACACACACGTGCTTTCCTGTGGGGAGACCGCAGTCACCGGTGGCAGCATACCGCCACTTACCAACAGAGAGCCAGTGAGGCCTAGTCCCGAGGAAAGTGGAGGGTCTGCCTTGGGGTGGGGAAGCTCCCAGGAGGAGAACTGGCTTGATGTCCCCCTTGGCTGCTCCCCTTATCCCTCCCACTCACCCTCAGCCATAGCGTGCTCCATCTCCTCTCGCGCCAGCCTTGCGATAACTGGCCACATGATATCCGTGAGTATCTTCAGCTGCTTCTGAGGAGGAGAACAGAGGAAGTAGACAGTTTACCTTCCCTCAGTGACGGAGTCAGCCCGAGGGAGGAGGTGACTGGGAACAGATGAGTGGAAAGTGGCACTCTGGACCAGAGCAGAGAGGTCCACTGGGTCCCAACTTCTGCGTCTAGTAGTAGCTGAGGAACCCTTGAAGAAGAGTATGTTTACCTTGTTCCCAAACACCCGGCTGCCTAGGACCTTCCTGTTGATAATGCCATCTTTATGGAGAATATCTGGACAACAGAGACAGGGGACTGGGCAAGGAGGCCAGGCCGACTCCTCCCTTCGGGCCACTTGCAGCCCTCCCCAGGTATTACCTGTTCCAAAGGCCTCCACAACAGGCTGGTAGGCAGGACCACCTGGGGCATAGGCCCTATGGCCCAGCTGGTCACTGTCGATGACATATGCCCCCAGGCCCTTAAGCCGTTGAGCTACTGAGCTTTTCCCGGAGCCACTGATGCCCGTCAGCCCAATCACGTAGAGTTGTGTGGGGAGCTCTGGCCTCTTCTGGAGGTGGAGGAGAGGGAACCCCAGTTACTAAGACTGGAACCCCAGTCTTCAGACTCATCCTTGGGACTGAATTATTCAGTCTTGACTCTCCAGCATTTCCAGCCCACCCAGGAGGGGAGAGAGTGGGAGGGCAGGCATACATATGGAGGCCGAAGCAGTTTTCCCAGCATGCGATGGCGGAAGCTAGAAGAGCTGACTTTATCTTCTTCATTTTCCTTGTGGCTTTGGTCCTTCAGCAGCTGGATCTGGTATAAGGCAAGCTCCTCCAGGTCCTGTAGTAAAAGAGGAGGGGTGAGGAGAGGGAAGGAGGGACAGGAGGACAGTGACAATCGAGCTGTCCCCCACTCCCCCTTATCCTCCCCTACGTATTCCAGAGGTAGAGCCTGAGTCCAAGGACAAGCTGGGAACCGGTTCCTTCTTGCCTCTTCCTCACCACCCTAAACCCTCTCTTCCCTCCTCTAGGGTTGTGGTACTTCCAGCAGTCCCCCATGTGGCCTTCCCCAACCCCATCCCCATCCACTCCCTCTGCCAGTCTCTCCCAGGGGTTACATTCTCAAGGCGGAAGCGGTTGACGGCCATCCCCCCACGATAGGTCTCCTCGCTGACCACCAGGAACTCCAAGGAGGGGTCAGAGCCAGCGGGCCCATAGGGGTCCAGCAGGGGGATGATATCAAAAGTCAAGGAGGGCTTGATGTCCACCAGGAACTCACTCAGATGTTCCACACGCTCTGCGTAGGGTTGGAGCAGCTCAGGGAGCAACTTGCCTGGGGAAGGAGCCCAAAAGAACAGGGAGATCTTTTTATTGGGGAAGAAAAGTATAAGCAAGTTTGGGGAAGACTGTCCCCAAGCATCCAATCTCCAGATAGGGGTGGGTGGCAGGAAGAAAGGGCTAAGCTGGGAAGTGGTCTGTGTCAGGGGAGCTACCAAGAGGGGGCAGCCGCCAAGCACAATAGTCATGGCAGGCACCTGTTCCCAGAGAACCAGCAGTGCCAGCATCAGAGTCAGATGGTGAATTCCAAGACCCACCCAACCACAAGTCCCCTCTTAACTGTGTCTCCGGCACAACTACCTACAACCCACTCATCCATTTATTGCAAGGGTCTCCATTTGTAGGGTCCATCACCCAAAGAACTTCTTAAAAGTGCAGACTCCTTGGCTCCACATTTGGGGGAATTCTGATTTGAATGGTGACTAGACCACAATCTGAGAAAGCTGCACTTAATCATTTAACATAATTTCCTTAGCACCAACTGCGTGCCAGTCACCGTGACATCTGGGAAGGGTGGGAAGTAACGGAGGGCCCCCCTGTTCCTCAAAAATGAACTGGGGACAAGGTTAAGGAGTTCTGAGGGCCTTCCCCTGCTCTATTCCAGGGTCAGTCTCACTCACTCTTCAACAGGTCTTTGTCTGCTACTCCCACCACAAGCTGCTCCTGGGCCAGGATGCACGCGACGCTCAGCAACACCTTGTGAGCATTGTGCAGGCGGTCAAATGTGCCACCCACAGCCCCACGGTGGTAGCCACGCACTGGCTGCTTTGGAGACCTGGCCACGGGGGAGGCTGGCCTGATGGTGGAGGGTAAGGGGACATCCAGGGACTCCACAGGCAGCTCTCCGGGCCCATAATCGGGGTATAGCAGCACTGAAGCCAGTTGGGGACAACAACTATAGCAGCTGGTGGCATAACGCTCTAGCTGTTGCTTGACTGGGTTGTACTGGCTTCCGTCCAGGGTCTGAAAGTCAGTCAGCACCACTTCCGGTGGGTGGGCCAGGTTCTGGACTGAACCGGACAGGGGAGGTAGAAAGGCGCTCTTGGCTCCGATATTGGTCAGCAGGACTCTGACGTCCAGGTGCCTGTGGACGTCGGCGCCAGCGTAGAGGTGTGTGATGAAATCCAAGACCTCAAACGTGGCCTGCACCAGGCTGGATTGGGGCTGAGCTGGGGCCCCCAGACTCATGCCCGGCTGCAGGTGTACATAGAGCGTGTGATTCACCAGCCGGGCCGCCGAGGTCAGGATGGGGGCCAGGCGAGGGGCCAGGGAGGCCAAGGGCGTCGTCAGCACCAGGAGGCCCGACCGGAATACGGCCATGCTGCCCAGGCCTGCGGACAGCCAGGGAGACGAGGCGTGGGTGACTGAGAAGTTATGTGGCTGAGGCTGAAAAGCGGGGCCTTGGACCCAAGGGAGGGGACCTGGCGCAGGGACAGGGGTCTGTGCTGATCCAGAGGAAACCGGGGGAAGGCACGGGGCCTGGTACATGGCGCCTCGGGTCTATGTGCTAAGCCGCGCTTTCCACATTTCTCAAACGCAGCGGTGAAGTCGCTGAACTGAATCGAAATCCTGGGTGGGGAAACTAGGCTGGACAAGAGCCCCTGAGTCATAGGGCTGGGGATCCAGAAATCCCGGCCCCTCCTGACACGCTGGACCCGGGTCCTCAGAGACTCGAAGGAGGGGACTAGAGGAAAACGTTCAGGCTCGGGTCGGTCCCCTACTTACTGAGACCTCTGGGCTTAGGTTCCGCGAGTGCCGCCGCGGAGGCTCACCTGGATGCGACCCGGAAATACTAGCTCAGCAGCTCCGTGTCCGAGCTACGGAACGGCAGAAAGGCCAAAGTGTCTGCACTGTTCGGGATCTCGCGAGACTTTGTATGGCGTTGGGCGAGTCCTGCCGAGGGGGCGGGGCCGGGCTCGGGGGTTGGGCAGGCGGGTGAAGCCTTATTTCTAGATTCCAGAGTCCAGGGGTTTGGACCGTGGAGGGCTAGGCGGTCCTGAAAGGGTTTTGTGGATGCTCTTTAGACATTAAGAGAATGGCTTCAGGCAGGTTACCCAGGAGACAGCGGCAAAGGCAGAACTAACACCTGGCTTTCCTCTTCATAAATTATAGAAATGGGAGTCACAGGGTGGCACTGAAGTCAGGACTCAGAGCCCCCGCAGCCCTCCTGGCGCCCTCCCAGTCTGAGGATCCTCCTGTGGAAGGACCACTCTGTCCGAGTCCCCATTTCACAGCTGGGGAAATTGAAGCCGTCTGTGTTCCAGGAACATTATAAGGAAGGTCTTGTGGCTCCGAAGCTCTCCACACCACCCCGAACCAGTTTGAGAGAGAGAGGAGGAGAGCTCTGCCTGGCAGCTCATAGGGTTGCCAGAGGATGGTCTCCAGACGGGAGGAAAGGGGAGGACGGAGGGAGACCTAGTGGCAAGGGTTTACTGTGAAGCTAATGGGACCCGAAAGGTTGGAACTGGTAGTCTCCATGGGGAGAGGAAGCTAGGATGCCATCAGGAGATATTTCAGATAAAGTGTCCATAAAGATCTCAAAAGGGAGGGAAACCAGTTTCCAAGATTCCTGTAATGGGCTATCGTTTATTTTCCCAAACTAAACAATGCTTGTTTTCATAATTATGTAGGTTCATTTTGTATTTTTTTAAAAAGACTTTAGGGGCACCTGGGTGGCTCAGTGGGTTAAGCCTCTGCCTTCGGCTCAGGTCATGATCTCAGGGTCCTGGGATGGAGCCTCACATCGGGCTCTCTGCTCAGCGGGGAGCCTGCTTTCCTCCTCTCTTTCTGCCTGCCTCTCTGCCTACCTGTGATCCCTTTGTCTGTCAAATAAATAAATAAAATCTTTTTAAAAAATTTTAAAAAAATAAAAATATTTTATTTATTTAGGGCGCCTGGGTGGCTCAGTTGTTAAGCGTAGGCCTTCAGCTGGAGTCATGATCCCAGTGTCCTGGGATCCAGCACAGCATTGAGCACCCTGCACAGCAAGAAGCCTGCTTTTCCCTCTCCCACTCTCCCTACTTGTGTTCCCTCTCTTGTTGTCTCCCTGTCAAATAGTGAATAAAATCTTTTTTTAAAAAAAGTAAAAATTGTAAGAACCTATTTAGAAACTGTCCCTGCTCCTCTTCCCCCAGGGGATTTACTTGGAGACAAGTCCTGGAAACCAGCTCCAGGTAACAAAGCCCAGATACAAGGGTGGGTCAGGCCAGGTGGAAACATCTGATCAGTTGGGGGGACACATACTGTCCCCCTGGTTACCAAGGAGTATGGGCCCTGCCCTTTGGGAGCCTTTTTGGTACCAATCCTAATCAAGGTGTAATAGGCTGGGTCAAATGTCTACTAGGGTAAATTGTAACTCAACTGGTCACCTAGCATCACTGTGGAGTTTCCTGTGTGTGTTAAAATCTCATTGGTCACCTGTGCGTGGCCAGGCTGCATGGCCTTTGCCCTTAAAAGCTAGACTGTGGGGGCGCCTGGGTGGCTCAGTGGGTTAAGCCGCTGCCTTCGGCTCGGGTCATGATCCCAGGGTCCTGGGATCGAGCCCCACATCGGGCTCTCTGCTCAGCGGGGAGCCTGCTTCCCTCTCTCTCTCTGCCTGCCTCTCCATCTACTTGTGATTTCTCTCTGTCAAATAAATAAATAAAATCTTTAAAAAAAAAAAAAAGCTAGACTGTGAAACAGAGAAGGGTTGCCCTCTCTTGTAAGAGGTGCGTCCCCGAACATTCGGTTAGATTCTTGATGCTTGGCGCAAAATAAAGCTTTGCTTGACCTTCGCTTTGTATCAGTCTCGCTACTTTAATCACGGACCCATTATTGGGGCATAACAAAAATGATTTTTTAAAAAAAGATTTTATTTATTTATTTGAGAGAAACAGAGAGCCAGCACAAGCAAGGGGGGAGGGCAGAGGGAATGGGAGAAGCAAGGTCCCTGCTGAGCAGGGAACCAGACATGGGGCTCTATCCCAGAACCCCTGAGCTGAAGGCAGATGTTTAATCGACTGAGCCACCGAGGCACCTTAAAAAGGGATCCCAAAGGGTGCCCGGCTGGCTCAGTCCGTAGAGCATGCAACACTTGATCTCACAGTTGTAAGTTCAAGCCCCACATCGGGTGTAGAGTACTTAAAAATAAAATCTTAACGTGTTGTGATGAGCACTGGGTGTTATATGCAAATAATGAATCGCTGAACACTACATCAAAAACTAATGATGAAAAAGAAACAAAAGTAAACAACTAATGATGTACTATATGTTGGCTAACTGAATATAATAAAAAAATAAAATCTTAAAAAGTAAATAAAGAGGTGTCACAAAAGGTGTGTATAAGCCTTTGGCCCCACAGAGCCTGGATCTGCCCCTGGAGTCAAGGATTGGAAGAGTCACAAAGTCACTGAGCCCAGCCTTCTAGCAGGAGATACCTGCTAGAATTGGATTTTTTTTTTTTTTAGATTTTATTTATTTACTTGATAGAAAACATAAACAGGGGGAGCAGAAGGCAGAGGGAGAAGCAGGCTCCCTGAGAGCAGGGAGCCTAATGGGGGCTCGATCCCAGAATCCTGGGATCATGACTTGAGCTGAAGGCTGACGCTTAACCCACTGAGCCACCCAGGCGCCCCCTTAGGTTGGATTTTTAAAAAGAGAACCCAGGGGCACCTGGGTGCCTCAGTGGGTTAAAGCCTCCGCCTTCAGCTCAGGTCATGGTCTCGGGGTCCTGGGATCAAGTCCTGAGTTGGGCTCTCTGCTCAGCAGGGAGCCTGTTTCCCTTCCTCTCTCTCTGCCTGCCTCTCTGCCTACTTGTGATCTCTGTCAAATAAATAAGTAAAATCTTTTTAAAAAAGAAAACAGGGACGCCTGGGTGGCTCAGTGGGTTAAGCCACGGTCTTCGGCTCAGGTCATGATCCCAGGGTCCTGGGATCGAGCCCCAAATCAGGCTCTCTGCTCAGCAGGGAGCCTGCTTCCTCCTCTCTCTCTGCCTGCCTCTCTGACTGCTTGTCATCTCTCTCTGTCAAATAAATAAATAAAATCTTTAAAAAAAAAAAAGAAAGAAAAGAACAGCTTGGGGGACAGAAGCTGGGCTCTGAGAGCAGGTCCTATGTCCCAGAGATTCATGCCGCATGGTCTTTTCCCCTTCTGTGGCCTTGCTGGATCCTGAAGGGACAGCAGAACCATCTGGGCTGGCGAGGCAGGGGGATAGGTAGGGATGAGCCGGCTGAGGTCCCCTGTCCTAGGAGCAGAAGCAGCCAGCAAGACAACTACCTGGAAGTAGCAGCAGGCCAAGATGGGGTGACTCCTTCCAGCCCCCCTCAGTTTCCACACAAAACCCCAGCAGTTTCCTCTCTATTCCAGCTTCCCAAGTTCTCTGCAGCCAGGACCCTCCCCTCTCCAAATGGTCATTTCCCTCTGCATCTCCTAGTCCCTTCCCTGGTCCCATCTTCTGGGCACCCCTGCCCTTCCTCTGTCTGCAACCTCCAGCCTATTCTCCATGTATCCTCCAGCCCTCCTCTGGCACCCAGCACCTTAGAAAGAGACTGGCTGGACAACCCTGCAGGCCCTTTCACGGGTTCCTGCCACCCCAGCGCCTTCCCCCGCCTGCAGGAAGGATAGCCCCTCAGGCACCCACTTGGCCTGGAGCTTCAGCTGAACCTAGTGAGTGGCAGCCTCTGGGCTGGTGGGCATCCATCCAGCTAAGTTTTGTCAAGGGCCTGGGCAGGAGGAGGACGAATGGAGCTGTGTCCTTTTGACTCACTTAGTTTTGCTTCTTCTTTACATATCTAGCTTCCATATGGGAACACAATTACCATAGTAACACCACTAGTAGTAGAAAGAATATCAGGGCCTGCTATTAAGACCTCCGTCCCGGGGTGCCTGGGTGGCTCAGTGGATTAAGCCTCTGCCTTTGGCTGAGGTCATGGTCTCAGGGTCCTGGGATTGAGTCTCGCATCAGGCTCTCTGCTCAGCAGGGAGCCTGCTTCCCCCACCCCCAGTCTGCCTCTCTGCCTACTTGTGATCTCTCTCTCTGTGTCAAATAAATAAAAAAATAAAATCTTAAAAAAAAAATAAATAAATGACCTCCATCCCAGGGACATTCAGGTGGCTCAGTTGGCACCCCCATATACTCCATGACATAGGTCTTATACCCATCTTACAGGTAAGAGAACAGTGGGAGAAAGGTTAAGGCCCTTGCTTGATATCCCATGACTAGTGTGGGGGGGGGGGCGAGTCACAACCTGGCTCTCGCCCTTCCCCGGTCCACCTAACGCCTGCTGCAGACACCGCATGGGAATCCATGCGTCGCCGCCCTGTCCTTCCTCGGGCTAGCCTCTTCCTCTTTCTGGGCTTCGGTTTCCGCACAGCTATAACCCGGGCTAACCACGATCTTTCCAGATCGCCCACCCGCGGCACGCGCCACTTGTCCCACCCGAGCAGTGCAGCCGGCAGCCTGGCGCCGTCCCACAGAACCGCGCGCCCCTGGGGCACAAAGGAGAGAGCAGCAGACAGCGGCGGACCAAGCCTTTATTGCGGGGCGGTGGCGGGAGGAGCGCAGAGCTCGGGGCCGCCGGGGGCCGCGGCGTTCGGCTCCTCCTCGGGATCGTCGGCGAACACCGCGTGGTGCATGGCGGCGACGTAGCTGCAGCCGCTGGGGTCGGCCAGACGCAGGTGCGCCAGCGGCAGGAACCTCTCGGTGCTGAAGTAGCGCAGCGCGGGGCGCGGGGCGCGCAGCGCGGCAAGGAAGACCTGCCGCGACCGGAGGAGGCGCGCTGGCAGGAGCTGGGTACCCCGCCCCGCCCCCACCGCCGCCGCGCGCCGTCCCTGCTCCCGGGACCGCGCCCGACCCCTACCTCGGTCACCTCCTCCGGGTCCTGCGCCGCCTCGCGGAAGATCCGCTCCAGATGGCGCTGGTAGCGGGAGAAGAGGTGGCGAGTCTCGGCGTCCGCGCCGTCCAGCACGCCGCCCGCGACGCCCTCCAGCTTCTCCAGGAAGGCGGTGCGCACCGGGCCGCACTCTATGAGGCTCACGCTGCGGGCCCAAAGCGGCGAGTGGGAGGGGGGCGCAGCCAGCAGGCCGGACCCCAGCCTTGCCGCCGGGCAGGGCAGGACCAGCGAGATGCGGGTCTATGCCCGGCAGCCGGCGCCGCCGAGGTAACCAGAGCCTTTGAAAAGCGGCTTACAGCCCGAAAAGCACCCCTGCCTCCCCCCCTCCCACAGCCATTTCGGGGGTGTGAGGGAGATTTGCATCGGAATTCCAACCTGGCAAGCTCCCTTACTGTGTGACCTTGAGCCAGTCACCTAACCTCTTCGGCTTCCCAGCTGGATGGCAGCAGAGGCGCGGTAAGGAATGGCAAGTGCCCTGGCACACGATAATTGTGACCCACAGTGGGGAGGGGCCAGGGAGAACGCCTGAGAGAGGCTCCAACAGGACAGGGGGCTGGAGTTCCCAAAGTCAGGGGGCAGGGGTCCCCGGAGCGGGGCGCTGACTCACTGGACCCCGAAGGGAGGCAGGAGAACCGCCAGACTCTCGCACAGACCTTCGATCGCAAACTTGCTGGCGCAGTAAACCGCGTTGAACGGCAGCCCTTCGAGGGGAGAAGAGGCTTCGGAGGCTTGTCTGGGAGGGTCGCCACCGGAAGCCCCAGACAGCCAGAGGCACTGCCACAGGCCCCGCCCCTCCTGCTGGCCCCGCCCCATCCACGCACCCATCAAGCCGCCGATGCTCCCGGTCACCAGCACACGTCCCGAGCGGCGGCGCTTCATGTCGGGCAGGAAGGCCTGCAGTGTCCGCACCGTCCCGGCCACGTTCACGTCCAGCACGGACCCCACTGCGCCAGCCGTATGCGCCTCCAGCGGCCCGAGCAGACCCCGCCCCGCATTACAAACTGAGGGGAGAGAAGTCGGACCCTGCCTGCCTCTCTGTCCTCGGACCCAGCAGGTCCCTGGGCCTCAGGACATTTTGGTTTGGACACAGTGCCGGGGAGGCTTCTGCACGCGTGTTGCGGGGAGGCTCACCCAGCACGTCCACGCGGCCCTCGGTCACGCGTGCCCGGGCAGCGGCCACAGAATCCGCGTCCCTCACGTCCAGCTGCAACGTCTCCAGGGAGCCAGGAGGGCACCCTAGGGACCGGGCTGCCTCCCACAGAGGGCCCTGCGCCCTCAGGTCCCGCAGCGTGGCATACACTGGAAGTTCGGAAGAAGATGAGGATCTAAATTCCCTGCTTACCACTACCTGGTCCCCTTGGACCCGGGCTCTCCATCCCAGCCTCTCAACTACCTTTGAAGCTCCGGGAGGGGTCAGACGCCAGACGCAGGGCCAGGTGCAGGCCGATGCCAGAGGAACAGCCAGTGATGAGCACGACTGTGCGGTCCATGGGGAGACCGTGGGGAGAGGTCCAGGGAGTGCACCGCTCAAGACTCGGGTCTCTGAGCTCTTTAAGCTAACCTGCTCCGCCCCGCCCCCGCCCTCGGGGTCCCCACCCCTTGTTGTGTCTCCAACCTAATCTCAAGGCTGAGCCCTCCTTCGGGTATGGGGCCTGCTCTCCTTGTCCTGCTCCCGGTCAAGGTGGAGATGAGGCCCCTGCTGAGAATACCCGTTCTTTGGTGGCTGGTCAGAGGCAAGGCAAAGCTTTGCGACTAGGAGATGTGGGCACTGAGTGCCCTGGGCACATCTTCCCCTGGGTGTGCCTCTGTCCCATAGAGACAATTACAGGTTCCAAAGTTGGCTGCGGTGGTGAAAGTAAACGTTTTGGGAGGGCATTCCCGGTTTCAAGGTCGGGTGTTAGTATCAGAAACAGGGCAGGGAGAAAGAGCCTCACGCCAATGTCCATCCTATAGCCCAAGTCCTCCCAGGCATCATGGTAGTGACATTCTGAGAAGCCCAGGGGACTCACCAGTTTATTAAGTTGTATTAAAAAAGTACTTTGATCCCAAATTTGGAGAGGAGGAGGAGGGCAGCTCAACCCCCGCCCCCCAACTTCCCATGCCTGATCCTCTGGCAGGTTTTGAGTTCTTTTGCCGGGGCCTGAGGCCCTGGGAGCCTGCCCAGGCCTGGAATTCAGGAAAGACCACCACCCAAGGGTGGCTCATCTGTCACAAGGTCCCAGCCACCAACCGGGGGTAATATTTGAGGAAGAGCTTCTTGGCCAGGTCCACAGTGTCACCTTGGGGCTGGCTGGGATACCTCTGTGTGCTGAAGACAAAGCTCTGCTCCAGCTGGAAGGCATTCTCTTCAAAATGGTGCTGCTGGAAGGGACGGCCTTGGACCAGGCTCTCAACCAGCATCTGCATGAAGAGCTCCCAGCGGGGGGCGTAGTAGCCAGCCACCAGCCCCGCCAGCTGCTTGTTGGCATAGTCTAGGATGTTGCCCTCGGGCCCCCAAAGGGTCAGCTGGTAGCGGCCGTTCTGCTCATAGAAACGGGCGTCGGTTTCGCTGACGGCGACCGCGCGGGCCTGCTCCAGCCACGTGCCCAGCAGGAAGCGGCTGTCACTAGCCAGCACTCCATCCAGGGCTGGCAGAAGCTCGTAGACCAGGATGCCGGCCGCCCTCATTAGAGGAACCAGCTCCTTGTTCAGGTAGGCGGTCCTCGCCTCCGTGTAGTACAGGCTGACCAGCTCCTGGGCCGCCTGGCGAGTCACGTCCAGCAGATCATAGCGGAAGGTGGGGCTCTTGGCTAGGGTGGGTGCGGCTGCCAGCAGCAGCCGCCAGGCCTCGAACACGGCCGATCGGTTGTACCAGACGGTGGTGACCATCTGCAGAGACGGCCTCCTGACCAGGGGGCTGCGATTGTGCCCAGTGCAGGCCTCACCAGAACAGTTGTAAACACTCCCAAGAAGCAGTCTCCAGGCGACCTCTGTCTCCTTGCTGTCGACTCCATACCGACGTGCTGCAAAGCTGGTCACCCAGGCCTCCAAATCAGCCACTGGGTCCTTCCGCCAGCCCAGCTCTGCCATGAGGGCATAGACCACTTCGTTCTGGCCGATGCCCTCCGGGGCCATGCCCGTGCCTACCATAGTGGAATTGGGGAAGAGGCGGGCTGCGGCAGGGCCCTGGTTCACGGCCTCCAGGGCCCCAAACAGACCGTGGTTACCCCCAAAGTTATGCAGCATGCACCAGATAAAGGGCTGGCCGTGGAAGGAGGCCGTGCGGAGGTACACGGGCTGGCTCTCGGCAAACAGGTCCAGAATCAAGAGGCGGCCGCGGGGCACTGCCCCCAGCACGGCTCTCACCTGGGCCGGCCCCCAGAACTGGGGCTGGTGCTGGAAGAGCCAGCCTTGGAGCAGCCACACGGCGTCAGGGTCCACTGTGGTTGGGGCAGAGGCAGGGAGACAGAGAGAGGACTGATGAGAGGCAAGAGGGTAGGGGGCCATTCACCTCGTTCTATAGATGAGGAGACCGAGGTCCAGAGAAGTTAAATGACTTGATCACAGTGGGCAAGCTTTATGAAGCTTCGAAATTACCAGAAGGGGGCGCCTGGGTGGCTCGATGGGTTAAGCCTCCGCCTTCAGCTCAGGTCCTGATTTCAGGCTTCCAGGGATAGAGCCCTGCATCAGCCCCGCATCGAGCTCTCTGCTCAGCAGGGAGCCTGCTTCTCCCTCTCTCTCTGCCTGCCTCTCTGCCTACTTGTGATCTCTCTCTCTCTCTCTCTGTCAAATAAATAAATAAATAATCTTTTAAAAAAATTACCCAGAAGGCTAGTTATAACATGTGCCTGGGCCCAAGCCCGAGTCATTCCGATTCAGGAGAATGTGCAGACCCGACAGGCTCTGGGACGAGGCTGAGGCCACAGGGCCTGGACCACAGTGCTCTCAGAGCAGCCTAAGCCAATGTGCTCCCTTCCTGGCTGACATGGAGGCCTCCTCACCCAGCCACTGCTGACCTGACCCCTCTCTGCCCCGCCCTGTAAGTGGCAGGACAAAGCACTGGGTTCCTGGAGGACCAGGAAGGGCACCCACTGGCTTTGAACACATCCCCTAACCTCTGGCCCGCATTACCTACCTCAGCTCGGAGGCAGAGGCCAAATGAAATATTTGCAATAGCCAGCACTTAATGGCACTTTACTCTGGGCCAGGCATTATTCTGCTTATGAGGCAGCCCCATTTTACAGATGAAGCCACTGAGGCACTGGGTGGGAGATAACTTGTTGCAAGTCACACAGGCCAAAGTTCGAGCAGGCTGTCTGGCTCCAGAGCTCATCTCCCACCCACAGTATGGTTAACTGAGACGGTGTATGTGTGCAAGTGATTGGTAAACGGTCAAGTGCTGTCTTTTTTTCCCTGACCTCTGCCGCACCCATGTCCCTGAGGGTTGGGGGTGGGGGGCTCGCCTTCCCGGCTCTCCCTGGTACCGAACCTGTGATCATGGCCTGGTAGACGGAGGCTGTGGCTGCGGCAAGGTAGGAGGGCTCCGAGGAGGGGGGCAGCATCTCGTTGAAAGTGTCGGCCCCATAAATGTGATCTGTGCCAAACTCCTTGGTCAGCTCCCGCAGGAAGAGGCTCCCAATGACAGGGAAGAGAGGGTCTTCTGGAGCCAAGAGGAAGGAGCAGGAATAGGAGCAGTTGAAGTGTCCCCAGCTGCCCAGCTGGGTGACGTTGATCTGAGGGAACACCCTGGTGGGAGAGGGAGCAGGGGGCAATCCAAACATTTACTGGAGGCTGATACAGATTTCACCAGCAGCCTCCCTGGCTTATCTGCAGTTCCTGGAACACATTCCAGTCTCTTGTGCCCCCGTGCCTTTGCACAGACTGTGTCCTGTGGCTGGAATCCTTTTCTCCTCCCTCCCTGCTTATGTAGCTGGTTACTTCTCAACATCCTTTGAGTTTCATCTCATCTGTAAAGCTTCTGTTCTCTCCCCTCCCCCCCCAACCAGCTGAAACAAGCAACACTCATTTTTCAATGCTTGGCCCAGGGCTGCCTCTGCTCTGAGGCCTGGCTGCCCCTCTTCCCCAGGCAGAAGGGGCCTAAACAGAGAAGTGGACCCACATATATTTCTGCCCATATCACTATACGGTATGACCCTGCCAACCTCTCACACAGCAGGGGTGGAACTCAATGCACCTTCATCGCTACATCCCCACGACCCAGCACAGAGCCTGGTCTGACAAGCACTTGCTGAATGTAAGAATGAGGCTCTTGCTACCCAGCCGGGAGGGGAGGGGGTGGCCAGCCAGGCCAGCAGCAGTGCACTAAGCCCTGTAACAATGGTGGGAAGCGGGTGTTCATGGGCGCGGAGGAGGTGCTAACAAGGCTCGGGGCCCCAGCAAGGCTACCTGAAGAAGGGGGGGGGGTTCTCAGCTGGGCCTCGGAGACTTTTCCCAGCCACAAGAGAGGAAGGCCAGGAATCAAGCCCAGGCCCACATCCAGAGCTTCACGTTTTGCAGGAAAAAAATAAATTCCCCCTCAAGCCAAGTCCAAGGGCAGGGTAGGGTGAGGGGGGGACATTACCTGGTGAGAGCCTTGGGGACGTGCCCTGCAAAGGCAGGCAACACCGGGATCATGCCAAAGGAGCGCATGCGGTCCAGGATCCGATGCTGGAGGGAACGGAGGGGGAAGGCGATGGGCATGGCCTTGAGGCGGAGGCCCTCACTCCCCCACGGCACACTGAGTCCCCAAGGCCTAGTTAAGAGCCCCAAGGCTGGCCAAAGACCCACCCCTCCTCCGCCCAGGACTACGTGGCACTGTCCAATGCTGCCCCCTTTCCTTCCCAGTCCTTTTACCTGCAGGTACAGCTGTTTGAGGTGCCAGGAGCGGGGCAGGGGGCCACCCCACGTGTGCAGGTTGCCCATGCGCTCCCAGGCCAGGAAGGCAGGGCCAGTGAAGTACTCATCAATCTCCGACTGGGTCAGGCCCAAGGCCAGGTACACCTGAGGAGGAGGGCGAGCCCCGCACATAAACACAGGTGAATACATTCATCCCTACTCAGTAATTCATGTGCTCAACGCTCACTCATCTCTTCTCTGGGCTGAGCCCTAGCGTTACTAAGACAAAATGTGACCCTTGCCAGGAGCCCACAGTCCAGGAGAAACAGGCCTGTGAACAAGGGAGTTGACTTATAGGTCAGTTTTGCTGCAAGAGTGAGGTGAGGCACAAACGGGCTCTCCCCAAAACGGGGAAGGGGTCTTAGAAAGCTTCACAGAGCGAGGTGGGCCAGAATGACGGGTTAGGCCAGCTCTGCAGGGAGACTAAAGAACCCATCAACCCTCCCCGCCCCCACCTCCAGCAGCCAGAGCCCTCAGGGCCCTGGCACGGAAGCCCCCAGGCCAGGAGGATGCCTGCAGGGGAGGGGAGCTCCTCCGTGTGTTGACAGGAGCAGGTCTCTCCCAGATTTGCATCTCAGAAAGGACACTGGTGGAACTTAAGAGCCAGGAGTCCTGTTCAGAGGCTCTTGCGGGGTTAGGAGTGGGGGTCATCCAGGGAGAGGGGGCAACAGCCTGCACTGGGGCCATGAAAAAGGCCCATGATGAGGCAGATCAAGGGCTGCCGATAAGACAGAACCCATGGAAGCAGCGGCCTGACCAGCTGTGGGGATGGGGAGAGAGGGAAGCCCGACTCCTTAGCATTTCTAGTGGGGTGCTGGGGTCCAGCTCCGAGCAAGTGCTCCTCTGTGTTCGGCTCAGCAATGGAAGCCTGCTTCTGGACAGCTTGGGCCATCATGCACGCCACGAACACCTCTAAAGTCTTTATTCTGTGTGTCAGACCCTGCCTGGGCTGTGGGGATGCAGGGACCCAGAGGGGAGGGGGACACACACCCGCTGCCAGATGGCCTCCTGGCCGCTCCAGGCCAGTGCCAGGTTGATGCCATTCAGTGCCATCCAGTCCAGCTCCCGCTCCCAGCGGGCCCAGTCCCACCACACGAAGGAGTAGCTGTGTGTGCACACATTCTGGTAATAGCGGTACCTGCCAGGGGGGAGGGGGACAGGGTGGGTTTGAGCTGCATCATGACTCTGAGCGTAGAGGGTCCCCCAAACTCTGAGTGTCCCTTTCCCTGGAAACAAGGCCCCCCCACCCCAGATTGAGCTCAGACAGGAGGAGTTGTGGCCGTCCACTCCTTCACTCCAGGACCCAGTACGGAGACTCAGTACTGAGACACTGAGACTCAGTACTGAGGCAGGAGGGAAGGGAGGCTCGGGAGACAAGGTGACCCAAGTAAAGCCATTCTGGAAAACTACAACGCCCCACTCCCTCCAGTAGTAAAAGCTGCAAAAGTTGGACATTCTTAAAATTGCTCCCCATGGGTAATTCCACAACCCGAATCACAACCTTAAAACAATGGAAAAACATTTTAAAAAAAGATTTTATTTAATTGACAGACAGAGATCACAAGCAGGCAGAGGAGGCAGGCGGAGAGAGGGGGATGCAAGTCCCCTGCTGAGCAGGGAGCCTGATGCGGGGCTCCATCCCAGGACCCTGGGATCATGACCTGAGCCAAAGGCAAAGGCTCTAACCCACTGAGCCATCCAGGCACCCCTAAAATAATGGAAAAATTAACCACCCAAGTAAAGGTTAAACCCAAAGTTAGGGGCGACTGGGTGGCTCAGTCAGCTAACCATCTGTCTTCGGCTCAGGTCATGA
This sequence comes from Mustela putorius furo, assembly GCF_011764305.1. NCBI lineage: Eukaryota > Metazoa > Chordata > Mammalia > Carnivora > Mustelidae > Mustela > Mustela putorius. The sequence goes on along the minus strand of NW_025421399.1, from coordinate 1,372,932 downwards.
TCTCAGGGTCCTGGGATCAAGCCTCACGTTGGGCTCCCTGCTCAGCGGGGGGCCCGCTTCTCCCTCTCCCTCTGCCCTGCCCCCTTGCTCACACTCACTCAAGTCACTCTCTCAAATAAATAAAATCTTTAAAACACCCAAAGTTAAAAAGTAAGCCTCTTTCTACGTGGATAGCTAATCTGAGAAACAAAAACCGCTTCATCTGGGATGAGAGATGGCTCATTTGTGAAGTAGCACCTTTCTGACTTCTAGACTTCATAAATCTTTGTTCCTTCTCTAAACGGCTTGTTCTTGAACCTTTCTTCCCAGATGCCAAGAACTTTCTTATGAGGGGCCTGATGCCCTCCCATTCAGGGCCTGGGCCTCCCAGTTGTTCTGAGGTGCCCCTAGCCGCAGCCAGGCAGGAGTCCCGGAGAGCGCACTGCATCTCCTGTCAACTCTTCCAGAGCCCCCCTCTGCACAGTGGTTAAGTGCTCCACGGCAACGCTGGTCCCTGTCCTGGAAGGGGGGGGGTCCCCTCCCCACATGTGGAGACGGAAGTGTGAGCACCTCCCTGCAGTGGGACAAGCGCCAGCATGGAGGCTGTGAGGCGGTGGGTGTCATTCCTTGGGCAGCATCTTCCAAGAGAAGGTGGAAGGAAAGGAATAGCATTTTCTGGCCACTAACTGTGCACCACACATTCTACGCCCGTCACGGGGCAGATCCTCACGACCAACACTGCGCGATAGATGTCACTGTTTCCATTTTTCAGATGAGCCAGTTGAGGCTCTGAGAGGCTACGTGACTTATTCAAGAGCGACCCTATGGCCGGCGCTAGGATCAGTCTCGGTGCCCTATCTAGCGCGGGGCGCGGCCGGGCCTCTGAGAGAAGGGCGCCCCGTGGCGGAAGGTGGGAGGCAGGTGCAGGCGGCCGCCGGGGGTGGGGCGTGCGGGGGGCGGTGTGGGACCCCGCGGGCAGGCGCGCCTCGTACCTGTTGGGCGTGGCCTCGGTCAGCTCCTCCGGCACTGCGGGCAGCGGCTCCGGCAGGCGCAGCTGAGAGCCGGACCAGGCCACGTGGCAGCCGCAGAAATCGCGTAGGTAGCGGTGCAGCCCCGCGGCGGCGGCCACGCCGGTGGAGCCGAGCACCCGCACCGGCGCCCCGGCGCCGCCGCTCAAGCGGTAGGTGTCCAGGCCGGACTCGGCCGCCAGGGAGCGCTGCACCGACACCGAGAAGGCGGCCGCGGGCCCGGGCCCCAGCAGCCGGGCCAGCAGCTCCCGCACGGCCGCCGCCTCCCGGGCCTCGTCCCCGGCCGAGCCGCCCGCGGCGGCCAGGACCAGGAAGCCCAGGACTGCGGCGACAGCTGCTGCCTCCATGGTCCTGCGGTCTCGGGCTGGCCCGGGGCCCGCGGGGCATCAATTGCGACTTGACTAGGGGGCGGGACGGCCCGCGCCCAATCAGCTGCAGGTCTCAGACCACGTGGCGCAGAAGGTAGCGCCCCAGCCTGGTGGGGAAAGACCGCGCTTCCGGGTCCCAGACCCGAGTCCCGGGGGTGTCTCCTGACGGCTCGTGGTGTGGGAGCGCGTGACCCGTGTCGTCAAAAGCCCGGGCTGTGACCCGGTGCCCTTCAGAAGCGTCTTCAGGTACAGTTGTACCTGAACTGTACCTTCAGGGACAGTTGTACCTGAAGAGCTTTCACACTGTCTTCCATCCAGCAACTGCCCAACAGATTTTTATTTGGAGTTTTATTTTGTGCCAGATACAGGCACTCTCCTCTAGGAAAAACCTAGAAACTGAATACTTACATATATTGAAAGGAATCCGGACGCCTGAGTGGCTCAGTCCTTTAAGCTTCTGACTCTTTAATTTTGGCCCAGGTCATGATCTCAGGGTTGTGGGATCTGGCCCCCCACCGGCTTCAGAAGGGAGTCTGCTTGAGCTTCTCTCTCTCTTTCTCCCTCTGCCCCCCTCCCCCTTCCCGCTCAAGTGCTCTAAATAAATTCGTTTACTCCTAAAAAGAATTGAAAGGAATCTATTCAAAGTCCGCCCGGCCGCCCACCCCAGCAAAGCTAACAGACAAAACTCACAGGTGTCCACTTGCTTCTCTTTTTCTCTGTGCTCTCCATCCTCGGAAAGTAGACCCCCCAACTACGGAGCATATTCTCTCCCCATATCCCAGATGAGCCCGGGACAGAGCCCCTCAGAGAACCTGCCATCTCCTGCTCTACCTGGCCAAGTGTCGCAACCCTCTCACATCCTTCAAAACCCCCTAAAAGATCCAGCCTGTCAGAAACTCAGGTGACTTCTCTGGGATGTCTGGCCCCTTTCCTCCCTGGGACAATAGACGAGCTCTGTCCTGCTTGTTCCTCTGCTCTTTTTGCAATTCATTGCCCTGGACACTGGCCACTGTAACATAAAGTTGTGATGCTGTGAAGAAACACAATAGGTACCCGGCCTAAGACTTCCAAAAGGAAGCAACATTTAATTTGAATTAAATTGGGATTGACTAGGAAAGGAGGGAGGAGAGAGCATTCCCGGCAGAGAAAATGTATGTATGAAGACTGGGGGCGCCTGGGTGGCTCAGTGGGTTAAGCCTCTGCCTTCAGCTCAGGTCATGGTCTCAGGGTCCTGGGATCCCTGCTCAGCGGGGAGCCTGCTTTTCCCCTTCTCTCTGCCTGCCTCTCTGCCTATTTGTGATCTTTCTCTCTGTCAGATAAATAAATAAAATATATTTTTTTAAAAGACTAGAGAAGGGTAAAGAAAGAGCTGGGCGGATTTGAGGAACTAAAAGATCAGGAAGTGGAAGGAGATAGGTCATGTGAATCTGGACTGACCATGGTGGGACAGGGCAGGGGCGTGGGGGAACGGGTGGGGGTGTGGTCAAAGGCTCTCTGTTTGATCCTTAAAGGGTAGCCAAAACAGGACAGGTGGACCCCATATCTTCATTGTACCTCCTGGGAAACTGACAGCCAGAGAAAGGAAGTGACGTGGCTGAGATCAGTAACCCGTAGGAGAACATGTTTGGGACTAGAACCTGGACCTCCTAACTCCCACTGTTCTTGCCACCGTTCCCAAATGATGCAACTTTTCAGGCTGCGTGCTGGGCCCTTTGGGAGGACCACACTCCCTAAGAGGATTCTGGGTCCTTTTGGAGGCAGAGGTAGCTTTTTCTAAAGTGTTGGGCCTGAGTGAACTGCTGAGAGAAAGGGGAGGGGTCAGAGGAAGAGTTGCCAGTGCAGAGAATCCAGAGTCCGAACCAAAAGAGAACATGGGAGTCCAAAGAGCTCTTTTCCTGCTCCTCTGTCCCCTCCCGGGCCACAGGCAGGAACTGCAGGCCCTCTGCCTTGTTCCCAGGTCAGTGAGCAGCTCTGGCTCCCTGTCAGTTTCTGGTACCAGAAGGTTCCCACCGTTTCCCTGGGAGCAGCTCCAAGACTAGCCCAGAGAGCTGTGCCCTCCTGGGGCCATAGCCTATACCTCCCCCTTCCCCCGCTTCTCTCCACTCCCCTCCAGTCTCCCCTCCAAATGCTCTTTGCTCCAGGTAAGACTTGTCAGATTGCCCTACCGGGAACACTTGACCAGCATTTCTGGGTTTTAGGGCACACAAGGGTTGGGGGAGTTGGGCCGCAGGTTGTCAGGGCGCCTCTCTGTGGGATGTGGCTTCATCCAGAGTGGTGGGGGCTGCCTGAAGCAGAGAAAGATTAGGACGGGTTTGGTAGAGCCTTCAAGGCCCGAGCTCATGGATGCTTGGGCAGGAGCTTCGAGGATTACTCCGGACAAGTCATACTGTCTCTGTTCATCTTCCCCATCAGGCTGGGAACTCTCTGCAGACAGTAGGGGGCTGATCGAAGAAATTAAGGTACATCAACTGGATGAAGCATTTTTAAGCATTTGCTTAAAAAAAAAGTGGGGAGGGGGCGCCTGGGTGGCTCAGTGGTTTAAGGCCTCTGCCTTCGGCTCAGGTCATGATCCCCGGGGTCCTGGGATCGAGCCCCGCATCAGGCTCTCTGCTCAGCAGGGAGCCTGCTTCCTCCTCTCTCTGCCTGCCTCTCTGCCTACTTGTGATCTCTGTCAAATAAATAAATAAAATCTTTAAAAAAAAAAAAGTGGGGGGATGAGGACAATGTGTGGTGTTAATGTTCTGCAAATCATATATACATATTTATATATTTTTTAATTTTTGTTTTAAGATTTATTTACCTGACAGAGAGAGAACACAAGCAGGGGGAGTGAGAGAGGAAGCAGCAAGCTTCCTGCAGAGCAGGGAGCCAGATACAGGGCTTGATCCCAGGACCCTGGGATCATGACCTGAGCAGAAGGCAGATACTTAATTAACATCTAAGCCACCCAGGTGACCCTATATATTTATATTTAAAGGCCAAACTAGTGGGTATAGCAAACTCCCATTTGTGCCTTTTTTTTTTTTTTAAAGGGCCATGAAAACAGTGGTTGCCCTGGGTGGGGCACTGGGACTTTCGGGGTGGGAGGAGGGCTTTTATAATAGGGCCTTTTGTTCTGCCTGATCATTTTACCATGACACTTTTGCAGTTAACATGTGTGGAACGAGTGAGCTGGGCTCTCTGCTCTCCAACTGTCTCCTCTTTTGTTCCTGGCCTGCCTGACCTTCTGCCTACACACCCCAGAATACCTTCAGGGTCACTTACCCCTTTCTGCCTGTCATCACTGCCTATAGGATCCCACCACCTTGTGTGTGAGGAGAAATGTGTGGCTCCTTCCTTGTCTCACCACCAGGGGCCAGCCCACACCCAGGACATGCCTTGGGCCCGCTGGGGAGCTGGGAGAGCAGGCAGGTCATTGAGAATCTGAGATCTGAGAGGAGCTCCAAGGAATGCTCCTTCTACCCAGGGCTCCTGGGAGCAGAAAGAGGTACAGTCCTACCCAGGCCCCCAGTGAAGGACAGGATGAGAGGGAGGTCCTGAAAATGCTGATGGACTTGTCTCCTACAGCACCCAGCCACCCTCTCCCACCCTCGTTCCAGTACCTCAAAGTGGGGCACTCCCCGGACAGGAGCACAGACTCACTCAGCAGAGGTCTGTGGTGCAGGGGTTTCATAAGAAGGGGATCAGGATACATGGTGTGCCCCTTAAACATAGGAGCAGTGGCTCCATCCTGTTCCCTGCCCATACCCCAGGGCTCCTGGGACTCCCGGCCAGCCCCACTTCCATGGCTCCGTTCCTGGCTCAGTCCATCTTTAGCTGGCTGGGCTGGAGGCAGCCCAAGGCCACTAGATCCCAGAAGTTCCGCTTAGGCAATGACCTGCCAAGCCAGGTCTTTTCCAATGGGCAAGGGAGGTATTTCTCCCCATGGAAGCCCTAGGTCTCTCACCCCCTGCCCCATTTTATTGACACATACCATAAGTTTACCAATTTAAATGTTCAATTCAGGGGCGCCTGGGTGGCTCAGTCAGCTAAGTGTCTCCCTTTGGCTCAGGTCATGACCCCAGGGTTCTAGGATTGAGCCCACATCCGGTCCCACATCAGACTCCTTGCTCAGCGGGGAGCCTGCTTCTCCCTCTCCCTCTGTCTGCCGCTCCCCCTGCTTGTGTGCTGTCAAATAATCTTAAAAAAATAAACGTTCAATTCAGCAATTTTTTAGTAAATTCAGTTGTGCAACTGTCACTATAATTTTACATCTTCATCATTCCCCAAAAGAAACCCTATACCTACTAGCAGTCACTGATGTCATTTTAATTGGGTCCCAGCCCATCCGGTTGCCAGTCTACTCTCTGTCTCTACGGATCTGCCACCCATTCCAGACATTTCACATTAAAGGAATCACACGTTATTTGGTCTCGCATCTGGCTTCTTAGCTTGATGCTTTTTTTGTTTTTTTAAGTTTTTATTTATTTATTTGAGTGAGAGAATGAGCAGGGAGAGCAGCAGAGGGAGAGGAAGAAGCAGGCCTCCCACTGAGCAGGGAGCCCGATGTGGGGCTCGATCCCAAGAGCCTGGGATCATGACCTGAGCCAAAGGCAGCCACTCAACTGAGTCACTCAGGAGCCCCTAGATTCAATGTTTTAAAAATTGCCAGAGCTGCTTTCTGAAGGAGCTGCACCATTTCCAATCCCTCAGCCCCACACTGCAGTTCCAATTCCTCTGCATCCTTGTCCACAATTTTAATTTTCCCTTTATTCCTGCCTTTCATGGCGGGCTTGATGTGGCAGATCTTCTTATGGTTTTGATTTGAGTTTCCCTAATGATGCTAAGAATCTTTTCATGGGCTAATTGTTCATTTGTGTAGTTTTCTTCCTAGAAATGTTTACTCAAATCCTTTCCTTTTTTAAATTAAAAGTTAATGTTTTTACCTTTTATTTTTTTAAGATTTTTAAAAATAAATTTAAAAAAATTATTTATTTGACAGAGAATGCACACAAGCAGGGGGAGGGGCAGAGGAAGAGGGAGAAGGAAAAGGAGATTCCAAGCTGAGCAAGGAGCCTAGGATCCATCCCAGGACCCTAGGATCATGACCTGAGCCAAAGGCAGACATTTAAGCCACTGAGCCACCTAGGCTTCCCTAACTTTACCTTTTATTAAAAAAAAAATTTTTTTTAAAGACTTTATGTATTTGACAGACAGAGATCACAAGTAGGCAGAGAGGCAGGTAGAGAGAGATGAGTAAGTAGGCTTGCCGCTGAGCAGAGAGCCCGATGTGGGGCTTGATCCTAGGACCCTGGGATCATGACCTGAGCCGAAGGCAGAGGCTTTAACCCATTGAGCCACCCAGGTGCACCTAATTTTACCTTTTAAATTAAGTTATTTAGGGGTGCCTGGGTGGTTAGACGTCTGCCTTCAGCTCAAGATTTGGGACTCTCAACCGACTGAGCCACCCAGGCGGCCCTAAGGCTCTTATCTTTCCTTTTTTGTTAAGATTTACTTATTTGAGAGAGAGAGAGAGGTGGGAGGTGGGGCTGGGGCAGAGGAAGAGGGAGATAAACTCAAGCAGATGCTGCACTGAGTGCTGAGTCCAATGCCAGGCTTGATCTCCCAGCCCTGTGATCAGGACCTGGGCTGAAACAACAGTCGGACACTTAACCCACTGGCCCCCTGGGCGCCCCTCTTTTATCTGGTTGTCGCTTTGCTTTTAGGGTTGTATCTAAAAATCATCCCCTAACCCAAGCTCACGAAAACATTCTCCTGTAATTCCCCGTAGGAATTTTAGTTTTTAACTTTTACATTGAGAAAAAAATGTAGCCTACTTTGAGTTCATTTTAAATACGGTGTGGGGGCTGCCGTCCAAATGTGTTCGTTCGCACGAGGATACCCAGTTGTACAAATACCACTTGTTCAAGACTGTTCTTTCCACACTGAACTGTCCTGGCCCCTTTGTGGAAGCTCAATCTCCCACAAAGTAAATTTACTTCTGGACTCTCATTCCACTGATTCCAAATCTCTCTCCTTTTGAGTCGGTAACGGAGCAGAGGCTGCAAGCGCTCCGCCCCATGAAGGCTCGACCTGCGGGGGCCTGAAGCCAGGTGCGGGTGCCGCACTCACGGGCCTGTTCCGGAGTAGGTGGCCTGTGGGGAGGAGAGGGCTCGAGGAAGGGGAACATGAAACAGGGTGTTCCTGCCCCTCCTCGCCCCGCCTCACCCCTCCCGAGCAGCAGCTGTTGGCCTGCTGCTCACATTCCTCCGCAGCCCTGTCCTGGAGGCCCCAGGAGGAATGGGGAGGAAGAATGTGGGTGCCTGACACGGCAGTTAGGAGGGAGACCTCGCCCTCCCTGCCCGCCCCGCCTGCTGCCTCTTCAGCCACCTGCCGACTTCAGCACCTCACATCCTCCTGCTGCCCTGAGGAACCCCACGCAGAGTCTCCACTTACACCAAGGCCAAGGGCATCAGGGATCAGAAGGGCCAGGCTACTGAGTCCTGGGAAGCACACTTGCAGAAGAGGCAGATGCGGGTGGGCAGCTGCCCAGGCCCCCTCTTCCCCTGCCCAGTGGGGGGGCAGTGTAGGAAAGGAAGAGGAGGACAGGTCCCTAGGTCCCTCCCCACCGGAGCTATCTGCAGAGCTGCTGGGCTCGAGGGAGGGGAAGGCGCCTGGGAAACGTGAGAGGTGAGAATTTCACAAACTGTCTGGCCTGCAGCTGTGGCCTCTGATCACAGGGAAGCAGATGTGCTGGGGGAGGGGCAGGGGCAGGGGCGTGGGCACAGGGGCTGTGGGCACAAGGACAGGCAGGCTCCCTGGTAGAGTCAAACACACTTTATTTAGCATAGGAATACGTGAACAGAAGGGCCTTGGGCAGGGTTCCTAAGAGCTCTGCTTCAAACCCTGCTGTAAACAGAGCAAAGGTCACATGTAAACCACGGGGCCCAGAGGGGAGGGGGCTCAACACAGGGCCACACTGGCCAGCACACGAGGAAGCTCGGGTGGCCCATGCCCAGGAGAGGCTCTAAGTGCCTCACTCAGAAAAGCCCGGGTGGGTGGAGCACAGGGCCCTGGCCAATTCACGGGATTATCTCCTCCACTGGGGGCCCAGGGTTCAATTTAGCTGAAGCAGCCTGGGCTGCTGTGTCAACACATGATTAAAGGCCCTGAAAGCCATAGCCCAGCATGGGGATGACCGGAGAGGTGGTCCCCTGGGGGGTGCTGCCCATCCGCCCACAGGGTAAGGCCCCGCAGCTCTCACAAGCAGCGCACTGCAGCCCTGGCCCAGCCTCCCACTGACAGACTGTAAATGGCCCTGACCTTCACTGCCCAGGACCAGGACCGCACTCCCTTGACCAGGGTCCCCAGTAGAAGTGCAGAGGGGCACTGGGGGGCAGAGAAGGCAGGTCTGCCGGCAGAACCACCCTGGATGACTATGGTCCTGACCTAGAGACTCATGATTAGGGGTAGGGGAATGTCTTGGGGACTGCGCCAGGAAAACAGCACCAGTTCGAAGCCTCTGCCCCGAGGGCCTGCTTGCAGCAGGGCCTGCAGCTCCGCCTGAGAAGCCACAGGAGAGTCTCTCTGCGCAGAGACCCAGCTGTGCTGTTGTGCCGGGTACACAGCGGTAGGGAGCAGGAGGGGATTCTGGGAGGGAGGAGAGGGCGAGGATTAGGGAGGTGGTGTGCGGTCCCCGGGGACTCTTGGGAGTGACAGGGCGAAGCCACACACAGCGGCACAGTCGGGTCCAGCTGAATTCCTGATTAACAACTGCCCTGAAGACCAGACGGGATGGGCAGAGGACAGCAACACCACCTCCTGGACCCTCTCCCTGCTAACACAAGAGTGGGGGTGTGTTAAAGGGCACCCCTGCCCCCAACCGGTAACTAGAATGGCAGGGAGGGGGGCTCCAAGTCCTGGTGTATATAGGGACGGCGCTCCTTCCGTGGGCTTCGGGCTCAAGTGTAAAATGCACAAACTTGTTCATCACCGGGGGACAGAGAAGGGGCTGCCTCTGGCTGGACGGAGGCTGGGAGGGCAAGGCCAGTGCCCAGTGGGTAGGAGTGACAGCCAGAGCCCGGCTTCTCTCTAGAAAATCACTACACTACACATGACGTTGGCGGTGGCAGAGGACCCAGGGAGGGACGGATCTATCTAAATGACTCACAGGTGGCTGGGGGAGGGGTGGCGGGGATGACACAAATACCCCGATACCCAGGGAACACGACCAACAGGCAAGAGGCGCACAGCTAACCACTGTGGCAGGAGTGGGGAGGGCAGCCTGCCGGCACACAGCCGCACGACGGGCTCACTCGTCAAACTTCCCTTCCCGAATGTGCTCGAAGGAGAAGGGTAGGAACTTGAAACCAGTTCCGCTGTAGAATTTATTCTGGAACTCGACCCTGGGGAAAGGGAAAAGGAAAGCCATCATTCCACAGAATCCTTTTGGGGCTTCCCAGGGGCTAAAAGGAAGCTCTGACCCTCCTGCTAGAGACCTCACTTTCCTAGCTGAGCCTGGGCAAACAGCTCAGCCTTCTGCCACCCACCGAGCCCAGGCCTTAGCCTGCTTCCCACAGTGCGCACAAGCCCTGCTTCTGAAGCCGGGGCCTGCCCTCGGCCAGGCACTCTGGCAAGGCAGGAGTGAGTGCCGCGTACCTCCTCACTGGTTTGTCCTTCCTGCTCCTTCCTGCTAAGCAGAGTGTGTTTACGCAAAACTCTTTGTTAGCCATGTGCAAAAGTGCCATTGCTTTGAGTCTCTTAAGGGCAATGAGACTAGACACCAGCTCCTGGCCAGGGCTCAGGGGCTCACGGCCGACCTCTCAGGGAAGCCCCAGCGTGGCAGAGCTCAGCGCCAGGGACTCCGGCAAGTGCCCTTGTCTCTTCTCTTGCAGGAGGAAGGAGAAGGGAGGGTTTCGAGTGAAGGCTGGAGGCTTTGGGGAGGAAATTCCCAGGAGTTGCGGGGGTGGGATGGTGTGGGGAGCAGGGCGGGGGGGGGGGGAGTCTTCTCCAAGTAATGGTAAAAATATTCTCCAACGACAAAAACATCTGAGAACGAATTCTTCTCTCAGGGGCTGAAAGGAAAAGCAGAGCTTCACCTCCTTTCCCAGGGAGCCCAGCAGCCATCGCCGACCGCCTCCCTGGGGCCCTCTCCAACTCTGAGGGGCAGGAAGCCGGCCCTCCTGGAAGCAGAGCCAGGCTGCAGGCCAAGCTTCCCTTGCACACTTCCTGGAGGGCCGCCCAGCAACCAAATCACCACCAAATATGGGCAGAAAAATGCATGAATCAGAGGATAAAAAAGCCAAGGAGAGCTGCCCTGAGGAATAGTTTCCACTCAGCACTGTGTGACCCTGGGGGCACCAGCAGAAGCCCTGCAAAGGACAGAGGGGCTGGGGGCTGGAGGCTGGGACCTAGGGCGGGACTCTGTCCTGCCTCCAAGCCCAGAGGCCTGCACAGGAAGGACCATGTGCAGCAGGGACGGTCTGATAGTAGCCCTCAGAGGTCCTCAGAGGCCCCTTCAGCCCTGCAGGGCTGGCAGAGGACACTGCAGAGCTGCTGGCTGCAACCCCTGGGGAGAAGAGGTGAACAGAATTTTCTGCGGGGGCGTTAAGAACAGGCGGCCTTCTCCTCCCAGCCCCACATTCCAGGGGCTGGGCCCAAATCCCAAAGCCTCCCAGACTCCGGAGGGTTCCCTGGGCCAAGGGAAAATAGGACCCGGGGGAAGGGGCTTCACATTGAAGTCACAGGATTCCTGGCAAGAGCAATTTCAAACCGGGATCTGGACTCGTTCCCCCGTCCCAACCCCCTGAGAAGTCCCAGAAGCTACAGCTATTTAGGCCTCCATTGGGGGCATTAGGTAGGGATGGGGTAGGTTCCTGCTTTTCACCCACTGCTGTCGGGACTGCATGCTTCCCGCCAAGCAGGCTGTCTGCATATGGCAAGGGCATTTCTGAACAACCGGAAAGAGATCGACATATGCCATCTGCATGGCATGTGGCGAGATGGTGGCCAAGTCACCTTAGGGTCTACGAGGGGCGCAGAACTCTGACCCCCTGGCTGGCTAATCACACAAACAATTCAAATTCCAAAATGGACGAATGGAATAGGAGCTTCAGGAAGTTTTCCGAAGCCCGTGGGATCACCATCCTTCTGGCATTCCTCTGTGTGCCTTACCTACCCAGGGGCCCAGCGGGAAGGAAGGGCTCCAGGGGTCTGAGATGCAGGCGGATGACTTCTGCTGTGTGAGCACATGGGTGGTCCCTCTGGCACATGGCCCGATACTCCTTCTACCTCGAGCGACTGCTTGTGGTTAGAGGGTTCAGGTGGCCACCACCACGGACACCCTAGGGCATCTTGGGGTCAGGCCGACTTCCTGTCCCTTCTCAGCCTCACTTACTCCAACCTCCTAGAACAAAGCTGGAAAGCAATCTCCCTATCGGGCTCCCCACCCTTTTCTCCCTCCCAGTCAGGAAAATGAGTGTTTCCTGAGAAAGTACAAACATCAAGTTCTTTGCGCAGGGGCCTCGAGTGCCCTGCTCACAGCCCTGCAAGTTCCTCTTATTTTGGGAGTCGACTACACTACTCAGGGAGTCTCTAGGGCCCTACCATGGCCCAAGCCACCTCTAGAATTCCACAGTTGTGAGGAGGCCCGGCCTCAGGAAGTCAGATGGGTTCCTCCCTCCCACCCCTTCCCTCCCGGCTGCAGTACCTGGCAGAGGCCACCCCGTGACCCGAAGGGTAAGGGGGAGTTGCCGGAGCGCTCGGCACCGCTATGTAACCAGAAACCTGTTTCCTTGAGTGAAGGAAGGGGAAAGGAGTCCTGGGTCTCCTCCCTTTCCTGGCAGGCATGTGAGTGGAAAGAGGCAGTTTTAGAAAGATGATCTGGGGCTGAGCTGCTTCTCGGGCCCTTTCTGTCGCTCTCTGAGCAGCCCAGGGCCTGGAGCACAAATCTGTCCGACGGCCCCCATGCCAGCCCAGGGGAATGACAGCAGCCAGGAACTCCGCTCCAGGGGTACTCACTTCCAGGCCAGCTGTTCCTGCAACTCTCCCGTGGTGTCCTGTGCGCGCCACCACTCCACTCTTTATGACAGCCTGGTCCCCACCTTCCTTTGCCCTTCAACAAATCCGTGAGTGCACACGTGTGCACATCGACATGCATGTGTATCTGCTCAGTAAGAAGGGATTTGGTTCCTGAAAGTGGGCCAGGAGGCAACAGCCTTTCTACTGAAGTCAGTTTGGTGTCCACAAACTGACAAATCCTATCCCTGCCTTTGCCTTTCCTGCGCAAGGAAAGACATCTATGACATTAGGCAAAAGAGAGAGAGACATGTAACTCAGAAGGACACGGAATGAATAGCTAGACAGTAACCTGTTCACTCTTGGTTTCAAATATATCACCCACCTCCTTTGGACCCTACATGAATCTCACACTAGTGGTGTATGATGTTGTTCTTGTCCCCACTGAAGACATCCAGAGCTCTTGTAATGGGGCAGCCCTTGCATAGGATCAGGAAACCCCAGCTGACAGCCAAGGATACAGTGACAGTTATGAGGACGTCCAGGCTGGACCCCAGGAAAAATACAGCAATGTCAAGCACCCATTTTCAGCAGGACCCGCTGTCCCCAGCCTCACAAGAGGGCCACAACTCAGAATTCCTGCATCCCAGCGGTGGTGGGGACAGGGACTAGCAGGCCCTGAATCCCTGCCTCACATCCACATCTGGCCAGGAGGGGGAGCACGAGCACCGGTTTCATTCACCCCCTTTCAGTCAGGGCAATGCTCCAAACGGGCCTCCAACAACGGGATTCTGAAAGCTGGACAAAGGAGCTTCATGTTTCTCTTCTCTACCTCCACAACCCACAAGGTTGTCTGATGAGACTGTACCTGTCTTGCGGGGGGGGGGGGGGCTCCCCTCTTGAAACACTAAAAGCAGTTTCTTTGCGAGGGACTGCCACCAAGATGCCCTCTCCTTAGGGCAGCCCGCTTCTAAGTGATCTGCACTCAAACGTCAGTTTCTGAGGAGCCCAGCCACTGCCACAGGCACCTGGTGTGCGCGTTATTTCCTATTTATCACAGCGACCATGTTACACGGACACCATCCTCTCCCCACCTGAAAGTGAGGTCCAGAAAGGTAAGTGCTCTTCTCAGGGTCAGGCAGCCAGTGACAGCAGAGCCGGAATTTGAACCCAGGTGGGCCTAATTTGAAGCCTGCTCTCTTGTCACTCATTAGGTTCTTGGGCTCACTCATGGGGCCGAGGGAAGACACCTTCACTTGAAGGCCACAGGTAAGCCCGAGGGAGAAATAATCCTTCTGGCCCCAATAGAACATGGCCTCCCAAGCGGCCTCTGCTCACTCTGGAGATTAGGCCCAGGCTCAGGTGACGGCGGTGTGCCTGGCTCACTGCTCTGACAGTTCTGATCCAGCACCGTGACTGCTCCCAGCCCGCCCAAGGGAGGAGGTGACAGGCCTCCCTCTTGGGCTGGAATTCAGGTGGGGTGGCAACTGGCCCCTCAAGCCCAGGGCTCATGAGACAGAGAAGTGACTAGGAAAGGAAGGAAGAGACAGTGAGTCACCACAGGCTGGCTACACAGACATTCCCTCATACCGAGCGGGTGAGGAAGTGTGCTGGGGAGAGAGCGTGCTGATAAGCTGAGAACGGGCAGCGGGCCAGCAGTCGGAGCCACACAGCGCCCCGAACCTCCTGGCTGGACAGTCAATAAACAACAGCTGGGTGAGGAGGAGGGCGGCAAGGGGGAGGAAAGCCAGCCAGAGGATGGGTTATTTTAAAAGAGCTTTTGAGGGAAGAGCAAGTCCCAGTTACGCCCCGCTCTGCCATGCCTTACGTTCCCGTCCTTTAGAACAGCAAACAGAGGAATCCTGGAGGGGGCTCGGCATAACCAAGTCAGGAGGAAAACCAAAGATAAGGGGAATGGGGAAGAGGATCCTTGGGTTCAGGGTTAGAAAACTGATGTCATGAGACATTCCATACACCCTCTGATCTCGAAATCATTGGCACCATAGGCCCTCTCGTCTAGGAGTTCCTACGGTTAGGGTTCCTGAGTTTGTGACCCCATTAACGGGTAAGACTGTTGGTGGGGGTGTTTCTCTAGAGACAGGGTCCAGAGCTTCCACAGCCATTGGGGTTTGAGACGCAAAAAGAGAGGGAGAATCATGACATAAAGGACGAAGTAGAGACTCAAAAGAGGGAGAGCTTGAGGTAGGGAAACCAGATGAAGTACAGGATGCTAGTGCTTAGTATATCCCATGTATATTTGGGAAATACTTATACTACAAAAAAAAAAGTTGTTTACCTGAAATTCAAATGTCACTGGGTGTCCTGTAATTGTATTTGCCAAACCTGGTAATCCTACCTTGAGGCCACAGGGTCACTGCCTAGACCAGACTCCACCTCTCCCACTCCCTGGGACTGAGCTAGCTCTCTCCAGACAGAGCCATTAAAAGCCACCAAATACTTTAAGGAAAACAAACAAATCCAAACCTGCCCTTCTGAAGAAGCTGCTTCAGGGTGGAAGCAGGAACCCCCCTACCCACATGGGGCTGCCAGGGCTCCTACGCAAAGACACTGGCACAGTGACAGAATGAGGGGGACAAAACTGGGGTACAGTGTGTTCTAGCACCTTCCCGGACTGAAAATCGATTCCAGAGTTGCTTCCATTGCTCTGAAGACAGGAGAAAGTTTATGCCAGAGCAACAAAACAAAACAAAACAAAATAAAACAAAAAACAAAAACCAAACAAACCAACACCCTCAGCAGGGCTTTTAAGCCATAATCAAGAGCAGTGAAGAAAGCTAAAGGCAGGGAGAGGGAATCTGACAACACCCACCAGAGAATTCTCCGCTGGAGGCTCTGAAAAGTGAGCTGTGCTATTCTGTGGACATTTCCTGATGCTCACTCCTAATGTAGGTCCTTGGGTATAATGATGTGAACGAAAGCAGACACTTCCCAGTGTCTCTGGATTCTGTACCAGAGTAAAGCTGCCTTGCGTGCAGCTAAGGACACATCCCAGCCCCCCAAACTCGCTGCCGCTCACCAGTGTAATCGTAGCGCATGGAGGAAGGCCGAGAGGCCCTCCATGATCAGGAGGATGGCCACGGTCAGGGTGGCAAAGGCGGCGAAAATGAAGAACAGCGCCAGACCTCCCGCCAAGCTCTTCACGCTGAGGCCGATGTGGATCACCATGGTCCAAAGCACCTCAGACAGCTCTGGGGAATGCAGAGAGACAGGACATCTGGTTCAGCGTGGCAAGAGATGCCGTGGGCCTACCACTTTGCTCTGCCGTCCCTCATCCCAAGTGTTTGCCGCACCCCGGCTTCCTGCAGGGACTCCCTGCACATAGCTCAGGTGGCAAAGTGCTGGTCCTCCCGTTTGGACGGCTTTCTCCCGGGATTCAGGAGACTGAGTAGTTCCAGACCTCTATGTTATTTCCACTCTACTTAAGCCCCACATCGGGGAAAGTGCCCAGAGAAGGGGAAACCTGTAATTTCCCACCAGAGAGAAATACACTCACGTGCATGTGCCAGGCTGAGGGCCCAGAGCCGCAGGTAGGACGCAGTGTTTGAGATGCAGCCCAGGCAGTACTCGATGGTGTGGATGGCCTGGTGGACCATGGTGTCCCCAAAGTCAAACTGCCATGGAAGTAAACCAGAGAGAAGACAGAGGCTGGGAGGTGATGTGCAGATGGGGCTGTGGCCATTTGGAGCTTGGGGCCCGGGCCTGAGGACCAGCACTGACGGCTATCCGGGCCAGGAAGCCCCCAGTGTTGACCACAGGTGGTGATTCAGCTACGTTATCCCCAGAAATCCTGCCTGGCTTAGCCCCCAACTGGGACACCCCATTTCCCTTGACAAACTACATTTTAATGACCTCCATCTTAACGAGATGACTCTCAACACATGTTTTTCTTCTCACTAGGCTGTAAGCTTGAGAGAGGAATGTATGCCGAGTTAAGAGCACTCAGAGAAATGGGCTGTCTGGCTGCGGGACTCCAGGGCCCTGCTGCTGGGCCTCCTCCAGCTGACCTCCTCCTTCCTCCTTCCTCCGAGTCCTCAGAGCAGAGGGCTTTTCCTGGGCAGCCATGCTTCAGGTGACGGGCTTGCAGGCCAGAAGCTGCCAAGGCAAGACTAAGCCTCTACAGTCACTTCACTTATTATTCTTACGGCCTGTTGGGAGCAAGATAACCTCCTTTTTCTTTTGTGGCTTCTGAGAAGATGACACATGGAAATTCTGACAGAAGTTTCCCCAAATCCTCCAGTTGACTGAGACCACATGGAACATCTATTGTTTTTTGTTTCTGTTTTTCTCAGGCTCCTTTTCTCCATCTTTCCTTCCCACATCAAATACTGTTTCGAGAATAAAGGGGTAGAGCTAGAACAAGCCTGCAGGAGTTCACATGCAGCCCGCTCCAAGAGCGGCTAGGGAATAATTACTGGCATGCACTGGAGGGGAGCCAGGCATCCTTCCGGGGACCCCAACTCCCACCCCAGGTGGGGCAATCACAGCCACCAAAAACAGGAGGTGGGCCCTTCCCGGGCTCCTCCTACACAGCCCCCACAGAAACCCAGAAGCACAGGGCCTCCCTGCCTGCCCTGCCTTCAGGTCGGAGTCTGTTTCTCACCAGTTTCTTTCAAGACTCACATGACTCCACTCCCAAAGGACACAAGAAATGTCCTGAGAAATTGCATGAAGGCAGGATGAGAGAAGGAGCTGGCGGGTAAAGTGCTCACAGCCCAGGCCTCGGGGGTGCGGCCAGGAGGGAGGGGGGCCAGCTCCAACACACCATCTCTGGGCAACTGCCTCAGTTTCCCTCACCTGACTTGGAGTATTTCTGGGCTTTTCTTCTGTAACAGGCTCTTCAGGCCTCCTAAAGAGGCCTGTTACCCTAAAAACTAGAGAAATCTTCATTACTCCAATCCCAAGAACACTGCTAAGAGCTCTTTCCCACCAGTGCTGGCTGTCACCCCAGAGCCTGTAGAGGCAGGACAGTCCTGGCTCCCAGGAGCACTGCTCCTAAGAGCTCCACGAAAGCACGGACTGCTGGGTTTCCTGTAGAACTGGCCCCTTTTCAGTTTTATTTTATCCAGAGTTCCTCCCAGAAGAATGGAGAACACAGAGGGAGCCTCCCTTCCGGGTGTTACCACACTCTCCCTGTACTTTCTTCCTAACTTCCTGCTTTGTAACCGTGGGCAAGTTTTCATCACTATATAATGGAGCAAGTGGGTGAGGATTTATCGTGAAATGCAGCCCAGCACTTAGGAGCCTATCACTGACTCAGGAGTCAGCTGTGACTGAGAAGGACCGCTAGGGTCTCCCGGCTACACTCTCCTCCAGGTGTGCGGCCCCTCCCCTCCTCACCTCCTGGGCCCTGCCCTCCACCCTCTCCACCTGACAGACCCTACCTTCCCAGGACCCACTCCCTTGCCTCCCAGGCGTGAGGTCTAACACATTCTGTGTCCTGACTGAGCCCCTGCAGTGCCTCTCACTGTTGCCTTTTCCTCCTCGCTCTGGAGACGCTCCCCTGTCCTCAGTTTTCCTCCTACCTCCCCGGATGCTCCTTCCCAGTCTCCATCTTGATTCTTCCTTAAATGTTGGAGGTCCAGCCTCAGCTCTCACACTTCTCTTGCAGTGTGGCCGCTCAGTCTTGGACGGCCACCCGTAGGAGTGACTCGCCGACGGACACCTTCATTTCCACTTTCCCTGTTCCCCACGGGCCGTGCTACATCCCTTCCCAGTGAGCCAGAGGCACTTCAAACTCCATGCCCCCACGCTCATTCATTGCTCTCCTCTGACCCCACCAGGACCTGTTCCTACTCTAGGGCCCACGTCTAACAGTGTCATCACTAGGGCTGCAGGCACCCGAGCCTGGAAGTCAATCTGGAATCCTCACTCACTCTCACCGCCTACATTCACTGAGGTCCTGGGACCTGTAGCTCTAACTTCCTTGATCTCATTAGCTGTCCCTTCCTTTCCAACTCCTCTGCAACGCCTCACTTCAGGCCTCCTGATTCTTTCATGACTCATATCAAACTAGCTGGTCTCCATGCCTCCACACTGTGACCCCTCGCCAATCCAATATCCCCTAGAACACACCCACTAGAGCATTTCAGCAATGCACACAGGCTGTGACACTTCCAGCTGCCCCCGCCTTCTGATCGCTCCTTACTATTCAAACACTCGGTACCATGGTGAGTTTCTGCAACCTCCAGGCGCCCCTCTCACTGGTCTCCAATTCCTGTCCCTGAGCTCCAGCCAAGCTGTGTGCCTGTTTACCCCCAACACGTGATGGACCCACATGCCTGGGTCTTTCCGATAACTATACACACTGATGGTGTATACACCCAGCCCCCACAAAGACTCCTGCTTGACCGGACTAAGTTAGCAACAATCTCTGTAGGGAATCACTTCCTGGTCGACCTCTTCTCCACCCCAACCCCAGTGCCTGTCAGGTGCCCTCTTTCCGTGTTCCCACAGCATCCTGGGCACATCTTAATCACGCCATCTGTCACCCAGGCTGTTTCTTCAGTTGGGCTGGGAGTTCCGCGAAGGCAACATCTATGTTTTTCTTCTTGCAGTTTCTGTAGCACCGCAGTGCTTGGCACACAGAGGGTGAATGAATGAATGGGTGGGATAAAAGAATTAATGGATGGATGGGTGGGTAGGATGAATGAACAGATGGATGGATGGACGGGTGGGTGGGATGGACAGATGGAGGATGGGTGGGCAGACGGACGCACGAGACGAATGAACGGGTGGGGTGGACAGATGGGTAAGTGGGATGACTGGATGGATGGATGGGTGAGTGGGATGAAAAAAACACACGAACGGATGGAATGAGTACACGGCTGGGTGTGTGGGATGGCCACACCTGGTGAGATGACAGCAGGGAGAGGTGCCACTGACCCCTGCTGAATGGTTACAGCCTTTCAAGACTTCCCAGAAGATCAGCCAGCCTGGCCCTGGTTCACAACTGGACTAAGTGCTTCCCAGGGAGAGGAACTACAGCTTCACCAAGGCTGGAATAATGGCCTACGTGGGGCAAATGGGTTTTCACAGCCAAGCAAAAAGGGGACGTTCTAGAAGAATTAGGCTGAACTTTAAAAAAAAAAAAAAAAAGAAAAGAAAAGTTTTGTTTGAAATCTTTAGATAATTTTAACAGTTCATCTAAATCTGGCTGTGGAGCACTACACCATACATGTGCCTGATAAAGATAAAATGTCATCATTGTTTAGGAAGCCATGGGACGCTGAACCCTTGAGGGAGCTGAGGGGCCAGAGACTAGGGAGGCTGAATTACAGTCCATCTTGTGTGGACATCCAAAGCCCCTGGGACATGGCTCACTAATGTGGACCATTCTGATGATGACCACGCATTGGGTGCTCTACTAGAAGACACTTAGAAAGAGCAGTGTTGTTGGAGGCTATGTTACTGGGAGAGGCCTGGGCTCCTCACTAACACGGAACACACTCCCCGCCAGCCCTTCCAAGCAGTTCGACCAGTCACTATGTGCAGGTGAGCAGCTCACAGGAACACGGGGGCTCCTGGAGGCCAGTGAATGAGGCTCTCCAGCCTTCAGGAAGACCGAGCATGGTCTGGTTTTACACAGAACAGCCAAGGTCTTCCTGTTCCCATCCCACTCCTCTTTTAGAGAGGACTAGGAGAGCCAGGAGAGGGAAGGTTCATGGGTCTATATATTTTAGAGAAAAGTTTTGGGGGAAGATGCAAACAGTGCAGCAAGGCCTTTAAAAATAAAAAAAATCAATTTAAAATTTGTGTATCACTAAATGAATTACTGCTAAGCTAGAAGGCCTTCTACTCCAAATGTGGCCTGAATGGCCAACTTTGTTTCTATTACCTGGTATAATATGAACTCCTTTCACGCAAATGGGATTGTTTTTTTCTGGAATACATTGGAGAGACAAAGCCTCCTTTTTGAAAGCTTTCTACCTCCCATCTGGGTCACAGGGAGATAGAGTGGACCCCAAGTGAAGGTCCAGCAATTCTCACTTCAAGCATCATCAAGCTGATGAGGACAGGAGGAAGAGACTGGCTGCATCTCAGACAGGGAGGAAGGGTAAGCTTTACTCACAAGCTCTCAGAGAGCAAGGAGGAAACAGCTACTCCCAGCGGCAGAGCGACCGGACCATACATAACACCACAGGAGAGGAAGGCCAAGACCAATGGGATCTAACCCCCAAGGGGGGTCACTTCAAGAATGCCAAAGCAGACATTACTTGCAGCTCCTTTCAAAGCCATTCTCAGAGGGATTAGATCAGCAAAGTCAGTGAAACAAAGACAGAGGTGACCGACATGAGATGCAGTTAATGGAGATGAGCTTTTTCAGAACACAGGTTCACGCACTGGTTAGAGACATGGCCCGTGAGATGCGGGATGCGCGGGTGTCGTGTGTGGCCCCCGGCTGCAGCAGGGTCAGCAGAGTGATCACAAGGATGGGAAGAGAAGCCCCAGATAAACATGAAGGCAAAGCCAGCTTGTTTCTTACCACTTCATCCTCGGTAGGCTTGTAAACACAAATTTACACTTAGTGGGAAGCCATGCCACACACGGTCACAAGTCACGAGCACAAGGTTACGGACTGTTTCCCGGGGAAAACTGTGGATGTTAAATGGGCCTAATGCGTTGGAGGCAGGCCTCCTCAGCACACGCAGAAAGCAAACCCAGCGGGATTTACAGCATTAAAAGATACATCTCTTTTAAAGGCACCCCAACCCTTACAATATCTTTTAAAAATGTCATACACATGGGGGAAGCGGTCAGACAGACTGAGAAGTTTAGTCACCTGGTTCCCTAATTCCTATTCTATTTGCTTCAAAAAGCATATAATGCAAAAAAAAAAAAAAAAAAAAAGAGAGAGAGAGAGAGAGACAATATAATGAACAGATGACATTCAAAAGTTCAATTCAGAGACTTTGTAGTGTGAGTGGTCAGGCAAGGAGACTGGATTTTAAAAAACAGCCTGGGGGTGGAGGTTTAAGGAAAAGTCTAATTTGACTTTACTACTTTTCACTCTCCCTGTAAAAGGTCGGCAAGTAACATTTTTTAAAAGCTCAGGTAATATATTTGTAGTAAGAGTGCATTAGTTGGGGCGCCTGGGTGGCTCATTGGGTTGGGCCTCTGCCTTCAACTCAGGTCGTGATCTTGGGCTCCTGGGATTGTGCCCCACATCAGGCTTTCTGATCAGCGCGGAGCCTGCTTCCCCCCTCCCTCTGCCTGCTTGTGAACTCTCTCTCTCTTGTCAAATAAATAAATAAAATCTTGGGGGAAAAAAAAAAAAGAGCCCATTAGTGGGACAAGACTTGAAAAATACCCGTGGTTACAGTTCCAACTGGAACCATTCCTGGAAGGGGAAAGGGAAGAAGAAGCTGCCCTAAGGGGGCTGTGTTTCTGGTAACAAGAGTGGGGAAGCCTGGGCCTCCTCTGCCCTTGGTCCCCAGGAGCATAGTTAGTCACTGAGATTGGCATGCAGAGTACTGCGGGCAACTCAGAATTCAGTGAGCTCGGACAAGCAACCACAACTGCTGCGGGTACTGGAGGGGCCACCCGGAGCTCGCAGTAGGCCAGCTGGAAAAAGCTGTGCTGCCTAAAGAGGGCCAGAAGGCAGGCTGATCACTAATATGAGCATTTTCATTTTTCAAGAAGACCAGAGGGAGGCCACTTCTGCACATAAGACGAGGGCTGACCCCCAGGAGAAGGAGAGGAAGCCCATGCCACTGGATCTTACCTCTTCTGCGTCCTCTGAGTGGGTGGAGAGCTGGTCATGCTGAATAATCTCAGCATCCTCCTCTGTCGGTCCGTTGCCCACCCTGATCCCACCAAAGTTGAGAGTTCCCTACACAGATGAACAGAAAGAGTAGAATTTGCCTGGGCTTTAATGTGACATTCTGTGAGGTGGGGAAGGGCAATGGTTAGTACATACAAACCTCAGAAAAGCATATATTCTAGCAACAAAATCAAAACCCGCTGATCCAACAGCTGAACTAAAAACAAACCACTGTCCCCGCCCCAACCACCACCGGCCCAGCCCCAGCCCCAGCCCCAGCTGCAGCTGCATTTACCACCTCA
Organism: Mustela putorius furo; assembly: GCF_011764305.1. Lineage (NCBI taxonomy): Eukaryota > Metazoa > Chordata > Mammalia > Carnivora > Mustelidae > Mustela > Mustela putorius. The sequence continues at coordinate 1,350,479 of NW_025421399.1, read as the reverse complement.
CTCTGATCAGTTCTGCCTGCCGCTTCCGGATGCACTAACCTGGCCTCGGTCAAGGCCAGCTGAGAGGCCTGCTAGAAGGAAAAGCTTCCTATGAGCAGACTCTTATAACGACTGTAGCTCTATCTATAAAGTTGTCAGGGGTCTAAGTTTTTCTAGAACTAAAGACCAGACTTTCTAGGAGGGAGGGGAGCCAAATGACAAGGTGATTATAACCTGGTTGGATAAGCTTTCAACTGGAACCCAAGAGTTCCAGCAACCTCCCCCAGAAGTGGACCGGGTCTCTGCCCAGGAACAAAGGACTTCCTAGGATCAGGGAAGGGACAAAAGCTTAATGTACACCAGCTCGTGGATAGAGAATATGGAGTTAAAAAGAAAGAAAGAAAGAAAGAAAAAAGAACAAGGAAAAGGCTCCTTTCCTTCAGTGGAAGACTCTGGAATGTTCCAACAATCTTGGAGGCATGTGGCAGTTGCAGACTGGGTGCTTGCCTCTACCTGTTTCCCAGTCACTGTGTTCAGTGGGCTCCCCAGAACCAGAATTTCTAAGTCAATCTGACTTGAAAAGCTTGGGTTTGCTGAGGCAAAAGGCCTCTTTGAGTGCAAAAACCAGGCAGAACTGGAGTGAAATCAGACAAACAGCAATGAGAGCTAACCTACCAGAGGGAATAGGAGCTAAAGAACCAGTCCTTAGACCCAATGCTTATGGTTTCTGATGAGGGAGCCCAAAGGAGGCAAGAGTTTAAAAACTGCTCTCCAGCAAAATGGCCTTCTGGGCAGCAGCACGATGTGCCAACTGCCCTGGGGTCCCCACTCAGGGCTCTACCTTCTGGTGTACACTTTTTACCACAGCTTATGGACTACTAGAACTCAGTGTCTGGGCAAAGTCTCTCTCTACTTGTAGCACGGGTTCTCCCGTGCTGGTCAGAGAGCCAGCTGCATCAGAATCACCTTGATATTAGAGATTCTCAAATGCTACCTCCAGAAATCGTACATTTAGTAGGTCTGGAATGGGGCCTAGGAAATCTATGTTTAAAAAAACATCCCCCAAGTGCAAACTGTATAATTATTTTTACTGTCTGTCAAAATTGAAAATGTAAGCACACACACACAAAAATGCAAGTACCCTTTGAGACTCAGCAGTCCTGCTGCTGGGAACATCTGTGTTTATGAAATTTGATCAAGGTACACGGACAATGACGTTCCCTGCATTCTTATTTGTAATAGCAAAGAATTGGGAACAACCAACATATCCATCAACAAGAGAGTGATTACACAATTTTAGCATATCCAACAGAATGTTCTATGGAATACCAGACAACTATAAAAGAGTGAAACGATCTCCCAGGACACACTAAAAATTTTTAAACCTAAAACTGTGGCAGAAGAGTGCCACAGTTTAAAACACAATTCCTAGTACATTTTAAACACATACATATATACATGTACAAACATATATACAGATTTATATTAATGGATAATAGAAATATGCAGAAAAAATTTGGAAGCAAAAACTCCCCTGCCTTTGAGCAGAAGGGGTCTGGGAAGAGAGGGACTTTCCTTTTCTGTACTATTTGCATTCTCTAAACTATTGCTTTAATTTTACTTTTTAGTGTTTTGGTTTTAGTTGGGCTTTAGTAGCCCCAACGTGGGGATGGAACTCAAAACCCTGAGATTAAGACCTGAGCTGAGATCAAGAGCCAGACGCTTAACCTACTGAGCCACCGAGGTGCCCCCTAATTTTACTTTTTAATGTCAATAGGGGATTGTCTAGGTCATGGAATCAGGAACCATCTTTATTACTTCTTTTGTTTTAATACCCTAAGAAACAAACAAATTTAAAGTTTACCAGGTGATTCTGATGTGTAGTCGGATTCAGGAAGACCTAACACCCTGGGCACCTCCAGGTCACACACCTTATACCCAACAACCCTCAGCAGGTGGACTGCGGACAGGAGAGGACCCCAGAGTACCCTGACAAGGGTTACAGGGTCCAGCTAGCCTTTAGGCTTTCAGGCTCCCAAAACAGAAGGTCATTTCTGAAGCTTTCCCCAACCAGCAGACAGAGTGAGGGGCAGACAGGTAAACCATCTCCCCAGGCAGACACCAACAAGTGTCCCTTCAGGACACAGGACATGAGAGTTCTAGGAAGAGGGGATGAGACATATACATCAGCAAAAAAAAAGAAAAAAGTAAACTGTAACACATCGCTTATAGACAACCAAAGGACAGAAGAAACACAGATCAGTGATCATATCCTCAGCCCTTAGGGTCAAGAATCCAGGGTCCTTGTTGTTAAATGACCGAAATGATGCCTTCAGGCTGCTCTCTAGAGCCAGATATTTTGCTAAAGAATTAGTGAGGTGAAGAAGACCCCATGAATATGCAGCTTTCCAGACTGGGGACATTTAATTTGGAGAGTGTCACAGAAAGGGGATACCAGAGTTAAGAGCATCAAGACAGATGCCTTAGAAGCACATCTTAAATATGCTAAGACTAGCAAAAAGAAGAGCATTGGGAAAGAATGTTGATAAACGGATAGTATGTGCTTTGTGGGCTTTTAAAAAAAACTTCTCATAGGAAAGGAGAGAGTAAGTCTCTCTTTGAACATAATTTCAAGCAGCAACATTAAATGATCTTCTGATCCAAAATGTCAGCCCTTTTAGACTCGTTCTAGAAGGATGATTATGGCAGGTATCTAAGTTTAAAATGATCAGAAACACCTAATGAAGGAAATAGTTCTCCATCTAAATATTTCATTTTCTTTCTGTCACTAGATCACACCAGCAACATGTGTGATCACTGCTGGTGGTATTTTAAAAATCTCACCAATTACCTGGAATTGACTGGGCTAAGTTGGTCTCAGCACATTAAAAGAGTTTTGTTGAGAGATATCGTTAAGGACAAATATTGAAATGTTTCATTTTAATTTGAAGTGCTGTTGCTGAATTATGAGTTGATATTTAAAGAAGGAAAGATCCAGACAGATGACTTTGCTTACTGCATCAGATGCAGAGGGCACAGAGACCCACGCAGACTGGAGGTCTCTGGAGCAGTGGAGGACAGGAGGGCTTCTGAGTCTCTCACAAAAGAGCAGACATGTATAAGGTCCCACTGGCAGGAGAGAGAGTCATAGCTAAAATGGACCAAATGCCCATGCATCCCTCCAAACCAGAAGTTTAAAGAGCAGGGGAATTACTTCAAGAATCACAGGAATGTTCTTGCTCCATGCTGAAAAATCATCTAATACATGGTTACAAAAGACAGACATGAAAGTGGATAAGTCCAAGAGCTGCCTCTTGGATTAAGATGATGGGATTCTGAGAGGGCACAACAGTCACTTTGCTTCCATAGATAGGACTGTACTTACAGATTTTAATAGAAACTTAACTTAGGAGACCAATGGTAAAGCTGATATTAGAATCTATTCGTAAGAGGTGGATATCTTTTCTGTCATCTCAATGAGTAACAAGGACGTACTTCCCAAGAGCACACATGTCCCATGCTCTCAATGTAACTGAAAAGAATTCTGCTGCACTGTTTGCCACCTCTTTACACAAAATGTGATGGTTTGTCAGTTTTAATTCACTCACTGTTGCAGCCGCTGCTGCCTCTAGTCCCTGCTGGCTCGGGGTTGGGCTGACTGGGGCCTCCACAGGCTGCCCTTCCTGATAGTGAATGGAAGAGAAGAGGAAGGGGGAAAGAAAAAAAAGAGGGAGGGAGTGAGGGGGGAGACGAATGGAGGGTACATGGAAGGATGAAGATGGTCAGAAAAGGGAGAAGGAGGGTCTTGTAACTCAGCTGCTCTCCAACAGGAATAATAACCTAACAGCCTTTTGAGAGTCATGCAATAAGATCTTTCGGGCTTTACTAGGCAGTGTAATAAGTAAGCATTATTGCATAGGCAGAAATGAAAATCTGGCAACTTAAGTGTGTGTGTGTAGAATTCATAAGCACACATACATTAAGTAAATACAAGTGTATGTGCTCCTTTCTAAAAAGGAAAAAAAAAAAAAATCAGTGTTCTTTAAACCAAATGTTTTTTCCGGGTGTCTTGGTTGGTGAAAGTATCATGGTGTCATTTTAAAAGAAAATGTCTCAGCGTCAGCCCTGTGGTTGCCCAGGCAAACCACAGGAGTGGATTCACCTCCCTGCAGCTCTTGCAGCCCTGATCTGGCTGACGCTGCATCCAGGCAGGCCCAGACCTGGACTGTGCTGAGCACAGCATGAGCAAAGCATGGCCAGGAAAGGTAAAGACCTATGACTTGTTTTCTCTACCTGAGCTACACAAAGCTGAATCCAGATGTTCGAACAGCAAATACATGTGGTTTTTTGGTTTTTAAATTTCAGCAGGTCCAGTGCTCATGCTGGAATAGGACACAGGTGCATTTTAAGATCATATAGACTTATGCACAATTCATTATATCTGATGAGGAATTGCCTTGATCTCAAGGGGGGGAAAATCTAGTAACTTTCAGCAATAAAAATACACCCACCAAATGCTTCTTCCTCAAATATTGATGGCGAAGGACCAGTGGTTTAAACAGTAGCATCCAAGGCACACACAGTAGTGCAACCACTACCAGGAAACACTGAATTCCTTTCTACAAAATAAGGACAAGGCACATCACATTAATCAAACATGCAGTTTCCAACTCCAGCACAAATATCCCCTAAACAGTACTTTCTTACTGATCTAACAGTAACACTATCTAGCTTCTCAAAATAATTAGATGATGTTGTGGCAAAGCCCAGGAATTGTCTCATAGGATGAGAATTATAAATTCTGCTGTTTGTGGATACAGGAATTATAATAGGTCCTCCGAAGCTAAAGAGGATGGGCTGAATTTAAGTCTGGATATATGGTCTGAAAACTAAAACCATAGAAAGAGATTTTTAAAGGCTTTGCCAGAGTCACAGAAGTATCTGGCTTCCTGACCTAGGGTAACCACCTAAGACAGTCCACCTCTGGGTTGACGCACCTGTCCAGAATACAGCATCGAATTACTAGAGTCCCCGTAGGAGAAGAGAAACATGTTTATGAAATGGATCAGAAGGCTCGGTGCTTTCTCGGATGTATTAGCATTATAGGCTGTCCACTTGTAAAATATGAGGATAACCAAGTAGCCGAACAAAGAGGTCATGAAGATTATTTCAGGAATAAATCCAAAGTAGATATTCAGGGGCTTCTTGAAATAGCTAGAAAGGAAGAGAGAAAAAAAATGTTAAAGGTCAACGGACCCAGAGGGGTGCCTGGCTGGCTCGGTCAGTGGAGCATGGGCCTCTTGGTCTCGGGGTTGTGTATTTGGGTCCCACACTGGGCACAGAGCTTACTTTAAAGGTGAAGAGACCCAGGGTCACCCCTACACGAAATGGAGTACTTAGTAGATTTCCTACCTACAGCTCCCTCAATTCTGTCCTTATCACTTAAAGAAGCAACAGCCAGAAGCACAGGAGGCCAACAGAAACAAGAAGGATTAACCGTGACTTCCAAACTTTTGGACCTTGAACATCCTGGTACCAACCCCAGTAATCTTTTCCCATGAGAAAGAGACTAGAAAATATAGTACATTCTGGGACCACAGTTCATAATTTTAAATGAGTTACCTATAAAAGAAAAAAGGTAACTCACTCATTTTGATGAAAATGACATAAGGTTTTTCAAAGATCTTCACTGCAGTTATGAATTGTTAAGGAACTAATATTACGCCTCATTTAAGAATATGAGATTTTTAGGGGGCACCTGGGTGGCTCAGTGGGTTAAGCCTCCGCCTTCAACTCAGGTCATGATCTCAGGATCCTGGGATTGAGCCCCATACTGGGCTCTCTGCTCAGCAGGGAGCCTGCTTCCCCCTTCTCTCTCTACCTGCCTCTTTGCCTCCTTCTGATCTCTCTATGTGTCAAATAAATAAACAAAATCTTTAAAACACAAAAAAAGAATATGCAATTTTTATAAAAGCACTTCTTTAACACAGAATGGGGTTCTGAGTTACTAATTCCTCCCCAAATAAGCCATTATATCTTTATGCAAAAGCATTATCTAAGCTATGCGTGTTCTTGTGACATAAATACAGCAACTCACGTATGGTTGAAGAGGCTCAATGTGACTCCAAACATCATGTGGGTGATGCCGAGGATAACAGACGTTTTCATTTTAAAGGAGTTGAGAAAGGTCAATTTATTGGTAGCAATGTTCCAGATCTGTCACAACACAAGGAAACAAAAAGGCATTACAGAGTTCGTGAATAGGATATTATTCACCTATTTCTTTTTCTTTAAAAGTAAGCTCTACAAAAAAAAAAAAAAGTAAGCTCTACTCCCAATGTGGGGCTAGAACTCATGACCCTGAGATCAAAAGTTGCATACTCCACCAGCTGAGTGAGCCAGGTGCTCCTGGCTTTTTTTTTTTTTAGTTATAGAAAATCCTAAACACAGACTTAAATAGAGAAGACAGTATAACAAACTCACATTTACCTATGACCCAGATGCACAATTACCTATTGACTCAAGGTCAATCTTCTTTTATCATACAGACAATCTACTTTCCACCTCCATATTATTTGGAAGCAAAGTCCAGGTATCATATCATTTTACCAGTAAATATTTGACTTTTTTGTTTGTTTTAAGAAAGAGAGAGCCCGCCTGCTGGGGAAAAGGAGGAGAGGTGGGGAGAAGGGCTGAAAGAGAGAGAGAGAGTTTTTTTTTTTTAAGACTTTATTTATTTGAGAGAGAGAGAGTGAGAGCATACAAGCAGGTGGAAGGGCAGAGGGAGAAGCAGACTCCCTGCTGAGGATGTAGGACTTGATCCTAGGACCCCAGGATCACAACCTGAGCCAAAGGCAGATGCTTAACTGACTGAGCCACCCAGGTACCCAACAGAGAGAATCTTTTTTTTTTTTTTAATATTTTTATTTATTTATTTGACAGAGAGAGAGAGATCACAAGGAGGCAGAGAGGCAGACAGAGAGAGAGGGTGAAGCAGGCTCTTTGCTCAGCAGGGATCCCAATGCACGGCTCAATCCCAGGACCCTGAGATCATGACCTGAAGTGAAGGCAGGGGCTTAACCCACTGAACCACCCATGCACCCCAAGAGAGAATCTTAAGCAGGCTCCACACCCAGGATGGACACGGGGCCCGATCTCATGACCCTGAGGTCATGATCTGAGCTGAAATCAAGATCAGATGGTTAACTGCCTGAGCCACCCAGGCACCACACCCTACCTTTTTTAGGTAAGGACTAATTTTTTTTAAAACATGACCACAATACTGTTATCACTCCCAAAAGCATTAACAGTGACTCTTTAATATCATGAAACATACAGTCAGTATTTAAAATTCTTTAAGGGACGCCTAGGTGGCTCAGTTGGTTAAGCAGCTGCCTTCGGCTCAGGTCATGATCCCAGCGTCCTGGGATCGAGTCCCACATCGGGCTCCTTGCTCAGCAGGGAGCCTGCTTCTCCCTCTGCCTCTGCCTGCCATTCTGTCTGCCTGTGCTCGCTCTCCCCCCCCTCTGATAAATAAATAAAATCTTCAAAAAAAAATTCTTTGATTGTGCCCCAATTATTTATTTATTTATTTTAAAAAAGATTTTATTTATTTGAGAGAGAGAGAGAGAGAGAAGGATAGCACAAGTTAGGGAGAGAAGCAGAGGCAGAGGGAGAGGGACAAGGAGGCTCCCTGCTCAGCAGGGGTTAATCCCAGGACTCTTTGGATCATGACCTGAGCCAAATGAAGGCAGATGCTTAACTGACTGAGCCACCCAGGCACCCTATGCTTCAATTAAAAGAAAAAGAAATTCATTTATTCAAAGTAGAGTCCAGATTAGGTCTCTACACTGACACAGCTCTTAAATATCTAATCTATAAATTCTCCCTCTACTCTCCTTTTTTTTCCTTACAAAATATTTGAAGAAGCTGGGACATTTATTTTGTAGATGTTCCCACGGTCATTGTTTTCCTGATCATATCCCCATGGTGCTGTCTTTCCATCTATTTTTATTTTTTTAAATTTTATTGGGAAAATAAGAATCTATTTGAAACAGGAAAAAGGAAAAGAAAACAGAGAGAGAGAGAAAGAAACAAAGGAAAAAAAAAGAAATGTAAAATGTTAGTCTGAAGGACAAACGAGTTGTGAGGAAACACCTGGAGCTCGAGCTCAAAATAGTCTCTTCCCCTGGTGCTGGAGTTTTGCCATCCTGTGGGATCCATAGCTTGTCATTCACCTGTTCTTCCAGTCTGTCTTCTGGGGGAGTTCCATCTATTTTTAAATATCAGTTGCCTTAAGCTTTGTCACCTGGGCCTGGACATCTGCAATATTTTCCACAGTTCTGCCTCCACTTGACCATCAGATTATGTTTCCTGAACCAACGCCTCCAATGCAGGCACTTCCCTGTGCCCAAACCTACCCCACACCCCCACTGTCTTTTTCAGGATGAAGAGCAGACTCAGGAACGTGAGGAGCCAGGTCTTCCATCGGCTAGCCTGGCATCATGTTTCCTGAACCGGGGTCCTTGTGAGGCGCTCACGCTCGGCGACTTCTAACCTGAAAACTTGTGGCTGATTCTCTCTCAGACCCAGTGTACCCTAAGATTCAGTTCTATAGCTCCAACGGCCTGATGGACATGTATACCTGCACGTCCAACAGGCTCTTCAAACTCAAAACCTACCCTTAAGCATCAAATGAGATGTATGCAAGACAACAACAAAACAAAACCAAACCAAAAAACTTTCTGTTAACTACAGAACACTATAGAATGTTACCTAGTATTATTATTAGACTAAGCTACTTGAGGGTAGGGGCTACAACTGCAATTATGTGTTTCCCCCAGCAAGCACTAGACACAATGGGATTCAGTAAACATTTGTTATGTGAAATGTTATTCAACCTCTTCAAGCCTCTGTCTCCTTATCTGTATGACGGGGAGAGCAGTACTTACTTCCCTGCTAGAAATATTTCAGGGCAGAGGACAGAGATCGGCCCACAGAGACCATTTCAGTAACATTTGCTTTTATAATAATCAAAATGAGTAACTGTGTATCTCCCCACTTCTATGCTTTTGCACATACTTCTCTCTCACCTGTAACAGTCTGAAATTTTTAACATTTTCTTTATTTATTCATGAGAGATAGAAAAAGAGAGAGAGAGGCAGAGGGAGAAACAGGCTCCCCACCACGCAGGGCGCCTAATGTGGGACTTGATCCCAGGACCCTGGGATTCTGACCTGAGTTGAATGCAGACGCTTAACCAACTGAGACGCCCAGGCGACCCCGAAATATTTTTTAAAGGCCAAATTAATGCCCATTTTTTAAAGAAACCTTGATCTTTCTGTCCCATAACGATCTGTTTTTCCTCTGGAATTCTGTGCTCCTTTTTGTCTAATGCTCATTCTTAAATTCCTCCCTCCATCCCCTTTTTTAAAAAAATATTTTATTTATTTATATGACAGACAGAGATCCCAAGTAGGCAGAGAGGCAGACAGAGAGAGAGGGGGAAGCAGGCTCCCCGCTGAGCAGAGAGCCCGATGTGGGGCTCGATCCCAGGACCGTGAGATCATGACCTGAGCCGAAGGCAGAGGCTTTAACCCATTGAGCCACCCAGGCGCCCTCCTCCATCCCCTTTTAAACAGACAATACAAAAGATTTGATCACACTTTATTTGCCTAAGTTTTTGTTTTTGTTTTTGTTAATTCTGGGAAAAGTTTCTGTAAGTATGTAAGGATAAAAATGGAAATCTAAAAATCCATAGAAAGAACTGCTTCTGCTTTGTTAAAACATCTGCTAAAAATAAAAGCCAAACTAAGTTAAACAGAAATAAACTGGGAAGGAGTCTTAAAAGTCAGTCTTCCCAGGGTCAAAATTATCACACACCTCTGAAATAAATAGTACAGGAAAAATTATTTGGCTCCCTAAGGCATGGTTTGGAAGTACTCTAGACCCCTACACAAAGGCTTTCCAAAAATACTTCAGCTGAAAACCAAGTTAACTATCTTCAATTTAATTCTCTCACTTCCAGGTTACAGTTTAAAAATCTGGTGTTAGGGGCACCTTGGTGGCTCAGTTGGTTGGGCGTCTGACTCTTGGTTTCGGCTCAGGTCATGATCTCAGCGTCAGGGACCAAGCCCTGGAACGGGCTCTGTGCTCAGCAAGGAGTCAGCTTGGGATGCTTTCCCTCTTCCTCTTCCTGCCCCTCTGCCCTTCCCCCACACACATGCACACTCTCTCTCACTCTCTCTTAAGTAAGTACGTAAATAAACCAATAAATCTTTTTTTAAAATGTGGTATTAGACAAAAGGAAAGAAGTGTTCTTACTGGATCGATGCCAAAAGGGTATGGTCCACCAAAAACTCCAGGGACGGATGGGTTCAACTGCAGAACAGGGTTCCCCCGAAGTGTCTCCTCCCTACCACGTCAGGAGAAAAGTTCCATTTATTTTTATCAAGAGAGGGAAACTGCTGGGGTCCAAAACTGATCCTAAAAGAAACTACTTCAGCTGTCCTCTCTCTTCAATAAAAGAGGAGAGACTAGCATCTGAGAATAAGAAGGGAGCAGAAATAACAAGACCACAAACAAACACACCTACACAATTAAGTAAGGAATTTGGGGACTCTGCTTTTAATTTACAAGAAGAAACAATGTGCCTAAATTTATAGTCTCAGTTTCTTTCTTTTCTTCTTCTTCTTTTTTTTTAAATAGGCTCCACACTTAGGGCTGCCTGGGTGGCTCAGTTGGCTAAGCATAAGTAGGCTCCACACCCAGCGTGGAGCCCAATATAGGGCTTGAATTCACAACTCCAAGATCAAGACCTGAGCTGATTTCAACAGTCAGGTGTTTAACTGACTGGGCCACCCAGGCACCCCAGGCACTCAGTTTCTTGATAGTGTTGAAGGAATCACAAACATTTGCTTGGCTGGGGCATAAATAAGAGGGGACACTGGATTCTTCCTAAACAGAGACACTGTCAGCCACCTCTTCAAGAGGTATAAGTTTACCTCTTGTCTGGACAATCAGAGCTGAACAGAAAGGGAATGAACTTTGACTTTTAGCTTCTTTGCAACTTACGTCCAATTATATAAAGTGAACATTGGCCGTACGCTCCAGGATGACCCGAAGATATTAAGAGACTTGGAAAAGCAATCATTGTAGATGAGGCCAGTGTAGATGGAAAACACGCCCATCAACAGGATAATGTACCGGCCGCTGAACACGGTGCTAAACATCTGGGAACCAGAAGAAAGACATCAATGAAACGTACTCCTCATGGCTCATGTTGTGACAATGTTACAGAGAATATATGACCCTTCTTCTCACACTAATCTACCCCACCCACCTTGGGTCAGAGAGCTTAGAGTAAAAGCCAAATACAGTGCTAACAAGAAATTACTTTCACAACACATGACCACTTTAGAGTTAAAATGAATATAACTTCTCTACTCCTGCAACGGCCTCTGTAACTTCTCTGTAAATGCATGGATAAAAGACTCCCAGATCATAATTTTATAATGAATGTTTGAGAGATGACAAAGTTTCAGTCCAACGCAGATGGAGCAAACATTACCTCATTCTCATTCTTCTGAGAGAGGATCCGGCTCTCCCTCAATACCATCCATACAGCAAAAAGGGTCATCAAAATACCATGGCCAAAGTCCCCAAACATCACAGCAAACAGGAAAGGGAAAGTGATGATGGTATATGGAGCTATAAAGAAACCAGAGGGAAAAAGCAAAGTACAGGAAACCGTGACCATCAGCAGCAGATCACATTCCTCCTCATACACTAAGATCAGTATAAGGGGACTTATTTTCTAGCTGTTGGTCAGACGGACTCCCAGAGAAAATCTTCCATGACAGGATCCCCACGTCCTCACAAAGCAGCTCTGATGGGATCCGGGTGACCATTAGCATTTTAAACAAAGAACACAGGAAGTGAAAGTTCTGTCCCTAGCCCTGGCAACAGTGTGGTTTGTTCTTTGATTCCCTTTCTCTAAGCCCAGAATGCTGCTCCTTTGACAGGCAAGCTTTCTTCTCTTGTGCAGCAACCATTTCTCAGCTGAATAAAGTTCCCAGGTAAGTGGGAGGAAGCCCAGAGCCCAGAGAAAAGCCAGTCCCGCAGACTTTAGCTAAAAACAAACTTTCAGACTTGTGACTTAATATATTACTCTGTTTTTGCTTTGTGAAATCTGTTTTGTGTCTAAAATGGTAGATAATTGCTATGTTTTCTCTAACCTGGAATAGGGAAGCCATTTAAAAATATCAGAAATCTCCGAACAAGCTTTTTGCTTAAAGCACTTCCTACAAATGGTATGCTAGAGAAAGTCAGGTGTTTCATAGTTGTGAGGGCACACAAAAGAATCCAATCCCCTGAGCTCACTCCTATAAAACCATGTCTCAAAGGAGAGCCGCCCAGTAATAAACTTCCCTCCCTGTGTCAAAATGGGCACCTCCTTACAGGAATTCCGTCAGGGCTGAGGTCTTGACTACATCGTTAGTTTTATGCCAGTTACTCAGGAACATTTGAAGAGAGGCATTAGAAGAAACAAACAAACAAACAAATAAAACCTCTAGAGGGAGAAGATTCAAGCTTTTTTACCTGGATTTATCTCTCGGTAAGTTCCAATTCCATAAGCATCGACTATGTTCTGAAAGCCATATGTGAACTTGTTTGTTTTGTTATAGGTTGGGGGTGTCTGATTTGTTTGCATCCTGTTCAGAATAGAGGGCACAGTGGAACCACTGTGTTCCTGGGAAATAGTAAACACATATATCAAAATTAGATCATATGTATTTATCAAAACTCATCAAACTACACATATAAAATAGGTGCTTTTTACGTTACGTTTATGTCGATCTTGCCCAGTCTTTAGAGAAATATGATCTAGGTATAAAATCTACAGTGAAAGATTTAAATTAAGTGTTACAAGGAATATCCTTATGTGAGAAAATTCAATTCTAAAATGTGCAACCAAAGAAAACATGGAACTTCCTTGTCTGGAGACATTCTCATGTGCCTTTCTAAGAGTATCGTTGTTCTGTCCTTTTATGGAGAAAGCAGCATTAAGAGTATTATTGTTCTGCCCTTTTATGGAGAAAGCAGTGTTATCTTCTTGAACTCTAACTACTAGACAGGACTGCCAGGGTTATTTCTCGGAGCAGTCTGATGGGAGCGCCTGGGTGGCTCAGTTGGTTAAGTGGCTGTCTTTGGCTCAGGTCATGATCTCAGAGTCCTGGGATCAACGACCCTGTACTGGGCTCCCTGCTCAGTGGGGTCTGCTTCTCCCTCTTCCTCTGCCCCTTCCTACCCCCTGCCACTTGTGCTCTGCCTTCCCTCTCTCTCAAGAAAACAGAATCTTAAAAAAAAAAAAAAAAAAGGAACCAGTCTGAGGAACAAAGAGAATGGATAAAGAAACTAACATTCTGGTCAGGAGCTATTCTGAAGAAGCATGAGTATATACCCAAGTCATTTCATCTTTTTTAAAAAAATATTTTAATATTTATATAATAATTTTGAGAGTGAGAGTGTGTGTGTGTATGTGTACATGACTAGAGGAGGAGGAGAGAGAGAATCCCAAGTAGACTCCACACTCAGCACGGAGCCCGATGTGGGGCTGGATCTCACAGCCCTGAGATCATCATGACTTGAGCTGAAATCAAGTCAGACACTCAGCCGACTGAGGACTGAGCCACCCAAAAGCCCAGTCATTTCATTTTTTTGAACTGCAGTTTCCACGTCTGGAAAACAAAGTTATACGAAATGTATTGTTAGGAGGCAAGAGGAGTACAAGATGAGTCTAAGAACTCTGAAAGTAGAAATGCCATAAAATGTCATCAATTAATGTTAGTATGGATGAGAACTGCTCCTCCCAGCTGCACTGCCAGCTGTGGCGGACTCACCGTGCCCCTTCTGAGCGCAAACTGGATGGAGTCGAGGTCAGTAACGGGGCACCAGACCTCTGCGATCAGACACTTCTGGGTCACGTCGATGTTGCACAGGTTCAGGGTGTGGTAAATGGCCTTCATCTTCCGCACTTTGATGAACCAGACTCGGATGTTCTTAGCAGCTGCCTGCAGGACCCTCTGGCGGTGATCCTCTGTTTGATTGAGAACCTTATGGGAGAGAAAGCAGCAAGGAGAGATCCTTCTACACCAGGCTTAGGTCTCAGCATATAAATGGCCAAGAGGCACAGCTTTCTGAGAAGAATTGCTAGGGATTTATTCTTCTTCTGACGAGAATGGCCTTTTTTCGGGGAGGATTATAGGGAATTAGAATTTTAGTTACTAATATTCATTTTCACTCAGCTTCAAGATAAAAAGAAACCTGAAGAGATAGTTTTTAGTTCCTCTATATTTATCTTCCCCCCAACTCCACAGCTTATCTGATCATTAAAGAGCAATGACTTTCCATGTAGAGTCTGTAACTCAGACTCAAAGACGTCAGCATTATAGGGCTGGGACTGGACAAAATCCACTATTAAAAACAGTAAGCTGCAGAATGCGCTGAACATAAGCCAGCACCGGGGAATGATGGGAAAGAGGCAGGGCTGAATGCCGCTGCCCGCCTATGCCAAGAGAGACTCCATGCCAGGGAACAAGGGACAGGAGACACTGCGGGGTCAGAAGGACTCAAACCCTTAGAAGATATTTAGACTGCCACATACCACTGTTATCGTGGGGCAGATAAATCTTTATCTTTCTGTCAGGCTTCTTGGGGGAAAAAAGACGTTTCAGTGGTGATCCTTTGGAAACCAGTACACATTGCCCTCAGGAGCAGGGGTACTTAACATTCTACTGGCTTATTTATCACCATTTACAATTTCAAAAGCAAGAGAGGGGCTAAGCCAAAGGGTAAGCAACCTGCCACTCACACTTCTGCATGAAAATTGACCTTAAATCTCCACATTTCTTTAAAATGCACAAGGCTGGGGTGCCTGGGTGGCTCAATGGGTTAACGCCTCTCCTTTTGGCTCAGGTCACGATCCCAGAGTCCTGGGATCGAGCCCCACATCAGGCTCTGTGCTCAGCGGAAAGCCTGCTTCCTCCTCTCTCTCTCTCTCTGCCTGCCTCTCTGCCTGCTTATAATCTGTCAAATAAATAAATAAAATCTTTTAAAAAAAATGCACAGGGCTCCATCATACCTGGTTCATCAAGTCAATTCAGAAAGAAGTAGTAACTACTTTCTGAAGGGTAATAGGTAGTGACTTCCATAAAAAAACACACATGCTAGAAAAACTCTTGTATCACTTGAGAAGGAACAAAGTTATTTTCACACCTTCTGACTGTTGACAATTTTACAACTACTATTCAAACTACAGGAAGGATGCTGGATAAACTTGTAAGCATTGCCCTATCTGCTTTTCTCTTTCCCCATCCCCCACACCCACTTTTTTTTTTTTTAAGATTCTATTTTTAAGTAATCTCCATACCCAACACGGGGCTCCAACTCACAGTCCCAAGATCAAGAGTTGCATGCTCTACTGACTGATAAGCCAGGCACCCCTCAATTCCCCCTTTTTTTTTTTAAGATTTTTATTTATTTATTTGACAGACAGAGATCACAAGTAGGCAAAGAGAGAGAGAGGAGGAAGCAGGCTCCCTGCTGAGCAGAGAGCCCGATGCGGGACTCAATCCCAGAACCCTAAGATCATGATCTGAGCCGAAGGCAGAGGCTTTAACCACCACCCAGGTGCCCCACTCTCTATTCCTTTTTAAAGTTTCAGTTCAGGGTGTCTGGGTGGCTCAGTGGTTGGGTGACTTCCTTTGGTTTAGGCATGATCTTGGAGTCCCAGGAATCAGTCCCACATGGGGCTCCCTGATCAGCGGGGAGACTGCTTCTCCCTCTAACCCTCCCCACCTCACGCGCTCTCTCTCTCAAATAAATAAATAAAATCTTTAAAAAAAAATAAAGTTTCAGTTCATACAGCTGGGTATTTCAAAGATCAAATTCTGCATATTGCCTGTGCCTTTTCAAAAACCTATGCATAAGTCAAGGAGGGGATAAGATAGCTCTAGAACCCAGAATGTACTAACTGGCCTATCACCGGCCAGCAGGTCTAAAAGTCTAAAAAACTGTCTTCCCTTGGTTAAACAGGTTAAGTGTATCTCAAAGGATATGGGAATAGGTTGTTGGTGGGTCACAGACCATGCAAGCTGGAGGGAAAGATGATAAAGGGAGTTGAAATAGGAGTTAGAACATATCTCTGACAATTCTGCCCCTGCTGGAAAGAACTGTCTTTGATATTAAGTACAGCGGGCCCCTATCTGTAGGGGACACCACCCAAGATCCCCAGTGGGTGCCTGAAACCGTTAATACTATCTAACTATTTATAGCACATTTTGTTCTACACACACATACCTATGACGAAGTTTAATTTAAAAAAATTACGCACAGTAAGAGATTAACAGCATTAATAATAGAACAGAATAATTAGAACAATATGTTACAATAAAAGTCATGCGAATGTGGTCTCTCTCTCTCAGTATCTTATTGTACCATACTCACCCTTCTGGTGAGGATGTGAGAGGACACAATGCCTAGGTGAGGGGATGGAGTGAGGATAATGGCGTAGGCTGCTACTAGCCTTCTGACGTCATCAGGGGGAGGATCATGTTTCAGACCTGCAGTCGACTGTGGGTAACTGACATCTCAGAAGGCAAAATCACAGAGAAGGGGGAGCAGGGACTGCTGTGCGTTTTAATGCTTCAAGAGGACAATCATCACATCCTTTCAACTGGGAACAAAGCTCCAACTGGCCATGCTTTCCCTCCATGGATGCCTCAATCAGGACTCCAACCTTAGGACCTCATGATAACCATGGAGTGTATAAACCACACTGGTGATGTCAGTCTCTTCTGGGGTACAAGACTTATGGTAGGCCTCTCTGGCTAGACCATGTGGTTAAGATCTGAGGTAACCAGAGTTACACACCAAGCTGTTAAGAGCTGCTACCTCTGGAGGGAGAGAGAGTGTGAGAGATGATGGAGGAACTGACTTTATGTGTACTTCTGTATTGCTTGATACTTTTTTCTCATCTAAGTATACTTTTTATTACCTCATAAAAAATACCTCAGACTCATAAGGAGGGGAAACTGAATACTCAAAGCAACAACAATTTCAGAGGTATAGCATTCCTGTCACGTTTGAGGATGATTAACACTGTCATGCTATTTTTAGCAATCATTCCCTGCAACTTTTCCCCAGCGCCCAACAGCACAAGTCACCCACGGACACTTCTGTTTTTGGCATCCTGGCTGCTATAGTTGTCTCATAAACTGTTAGTATTTCAAGGAAGGAGAACGGTCTTCGATTATGGTATTTCACACACAAACAAATTCCCTCCAGCCCTCTGGTACCATTTGGAGATCATCAATCCTGGTATTAACTCCAGAAGCCATTTCCTTCCGCTCCTGTGGTGTCTCAGGACAGGGATAGAGTGAGGCCCGGAACCTGGAACATACAGACACAGCCCCATGAAAAACCAAGTTTCTTTCTTTTTCTTTTTTTAAGGTTTTATTTATTTATTTGACAGACAGAGATCACAAGTAGGCAGAGAGGCAGGCAAAGAGTTGAGGAAACAGGCTCTCCACTGAGCAGAGAGACCGAAGTGGGGCTCGATCCCAGCATCCTGGGATCATGACCTGAGCTGAAGGCATTGGCTTTAACCCACTGAGCTACCCAGGCACCCTGAAAACCCAAGTTTCTTAATGTGTCCATTTTAAATAACCTCAGAAAGAAATCTCAGTGTACTAGAAGGACCAAAACAGAATTAGCTCAGACTGTCACGCTGATCATTAATAAATTCTAAGTGTCCTATAGACAGAGCAAGAACATCTGAACTACCCTTACATTTTCTGCAGCTATTGAATTCCCTTAAAGTGTTAAAAAGTCAGTAGTGAGGGGTGCCTGGGTGGCTCAGTGGGTTAAGCCTCTGCCTTCAGCTCAGGTCATGATCTCAGGGTCCTGGGATCGAGCCCCGCTTCGGACTCTCTGCTCAGCAGGGAGCCTGCTTCCTCCTCTCTCTCTGCCTGCCTCTCTGCCTACTTGTGATCTCTGTCAAAAAAAATAAATAAAAACTTGGGGCACCTGGGTGGCTCAGTGGGTTGAGCCGCTGCCTTCGGCTCAGGTCATGATCTCAGGGTCCTGGGGTCGAGTCCCGCATCGGGCTCTCTGCTCGGCGGGGAGCCTGCTTCCCCTCTCTCTCTCTGTCTGCCTCTCCATCTACTTGTGATTTCTCTCTATCAAATAAATAAATAAAATCTTTAAAATAAATAAATAAATAAAAACTTTAAAAAGTAAAAATTAAAAAAAAAAAACTCAGTAGTGCAAATCGTATTGTAAATTATTAGAAAAAAGTGGCAAGAAAAAGAGATCCTATGGGTAGAATTTCAGAAAAGTGTTAGGGCACAGTGCCTACAACACACTGCTGGGTACACAAACCCATTGTCCTAAAACAATGTAGCATTTGTTTTTGTTTTTTTTTTAAGATTTTATTTATTTATTTGACAGAGAGAGATCACAAGTAGGCAGAGAGGCAGGCAGAGAGAGAGGAAGGGAAGCAGGCTCCCTGCTGAGCAGAGAGCCCGATGCGGCACTCGATCCCAGCACCCCGAGATCATGACCTGAGCCGAAGGCAGCGGCTTAACCCACTGAGCCACCCAGGCGCCCACAACGTAGCATTTGTAAACCATGAGTCCTAAATACATTTTTTCAAAGAAAGGAAATTGTGGTTTTGACAGTACTTTTAAAAACGAACTTAGGTCATTTTTTTTTTTTTAAAGATTTTATTTATTTATCAGAGAGAGAGAGGGGGAGAGAGCGAGCACAGGCAGACAGAATGGCAGGCAGAGGCAGAGGGAGAAGCAGGCTCCCCGCCGAGCAAGGAGCCCGATGTGGGACTCGATCCCAGGACGCTGGGATCATGACCTGAGCCAAAGGCAGCTGCTTAACCAACTGAGCCACCCAGGCGTCCCAGGTCATTTTTAATTGTTTAAAATAGTCCTAATATAATTAAAAGATATTTGCACTGTGTCAAAGTAGACTAAAAGGGTTATTGCTTCACTCTTCTATATTCCATGGCTTAATAGGCAGCCTGGCTGCACCCTCTGGGAGGCGCATCTCTCTTACCCTTCGCAGATTTTCTTGACTCTGTTTTTCAGCTGATCGCCTTGGAAGAAGATGATGAATACGGACTTGTGCACGTGGTCACCCTGGGCCCCAAACCCAAAACAAAGAATTCAGATTTCTGGCCTGGAAGAGTTCTTAAATACCCTACTTGGTGCTACAGGAACAACAGGAATCCTTGAAGGATATGGCAACCCTGCACTGTTTAAGCTCTGTTACTAAAACATTTGCCCTGTGGTCTCCCATTCACACAAAAAAACCCTTCTGTATTTGTTTTTAAACTCAACCATGAGCTGAAATACAGATGCTAAGATGATTCTCCTTGTAGCACCATATAGCCCTTTTTACTAATTCAACCTCAGACCTTACAATGGCTGAGTAAGGACGAGGAGAGGAAAGGAAGCCATTCCTGTTTGTTCCACGCTTAGAAGTCCCCAGATAAAGGGGACTGAGGAACCATAAGGAAGTGAGGGTTTGGGGAGAATAGCGATATAGAATCTCATGCTTCATGCTAAGTTTGATCTAAGGGCCAGGGAGGAGGGCCATCTATTCCAAATACCAAGTTCACACGTGGAGTCTGACACAAGGACTGCAGAGCAAGGTCAGAAAATTAAGCATAACTGGGTGTTAACCAGTATTGTCTCTGGTTGCCTGTATTTTCTCATATTCCCAGAGTTCTTATAATAAATAACAAACAGACTTTAAAAGGATAAAAGGAGATGAGGAGTGAAGAAAATGAGGCAAAGAGTCTTAAATCCCGAAGTTCTCCAGGATGGAAAATAAACTGGAGCATGTGCCTTGTGTAGCCGCTCTGCTGTAGCTATCCAGACCCCTTTCCTCAACTTGTTGATAAAATAATGTTTCTGTTGCCCAGAAACTTGTCCGAATATTCCCGAGAACAGCTCCACATCAGGAGTCACTACAGACTGCAATGTCTCCACAACGCGAGGACAGCCTGCGGGGAGCCTGCCCAGCTCTGCTCCTCTGGGAGTTCCCTGAACCCTAAGTGTCACCACTCTCCTGTTCAGGAGGATAAATGGATAAAAGCCTCAGGTGCTCAGACCATTTCAGCTGCATGACCCACTCACTCTGAGAAGTCTCACAGTCCAACCTCTCTTTGTGGAGCAAAGGATACTCATTTAAGAAAATCCAAAGGATAACTTTCAACAGGAAAACAAAGCCCAGGCTTCCAAATAATACCAATACAAAAGTAAAGTAAATTTTTTTACAGAACATTTCACCTTCCTTGCTTGGGAACTTTGAAATCAGGATTCACCATACTTAGTGTATGTTGATGTTAAGAGCTCTGCCCCATTATGTCAAATGCTAAGATGTCAGCCATTCCTACTTTGCAAAGCACGAGGTAGGGAAGATCCTCTGATCCTGCACAATGTATTAGTTTTAAACCAAGTTTCTAAATCTCCCAACAAATAAGTAGACAAAAAAACCTTACCAAGTAAAACTTTCATCAACTTATAAAGGTCATAGTGGAGGAGGAACTGTCTCCTCTCCTTACACATTGAACTGGAACTGGAACTGGAAACTTGGAACTGGAAATTCAGATGTCACACTCTGAATTTTCATAGAAAGTTCATTAATTTTCTTTTAGCCTCTGATAAGTAACAAAGTATATAAAGCTGAAGTTTAAAATAAGGGGAGAATATACTTATAGTCCAAATAATACTGACACAGGTGAGGCTTGAAATGTCTATGCATCTGTCAGTACACATCAATGGCACACAGAGGGCGGAAGTTAAGAGGAAAAGAGCAATACTTCCTATTTGTAGATCCGGGCAGGGGGAAACTTAAGGGATCCTCTGTGGGAGGGTCAGACTCAGGGGGTACCATGCAGGGTTACTGTTCTGAGCTCCCTTTTACAAGACCTATGCCACGGGACACAATTTCCTTGTCTTACAGTCACAGGATCCTCCAAGGGGTTCTCGATTTCAGCCTGTCGCAGGAACACATTCCCCCGGCACACCCGCCAAAGCATGCGCTCAAAAGTAGGGATGCGCTCCCGGTTAATCACACCAGCCACGAAGCTGTGGGGAGAAGAGCCAGATGGGGAACTCTACTCCACGCCATGGGTTGGAAGGCTTTAAGACAAAGAAGGGAAGTGAGGGGAGAGGCGCAAACATGACAAACACACAGCTATGCAATGTTATGTCAAAAGAGCTCCCAAAGTCTTCTTCCCAAAACCAGGAGAGGGTCGATGGAACAGCTCAGGAACTGAATCCAAAGTGACATAGGAACACGTCTCAAGAAGTTCCGAAGAGAACACATCCTGGAAACAAGTGAATGCCCAGCCTCACTACTCTTTTGACAGCAAAAATGAATGTGACCCCGAGTTATGGAGGGTTGAAGCGCGACTTACCCAAGTCTTAAAGGTGTGCCTCTTCCCATCTCACTTGGCTCCAGGAGGGACGAGGACTCCTCCAGCAAGTCTGGATCCGCCATCTGCTGATGATGCAATTCAGCCTGAATTCACAAATCAATTAATATCTAATGAAAATAGTTAGTGGCATGCAGGGAACGAGGAACCAGGAGATAAGTTCCGAAAATAAAGACGGAAAAGAAAGAAACCACCAAAAGAGACAACATACCCACAAAAACAATAAGGGAAGAAAACAAAGGAAAGAAACAAGAGGAAAAGAAAGCTTAACTGCCCCAGTAAAGCGTCTGGGGAAATGGTTTTTGAAACAAGGAATAAAGGAAAAAACATTAAATAATGGTGACAATGTATAAATCTGTTATTTGGTGGAAACCATTTTTTTCTGTTTCCCTGAATGAGCCATGAAACTATCAGGAAATATGTGTGCATATGGATGGAAGCTGAAATGCTGCTGTTTTTAGCAAAACCAAAGCAATTGTGAAGATACTCGCAACATCAAATTTCCAGGCAGCTACAGACTAGAATTTTCCCTAGGTGGGAATGTGAAAGATGGAGACTCTCCTTCCAAGGAAGAAAGCAAGGCACAGCCACCATCCCGAGCACAGTGTTATCAGGAGAAAGGCAGAAGGGGCATTCTGGGTTTCCATGTTCTTCAAAATTCAGAACATGAGAGCTTTCAACATGGCCACTGTATAAATGCCCCAAGCCATGGGATTTAAAGAGTATTTCTTGGGACGCCTGGATGGCTCAGTAGATTAAGCCGCTGCCTTTGGCTCAGGTCATGATCCCAGAGTCCTGGGATCGAGTCCCGCATCAGGCTCCTTGCTCAGCAGGGAGCCTGCTTCTCTCTCCACCTATGCCTGCTTGTGCATGTTCTCTCTCTCTCTCTCTCTCTCTCTCTCTGACAAATAAATAAATAAATAAAATCGTACCAAAAAAAAAAAAAAGTAAATCATATTAAAAAAAAAAAAAGAGGGGCACTTGCGTGGCTCAGTCGGTTAGGCCTCTGCCTTTGGCTCTGGTCGTAGTCCCAGGGTGTTGGGTTCGAGCCCCACGTGGGGCTCTCTGCTCAGCGGGGAGCCTGCTTCCTCTCTCTCTGCCTGCCTCTCTGTCTACTTGTGATCTCTCTCTGTCCAATAAATAAATAAATAAATCTTTAAAAAAATAATTAAAAAAAAAAGAAAATAGTATTTCTTTCTCCACAAGCACAGTAGATGGGCAGGCCTAGGCCTCCACTGTATCAACAAAAGGAAGAAAAGATGAAAACCTCTCTGAGTGGCCTAGTTTCTGACCAGAAATCTAAGAATATTAAAAAGGTGATGTTAGGCTACATAGCTTAAGTGTCACTGAGAACAAAGTGGAACCCAATAATCTTAATCAAGTGAAGATAATGTAACCGATAATAAGCCAATATAGAGCATGTAGGATAGTTTAATTGTTCAGATTTAAAATGATTTCCACCATGACAGTTTATACAATGAAATGAAGGAGAGGGACCTTCTCAGATGGAGATCTATACTTCCTAGATGCTCTCTACCCAACGCATCCTACCACCTTTTATTCTTATCAGAAAGGAAAAGCTGCTCTAAAAAATAAAGGCCAATCAACGTCTCTATCACTTGATCTCCCCAACTTTAATATCCACACACTGCTTGTTTGACCAGACTAGAAATCAGTCAGAATAACCTTCCTTTTCAAAAGCAAAACTAAACAAAAAAATTAGGAGAATTTTTCTCTATCATTTTCAATCCAAACATCAATTCAACTCCCTTCTTGTTAACCCTGTGATCAAAAAATGTCACGGGGTGGGGCGCCTATGTGGCTCAATTGTTAAGTGTCTGCTTTCAGCTCAGGTCATGTCCTAGGATCCTGGGACCGATCCCCACATCAGGCTCCCTGCTTGACGGGGGGTTGGGGGGACTGCTTCTCCCTCTCCCACTCCCCCTGCTTGTGTTCCCTCTCTCGCTGTGTCTCCCTGTGTCAAATGAATGAATAAAATCTCAGAAAAAAAACAAACAAACCAAAAAACCTTAAAAATGTCACAAGGGAATCTCACCTGATAAGTGACAGGACCATAAAGGTAACGCCAAGGGTGGGGGAGGGGGACTTTAGGATTGAGTGTAAACCTGCGTATATAAACCAAATGATAAGGCTGAAAGCCTAAAAATAAATAAATAAATTTGGGGGGAAGTGAATTCTAAAAGTTGATGCAGGATCAACATTCAACCCTCCTTTCACTCCCCGACCCCCCGAAAAAAAAAGAAAAGGAAGGGCAGGCACTGATACATCAGAGGGCAGACAGATACTGTCCTCAGATGTTGAAAAAGTTTAAGATGAGGGGCGCCTGGTGGCTCAGTGGGTTAAGCCTCTGCCTTCCGCTCAGGTCATGATCCCAGGGTCCTGGGATCAAGCCCCACATTGGGCTCTCTGCTCTGCGGGGAGCCTGCTTCTCCTTCTCTCTCTGCCTGCCTCTCTGCCTACTTGTGATCACTCTCTCTCTGTCAAATAAATAAATAAAAATCTTAAAAAAAAATAAAATAAAAAATTAAAAAAAAAAGTTTTAAGATGAGATAATAGGGGCAACAGGTTTCCATTTCCTATCAAATGGAAGTTTAGCTTTTTCGTTTCTACTTAATATCAAATCAGCTGCAAGCCACAGGTAACTCATTTTAAGGATCTAGATGACTACCTCATGTCAACTTGTTCTAGAGATGTCCCTTGGCAGAAACCAGTGAAACTGACTGCTACCCACAAGACTTCTGCCTACTTCCTGCCACGGTTCATAAGACCTGGTTTTAGTAAATCCAAAAGATCAGGCACAGTGCAAGCCTACGTGCTGTACAGGGGACAACTGCTGGAGCAGCAAAACCAGACTACCCGATCATCTACTCCCACCCTGGGACTCTGTGGGCGTACACAATCCTCAGCAGAGTTCAAACTAAATGAAAACTTGCAATAAGATTCTAATTAATAATTTCACTACTTGCTACTTAAGAATCCTAAATCTTATGGGGCGCCTGAGTGGCTCAGCAGGTTAAGCTTCTGCCTTCCGCTCAGGTCATGATCTCAGGGTCCTGGGATCGAGCCCCATATCGGGCTCTCTGCTCAGCAGTGAGCCTGCTTCACTCTCTCTCTCTGCCTACTTGTGATCTCTTTCTCCGTTAAATAAATAAAATCTTAAAAAAAAAAATCCTAAACCTTAGAGAGGAAAGTCAAACATTTTTAAATGAAATAATTGTGCCTCATGGGGAACTAGGAGGACCAGAACTGCTCACTGAGGGCCTTTAAGACGATCTCTAAAACTGCATCATGGGGCATCTGAATCCTATTCTGGGTTCCCTAATAACAATAACAACGCTGCCAATGTGTGTCTGAATTACTTGCTATGCTCTCCGGTTCACCTTTCCCCCAGTCAGAACATGAAAACCATGCCCTGAAAGAGGAAGTGGCAGAATCTCAGCGGCATCCTGTCCATAGCACGTCCGGTTCGAGCTGCATTAATTAACAAGAGTAAACGCTTTTACTTCCAGCTACACTGCGAGAGAAACCACATTTCATCACTGAAGGTATTCACCCAAGCCCCAGAGGAGATGGCAGATGGCAAAGAAAAGTAAAGAAAAGCAGATGGATGGAAGACGCAGAAGGAAAGGAAGGCAGGGAGACCTGCATGCCATTAACCATTACTTTTCCAGTCTTCTTTACGCTCTCATATGTTAGGGTACTTATGGTAAAAGATGCAGAGAATGCTCTCCAGCTCTTACAGTTCTTCATAAGCAAGAAGACTGAGAAAAGGATAATCATTAACAAGTCATTTTAAATGCTCTGGATAAGAATGGCTAAGTTGAATTTGTAATCATCTTAAATCATAAGAATGCTCAATTTATGTTTACTCTTCCCCTTCCAGACATCTTGCCAATCATGACCGCTATGCCTAAAGATGGAAAGGACCATTTCCTGATTTAGCCATTTTCTGGTAACTCATTATTATAAATTACTGATCATGTTCACCAAATTTTATTTAAAAAAGAAGGGTTTGAACTGGTTGTGTTTTAGGTCATTTGCAAACATTATAATCTCAGGCATGGAAGACAATCTTGTGAAAAAAATTACATTTCCGAGATTTGAGGGTCCCAAGTTTCTTTATCTTTCGCATTATTTAAAGTGTGTGCTCACGTGCACAGATGCACTTACTCTGTGAGGACTCACTTCCTGTCAAGGTAGTGACACCTGATGCTGCTGTCTGGCAACAGTAGGGCAAGGGCCATTGAAAGGGACCTGGCTGAGCCTCTGAGTTAGTGACATGCCTCTGCAAGGCATGGACTCTGCACTCAAGAAGAAAGGCAGAGTAGCTGTTGCCAGAAGGCTCCCCACGCTATGGTGAGGGTTCTAGGAACAAGAGAGACTGATGACAAAAGCAGCCAAAGAATCTCTCACAGCCAAAGCCTCATGCTCAAAAGTACTTCAAGATTATTACCCACCCCCCACCCTGGGGTGCCTGGGTAGCTCAGTCAGTTGGGCACCTGCCTTTGGCTCAGGTCATGATCCCGGAATCCTGGGATCGAGCCCTGTATCGGGCTCCCTGCTCAGCAGGGAGTTCTGCTTCTCCCTCTGCCTGCTGATCCCCATGCTTGTGATCTCTCTCTCTCTCTCTCTCATTCTATCTCAAATAAAAAAAATCTTTAAAAAAAAAAAAAAAAGGTTATTCCCTGCCCCCACCAGAAAGTGTTTTGTGTAAGGGGGAAAACAACACACTATGGATCGGGCATGAAGGTCACGAAGACTTCCAGAGTGCCTTCTCAGCATGGGTGTTTCATGTTGAGATTTATTAATCACAAAGAAAATTCCTAAATCCAGAACGTGAGATTTTAAAACTGTGATCATGTTTCCAAGTGATTTCTCTTATTTTGTTTTTAGTATCTTGTTTTTAATTCCCTGTAAGGGAATCCACTTGTCAGTGTTTATTCAGATTTTCTCTCAGAATGCACTAGACAAGGAAACCTATTCCATTGCTTAAACTCAGGAGGTTATGAAAGACATCTGTATACATTTCAGCAACAACCCAGCAATAAACTAAGACTATATCAAAAGGGGAAGAAGGGGGGGTAGGGCAAAAGAATTAAGCCCCAAATGATGCTCAAAGTACCTGAGCTTTGATTCTGAGGCCAGCTAAAAATGGACCTGTGGGCAGCTTGGAAGGCTTAGAAGAGCACACATCTGGGAGCAGATGTCACCGTGTTCAGGCATGTTTCCTGATATGACTCAGCAGTGCATTCCGTGAGCACCGGGACCATGTCTTACTCATCTTGTGACTCACGAAGAGTAGGTGCTCATTAAAGCTCAGTGAGTTAATGAATATAAATACAGTAACAGTTCAGGTAGTGAGCAACTGGAATTCCAGATTATTTGTTCATTAAAACCACACGGCAAAAGTGTCCATGCCTGTTGCAAAAGACCTGAAACACTTGGAAAGAGTTCATCACACTGCCCCACACCCTCTAATGCAATGAGATATCGAGTACTAGTGAAAGAAGTTTCTGTCAGTCTCAAAATTCTCCACTCAGTCAGCAAACTGAATATTCACACCAAACCTCTCTTGGTACATAGCCAGATTCTGATTCTTGGGATGATCACGCAATTAAATTAATCTGAGCTTTTCCCTGTTCCCTTGCCCCAACGGATTTTTTTTAATTAGCGTGGCTTCACTGAATCAGTTCTTAGTTACTGAAGAATGTGTCACATCTTAGCTAACTTTCTGGAGCCAAGCGGTTCACAAACTAGTGTGCCTCAGAGTCACCTTGTGAAAACAGATTGCTGGGCCCCACCCGCAGAGTTTCAGATTCCCTGAGTCTGGAGTGAGGACTAGTAATGTGCATTCTGACAAGTTCCCGGGTGAGGCTCACGCTGCTGGTTACAGACCCCGTGCTCCAGTCTAGAGGGCTAGAGAGTTGGTCTTTCCCTAAAAGACAGATATTAAAAGTAGAACTGAGAATACATCACATGGGGCGGCTGGGTGGCTCAGTGGGTTAAGCTTCTGCCTTCAGCTCAGGTCGTGATCCCAGGATTTTGGGATGGAGTCCCACATCGGGCTCCCTGTTCAGCGGGGAGCCTGCTTCTCCCTCTCCCCACTGCTCGTGCACTCTCTCTCTTGCTCTCAAAGAAATAAGTAAAATCTTTAAAAAGAGAGAATACATCATGTGCTAACTAAAATGGGCCTTCTATTTTTAAAAAGCTTTGCCAAATTTGTCGTCATTGTTGAAGAATTTTATGGAAGGCACACTGAACAGTGGCTGGACCAACAGCTGAAGTATCTGGTATTACTAATCTGGTGGCCAAGACACCTGACCATAAAAAAGAGAATTACCAGTATCTTGGGCCACCCATAAAGCAAGACCCGGCTGAAAGTCCTCTCCAGGTGTAATTAGAAGGAAGCCCTCCTTTTAAAAAACCTACATTTTTAACGCAGGAATTGATTTACATTTTTCTCTATAAAGTAGTGCAATTGAGTCTCTGTGAAAACCCAGGAACTTCAAAACAGGCATCCTTCCAGTATTTCCATACAACATAAAGAAAAACTCTTGAAAAATTAAAATGTGATATGTGCTCTGTGGATAGTTACAAATATGCTCATGACTGATAAGCAAACATAGAGAAATAAAATAAAAATAAAAACTTGATGATAAAAAGTTCAGAGGTTAAAACTTCATTATAGTTTCATGTAGGACCGAATGTTTCTTGTTGCTTTAACTTTTACCTTAACCCTTTACTTACCTTAAAATGTAATGTAAAAATTTCAACTATGTATATACAACTACTTTAGGGTTCCTTTCCCCAGCTCGGGATGAAAAACTGCAGAAAATGCAAAAATATACAAAACCATGACTGGCTGTGTACTGCATGAAAAATGGAACATAATCTGATTATTTCTTCAACTAAAATGGTGCAAAGATGGTACTGCTTTCAAACTAGCAAATTAAAATAATTTCTGGCATAACAACATGACCCATTTGTGCGGGTGTGATATCAGCTGCTCAAATACTAAAAGAAACAATAGTCTGACCTCATCAAAAAACTGCTGAGTTTTGCGAAGTATAAACTTTAATTCAGTCAGTTCCAGGAAATTTCTCTTCAGAGCTTCCTGGTTTGTGTTGATCTCCTTCAGTTCATTTTCAATCTTCTCAAAATTGGCCTACAGGAAAAAAAAAAATCAAACTATTAACTTACACTAAGCTCAACATGCTTGTTCTGAAAGACAGATGAATTCATCCATCCCATAGAATTCTTGCAACCCTCATGGTTCAAACAAATTTTATACCTACCCAGCAAATATGTGATTTTGCCAAGACAATTTTCTTGATGAAAATTTTTTGCTTAGCATCTTCTGTCTTTATCTATAGGTTCTATTACACACTTGGTTGAATTTCTCAGGGGACTTTGGTTGGATAAAATAAATATGGAAAAGTATACTGCTGGGGTGCCTGGGTGGCTCAGTTGGTTGAGTGACTGCTTTCGGCTGGGATCGAGTCCCATATCGGGCTTCCTCTGCTTTGCAGGGAGCCTACTTCTCCCTCTCCCTCTGCCTGTCACTCCCCCTGCTTGTTCTCTCTCTGTCAAGTAAATAAATAAAATCTTAAAAAAAAAAAAGTCTACTGCTTATTCATTTAGTCTGTGAGATTAATCAAATGGTAATAAGTTGACATTAATCCAATAAGGTTTCAATAAGGCGATAAATGTTTATTTGGTAACGTGATATTGTTCAAGACAGTGCTCTATAATAAGTCTCCACAAGAAACTCATAAGCAAGAGACAATGTGGACAATGGCAGCAAGAATTCCTCTACTCTCCATTCACACAGGAAAATAATTTCTGCATTTAAGTAGAAAGAAACATATCTGGCTTCCTTAGAATTGTTTACCTCTAAGTCAATCATGTCCCGGGGGAAGGGCACCTCTGGGTTTTCACCAGTGTCCATAATTGGGATATTAGCTTTTCTTATCTCTTTCTCAACAAATCCTAAAACGACAGAATCAAAACATTCATGTAAAACATAGGCCTGGAATTGCCAATATTTGAGGAAAAAAATAAGAGCAAAAACCTGGCTAAAAAGAGCTTTGTTCTATAAAGATACTTTCATACGAAGGCAGCACAACATGTAAATTATTTTTCCTCCACGTTCCTTTTCTTTCACTGCACGCTCTCTAAATCACAGACTCCCCAGCGGCGCCTGGGTGGCTCAGTGGGTTAAAGCCTCTGCCTTTGGCTCAGGTCATGATCCCAGGGAGGGTCCTGGGCTCTCTGCTCAGCAGGAGCTTGCTTCCCCCGTCCCACCTCCCTCTCTGTCTACTCGTGATCCTTCAAATAAATAAATAAAATCTTTAAATCACAGACACCCCAAAGAGGATTATCATCCCACAACCATCTTCTTTCTCTCTCGTGATCTTAAATGCTCATCTGCGTCAGTTCTCCCCCCTGTGCAACCAGTACTCCGGAGTACGATGGTTCAATTTGTAGATACTGCTGTAGAGCAGAGCCACGGAAGGGCACAATTCAATAGAATATTTGACATTTAGCATACTAGTGAGACAACTCCAGATCAACAGTTTCATAAAATATGAAAACAATAATTATCGGTTTTAACAGAACAAAAAAACAAAAAGTGACATGGAGTAAGGCCCCAAAATACCAGAAAAGTGACAACTAGTGACTTTTTTTTAGGGCAGAGACCAAATTTACCCATCAGCTAGCTGAAAGCTGGCACAGGAGAGTAACAAGATCATTGGTTTGGGAGCCATTGAGAGCAATCGGGATTCAAATACTGATTCCAGCATAACTGGTTATGTTCTCGGGCAAGTCACTTAACCTCTCTGATCTTTGGTTTCCTCATTTATTTACTTGTTTATTTATTATTTATTTTTAAAGTAAATAAAAATAAACCCCAACGTGGGGCTCAAACTCATGACCCTGAGATCAAGAGTGAGATGTTCTACCAACTATGCCAGCCAGGTGCCCCAGCTTCCTCATTTATTAAATGAGGTTAACAACCACCTGAAGGATGAAATAAAGTCTATGAACACCCCAACTCTCCACAGGACTCTTAAGTGTGTTAGTTTCTTCCCTCATAGAAAGGCTATATTGACATCTTAGATAGTGGGGCATCTCGATGGTTTAGTCGGTGGAGCATGCAACTCTTGATTTCAGAGCTGTGGGTTTAAGCCCCATGCTGGATATAGAAATTGCTTAAAAATAAGATCTTTAGGGGTGCCTGGGTGGCTCAGTGAGTTAGAGCCTCTACCTTCAGCTCAGGTCATGATCCCAGGGTCCTGGGATCGAGTCTCTGCTCAGCAGGGAGCTGGCTTTGCTTCCTCTCTCTCTGCCTGCCTCTCTGTCTACTTGATATCTCTGTCAAATAAATAAATAAAATCTTAAAAAAAAAATTTTTTTTTAATAAATAATTATTGGGGCATCTGGATGGCTCAGATCATTAAGCATCTGCTTTCGGCTCAGGTCATGATTTCCAGGTCCTGGGATCAAGGCCCATGATGGGTTCCCTGATCACCAGGAGTCTGCTTCTGCTTTCCCTCTCCCTCTGCCTTTCCCTCTGCTGTGCTCTGTCTCTTTCTCTCTCTCTCTCATAAATGAATAAAAATATATTTTTTTAATATTTTATTTATTTCACAGAGAGAGAGAGATTACAAGTAGGCAGAGAGGCAGACAGAGAGAGCCCTATGCGGGGCTCGATCCCAAGACCCTGATATCATGACCTGAGCCGAAGGCAAAGGCTTAACCCACTGAGCCACCCAGGCACCCCAATGAATAAAAATCTTTAAACAAATAAAATAAAAAATTATTTAATAAAATAAGATGGGGGTCTGTGCCCTGCTTCTCATAATTCTATAATGCAGTACTGGTATAAAAACCTTCCTACACACACACACAAAAATAATAATAATAACCATTATGTTCAGTTTTCAGCCTTGTCATATCAAACAAGGTTTCCATTAAGCACCACCTACACCCAATACCATAAAATCTACTTGTACACAAGAAATCCATCTTAATATCAGGATCGTAAGACTATTCTTTCTTTCTTTTTCTTCTGTAGGATTTTCTTCTTTTGTTAAGAGGACTAGTGTCTCTAGTTTAAGACAAATGATTCGTTACAGGAATATAATATGGAACCAAAAATGCACATACGAAGCTTTCGATCCATTTCTTCGCATCTTCTAACTTCATTCACAAATTTCCGCTGGAAAACATTCACATCTGGATTTAACTGCAAAATAAGAACACAATACCACATATTTAAATGCTGCATCTATTTTCTGTTTCACAAGCAACACTCTGCAAAGCGAAAATCTAACGTGTCAGTGCATGATGCAACACTAACAAAAATGGCCTACCGATTACATAAACTGTTTTGAGGCCAATCACAACAACTGAAGGCAAAAAACCCTCCTGCACCATAGCACCATATTACTAGAATGGAGGCAAATTAGAGAAAACAATACAGTACAAATGGTCTTCCCAGGCCAAGGTCTCAGTAAGCTCCCCCAACCAAAAATTTGAGCAATGGCTGTAAGAGAAGCTCTGCCAGGTTTTCCTTCTCTTCATCCCCATCAGAAGACACAAAAAGCAAACTTCTCTTATTCTTCCAGAGTCTTCACTTCCTAGGGATAGGCTGGTTTTTTAGTCATACATCACAAGTAATTTTCAAAGCAATGTGACATTCTGGGAAATAAAACAAAAATAAAACTTCCTACTTACTAAAAAGCCTGCAGTCTAATAAAGAAAAAGGATGAAGACAACCAGTAACATACCACGTGATAAACTTTTTTTTTTTTAAGGATTTTATTTATTTATTTGACATCCTGAGATCACAAGTAGGCAGAGAGGCGGGGGGGGGGCGGGGGCAGGGGGTAAGCAGGCTTCCTGCTGAGCAGGGAGCACGATGTGGGGCTTGATCCCAGGACCCTGAGAGCATGACCTGAGCTGAAGGCAGAGTCTTAACCCACAGAGCCTCCCAGGTGTCCCCCATGTGATAAACTCTGTAAAAGTAATACAGATAAGGGGCACCTGGGTGGCTCAGTCTGTTAAGGATCTGACTCTTGGTTTCGGGTCAGGTCGTGATCAGGTCAGGCTTTGCACTTAGCATGGAGTCTGCTTAAAATTCTCCCACTCCAGGCCTCCTGGGTGGCTTGGTTAAGCATTTGCCTTTGGCTCAGGTCATGATCTCAGCCTGGCATCGAGCCCCGTATCGAGCTCTGGGGGTAAGGGGTGGGTCTGCCTCTCCTTCTTCCTCTGCACCCTCCACCACCTGTGCCTCTCTCTCACTCTCTCTCTCTTTGTCTCAAATAAATAAATAAAACCTTTAAATAAAAAAATAAAAAAGAATTTTATTTTATTTTATTTATTTATTTTTTTAAAGATTTTATTTATTTATTTGACAGAGAGAGATCATAAGTAGGCAGTGAGGCAGGCAGAGAGAGAGAAGAGGAGGAAGCAGACTCCCTGCTGAGCAGAGAGCCCGATGCGGGACTCGATCCCAGGACCCTGAGATCATGACCTGAGCTGAAGGCAGCAGCTTAACCCACTGAGCCACCCAGGCGCCCAAAATAAAAAGAATTTTAAAAAAAGATTTCTCACCCCTTTCCCTTTGCCTCTTCCCCCTGCACATGCACACACTCTCTCTAAAACAAATAAATCAAATTTAATTTAAAAATGAGCTTAGAAGTAATAAAAAAATTTAAAAATAAAAAGCAATACAGGGGCGCCTGGTTGGCTCAGTGGGTTGAGCCACTGCCTTCGGCTCGGGTCGTGATCTCAGGGTCCTGGGATCGAGTCCCGCATTGGGCTCTCTGCTTGGCGGGGAGCCTGCTTCCCTCTCTCTCTCTGCCTGCCTCTCTGTCTACTTGTGATCTCTCTCTGTCAAATAAATAAATAAAATCTTAAAAAAAAAAAAAAGCAATACAAATAATGAGCTATGGCTACTCACTCAACATTTATGGAGCACCAACTATGTGCCAGGCACTATAACAGACACCAGTGTAAATACCAAAGAGTATGCCCCAGCTTTGAGGAGTTATCAGACCCATGGATGAGACAGACACAAACTAATAAATACAATTTGTTGTGATAAATACTATTTTTTAAAAAGTAAATATTGTCATTTTCTTATACATTTAAACATACACCTACCTACCTCATGACTAAGCATTCCACTACTAGGTATTTGCTTAAGAGAAATGAAACCTGTCTCCAGAGACTTGTACAAGAATGTTTACAGCAGCTTTAACCACAAATATGGCACTGTTCCAAATATCCAACAACAGGAGAACAGATAAAGAGATTGTGGTATATTCATGCAACAGAATACTACTCTGTAATAAAAAGAGAATCAACTATAGATACACATAAAAACAGACACATCTCAACACTAGCTTGAGTTAACAAAGTCAGACATAAGCCTTTGCAATGCATGATTCTATTTATACAAGTTCAAGAAAGGCAAAACTAATCTATGATGGTAGGAATCAAACTAGTGGAGAATGACCAGAAATAGGCAGAAAATACTTTTCTGGGCTGATGCAAATATTCTATATCTTGACTGGAGTGGTGTTTGCAGAGGTAAAAAATTTACCAAATCATCAAATTGTACTCTTAGGGTCTATGCATCTCAGTGAATATAAATTTTACATCCAAAAAAAAAAAAGTGGGGGGAGAAAAGGAAAGAAAAGAAAAGGGAAAAAAATGAAAGAACGAAAGAAAGAAATGAAAATATACAGGAATTACTATAAGAAAAAAATGAGTAAGTCAAAAAAATGTGTAAAGGAAACACTTGAGGTGGGACTCTGGGAGATGAGGCAGAGTTCACCAAGCAGAAATAGGCAGAATGAAGCAGAAAGACTAAGACAAGTGACTCAGAGACATAAATAAGTTGTATATTCAGAGAAGGGGAAGAATTTTTCCACAGGCAGAATGGAATCAAATAATCCCATTTCTTAGAAACACTTTTTAAAGATTTACTTTTTAAAATAATACTGTATATGCAGAATAAATTGTAAGAGGGATAGACTGATAAATGGAGAAACCAGTAAGGACATCATCAGTATTATATTAATATTAGAGAGAATCTAAGGCAAAAAGCATTATTAGAGATTATAAGAATAACTATAAACAATTTCCCAGAAGATGTAATAATCCTAAACTTGGATGTCTCTAAGAAAATGTTTGCTTTTTTCACTGAGCAGGCAGTATCTTGGCCTTCCATTCATAAATTTCCACTTCAATAAACATGAAACTAAGGTGAAAGGAGCCACAAAAGACTCCTGATAACTCTACTGGTTTCCTTATCTGTAGGCAAAGTTCAACTGCAACCAGTGTCAGATAAGACGTTTCAAAATATCTGGGCAAGGCATCCTCAAGATATTTCCAACAGAGATTAACAGAACCACAAGGAGACAACTGACAATCTGTCTATGTAGTGGAAATTTTTAAATACAATTTTAAATTATTAATTCAAAAAGTCTACCAAATAATAAGGACAGAAAAAATGTGAACAACCTAATCAATGAGCTTAATCTAAAACATACACACACATATTTTTCTTATCCCAGTATCTAATAGTTCTCTAGGAATTCATTATGAAAACTGAGCACAACAGGTCATACAGCAGATCTCAGTAAAGAACTTTGCTATACAGATAATGTTCTATGACAACGTAATTAAGTTAAAAATCAAAATCAGGGGGCGCCTGGGTGGCTCAGTGGGTTAAGCCGCTGCCTTCGGCTCAGGTCATGGTCTTAGGGTCCTGGGATCGAGTCCCGCATCGGGCTCTCTGCTCAGCGGGGAGCCTGCTTCCTCCCCCCTCTCTCTCTGCCTACTTGTGATATATCTGTCAAATAAATAAATAAAAATCTTAAAAAAAAAAATCCGAATCAAGGGGCACATGGGTGGCTCAGTTGCTTAAGCATCCAACTATTGGTTTCAGCTCAGTTCATGATCTCAGCATGAGATGGAGCCCCATCTGTCTTCTGCTCAGTGGGGAGTCTGCTTGAAGATTCTCTCCCTCTGCCCCTTCCCCCACTAGCATAAACACACACTCAGTTGAGTGGCCAAATCTTGGTTTCAGCTCAGGTCACAATCTCAAGGATCACGAGATCGAGCTCCACATGGGGCTCTGCACTACTTAAAAGGACTCTCTCTCCTAGGCTCAGGTTGTGATCTCAGGGTTGAGATCAAGCCCTACAATGGACTCCACACTTAGTGCAGAGTCTGCTTGGGATTCTTTCTCTCCCGCTGCCCCTTTCCCCCACACATACTCTCCCACTCTTTCTCTTTCTAAAATAAATAAAGTCTTTTTTAAAAAAAGGCTTTCTCGGGACGCCTGGGTGGCTCAGTTGGTTAAAAAAAGGCTTTCTCTCCCTCTCCCTCTGCCCCTATCCTCCTGGCTCTACACACAGACTCTCTCTCTCTCTAATAGATTAATTTAAAACAACAACAACAACAGCAACCTAAAGGACATATTTGGAAATTCTAAAATAGTACTGAATAATTCATGGCTCAAAGAAGAAATCATGGGGCGCCTGGGTGGCTCAGTCAGTTAAGTATCTGCTTTCCGCTCAGGTCATGATCCTAGGATCCTGGGATCGAGCTCGCATTGGGCTCCCTGTTCAGCGGGGAGCCTGCTTCTCCCTCTCCTACTTCCCCTGCTTGTATTCTCTTTCTCTCTGCCGAAGAAATAAATAAAATCTTAAAAAATAAATAAATAAAAAGACAAAATAAACAAAATTCTGTTAGGCTGAGGGAAGTCATAAATAAATGTAAGAATCTAAAAAGACAACTATAGTGCTTGCTTTAGCAGCATGTATGCTAAAAAAAAAATTAAATTAAGTTAAAAAAATAATAAAGGAATTATACAAAGATTAGCACAGCCCCTGCACAACGAATGTACACAAAATCCTGAAGTGTTCTGTACAACAAAATAATAAATAGGCAATTATAAATGAATAATACTAAAATGAGTGTTAGGCCAATAACTGCTCAGACAGTTTAGATTAAAACAATTTTCTAGAAAAATACAGCTTATCAAAACTGAAAAGAAAGAAAAAAAAACCAGAATAAGCCTATAATCAGTAAAGAAATTTCAATGGTTAAAATATATCCATCTAAAAATACCATGCCTAAATCCATCAAAATCCTAGAGGAGAACACAGGCAGCAACCTCTGTGACCTCGGCTGCAGCAACTTCTTGGTAGACACATCTCTCCACAGGCAAAAGAAATGAAGGGAAAAATGAACTACTGGGACTTCATCAAAATAAAAATCTTTCACACAACAGAGGAAACAGTAAAAAACAAAAACAAAACAAAAGACAACCGACAGAATGGGAGAACATATTTGCAAATGACGTATCAGACAAAGGGTTAGTTTCCAAAATCTATAAAGAACTCATCAAACTGAACACCCAAAGGACAAATACTCTAATCAAGAAATGGGCAGAAGTCATGAACAGTCATTTCTCCAAAGACGACATGCAAATGGCCAACAGACACAGAAAAAAATGCTCAAAATTACTTGGCATCAGGGAAATACAAATCGAAACCACAATGAGATACCACCTCACACCAGTCAGAATGGCTAAAATTAACAAGTAGGAAATGACAGATGTTGGCAAGGATACAGAGAAAGGGGAACCCTCCTACACTGTTGGCAGGAATGCAAGCTGGTGCGGACACTCTGGTAAACAGTATGGAGGTTCCTTAAAAAGAAAATAGAGCTGGGACGCCTGGGTGGCTCAGTTGGTTGAGCAGCTGCCTTCGGCTCAGGTCATGATCCCAGCATCCTGGGATCGAGTACCACGTCGGGCTCCTTGCTCGGCAGGGAGCCTGCTCCCTCGGCCTCTGCCTGCCATTCTGTCTGCCTGTGCTCACTCTCTCTCCCTCTCTCTCTGAAGAATAAATAAAATCTTAAAAAAAAAAAAAAAAAAATAGAGCTATCCTATGACCCAGCACACTACTGGGTATTTACCCCAAAGATACAAATGTAGTGATCTGAAGGAATACCTGCACCCCAATGTTTATAGCAACAATGTCCACAATAGCCAAAGTACAGAAAGAGTCCAGATGTCCATTGATAGATTAATGGATACAGATGTGGTATATGTGTGGATACATATATATATACACACATAATATATGTACATATATACACAGAGCTGTGGTATCTGTGTGTACACACACACACACACACACACACACACACAATGGAATATTACACAGCCATCGAAAAATGAAATCTTGCCATCTGCAATGACATGGAATTAGAGGGTATTATGCTAAGCAAAATAAGTCAGTCAAAGAAAGACAATTATCCTATGATCTCACTGCTATGTGGAATTTAAGAAACAAAACAAACCACAAGAGACTTTTTTCTTTTATTTTAAAATTTTTTATTTTTTATAAACATATAATGTATTTTTTCCCCAGGGGTACAGGTCTGTGAATCGCCAGGTTTACACACTTCACAGCACTCACTATAGCACATACCCTCCCCAATGTCCATAACCCCACCCCCCTTCTCCCAACCTCCCTCCCCCCAGCAACCCTCAGTTTGTTTTGTGAGATTAAGAGTCACTTATGGTTTGAAGAGACTCTTAATCATAGGAAATAAAATGGGTGTTGCTGAAGGATGGTAGGTGGGTGGATGGGGTAACTGGATGATGTATATTAGGGAAGGCACGTGATTTAATGAATACTGGCTATTATCTAAGGCTGATGAATCACAGACCTGTACCTCTGAAACCAATAATATGTTAATTTTTAAAAAGCAAGCAAGAAAAAAATTAAAATCAAAATTAAAATATCAGGACTTAGAGGTGCCTGGCTGACTCAGCGGATAGAATGTGTGACTCCTTGGACGGGACTGGAAGAGATTATGCTGAGTGAAATAAGTCAAGCAGAGAGAGTCAATTATCATATGGTTTCACTTATTTGTGGAGCATAACAAATATCATGGAGGACAAGGGGTGTTAGAGAGGAGAAGGGAGTTGGGGTAAATTGGAAGGGGAGGTGAATCATGAGAGACTATGGACTCTGAAAAACAATCTGAGGGGTTTGAAGTGGCCAGGGGGGGGGTTACCAGGTGGTGAATATTATAGAGGGCACGAATTGCATGGAGCACTGGGTGTGGTAAAAAAATAATGAATACTGTTTTTCTGAAAATAAATAAATTATTTTTTTTAAAAATCTGAAGTGGAAAAAAAAAAAAGAATGTGTGACTCCTGATCTCAGGGTTCATGAGTTCAAGCTCTCCGCTGGGTGTAGAGCTTACTTTAAAAAAATAATATAATAAAGAAATAAGAACATCAGGCCTGGAAGGTTTAAAAAGAGTTTCCACTAATCTTTCAAAAACTAGATTAAGCCCAAATCTTTGAAAAATTATTACAAAGAGGAAAAATGAAGGAACACTCCTCAACTAGTAAATAGGACTGGCCAGTATAAACTTGATACCAGATAAGAACAGTTTGAGAAAGGACAATACAAGCCATATCACTTATCGATACAGTAAATCCTTACTCACGGTTTTAGTTACCTGCAGTCATCTTAGTCTGTGCAAGTGATTCTCCTTCTGACATACACTCAGAAAGTCAACAGTAGCCCTACACTTCGTCACCACGCCTAAATCATTCACCTCACCGAGTCTCCTCACCTAAGTATTTTATGCTCACATCCTCACAAAAAGGGTGAGTACAGTACAATAAGATATTTTGAGAGGG
Organism: Mustela putorius furo; assembly: GCF_011764305.1. Taxonomy (NCBI): domain Eukaryota; kingdom Metazoa; phylum Chordata; class Mammalia; order Carnivora; family Mustelidae; genus Mustela; species Mustela putorius. The sequence goes on along the minus strand of NW_025421399.1, from coordinate 1,311,213 downwards.
ACCAAATGCACATAACTTTCACTACAGTATATGCTATAATTGTTCTATTTTATTATTATTGTGTTGGTATCTTACTGTGCCTAATTTATAAACTAAACTTTACCATAGGTATATATGTAGAGCAAGAAACAATATATGTACAGGGTTTAATACTCTCTCTGGTTTCAGGCACCCACGGTGAGACCTGGAATGTGTCCCCATGGATAAGGAGGGGGATTACTGTAGAAGAAAAAAAAATCCTCATACAACATCAGGAAACTGACCCTCCAAATTCTTTTGAAATACACTTCATGACCAACTTGAGTTTACCCAAGTTTGCAAGGATGATTTTACATCAAAAACAAAAAATCAGCATGCCTGGGTGGCTCAGTTGGTTAAGCGACAGCCTTTGGCTCAGGTCATGATCCTGGGGTCCCAGGATCAAGTCCCGCATCTGAGTTCCTGCTCAGCAGGGAGTCTGCTTCTCCCACTGACCTCTCTCCTCTCATGCGCGCTCTCTCTCTCAAATAAATACATAAAATCTTTAAAAACAAAACAAATCAAAACAAAAAATCTATACAAATGGCCAATAAGCATATGAAAAGATACTCCATATAATTAGCCATGAGGGAAATGCAAACCAAAACCACTATGAGATACAACTTCATAGCCACTAGGATGGCTATAATAAAATCTTTAATTTTTTTTTCAGATTTAATTTATTTACTTGAGAGAGAGAAAAGTGAACAAGTGTGAGGTGGGGGGTCGGTACCAGAGGGAGAGGAAGAGGGAGAAGCAGACTCCCAACTGAGCAGGGACCCTGACAAAGGGCTCAATCCCAGGACCCAGAGATCATGACCTGAGCCAAAGGCAGACGCTTAACTGACTGAACCACCCAGGCACCCCTCTGATAAAATTTTTCAAATAGAAAATAACAAGTGTTGGTGAGGATGGGAAGAAGTTGGAACCCCCGTACACTGCTGGAGGGAATGTAAAGGGCTGTGGCTGTTGTCAAAAGCAGTTCGGAGGTTCCTCAAAAAGTTAAACACAGAATTACCATATAACCCAATAATTCCACCTGTAGGTATACAACCAAAAGAAATAAGAACTCAAACAAATATTGGTACACAAATGCTTGCAGCAGCATTACCGACAAGACTTAAAAACTGGAAACAACCCAAATAAGTTCATCAACTGATGGATGAATAAACACAAGTATTACACATACAATGGAATATCATACAGCCATAAGAAGGAACGAAGTCCTAATACAAGCTACAAGGTCGATGAACCTGGGCAATACCACGCTAAGTGAAAGAATCAAGACACAGAAGGCAACATATCCTATGATTCCAATTATGTCCAGAATAGGGAAAGCCCTAGAGACAGAGATAGATTAAGTAGTTGGCCAGGGTATGAGAAGGGACTGCAAATGGGTACAGGGCTTCTTTTGAGGGTAATGAAATGTTCTGGAATTAGACAGTAGTGACAGTTGCACAGCCCCGTGAATACACTAAAAACCAATGAATTGTACACTGTGAAATGGTGACTTTTTTTGGCTTATCTCAATTATAACAAACATAGGCAGTAGAATCAGACAGTAGAGGGGTACAGATGTGTGTACCCTGGATAGCTATTTTCATCTATGTCATAGGTTCCTAGTGTGGAAAATGCAAATGGTGGGTTCCACTCTTCAAAAGTAGGTTCTATTTCTCCAGTGCTATGAGGAATGCCCACAGTAATAATGTAAAATGCTCAACATGCATCGATCAAAAAATGCAAACTATCCTTGTGATTTTAAGTGTTAGACAGTAAGGGACTGAACAGTAGAGAAGAAGTATGTCCAAAAGAAGAGTGGATGAGGGGACCGATGAGTCACAGAAGATTTTGAACGGGCTGAGTGAGAAAAATGTCTTATTCAATTGTCTGTCTAAAACCCAGAGTGGTATCTTCTGCAGAGAAGATAGGTAACAACTCTATAGCTCTCTCTTATATCAAAACCCTGAATTCATTTTAATATGTTGCACATTTTCACAGGAAAAATAGATACAAAAAACAAAGTACAGATACAAGCTGCAACATGGATGAACCTTGAAAACACGCCAGATGGAAGAAGCCAGTCACAAAAGACTACACAGTATATGATTCCATTGACATGAAATGTTCAGATAAGCAAATCCATAGAAACAGAAAGTAGATTAGCGGCTTTCAGGGGATGGAAGGGGGAGGGGGTATAGGGACGAAATGGGCAGTGACTATTAATGGGTTCAGGGTTTCTTGTCAGGGTAATAAAAATTTTTAAACTGTGGTGATGGGGGTTGTATAACTGTGAATATACTAAAAAATAATTGAATTATACACTTCAAATCAACAAATTATACGGTATGTGAATTATAGCTCAGTAATTCTGTTAAAAAAAGACCATAGGATGGGGCGCCTGGGTGGCTCAGTGGGTTAAGCCGCTGCCTTCGGCTCAGGTCATGATCTCAGGGTCCTGGGATCGAGTCCCACATCGGGCTCTCTGCTCAGCAGGGAGCCTGCTTCCCTCTCTCTCTCTCTCTGCCTGCCTCTCCATCTACTTGTGATTTCTCCCTGTCAAATAATAAATAAATAAAATCTTTAAAAAAAAAAAAAAAGACCATAGGAAATAATCTGGATATGTAATTTACCAAATTAATAGATTAAAGGAAAAAACATGGGCGACTGGGTACCTCAAGTCAGTTGGGCGTCAGCCTTTGGCTTAGGTCATGATTCCAGGGTCCTGGGATTGAGTCCCACATTGGGCTCCCTGCTCAGTGGAGAGCCTGCTTCTCCCTCTTCCTCTGCCTACCTCTCTGCCTACTTGTGCACTCTCTTTATCAAATAAATAATATCCTTTAAAAAAAAGTGCCATGTGACAGATACATAGCCCTATTTCCTTATTAACAAAAATCCCAATTTTGTTAAAAGCAGTTACTGGTCAGTTGAAAAAAACCACTTTCCCCAGACTCCCTTGCAGCTAGACTACGTCATAATTCTGGTCAACAAAAATTAGGAAAGTCTCCTGAGGATTTCTGAGGGTTTTTTTTTTCTCTTAATATAAGTACTTGTTTTTTCCTGCACTTCCTTCTTCTTGCCCAGAATATGGATGATTTAACACTTAGAACTGTGGTGGTCATCTACAAGGACAAAAGAAATGCTCAAAGATGGCAAAAAAGAGATACAGAAGGGGGCGCCTGGGTGGCTGGGTGGGTTAAAGCCTCTGCCTTCGGCTTGGGTAATGATCCCAGGGTCCTGGGATTGAGCCCCGCATTGGGCTCTCCACTCAGCAGGGAGCATGGTTCCTCCTCTCTCTCTCTGCCTGCCTCTCTGCCTACTTGTGATCTGTCTGTCAAATAAAATAAAAAATAAAATCTTGGAAAAAAAAAGAGATACAGACGGCACCGGGGGGCCTCAGTCGGTTAAGCTTCTGCCTTCAGCTCAGGTCATGATCTCAGGGTCCTGGGATCAAGTCCTACATCGGAGTGGGGGGGAGGGGTCCCTGTTCAGCAGGGAGTCTGCTTCTCCTTCTCCCTCTGTGTTCTCTCTCGTTCTCATTCTGTCTCTCAAATAAATAGAATTTTTTTAAAAAATGGTGGTTTGCATTTCCCACCCGGCTTAAAAAGAAAGAGAGAGAGAGAAAATGATCTTAGGACACTGATGATAGTGTGAAGCTGGGCTTCCCGTTACATGAGAAAAGTACACCCCTCTCACTTGGGTTTTCAGTTACATAGAGCTGAACACAATCCTAACCAGTATAAGTTTGCTGTTACTCTTCTTCAACATGTTAGTAAAGTCTTAATGTATATGGCAACATAAGCGCAAAGAATACGGATTTAAAAGGAAGAAACAGGGGCGCCTGGGTGGCTCAGTGGGTTAAGGCCTCTGCCTTCGGCTCGGGTCATGATCCCAGGGTCCTGCGATGGAGCCCCGCATCAGGCTCTCTGCACGGCAGGGAGTCTGCTTCCTCCTCTCTCTCTGCCTGCCTCTCTGCCTACTTTTGATCAGCCATGCCCGTCTTAGTTAGAATCCCCGCAGCAGCAGCAAGTCCGTTACTCTACGCAGTAACACCAGAACATCATTTGCCTCTTTCATCCTCACTCTCTCACAAGTGTTCAGTGAAGTTTTCCAGAGGCTCATGGTACACGTCACAGCCAGATGACTGCCGAAGCAGACACGAGAATCCAGCTGTCTTCTATTAATTCAGACATTAAAGAGATTTTCAAAAGCGTAAAAGCAATGCCATTTTTCTATTTTTTTTCTGTTTTGGAAAATACTTATTTTTCACAAAAATGTTATTTATGATAACACATAGCAGGTTTATTATTATGATTTTTTAATAAATATGTTAAGCATATCTCATACAATAATTATTGATAGCTATAACTCACATAAAAGCTCTTTGGGGTCCTCAATCATGTTTTCAGGGTGTAAAGAGGCCCTTAGACCAAACAGTTTGAGAACCACTGCCCTGGAGAAGCAATCACAAATGTATACCAGGAGACACACAAGAATCTTCCTGCAACACTAAGAGCAAAGAACTGTCCATCAGAAGGAAAAAATGATAGACTGTGTATAAAATAACTAGATAGTCATTTAAAGAAATGAACTAGGGTGCCTAGCGTCTGCCTTCCGCTCAGGTCATGATCCTGGGGTCCTAGGTTCGAGTCCCACCTCAGGTTCCATGTTCTGGGAGAAGCCTGCTTCTCCTGCTTCCTCTGCCTCTCTCTCTCTCTCTCTCTCATAAATAAATAAAATCTTTTTAAAAATTAAAAATAAATGAACTAGCACTACCTGTATCACATGGCCAAATCTCACAAATAATGAATTTTAAAAGCACAGGGCTGAAAGATATATACAATATACCAAGCATATAGTTTTAAAACATCTAAAATCATACTAAAATATATGATTATTTAGTGATACACATATACACAGAAAAAGTAAAAAATAAAAACACATGGGAATGATAAAAGCAAAAACTGGGGCACATGGCTGGCTTAGCGGGTAGAGCACGCTACTCTTGGTCTCAGGGTGATGAGTTCAAGTCCCATACTGGGCACAGAGCTTACTTTAAAAAAAAAAAAAAAAAGGAAAAATCTTCACAGAGGTTACCTCTGCAGAGGTGGGGAAAGAAATAGCATGAGGGAAAGATACACAGGAGCCTTCAATTATATGTGGAGGCTTTCAAGTATATACATCAATTACATATGTACTTGAAACACAGGTATTCATTATATTATTCCCTATAATTTTTTGTATGATTGTAATACATCATAAGCAAAGATTAAGAATGCTGAATGGATACAAAGGTGTTATGAAGGGGAAGACACCATCGGACCAAATGAAGGATTGCATATTAAAGGTGACTTCGGTTTGACTTAGGTCTCAACTCTAGAAAACTGGAAGAATACTGCTGCAATAGCTCAAATTTAGCAAGTCAGGATGAAGAAACAGTTTGGGAAAAGGTAAGGTGGTGGGATTTAGACATGCTACCAGGAGCAGCAAAGATATAAAGAGAGTTGTCAATTTATTTTTTTTAAAGATTTTTAATTTTTATTTATTTGACAGAGATCACAAGCAGGCAAAGAGAGAGAGAGGAGGAAGCAGGCTCCCCGCTGGGCAGACAGCCCGATGTGGGGCTCGATCCCATGACTCCAGGATCATGACCCAAGCCAAAGGCATAGGCTTTAACCCACTGAGCCTCCTAGGCGCCCTGAGAGTTGTAAATTTAAAGGTAGTGTTTGGGAGCTGTCAGGGCCAAAGATACAGATTTGGGACTCACTGAATAAAGGTGGAAGATTTGAGAATGGATGAGATGATCAAAAAGGGTAATAAAGGAAAATGAGCATATAAAGAAGCTTATGAGAGAGAGCAGAGGATAAAGCTTGGGGAACAGACACAGAGGCCCGTGGTGGAGAAGATAAAAGAGAGGCTAGGGGAAGATGGCAGTGAGTCTTCAGAAAGGTCAGTGAAGGAATCAGAGTCAGACAGGAGAACATTCGAAGAAAGAAGGTTTAGGGACGCCTGGGTGGCTCAGTTGCTTAAGCAGCTGCCTTCGGCTCAGGTCATGATCCCAGTGTTCTGGGATGGAGTCCCACATCAGGCTCCTTGCTCAGCAGGGAGCCTGTTTCTCCCTCTGCCTCTGCCTGCCACTTTGTCTGCCTGTGCTCACGCTCTCTCTCTCTGACAAATAATAAAATCTTTAAAAAAAAAAAAAAAAAGAAAGAAGGTATAAAAAGGTTCAAAGAGAATGACGAATGTGCTAGCTCACTGGATTATATTCGTATAATTTCAGTGCGCCAATTTCAGGAAGCCAATATTGATTGATCCCAACACTTTCTAACCACTCTTCTTTCACCCATTCATTCCAATAAAAGCTGACTGAGTACCTTGTATGTAGACACTAATGATACAATAATTCTCTCTGTCTTTACGGTCCTATGATCACAGTAGAAGAGAAAAACTGATCAATTACTAACACTGATGAATGTAAAATCACAACTATAATGAATGCTATCAAAGGGAGTACATGGAGCTTTGAGACCGCGTAATTAGGGAACTGTTAACTCCTTCCTCCCTTCAGCAGTGTATACTGTGCCTTCCGGAACAGAATGTAAGCCCAAGAGGACATACTTTTTTTTTTTAAGATTTTATTTATTTATTTAACAGACAGAGATCACAAGTAGGAAGAGAGGCAGGCAAAGAGGGGGAAGCAGGGTCCCTGTGATGCAGGGCTTGATCCCAGGACCCTAGGATCATGACCTGAGCCAAAGGCAGAGGCTTAACCCACTGAGGCACCCAGGCGCCCCAAGGGCATACTTTTTTATACTCTTATACTGTTCATTTTCTTTTGATATCTTCTCCAACTGCTCAGCATAATGCTTCAAAATAATGGGTATTTAGTATATCCTTACTTACACATCTGTAATGGGATGCATCAGATTTTGTTAAAAAAAAAAAAAAGTCCTATTGTATAAAAGAGCTGTAATTTTTTTTTTTAAATAACTTGCTATGGTGTTAAAGAGGCCAAAAGAAAAGTATAAGCCTTGAAAAGGTTAGTTGGTGTCCTCTACCTGCACCTCAACCAATTACCTTGAGACTGCTTAGAATGATTCTCAAAGAGGGAGCTAGTAAAATCATGGAACGACTGGCACAAAATATTCTCACCTCTAGAGAGACAATTTGATATGTACATTCTACCAACAGTAACCCAGTTCTATGTTATTTTTGCAAATAAAAAGCATAATATTCATTATAAGACAATTGGCTCTGACAACAAAAACAGAGTTGAGCGGTATTCAAGAGGCACCGCACGGCTACTTACATCACGAAACTGAACCTTTCCTAGTTCTCCTAATTCACTGACGCAACAATAAGCAGCTTCTGACTGTAGAAAAAGCTGGGCCAGCGTCATCTCCTCGCTCCGGAAGAGCTCCCCCATGGTGGCGGAAAGCACCAGTCAACGGAGTACCTGAATTTCTCTCCAACCTTAAGCAAAAGAGAAAACTGCATTACTAAAAGGAGCAAACACCACAATAGTAAGGCTCTTTTGTTTTGCATTTCATATCTTCCACCCCATGCAGACAGATCTTTAACATCCTGCTTCAAAGGATGGAAAGGAGAAATTGCAAAAGGCTGTTACTAAATCCTCTCCCACAGAATACCTAACAAAAGGCTACTTCCTTCAGTCAACATTAGGATCAAATGACAAAATTTAGGGGCATCCCAATACGTAAGAGTGTATCCAGGTTAAAAACAGGAACTGGGATTCCCAAACAGCTCTTTAAATACCCTGGGCGGGGTATTATGAGGCAGTGATGTTCATGCTGCCCCACCTTTTTTTGGCTTGTGTCAGGGAACACATGGAACAGACCTAGATTATTCTCTCATAAAGGATGTCTCCGTTGAGACTAGTTTTCTACCCTCTACTGCCCATTTCTTTTTTTTTTTTAAAGATTTTATTTATTTATTTGACAGAGAGATCACAAGTAGGGAGAGAGGCAGGGAGAGAGAGAGGGGGAAGCAGGCCCCCTCTGAGCTGAGAGCTTGATGCTGGGCTGGATCCCAGGACCCCAAGATCATGACCTGAGCTGAAGGTAGAGGCTTAACCCACTGAGCCACCCAGGAGCCCCTCTACTGCCCATTTCTGACTGCTGGAGTCCCAGCATTACCCTAGAGCTGTAGGTACCTTAAAGGGTTTAATCTTCCAACTCCTTAGGAAACACCACTTTCTCCCTAAGGAATCTAAACACATCAGCATTATCTGAAGAAGAAAAAAAAAAAAGGTCGGGGGGGGGGGCGGGGGGACACCTGGCTAGTTCAGCCAGTACAGCATGTGACTCTTGATCTCAGGGTCAGGAGATTATGAAGCCCCATGTTGGGTGTGGAGTTTACTTCAAAAAAAAAAAAAAAAAAGAGCTGCCTTGCATATTAAGCTAAATTTCGAGTCCAGCATGACAGGAATATGTTGATAATGACAAAGCAGTTTTATCAAACCACAGAGAATAACCTGCCACTTCCATAGCTTTCAATTTCTTATCCCCACCTTCAAGATTAATTACATTCCTCCATCTGTTAAAGCTTCTCCTGCATGAGCCAATAAAGGTTTCCTTTTAGGGCTGTCTTATCCTTGCCTAGTATGAAAGACAATGGCGCTATCAGTGGTCCTGAAACTGCAATTATTTATTCTCAATCAGCTATTGTAAGGCAGACTGTGCTCCATCTAAACTCAGCAAACCCTACAATATTTTTAGTATCATGAGGGCATCCATAAGGATAGGTGAAACTGGCATCAAAGGAAGAGTTACTGTTCTGCAAGGCTGGAAGACATTTTGAAAAATCTGAATGACAAAACCTTTGTGCATTTGTTCAAGACAGCAACACGAAACACTCCGATATAAGCAAAGATTTCTCAAGAGATTATGTAGCATGTCTTTAAAACTGTCTATACCTGAATCACCCAAAACAGCTGTTATCAACCCTCCCACATCCTCCCCCAAACAAGAATAGAGTCCACAACCTCTAAAGCTGGTAAAATTATGCCTGATCAGCATAGTTCAGGGGCTGCCAATAATGACAGCCTCCAGAGTTGCCTCCCTCCTTCTGTTCTTTAATGATTACAAGTCTCGCTAGAACATCTCTATCCCACTGGAGCCAAACAGAAAACTAAACGATTCGGGGATGTCTTGTCACAAAACAAAATATGAATAAACAGCAATTCTGCACAAGATGAGTATAAATAAAGTGCCCGGCGCCCAGCCTCACTATTGTCATCCAGCCCTCGCCTCCTACGAGGTATTCAAATTCACCTGCTTCATTTCCTGTCTACCCAGTGAGAAAGCAGGAATTCTCTGAGCCCAGGCACACCTACCTCCCCAAGTGGCCATTAAAAGGCAGGGAGGGATCATCAAATTGGGAGCCCCTTTAAAAAGCCCCCCAAATTCTTCTGCCTCCCCAATAACCTTCAGTTCCTCCGCCTACGTCTTAAACGGGGGAAGGGTCGAGGGCCTCCAAGGAGGAGTGAACCTCCGATTCCTATGCCCCGGGGTGGGGGTGCCCGAAGAGGGGTGAACCCCCACTTCCTCTCAAAGACCTAAGATCTCTGCTAATTCCTTTGACAAGCGAGGAGACTAATTAGAATTTCCCATGCCCTTCCGAGGCCTCTCTAGACCGCGCCGTGCCTACATCCCCCCCCCGCTCACCTTCAGCCCCGGGCCGGGCCGCAGCCAAAGCAGCCGCCCCAGACAGAGCCCACAGCCTCAGCGGCTTGGGACATCAGCGCTCGACGTGCGTGCGTCCGCAAAGCCCGGCCCCCGCGCAGCCGCCGGCTCCGCCCCCACGATGACTTCATTTTAGTCAGCCAATGGGGGGAGGCCTGGGTCGGCAGCCGCACTGCAGAGTCGCGGGGGCGCAGGCAAGACCCTGAGTGCTGACGCCATCTTGTTCCCGGGGCTGTTACTCCCGCCCCGCGGGGCGGCGTGGCTGTGGGGGCTGCTGGTGCGGGTGCTCGAGGACCTCCACTCATATTCCCTTCAGAATCTTTTCTCCCTGCCACTTACCCTCGAGGCTGGGCTATCTGCTTGCCGATTAATTCACAACTTCCTTGAGGAAAGTCACATCAAGGAAGGGGAGACATGGAATGGCCTGAAAGCTGGAAGAGAGCTTATTAAAAGCGCTTACAGTCCAGTCTTCTCTACATTACACACGCACGCGTTTTCCTTATTTTACAGAGAACATTTAAGCCTTCGAGTGAGCAAGGCCTTTCTAAGATCGAAGTAGAACCTTGAACAGGGGCTCTTTCACTTAAGTATGGAAAAGCCCTTTTTAGGAAGGTGCTTGGCTAAGTCCCTTTAGCAAGCGTTCAGGGTCTGTTTTTCTCCAGTTAGTGGGGAAATCCCCCTAAGACCCTATGTAGTGACAGTACATTTTTATCTTGTTCGGTGGATTCCTGCAGGCCCGTTTGACCACGTAAGGGTTTTCTATTCCTCAAAAGTTTTTAAAGAGTAACTTTTTAAACGGCAAAAGTGGAGCATCTGGGTGGCTAAGTTGGCTAAGCGTTTGCTTTCAGAGAAGGTCATGATCCCAGGGTCCCGGGAGGGAGCCCCATGTTGGGCTCCCTGCTCCCCAGACAGCCTGTTTCTCCCTCTGCCTCCCACCCCTGCTTGTTCTCTCTCTCAAATAAATAAAATCTTAAAAACAAATCAAACCGCAAAAGTGACGCTAATGTGGGAAACAAAGGCAAAAGAAAAACTAAATTTCCTTACTAGCTACAACCCACTGACAAGTCCCTGAGACTTGCTTTAGGAACTCAGCTGCCTCGACTTTTGTTTGCTTGTTGTAGCTCCTTGCTTGTTTTAGCTCCCTCAATGTTAATACCTTGTTAAGGGCAAAAGGTAATCTCAGCTGGACCCCCAGGATCCTGTAAGTCTACTTTAACATATAAAAGTTCCTTTGGAAAATTCTTTGCTCTCTACCCCCAGAGATACATGTTGGCAATCATCCGCCAAGCATATGACCCACCAGTATACATCTGAAGGGTCTCATGACTATGGTTTTTTAGACAGTAATAAACGACTTTTTCCTAATCCCCTCAAAGGTCCTTTCAAATTCCTTAAAGACTTAACCCTATCCCTAACCCCTTCCCAACTTGGAAGTAAATAATGGGCCACTTCTCAGGACCCCAAAGCAGCTCTTTGGGTCCACAGATCCTGTCCCCATGCTTTAATAAAATCACCATTTTGCACCAAAGACATCTCAAGAATTCTTCCTGGGACATCAGCTCCAAACCCTAACATTTCCCACATCAGTGTTACCTACTATTTATAAAAACATCCTTCTCAAATACTGGTATCAACTCCATAAGGAGGAGTATGGATCCCAAATCATTTGTAGGTAACCAGAGCTGTGTCAGGAAAAACTTGGAAAACCGGTTTTTCAGGCTCGGTGGATGGTGGAACCCTATTGAGATTCAAGTGTAATGAGGGAGATACTTCAGATAAAAACTTGATGCCGATAATTTTGTCCACCCAGCAAAAACATTATCAATCCTGCTTTACCAGCCTAAACAAAATAATGAAGGATAAAAATGGACATTTTATTTAAATTTTCTATCTCCTGTTGTGAGTGAAGATATAACTTGACTCCATTACGATTTAGTTGAGAAGTAGCACCTCGAAGAAGCCTAAACCCTCCCCTTCCCTGTGATCTTAAATGTCCCCTAGCTGTCTCAACTTTTCCTGGCAGGAGAGATAGAGACCCACACTTGAAAGCCTGCCAAGTTTCAGAAAACTATTACACAATGACTACCATTTCCTTCCTCTGAGATTTAAAAACAAAACAATACACCCCCCCCCCCACCTTTCTTTTAAACCTCAGAGTCAACTTGCTAACCACAAATTTTTGGTACTCCAGTTTTAAGACAACCTTTCATCTGGACTCACCTCAATCCCCTTGAACTCTGTTTTTTCATGGTTTCCTTGAAAGTATATCCTCTCAAGAGTTCATTTTCTGGCTCCTTTTATCTCCTGCCATCAATCTTTCTCCAGTGTTCAGTGTTCTCATTCCCTCCATGCTCTCTTCCTTAGCAGTCCTGCTTCTTGTCGGGTGTAAATGTCTATGTGTGGGACTCACACCGATTTTTCCATCCACCTCCCTTCTCCAAGTCTTCCAGATGGAATTTCAAACAGCCTGAATAATGCCATTCAGGCAACAAATGCTTGCTGAGGGCCTAACATGTGGCAAACATGGTACTAACTGCTGGGGATAGGAAAAATGAAATAGACCCACTTCCTATTTTACAGTTCAGTGAGAAAGTTTCAATAATTATGAGAGACAGAGATGAGTGTAATGACTCATACTTACTATGTGACAGGCACTTTTCTAAGTGCTTTATAAATATAAATTCATTTAATTTTCATAACAATACTAGAAGGAAGATACTAGTATTATTCCCATATAATACATGATATGGTGTGGGGCACCTCACTGGCTCAGTCAGTAGAGCACGCGAGTCTTGATCTCAGGGTCATGAGTTTAAGCCCCACGTTGGGTGTAGAGATCACTTAAACAAGTATTTCTTTAAAAATAAAGCAAAATCTTTTTTTTTTTTTAAGATTTTCTTTTTATTTATTTGATAGAGAGGGAACACAAGCTGGGGGAGCCCCATGTGGGGCTCGATCACAGGACCCCGATCATGACCTGAGCCAAAGGCAGAGGCCTAACAACTGAGCCACCCAGGCGCCCTAAGAAAAATCTTTTTTTAAAAAAATAGATGATGTGGTGAAACTGAGGCTCAATAATTTGCCCAAAGTTGCTCAGCGAGTAAAGGGTAGAGCAGGATTCAAACCCAGGCAGAATGGCCCATTTCCTGTGCTAAGTACTGCACTGTTGTACAGATTTCTAGTGTTCCTCTGTTGTACCGTCTACAGAGTGCTGTCTCTGAGTCCAATCTGAGTTTAATATCTATAACCTTCAGACTCTCTAAGCCCCTGTTCCCTCCTCCGTAAAGTGGGGTTAATAATGATACTTTCCTCATATGGTTAGTGGGAGGAATAAAAGGAACTTTAGTACATGTTTGGCACTCAGTCTGTATTAAAAACCTGCTAACTAGGGGTGCCTGGGTGGCTCAGTGGGAGCCTGCTTCCCCCCTGCTGCCCCGCACCCACTCTCTCTCTGCCTGCCTCTCTGCCTACTTGTGATCTCTGTCAAATAAATAAATAAAATATTTTTTAAAAATTGCTAATTATCATCATTATCATGACTGTTGCTGTTGATACACAAAATACTGTATAATGGACCAGAGAATCTCAGAAAAGTTTACATTGAGGAGGTGATATGAGAGCAGGGTTGTTTTTTTTTTTAAGGATTTTATTTATTTGAGAGGGAGAGAGGGAGATGAAGAAGACTCCCTGCTGAGCAGGGAGCCCAACTCGAGGCTCTATCCCAAGACCCCAAGACCATGACATATCCCAGGACCCCAAGACCGTGACCACTGGAGCCTCTGGCACAGGCTTGACCAAATGAGCCACTCAGGTGCCTGAAAGCAGAGTTTTTAAGGATTATGCTCTCACTGAATAAAAACTCGCCCTTCCCCTCAGATCATTAATCCTGTTAATGGCATTATTGTTTTCCTAGTTACCCAAGTTCTAAGCTTAAGCTTGGAACTTAAGCTAATTCCATTCTTTCTCCCTCCACATTTAATCAGTTGCCATGTCATGTTAATCATGTTAGTTATGTGTCCTGCATTTCTTGCCTCTACCCACTTATCCTTTTTATCTTCATTGCTAATAACCTATACAGGTCTGTTAGCCTCTCTCAGATACTAAAGCAGGAACCAATGGGAAGCAGCATCGGGTAGAGTGTAGTAGACCACAGGCTTTAGTACCGTCCTGAACTAGGCTTGAATCTCAGATCCTCCATTCATTCCAATATCAAATGTAAGAGAAATCTCAGCTCTAACAATTACAAGGTGTGTGAACTTGAGCAAGCTGGTTCACCTTCTTGATCTTCATTTTCCTCATTGAGACTCTCATGGGTTTATCCTATCTCCTTTAGAAAACACAGTACTGGGGTCCCTCGTGGTGCAATTGGTTGAGCTTCTGACTCTTGGTTTTGGCTCAGGCCCTGACCTCAGGGGCGTGAGACTGAGCCCTGTCTTGGGCTCTGAGCTTAGTGAGGAGTCAGCTAAAGTTTCTCTCTCCCTCTTCCCCTGTACCTCCCTATGCTCTCTCTTTCTAAAATAAATAAATCGTTTAAAAAAAAAGAGAGAGAGAGGAAAAGAAAAAGAAAACACAGCACTTTCTTCCTGACTTTTTTTCTCTTCTATCACCAAATTATAAATTCCTTTTCTCCCTCTAGCTTTGGGCCTACTCATTCAATAGTAAGTACTATTTCTTGAATGAATGAGTGAACAGATGGATGATTCTGAAAGAAATGGGAGCCTCCTAATAGAAATCTACTATCAATGAAAGAACACAGGTTAACAGACAAAAAGGAATATGATTACACCTTATCCCCTTTATTTTATGGGCTTCATTATCTGGGAGAAGAACTTGTGACAGATTCTTTTTTCCTTTTTTTTAATGTTTAAAGTTTTTATTTGAATTCTAACATAAAGTGTAATAGCGTCAGTGACAGATTCTTCTACTTTTGTAACATATGAGAGACAGCTGGGAAGGGTTCAGAGGAGAAGCTAAAAATCAGAAAATGTGTGTGGAGTCAGGGCCAACTGTGTAGGATCGCCAGGTTTAGCACAGGAGCGCTAACGTTTGCATTCCATCTACAGTTCTCAAAGTTATTCTACATCAAAGCATACTTACGAGGAAAACACTCTTTAAATACTTTTTAAGAATATTTTAAAAATTTATTTATTTTTAAAATTTTAGCTAGTGAAGAGGACTGATCAACAAAACCAAAAGAAAACTGATAGAATGGGAGAAGATATTCACAAATGACATATCAGATAAAGGGCCAGTATCCAAAAAATGTAAAGAACTTAGCAAACTCAACACCCAAAGAACAAATAATCCAATCAAGAAATGGGCAGAAGGGGCACCTGGGTGGCTCAGTGGGTTAAGCCTCTGCCTCCTGCTCAGGTCCTGAGATCCAGAGTCTTGGGATCAAGCCCTGCATTTAGGCTCTATGCTCAGCAGGGAGCCCGCTTCCCCTCTCTCTCTCTGCCTCCCTCTCTGCCTACTTGTGATCTTTCTCTCTGTGTCAAATAAATAAATAAATAAATAATCTTAAAAAAAAAAAAAAGAACGAAATGGGCAGAAGACATTTCTGCAAAGAAGACATCCAAATGGCCAACAGACACACGAAAAAGTGCTCAACATCACCCGGCATCAGGGAAATACAAATCAAAACCACAAAGAGATTCTACCTCACAGCAGTCAGAATGGCTAAAATTAACAAGTCAGAAAATGACAGAGATTGGCGAGGAGGCAGAGAAAGGGGAACCCTCCTACACTGTTGGTGCGAATGCAAGCTGGTGTAGCCACTCTGGAAAACAGTATGGAGGTTCCTCAAAAAGTTGAAAATAAAACTACTCTAGGATCCAGCAATCATACTACTGAGTATTTACCCTAAAGATACAGATGTAGTGATCCGAAGGGGCACGTGCACCTGGATGTTTATAGCAGCAATGTACACAACAGCCAAACTATGGAAAAAGCCTAGATGTCCATCAACAGATGAATGGATAAAGAAGATGTGGATGTGATATACACACACTCACACACACACACACACACAATGGAATACTATGCAGCCACCAAAAGAAATGAAATCTTGCCATTTGCAAAGATGTGGATGGAACTAGAGGGTATTATGCTGAGCGAAACAGGTCAATCAGAGAAAGACAATTATCATATGACCTCTCTGATATTAGGAATTTGAGAGGCAGGGCAGGGGGTTGTGGGGGGTAGGGAAGGAAAAAATGAAACAAGATGGGATTGGGAGGGAGAGAAACCATAAGAGACTCTTAATCTCACAAACAAACTGAGGGTTGCTGGGGCGGGGTAGGGAGAGGGTGGTGGGGTTATGGGCATTGGGGAGGGTATGTGCTATGGTGAGTGCTGTGAAATGTGTAAGCCTGATGATTCACAGACCTGTACCCTTGGGGCAAATAGTACATTATATGTTAATACATACATACATATATATACATACATATGTATATATGTATATCTGTATATGTGTATGTTTTAATGAGAACACTTCCTATCTTTTTTTTTTCCTAAATATTTTATTTAATTATTTGAGAGACAAATGTAGCAAGAGAGAAGACCAGAGGGTAGGAGAGGGAGAAGCAGGCTCCCCACTGAGTAGGGAGTCCAAAGTGAGGCTCAATCCCAGGACCCTGAGATCATGACCTGAGCCAAAGACAGACACTTAACTGACTAAGCCACCCAGGTGTCCCACTTCTCTTATCTTTAAATAAAAATGATTTACATTTTTTTTAATGTGAAATTGCTCTGCAATTAGGACTTAACTGCTGCCTGATCTACTGATTCCCCAGCGGCCGTGAGGCACCTTTAGACAGGTCCTTTTCTGCTAGAAGTCCTTGTGGCAACCTCAGGGGCTTCTTCTTTTTTTTTTTTTTAAGATTTTATTTAATTATTTGACAGACAGAGATCACAAGTAGGAAGAGAGGCAGGCACAGAGAGAGGAGGGGAAGCAGGATCCCTGCTGAGCAGAGAGCCCGATGAAGGCTCGAACCCAGAACCCTGGGAACCCTGGGAACCTTTGGACCTGAGCCTAAGGCAGAGGCTTTAACCCACGGAGCCACCCAAGCGCCCCCATGAGAGGCTTGATTCTTATCAAATGTTGAACCACTTACAGTTTTGCATTCACTGAAGGGATATTCTTGGGACCTTGAGGAGTATGTGTTTTTTCTAGTCCAAGCATCTTTTAAATTTTTTTAGATTTTATATATTATTATTTATCAGAAAGAGAGAGAATAAGCAGGGGAGAGGCAGGTAGAGGGAGAAGCAGGCTCTCCGCTGAGCAGGAAGCCTGATGCGGGGCTTGGTCCCAGGATCCTGTGATTATGACCTGAGCTGAAGGCAGATGCTTAACCGACTGAGCCACCCAGGCATCCCTGAAGGCTGAAATACTTTATCTGGAATTCTTGACTTGGTAAATTTATGACGAATTCAATCTGTACACACGAGAGACTCCACACCTTTTTTCACATTTTGGAGTTGGTCTGGGGATCTCCGAACTACTGAGCACAAAATCCCTGCCATGAGTGTGGGGAATGTTCTCTTCAGAAGCGAGGGAAAGGGAAATAGAAGACAGACCACCAAGCACTATACTTGAAGAATATTTTTTTAAAATGATTTTATGGGGGCACCTGGGTGGCCCAGTGGGTTAAAGCCTCTGCCTTCGGCTCAGGTCATGGTCTCAAGGTCCTGGGATCGAGCCCCGCATCAGGCTCTCTGCTTAGCAGGGAGTCTGCTTCCTCCTCTCTCTCAGCCTGCCTCTCTGCCTACTTGTGATCTCTGTCAAATAAATAAATAAAATCTAAAAAAAAATGATTTTATGTATGTATTTATTTATTTTAGAGAAAGAGTGAGAGCATTGGGGGGAAGGAGGGAGGAAGGAGCAGAGACAGAGACAACCAGGCTCTACACTGAGCCGGACATGGGGCTTGATCTGAGCTGAAATCAGAGTTAGACGCTTAATTGACTGAGCCATGCAGGCGCCCCAGGAATACTTTTATAATTAGCTTTCAGTCATCAAGCCTCCATGATTCTTTCAGCAAACACTCACTAAGTCCATACTTTATATGGGGCATAAAGCTAGAAGATGGAAATGCAAAGATGAGCAAGGAAATCACTCGTCCATCAGGGGAGACAGACAAACAACTAACTGTAATATAGCATATGTAATACAGCAGAGGTTAGAACAGAAGGTTATGAAAGCTCAGAGCTATTATTGGCCCTAGAGAAGCCTTTAAGAGGACATGATATTCAAGGTGGGCTTTGAGGGATGGATAGAATTTTGTTTAGAGGAGGAAACAAAGGCTAATAGAATTGAAGAGAAACAGTACTAATATTTTTTTTTTTAGTACTAATATTTTAGACCAAAATCAGAATTTGTTTTCATCATAGTAAGCAAATACATTAACTTAGCCCAAAACCGATAGACAACTTTGATCCAGAAAAATCAGGCATTTGTGTTTTTATCTCTAATTATCTGTATGCTGCTGGAGTAAAGAAAGGAGACAAGAAGAATCTTCTAGGTTGTGCTCAAGCCTTTCTTTCATTGAACAAGCACAGCATAGGTCCAACAAGACCAAGTATAAAATGCTGTTATTCACACAGATCTGGAAGATGGGAACAGATTTATAGGAGACTTAGCAGGTAATACAATTCTGGGAGCCTAAACTGAGCTACTCCTTAGCATTTGGGAAGATGTTTCAACAAAAATTGTAGAAATTAGTTCTTCACTACCCAGACAAAGTAGACAACAGAGGCAGTGGTCTAACAGAATCTCAAAAAGTTTTAAGACTTGTCACTATACAGGCACCTGGGTGGCTCAGTTGGTTAAGTGACTGCCTTTGGCTCAGGTCATGATCCTGGAGTCCTAGGATCAAGTCCCGCATCAGGCTCCCCGCTTAATGGGGAGTCTGCTTCTCCCTCTGACCTTCTCCCCTCTCATGCTCTCTCTCTCTCAAAATAGATAAAATCTTTTTTAAAAAAACCTGTCACTATAGTAGAATGACTAAAATAAATGTTTTTCCTTTACCCCCTCAATTTTTCCAACTGTTCACCTGCAAGTAGTTGGCAGCAAACAGCAAAATTGCGATTTAAAATTTTACTTTTGCTTGCCTACATTTCTTTGAGATGATAGTCACTCGGCTTAATGATGGTTTGCATCTAGTAACATCATTTTTTGTTTTCCCCTTCTATGTAAAAATGAACTCTAGTTCTACCAAGGAACTGATTTTATTTATTTATCTATTTTAAGTAAGCTCTATGCCCAACATGGGGCTTGAACTTACAACCCCAGATCAAGCATCCTGTGTTCCACTGACTGAGACAGCTAGGAGGCCCAGGAACTGACTTTAGTGTTGATGAGAGGATTCCCCTGCCACGACTTTCAGGTGACTTGTAATCACGTTTGACCATCATTCTTGAAAATGATGATTAGCAATGTGTTTCCACAGAAGTAATTCCTCTTCACCCCGAGTTCTCTAAAATAACACTCTGCTTTTACTTTCAAAGCCCGTCAATGTTTAAAATAAAAGCCTTTGGGTAAAAAGTAAAAATCTCTTCATAATAGCTTTTGAGGCTTCCTTTGAAGTTCAAGGAATGTCAGCTTCCCTTAGCTCTGCTAGTGATTACATCCACAAGGAGAAATTAATGAGCCTAAGGCATGTGACATTTTATGTAACCCTCAAGACTTGTGACCAACACATAAGAGAAGGAACGCTTAACTTGTGGAAGTTAAGAATGCCACGGAAAAAAGCTTTTATTTTTTTATTTATTTTTAAAGATTTTATTTATTTGACAGGCAAAGATTACAAGTAGGCAGAGAGGCAGGCAGAGAGAGAGAGAGAGGAGGAAGCAGGCTCCCTGCCGAGCAGAGAGTCTGATGCGGGGCTCGATCCCAGGACTCTGGGATCACGACCTGAGGCGAAGGCAGAGGTTTTAACCCACTGAGCCACCCAGGCGCCCCAGAAAAAAGCTTTTAAATGAAATGAAATTTTCAGAGAAAGACAAACCATATTGTTTCACCAAATGTGGAATCTAAAAAACAAAGCAGATAAGCAAATGACCAAAAAGCAGAACCAGAACCATAAAAACAAAGAACAAACTGATGACTGCTAGAGAGAGCGGAGTGGAGGAATGGGCAAAATGAGTGAAGGGGAGCAAGAGACAGAGGCTTCTAGTTATAGAATAAATGAGTCATGAGGATAAAAGGTACAGCATTGGAAATATAGTCAATGGTATTGTAATAGCATTTTATGGTGGCAGATGGTAGCTAAACTTTGCTGAGCATAGCAAATGTAGTTGTGAATCACAATGTAATACACCTGAAACTAATGCAACATTGTGTGTCAACTGTTCCTCAATTTTAAAGAAATTTAATTGAGAAAACCTGAGATGGGGGGGCGCCTCCCCTCAGCACAGGTCATGATCCCAGGGTCCTGGGATTAAGCCCTGCATAGGGTTCCCTGCTCAACGGGAGGCCTGCTTCTCCCTCTCCCCAGCTTGTATTCTCCCTCTCACTGTCTTTCTCTGTCAAATAAGTAAATAAAATCTTTAAGAAAGAAAGAAAACTTGGGATGAAGGGAAAGGACTGATTGACATAGGTCAGAGAAGAGACTCTGTGACGTTAGGCCCAAAATACTTGCCAGAGAAACAAGAAACTGGTTCAAGGAGATTTCTGAAGTAGACAATCCGGTAAATGTTTTGTATTGGGTTTCCAGTGACTTGGAAAAAAGGTGAGACCTAGAGTGAAGAAATATATTGGGAAAAATCCAATAGAAAGGATCTGATTGATCCAAGGATCAAGGGATGCATTTTTTAAATAGATTTTATTTATTTATATGACAAAGAGATCACAAGTAGGCGGAGAGGCAGGCAGAGAGAGAGGGGGAAGCAGGCTCCCTGCCAAGCAGAGAGCCCGATGTGGGGCTCGATCCCAGGACCCTGGGATCATGACCTGAGCCAAAAACAGAGGCTTTAACCCACTGAGTCACCCAGGCACCCGCAAGGGATGTATTTAATTTGAACTGTTGTATTGCCCATCTTAGTGCCTGATTTTTAATATATAATTAATAAATTTTTCTTTAGTAAACACTACACCCAATATGGAGACCCTAATGGCCCCAAGATCAAGACGCCAAGATCAAGAGATCAAGAGTTGCATGCTCTACTGACAGAGCCAGACAAGCACCCCTACTAAATAAATATTTTTAGAAGAGTCAGTTAAGCATCCGACTCTTGATTTTGGCTCAGGTTAAGGCTAGAGATTGCTATGCTTTACAATTGAATTGTTTTGTTTTATAAAGCAGTGTTTAACTGGGCTTGGGTGATATTTTAAGGAGTGAGTTGTGGGAAAGGGAGCCTGCAGGATATTTTTAGAGAGGATGTACAAGGGTATGGTCTTTAGAGAAGAAAAATTTTCTTAGGAGGAGAAAGATACCTAAAGTGAATCTTCAGTTGGATATTGCCTTGAGTCCTATTTTCATTATACGTTTCTTTTTGTTAGGTTTAGAAATTCTGAATACAGGTGAACAACTATTTCTATTAAAGAAATATACTTTGGGGGCGCCTGGGTGGCTCAGTGGGTTAAAGCCTCTGCCTTCAGCTCAGGTCATGATCCCAGGGTCCTGGGATCGAGCCCTGCATCGGGCTCTCTGCTCGGCAGGGAGCCTGCTCCTCCCCGCTACTCTCTGCCTGCCTCTCTGCCTACTTGTGATCTCTCTCTCTCTCTCTGTCAAATAAATAAATAAAATCTTTAAAAAAAAAAAAAAAAAGAAATATACTTTGGATGGGGCTCCTGGGTAGCTCAGTCAGTTAAGCCTCTGCTTTTGGCTTGGGTCATGATCCTGGGGTCCTGGAATTGAGCCCCATATTGGCTCCTTGCTCCACAGGAAGTCTGCTTCTCGCTTTCCCTCTGCTGCTCCCCCAGCTTGTGTTCTCTCCCTCTCTCTCAAGTGAAATAAATAAAATCTTTAAAAATACACACACACACACACACACACACACACACACACACACACACTTTGGGGCACCTGGGTGGCTCAGTCGGTTAAGCATCTGCCTTTGGCAGGTCATGATGCCAGAATCCTCAGATAAGAGTCCTGCATCAAGGGGCACCTGGGTGGCTCAGTGGGTTAAAGCCTCTGCCTTCAGCTCAGGTCATGACCCCAGGGTGCTGGGATCGAGCTCCGCATCAGGCTCTCTGCTCAGCAGGGAGGCTGCTTCCCTTCCTCTCTCTGCCTACTTGTGATCTCTGCCTGTCAAATAAATAAATAAAATCTTTTAAAAAATTAAGAAAAAAAAAAAAGAGTCCTGCATCAGGCTCCTTCTCAGCGGGTAGTCTTGTTTCTCCCTCTCCCTGTGCCCCTCCCCTTCCCCCCCTGCTCACACTCTCACTCTCTCTCCAGTAAATAAAATCTTTAAAAAAATTATATACACACACATACATATATACACCCATATAAATAGACATATACATGTATGCTTTGTGGGGGTGCTTAGGCGGCTCAGTTCTTAATCTGCTGGCTCTTGATTTTGGCTCAGGTCATGATTTCAGGGTCTTGAGACTGACTGAGCTCAGTATCTGGCTCCAAACTCAGCATCTGGCTCTGAGCTCAGTGGAGAGTCTGCTTGAGGATTCTTTTTCCCTCTCCCTATCCCCCTGCCCCTTGCTTCACGTGCACACACACATGCACCCTTATTCTCTCTTTCAAATTAAAAAAAAAAAAATACACATACACACATACACACACCTTGGGACCTTAAAGTTTTCTGGCAGTATGTATAGCTATTAAAGAGATTTGAGTAAACCCTGTGAGGCAAGTAAATTTTATTTTATTTTTTATCTTATTATTAGCCTTTTTAGTCTCTATACCCAATGTGGGACTCAAGATCCTGAGATCAAGAGTCACATGCTCTACCAACTAAGCCAGCCAGGGGCCCTAGGGCAAGTGTATATTAGGAGCTTTGCAGTCTTTTTTTTTTTTTTTTTAAAGATTTTATTTATTTATTTGACAGAGAGAAATCACAAGTAGATGGAGAGGCAGGCAGAGAGAGAGAGGGAAGCAGGCTCCCTGCTGAGCAGAGAGCCTGATGCGGGACTCGATCCCAGGACCTTGAGATCATGACCTGAGCCGATGCGGGACTCCATCCCAGGACCTTGAGATCATGACCTGAGCTGAAGGCAGCGGCCTAACCCACTGAGCCACCCAGGCGCCCCAGGAGCTTTGCAGTCTTTAAATGTTTGGTAGAATTCTTACTAAAACCATTTGGAGCCAGAGATTTTCTTCTTTAATTAAATGATATTTTAAGTTATAAATTAAATTTCTTTAACTGTTACAGAGCTATTCAAACTATTTCATATTGGGTGAGTTGTGGTAGTTTGTACTTTTCGAGAAATTGGAATACAGGATATTTACTTAGTCTCAAGACAACCCCCTACAAAAATAGTTATGGATGACAAAGAGGGAAAGAGTAACTTTAGACAGGAAAAGTCTTCCAGACATCACCTTCACCACTCATCAAGGTTAACATCTCTAGCAACTGGTAAATCAAAACTGTGTGCTACGTGATAGGATCCGATCCAACGACAAGAACACAGCATCCCTTTGGTGCCAGTCCTGACAAAGATAAACATCCTAAATCCCATCATGAGAAGACATCAGATAAGGTCAAATCAAGCAACATTATACATAATGAATGCATAGTAATCTTCAAAAAGACCAAAGTTACCAAAGACAAGGAAAGAATGAGGAACTATGCCCCTAATTGAGGAAGACTAAAGAGAAGGGCAACTCAATTTAAAGTGTGATCTCAGGGGTGCCTGGGTGGCTCAGTTGTTAAGTGTGTGCCTTTAGCTCGGGTCATGATCCCAGGGTCCTGAGATCCAGCCCCAAATCAGACTCCCTGCTCAGTGGGAAGCCTGCTTCTCCCTCTCCCACTTCTCCGGCTTGTGTTCCCTCTCTTGCTGTGTCTCTGTCAAATGAAGAAATAAAATCTTTAAAAAAAAAAAAAAAAGTCTGATCTCAGATTGGGTCATTATTGGGACAGATGATGAAATCTGGTAGGCTGCTGAGAAACAGATGGTGATATGCATCTATGCTAACTTCCTGACTGTGATGGTTGTACTCTGGTTATGTATCAGAAGGTCCTTATTTGTAGAAAACACATACTCAAGTATTTGGGAGATCAGACATCAAGCTGTCAACTTATTCTCAAATGGTTCAGAAAAAAATAATCTTTTTGTACTAAAAAAAAAAAAAGCTTTTCTATACATTTTAAATGATTTAAAAATTTTGTAAATGAAACTTTTTCCAGATAGCCTTTTCTCATTTTGATCACTCTGTTATTCTAGAGCACCTAAACAATGATGGATATATTTGATATAAATGTGTATTAATATCATCTACTTATTTGAGGATCTTTCTACATTTCTCTCTAATCTAATCTATTTCCTCGATGAGATTATTAAACCCCCAAAAGACATATATTATGCTTCTATTTCCTTTGTATTCCCTTAAAGTATCAAATAGCTGCTCTTAATAACCACTTGAAAACACTAAAGGTTTTGGAACATGAATTATCTGAATAGTTTAATTGCTTCTTTCAACTTAAGTCCATTGAAAAACTAAATCATCTCTCTTCTGTCATACGATGGATCCAGGAACCAAGTCTGTGCTGACTGCTCTTTCACACCAATCGGTAGCCTCTGGGATTCATAGAAATATGTGTCTTGGTGGAAAAATGAGTCACTCCACCAACGCACAGCTAGACTCTCACACCCAGAGCACAAAGAAAATGTGGAAATCTGAGTGAAGCGCAAGGAATCTATATCCGAACAAGAGTTCACATTCTTCCTGTTGTGTTACATTGTGAAATGGAAACATGGTTTCCTGGGAAAAGGGCCAGATTTCACAATTAAATGCTTTTGCTTAAATGTGCACAGCTGCTAAACACTTAAACTGTGCTTATTGAGAGTATCTTGTTTTGAAGATCTGGTCTTGATTCCAACTGGAAAGTTGAAAGGAGGCGGGGGTGCAGGGGGAGGTCGTCTTGTGTCCAACAGAATGGGTTTAACAGAAAGTTGTTTTGAATACTACCAGTTCTTAACTGGTTTAAGTGCATGAAAGGGAAAAATGGTTACGCACATTTCTTGCCACCAATGGTAGGTATGTCGACTATTCTAACATATCTGTTTACATATATAAACACACTTCCTCCTCCAAAGAACCTTGGTATTTTTTATAACAGGAAAGTTCAACTGTAGACAAAAATAGAATAATACAGTGAATCCCTATGTACCTATCACCTTGCTTGAGCAATGATTAACGTATGGCCAATCTCCTTCCATCTAGATCCCCAGCTACTTCCCTCAGGACTATTTCTGAATCATAACCTAGATGTGGTATCATTTCATCTGTAAATACTTCAGTATGGGGCGCCTGGGTGGCTCAGTGGGTTAAAGCCTCTGCCTTCGGCTCGGGTCATGATCCCAGGGTCCTGGGATCGAGCCCCACATCGGGCTCTCTGCTCGGCAGGGAGCCTGCTTCCTCCTCTCTCTCTGCCTGCCTCTCTGTCTACTTGTGATCTCTGCCTGTCAAACAAATTAAAAAAAAATACTTCAGTATATATCTCTTAAATATAAAGATTTATATTGTGGGGCTCAAACCACCAAATCCAGAGTTGTATGCTCCACCCACTGAGCCAGCCAGGCATCCCCAAGAATTATTTTTGAAGTATAACCACAATGCCACTATCACACTTTAGAAGTTAATAATAATTCCCTGATGCCAAAGATCTAATCAGTATTCAGATTCCCGATTGTCTCATAAACCATTTTTTGCTAACAATTTGTTCAAATCAGGATTTAAATAAGGTCCACACATTGTAATTGGTTGACTGTTCTTTTTTTTTTTTTTTTGCCTTTTTAAGTAAGCTCTTAAAAAAAAGATTTTATGTATTTATTTTTGTGTGAAAGAAGGATAAATAGAGCACAAATGGGGTAAAGGGTAGACAGAGAAGCATACTCCCCACTGAGCAGGAAACTGATGCCAGACTCAATCCAAGGACCCCAGAGATCATGACCTGAGCCTAAGGTAGACACTTAGCAGACTGAGCCACCCAGTTGCCCTTAAGTAAGCTCTTTATACAATGTGGGACTTGAACTCACAACCCTGAGATCAAGAGTCACATACTCTACCAACTAAGCCAGCCAAGCACCCCTCTTCTTTTCTTCTATTAAAAAAAAAATTATTTATTTACTTGAGAGAGAGACAAGAGTAGAGGCAGGGGTGTGTGGGCAAAGGGAGAGGGAGAAAGAGAATCTCAAGCAGACTCCCCACTAAATACAAAGCCCGATGCAGGGCTTGATCTCACAACCCTGAGATCCTGCCCCGGTCAAAACCAAGAGTCACATACTTAACCAAATGAGCCACCCAGGCACCCCTTCGCTTCTTTTAAATAGGCTTTTGAAGTTTCTTTTAATTTAGTGATTTCCCCCTTCGTCATCATCTCTTCCTCTCCCCTCCACCTCTGCAATTTGCTTGCTGGAGAAACTGGCTTGTTTGTCCTGTAGAGCTTCCCATCTCTGACTTTTGCTGGTTGCATTAATATGGTGTTGCTTAATGTATTTCTCTGGCCCTCAGGTTTCCTGTGAACTGGTAGTTAGATCCAGATGCTTGACTCAGATTCAAGCTTGATTGTTTTTTGCTTGTTTTTTTGTCAAGAGTACTTCATAGGTGTTGGTGTGTACTTCCTATCACACCCTAGACACATAATGTCAATCCTCTCTGTTTGCGATATTAAGATTAATGAGTAGGTTTAGGTGTTAGTGTGATATAACAGTTATAGAGTTCCCCATTAGTTTCCACCTCAGAGTTTTACCAGGTATTAATGATCATTATCTTCATTGTTATTTCACTAGAGGTTACAAAATGGTGATATTATATCATTCTATCTTCATTTATGAGCTGAAATTACTCTATATATAAGTTCTTTATTTAATAAATATAAGGAGTCTTGCTCCTGCCTCTCCCTCTGCCTACCCCTCATGCTCTCTCTCTCTCAAATAAATAAAATCTTAAAAAAAAAAAAAAAACAGGGGCGCCTGGGTGGCTCAGTTGGTTAAGCATCTGCCTTTGGCTCAGGTCATGATCTCAGGGTCCTGGGATGGAGTCCCATATTAGGCTCTCTGCTCAGCAGGGGGCCTGCTCCCGGCGCGATCGGGCCCCCCCTCACACCGCCTCTGCTTGCCTCTCTGCCTACTTGTGATCTCTGTTTATCAAATAAATGAATAATCTTTAAAAAAATAAAATACAATGTAAATCATCTCCTCTCCCTCGTTTGTTTTTTTTTCTCCCCTCTTGCTCTTTCGGTTAAAATCCTTAAACAGTGCCTTTAAGCCTTTAACCTTTAGGATAAAGGCCTGGACCTATTAGCATGACTTCCAGGATGCTCTGGGATTGGGCATCTTTTTTCCTGCCCAATCTCACTTCGGCCTCTTTGCCTCCAAACACCTTATTTAACAGGTGTTCATTTTGGGGATGATAAAAATGTTCTAAAATTCACTGTGGTTGCTAACTATGTGAATGTACTAAAACCCCTAAATTGTAAACTTCATTTTTTATTTTTGTAAGATTTTATTTATTTATTTGACAGGGAGAGACGGAGAAAGAGAGAGCACAAGCAGGGGGAGCAGCAGAGGGAGAGGGAGAAGCAGGCTTCCTGCAGAGCAGGGAACCCAATGTGGGGCTCGATCCCAGGACCCCGAGATCAAAATCTGAGCCAAAGCAGATGCTAAACTGACTGAGCCACCCAGGCGTCCCTGAATTGTACACTTTATTTTTTTTTCTTTGAAGATTTTATTGATTTCCTCAACAGAGATCAAAAGTAGGCAGAGAGGCAGGCAGAGAGGGAGGGGGAAGCAGGGAGTGGAGAGCCCGAAGCGGGACTTGATCCCAGGACCCCAAGATCGCGACCTGACTGGAAGGCAGAGGCTTAACCCACTGAGCCACCCAGATGCCCCTGAATTGTACACTTTAAATAAATAGGTGAGTTGTATGTGATGTGAATTATATCTCCATAAAGCTGGGTTTTTGTTTTGTTTTTCGTTTTTTAACAGTTTAGAAAGGTGGGTTGTTTAAAAAGAAAACGAGAGGAAGAAAAAATAAGTTACCAAATAGGACAGGAAATAAATACAACCTCACAAAGACCAAGAGGGAGAGTGTCAAGGACAAATTGGTCAGCAGTGCTAAATGCTGCAGGGTTCAAATAAAACTAGAAAAGGAGAGGTAATTGGGAGAATATGGAGTTTACTAGTGACTTTTAAGTGCTCTTTTAGTAGAGAGGAAGCCATCTTTTTGGGCAAATGGCAGAAGTTTAAGAACTGAATTGAGTGTTAGGGATCTGTGGCAGCAGTTCTAAAAAACAATGAAATTTGAATGCTAGAAAATGGACAGACCTAACCTTGAGGAGACAGGAAGGTAAAACCAATTAAGACTGCAGTTTTTGTTTGTTTGTGTGTTTTGTTTCTTATTTTTAGGATAAGAGACCAGTGCATGTTGACAGCAGAGGAGGAGGAGAGGTTTTAGGGCATTTCCATTAATTTCTTTTTTTTTTTTTTTAAGATATTATTTATTTGACAGACAAAGATCACAAGTAGGCAGAGAGGCAGGCAGAGAGAGGAGGAAGCAGGATCTCTGCTGAGCAGAGAGCCCGCTTCGGGGCTAGATCCCAGAACCCTGGGATCATGACCTGAGCTGAAGGCAGAGGCTTTAACCCACTGAGCCACCCAGGCGCCCCGCCATTAATTTATTTTCTTTAAGTTTTGTTCGCCTGGCTGCATCACTGCTTCTCTGAGATGAAAAACTCTCCCAACAGCAAATTTGTTATGCCTTTGAAAGGTTTCTAGCACTAAGCTGTGCATAAATTAACTCTTAATAAATAATTTCAACTGTTTTCTGCCTCATGAAAGCTACCTTATATATTAATATTTGAGGGAGAAGGAAGGAATTTTTGAGGAAGAGAAATATGCAAATATAGGCATTTTTGTTTTGTTTTGTTTTGTTTATGTCAAAGGGACAAGAATAGTGCCTATAAATCAGGGGAGAAAAACACAGCTGCTGTCTGTAGCAGCTGATAGCCAGCTCCTGGGGACTGGTTTTTCATGTGGCATGGTTTCTCTAATGTAAAGACACATCATTTATCCCAACTGTTTATTACTAAGAAAGCATACTGTCTCCCTAGGATTTCTCCCAGGACGGATCTGAAATGAATGGAACACACTGCATGCTGTGTACCTCACACCTTGCTGGATCTCCCTAATTATATACTCAGAGGACCTACGAGAACCACAGTAAGAGATGAACAGTGCCTGGTTATCTCCTTCCCCAGCCCTGCACTTTCACACCTCATGTTGTTGCTGCGGGGATGGGGATGAGGGTGTGTGTGTGGGGGGGCACTTCCTCCTCCTTTACACCTAGAGACTCTCCCCACTGTAAATCTTCCCCCCCTCTCCCAGGAAGTAGAGGGAGTACTCCCTAAGCTGCTGGAGGACCTTCCACTTTGTACAAGAAACTATTTGTACATGTCTTCCTTGCTACACTATGAGCTTCTCACCAGGAGCGACTGGGCTTTATGATTCCTCCTTTAAGGCTCCAGTCCCGCAGCTGGCTCATGTTAAGTAGTCACCCTTTTTGAGCAAATGAATGGATAGAGGAATATGACAGAGCTCTGTGAGTTCCCAGCTGCTGACGTGGTTGTATCCCAGTGTTCTTTTTTCTGGGCCAAAGGGTTGTTTGTTTCCACCTCTCCATCCCTTTTACAGACTCTTGCCTCAGCAGCTGAAAGTACACAATGGAACAGTGTGCCTTTCAGCAAATAGAGTGAGCGATGGAAAATGCAAAACATCAACCTTGAATGTAAGCAATGGCATGCTGAATATAATTCCAAATGAAGAGAAACGGACTATTTTCACTGAAATGGAGTGAAGCCTTCTGGTTAAGGCTCTTGTTGGGCTCCATTTCTGGTTATCAGGATTGATAAAGCTGATGCAACAAGTCTTAGCACGCCCCCTGTTGGATTTTGCTGGCATTCAGTAAGAAGAACAAGAGAGAAACTCCTTGCAATTTCTTAGAAGTAGGTATGCAGGGGTAAGGGCCCTTCTGCAAAATTCTCTATTAAGGAGGCATCAAATGAGTCAGAGATGTATTCCCTGGACTGTCCTTTGGATATAACTTGACTCATCCACAAATACTGATATTCCTTTTTGAAGAACAGAAATATTTTCCAAATGTGAAAGCCAAAATGGCATGGACTTAATTCCTTTGAGCAAGCATGCAACTACAAAAACCAAATCAACTACTAAAACTCTTCTTAAGCATCTCCCCCATCCCCAGTGGGGTTTAAATCGTAATTTCTGAATCTCCATTGATAGAGAACTGGCTACATAAGTATAGCATATCCATGCATTGGAAAACAAATCAGCTCTATATTCAGTGACACAGAACAATCTTCATGGTATATTATTAACTGAAAAAAGGCAAAGCGCTGAGCATATATGTGCATGTGTGCATACGTGTGTGTGTGGGTGTGTGTGTGTGTGTTTCTTTCACAAGAAAACAGTAACAGTTTGTCTCTTGGGGGGAGAAATTAGTTGTGCAGAAGGTGTAGAAGGAAAAGTTTTTTTCCCCTCTACTTCTCTGTGTCCTGTTCACAATCTGTATCTTGTGTGTCACCCGTGAAAACAATCTAACCAATTTTAAAAAGTAAGAACCTGGGGCCCTGGCTGGCTCAGTCCAAAGAACATGGGACTCTTGATCTCAGGTTCATGAGTTCTAGTTCCATACAGGGTGCAGATAAATAAATAAGGACCTTATAAAAGGCTAGTAAGGTTCTCTACTGTCACTTCTTTTTTTTTCTTTTTAAAGATTTTATTTATTTATTTGAAAGAGGAAGAGAGCATGAGAAGGGAGAAGCAGACTCCCCAAGAAGCTGGGAGCCTGATGTGGGACTCGATCCCAGAACTCCAGGATCATGACCTGAGCTGAAGGCAGTGGCTTAACCAACTGAGCCACCCAGGCATCCTACTTCTTTTTTTCTAGAAGTCTTATCAATCCTCAGTGGAAGCAACTTAAACTGCTATAGCACATTTTCTCTAATTTTTATTAAAAGACTTTACTTATTTTACTTGAGAGAACACAAGCAGGGGGAGGAGCAGAGGGAAGAAGAGAAGCAGGCTCCCCACTGGATAGGAAGCCCAATGCAGGGCTCAATTCCAGGACCCCAGGATCATGACCTGAGGTGAAGGGAGATGTTTAACTGACTAAGCCATCCAGATGACCCAGTACATTTTTTCTTAATTTCTAAAAAAAATTTAGTATGGTCATCTGTCAATTCTAACAGATATATATCTGCCAGTCATTGGGGCTATCGCAGTCCCAGATATTGAACTCTTCAGCATCTTTCTGGCTTGGTTCTCTGAATGGATTGTTGGGGCCTGGGACCCACGGAGCAGTTTTTCACTCTTCCTAATGATAATGCATGCCAGACTAGAAGTGACCTTTTGCCAAAACCATCATCCACCCAGCTGGGGAAACCCAAGCTTGGTTTCCTAAGCAGGGAAAAGGTCTGCAGCTTTTCTGGGGGAAAGAGGGCTGGTGCCACTCCAGGGAATTCATTACTCCAGTGCTGTGCTAGAGAGCAAAACAGGGGAGCATGGACAGCCTCTTTTTCTCTAGACTTCTGAGTCAAGGGTCCTCTTTGGTTCTGGTCCTTGATGCCCAACACAGTTGAAAATATATCTGTAGTTAATCTTCAGGCTCACATACTGGAAAACAGTATGCATGGGCAGCCATGACTGCCCATCCCTGTCCTAGTGAAAAGTAGAATGCTAAGGTAGAGAGAGCAAGAGAGACATATAGGGGCCTGATTTGAGCACCAAGCCCAGGTTAACCTGTGGGTACTTCTAGCAAGTCACTTGTCCCCTCCAGGCCCTCCTGTTCTTGTCAAGTGAGGAGGTGGGATTTGATGATTCCTCTCATTGCCAAGGGCCAGTCTCTGGCATTAGAAAGATAGATACATTCCTAGGTCCTGCTCTGGGAAGTCAGTGTAAGCTAGGCCTCTGGCAGGAGGAAACACAGGGAAAGGTAATTTTTAAAGAGCGGTGAGAGGTGGGTAAAAGGCTTTGCTTTTTGCTTTATTGTCCATCTTAGTCCTACTCTGTTAGTATAAATCTAAAAACCTAGAGGAGCTGTGCAGCCCTTCACCACCACTGTGATCCTAATCTAAGTTCTCCCTGTCCCTAACAACCCATCAAACATTTGTTTTAAAGATTTTATTTATAAATCATTTCTACATCTACGGTGGGGCTTGAACTCACAACCCCAAGATCAAGAGTCACATGCTCTACTGGCTCAGCCAGCCAGCACCCCAGAACTCTTCACGCGTTTTAGAACGGTGGTGAGTAACTCGGCTGTGGGGGAGGTAGAGACCTCCCCTCCCTTGGAAAACACTGCGGAAGCCATGGATATTTTTCCCTCTCAAAATCTGGGCACAGGCAAATCCAGTATTTTGGATACAACTTTAGATCTCGTGTTCTACTTGACTCCCTGTTCTAGAACTTCAAAGGCTTAGGTACTTTTGTGCGTGAGCAAAAAAACACAGGAGGGAAAAGGAGAGCCCCACTCTTGGACCTGTTTCCCTTCCCGGGTTTACAGCTCACATTCCTCCGCCCCAGTCCCGCGGCGTGGCCTCCGCTGGCAGCCGAGGCCCTAGTCTCCCGCTCCAACTATTCCAACCATCCTGGGAAGGGTGGGGCCCTCGGCTCTTGGGTCCCCCTCGGTTGCCCCCCTTCCCCACCATCGGTCTCCCCTTCGGCCCCGGTCCCTCCCTTTCTCGGGTGGGGCCAGCCAATGGGCGAGGAGACTCTGGGGTTTGGCCCGGGAGCCAGGGAGCTCACCGATTCCCCGCCCTACAGTTCTGGCCACCGTCCCGGTGCGCACGGACGTGGCTCGAGTTTCCTCGGCTCTCCGCTCTTTCTCGCTTTCCCCCCTCCTGCTCTTCCTCCTCTTCTGGGCTTCAGCTCCAGCTCCACCCGGCCGGCCCCGCACGGCTCCGGCTAGCCATGGAGGACACCCAGCTCCATATCATCGAGCAGCCGCTTCCCGGGTACCCCGATGTTGGGGACCCGGGGTCCTCTCCAATGGCGGCGCCAGCGGCGGAGGAGCCGTCAGGGGCCGGCTCTGAGGAGCTGATCAAGTCGGACCAGGTGAACGGCGTGCTGGTGCTGAGCCTTCTGGACAAAATCATCGGCGCCGTCGACCAGATCCAGCTGACCCAAGCCCAGCTGGAGGAACGGCAGGCGGAGATGGAGGGTGCCGTGCAGAGCATCCAGGGCGAGCTGAGCAAGCTGGGCAAGGCACACGCCACCACCAGCAACACCGTGAGCAAGTTGCTGGAGAAGGTGCGCAAGGTCAGCGTCAACGTGAAGACCGTGCGCGGCAGCCTGGAGCGCCAGGCCGGCCAGATCAAGAAGCTGGAGGTCAACGAGGCTGAGCTGCTGAGGCGCCGCAACTTTAAAGTCATGATCTACCAGGTGAGCTGCGGGGTAGACGCGTCTGGCCCGGGGTCTCCGGAGCTTGGGGTAGGAGGACCTGCCCGCCGCGCGGCGCTCCCGCCAGCCTGGCGTGGGTGGCTCACGGGACCCACCTTCCTTCCGGGAGCATGTTGGAGTGGGGTGGGGCAGGGTGGGGTGGGCTCCAGATTCCTGGAGCACGCAGAGGGGCGCGCTTTGCACCCCACGCCTTCTCACGGAGCCCCGTCCCTCTGGCAACAAACTAGCAAAAAAGTTAGGGGGCAGGGCTTGAGGACGTCCCCCCTCGCAGACTGTTCCCAGCTCTGCTGTGCGAAGTCTTCCTGCTTGGCGGAGGTTTTGGGGAAAGCCAGGGGTCCGTGGCGGCCGGTGGGCCCACTGTAAGCGGACACTGGCGGCGTGGCCCGGGTTTGGGGCCTCCGGCCCTGCCCGCCCAATATAGCGGGTGATTCAGGGCTCAGGCACGCATCGGCGGGGGCTGCGCCAAGCGAGGGCAGCGACCGCCAGCACACGCCCCCGGACCCGCATGGGCCTCGGCAGCTCCCGCGTCCTCGGGCTGAGAGCTGCCCCGAGCCTCTGGGCACTTTCAGGCCCTTGGGGACGCAGGCAGCGCTCCCGACCCCTCTCTGCTAGATGGAAGAAGGCGCGGGGGTTGTGGGGGGTGATTGGGGAGGGGAGGTGGGGGTGCAACGTAAGGAGTGCAAGCGGGGTTGGTGGGGCAAAGCGGACAGTCCCTGCCGGGCCCGACGATCCAGGCGCAGGAATCACCCTGCTGGCCTGCGGGACAGCGGAGCAGCTGGCAGACAGGCGGGAGGAGGCTGGCACGCGCCAGGCTCCGCCCAGGCCGCTTGTTGCTTCCTTTGCTCCTCTACCGGTTTTGCTCGGATAAAAATGCCATTTTTGTATCCTGACCGCAAATAAACCTGGAAATCTCAGTGTTGCTGGTCCTCCCCGCTCCCTCCTCCCCAATCACATTAGAAGAGGCTCTGAGCTGAGGGCTTGGGGATCTTTGGACGGGTGGGAATTTGCCAAGCCTCTCCTGCTGTCTTCTTCCCACTGGCCTGGTTGACGTTCTCACCCCAAGGAGGTGAGATCGGGGGTGAAGGCGTTAGTCTATGCTCCCTCAGCCCCTTCCTCTCCCTATAGAAGGGAATGGAAAGAAAAGGAAGGCTACATTTCCCACACCCTCTAGGTGAGAGAACCTGTCAGGGAGCTGTGGTTTCCCTGACTGCACCAAGCTGGATTCTGAGTAACCATCTGGGGTTCAGTGAGGTCCTTAACTGGGTGCCTCTAAGAGGAACTAAGAGAGATGCAGATTAGGACAAGTGTTTGGGACAGTAGACAAAGGGAGATGGGTGAACTTGTACTCATCCAAGGAGATGGTGGTGGGACAGATACAGAACTGGCACGGTCCCCTTCCCTCCAATGCCCAGAGACTCCTCCCAAGTGGCGCTAGTTCCCCCATCAGCCCATATAGCACTATCTGGTAGAAATGTTTGTCTAGAGCTGTTTCACTTAATCTAAATGCTTGGAAGACTGTATGTGAGAGAGATTTTAAAAGAAATATGATAAGTCCCAGGAAGGGGGTGTCACCAAGGGAAGAACACTCAGGTGTCTGGAACCACAGCTGCCAGCTCTTTTCTCCACAGCCTCGTGTATTAGAGGGTTGCCACGAAGGGCTTGGATAGGTTCCTGTCTTCACTCTAAATATCCCAGACCATAGAACGTGGGAAAGTTCTCAGACTCGAGGTAAACCTATGTCAAAGGTAGAGATGCTGAGAGAAGGATGAATCCTTAGGAAGCAAAACTCCTGTGCAGAGGCCAGTGGCATCTCTGTTACTCCCGCTCAGCAGCTGGCAGGGATCTGTCTGTCATGTGTCTCTGGGGGTGGGGGGTGGGGTCTAATCACAGCCTGGAGGTAGAAAGAATGGCTCAAGCTGGGGACCCTGTGCCTCTAAACCACAGGACAACTAACTAATAAGTAGCACTGTTCCAACCTGGAGAGGAGCTCAGAGGCAAGGAAAAGATTCCAGCAACAGGGGTGGGGCTCAGGGAAGCAGCACTTCCCTGAGATGCAGAGCAGATGTCCAGGTAAGGGGCGAGGGTGTGGGGTACTCAGCAGCTAAAGAAAGAGCAGAGGCTGCTCCTTTCTGAGGTCTTCAGGCCTGGGAAGAGAAGGAAGTAAAAATAGCTCTGCGCCTTGGCAGACCTAATAGGGAAGATTGGGGGCGGCAGCATTTATGGTAGTCAGGCTGAGGGGCAGGATGCTTGGGTGGCCAGGCAGAGAGAGAGAGAGAGAGAGAGAGATTTGGAGAAAGGCCTCCTGGGAGAATGTGAGTTTTCCCGAGTGGGAACAGGGGAGTGGATACTGCATTCCCCGCTGCAGATGTGGGAGGTGATGATGCAGCAGTGGGGGCAGGGTGGAAGGGAGAATGAAAGGCCAGGAAGGCCCCAGCTGTGGGATCAGGCCACCTGCCCCCCCCATACCTTTTTCCTGGGGGGGATAAAGAAGAGAATCCCTTGTGTGGCCTCACCCCATATTCAAGGAACTGTTAGACATAATGATTCCACAGGTTAAGTTTGTATTCGATCCCCCTGGCTCCCCCATGAAATTTAGCACCTCCCACCCCAGGATATCAGAGCCCTCACCTTGAACCCACTTCTGAGTCATTACTGTCCTCTGGCATTTCCCTATCTCCTAATAAAAACTAGCAGTTTGGCATCCCATCCTATCAGGGTGATACCTAACTAGGCAACATCTAGTGAAGGAGAAGAACGAAATCTACTAGTAGCGAAGGGTCAGTGGACTGAGAACTGACTGCTGGGAAGATCAGGCAGATCGTGGGCACTGCACAAATGGGAGGGGCACTGATCATTAAAGATTCGGTTCTTCCAGATAACGATTTGGATATTACTAGTGTTCTTTTAGAATGCAGGAAAGGGGCCAAAATGGAAAGAAACACTTTCTGGAGCAGTTGTGATGAGACATGATCTCCACAAGGACCCTTTGGACCTGCTCCCAGTGCTTGATGATATGACCAGGAAGCATTTAAGAGATTAAGGACTTTCAGGCTTTAAAAACAAGGGCACCAAGGCTGGAATGGGGGCTTGCTGGCTTTTCCTCCCCAAATCCTAGCCTAACCCCTACAGCTCTTTACTGGACTCAAGGCAAATTAGGGCTCTCTGTTCCAGAACTCCAAACTTTTGTTCCCAAATATTCCAATGTGAGGCTCTTGCCCCGCTCAGTCCCTGAGCCTAGTGGCCATGGAAAGAGTGCTTACCACATCCTTCCTCTGAAACCCTGAGATTTTCCTGGTCATTGGATCCAAAGCAGGGAGGATACTATTAGGGGTAATCCTAAGACTAAAGGAAATAATACTCCTCCCTCTGATTTTTTTTTTAAATAACTAAAGTCTGACTATTATAAAGGTCAAAATCAAAAAGGGATGCAATGACACAAAATAAGCTACTGATAAAGAGAAGTGAGAGGATACTGTTGCTAGGCAACCAACCTCAGAGATGAGTAGTGGTTTGTTCCATTTCACTGAAGCATACCATTGTGCATGTTTCATTATTCTGCCATTACAGATTTTTTTGAGCTGGAAGATGCTTCAGAGATAATCAGCTTAAGCTCCTTCATTCTATAGCTGGGGAAGTGGAGGCCCAAAGAGGGGAACTTACTTGCCTACTGTCACTCAAGTCAGTGGGGGGTCAAAGCTGGGACTAGAACCCAGGTGTACCCCTTCTTCTGCTAAATTCTCTGCTCCCCACTTCCTCCCTCCATTCCCGGGCTCTGCGGAGAAACCAGAGCAGAGATTATTCCAACAGTGGGTTTGTTCTGGCTCCGTCATTCTCTAAGGGAGACAGTTGCACCATCCTGGCACTTGGGCTGCTGTCTGAGTACATGTGTGCGTGTGCATGTGTGTATACACGTGAGGGTGCAATCAACATTACTAAGAGTAGCTAAGGTTGGTGGCCATTAGTTGCTTAGTCTCCTAGTACTGAAGCAGAGGCAATGGCCGATGACAAAGGACCAATGACAGTGAGGGAGGAGGGAGGGGTACAGAGAGTAAAGCATAGAGCTCCCTGGCCGGTATGGGTATCCCCCTGGCATAGGCTCCGCAGCTGGCTATGAGAGGACCATGTTGGCTTTCTCCTTGGCCTTCCCTCTCCTTATACTCCACAGGGAAGGTTGGCACCTGCTACTTTGTGTTTTTGTGGCTGCAGGCGTTTACCCACCACTGCTGTCACTGGAGTCTGGTAGTGCCCCTAACTTATCTCTCTCCCTGACTTCTCATGATGGTCCAAGGCAAGAGTGGCAGCTCAGCCCCTCAGGAGGAAGAATGGGAGCTGCTGCTAGGTCTTCCAGGATGCAAGCCCAGCTGTTCCTGATTTCTCTGTGTATCTTGGTGTCTGCT
Organism: Mustela putorius furo; assembly: GCF_011764305.1. Classification (NCBI taxonomy): domain Eukaryota; kingdom Metazoa; phylum Chordata; class Mammalia; order Carnivora; family Mustelidae; genus Mustela; species Mustela putorius. Next base: position 1,273,492 of record NW_025421399.1, on the reverse strand, counting down.
ATCCCAGGCATGTGTAGGGGGAGGAGTGGCAAGGAAGACAAGAGGTGGGGACATAGCCAAAGGGAAACAACCAGGATGTCCCTCTTCCACGCCTCTACCTCTCCTTATCCTGGGCGGCACCCAGTGCCCACCCTGCCCTGGGGAAATAATAAGAACTAGGACTCTGAAGACAGTAGAGTTGTTCGCCTACTTGCCTTCTTTTTCACTCCTCAGAGCCTCTCCGGCTAGAGTCGGTAACTGACCGCTTAGAGAGCCCCTTCTACATTGCAGCAGCCTCTTACTCCCGCACTCCAGCCCTCAACAGCGTCATCCCATGACTATGGCTTGGTAGGGGCAGAAGGCAGAAGGCTAAGGATGGGAGTGGGGAAGATTCTAGAGGGAAGAAGAGAGGAGCTCTGTTTAAACTGTTTATTAAACACGGGCCTGGGTTTGTCACACTTTCATCCCCGGGGCCCTCTTGATGCAGCATATAAAATATGGTTCCTTTCCAGCCTGATGCATGCCATATTCCCTTCCCCCTACTGGCCAACTCCAATTCTGCATGCCCACTAAGGCCTCTTTCTCTCAACCGCATCCATACCCAACTCAAGCCCCATTTACACCCCTTTTCCTCATCTTAGCCCGAGAAGAAGCTGAAAGCACCCTCTGACCTGGCCACACCCAAGATCGTGCCTTTTGACCTTCTGCCTGAGACTGAGCCCATTGACCTGAAGCCTGAGACAGTGCCTGAGCTCCCACCCTTTGACCAGACGCCTAGGACACTGCCCTATTACCCAGAGCCTGTGTCTCTGCCCACCCCAGAGAAGCCGACAGCCGGTGGGGGCGCTTAGGGTCTCTTGGGTGACATGGCGCAATGGGCATGGGCCGTCACTTCAGTCCACCACCAGCTCACTGCTTAGTGGTGGTCAGTGCTGGGATGAGAGGCCTCTTTCAAGCCCTGGGTTGGTGGTGGATATGGTGAAAACACTCTCGCAGTACGCAGAGTTCAGGCAAATGTGGTGTGTGCAATGGGGTGGGAAGCGAAGGGATGGGGCCCTCCCCCACCTCTGGGTTTCTGTCTTAATAGTAGACGCTCCAAACCCCATATTGGAGCTGTAGCCCGTGCTGCCCTGCATGAAATTGCATGAAACTGTGCCATGGCATCTGATTCTCCTTCCTGTTCCCCTTCCGCCTCCTCCTCAGGGACAGGCCAGTTTGGCTCAAAGCTTCTTTGGAGAGGGCCCTCATGAGGCCAAGGCCTGGGGTCTGTTCTGTGCCCCATACACCCCCTCCCTGGAGCTGAGGAAAACATTTAAACTTATTTTTTCCATTTTTTTTTTAGAAAGTGTTTTGCAAAGGGATCCCTTATGTTTGCCAGATCCTGCCTTGGGTGGGGCACCCAAAAGCTGCCAACTCGGAGAGGCCGGAAGGGGGGACATTTTAGCTGGCTCTGGCTTGGATCCTCTGGCTTCCCTATAGCACAAAAGGGTTTCCTCCAACTTTTTTTCCTTTTCCAAAATCATCCTCCTAAGGAATCCTTTTAAACATTTTCCCTAACTGTCCCGTCCTCCACGAAATTTTAATGCTACAGATATACTATCTATCTACATATGTATTGGGACTCTGGCACTACAAACTACTGGGATACCTAAATTCACCTCTCCCCTCAAGAATTAATTTCCACCCTCTTGGGGGCAACATGAATCCCTCAGCAATCCTGAGATTTTATGACTTTCCCTCGTTTCTACCTCTCCCCAAGTCTTGCCCCTCTTCTAACTTACTCTCTGAGCAGATCCTGGGTCTCTGAATGCCCTCTCCAGAGTCTTCTCTGGCTAGTCCCAGGCGGTAGTTGGGGACAGAGCGTAAAGTCCAGAGAGTCTCCTGGGGTGCCTGGCTGGCTCAGTCAGTAGAGCCTGTGACTCCTGATCTCAGGGTCATGAGGTTGAGCCCCACATTGGATATAGAACTTACTTAAAAAAAAAAAAAAAAATTAAAGAAAAGAAAAAAAAGGAAAGAAAGGCTCCTACTTAAAGAGTCATATGACATTGTCCCTTCTCCCTGACAAATGTGAAGTGCCTGGCCAAGGACTAGGCACATAGTAGGTGCTCGATTAAATTATAATCATATTAAAATCTTCTTCCTAGACCAGAGGATCTTCAGTTTATAAAGCAGAGTTGGGCAGTGGAGTGGATGGGGCGGGAAGTTTCCCTGGGGCTCCTGAAACCCATCTTGGACTGGTGCCTTCCTGGGTTGGAGAACTGTGTGTGCTTGGTTGGGGGGAGGGAAAGCTGTGCATGCTTTTGCTCAGACCTGGTCATTAAAGGTAACTCTGGAAACCAAGCCTGTCGGGAGTGGTGGTTTTCTTTAATAAAAGCGTGAAAACAGAACAAGCAGAGCCACCCCCTGAGGCCCCTCCTTTGGTGGAGGAGCTCTGCCAGGGCAGCAGGGGTGGGACAAGGGTCCCTGGCCATTGTGCCCAGGGTAGGGGGAGGTGCTTTGGAATTGTGTTGGTGGTTGTTGTAGCAACAGGCTGATGGGGTGGACCCAAAACAGCACTCCAAGCCTATGAGTCATAGGGGAAACCTGGCTTGGAAAGGGGGAGAAAAGAGAAAATCCATTAATGGAGGAAAAAAGCTAAAATCATAGTGGTATACCCTCTGCAGAGCCAGTCTACTGGACGTTGTCCAGGGAGTTAGGTCAAGTTATTTCTTCCCCCATCCCCTGATCTTCCACCAAAGCAGCTCTTCTGGTGTAAGCTATCACTCTGGGGGGAACCTACAATGAATGGTGTTAATATATTTTCATATAACTTTCTGGACTGGGAGAGACACCTCCAAATCCAGGAATAAACCCCCTTCACTGGGATTGTTCCCTGATGTTGTATTTGAGACCTTTCAACAAGAATTAGGAAGATGGGATTGGCTACAAGAGGTCTGCGACTCTGTCCTTAGCCCCGTTCAAGCTCAGCTGGCAAACACTTTTAATTTAGGAAGCCAGAGGCCAGGAAAACCAGTCAGCTCAGCCTTTAAGGGATGGGGTGGGGCAGGGGTGAGGGGGCGGTGGTAAGGGGAGGCATCAGGGATGTTGGGGGTGGGGCAGGGGGACAATGTCGATTTGTTTTCCAGCAGCTGGGACTATTTCCTTACTATTCCCCCCCATCACCCTAATCCTTCCCTAGCCCATCCACATTGTCTGAGTTTAGTGAAAGGAGGGGTTCTCTACTATCCTTTGGTGGAGCATGTGTGGGGTTTTAGTCAGAGAGTCTTTGAAGAAGATCAGAGCTGAAATTTTTTTGATACTGGGGTTGCAGGTAAATTCTGGGTGACGGATGAAAAGGTAGCAGAGAGCTTAGATCATGGAGAGTCCTAAAATGGTGTGTAAGAGAGAGGACTTGAGTAGCAGGCAGAAAGACTGTAAAAAGGAAACCCAAAGGGTACAACTGGAAATAAGGAATGTTAAGAGAGGTTGGGATCCTCTTACACTCAAGACAAGGAAAACAATCCCTTCAACTCCTCTGTGAGTGCTAAGAGGGAGAGGGATGGCAGAATGACAGTACTAAGCCAGCTATGGCAGACGGAGACTACAAGTCCCAGAATGCCCTGAGCCCAGATCACCTTGCCTGCTGGGAGGTGTAGTTAAATAATGACAGCTTGAGGTGGCTCGATGCCCAGCAGTACTGGTGTCCAGTTTGGGAGAAAGGGTGGAGCCAGCATTCTGTCTTTGTCCTTGCTAATGCTATTGACAGGGAGGGAAGGAAGTTGGGAGGGGGTGTTCCTAGTTTTCAGTGTAAACCAGGAAACTCTTGGGGGGATGTGGATGGGAGGGAAGAGGAAAGAGGTTGGGGGCTGGGGGAGGAATTTCTGTAGCATGTGGTGCTGAGTGTGTGTGTGTGTGTGTGTGTTTATGAGAGGGGTCAATTCATGTTGCCTCATTTTTCTCAGATGGGTTTTTTTGTTGTTTTTTACAATTCTGGGAAATTGTCTTCAGAAATCCCTTTGAAGCAGTGCCTGGGTGGCCCAGTGGGTTAAGCTTCTGCCTTCAACTCAGGTCGTGATCTCAGGGTCCTGGGATCCAGCCCCGCATCGGGCTCTCTGCTCAGCAGGGAGCCTGCTCCCTGCTCTCTCTGCCTGCTTTGCCTACTTGTGATCTCTCTCTCTCTGTCAAATAAATAAATAAATAAATAAATCTTAAAAAAGAAAAAAAAAAGAAAACCCCTTGAAAACCTACTGTCTCCTTCCTTCATCTGAAGTCCCTAAAGAGGGTCTGAGCCAAAGAGTTCTGGGTTTATGTTTATGTTCTTGAATATGCCCTCTTGCCCTTTCTGTGCTCAGCCTCCCTTACCTTCTTGTAGAGGGTAATCCTGAGATTTTGGAATGTTGGCCCAGAGTCAGGACCTTGGAAAATCTTCCCAGAATGGAAGACAGTGCTGGTGCTAGGTACTCCCAGAGGCAAAGGGAAGAACTGGCTCTGAGCTCTAGAGCTCAGGGACTCTGGGACCACTACCCCATTCCTGGCCCCTTAAGCTCTGGTCTGGGGAGAAAAAAATCACAATGGAAAAAGTAATCCCTCCCTTCCACTCCAAGGCTGGGAAGTCAGAACCAGAATAATTGTCCATGTTGGGGAGAAAACATGCTCTTGGCTGCCAGCCAGCTTCTTCCTCTTTCCTCTCTCAATTTCTACGTGGGTGTAATGACCGCTGCTGGAACAAATCAGTTTAAGGAGATCAAGGATGGGGCGCATGGGCTCAGCACAGCTCTCCTTCCCTGAGACTGGTTCTGAACTTATTTGAAGTCTGGGAAACACTCCCTTTATCTTGCCTTCAAGTTACCGTACCTGGGGGTCGCCTGACTGGCTGTGAGCTCACTCCCTCCCCCCATCCCCTCAACGACTTCTCAAACCCCTTTGCATTTTTTGGTCTAGCTAGAGCAGTGTGCACCAGGGGGCGCTCTGCCCATTTCCAAAGTTAAACTGTGTTCCCTGAGTTAGGAGTAGTAAGATGCGTGGACGCAGGATGTAGGACAGGTTTGGGGACTGCAGAGATATTTAGCTCAAGTGCAATGACTGCACAAGCCGGAAGCTCCGTTCGCTCCTCGCCCGGTCTGTATAGTTACCGTTCATTTAGCACATAATTTACCGGGCGCCCACGCAATGTCCAGCTCACTGGACACTGGCACACCGGCGAAGGGGTCGGGCGGATGTCACAGCTACCACGCACTCCCCCGAATCACCACCCACCCTCCTGCCGCGAGTTCGTCCAGGGTCCCCCAGGTCCCCGCCCAGCCCTCCGCTTTGCCCCCTCACCTCTTCGCTCTGCTCTCCCTTCAGGACGAGGTGAAACTGCCGGCCAAAGTGAGCATCGGCAAGTCGCTGAAAGAGGCGGAGGCGCTGCCCGAGAAGGAGGGCGACGAGCTGGGCGAGGGCGAGCGGCCGGAGGAGGACACGGCCGCGCTCGAGCTGTCGTCCGACGAGGCGGTGGAGGTGGAGGAGGTCATCGAGGAGTCGCGCGCCGAGCGCATCAAGCGCAGCGGCCTGCGGCGCGTGGACGACTTCAAGAAGGCCTTCTCCAAGGAGAAGATGGAGAAGACCAAGGTGCGCACCCGCGAGAACCTGGAGAAGACCCGCCTCAAGACCAAGGAGAACCTGGAGAAGACGCGGCACACGCTCGAGAAGCGCATGAACAAGCTGGGCACGCGCCTCGTCCCCGCCGAGCGGCGCGAGAAGCTCAAGACCTCGCGAGATAAGCTGCGCAAGTCCTTCACGCCTGACCACGTGGTGTACGCGCGCTCCAAGACGGCGGTCTACAAGGTGCCGCCCTTCACCTTCCACGTCAAGAAGATCCGCGAGGGCGAGGTGGAGGTGCTAAAGGCCACCGAGATGGTGGAGGTGGGCGCCGACGATGACGAGGGCGTCGCGGAGCGCGGCGAGGCGGCCGACCTGCTGCGCGGGAGCAGCCCCGACGTGCACACGCTGCTGGAGATCACCGAGGAGTCGGATGCCGTGCTGGTGGACAAGAGCGACAGCGACTGAGCGGACGCACGCGGGGCTCTGCCCGGGAGGCCGCGCCACCCTGCCCCGCCATTCCCCGCCCCCTCCCCATGCCTTTCCCTCTGGACCCTTCTCTTTCGCATTCTCTCTCGGCCCCACGCGGGCTGAGATGTTTCTAAATTGACAACACCGCCCAAGGAGCACCTCTCCAAGTCTTAACGGCTGTTAAGATGGGAGGGGGAGGCAGCCTCCACCATAGATCGCCCCAGTTTGGGCACATTCTGGGTGGGAGTGGAGAGGGGAGTGATGTGTGTCATGGTTGTCCAAGTCAGGGATCTTAAAGGAAATGGTTGTCGTTTCCGTGGCTGCCCCACCCCCACTTTGGGGTAGGCTGCCTTCCCCGCCCCCCCCCCAACCTCCACCTCACACTTGTACCCAGCTGCTGTCATTCCTGCTCACTGAGCTCTTGTTTCTCATCCTGATCCCTGGAGGCTTGAAAGCTAAAACTACCATAAAAAGAAAGAGTGAATCCTGAAGAGGACCCTTGCCCACACGGGAGGCCCCATACTGGAAGGACTTAAAAGCAGCTTTCAGGAGAACCTCGGGCAGTTGGGGGAAGAGGGCAGAGTGAGCGTGACCCTGGAATGAGAGGCTGGCACTGTTGTATCTGTATAGGGTTCTAACAAGGAAGTCTGTAGCCAAGCAGAGCCCTGGGGAAGGAGGAGATGATGTAGGGAACATTTACGATGTTTCTGCATCTGCAACAGCAGCACATGGCTCTGGCTTTGGGAAGAGAATGGGAAACAGTAGAAAGTGGAAATGGGTGAAGAGAGGAGAATTCTCCTCATTAGCAGCCTGAGAAACACAGGACAAGAATCCCGTGGTAGTGGGGTTCTCAGAGGACAGCGGGACAATTTTCAGAATAAGGAGGAAAGACAGTGAGAAAGAGATGATCCAAAGAGGAGAAAGAGGTACGCCTCACTCACCCCTGTCCCTTGACTGAGATCTGAATGGTGCCCCTTGTGGCAGCCCATTTCTCAAATCCAGAATATGAGGGTTCCAGAAGGGGGCAGCACCAGACTGCAGAGAGCTGGGAGGTAGCAGGGAGGCGGACTGGAAGGACAGCAACGTGCTCATGGCCAGGCCACCAAGCTGAGAGCTGGAGGGGACATGGAGAGAGTGTATGGAGCAACCCGGCCTTGGCTCACTCCTGGTAGTTTCTTCTCAAGGTCCTTCCCTAGAGCTAGTATCATAAAACTGCGAAACTTGCCAAGATCTCTTTCAAGACCTCCTTGCCTTTGTGGGTTCTCCTGAATCATTGGGGATGATGGGTATGCTACTTCCAGTCCTGTTGTGCACTGAAAGGTTCTCCTCAGGACACTTCAGTACACCCCCCCCCCCATTCCTCTCCAGTAAAGGCCGCTTGTCAGAAGCAAAGACAACTCCCTTCCCCTTCAAGCACAGCCCAAAAACGAGGATTGAAGGCTTCCTCCTCCCCCATCTCCTCTGCCTTATCTTCCCTGCTTTGCTTTTTATAGTTGCAGCTAATAGTTTTAAGGGGTGGAGGGAGGGAGCCTGGGGACACAAACTTTTTTTTTTATAATACAAAGCTTTGCTTTCCGCTCCCAACCCCTACCCCTACCCCCCTTTTTGGTTCCCTTCTCTCTTCTGAACGGTTGGAGACGCTTCAGCTGAGGGAGGATGGGGATTGTGGGACAGGGTCCCTTGGTGCTGATGGGCTGAAGGGGCCTGAGTTGTGGGCAGTTACAGTTTCCTGTGGGCTCCTGGGAGCCTCTCATGTTGCTGTGTCCTGGTAAGCAGCCCGACCAATAAACCCGCTTTTCTAAAAGGATCTGTGCTGGATTATATTGTCTAAAGGCAGTTACATAGGCTGAGTGGTAGAGGACAGGAGAGAACCAGGGTGGGGAAGAGGGAGAGGACTGTTGGTTTAAACCTGTCCCATGTGCCTGGAGTGGGTGTGGGAGTGGGGTATTATTATCATCCCCATTTTAGAGATGAAGAAACACAGAGTGACTTGTCTAAAGTCACGTACTCAGTAAGTGGCAGAGCTGGGATTCTGAGCTGGGCAGCCTGGCTCCATGGTCTTAACTGTCAAGAATCTGTAACCTTCTCTTGGTGTGGATCCATTCCCTGCTGTCAGGGCATTAGCCCTTCAGACACACTGTTAACCCTACTCAGTTTGAGCTTTCTCCAAATCCACCCTTCAGAATCAGATCTGGCCTAGAGGATGCAACCTGGGAGGGGAAAATTCACAGACCCTGACTCAGAGGGCTGAATGTCATAGAGAAAGGATTCCAGTGCATGTTGGATGTGCCGGTCATAGCCACACAGCATAGTTAATTCTCCTCACAATCCTGGGATGAGCACCTATTTTGTTGTCTATGCAGTCTCTCTTCCCCTTGAGTAAGCAGCCTGCCCTACCTGTCCACAAGCTATGGATTTTTTTTTTTTTTTAGAACAATGGACTCAAGTCATCATGTGGATTCCACCTATATATCAGAATCTCCCTAATGAAAATAGTGTCACTTCTGGGGCTCCATCTCAGCTTTTTCCCACAACTCAAACAAGCTGAGCCCTTCCTCATGAACCATGCATTTCCCTTCAACTCCCCTATCCCTGCCACCAGCAACAAGTACAGCAGCAGTCTGGAGTTCTAAATCTCCCAGAAAGGGTTAGCTTCCTGCCAAAAGAAATGAAAACAGATGCTGAAAATTCAGAGCCTGGGAGCCAGGAAACTTCCTTCTTGCCAGGAGAGGATCCTTCTTCCTCTGGGATCCAGATGTACAGCTGTGAGAAGCAGGGAATGATGTCAGGACTCCAGCTGTGAAGTAAGAAGGCCAGGGGAAACCAGGGGAAGTCCTGAGATACCAGGCTGTCATTTACTTCTCTTATCCACAATCGGGCACCTGACACACACACATCCCTTCTACAAGCCATGTCTCTCACTGGTCCACCACAATTTCAATACCAGGGCAATGACTTTGCTGTGCCTTCCCTACCCAGATTATCCTGGGCACTGCTTTGTGAAGAACAGTCCTAATTCTCTGAGCAGCCACATTTCTGCTACCCCTTGCTCCACAGCAAAGTGAGGGACCACAGCCTCCCCAGAACCAGAAATTACTCCCTTCCGTCTTGCTGCTGAAGTGAGGAGGAGGGCGGGTCTCAGGTACTGATGAGATAGTCAACAGCTGACCAATAGGATTTGAGGGCATTCCAAGGTCCCGCAGCTTCAAAGCATCTTTTCCACAAAGTAATCCTGAACTTGCCCTGAACTTGCCCACCCATCATTAGCATTATTTCCATGACAATAAACTAGGGGTATTGTCTTCTCAAAGGATAACAAAAAGTGCGCCTTGGGATCTAAGGAAGTTCTACAGCCTCAGATTGAGTTGATCAGGTCTCTAAATTGTACCTCCAAAGCGCTAAGAAGGCTGGGGTCTGTTGAGGTCAGAAGAAAACAGTTTAAGCCCGTCTCTGGTCCAGACCCTCATCTGCTCCCACCTGGATTTTTGAATGGACTTTAAATTCTCTTTCCAATCCATTCCCCAAATTACTACCAGATAGAGATAGAAGATCTAGAGATAACAGATTTTTTTTTTTTTTTTAAAGAAAACATACCTTACAGTTTAAGCCCCTTCCTCTGACCAAAGGGTTAAACTTAGTGACGTGGCTCACAAGATCCCTTAAGAGACTAGTCCCCGCCCCAGTTCTTGCTGGTCTTCAACATGCTCTTTACTGAGTTTGCTGGCCAGAAATGGACCACACATTTTCAAACCTGTGGGCCTTTGCTCAGGCTGCTCCCTCTCTATGGAATGGCCTCCCCTTCACCACTTTCTCTCTTAAGCCAACCTCTTCCCCAGCTCCACCCTGATTATACTATCCCTGCCTTTCTCAGGGCTCCCATAGAACTTTATTTCAATAAACACTTGTTGAATGAATGAGAAGACTCCTTCTATTGAGTCATAAACTCAAACCAGCTGCAATAGAAACAAAGCAAAAAATTAAAAAATAATAATAACAATCATGGTGCCTGGGCTGGCTCAGTCGGTAGGGCACATGAGTCTTGATCTCAGAATTGCGAGTTCAAGCCTCATGCTGGATATAGCGATTACTTATAAATAAATAAATAAAGGGGCATCTGGTGACTCAGTCAGTTGAACAGCCAACTGGTGATTTCCGCTCAGGTCATCATCACATAGGTCATGGGATGGAGCACCCCCTCCCCCTCAGCTGGGAGTCTGCTTGAGATTCTCTCCCTCTGCTCCACCCCTCACTGGCGTGCAGGCTCTCCCTCCTAACTCTCTCTCTCTTTAAAAATAATAAAAAAAAATCTTTTAAAAAAGAATGAAGGGGAAAAAAGCTGAAAACAAATGCAGAAGGAATTAATGTGATAAAATAATTCCTGGTAATAGGTTCCAAGGGTGTCCAAGATGCAAATTCTGATATAATGTCATTGGAAGTTTATTTCCCCTCTTATTTTATCTTTTTCATTGTTTGTTGGATTAATAATCAGATTTTCCCCCATGTTTTGGCAAAGATGACCATCAGTAACTGTAGGAGGGTTTCTTTCCAAATCCTTCCAGCCAGAATTGCAGATAGGATGTCCATTGGCCCTAAAGGTCATAAATAGGTCATAAATCTGAATCTCTGTGCCTCTGACCACATCTAGGTTATGTACCACTTCTGGAACCATAGACTAGAGAGTGAAGGAAGGCTGATTTCCCAAAGGAAAATTGGGCTGCTGTTATCAACAGCAAAGGGAGAGGACGATAGCCAGACGTTGAAACAACAGTGATCTGTTTGTGATACTGTGCTAGGAGCCAAGAGACTAAAAAGATAACATATCTAGCTTTTGATTTTAAAGCATTTGCAATTAGTGGGAAAAGCAGATATACAAAATAGCTCAAGGTGGGAGGTAAGGGAGGTAAAGCAAAATGCAAAAGCAGTACACTGGAGAGGGATTAATCCTGCTTGGGGAAAATGGGGACATTTGAAAGATGCACTCCTAAACATGGGTAGGATTTCAAATAGACGTTGGTGGAGGGCTGAGATAGCATTTTCCATGATTTCTGTGCCGCCAGAGCCTAATGGTGTCTCAGTTATTGCAGTGGTTAATGATCATTTGGTTGGAAATATAAGAAAAAGACACTGGCCATAAAGGGGAAAAGGAACCTACATTGGAAGGCTGCCAAGATATCCCGTGGACTCCAAGGAACCGCTGAACAGCTAAGGTAGGAAGAATAGGAACCAGGGGATCTCCAGGGACTTCTGAGAGGGAGTTGATGGATAGCCCTCTCTAACATGATGACATTAATGGAACTTAGCTCTAAGGGCTCCCAGGCTCTGTGGTTCTCAGTTTCAAATTCCAGATTCCTGGCACAGAGAATCTGATTAAAGCAGTTAACATCAGTGTTCACCCTGGATTTAATCATCTATGGCCAGGAGGACAGGCTCATGTAATATAGGCGTGGCTGAAAGGACCCATTCCAGTGTACAATTGCAGAGTGGGGAGAGGAGCAATCCCCAGGAAAGAAGGATTTGTTGAGCACCAGGCAGGACCCAAGAGGTATCTGTTAATATGGTAGGTGTTCAATAAAGGTAATTGAACGAAAGCAGTGATGTGGGACAGGGAAAGTTCTCCAGGCAAAGGGGATAGTGTATGGAAAGGTAGAGGCAGGAAAGCTGAAGGCATGATTGAGGAAGAATTAATAGAATTATGGAATGTTGGAACTAAAAAGGGTTTTGTTTTATATTTTTTTTAAAGATTTTATCTATTTATTTGACAGAAATCACAAGTAGGCGGAGAGGCAGGCAGAGAGAGAGGAAGGGAAGCAGGCTCCCTGCCAAGCAGAGAGCCCGATGCGGGACTCGATCCCAGGACCCTGAGATCACGAAGGCAGCGGCCCAACCCACTGAGCCACCCAGGCGCCCCAGGGTTTTGTTTTATAGATGAGGCAATAGAAGGAGTCATCTTACAGAGGATGTTGCTGGGGACCCAGAAGAGAAAGTAATTTATCTGCACCTAGTAAGACTCAGCACAAAAGAGCTGACAGAAGAGAGGTGGCCCTGGAAGTGCTAGGAATATATGAGTGTGCCAAGGGAGGGAATGTGGGGGAGAAGAGAATGGAATTTAGAATTAAAGGCAGGAGTGCCCGTCTTTAGGGATGGCACATCTTAGGAGGTCGTGGGGATTGGAAGGGGGGAGCAGCAAAGTGGACCATGGATAGTCAGAGAGGGGGAAGTACATCCTGCTACATGCAGGGCACTTTCATAAACATTATCTCAGGTAATTCTGAGCAGCATTGGATGTCCCTCTGCTCAGAAAAGACCCTGCCCTTTCCCTCCAGGGCTCTGCTGGTTGACCTGGACCCCTGCCCCATCCATAGCTGCCTTTCCAAGGATGTCCTTTCTGGGCCAATGAAATCCTCTCAGCCAGCAATTTAGAATTTTGAGCTGACAGCCAGAGAGACTGAATATTTTCAGCAACAGCTTCCAGTCATAACAAAGGATAGACAGAACTTGAGTGAGATGTTCTGCAAGGACTTGCTCTGGTGAGGACCCTAAAATTGCCCTTCCCAGGGTGTGGTTGTTCAACTCTTTACTGGAATTTGGGAGAAATCTCGGTTTTCTTCCAACAAGTCTCCCCGATTTTGTGATTTAAAAAGACATTGCATAAGACAATGAGAGCTAATGTCTATTAAGGGGTTGCCATGAGCCAGATGTTGTATCGAATGCTTGGCAGGTTATCTCATCTAATCTTCATAGCAACCTATGAGGGAGGTGCTCTCATAGTTATTTCATTGAGGAGGAAACTGAGGCTCAGAGATGTCGCACAACTGGCCCAGGGTCACATTGCTGCGTAGGTGGGGTGGCTGAGTGGTGAACACTGCCAGGGTCTGGCTTTTTTCTTTTCTTTTCTTTTTAAGATTTTATTTATTTGGGGCGCCTGGGTGGCTCAGTGGGTTAAAGCCTCTGCCTTCGGCTTGGGTTGTGGTCTCAGGGTCCTGGGATCAAGTCCCGAGTCAGGCTCTCGACGTGGTGGGGAGCCTGCTTCCTCCTCTCTCTCTGCCTGCTTCTCTGCCTACTTGTGGTCTCTGTCTGTCAAACAAATAAATAAAATCTTTTTAAAAAATTTCATTTATTTATTGGACAGAGAGAGACATCATGAGAGAGGGAACACAAACAGGGGGAGTGGGAGAGGGAGAAAGCAGGCTTCCTGCGGAGCAGGGAGCCTGATGTGGGGCTTGATCCTAGGACCCTGGGATCATGACCCTAGCCGAAGCAGACAGCAGACGCTTAACAACTGAGGGACCCAGGTGCCCCGGGGTCTGGTTTTTATCAGCCATGCTTCACAGTTAATTTGAGATTATCTTCCTTCCGATCAAAGACATTTTAATGCAAACTAATCAAAGTCAGAATTATGTTCTCCATTCAAAGATGTGGATGCTGAGGCTCAGAGAGGGTAAGGAACTTGGCCAGGGCGGCACAGTCCATTCCATGTCAAAGTCAAGATTCAAACCGAGTGTGTCTCACTTCAGCTCCATCAGCTTTGTAGTTAATGCAATGGCTTCTATTGACGGCTGCAATGGTCAAGGGAGGAGAGAATGTCTAGGAGACAGGCGAGTGATTGACAGTACCACATTCTACTGCAACGTTAAGTAAAATGACAACAAGAAGACATTAGCTTTGATGAGGAGGGGATCCCTGGTGGCCTTCAAGAGCACTGTCCTATGAAGAAAAAGGACGGAAGCCACCTTGGCAGAACGAGTGGAGGTGAGGACATGGGGGCCATGATGGGAAAGGGCAGGGGTAACTTGAGGGTCAAGATAGGAAAGAAGGAATATCTCCAGAGACATTGAGACAGAGACATGACCAGAGACAAGGTCAGGAAGGAGAGGAGAATTGATAAAACTCAAGAGAGGGGAAGGGTGAGACCAAGAGCACTTCCACTCATTCACAAAGCATTTATTGAGCACCTACAATATGCCTAGCACTGGGAAGAGAAGGGAGCAGCAAGCAGGTAAGATTCATTTTCCTGGAACTGACAGATAAGAAAATTTATACAGATAAATAAATGAGAATGCTAAGAGTTCACAGGAAACAGCACATAAAGATAGTGATTAACACACTGGAAGCAATTGTCAGTGGGGGTAGTTACACAACACAGTTACACCTGCCTCTCTGAACAAGTGAGACCGGTAGGGTGAGAAGGAACTAGCATGTGCCAAAGCTGGCAAAGGGTGGGGTGGGGAGGAGGCCTGTGCAAAGGCCCTGAGGTGGAAAAGGGACTAGCTGGAATTTAGTGGGCAGGAGAGAGGTTGGTGGAATAGGCAGAGACTTGACAGGGATAAGAAAAAGGAGAACCATTTTATCCCAAGCCCCATGGGAAGCCACTGAAGGGACAGAATGATATGGTATGAATGATGTTTTAAGCAGCATAGGAAAAGAGCTTTGCCTTGAAAGTATTGAGGAGGGAGGACTATTCTTCAGACAGAAGGAAGGAGAGATGATCTTCTCTATTATTTCAGTGAGGGGGAAGTTGGGCAGTCCTGATGAGCCTTTCTGTTGCTGAGCCCCACAGGGGTCCCATCACACACCCAAGTTGCCCCTTGCTCCCTTGTGTCACTGCAGTGAGGCACCACTCATTTGTCACCCCCAAGATTCTTCTCCAAATCTCTTCTTTGCCATGTCTTCTTCTTCCTTTATTTTTTTTTTTTTAATTATTATTTATTTAGGGATGCCTGGGTGGCTCAGTTGGTTAAGTTGCTGCCTTCGGCTCAGGTCATGATCCCAGCGTCCTGGGATCGAGTTCCGCATTGGGCTCCTTGCTCAGCAGGGAGCCTGCTTCTCCCTCTGCCTCTGCCTGCCATTCTGTCTGCTTGTGCTCTCTCTCTGACGAATAAATAAAATATTTAAAAAAATTTATTTATTTATTTGACAGACAGAGATCACAAGTAGGCAGAGAGGCAGGCAGAGAGAGAGGAGGAAGCAGGCACCCCGTTGAGCAGAGAGCCTGATGCGGGGCTCTATCCCAGGACCCTGGGATCATGACCTGAGCTGAAGGCAGCGGCTTTAACCCAGTGAATCACCCAGGCGCCCCCTTTGCCATGTCTTCTTGATTTAGAGTTTACCTGCTAGTTCCTCCAGGGAAAAGAGAGTAAATAAGGTTTCTAGAACCTTACAAAGTTTGATCAGTCTCCCTTCCTGATCTAGCTTATCGTTCCAGAATCTCTCTGAAATGATAAATGGAAGCTTACCCTACTTACTTAGTGTTATGTAACAAACCACCCCAAAACTTACCGGCTTAAGACAATGTCAACACTTATTTTGCTCATGAATTTGTAATCTGTATAAGGCTCAGCAAAAACCACCCACCTCTGCTTTACTTGGCCTCTGTTAAGGTGACTTGGGGCTGGAATCATCTGGGAGCTGGCTCCACTCACAGCTGATGCTTGCTGTCAGCTGGGCCTTAGCGGAACTGCTGGCAAGAACCCCTTCATGCGGCCTCTACATATAGCTTGGGCTTCCTCCATCAGTTCCAAGGGTGAGTGTCCCAAGGGAAAGAGTGCAGTGGAAGCTGTATGGTGTTTTATGGCCTCACCTCAGAAGTCACACAGCATCATTTTCACTGTGTTCTATTTATTAGAAGTGAGTTACCAAGGGAATGGAATAAGTCTATCTTTAAATGGGGGAAGTATCAAAGAATTTGCAAATGTGTTTATAAACCACTACAGGCTTGAATGGGATGGACGCTGATTTATCCACTTAGATGGGTTGAGGATGGTGGGCACCTCATCTTTCCACTCCTTAAGACTCTTCCTTAGGAATCCAAATGAAGGCTCAGCCTGGGGATATAGTTAAGGAAGAGCAGCTATTCAGGCTCTCAAGTTAGACACACTTGGATTTTTTTTTTAAGATTTTACTTATTTATTTGACAGACAGAGATCACAAGTAGGCAGAGAGGCTGGCAGAGAGAGGGGGAAGCAGGCTCCCTACTGAGCAGAAAGCACAATTCAAGGCTCAATCCCAGGACCCTGGGACCATGACCCGAGCCAAAGGCAGAGGCTTTAACCCTCTGAGCCACCCAGGCGTCCCATACATACACTTGGATTTGAATCCTGGTTCTGCCATTTACGGGGTCTGTGTTCTTGGGTAAGTCACTTAAACTAGGATAAGCCACCTATTTGTCATCTGTAAAATCACAGTATCCTCTTCATGGGATCATTACAAGGATTAAGTGGGTTAATAATTGGGTTAATAATATATGCTCAGAGCAAGAGCTAGTTCATAGTGAACACTCCATGTTAGCTGTTGCAGAAATGATTATTCAATATGTTTATCAATATTTAACCCATGCTTAGTTGAGTTTGCTAGATGCTCATGCTAGAATTATGAAAATAATATTGCTGTAATAATATATGCTAGAATTATGGAAATAATTCTAGCATATAGCTAGGGGTTTAAGCTTCCAGGAACCTACAACTATATTCCTACAGGAATATATATATATATTTTTTTCTATGGGAATATATGTATATATATTCATACATATATATATATATATATATATATTTTTTTTTTTAAGTAATCTTTATACCCAACGTAGGGTTTGAACGCATGACTCTGAGATCAGGAATTGTATGCTCCATGGACTGAGCCAGCCTGGCATCCTTGGGATGTGTTTTAAGCATGCAAGCAGAGTCCAGGCTTTGGAGCCAGCCATACCTGACTCTCATTCTGAGTTAGTCCATAGTTTCTAGTTGTGAGACCTTGGACCTATCTTCCACTGTCTCAACCACAATTTTCTCAGTTGAAAATGAGAATTACGGTAGTACCTACCTTACTGGGTATTGGTAAGGATCAAAAGAGATAATCTAGGGAAAAGGCTTAGCACAGTTCCTGGAGCACGGTAATTACTTACTATGTGTTAATTATTAATTTCATTTATCAGGAAATAGGCTAATTAATGGAGACATTGCAGTCCAAGGTAAAGAGCGCCATCCTGGATGGGGAAACAAGCTGCTAAAGGAGTCCGGCAGGAGATTAACTTTGCCAGGAAGAATCTCAGAAAGCCCTGAGGAGGTAACGTTGGACTGGGCTTTGAAGAATGAGTAAGAGTTTTCTGGCTGAGAACGAGGAAAGAGAAGGCATTCCAGGCGGAGGGAAGAAGATCCACAAAGGGATAAAGTAACAGAAGGTGTTGACATGTTTGGAGGAAGGTGATAAATTCAGTGTGGGAGTTTAAGGTGTGTGGTATGGAGGGAAGAAGGCTGGAAAGCAGAGTTCAGGTCAAAACATTGGCTTATGTGGGAGAAACTGTGAGCCATCTGTAAGCTGGGGGGATTTGGTAGAGTGTGGAGAAAGGCCAGTAGTGGGGCTGGAGAGAGGTTTTATAGGTGGAACAGACAGGCTCAGGCGAACATTTTATGTGACCTGTGGCGGGGGTGGGGGGCAGTGAGGGAAGCAAAGGCCACCTGCTGAAGAGTGAAGGGAAGAGGGCAGGGTTTGTGTGGATGAACAAAGCTATGGGATGGGGAGTCCAAAAATTTGACTCTAAATCTACCTGGTATACTGCTGAGTATCTCTTTGATCTTGAGAGTGTCACACTATATATATATATTTAATTTTACGATTTTATTTATTCATTTGACAGACAGAGAGCACAAGCAGGGGGAGCTGCAGGCAGAAGGAGAGGGAGAAGCAGGCTCTCCGCAGAGCAAGGAGAGCTCAATGTAGTACTTGATCCCAGGACCCCAGGATCATGATCTGAGCTGAAGGCAGTTGCTTAACCAGCTGAGCTACCTGGGCACCCCAAGGAGTGTCACACTCTTTTGTCCTTAGTTTTCTATTGGTAAATAATACGGCTTCTATCAGCTACACATAATTTTTTTTTAAAGATTTTATTTATTTATTTGACAGAGAGAAACCACAAGTAGATGGAGAGGCAGGCAGAGAGAGAGGGAAGCAGGCTTCCTGTTGAGCAGAGAGCCCGATGCGGGACTCGATCCCAGGACACTGGGATCATGACCTGAGCCGAAGGCAGCGGCTTAACCCGCTGAGCCACCTAGGCGCCCCTGCTACACATAATTATTGTGAAAAAGACAAGAGGTAAAGAGTAAGTGCTTTGTAAGCAGTAAATAGTTAAACAAATATCAGACCTTACGTTTTTAGGGAGGCAGTAGTCGCCTGGAAGAGCACAGCTAAAGCAGAGTTTAGGTGAGATGGAAGGTAAGGGTATCTGTTCTACTGTTCAGGGGTGAAGATAAACACAACACAAGAACACACACACACACACACACACACACACACACACCAGACAAGTACAGTAATTTCCACACTGGGACTGGGCTGGGTCTGCAGAAGGGGATGGGAAAATCAATTCCACCACCAGGGACTTTACCAATTGTGCTACAGACACCTTCTCCTCTTAACTAGGATTTAAGGTGGTCCAAAGATCCAAATCTGGAGTCTGGCTAGGCTTCAGGTATCTGGGGAACCATCGATGAGTAAAAGTTATGCTGCTGATTTCTTGGGGCTAGAATTCATAGTCTCCAGCCGACTCTCAGAAGCACTTGTGACACCCTTACCCCTGCACCCCAAAAGTTAAGAGCCATTGATTTTCTCACCAGAAATTGAGAAATTTCTCACCAGAAAGTGATGGAAGTTCATTTTTAATTTTTGACTTTTCTGAACTACGTCAGTTTTTGAAACATGAACATGTTTCACTCAACCATGAAATGAAAAGTTTCATTGAAAAAAAACTCATTGGGGCTCCTGGGTAACTCAATTCGTTAAGCATGGGCTTTCAGCTTGGGTCATGATCCCAAGGGTCCTGGGCCTGCTTCTCTTTCTCCCTCTCCCTCTGCCTGCCGCTCCCCCTGCTTTTGCTCTCTCTCGCGCCCGCTTTCTCTCCGTCAAATAAATAAAAAAAAAATTAAAAAAAAAAGAAATGAAGAAAACTCATCAGGGGTTACCTGGATGGTGTCTTCAGAGCCCTGTTTAGATCTCATCTTTATAATGTTTTGTAGTAAACACAATAAACACAAATATTAATAGCTGTTATTTTAAAAAATCCTGATAGTGTCAGCGGGCACCTCCCCCATTTCATTATGCAAGGTACATCCCCTATTTTGTAAGGTAAAATGTCTACATTTCCTATAAACTACTGGCTTCAATGCAGTAAAATTTGCAATCGAAATAGACTAGACGAAGAAGAAAAAGGCAGGCAATTTCAAGTATTTTCGGCTCAGACTTATAAAAATAATGTGTTTGTCAATCTTCACATGCTTTATCGTCTGCCTTTTTGTGAACCCGCCAATATGCGAGCCGTTGGCGTTTGATGCTTGAAGCGACGGAACGGAGAACAGGGTTAAATCCACTACCCTCTCCCCACGCACTCTAGTAATTACTCTATTTCCACGTCATGTTTCCGGGTGTCTGTGTGTCCCGACTCACGCAGAAACTGAAGTTCAAAGCAGGCGGGAGTCACCCATCTTCCTTTTGCTGTCCCCAAAAACCCAATTCTGGCGCTGGGCCCCTGAGGATCTGGCGATACCTGGGGACTGTCTAACTGGTTGATTCCCACGTGGTAAGTGGCCTGCAACCTCGACCCCACGTGGTGCCAAAAGCTGGGAAAAGGGAGAGCAGGCTGAAGAGAGCCGCATCAGGGGCATTTAAAGTGTCCTGACGTCACGCATTGCCAGGAACTCAGCTGAGTTTTCAGCAGGACATTCCGGTCATCTTCCCTCCCTCCCCCCGGGTTTCTGTGCCCAAGGCCGCGGCTCCTCCTCTGCTGTGGCGGAGGGAGAGATACTTAGTGCTCAGAACAGCCAGCACAGGGGCGTTCCCAGCCTACTGTTGTCCCCGCCCTTTCCCCAGAGGCTCTCCTCATTGGCCGGTGGGTGGGGCTTCGGGTGTACAGTACACGCACCAGTGCCTCTTGGCGGCCGCGAAAACTGGCCGTCTCATGAATTATGCAGAAGCGGCGTGTCCCTGCCAAGTTGGGGCTGGGCGGGGATTGGCTGGAGGGGCTGTAATTCAGCGGTTTCCGGAGCTGCCGCGGCGTAGACGGGGAGGGGGGAGTCTGGGGTTCCGACGTCGCCGCGGAGCGAGCGAGCCCGAACCGGATCCTTGACGAGCACCCCTGCTCTGCGTTCTCTCTCCGCGTCTGCCAGGAGAGGCCCTGCGGCCTGAGGGAGACCCGCCGCCCGCACCCCGGCGCAAGCGCAGCCCCGGTCTATCGGGCCTGAGCCCGAGAAACAGGTGAAGGGGGTGAAGGGTGGGGCCGCCTTCCCTGACGGCCCCCAGGCCTGGGGATCCCGGGGGGTCGCGGGAGGGGCCGGGAGCCTCTGCGGTGTTTGGGGGAGTTGTGGATGGAAACTTCAGTGGGGCGGGGGGGTAGTGGCGAATACGTGGAGACGCCAGGGTTGAACTGAAGGGACAACTCCCGGAATGACAGGAGCGGGCCTCTGAAGGGACGGGGCGCTGGAAGGAAGTTTCGTTCTTCGGAGAAAGGGCAGACGCCGAAGAAGAGAGAAAACGGGCTCAAGGGGGAGGACAGTGGGGCGAAAGCACCCAGGGTGGGGGTGGTAGGAGTGAGGGACAGCCCCCCGACTTCCTGCTCCCCGAGGCTCTGGGGACGTTCCGGCAACAGGAGCAACTGTCACGCAGGCAGAGATCACGGGCAGGGGCGTGGGGGTGTTGGAAAGAGCTTTCTCCCCTCTCCCCGGCGGCCAGTTCCCGGCTGAGCCAATTCCTCGGCCTTGCCCTGTTCTCTTTCCTTTAGGAGCCAGCTGTGCCCCTCTAGAGGTAGGAATAGGTGTCTCCCCCCTGCAGCCCCACAGGCTGGTTGGTTGTGGCTAGGATTATTGCATAAGAATCAAGTTTCCTGTAGGGAAATTGACAGTCTTGGACTCTTTTTTAAATTCCCTCCCGTCTTTTTTCCCCCCATACATTAAACCTTGCTTCTCTCCTCCCCTTCTAAAAACAAAGCAAAATAAAACCTCTATCAAGCCAGTTCTAGAGAGAAATAAACCTCTTTCTTCCTTGACATTGTTCTTTTATAAACACCTGGTAAACTTGGCCAGAAGATAAATAATTGAGCCCTTGCGTTTACTGGATTGTGGTGTTGCTTAATTGCATAGGACAGAATGAACCAATCGAGAGTGGGAGTTTTCTGTCTTAGAGCCAAGATCTTGGGTAAACGCAGAAGGAAACAAAGACAGGCTGGCCTTGGCAAAGCCATGTGTGCAAACTTTACCTGTGATTGGGGGGTGTGGTTGGGCTTAAGTTAGCAAAATTCACACCGTCATCCAACTTGCTTTTTCCATATTTAGTGCACATCTTTGTGTCTGGTATTGGCACACACTTTTTTTTTAAATAAAAATGTGCATAATGTGTATCTGCTGGTTTTTATCATGTGTGCATCTACAGGTTATATTCTGTGTATGGTTTGTAACTTTTTGGCTGGCTTTGCTGATAAAGCATTGGTTGGAATAAATCAGAACTATAAATCATCTCAGTCTTTCATATGTGGATTTGGACTGTTATGACTCGATTCAGCCAAATTTCTGTTCTATATTAAATATGTCTGTGTTCCTTGAATCAACACATTTGTTTCCTTGTTACATGTGCCAAACTGGCATACTAGCAGAATTTTTGCTCAGATATTTGCATAGTGAGATGGAGAAAAGAAGTCTGGAATACCAGGGGAAAAAATTAGATATTAGAGGTTTGATCTTAAAGTCTGTATATTCGTTAGCATATCCACCACGGAGAACCACTAGCAAATTCACGGATCTTTTCTTTCTGTATATAGTACTTTTGGCAAGAATAACTGTTTAGAAATATCCACAGCTATGACTTGCCCTACAAAGGGTAGATAGTTCACATGACATTATCCCCATTTTATAGATGAGAAAACTGAGGCCAAAGAAACAAGGCGCTTGCCCAAGGCAGCAGAATGTCACAGTGGTGGAACTCCTATTTTTGGTATATTTTGTGTTATTTTGTTTGTCTATGTTAAGTATTAGGTCTTGATTTACAGTGATTCCGGACCCTGCTGGGAAAAGTGTCACTGAAATTGTAAAATCTCTCTGGACAGTGAAATACCACCATTAGGCTGTTAAGACTCCAAGGGAGATAGCCAGTACAGGTGCAAAAATAAGTAGAAACAGGGTATGCTTAGGTTATTTTTTCATCTGCTGTGTCTAACTTGGGAAGTCACAAACTTTTTAGTTAGTGTAACTTGTCAGAATTTAGCTATTTGCTAATGGAGAGGGAGAAAAAATTGCAGTTTAATCCAGAGTGCTTTGTGGCTTGATCGGTGATCATTCGTGTCTCTAGAAAGTTGCTTTCTCCTTCCTGGCTCTGGTTCTCTTTAACTTTCCAATGGGAGATGGGGCCGAGGTAGTGAGCATTCCAGATGCTGAGTCCAGCATCTTTTTTACCTTATGGATTCCCCAGAGGTGGTGTATAGATCAACACATATTTGCCTTTTGTGACTTTGTGAAAGTTGCCATGAAAAATCAGAGGCTTTGTTCACAGGACTTGCAGTCCACTGAGGGGCTTGATAAATGCATTATCACTGTAGAACAACATGTCCTTAAAGAGGTGCTGAGACCTTAAATCTGTGCCATCATTCAATGAGGTAGCTGTTACATGTTAAAAGTATCATAGCTGGTGCACCTGGGTGGCTCAGTGGGTTAAAGGCTCTGCCTTTGGCTCAGGTCATAATCCCAGGGTCCTGGGATAGAGTCCCACATCGGGCCCTCTGCTTGGCAGGAAGCCTGCTTCCCCCTCTCTCTCTGCCTGCCTCTCTGCCTACTTGTGATTTGTCTGTGAAATAAATAAATAAAATCTTAAAAAAAAGTATCATAGCTATAGAACATTTTCATTGTCCTGGAAAGTTCTTTTGGACAGTGTTGCACTAAGTGCTATAGGTCTTCAGAGGAAGAAGAGGTTATAAGGTCTGGAATGGTCTAGGAAGTCGTCTTGCCAAAGGAGAGATTTGATCTGAGTCCCAAATAATAGCTGGAATTTGATAGGTGTGAAGAATTGGGGGTAAGGAGGTATGGTGGTACAGTAGGAATAAAATCCTGGTAGATTAGGAAGGTAAGTAGGGGAGGAGTGTCTACTCATAAGAGGTCTTGAGGCCAGACCATGGAATTTCAGGTTTTGTCCTTTCAAAGATGTAGGAGGCCAAGTATTGGTGTTTAATTGTGGAGTAAGTGCCTCCTGTGTGTTGGGCACGTGCCTAGCATTGGTTAATTTGTACAAAGTAGATCAGTGCACATGGCATCTTCCCTAGGGGAATTGTCCTTGGGGCTGAGCTTATAAATTGGGCCAGCACCCAGAGAGGTGTTCTGACTTAACAGATCTGTGTGTTTAAGTGCAGAAGTGTCTTTTAGGATTTTTGGTTGGCTGTAAATGGCCACTTATATTTTATGTCTTCCATATTTAAACAATTCTACTGGAACTTTTGGGTCATTCATAAAAACCACCAAAAGAGCACTGAAGGGTGTCCCCAGATCTTGAAGTCCTGGTTCCTAGAGCAACCTTGGTGAGATACAGCAGGATGACTTTGCCCAGCCTTTTCAGACTTTGTCAGTCACAGTGAAAAGGATTAATATCCCAGTTACATGTTTGTCCCTCAGAACCTCTGCTTACTGTGGTGTACTTTAGTCCGGATGGCCAGATGGTACTTTGGTGGTCAGTTGTTTGAAATGTCTCTAGTTCTTAAAAGGAGCAGCATGTGGAAGAATGAATTTCTATTCTGCTCAGTTCTCATTATGTGAGGATTGTCAGAACTCTTAGATCAGGCCGGCAAACATTTTATTTCATTTCATTTTGTTTTAATTAATTAATTATTGGCAGACATTTTATACTGAGAGCCAATTACTGTGGTTGGTGGTATCTAAGGGTAATGAAATATGCTTCCTATTTTCAGGGATCAGAGGCGTGATGCAGACGAGGGTGTGTGTTGTTTTAGTAAGGAAACAGGGCAGGGGAGGTGACAGGATAAGAGGTTCACATCTGATGCTCTGGAGTCAGACAAGTCTGGGATCAGATCCTGGATCAGCTGCTTCCTCCTCAGAACCTGAGTCTCAGTTTCTTATCTGTAAAAGTAGAGGGTAACAGGGCCTATCTCCTGAAACTGTTGAAGATGCATTGAGAAAATACAGGTAAAATGCTTAGCATAATGCCTGGCACACAGTAAGAACTCCATAAATGTAAGTTCTTACTAATTGTCCCAGAAAAGAGATTCATTTTCTTTAGGGGTAAGAAAAAGGCTTATGACCAAGGGTCTTTATCAGGTCAGAACACCTATGAAAAGGGTCTTTATCAGGTCGGAACACCTATGTTTTGTAGGTTTGAATAGGAGTTCTCCTGATAAAGTTGAGTGGTGAACGTTGCATTCAAGGCCAGGGAACATGAATGTGCAGAGGCTTAAAACAGCAGAGTGTGTCCAGGGAGCTGCAAGTGTAAGTTCTTAATTTAGGAGGACTGAACTGAGGGGAAAGGAAGCTGCTGAGCTGTGGCTCTTCCCCCTTCTTTTCTGTTCCTTATTGGGTTCACATGTTATCAAAACTAAGTTGTTTGGTCCTGCTTACAAAAGAAATATATGCTGTTACAAAATATTTAAATTTGTAGAACTATAAGCTCTATGTATTTTATATATATATGTATGTGTGGATATATATAATATATATCCTGTTAATACTTGTATTAATGGTTAATGGTGTGTGTATCTCCAGATTTTTTGTACCTTTTTCTACTTACCAGTTTAACTTGGACTTTTTTTTTTTTAAGATTTTATTTATTTATTTGACAGAGACCACAAGTAGGCAGAGAGGAAGGTGGGGAGGGAGCGGTGAGCAGGCTCCCCGCTGAGCAGAGAGCCCAATGCTGGCCTCGATCCTGGAACCCTGGGATCATGACCCGAGCTGAAGGCAGAGGCTTAACCCACTGAACCACCCAGGTGCCCTAACTTGGACATAATTATAGCAAATTTCTTTCTAATAGCCTAATAAAAAAACAATAAGGAAGGCAAATCTACCCCCCAAAATACGATAAGGTTTGGATTATCTGGGTTTTCTTTCTGCTACCCCCACCCATAAGAATAAATGACTTTTTTTTTTTTAAAGATTTTTTCTTTATTTATCTGACAGAGATCACAAGTAGGCAGAGAGGCAGGCAGAGAGAGAGGAGGAAGCAGGCTCCCTGCAGAGCAGAGAGCCCGATGTGGGGCTCCGTCCCAGGACCCTGGGATCATGACCTGAGCCGAAGGCAGAGGCTTAACCCACTAAGCCACCCAGGTGCCCCAATAAATGACTCTTTTAATCACTGAACTTTTGCCTGACCTTTGGCTTGCTTTATAACTCCATTGGACAAGGAACTCATTTTGAGCATTCCTAATGTAACATTGTACTATCGAAATGCTTGGGCCATGTGTTTGAGGGTCTCATGAGCCAAAGCTGCTATGGGAAGTAAAAGAATGGACTGTGAGGTCAGACTTCTTGGGCTTTATTCCCGAATCCAGCACCTCTTAGACCTTGCAAGGTCAGTGCTTTAACTTCCTGGCTTCAGTTTCTCTAGCCATAAAATACAGATACCAGGCTTTGTTGCTGGGAAGTTGTGAGGATTAAGCAAGATAATGTGTGTATATATGTATTTGTGTATGTTTGTCTTAAAGAATTTATTTGCTTGATTATCGAGCACAAGCCGGGGTGGGGTGGGGGGAATAGCAGCCAGAGGGAGAGAGAAGAAGGCTCCGCTCTGAGCAAGTTGCCTGATGTGGGGCTCTATCCCAGGACCCTGGGATCATGACCTGAGCCGAAGGCAGCCACCCAACCAACTGAGCTGCCCAGGTGCCACTGTTTGTTTGTTTATAGTAGGCTCTATGGCCAATATGGGGCTTCTACTTAGCACCCCTAGATCAAGGGTCTCATGCCTTATGGGCTGAGCTAGCCAAGGACCCCACAAGATAATGCATATGAAGTACTTTGTCTGGTGCCTGGCAGATAGCTAAAATTTGAATGCTAATAATTAATATCATTAAAAACTACAGTATCTATCCACCTACAAAGTCAGGCAAGTTATGATTCATGGGGGCCATTAATGACCCAAAGGAAAGAAGGAGTAATTGGGAGATTCTAACCTAATAGGAAAAAACTAAATGAATAGGGACCAGGGGGATTTACATTGTGGTGGAGGAGATGGAGGCTGTCACGTAAAAGGAATAGGCAACCCGTAAATTCCTGTTTACACGAATGCTCTTGTGACAGGTCTCTCTACATCTTCCAAAGGCTCTGATTATGGGCCATTTATTTTAAGTAGTAGTCGACACATTAAAAATGTATTACCCCTTAGGAATTTGAATAGCCGCTTGGAGTTCCTAACACCAGAAGTACACAGGATGTTGAAGGTTTGAGGGGGAGAGGCGTCGGGCTCTGAAGGTGGGGCAGCATACCGTTTTGGGGGGGATGGTGTGGTGCTTCCCAAGGGGAATGAATGACCTGTCTGTGGCTAGGAGATGATTTGTCCTTTCGTGTGTGTGTGTGTGTGTGTGTGTGTAAGTGCATATGTTTTCACCCGAGGAATAGAGCATTATTTTCTTGTCCTGTAACTTTCCTTTGCAAAGTGCATCTGTATTCAAAATAGTCTTGCGGTTAAGAAGAACCACTCAGCTTCTCCGTGAAACAGGTTTTCTCACACTAGCTCTCCAGTTCGGGATCCAAGAAGCCAGGAAGGAAGGGCCGCCCCATTGCTTCTAGCAAGTATGTGGGGCAGGAGGAAGCCTGCGGAGCTTGAAAGAGAAAGTAAACCTTCTGGTAGATAAATGGCTTCCCTGTTGTGGAGGAGGAGTACAGATTATTAGGGGGATGTTTGGGTAGTTTTTGTAAAAGCCATTTCTGAAAACTGATTGAGATTAGCGAAGGTGAGCTCAATTTAGGAAAACCCTGCCCCGCCTGGTGTTAACCACCTGCTTTCCCGCTTTGTTGATTGATTTTATTAGTTTTCGGTAGCCTGACCACTCATTCTGGTTATGAGAAATGGAGGATTTGAGTCTGAATTTGAGCATCTGCTTAGGTGAAAGCTTCCTAAAATGCATGTTTTTCGAATCTCTTCTAATGTACTTTTGTTTTGCTATTTAGCCTATGCTGTTTTTATGACAGAATGAAAAACGTAAGACCTTCCTTTGTTCTCCCTTTCTCTCCCCACCAGGGTAATCCTCAAAAACCCCCAAACCCAGATGTTAGCTGTATAATTATCTCTCTTATACCAAACAGAGGGCAATGTTGCATTGAGTTAGCATTAAAATAGCCTTTGAATTTATTTTTTCCTACTTGTGGCTTAGATATGGTAAATATTTAATCTTAGACTCATTTTGTCTGATTAATCAGTTTGGTATTTGGGCTTCTTTTTATCAGTATGTTTAGGGAAAGCCAATTTATTGAAACATTAACTAAAATCAAACATAATTAAGTTGGTGACTTTTATGCATAGGGGGAGGTGGAATAATTAAAGTGTTCTGGAGCCAAGTATCAATATTCTTTTTAAAAATTATTTATTTATTTAGGGGCGTCTGGGTAGCCCATTGGGTTAAGCCTCTGCTTTCAGCTCAGGTCATGATCTCAGGGTCCTGAGATGGAGCCCCTCATCCGGCTCTCTGCTGAGCAGGGAGCCTGCTTCCCCCCGCTTTCTCTGCCTGCTGCTCTGCCTGCTTGTGATTTCTCTCTCTGTGTCAAATAAATAAATAAAATCTTTAAAAAAATTTTTTGAAAAAAATTATTTATTTATTTGAGAGAGAGAGAGAGAGAGAGACAGTGATGGGGGAGTACAAGCAGGGGGAGTAGGGGAGGGAGAAGCAGGCTTCCCTTGCAGCAGGGAGCCCGATGTGGGACTCGATCCCAGGACACTGGAATCATGACCTGAACCAAAGGCAGATGCTTAATGACTGAGCCATCCCAGGCACCCCAAATAAAATCTTTTTTTAAAAAAAATATTTAGGGACGCCTGGGTGGCTCAGTTGGTTAAGCAGCTGCCTTCGGCTCAGGTCATGATCCCAGCGTCCTGGGATCGAGTCCCACATCGGGCTCCTTGCTCCACGGGGAGCCTGCTTCTCCCTCTGACTCTGCCCTCCACTCTGTCTGCCTGTGCTCGCTTTCGCTCGCGCTCTATCTCTGACAAATAAATAAATAAAATCTTTAAAAAAAAAAAATTTATTTATTTGAGAGAGAGTGAGGAGAAGGAGCAGAGGGAGAAGGACAAGCAGACTCCGGAGCCCTAGGTGAGGTTCCATCTCAAGACCTGAGATCATGACCTGAGCCAAAACCAAGAGTCAGACACTTAACTGACTCTCAACGGAGAGAGAGGGAACCTAGCACCCCCCCCCTTTTTTTTCTGAACTGATACTGCATTCTGTTTAGGATCTCTTGGGTTGTTTTTGTTTTTGTTTTTTTTAAGAGAAAGGGAGAGAGAGAATAGCAGAGGGAGAAGGAGAGAGAGAATCCCAGACAGACCCCTCGCCCGCATGGAGCCCCATGCAGGACTTGACCCCATGACTGCAAGATCATGACCCAAGCCAAAGTCGGGAGTCAGGGACTCAACCGACTGAGCAACCAGGTGCCCCACAAATATCATTATTTGTTCTTTTTTTTCTTTTTAAAGATTTTATTTATTTGACTGAGAGAGAGAGTACAAGTAGGCCGAGAGGCAGGTGGCAGGGTGTGTGTGGGGGGGGGAAGCAGGCTCCCTGCTGAGCAGAGAGCCGATATGGGCTCAGTCCCAGGATCCTGGGATCATGACCTGAGCTGAAGGCAGAGTAACCCACTGGGCCACCCAGGCGCCCCTCAGTATTTGTTCTTAATACTATGTGTTATTGTCCCTTTGCATTTATGCGCATAAGAGTGGACTGTAACTGCAGAGAAGCACGTGGGGACCCTTAAGGTCCTAATAATGGTTGGAGAATATTGGGTTCATGGAGCCATCTGAAATTCCTGTTTCTCGATGTTCCACTGTGGTGCCAGACATTGATAATGGGCGAGGTTGTGCCTGTTGGGGTTGGGGAGGTGGTTTATGGGAACTCTGTACTTTCTGCTCAATTTCACTCAATTTTGCTTTGAACCTAAAAACTGCTTTAAAAAGTAAAGCTTATTTTTAAAAAAAGATTTTATTTATTTATTTGACAGAGAGAGCAAGAGCAGGGACGCAAGCAGAGGGAGTGGGAGACAGAGAGTAGCAGGCTCCCCACCAAGCAGGGAGCAAAATCTGGGGAGGATTTTGGATCTGGATCCAAAATCTGGATCCCCGGATCATGACCTGAGCGAAAGGCAGATAGATGTTTAATGACTGAACCACCCAGGCACCCCTTAAAATAAAGCTTATTAATTAAAATCTTTCTATAGGAATATCTAAGGTGTCCTGGGTCAGAAGTGCCCTGTGTGATCTGCCTTAGTTTACCCTAAGCTTTACAATGAAAGTACCATTCTTATATACCCAGTGAGAATATCTTCCGAGTAAGGGAGAAGGAGGTTGGAGGTGGCAGGTAGAGAAAACCCACACACCCTACAGTCTGTGGATTCAACTACTTCCCCTTTCCCCCAGGAAAGATAAATGCTAGCTAGTCTTAACCACAGATTGGCTGCAAGAATATCAGTTTTGTTTTTCGGTTCCAGACTCTGGCTTTCTTTATCGTAAAAGTAATATTTTAGGAAAACAAAAAAAAGAAAAAGTTTAATCAGTACAAAAATTTAGTAGTAAGTGGAAGGTTTTCTTCCAGATTCTCAAATTTTCTTTCAAATTCTCTTTCTCAGGGACAGCTAGTCGCCTAGTTTTTATTCTTCTCTGGGTGATTTCATTTGTATGCAGCAAACATATTATTTTCTCTTTTTCCCTTGCCAAAGAATATAGTACATTATACATATAACTGTATCTTACTTTTTGTCACTTTGTTTATCTTAGTAAACCCTCCATGTAGATATGTTTTGTTTCATGTTTTTGTGTGTGTTTGTTTTTAAGATTGTATTTTTAAGTGATCTCTACAGCCAACCTGGGTCTCAAACTCATAAGTGTGAGATCAAGAGTCATATATTCTTCCAACTGAGCCAGCCAGGCACCCCTGTCTGGTGTTTTTTAAGATCTGCCCAGTATTCTAGGCTATGGATGCTATAATATATTTATATATTTTTTCTTTTTTAAGTATAATCTACCCCCCAAAGGTGGGGCTCAAACTCATGACCCCAAGATCAAGAGTCATGTGCTCTACTGGCAAAGCTAGCCAGGCACCTCTTTCTTTTAAGTGTTTCTTAAAAATTTTAATAATTTATTTAATCTCCTAATGATAGCCATAGACTGCAGAATCTAAAGATAGAAAACAACGTTTTCAGGAAAAAAGCAGCTAGTTTGAGATGATAACTGAAATGTTCCACAAGAGCTCTTCCCTGCAACATCATGGAAGTATGATGGTTGTCTCAGGGGAGATCTCTTGTGGGAACATTTTCAGTTATAATCTCAAACTAGCTCCTTTTTTTTCTTGAAATCCTGTTTTTACTGTGAAAGAATGATAGACCAGCTGGGATGTTGGTAGACATTTTCTCAAAAATGAAAGAAGAGAAGCTGTCTCTTCCAGAAAACAACTGGCTGGCAGTATTTGTTGCCAATGATAAAATTGAAACTTTTGAGTAAAAATTAGAATTTGAGAAAACTTGGGAGAAAAATTGTGAGTTTGACAGCTTTCCCATATTAACGAGTGGAATTTTTTTATGGTAAAACAGATGTGATTTTTTGATAGTTCATAATGAAATGTATTGACATGTGGAAGGTTTACGTGTCTCTGAGATAGTGTTTTCCAGATGATTAATGCACAACATGAATAGATCATGCTTGGGAAAACATTCTGTTCAAAATGCCAGATAGACTAGTGGATCTCATTGCAGCTGAGTATGAAAAGTTAATTGAGATCCAGTGGCATGCAATCCACATTGCATCTGATCTTTAAGAAATGACCACTTGTTGGGGCGCCTGGGGGGCCCAGTGGGTTAAAAGCCTCTGCCTTCGGCTCAGGTCATGCTCCCAGGATCCTGGGATTGAGCCCTGCATTGAGCCCCGCATTGGGCTCTCTGCTCCGTGCGGAGACTGCTTCCCTTCCTCTCTCTCTGCCTGCCTCTCTGCCTACTTGTGATATCTGTCTGTCAAATAAATAAAATCTTTAAAAAAAAAAATAAAAGAAATGACCACTTGTGAATTTTGGTGTGGTGTTATGTGGTGTTATGGAATATCCAGAATTATCTGTAAAGGCTATTAAGATAGTCTCCTCCCTTTTCCAACCAGTGTGACATCAAGTTTTCTTCATCACAGCAACATCCTGCAACAGATTGAATGCAAAAGCAGATATGAGACTCCAGATGTCTTCTATTAAGCCAGACATTAGAGAAATTTCTAAAACTTTTACAGTGTCACTCTTTCCACTAATTTTAGAAATTATAGTTACTTTTCATAGAAATGTTATTCATGTTATCATATAATAGGTTTATTATTTTTAAGCAAATTAATATTTTTTAAAAATTTTATTTATTTATTTGACAGCTCACAAGTAGGCAGAGAGGCAAGCAGAGAGAGAGGGGAAAGCAGGCTCCCCACGGAGCAAAGAGCCCGATGTGGGGCTCGATCCCAGGACCCTGGGATCATGACCTGAGCCGAAGGCAGAGGCTTCAACCCACTGAGCCACCTAGGCACCCCAATGAATTAATATTTTTAAATTTCTGTTTTAATTTCTAATATAGTAAATAATTGGTAGATAGAACCTTCATAAACAAATGTTCTTTGAGGTTCTTATTTTTAAGGATATAAAGGGGTCCTGAGAGCAAAAAGTTTGAGAACTGTTGGTCTAAAGATTTTAGTACAAGAACCTCCAGGACACTTGTTTCAAAAAGAAAAAGAAGATTCTACTGTTTTGACCCAGAGAGTCTGATTTAATAGATCTAGGGTTGTTTTAACAAGCAGTCAGGTATTCTGATGTAGGTGGTCCTTGGCTTGAGACATTTTTTTTTTTTTTTAAGATTTTATTTATTTATTCGACAGAGAGAGATCATAAGCAGGCAGAGAGGCAGGCAGAGAGAGAGGAGGAAGCAGGCTCCCTGCTGAGCAGAGAGCCCAATGTGGGCCTCGATCCCAGGACCCTGAGATCATGACCTGAGCTGAAGGCAGCGGCTTAACCCACTGAGCCACCCAGGCGCCCGGCTTGAGACGTTTTGCTCTGAAGAACTGTTAAGTCTTAAAATCTTTCTTCAGATTAGCAGAGTCATGTCCACAGGGTTTAGAATCATTGTTGTTTTGGAGATAAAGGTAAATGGTAGGCATGTAGTTTACTAAGGAAAAAAGCTTTGGAGATCCTCCCTCCCTCCCTGCCTTCCTTTCTATTTATTTATTTATTTATTTATTTATTAAAAAATCCTAAGTAATCTCCATACCCAATGTGGGGCTTGAACTCATAACCCCAAGATCAAGAGTCACATGCTCAGGTGCTTAGTTGGCTCAGTTAGAGGGGCACATCGCTCTTGATCTCGGGGCCCCTGGGTATTTCCTTTTCGTCTGTTTACTCCTCTTAGTATTTATGAACTTTAATATTAATTAGGGGTGGATTATGACTATCAAAAAAAGTCATGACTTTACCAGATTAATGTTCAGTCTTACTATATTGGTAGACCATACATAAACGTATTAAGACAGTTTCTGACTGCTTTGATTAATTTCATACATGTCTTTATAATAAGTTTCAGGCATGTCTATTTCAGACGTCTTTTTTAAAAATAATATTTCATTTTTTAAAATTAAAGATTTAATTAATTTATTTGACAGAGACTACAAGTAGGCAGAGAGGCAGGAAGAAAGAGAAGGAAGCAGGCTCCCTGCTGAGCAGAGAGCCCCATGCGGGGCTCAATCCCAGGGGTCCTCGGACCATGACCTGAGCTGAAGGCAGAGGCTTTAACCCACTGAGCCACCCAGGCTCTCTTTTAATACTATTTCTTAAAGATTTTATTTACTTAATTGTTTTAGTGAGTATGAGAGAGGAGAGAGGCAGAGGGGAGGGAGAGGGACAAGTGGACTCCAGAGCCCTGCATGGGGTTCAGTCTCATGACCCTGAGTTTATGACCTGAGCTGAAATCAAGAGTTGGATGTTTAACCCACTGAGCAACCCAGGCACCCTTCAGACATGTCTTCATAATAAAGTTAACTTTCATTTATTACATGTAATAAATGAATGTAAAATTCTTTTTAAGTGTGCATTTTTTTAAAAGGTTTTATTTATTTATTTGACAGAGACAGATCACAAGTAGGCAGAGAAGCAGGTAGAGGAGGAGGGGGAAACAGGTTCCCTGCTGAGCAGAGAGCCTGACGTGGGGCTCTATCCCAGGACCCTGGGATCATGACCTGAGCTGAAGGCAGAGGCTCAACCCATTGAGACACACAGGCACCCCTAGGTGTACATTCTTTTAAAAAGATTTTATTTATTTGACAGACAGTGAGAGAGGGAACAGAAGCAGAGGGGGAGAGAGAAGCAGGTTTGCCAAGGAGCAGGGAGCCAGATACAGGGCTCCATCCCAGGACCTTAGGATCATGACCCAGCCGGAGTCAGATGCTAAATGGCTGAGCCACCCAGGTGCCCCCGTACGTAAAATTATGATTTTCCTTTCTTCTTATGATTGCTTATATAACCAATTCGAAGAGGAATGTGCTTGTCAGAGATCGCACACCAGAGATAAGACAGATCATTTGCCTCCACTAGCCTGGGAATTTGAAGATTCTAAATTTGTGTTCTGGTGGTACCATTATCTTTGTGATTGCTTCACATTTCAGTCCTTATCTGTAAAATGGGAACAACAACCTATTTGATAGAATTGTTACTGTATCTTGGCCGCCTCAGGGTTCTTTTTGGCTGAGTGATTGACTGGGGCATCCAATGTGAATTCGTGCTTCAGGCCAGGTTCTGTACAGCTGTGATTCTAAGTATTTATTCTTTCTCTAAATCATGTCCACCACCTCACATTGTTGGGTTATAATTTCATGAGTAATTGAGCCTTTTCATAAGCTCTTATGGAGATGCTAATGGATAAGTTCAGTTCTTTTCTGAGTATTTACATCATGAAAACCATGATGTATATGATATGACTTATTTTTCTAAGTATATTATTCATTTTAAGAAGGCTTAAGAGAGAAGTTTGTTTTAATTGGGGAGATAGCTCATCTTTTATCTGGAATAAAATTTAAGCCTTGTAGGTCAGATTTATCTTTAAAAATCCTTTTTAGGGCGCCTGGGTGGCTCAGTGGGTTAAGCCGGCTGCCTTGGCTCAGGTCATGATCTCAGGGTCCTGGGATCGAGTCCCACATCAGGCTCTGTGCTCAGCAGGGAGCCTGCTTCCTCCTCCCTCTCTCTGCCTGCCTCTCTGCCTACTTGCGATCTCTCTCTGTCGAATAAATAAATAAAATCTTTAAAAAAAATCCTTTTCATAAAGCTCAAATCCTATATTTAAAAAATTAATAGATTTTATAGATACACATGCATATACATATATGTGTGTGTATATGTGGATGTGTATATATATGTGTGTGTGTATACACACACACACACACACACACATATATATATATATATATTTTTTTTTTTTTTTAAAGAGAGAGAGATCGCTCACAGGGGTGGACTGGAGGGGCAGAGGGAGAGAGAGAATCTTAAGCAGACTCCATGCCTGCCACAGAGCCCAACATAGAGCTCAATCTCATGACCCTGAGATCATGACCTGAGCTGAAATAAAAAGTCTGGGATGTTAACTGACTGAGCCCCTCAGGTGCCCCTATAGACTGTATATATTT
Source organism: Mustela putorius furo (assembly GCF_011764305.1). Taxonomy (NCBI): domain Eukaryota; kingdom Metazoa; phylum Chordata; class Mammalia; order Carnivora; family Mustelidae; genus Mustela; species Mustela putorius. The sequence goes on along the minus strand of NW_025421399.1, from coordinate 1,238,638 downwards.
TAGAGTCATTTTAGGTTCATGGGAAAATTGAGCAGTATAGAGTTCCCATACACCCTCTCCTCTCCCCTCACCCATTTTCTCCAATCATTAACATCTTGTGTTAGTGTGGTACATTTGTTAGTGTTGAAGAGCCAGTATGTATTTTTTAAATCTCTACACCAAATGCGGAGTTTTCAAACTCAGGACCTAGAGATCAAGAATCACACCAGCCAGGTGCCCCATGAGCCAGTATTGGTACATTGTTATTAACTAAAGCCCACAGTTAACATTAGAGCTCACTTTGTTGTACATTCTATGGATTTTGACAGATGTGTCCACCATTATAGTATCTCATAAAATAATATCCCTGCCCAAAAAATCTCCAATGTTCCACCTATTCATCCCTCCCCCAAACCACCGTAACCAGCTCATCTTTACTCTCTCCATAGTTTTGTCTTTCCCCGAACACCATATAGTTGGAATTATACAGTATGTAGCTGTTCCAGATTGTCCTCTTTCACTTAGCAACATTTATCCAAATCACTGCATGTCTTTTTGTTGCCTGATAGGCCCATTCCTTTGTATTGCTGATTAATACTCCTTTCCCTCTATGCTCCACAATTTGTTTATCCATTCACTTAATAAAGGACTTTTTGATTGATTCCAGGTTTGGGAAGTTAAGCTGCTATAAATATTTGTGTGCAGGCTTTTGTTGTAGATACAAGTTTTCAGCTAATTTGGGTAAATACCAGGGAGCATGATGGGTAGATCATATGTTAAGAGTATTTTTAGTTGTGGGGCACCTGGGTGGCTCATTCGGTTAAGTGTCTGACTTTGATCTCAGGGTCCTGGGATCGAGCCCTGGGTTAGGCTCTGTGATCAGTGGGGAGTCTGCTTGTCCCTCTCCCTCTGCCCCTACCCTCAGTCATGCTTTCTCTCTCTCTCAAATAAATAAATAAAATCTTTTTTTTTTTTTAAACAACAGTATGTTTAGTTTTATAAGAAACTGCTAAAGTATCTTCCAAAGTGGCTGTACCATTTTGCATTCTCACTAACAATGAATGAGAGTTCCTGTTGCCCTACACCCTCACTAGGATTTTTTGTTGTGAGCATTTTGGATTTTGACCATTCTAATAGGTGTGTAAAAGCATCTCATTGTTGTTTTAATTTGCAGTTTCCTGGTGATGTATTAAGTTGAACATCTTTTCATACGCATATTTGGCATGTGTAGTATATCTTCTTTGGTGAAGTGCCTGTTCAGATCTTTTGCCCATTTTTATTTATTTATTTGTTGATTTATTTATTTTTAAAGATTTTACTTATTCATTTGACAGAGAGAGAGACAGCGAGAAAGGGAACACAAGCAGAGGGGGAGAGAGAGGGAGAAGCAGACTTCCTGCCAAGCAGGGAGCCCGATTCAGGGCTTGATCCCGGAACCTTGGAATCATGACCTGAGCTGAAGGCAGATGCTTAACGACTGAGCCACCCAGGCACCCCTTTTGCCCATTTTTATTTTTTATTTTATTTTTTAAATATTTTATTTATTTATTTGACAGAGATCACAAGTAGGCAGGGAAGCAGGCTCCCCACTGAGCAGAGAGTCCAATGCGGGGCTCGATCACCGGACCCTGAGATCATGACCTGAGCCAAAGGCAGAGGCTTGACCCACTGAGCCACCCAGGTGCCCCTTGCCCATTTTTAAATTGGGTTGTTTTCTTATTTTTCAGAGAATTTTAAGAGTTCTTTGTATACTTGCGATATATTTAATTTTCTTCCCTTAAAATGTTTTTAATTGGCATAAATTTCTCTCCTAGAGTTCAAGTTGATACAGAAACAAACTTCAGGATGCTTGTGGTTAGCACTTTGAGAACAAGGAAATGAAATACTTAACCTCGCTCCCTCTCCACATTTAATTTTCAAATTCTTCTGGGTCTAGATGGGGCTGGCTGGAGGGTTGTAGTCCAGAGGATAGACCTAAACACTGATCTTGATGTTTAGCGTAATCTCTCTGCCATGTGCCCTTCCATGGCATATGTTGGATAGAGTGTTGATTCCTCATTTAAGACCTGAACATTTCTGATCCCAGGTATATTGAAATAGTGGAGAAATACTGGAGATTTCCAAATCTTTTTCGGGAAAAAGAATAGTATTTCTAGAGATCATCCTTCTAGGGGCCTTTTAAATTGCCTTTTTTTTGGGGGGGGGGATATGTATCAGATTAAGGGACAAAAGTGAGAAGATACTCTTCCAGGGGGTTGAGTGCCCTTGTGATCTTGGTGAATTTGTCTTGGGGTTCAGAAACATTAACCTAATTGAAGGAAGGACTAGGTATGTCACCAGAGACTTCTGCATTTACCACATTGAGTGGATGCTGTCACCATTTTGCTCATCCTTTAAGCGGTTTTGGACACAGTTGAATACCTTTTTCGTAAAACACTCTCTTGGCTTCTGTGACAACATACTCCCTTGGTTTCTCTTCAGTCTTACTTGTTGCCTTCCTGGTTCATCCTCTATCCGAAACTAATGTTTGAAGGCTCTCAGGTCTCTGGGGCTTTCTTTTCCTTCCTTTTTCTGTTTTTTTGTCCTCAGGTTATCTCCTGCATTACTTCGGCATTAAACGTCATCTCCATTCTGGTGATTACCAAGGGCCTCTCCAGGCTCCCAGTTCCTGTGTCCTGCTGCTCACTTGACATTTCCCCTTGGACAGCTTGTAGTTGTCTCCTGTTTATCTTGTCTGAAACGTAACTCTTATTAAACTTTCTCACCGTAAGTTTGTGCCATTCTCCATACCCCATTTTCCCCCATCTAAATAAATGGCATTATCATCTAACCCACTGTGCAAACCAAAAATCTGGAAATAATCCCTCAACCCCCTGTTTTCTCATATCTCTGCTTCTCTTCAATTATCTGCAAGTCCTTTTGGTGCTACCTTTAAAGTTTTCTTAAATTCCTGTTCTTGTCTCATCCTGATTGACTTCTGTTCTAGCTCTTTGGTAGACTAGATATCCTGAAAACCCTCCTGTGCGAAACACAAAGAAATGTTGCAGAAACTTTTAAGAAAATTGGGGAAGTTGGGGCACCTGGGTGGCTCTGGGTTAAGCCTCTGCCTTTGGCTCAAGTCATGATCCCAGGGTCCTGGGATGGAGCCCCAAATCAGGCTCTCTGCTCAGCAGGGAGCCTGCTTCCTCCTCTCTCTCTCTGCCTGCCTCTCTGCCTACTTGTGATCTCTCTCTCTATCAAATAAATAAATAAAATCTTTAAAAAAAAATTGAGGAAGTCTTGAGAGGCCAAAAGCAAATGGAATCTCACCCAAAAAAAGAGAGAATTTACCCTTTTATAATGGGGCTCGGAGTTTAGCATTTACCTTTTTACCATGGACTTAAAAAAATAGATTTTATTTATTAGAGAGACAGTGTGTGCGTGAGTGGAGAAAGGAACAGAGGAAGACAGAGAGGGAATCTCAAGGAGAGTCTGTGCTAAGTGTGGAGCCAGACTCATGACCCTGAGATCATGACCTGAGTGTAAGTCTAAAGTTCAATGCTGAACTGGCTGAGAGCCACCTGTGTGCCCCTTTACTAAGGATTTTTAGTTTAAAGGCTGCTCTAGGCAGGAGACCAGGCCTTTGTCCTTGGTGAGGAGTTGGAGCAGCCAAGTCTCCCAAAACCATTCCTAAGCATAGGCCTGCCCATTTTAACATTTAGATCTACACTACCTTTTTGGTCCTGGAAACTCCAAGCTGAGATTTTTTTTTTTAATATTTTATTTATTTGTCAGAGAGAACAAGCAAGGGGAGCAGCAGGCAGAGGGTGAAACAGGCTCTCCAGTGAGCAAGGAGCCCAATGTGGGACTGGATCCCAGGACCTTGGGATTGTGATCCAAGCCTAAGGCAGACACTTAACCTACTGAGCCAAGCAGGCATCCCTCCAAGCTGAGATTTTAACATCAAAAGGTGTGTTTGCCTTTAGAAGCCAGGACAAATAGTTCCTTCCTCTAAGATGCCTTTCCTGATTTTCTCAAGTTTACCAGCCTGGCCCCAGTCACTCATTATCCTGTCATCTTTACTGCTCTTATCGTAAGTGGTAATTACTTCCTTATTTACTTGTCTGTCTGCCTCCCTGTGTCTTGTGTCTGTGTCTTGAGGAGGGCAGGGACCTGTCCTGTTCACCATTCCATACCTTGCCCTTGCTTCCTACCATGTGTTTCTCTTTTATGAATGAACAAATGAATGAATGAGTCAAGTAAGGAGGTTCCTTCTGAAAGAAGAGAACATGATGTTACCTAAGTTTTATTTTGGTATTAAGCATTTCACTTAGAAAACATAATTACAATTTTTATCCAAGGGGCACCTGGGTGGCTCAGTGGTTAAGCGTCTGCCTTAAGCTCAGGTCATGATCCCAGAGTCTGGGATCAGGCCCTGCATCAGGCTCCCTGCTCGGCGGGAAGCCTGCTCTTCCCTCTTTCACTCGCTCTGTCAAACAAGTAAAATCTTTCTAAAAAATTTTTTAAAAATAATAATTTTTATCCAAGTAATGCACACAAATAATTTAGGAATTGAAGAATACTGAAAAACTTACATTGAAAATGACAGTCTTGGGCGCCTGGGTGGCTCAGTGGGTTAAGCTGCTGCCTTCAGCTCAGGTCATGATCTCGGAGTCCTGGGATCGAGTCCCGCATCGGGCTCTCTGCTCAGCAGGGAGCCTGCTTCCTTCTCTCTCTCTCTCTGCCTGCCTCTCAGTGTACTTGTGATTTCTCTCTGTCAAATAAATAAATAAAATCTTTAAAAAAAAAAAAAGAAGAAAATGACAGTCTTTTGTCCCACCCTTCCTTACTTCCCAAGCTACTTTCCAACTATCCCATGCTTCTCAGTAATACGTATACACTGCTATTTTTGACCTCTCAGAATTTTAGATGCCCTTTAACTTCCTGTTACCATTGGTGAGGATGTATTCTTTGCCACCGCTGTTCTTCCCATCCCTCACAATAGAGTGGTCATAAATTTTAAGCCACTTTAGCAAAACCACTAATCATATGTTTTATTTTGACCAAAGGTGGTTCACTGGTAAGCCAAGAAGTATGCTATGGTTATGTTTCCTTTTATATACAAATACTTGTTGTTGTTGTTGTTTTCTGGAGTTAATACTTTTATTTTTAAAAACTTGCTCGGTTTTCTTAACACCTATTGCTGACTTCCCCCAAGTGTTCCAGCAGGTTTCTCAAGTGCCTGGCAGTTTGCTTCAAATGCTTAAAACACATTGGGAAACTAGTCTTTATGTTCTTGGCAATCAACCCTGCCCCACCCCCTATTCTGCCACAATCAAGGTCTCCTATGTTGGAGTCCCTCATTCCCAGATCCAATGTCTTCCTCTTTCTAGCTTTACTACTTCATTTCTTGAAGCACCTATTCCAGGAACATGCTGTCAAGAAAAAGTACGTGGAAACTCAGTTCTTTGAAAATTTGAGTATTTGGAATGTCTTTATTCTTTCTTCTGACTTGAATGATCATTTGAGCATCGAATCATGTGTCCCATCATTTTGAAGGCATTTTGGCTCAGTGATTGGCTTTAGAATCCTTCACAGTTTGTGTTGAAAGTCCAGTGTTGAGGTGCTTGGGTGGCTCAGTGGGTTAAGAGTCCAACTCTTGGTTTTGACTTTGGCTGAGGTCATGATCTCAGGATTGTGGGGTGAAGCCCTGCCTCGAGCTCTGTGCTGCGCTCCTCAGTGGAATCTCCTAGGGATTCTCTTCTCCTCCCTCTGCCCTCCAGGCCCCAGTAAATAAGTAAATAAAGTCTTAAGAAAAAAAGTCTAAGGCTTTTCTGATTTTGATCCTCTCTGAGAGACGTAGCTCTTTTCTCTGGAAGCTTCTAGAACTTATTTATTCCCTCTCTCAAAATTTCACAGGATGTGCCTTAGTGTGGATCAGTTTTCATTCATTGGATTGGGTAGTAGATGGGCCCCTCTTTTTTTTTTTTAAGATTTTATTTATTTATTTGACACACAGAGAGGGAGAGAGATAGAGAGGGAACACAAGCAGGGCAAGTGGGAGAGGGAGAAGCAGACTTCCTGCCAAGCAGGAGCCTGATGCGGGGCTGGATCCTAGAACCCTGGGATCATGACTAGAGCTGAAGGCAGATGCTTAACAACTGAGCCACCCAGGTGCCCCTGATGGGCCCCTTTCAATCTGGAAAGGGAAGTTCTTATTCTTTATTTGATAATTTCTATCTTACCCTTCTTCCCTTCTCTTTTTCTGGGAATCCTCTAGGTCAGAAATTGGATCTTCTGGACAGATCATCAGAGTTTTATTTTGTTTCCCCTCTGCTTCTATTTTCCATCATTTTTGTTCTGGAGAGTATTCTGGAAGGTTTCCTTGGCTCTGTCTTTCAACTCATCCACTTAATTTTCAATTCTGGCTCCCATTTTCAGTTTCAATAGCACTTTTTCACTTGTCATTTTCTTTATCTTCATTTTCATCCTAATCCTGTTTAATATGCATAATTTGTCTCTCTGACAATACCATTTATAGTTCTGTGATATTTTTGTTTTGTATTTTAGGTAGGCTCCATGGCTACCATGGAGCCCAGCTCGGGGCTTGAACTCATGACTCTGAGATCAAGACTTGATCCAAGTCCGTCTCTTAACCCACTGAGCCACCCAGGCACCCCTAGTTCAATGAAATTTTTATATGCTCCTGGCATTCTCTGATTCCTGGGTTCCTCTTATTTTCATCCCTCTCTTTCTTATGTTGGAAGTTTTCTTCAAAAGTGTGGTAATTCTTAAGGGCATCTGGCTGGCTCAGTCAGTAGAGCATGTGACTCTTGATATTGGGGTTGTGAGTTCAAGCCCAAGCCTATGTTGGGCTTAGAGCTTACTTTAAAAAAAAAAAAAAGTGTGGTAGTTCTTACTTCTCAGTTCAAGTTGGTTTTATTTGCTTGTTGGGCTTCACTGTGGGGTAACTGGGGAAAGCCCTGGCTCCTAGGATTCTGGGAGCTGATGTTAGCTTCTTACCTAATCTCTGTTGTTTTAGTTCAGTGACTGCCTTGCCCTAAGCTGTGTCTGGCATCCCCGGGTCTGTACTTGTTTTTTTCCAGACAGTGAGTACTTTGTCTCCTGGGTTCAGAGAGAGGTAGTTATTTGGAAAATCTCAACTATACAGATTGTCCAGCCAGTTCTCTTCTTTTCAGCCAAACCTTTCATCCCTGCCATTGAACCACACCTACTTCCTCTAACTTTGAGCTTTTGGGGGTCATATAGCATAACTCTGGCTGGAAATCACTTCTACAGGCACTTATTATTCAGTTCTCTGCTGTGCTAGGTCAGTGACCCTGTCTCCACTTGCTGGATTCCAGCATCTGTTGATTTCTTTAGTCCACAGTCATCTCATTTCCCACTTTTTGTCCTTGTGGGTTTATACTCATTGCCCTTGCTTTACTATCACTTTAACAAGCTTTTGGGTCATGGTTAACCAGGAGATCGTGTCATGTTCTCTGAAGATCTTCCGTGTTTGCACATGCTGTTCCCTGTGCTGGGACTGCTTACCCCTTCCTCCATAGCATGACCACCAGTCCTTGTAAAGGATTGGTCTTCTAATGTTACACCATTCCATTTATACGTAATTATCTTGTTACATGTCTGCTTTTCTTTTCTTTTTTAAGATTTTATTTATTTGAGAGAGAAAGCACACAAGCAAGGGGAGCAGCAGGCAGAGAGAGAGAGAGAGAGAAGCAGGTTCTCTGCTGAACAGGGAGCCTGAGCTGGGGCTCAGTCCCAGGACCTTGGGATCATGTTCTGAGCCAAAGGCAGACGCTTAACCGGCTGAGCCACCCAGGCACCTCCTGCTTTTCTTTGAAAAGTGTATCTTCATGGACAGTGGGGACCGGGCTGCACCACTCCCAGGAGCACCATTTGCCTTGTTGTTTTGGAATTATGTTCCGGGGGTGCCCCCTGAAATTGTGCATCCCTCTTGCTCTGGTAGGGACCATGAATTCTGCAGTTTGGTGTCCCCACAGCTTGGCAAAGCATGTGGTAAAGAGGCACTCAGGTGTCGAGTGAACCAAGGACACCTCTACATGTGGCCACCTGAATGTCACAGGTGGGCCAGAACACCTATAGGGTGGGTATGTAATATACACCAGGGGGACCGTAGTTAATAAGACGATGTTATATATGTGAAAGTTTGTAAGAGTAGATCTTAAAAGTTCTCATCACAAAAAAAATTTGTGGGTATGTGAGATGATGGATGTTAGCTAAACTTGTGGTGATTATTTCATAATACTACATACATCAAAACACTATGTTGTACAGCTAAAAATAATGCAATGTCATATGTCAATTTTATCTCAGTAACACTGAAAATAAAAGAAAGAAAACCTCTGAGAAATGATGCATTTGGCTTCTGTGCATTTTTATTTAGCAAGGTCACAGTTATGTGATACATTATTATTTTTTTTTAATCCCAACAATAAAGTACTTCTCTCTTTGGGAGAATAACAACTATGACTCTCTTTTTCTGCCTGGATAGATGATTTTCTCTTTGCAGTCACATGTCTTTTCCACTCTAGCCACATTTTTCCAGTTACAAAGTTTACGGCTTAATGTACTCCTTGCCTCTTAAGTCATAGTGGGGTGGAAAGAACCATAAATCAAGTCAAGAGGCTGCCCTTTTGATTATTATTCCCGATGTTCACATCCGTGGTCTGTTTCCATGTCTGTAAAGTGAGGAGGTTGGATTTTCTATTTTTTAAGGTCTGTTAAACAACAACCATCACAAACATATTTTTTGTTAATAAGTTTGAGTCCATGTGTCTTTTTTTTTTAAAAAAGATTTTATTTATTTATTTGACAGGCAGAGATCACAAGTAGGCAGAGAGGCAGGCAGAGAGAGAGGGAGAAGCAGGTTCCCCGCCGAACGGAGAGCCCGATGCAGGACTCGATCCCAGGACGCTGGGGCGATAACCCGAGCTGAAGGCAGAGGCTTTAACCCACTGAGATCCCAGTCACCCAGAGTCCAAGTGTCTTGAGGGTAAAGCATTGAAAAACAGATAATTGATTTACTGTGTAGAGAAGTTTGCTGTTGATTCTAGGTTGGGTCTTACCTTATACTTTGGGAGTATCTCAGAATAAACTTACTCATCCCAGGGGTTTTATGTTTTATGAGATGTCTCATTTCAGTGTCTACCCATCAGTATTAACTTAGGGTATAATTTCTTAGATTTCCAAATACTACCAACAGGCACATGTCACGAAATACCTTCTTTTAGATGATGACAGGTGCAAAAGTCTCCTTATTGCAATTTAAGGAGGAAACAACTCTATAACAGTTTAGCCTTTTATTTTACTTTTTAAGTTTTTTTTTTTCAATTTTATTTATTTATTTAACAGAGAGAGATCACAAGTAGGCAGAGAGGCAGGCAGAGAGAGAGGGGGGAAGCAGGCTCCCTGTTGAGCACAGAACCAAATGCAGGGCTTGATCCCAGTACCCTGAGATCATGACCTGAGCCAAAGGCAGGGGCTTAACCCACTGAGCCACCCAGGCACCCCTATTTTTTAAGCTTTTTGTTTCTTTGTTTGTTTTTTAGTTTATTTCTTTAAGTAATCTCTTAAGACCAGCGTGGGGCTGGAATTCAAAATCCTGAGTCACATGCTTCACCACCTGAGCCCATCAGGAGCCCTAGCTTTATATTTAAAATCATTTTTCTTTTGAGGTTTAACATTTTAATATAAATTCTTCTATTGGGAAATGTTACATATTTGCTTGTCACTGACAGTAAATCTGCATGAATTAGTTGCACCTGTTAGCTCATGCTCAAGGAAGATCAGTGGATACCCTTCCCTGAAGTTAATTACCTTCTTAAGGTGTTTCAGGCTTCTCTGTGCTAGCAGTATGTTAAGATTTTTAAGAATTATTTATTATTTTTTAATTTATTTTTTTAATTATAAAAAACTATTTGAGAGACAGAGACCGTGCAAGCGGGGGAAGGGGGGATTGAGGGAGACGGGGAAGCTCAAGCAGACTCCTTGCTGAGCCCAGAGCCTTTGTGGGGCTCGATCCCACAACCCTAAATCATGACCTGAGCCCAAACCAAGAGTTGGGTGCTCAACCAGTGGAGCCATCCAGGTGCCCCTGTCACAGATTTAAAAAAACAAAACAACAATTTAACTAATTTTCATTCATTTGGTCAACAAATATTTAAGCATCTTCTAGGCCCTGGGGACATAGCAGTGAACAGAAAAAGGTCTTTGTTCTTATGGAGCTTACATCTCTAGCTGCTGGTGGTGGAAGGAGTTAAAAAAGAGGGGCATCTGGGTGGCTCTGCCCAGGTGGGTTAAAGCCTCTGCCTTCAGCTCGAGTCATGATCCCAGGGTCCTGAGATTGAGCCCTGCATCGGGCTCCCTTCTGGGCAGGGAGCCTGCTTCCCTTCCTCTCTCTCTGCCTGCCTCTCTGCCTGCTTGTGATCTCTGTCTGTCAAATAAATCTTTAAAAAAAAAAAAAAAAAGAAATACATGGTGTATTAGAGGGTGTTGAGTACCATGAAGAAATACTCAGCAGGGGTAGATGTGCTCTTCGATGAAGTGATGTGAAGTGTTTGTGCAGAAGTCTGAGTGAAGACAGAGAGCGAGCCAAGTGATAGTCTAGGGAAGAGCTTTCTGGGGAGGCTTGGCATGTTCCAGAAGCAAAAGGGGGACCAGTATGAGCAAAGGGGGAGCAGTGGGAAAGGATATCAGAGAGATCTCCAGAGGCAAATTGGGTCATCTGGTGGGCTGAGGTAGGAGCTTGAACTTTTTCCTACGTGGGTTTTGAACAGAAGAATGGCATGGTGGGATTTCTTCCCTTTGTTTTCCCCCCAAAGATTTTATTTATTTATTTGACAGGCAGAGACCACAAGCAGGCAGAGAGGCAGGCAGAGATAGAGAAGAGGAAGCAGGCTCCCTGCTGAGCAGAGAGCCCGATGTGGGGCTAGATCCTAGGACCCTGGGATCACCACCGGAGCCAAAGGCAGAGGCTCTAACCCACTGAGCCACCCAGGCGCCCTGGGATTTCTCTTTTGAAAGGATCTGTAATGGGGAGAATAGACTGTGGTGGGATTAGAGTGAATACCAAGACCAGTTAGGAATTCAGCACAGTGGTGGCAGCCAGGTAATAGAGGTGGCAGTGGCTCAGATTAAGACTGTAGCAGCAGTGGAGATGGTGAGAGGTGCTCACAGTCTAGATACATTTTGAAGGTAGAACCAACAGGACTTGTTAATGGATTGGATGTTGGAGGGAAGAGAAGGAGAAGAGAGATTGGAGTCAGGGCTTATTTTATTTATCTTTTTAAGATTTTATTTATTTATTTGAGAGGGAAAGAGGGAGCGTGCCCGCAAGCAGGGAGGCAGGTTAAAGGGAGAGGGAGAAGCAGAATTCCTACTGAGCGGGGAGCCCAATGTGGGGCTTGATCCCAGGACCCTGAGACCATGACCTGAGCTAAAGGCAGATGCTTAACCGAGCCACTGAGGCACGCTGTCAAGGCTTATTTTAAAGGTTTTTAGCCTGAGCCTATGCAAAAATGGAGTTGTCATTTGCTAAAATGGAGAAGTTGGCCAGAGAGGTTTTTAATGAGGGGATTGGTGTGGGGCACATTAAATATGAGCTCCTTGTTAGACATCCAGGTAGAGATATTGAATAGGCAGTTAGATGTGACTCTGGAGCTCACAAGAGGGGGGTTAAGGCTAGGGATGTAAATTTGGGGATTGTCAGGGTGTAGATGTCATTTTGAAGGAGTGGGATTAGATGGATCACTTAGAAGGGGAGTGCACAGAGGAAAGAGGTTTACTATGAAAACAGTTTTAAGGGGTGCGTGATGACTCAGTTGGTTTGACGTCTGCCTTTGACTAGGGTCTCCCTGTTCAGCCGGGAGGTTGCTTCTCCCTCTTCTGCGCACCCCCCTCCTTGTGCTCGCTTTCTCCCTGTCAAATAAATAAATAAAATCTTTAAAGCAAAACAAAACAATTTTAACAGTAGGGGCACCTAGCTGGCTCAGTCAGAACAGTGTGCAACTCTTGATCTCAGGGTTGTGAGTTTGAGCCCCATGTTGCACGTTGAGATTACTTAAATAAATAAAGTTAAATAAAATAAAATAAAATGGGCGCCTGGGTGCTCAGTCAGTTAAGTGTCTCCCTTCGGCTCAGGTCATGGTCCCCGGGGTCCTGGGATCAAGTCTCGAATTGGGTTCCTTGCTGAGCAGGGAACGTGCTGCTGCCTCTCCCTCTGCTTCTCTCTCTCTCTCAAATAAATTTTTTAAAAACTTCAAAAAAATAAAATAGTTTTAACAGCAAAGCCTTTTCCTTTAAAACTGCAAATTCTTTTCTCATGGAAGTTAGACTCTATGTAAAGACAATATTCTATCACTATTTAGTAAAAATGGTGTTCTAGTACCAAGTGGAATAAACCTCTTAGATTCAGGGGCACAAGGCAAGAACCATTTTGGTATGCTCAGAGATGCTAGGGGCAGAAAATGTGATCGGCACAGCAGGGGTGGCTGCCTTTGTTGCACAGCTTTGGGAAGACGGGAACATCTGGGGCAATTGTCTTCTGGAGCTGCTTCACTCACATATTTGATGCCTGGGCTGGGATGAGCCAAAGGCTGATCTCAGCAGGGACTGCAGACCAAGTGCCTCCTCGTGGCTCCTCGTGCCTTTGGGCTTCACACAGGGTGTTGGCTGGGAAATGAGCCTGCCAAGAGAATCAGGCGGAAGCCTTGAAGTTGTGTATCGACCCTTTTGTCTTAACCCGATTGGTTGGAGCAGTCATGGCTTTAGCCAGATTCAAGGGGAGGAGACAAAGACCTCTTGTCTCAACTGGAAGAGTATTAAAGAAATTGGGGCCATGTATAACCACCGCCAATGCCCTTTGAATTTAAGGTTCTGCCCCCAAACCATCGTTTCTTTGGAGGAAGGAGTTCCGACACGGGATCCATGGCTGTGTGTTCTCAGCCCCTCTTGTGCGTTGCTGCATGCTAAGTGACCAGGATTACCTTGATACCTCTTTTAGGGAAGTGACTTGAATAAGGTTGGGAAAAGGTACTTGCTTGTCTCCAGTAAGTAGTGAGCTATATTATGGGTCTGTGATAACAGATTTAGAAATTTAAGTTCCCTTTTGCTGGTTTATTTCAGTTTTCCTGTCTTTGAAGAATACTATAACTTACTAGCATTCCAGATCAGTGGGTGCTTTTTTGACTCTTACTTGGGTTTTGTCCAAGGATACAATATCTGCAGGCTTTTACCAGCAACTTGCCCTTCACCCTTCAGTTGCCCTCAAGCCTGGAAATTTTGACATGATGTTTGCTTGCCCAATCTACAGTTTCTCAAGGGCTATATTCCTTCTGTTTTAAAAAGTTGGCAGCCTGGGGCACCTGGGTGACTCAGTTGGTTAAGCATCTGCCTTTGGCTCAGGTCAGGGTCTTGGGGTGTAGGGATCGAGCCCTGCATCGGGCTCCCTGCTCAGCAAGGAGTCTGCTTCTCTCTCTCCCTCTGTGCACACACACTCTCTCTCAAATAAGTAAATAAAAATCTTTAAAAAAAAAGTTGGCAGCCTACTTTTGATTCCTGCGAGGGGGAAGCCCTCAGCATTTGTACGTTGGAAGAATGCTTTGCTTCTCTCCAGAAAAAAGTCTAGATCACCAGTCATCCAAGCTAGAGCAGATCTTGTTCCCAGATGCAGTTAGTCATATTCATGTCCTGCTTTTCAGTATTGTGGCCATCAGTAGACACTTCTGCAGTGGGAGCTGGTATTTATGTCTGTGTGCAAAGGCGAGGAAAGGAAACTAAAGGCAGTGTTCATTTGGCATCCTCTAACATCCGGTCAGAAGCTCTAACTCAGAAGGAGACATGAGGGCTGCCAACGGAGAACTCCTCACATGGAGAAGGAATCAGAATTGCCATGACTCATGTCTAAGTGCTGTGGAGGTTCATCGTTAAAGCAGGGGTTGTGCCAGAGGTGCCTTTCCATTGGGGACAGCGAAGGGACATAAGTGTCACCAAGGGGAGAAACACTTCAGGCAAGAACATCTCTCTGCAAGAAAGGAACAAAGGCTGGTGTTTGGGGTGGGGGATAAGGGGGAGAAGATAAACAGACCTGAGAGTCCTCTTGAGGCTGGAGAGAGGAGGGAGGTGGCAGAATTGGCTGAGGAGTCACAGAACCTTGGCCAGGGGTAGAGATGTGGGATTGGACAGTGAGAAGTTAGTGTACGCTTTTCTGCTTGGGGAGTGTTGTCTGGGATTTTACTCTTACTGAACGATCCCTGAGGGACCATTCTTGAATTTTTCCGACAGCAGAACTGAAAGGATTGGTCAGTTGGTCTGCTCCTCCGAGTAATTCTTACCAGATGTGGTGTCCTCGTCTGGCTGATTGAATTAGAGTGGTAATAGCCCAGCAGTTGATTCATTCAGTACATTTTTTGGACTCCCTTTTGTGAGCAGGGCACTGTGTTGGATGCTTGGGGCAGGGGTGGGTGAGGAGGAGAACACATTACAGAGCCACACTAAGCAAGGCTCTTCCTGACCTCACAGAGCTGGCATCCGGCCAAGTGGTTGCAGGTCTGGGTTATGGAATCCTGGTGCTCAGCGCTGGGCAGGGAATGGTGATAGAAGGAGGACCCCGAGAGGGAGGCCTTGGTGCTTTTGAGCAGCTGGAAGAAGAGCAGGGTGAGTGCTGGGTGTTCGGCCAGCAGGCCAGTAGCAGCTGAGGCAAGAAAGGCGGGGCTCACCAGGCCCTCGGTTGCACTAATGACACTTAGAGACATGTCCTGCCTGCCTGCTTGGGCATCTTAAGTCCTTTGTGTACATTGACTCATTCAGTTCTTAAGTGACCCTATGAGGTGAGTCCTGTTCTCTGCCCTTTTTCACAGGTGGGGAAACTGAGGCACAGAGGCTAACTGGTAGTTGGTGTGCGAGCCCCAGATCCTTGTTGTTAAATATCCGTGTACTCCTTCCGCTGCAGCATTTTTTCTTGGGTCACAGCAACCTTAATGTCTTGAGGGAATGGAGCCCGATCGCAGTTTACAGATCGAATAGTTTCTGGAGGCCATCCAGCCTGGGGTCTCCCAGTGTGTCTCAGTGAACAATGAACCTCCATTTGAACCCCAAACACAACAGGAGCCTGGGAGGTTGTTCCTCGTCCTCCCTTTGTCTGAGTCCCATTTGCCCTTCACACAGTCACCAAGCCCCATCACAGCTCCCTCTATTTCTGGAAGATGTCCACCTTGCAACAACATCCGGTCACTGCTAGATCTTACCTCTTATTGCTGCCTGAGGGATCTTAAATGTAAATCAGATTGTCCCCAGCCTGCTGAACACTTTTCAGACTTTTCAGACTTCCTTGTAACCCCCGGTCAGTGTTCATGTTTCTCAGTATGGCTTACGTGGGGGCTTGGTTACATCTGCCCGGACCCCATCCCTGGAGATGATTATTCAGTACATCAGGAGTAAGGAGCAGCCTCCGGCTTCTGAAAGCCCCTCACGTCATCCTGACCACCCAGATCCTGATCTCTGCGCTCATTCCTGGGTCCTCAGTCTGGCCACGCAGTTAGCGTCGTCCGGGGAGATTTTAAATATCGAAACATGGGTCCCTCCCTTGGCAGTTCTGATTTAATAAATCTGGTTTGATTTCCCAGGCATCTCTCCCTTCAAAGAAAAAAGAACTGCAGCCAGGATGGGTACCTGTGGATGCAGAGGGAGTGCTCCAGAGGGCAGAACAGGGGTCGGTCTTGAGGGGAAGCAGATTGATTCTGGAGTGTTTCGCCCTTGCATGTACAGATCTCCCCATCTTTGAAGAGCTACTCCTCTGTAATTATCTTCTCCTCTCCTAACCACACTTCCTGTTCCCAAGCCTTCTTGCTGGGCAAAATGCTCAAGTTCTCAGACTCTTCACAACCTGATTACCCTTCCCTGAATATGTTTATTTTTTAGTCATGCCATTTAAATTATGATACATTTAGAGATTCATTGTAGATGTGAGCCTGGTTATAGCGGGATGGATAGCTTTAATTCAGACACTGTATGTGGCTGTTGAAAATGACGTAAGATGGGGATACCTGACTCAGTTGGTAGAGCCTGTGACTCCTGGTCTTGGGGTCGTGAATTCAAGCCCTATGTTGGGCAGAGAGCTTCCTTTAAAAAAAAAACACAAAAACAGGGACACCTGGGTGGCTCAGTTGGTTAAGCGGTTGCCTTCGGCTCAGGTCATGATCTCAGTGTACTGGGATCGAGTCCCACATCCGGCTGCTTGAGCCTGCTTCTCTCTCTGTCTCTGCCTGCCATTCTGTCTGCCTGTGCTCGCTCTCACACTCTCTCTCTCTGACAAATAAATAAATAAAACCTTTAAAAAACAAAAAACAAAAACCCATATGATCACATTGGCTTGATGTCATGATTGACTCATGTGTTACTTAAAAATCAGTGAAAACTCCTTCTCTAGCCTAATGGGTAAGAGCAGGAATTCTGAAAACAGACTGTTTGGGTTAGGATTCGAGCTCCATGATGTTACTATCTGATGAGCTTGGGTGAATCACTTAAAATTCTGTACTTAGTTTCCTCCTCTGTAAAACAGGGTTAAAAATGTATTTATCTCATAGGGTTGTTGTGAAGATGAAATAAGTAACTGAAATATGTCAAGTGCTTAAAACAGTGCCTAGAACATAGTGAAGTGCTATATAAACATTAGTGATAATCATTAGTTATTTTGGCCTGCTCTTAAACCAAGGTTCATTCTTTCTGTCTTCTTTCATTTGGTTATCATTTAGTGGTTTTTGTGGGTTTTTTTGAGATTTTACTTATTTATTTGACAGATGGATCACAAGTAGGCAGAGAGAGAGAGGAGGAAGTAGGCTCCCCACTGAGCAGAGAGCCCGATGCAGAGCTCGGTCCTTGAGACCTTGAGATCATGACCTGAGCTGAAGGCAGAGGCTTTAACCCACTGAGCCACCCAGGTGCCCCTCATTTAGTGTTTTTACCTTTGGTCTTTCTAGCACCTGGAGCTATCCTTAGGTGAACTGTGTATGGAGGGAGATAAACTTCATCAGAGCACCCCCCAGCCCTCCTGCTGTTCTCTCTTCCCCTTAGACACGTACACTAAATCACAGCATTACGAACTCCCTCCCTCAGGAGATAATACAAAGACTCATTGAAATGCATGCATTTTGCATGGCAGAGAAAGCTGACTTCATCATTTAACATGGTTAATCTGATGAATTAATCTGTTTCCCTGGGCATTGAGGAGATAGATGTAGCTAAGAAGTACCAGTGGAAGGAATGCTGTGGGAGGGAGGAACCATCCAGCTCCCTTAGGCACCCCGCACCACCTGTGAGAGATGCTGTATATCCATTATTACTATTTTTTTTAAGATTTTATTTTATTTTTTTGACAGACAGAGATCACAAATAGGCAGAGAGGCAGGCAGAGAGAGAGGGGGAAGCAGGCTCCCTGTTGAGGAGAGAGCCCGATGCGGGGCTCGATCCCAGGATTCTGGGATCATGACCTGAGCAGAAGGCAGAGACTTAACCCACTGAGCCACCCAGGCGCCCCCATTATTACTATTTTTTTAACTTTTACGGCAGTCTTTCAAAAGAATGATACTTCCCCATTTTAGTGAAGTCAAGTAATACCCATAAAAGAAATCACTGATAAATGGCAGGCAGGGTTTGGACCCAGGCCCATCCTGTGGGATAGTCTGTCCCGTGTCCTTGGCCTCCCATAACCCTGCTTCAGTGGAGCTTGTCTGGTCGGGGGAGTGGAAGTGTCACAAAATGGGGAGGCCATGTGACGCACCAATTTGGTCTGTTCTGTGGTTTTTATCTAGAGCTCAGACCTGTTCTCAAACAGCTTTAACCATAAACTGCACACTTAGTAATTGACAAAAGCACGTTACTTGTGTTACTTTCAGTTTAGAAGCAATTATGTTTATATTGTTCCTTTAGTCTGAAATATTTGTGATCAGATATGGTGCCTGTACCAAATCAAGTATGTAGAATACATGGGTTTTTAAAAGATTTTATTTATTTATTTTGAGAGAGAGAAAGAGCACGAGCATGCAAGCACGAGCATGCAAGCACAAGCAGGAGGGGCAGAGGCACTGAGTGAGGAGCCCAGCTCAGGGCTTAGCCCCACAATCATGAGATCGTGACCTGAACTGAAATCAAGAGTGGGATGTGTAACCAACTGAGCCACACAGGTGTCCCAATCATTTTTAAAAAAATGTCACTAATGCTATTAGATTTGACATAATTGGAGACTTGGTCAATTCAAAGTTCACAG
This sequence comes from Mustela putorius furo, assembly GCF_011764305.1. Classification (NCBI taxonomy): domain Eukaryota; kingdom Metazoa; phylum Chordata; class Mammalia; order Carnivora; family Mustelidae; genus Mustela; species Mustela putorius. The sequence goes on along the minus strand of NW_025421399.1, from coordinate 1,220,376 downwards.
AATCCTTTTGGATAGCTGGAGGAGCAGTAGATCTGAGTAGTTCTTGTAGTTTTGTTTTTAAGACCTTTTTATTGTTTTTTAAAGTAGGCTCCAGGTCTGTTGTAGAGCTCGACGTAGGGCTTGAACTCATGAGACTGAGATCAAGATCTGAACTGAGATTGAGTTGGACACTTAACGGACTGAGCCACCTAGGTGCCCCATTATTTTTAAGATCTTGATTATTCTTCATGGATCAGAGCCCTAGATCTTTTTATCCTTTCTGCTGTTCACATTCCTGGCACAATTCATTTCTTAAAGTTAACTGTGAATCTGGTAAATTTTATTCTCTATGTTTCTAGATATGGATTAGAGAACTATTAGAAGGTACTGCTAGTGGTAAGACCTTACACCATGTTAGGATTTAGAATGGAAAAAATAAGGTGCTTGGCACAAGATTCTTTAACTCTACCAAGAGTTAAAGTGAGATATGAGCAGTGAGGGATAATAGACTTTTGGGTTGAGAATGTTCCAGAGTGCCATTGAAAACTCCCCTTTCTCAGGGTACCTGGGCAGCTCAGTCAGTTAAAGTCAGTCAAAGTGTCTGCCTTTGGCTCAGGTCATGATCTCAGGGTCCTGGGAATGAGCCCCATATCAGGCTCCCTGTTCAGTGGGGAGTCTGCTCCTCTCTCTCCCCCCTGCTCCTGCTCTCTCTCACTCACATTCTTTCTCTCCAGGAAAATAAATAAAATCTTGAAAAAACCATCCTTTCCTTTCCCTTGCTTCCCTGAACTCTACTCCCCAGTAGTTTAATACTCTGTCCATATATTCAATTTTGCCACATTAGTAGGGAACTAGAATTCATGTTCTTTTATATCTCAATATCCATTTTTACAATGAAAAGTTGGTTTCTGACTTAAAAGCAAATCCCATTATTTGTAATTAAATATAGTTGAATATTACAGTAACTATAGTTGGATTGGGCACTCAACTGTTAATATTTTCTCTTCTTAGGAAATCAAAATTAGATTTATATATAAACTTCCTATTACAAAGGCAAACACCTGGACTTAAACTAAAAGTACTATTTGGATTTGTAAGAAATAAAATTATATGTTTACTATACAAGCCTACTTTAAAAAGAGAGAGTGTGTGTGTGTGTGCTTAGGAGGGAGGGAAAGAGAGAGAATTTTAAGGAGGCTCCACACTGGGTATGATTTCACACATGGGGCTTGATCTCACAACCCTGAGATCATGACCTGAGCCAAAAGCAAGAGTCATAGGCTTAACATCTGAGCTTCTCAGTCTCCCCCAGGCATAGTTATTTTGAATTATCTTTTTCTGATTTGAAATCACAGAGTCTTAATGTCTAAGGTAATTATGAATGGTTAAATTATCAATGGTTATGGGTGCCCGGGTGCTGGGTGGCTTAGTTGGTTAAATGTCTGCCTTCAGCTTAGGTCATGATCTCTGGGTCCTGGATCTTTTAAAAAAAATTTATCCATGGTTAAATTGTTAAAAATACAGTATTTAAATATTTAAATGGTTAAATTGTTAAAAATACAGTATTTAAATATTTAAATATGGGCTCCCTGCTGTTCATTATGCCTTTTGTCCCACAAGGAAAATTTCATGCAGGTTGAGTGTCTTGATCTAGCATTAATTGCATTTTAGTTTAATAATTTTTCTTCTCCCTAATTTACTTTATGGAGTTTGCAGCTACCTCAGATTATTTTAGAAGTGGTATGGGGAGGATAAACAAATTGGAGCTTGCATGTCTAAATAATTTTGTGGCCCTTGAGATTAGTAGGATTAGATTGAAAACACAAATAGAAATGAGATAGTTGTTTCAAGGGATTTGAACAAAAATATCTTCTCATAGGGGCGCCTGGGTGGCTCAGTGGGTTAAGCCGCTGCCTTCAGCTCAGGTCATGATCTCAGGGTCCTGGGATCGAGTCCCACATCGGGCTCTCTGCTCAGCAGGGAGCCTGCTTCCTCCTCTCTCTCTCTCTCTGCCTGCCTCTCTGCCTACTTGTGATCTCTGTCAAATAAATAAATAAAAAATCTTTAAAAAAATATATCTTCTCATAGAAAAGAGTTTGCTATATATTAATGTTTTTTTTTTTTAAATTGTATTTATTAGAGAGTGCATGTGCGAGCAGAGGGGAGGGGCAGAGGGCAGAGGGAGAAGCAGACTCCCCACTGAGCAGGAAGCCCAACTAGGGGCTCCATCCCAGGACCCTAAGATCATGACCTGAGCTGAAGGTAGACATTTACCTGACTGAGCCACCCAGGTGCCCCTAAAAATATCTTCTTAAAGGGGTGCCTGGGTGGTTCAGTTGGTTAAGGGCCTAACTCTTGCTTTCCACTCAGGTCATAAAACCATGGGTCCTGGGATCAGTCCACCTCACGCTCTGAGCTCAGTGGGGAGTCTGCTTGATGAGTCTCTCCCTCTGTCCTCCCCCCGCCACACACACTCTCAAATAAATAAATCTTTAAAAAAAAATCTTAGGGCACCTGAATAGCTCAGTTGGTTAAGCATATGCCTTTGGCTCAGGTTATGATCTGAGGGTCCTGGGATCAAGCCCTGAGTCAGGCTCCCAGCTTAGTGGGGAGCCTGCTTCTTCCTCTCCCCCTTTTGTGTGCTTTCTCTCTCTTCTCTGTCAAATAAATAAATAAAATCTTTTTAAAAAGTATCTTCTTAAAACCACTGAGCCACCCAGGTGCCCTTGGTGCTTTACTTTTACGGAAAGTAATGTCTATAGAAATTAGTGCAAGGGTACTTCTGTTACTTCTTTGTTTGCTTTAGTCACCGGGCCTTTCCTGAAGCAAAAGGGGCTTAGTAGAGGCAATGGATAAGATACGGCTTCGCTCTATTTATAATATAGGTATTTCTAATACAAAGTATAGCTGACACCCAAAAGAATCTTGTCACAAGGTGGAACAGAAATTATCTTTAGATCACTTTCTGTTCTGGATTATATGTGCTGGGGTTTCGTCTCTCTCCTCACTTTGGCCCCTCACTCTACCACAAATCCATTAGTGCGTGGATGTGATTTACAAATCTTAATTTAAAACGAGGTTTTACGAAATGATGTAATGAATCCCTTTTGTAAGGGGTCCTGATTTGTGTTTCTTGACACGTCTCTTGGTTTCCTTAGAATGTAATACATAAATGAAAACTGCGCCTTTGGACAAACTTTACTGGTCCTTACAGTAATCAGTTCCTCATCAGACAATAGCTGTTTGAGTTATGACTTGTTGCTAAGTTATCCCCAAGGGGTTGAGAAATTCCTGTTTTGAAAAGTCCGGAAAGTCTTTGGTGACTTGCTGTTTCATTTTTATTTTTCTTTTCTCTGAAGTTGTAGAAAACAGAATCAGATTTAATATTCCCTTTATATGCTCCCATCTGCTGTCTGCTAATGTAAACTTAGCACTCACCTCTGGAGAGAATTAAGCCCGGCGTGATGCCCTAAGCCAGTCTCTCTGTGGAATGAACTCATTTCTCTCTGTACCCAGAATGGCAATTGGCATTCAGATTGTACAGATCACTTTCTGTGTCCTGCGGGTCTGTGAAAATGGTTATTAAATCACAGGCTTTGCATTATTTCGTAGATAAATACTTCAGTGAGAACTTAAGTGGAGTTCTTTAGATTAACTTGTAATTTTAAAAAACAGAATTGAGATTGTGAAATAAGGTAGGCTCTTGTAAAACTTTTTCCGGTAAAACAGTGGCCACAAGCTAGTTGGCAATGGCTTTCCTAGACAGTTTGGCTGGTGATCTCCTAAGGATATACAGTTCTTATGAAGAACATTGGGCTGATTGCCTCATGGCTGTTGTTGGTTAAATATGGTTTGTAGCTAAGCTGCCTTTAAGAAAATCATCACTATAAGGCTCTTTGCTCATCTTCTCCTTGAGAATGCTGTCTGCTTTTGGCTTTAACTTGCAGTGATTTTTTTTTTTTTTTTTAAAGTATAGCTATTACAGTGTTACCTACAGTGATTAGACTAAGAAGTGAAGCATAATGCCAGTCATTTTTGGTGCCTTACTTTTTTTTTAACTCTTTTTTTTAAAAGATTTTATTTATTTATTTGACAAAGAGAGATCACAAGTGCGCAGAGAGGCAGGCAGAGAGAGAGAGGGGGAAGCAGGCTCCCCGCTGAGCAGAGAGCCTTACGTGGGGCTCCATCCTAGGACCCTGGGATCATGACCTGAGCCGAAGGCAGAGTCTTAAACCACTGAGCCACCCAAGTGCCCCTGGTGCTTTACTTTTACGGAAATAAAACAAAACAAAACTAGTAACTGGTTTGTGGTTTAATAAATGACAAAATTACTGTACTACTTACTATCCCCTTTGTGTTGTCCTCCCCAACCCCCAAGCCAAAACTACAACAGCAAAAAAACACTGCTGAGTTATGGACCTAGAAATGAACTAGACAGTTTTCAACAACTTGTACTTTTTTAATGGTTTGCTGAAAATATGTATATTTGTGTGTGACCCAACGTTCACATCCAGTTGAGCAGGTATAGTGGGGTGTCGCTTTATGGTTCTAACATGGAACTTTAGGGAGTAGATTGTGATGGCTATACATTTGTATCCAACTTAAGGAATTAAGTAATTAGTCTGTTTTTTAAATTAACTTATAACATTGGACTTTATTATAAAAATTAGGTGTCTAGGGGCACCTGGCTGGCTCAGTTGGTGGAACATGTGACTCTTGATCTTGGTATATGTGCTGGCGAAGCGAGCATGACTCTTGATCTTGGGGTTGTGAATTCAGTCCCCACATTGCAGGTAGAGAGTGTACTTTATTTTTTTTTAAAGATTTTATTTATTTATTTGACAGAGATTACAAGCAGGCAGAGAGGCAGACGGGGTGGGGGGAAGCAGGCTCCCCTCTAAGCAGAGAACCTGATGTGGGGCTTCGATCCCAGGACCCTGGGATCATGACCCAAGCTGAAGGCAGACGCCCAATCCACTGAGCCACCCCGACATCTTGGCCTTTCATTTCTTATCGAGGGTGATACCCACCGTGGTTATAATGCCTCAGCTACTGCTTTTGTTCCAGCCAGTGCTTAGTATACATGTACCATGGCCCAAGCAGCATCTGTCCTGCAGCAGGTTGGTCTTGGGGGTAGTGAGGACAGGGGCAACAGCAAAGGTGTGGTAGCTGAAAATGTTTGGGAGATGCCTAAGAGGAAGGAAAACATTGTTTAAAAAAATTAAATCAGTGCCAAGCACCACCTCTGGTGTCGTCAGAAGGTTCAGTTTATTTATGGAAACATATTGGCCTGATGGGGTCAATTACTTCATTCTGATATTCTCATTTCTTGGCTTTATTGAACTTTTTCTTCTTTTAAGAAGTTATTTATTTATTTATTTATTTGAGAGAGAGGGTCCTCCTGAGCAGGGGGAGGGGCAGAGGGAGAAGCAGGTTCCCCACTGAGCAGAGAGCCTGATGCGGGTCTCCATCCAAGGACCCTGGGTTCATGACCAGAGTTGAAGGCAGACGCTTAACCGACTGAGCCACCTAGGCGTCCCTCAACTGAGAGCTTTTTTTTAAAATATAATTTTAAAATTTTTAAATAAACATATAATGTATTTTTAGCCCCAGGGGTACAGGTCTGTGAATCGCCAGGTTTACACGCTTCACAGCACTCACCATAGCACATACCCTCCCCAATGTCCATAACCCCACCATCCTCTCCCTACCCTCCTCCCCACCCCCCACAACCCTTAGTTTGTTTTGTGACATTAAGAGCCTGTTAATAGGGACGCCTGGGTGGCTCAGTCCCACATCGGGCTCCTTGCTCCGCAGGGAGCCTGCTTCTCCCTCTGACTCTGCCTGCCACTCTCTGCCTGTGCTCACTCTCGCTCTCGCTCTCTCTGACAAATAAATAAATAAAATCTTAAAAAAAAAAAAAAAAGAGCCTGTTAATGGTTTGTCTCCCTCCCAATCCCATCTTGTTTCATTTATTCTTTTCCCACTCCCCAAACCCCCCATGTTGCATCTCCACTTCCTCATATCAGGGAGATCATATGATCGTTGTCTTTCTCTGACTGACTTACTTTGCTAAGCATAATACCCTCTAGTTCCATCCACGTCGTTGCAAATGGCAAGATTTCAATTTTTGATGGCTGCATAGTATTCTTTGTGTGTGTGTGTGTGTGTGTGTGTGTGTGTGTGTACACGCACACCACATCTTCTTTATCCATTCATCTGTTGATGGACATCTAGGTTCTTTCCATAGTTTGGCTATTATGGACATCACTGCTATAAACATTAGGGTGCACATGCCCCTTCGGATCACTACATTTGTATCTTTAGGGTAAATACCCAGTAGTGCAGTTGCTGGGTTGCAGGGTAGCTCTATTTTCAGCTTTTTGAGGAACCTCCATACTGCTTTCCAGAGTGGCTGCACCAGCTTGCATTCCCATCAGCAGTGTAGGAGGGTTTCCCTTTCTCCGCATCCTTGCCAGCATCTGTCATTTCCTGACTTGTTAATTTTAGCCATTCTGACTGGTGTGAAGTGGTATCTCATTGTGGTTTTGATTTGTATTTCCCTGATGCCGAGTGATGTGGAGCACTTTTTCATGTGTCTGTTGGCCATCTGGATGTCTTCTTTGCAGAAATGTCTGTTCATGTCCTCTGTCCATTTCTTGATTGGATTATTTGTTCTTTGGGTGTTGTTTGCTAAGCTCTTTATAGATTCTGGACACTAGTCCTTTATCTGATATGTAGTTTGCAAATATCCTCTCCCATTCTGTCAGTTGTCTTGTGGTTTTGTTAACTGTTTCCTTTGCTGTGCAAAAGCTTTTGATCTTGATGAAGTCCCAATAGTTCGTTTTTGCCCTTGCTTCCCCTGCCTTTGGCGATGTTCCTAGGAAGAAGTTGCTGCCACTGAGATCGAAGAGATTGCTGCCTATGTTAACTGAGAACTCTTTTCAAAACAAAATTACTTTTCATTGACTTGGAGAATCTCAGGCAGGTCCTTGCTTATACTTTTAAGCCTGTATTCTTGGAATTAGCTTTGTTTTCCCTAAAACAGTCACATCCCCCCACATTTTGGTCTGACTTTATGCAACATACTTTACTAACTTCTTCAGAAATATCTCAACAGCCATGAGAGGTGGGAATGATGATCTCTGTTTTATAGATGAGGGAGTGGAAATCTGAAAGTTGTTTTTCAACTTCACATACTGTCTGCTAGATAACAGATTCTGGAACTTGGCTGATGCCACGCCCACAATGGCATCCCAGCGCAGGAGAAGCTGTGATGTGCTTCCAGAGGCAGAGACTGGGGAGGTGTCTGTATTACTGTAAACTGGGAGAAACACAGAGGATCCTGTGCAAAGCATCTTTTATCCCTAATCACGGACCCTATGCCTGTGTTGGGTAGATGGGGTGTTCCTAGGTGGTTTGCTCCTCATAAGGCTTGCAGTGACCCTGTGGACGCTTTGGTTTACAGTTGGGACCCCTGATTGCCACAGGATGGCCCAATGGAATCAGCTACAGCAGCTCGATACACGGTACCTGGAGCAGCTTCATCAGCTGTATAGCGACAGCTTCCCGATGGAGCTGCGGCAGTTTCTGGCTGCTTGGATCGAGAGTCAGGACTGGTAAGTCCTTCCTGAGAAACTCCCCAGAGTGTTGGGTTTGGGTTTGGGTTTGAGTCAAGAGACCTAACCTGTTCTAGCTTAACTCTGTGCTATTTCATCAGAAAACTTAAGGGTGTAGGTGATGGGGTGAAAGCGATCAGGAGAATAAAGACGGACTCTCCGTCTTGCAAAATGTGTTCTATGTTAGAAGTGTGTGCAGGCAGCCGTCTCTTGGCACCTGGGACAGCAGCCTGCTTGGTGGTAGATGTTTTGAAGGCTGATTTGGATCTTGTCTCCTTGGGGAGAGCCTCTGTGTGTTCTGACACTCCAGGGATGTGCTACAAATATATTTTATCTCAAGGACAGTTCTCCCATGGGTAGAGATTTGGGTATGTAATTCTGATTCCCCTTTAATTAAAAGAAGGCGACCCAGAGTTAAGAGAAACAGACTCATTCATAGAGATGATGGCCCAGAATTCCAAGGACTGTTTCCTTCATTTTTTTTCTCCTTCTTTTTTAGAGAGAGAGAGTAGAGGAAAGGGCAGAGGGAGAGGGACAGAGAGAATCTTTCTTTTTTTTTTTTTTTTAAGATTTTATTTATTTATTTATTTGTCAGAGAGAGAGAGCCCACAAACAGGCAGAGGCGGAGAGAAAAGCAGGCTCCCTGCCAAACAAGGAGCCCTATGCGGGACTCGATCCCAGGACCCCAGGATCATGACCCGAGCCAAAGGCATTGGCATCGGCTTAACCAGCTGAGCCACCCAGGCGTCCTGACAGAGAGAATCTTAAGCATGCTCCATGATGCTGGGATCATGACCCCAGCCGACCAAGAGTTGAATGCGTAACCGACTGAGCCATGCAAGCACTGTTTTTTCCTTCATGTTAATGTGTTCAGATCTACCTATTGATTTTCATTTAATTCAGGACTATGACCTAGTTTTTCTAGAATTTGAAGAGGGTCCAGGAAGGTGAGTCAGAGATGATGGAGATGGGCCATCCTGATCTGGGTTTGCTTATTTGTTACTAATAATGTGACTGCAGAGCTGACTGAGAGAGAATTTTAAAAAGCAAAACAGCGTATCTGTCCACTTCACTTGAGTATTTTTTTAAAAATTTTTTAAAAATCTATTTATTTGTCAGAGAGAGAGCACAAGTAGGCAGAGCAGCAGGCAGAGGGAGAAAGAGAAGCAGGTTCCCCACTGAGCAGGGAGCCTGATGCAGGCCTTGATTCCAGGACTCTGGGATCGTGACCTGAGCCGAAGGCAGCTGTTCAGCCAACTAAGCCACCCAGGCGCCCCCACTTGAGTATTTCATAAGTATAGACTATGGCAGTGGCTAATAGTGTCTGGAATAATTTTTAATAATTTTGAATTCATGATATTTCTTGCAGCTGAGCAAGGTGAATCTAAAGTGAGGAGTGAGTTAAAGTATCAAGTTTGTTTTTTTTTCCCCACCTTTCCCAAGTTTGTTTTTTTTCCACCTTGATGGTGATTTGTCTGCATGCACACATGCACACTTATGGTGTGTGTGTGTGTGTGTATGCGGATGTGTATCGGTTTCAGAACCGTTGTATCCTTCTTCCTTTTCCTAGGGCATATGCGGCCAGCAAGGAATCACATGCGACTTTGGTGTTTCATAATCTCCTGGGTGAGATTGACCAGCAATACAGCCGTTTCCTGCAGGAGTCAAATGTTCTCTATCAGCACAATCTGCGGAGAATCAAGCAGTTCCTTCAGGTGGGATGCGAAACTGACCCCGCAGAGTAGGCTGTTAGCTTTCTGTCCAGGAAGTATTTCTTTCCTCATTTGCCTAGGTAATGGGATCCTATCTTGTACTTTAAATCAAAGGAGAAATTACTAGCTCTTCCTCAAACCTCTGTATACCCAACCTTGGGCATCATTATCTGAAATACACTTCTTTTGTCCTCTGGAGACATAATTGTTACAGTAATCATCTTACATTAGTACATCTTAATGACATGATCAGAGCTAGTGGTTTCATAGGAAAATGACTTTTTTTTTTTTTTTTTGGGAAGAGAGGAAGTGGTGGAAGGGGCAGAAGGAGGGAGAAAGAATCTTAAGCAGGCTCCACACCCAGGGTGAGCCCCACTCGGGACTGATATCATGACCCTGAGATCATGACCTGAGCCGAAATCAAGAGTCAGATGCCCAACTGACTGAGCCACCCAGACACCCCAGATGATTTATTTTTAAATGTTAAGTATTTTAAAATCTGTAATCAGAACTCTTGGACCAGGTCTGTCACCTCCATAGCTCACCAAGATAACATATTTTGCAAAGACTCAGTATGCCCTCGGCCACAGAAGGACAGCTCACTGTGACGGTCTTTTTTCTGTTCTCCCCTTCATCTCCCACTGGTGGCAGCCAGGCTCTGAGGGCCTCATTTTATTGTTTCATGTAGTAGGTGTAATATTCTGCATCCACAACTCCTTGGTCTACTGCTACTTTTCATTCTTTGTCTCCCCTGTTATAGAGCAGATATCTGGAGAAGCCAATGGAAATTGCCCGAATCGTGGCCCGGTGCCTGTGGGAAGAGTCCCGCCTGCTCCAGACCGCAGCCACTGCAGCCCAGGTGAGAGGGGGGAAGAAACAAAGCACCACTGAAGATGCGCTTCCCTTCTTGTGTGCAGAGATGGGCTCCCTCTCACACAGTCATAACAGTGTGCAAAGACCTCCATGGGAAAAGTGGATGCGTGGGGTTTTTCTTTTCTTCTTTCCTTTTTTTTTTTTTAATTAAAGATTTTATTTATTTATTTGACAGACAGAGATCACAAGTAGGCAGAGAGACAGGCAGAGAGCGAGGGGGAAACAGGCTCCCCACTGAGCAGAGAGCCGGATGTGGGGCTTGATCCCAGGATCCTGGGATCATGACATGGGTTGAAGGCCGAGGCTTAACCACCTGAGCCACCCAGGGGCCCCACTTAGGGTTTTTCTTACAAACAATGAAAAGTTGTTTTTTTTTCTTTTTTTAAAGATTTTATTTATTTATTTGACAGAGCGAGATCAGAAGTAGGCAGAGAGGCAGGCAGAGAGGAGGAGGAAGCAGGCTCCCTGCTGAGCAGAGAGCCCGATGCGGGACTCGATCCCAGGGCCCTGAGATCATGACCTGAGCCGAAGGCAGCAGCTTAACCCACTGAGCCACCCAGGCGCCCCAAGTTGTTTTTTTTCTTGAGTGCATAATGCACTGTCTTTTTTAAAAAAATTAAAATTTGACACAATAGTATAAGGAAGAAAGTTGTTTTTTTAAAGATTTTATTTATTTATTTGAGAGAGAGTGAGAGGGGATCCCGCTCAGAGGGAGAAGCAGACTTCCCGTGGAGCCAGGAACTTGACACGGGACTGGATCCCAGGGCTCAAGGACCTGAGGGGAAGGTAGTCGCTCAACCAACTGAGCCACCCAGGCACCCTAAGGAAGAAAGTTTTACAAAAATCTGAAATGTCCCTCCCTCTCTTTATTATCTCTTCCCAGGAGACCAATGTGAATAGTCTGGTGTATATCCTTCAGTACCTTTTTTCAGGCTCATACAAACTACAGAAAATAAACACACGCACAGTATATTTAAATGAGTTTACTTCTCTGTATCTTGCCTTTTTCATTTAATATTACATTATGTAAAAATGTTGGAAAGCTGGAAACAAAACTGTCATTGTTTATAGATAGATAGGTCTTCCTATAAGATCCAAGAGAAATAATTTAAAAAAAAAAAGCCATTGGCATTAACAAGAGTTTAGAAAGATGACTGCATTCAAGGTAAGTATTTTAAGAATCTTATATAATAGCTACAGTAACCTGTTAGAAAATGTCAGGAAAGAAAAGATCTGATTCATAATAGTAGAAACCATTGTATATAATATGCATGTATTATTGGTAAATATGATAAAATGACTGGAAGTTTATATATTGACTCATCACAGTAGTTGGTTATAGGAGGTTTTTTTTTTTTTAACTTTCTCTGAGGGGGTTTTATTTTCTTTATTATAATCAGAGACTTTTTTTTCTTCCCTGACCCCACTTTTTACTATTTATTTAGTTTTAAAGATTTTATTTATTTATTTGACAGAGAGAGAGATAGTGAGAGTGGGAACACAAGCAGGGGGAGCTGAAGAGGGAGAAGCAGGCTTCCCACTGAGCAGGGAGCTGGATGCTGGGCTTGATCCCAGGACCCTGGGTTCCTGTCCTGGGCCAAAGTCAGACAAGCACCCCTGGCCCCACTTCTTTAAAAAAAAAATTGTGCTAAAATACCCACAACATGAAACTTACAATCTGAATCTTTCTTTCTTTTTTTTTTTTTTTAAGATTTTATTTATTTATTTGAGAGAGAGAATGAGTCGGGGGAGGGAGTGGCAGAGGGAGAGAAGAAGCAGACTCCCTGCTGAGCAGGGAGCCTGATGCAGGGCTCGATCCGAGGACCTTGGGATCATGACCTGATCCAAAGGCTGACGCTAAACCGACCGAACTACCCAAGCCCTCATCTGATATATTTTCAGGTGTACACTTCATAGTGTTGGAGTTCAGTTACATCGTTGTGCAGCCATCTCCAGAACTCTTTTCATCTTACAAAACTAAAATCTAGACCCATGAAACAACAGTTCTTCGTTCCCATCTCACCGCAGCCCCTGGCAACCACCACTTTCCTTTCTGTCTCTGTGAATTTGGGACCTCATAGAAGTGGACTCCTACCCTGTATTTTTGTGCCTGGGTCACTTTCCTTACCATAATGCCTTACTGTTCATCCTTGTAACATGTCTCAGGATTTGCTGTCTTTTAGAAGCTGAATGATGTTCCGCTGTATATAGACCACATTTTGTTTATACATTCATCTGTTGAGGGACACTTGGATGGCTTCTGCCTTTTGGCTATTGTGAATAATGCTGCTGTGAACAGAAGTGTACAGTTTTTTCTCTTACAAGACAAAAATGTAGCAGGAACAGAATAAAAAGGACATCTAAGTCTAACTGAGGGAGTTGGGGAAGGTATCACAGAGAGAGAGAGAGATGTGTTTGAGCCAAGACTTAAGGCTGATGGCAAGTACACCAGGCTGATGAGGAGAGAGCACTCCAGGCAGAGAGAAGATCGTGTTCAGACAGGGAAGCATGAACGCATGTATTGTTGGGAGGAGCTGTGGAAAATTCCGCATCTGGTTGGATAAGGAACGGTCAAGGGCCGTATTGTGAATCTCTTTAGTCAGTCATGCCCAGCAGCTGGGCTTTGGAAGAGCAGTTTATCACAAGGGTTCAAGGGCCAGGCTGCCAGGTTTGAGCCTCGTAGCTCTGCCCCTTGCTGGATAACCTCAGGCTGTGGGAATGTGCCTCCATGGGAATGGTCATCATACCTCACTTCATAGAATTACATTGACTCGTGCCTGTAAGTGCTTAGAGCCTGACACATACGTGCAAAGTAAACATGAACTGCTCCCTGCTACTGCTGTCACAATCATGGTCATCATCGTCGCGGTCACCACTACTGTAAGAAATGAGAACCCACTGAGGAACCCAGAGCAGAGCACTGATGTGCTCAGATACACATGAGGGGGGCTGATAACAGTCACTGTTTGAGACACCAGAGACAGTCCAGCTTGCAAAGAGGCACTCCTCCTTGCATCACAGGAGTTCTCTGTTGTGGAGAACCTTTATGTGTTCATCCTGTCCGGTAAGATAAAAATACTCGATTTAAGCCAATTTGGGTAGAGGCTCCCAAATTGATCACAAAAGGCAAGGGAACAGTGGGTTCCCTGCGGATGTTCCCAATCTTACAGATCCGGGGTTGGCAAACAGTGCCTGTGGCCTTCGTCCAACCTGCCATGCCTGTTTTTAAATAAATGAAATTTTGGGGAACACAGCCACACCCATTTATATACACGTTGTCTCTGGTTGCTTTCATGCTGCGGGGCCAGAGCTGAGTCTTGACAGCAGAGACTGGATGACCCAGAAAGCCAAAAATATGTACCACAGCCTTTATAAGGGAAAGTTTGCCACAGTTGACCTAGAACTACAAATTGGATACTTGATGTCTTAATGCAGGCCTTCTATAAGTTTCTCTTTTTACATCATCTGGCATGTTCTTAAGTGTCTTTTATGGGTAGAGCACCAGAAGCTAGGAAGACGAGTAGTTGTGAGCCCTTCCAGGCAGGCTCTCAGTCTAGTTGGGATGATAGGTATACAAACACTCAAAGCGAGAGAAATGTAGAGGAAGATGTGAGTAATTTTGCCTACAGAAGTTGAATAAGGTTTTAAAGGAGAGCAGACAGTTGCACTGAGTTTGAAGGTGAAGTTCAGGTGTCCTTGGGTGGAAGCGCATGCCAGCCTGAGCCGATGGTGTGTGGGGAGCATGCTGTGTGTGGGGAAGAGTGGGTAGTTTGGGGTGACTGAAACACAGGCAGAGTCGGCTTCCCTTGTCATCAGATTGCATTGGTGTGTGCTCGGTGGAGATGTATGTCTATACCTGGAAGCAGAGGGAGCCGGTAGGTTTTACACTGGTCCTGGAGGTGGGCTTCTGTGCGTGGCAATGAACCATATCTGTTTCCCTTTAAGTGCAGTACCAATTTAGAAATAGACAGGGCAGTCCAAAACAGTAAACTGTCAGCTGTATTGTTGATAAAACAAGACTGGAAAATGTGGTTTGGGCAGGTAACCATTGGGGATTTCTGATGCCTGCCACTGTGTTTGATCTGGGGGTGGTTTGCAGGACAGTATGTCCCTAGATATCCTTATGGACCCACTGAACACAGAGTGAGAGGCCCCTAGAATGGCTTCTACAAACCAGGCCCCTGCTCCTGCCTCGTGTGTGCCCCAGGAAGGCAGAGGTGGAAGAGAGAGGCACCAGCTAAAGTGCTGGGTTCTTCGAAGATCTGTGTGTGCAGTCTTTCTCCTAATCTCACCAATCAGATGAGTCACTCTCACTGTGAAGAGAATAAATAGGGGTGGTGGTTGCCTTCCCTGAACTCATGGAAGTTGGTGTTCTGTGGGCTTGGATGGGGACTGTTGGAAAGGGAGAGAGTGGGTCCCTGTAGGACTGGCAAGTTTGGGTCTACTTTGGAGACGCCTGGTAGCAGTATAGAGGACAGATTGGAAATGAGAGACTAGAGGCAAAGAGATCAGTAGTTGGAGCTTGAGCTGAGCCAGTGGAACTAGAGATCTGTATGTGAGATTATGGAGCCCAGAGCCAGGAGGATTTGGTGACTCAGTGTGAAATCTGTCTTTGAGACGGAGATGTTCTAATTTGGAAAACTGGGACTAGGATGTCTTTCCTCAGTCCCATACCAATATGTACTGTCTTGAACACTGCAGCTTTTTTTTTTTTTCTTTTAAGATTTATTTAGGGACATTTGGGCAGCTCATTTGGTTAAGTGTTGCTTTTGGCCCTGGTCATGATCCCAGGGTCCTGGGATCGAGCCCCATGTTAGGCTCCTTGTTCAGCGGGAAGTCTGCTTCTCCTTTTTCTGCCCCTTCTCCCTGCTTGTGTTCTCTCTCTTGCCCTCGAGTAAATAAATAAAATCTTTAAAAAATAAAAAAGATTTATTTGAGGGCAAGAGAGAGTAAGCACTTAAGCAGGGGGAGGGACAGAGAGAGAGGGAAAGAATCTCTAGCACATTCCCCATTAAGCACAGACCCTAACGTGGGGCTCGATCCCACGACCCCAAGATCATGACCTGAGCTGAAATCAGGAGATGGTTGCTTAACAGACTGAACCACCCAGGCACCCTTATGTGGTCTTTTTGGGGGGTCAGGTATCTTACTCATTTTTTAGCAAGTTTTTATTGATTTACTCATTTTAAGTAATCTCTGTACCCAGCATGGGGCTGGAAACCATGACCCTGAGGTCGAGAGTCACAAGCTCCTTCACCTAAGGCAGCCACGTGCCCCAGATATCCTACTACTTTGACGAAATATACCATGTTCACGTTTCATGTGCTATTTGACCTTTTCAGGGTACGTCCCGTGAGGTATTCTCTCTTAATAATGCATTTCTCCCCTGGGACAGTGGTTTTTTCTTTGTTTTAGGGTGTTTTTTTGTTTGTTTGTTTTGTTTTTAAGATTTTATTTATCCCTTTCACAGACAGAGATCACAAGTCAGACAGAGATCCCAAGTAGGCAGAGAGGCAGGCAGAGAGAGAGGGGAAAGCAGGCTCCCCGCTGAGCAGAGAGCCCAATGCGGGGCTCCATCCCTGGACCCTGGGATCATGACCCGAGCCGAAGGCAGAGGCTTTAACCCACTGAGCCACCCAGGCGCCCCTGGATGGTGGTTTTTCATTACACCACCAAAATGTGTCGGATACCAACTACACTAAGTGGGCATCCAAGATCTGCTGTCATAATTGTTCTGATTTTTTTTTTAAAAAGTTTGTTTTTTTTCATTCGAGAGAGAGCAGTGGGAACATGAGACAGCACATGAGAGCACGAGCCAAGGCAAGGGGCAGCAGGAGAGGGAGAAGTCGGTTTCCCACTGAGCAGGGAGCCAAACAGGGGACTCAGTCCCAGGACCCTGGGCTCATGACCTGAGCTGAAGGCAGACACTTAACCAACTGAACCACCCAGGCACCCCGGTTCTGAATTTTTTTTCTTTTTAACATACTTAACTTAGAATGAGGTTTTTGAAGGTAGGGACCATGTCTTAGCTCAATGTGTGGTTCCGTAGTCCAACAGAGAGTGGCTTTAGAGTTGGCCTGAGGTCAAGGCAAGGACACGGGCCAAACTTCGGGGTAGTGTCCTTGCACCATGCTGATGACGCCCAGCTTGCGGCCAGTATCCCTTCCCCTCCCAGTGGCAGCAGCACCTCAGCCAAACAGGAAGGGTGGTGGGTGCGATGGCACTGGACAGCTCCCCGTAGTTCCTGTGTTCACGTGTGTGTTGATATCCTTTTCTGACAGCAAGGGGGCCAGGCCAACCACCCTACAGCCGCCGTGGTGACAGAGAAGCAGCAGATGCTAGAGCAGCACCTACAAGATGTTCGGAAGCGAGTTCAGGTGAAGCAAGTCGTGGGCAGGAAGCCTTTCCTGGGGGACATTGCCTGTGGGTCCTGCGTGTGTCTTGTTTGAGGTTTTGGCTTCATTTTAATTCTCAAGAAACTTTCCTTTCCCTCTTCCCAGGAAACTCTTGTTCACTTCTGCCTTTTTGTTTTGTTTTGGTGTGTTTTGTGTGTTGGTTTTAAACAGGATCTAGAACAGAAAATGAAAGTGGTTGAGAATCTCCAGGATGACTTTGATTTCAACTACAAAACCCTCAAGAGTCAAGGAGGCAAGTGACAGTTAGAGACATTACAATCTGCTGGAGAAAGTGCGTCTGTTACTTGAGTCCTGGGACTCGTGTATCGGGTGCCTGCTCAGACTTGGTGGCCGGGATGGAGGTGGTGCACAGAGGGGCTCTGGTGCTTCTGGGAGGGTTAAGGACACAAGTATTCCATCGAATCAAGGGGGTTTTCCTTCATCCACAGACATGCAGGATCTGAATGGAAACAACCAGTCAGTGACCAGGCAGAAGATGCAGCAGCTGGAGCAGATGCTCACGGCGCTGGACCAGATGCGACGGGTAAGAGCTCAGACCACCTTCCCTGTCTGCACCATCCCCCCCGACCTGGGCGGTCATGGCACTTCCTGGCAGAACTTGCCTGGTTTCTAATGAGTTCCTTCTCTGGAATTGACTAAAGAGTGTGGTTAGAGACGGTCTGAGGAAATGTTTCCTGACTTTGTTTTGGTTTCCAACCAGAACATCGTGAGTGAGTTGGCGGGGCTGTTGTCTGCGATGGAGTATGTGCAGAAAACTCTCACAGACGAAGAGCTGGCTGACTGGAAGAGGCGGCAACAGATTGCGTGCATTGGAGGCCCTCCCAACATCTGCCTAGATCGCCTCGAAAACTGGTAAAAGATGACAGGCAGAGGAGTGTTTCCTTCTTTTCTAGAACGCTGTTCTGAAATTACGGTCTTAACTGCAAACTCAGGAGTGGACTGCATCTCACAGGTGCAGACTTGGATGGACTCAGATTAAGCCTAGGGGCACCTGGGTGGCTCAGTCAGTTAAGCGTCTGCCTTTTGCTCAGGTCCTGATCCCAGGGTCCTAGGATCAAGCCCTACATTGGGCTCCCTGCCCCGCTGAGGGGGGGTGTCTGCTGCTCCCTCTCCCTCTCCGTCTACCCCTTGCCTGGTTTGTGTGTGCTCATACTGTATCTCAAATAAATAAAATCTTAAAAAAAAAATAGTTAAGTCTGAGAGTTAAAATCTAAAAAGTTTTACTTTATTTGGACAATTTTCTTTTTAAAGATTTTATTTATTTATTTGACAGAGACAGAGAGGGAATACAAGCAGGGGAAGCGGGAGAGGGAGAAGCAGGTTTCCTGTGGGCCTCCATCCCAGGACGCTGGGATCGTGACCTGAGCTGAAGGCAGACGCTTAATGATTGAGCCACCCAGGCACCCCTGGACAATTTTTTAATAAAATTTTATTTATGTTGCGATATCTTAAATATGTTTTTATTTATTTGAGAGAGAGAGAGCATGCACATGGAAGGAAGGGCAGAGGAGGAGGGAGAGGGAGAGAGAGAATCCGAAGCCAACTCTGTGCTGAGTGCAGAACCCCATGCCTGAAAGGTCACAACTTGAGCCGAAACCAAGAGCCGGACACCCAGCTGACTGAGCCACCCAGGCGCCCCATTTTATTTAATAATTTAAATAAAGCTTTTGGTTTTAACTTACGTGGCACAGACCAAAGTTTGAATTTTAGTTATTCTAATAATCTTAAAGTGATGCATGCTTTTTATAAGGGAAAAAAGTTGATACACAGAAAATTAATGAAGAGAAGAAAAGTCTTTTAAAAACCCATCATTCAGGGGTGCCTGGGTGGCTCAGTGGGTAAAAGCCTCTGCCTTCAGCTCAGGTCATGATCCCAGGGTCCTGGGATTGAGCCCCAAATCGAGCTCTCTGGTCAGCAGGGAGCCTGTTTCCTCTACTTCTCTCCCTGTCTGCCTGCCTCTGCCTACTTAGTGATCTCTGTCTGTCAAATAAATAAATAAATAAATAAAACTTTAAAAAAAACCCCAAACAATCCTTCAGAGGTCCCTACACGTGGTATTTTGGTGACCATCCCCCTCGCCATATGTTACTGTACCTATGGACATAAAGATAGTCATCTCTAGGGGCGCCTGAATAGCTCAGTCAGTTAAGCATCCAACTCTTGATTTCGGCTCACGTCCTGATCTCAGGGTCATGAGATCAAGCCCCATGTTGAGCTGTGCACTCGGTGCTGAGTCTGCTTGTCCCTTTCCCTCTGCTCCCCCACCCCAGTGCATGCATGCTCTCTCTCTAAAATAATACATTAATTAAATCTGAAAAGATGGGGCGCCTGGGTGGCTCAGTGGGTTAAAGTCTTTGCCTTCGGCTTGGGTCATGATCGCAGGGTCCTGGGTTTGAGCCCCACATCTGGCTCTCTGCTCAGCAGGGAGCCTGCTTCCCCTCTCTGCCTCTCTGCCTGCCTCTCTGCCTACTTGTGATCTGTCTCTGTCAGATAAATAAACAAAATCTTTTGAAAAAAAAATCTGAAAAGAAAATACGGTAGTCATTTCTACATTTTCACATCGGTGGGATGATTCTTCATCTGCTCTTTCCGTGCTGTTCATGCAGCATGTCCTTAATGAGCATCCTTGACGTGCAAGGCCCAGCAGTGCCTATGATGCACCAGCTTAAACTATGAGAAACTTGACATAAAAGGACACGCAGCAGGTGTAGAGCATGAAACTGGAAATTTAGGACAGCCCTACACGAGAAAGCCTGCTTGTTCATATCCTCACTAACCTTGAATTTTGTGAATTCATTGAAAGCAGTTTTAAGTGCTTTTTAAAAAATACATTCTATTTTTTTAAGAGATTATTTATTTATTTATTTATTTGAGAGAATGAGGATGAGAGAGAACACGAGCTGGGGAGAGACCGAGGGAGAAGCGGATTCCCCTCTGAGCAGAGACCTCGACATGGGATTCAGTTCCGGGTTCCTGGAATCATGAACTGAGCTGAAGGCAGATGTTTAACTGAGCCATGCAGGCGTCCCACATTTTTTTTTTTTAAGATTTTGTTTATTTGTGAGACACAAAGAGGGAGATGGGGGTGGGGGAAGGGCAGAGGGAGAGAGAGAAGCAGACCCCCCTGCTCAGCAGGGAGCGCAGTGCAGGACTTGATCCCAGGACCCTGCGATCAGGACCGAGCCGAAGGGAGATGCTTAACCAACTGAGCCACACAGGCCACCTTAAGTGCTTTCTGATCAGGGAACCAAAAATCTTAGGTTCTGGGAATGGGAAAATGTAAGTGCCAGAAGAGAGTCAGGGAGCCCAGAAATTCCAGCAGCTGTCCTGTTCCTGCCTGCCCCCGCTACCCCCACCCCCTAGCACATCTACACCTTCTCTCTGAGGTCTTCTAGTCTTTATTAATCATACGCTTCAACTCCTTCTGTCATGCCTGGAGTCATGAAGACCCGCGAAGGTGAAGGGACATGGCCAGGATTGCACAGATAGTGGCAGACCTAGCTCAAACTCATCTTCTTGAGCTGTCTAATTGCGTTTCCCCTGTCCCTACATTTTGGTACAAGGACAGGTGAGGATGAAGACAGCAAGTGCCAAGTTTTATATTTCATATTTTTCATAATTCGAATGCTTGTTCAAATGCTTGTCAATTCTTCATGCTTCTTGGGAATATAAGTTTTTTGTTTGTTTTTAAAGATTTTATTTATTTATTTGACAGAGAGAGAGATCACAAGTAGGCAGAGAGTCAGGCAGAGAGAGAGGGGGAAGCAGGCTCTCCGCTCAGCAGGGATGCTGAGGCGGATGTAGGGATCAATCCCAGGACCCTGAGACCACGACCTGAGCTGAAGGCAGCGGCTTAATCCACTGAGCCACCCAGGTGCCTCTGTTTTGTTTTGTTTTGTTTGTTTTAAGATTTTATTTATTAGAGCAAGAAAGCATGAGGAGAGCATGAGCAGGGGCAGGGGCGGGCAGAGGGAGATGTTGGAGAAAGCTCCTGGCTGAGTAGGGAGCCTAATGAAGGATTTTGTCCTAGGACCCTGGGATCATGACCTGAGCCAAAGGCAGACACTTAATGACTGAGCCACTCAGGCACCCCTTCTTTGGAGGATAAATTTTAACACTTCTTCCTCTATGCCTAGCTTTCTCTTTGAAATCTTAAATTTTAGGAAAGGACTATGTTTAAAAAAAAAATTTTTTTTTAAGATTTTATTTATTTATTTGACAGACAGAAATCACAAGTAGGCAGAGAGGCAGGTAGAGAGAGAGAGAGGGAAGCAGGCTCCCCGCTGAGCAGAGAGCCCAGTGTGGGGCTCGATCCCAGGACCCTGGGATCATGACCTAAGCTGAAGGCAGAGGCTTTAAGCCCTTGAGCCACCCAGGTACCCCAGAAAGGACTATTTTTAAAAAACAAAATAGATTCCCTTATTTTTATTTTAATTTTTTTAGTAAGCTCTCTGCGCAGTGTGGGGCTTGAACTCATGACTCGAGATCAGGAGTCACGTGCTCTCCTGACTAAGCCAGCCAGCCACCCCCCACTTTTTCTTATTTAATACCACTGAATTACACACTTAAAATGATCAGTTTTATGCAATATATATTTTACCACAATAAAAAAAAAATTCCCTTTCTGATCTGAGGGGTCTGCATGGTGGTGTCTTTATCTGTGGGATTCCCTGCCTCTTCTCCAGCTCCCTGGTACGCACTGACTCAGGTAACTAAGAGCTTTCTTATTTTATTGGCAGGATAACCTCATTAGCGGAATCTCAACTTCAGACCCGCCAGCAAATTAAGAAACTAGAGGAGTTGCAGCAGAAAGTGTCCTACAAAGGGGACCCCATTGTACAGCACCGGCCAATGCTGGAGGAGAGGATTGTAGAGCTGTTTAGAAACTTAATGAAAAGGTAACATAGAATTCTGGTTTCTTTCCTTTATCCTCTTGCTTCGGAGGCACAGGATGGAGACCAGTTCCCCGTGAAGCATGTGGACCGCTGTCCCTCTCTTTGCCTTTCAGTGCCTTCGTGGTTGAGCGGCAGCCGTGTATGCCCATGCATCCTGACCGGCCATTGGTCATCAAGACTGGAGTCCAGTTCACTACCAAAGTCAGGTGGGCCCCGCACTTCCTCCTTCGCTAGATATTTTATTGAGAGACGCTCTTAGGATGAGAGCAGAGTTGGTGGCCATGGTTGTCCTTTCTAGGCATCACAGGCAGTAGGATGGGAGGTATGGAATTTGTTGACATAATACCAGCTTATTCCGTGATTCTCCTGTCAAAAGCCAAGGAATGGTTACCTCTTTTGGAGATTACTGGGCATAGTCCTATGATTTCAGGCCTGTATTCTTAGGCTGTTGTGTCTCCTTCTGTCCTGCAACAGAGGCAGAATAATGCTGGTTTTTTTCTGTTCTTGGAGCCTACTTTTCCCTAAGGATTTTAAGAGAATGAGTAAGGCTTTGAGATCCAGAAGCTAAGAAGCCCTGGAGCAGATGGGTGGTGTGCCTTGCAGCGGGGTGGGGGGAGGGTGTGGGGTGGGGGGTTGGAGGGGGAGGAGGTGGGGGGCAGGAGGTGTGTGTGTGGCTTTCACACCTAAGTAAGAACAGGTATGTTGGGGTTTGTCCTTCTGCAGTGAAATTTCCCTCTTCAGAAACTTGGTGTTAGGTTTCAGGTTTAACAGAAAGAACACCAGCTGCGGAGCTTGTATTCCTGTAATACTTCTCATGAAACGACTTTTACTATTCTTTCGTGAATCTCTCACAACTTTGTCCAAGTTCGAGGTTCTTAGGCTTTCTTTCAGTACCTCTTGGCCCGAAGAGGTGATACTCGGCATAAGGTCAAAGACACACTACTAGCAGGAAGAGGAATTTGGGATTATGCTTTTTTCACCTTTTAGAAACAAAGGGTTTTGAATTTTATATTCCTCTAAGTAAGAGTTGCTTGGCGGGGAGCCTACTGACTTTTTTCTTTGTTAACTGTTATTTTTTTTCTTTACTCAAAAACTTTTTTTCCCCTTTTTTTGAAACAGATTGCTGGTCAAGTTCCCGGAGTTAAATTATCAGCTTAAAATTAAAGTGTGCATTGACAAGTAAGTACTCTGTATCTTCACTCTTCTTTCTTCTTTTTTTCAAATGAGAAACAGAAATGAGAACTTAGATAATCATGTGACGTAAGAGACTTCATCTCCATTCAGGGAATCTTCATTTTTTGAACAAAAGTTTTCAAAAGTCTTGTAGTGCATTGTCACTTACGTGCCTGAACAAAATCATAAAGCTGGTGATACAGATGTGAGTTGCGATTGCTGCTGTGACCCTGGGTCCCCGTTTTTATTTAAATTTTTTTACCTATAAATGTAATTTATGCATATCATATAAAACCCTGACTATACGGGAAAAATTGATGCTGTTTATTGTTCCACGCTTCACCACATAATGGAATACATACTTCTCAAAATTTAACTATACTTTTCAAAAATTAAAATGCACATACACTTTGAAGAGATTTGAAAAAAGAAAATTACCCTTCATTTCTGGAAATTAACCATGAGAATGATTGGAAAATAATTACTAATGAAATAAGGGACTTATGGAAGGCAGTAGGTTTAATAAACAAAAATTAATAACCAGCCATACATTAGCATTAACCAGTCAGAAATTATAATAGAAAAAATAATTCCACAATAAGCAAAAAAGTAAAAAAATATATTGGAATAAACTTAACAGAAATGTTTAAGGGCTCTTTGAAGAAAATTATGAAATTTTATGAGGAAGCGATATTGTTAAAAGTAACAAAATAATCATATTCCTGAATTGCAGACTTGCATTATAAAGATGTTGATTGTTCTCAGTTAATATGACACCAAACAAAATGCAAATAGAATTTCTTAAACTCTGTAACTTAACTCTTCAAGTTGTAGCTTAGATGAGAAAAATGAGCAAAGATAGTTTTTGTTTTTTAGGGTTTTTAAAGATTTTATTTATTTGAGAGAGAGAGAGAGGAAACACGAGCAGGGAGAGAGGGAGAGGGAGAAGCAGACTCCCCACTGAGCAGGGAGCTTGACACGGGGCTTGATCCCAGGACCCTGAGATCATGAGCTGAGCTGCAGGCAGGTGCTTAACCAAGTGAGCCACCTAGGCACTCCACAAAGATAGTTTTTTTAAAAAATGGATGTATTTATTTATCTTTAGGGTAAAAAATCTTAACATAAAATTTACCATCTTACTCATTTTTAGGTATATGGTGTTAAGTATATTCATATTGTTGGGCAACAGATCTCACAACTTCTTCATCTTGCAACATGGAAACTACATCCATTGACAACAAGCCCCCGTTTCCCAATCCTCCCAGTCCCTGGTGACCACCAGTTCACTTCCGAAAAAAAAAATTTTAATGAATAAAAATAAGTGGGAGTGGTATGGGAAGGTGCCTGGCCAGATACTAAAATGTAGTTTCAGCTACTCAATGAGTGTGTTACTGGTGCAGGAATAAACTGATTGACTATTGAAATAAAATCTTGAGTCCAGAAATAGACCTTCAAGTTTATATAAAGAATGCATATATGTTTAAAATGATACCTCAAATCGGGGAGTAAAGGATGGATTATTCAGGAAGGAGTTTTGGGAAGACTTGCTGTTGGAGAGGATTTGAATGAGAAACGCAAGTTGTACTGTTTGCTAACCATCAGATGTATCTGTATGTTTAAACTCATGTATCTTAAATACATGTGGATGAATGTATATATAATATAATGATGGTAAAATCACAAAATGATAAAACCAATTTGGAAAAGAACTTGGCAGTTTCCTACCAGTTAAACATGCACCTACCCTAGGAGCCACCTATTCCACTCCAAGGTATTAACCCAAAAGAAATGAGAGTATATATCCACACACAGGGCTGTACAGAAATGTCCATTAATTGGGGAACAAATAATTTGTGGCATATCTATAAGTTTGTGCTAACCAACTGCGCCACTGGAACGTCATAATTTATGGTCTATCTATGAATGGACTATTCACCAATAAAGAGGAATGAACTACTGATAACTTAAAACACATAAGAAATCTCAGAATAATTACACTCTGTGAAAGAAGCCAAGCGAAGAAAAAAAAAAGACTTTCCTTTAGTTTCCATTTATATAGAATTCTAGAAATGAAAATGAATCTATGAGGACTGAAAGCAGATCAGTGGTGGCCTGGGGACAGAGGTGGGGTGGGGTGTGGGATTCGGGAATGGATTGCAAATGAGCGTGGGGAAACTTTGGGGATCACATGGGTCTGTTCATTATTTAGTTCATGCTGGTGATTTCACAGGTATATGTAGCATATGTACATACATATGTCAGACCTTATCCACATACGTTTTCAGTAGTGCACTTTATTGTTCATCAGGTATGTATCAAAGGTATAATACACAATTTTTTTTTTTTTCTAAAAAAGAAATCTAGAGGGGCGCCTGAGTGACTCAGTCAGTTAAGTGCTGCCTTCGGCTCAGGTCATGATCCCAGGGTCCTGGGATCAAGTCCCGCATCGGGCTCTCTGCTCAGCAGGGAGCCTGCTTCCTCCTCTCTCTCTCTCTGACTGCCTCTCTGCCTACTTGTGATCTCTCTCTGTCAAATAAATAAATAAAATCTTTAAAAAAAAAATCTTAAAAATAAATACATAAAAAGGAAGTCTAGATTAAACAGGAGGGAGGATTTCCTGGTAACAAGACTCTTAAATGTGATATATGGAAAGATATCTTCTGAATGGCTTAAAATTTAATTAGTTTTAATCTATAAACCCACACAAAATGCTCTGATTAATAAATAGGAGCTACACTAGTGCATATATAGCAATGGAGAACCACTCTTAAGATAATACTTAAAATAAGAAAAAAAGAAGAAAGAATGAGAAATGCGACTATATAAAAAACCATATATTCAAACACAGTAGAGCAAAAGACACTGGACACACCAGGGGGAATGTTTCCAGCTAATACCAGATGGGATGGTCTGAGTTACTGGTAACAGTAAACCTTTACAGAAAGTCCAGTGTGGCTTAAATAATAAGGAAATTTGCAGCCCAGTGTAACTGGAAATGCAGAGTTAGGGCAAGTTCCTGACAGTGAGATTAGTGACTCACTTACGTCACCCAGGACCCAGTATCTTCCGTCTGCCGCCTCCACCATCATGAGTACCATCAGCTTTGCAACATTCCCTTCTGAGTTCCAGTATGGCTGCTTCTGGTAATTAAGGTCCTATGCTTCCTTGCTTCTGTTCAGTTGAAGCTGTGGAAAAAGTAAATCCAGCTGGGTTGTAACTCCTTCCCAGCTTGAGGGAGACAGTAGAGGTCATGTCTGAGGGAGACAGTAGAGGTCATGTCTGCACCCTCAGGACGGCTGCTGATGTATTCAACAGTCAGGATCCCCTGGAGGTGGGCACAGGAAGGACACTTGAGCAGAACCAAGGGTCTCTTGAGAAGGGAGAGGTGATGCTGGGTAGGTACAGAGAGGGTTGTCATGTTGCCCATAGAAAATGCAATTGAATCGTTTCTAGAAATTCCCTGGAAAACCGTGGTTTTTCCAGCAGAGTAAATGACAGGTATTCAGAGTAGACTTTTCAAAGAAACCCGGGGCCAGTTTTATTAACACCAGTTTATATTCTTCACAGAGACTCCGGGGATGTTGCAGCTCTCAGAGGGTAAGTTCAGTCTAGAGGCTTCCTTTTGATTTGCTGAATCTGACTTTGTCTTCTGGCTGCCCAGTCACCTGCGTGCTTGGTTTCTCTGCTGTGATTCAGGTCCCGGAAGTTTAACATTCTGGGCACAAACACAAAAGTGATGAACATGGAAGAGTCCAACAATGGCAGCCTGTCTGCAGAATTCAAACACCTGGTATGAGGGGGGAGCCTGGGTCTCTGTCTCCTGGGGAGTCAGGAAGAGGGAGAGGGAGGTTGGTGGCAGGGGGGCCTCACATGACACAGGTGTTCCCTGCCTCTCTTACAGACCCTGAGAGAGCAAAGATGTGGTAACGGGGGCCGAGCCAATTGTGACGTGAGTATTATTGCGGATGGGAGCCACCTGGGAGGGTCGTCTTTGATGGGGAGAGAACAAGAGCCTTCCTGTTGCCCAGAATTAGAGACACCAACCTGTGGTTAAGCTGTAGTCATACAGAAAAATCACCACAGCTCAGAATGACATGGTCAGAAGTCACATCTGCTCTGGAGTTCTCCAACTTGGAGCATTTCCATGATGGTCCTGGGAGTTGGTGGGAGTTGGCTCATCTTTAAGGAGGAGTGGAAAGTCCCTGACTGACTTACCCACACCCATTTGGTAGAAAAGAAGTTTTCCACCTTGCCTGGGGCTTTCCAGATTCCCCTTCCAACTTCTGCTGGCTGAGATGGCTTGGCTCCATTTTTGGTGACCTGTTTTTCTCACTGAGGCCACTGAAGGTTGTAATTAAGTTGGGGTTAAACATCTAAGAAAAAGAATAAAACCCGTCCCCCTATTTCCCTTACTGTCTCTCTCCCTTTGATTCAGATTATTGAATGCTTGGTGTCAATAATAAACTTAAAAAAAAAATAGGTAAATGTGACCAGAAACTGGTTTTTAATCTTTTGAAAAGATTGTGACACCCTGTTCTTTTTCTGGTGTTTATGTCCTGAGCCAGTCTTCCCTCTTCTCTAAAATGCAGCAAACCTTTTTTAAAAAAATGAATTTATAGTACTTGACTATTAAGAGTGAAGTTCAACAACATAGAAAAATGTATGTGGCATGTTTGTTTTGAAAAAGCAAGATATGGGGTAGAGCATGGGTGACTCTTGATCTGGGATTATGAATTCAAGCCCCACATTGGATGTGGAACCTACTTAAAAAAAAAAAAAAAGTAAGATGCAAAATCATTTGAGTAGTAAATTAGTATATTTGTTTGCAAAGCGTACTACACAGTTTTTTTGCCCATTTGTGTATGTATTCCAGAGTTCTCAAAGAATATATGCCAGTGTTGATGCATTTTTGCTGCTGTCCATGCCTGGGACTGCTCTATCCTATCTTCATAATAATTGTATTTTAAACTGAACATATATTATTTTTATAGTTAGGAAAAAAAGTGTTTTAAAAATGAATTGGAATTGGGGTGCCTGGGTGGCTCAGTGGGTTAAAGTCTTCTGCCTTGGGTCAGGTCATGATCCCAGGGTCCTGGGATCGAGTCCGCATCGGGCTCCCTGCTCAGCAGGGAGCCTGCTTCCTCCTCTCTTTCTCTCTCTCTCTCTGCCTGCCTGTCTGCCTACTTGCGACCTCTGTCTGTCAAACAAATAAATTTTTAAAAAAATCTTAAAAAATGAATTGGAATTGTGTTTCTGAAAATTCATTGGAAGTCTCACTGAAAATAAGATTGCGATATTGCTGGTGGGAGTATAAACAATTCAGAGAACAGTTTGGGATTATAAAAAATGAACCAGCAGTGCCACTCCCAGGATTTATTTATTTATTTATTTATTTTTAAAGTTTTATTTATTTATCAGAGAGAGAGAGGGGAAGAGAGAGAGCACAGGCAGACAGAATGGCAGGCAGAGGCAGAGGGAGAAGCAGGCTCCCTGCTGAGCAGAGAGCCCGATGTGGGACTCGATCCCAGGACGCTGGGATCATGACCTGAGCCGAAGGCAGCTGCTTTACCAACTGAGCCACCCAGGCGTCCCTCCCAGGATTTAATAGTAGACAAATCTTTGCACATATGTGTGAGAAGACATGTACAAAATGTCACGGCAGCCTGACGGTAAGTCCTAAATGCAGCCCACCGTCACCACGGAGTTGATAAAGGATTTGGTGTAGAGTCCTGTGATGGAATATGATATAGCTGTAAATATGAATAACCAGCAGAGTCATACAGCCGCGGACGCAAAAAAGTGAGGCACCCCAGTACATAGGGTATGATCACATCTGTATTAGGTTCACAAACATCCAAAACTAAACAGCACATACGTTATTAGAGATAGAAATTCGGTAAAGCCATAAAGAAAAGCTAGGAAATGATAAACCCAAAGATAAACCGAAAACCCAAACCCAGTAGGGACAGGGATAACAGTGGGGAAAGGCACCCTGAGAATCTCAGTGATAACAGTCTTTTCCTTAAACTGGGTAAACTGTACCCATACAGGTGTTCTTCCCCGTTTTACAAATAATCTCTTGGGTCTGTATTAGTCTGATAAAACTAGTAAAGGATGAGTTTGAAGATCATAGCACTTAAGAGTCGTAGAACACATGTGCCCAGAGCTGTGTCCCTGGCCACGTGTCCATGGCCTCCTGGTGAACTAACTGCCCTTCTTGGTGCAGTGTGGCTGTGGCCTATCACTCTCCTCAGCCATGGCTGTTAGTGTCCAGGGCCATTTTCTCTGAGGAAGAGAGTGTCTTCCTTGTTGTTGTAGGCCTCCCTGATTGTCACTGAGGAGCTGCACCTGATCACCTTTGAGACTGAGGTGTATCACCAAGGCCTCAAGATTGACCTTGAGGTGAGTTCTGCCACAGAGTTGGGATGGGGCTGTGTGCGGGGGTGGTTGAAGACAAGAACCTCTAGTTGGGACTTTAGAGACGGTAGAGAGATGACTCTCTGCTTTGCACTGTGTTTATTTTTGCTTGTTTTTCTCCCAAAACCTCAGCGTATCCCACTGAAAGTAGAGTCTTGCTTGAGTGCTTAGAAGATGTACTTCTTGACCATTGAACAGCATGGGTTAGGGGCCAACCGTCTGCCCAGTTGAAAATCTGGGTGTAACTTTTGACCCCCACCCCCAAACCTAACAACTTACAGCCTGTTGTTGACTGGAAGCCTTCCCGATAGCATAGTCTATGAGCACACATTTTGTATGTTACATGTTTTCTATGTTGTATTCATACAATAAGTAAGCTAGAGAAAAGATAATGTTGTTAAGAAAATCATGAGAGAAAATACATTTATAGTCCTGTACTCTGTTTTTAAAAAAAAAAAAAAATCATCCACGTATAAATGGACCCATGCAGTTCAAACCCATGTTGTTCAAGGGTCAACTCTAAAGTCAGCTATTAGCGGACTTGATGTGAAAAATCTGTATTTAGAATTAGTTATCGTTGACTTTATAAGGTTTGGGCAAAATAATCTTTAGACAGCCAGTGTTTTAGTACACAGGCAATCATGCCCTTAGCCTTCTCTTTTTACCAACTTCCTTGATCTTTAAGTTAAAAGATGGAGCTGAAGAAAGCAAAAATCCTTGTCTTTGACTCCTGGGACCTCTGTTTTAATGGGTAGATACAGCTTCAGTTCTCAGAGGCTGCCTTCCAGGTGTTATAGATGGGGAATCAGAGGGCTGTGAGTTCCAGGTTTGAGCAAGTCAGATTTTCAAGTTCCTGGTTGTGCCCTGTGGCCCATGTTTGGCATTCTCTCCACCCTGGCTGTGGAGCTGACTCAGCCACGCTCTTCCCCAAAAGTTGGCGGTAGGTGTGGTTCACGGCACATTCTTTTATTCCAAAACCTGCAGGTATGACTGAAGAGCTGTTGGATGCTGGGAGGGCCCTGTGCCTCCCCAGCTCATTGCCTACTTTCTCCACAGACCCATTCCTTGCCAGTTGTGGTGATCTCCAACATCTGTCAGATGCCAAATGCGTGGGCATCAATCCTGTGGTACAACATGCTGACCAACAACCCCAAGGTAGGTGCCCATCCTCTGGAAACCGCTGTAGTCCCTCATGTGGGTCCTCGGCCACCGCTGTCTCATCTCACTGAGCAACCGTGTCATTTTCAACAGAACGTGAACTTCTTCACCAAGCCCCCGATTGGCACCTGGGATCAAGTGGCCGAGGTGCTGAGCTGGCAATTCTCTTCCACCACAAAGCGAGGGCTGAGCATCGAGCAGTTGACGACACTGGCTGAGAAACTCTTAGGTCAGCATTTTCCCTCTTTTCCCTGCTGCCCTCCTCAGAAAAGGAATCTGGCCCATGGGGCTGTTTTCAGGAAAATGTGCTGAGCGAGGCTCCTGCTGGGGCTAGGACGCATGCGCTTGTGCAGTTAGGGGGGTGGGGGGTGCCTGCGGAGGTGGGTGGCAGATGTCTCTTCTTCTGGTGGCTGGACCCCTCACCCTTCCAGAGCACCACTTTGTCTAGCCTTAGGAAGAGTTTGTTTTGTTTTGTTTTAAGATTTTATTTATTTGACAGAGATCACAAGTAGGCAGAGAGGCAGGCAGAGAGGGCAGGGGTGGAAGGAAGCAGGCTCCCCGCTGAGCAGAGAGCCCAATATGTGGCCTAACCCAGGACCCTGGGATCATGACCTGAGCCGAAGGCAGAGGCTTTAACCCACTGAGCCACCCAGGCACCCAGGAAGAGGGGTTTTTAAGTGCGTGTTAGAAGGCAGAGGTAAAAGCTTGACATCCCTGTCTGTTTCTTCAATAAACTGGAAGCTTGTTTTTATTTTTTTCTCCTGAAAAAAAAATTTTTTTTTCTATTTTGCATGCTTCCTGGACTGAAAGCAACTTTATCCTGTGCTGTCCCCAAACATGAGCCTCTTAACACTGTCAGCTTATTTGTGTATGCTACTGGTCCCCAGTCCACCACGCCAAGACGAGGAGGAGGTGGGGGGGGGACTTGAAATGTCATCCACCACCACACCCCAGGTGCTCTGATGATGGGGTTTTGTGAGGGTGGATGTGTGTGTCCGCGTGCAAGCACAGGCATGCATACAACAGTAGGAAGCTTCAAACACGTGGAAGCCGGTGGTGTCTCAGCCCATTGTGGGACAGATGTGTATGAATGTGTGTTCTTTTACAAGAAAACAAGACCGTGGGCGCTGGGTGGCTCAGTGGGTTAAGCCTCTGCCTTCAGCTCAGGTCATGATTCCAGGGTCCTAGGATTGGGCCCCACATCAGGCTCTCTGCTCACCAGGGAGCCTGCTTCCCCCTCTCTCTCTGCCTGCCTCTCTGCCTACTTGTGATCTCTCTCTGTCAAATAAATAAATAAAAATATTAGGAAAGACGACCTTGATTCAAAGCTGCGAATTACACTGCTTTATTCTTTTTTTCCTTCAGGACCTGGTGTGAACTATTCAGGGTGTCAGATTACGTGGGCTAAATTTTGCAAAGTAAGCCATCTTGTTAAATCCTCGGGCTGCCTCTGGGAGTGGGAGGGAGTGCTCACCTGTGAGGTTGTCCGGGATGGTACTGGGCTTGAAGGCTAAAGACTCATGGTCTCGTGGCCAGTAGGACCTACTTGAGGGTAGATGGGCCTGGGGATTTTGGTGGCATCGTGCCCCCAGGAAAGAGGTGGCTGTGGGTAGACTTAGCTGTTCCATTATTCTTTTCTTCAGGAAAACATGGCTGGCAAAGGCTTCTCCTTCTGGGTTTGGCTGGACAATATCATTGACCTTGTGAAAAAGTACATCCTGGCCCTTTGGAATGAAGGGTAGGTTGAAATGTGTCTGGCTGAGTGCACGTGTGTAACAAGTCACCTGCTTTCTTGGAGCCCCGGGGTGGAGACCCTCTTTTTGCTTTTCTTTGGCTCCAGGTACATAATGGGTTTTATCAGTAAGGAGCGGGAGCGGGCCATCTTGAGCACCAAGCCCCCAGGCACCTTCCTGCTACGGTTCAGTGAAAGCAGCAAAGAAGGAGGTGTCACCTTCACTTGGGTAGAGAAGGATATCAGCGGTAAGTTGGACTCTAACCCGCCCCACCTGGTGGCAGTTTCTGCGGTCCCCACTGCTGCTAGTTTCAAGCACCTGCTGCCCCCTAGTGGGCAAAGATGGCTTCGCACTCTACTACCTTGGACTTGAAGTGACGCTTTACAGTGAATTCTCTCCAAATTCTTTCAGCTGGAGGGTTGTTTGCCAGATTTATTTTGCTTATTTTGGGAGCTAATATTTGCCTAGAAATATTTGCCATTTAAACCTCATTCTTCATCTCCTTTCTTATCTGCCTTGTTAATACACCGTATGCAAGTAGTTCTTCTGGTATATTGTCTGTGAGCCACCTGGGTTGTCTCTACAGAAGGCAGCTGGGCATTTCCACAGTTCCCACTGACTAGACAGGACATTCAGGGCTCAGGAGCTACGTTGGCATAAGACTTTACCTTTTAAGGAAGAATAAATTGGGTCCTTTTCTCTGCGATCACCTGGCCATAGGTTCCCTTATCTTCCCTTACAATATCCCATGACAGGTAAGACCCAGATCCAGTCAGTGGAACCATATACTAAGCAGCAGCTGAACAACATGTCGTTTGCTGAAATCATCATGGGCTATAAGATCATGGACGCTACCAATATCCTGGTGTCTCCGCTGGTCTATCTCTACCCCGACATTCCGAAGGAGGAGGCGTTTGGAAAGTACTGTCGACCAGAGAGCCAGGAGCATCCCGAAGCTGACCCAGGTAGTTGTTGATTTTCCGCGCCAGGCATTTAATTCTGGGGAAAGGGGAGGAAATTGCAGGATCTCTGGGAGATACACAGGTAAATGCCTGAAGAGCCTAATGATGTTCTATTCCGCTTTGTGGGAAAGAACTTTGTAGCGAGTGCTTTTGGGGTGGCTGATGGGGTTGGAGAGAGGAGGGGAGTCGGAGTCACTCGTCCTTGCCCCACAGGGATCCTGCCAGGCTAAGAGTGCACACGCACTCAGCGCAAACACCTAAAATGCTGCTGAGAGGGCGAGAACAGGCTTCTTCAGTAGCAGGATGTCCAGCCAGCACAGCTCTTCTTACGAAATAGCTGCTGGAAGGTTTGCAACTCAGACTTGAGTCTAGCGTGTTTCCTTTTCCCCATCACTGAACAATGTCAGCGGTGTTGTGTGGGATGGAGAAAGGCTTTCTGGAGGAAATGAGTGTTCGCAACACGGGAACGCGGTTTACCAGCAGAGGCGGGGGAGTGGCGGTGGAGGGGGAGCGTGTAACCTGTGGCAGGGCGCGGGATAGGATTTAGAGTGTGCAGCAGTTGAATTAAGCGGCTGGGTCATGTGCAAGAGCATGGGTGTTTCTGTAAGTCTGTAGACACTGTTTCATAGTAAGTTTGTACCCACCAGCGTCATCACCATGGAAGGGCGGCCCTCTAATCTGCCCCATCCCCATTTGCTGCTTTGGCTCTCTGGGTTCTTCTCTGTCCAGATCCTGGTGGGGAGACTGTGGTCTGCCATTCTTTTATTTATTTATTTATTTATTTTAAACTTCCCCTAATTGGAGAGCCAGCAGGGGGCTCTTCAAAATGATCCTTGGAGGGTAGCTTCTCTATCCCACTTGTTTTTGGAAAAACTATTTTTTGTGCAAAG
This sequence comes from Mustela putorius furo, assembly GCF_011764305.1. Lineage (NCBI taxonomy): Eukaryota > Metazoa > Chordata > Mammalia > Carnivora > Mustelidae > Mustela > Mustela putorius. Next base: position 1,186,549 of record NW_025421399.1, on the reverse strand, counting down.
ACCTCATGCATCCAGGCACACACCCCTTTCCTAGGAATCCCCTCTTTTGAGGAATTTCTCGTGATGGGGGAAAGACAGACTTGGAAGAGGGAGTTTGAGTTGCTTGCTAACTGACTTCCCTCTTTCCTTTGTTCTGGTGTGGGGTTTTGTTCTACTGTAGAAGAGCTAACTCTTCACTTCCTGTCTGCTACTTATCTGGCTTTCCAGCTGTGCTTCAGTTGGAAGATGTGCTTATCAACCCCAACATGCTACTCTTTGTTCCTTTTGCAGAGGACCTTTCGGTCCAAATGCATGAAAGCAAATAAAGTTGGCTTTCATGATCCAGTTTCCCAATCTTCCTTTATCATCAGTCATCCCATGTGACCGGGAGGCAAGGTCCTTTCCTGCCTGGAGTCTGTGTTTTCCGTGCGGGGGGCGTGGCCAAGACTCCAGGCAGGAGAAAGGAGTTAATTACTTGAGTGCTGTGCCCGCCTCCTGGGGGAGGTGAGTGTAAGCAGTGGGCACTGAGGGAGCATGGTAATGGGGTGTGCCAAGTGCTGGGGGCGTCCCTGCATTCAAGTGGGTGTCCTCTGCTCATTTCCTCTTGTTTTCCATCATGAAGGTATTTTCCTCCCCGGGGATAGCTCCGATTGTCTTTCCTAGGACTCTGCCATCCTCTTACTTTGCCACTAGACCCCGCAAAGGATTTCTCTATGGCTTGAGGGCGAGACTCCTCTCTCAAAAATGACAGCCCCCTAACCATACAAATTGGATGAAGTATGTTGACAGCCTGATACACAGCCATGGCTCCTGTTTCAACTCGGTTCTCCTTCGTTTCTGCTCTGGCTGAATTCAGGCTGAAGCTAGCTTTCGGAGCTACCTGATCACTGGGAAACTAAATCCTTCTCTGTCCAGGATGTCGGCTCCCCTCAGGTCCTTGCCACAGTGGATTTATAAGACCCCAGAACCCTGCCTGGGTAGTGTCCTTGGATTCTGCTCCACGTGAATCTATTTCTTGGCCCCACATAACCTTAAGTGGCAGTCTGAGGACCCCCTGACAATGCCTTTTCTCAGACTGTCAGCACACTTTCAGATTCCTCCATCTCTCTATAAACCTGAAGCTTTGTAACTGTTTCTCTTGGGCCACCCTACCCTGTCCCATACCTCCTAAGTGATTTGTGCACCAGAATCCCCCAGATTTCATGCCAGTGCCTCCAAGCCTCCTTGACCTCTTGGTGTAAACATTCAGCACCTAAAATTCAGTTACTCCAATCCCCACACTTCTAACTATGGAATAAGAATTGTAAATGACTGAGATGGGTACCTCCCTCTCACTCTTCCCCCTCCCTCTTATGGTAGGTAGAAAGTGCTTTGCTCTTGGTGTCTTAGCTGTGGAAGACATAATGAGGCCCAGGCCTCCTGTCTTCAGTCCAGAGTCGATGGTCCTCCCTTCACAGAGAGGCTGCTTTTTTGTGTGATGTCGCTCTCCAGCTGGGGAGTTACTAACACGGCTCGCCTAAAAAGTAGTTGGAATGCCCATAGGAGCGGGAAGTATGACTCTGGCCCTGGAACAGCATGAGCCCTGGAACAGCATGAGTCTCACTTAGAGACTCGGTGACTTTGGCATCTGAGCAGGACTAGGTTGTGTTGGAGCCCAGACGAGAGAGGTTGTAGCTAAGACATTCAGCCAGTCCAGAGGGCAGTCCCCAGACCCCATGCGGGCAGCTCAGTGTTCCCGTCATCTGGGGAAAGAACCAACGAGGCTGGTGGTGGTTGAGGGTCAGGTGGGACCAGAGTGGGCTGAAAAGTCTCTGCAGGTCAGGAAGGCTTTATGGAAAGCCTTGAACTGCCAAGCTGCCAGCGCCTTGCACACCCAGTAGGACACAGTGGCCGGAGGACAGCTCTGGCGGGAGATGGGGCTTCCAAACAGTCTCTGCTCCAGGATGAAGGGAGGTGTTCGGCAGCGCCGATGAGGCAGCCGGCTTCCTCCTGCCCCCTGCCCGCAGTGGGGTCCCAGTTAGTAAACCCCAGTTTTCTTCTTCCCAGGTGCTGCTCCATACCTGAAGACCAAGTTTATCTGTGTGACACCGTAAGTGGCTTCCCTTCTCAATTTGACCTTTATTTCTGGTGTCCTCAGTTCTCCCGGGAGTAGGACACTGGGTGACAGCCACCCGGTTAAGGGGCGGAACGCCCTGGGCTCCGTGGAGTACTCAGAGTGACCTTGTGTGTTTAAAAAGCTTGAAGCTTTTATTTTTCTGTTGGAGACCAGAGTTTGATGGCTTGTGTGTGTGTGTTTTGTTCTTTTTTTTTTTTTTTCTCCATTGTGTCTTGTCAACCCGGCCCTTTCCCCTCCTGCTGCTCCCCATTTCCTACAGAACGACGTGCAGCAATACCATTGACCTGCCGATGTCCCCCCGCACTTTAGATTCATTGATGCAGTTTGGAAATAATGGTGAAGGTGCTGAGCCCTCAGCAGGAGGGCAGTTCGGTGAGTGTTGGGTGACAGAGCCTGTCCTTAGGAGGGAAGTCAGGCCCCTTGGTGTGCCATGCACCAAGCTGAGAGCTGGCTCCCTGGGATTGGTAGAAAGTTCTAGAGCCATGTTCTACCTTAGAAACCAAATGTGCACCACCAGCGCGAATTTTCTTGTAGCCACGTGAGAAACAGCAGTAAGAAACAAGCGAAGTTAATGTTCATCATATATTTTCTATAACCCAATAAATCCCCAGTACTAGCATCTTAATACACAAGAGAAAGCTAATGAGGGTTTTTTTTTTATTTTTGTGCTAAGTCTCTGAGACCTTCCGGATGTTGTGTGGCTGCAGCCCATCTGGAGTGGGAAGAGCCATATTTTGGTGCTGAGTTCCCCCCTCCCCGCCCCGGGGGGGCTCCAGGCTTCCGTCTTCAGGAGGACAGCCTTCCATCTTTCCACATGGATGGTTGGGAACGAGTTAAGAGAGGAAGAGGGCTGAGCCCTTCCACAAGACCAGACCCTCTAGGGAGGAAAGTAAATCTGGAGCATCCGATCTTGGCCATATGGGGCAGGGACACTGGATGGCAGTGGTGGCTGAACCTCTGTCCCCACAAGGGCTAAGGGAGCGTGCCCTGCGGGCTGTCGGGCTGGGGAAAGAACTGAACAAGCTTGGGCAACTGAACGAGCTCTCCCGCTCTGTCCCCCCAGAGTCCCTCACGTTCGACATGGAGTTGACCTCGGAGTGCGCTACCTCCCCGATGTGAGGCGCTGCGGGCTGAGGCTGCAGAGAGCAAGGCTGCGGAGGCACCTACCTGTGTTTGACCACCCCTTACAAAGCCAGCCCCAGATCGTCTGAGACTCCTCTAACTCTGTGCTTCCAGATTTTAATCTCCTACTTCTGCTATCTTTGAGCAATCTGGGCACTTTTAAAAATAGAGAAATGAGTGAATGTGGGTGATACGCTTTTACCTAAATGCAAATAAGAATGTGTTCTCTGAGACTGTGACCGGCGGAGATGTGGAAGGGGTGGCAAGAGGGAGAGAGAGTGGAAATGTTCTGGTCTTTTCTTGCTGGCCCGGCCCTCCTCTCTCAGCAGCTCGTGTTGTCCTTGGACAAGTGCCTCCTGGTGCCTGCGGATCCCTCTGCCTGTCTCTGTAAGCCCACGCCACAGGCTGCCTCTAGCTACGTTACTCCTGGCGTTGCACTTTTAACCTTGCTAACAACCAAATAGAAGATAGGACTTTCACAGCCCCTAGGTTTCTTTTTAAATTAAAAAAAATTAAAGGGCAAAAAACACTGTATTGGCATAGCCTTTTCTGTATTTAAGACAACTCAGTCAATAGCCTTCTTGGTGCTTTAGGCATTCAGCTTTCTTCAGGCTGATAATTTATAGAAATCCTGAAATGGGCTTCAGATCCAGTCCTTAAAAGACATCTGAAGCTGTGGCTTGGCCTTTGGTTATGAAATAAGGAAGGTTGAAGGACAACCTAAACATCCTAGACATTTTTTAATAAAGTTTTTATTTTCCCCTTTAACGTGTTGGCCTATTAGTAGGTAAGGCTGGGCAGAGGAGTACTTCCCACCTGTCGTTTCCCGACGCCCCAGCCCGCCCACCCCCATCTCCCTGGACTTCTGCTCCTGTTCCAGAGCCTGGGCTGTTCTGTGGGTGCCTTATAAGGGATGGGGTGATCCTTCTTTCCTCTCTGTCCACCTTACTTCCCTGTGTAGGGCTCCTTCCAGTGTGGAAAGGTCCCCTGTTCTGTTTGCTTTGGGTATCCTGGAATAAGAAGGCGAGAGTTAGCAGGTGGAACACGACAGACTGTGGGGCCCCAAGGGTCTAGTTGAGCTCAGGGAATACGGTTCTTATCCCGGTTTCTTGATGTTTTCCGGCGGCACCTCTAATCCTTTCTTCACTTGGTTAAGCCAGGGGCAAAGGCTTACTGATAAACTTGAGGTCTATCCCTTGTGTGAGGGAGTATACACCCTGGCCTCCTCCCCACCTCACCCCCCAGTGCTGGTGACTGTTTTCCCCTCACTGTGGCCTCACAGATGAAGCTGGTGACTGTCTTCTCCCCATTGGGGCCTCCCAGATGAAGCAGAAGCACTCCCCATTTACTGTACGTTTCAGAACACCTTGTGCTCTCCAGTATTTGGGCCGCCTCTGTCCCAGAGGCCCGACCAGATCAGGCAGTCCAGGACCACCTTATCCCAGTTGGGGGGAGTGTTGTTTGTTTCACCCATACTCACCAGGTTCAGAAATAAGGGGATGGGGACCTTCTCTCCAAGACAGACAGGGCTTGTGCTTGGCCATCCCTGTCCTTTGGCCTAGACATGTTGGTAGGTAGCACAGAGCTCTCCCTTTTCCAGCAACACTCTTCACTTCATAATAAGCTTAACTCAGAAACTGAGAGAAGATTTAGATCAGAGGGACCTGGGGCAAGGATCCAGGCTTCTCTGGCGCCGATATTGTAAAGTTCATGGCTTTGAGAGTAGCATGTGTATCTGGTTTTAACTCTGATTGTAGCAAAAGTTCTGAGAGGAGCCCAGGCTTGGCCCTTCCCTTCAAGAATCGAGCCCTCCAGGCCCTGCCTGCTTTCTCTCCACTGTCTCCCCCTGCCCGTCCCCAGCCCCGTCCCCGTAGATGGCTCAAACTACCTGCTCAGTGGCTTGTGGGCTGCTCTCCTGGTCACCGCATCAGATTCCACTGTATACTTCGTAGTGTAAAAATTTATATTATTGTGGGGTTTTGGTTTTTTGTTTTGTTTTTGTATATTGCTGTATCTACTTTAACTTCCAGAAATAAAAGTTATATAGGAACCGTCTGAGGGCGTGGCAGCTCTGTATCTGGCTGCTGGAGGTCCCCCCCCTTCCCCTCCCCACTTCAGTTCTGAGGGGGCCTTACCCACAGGCTGAGCCTGGATGCTGACAGGAGGTGGGGGCCCCTGCTCCCACGCTGGTCTCTGCAGCCCATCTCGGGGGCCCTGGGCACCCAACCCCTCCCCATCATGTTAGCCGGGTGGCCTCTAGGGAGGTCATACTCCTGCATAAAGGTCTCCCGTGGAGCCCTGCCTCTCTCCCTCTTCCTTCCCCCACTCCTCAGGCCTTTAACAAGCTGCACCAACCTGTCTCGAGTCAGATAAGGGCTACCTAAGGGGGCTTGGGGTGAAGATAGTCCCACCCTGCCCCAGGGCCTCCCTCCCACAGTTGCTTCATTATCGCTTTCCCTTCAGTTCACTCCGTGGGGATGAATGGAAACACTTCACTGGCTGCCCGACCGGTGGTGATAATTCACAGACAGCAACGCACCCACTCGGCTGGCTCCCCACCCCCTCCCCGGGCCCTCCCCGGGCCCTCCCCGGGTGCCAAGCACCATGGAGACCGCGCCGCCAGCCCCTGCAGAGATGGAAGGGGAGATTAGCGGCTGCTCTCTCTGCCACCCCACCCCCGCCAGCCCCGTGCAGGCCCCTGCGCTGCCTGCCTGCGGGCTGCAAACCCCTCTTCCCTTTCTTTGAGCTCTGAGGAAACATCATGGCTTCACAACCCATACCCCCTGCAAACACCCAGGGCCCCAGTGACAGCCTCTGGACTGGCAGGGGGTCGGCACCAGAGGGTCCAAATGGGGAGACTGTTGTTACAGGTCACCTGTTGTCTGTCCCTTTCAACAGGCTGGTGGCAGTGGGATGGTGCCACCTGCTGGTGTCCAAGAAGAGGCGGGGCAAGGAGGGACTGCTGGTGAGGTTCTCTGCTGCACTCCCCTCCCCCTACCACCATGCCCCCCCACCCCCAAGGGTTTCAGGATTGCCTAAGCAATAGCTGATTAGGAGAGGCCCAGACTCTGGATCTTAATGCTCCTGGCCCCTGCCCCAGAATTCCTGCCACCCCCCACCCCAACACCTCCAGCGCTAGTCATTTTGTCTTCTGAGGAGCACAGACTGCGTTCCAGGGCTAGTGGGCACCCCTAATCCACGGAAGAGGGAGCGGAGTGGTAGCTTTGGAAACATGACAGCATCAGCCACACGGGAGGGAAACAACAAGACAAGCCCACCGCTGGGGTCCCCATTACCCAGGTCTGCCCACCCAAGAGCCAGGCCAGCAAATTTATGAAAAAAATACTTTATTTCAAAACACTGTTTACACAAATATGTGGCCTATGTACAAAGTACACAAGGATCCCTCTTCTGGTCCCCACCTTCCCTCGGGATGTTTAAACCTCGGACTCCGAACCTATGCCACCAGCTGCCCCGGCTGTAGGTCACAGTGCCCCAGAGGGACGAGCACTCGAGGCTAGGAGCAAGGCCTTCTCAGACCTCAGCGTTCTGCAGCTGTGATGAGGCCTGGTCCGGGTCCACCAGGCAGAAGGGAACGAGATCAGCTTTCACCCCTCACTCAGCATTCCACAGGCACGTAGCAAGTGGCTCTGCGGCAGTCTCTCACTGCAGGTTTTTTTCCCCAGGAGGAGAGGGGGTCAGCCCCGCAAGTCCCTGGCCCTCTGTTCACCCCCCCCCCCCCCCCCGCGTCTTATATCAGCTCCTGCCCCTCTCCTACCTCTCCTGGGAGCAAGGTTGCAGAGCCTCAGGGAAAGAAAGCTGTGGCCTGATGGGGGGGAGGTGATCACGGGAAAAGACAGCAGGACTGGGCAACAGCACCACAGACATGAAGCACAGGTCCCCTGGCTGGAGACTGGAAGGCCCGGAGGCCAGGAGGCCCGGAGACCAAGCAGCTCTGACTTCGGAGCAGCTCTGACAGACCCGAACAACAGTCTCCAGTCCATATGTCATTAGATAAAATACAAAATATTACTCAAAACAAGCCCAGCCTCCCTCCTGAGGGAAAGAGAACCAATAGATCAACATACGTGCATGACAATGGACAGCACACCCAAAACACGCGCACACACGTTTGGGAGCCAAAGCTGCTAACTCCGGAGCATGACTTAAGCTCGGAGGCATTACCGAGCAGGAAAGGACCCCCCCCCCCCCGCAGGAACAGGGGACCTGCATCGCCTCGAGTACCTGCGACAGCAGCAAAAGCAGAGCCCCTCCCATAACAGTCACAGGCCCGGTGGGCTCGTGGGGACCTTGATTTGAGCAGCAAGCTGGTGGTTCCTGCCACCGCAGCCCAGGAGGGCGAAGGCGAGGCAGGTACACCTCGTGCGTGCGCGCGCACACGTGCACGGGCGGAGGCATCAGTATGCACAGAGACACTAAAATCCCCATTAACACGACCCCTTCACACTGTGTTGTTTCCAAATGCGTGGGATTCGAATGTTCATGAGAGCGAGCCTCGGGCCGAGGTGAAAAGACCAGCGGGCGGGGAGAGGCGGGGGTCCAGACCGTCCATCCGGCGGCGCAGGAGTTCCTCCACGTGCCGGGCCACGTCCATGGTCTCATCCAGGTCAAATTCTCCATCCTGGTCAAGGACGGCGTCAGGGCTGGGAGAGAGGGGGAGAAGGAGGTCGGAGGGAGCTGGCATGCCTCTGGCCCCCTCCCTATTCAGACCATGGTCTCATGGGAACAGGACTGGCTCTGGTGGGATGCCCCTCCGCCCCCCACCCCCACCCCCGACCTCAAGCTGAAACCGTGTCATGGCTTATTGACAGACAGATACTCAAGCTCTAGTCTCAACTCTCCCTGCCTCACTGAGGGGGATCAGAGTCCCTCTCCCCTGTTCCTGTCCTCCTCCGCAAAACGAGGTAGTTGGGTCAGTGAATCCTGCCCACTGAGACGCTAGACCACCCAATCATGGGCTCCAGGTGCCGATCACCTGCAAGGGGCGGGGCCTTTAAACCACGTGACCCCAGTCCTTAGCCTTCGGTTAAGGCCCCGTATTTGCTCAAACTCCACAGAGGGGGGACCTGAGACTCGGCCATGTCTGGAAACTCGCTCTGGGCCACCTGGCTGGCAACTGGATTCAGGACTGGAATTCCAGTCTTTGTGACTCTCAGGCCTAGGGTCATCCCAGTGCAGCCTGTGCCTCCCAAGCACCCAAACACCCAGCTGGGGCCACCCACAGCTCAGCAGAGAATGAATTCTCTGGGACCTCCAGAAAGGAGCAAGTGATACCCCTCCCCATCCAACTCCTGACAACAACTGCCCCTTCCATAGCTACCTTTGCAACAGCCTCCCAGAGCTAAATGTGTAACCTGACTCAGTCCCGCCCCCCACTCCCATCCCATGGGGTAGGTGTTCTTGCCTCCCTTTTACAGAGGAGGAAACTGAGCATCTGGGAGGCTCAATCATTTCCCCAAGGTCACACAGCTAGTCAGCACCAAAGCAAGGACCCTGCTACATGTAGCTTATGCTCTGCATTTTTACTGGCTGATCTCCCTCTCTGCTCCTGGGCCTGAGCCCTGCTTGGGTGGTCTCGAACCCACAGGAGCTCTGCGGCCCTTTGCCCACCAGCCCTCTGGGGGCCCGGCCTGAGACCAAGTGCACAGTACCTCCCCACAGAGCCCCATCAGAACACAACTTACTTCTGGGGGTACATGTTATAATGAGCCGGGGGGCACACGGCTGGGGAGGGGGCCTGGTCCATGTAGGTGGCGCTGCCCCCGGCAGAGTCTGCAGACGCATTCACAAACCTGCAGGAGAAACACGGCAGAGCCTCAGCGGCCTCCGGGCAGCAGCTGCCCTGGGGAGGGTTTGGGTGGGGGGGCCTTTTTACATTTTGGGGGGGGTGTGGAAGGGCAAAGTGCCCACTGGGCCTGGGACTCCAGCTCGAGTGGGGCCCTGGGTCCTGGTCCCATTGAGACTAAGCCCAGTTCCCTCTCCAGGGCTAAGCCAGGTTTTAGGGGGGAAGAAAGGGCTGGGCTACACAGGGCTGGTGAGTGGGCAGAGCAGGGCTTAGCGGTGAGGGGGGCTGGGGGAGAGAGGAGGCAGCAGGAGACCAGAGCCAGACCCTGGGTACTTACTCAGGGACCACTTGCTTGATCTGTGGCTTCACATATCCATCCACTGCTTTAGCTGCCAAGGGGGGAGCATGATGAGAACCAGCCTCCGGGAGCTCCCAGGTAGTGGAAGCCCACGGCATGCAGTGTGCCTCCTACCCAATCACTGTGAGGCCTCAGCGGTGATGAGATTTCCCCAGACTCCTATAAACACCTGCCCGTGGACCCCGTCCAAGGGCCACCCAGACCCCTCACTCCAATCTCCTCCTTCCTCCTCCTTTCTTTTCTGGTCCTTTGCTCGCTCTCTCATCACCCCACCCCTGCCAAGGAAGCAGAACCAATGCCAAGCAGCAAACGCAACAGTGGACTGGGGACAAGTTGAAGAGGAAAAACCTGTCAATTTTGCTTCCCTTATTCAACTTGGGGGCAGATTTGAGGGTGGGAGCCATGAGAGCAGCTGATGAAGATGGGAGTAGTGCATTATCTGTGGGTATCATTATCCTGGCCAGCTCTGCCCCTTCGTCCTCCAAGGGTGCAGAAGTGAGAATCCACCCAGCTTTCCACTTTGCAGAGAAGAAAGCTGGGTCAGAGGTTTTGTTTTCCCTCTCAGTTGTGAGCCCTGAAATCCCCTCTATGGGCCCCACACCAAGCCACCGACCAAGCCCATGGGGGACATGGCCCTGGGGCTCTTCATGGGGAGTCCCTGCTGTCTTGCCCCAAGAGCTTTGCCCACAGGCTGCGGAAGGGCCCAGGAGTACCAGGGCAGGACGCACCGAGCACAGGGGTGTAGTACTTGGAGAAGACCTCGTCCTTGGGCCGGTCGGGAAATACGTAGATGAGATAGCTCAGGTCCCCTAGTCGGTCAGCCAGCGACCGAATGGAGAAGTCCCGCGTGGTGAATGGCTTCAGGTTCCACAGGTTGCGGTCAGCTGTGAAAAGGACGAGCTCATTCCCACTACCCACCACCCTCGGGAGAAGGGTCAGGGTTATGGGGTTTGAGATCTGGTGTGTGGAGACATCTGGGTTTTTACTAGTCTGCACAGCAACCCTCCACCTTGTCTGGAACTCCTTGGCACAGGGTGTGCAAGTGACCAAGGGAACATTCTCCCAGCGAACCAAGCAAGTAGACGCCAGCAACACTAGGTCAGGGCAGAGAAGGGAGAACTCAGAACCTCTGAAGGAGTACCCCAGTGGCTCTTGGAGGCCACAGGGCCAGTGATCTTAAGTTCTCCATGATGGAAAATGGTAGAAAGGGAATGTATTTCTGAGCAACAGTTATCCCCTACTTCTGCGTTCAGTTCCAGTCTTTCCCCTGGGGAAACCATTTAAGGATGCAGACCTGATGGGGAATGGGGAGCAAGGAAATGGGAGCCAGGGCACTCACGAGAGTCAAACTTCCAGGCAATGGTGATGCCCCCGATTTCGGAGTCGCTAAAGCGTAATAAAAAGGTCCCATCGGGCTTGTTGATGAGCAGGTCATGGGCCTGTTGCTTGTTCACAAAACCTAGGATGGCCCTGGGTGCATGGAGCATAGAGTGTCATTACCAGTCCAGCATCTCCTGTGCCCTGAGCCCATGGCCTCCCACTCCCGGGGCCCCCCATTCCTCACCCGTCATTCCAATGGGGCTTGTGATGCTTCTTCAGCACCTCCATGACCCCATCAAACCACTGCCAGAAGGTGTAGTTCCAGCCCAGCAAGTTCTCCTGAGAGTCCCCAGGAAACCCCAAGTCAGGGTTTGTGGCCCCATCATCACGGGTGACCCAGGGAATAGTCTGTGCCAACTTGTCCTCAGGGAAACCTCTCCCAATCCCTCACCCTACTCGCCCTGCACTCCAGTGGGCCATAAATGGACACAGCCCCCAGCCTGCAGCCTGGGAACGAGAGACTAAACCTGCCTTTTGCCTCTCAGGCACAGGGGCAGGGGTAGGAGGTGTCCAAAATTGTGCAAGCTGAGACCTCCAAAGTCACTTCTGTCCCCAGTGGACAGAAGGGGAAACTGAGGCACAGAGAAAGGAAGGACCTGGCCACTTAGTTAACCAACCTAGGGCAGGAACTCAAGGATCCAGACTCCCAGCCCCGGGTTCCTTCCACTGTCCTGCTCCGGCTCAAAGAGCTCTGTGCAGTTTCCTGCTACCCCTGCCTCCGTTCCCTGGTGTATTAGCCCCCGTCTCTTCTGGCTGTAGGAGAGGGCAGGTCGGGATGGAGAGGGGGTTTGCTGACCGAGGCCAGGAACGAAAGTGTCTGTGAGGTGGGGAAAGCCTGGCGGGGCACAGGTGGCCCCGGGCAGGCAGCTGGTGGCAGGTCCCTCACCCTGTTGAACTGGGACCAGGACACGGACATGCCATTATAGTCTTCAAGGTGGCTGCTGCTGCTGTTGAACAGTTTCTGGGCCAGGAACACGAGGTTCTCCTTGGTCAGGCCGCGGTTGCTCTGCACTTCGGCCTTGAATTTCATGTTGAGAGCCTCACACAGCTGCGGCCACAGCACTTTGTCGGGCACGGCGAATGGCACCCTGCCCTGAGGCGGAGGGAAGAGAAAGCAGACCGAGGGAGTAGGAAATATTTACACGCACGCGCACCCGTGCACACACCCACACTCTCAGGCCCACAGACACCAAGAGACAAAGAAGACTAAGAAAGACCCAGAAAAGGAGACACAAATACAAGAAAAAGAAAGGCAGGGCGGTGGGCGCCTGGGTGGCTCAGTCAGTTGAGCATCTGCCTTCTGCTCAGGTCATGATCTCAGGGTCCTGGGATGGAGCCCTGCATTGGGCTCCCTGCTCGGTGTGGGACCTGCTTATCCCCACCCCCTATTTGTGCTTTCTCTCACACATGCGCTCTCAAATAAAAACAAAATCTTAAAAAAGAAAAGAAATGAAAAGAAAAAAGAGAAGAGAAGAGAAAAGAAAAGGCAGGGCAGCAGGGGTGGGCAGATGGTGATAGAGACCCAGACCAGGGGCCTGGGATAGAGGTCAGGGACCCAAACCATAAGCAGAAGGAAGATCAGAGACCAGAGCCCAACAGCTAAGCTCATAGACCTAGGAAATCCCCCTCCTGAGACCTGGAACCCAGACGAAGCCTACGGACATGCCACAGGCAACAAGCTCACGTGAGCTGTCCCTTACCGCACCTCAGCTCCGGTGGGGCCCTAAGGTTGACAGGGGACCACGGCTTGGGGCCGATCCAGGGAGACTCCAGGATAGGGGGTGCTGAGATGGGGGTCCCATGAGGACTCACCGGCTCGGCAAAGGCATTGTCCCACAGCACGGTGGCGGTTGCATTGTGGTCCTGGCTGCCGTGAACGATGACAACCACGGGAAGGGACAGAGTCTAACGGGAGTCACAGGAATGAGTGTAGCAGGCACACGACCACACCGAGCCCTCATTCCTCACCCTCGATCCCACCCACGAAACCTCCCAATGACACCAAAGCAAAACTAAACAAACAAAAAACCCCAAACCTAGTTCTTCTTGGCCCATTACTTAAGCTCTGTGGCCGGCCCCAGATGAGAACACAGCAAGCACGCACCAGCAGAGTGAAACAGGTTTTCTGAGAGCCTTCTGGGCTACATGGGCCAATGGGCCATGACTGTGTGAGCATTCAGAGCTCTCTGGCTTTCCCAAACCAGTCAGGTGGCCTCAGGGAAGTCTCCACCTTTCTGGGTGACCTGTGGGGGATGGGAGAGCGAGGCCTCACCTTCACCTGGAACACAAGCTCATTGCTGCCAACGCTGAACTGAGACTCAAACAGGACCGTGAATTTCTCCTCCGTCACAGACTCCGCGCCCCTCCGGTCAGCCCGCTTAATCCTCTTTAGTGACTGTGGTGGGGGAGGGCAGAGGGGGACGAGGAAAAAGTGGCTGGTTATGGGGACTCGGCCCCGGGGGCGGGGGGACGGACTCCCCTCAGGGATCAGGCCCTGGACTCACCATGTTCCTGAAGTGAGCGCTGAGGGTGCCGGTGGCCTGGTGATACTCCATCACACAGCAGTTGTTCAGGATCTCGCCACTGCACTCGCTGCGAAGGAGAGGTGACCCCCACAGCCACGTGGGCCCCAGGCCAGGGGGGTGGCTCTCTGTGTGCCCTGGGCCCAGTGTTCATGCCCGAAAGCCCAGCCATGAGAAGCTGCCCCCCCCTTCCCCTTTGAGTGTTCCCCTCTGGGCGCCTGGGTGGCTCAGTCGGGTAAGTGGACAACTCTTGATTTTGGCTCAGGTTGTGATTGCAGGGTCCCAGGATCAAGTCCTGCGTGGGGCTCCCTGCTCAGTGTGGAGTCTGCTTGCCCCTCTCCCCTCTGGTTCTCCCTCTGCCCTCTCCCTGCTCGTGCTCTCTCTCTCCATGTCTCAGGCCTGAGTGTAAAGCAAAGTCTTCAAGGGTGGGCTCTGGGTCTCTATCATTAGGTTAACAATTCTGTCGGCATTGAGACTGATGCAGGGGCCTTCGGCTCTGACAGCTTCTGGTGCAGCTAAAATAATAACCATGACCAGGGGCGCCTGGGTGGCTCAGTGGGTTAAGGCCTCTGCCTTCGGCTTGGGTCATGATCTCAGGGTCCTGGGATCAAGCTCCGCACTGGGCTCTCTGCTCAGCAGGGAGCCTGCTTCCCCTCTCTGCCTCTCTGCCTACTTGTGATTTCTGTCAAATAAATAAATTTTTTAAAAAATGAAAAAAAAATAATAACCATGACCACAGCCTACAAGGACCCTGGGGTCAAACCCAGCCTGGCTCCCTGGCCTCTTGGGTTCCTCTCCCCTCACTCAGGACAAGCAATCCAGGCCGCCTTATCTGTTTGCCAAACACGCAAACTTGGTGCTACCTCAGGACTTGGGCACCCGCTCTTCCGGGTGCCCCGAACCCTCTTGTTTAGGTCTCAACTCAAACATCTCCTCAGAAAGGCCTTCTGTGGCCCCTCACGTGGTGAGGTAACATCTATCTGGATGCCATGATGTCACTGTTTTCATTTTCTTTCTAGAGTCTATCGCTTTTTGACACTACAGGATTACCACAAGCATAGAACTGTCTCCTTCCCCAGCCAAAATGTAAGCTCTAAGAACAGGAGAACCTCTCTGGCTTCTTTATCATCCTATTCCCAGATGCCACAGTAGGCTCTCAATACACACGACCCAGTCTCCCACTTCACCCAGTCTCTCCCTCATTCACTGCATCCTTCGTGCGGGCCTGCCCTGATCCCCAGATCCCACCCTGGGTTCTCCAGCCACAGTCATCTTTCCTACACTCTCCTTGCGGATAAGGCCCATGTTTTCTATCTGAGAGTCTCCCCGGCCGCCCCAGCACGCTCTCCCTAGCTGCTCCCATTCATCCCACGACCTGACACTGTCATTCTGCCCCGCCCCCAGCGCGACCCACTTCCACGGTGCCTTCTGTCTCCCCTGGTGCACACTCCCCTTCTCATGACCACTGCTAGCTCTGCGGGGGCTAGGCGAAGAAGACAGAGCCAAGTACGGTGTGGATTGCAGCTCTGTCCCAGGGATTAGCACAGGTACCAGAACAAGCCAACAGTGCAATCCATGTTGACCTACTACATGTCAAGAAGCACAACGTGTATCCCAGGACAGACAGAAAGAACCGGAGAGACACTGCACCACGGCTGTAGGGAGGGAGGCTGAGCTGCCTCCATCACCCAGAACCTTAGGTACAGAACAGACAGGCACTCCCAGTCCAGACCGTAGGGAGCAGAGAGAAACGCGTACTTGCGGGTGTTCTCGTTCTTGAGCAGCGACTTGGCCTGCTGCTCGCTGATGATGGTGGCCTTCACCTGGGGGGGGTTCATGTGCACGTTCAGCTTCCCGCCCACCAGCAGGCGCACCGTCGCTGCAAACTTGGTCTGGGTCTTCAGGACCTGAGGGGGCTGCTTCTCAATGATGAACGTGCTGCGGGGACACAAGGGACCAGACCACACATGATGCTGACTCAGGGGACAGGGTCTGCCCACAGACGTGGGGAGGCTACCGGGGCTCGGCAGGCAAAGGAAGGGCACACGGCACAGCTCCTGTTCCCAGGGAGGACACCGAGAGTCAGAAGAGGTGGTGGGAGGGGAGGCAGTGACATGACTCAGCAGCTGGCCCAAGCTGGGGGGCGGACAAGGGTAGTCCATGGAGCGTCCACAACAGAGACTGGGCAAGGTCAACACCAAGCAGCCACTGCAACTGAGGACAGAGAGGGATGGGGACCCAAGGCAAAAGAGACAAGGATTCCAACGAGAGCCTCCCTACCACAACCCCGGTGGGCAGAGCATCCCTGGCCTGCTCCATGCCAACCACCCAGGGGCTAGGCGTACTGGAGGCAGCAATCACCTGGTCACCAGGGCTGAGATGATGTCTGTGATAGTGGCGTTGACCTCAGCCAGCATCTCCTCCACTGGGCCGGGGATGGGCAGCTGCTGGCAGAGGTGCTCAGCCCTGCGGATCTGCTGCCGGTTCTGCCAGATGATCTCGGCCAACTTCTCACACCTGCACGGGAGCCCCAGGCCACCGGGAGGACAATGGTATCACCCCACGCCCCAGGCTCGAGGCCGAGAGGCCCTAGTCTGGGGAGAACGCCCCAAGACCCAGCTCCTCCCTCCTCCTGGAAGGTTCTGCACCTCAGCCACCACTCCTGACCCCAAAGCAGAGTGCCCCCCGCCTTTCAGGAACACAGAGCTGCGCGGGACCAGCACCCCGGAACCGGTCCGCTCTGCCTGAGGCTTCACTCTGCATACCCAGCCCTGTCCCCTCCCCAGCACAGGAACTCCCTTCCTGGGCACAGGGCACATGACGGGGGCCCCAAAGCCGGCATCAGGAGCCAGAACCCTCGGTGAACTAAGCCTTGCTGCAGCACAGAGAGCTGACTGCTCAAGGAGTCACCAGAAGCAACGCCCCTGCCCCCAGCCACCCCCAAACACCATTACCAGGACTGCAGCACGTCCAGGCTGCCCTCGGGGGGCCCTCCGTTCCCTGCCAGCTGTTGCCGCCGCTTCCACTGGATCAGCTCATCGTCCAGAATGATGGTCTGCTGCTTCCGCAGCAGCTGCAGGGTCTTCTGGTGCTTCTCAGCCAGCTCCTGAAGGCAGGTGGGGACAGCAGGCTCTTCTGGGATCCCACAGAACAGCCCTCACTCGGGAGGCAGGGCTCGGACCAGGCCTTGGGCACAGGCCCTCCCCTCTCCCAAACCCGCTCTGCCTCACATGCTCCCCACAGGAAAGAAGGTTCTGGCCTCCAGCTCTCCAGGGTCCCGCTCTCCTCCCGGCCCTAGCCCTCTCTCGGGCTCCCCGGATGGCCCGGGATGTGGGCCTCCGCGCTTGGGAGCAGAGGACGCAGACTGCACTTACCACGCGGTACTGCTGCAGCGTCTGGGCCTCATGCTGCAGCCAGGCCTCCAGGGACACCTGCTTCTGCTGGAGGGCAGTCTCCCGGCTCAGACGCTCCTGGGGACTCAGCTGGGCCAACCCAGCAAACTGAGCTAGAAGAGGCGATGGGACACCCGCGACCATCATTTCCTGGCTTCCTGCAGGAAGCCCAGTAGAACACCAATACCTGTTCTGGAGGCAAGGCCCTGAGGGTCTGCCCAACATTAGACCGATGGCTACTTGGGGCTCCAGCAGCCAAGGGAGCCAGACCTGAGCGGGCTCTCGGCCCTGGTCTCTCAACTGTGATCTCACCTTTAGGGACTGTACAGATGGAAGCCTGGGGGCACAGCCCCCTGAGGCCTCCCTTCCCATCTTAGTCTACACAGCTGCCTGCCCAGACCTCCTCATGCCACACGGGGGTCCAGCGTGGAGCCTTGCTGCCTGGTTCGATGTGTGCCCTCACCGTTTACTAACTGGGGAACCTCGGGCAAATCATTTCCCTCTTCTGGGCCTCAGTTTACCCATGTGCAAAATGGGAGAATCTTGGCCCCTGCTTCAGTGAGTCGACAAGGAATAAATAAGGGATGATCCCCCAAAGGCTCAAGGAATCTCCCAGCTCGTGGACCCTGAAGGTCAGAGCTGGTCCTTCCTGGGCAGTGGTTTCCAGTGCAGGTTACAGGGTGCCAGAGACAAAGGGCTGTTCAGTCCCACCGCCACAGAAGGACCGCCTAGGGAAGTCCCCGCCCCACAGGCTCTGTCCCCCCCCAGGAGCCCAGCAGCCTCTCCTCTGGAACAAGGGGTTTCTCCAAGTGCTGGCAGGGGCCTAATATGTTGGTTTGTCCAGGCTGGGTGACTGTGAGCTCAGCGGACCAACCAGAAGGAGATGGAGAGGCACAGACAGGCACACACAGGGACAGAAGGAGAAGGTGGCGAGAGGAAGGGAATGTCCAGCGCCCACTGGCAGCAACACAGAAACAGCAAGATTCTCTCAGGACAGGGAGGCAGCTTCTCTCCACGCTAGCGTGGGGCTCTCATCCATGGCACAAAGTGGGAGTCAGGGAGGCCTCCCTACCATTTTACCAAAAATCTATTATGAAATACTTCAGACCCAGGGAAGGTAGAAAGAGTGATGCAAGGAACATCTGTGTATTATAACCCAGCTGAAGAAACCACAGGAAAGCCACCTGTATGTCCTTCCCTGCTTGCCAACCCATCCCAGCCTCCAAAGGTAACCACTGTCCTCCACGCTGGGATTATCACGGCCTGCCCAGCGTCTTGCTGAGTATCCCAGTGTCCTCACTTGGGCTGAGACAAGGAGATGGGAGCATCAGCATGTTGTGGTCAAGGGCCATGTCACACTGACCGAGGCCCTGCCTCATGGACACACAAGCTGGGACAGACGAAAGCAACTCAAGACAGCCCGGGAAACCCTAGCACTGGAGGAGAACTAGAAATACGGTTCTGATCCCATGACTGGGGACTGAGAGAGAAGACTACCGTCCAGCCGTGGCACACAGCAGAGTAGTCTGAGGCCACCTCAGAAATCCTGCCACCCACAGGGGGTGCTGGTGATCCCCATACCTGGACCCAACCTCCCTAAGGCCAGTGACCCACTTAGGTCTCTCCTGGCACTTTGTGGAAGCTTCTGGAAGGGAGGTCAGGAGATGGGAGGCAATTCTCTGCTCCACTGGAGGGAGTTGAGCCTTCTCTTGCACAAACAGAACAATAGTCTGTGTTTCTGATGAGTCAACTTGATAAAGGAGACTGAACTGACATTGCATGATGGGTAGAAACCCAAAGCAGAATCTAATGCAAACCCATAAATAGGAAACAGAAAACCCAAGAAGGGGACTGGAAGTTCTATCAACCATCAAAGACTGGGGTTAGAACTGACAGCCTGGGGCAGAACGTGTGGCTTTTGCTCAGGTCATGATCTCAGGGTCTTGAGAAAGAGCCTTGCAACAGGCTCTGTGCTCAATGGGGAGTCTGCTTTTCCCTCTTCCTCTGCTCCTCCCCTCACATGTTCTCTCTCTCTCTAATAAATAAATAAAATCTTAAAACAAACAAACAAACCAAAAACCCGACAGCCTGAATTCTCCTGTTCCTTAATCTACGAAGAGGTCCACCCTTTCTCTGGGGTCAGTCCAAGATGGATTCAGAGGAAGACATGCTAGAATCATACCACCAACATTTACTTAACACCTACTATGATTCTGGCAATGCGTTGAGGAATTCAGAGTATGGGAAACACTGACAGAGCAGGGTGAGGAGAACTTAAATAGTTAAATTAAAACAGCATAGGGGCACCTGGGTGGTTCAGCCAACTAAGCATCAGACTCTTGATTTCTGCTCAGGTCATGATCTCAGGGTCCTGAGATAGAGCCCTGCATGGGGCTCTGCACTCAACCGGGAGTCTGCTTCTCTCCTTCTCCCCCTGCCCCAAACCCCGCATGCTCTCTCTTTCTCTCTCTCTCTCTAGTAAATAACTAAATAAATCTTAAAAAGAAATAAAACAGCATAACAGCATTCTAAAAAAAAATTCAAATAGTTTTAAAAAGGGAGGAATGGAAGAAAATAATTAAAAATTTAGGGAGAAAGCAGAAAATAAACATTAAAATGTAGATCCCAGTGCAACTGTATTAAATAGTATGTTAAATATTAGTGGACTAAACATCTCTATTAAAAGCAGAAATTGTCAGAATACTCATAAAAGCAAGAATCAATGATATGGTATCCACATTTTAAATTTAAAAAACATGTTATCAAGATGCCTTGTGGCTATATAGAATAAGAAGGCTGAAGTAGACTTCAAAGCAAAAGGTATTACCAGAGATCAAGAAGGGCATTTCATAGTTATTACGGTATCAGTCAATCAGAAAGATATTATAATCATAAACTTATATGCATCTAATAACAAAGCTTCAAAATACACAAAATATTTACAGAAATAAGAAGCGGACAATTCCACAATCTAATAGGAGATTTTGGTCCTTCTCTTTCACCATTTGATAGAACAATTAGGTAAAAAAAAAAAAAAGAAATCAATCAATCAATCAAGACTGAGATCACAGTGGTTCTCAAAGTGTGGACTAGGGATCTCTAGAGGGTTCTCAAGAACTCTACTGGCAGCCTACAAAGTCAAAACTGTTTTTATGAGGACAGAAGACCTTACTCGCCTTTTTCTCTTTCAATCTCTTATAGACATACAGTGACATTTTCTAAAGGTTTCAAGATATGTGATATCATAGTAGATTGAAAGCAAGACCCAGGGCGCCTGGGTGGCTCAGTGGGTTGAGCCTCTGCCTTCTGCTCGGGTCATGATCCCAGGGCCCTGGGATGGAGTCCCACATCAGGCTCTCTGCTCAACGGGGAGCCTGCTTCCCCCACCCACCCTGGCCTGCCTCTCTGCCTACTTGTGATCTCTGTCAAATAAATAAATAAAATCTTTTAAAAAAAGAAAGCAAGACCTAGGTATCTCCTATTAAGCCTCACATTAAAGAGATATGTAAAAATCTAAAGCAATGCTTCTTACTAAACTTTGTTTTGGAAAATACAGACGTTGGTTTGGGTGACTTTTTTAGTAAAACTTTCTTATGTTAACATTATTTAACTTAAAATTGCTACTTTTAAATGAAACAATGGTGAGACATGCACTCTTTTGAAGTCCACAAGATACATTCACCAAGATACAGTATACACTGGGCCATAAAACATGTCTCAATAAATTTAAAAGAACTGAGATCATTTAGAGTATGTTCTCTGACAATGGTGGAATTCAAAAATAAAATGCAAACCAAATCAATAACAGTATGACATAAAAGGGGAAAAACCCCAATACTTGGAAATTAAACAATATACTCCTAAATAATGTGTGGACAAAATAATTATTCAGAAAAGAAATTTCAAAACTGAATAATAATGAATATACAGCATCGTTAAAATCATGAAATGCAGCTAAAGCGTTGATCGGAGGGAAATTTAAAGCTCTGAAAATGTGTATCAGAAAAGAAGAAAGGTCTAAAGTCAATGGCCTACGGCTTTACCTTAAGAAGCCAGAGAAAGAAGAATAAAAGGAAAGGCAGCTTGACAATTCCTGTTCTCCAGAGGATGGGATGGAACACCTCTGGGGTCAGTCTGGAGTTGGGGGACAATGCGCCAGGTCTCAAGACTCCTCAAATCGTACTGGGAGTTAATATGCTCTGAGTTAAATTTTCTTTCCCCACACACTTATCACAATAGCCACTGGCTAACTACAGACCTAGGAGACAGGACAATGTTTCACTGTCACCTCCACTTCCCAGTTCCATCTCCTATCGGGGAGGCTCAAGAAGGGGCATTTCTGGAGTCCCACCTCTCCCCAGCCTGGTTCAACCAGAAGACTCCCCACCTAAGTCCTCCCTCTGAGTGGGGAACACTTTGTCTGTGTTCATCCAATCATTGAGATACTCACTGAATACCTACAATCAGGGGGAGAATGTTGTTTAGTAAAGTACTGGGATTTTACGACATTATCTCTAGTTGAGATCTGGTTCTGCAACTTATAATATGCAATCCAGGCCACATAACTAGAACCATCTACAAAATAGGAATAATACAGCTACCTACTTCTTGGGACTATTGTAAAGTCTGGATTGAAAAAGCATGCATGCAAAAGAAAAGAAAAATGCACGCAAAGGGCTGAGCTTGGGGTCTGGCCCACAGCAGGAGCTCAGTAAGAACTATTACTTCTCCAGAGCTTTGGGTAAGGCTCTGTGGAGACAGACACAGACACAGCCCAGACCCTGCAGGAGCACACAGAGTGGTCCTCACTCCTGGCCTCGTGACACACACCACCTCGGTCGTGCGGGCCTCACCCTGGATCCGCAGGCTCTCCTGATACTGGATGATGAAGTACTCCTGGGTCTGCTGCAGCTTCTTCAGTTCATTCTCTGTGTCCTGTGTGACCAGCCGCAGCTCCTCAAATGTCTGGTTGATCTGGAGGTGTTTCTGGGACATGGCATCAACCAGGATCCCAGCTGGAGAATTCCCCTGGGGACATAGCAGGGGGAGAGTGCAGGCAGCACGGGTTGGAACTGGTATGGAGTTGGAAAGGAGGGGGACACAAGGGATCTGGCAGATTATGGCAACTTCATAAAGGATAGGGGAAACTTCTGTTGGTAGCTCTGGCCTCCACCAGAGTCACCCAAACAGGGTCCATCTAAGCCCTCTTTGGAGAGAGTAGAACTCAGCACAGCCAGGGGTTATCTGGGTTTGCAGACTAATGATGGTGACCCCTTGTTCCACATTCGTTCATCGACCCGATGCCATGGACCGTGTGAGGTGCTGGGGACACAGCAGGGAACAAGGCTGTGTGAACACACAGCATCTGTGTCCTTACTCAAGACCTTCTTGTAACTGAGGAAAGTTACAGGGGAGGTATAAGTAAGGCCATTTAAGTGACCCAGTCTGATCTACTACTTCCACAACTGGCTGAGAGTCAGTCATCAGGGCCTGTCCAGTAAACTGTTCTCAGAATAAAATCCAAACTCCTTCCCTAGCTCTAGCGGAGAGCTTCTGCCTACCTCCACCATTCCCCAGCATGACTGCTGCCCAAGCACACCAGGTACTTTCCGTTCCTTGAATACACAAACATGTTCCCGCCTCAGGGCCTTTGCACTTGTTGTTCCTTCTCTCTGGAACATTCTAACACCAAAACTTCCTAAGGCTGGCATTTCAACTGGCACCTTTCCAGATTGGCTTTCTCTGATGGGCCAATTTCAAATAGCCACACCCTTATCTGAAAGTGTCTTATTCCTTTATGTTTTTATTTCTATCTTGTCTGCCTCCACGCACTAGGATATAAGCTCTCAAGTGCTAGAACCTTGTCTGTCTTGTATGCCACAAAATCCCCAAAGGGTAGCACGTCAGAGGTTTTCAAGAACAGCCTGATGGTTTGGAGAAGGAACGATTTTCCTCGTGACCATGACAACACGTATGCTGTAGACATGTATTTCTTTTATTTTCTTTTAGACATGTATTTCTTAACTGGAGTGGAATTCATTTGTATGTTTACAGATAGTTCTGTGGTGGCAACAAGTCAAGGGCTACAACAGTTTTCCCAGAAGACTCTTTGTGACCTGGCTTCTGCCTCCTCTCTGGCTTTACCCACTGGGGCTCCCCAACTGGCTCCCTTCTCCCCAATACCACTGACCCCTTACAGGTCTTCAGATGTGTTCAGATGGTTCCTGCCTTCCTGCCCACACATATAATACTCTTGTTCCTTTTGTTCACCTTTCCTTCTTCCCCTTTCCCCCCTGTTTAGACACTCCTGTCCTCAAGACATTCCCCTGCCAGGCTGTCCTAGTCTGAGTTGGGTACTTTTTCCAAATATGCCCCCTTAGTACCAAGCTCACCCCTACTCACTCCTAGAGAATCTATCATTGCTTGAATCCCTTTTAGGTAGGGACCAGGCTTTAGTCTGTTTGTCCAGTCCTAGCCCAGTGTCAGACACCACAGGACCTCCATACATGTTAACTGAATGAACTGTAAAATTCCTGAAATCAGCATCCACTGCAATAAATAAATATGTTCTGGGCACTATTCTGTGGTCTTTACCCATGTGTTGCCACTTTATGAAATTCATCTTGTGGGGTGCCTGGGTGGCTCAGTGGGTTAAGGCCTCTGCCTTTGGCTCAGGTCATGATCCCAGGGTTCTGGGATCAAGCCCCGAATCAGGCTCTCTGCTCAGCAGGGAGCCTGCTTCCCCCTCTCTCTGCCTGTCTCTCTGCCTACTTGTGATCTCTGTCAAATAAACAAATAAAATCTTAAAAAAAAAAAAAGGAAATTCATCTTGCTTTTACTCTAGATAAGATAATATTTGTCCCATTGTTCAAGCAGATGTTCAATGCCTTCATGATTAGAGAGCTTGGGGGATGAGTCCCTTCCTGCCTCTCTGGACCTCACCTCTTGGAGCTGACCAGGGTTCTCTTCCAACCCAGACCTCAACTCCACCTCCCCTCACAGACACCACCAGAGAACATTTCTCCCTTCAACCCTAGCACCATTTATTAAACGCCAAATACTTCTTCTCCCTGGTGGCTTGTGATCCCATGTCTAATGAGGGTGTGTGTGTGTGTGTGTGTGTGTGTGTGTGTGTGTATAGGGCTTCCTTTTCTGTTTCATTAGTCTGTTTGTCTATCTGTGGCCCACACAGTATCTCATTTAACCCTGACACTAACTCTATAAGGAAGATACTGTTACTAGCCCCATTTACAACTGAAAAAACAGAGGCTCAGTGAGGTTAAGTAACTTATTCAAGTCACACAGCTAGTAAGTGACTGAGCAGGGGGGCCTGAAGCCAGGGCCTGAAGAGAAGGTACAGGGACTGTAACTACCATGTGCTGTTGCTTCTCACACTTGCCCATGTCCCTTATCTCCTTGGTGCTCTCTTGTCAGCATTTATAGAATACAGTTTTGTCTGCAGAAAAAGGCGTGTAGAAGGACTTCCCAGCTCCTCTCCCCACACCCACGGGACACTCACATTGTTGGCTTCTCGCACCAGCCTCTGTTCATTGTACAGAATATGTCGGATGCAGCGGACCAGCTCCATGGGACAGCGGTCGTACGTGTTCTGAAAGAATCCAATAGCAGTTACAATTGGCCTCCTGACATTCCCATCATGGCCCCCCACGGTGCCATGTGGCACCCCCCCACACTTCCTCTCCTCTACCTTCTGCCTCAGCTTTCCTCAAGAAACCTCAGGAACTGTCACCAGACACCTCTATCCCTCCTTGACTCGATTCCCCTCTACCCAGCTCTTCATACGTGGTTTGCAGTGCATTAGAAACCCAGTTTCCAAAGTTTCCAAAGCTCCTCCAATCTACTTTGTCTCCTTTGACTTTCAGAGCACAGATTCCCTGAAGTCCACAGAAACTATCAGCCCCATTTTGCAGGTGAGAAAACTGATGCTCAGAAAGGTTAAGTACTTGTCCAGAAGCAAACAACTGAGCAGATGACTCAAGACTTGGAGAATCCAATGCCAAGGCCAAGGTACTTTCTACTGTTGCCCTGGCCTTGGGTTCCTATTTTGCCTTTCTCTTCCTCCCAGCTTTCTCCTTTTTCCTCCCTCTTCTGTGATGGACTTTTTATCTCCCTGGCACCCTGCTGCTTGTATTTAAGAAGGGTTCTGTGAGGAATACAAGTAAGTTCCAATAAATGCTTGACTTGTGATTACCACCCACACCCCTTTCCTTCTTCCACAAAAACCTCCTCTCTCCCCTATATCATCCCTGGTACCTCCCCTACCCCCCACAGAGAAGGAGAAGGCACAACTGTACAACTACATCCTTCATTCAATGCTCTTCTATCCAGCTCTTGCCTCCAGGGCAATTCTGCTCCTTGTCCACCTGAGTTCCGCAGCTCTCCCACCTTTAAGAGAGTCCTGACGTCTGCTTGCCTCATTCCTCATTTCTAGGAGCTTTCAGTCTTCCTTTGTCAAACAAAGGACTCTTGACTCAATCTACCTCCATCCCTTTCGCTTGATCTGTTTCGAATGCCACTTCACCCAACTCCCTTCTGTTGGGGACAAACATACCTCACCCTTCGCTTTGTAGCATGCTCAAGGAATCTGACAGGTCTGATTTAGAAAGAGGGGGTGGGGGAAATTGAAGAGCAGAAAAGTTACTGATCAGCTCAGGGTCACACGGTGAGTCAGTGACCAGGCCAGGAAAAAACCCAGGGGTTCGGTTGCTGGAAAGAAAAGGCAGACACTGCTTTCCTGCAGATGAGCCCGTGTTCACACCTACCTGGAGCTGCGTAGCATAGTGCCCCAGCTTGATCTTCAGTAAGAACCCATCCTCCCCGACTTGGTGCTCCGCCTTCTTCTGCAGCTCCTGCACCAGGCCCTCCAGGAGCTGGGAGGCCTGGGCTTGGTCCTGGGGATTCTCCGGGTCGAGGGCATCCCTTGGGGGCAGGGCAGGGGAGAGAAGACTACCATGGCGGCTCCTTGGGCAAGGAGGTCAGGCACCAAGAGGGAGTTGGAAATCCCAGGCTCCAGACCAAGGGCACTCCAGAGCCCACAAGACTTGTTCTAGGCAACTCCACAGGCATCACGGTCTAGAAACACCCCCTCCCTTCCCAAGGTCCCATTTCCCTGTTCCCCTTTCCCAGGGACACCACCCCTTCTGCTGGAGGGGCAGAAAGGGCTAGAATCACACCAAAACACAGAGGAGCGCTAAAGGTCAACGGGCCTGTGGTAAGGCCCCCGCAGATGATCGCCCAGGGCAGGGGACTTACCATGGCTGGCTCTCAATCCACTGGGCCAAGTAGTGCCGAACCTCGATGGGGAAGTGCTGCCCGTACAGCACCTGCATCTGGCGCAGCGCATCTCCCTGCAGCTGCTGGGCTTGGATCCAGCCCGCCATGTCCGTTCACCTAGGGCGAGCAGAGGGCTGCAGAGGATTCTCCTCGACAGGAGCGAGGGCTGCGCCCGCCTCTGGCCCTACCATGCCCACCCGTCCCTGGACGGCGGTCAGGCCAGGCTCCTCCCCTCCCACAGACACGCTTTCCTTTGCGGGAAGAAAGGCCGTGAGGAGGGAAAGGCCGCCCTGCCCTCCAACAAGGAACCCGCTAAGGCTTGGGGAGGGGCTCTTGAAAGTCAGGTGCCCTCCCCCTCTTCCTCTCCCCTTGCCCCACCGGGGCTTCCCCGGAGGGGGGACAGCTAGAAAACTGAAAGAGAAACTTGACGCGGAGGCCCACGGGCCCTCTAGGGAGGGCTGCAAGAACCCACCCCCACCCCGGTCCCCCGCCCAGCCCGGAGCCCCGAGTCCCAATTTCTGGGCGGGAGGCGGGGGGTGGAGGTTTATTCCAGCCCAAACTTAGGGCACCGACGGCTCCCACGGAACGGCTCGGTCCCCGCCGGCACGTGGCTGGAGGGGGTTGAGGAGGGAGGGCTGGGAAGACAGAGGCTGCCTCTTCGGAGCCTCCCCCCGCCCGAGCCGGACCCCCGCGTTCTCCCACTGTCCGGCCCGACAGCGCCCCCTGCTCCCCGCGGGCGGGGACGGCGCCCACTCTCGGCTTCTTCCCCGCGTCCGCGTCCAGTGTCCCGCGTCCCGCGCCCCGCGCGGAAGCCAAAGCTCCCTCTCGGTCCCGCACACCGGTCCCCGCGCCCCCGCCGGCCGTCGGGCTCCGAGCCCCGGGTCGCGCGGGCCCGAGGTGGGAGTCGAGTGCCCCATCTCCGCGCGCGCGGCTCGGGACCCGCTGGCGGGCCACCCACCTGGTGGCGCCGAGCCGTCCGGCGACGGGGCCGGCTGTCCGCCCCGCGGCTCTCGCTCCGGGCCTGGGCTCCGGCGGCGGCGGCGGCGGCGGCGGCGGCTGTTACTACAGGAAGGAGCAGAGAGCAGCGATTTCCTCCTCGAAGGTCAGCTGCCTCCGATAGACCATACACAGCGCGCGAGCTCTCGCCAACACCCCTCCCAGCCTCTGTCGCTCCCTCCCTGCCTCCGCCCTCGGTCGCTGGCTCCCCCCGTGAGTGCGCAGCGGCCGCGGCCGGGCCCCTAGCGGCGAGGCTGGGCGGCGCCGCGCGTGGGGGCTGCCCCGACGGCGGGGTCCCCCGGGAGTCCCAGGCAGCCCTCGCCCGCGAGCCGCGGACCGTCGGGCAGCAGGCGCTGGAGTGGCCGGGTTGGGGTGGGGGATACGGGGGTGGGAGAGCCGGGAAACCCCGGCCTCTGGAAATCCCAAACCAAGGCCTCAGTTTTCTCACCTGTAAAAAGGGAGGAGGGGAGAGTTGGACTAGCTGGAGATGACTTCCAGCTCTGCGTTTGTCATCCTTTGAGTGTCTAGATTAAAAAAGTAAATGTAAATGTGTGTGTGTGTGTGTGTGTTTCTGTGGGTTGGGGACACAGCTTTTGTGACCTCAGAGGCAAAGCGGTAGGGAGGGGAAAGACTGGGGATTCCAGAGAAGGCAGCTCACCACCAGGGCTCCACCTTCCATCACTCCCACCACCCTGCACTCGCCCCTGCAGTGGAAACAGGAAAGAACCTTGGCAGTCTGAAGTTTCAAATCCCTCCCCAAAATTTTGCAGATAAGAAATGGAAGTCCAGAGAGGGGAAGGAGCTTGCCCAAGGTCACACAGGGGGCATCTATGGCCTGGTCTGCAGACTATGATCCCTAAATGATCCTGCCCACCCACTGCTCGCCGGGTCCAGTCCCATCTGAGGCTGGTCCTACCTTCAGAAAGGCTGTCTTAAAACCTTACACATTCACAGCTGCCCGGAAGGCCTTGCCAGAGCGGGGCACGCCCTCCTTGAGCCTTGCCTGGGTCACAACCCCCTCCCTGAAAGCCCCCTACAGGGCCTGCTGAATTGGGCAAGGCTGGGCTGGAAGCCTTCCATCCCCTTTGCCCAGCTTCCCTCTCCTCTGGGCCTCCCCTCTGCCTGGCAGCTGGAATTGGCAGCACCAAGGGAGGGCCTTGCTGGGCTAGGACCATGTGTCCTGGGGGGAATCGTTCTCATCCGCCTCCCTCCCTATGCCTTCTTGGATCTACCCTTTTCTCTGCATCCCCTCCCCCATCCCGTTCCTCCCCCACCTTCTTGCCCCTCAGTACCTTCCCCACTTTCGTTCTTTTTCCTTCAGAGAAAAAGCCAAGTTTCCAGCCCCAGAAGCTGGGATCTCTGGGTCTCGCACACGGCTGCATTCTCTTAGTCTCATAGAGGGGGAAGCACATGGCCTCTCCCTCGCTTCTTTCCTCATTCCCGGTAATTCATTTGGCAGAGGAGGGCCAGAAACACAGAGCTAGGTCACCTGGAATGAGAGTCAAGTGTCAGAGCTGGAAGGACCTGTAAGGATGATTTTACAAAATGGGCAACAGAGACTGGAGAGAAGAAATGACTTGGCCAGGGTCACACCACCTGTCAATGGCAGATGTAAACCCATGGAAAGACGGAGGGTTTGTGCTCTCCAGCCTCTTGCTTCCAGCAGATGGGTAAGGCAGTGGTTGGGAGGAGAGTCCTTGGATTCCAAGTCCTCCGAGCCCCATCTGGAAGGCAGGGGGCCACACTTGCCATGCACCCACTTTTGGGCATCTGGAGAAGGTGACATGAGGGTGGCAAGTCTGGAGTGGGAGCCTTGCCTGTCCGCTTTCAGGCAGCCACCTCTCCAGCCTGCTCCCCAGGGCCTGTAGGGACCTGCTGCTCCAGCTGGCAGCTGTACCCACCAAACATCTAGCTAGATTGGGCTGGGCTTGGCTAGAAGGTGGATAGCCCTGGGTCCTAAAAGAAACTAGGACTAAGGTGCCAGTGAACCACACTGGAGGGGTTGGCCCAAATGGATGTGCCCTCATAGGGTCGGGGAGTCACGTGCTGTGCCCCCCACCTTGTGTTCAGTGGCTGCAGCTGCTCCCTGGGCTAACTCTGGCTCTCTCCCCAATGTGGCCTCTGTGTTTGAGGCTCTAAATCCCAGTGTCCTTCGTTGCCTGCTGCCTCCTCTTGCTTTTTTATTTCCTCCTTCTTTTGATTCTTTCTCTCTAGGTCTCTGGTCTCTGTCTGATTCTCTGATTCTGTCTGGGTTTCTCCCATTTCCCTGTACCTCTGTCCTCCCTTTGCGATGCAATGGGGAGAAGGAGGAGCTTTGGAGCTTTCCCAGGATGGGCAAAGGCCACCCAAGGGAGTGGAGAAGGGAAGGGTGTCAAAGCTGGGTTGGGGGCAGAGGTGACTGTGGTCGTGGCTCTGGATAACGCAACTCCCCAGAAAATGTAAAATTTGGGGTTTCTTTTTGCTTTCAGTCCCCTGCTTTGGTCTCTGCTATTTCCCACCACAAAGCACCCTAGTGATTTTAGGGGCCCAGACTATAGAGGAGAAAACTGAGGCCTATGGGATGGAGTTCAGGAAGGTCAGAAACTGCCTCCGGTCTGGACTGAGCTGGGGTCCCAGGCTGACCTCGGCTAATTGCTCCTCAATTCCCAATTCCAAGATACAACATTACATGGGGAGTAAGGAAGGATTATAAAAATCATATGGGAATGCATTCCCCCAAAGAAGACAGACCAGAAAATATTACTAGGAATAGTAATAATCCCCAGCCTACTTTGTAGTTAGCATACTAAAGACATAGCCTGAACTGAATCATGGCCCATTGGTACACAAACATCGCTGTACCCTTTAACTCAACTGATCCTTGCAACAACCTTGAAGGCAGGCAGAGGTGCATTTGATTAGCCGGGAAAGGAGAGCTGTCCACAACCAGCTGGCCAGTAAGTGCCCACCTGGCACGACGATCCAAGGGGCCCAGCCCCGCGAGCAGGTCTCAGTATAGCCTTCCCGACATCCCTCATCCCCAGCACGCACTCACAGAAGGAAGACGTCTCCTCTGGCTGGGCTAGCCAGTAAGGGTGCTGGAGGACCTCCATCTGAACACCAGTCCGTGCCCTGGTTCCTTTGACCTGTGCATTAAATGAAGGTGGGTTTGAACTGATGGAGGAAGGGAAGAATCATCTCGAGTCCCATTTCTCGCCTGCCCTTGCCAACCAGGTTAGCCCAGAATGCTGTGCTTATGCCCCTTCCTTGGGGAGAACAGATTGAGGTCACCTTGACCTAACCGTCCCCGGGGGGTGGAGGGAGGGGGTACAGAGATGTCTTTGTTTCCTCTGTTCTAAGTACCTTCTTCAAGGCGAGTTCCTGGGGTGTGGGAGCCAGAGGGCAGAGGGGAGGCAGGGTAGGGTGTAGAGCTTTCCAGAGAAAGCTGGAGGCATTCCAGGAAGTATCTCTGTGCCCACAGAGGGAGACCTGAAGCCCTTGGGCTTAACTGCCCTGCTCTCCCCCACCTTGCCTCTACTGGGATTTTCTATCTCCTCTCCAGCCTCAGCCTCAGCCCCCACCCCCAAAGCTCTGAGAAGGGGAGCTGTTGGCCATACTCAGCATATACTGCACCCCAAGGCCACTGTCCCTGCCTCTCCCCTGTCTCTCTATCCTGGTTCCTCCCTGTGGATAGGCTGCATCCATTCTTGTCCTTGAGGACAGAACAGGACCTAGGGAAGGGGTGTGTGTGCAGTGAGTAATTCTGTGTGAATTTGGGGGAGGGGAAGGAGCTTCTGGATCCTGGATGAAGCCTGTCTGCCCTTCCTGCCTCTGTCCCTTGTCCTCTACCACTCTTCAGGGAAGTCAGTTTACAGTGAAGTTACCAAGAGAACACAAGGCAAGCCATCCTGCCTGAGGCACAGTGACTCTCCCCGGTTTCTGGGAATAGGGGCGGGAGGGGCTCAGGCCTGACTGGGTGGGTGGGAGGGAAAGCCTGCCTTCCTTGGTCTGGCTGCCCTAGCCACCTGCCTTGGGAGAGCCACCTATGGGACAAGGAGAAGGGGTTTGCAATGTCTACTGAGCACACATTTCCTCCCCAGTCAGGAGAATGGGGAGGACCCCAACCTTTGCTCTTCCTTCTCACAGCAGGGGGAGGCCCTGGAGCCTAGGGGTGGCGTGGGGAGAGGTGGCACAGAGCTGGGCCTCCGAGGGGGACTGCCAGCTGTCGTAAGCAGCCCTGGGTCAAGTCTGGCTCTCATCCTCTTCCACGAGGACTACCAGGCCCCTCTACTCACTCCTTTCTCCTTCTTCCACACCAAGAAATCTTTTTTGTGCCTGAGCCAGCGCAGTACCTGACCTCAGTACCCAGAGCCCAGTACCTGCCTCTGGAGCGGACTGGGCATCTCCTTGCCTGCCCCCCACCAACCACTCTGCCACTTTCCTTTGTTATGACTAGAGGGGGTTCCTTTCTCCTGTCTCCGTTTCTCATTGTTCCTTGGTTCAATATGTCACAAACCTACCCACACCTTCACTGCCCACTCCCCTGCTCCCAGCCTCTGAAATTGGCTCCACAGTACCCAGAGCAAGTGGGGGATGTAAAGCCAAAATGAAGACTGGGCCCCATCTATCATGGGGTCAGGGTGGTGTAGAGAAAAACACAAGGCTTTGGAGTCCTCAGGACCTGCAAAGCTTGGATCTGCTGTGTGGCTTTGGGCAGGTGAGTCTGCCTCTCTGGGCTGAACCACCACCTGTGTAAAAAAAGGGGTACAGCAAGACCTGACTCCTAGGATTGCTGTGAAGATTCAGTCCCAGCAACTAGTACATAATAGGTATTCAGGGACCTTGGCCAGTAGAGCTGGACATTTCCTCCAGTGCTGTCCTATAGCCCTCAATCCTAACTGCAGGCCACTCCTGTGACTCTTCACTAGCTGCTGAAAGGCTGTGTTCCACTGCCTGGTTGATAATAAAGGCTTAATGAAGGTCCTTAAACAGGACAGGGCTTCCCCATGCTCCCGCACTTCAGGGGTTCCCTCGCACTAGTACAAGACCCCTGTTTCCCTTTCACATATCCTGACCCACAGCACCCAGAAGGCTCTCTCCTTTGCTACCCTGGCCCCTGCCTTCTCTAGTCCTACTGACCAGCTTTCCTGCTTAGGGCAGCAGCAGCAGCCTCAACTTTGCCTGCTGCTGGGTTAACTTTTGAATTCTTAATCCCACTCACCAAGCCTGAAAGACACTGCCTAGAGCGACACTCTGCTCCCTCCTCTGGGTCAGTCCTGTCCTCTCTGGATAATGCGGCAGCACCAGCACCGCCCTAGGGCTCTGGGTGGAGAGGGCACTGTGACACTGTCCCTGGAGGCGAAGCTGCCGTTGGGGCCCCCTTTGGCTTTCCAGAGAGCCACCCCTTTAGTTCTGCCTGGAAGGGAGCCCAAGTAAGTGAGGTGCATGTGAGCAAGACAGAGAGTGTGTGAGAATTCCCAAGCGAGTCCTGAAGAACCTGCACATCCATCACTCACATCCCATCTCCCTGCCTCCGCCTTGCCCCCCATGCTACCCACTCCTGGCCCAGAGAGCTGACTGGGGTTGAGCTGAGGGAAAGAAAGAGTAAATGGGCATTTATCTAGTACCTTCTGCAAGCCAGGCATGACGGTTAGCTACTTTCACAAACAGGGTCTCTCCACTTTCTCTTTTTTCTTTTTTAAAGTTTATTTTCCGTATGTTTTACTTCTTTATTTTTAAAGTTTTATCTGTTTAAGTAATCTCTATACCCCACATGGGGCTCAAACTTGTGACCCCAAGATCAAGGGGTCACATACTCTTGTGACTGAACCAGCCACACGCCCCTGCCAAATGTTCTAATAGGTAGTCTAGCACCTGCTATAAAACTCAGAAGATTCAAAATGGGAAAGAGTCAGTCTTTCACCTTTCCTGTCCCCCCAGAGCCCCTCTGCAGGAGCAACCACAGTTACTCGGGTCTTGGGTACATCCCAGAAAGATTCTATGTATTTGCAAAAGATAGTATACTTTACTTCCCATGACTCACACCTGAGGGAAACTGAGGTCTTTAGACTAAGTGAAGTACTTTAACTAAGTTTCCACAGCTGGTAAGTTGTCAGAACTGGGATTTGTACATGCTCCACCCTCCAGATCGAACTGAAAAACTCGGCTTTTTTCAACACGCACGCTCTGGCAGAGGTAAGCCCTAGCATCAACAGAGCCTCTCCCAAGACAAATCTCCATCCTAAGGTCCCGGAAATCTGGAGATCTGCCTTTCCATCTGTTGAGTGCCCACTGCCTGTATTGTCTTAATAAGGAGGAGTCATTCCACTAGGAAAGAAGAGAAGCTCCCGCAAGCGTTCTTCCTTGGCTTCTGTGTGGCTGGTGGTTACCCAGGGACAGGCTGATTCCCAGGGCTCAGAGCATTCTGGAGAGGGAAGCTACATGAGGATGGGTCTCTGACTAGAGGGGATTATGGTTGTGGTGTCAATGATGTTTCCAGAAAATGGCCTCACATTCTCCCTGTGGCTGGGCAAGGCTGAGGGAGGTGTGAAGTAGGGAGCTGTTGTCTCTTCTCCATGGTAGCCGTAAGCTTGTTCTTGAGAGCAAGGGAAGGAGGCTAGAGTCAGTCCCTAGGTAAGAGTAGGTTAGATGTATGGATAAGGGCTGCCCACCAGACTCCCGGGCTGTCCTCAAGCCTCTTTCTTTTCTGGGTCAGGACACAGTCAGCTAGGAGATGACCAACTCTCTTTCCAGGCAGTGTCACTGCATCTGTAGGTATGGCTCTGGGAACTTTCTCTGTGGGCTCTCTGTAGGGCTTTCTGGATCCCAGCTTCCTGTTCAGTATCTTTCTTTCTAGGATTCTTTCTTCATTATCGTCCAGTCTAGTGTCCCCTCCACCTAGGGAACCGTGTGGCTGAGGCCCAACAGAAGAGGGTCTCAGCTCATCTGAACTGGCAAGTAGGGAAAGGTAGGTGTTAGACCTTCCTTCCTGTCTCAGGTTGACAACATTCTTGTTTTGCTGAGGTAGTCACCCAGATCATTCCGTCCTTCATGTCTGTGCACACAGCCAGCCAGATCTAGCTTGGTGCTCAGTGGTCAGTCCAAGATGTGCTGTGAGACGCAAGAACAAAGAGGTGTACCTGCTCCACCCTCCAGAGCATTCGAACTAGCCCCCTGTGGCCATCGGTCATTAGCAGTCAAGGAGGTTGGATGGAATTCTAGACCTGACCAGTCCTAGCAAGAGGGGTGCAAACCTTTGCTGTTTGTTAACAACTCAATAGCGCTTAAGTAATTCGAAGCCCTATACCTGTATACATGGATTACATGGATTACCTCACTTAATTCCGACAACAGTGCTGCAAGGTATGTCCTTTGAGTATTGCCACATTACAGTGAGGAAATCAAGGCCAAAAACTGAAGGTCTCGCATCTCAGGGAGCTGACAGCAAGTCTGGTTTTAGATTCTTTGCCCCTGATTACTATACAGTCCCCCTGGTTTCCATTTCTATTCTAGAGTGTAGGGTTTGTTCCTCAAACATTTATCTGGTGTCTGCTCTGGGCTGGGCATGGGGGTGGATTTAAAGGTAAATGGGATATTATGTGCTATCAGGGGTAGAGACACATGTAAACAAGAAATTGCCCTTCAACATAAGAGGTGCCATAATAGAGCCATGAGCCCCATGTGGTGGTAAACAGGAAGAAAGAGGTTCTCACCTCCTGGACCAAGGGCAGCTACCGGGAGGGCAGGATGACAATCCAGGTAGAAGGAACAGCACGTGTGCAGATAGGAAAACTTACAAGAAGGAGAAATGTGGTGTTCTTGGGTGCCAAAACATCTTGCACAGTGATTGTCAGGTGCCAGACAGCTCAGACCTGCTGCTTCCGTCCAGCTTCCTGCTCTAGCCTGTCCTCCTGCTCTGGCCTCCAAGTGCCCTGCACCTATTCTGGGCAAAGCACCTTGCCAGGTGTTGGCCCAAAGTGTGGGATAGAAGCAGTTGCCTCAACTCTGTTGAGATCAGCTACAGGCACAAAGATCTTTGTTCTTGGTGTTATTCTGGAGGTGAAGGAAAGGCTGCTGGGAAGAGAGCTGCCATAGGAGGATTATGGGAGAACTTGGGGCCTTGCAGATCTTGGTCATCTCTTGACATGAAGATTTTCAGACTGTAGACAGGGAAGCTGTGTGTGTGTGTGGGGGGGGAGGACGGGGGTCCTTCTCCTTCTGTCCCTGCAGCTAGGTTTCTGGAGATCTGACATGCCTTGCTTTGGAGCTGGCCCTTGGAGGGTTGCTAGGGAAACGGCTGGCCAGCTCCAGAGATGTAGCCACAGGAGAGTGGGTGACTCAGACTGCCTTCTCAGACACCACACCCCCTCCCCATTACATGGAAAAGGCTTTCAGAGACCCCCTTCCCCTGGATCTTATAAAGGTGATGGTGTTTATTCTTGCCTCTCAATAGAGCAGTCAGTTCCTCCCCGTGGCTCTAACTGGTGGGAGCAAGCAAGAGTCCCTAGGGAGGGAAATGGTGTCAGACACCGCTTTCCCCCTTAAACTCCCCACCTCCCCACCCCCCACTCTAGAACTGTGGACGTCTCCGTTGGCCTGGGGGAATGTAAACTGTTGCTGTGTCCATTCAGGCTTTCCGCCCAGGGGTGGGGGGTAAGCAGCAGTCCTGGCTGAAACGCCCTCCAGGGAGCAAACCCGGGATAATTATTGATGGGGCAGCTGTGGACTTCTGACCTGGGCCTGGGAGGGACAGGACCCGGTACGCGAGCCTCAGCTGGGGGTGGGTAGGGGGCGGATGGCGGGCCACGGAGGGCGGCCAATCAACGCCACCAGAACAGCCTGGCGCGAGCCCTGCTCTTGGTGGTCGAGCCGACCCAAACAAAGCAGCATGTGCTCGTGGCCCCGTGGGACCCGGCTCGGGAGCCGAGAGGGGACGCCACTCGCCCCGGCGACAAGGGGCTGCGCGCGGCGCCCGCCCCTCCCCTCCCCCTGTGCGTGCCGGGGGATTCCGGGTCCCTTCAGGGCGGCCGCGGACCGGGTGCGAGGGACCGCGGGGCTCACGAGCGCGCGCCGGGCGGAACCAGGAAGCGGCGCGCGCCGGCGCGGGGCGCGCTCAGGTCTCGGTGCGCGAGCGGCGCGCGCGCCCCCGCGGGCCCCGGCGTGAGGAGACTCGGCGGCCGGAGCCGTCACCCCGGGCGGGGACCCTGCGCAGGCTACTACGCGCGGCGGCCCGGCGGAGGGAGGGAGCGAGCGGGCGGGCGGCGGCGGCGGCGGCGGCGGCTGGCGCCTCAGGGGCCGAGCGAGGTAGGAGCTGCGGAACGAGCCCTGGCCTCGGGGCGGGGGAGCGAGGCCGGGGAGCCCGCCCGGGCGGGGCCCCGCGCCCCGGCCGCCCAGACGCCCGGCAGGGCCGCGCCGCCGCCATCGCTCCCCGGGCCGGGAGGCGGCCGCGGTAGCTGCGCGCTGGGGGCCGGGGGTGCCGGGAGCGCCCGGGGCGAGGGCGCTGGGGGTGAGCGAGGGGCGTCGTGCTGAGGCCGTGGCGGGCGGAGGAGGTCGAGTGTAGGGACTGTGTTGGCGCGTGTGTCTGGGTGGGCGTGTGAGGGGCCCCGGCGCCGACCCCTGCCAGCGGAGGGGGGCTGCTTTCGGCCACCTCACACCTCCGGGTTGCAGTGCTGAGTAGCGCCTGGCGTCTGTTTGCTTTTCCTCCTTTTTCAAATGAGGGATCTGCGACTCCCTTGGTGGGATGAGCCCGGGGGTGCCCGGTGGGGTGGGGGGTGTAGGCAAGCCTCAAGGAACAGTGCCTTATATGGAGTCAAGACAACAAATACGAACGCTTCGATACGGCTTTGGGGTGCGAGATCCCACATCAGGACCTGCCAGGCCCCGGCTGGTGCGTCTGGCGGTGGGATGCAAATTGCTTTTTTTTTTTTTTTTTTTTTTGCTAGCTGGGAATAAAGAGTAAAAAAGTGCCCGTGGGGTCGAGGGTAGATAACGGAGAGTCGGAAGGCGAGTCCTGGTGTCACAAAAGCCGGTCTGGGGCTAAAGGAATCTGGCAAGATGGTTAGGCTCTTCAAAGAGGAAAGAACTTGTATGGAGCAAGAGGCGTCTGCAAACACTTGTAGCTAGCAGTGATGGAAAAGGCAAAGACGAAAAACAAGCGCGCCAGCTTTTAGGAAGATGGGAGCAATGAAAACCGCAAGAATGTGAAAGGCAAAAGGAGATAACGATCCTTCCCACTTCTTTTTCTTCCTGTCCCCCATGACCCTGTCAGACCTTTGATTCAGATAAACAGTACTAAAAGTGGGTCATAGAATGTTGGAGCTGGAGAGGTCCCCGGGATTATGCTGCATTCTCTTATTGTACAAATGAGGAAACTGAGGCCCCAGGTAGATGGAGTAAGTGGCCTGCTCAGTTCACACAGCTGTTCAGTCGTTGTGGGACTGAAGTGTCCATCTGAGGACTCTTAGGTCAGTGCTCTGCCCAAAGCACTGTGGAGCAGTAGATCTTTGCCTAAATACAGTTCCATTAATTGTCTCTGAATGTCCTCGGGGAATGCCCCTTGAAGGGCTAGCGTGTCACCAAATTATTAAACTGAGGTTTATGTCCTTTTCTCAGTCTTCAAATGGTGTTTATCTTCCCCTGGTATCTTAGGTTTCCAAAGTGGTTGGATAGCCGCCTGGGCCATAATAAGCTTTCAGCTGTTGCGTATATATTATCTCAAATAATTTTGTTATTGTTCAGTGAAGATAATACAACTTTGCCATTTTGCTCAGCATTGTTCAGTTATTTGTTTATATGATATTTGTTGTTTTGGCTAGTAGAAGAGGATGTATTTTATTTCGTGTACCTTTCATGTTTTTCTGAGTTTATTTTGTAACACCATGAACGTCGGATCGGTTCTGATAATTTCAAGTGGCGGAATCCTATTGATTGACTTTCTATCAAGGCTTTGGGTTTTTTGTTTGTTTTGGTACCAATTTCCACCTCAAGGAAGATTACATTTGTTAGACTCAATAGTATAAATGGGAGAAGGGGCTGCCGATTTTAAGAAAAATTTACCATGTGACCAGTTGTGATGTCTGTCATGTTTAATTAAAGCAACACCACACCTTTGGTCAGGTAAGTGTCATCT
This sequence comes from Mustela putorius furo, assembly GCF_011764305.1. Taxonomy (NCBI): domain Eukaryota; kingdom Metazoa; phylum Chordata; class Mammalia; order Carnivora; family Mustelidae; genus Mustela; species Mustela putorius. The sequence goes on along the minus strand of NW_025421399.1, from coordinate 1,148,477 downwards.
AGTAGATTACTTGTTTTCCATAGTCTTCTGGAGGATGAAAATTTCAGGCACCTGGTTGAGAGACAGGGAAGGAATGAAGAAAGAGATCATTTTTCAAAAAAACAAAACCTCAGGGAAAAAAAAGTTGATTTCTATCACCAGCAGTTTGGTTATTGCATAACTTGGAGTTGAACTACATAAAATCTTTGCTGTATACCTAACTCCATAAATTCTCCTGCCTTCTCCCTTGTCCTGGCCTTTTCAGCATTCATGTGTTTGGAAACAGGATATTAATATGGATTGTGTTAGGAAATTGAAGGTGGATATATTTCTTCCATGGGTACTTTGTGATGAATATGATGGCGGGGGGGATTGCTATCATTGTTTAGAGTGTTACAACATAAATATTTTGGTCAGTACTTCCTATTGTGCCCCAACTTCTCATTTCATCTTCATTTTCTGGCTCTCAAGTGATTTTTTTTTTTAAGCGTTATTTACATATTTAGAAACCACATCAAGACTAGTAAAGGGTGCCACTTATTGCTCTTTTGGTACTTATGTCAAGTTTCTGAAGTTATAATAGTAACTTAGTATTCAAATTATTTGTCATTTAAGCTAGGTTTATATTTATGAATGTGCTTGTGGTGGTTCATTTGGCTTGTTTTTGTGTAGGTAGGTGATAGAGGTAGTCTTACAAAGGGAAGATGTTATAAACAGGTAAATAACACATGGAAAATTAGATTGCAGGTTGAAGGTAGAATCTAAGGAGACTTAACTATTCTAGTGCCCTGTAAACATGTATATATCTCGGAAGTGTTCACAGATTTCTGGATGTTCTAACTACCAGTGAGATATTTTTTCCCCTTCTTTTAGAATATAGATTACCATATTATTCCTACAAAGGGGAGCAAAAAAAAATTAATTTGTCTTGAGTATTTGAAACTTATTCTTCTAAAAATTTATCTGACAATTCCAGGTTACTGGGCTCTTCAGGAGAATAATATCTCTTTACTGCATAATAAAGTGTCAGAATACTTTGGCTCTGGAACTGAATAAAAATAATGTTGAAAGTTAGCTCTAATGTATCAGTGTCCCCAATTTTGTATAGTGGTTAAAGGGAAAAAATTTTTCTTTAAATCTTAGCTTTGTTAATAGAAGTGTTCTAAAATCGGAAGTATTTTTTTCCCCTGCAGTGTTGGAAATACAACAGTCTTATGCTTATTTCTGGGAATAAGAAAGTCAAATTTAACAATCTAGTTTCCATTGATCAGACTGTTTTTTGTACATTTAAATCATGAACATCACAATGATAAAAACTTTTTTTGAAAATTGTATTCATTTTTAATTTTGTGTCCTTATTTTAAGTAGAATATTGACATTGGATCTTTTCTTGTTAATGATGATCCTTTGTTACTGAAAAACTTAAGCCAGTTTGGAGGAGATTTTACAAATATAAACCTATGCTATTTTTACTAATCAAAGAGAGGAGTAATTTACAGGTGTTAGATTTTTAATTGGTTGAATGAGACCCTCACTTTTGGTGGTTTCAGGGTTTTAGATGACGTTTATTACTTTGGTTAGTTTTGGTCACACCCATGACTTCCTTGGAAGGTATCTTTGAGGTTTGGTTTCCTTTTTTTTTAATGGTAATATTGGGGTGGGGGTGCTTCCTGTTTGTATTTTCAAAATTAGGTCCACATGTTAACTTTCTTGTAGTGTCACATTTTTATTTTAAACATGTAAAGACAAGTATCAGATGCCATGTGGTTTTTCTTTGTCCGTTTTACTGCTTCATGACAGCCTTAGTGAGCTCAGCCTGAATCCTCAGTTGGGAAGGCAAGGCATTCCTCAATCTTTTCCCAACTCTCTTGAAGGCATAGCAGCCTCAGACAGACTCTTAAAACAACAACAAAGGTGCATTTAACAGAAAAATGGGGCTGTTGCTATCTGTCTCTTTCCAGGTACCTAGATAATGTACAGCATTAAGACAGAGTTGAGGGGCACCTGGGTGGCTCAGTCGTTAAGCGTCTGCCTTCTGCTGGGACCATGATCCCAGTGTCCTGGGATTGAGCCTCACATTGGGCTCCCTGCTCAGCAGGAAGCCTGCTTCTCCCTCTCCCACTTCCCCTGCTTGTGTTCCCTCTCTTGCTGTCTCTATGTCAAATAAATAAAAAAAATCTTTGAAAATTTTTTTTTAAAATTAAAAAAGAAAGAGTTGAAACGTGTTATATGGAGCCTTGATTGTCAAAGTTTTAAAGGGTTGCCTTGGACTTATATGACCTAGAACCCCACATATTAAGTAGTGACTATAGCAGTTTTTCTGATTTCACTTAAGTCATACAGAATGTCTTAAAGGCTTTAAGTAAGAATTTGGACACATTTAGGGTATGGCAGTAGAACTTAGGATAAATCGCCCTCAGCTATAAAACTCTTCTTTGACCTTCCTGGATAATTTACCTGGTATGTCGCCTTTTTTTTTTTTTTTAAGAGGTTCTTTATTGTTACGCAGGCGCCTGCGGGTGGTCAGCAGCTCCTGCTAGCTGAGCACCGGTATGTCGCCTTTAATATAAATATTGGAATATGAGTTATGTGGACCCTTGAAGAGAAGTATATCCTTGGAATGAGTACATATCATATTGTTTTCCTGGTTAAAGCAACTGGCCTTTTCCTGGCCCTCAACTAACTTTATTCTAAGAAGTATAAAGACTAAATACGCTCCTGGGCACCTGGGTGGCTCAGTGGGTTAAGCCTCTGCCTTCCACTCAAGTCATGATCTCAATGTCCTGGGATCCAGTCCTGTGTTGGGCTCTCTGCTCAGCAGGGAGCCTGCTTCCCACTTTCTCTCTCTCTCTCTGCCTACTTGTGATCTCTCTTTGTCAAATAAATAGTCTTAAAAAAAAAAAGACTAAATACACTCTGAATTAAATTGGTATTCAAATATGTTTGCAGTTTAGGGATACTTTATCTCTCCTAAATTTTTTTTTGGATCACCTTAGTAAAGGCAATACTGCATTAGCATGTTGCACAGTTACGCATAATGCACTTTGTAGTTGAGCTTAATACAGAGATTTTGACCTCCCATTTCCCCTTCCCCAATATTTGGTAAAGGAGAAAGCATATTTGTTACATACTGGATATTTTCTTTCTTGGACTTATTCATAATAATTACACCTGTTTCCTATGTATTATAATACTATTAAGATGAAAAATAGGGGCGCCTGGGTGGCTCAGAGTGTTAAAGCCTCTGCCTTCGGCTCAGGTCATGATCCTGGGGTCCTGGGATTGAGCCCCACATCGGGCTCTCTGCTCGGCAGGAAGTCTGCTTCCTCCTCTCTCTCTGCCTGTCTGTCTGCTTACTTGTGATCTCTGTCTGTCAAATAAATAAATAAAATCTTTAAAAAAAAGATGAAAAATACATATATTGATTGATAAGAACATTTATCTTTTGGAACCTAGCTTGCAAAATCTACTCTAACACTCACTCTCCATTTATTATTCCATTGCTTTTGGCACTTTAAAAAAAAACAATGTTTTTCACACTTTTATTATGAAGAGAGAAATATCTCCACATTCAGGGTACTGCTAGTTTTTTGAGGTGCTTGTGCTGACTCATTTTTTAAAATTATACTAAGATATAGAGTATGGTTTGAGAGCAGCAATGAGATTCTCAGAAAATATGAAAACTTTCCTTTCTGACTAGTTAGAGAAAGGTTGGGGAAGACAAGGGGAAATACATCAATGAACCAATGAATTATTGTTATTTGTTGGGATTAATTTGATGACTAATATTTTTAATGCCCATCAGGCTAGTAAAATGAATTTGGCTTTACCCTGTAATGATAATAGGCAAACTCAAGTATTTTCTAATACTGCTTGTTTTCCCCGGTAGGGGATTTTTTTTTTTTTTTTTTTTTTTGCGTATGGGAAATCAAGCCAAAGTTACCAGTAACAGCCACATCCACTATTTGTGTTAAAAACAACTGTTTATCTCTCTGGGCTATTGCTCTGCCTACCGTGAGCTCATCTGGGAATATATACTAGTTACCTGTATAAGAATTATGCCATCTTCCAAAAAGTGGTCAGAAAACTAGTTAAAAAGTACTTCAAATTATGTCCAAAGCCTAAAAGTAGAAAGATAATAAAAATAACAGCTAACACTGTCTACTTACAGTGTGCTAGGCAGATGCTGTTATAAGCTCTTGCCATATTTTAACTCATGATCCTCAAAGGGGAGGGTATTATTTTCAGGTGAAAGATGAAGAAATGGCCACAGAGAAGTTAAGTAACTTGTCCAAGGTCACATTGCTAGTAATAATGGCAGAACTGGATCCAGACCTAGGCCAAGCTTATTCTGGAGGCTGTGTTCCTAACCACTGCGCTGCAAAAGACAGCAGGCAACGGCAGCTTTGCAATAAGACATTTGGTTTCTTTAAGGCTTACATTTCTTAATTTGTATTCCCAAGTGGACTCTTGTTTATTTTTAATGGAAAATGGAAAAATGTATAAGTAATCAGAAATTTTTAGTTTATGAATGGGATGATAAGTATTTTTCCAACTAAGGGATATAATCCTGGTGGAAATATGTTAAAACAAGGAAGGTCTTAATTCTAATAAACTGCCCTTTGTTGTTTTGCCATTACCATTACCAAATACATCATAGGAGAAAAGCTTTAAGATATCTCCTTGGCCGCTCTTTACAAACAAAAGGATCACTTGCACCAGTTTAGCACATAACTTGTGTTTGTTCACTGAAAATGCAAGTATCTGGCTCATTTTATTTACAACTTTATTTCAAAGGGATTTACAGCCCTTTTCTTGTTTAGCTGAAGCTTTGTAGAGTTACTAATTTTGATTTCTGAGGTAGGGGGACTTAAGATTTTAATTTGGGGGTTATTTTTTAAGGCAACTGAAACAATTATTGTGTGTTTAGATCTATGCGAAGGCTATTAGAAACTAATTTTAGAAATTTATTCCTTTTTATACGTGATGGTCTCAGCATTTTTCCTTGGAGGTAGATTGTGAAGTTAAATCTTGGAGACAAAATTCACTACCCTGAAGTGTAGTGATCTGAATTTGAGAGATCAAGTTAAGGAGGAAAGAAACTTCAATTCCCTGAGCAGAGCATATAAACTTGTTCAAATAAACAGAGGATGTTGTCTTCCAGGATTGTCAAACTGTCACCTTTGACCAGGGTTGAATTTTCTTTGAATGTTGACAGAAGTGACAATGTCAGTGGAAAAAAGCTTAATGTGAAGTATCTATCACTCAGAATTTCCTTATGTTTGTGTCAGTGAGATCCTACAATTAAAACTTTTTTTTTTTTTCTTCTATGTCTGATAGTTTTAAAAAGCCTACAGTGGGGTTTTCCAGCTTTTAGATGAGAGTAAATTAGAAAGTTTGTGAGAAATTATTTTGTGTTGTCTAAAATTCAGAGCCTGTAACCTGTGGCAGATCATTATGTTTTCAGAAAGAATGGGACTTAATTCAACCTGCAGAAAACATTTTAAATAAGCTACATTCACAAATGCTATTGTGGCATTTATAAATAGAAACTGTTGAGCCCTTAATCTGTTAAAGTACTAAAAAATGGAGTTTTTCAGCTTTATAATACAGCATTCTACAAGATAGTCCTTTATATTTTAACTGGATAAACCATTCTCAGAAATAATGTTAATTCTGTGTTTTCATTTTGCCTCGTGTTTCTAAAATTTTGGTAATCTTTCAGTTTTGAGAAGAATAACAAACTAGAGATCTACAGAAATATACAGCTCTTTACAAAATGAAACAGTCCACCCTGTGGGTTTATGTTTTTACTATTTGTGATCTCTTTCTGGTAGAAAGCGAGGGAGAATTATAGTGAGAACCGTACTCCAAAAGGTATGGAAGGCCTAATACATAGAGATGCAGTGCACATATTCCTTCTCTTTGTGTTATTGTTAATGTTTGCAATTATGTAACGATATATGGAAACCCCGAACATATCCTAAGCGTATTTTAAAGATAAGTTTATTTTGTAATTAGTTTAAACATCAAGTAAAAATACTTGAGATATATATACATAAACACACACACACATATATATAAAACAAAAAGTTATAGGTTAATATTATTATTATTGCTTTTAATAAATATTTTATTTATTTATTTATTTTGAGAGAGAGAGGGTGAGCTCAAGCAAGGTGAAGAGCTTAGGGAGAGGGACAAGAAGAGCTGATCTCAGGGCTTGATCCCATGACCCCAAGGTTACCGCTGAGCTGAAACCAAGAATTGGATATTCAACGGACTAAGCCACCTAGGCGCCCCAGATTTTGGGTTAATATTAATATATAAAAATATATATACCAAAAATAAGGAAAAAAAGGGCTCCCAAAGGGATGATGAACAGAAGAGTTACAAATGCCCAACGATCATACAAAATTAAGTTCAGCTGCACTAGAAATCAGGAAATACAAACAAAAACAATGACATAATTTTTCCAATTAACAGATTTACAAAACTAAAAATATTGAAAAAAAAATAATGTTGTTTAGGAAAGTGGGGAAACTGGCACCTTCCTATTAATTGGTCAGATGTAAATTGGTGCTTAAAAAAAAAGGATTTTATTTATTTGAGAGAGAGGGACCAAGCATGAGCTGGAGAGAGGCAGAAGCAGACTCCCCACTGAGTAGGGAGCCCAAGGAGGGGCTCAATCCCAGGACTCTGAGATCATGACCTGATCCGAAGGCAGACATCAGGTGCCCCTAAACTGGTGCTTCTTTTGAAGGACAGTTTGATACATGTATTGAAAGCCTTGAATGTGTGTATACGTTTTGACCTAACAATTCTGTTTAGATGACATAATCTGAAATATATTCAAAGATTTATGTATCTGTATATAAGGATGTTCCTCATGGTATTGTTTAAAATAGGAACAAATTGGAAACAGCTTTCTTGTTCAGCATTAGAGGATTAATTAACTAAATTGAAGAGTATCTTATATAATGGAATACTATTCAGCCATTTCAGTCATGGTATAAAACAATATTTAATGACATAGTAAAGTTTATAATATATTACTAAATGAAGAGGCAGATTTGCAAAACATCACATGTAGTCATGCTTGGAAAAAGTATAGGTATTGAACTGCCCAAATAGAAAGAACTGTGGAAGCACAAAAATTGTAACTCCTGGACCATACTTTGTGAAGGCATAAAGGAGTGTGTTAACAGTGGTCAGGATGGCATTTTAAAATATATTTTCAAAATTCATTTTTGGTTTAAGTAAAAAAATAAGTCCTTTTATCTTGAATGTTTGAATGAATTGATACATATTTAATTATTGGTACCACATTCTTATTTGTATTCAAGCAACTTAAAGAATGTTAAATCCCTATAGTTACTTAATGAGGACAGTGGGCTCTACTACAGCCATTAAAAAATAATTCAAACAACCCCCTAATAATGTTGGTTTTGTTGGAGGAAGTATTTTATAAATACTGTATTCTGGATAAAAATATGTGGATTTGAGCAATAAAGTAGAAACTATTGTTATACTTTACGTTCTGAAATTTGTGTTAATGGATAAAATATGGATCAGATATCCTAAGTATCTCACAGCACATTTGGCTTAAATGCAAATAAAAATAGTGATGTGTTTGTACATTTAAAAAAAAAAGTATAGGTATTGAAAAATATTCTGGGTTATAGGATTCTGGGTGTGTGCGTGCATGTGTGGTTTCTAGTGTCTTCCCATTTTTCTATACTAAATAATAAACAGAATACTTTGTAATCAAAAAAGTTATTTTTAATGGATCAATAAAGAAAATATGAGTATTATTTAGCCATAAAAAAGAAGGAAATCTTGCCGTCTGTGACAACATGGATGAATCTAGAGAGCACTATGCTAAGTGAATGAAGTAAGTCAAAGAAACACAAATGCTATATGACCTCACTGATATGGGGAATCTTAAAAGACCGAACTAAAAAACAAAACAAAACAAAACAAAAAAACAAAACTAGATTGGTGGTTGCCAAAGACAGGGGAAAGAGGACTGTGTGAAGGTGGCCAAGGAGTACAAACTTCCAGTTATCAGATGAGTAAGTTCTGAGTATGTAATGTATAACATGGTGACTAGAGTTAACTGTATTGTATATTTTAAAGTTGCTAAGAGAGTAGGTCTTAAGAGTTCTCCCCAAAGAGACACACATACACAAATTATAACTATGTGAGGTGATGGATGCACTAACCAACCTAATTTTGGTAAACATTTTAAGAGAGATATATATATATGAAATTACTATGTTATATACCTTAAGTTTATATAATGTTTTATGTCAGGTGTATCTTAATAAAAGATAAAGGTGAGGGAAAGTTATTTTTAAAATGACTTTTGTGTATTAATTTAGAATGAGAAACTTGTTTTTATTTTCAGTTAGTATTTCCTTTTTAAGAGCAGAAAATGAGTAGTTTGTGATGTTTGTGTTAGATATTTGGCATAGTATATTTATTTGGTATCATTTATGACATCTTTTGTTGAAGAACTATATTAAAACCATTCTAATTATATATAACATTTTCAGAGTTAACATAATTTGAACTTGAGGACTGAGTTATTTCCTGTGCTTGTGGAATGATCCACTTTTTATATATAAGTTGATAGTGAATTATATTTTATAATAAAGAGATTATATTGCTTTATTTGTGTATGTGCCCTGCTTAGTTATCATTCATTTCATATTGAAGATGTGTGTTTGTTTTTTCTTCAACTTAAAAAAAATTAACATATATTATTTGCTTCAGAGGTACAGGTCTATGACTCATCAGTCTTACACAATTCACAGCACTCACCGTAGCACATACCCTCCCCTTTTTTTCAACTTAAAAAAAAAATAGGTCTAGTTTATTTTAACTTCAGGTAACCCTGTGAACATTGTATTATTTCATTATATTTTGTGTATTTGCTTTTGTATTGCTCTCTCTTTTATGATAATACCTACAAAGATTGCTAGGTTTGTGGATTTTTTTTCCTTGTAATTCCATTAGTCATGCTTAATGACTTCTTTAAATGTTTATTATGGTATTCATTTGGGAATAGCTGGTAAAGGAAATCTCTAGTGAAAGATACTTTCTCTTGGGTATATGTCATTGCTAATAACAAGAGACTTGTGTTCTGCCTTAATTAAATTCACATTAAAAAGTTTCTTTGTAACTAGATTTAGTGTTCAAAAGCTTTTTCACATTTTAAGAACTTTAAAGAATAAAAATGAAAATAAATTACAAGTTGATGTTTTAGGAGAAATATGGAGAACAAGTTTTAGGTCTTAGCACTTTTGCAGCAAATAAAATTACAGTCTTAAAAATACATACATAGGGGCTCCTGGGTGGCTCAGTGGGTTAAAGCCTCTGCCTTGGGCTCAGGTCATGATCTCAGGGTCCTGGGATGGAGCCCCGCATTGCATTGGGCTCTCTGCTCAGCAGGGAGCCTGCTTCCTTCCTCTCTCTCTTCCTGCCTCTCTGCCTACTTGTGATCTCTGTCTGTCAAATAAATAAATAAAATCTTAAAAATATATATATATATATTTGAGCCCAGCAGAAGACTTACTTACTTTATTTTATTTTTTTAAAGATTCTATTTATTCATTTGAGAGACAGAAGGAGACCTAGTACAAGCAGGGGGAGAGGCAGAGGGAAAGGGAGAAGCAGACTCTCCACTCTCCACTGAGCAGGATGCTGGACATGGGGGTCCTGGGTCTATCCCAAGACATGGAGATTGTGACCTGAGCAGAAATCAGATACTTAACCAACTAAGCCACTCAGGTGCCCCAAGATTTTTTTTTTTTAAAGTAATCTCTACACACAGTGTTGGGGGTTGAACTCCTAACCCCAGGTTCAAGAGTTGCATTTTCTTCCAACTGGGCCAGCCAAACACCTCAGGCCTACTTATTTTGTAAAAGTCAGCTTGGTAAAAGTTTTCCTTAACCTGGATTATGCCTAGTAATTTATTGTAATGGAATTTGCTGTAACAGAATATTTAAGTCCGTTTTGAGGATACTAAAATGTAAGAGAAATCATATGGTACTTTTTAGTGCTTTGTAAACCTAAATCCATAAGTAGTTAATTCAAATGTATAAAGATAAATATTTTCATGTATTAAAACCATAAACATATATTGCCCAGTATGCCTTCATAAATAAATCCTGTTGATTTTCTGGTTCTTTTTGCTTATTACTTCTTACCTTCTCTGCCTCCTGAACATGTGATCAATCTTATTTTCCTTTGGCTTCAGTGTATTTATCATTGCTGATTTCTCTCTCATCTGTTTTATCACTGTGGCATTTTTATGACCAATTAGAATAATCCCCTTTATTTATTTATTAATATTTTATTTATTTGAGAGAGAGAGAGAGTATGAGCAGGGGGGACAGAAGGACAAGGGGAGCCTTGCTGAGCACGGAGCCCGAAGTGGGTCTCTATCCCAGAAGCCTGAGATCATGACCTGAGTGGGATGAAGTCAGATGGTTAACCTACTGAGCCACTAAGGTGCCCCTCCCCTTCTTTTATGTGCCCAAATCATATTTACCAAACCATGAGATATTTTAAAAATCATATACATTTGAGGCCTCAAATTTAACATCATATATTTTATAACATGGCATCAGTAAATTACAGAATATATATATATATATATATTTTTTTTTTTTTTTAGATTTTATTTGTTGATTTGACAGACAGAGATCACAAGCAGACAGAGAGGCAGGCAGAGAGAGAGAGAGGGAAGCAGGCTCCCTGCTGAGCAGAGAGCCCGATGCCGGACTCAATCCCAGGACCCTGAGATCATGACCTGAGCCCAAGGCAGCGGCTTAACCCATTGAGCCACCCAGGCGCCCCACAGAATATATTTTTAAATTAAGATATAGAATGATTTATGTTTTCTTAATTTAGAACTAGTTACTTGATTGTTTTCTAATCTTCACCAGATTTTGGAGAACTTGGTTATTGTCACAAAGACAAGTCTTTCCCAAGTCTGTAAATCTTAAGATTATTTCTTAAAGGAGCTCAAGTATATGTAACATTCAAAAGAGGATAAAAAAATTTACTTCTTTCAAAAGTTAACATTAGTTTTGTTTGAAACTCTTCCGTCTGCTTTTTGTTTCTTAGCTGCCAGAGGGCTTTTTGGGGTTGTGTATGTATGTGTATTTAAAAATACTTCTGAAGTGAGTAAAGAAATTTATTTCAGGGGCGCCTGGGTGACTCAGTGGGTTAAGGAATTTATTTCAAAATTTTCTAGTAATTGGGCTACCAATCGAGGTAAGACTTAGTAAAGTCTTAGTAGTAGTTAAGTAGTAAGTCTTAGTAAAGACTTAGTAAAATCTGACTGTGAATGAATGGGCTGTACAATCATGTGTACTAAATTAGACAACAACTTGCCCCATTAAACTGTACTTGCCAGTGGTTCTTAACCATTTGGGGATTAGGGGACCTTTCAAGGCCCTAATGAAACCATTGACTCTCTTCCCAATAAAATACATATACACATAAAATTTTGCATACATTTGAAGAATTTCATGGACTCCGGTTACAAACCCCTAAAATAAACAACCAGCCCTCTCCATTAATGTAGTAGTGGAGGTGGGGTCATGTGGAGAAGAGATAAATAATCAAATTTACAAAATGTGGATTTATTTAAAAACCTCTAGCCGATCTTGTTACCTAGGGGCTCAGAAACTTATTCCCCCATGCCGGGGAACTCAATAAATATCAATCTGTCTCAGCATTCTGCTGCTTCTTCTTCTTCTTCTTCTTTTTTTTTTTTTTAAGATTTTATTTATTTATTTGACAGAGATCACCAGTAGGCAGAGAGGCAGGCAGAGAGAGAGAGAGGGAAGCATACTCCCTGCTAAGCAGAAAGCCTGATGTGGGACTCGATCCCAGGACCCTGAGATCATGACCTGAGCCGAAGGCAGCGGCTTAACCCACTGAGCCACCCAGGCACCCCTGTCTCAACATTCTTAAGGTCTGTATTTCATTGCATAGTCTTAGCATAATTTAGTTAACCCACTAATATCTATTAATGGTTATTTAAGTTGTTTACAGTTTTTCTTTTTTATAAACAGCACTGTGGTACAGATTCTTAGGTTGACTGGGGCTTTTTTGCATTTACTGGATTATCCTCTTAATGTAAGTTCTAGAAGTAGACTTGCTGAGCAATTTGCATAGATAGTACACCCTCCAAAAAGATCATCCTAGTCAGCATACCTACCAAGAACTTGTGTGTGATGGGGATGACATTTCCTTATGTCTTCTGTAACTGAGTATTGATAACCTTTGTATCTTTGCTAGTCTCTCATATTTATGTTTAATTTCTAGCAAGGTTAGACAGTGTTTCGCATGTTTATTGGCCATTTTGTTTCTTCTTTGTATTAGCCTTTTTCCTATATAGCTGCTTGAGTGTTCTCCAAGATCTTTCTGTCTTATGTATTACAAGTCATTTCCTCCCAGTTTTTTCTCTTTTCTTGCCTTTCAACTTTGTGTAGTATTTTTTGCAGTACCAGTGTTAAATTTTTGTGTTGTCTAATTTAATAGTCCTTTCTTCTCCAGTCTGGCTCTTAAGACGTGCTTAGAAAAACCATCTCTACCCAAAGATTATAAAATTTTCATTTGTATTTTCTTTTAGAATATTTTGTGGTTATTTTTTTGCATTAAGTTTCTCCATCCATCTGGAATCTATTTCTGTGTAAGAAGTTTGGGAATGTAGCTTTTTTTTTGTTTTTCTGAAAATAATACTATTTATTTATCACTCACTATGTGCCAGACATTGAGCTTAATGTTTCACATCTATTTACAGTTTTTTTTTAAGATTCTATTTATTTATTTATTTAACAGAGAGAGAGAGAGAGGGAGATCACAAGTAGGCAGAGCAGCAGGCAGAGAGGAAGGGAAGCAGGCTCCCTGCTGAGCAGAGAGCCCGATGTGGGGCTTGATCCCAGGGCCCTGAGACCATGATCTGAGCCGAAGGCAGAGGCTTAACCCACTGAGCCACCCAGGCACCCCCACATCTATTTACAGTTTTAACCTAAATCAATTCTAAATGGTGAGCCAGTTATCAAAAGAAAAAAAAAATTCACCGTTTGCCACCAGCTCCCTCTTTTTCTACTGATAAAGTACATGTTTAGTGTATATTCTAAGTCCTCATATCTGCTCAGATTCACTGCTTCTCTGTTCTGTTCCAGAGATTAGTGTGTCTCTGAATATACTCCATTGTTTTAATTATCGGACATTTTATTGGATCATTACAGTTTTTTCAGAGAATAATAGAGGTGAGAATTTTCGTGAACTGCCTCTGAAATATGCATTAGTATAGACTTTTAATCTGGCTCAAAGTGAATTTCACATTCTTTGAGCAGATGGTAGATAATCACCGGTAGTTCCATTAAAGATACACTAGATTTAGTCTTAAACATGTGTTCCTATAGAAGTAGAAACAGAATAGTAATTTTTAAAAACAATCTGTCCACTTTCAACTCCAATAGTGTAATTTCATTCTCACATTTCAGTTAAGTATAGTAAAACTTTACTTTTAAATTTTAATTTAAAAGCTTAGGATTGCTTTCAAAGTGTTCTTCTAAACAAACAGAAGGAAAGTTATGCATGTTACAGATAAGACATATGAACTAGAAAATTACACAGGAGTTATATAGGGATATGTAAAATATTTATATTATGGATAAGCACTGTCCAGATACAAATATAAATGCAATTATTTAGTAGCTAGCTTTATTTTTTTAATACACTGAACGTTATCAAGATGAAGAACTGTTCATCAAAACCACCAAAGAATAAAAAAGCAAGCTACTGAGAAGATATTTGCAACATGTGTAACTAGTAGGTACCTTTAAAAAAGCAAAGAGAAACAAGTGCAATAAATTTTAATAATATATTTTAATCCAGTATATTCAAAATATTGTCATTTCAACATGTAACGAATATAAAAACTACTAATATATTTTACATTTCTTTTTCTGTGCCAAGTCTTTGAAATCTGGTGTATATTTTATACCTATACCCTATCTGAATTTGGATACAAAATTTTCATCAGAGATGTGTGAACTGGATAAAAAATAGATGCACAAACTGTGTTCAGATAACATAAGACTTTCAGTTGATGAAGTAGATTCACATACCCAGGTTGTCCTAAACATACTTGAAAGTTTTCCAAGAACTAAAGCAAGCATCAATTTTTAAGTTTACATTTAAGTTTATTAAAGTAACAAACTAATGTCCTCAGTCATATTAGCCACATTTCAAATACCAATGGCGTATGTGGCTAGTGGCTGTCATATTGAACAGTGCAGTTACAGGCCTAGTTCTTAAGAAATAAAATATAGGCTGGTCTCCTACTTTTAACATCTAGTCTACAAATAACTCAAATACAAATAGGGTTTCTTGCCCTCTGGGAATAGAAGCCATTGCTCTATAAGGGTGCCAAAGCTACTCTTACCTAAAGAAGATGATACCCCCAACATTTCCCACCAGACCCCTACCCCAAAATACACATACACAGTTGCACTTCCTTTGTATAAAAACAAAACAAAACAACCCACTGCCCTAGGATGCCTGGGTGGCACAGTCAGTTAAGTGTCCATCTCTTGGTTTCAGCTCAGGTCATGATCTCAGGGTTGTGGGGTCAAGCTCCATGGCTCCACACTCAGTGGGGAGTCTGCTTCAGATTCTCTCTCCTCCCTCTCCTGCCCTTCCCTCCTGCGTGTGCGCACATTCTCTCTCTCTCTCTCAAGCAAATAAATCTTTAAAAAAACAAAACAAAACAAAACTGCTACACTGAGGTATGGTTGAAGTAAAGCCCTTATCTTTTCTGTGCTGTGTGGCAGCCGGGATGGAGAACAGACAGGGCTAGAGAGATTATTTGGTTACTAATGGTATTCCTGACTAGAAATTCTAGCCTCTTTTCCTTCAGAAACAAAATTATAAAAGGTAACTAGGTTTTGTAAGATTGTAGATCTATTGAGGTTTGGGGGTTTAGCTAGGTATTTTTCATCTCTTTATAACTTTGTTCTTACGGGAAAAAGTTCCATGTTCCAAACAATACATGTGCAAATGCATTTTGGAATATGATTCCATTTGTAAAGTGACCAGGAAGAAGATATGGGAAAGATGTTGGGTGTTGCCTGTTGTTTTTTATGACAGAAAGGTACAGGGGCTTGAGTATTGAACTTTGATGCATTAGCCTAAATTCTCTCTTATCACCTATATCACCTTACATAAAATGCTGGAACTAAAACATAAAACAGCCCATTGTTTTAAGTATAACTCAACTATCAAATCACTTTTAGGTAGAGTTTTTTGTTATTTCGTTTTCCTTCTCTGTGTGTGTGAATGTGTGTGTGCGCGCGTGCGCGCGTGTATTTAAAACTGAATTTGCCTAGAAAAGAAAATCTCTTGATCTTAGCTACTATTTATTTTTATGGTATACATAAAGTTGATGCTTGGAATTTGAGATATTCTGGTTATAGATGAAACTTTTTCCTTTCAAAGGAGATACTCCCCTCTAATGTTAGTTTAGTCTTTGAAGATACCTAAGGAGGGGAGTAATGTTTAGTTCTCTGTAGATGAGGTGAGGATAACGCCAACTATGTGTGAAAGACTGGACACATAGAGCTTCAGAAGACCAACGTGGTACAGGGATTTTGGAACCTAGGTAATAATACCTGAGTCCCACTTCCTGTCGTTCTTCAGGCCTTTCTGCTCTATCTATCATTAATTATTTTTTTTTGAAGATTTTATTTGTTTATTTGACAGAGAGAGAGATCATGAGCAGGCAGAGAGGCAGGTAGAGAGATAGGGGGAAGCAGCCTCCCCGAGCAGAGAGCCTGATGCTCCATCCCAGGACCCTGAGATCATGACTTGAGCCGAAGGCGGAGGCTTAACCCACTGAGCCACCCAGGTGCCCCTATCATTTATTTTTTAAGTAGGCTCCACAGTGGGCGTGGAACCCAACACAGAGCTTGAACTCACAAGCCTCAGGTCAAGACCTGAGCTGATTATCAGGAGTCAGTCACTTAACTGATTGAGCCATCCCGCACCCTTCTACTTAATTTACCTTAATGGTCTTTTTAGATCTCAGATTTTAGAAGAAACCCTTGAAGAAATGGATAGTACTTCCATGTTGCTTTGAATATTGTCTGACCTCCAAGCCATATTAGTTTTAATATTCAATACAAGCTCTGTAGCTCTTACTCCTTGGTAGGCCTTGGGAAACCCTTTATTTTACTTTGGTGCCCGAAGAGGGTTAATTATATTAATTACACGCACACATACAAACACGCTTAAGACATCCTGATATATTATTGAATATAAATTATTCCTCAATAAAATTGAGGATTATTTCCATAAAGAAAAATTTCCTGGGGCTCCTGGGTGGCTTGTTGGTTAAGCGTCTGCTTCTGACTCAGGGCATATTCTCAGGATCCTGGGATTCAGCGCCCTGCTCAGTGGGGAGTCTGCTTCTCTCTCTCCCTCTGCCTCTCCCCTGCTCATGTGTGTGTACGCACTCTCTATCTTTAAACTCTTTTTTTTTTTTTTAAGATTTTATTTATTTGTCAGAGAGAGAGAGGGAGAGAGAGTGAGCACGGGCAGACAGAATGGCAGGCAGAGGGAGAAGCAGGCTTCCCGCTGAGCAAGGAGCCCGATACGGGACTCAATCCCAGGACGCTGGGATCATGACCTGAGCTGAAGGCAGCTGCTCAACCGACTGAGCCACCCAGGTGTCCCTATCTTTAAACTCTTTAAAAAGATTTTACATACTTATTTGAGAGAGAACGAGAGAGCACACGGAGAGAGAGAGAGAGAGAGAGAGATGGAAAAGCATACTCCCTGCTGAGCAGGGAGCCCAGTGTGGGACTCTATCCCAGGACCCTGGGATCATGACCTGAGCCAAATGCAGATGCTTAACTGACTAAACCACCCAGGCATCCCAAATAAAATCTTTAAAAAAAAAAAAAAAAAAGAAAAATTCCTTTTTTCCAAATATAATATGACAACCTGTTTTGGAATATTAAAAATATTTCCTTAAAAATGAAAATTTAAGAGCATGCACAACAATTGTTATGCCCCATGGAATCTGATTCTTTTGTTTAAAAATTCATTTTATTCGGGATGCCTGGGTGGCTCAGTTGGTTGGACAACTGCTTTTGGCTCAGGTCATGATCCCAGAGTCCCTGGATTGAGTCCCGAATGGGGCTCCCAGCTCCACGGGGAGTCTGCTTCTCTCTCTGACCTTCTCCTCACTCATGCTCTCTCTCACTATCTCTCTCTCAAATAAATAAATAAAATCTTTAAAAAAATAAAATTCATTATATTCATTATTTTATTGAACAAAAGATGGCTGTCTTGAATTGAGAAACAGGTGGGACATTTTCAGGTATTTCAAAATATTTTTATTATACCTAGGTTTTCCTGTGATGGTACTTGCTGTTTTAGTAGAATTTGACCTATATTTTATCCCGTAGGAAAAAGAAGAAACAAAGTGTTTGTTAGCCACCTTCCGCCTTGTTCTGCTATGCATTGATAGGTAGAAACTTGAGTCCTATTGAATTTTTACCTCTGTGCCCTATATTTTTAGTACCTTGTAGAGAATGAATCTGCAAATCATCTCTGAAAGATAAATGACTTGATTTAATTGTATCAAGCAGGAAAACTGTCTTCCATATAGAACTGTGTATCTTGGAAAAAAGCTAGACTAATATCACACTGAAATGATCTTAACTGTGGAATCCTTGATTAGACCTGATTTGTTTTGCTCATACTATATAGCTCTTTAGAGATGATCAGATTTCAATGAGGATGAACAGATGTCCTGGTTTTATCAGAAATTTCACATTGCCATGCCTTCACCCTCTCTGTCTGATTTTGTTGACATGCTTTTAAAACTTTTTATCCAAATATTGATTTGAATACACAGACTTTGCTCTTTACTTGTAAGATTCTCTGATAGTCAGATGGTATCCTTACCCCTAACAGAACAAAAAGAAGAAAAAGAAGAAAATTAAAGGCAAAAATTAGAAAGTATAGCATAGTCTGTATTTATTTGAACTTTAAAGTGTTTAATAGTAGGATCTAAGTTCCATAAAATGTTTCTCTGTTTTGTTCACTGCTATATCCTCAGTACCTAGAACAGAACCTGGCATCTAACAAATGCTCAGTAAGTATTTATACAATAAATATTAACTGTTTGTGTGAGAGGGTTTATCCACTTTTGTTTAAGGTAGGCAGTTACTCATCTTCAT
This sequence comes from Mustela putorius furo, assembly GCF_011764305.1. Taxonomy (NCBI): domain Eukaryota; kingdom Metazoa; phylum Chordata; class Mammalia; order Carnivora; family Mustelidae; genus Mustela; species Mustela putorius. The sequence continues at coordinate 1,130,220 of NW_025421399.1, read as the reverse complement.
AAGCACTGGCTGGTGTTGAAGCTACCTTCATTCCATTTATTTCCCTTTAATCTCAATATAGAGGGGATATCCAGAGACTGCATCAGCCCTTCAGAAGGGTGGAAAGTATTGTCTTTTACTGTGGAAAATAAACGAAGACAGGGGAAAGCCAGTTCCCATTGTTTCCTTTGCATTTTAGAGTTAGAGATGGAAGAAATGTGAGTTCACTAGGTAAGAATTAGCTCCCCCCCATTAAAAAATGTGTGTGTATAGAATAAATGTACCAGTTTAACTAGTTCAGTTTCATTAAGTACATTTACATTTTCAGGCAACTATCAGCATCCATCTCCAGAACTTTTTCATCATCCCACACTGGAACTGTATGCATGAAACAATAACTTCCCATTCCCCTCGCCCGTAGCCCCTGACAACCATGATTCTACATTCTAGAAGCTTGACTTGACTTCTAGAAGCTTGAGGTACTCTAGGTACCTCATATAAGTGTAATCCTATAACATTTGTTTCTTTGTGTCTGGTTCTTTTTTCTTTTCTTTCCCCGGATTTTCTGGTTTTTGCTCTGACCCTAGACCTAGCCAGTGATGGATATAAAATAAGTATCCAAAGATGAGTTAATTCAGCAGCTTGTTGCATACCACTAGGGGGTTATATTAAAGCTTTGAAAATGTGATTCCTAATCTTTATGTCTGTAGGCTTATCTCCTCCAAGTCCTGCTGATAAACCTGCACTGACAGTAATAGCAGAGATTAGTCTTTCTCCATGTTTCATAAAACAAATTGTTCTCCTTCGTTTAGCCTGATGATGAACTGGAAAATTACTAGTCCATTGTTGTAATTGTTTATACAGACACTAAGGCAAACTCTACATAAGGGACAGCAACTGCGAGAGGAGGTTTTGATTGCAGTTTCGTTAAGAAATTATGCTCATAACTTGTTTCTTTTCTATTTTTTCTTTGTATCTTCTTTTTTCTTATTAGAAAGTTTAAAATTTTATTTATTTATTTATTTATTTTATTTGACAAACAGAGATCACAAGTAGGCAGAGAGGCAGGCAGAGAGGCAGGCAGAGAGAGAGGAAGGGAAGCAGGCTCCCTGCTGAGCAGAGAGCCCGATGTGGGGCTCGATCCCAGGACCCTGGGATCATGACCTGAGCCAAAGGCAGAGGCTTTAGCCCACTGAGCCACCCAGGCGCCCCTCTTTGTATCTTCTTTATTCCTTCCCTCCCTTCCCTTTCCTTCTTTTTCCAGTCTATCCCTTTGTCCCTCCTTTCTTTCCTTTTCCTTCCTTCCCTCCTTCCCTTCCTTCCTTCCTTCCTTCTTTTTCATTCTAATCTTTCTGAGTAGTTGCTACAGAGACAAGCAGACCCTATGGCCCAAATATAAATAAAATAGTCATAGCTCTCTTATCAGGCTACCCGGAAGGATAGGGAGAAGGAGAGTAAGAGAATGAAACTGAAGGATGAAATATCCCTAATTTTTTTTAAAGTACAGAAACTAACTTGTTGAGAGGAAAAGGAAATACACTGTGAGATCTAATGGGTAAAGAAAGAAGGAGACAGAAAGCCTTGGAGAATGATTTGAAAAGCAACTTATGCAATTTAAATTTCAAGTAGGATCTTAATATATGGACTATTTTAGAGCTTCTTAAGCAGAACATTAAACATAGGACCAGTGAAGAGATGTTCTACCACTGTATTCCTTGCTCACTGACACTGGGCAGATGATTTCTGCTATCCTTGACTTCATTTTCTCAACCTGTAAAATGGAGAGTCACCATTTAACCATAGGAGTTTGGGCTGAAGCCATTAGAATATGAAAGGCATTTTTTATTATATATATTTTTAAAGATTTTATTTTTAAGAAATCTTTATACCCAATGTGGGTCTTGAACTCATAGCCCTGAGACCAAAAGTTGTGTGCTCTACTGACTGACCCAGCCAGGTGCCCCGAAGGTGTATTTAAATTCAATTTTTTGATGTATATAAATGCAGGTGTTACTGTGCCAGAGACAGAAGTATTGACAATGAGAAATTACCCAAAACCAAGATTGGTTTCTTTTTTTTTTTTTTTTTTTTTTTTTTTTTTTAAAGATTTTATTTATTTATTTGACAGAGAGAAATTACAAGTACACTGAGAGGCAGGCAGAGAGAGAGAGAAGGAAGCAGGCTCCCTGCCGAGCAGAGAGCCCGATGTGGGACTCGATCCCAGGACCCCGAGATCATGACCTGAGCCGAAGGCAGCGGCTTAACCCACTGAGCCACCCAGGCGCCCCCCAAGATTGGTTTCTATTACAAAGGTGGAAATAGTTTTCATGGAATTCAGTAACCTCAGTGTTCTGGGATTTCTGTGACTTTCAGGATGTTAGGAGAATATTCCACTCCTTGTTTAAATAAGAAGGGATAGGGGCACCTGTATGGCTCAGTCCTTCAGCATCTCCCTTCAGCTCCGGTTATGATCCCAGAATCCTGGGATCGAGTCCCATATCAGGCTCCCTGCTCTGTGGGAAGCCTGCTTCTCCCTCTCACAATCCTGCTTGTGTTCCCTCTCTCACTGTCTCTCTCCCTGTCAAATAAATAAAAACTTTTTAAAAAATTCATAGCAAAAATGGATTTTTTTAAAATATGAAAGGATATATATTGCCATTATTGCCCTGCCCCCACTTCTAAATTTACATTGCCAGTATTTATAAAGTTTACTGGTCACAAATAGATTCTTGTATCTCCCAGTCCTTGTTATAGGGCTCTCTTGCAGTTCAATATGCTTTTATTGGCACTTACTTTGGTTTTCTTTACAGCAGCAGCTGCTAATTAGTGACAGCTTTTGAGCAAGCAGCTTGTCATTTTTGGCAGGGGTAGGGGACATCCATAGCAATTCAAGACTATATTTTCACTTACTAAATTTACTTTGCTTCATGGAAAGACATCTCAAGTAAAGAATAGTCTGTAGTCAAAGGTGGCTGTATTTACTGAAATATCTTCCTGAGTTGGCATTTGGTCCCATGAGTGAAGAACTCTCAGGAGATTAAAAAATAGGTTCAGTGTCTATCAGACCAATGCCATTAGTCCTGAGTCATCCTTCTAACGTTAATTTACATTCTAGATGTAGAACCTCATCATCTCGTTTTGGCACAATAATAAATCTTTCTGGATTTTATTTGGTAGTATGCCTGGTAACCAAAGGAGTGAATTGTTGATAAATGTTGTGCTTTCCGTTTTTACTCAGCTTCTTTCTTGAGACATAATTAAAGGAAAGAAACAGTTTAATTTGCATAAAGGAGAAGCTTTCTTTGGAATTTCAGCTTTTATTAGCACCATCGTATTTCATGTAATTCTCCTCTTTGAAATTGCTGCAATGAGTTGTGAGCTCTATTTTACAAACTTGTCACGATGTTTATGGAATGGTACATTGCAATTATATTTATCTTGATTAGCTACAGTGATGAGTCAAAACCTCCGTCACAGTTTCTATAAAGTGTGATTCAGTCCCATTATTCCTGTAATAAGGATTCAAGTTAATGACTTCCACGGTGTCAAAAATAACATCTTAAAGAGAGTAACTGACCTACCATTCATTTCCCCCAATTTAAGTTCTTTTTGTAACATGGGGGTCTACCAAAATTATATTTGACACCCAGTTATTGATTATGTACCAAGTATTGTGTTGAGGAAATCAAAATGAATGAGATAGTTCCTGCCTTGGGATAACTTCTAGTCTAGTAGTTGAGTAACAGATAACTCAAAATTGCTTTGGATCTTATGCCCAGAGTGTAGTATAAATTCTAATTCCAGAGGGGTAAAGCATTCCATCTTTTTTTCTTTTTTAGGATTTTGTCTATTTATTAGAGAGATGGAGAGAGACCACAAGTAGGCAGAGCAGCAGGCAGAGGGAGAGGGAGAAACAGGCTCCCTGATGAGCAGGGAGCCTGATGTGGGGCTTGATCCCAGCACCCCGGGATCATGACCTGAGCCGAAGGCAGCTGCTTAACCAATTGAGCCTCCCAGGCACTCCAGCATTCCATCTTTAAAAAATGGGATGTTCAAGGAGCTCCTGGGTGGTATAGTCGGTTGAGTGTCCAACTCTTGGTTTCAGCTTGGATCGTGAGATCGAGCCCTGTGTTGGGCTCTGGACTCAGAGCAGTTTGCTTGATATTCTCCCTCCCTCTTCATCGGCTCCCCCCCACCCCCTCCACCCCACCTACTCAAATAAATAAATAAATCTTGAAGCAAATGGGATGATCAAAATAATAAAAAGGCATGGGATACAAGTATTGTGTTGATTCTTTTTTTAGCTAGAGATATTAAAGATTGTATGAGTCACCTTTAATGAGAGTATGGAATGGCCCAGTGCCCTTGTCTCAAATCTTCCCTTGACATGTTGCACAACACTATTAAATTCAGAAGTTGTCTTCCACATCAGAGTAACTACTATTTCTTGGCATGGATTAGTGAACCAACATGATTTCCTAATATTCAATTAATATTCTGCACTGAGCACAGTAACATAATTATTTCTATATTTTTCATATTAGTGTGCATCAATTATCACAGGGATTTATCATTTACACCTTGTCTGTAACTATGTGCATCGGTGTTAGGCAAGTTGATGTTTAGTTATTGATGTAAAGTGAACAGTTATATTGAGATAACTGACTTCAGTAGCTTTTTTTTTTTAAGATTTTATTTATTTATTTGACAGACAGAGATCCCAAGTAGGCAGAGAGGCAGGCAGAGAGAGAGGGAGAAGCAGGCTCTCCGCTGAGCAGAGAGCCCGATGCGGGGCTCGATCCCAGGACCCTGAGACCATGACCTAAGCCGAAGGCAGAGGCTTTAACCCACTGAGCCACCCAGGCACCCCAAGTAGCTTTTAAGATCCCATCTTACCCCCAGAACTTTTCACTAGTCTCCTTTGTATTAATGATATTGTCCCTTTAATGAGAAGTGTTTCCTGCCAGCAGAAAAACCCGAGTTTAGAATGGTCTCTGGTGATGGATAGTAGTGTATCTAAGGGAAACCCAGTAAGGAATTCAGGAACAAATATAACAAATGTAACCACTCTGCTTCTTATAGGAAATGTCGCAGTGCTAATTCTGACCACAGGTGGTCAGGATCTAGGTTTTGGCCTCATTGGAAAGTAACCCACTTCCAGAACAGTTCTCGTTATTCTCCTCCCGCTCTGTTTTACAATCTAAAGCGTTTAGCTGATTTCTTTCTTTCTCTTTCTTTCTTTCTTCAAGATTTTATTTATTTATTTGACAGAAAGAGACAGTGAGAGAGGGAACACAAGCAGGTGGAGTGGTAGAGGGAGAAGCAGGCTTCCGCCCAGCAGAAAGCCCGAAGTGGGGCTTGATCCCTGAGCCAAAGGCAGACATGTAACAACTGAGCCACCCGGGTGCCTCTTGTTTAGGTGATTTCTGATTGATTTCGAGGAGTGAAGGTGAGCCACCAAACACCTAATATGGCTGGCTTCCTTTGATTGTGTTTGAAGGGTGGTCATCTCGATAGTCTCTGATCTTTAGGAAAGGGGAGTCCCATTTAAAACATTTTTGGATTGCTAAATAATTTTTCATACCTATTTGTGAGTTGTACTTTGTAGTATTCTACTTTGTAGCTTTTATCATAAAGCAGTCTTGAGTTACAGATATCATGTCATGCATTAGGTGAAGGGTCTTCGAGAGCATGAGCCCTGAAGGCAGGCAGCCTACGTGTTCATCCCAGCTCCTTCGCTTGCTTGCTGCAGGACTTCAGGCAAATTCCCTAACTCTTAAACCTGTTTCATCATCTATTAAAAGGGGGATTATAATAGGTTTGTCATGAGGATTAGCTGAGGAAGCATGTAACGTGCACACAACAGTACATAGTGTAGTAAGAGCTCCTTGAATGTTTACCGTGACTAGTATTGCTCTTATTACTCCTCCTAGGGCTTGTACCCTCTTTTTTTCCTTTCCCATGCAAATTCCTTTCTTATTTTTTAAGGTTTGATGATTAAGTACAGGACAGTCTTGGGAATTTAATAGTTTATTTTGTTTCCAACACGAAACAGTTTCTCGTTGGGTAGCAGCAGTTAATTTAGCATATGTAACAAACTAATAAGTTTTTCCTTAAACCTCAGACTGTCTTCGTTTCAGGCAAGGTATTCTCAAGAGTAGGTTACATACTCTCCATCATCAAAGCCTAGAATCTTTAGAACAAGAGCTTCTCTCAGAAAAAGCCTTCTGTCTCCATTGCCACCACAACCTGAAACTAAAGAGGTAGAAGCCACACAGAGCCCTATGACGTGCTGTAGGAGCCCTTCTGCAGGACCCATCACATTTTCTTGTAAGCTATTTGTAGATAGCTACGCCAGGAATCCATCTGGTTGAGAACATTTAAAATGTCTTCATTTGTCCTTCCTTCTCCTTTACTTTTATACTCTAAAGGACTAATTTTGTTGTCTCCAGGAAGATTGAATGTATGGATGCTTGCTTAATTTAAAGAAGTCTGTGTGGGGGGTGCCTGAGTGGCTCATTGGGTTGAGCCTCTGCATTCAGGTTGGGTCGTGGTCTCGGGGTCCTAGGATCGAGCCCTGCATTGGGCTCTCTGCTCAGTGGGGGGCCTGCTTTCCCCTCTCTCTCTCTGCCTGCCTTCTCTGCCTACTGAGGTGAGAATGATCTCTCACTCTCGCTCTCAAATAAATAAAAAAAACTTAAAAAAAAGTCTATGTGAGAATGCTGTGTTTTTTCTTTGGGGGGTGGTGGGAGATCTTCAGTGTTATTCTATAACTATTCAGGGTCACTACCTAAAGAAGATTTTTTTTCCCTAAAGAAGATTTAAAATCGGGGCGCCTGGGTGGCTCAGTGGGTTAAGCCGCTGCCTTCGGCTCAGGTCATGATCTCAGGGTCCTGGGATTGAGTCCCGCATCGGGCTCTCTGCTCAGCAGGGAGCCTGCTTCCCTCTCTCTCTCTCTCTGCCTGCCTCTCCATCTACTTGTGATTTCTCTCTGTCAAATAAATAAATAAAATCTCTAAAAAAAAAAAAAAAAGAAGATTTAAAATCTTATTTTCTATCCTCTTCTTTTTGTTATTCATCATATGGTCTTTTTTCCATGTCTGATCTAAGAAACTATATAATTATTGTATGCATGCTTGTTTATGCTACTGGTGGTCAGCACTGAATCTGGCCAGTGCCTTAGCATTTTTGACGACTAATAGGACTTTAGTTTGAGAGGAGGAAGGCTAAAGATTTATTTTTATATCAATCAACTGGGGACCTCATATGTTGTCACATTTATTATGGCCAAAATACCATTTTATTTTTAGGTGAACTCTTGAGCACTAGTATAAAACCTGGACTGGTTCCAATTCTGTTCTTTTCCTCACATTTAAGTCTGCATTAAATCTGGTAGCTCTTAAAAGTTCCATTGCCGTTTAAAAAGTGTAGCTGCTTGTGATCTTACTGTCTTTTTGTCAAGTGAAACACTTTAGCTTGCCTTGGTTCTGAGTCTCACACTTGGTTTGTTTTTCTCTGGAGCTTTACTGGAAACCAAATGCTCTTGCGTACTAGCTGCAGAAGCGGGAGGGGAAGTTGGCAAGAATTAACTGCTTTCTGTTTGGTCTGTCTGAGGCAGCTGACCTTTTGGAAGGAAATCGCTGCTCTTTGCTTCTTCCTGTAACAGTGCAGCCTGTGAAAGAACATACATACCATGATCCTGGCTGATGTCTTGGGGCACAAGCTGTTGGTTAAGAGGCGGGAGTCTTTCACTGCCTCTGTTCTGTGGTGTAGGAACAAGGATTCAAGTTCACAGTGCTAAGTTGTGTAGATATGGTAGTCGATATGCAGCAAGGGAGAACGTGTCTCTGGAAAAAGTAGTTTGTTTTAGTAAAAGTATTTGTATTGTATTGCAGAGTCCCAATGTTAATGCTGTGGTATACATGGACAATTACTTTGTGCACAATTTTAGTGCATCTCAATGTTGAATGTCTTGGTATCAGTAGTAACTCTTATACTGTACAGTCTTTTTTCCTGAAAAGCCAGTTAGATTTTTAAAAAATGTGAACTCTTTCTTTCTTTTTTTTTTTTTTAAGATTTTATTTATTTATTTGAAAGAGAGAGAGAAAATGAGAGGGAACACAAGCAGGGGGAGTGAGAGAAGGAGAAGCAGGCTCTGTGCTGAGCAGGGAGCCCAATGCGGGACTCAATCCCTGGGACCCTGGGATCGTGACCTGAGCCAAAGGCAGATGCTTAACAACTGAGCCACCCAGGTGCCCCAAAGATGTGAACTCTTTTTTTTTTTTTTTTTTACAGAGAGAGATGACAAGTAGGCACAGAGAGAGAAAGAAAGAGAGAGAGAGGGAAGCAGTCTCCCTGCCGAGCAGAGAGCCCGATGCAGGACTCGATCCCAGAACTCTGAGATCATGACCTGAGCCGAAGGCAGAGGCTTAACCCACTGAGCCACCCAGGCGCCCTGAACTCTTATTTAAATGTCATTTCATGGGGTGTCTGGATGGCTCAATTGGTTAAGTGTCTGCCTTCAGCTCAATTCATGATTTCCGGGACCCGAGATCAAGCCCCATGCCGGGCTCTTTGCTCAGCGGGCTGCTTCTCTCTCTCCTTCTGCTCCCCCCACCCCCACCACTCATGCTCTCTCTGTGTCTCTTTCTCAAATAAATAAATACAATCTTTTAAAAAATATGTCATTTCAGGGGTGCCTGAGTGGCTCAGTCGGTTGGGCGTCTGCCTTCGGCTTGGGTCATGATCCCAGGGTCCTAGGATCGAGTCCCACATCGGGTTCCTTGCTCAGCGGGGAGCTTGCTTTTACTCTACCTCTGCCTGCCACTCCCCTGCTTGCGTTCTCTCTCTCTCTGACAAATAAATAAATAAAATCCTCTAAAAAATGTCATTTCACCTCACAATTAGCCTTTTTTTAAAAAAGATTTTATTTATTTATTTGACAGAATGAGAGATATAGTGAGAGAGGGAACAAGCAGCGGGAGTGGGAGAGGGAGAAGCAGGCCTCCCACCCAGCAGGGAGCCCAGTGCAGGGCTTGATCCCAGGACCCTGGGATCACAAACTGAGCTGAAGGCAGCTGCTTAACAACTGAGCTACCCAGGTGCCCCCAGAATTAGCTTCTTAATGTACCTGCTACCCATTGTTGGACCATGTTTTCTAAGGACTTGTTTTACTGAAACACAGTGAGTATTACACTCCACACACTGACATTATTTTCAGAAGGCTGCAGATAGGTTAATAAATGGAATATCAGCCAGTGAGTAACAAAGGAACTAGCTGATGGGATGGCCCTCTCTTAAAGAGAGGATTTTCATCTTCCATTATTTTAACCAAAACCTATTTAGGTTCATTTTTTATTTTGTTTTTTGAAATGATTTATATTCAAGTAACTCTCTGTAAGCAAAAATGAAGTCGATTATGATTATTGGTAAATGCAGAGAACGCAGCTATGTGAAAAGAGGGCAGAATACTGTGTTCTCCCCTTAGTTGGGTTTCACTGGATAGGTGTGCTTTTCCATCATATTATTTGTTTCACTCCTAGTATTTGCTGTTGATAGTATAGGTTGTTGGGTGAGCATTAGTGTCGATGTGCAGAAAAGATACAGAGTAGCGTAGGGAGAATTATCTCAGGGTTTCCTTAGGGAGATTTCCCTACAATATTTCTTCTCTGTTTTTGGAAACTGGTCTAATCTGTTCAGCCTTCCTGAGACAGTGAAGTATCCCAGAGGGTGTGCTTAGGCAGTTTAGCCAGGCTTTGGGTATATGTTCTTGGCACAAAGTAAGTCAGTATCAACGTAACAGGAAGACTATCCTGCAGTTCTGTTGGCCTAGGAGCGAAATGAGGAACCAGTGGCTAAGGCTTTCTGGGATCTGGTCTTCTAACTATAATCTTCAGTGGCCTTGAATTATTACCTTTGAACTATCAAGGACCTTTACGTAGGCCAGTTGTGTTCAGGTGCATCATTAAGGATAAAGGAAGTATAGTTTTGAAAAGCAATTCTTGCACTGTTGTGAGTGGTGTTCTGTGTATTTCATTCTGTTTACAATTGGTACAAGTTTACAGGGACAGTTAGTCATATCAAGGAAGAAAAAAGAGCCAAATATGAACCTAAGTATGTACTATTTCTTGTCTTGAAATATAACTTTCCCAAACATTTTTTTTTTCTTTTCTATTTTCCATGTTTCTTTTAGAAGTCACAATAAAACCTCCTAAATTCAAACTCCATTACCCCTGAGATTACTAATCCTAACCTGGTCTAAGTTATGGTTTACCCCCCTTCTTTTTTCCCCTATTGGTATTCTAAACATTTTGGTATTAACATTTTCAAACACACACAAAATAAGAGAATATAATGAATATCTATAAATTCATCCCTCAAGTTCAAAAATACCAAAGTTTTATTAATTTTTTTTCTTCTACTCTCCACAAAGACACTCTTTTGTTTCTTCTGGACAAAGGCAAATACTTCAAAGTATATTTTTGTGCCATTTACTTTTATACTACTTCAAAAAGAAGATTTTACTAAACAAAAGAATAAAATGAACAGTTATTGAATGCAAGGCATTTTAAGGGGTTTAAATGAAATATAAATAGATGGCAAAATTACAAATTAATCTTAGCCATTAATAGTCTTGAACTACTATTTGAAAACATATTATGTTGCTACATATTTGAAAGTGATAGAATTGGGGCGCCGGGGTAGTCAGTTAAGCGTCTACCTTTGGCTCAGGTCATAATCCCAGGGTCCTGGGATGGAGTCCTGCTTTGGGTTCCCTGTTCAGCTGGGAGCCTGCTTCTCCCTTTGGCCCTTCCCCAGGTTCATGTGCCTGTGTGCACCCTATCACAAAATAAATAAATTTAAAAATCATTTAAAAAAAGAAAGCGAACTTTTTTTTTTTTTTTAAGATTTTATTTATCAGGGTACCTGGGTGACTTAGTTGGTTAAGGTGCTGCCTTCAACTCAGGTCATGATCCCAAATTTTGGAATTGAGCTCTGCATCAGCCCCCACTTAGCAAGGAACCCACTTCTCCCTCTGCCTGCCATTCCCCCTGCTTGTGCTTGCTCTCTCCCTCTTTCTCTGTCCATTAAAATAATTTTAAAAATATTTAATTTATCCATTTGACAGAGAGTGAGAATGGGAACAAAGCAGGGGGAGCAGTAGAGGGAGAAGAAGTAGCCTTCCCACCCGGCATGGAGCCAGATGCGGGGCTTGATCCCAGGACCCTAGGATCATCACCTGAGCCAAAGGCAGGTGCTTAATGACTGAGCTACCCAGGTGCCCCTGTACTACTTCTTCTTCTCCTTTTTTTTTTTTAAATAAAGATTTTATTTATTTATTTGACAGAGAAAGATACAGTGAGAGAGGGAACACAAGCAGGAGGAGTGGGAGAGGGAGAAGCGAAGCAGGCTTCCCACCAGAGCCGGGAGCCTGACGTGGGACTCCATCCCAGGAGCCTAGGATTAAGACCTGAGCTGAAGGCAGACGCTTAACCAGCTGAGCCACCCAGGCACCCTGCCCCTGCACTTCTTTTTAAAAAATTATCATTCTGAATTTTTTTTACTATTTCATGCCCTACTGAAATCAGGACTACCTAATTTGAAAGGAAATGCTATAACCTGGATATTGTTTTGTGGGAAATATTTGTTTCTATGTCTTTTGCATGTCCCTTTATGGAACCATCCTATGGGATGAATTATACTAATTGCTCATGCTCATTAAACCTATATTTCAGATCTTACATTTTAAACAAAATTTAGTAAATCAAGAACTATAAAAAAAATTATACCAAAATGCCTTCACCTAAATGGAACAACTGTTTATAATTCTCTTTGACCTTTCTCTGTTATTTGTCCTCTAGCATATGTATTGTATACACTTTTCATTTAACATTCTTTTCTTTATATTTTTAAAGAATGTATCTCCATGGCCTTATATTTCAATATTGCCTTTATATTTCATTTAAATTGCACAATGTTCTATCAGATTAATATGTTACAGTTTAGCCATCCTCCTGTTTTGGATTTAGGTTGTTTCTAGTTTCTTACTATTGTATATTACAGGATCTAACCAATGGTTGTCCCTGGGAGTTGACCTAGTACAAGGTGCTCTTCAAAGCAGTTTGCTAAGTGAAAACTTAATACTGTAATTCTCAATGGCAAGAGGGAAGCTATGAACTTGAAAGAGGAAAATATTGGGAACATATGTAGATTTACTAATAAAGTGCCCTTTAAAAAATCAAAACAAGAAGGAAGGGATTATCTTTCATCTCAGTGGTACAGAAAATCAGTATATTGCTGTGGCTGGGGAATTTTTATTTCCTGAACTAAAGGATTCAAACTATACAAAAGCCACATTCTAAGATGAGTTGGTCTTGATTAACAGTGTAAAATGGGTCCAGATATAAAACTTCATTAGAAATTCTGAGGCTAACACAGGGCTACATGGCAGTCTCAGATCATTTCTTACTTTTCCATAATGCAGATGGGCATTATTTGTGGGCTGCGGCAAATGTTTTTAGTTATCTGGAAAATGGTATTGATGTAGCTTCTTCCCAAATGGGCTGTTCAAGTTGCCTAATGGATTTCAACATAGAGATAATGATAATGCATGTGTATTCAAACTGCAGGACAGCTTGGCATGAAGGAGCCTGATTTGTATAACAGTGTCCTACCAGCTTCAGCACAAAGTCTGAGAAGCCCAGATTTTTATGTACTGCCAGGGACAGTTTCAAGATAGGACTCAAAACTCTACTCTTACTATTTGTTTGTTTGTTTCTCTTTTCTTTTTTATTTTTTTTGCAATTTTTGCCCTTGATTTTGATTTTGAAAACTTTTAAATTACTGAAAAATTGAAAGGATGAAACAACAAATGCTCATGTACACCTTGTCTACATTGACCAGTTATTAACAGTTGTTGCCTTTGCTTTTTCAGGCTCCTTTCCACCCCCTCCCCTCTCTTTCCTTTGAAAGTAAGTTATAGCCATCATGACCATGTTTTGCCCTTAAATACTTGAGTACGTATCTACTGAGAACAGTCCTGTATAACCTCAGTACCATTATCAATCTCAAGAAATTTAATATTGACACAATAATATCCAGTATATAGGCTGTATTTAAATTTAATCTGAATTTAAAATTTTAATTTTTAATTGTCTTTGGGGTGTCCTTTAGAGATGTAGTTTGTTTTATTTTTTAAATTATACTCTAGGTAGTTATTGTGTCTCTTTTGTCTCCTTTAATCTAGGATAGTTCCACATTTTTCTATCTTTCATAAGAGTTTTGTAATTTGAATTTGTCTGATTATTCCATGAGTAGAGGTGGAACATTTAGTTTGTGTATTCTTTTCAGTAGATCGCATTCTGAGGTCTATGCAACGAGTCCCCCCTTATCCGTGGTTTCGCTTTCTGAGGTTTCAGTTACCCATGGTCCTTCTGACATATTGTCAGAAGGTTCATAGTAGCCTAATGTGTACATGATGCTTACATCATTCACCTCAGCTCACTTCGTCATGTAAGCATTACCATCACAGGATGGGTGAGTGCAGTGTGATGAGATATTTAGAGAGCAGAAGAGACCACATTCATATAACTTTTATTGTGTATGTTGTTACAATTGTTCAATTTTATTTTTAGCCATTGTTTTTAATCGCTTACTGTGCCTCATTTATAAATTAAATTTTATCTTAGGTATGTACGTGTAGGAAAAACATACTGTTTGGGGTTTGGTACTGTCTGTGGTTCCAGGCATCCACTGAGGGGTCTTGGAACATATGTCCCACAGATAATGGGGGACTACTGTATTGTCCGTTTGTTCCATGATTGGGGATGTTTAATTATTTTGTTAAGGTGTTGTTCATCACCTCTTCCACTGAAACTATGCCTTTTCCTCTTTATGAATAATAAGCAATATGTGAGGTAGTACTTTGAGACTGTGTGACTATCCTGTTCCCAGCAAGTACAACCCGATGGTTTTTGCGGCTGTGATGATCCTTGTCTGAGTCCACTCTCTTTATTTTTGAAATCGTGTTTTTGGCTAAGATATCTTATATTTAGGTGAGAGTTTTAAACATGTGATAATCCACTGACTAACACTTGGTCTGTATAGTTAGAGATAGCTCCCCTCTCCCTTTCCTCCCCTCTCTCTACCTGCTCTCCACTTCTCCCTCTCCACCCTCCCCACCACCCAACACTTTCCCCTCTCTCTTCTTCCCAAAGTAGTATGTAATGGTTTGGCTGTGATGTGAAGATTTATGACTGTCATCCCACAATACTATCATCTCGTGTTGCCTGGGCAAATTTTTCCTTGTTTGTCTCTTTGTGAGCCAAATACTATCATTCTTTCTGTTCTCTTCCCATCTGTTTAATAATCTGATTTTGTTAGAGAATTACCTTTCTGATTCCTTATACAGTACTATTTAGAATTTTTTTTTTTTTAAAAGAGCAGATGGCTCTGGTATTGACCTACTTCTAGATGGGATAGTTATACTCAAACCTTCTTACTTGATTTTAGTCCAGTTTTAATATGAGCAAAGTCTTAATCCATTATTATTGCTATTTAATATTTTGCCATCCTTCCAAGTTCCTATTACTAGGTGACCATGAGCGCTGAGTCTATGTAATAATGTTGGTATTGACAGTAGGGCAGTAAACATAATGAAGGAACTTGCTCTTTATATTCTGTCCAAAGTCTTCAGTCATTAAATGGTGCTGATATGGTTAATAGTTTTGAATCCTGGTTCCTTGCCTTAGACTTTCCTAATCAGAAGCAATGTTTATCTGTCTTCTGTTTCATTTGCCAAGTAGCCCAAGCCTTTGCCCAAATCAGAGCCTTGCCATATTTCTTATACTTTTTTAAAATTATGAAATATAATAAACATGTAGAAAAATACAAAAAATAATATGACAAACCACCGCAAAGTCCTTAGGTCAGAGGCCTCCTATATAGTGGTCTGCCCAGATCCAGTGTGGATGGTGCCCCTCAGTAGTATGGTACCTGGAACAAAGTTTTCACCCCCAAAAGAAACCCATACTTCTTCCTTTTTTTTTTTTTTTTAAAGATTTTATTTATTTATCTGATAGAGACACAGCGAGAGAGGGAACACAAGCAGGGGCGATTGGGGAGAGAGAAGCAGGCTTCCTGCCAACCAAGGAGCTTAACGTGGGTCTCAATCCCAAAACCCTAGGATCATGACTTGAGCCGAAGGCAGATGTTTAACAACTGAGCAACCCAAGAGCCCCAAAACCCATACTTCTTAAGAGTCACTCCACATTATTGCACCAGCCTAATTTGTGTCTATGGGTTTATCTATTCTGGACATTCCATATAATGGAATTTACAACATGTAGCTTTTTTTGTCTGGCTTCTTTCATTTAGCATGTATCACTATCTCATTTCTTTCTGTGTCTGAATAATGTTCCCTTTTATCCATTTTATTTATTTTTAAAGATTTTATTTATATATTTCACAGACAGATAACAAGTCGGCAGAGAGGCAGGCAGAGAAAGAGAGGAGGAAGCAGAGTCCCTGCTGAGTGGAGAGTCCAATGCGGGGGCTCGTTCCCAGGACCCTAGGACCATGACCTGAGCTGAAGGCAGAGGCTTTAACCCCTGAGCCACCCAGGCGCCCCTCCATTTTGGTTTTTAATTTATATCCATATTATCCATCCATTCATTGATAGGCATTTGGCTTGTTTTTACCTTTTCACTACCATGAGTAATGCCATTTGGAACATTTGTGTGCAAATTTTTGTGGACATAGGTTTTCAGTTCCCTTAGGCATATACCTATGAGCGGAACTACTGGGTCATATAGTAACTCCATATTTAACCTTTTGAAGAACTGTAAGATTGTTTTCCAAACCTATACCATTTTACAGTCCTGAGCCTCGATTTCCTCATCTATAAAATAGAGATAATAGGGGCGCCTGGGTGGCTCAGTGTGTTAAGCCGCTGCCTTCAGCTCAGGTCATGATCTCAGGGTCCTGGGATCGAGTCCCGCGTCGGGCTCTCTGCTCAGCAGGGAGCCTGCTTCCCTTCCTCTCTCTCTGCCTGCCTCTCTGCCTATTTGTGATCTCTCTCTGTCAAATAAATAAAAATCTTAAAAAATCTTAAAAAAAATGAAATAAAATAAAA
Organism: Mustela putorius furo; assembly: GCF_011764305.1. Lineage (NCBI taxonomy): Eukaryota > Metazoa > Chordata > Mammalia > Carnivora > Mustelidae > Mustela > Mustela putorius. The sequence continues at coordinate 1,114,109 of NW_025421399.1, read as the reverse complement.
TAGAGATAATAATAGTGCCTACCTTCTAGTATTTTTGTGAGGATTAAATGAGTAGATTCATAAAAGCTCTTGCTGTTGTAAATAATATAGTTAGATATTCAGTAAATGACAGTAAATTATAAATCTGGATGGTGGAAAATAACACTAATAAATGTTATTTAATTCATTTTTAATCATATTTCTGAAAATTTTTATTTTTTATTACTTTTTTAAAGCTTTTATTTATTTGTTTGCCACAGAGAAAGACAGAGCACAAGTAGATGGAGCTGCAGGCAGAGGGAGAGGGAGAAGCCAACTCCTGCTGAGCAGGGAGCCTGATGTGGGACTTGATCCCAGGACCCTGGGATCATGACCTGAGCTGAAAGCAGATGCTTAACCAACTGAACCACCAAGGCGCCCCTGAAATTTATTTTCATTTATTGGATGAATCAAAATATTTGTTGCTAATAATTCATAATTTAATTAGTAGGAGTCAGATGTGTCCTTGGAAGGAATAGGAAAAGGTACAGCTCTCTGCTGGGGTACATTGGAATGGATGTTCTTTTCTTTTCTTTTTTTTTTTTTTTCCTTTTAAAGTTTAGTATACTTAGTCTTACTCTTGTTACACTGCCCTTCACAATTCTTGGCTCTCTCATTCAGAGGCGGGAGAACAGCTCTCCCAGTGCTTTCCCACCACCATCCTTCCATTCTCATCTATATAAGTCCATCTGCCAATAAAATTGACTAAGAAATGGGAATTCCATCTTTTAAAAGGAAGGTGAAGTTTATACTGCTGGATATTGGTTAAGGAGAAAGGTAGCAAGAATTCTTTATGGAGGGTTGACTTTGAAAAGGTTTATTGAAGTGAGTTAAAGTTGGAGATGGGGATATTTCAGTCTCAAGAAATTTAACATTGACACAATACTATCCAGTATGTAGGCTGATGGATCATAATTGCTCAATATTGTTCTGAACCAGGTGCTGTTTTAAGCATTTACATACATTAACTTATTTTTTACAATAACTCCCCAAGGGGCATATTATTAGTACCATTTTACAAATAAGGAAACTGAGGCACAAAGGTGTAAGAAGTTAAATCTTACAGAACTCTGTAGGTGAGTTCACCATTGTCTTCAAAACTCTAACCTCATTTTAAAGACTTTGGTCCTAGGGTGTGATGGGATGGGGTGGTGGTGGTGGTGGAATGGAGAGTAAGAGTTACAAAATGCTTTATTTTTTTTTTTAAAGATTTTATTTATTTATTTGAGAGAAAGGGACAGATAGTGATAGAGATAGTAAGAGAGAGCACAGGTGAGGAGGGGAGGGAGAAGCAGGCTCCCACTGAGCAGGGAGCCTGACTTGGGGCACAGGGCTCCATCCCAGGGCCCTGGGATCATGACCTGAGCTGAAGGCAGATGCTTAACCAACTGAGCCACCCAGGTGCCCCAGAATGCTTTAAATTATGCAAATGAGTCCAGGGAAACAAATCACTACACACATTTTAACCCTCCCACTCCCACTCTAAGCTAGAATTTATTCATTCAGTTAGCATATATGTGTTGGGAGCTTTCTATTGTCTTGTACTCTATACTTCCCCCATAGATTAGCTATACCATGACTTTGGCCACAGTGTTCTAGAAGTCTTCAAAGAGTGATGTTTTTCTTTTCTTTTAAGATTCTATTTGAAAAAAAAAAAAAAGATTTTATTTGAGAGAGAGAGAGAGCAAGAGCAGTGAGAGGGACAAGCTGACTCACCGCTGAGTAGGGAGCCTGATGTAGGGCTTGATCCCAGGACTCTGAGATCATGACATGAGCCAAAGTTAGATGTTTAACCAACAGAGGCACCTAGATGCCCCTAGAGTGATGTTTTTCTTGACAGGGTTTTGTATTTTATTTTTAAAAGGGAAAGCATCTAGGGGCACCTGGGTGGCTCAGTGGGTTAAAGCCTCTGCCTTCTGCTCAGGCCATGATCCCAGGGTCCCGAGATCAAGCCCCGCATTGGGCTCTCTGCTCAGCAGGGAGCCTTCTTCCTCCTCTCTCTGCCTGCCTCTCTGCCTACTTGTCTCTGTCTATCCAATAAATAAATAAAATCTTCAAAAAAAAAAATAAAAGGGAAAGCATCTAATAAAAAGGTATTTATTATTGAGATAAGAATATTCCTTAATCCTACCCATTCCTATCATTTATAGACATTCATTTTTATGGTTTTCAATAAGCCTGTAACATTATAAGCTTAGACTTTGGAACTTTTTTTAAACAAGTGCCTGAAGGTCTTCTTTATTTGAGACTCCTAGGATATATCCAGATATGTAGGGTTGATTTCAGTACCTTAGGCTTTCGGAAAGCACAACATTTTACATCCAACGCTGGTTTAGGTTGTTTGGAATGCTTATGAACATTAAGAATGCAACTAAGCAAAGCTCAGCTGGTTCTCATCTTTGGCTAAAAATAAGATTGCGCATCTATTTCCCAGTCTTTAGAGAAGTGCCTGTGAAGATTTACCAAAGATACAAACCACTTCCTTGTCAGAACATCATGCGTTGAAGATGGAGTTGCCTGTAAATGAGCAAAAGAAAGTGTGTATTGAGGACAGGGGTGCAGTTACTATGTATGTGGAGTAGTAGTCCACAGAAGGATGGATACTGATGAGAAAGGACAGAGACCCAGCTCATGCGAGGGGTAGGCATAGCTTAATAATGGATGTGAAGAGTTTGGGCATGTATGAGGGAAAGTACTACTTAGGTTCTAGCTTCTATTGATGCAGTGGGGGATGGGGTGTTTTTTTCCTCCTCCAAATTGCCTGTTTTCAATTGTTACGTGATAATTTCAGTAACCCATTTCATGTTCTGTGTGTATATAATAGTTAAAATGCAAAATGATTCTGTACTATTTACTATACTTTTTTTTTACATTTCTGACTAGTCATAGGCAAAATCTACTTTCCAGCTCTATCAAAGCATTTTTATGTAGTGAAGTTAAAATAATTTGTATTTTCTAAAATAAGGTGATTACCACCTTATATTTATTAGCTGTTTTTCTTCAATGGCATTTTAGAAAACAGTTATTACAACATGTTCATATTTAGAACCATAAAAAATATTCTGACAAATTCTAAGAGTTCAGCATTCCACTCTGATAAAAACTAGAAACTAGTAAAAAAGAGAAAATAGTGTGACTTTTTTTTTTTTTTTAAGATTTATTTATTTGAGGGGGAGAGCCTGTACTGGGAGAGGAGCAGGAGGAAAGGGAGAGAGAATCCCAAGGGGACTCTGCACTGAGCATGGAGCCTGTCATGGGGCTCAGTCCCATGACCGGTGAGATCATGACCTGAGCTGAAAGAGTCAGATGCTTAACCAACTGAGCCATCTAGGGGCCCCATATATGTGGTATTTGTGCCTACATATATGGCATATTATCATCGTACTGCTTTCTCTTTTTTTTTTTTCATACTTTTTTCTTAAAGCAATATGACACCTGTAATATGCTCAACCAGCTGGACATTTGAGATATTTACCAGATATGTGTTTATTCACTAGCAAATTGTGTCTTGATTACTTAACATGGCAAGCCACTTTACTAGGCATTAGGGACACAGTGGTAAATAAATGTGCTCCCTTCACTTGCTGTCCTTAGAGTTCAGTGGGGAAGGTAAACAAAAATAAATTAACAAAAACTAAAAGAAAAAAATTACAAATTAAAGCATATGTTATTTTTTTTTAAGATTTTATTTATTTATTTGAGAGAGTAAGTGAGATAGTACAAGTGTGGGGAGGAGCAGAAGCAGAGGAAGAAGCAGACTCTCCACTGAGCAGGGAAGTCCGACCTGGACACAAGGCTCCATCCCCCGATTCCAGAATCATGATCTGAGTCAAAGGCAACACTTAACCAACTGAGCCACCCAGGTGCCCTGTGGCATGTGTTATTAAGGAACAAATAGAATATTGTTAATATAGACTCATCCAAAATTATAAAATCTGTTCCATTTTCTTGCCTTGGTATTTCATACTGATACCTTGTTCCATAATAACTTTGAAAAGAGCTGATGGGCTTGACCAAATTGTATGTACATGTTTTTAAATTCAAAAACAATAAAAAATTTATAGAATGCTTATGTGCCAGGTATTGCTCTAGGCCCAAGAGAAATAATGAACAAAACAAAGTCATTGTGTTCATGGTGATTTTACCCTAGTGAGAAGTCAGTAAACAAATATATATAAATGTCAGGAAGTGATAAGTGATGTGGAAAAAAGTCAAGTAGACCAAGAGGTTACAGTGTGACCAGAATACAGTGTTGTTTGCACGGACAGAGAGGTGTCTGAGGAGATCAATGTTTTCCAACAGTTTCTCTTCTTTTGTCTCTTAGGTCAGTTCAGTTAATGAATGTGGGATTCAAGACAATTTTTTTTTTTAAAGATTTTATTTATTTATTTGACAGAGAGAGATCACAAGTAGACAGAGAGGCAGGCAGAGAGAGAGAGAGGGAAGCAGGGTCCCTGCTGAGCAGAGAGCCCGATGCGGGCCTCGATCCCAGGACCCTGAGATCATGACCTGAGCCGAAAGCAGCGGCTTAACCCACTGAGCCACCCAGGCGTCCTCAAGACAATTTTTGTATCTGTTGGTATTGTTCATATAATCATTAATACAGCTATGGTGAGGTCCTACTTCTTTTCAATTCCTTAGCACTAAAAGAGATGAAAACCTGAATTATGTTCTTCATTCCTTCATTGCTCTTCCATACACATAACTACTTAAGCTTCTCCACCCACCCATCCATCCTTTTATCCAAAAAATATGTCTTGGTCTCTGTTCAAGTTTTCCAAAATCTTGGCATACAATTCATCCAATTAAAAATTATATTGTACAATTAAATGTCTTCCAGGTGTTAGATTATAATGTGCAGTTGCTTCTGGAGAGAGCTCTTTTATCCAGGCCTTTCTCCTAGTAAACTCTCAGCCATTGAAATTTGATGTTTTGGATGATCTCACAGTGATCCCAGCCTTAATGTCCAAAAGCCCTAAATAAAATTGTACGCCACTCAAGTGTTCTATAGCATTGCACAAGTCTAAAATAGGTAACTGGCATCCACCCCATACCTCATTGTTGGCTAACTGACTTGTCCCATAAATAGCTCAGTGTTATACTATCGGACAACTACAACTAGATTTTTATTTCCCAACACACATGTGTATCTTTGGTAGTCAACAAAATCAAGATCTGATTTACTGGACCCTAATTGTAACATAGTCAAAAAAATGATGGAAATCAGTAGCCAGATCATTTTGGATGGGTTTCAAGTTACCTACCTTCCAAATTCTACATTATGGACCCTGGTATTAGAGTACGATTCAGTTTTTGTACCCTCTTGTGTAATGAAAGTAACATTGCCATCCCAATTAGGTTGATTCCAGAGAGTTTCTGCCAACTGAATGAAAAATTCTCAAGTAGGTGTGCCTGGGTGGGTGGCTCAGTGGTTAACTGTCTGCCTTTGGCCCAGGTCATGATCCCACGGTCCTGGGATCCAGTCCCATATCAGGCTCCCTGCTTAGCAGGAAGCCTGCTTCCCCCTCCCTCTTTCCTCTGGCTTGTGTTCTCTCTTGTGGTCTCTCTCTCTGTCAAATAAATTTTTTTTTAATATATATTTTTTAAGATTTTATTTCTTTATTTGACACAGAGAGAGAGATCACAAGTAGGCAGAGAGACAGAGGGAGAACGAGAATGCCAAGAGGAGAGCCCAATGTGGGGCTCCATCCCAGGATCCTGAGATCATGATCTGAGCCAAAGGCAAAGGCTTAACTCACTTAGCCACCCAGGTGCCCCAATAAATAAAATTTTCAGGTAAATCTGAGAGAAGGCATCATGGTAGTTTTATAAAACTTCTTCTAGACTCAAGGGCATGTTTTAAAAACCTACCTACTATTGGAATATAATGGTTCTTGTTCTCTTAGCTGGAATGTATTGTTTTTATGTTGGAGAGGTCTTTTTTTGTTTTTTGGGTTTTTTTAAGATTTTGTTTGTCAGAGAGAACGCACAAGCAGAGGGAGTAGTAGGCTGAGGGAGAAGCAAGCTCCCTGCTGAGCAACAAGCCCAATGCGGGGTTGGATCCCAGTACCATGACCGGAACCAAAAGCAGATGCTTAACTGACTGAGCCACCTAGGGTCCCTGTCGCACAGATTTTTAAATACTGTAATTTAATAGATGATTGCTTCATAAATTCCTTAGCAGTAACTCAGAAGGTGAAACTTGGGGCATTTTTCCAGATAAATCTATACCCTTTCTGCATAAAGCATTGCAGCTTAAGTAACTGACAATAATACTTAGGGTCTAATTCATGTTTTAGATATTTTCACTTTTCTTTTCCTGGGACTTTTTCGAAATGGCAGCACATTTATTGCATTTCTAGTCAAAATGCCAAATCTAAAACAAGTGCTTTTTTTTTTTTTTTAAGATTTTATTTATTTATTTATTTGAGAGAGGGACCACAAGCAGAGGAAATGACAGGCAGAGGGAGAAGCAGGCTCCTTGTTGAGGAGGGAGCCTGATGCAGGACTCAATCCCAGGACTCTAGGATCATGACCTGAGCCGAAGGCACACCCTTAACCAACTGAGCCACCCAAGTGCCCTAAAACAAGTGATTTAAAACAACAACAACAAAGCAGATTCTCCGCTGAGCAGGGGAGTCCGACCTGGACATAAGGTGCTAATTATCTTACAGTTAAAATGCTGCTTATTGTTACTTAAAGTTTGGAATAAAAGTAACTATGTCTGTGATACCAAAGTTATAGGCAGTTCTCCTAATGTTGGCTTTGTACTTTCACTTGGAGGATTTCAATATGTTTTATAGTTGGCACTTCGTAGACCAAGTTATATGCCTTTCATGACCACACTGGATGTGTACATTTTGAAACATTTTAAAGCTAAAATTCAGTTCCAGAATACTGATATCTATTCTACCATGAAGGGCTTAAAAGCATTTATTCTAGGTTTTTAAATTGTGACTATTTATTCTAGTGGATTTAAAGGGGGAAGAAAAAAAAACCCCACCCAAACCACTGATCACTTGTTTAACAGATTGAAACCATGGCTGTGTGGATACAGGCCCAGCAGCTTCAAGGTGATGCTCTTCATCAGATGCAAGCATTATATGGCCAGCATTTCCCCATCGAGGTGCGACATTATTTATCCCAGTGGATTGAAAGCCAAGCTTGGTAAGTGAACCCAGTTTTTTCTGTCATATTTAGTGAAGCACAAGGCTTTGGGGGTTTGATTGGAAAGAACATGAAGGAGACTTTAAAAGTTGTACATTTTTAAAAAATGATGTGACCCATGAAAAGTTATTTGGCCCTAGCTTAGATTTTAGAGAGATGGAATAATTCTTGAGATTTTTAAAATAGGATTTTTTTCCTGTATCTTATTTTTTCTTCTTTCCCTTTAATAAATAATAAGTTGTGGCTAAAAGCTGTGAAGTGTGTAAACCTGGTGATTCACAGACCTGTACCCCTGGGGATAAAAATATATGTTTATAAAAAATAAAAAATTATTAAAAGCATTAGATCATTGCTGCTAATAAACCACAGTTGACAAATATGTTTTGAGTGCCTGTAGGGTGTAGAGTTCATATGAACAAGAATAAAGCCCTTGTGTGTCCACAAAGAATTTAGTGCTTAATGGGGCAACTCAGGTATGCATATGCATATCATTTAATAAAATGTATTATTAACAAAGTTAACAATGGTGACATTGGTGTTTTTGAATGTATACATACACATAAAGACCAAAAGACAATACACCAAAATATTAACAATAATTACGTTCCTGGTGGCAGATTTTTTTTTTTTTAAGATTTTATTTATTTATTTGTCAGAGAGAGAGGTAATGCAGAAGCAGGCAGAGTGTCAGGCAGAGGCAGAGAGAGAAGCAGGCTCCCCACTGAGCAAGGAGCCAGATGTGGGACTGGATCCCAGGACCCCAGGATCATGACCTGAGCCGAAGGCAGTGGCTTAACCTACTGAGCCACTCAGGCATCCCTTGGTGGCAGATTTAACAGGCGTGTTTTTACTCTTATTTGCCAAATTACTGTTTATATATTCAGAGGGAAAATTATTTTTAAATTCTTTCAGAGTTAGTATAATGCACTAGATTGACAACAGAGCTTTCTAATGGACGTTATTGCAGGCTCAGGGCCTGGGAGCATGTTGGGTGGCCAGCAGCCTGTCCTTCTGATCTGAGGGGCTCATCAGCTGCTTCAGGCCTCTGTGGGGGGTGGCAGGGTGGGCAGGGCGGGGTCCGCCCCTGCAGATCCCAGGACAAGAGGCCACTCTACGACTGTCCAAGCAGGCTTGTGTACCTGTCAGTGTTGCCACCTTGCAGTAATTGCAGTTCTGTGTTAGTAGCAGATTTCTGGTCGGAAACTAGAGAGCACCAAAGGAAGGCAATTTTCTGGGCAATTTAAAAAATCTCAACCTCTTGTAATGAAGTGAGAAAAAAACCAAGCTAAACATAAGCACATCAGCTGCACCTTGTCTAGTGCTCTTCCATTTTTTTCATTTTCTTTTCTGTTTTAATGACTTGGAGAGTTCAGAAAAACATTAGTAGGAAGTTTCTGGTGATTTAAAATTTCATTTAGTAGATTCCCCATGTAGTTTCTTATCGAACGAATGTTAAAAGACTGTTGATATTAAAAAAAAAACCTGAATTTTACTTAGCGTGGTTTTTTTAAGAACATAAAGATTTTAATTAATTAATTTTTTAAAAAGATTTTATTCATTTATTTGACAGACAAAGATCTCAAGTAGGCAGAGAGGCAGGCAGAGAAAGAGGAGGAAGGAAGCAGGCTCCCTGCCGAGCAGAGAGCCCGATGCCATGTGGGGCCTCAATCCCAGGATCCTGGGATCATGACCTGAGCCAAAGGCAGAGGCTTTAACCCATTGAGCCACCCAGGTGCCCCAAGATTTTAATTTAAAAAGATGTTCATTTCTTCATGTTTAAGCTAAGAAAGCCTCCCCCCTTCCCCCACTTTTTAAGTAGAGAGTTGAGTTTTCAAGTGCCAGAACCAGTACATGGTTTCTGTGAGTTTTGCACAGAGACCGGATCTTCTCAAGAGTGGGTTCCTCAGATGAGGAGAATTATTGCCAGTGGAAACAGAGGTGCAGGCTGCCCTTCATTCCTTCCAGGCTTTCATTTAATACGTTAACTTTACTTAGTACAGAAAGGATACGTATTTAAAATTTGGCTTTCTCTACTGCCTTCTCAGAGTACAGATGTGGGTATATTCACTGAGCTACGTTATCATCAGCGTTTGGGCACACCTGCTTGAGCCTTTGTCTGAGACTAGTTGCTGACTGACTTCAGGGTGTAGAGGTGCAGCCTTTAGCGACCACCAGATCTCGTACTTGGCTCCAGACCCGGTCAGCAGTAACTGAACGTTACTTCAATCTGACAGCTGTTTTGTTTCTTCAGCGAGCTGAGTTGAGCAACTCAATACTGCCCAATAGCAATTGTTGCCTAAATTGTTTGAAAAAAGAGAGTTGGTGAGGGGAGTGGGGGAAGGAGAGAAGAAAGGAAGGAATAAAGAGGAGAAGGAAGAGAGGGAAGGCGGGAAACTGTCCAACCTGTCACCAGTTCAACGGCTCTGAATTAGTACAAAATCTGTAGAGTAGAGTGGTTTCTCTGCGTCACTGGAAGAGTTAGCATTGCTTGGAGGTCCCAGACCTGCGACCAGTGACTTGTGTCTATGCCTGCAGGCACCTTCTGTCTTTATAACTCATTTCCAGGCTTCCTTAGAAATGGCAGTCAGTGTTATTGCACCTGTCTTTACTGTAAGAAGTACTGTGTGAAATTAGCAACACACAGAACTAGTCAAGGCTGGCAGAAGCATGTAGAACATTCTTGACCTTGTGCCCCCTTACACCCTTGAGGGGTAACTATAAATAGGAAGTTATCAGAGCCCTTGTTTCCTTCAGAGTACACGAAGCACTTTCCTTTTCCCTTCATTTCCAGCAGATAGTGTAAGCACCAGAGCAAGTCAATAGAAGGAAGGAGAAAGGGCAGTACATTGTAAAAGAAAGAAAGAGAGAGAGAAGAAAGAAGAAAAGAAAGGAAATATATACAGTCAGGTAATTAGTGGATTAGGGATAGATTAATATAGGCATCTAGACAATTTGAATTGGACTGTTTTCTGAAATTTGCCATTAGCATTATGAAGAAATCACTTCAGCTAAAGAAAAGGTGTGATGCGTTGAGACTGTATTTGCATGTATGTATACATATGTATGTAATTTTTTTCCCCTAGGGACTCAATAGATCTTGATAATCCACAGGAGAACATTAAGGCCACCCAGCTCCTGGAGGGCCTGGTGCAGGAGCTGCAGAAGAAGGCGGAGCACCAAGTCGGGGAGGATGGGTTCTTACTGAAGATCAAGCTGGGGCACTATGCTACGCAGCTCCAGGTGGGTGTGAACGAGGGCTCACGCTCAATTCCCTTCCCTAGGAGAGACTCTCCATTTAGTACTTGCCATGGAGCTTTTCTTTCTCTGCTTCAACCCAGTGTTACATGTTAGGTGTATAAAGTTCTTATTGTATGATTTTGGGATTGTAGCCTTGTATTTTTAAACTTTTTATTTGAAAACAATTTCAAATTTATAGGAAATTGCAGGATTGATACAAAGAACCCCTACATAGGCCCAGAAACACCCGTTGTTAATATTTGCTTTATTATATTCCGTCTCTCTCCACACACATTTTTTGTGACTTGAGACTAAGCTGCATACATCATGTCCCTTTGCCCCTAAGTGCTTCAGTGTGCATTTTCTCTTCCTGCTTGTAGTACAGTTATCAGTCTCAGTACATGTCACATTGACAAAACACTCTTAGGTAATCATATCTATATTTCCATTTTGTTAACTGACTCAATAATAACCTTTATGGCATTTTTTCCCCCTCTGGCCCAGGACCACATATTGCATCCGGTTGTCCTGTCTCTCTCTCTCTCCCTCTTTTTTTTTTTTTTTTAAGATTTTATTTACTCATTTAACAGGGAGTGAGAGTACAGACAGAGCGAGAGGGAGAAGGAGGCTCTCTGCTGAGCCAGGAGCCAGATGTGGGACTCGATACCAGGACCCTGGGATCATGACCTGAGCCAAAGGCAGTCGCTTAACGAACTGAGCCACCCAGGCGTCCATGTCGTGTCTCTTTAATCTCCTGTAATCTGGAACCATTTCAACCTCTTTGTCTTTCATTACATTGCCTTTTCTTTTTTTCCCCCTAAGATTTTATTTTTAAGTAAACTCTACACCTAATGTGAAGCTTGAACTTACAACCCAAGATCAAGAGTTGCATGCTCTACTAACTGAGTCAGCCAGGTGCCCCTGCATTGACATTTTAAAATAATTTGGCTCGTCTGTTTTTTTTTTAAGATTTTATTTATTTATCTGACAGAGAGAGAGATCATAAGTAGGCATAGAGGCAGGCGATGGGGTGGGGAGCAGGCTCCCTGCTGAGCAGAGAGCCCGATGCGGGGCTCAATTGCAGGACCCTGGAATCATGACCTGAGCTGGAGGCAGAGGCTTTAACCCACTGAGCCACCCAGGTGCCCCTTGTCTATTTTTAAAGATAAAATGGACCTCCTTTTGGGTTTGTGTGATGTCTCCTCCTCGTTAGATTCAGTGATGTTTAAATTAGATTTAGTGATGTTCTGTCCCTCTTAGGATATCACATCTAGAGACATATACCATCCATGTTTCCTGCATTGGTGGTCGTAATTTTGATTACTCAGTCAAGATGGTGTCCAGTGTCTCCTCTGACGTGGTCCTCTTGAAATTTATGTATCCTTTTTCCAAGAATGATGCCCTAGCACTTTAGGCAAATTAAGAGGCAAGAAATAAAATAATCTTGCCTTCTCATTGTAATTGGGTTTCATATGACATACTTTTCTCCTCCCCATTAGTATTAGAGGAGCAGCATTGCTTTTGATTATGTCATCATGTCTCTAGGAGTCTCTTCCTTTATAAAATCTCACCCCTGCACCGAGGTAGCGTTAGGCCCCATAACATGGTGTGGAACAAAGTGATGTCTGCTGTTGGATTCTTTTAGAACACGTACGACCGCTGTCCCATGGAGCTGGTCCGCTGCATCCGACATATTCTGTACAATGAACAGAGGCTGGTGCGAGAAGCCAACAATGTGAGTGTCCCGTGGGTGTGGGGAAAGGAGCTGGGAAGTCCTTCCTTGCCCACTTCTCTCTGGACCCAGATTTCTTAACATAATTTGGTGTGCATCTGTTTGTATCTGTATAACCAGAGCACTGTCCCAAGGGGCACAAAAGTAATAGAATGGTCTCATCTTAACTGATCTATAATCTTGATGAGATTATCACCACAAAACAGTGTGGACAAGTGTGAAATAATTTAATCCCAACTGAATGGTTTTTGAGTAAAGCATGCTCATATTCAGGTGAGATTACTTAAGAAGGATTTTTGCTGAGCCCCCTTTCAAACAAGTGTTGAAGGAGTGGCCGAGACCAGGTCACCTAAATGGCTGGATCCATAAAAGCCTTATTGATGCCTCCCCTGTAACTTCATTTTGGGGGTCTCTACGATGCTGTCTGTGAGAGGTTCAGCCTCTTCCCCCAGTTACAAGAAGGTCTTGAGTGAGGACACAGATGATGTGTGTTCACACAGCCTTGTTCCCCGTTGTGTCTCCAGCACCTCACACGGTCCATGGCATTGGGTCGGTGAGCGAATGTGGAACGAGGGGTTACCATCATTAGATAACTCCTGGATGTACTCTCTCCAAAGAGGGCTTAGGTGGACCCTGTTTGGGTGACTCTGGTGGAGGCCAGACTGTCACAGAAATTTCTTTTCTTTTTTTTTTTTTTTTTAAAGATTGTATTTATTTATTTGACAGACAGATCACAAGTAGGCAGAGAGGCAGGCAGAGAGAGAGGAGGAAGCAGGCTCCCCGCTGAGCAGAGAGCTGGACATAGGGCTCGATCCCAAGACGCTGAGATCATGACCTGAGCCGAAGGCAGAGGCTTAACCCACTGAGCCACCCAGGCGCCCCGAAATTTCTACTGTGACTTAAGAAGGTGTCACAGTTGGCCAGATCACCTATTTTCCCTCCTTTTCTCCCGTCCTCCTCATTGGTTCTCACAAATGATGTGTGTGGTTCCTCTGACTCAAAATTCCACTTTTGGGATTTCAGCCAGGTTTGAGGTGCTAGCATTGGCTTTTCCTTCATAAGGCTTTCTTCCATCCTCACTGTGGCCTGCACTCTCCCCATTCTGTCTCCAGGGTACTTCTCCGGTTGGAAGTCTTGCTGACACCATGTCCCAGAAACACCTCCAGATCAACCAGACGTTTGAGGAGCTCCGGCTGGTCACACAAGACACAGAGAATGAACTGAAGAAGCTGCAGCAGACCCAGGAGTACTTCATCATCCAGTATCAGGAGAGCCTGCGGATCCAGGGTGAGGCCCACATGGCCAGGCAGTGTGTGTCACGAGGGCTAGAAGGAAGTTCAGGTCAGATTGGAAAAGAACCAGGTTTCTGTTTAGAGGCTTTCTCCTTTCTCTTGAGTAGCAGGAATTTGCCTAAGGTTGGGGCAGGGAGGAAGAGGCTTAGGAAGGAAGAGAGGTCACAAGCTTGCCTTCAGCGAGTGTGGGTCTCACTCAGGTTTCCCGCACGGATGTTCTTCCTGGTCTGTTGGGGAAGACATTTCCACCTGTGGGAAGAAGTTCATAGTCTAGTAAAAAAAAGTTTAGTGTATACTTGATGTTTCATAAATGCTGCTTTACTGAAATGTTAAATTCTCTAAGCAGAGAAAGTATAAGGGCTAAGAGCTGTGTTTGTAATGACAAATGTTTAATGCTGTTTTGTGTGGTTATTCAGAGGCTGTCCTAGCACCTAAAGGACAAAGCTCCCCTTCCTTGTGTAAATCCTTCTAGGTACCTGGGTATTGAAAACTTCATCAGTAGATTCTGGGTCCCCACTGGGGCCCCCTACTGACTGTGTAGGAATTTGACAGGGTGACTTTAACTTCCCTCTCCCTGCAAGCAGGCCCTGCAGAGAATCTCTGAAAAGCCTCTGCTTGATCAACCCGGCTATACAGACGCATAACCATCTCTATCCAAGTGCTTCTCTAAGACTCTGCATGTGGGTCAGTCTTACAGCTGTCTTGATATTATTTATTAATAACTCCATCTCCCTCAGTAGAATATAGTCTTTGAGAAGGTATTATGTCTTATACCTCTGTACCCTCAGGCTCACGCATACCAGGTGTTGAGTAAATGTTGGTGGGATTGTTCCAGCATGTCTTCCTCCATCTGAATCCATCTCAGACTGACCTCACAGAAAGGGTGGCCCTCTTCCTAGACTGGAGAATAGGAAAATTCAGGCTGTCAGTTCTACCCCAGCCTTTGATGGCTGATAGTTCTTCCAGTCCTCTTCTTGGGTTTTCTATTTCCTATTTATAGGTTTGCATTAGATTCTGCTTTGGATTTCTACCCACCATACAATGTCAGTTCAGTCTCATTTATCAAGTTGACTCATCAGAAATGCAAACTTATTGCTCTGTTTGTGCAAGAGAAGGCTCAGCTCCCTCCAGTGAAGCAGAGAATTGCCTCCCATCTCCTGACCTCCCTTCCAGAAGCTTCCACAGAGTGCCAGGAGAGACCTAAGTGGGTCACTCGCTTAGGGAGGTTGGACCCAGGTGTGGAATCACCAGCACCCCCAGTGGATGGCAGGATTTCTGAGGTGGCCTCAGGACTATGTTGCTGTGTGCCACGGCTGGACGGTAGTCTTCTCTCTCAGTCCCCAGTCATGGGATCAGAACCGTATTTCTAGTTCTCCTCCAGTGCTAGGGTTTCCCGGGCTGTCTCGAGTTCCTTTTCGTCTGTCCCAGCTTGTGTGTCCATGAGGCAGGGCCTCAGTCAGTGTGACATGGCCCTTGACCACAACATGCTGATGCTCCCATCTCCTTGTCTCAGCCCAAGTGAGGACACTGGGATACTCAGCAAGACGCTGGGCAGGCCGTGATAATCCCAGCGTGGAGGACAGTGGTTACCTTTGGAGGCTGGGATGGGTTGGCAAGCAGGGAAGGACATACAGGTGGCTTTCTCTGTGGTTTCTTCAGCTGGGTTATAATACACAGATGTTCCTTGCATTACTCTTTCTACCTTCCCTGGTTCTGAAGTATTTCATAATAGATTTTTTGTAGAACGGTAAGGAGGCTTCCCTGACTCCCTCTTCGTGCCATGGATGAGAGCCCCACGCTAGCGTGGAGAGAAGCTGCCTCCCTGTCCTGAGAGAATCTTGCTGTTTCTGTGTTGCTGCCAGTGGGCGCTGGACATTCCCTTCCTCTCGCCACCTTCTCCTTCTGTCCCTGTGTGTGCCTTTCTGTGCCTCTCCATCTCCTGGTTGGTCCGCTGAGCTGGCGATCACCCAGCCTGGACAAACCAACATGTTAGGCCCCTGCCAGCACTTGGAGAAACCCCTTGTTCCAGAGGAGAGGCTCCTGGGCTCCTGGTGGGGGACAGAGCCTATGGGGCAGGGGCTTCCCTAGGCGGTCCTTCTGTGTGGGGTGGGACTGAACAGCCACTTGTCTCTGGCACCCTGTAACCTGCACTGGAAACCACTGCCCAGGAAGGACCAGCTCTGACCTTCAGGGCCCACGAGCCGGGAGGTTCCTTGTGCCTTTGGTGGATCATCACTTACTTATTCCTTGTTGACTCACTGAGGCAGGGGCCAAGATTCTCCCATTTTGCACATGGGTAAACTGAGGCCCAGAAGAGGGAAATGATTTCCCCGAGGTTCCTCAGTTAGTGAACAGTGAGGGCACACATCGAACCAGGCAGCAAGGCTCCACGCTGGACCCCCGAGTGGCGTGAGGAGGTCTGCGCAGGCAGCTGTGTAGACTAAGATGGAAGGGAGGTCTAGGGAGTGTTTGCCCCCAGGCTTCCATCTGTACAGTCCCTAAAGAGGAGATCACAGTCGAGAGGCCAGGGCCGAGAGGACAGGGCTCAGAGCCCGCTCAGGTCTGGCTCTCTTGGCTGCTGGAGCCCCAAGTAGCCATCGGTCTAATGTTGGGCAGACCCTCAGGGCCTTGCCTCCAGAACAGGTATTGGTGTTCTACTGGGCTTCCTGCAGGAAGCCAGGAAATGATGGTCGCGGGTGTCCCATCGCCTCTTCTAGCTCAGTTTGCCGGGCTGAACCAGCTGAGTCCCCAGGAGCGTCTGAGCCGGGAGACTGCCCTCCAGCAGAAGCAGGTGTCCCTGGAGGCCTGGCTGCAGCATGAGGCCCAGACACTGCAGCAGTACCGCGTGGTAAGTGCAGTCTGCGTCCTCTGCTCCCAAGCGTGGAGGCCCACATCCCGGGCCATCCGGGGAGCCCGAGAGAGGGCTAGGGCTGGGAGGAGAGCGGGATTCTGGAGAGCTGGAGGCCAGAACCTTCTTTCCTGTGGGGAACATGTGAGGCAGAGCGGGTTTGGGAGAGGGGAGGGCCTGTGCCCAGGGCCTGGTCCCCAGTCCTGCCTCCCGAGTGAGGGCTGTTCTGTGGGAACCCAGAAGGGCCTGCTGTCCCCACCTGCCTTCAGGAGCTGGCTGAGAAGCACCAGAAGACCCTGCAGCTGCTGCGGAAGCAGCAGACCATCATTCTGGACGATGAGCTGATCCAGTGGAAGCGGCGGCAACAGCTGGCAGGGAACGGAGGGCCCCCCGAGGGCAGCCTGGACGTGCTGCAGTCCTGGTAATGGTGTTTGGGGGTGGCTGGGGGCAGGGGCGCTGCTTCTGGTGACTCCTTGAGCAGTCAGCTCTCTCTGTGCTGCAGCAAGGCTTAGTTCACCGAGGGTTCTGGCTCCTGATGCCGACTTTGGGGCCCCCATCATGTGCCATGTGCCCAGGAAGGGAGTTCCTGTGCTGGGGAGGGGACAGGGCTGGGTATGCAGAGTGAAGCCTCAGGCAGAGCGGACCGGTTCCCGGGTGCTGGTCCCGTGCAGCTCTGTGTTCCTGAAAGGCAGGGAGCACTCTGCTCCCGGGTCAGGAGTGGTGGCTGAGGTGCAGAACCTTCCAGGAGGAGGGAGGAACTGGGTCTTGGGGCGTTCTTCCCAGACTGGGGCCTCTCAGCCTCGAGCCTGGGGCGTGGGGTGATACCATTGTCCTCCCGGTGGCCTGGGGCTCCCGTGCAGGTGTGAGAAGTTGGCCGAGATCATCTGGCAGAACCGGCAGCAGATCCGCAGGGCTGAGCACCTCTGCCAGCAGCTGCCCATCCCCGGCCCAGTGGAGGAGATGCTGGCTGAGGTCAACGCCACTATCACAGACATCATCTCAGCCCTGGTGACCAGGTGATTGCTGCCTCCAGTACGCCTAGCCCCTGGGTGGTTGGCATGGAGCAGGCCAGGGATGCTCTGCCCACCGGGGTTGTGGTAGGGAGGCTCTCGTTGGAATCCTTGTCTCTTTTGCCTTGGGTCCCCATCCCTCTCTGTCCTCAGTTGCAGTGGCTGCTTGGTGTTGACCTTGCCCAGTCTCTGTTGTGGACGCTCCATGGACTACCCTTGTCCGCCCCCCAGCTTGGGCCAGCTGCTGAGTCATGTCACTGCCTCCCCTCCCACCACCTCTTCTGACTCTCGGTGTCCTCCCTGGGAACAGGAGCTGTGCCGTGTGCCCTTCCTTTGCCTGCCGAGCCCCGGTAGCCTCCCCACGTCTGTGGGCAGACCCTGTCCCCTGAGTCAGCATCATGTGTGGTCTGGTCCCTTGTGTCCCCGCAGCACGTTCATCATTGAGAAGCAGCCCCCTCAGGTCCTGAAGACCCAGACCAAGTTTGCAGCGACGGTGCGCCTGCTGGTGGGTGGGAAGCTGAACGTGCACATGAACCCCCCCCAGGTGAAGGCCACCATCATCAGCGAGCAGCAGGCCAAGTCGCTGCTCAAGAACGAGAACACCCGCAAGTACGCGTGCCCTCCCCGTCATGTCTGGCTCTTTCAAGGCTTTACAACAGGAACAATGTGCTCCAGCCTCCTAGTCAGCATTCTGGATGCTGCCAGTCGTTTTAGGAGCCCTGTGAGCCCTTCTAGCCTCTTCTGGCTCAGAAAAAGCAAACAGGCTTTCCTTCTGTGGAAAAGCACATGATTTTCATTCATTTGGTAGGAATATATCCAAGAACATTTCTTTTATGTTAATGTATGTTTATATCTTATATATTTTATTGAGCTAACATTTCCTTTAAATGATATCCATTTTTACAACCTTCTTTGTTGGGTCCCCCCTAATATATTTTCTACCCTACATTTACTGACACACTGTGAGGGTATTGTGTCTAGTCTCTTTCTGCTCTGCAGTGACTACAGTGGCGAGATTCTGAACAACTGCTGTGTGATGGAGTATCACCAGGCCACCGGCACCCTCAGCGCGCACTTCAGGAACATGGTGAGCATGGGAGAAGGAAAAGAACAAATCTTCCCTAGTTGTGTGAGGGCTCTAACCTTTTTTATTTGTCTCCTTTGCAGTCCCTGAAACGAATTAAGAGGTCTGACCGTCGTGGAGCAGAGTCAGTAACAGAAGAAAAATTTACAATCCTGTTTGAATCACAGTTCAGTGTTGGTGGAAATGAGCTGGTTTTTCAAGTCAAGGTAAAGCCCTCCCTCAGCGTGTGGTGTGTGTGTGTGTACTTTGTATTACAAAAGAATTGTTTTGATCACATAGTGTCTTAACCTTCAGTGGACAGAAAATGGGGAGGCGTCATCCTTAAAATTGTGTGTCTTAGATTCTCTTAAGTTCTGCAATAATAGGAAATAGCAAATTGAAATAGCTGGAGGGCGCCTGGGTGGCTCAGTTGGTTAAGCTTCTGCCTTCGACTCAGGTCATGATCTCGGGGTCCTGGGATCAAGCCCCACATCGGGCTCTCTGCTCGGCGGGGAGCCTGCTTCCCTTCCTCTCTCTCTGCCTGCCTCTCTGCCTATTTGTGATCTCTCTCTCTGTCAAATAAGTAAATAAAATCTTTTTAAAAAAGAGAAAAAGATGAAATAGCTGGAGATATCGGTAGGAATAAATCAGGGAAACATCACTCCAGATGACTTCAAGTAACAGTTGTAGTAATTTTGAGACATTTGTTACTTGCTATTTTCTTCTAGAAATACTCCATACTCTTTCTCTTTTCTCTCTTCTTCTCCTTTTGAGAACCTTACTGCCTCCTTCAGAAGTATCTAAGCCAACACTTCTTAAAATATCTAAAATTTCTAAGATTGCACCACTGTGAAGGGTCCTGTGATTCCTGGAGCCAATCAGGTTTTCTATTCAAGTGTGACACTTAGTGAAACTGAAGAGAGAATGAACGTGTTGTGATAAAGAAAAAGAAAAGCAAGAGAGGAACGTGTCGCTCTTGGCACTCAGCCTTTCTCTTTTGTGTTTCTAGACCCTGTCCCTCCCAGTGGTGGTGATCGTCCATGGCAGCCAGGACAACAATGCGACGGCCACCGTCCTCTGGGACAATGCTTTTGCAGAGCCTGTGAGTGGATTCCCTGAGCCTGTGGGTCTAAGATCCTGACGCTGGTGTCATGAATCTCTTTCATGTGTTCTCTCCTAGAAAAGCATAGAAAAGCGCAGATTTCTGTAGTGGGAGGCAGAGTAGAGAGTATGTGGAGAATGGAAAGAGCGTGAGCTTAGAATCTGGCCAAGGGTTAAACTCACGCCCCACCATTTCCTCACCTTGTGACCACAGGGAATTCACTTTCTCTCTTTGAGCCTAAGTTTCCCCAAGTGTCCGTACCACAGGGATGGTAGTGGTCCATAGTGCTGCTAGAAAGATGAAATTAGGTAACATTCAGGGGCACCTGGCTGGCTCAGTCAGGAGAGCATGCAAGTCTTGATCTGGGGATCATGAGTTCAGGTCCCATTTTGGGCACAGAGTTTACGTTAAAAAATAATAAATGAAATTAGGTAACATACAAAATACAAAATGTTTGTCACGTAGTCACTGTTTAGTGAATAGTGTTTTAAATCCTTGGGTCAGGGACACCTGGGTGGCTCAGTTGGTTAAGCAGCTGCCTTCAGTTCAGGTCATGATCCCAGCATCCTGGGATCGAGTCCCACATCGGGCTCCTTGCTCGGTGGGGAGCCCGCTTCTCCCTCTGCCTCCATCTGCCAGTGCTTGCGCGCATGCTTTCTCTCTCTCTCTAACAAACAAACAAACAAATAAATAAATAAACATCTTTAATAAATGAATAAATAAATAAATCCTTGGGTCAGACCGTGAGTGGAGTTTAGGACTCCAGAAGGTAGACCTCTCAGAGCATTCCTTATAGTTTAGCAGTTGCTTCCTGCCCTCTTCCCTCCATTCGATGAGGGTGCTGTTTCATGTCTTCTCCAAACTTGAGGTTCCATGATTCATACCAACTCACGAAGAATGAGATGCTTTGTCTAAGGGCAGGAACGTGGTTTTGTGGATCTGTGCGTCAAACACTCTCCGACCACTCATGTGCGCTTGATGAGCATCTTTAAAACATTTAATTAGGAAGAGCTCTAGGTATCACCCATTTCCAGCAGCACATACTCCATGAAAGCCTGATAAAAGGTTCTGGTTGGCATTCAGGATATAGAATTATATCCTTCTCTCACATACTCTAACATGAAGAGTCTCAGTGAGTTCTCTCAGCAGTCCTCTTTACAGGGGCCCCTGGGTGGCTCGGTTGGGCAACTGCCTTCAGCTCAGGTCATGATCTAGAGTCCCGGGATCAAGTCCCACATCGGGCTGCCTGCTCAAAAGGAGTCTGCTTCTCCCTCTGACCCTCTCCCCTCTCAAGCTCTCTCTCTAAAATAAACAAATTTTTAAAAATCTAAAAAAAAACCAAAAAAACAGTCCTCTTTATAGAACAGTATTTTTGCTGCAAAGGTGAGATTTATAACAGAAATTCTCCCATGCCCATTCTGCAGATCCCAAGTTTGAGGCTTCTCTTAAAACTGCCTGCAGCAAGTCCTCATAAGCCTCCTGGATAGGTTTTGCTGCCTGTCCTCTCATTCCCCTCCCTGCCTGTCCAAGCTCATTCCTCGTGTCACGTTGGCAGCTCTTGCAACATGTCATTGCTAAATAAATTGCCTAAATTTAGGCAATACCTAAATAAATAAGCATTTTTAGCATTTTCAGTTGTGTTAATGACTAGTGTACATCTTATGCTCTTTTAAAATAAATACATACTTGTGGGGATTTATTCTAGAGATATATTTCCATCTGTGTCAGATGACATAAGTACGTTGCAGACTTGTTTATAATAGCTGAAGATCACTGGGCTGATACATAGATGTCCATCTATGGGGGCCTGGCTAACTATAGTATTGTTCTTCCATACTGTGGAATATTTAGCAGCCACAGAAGAACATGTGTTTATGTGCTAATGTAAGGTCTTACAGATATTAAGTGAGAAAAGGGAGAGGTAGAACATGTGGATTATATGCTATTCTATATATGTAATATATATAATATATATAAATAATATATAAAAATAGGTAAATATATATATATATATATTCAATAATTTATTTATTTTGTTTTTATTTAGAGAGAGAGTACATGAGCGGAGGCAGGGATAGCAGGAAAGGGAGAGAGAGATTCTCAGGCGGACTCCCTGCTGAGCATAGAACCCAATGCAGGTCTCAGTCTCACAACCCTGAGATCATGACCTGAGCCAAAAATCAAGAGTCGGGTGCTTAACTGAGAGAGCTACCCAGGTGCCCCCATTTATATTTTTAAAAATGAAAAGTTATATATATTTCCCGGCATGCATAGAATATCTTTGGAGGCATACACAATAAACTAGATTATATGTTCTGGGCAGAGGAACTGGGCTGCTGGGACACAGAGTTAAGAAAGTGACTTCACGGGGCACCTGGGTGGCTCAGCCTTAAGCTCAGGTCATGTTCCCAGGGTCCTGGGATTGAGCCCCACATCTACCTTCCTGCCCAGCAGGGAGTCTGCTTCTCCCTTTCCTTCTGCTGCTCTCCTTCTCTCCCAAATAAAGCCTTAAAACAAAACAAAACAAAAGACACATCACTGTATACCCTTGCATACTTTTAAAATTTTATATTATGTGATTCTGTTGCCTATTCCCCCCAAAAATGTTGTAATAATGGAAAAATAAAATGAAGTGCCATGTCTGAATGGGATGAAAAACAGTTTATTAAAAATCCATATTATAACCTGCTCCTCAATTACAAGTGGTCCAACTCCGTTTCCATTCTTCCACATAAAATTTTTTCACATTGAGCTGGGTTCAAGGATCACACTTATGCACACGTGTGCGTGAGTATGCACACTATTCTCTCTGCCTGCCGCTAGAGAACCAGTCTGAGTCCCGTTCCCGCTTTGGTTCCCATTTTGGTTCTGTGGCTCTTAGAATATAGGATGAGACTGGAGGTTCAGCAGCTCATTTACAGAACACCATAGAGAGCTTGAGGGTACCTCCTAAGTTGTCTCACAGAGCTGCCTATGTCAAAAAAGTTAGAATTTATCTTCAGGCTCAGCGAGACAAATGTTTGTAACAGCATTGAGCCATCAGTGTTTTCATTTTGCGGGTTGAGTGAATAAATCATGCAACTGTTTTCTCATAAGATTCTGGCTTCCCTCCGCCTCAGGGCAGGGTGCCATTCGCCGTGCCTGACAAAGTGCTGTGGCCACAGCTGTGTGAGGCACTCAACATGAAATTCAAGGCCGAAGTGCAGAGCAACCGCGGCCTGACCAAGGAGAACCTCGTGTTCCTGGCCCAGAAACTGTTCAACAGCAGCAGCAGCCACCTTGAAGACTATAATGGCATGTCCGTGTCCTGGTCCCAGTTCAACAGGGTGAGGGACCTGCCACCAGCTGCCCTTGGATCAGTCCCTCTGAACTAGATGCCTTCCGGAGGCTTCCAGCCCCGGGGCGTTTGTTCTTCATGACTCTAATAAAATGGGCCCCACGTAATAGGAAGCTCCTGAACAGATGGATAAGCACATAATTTTTTATGTAGAAAATTCGGTCTTTGAATATTTAAGTAAACTGGGCTTTGTGTGCAGCTAGTGGATTTTTTTCCCTTTATAAAGGAAATAGAGCAAAGCAAATGAGAGCATGTCTCACAAGAAGTAAAGCTTTTTGTGATCAGAAGTCCATGGTTCTTTCCCATGGACTCTCTGATGCTCCCTGCTACATAATCCTGCAGAGCCAGGCTACCGTGGGGCCCTCAGCCCACCAGAGGGAATGCTGAGGGAGGAAGCGTCTCCCCCAGCATCAGGTCATTGAGATGTCCCACCTTTTGTTTCTCTTTGCGTACACCTCCATCCCCAGGTGTTTTAAGTGTCCTAATTCATAAAAGCAAAGGACAAGTCAGCCCAAATCCAAGTGAAGTTGTTTGTAGCAGGGGGCCACTGGGGGTTGGTAACTTCTCTGTTTTCCCTTCTGTCTTCCTCTCTGTCTGGGTTTTTGACGGTAGGACCATTTGGTAAAACTTGGACAAGCATGTTTATTTGTATGATTCTGACAGTGTAGATGTTTGTTTTTCATTTAATTTTTTTTAATTTAAGTATTCGCAGGCAATATTCTAGGTGTTACACTTGGCCTTCTTGTGCTCATTGTTGTATCTCCAACCAGGAGAATTTACCAGGGCGAAATTACACATTCTGGCAGTGGTTCGATGGTGTGATGGAAGTGTTAAAAAAACATCTCAAGCCTCATTGGAATGATGGGTGAGAATTGTCATTTCCTAAGTCAGCCAATAGAGTATAAAGCTCTTCTTTCCGCTGTTAAAACATCACATCTGTTTCTCCTCTTTGGCCTCTGTGATCCAGGGCTATTTTGGGTTTCGTGAACAAGCAACAGGCCCATGACCTACTCATTAACAAGCCTGATGGGACCTTCCTGCTGAGATTCAGCGACTCTGAAATTGGCGGCATCACCATTGCTTGGAAGTTTGATTCTCGTGAGTTCCCTCCTTTTTGGAACATATTTTGGGGGTGCCTGGGTGGCTCAGATGGTTAAGCATCTGCCTTTGGCTCAGGTCATGATCTCTGGGTTCTGGGATCAAGCCCCACATCAGGCTCCTGGCTCAGCAGGGAGTCTGCTTCTCCCTTCACCCTCCCCCATCTCAAGTGAATAAGTAAAAAAGCTTTAAAATATGGTTCTAGTTAGCTGCTTTTGTTGTAAAATTACTTCAACAAATGACTTACTGAGCACTAATTATGGGGTCATTTCTGATGAAGGGCCTGCAAATGGGTCACCATGGTGCAGCTGGGGTAGCAAAGCAGCTAATAAAATCATACCATGGGGAACACAGTTACTAATTCTGAGAGACACCTGTGTAACGGTGAAGTAGATACCTGTCATACAGCGTTCTGTCCACAATCTGAGCTGCTTCCCTTTTGAAATGTCTGCCTTCTTATTACTGAACCAGAGCTTATTTCAGTGAAGAATTACTTGGATGATTAGGGAGTCATTAGACTGGAAGTAATGTGCTATTTTATTTTACTTTTTTAAAAGATTTTATCTGAGAGAAAGAAATAGCAAGAGAGAGCAACAGCAGGGAGGAGAGGGAGAAGCAGGCTCCTCGCTGAGCAGGGAGCCTGATACAGGGCTCGATCCCAGAACCCTGGGATCAGGACCTGAGCCAAAGGCTATGCTTAACCAACTGAGCCACCCAGGTGCCCCAGAGTAATATGCTATTTCAATTATTCCTTTATCCTAATCAACATAAAGCCATGGCCACTGACTATTTCCATCCAAGAACAATTCTTTTCTCTGATCCTCACAATAAGTTAAGGGTAGCTCACTCATTTTTTTGCAACTTAAAGATACTAGCAGCTTTTCATAGCTCTCGTGCAGCCTCTGCATGACGTGGACATGCTTCCTGGCTCTCTCATGTACTTTTGTACAGGGGTCAAGGCTTGGAGTCAGTAAGAACTATTTCTTCTACAGAGGAACTGAAAACCATTTGAATGAAACTACCTGAGATCATGGACCTCTAGGGAAGTGCCTACCAGCTTATCTCCCCGTCACTTTCTTAAATAATTGAGCCACAACCTCATTTGGTCTTTTTTTTTTTTTTTTTTAAGATTTATTCACATATTTAAGAGAGAGTGGAGAGGGGTAGGGGCAGAGGGGGAGAGATCCCCAAGCAGACTCCCTGCTATCAGGTGGAGCCCAACATGGGGGTGCATCCCACAATCCTGAGGTCACGACGTGAGCCAGAAATCAAAAGTCAAACGCTTAACTGTTAAGACTGAGCCAACGAGGTGACCTACAACCTGTGGCTATTTTTAAATGGAGATCTTTATCGGG
Organism: Mustela putorius furo; assembly: GCF_011764305.1. Lineage (NCBI taxonomy): Eukaryota > Metazoa > Chordata > Mammalia > Carnivora > Mustelidae > Mustela > Mustela putorius. The sequence continues at coordinate 1,088,850 of NW_025421399.1, read as the reverse complement.
ACAGTTCTAATATAGAGCTTTGATTTGTAGTATATTTGGGTTTTAAGATTTTCTGTTTAGAAATCTGCTTAGACGGAGAAAGACAACTATCATATGATCTCCCTGATATGAGGAAGTGGAGATGCAACATGGGGGCTAGGAGAAGAATAAATGAAACAAGATGGGATTGGGAGGGAGACAAACCATAAGTGACTCTTAATCTCACAAAACAAACTGAGGGTTGCTGGGGGAAGGGGGATTGGAAGAGGGGGGCGGGGTTATGGACATTGGGGAGGGTATATGCTATGGTGAGTGCTGTGAAGTGTGTAAATCTGGCAGTTCACAGACCTGTACCCCTGGGGATAAAAATATATGTTTATAAAAAAATAAAAAATTAAAAAAAGAAATCTGCTTAGAATATGATTATTCTGTTTATTATTCTAGAGGAAAGGATGTTTTGGAACCTGATGCCTTTTACCACCAGAGACTTCTCCATCCGGTCCCTGGCCGACCGTTTGGGGGACCTGAATTACCTCATCTATGTGTTTCCTGATCGGCCAAAAGATGAAGTGTACTCCAGATACTATACACCAGTTCCGTGCGAGCCTGCCACTGGTAACGGTGTTTGTGCTCTGATTGGGTTTTGTTGTGATTTTCGTTTTCTTTTAGTTTTACGTGTGTATGTGTGTCTGTCTTGCAAAAACACGTACACAATTAGTATTTAGTTATTGGTGTTCAAGCATTATTCAGGAGAATTGTAAATCCCAGACTATATATATTCTTCAATCATATCTGCTGCTAACCCAAATATCAAATGGAAGGGAATGAATTGCTTTTATTATTATTTTTTTCAAATTGTTTTTAAAACAAGCTTAGATCAAGTAAAATTAGAAAGATAAAATTTGGGGCACATGAGTGGCCCAGTCGGTTAAGCATCTGCCTTTGGCTTAGGTCGTGATCTCAGGGTCCTGGGATTGAGCCCCATGTCAGGCTCCCTGCTCAGTGTGGAATCTGCTTCCCCTCTCTGCTGCTTTTCCTGCTTGCTCTCTCGCTCTCTCTCTCTCTCTCATATAAATAAATAAAATTTTTTAAAAAAGATAAAACTTGTTTTTCAAAACAGATGGTTTTAGTGTTTCTGTTCATAAAAGTATTCTGTATTAATTATAAAATTTCCAGAAAAGTTTGGAACAGATTAGGCATTTATCCTAGGGAAATAGTCGAACAGGATGCATGCACCAGGTTATCTCAGTGAGTTAGTTTATTTATGTACGTGCACATGTATATATGTACGTACGAATGTATGTAGTAAGCTACCCCCAATGTGGGGCTTGAACACCGGATCTTGACATCAAGAGTTGCATGCTCTGGGGCGCCTGGGTGGCTCAGTGGGTTAAAGCCTCTGCCTTCGGCTCAAGTCATGATCCCAGGGTCCTGGGACCGAGCCCCACATCGGGCTCTCTGCTCAGCAGGGAGCCTGCTTCCTCCTCTCTCTCTGCCTGCCTCTCTGCCTGCTTGTGACCTCTGCCTGTCAAATAAATAAATAAAATCTTTTAAAAAAAAAGAAAAAGAGTTGCATGCTCTAATGAATGAGTCAGCCAGGTACGCCAGGTTATCTCGATATTAATTCACAACAGAAAACTGTGAATAACCTAAACTGTAAGTCTCTCAAATAACATCAAATCAACATACAGTGGAATTCTATGTAGTCATTAAAGTGATGTTATAAGATTGTATTTACAGACCTGCTCAGCAGGGAGCCTGTTTCTCCCTCTCTCTCTGCCCACCTCTTTGCCTACTTGTGATCTCTCTCTCTATCAAATAAATAAATAAAATTTTTAAGAAAAAAAAGAGATAAAGAGTCGATGCTTAACCCACTGAGCCACCCAGGCGCCCCCACACCAGCATTCTTAACCAGCCACAGGGCATGGACAATACAGGATGAGTGACCATCTGATTAACCCCAAACGCAGAGAGTGCAGGGAAACAAAAGAGCACAGATACTTGACTGATACTCCCTTTCCTAAAAGAGGAGATACTCAGAATGACTATGGGGACCATCAAGTCAGATTCATTCCTCTCTGATTTCTCGGTACTACCCCTGACAAGTGTTTGTACATCTTCTGCTTAAAACTCTTCAGTGATGGGAAATCAATTTTTCCCAAGACAGCCCCTTTCTTTTGTGGGCAGTTCTAATTATAACAACATTCTTTCTGTGATTGAAAATTTGTCCTCTTCTGCTCACCTCGATTTATTCCCTGGGACACAAAGCAAATCCTTATCACAAAGCAAATCCTTATCACTCTGCTGCGTCTATAACTTTAAACTTTTAAAATATTTTTTCTTTTTATACTTAGTGTACAATTAATGCTTGATTTGGATTTGTGCTGAAGTATATGTTTTCTGTGGTTTGAAGAATTTATTAACACATCCAAGCCAACTCAGAAGATATTTTAATTTACACTTTTAGTATTAAGGCTTCTAGACCAGGTCCTCCTAACAAATTAAAATATTAAGTGCTTGTATCAGATCCTAAGATAGAATGAAGTAGTTGTGTACTATCCAGAGAAAAGATGTGATTCTTAAGGGAGGTTGCATTTTTATTTCATTGAGAACTTTGCTTCTCATCACTGTTTCCCCCCTTGGCAGCTAAAGCAGTGGATGGATATGTGAAGCCACAGATCAAGCAAGTGGTCCCTGAGTAAGTACCCAGGGTCTGGCTCTGGTCTCCTCTTGCCTTCTTTCTCTCTCCTCAAGCCACTCTCCCCTCAGCCCTGTTCCTCCCACTCACCGGCACTGCGTGGCCCAGCCCTTCCTTCCCTGCCTAAAACCTGGCTTAGCCCTGGAGAAGGAACTGGGCTTAGTCTCAGTGGGACCAGGACCCAGGGCCCCACTCCCGCAGCTGGAGTCCCAGGCCCAGTGGGCACTTTGTCCTTCCACACCCCCAAAAAAGGTGTAAAAATGTCCCCCCAAGCCCTCCCCAGGTCACCTGCTGCCTGGAGGCCACTAAGGCTCTGCCTTGTTTCTCCTGCAGGTTTGTGAATGCATCTGCAGACTCTGCCGGGGCCAGCGCCACCTACATGGACCAGGCCCCCTCCCCAGCCGTGTGCCCCCCTGCTCATTATAACATGTACCCCCAGAAGTAGGTGGTGTTCTGATGGGGCTCTGCAGGGAGGAACTGGGCACCTGGTCTCAGGCTGGGCATCCTGAAGGCTAGTGGGCAAAAGGCCCCAGGTCTCCGGTGGGTCTGAGATCACCCAGGCTAGGCTCTAGCATGTACCCAGGTGGGAGACAGATTTGACCAGAAGATATTGGTAATTTAGAGTGCATTTGGGCAAATGTCTTATACTCTCCTCTCCCAAAGTGGAGATTTTTCTTGTTCTGTGTGAGGGCCAGATGGGCTTTAGGTGTGTGGACAGCCAGCGTTAGGGACAGCTGGGTGGGTATTGTAGTTTGAGTCTCTCTGTCCAGATAGCAAAGGATTCTATTCACCACTGTTTAGATCATGAGTGTCTTTTCCCACGAAGTCTAGGCAGGGGGTATAGGCAAGCCTGGGCCATTCACCTGGTGGGGTTTGGGGCTTGGGTTGGTCTCTGCTGCTCATCATCGAGCCTCTGACAGCCTTTCCCTTCCTGTCATCTTTTCTGTTTTCCTTCGAAGCCCTGACCCTGTTCTTGACAACGACGGGGACTTTGATCTGGATGACACAATGGATGTGGCACGGCGTGTGGAAGAGCTCTTAGGCCGACCTATGGACAGTCAGTGGATCCCTCATGCGCAGTCGTGACCCCCCCACCCCGTCTCCGTCTGCAGCTTCTTCATCCTCGCCAGAGGAGTTACTCTTATGGATGTTTTAATTCCATGAATCGCTTCTCTTTGGAAACAATACTCATAATGTGAAGTGTTAATACTAGTTGTGACTTTAGTATTTCTGTGCATGGTGGCACCAGTGAAGGGAGTGTGAGTGTGTGTGTGTGTGTGCACACGCGCGTGTGTGAGTTTGCACGTTGGGCTGTTTCTCCCCCTTGCTGTGCAGAGTTCAGTTGCAGCATTGGGGCCACAAACAGAGGCTGTGGTTGTTTCAACCTTGTGCAAAAAGGCAGTAGTTCCACAAACCTTGGAACTTGGCCATGTGTCTGCTCAAGTAAGAGAAGGACATAGGGAGGAGAAAGTACCTCCTCTCTGTGAGGTTTGTCACTGTGTCTGCCAAGCAATTGATATATAACCGTGATCCTCTCTGCTTTCCTTTGAAACGTACAAACTGCCTTTTGAAAAAGAAAGCCGTCCTCATGCCTTCCCTCTCCTCCACCCCTGTTTTCCTGGGTAGGGATGGGTAAAGAGGGAACGTATAGTGATTGTTGGGGCAAGGGAGGTCATGGGTTGTCCGATGGGTAGTGGCTTTTTAAATAACACTTAACCCATCTACATGTTCTCTCCTTCACCCTCCTTCCTTCCACTCTGTGGAATTCTGCTCAGCTCTCTGTGTGTATACACGCACCCACACGTTTGATGAATTAGAGAGAGGGTCATGTAACTACAGCTTACGACACTGACGTCCTTTGTGTCGTGGCTAGAGTGGAAGGCCCATAGGCGCTGAGAAAGTTGCCTTGCTCCCTGGGACATCTGCCCTCCAGTCTGCCCATCCTTCTGCCCACGTGTGGTTACCGCGAGGCTTACTGATGACGGCTGTTTGCACATGGTGGTGTTTTATTTCTAAATTGAGACTTGTGTTTTCCTCTTCCCACCCTCATGAGACATCACAGTTCTTTCTTCCTGTGGCGGGTCCTGTGCCATTCATACCCAAGTCACCTCGTTTCCCTTCACTGTTCATACGGGCTGTCTTGGGGAGGGGGTGGCAGGAATGCAGTGTGAACCCAGGGCCAACATGTTCCTCGGTGTCATTGCCCACTTGGTACGGGCTGCCAGGTGCCGGGCATTGGTAGTTTGGGGAAATGCAGTCAGTGGATTTCCTGGGATGTTTGGTAAGCTGCAAAAAACAAAATGAAAACAGCTTCAGTATAACGTTGTCCACAATTTCTTCCATAGCTTTATATCAGATGGAAGGAATGGGCTATGGCAGTCAGGTGGGAAGCGAGGGAAGGAGATCTAGCTTTTGGGGTAGGCCTACAAGGCCACTCACCCCTGCCCCCCCCCCAAGAATCAATGACTGCATCCAGGAGAGAATGGTCCTAAAAACCTTATTTTTATACATGTGAGTAAATAAACATATTTTTTTTACAAAAGTGACTTCTGAATTTATCAGTGTTTTGATGTTAAAGGAAAATATTCCTCTGTAGTAAATTATTTATTGGAAGATGACTTTTTAAAAGCTGCTGTTTGCCCTGGCTTGGTTTCATACACTGATTTATTTTTCTATGCCAGGCAGTAGACTCTCTCTGCCTCTGAGGAGCAGGCCGACCCCTCCATGATACCAGCATTGACATAGGATGCGGCTAAGCCCTTTACATGCCCCTCAAGATTTGATTAAAATTCTACCGTGAGGATCAGAGCGGTGGGGAAAGGAGAAAAGGAAGCCGGACCGTTCTCGGACCCTGACCTGCCTGTCCCACGGGCTTCACCAACACTGGCCTGTGAGTGCTGCGCTGGGAGTTCCGGGGGCCCTGACAGGCGGGGCCTGACACCCCTTCAGCCTGGACCGGACCCAGCCCCCGGGAATGCTGAGGGCAGAGTTTGCCCTTTACAGTTGGCACTGGGGTTGCGGGTACTGGAAAGTGTGGCTGCCCCGAGCGTAGGGGTCCTGTGCTTGTACGATTGCTGAGCTGTCCTCAGTTTTCCTGAGGCGGTGCCTAGAGATGGGAGAGATTTTTGACTGTAAAGGTGTGCTTGCTATCTGCGTTATATTTTCTCTTTTCTCCCTATTCCTGCAAACCACAGAAGAGGCACTGGCAAGTTGTACACCTCTGCCTCTCACTTGCTCTCTCTCACTCACACACACATACACACACACACACACGTATCATCAAAATATTTCAATGTGTGGAATGTGCAGGGGAGACTAAAAGTGAATATAACAAAGTAGAAGTATACTTTTTATAATTTTTCTTTTTAAAACTTTGTGAAATTATTTCAGATATATATTTTAGTGTTGAGGCAGATTACTATATAGCCATCAAAAAAGTATTGTGTACAATTTGGGGCAGTCACAAAATTGTGTATTTTATGTTACAATAAAGACTTCTTCCTCTGAAGGGACAATACTGAGTTCTGTTTTTATTTTTTTCCATCAGGTGGTGAAAGAGGGTAGTTTTGTTTTTTTTTTTTTTAAGATTTTTTATTTATTTATTTGACAGAGATCACAAGTAGGCAGAGAGGCAGGCAGAGAGAGAGAGGGAGAAGCAGGCTCCCTGCTGAGCAGAGAGCCCGATGTGGGGCTCGATCCCAGGACCCTGGGATCATGACCTGAGCCGAAGGCAGAGGCTTTAACCCACTGAGCCACCCAGGCGCCCCAAGAGGGTAGTTTTGATAGGGAAATATTCAAAATCATCAGTGTGACTGTGAAAAGCAGAACTAGTTGGGAATTGGCCTCAGAGAGAATGTCTTCAGCTTTGATGGCAGAGGGGGCATTTCTGAACTGCCTGTTTTAAAAATTAGAATGATAGTCTGTTATCTCCTGCCTCCTGATACCACACTCTTCCTTTTAGAGAGCTGATCCTTGGGGCGCCTGGATGGCTCAGTCAATTAAGCGTCTCCCTTCCACTTGGGTCATGATCTTGGGGTCCTGGAATCGAGTCCCATGGCACTGGGCTTCCAGCTCAACGGGGAGCCTGCTTTTCCTTCTCCCTCTGCTGCTCCCCCTGCACGTGCTTTCTCTGTCTCAAATGAATAAATAAGATCTTTAAAATAAAAGAAAGTTCATCCTTAAACTTCAGCACATTTCAAGTGTCCACCCTGCACAGGGCATGGTATGTAGGACAAGAAATCGTTCTCAAGAGGATTTTGGCTGGGAAAAGACAGCCACACCAGTCATGATAGGATATTGGCTTGTGCCATAGTAAAGTTATCCTGAGGCCCTTACTGAATACCAGAGAATACGGAGAAAAGGCACCAATTAACTTGAGCTGACTCCTCTAAAGAACACATAGAATTAAGAAAAGAGAGGCATTCGGCCAGAGAGACAAGAGCAGGCAGCTGCTGGCGATGAAGGAGGGCAGGATCATCTCCGGGTCCTGAGATCGAGCCCAGTGTTGGGCTCAGAGTGGATCCTGCTTGAAATTCTCTCTCCCTCTGCTTCTGCCCCCACCACCCACTCAGGCTTTCTCATTCACTCAAAATATTTTTTAAAAAATGATCAGGGCTAGGAGATGTGTATGCAGAGTAGGCTTTAGAACAGAGAACTTCGAATCCTCCAAGGAATGGACTTCTTTTGCAAGAGAAATTCAAGCTTAAGAGTGCTCTCAAAAACACTGGAGGTTTGGGGCGCCTGGGTGGCTCAGTGGGTTAAGCCTCTGCCTTCAGCCCAGGTCATGATCTCAGGGTCCTGGGATCGAGCCCCGCATCGGGCTTTCTGCTCAGCAGGGAGCCTGCTTCTGCCTCTCTCTCTCTCTCTGCCTGCTTGGGATCTCTCTCTCTCTCCCTGTGTCAAATAAATAAATAAAATCTTTAAAAAAAGAAAAGAAAAGAAAGGAAAACACTGGAGGTTTGTGATGAAGGGCAAATGGCAGGAGAACAATAGCTTTATCGGAGATAGAGCCTGAAACGGGGCCAGGTAGTGTGCTACAGAAGGATGGGCAGACAGCGAGGAGGTTCTTTCTTGGGGTCAGAACAAATCTCAAACCCTGGCTGTCAAACTGTCCCTTCAAAGAAGACTGAACTTGATTGGATCAATTTCTGGAGCAACTTACTCCCCAAAGCATTGTGGGTTTTTTTTTTTTTTAAATTTTTATTTATTTATTTGACAGAGATTACAAGTAGGCAGAGAGGGAGTCAGAGAGAGGAGGAAGCAGGCTCCCTGCTGAGCAGAGAGCCCAATGCGGGGCTCGTTCCCAGGAGCCTGGGATCATGACCTGAGTAGAAGGCAGAGGCTTTAACCCACTGAGCCACCCAGGCGCCCCTCCCCAAAGCATTGTTGAAAAATAGGTAACAATCAGCTAACAGTGCCTGCGGCTTAACAGTTGGGTGTGGTCAGGGAGACAGACCCATCTGTGAAAATCGCCCTAGTTGTGCTAGGGCGACTGTGGGCATTCTTAAGTCTGTCCCGCCTTACAGACCGGCATCAGGCTTCACACTCTGGAGGGGTGTGGGAAGTAGGCAGACTCCCTAAAATGATCCAGCCACTCATTAAACAAGTAAATAACAAGAACAAGCCCTGGAAAATTCACAAATACATGGAAGTTAAACAACATACTCCTAAATAACCAACTGAGAAAGAAGATTTAAGTAGAAATAGTCACATTTCACAATAAGCAAGTCAAAACTTACTACAAAGTAACAATAATCAACATAGTGTGATACGGGCATAAGGATAGACATATGGACCAGTGGAATAGAATTCAGAGTCCAGAAGGAAACCCATGTGTCTATGGTCAACTGATTTTTGACAAGGGTGCCAAGACCACACGTAATGGAGTAAGAATAGTCCTTTCAACAAGCCGTACTGAGATGCTGGATAGCCCCATGCCGAAGAATGAAGTTGGAGCCTGACATCAAATAAAAAAATTAACTCAAAATGGATCAAAGGCCTAAACGTAAGAGCTAAAACTATAAAACTCTAAGAAAAAAACATAGATAGCTTCATGACGTTGGATTTGGCAATGATTTCTTGGCCATGACACCATGAGCAATGTAAGATGTATCGGGCCTCATCAAAATGAAAACTTCTTTGCAGGGTGCCTGGGTGGCTCAGTGGGTTAAGCCTCTGCCTTCAGCTCGGGGCATGATCTCAGGGTCCTGGGATTGAGCCCCGCATCGGGCTCTCTGCCTGGCGGGGAGCCTGTTTCCCTCTCTCTCTGCCTGCCTCTCTGCCTACTTGTGATCTCTATCTGTCAAATAAATAAATAAAATCTTTAAAAAAAGAAAAGAAAAGAAAACTTCTTTGCATCAAAGGACACTGTTAGCAGAGTGACTAGGCACCCCGCAGACTGGGAGAAAATATGTATAAATCATATGTCTGATAAGGGATTAATAACCAGATTATATAAAGAACTCTACAATAGGGGCGCCTGGGTGGCTCAGTGGGTTAGGCCGCTGCCTTCGGCTCAGGTCATGATCTCAGGGTCCTGGGATCAAGGCCCGCATCGGGCTCTCTGCTCAGCAGGGAACCTGCTTCCTCCTCTCTCTCTGTCTGCCTCTCTGCCTGCTTGTGATCTCTCTCTGTCAAATAAATAAATAAAATCTTTAAAAAAAAAAAAAACTCTACAATAGGAAGAACTTTTAAATGGAAAGGATGTGAACAGACCTTTCTCTAAAGACATAGTCCACATGTGGACAATAAGCAGGCAAGAGATGCTCAGTCGTTAGAAATGCAAACCCACAATGAGATACCACTTCTTAACCATTGGATTGGCCCTTGTCAGAGCAAAACGAAACAAAAAAGCTGGTAGGGCATGTGGAGAAGTTGGAACCTGTGTGCACTGCGGGTAGGCCCATGAAAAAGAGGGCAGCTGCTGTGAGGACAGCATGGAGATTCCTCGAAAAGTTAAACAGAGAATGACCATGTGATCCAGCACTTCCACTTCTGGGTATTTTCTCAGAAAAAAGTGGAAATCAGGGACTCAAACAGATATTTGTGCATCAGTGTTCATAGCAGCACTATTCGCAATAGCTAAAAGATGAAAACAATACAAATGTCCATCAGTGGATGAATGGATAAACTAAATGTGGTCTAGACATAATGGAAGGAAATTCTGATATATGCTACGACATGGGTGAATCTTGAAGACATTATGCTGAATGAATTAGGCGCTAAGGGACAATTATTGTATGGTTGCCTTTATATTAGATACTAGGAGTAATTAAATTCATAAAGACAGAAAATAGAATCATGGTCATCAGAGGCTGGGGTGGGGGAAGAGAAAGGGGGGGTTTTGTTTAATGAGTAGAGTTTCAGTTTAAGAAGATGAAAAAGTCCTGGAGATGAATGGTGGTGATGACTTATATGGTTAAAACGGTAAACTTTATGCATATTTCATCACCACAAAAAATAAAGACCTATATGTAAGAGCTAAGACTATAAAATGATTAGAAGAAAACATACGAGTAAATCTTCACGACCCCAGATTTTTCTTTTAAATATTTTATTTATTTTTTTTTTGACAGAGAGAGGCACAGCGAGAGAGGGAACAGAAGCAGGAAGAGTGAGAGAGGGAGAAGCAGGCTTCCCGCTGAGCAGGGAGCCCAATGAGGGGCTCAATCCCAGGACTCTGGGATCATGAGCTGAGCCGAAGGAAGACCCTTATCGAGTGAGCCACCCAGGCGGCCCCATGACCCCAGATTTGACGATGGATTCCTAGTTATGACACCAAAAGCACAAGCAACAAAAGAAAAAGTAGATAATTGGTCTTCACTGAAATTTAAAATTTTGGGGGCACCTGGATGGCTCAGTCGTTAAGCATCTGCCTACAGCTCAGGTCATGATCCTGGGGTCCTGGGATCCAGCCCTGCATTGGGCTCACTGCGCAGCAGGAAGCCTGCTTCTCCCTCTCCCACTCTTCCTGCTTGTGTTCCCCTCTCTTGTTGTGTCTCTCTCTGTCAAATAAATAAAATCTTAAAAAAAAAAAAAAAAAAAAAGAGGGGCACCTGGATGGCTCAGTGGGTTGGGCCTCTGCCTTCAGCCCGGGTCATGATCTCAGGGTCCTGGGATTGAGCCCCACATCGGGCTCTCTGCTTGGTGGGGAGTCTGCTTCTCCCTCTCTCTGCCTGCCTCTCTGCCTACTTGTGATCTCTCTCTCTGTGTGTCAAATAAATAAATAAAATCTTTTTTTTTTTTAAAGATTTTATTTATTTACTTGTCAGAGATAGAGAGAGAGAGAGCGGGTGAGCACAGGCAGACAGAGAGGCAGGCAGAGGCAGAGGGAGAAGCAGGCTCCCTGCTGAGCAAGGAGCCCGATGTGGGACTCGATCCCAGGGTGCTGGGATCATGACCTGAGCCGAAGGCAGCTGCCCAACCAACTGAGCCACCCAGGCGTCCCATAAATAAATAAAATCTTAAAAAATAAAAAAAGAAATTTAAAAATTTTGTACTTCAAAGGACACTGTAAAGAAAATGAAAAGACAACCCACAAAATGGAAGAAAATATTTGGCAAATCATCTATCTGATAGGGAACTTAACTGTAAAATATATAAAGAACTCTTACAGCTTAATAATAAAAGGACACGAGGGGCGCCTGGGTGGCCTAGTCCGTTAAGCTGCTGCCTTGGGCTCAGGTCATAATCCTGGGGTCCTGGGATTGAGCCCTGCATTGGGCTCTCTGTTCATCGAAGAATCTGCTTCTCCCTCTCTTTCTGCTGTTCACCCTGTTTGTACTCTCTTCTTCCCTCTCTCTCTCATAAATAAATAAAATCTTGAAGAAAAAAAAAAAAGACAAATAGCCCAATAAAAAAAGGGGTAAGGGATCTGAAAAGACATTTCTTCGCAGAAGTATACAAATGGCCAGTAGATAATGAAAAAATGCTGGATCATTGGTTATTGAGGACCATGCAAATTAAAACAGACACAAGGGGTGCCTGGCTGGCTCAACTGGTAGAGTATGTAACTCTCTTCATGTTGGGTGTGGAACTCAGTTAAAACAAAAAACAAACAAACAAACAAAAAACCCCACCAGACTCAAGTTACCTCACACCCCACCAGGATGGCTATAATCAAAAAGTCAAGTAATAACAAGTGTCATCAATGCTGTAAAGAAATTGGAACCCTCATATACTGCTGGTGGGGATATAAAACGGTACACCCACTATGCAAACCAGTTCAGCAATTCCTTAAACAGTTAAACAAAGTTCCTTAAACAGTTAAACAGCTATTCCTTTCATTGGAATGTGATAATTCCTTTGCATTCATTACATTTTTATGCAAGAAAAATGAAAACATATGTCAGAGGAAAAACTTGTACACAAATGTCCATAACAGCATTATACATGATAGCCAAAAAACAGAAATGACCCAAATGCCCATCACCCGATGAATGGGTAAATAAATGTGATATAACATATCCATACAATCAAATAGTATTTGGCCATAAAAAGGGATGAACTACTTCTCCTCAGCACTACATGACAGAAACTGGAAAACATGTTAAGTGGAAGAAGCCAGACACAGGAGACCACGTGTTACATAATTCCGTTTGTATGAAATGCCCAGAAGAGGCAAATCTATAGAGAGAGAAAGTAGATTTGTGGTTGCTTATGGTGGGGGTGGGGAGGGGGGAAGGGACTGGGAGTGATAGCTAAAGGGTAGGGGGTTTCTTTCAAGGTGATGAAAATACTATGAAATTGACTGTTGGTGTTCCACAGATCTGTGAATACAGTAGAAACCATAGAATTGTCTGCATTAAATGGGTGACTTGTATGGTGTGTGAATTATACCTAATAAAGCTGTTCTTTAAAAAAAAAAAAATCAAGTAAAAGACCTAAACAAGGAATCAAAAGGGGTGAGATCAAGGTGGGGCATCCTGACAGCAAGAGGTGAACTGTGCGAAGGCGCTCCACTGTGGACGGGAGAGAGAGTCCCTGGGAGACTCTCTGAGAGTCCCTGAGGGGTTGATGGAAGGGGTTTTAGTGTTCAAGAGCCTGGGTCCAGAGCAAAGGAGCAGGGAAGGCTTAATTAACCACAGGCTGCAGAAGAACCTCATTCTAGAACAGAAGTTCTCAAACTTCACATTGGGAGGGTAGGAGCCTAACCGAGGGGGGGGCCCTCGTTCCAAGTTGCAAAAAGTCGTCGTGTCATAAAGATGGGAGAAGTTTGTTTTTCCTTGGCATAAACCCCATTAGCTAACACCAGTGGTAACCCCAGTTACCAGGTAAAGTTGGGATGAGCTACCGGTGACAAATGGTACTGTCAAGTCCCCTTCCTTGAGAACTAGTTGCCGTTTACCTAAAAAAAAAATTTTTTTTTAAAGATTTTATTTATTTATTTGAGAGGGAGAGAGAGAGAGCGAGCTTGAGATCAGGGGAAGGGATCTTCCCGCTGAGCAGGAAGACACGCACATGCACACACCCCCTACCCTGTCTGGGGCTAGATCCCAGGATTGGATTGGATTGGAAGAATATTTTGTTTTTTAAACAGTTCTCGGGCTTGAATCTGCTTCTGTGGGATGCGCCCTTCCCCCAACACAAGCTGTTTCGTGGCACTCTTTTCCACACTCAGCTTTCTATTCCTTCACCTGCAGGAGTTTGAAGACCACACTGCTCTGGCGGGGAGTTTCCTCCCATCTGCCAGCTTGGGCTGGCTGCCAGCACGTGGGCCCCAAGGCAAACTGCCCCTTTAAGAGCCCCCCCCCCCACTCCAGCTCCTCCCTCGGGTCTGTGGCCGGATTTCCCCATCAGGGCCCCACCCTTTAAAGCCACGGCTCCATCTTTCTGGCTGGCTGTGTACACAAACCGGAGGGCCCAGGGGTTCCTGGGTGCTGAGAGTGGGCACAAGTGGGCTGTGACGGTGCATGTGGGTCATGGAACCACCACCAGGGGCTCAGGAGGGACCTGAAGCTGGGACAGGGAGGGTCCTGGGCTGAGGCCGAGCCACTCGGAAGTGGGAGTGGGCTGGACGGCGCATTCCGTGGGGCAGCAGTCTCTGTGTGCCAGGCACCGTGTCAAACCCTTTCTGTAGCTTCTGCGGAGCTATTAGTGTTCCCATTTTACAGATAGGGCAACGGAGCCCAGAGCAGCTAGCTGACTTCCCCGGGGTTCTACCGCTAACCAAGTAGCAGCGCCAGGGTCCAAACTCAGGTCAGTGTGACTTCAGAGCCTTGATGTCTTCTCCTTGGCATCATCTGGCTGACGGCTCCTGGCTTCTTCCCAGACTTCCTTTCCCCTTGGTTTCTTGTGTGGTAGAGTGGTGTTGGGGGGGTGGGGAGAGATGGGTTATCCTCTCCTCCCCCAGGACCAGAACTTGGGTCCCTTCCTCCTCCCAGGAGCTGCTTGGAGATGCTGCTGCTGCTGCTGCTGCTCCCCCCCCTCCTCCTTCTCCTGCTGCTGCTGCTGCTGCCACCCCTGGCCCTGCTCCGGCAGCCCCAGGATGCCAGCCTGTCCTGGCTTGCTGGCCTCCAGCACTGTATGGCAGGGGGGGCCCTGTCCTGGGCAGCCGCCTGGCAGCAGCGGAGACTAGAGCAGAGCACACTGCACGCAGGCCAGAGCCAGCAGCAGGCCCTGACATGGTGTCTGCGAGAAGCCCAAAGGCCTCTCGGTCCCCTCCAGGGGACCACAGGTGTGTTTCTAAGGGTCTAGGGAGGTGCCCCAAGCAGATAGAAACGCCACGGGACAGTCAGATTCCAGAACCTGGGAACCTCCTTCTCTCCTTCTACTGCCAGCACCGAGGGGCCCAACCCAAAGACCCTACCCAGGCTCAGGATCGTTTGAGATGCATGTTCCATTGGGAATATGGGCCCTAGTAGCCTTGCCCCAGGCCTGTGCTGGGTTCCTTCCTCAAGGGTCTTACCAATCTTGCCTGAAACTTCTTGGGTAACTGTGGCTTCAGGACGAGTTTATGATGTCTTTGGAGCTACAGATACAAGCACCTTCCGGAACCATCTCCCTCTGATCAAGGCCAGCCAGGCCCAGGAGGAGGAAAGTGGGGGGCAGCTCCTACCCCCTACGTCAACCCAGTGCTACGGGGAAGCATCCCTGCAGGTAAACAGAAGGCTGGAGCCTAGCTCCGCCAGAGACCCCTTCTTGTAGCCAGACCTTCCCATCAGTGTGGGCAAAGAACCCCCAACCTGGGGGCTCAGAGGCCAACACCCTCTCTTGTCTCCCCCTCAGGCTACCTTGCTGGGTCTGGCAGCCCTAAGCAAGGCCTTCCCAGAAGTGCTGACTCCAGGAGGCATTGCCTGTGTGACCCCTACATCTCCCTGGCCTCGCGCCCTCCCCTGGCCTTGGCGCATCCTGGACAAGGTTGTTAGTACTCCTGGGGCCAAGCACCCTGGGGCCCTACTGCTAGAGGCACTGAGGTCCCCAGGGCTGCGGGCACTGGAAGCTGGGACGGCCACAGAACTCCTGGATGTCTTTTCTGGCCTGGAGGCCAATGGTGAAGAGCTGGCTGAGGCAATGGCTGCCGGGAACCCGGGGTCTCCTCTCCCCAGCCGGGCAGCAGAGCTGCGGGAGGCCCTAGACCTGGGGCCCCGAGGACTGGCCCTCCGACTCTGGCCAAAGCTACAGGTGGTGGTGACTTTAGACGCAGGAGGCCAGACTGAGGCAGTGGCTGCCCTGGAAGCCTTGTGGTGCCACGGGCTAGCCTTCTTCTCGCCTGCTTACGCCGCCTCTGGAGGTCAGCAGGAGTCAGGGCTAGTGAGCTGCGGGGCAGGGGGCAGAGACCGCATAGCTAGCTGCCAAGTAGTGAGCCCTGCATGGTTCACCTCATTTAATCCCCCCAACCCCAGCAGCTCTGTTTTACAGGTGCAGAAACCGGGGCTTGGGGAGGTCAGGAGACTTGCACAGATGGCCCCAGCATCAGCACTTACCCAAGGGTCCTCCGCCCCCAGAGCCACTGCCCCTTCGAAATCAGGGCCTCAGAGTCAGGGCACTGAGCCTTTGGGAGGGGTGGAAGGGCAGCAGCGGGCTCAGTTGCTCAGAGAATCGGGGCTGGGGTCTAGGCCGAGGGGCTATTCCCTAGCAGGCGGCCACGGCTCCCCCAGCAAGAGGGCTGCTTGCTCCCCACAGGGGTAGTGGGCCTAAACTTGTGGCCGGAGCAAGCCCATGGGCGCTACCTTCTGCCCCCTGGAGCTCCTTTCATCGAGCTGCTCCCCGTCAAGGAAGGAGCCCAGGAAGAGGCAGCCTCCACTGTCCTGCTGGCCGAGGCCCAGAAGGGCGAGGAGTACGAGCTGGTGCTGACCAACCACGCTGGCCTCGCCAGGTGATCACCTGCCTCCCCCAGGTCACCTCAGGCCCTCTGCGACCTTACCAAGGGCCAGGGACATGAGCTCACCACCACCGCTACCCCGTCAGGTGCCGCCTGGGCGACGTGGTGCAGGTGGTCGGGGCCTACAATCAGTGCCCGGTCGTCAGGTTCGTCCGCAGGTAGGTGACTCCCCAGGGGAGCTGAGGGGCTGTCCTTGTGCCCTAGGCTCCTCTGCCTCCCCCTTCCACCTCCCTAGGCTGGGCCAGGCCCTGAATGTGCGAGGAGAAGACATTCAAGAGGACGTGTTCGCTGAGGCCCTGGGCCGGGCTGTAGGGCAGTGGCCGGGGGCTAAACTGTTAGACCACAGCTGTGTGGAGAGCAGCATTCTGGGTAAGCTGTTCGTCAGCTCCTGCCCCCCATTCTTGAGTTGGCTGGCCCCCCCCATACTATACCCATCCTGAAGGAAGAGCTCTAGGAAAGAGGTAAGACCCAGCCTCTTTTGCTGCTCCTAACAAAGGTCCTTCCCCCATATCTGACTCCCATTCCTCCTGACCTCTTTCATCGTTCCGATTAGGCTTGGGGTTCCTCTCCATGTCCCCCCTTCTCGGCCAAGAAAGTCCTTTTCTCCCATGAGCCTCAGAGTGGGGTACAACAGATGGGGGCGCAGGCATTGGTGTTGGAAGCTGCCCCGTTCACTAAAGTGTGTGTGCGTGGGGCTTTGTCCTCAGATTCTTCCCAGGGCTCTGCTCCCCACTATGAGGTGTTTGTGGCGCTAAGGGGGCTGAGGAACCTGTCAGAGGAAAATCGAGACAAGGTAAAGGACACAGGGACGGGACGGAACTGCGTGTCCCTTCCACTCTGCATGCCCGCAGGTGCCCTGGGCACAGTCCAGGGAGGGGGACGAGGAGGACCTCCCTGGGGGCTCAGGGAGGGGAGGGATGAGGTCCTCGGACACATGCGTATGCATGAAACACCTGCCACTCCGCGGCGGCCACCATCAGGCACCCCTCAGCCACGGGCCACAGAGCCACGCACCAGGCTCACTCAGGCCCTTCTGTTCCCAGCTTGACCACTGCCTTCAGGAAGTCTCTCCCCACTACAAGTCTCTGCGGTTCCGGGGCAGCGTGGGCCCTGCCAGAGTTCACTTGGTGGGGCGCGGGGCCTTCAGAGAGCTCCGGGCCGCCCTTGCAGCCTGCCCCTCGTCCCGCTTTCCTCCCGAGATGCCCCGGGTCCTCAGGCACAGGCATCTGGCCGAGGGTCTGCAGAGGAGGGTGTTGTCCTGAGCTGAGGCCTCCTCCCAGCCGGCCCAGCCCCCTTCCTAGGCCACCTCTCTCCTTCCTCTGCGGCCTCTCTGGATGGGAACCCTCCGCCAGGGTCTTCGACACTGTGTCACCTGACAGTGGCTCATCAGAGCTGGCAGGCCTTAGGGATGTGCGACCTGGTCAGCCTGTGCTGAGCAGCTGACATCAGCAGATGCCTGCAGGGGCCTGCCCGGAGCCCGGAGGCCCCCTCCAGAGGACACTGCTGCTAGAAGTCCCGCACACACCACGCTCCCGTGTCTCCAGCCCAGTGCACCGTGCAGGCCGCAAGTGTGGGCAGCTCAGAGCCCTGGGAGCGGCCCTCTGCAAGAAACAGGAGTGCGAGAAAAGAGCCAGGCGTCATGGTCCCTCGAGCGACGGCTCTGAAGTGTATTCTGCGCGGGTTGCCCACCCTGATAACCCTCTCAGTAACACAGCTCTTCCCGGTTTCCTTCCATCCCTCCCATCCCCACTCCCTTATCTGCTTTCTAAGATCACCTCCCAAATAAACGGCTCACTCCAGATTCTTGACTCAGGGTCTGCTTATGGAGAAGCTGTAAGGGTTGGCTCTTGGCTCGGTTTCTGCGGCCGCCTGGCTCCCCGCACCCCCGCCCGCCTTCTGCTCTGGACACCAGGGCTCTCCTTCCACTCCCCACTGCAGGCCGGGGTAGGCCCCGGTATGTGTGCACCTCTTTCCACTCCAATTGATCTGAAATGTGGAGGGACTGCTCCCCAACTTCCCTTGCCCTGGCTTAGCACAGGTCCTGTCCGGCCCCACACCCACAAATCACTTCCCTGGCTGGGGGCTGTACTACAAATCATGAAGGATCCCACCAAGGAACCATCCCAGAGACCATGGGGCTTAACTGTGCAGCATACCTGCGGGGAAACTGAAGCTTCCTGAGGCTGTGAAGCTGGCCCAAGGGCCCACAGCACCTCCTACTTAACATGGCCTCAGTTGCTAAGTCTTCAGCCCTGCCTCTGAATTATTTCTGGATTCCATGTACCCCCATCGACCCCACGACTCCTTCCTACTAAAACTTCCCATGGCTTCCTAGTGTCCACTGGACTGAGACCAAACAGCCAAGCCTGTAAGACTCTTTGACCCACCCTGGGCCTCACTTACCTGTCCAGCCACCTCCCCCCCGGCCTGGGACTGAAGCTTCAGCTCTAACAACCACACCCTACTATCCCACAGGAGCTAACCACCATCACCTCAAAGTCTTTGCTCAACTTGTGCCTCCCGTGGCAATGCCTTCTCCCCAACCTTCCCTGATGGAAATCCACTTTGCATGTCAGGCCTTTCTGGGGCCTTTTCTCCCACTGAGCTATCACTACACCGGGTTGCCTCACCACCTGAACTTTGGAGCTCCAGGAAACCTGGGTCGTGTCCAATGCACACTGCTTCTACAGCGCCCAGTGCAGGGCCTGGCAGGGAGCAGGTCTTCAACAGACATGCCCCTTATCAAAGAGAGACTCTGCTTCGGAGCTGGCACGGTCCTTCCCCAGGGTGGCTCACTCCTGGCTGATAGTGAGATGGGACCCATCTCCGACTCCAAGCAGCCTGACCAGGAAGGAAACTGGGCAGGTCAGAGGACAGCACCAGGTTTGGCTGCTGTCCTTCCCCTGCCCAGGTTTAGTTTCCAAGATTTTCCACCTTGGAGGTTGGTGGAAGGGGTAGAGGGAAGAAGAAAGCTGGAGAGAAGGGAGAGGTGGCTAAGAAGTCTTTTCCATGAAGGAAGAGGGCCAAGGAGCCTGATAGACCCCAGGGGCAGCAACAAGGAGCAGAAGGGGGAGGCTAGCTGCCTGGCTGCCTACCCCCCCACATACACATGCCACATGGATTGTGGAGCTCACAGCTGCCTTTTCTCCTGCCCTCATTAACAGCTGCCCAGCACCCCCCTCATTGTCCCAGGCCAGTGCCCCAGGCAAGGCCTCTTTTGTGCTCCCAGATTCCTGGGTGCAAGGTGGCCTCATTAGTGCCCGGAGACCGCCCCATCTCCAGGGAGCAGGCGGACAGACAAGGGGGGTGCCAGGGGAACAGTGATCAAACTCCCGCTTCTGAGAGCCTTGGCGGCCATTCTTTGGGTCCAACCTGGAGACGGCCCCCCTGCAGGAGGCTAATCTTAGACATGCCTTTGTCTGGCCCCAGAGTGGACGCAAGTACCCGTCTGTCCCCCACCACCTCAGAGCACTATAAACCCTAGGCCCTTGATCAGGGGTCACAGTCAACAGCCTCAAAGTTCCTGGCTATTCGGACCACTGCTGACACCACCTTTCCTGGCTACCCCACTCTGAGCTCCAGACACCATGAATCCTCTCTCTACAAAGGTAAAGGCCGAGGGAGAGAGGGGTGACTCATCGTACCAGATGGGCAATGAGAATGCTTATTCAGGGGGCTGGAAAGAAGACTGAGGGCTCTGAGGCAGGGGACCGGGTGGAGTCTCAGTGGAGAGCGGGGTGCTAGCAGGGAACTGAGAGCTCGTGCCTCCAGGGCTGTTTGCACCTGTCTCATGTCCCCCTCCCGAAGCCTGCACTGTAGAAATGATTTAATACCGGTTCACAAGGGAGGAAGTTGTGTCCTCTTAGCGCACAAGTGCGAAGAGACAGAGTGCAGTTTCCCGGGAAAGGGAGAGTGCCACGTGGGACCTGCCAGTCGTTGACTTGCACGTGTTTGTCCAGGGAGGGACTATACAGGGCCTCTGTTTCCCCGAATGAACAAAGTTCTGGTTCAGACAGACTTACACATCTTGTTTTCAGGTATAGTGGTAAGCGCTTTAATGGGGGTACGAGGGACCAAGAGTACCCAGAAAAGAGGGATTCACTCTGCTGAGGGGGTCTCAAAGGACTTCCTGGAGGAGATGCTGTGCGGGGGCTTGAGAGAGGAGCCACCCTCCGTCCCCCGCAGGCAGCCTTGCTCCGCGGCGGAGAAACCAGCGAACACAGTAGGAGCGCAGGCGGGGAGGGGCGCCGAGCCAGCTGGGCGGGGCCTGGGCGTAGCGGCTGGAGGCGGGCGCGGCGGGAAGACCCCCAGCGCCTAGCCTCGGATCTCCCTAGGTCCCCTGGGCCGCCGTGACGCTGCTTCTGCTGCTGTTGCTGCCGCCCGCGCTGCTGTCGCCCGGGGCGGCCGCGCAGCCCCTGCCCGACTGCTGCCGCCAGAAGACGTGCTCCTGCCGCCTCTACGAGCTGCTGCACGGCGCGGGCAACCACGCGGCCGGTATCCTCACGCTGGGCAAGCGGCGGCCCGGGCCCCCAGGCCTCCAGGGCCGGCTGCAGCGCCTCCTGCAGGCCAGCGGCAATCATGCGGCCGGCATCCTGACCATGGGCCGCCGCGCAGGCGCAGAGCCAGCGCCGCGCCCCTGCCCCGGCCGCCGCTGTTCGGCGGCCGCTGCCGCCCCGTCTGCAGCGCCTGGAGGGCGGTCCGGGGTCTGAGCCCCTGATTGTGCCCTGACCTGGCCCTGCCCTCTCCTCGCTGCCCGCCAGGTGTTAGCCCCCCAAAAAGGGCAATAAAGACGAGTCTCTTAGTGTGGCTAGTCTCTGTTCTGTGTGGTCGCATCCCGTCCTGCAGGGGGCGTGAGAGTCCTTCGAACTATAAAGAGCCCGAGGGCCTAGAAGCCTCGCGCTGGGGCACCTCTGCTCTGGCGTTTTTGAGCTCTAAACACTGCAAGAAATCTTGGAAGGAAGCTCCGTGGCACCGAGAGGACATGTGCATACTTGGAGGGGAGGATGGGGAACAGACACAGCTCTCGATGCTCTGCTGGTCTCTGTATCTCGGCCTTTACAGACAGGGAAGGGAGGGAGAGCAAGGAAGGTTGCACAGAGGAGCGGAGTCTGGCCTGGAAAGGGATAGGAGCCGAGCTTGCCCCAAAGGCCAAGAATATAAGGTTCAACATGAATCTTCCAGAATGGCTGCTGCATGAGAGTTGATGGTGTGGGAACGGGGAAGCGCCGGAGGGGAGGCTGTCAGGTTCCTGCAGCCCGAGTTGTGAAGGCCCTCGCAAATCATCAGGTTTTACATTTCATTTTGTAGGTACCTGGGAGTCAGGAGAAGTTCTTAATCAGAGATGGGGTAAGGTTTTCCTGCAACTTTAACTGAATGCACCCTCCACCCCCAATTCACAGGTTGAAGTCCTAACTCCCTCCACCGCACTTCATAAGATGACCTTATGTAGAAATAGAGTCATTGTATATGTAAGTAAGATGCCGTCATCCTGGGGGAGAGTGGACCTCTAATCTGATATAACTAGTGTTCTTATAAAAAGGGGGATTTGGATGCACAAAAACGCACACAGGGAGAAACAATATGAACATAAAGACAGAGGTGGGTGATGCATCTATGAGCCAAGGAACACCTGAGATTGTCAGCAACCCACCAGAAGCTATGAGAGAGGTATGGAACAGATTCTCCTTCACAGCCTTCAGAGGAAACCAACCCTACCTTCTCTTGATCTTAGACTTCTATCCTCCAGAACTGAGACAATAAATTTCTGTTGTTTAAGCCGGTTTGTAGTACTTTGTTATAGTAGCTCTAGGAAACAATTATAACACCAAAATAGAGACACAGAAGGATGTAGCACTTTTAAGCAATCTAACAGCCCATATAATACCCAGCTCAGACTCTGGGGGTGAGGGTGAGGAGCACTGGCCCGAGATGAGTTTTGTCTATCTTCCCATTCTGGCTCCAGCTCATTCGCCCCAAGAAGCAGCCCCTCTAAGCCACCACACTCATCTGCCCTGTCATTTTCTGCTTTTGTAGTGAAAAAGTCCCATGGCTGTTCTCACATGGGTCCTTCTTGATGCTGTATTGGTTCCCTCTGGGAGATAATGGAGATCAAAAAGACCATCATTACACCTTTGGAGATTTGCAAACTGCTTCTGCCCACCTTGAAACTATCTTGTCTCCCATCTTGCCTCCAGTCTCTTTCCACCTCTTTAATGGCAGAAGAGAGAAGGAGGGTTAAATCAAGACGACAGGAAGAGAGAAATTGCTTTCCAACACACTCACTGTGTACCAAAACCATGTTTGATTATATTAAATTCTCACAACCGCATGAGGTGAAAATTATTAGCTCCATTTTACAGATAAGGAAAGTGAAGCTTGAAGAGGCTAAGTCATACAATCAGTGAGTAGCAGAACTGGCATTTTTACCCCATGTACTCCAAAGCTCTTTTCATCCATTCAGCTGCACTCAGAGGCAAAACTCGCCAGGGTGCACTATCCAAAATGAGACACAATGGAGGGTTAAGCCACTCTAGAAGTTGAGTTCTCAGTCTTCCTGCCGATCCTCCACCAACAAAACTAGTCTCTTTAACCCTTGCTGTCACATACTGGAGCTTAGGAAACTGGGGTGCTGCGAAATATCTTAACTCCAGCAGGCGGCACTGTGATCCAAACACCATTTCCAGCGTGGGCTGCGCGCGGGGAAACCCGTGGGGCGGAGCCACAAAGGAGTCGCCCGGGAACCACTCGTGGGGGCGTGGCCACCCCGGGGGGAGGGCGTGCCTGCCACCCAAGCCCCGCCCTACCTCTTGGGTCTCGGCTCCAGGTGGGCGTGCCCCGAATTCTCTCTGGGAGAGACACGCGTGGGCCGCTCCCCTCTGGGAGGAGGGCAGCGGAGAAGGGTGAGGGTGTCGCTGGCGGCCCCTCCCCTTGCGGGCCACGTGGCGGGCGCGGGCCGAGCCCGGGGGAAAGAACTTGGCCCGTGGGGAGGTGGGGGGACCGAGGCGGCGCCAAGCTGAGCCGAGAGCTGCGGGGTTCAGAGCAGAGAGGCAGCGGCGGCGCCGAGAGGAGGGGAGGAGGCAGGCGGGCGCATGGGGCGCCCCGGCCCCGCCGGCAGCGCGCCCCCTCCCGCCCCGCCGCGCTGAACGCCCCCAGCGCCGCGCCTCGAACCCCAGCCCCGAGGCCATGCCGGTCATGAAGGGGTTGCTGGCCCCGCAAAACACCTTTCTGGACACCATCGCCACCCGCTTCGACGGCACGCGTGAGTGGGGAGAGGCTGGGGCTGGGTGTTCGAGCTGGGGCCAAGTCAGCTTCGGCACCGGCGCGGGTCTACTGGATGTGTTGAGACCCGAGGCGGCGAGAGTGGAGTTGACCGTCTAGGAACTCCCGAAGCCGCAGGAAAGGAACAGGACAGGGAGTGCACTGCGAAGGGGGGCGGGGAAAGGGCTAAGAGTGCGGGGGGCTAAGGTTGGGGGTGTGACTGGAGTCAGGAAAGGCTCTTTGTGCCGCAAAACGGAGGAGAGGCCTTGTCAGCTGCCCGCTCCCGGGCAGAGCTCTGCTGGGGGAGTGTGTGGGTATCTGAGACGCAGAGGTGGAACGAAGTGGTCAGGCGCTCTGGAGTCTACTTCCAGAAGGCTCCAGCATCTCCTCCCCTCAGGAAAAAAAAAAAAGAAGAAGAAGAAGAAGAAGAAAGATAGAAAGAAAGAAAAAGAGAAAAAGAAAGAGAAAAGATCAGACTTCAGCAGCACCTAGCTTGGATTAAGGTCACGCGCCCCCAAATCTTGGCGCGTCTGAGTCTGAGGGAGGTGAGGCAGGCGGAAGGGGGTGGTCCGTGTGACGGAGGGAACTCTCTGCTCGCCCACCCCCAGTTTGGATTCCAGGTTCAGCACCTTGGACAGCCACACTCCTCGCTCCCAGTCTCTTCTCCCGCCTTTCCCTTTCCCTACTTTGGAGCAGAGCAATCTCCCTTTGCCCCCTTTGGGCTCCCTGGTCAGTATCTGGAAAGTGGGGGGAGCGATACTTGCGGGCGGAAATCGAGCCGCCCGGGCCCTAGCCGCCTCCCCCCTCAACCCCCCGCAGACACCTCCCTTGTTTCCATAGCTCCCATCACCGGGGCAACGGGCCCTGGGATGGAAGAAGGAGGCTGCTGCCCAGGGCCCAGAGCCTCCCAGGCACCTTCAGTCCCCATCAGCCTCTCCACTCCTACACACTCACCCCCTTAGCATCCAGCACTTGTTGTGTCTCAGACCCCTTCCCTCAGCTGAGATTCTGCCCCTCGATGGCACACAAAGTGCCCCTGTGGCTTCCACCCATTGGAGCCAGAGGAAGCCAGATCAGGTTCTGGTCATGGGGTTGCTGGACTAAAAAATTCCTTGCTCAATATGCTGTCAGACTTTGAGCACTGGGACAGACCCCCTGATATTACCTAAAGAGATGCTAAAAAGAGGACCTTTCCTGGAAGGCAGGGAATAAGGACACTACTCATCACTGTCTCCCTCCCCCACCAAAGGAGATTCGTGAGTTTGGATAATCTCCGTCTTCTGGTTTCCGATCAACAAAATGGGTGTGATATCACCAGAATCCGTGCCCTGTCTCCTTTCTAATAGGAGGACAGGATAGCGGCTATGCATGTGTTTTGAAAGCTGTGGGAACGTGGGGGAGTCATTTTACCTTCTCAGTGTAGCACTTAGTATATGTTAGGATTTGTTCTCCCTAGGTAACTTTCTCCCTATGGTAACTAGTGTAACTTTCACAACAGCCATATAGGGAAGATGTATTATGTCCCACTTTGCAGATAAGAAAGTTGAGGCACAGAAGAGTTCATTAACCAGTGTCCTAGGTTACAGTCAGAAAGTGGCAGAGGTGTCGTGCTGGAGCCCATGCCCAGCTCCCTTGTAATAGCTCACCAGCTTGAAGGGAGAGGGAAGGACAGTGTGACCTTCAACCCCCCCAGTAGTCCCTGTCCTGGTTCCAAGCCATCCTTAAGTCCTTGTCCTTTTCCTCTATCTCTTTTTACTCTCATTTCAGAATATCCCAAAGGGGATCCAGGAATCACAAGGAGGTCTGGGAAACTTCTAGCTCTGTGACCTCTGACCACAGTTTGGGGGAGGTACTACTCACCTTGAAGCTAAGATCCCCTCCTGGCCTTGACCTAACCTTGACCTCTTCTTCTCACAGACAGCAACTTCCTGCTGGCCAACGCACAGGGCCCACGGGGCTTTCCCATTGTCTACTGCTCTGACGGATTCTGCGAGCTCACAGGCTACGGCCGCACTGAGGTCATGCAGAAAACCTGCAGCTGCCGTTTCCTCTATGGTCCAGAGACTAGTGAACCAGCCCTGCAGAGGCTGCACAAGGCCCTGGAGGGCCATCAAGAGCACCGGGCTGAAATCTGCTTCTACCGAAAGGATGGTAAGGGGTAGTGGCCCGCCCTGCAGGCCTGCGCAGATCCTGGGCCATACACAGAGTCTGCTAGGCACAGTGGAAGACTGGATGCTGGCCCCATACTGCCACAAGCTAACTATGTGACCCTGAGGGCATCCCTGGTCCTCTCTAGGCTTCTCCCATCGGGAAGGGAAGGAGTCTGACATAATCTCTGGGGTTCTTTCCATCTGTAAACCTTTGCCAAGCCCTTTGATCATGCCCAGGAACCTTGGGTGATCAAAGGGAAGGGGTGCCATGGGCTGCTCACCCTCCCCCTCCATCTCTTCACATCTACAGGCTCGGCCTTTTGGTGCCTCTTGGACATGATGCCAATCAAGAATGAGATGGGAGAAGTCGTGCTTTTCCTCTTTTCCTTCAAGGACATCACTCAGAGTGGAGGCCCAGGACTTGGCTCCCCAGGAGGCCATGGGGACAGTAATCATGGTAACTGCAGGTCTGGGAAGGAGGCATGAATGGTCAGAGGTCCTTGCTGAGGGTCACACAAGACATCTCCCTATCTGGCTTCATGGGAGGTGCCCCCACTTATCTCTGCACCCTTCTTTCCAACAGAAAACTCCCTTGGCAGGAGGGGAGCCGGCTCGAGACTTCGATCTGCCAGGAGGCAAAGCCGCACTGTCTTACACCGCCTGGCTGGCCACTTTGGCCGCCGGCGCCAGGGAGGCATGAAAACCAATAATGTGAGTCCCAACATCTCCATCCCAGCCTCTCCCAGCTGTGATTCTGAGGCATCCTTGCTAATGTCTCCCTGTCTCTCTGATATCCCTCCAGTAGACTTGTCCCTCTGTCCACGCATTTCTCATGTACGACTTTCTGCTGTGTCCCATGTGCTCTCACATCTTCCAACCCCATCTCCCTTGCTTCCTTATGATTGATATTACTTTACTCTGACGATGTCATAAGGGCAGGGATCTAGGATCAAGTATATTAGCTACCTCTGAGTGACAGTGTTATCTCACGACGGTAGGGGTGAAATCACAAATTGTGATTCTAGGGAGAGAGCCCCCATTGGGGTCCTGGTATCTAGCCCTAGGACCCTGATAAAGCCACGGGATCGATTCTCCCATCTTCTGTGTAGTTTGTGGGGGCAACAGGGGATGGGATGTGCTGTGTCAGCCTCCCTTCATCTCTGGGATATCCTTATCCTCCACAGGGACCCTAGATTCCAAGTGAAACTTGAGGGAGAAGTTAATGACCCCTAGGGAGGTCTAAAGCATGTGTCTGACTTGTCATAATCTCCTTCTCAAGCAGGGTGAAGGTTAAGCCTTATAAATAACCGCCACAAAACATGATTGATCCAAAGGGGGCCCAAGCTGTAGGTTGGCAGAGGAAGGAAGTGTCAGGTGCCGGCCCCTGAACCCCTCTCCCACACCTTCCATCTCCTCTCATGATCATGCCTGGAGCACTCACTCCCCCCTGCCCCCTCCCCTGCCTCTTCCTTCCCTAAGCTTTGGCTCCCCTTTCCCTTAAATGTCCCCAACCGCCACCCCTCTCCCCCTAGAACGTGTTTGAGCCAAAGCCATCAGTGCCCGAGTACAAGGTGGCCTCCGTGGGGGGGTCCCGCTGCCTCCTCCTCCACTACAGCGTCCCCAAGGCCGTGTGGGACGGCCTCATCCTCCTCGCCACCTTCTACGTCGCGATCACCGTCCCCTACAATGTCTGCTTCTTGGGCGACGACGACACCCCCATCACTTCCCGACACACCCTTGTCAGCGACATCGCCGTGGAGATGCTCTTCATCCTGGGTCAGATCCTCTGCCCTGCATACCCTGGCGGGTGGGCTGGGGGAACCCACACATCTAAGCTTTGCTCCGTCCTGAGCCTGCAGGACCCTGGTATTCAGAGCCCAACCTTTTCTGGGTCTTTAAGTCCTAATGGTCCATATGCCCTGAGCCCGAACCCTTCAGCCTTTAGACCACTCCTCCCTGAAGAGCGGCCAGAAGCCCAATCTGCCTTCCCCATTTCTGCCTCCAATTCCATTCTGGGTCTCGGGCTTATTCCCAGCTTACTCAAAGCCCCTTAGTAACAGCCTCTTGTACCCCCAGATATCATCCTGAACTTCCGCACCACCTATGTGTCCCAGTCTGGCCAGGTGGTCTCTGCTCCTCGTTCCATTGGTCTTCACTACCTGGCCACCTGGTTCTTTGTTGACCTTATTGCTGCTCTGCCATTTGACCTGCTTTATGTCTTCAACATCACCGTGGTGAGTGACCCCTGTCCCACCTTGCCGCCCAGCCTCCCAAATTCAGCACAGCATCTTCCACTAAGGGACCGACTCCAACCAAGACTCAGCCCTACCCATCCGTCCAGCTGCAAATAGTTGTCAGGCACCTGCTGTGGGCCAAGCCCCGTGCTAGCTGCTCAGAAGGAGCTGGGAGGGTCTGTGCTCTCAGGGAGCTCAGCTCACAATCACTGAGGGAAGCTGAGACAAATGAAAAGCTAACTAGGGCTACCAGGGCGGCGTTGGTCTGATGCCAAATGAGTGGTACTTTTCACATTTTTATTTAACAAACAACTGATGAGCATTTAGCTGTCTGCAAAGCACTGTGTGGAGCATGGTCACTGTGCGGAAAAGGGACAAGGATTCAGCCTCCAGGCAGCTAAGCTGGTGAGGGGGCAGGACTGTTGGAGGGGAGAGCAGGAACAGAAGAGGTGAATGGAGAGGAAGACGCGGCCCAGGTATTGCTGGGGGCTGGGCATGGAGCTAGCTGATCCTGGAGTTCCAGGCAGGAAAGTGGGCATGCGTGAAAGTAATCTGATGCTCTGAAATCTAGCCAGCACCTGGGAGTCCAAAGCACTCCAGCTGGAAAAAAGGCTCAGGTGATCTGGGAAGGGTTCCTGTGGGAGATAGATCAGGGCTAGACCTTAGACAGAGAGCAGGATTTGGCTGGCAGGGGATGGGGAGAGAGCATCTGGGGGGAACATAGTAAGCCAAGACAAGGAGGTAGAGGCTGTGGGGTGGGTTTGGACGCAGAGAGTGCCAGGACCTGGGTCCTCCCTTCTCCCCGGGGAATGCCTGGAGGTACCCTGGGTGGTCAGCTCTGCACTCAGCCGGTAGATCATAGGTGCTCTCAAGTCCAGGGTGAGGGAGTCCCACCCTGTGTCCCCAGACTCCCTTGGCTGTTGGGTGGGGAGGTGGAAAGCAGTTTCCCTGTGCGCTCCTCTCTCTGCCACACTCAGCTATAGCAGGAAACCACCTACACGCAGCCGGATTTAACTAGCCGCCAACGGGCTGTGGGCCTCTTCTCCTGGCTGTGTACACGTGTGTGCACGCTCCCACACACGTGCATGTGTGTGTGTCTGCCCTGGGACTCCGGCCACTCGGAGCAGAGCACCCCACCCCTCCCTAGGAGCGCACTCTCCCATCCCATGCCCACGAGGCTGTGTCAGCGGGCAAACAACTGTCCCTGGGGAGTGGGAGAGTGGCAGATGGGCTCCTGTTCCTCTTCCCCAGCAGTCCCCCTCCTCTGGTACCTTCAGGAACACTTTTCACGTACTAAGTCCTTTCTCGCACATCATCTCATAGGTGTCTCCCAGTAACCCCTCAGGGCAGATTCTCTTTTTCAGAGGTAGATACAAAGGCTCAGAGAGGTTAAACAGCTTGCCACAGGTCACACAGCTAGCAGTAGCAGGCAGGAGACTGGAACCAGGTTTCCAGACTCCTAGTCTATTCCTTGTTCCATGACACCACCCCACTTCCCAGGAACACAAGGCCCCCGAGTGGATGATGTAGCATAAGGGGAGATCAGGAGCAGTACTGGGCTGGGGGGAGGTAGGGCGAAGAGAGAGGATGAGTGGGCAGAGCTGTGGACTGGAAGGAGCCGAGCCCGGGACACAAGCAAAAGGAGAGCGAGGGCCCCAGGAGAGTGAGGCACAGGGCCTGGTGACTAGATGCAGCCCTGAAGGATTCAAGTCTGGAGGCAGAAGCTCTGGGAGCTGGGGGCAGGCGTTAAGCCCTGGAGACGGTCCATGTGGGGGAAGCAGGGCCACCTCCTTCCCAGCTCCTTCACCTAAAATTAGAGAAAAGGACAGGAGGTGGCTCAGGAGCTGGGTAGGGCCAAGACTACGGGGGACGTTGCTAGAGGCTTCTGGAAGGGCCTTCCTACTAAGTTCCCCAGGTGCTGCCCTAGAGCCCCTAGCCCTTGCTTCCAAGTTGCCCCCACCCAGAGTACCTGCTCCTCATCTCTAAAATTTGGAGGGCTAATTGAAGTATTAAAGACCACAGTGAAAACAGTCATAGTGGTAATATTGGTAACACTTACAAGCTGCTTACTAGTGCCATGAGTAATCACCCCCTGACCCAGCCCCACAAGGGCTAAGACCTCAAAGCCCAAAGCCGAGGCTCCCTCAATTCCTGGTCTCCTTTCCTCAACATTCCGGCATGCCCCTCTCATTTGCAGCTGACCCAGCCTGGGAACAGCCCCTAACCTTCCCCGGTCCCCAGGACACTGCCTGTTCCCACTCTCCCTTGTCTCGAGGGATGGCTCCCTTCACAGATGCTGGCATTGCCAACAACCAGTTCTTGTCCACAGCTGATTGCGCTTAGGTCTCCGGATGTGTCCAGCAGGGCCCAGAGCTCATTCCCTACCTCCGACCAGGACTTGCTTTTTCACCAGCCCATGCACGGTGCTAGAGGCAGCACAGCACAAAATGGACTTGGGTAGCCACTCAGATGGCAGTCCCAGCTCCATCATTTCCTTGGTGTATGACCTTAAGCAAATCACTAGCTTCTCTGAGCCTTAGTTTACTCATCTGCAAACTGGGAACGATGATGATAATTGAACTGAAGGCACGAGTTTTTCACGAGGATTATAAATGCTTAGCCCAGTACCTGACACATACGGCAAGTACATATATAAGTACGCACATAGTTATGTATTAGCCTTTTTTTTTTTAAGATTTTATTTATTTATTTGACAGACCGAGATCACAAGTAGGCAGAGAGGCAGACAGAGAGAGAGGAGGAAGCAGGCTCCCTGTTGAGCAGAGAGCCCGATGCAGGGCTCGATCCCAGGACCCTGGGATTATGACCTGACCTGAAGGCAGAGGCTTAAACCCACTGAGCCACCCAGGCACCCCTGTATTAGCCTTTATGAGCTTTAGTATTACTCTCTCCCCTCTGCATTCCCTGGCCACTTTCTCAGGACAGCAGGGCCGTTTTTCCTGCTGCAGCTTCCCCTGGTTCCAGGGCATCTGGTGACAAGGCGCTGGGAGGGGCCGTGGGGAGCTCTGAGGAGGTGTGCCTGCTGACAGCCTCCCCCGCCACACTCCCACAGACTTCGCTGGTGCACCTGCTGAAGACTGTGCGGCTGCTGCGGCTGCTGCGGCTGCTGCAGAAGCTGGAGCGCTACTCCCAGTGCAGCGCGGTGGTGCTCACCCTGCTCATGTCCGTCTTCGCGCTCCTCGCCCACTGGATGGCCTGCGTCTGGTACGTCATCGGGCGCCGGGAGATGGAAGCCAATGACCCGCTGCTTTGGGACATCGGTGAGCCGCCGACCCCAGGCTTCCACGGATACCCATCCGCCAGCCCTGTCCACACAGGCCCCCAAGCTGATGCCTCCCCCTGCACCACACCCACCACTCCACAGTCTACCTTCCATGCAACAAACGTGCATGGAGCTCCTTCCAGGTCGGGCGTGGAAGTACCTGAGTTGAAGACCAAGGGTCTGCCTTGGGCTGACCTCACAGCCTACTGGCAGGGGAGCCAGGCCAGTGACAGGCAATCAAAAGAGTATTGGAAACACTCCGATGGTGGGGAGGGCGTTTGGGGCAGAGGGAGCAATGCCCTGCCTGGACCCTTTCAGTGGCTCTGCGCTGCCCTCAAAATCAAGTCCACACTTGGCCCGCACCTGTGCAGCCCTGCAGCCTTCTCTCGCCCCACCTGGCCTCCCCTTCTCCCCTGCGCCCTGTGCCGCAGCCACGCTGGCCTCCTTCCAGCACGCAGATGTACTGCTTTCTCACAATGGCCTTGAACAGTGTTTTCCTCTCGGGAACCCTCTCCCTCCTTTCTTCCCCTAGGTGACTTTTCTAGTCCTTGCAATCCCCACTAAAATGCTCTGTCCTAATGGAGCCCTTTAAGAACCATAACGCCCACCCCCGACTAGTCCCCGCAACTGGGTTGGCTCTCCCCAACCCATTATGCCTTATTGTTCCTTTTTAGTAGTTCACTGCCCATCTGCAATGTATTTCATGTGTCTCTCCCCTCCAGACTGTAAGTTCCACCAGCACCCTGCACCCAAGGGGTGCTCAGTAAACTACTTGAGAGTCCTCCCTCAACCAGTCAGCAGCTTAGCCCTGCTTTCTGCAACTGTAACCAGCTCACTGTGGGGAGTCCCAGGCCCAGGCTGCTCCTCACATTTCCTGTGCCTGTGGGTGCAAACCTCCCCTAGCCTCTGTAAATACTTGCCCAAGGTCAAGCACAGGCAGCTCAAGGAAGGCCAGCGGAGCTGGCCTGGGCAGCTGCTCAGGGAAAGCCAGCTCTCTGCTGGCCAGGGCAGCTGCTCCTTGCCTCCCTCCACCCTCCAGGCTGGTTGCACGAGCTGGGCAAGCGGCTGGAGGAGCCCTACGTCAATGGCTCGGCCGGCGGCCCGTCGCGGCGCAGCGCCTACATCGCTGCCCTCTACTTCACGCTGAGCAGCCTCACCAGCGTGGGCTTCGGCAACGTGTGCGCCAACACCGACGCCGAGAAGATCTTCTCCATCTGCACCATGCTCATAGGCGGTGAGGCCGGGCCTGCCAAGCCCCAGGGTGGCCCTGCTAAGCCCCGCGTGCAGATGGGGAAACGGGCTCAGAGAAGGCAAGATGTCCACCCACGTCCAGACAGTCGTACATTCATTCATTTATAGCCGTTTCCTCAGCATCTACTACATGCTGGCCCCTGGGGTGGGAGGGACGCAGGGGCATGCCACAAAACAGGTGTAGCCTCTTGCGAAGAGGGTGGGAAACCCAAGTCATGACCTAGTTGGGGGGAGGGGGCAGGAGAGGAGCCTCAGGTCTGGCCCCTCCCTGCCCCCACCCAAGCCCACTGGCTCTCCTGCCCCTCCTTCTCCGGGAACCCAGATCCGTGGAGGGCAGGGTGGGTTTGGGGGTGCGGGAGGAGGCTGTGGGGGGCGGCGTCCCTCACGGGCTGCCCGCTGCCGCCGCTGCAGCGCTGATGCACGCCGTGGTGTTCGGGAACGTGACGGCCATCATCCAGCGCATGTACTCGCGTCGCTCGCTCTACCACAGCCGCATGAAGGACCTCAAGGACTTCATCCGCGTGCACCGCCTGCCGCGGCCGCTCAAGCAGCGCATGCTCGAGTCCTTCCAGACCACGTGGGCCGTCAACAGCGGCATTGACGCCAACGAGGTAGTGCGCGGGGATCCCGCGGTGGAGGCCGACAGGGTCCTGGGAGGCGGGGGAGGGGGAGGCAGGGCGCGGGGGCGCGCACCCACCAAATCCACATCCCTCTCCCTTTGCAATAGAAGCGCAGGAGCTGAAAGGGAGCTCAGGCCTCAGCTAATACCATCCGTCCCCCCACCCCAGCCCGCATTTCCTGAGCACTTGCTTTGGGCCAGCCTCTGTGCGGGACTGGAGAGCTCAGGAATCATGACACTCAGCCCTTGTCCTCAGGGAGACACCGGTTGGGGGAGGGAGGCAGACAGGTAAAAATAATGATAACAACAACAACACAGTGATTAGGACTCTGCGGGAGGGATGGTGGTTCCAATGAGGGGACCTTGTGTCTGGACCCCCACGAGTCAGGGAAGGTGGCACAGAAGAGGGGATTTGTGAAAGGCAAGAAGGAAATCAGCAGAGGCCATTCCAGGCAGAAAGAGCATTAGGAACCCAGGTCCGGGAACGACACAAAGAGGCTGGTGAGTGGCCTGGGGCTCTAGGAGGTGTTTCTGAGACTTGGAGCCATGGAACCTGGTGATCAGCTGGTGGCAGGAGAGGAGCTCAGAATGAGGCTGAGGTTCCTGATTTGGGCAGAGGGGTGTGATGGAGGCATGGCCGGAGGAAGGCTGGACTTAGGGGTGGAAACGACCAGGACGAGGGTGTAGTGCTTGTGGGAGATCCAGGTGGAGGCTGCTCCATAGGCAGGTGAAAACACAAGTTGAGACCCGTATGCAGGGCTCCGGGCTCACCAGGAGTAGGGAAGTCATGAAGCTGGTTGCTATGGTGCAGGAAGAATGTGGAAAGTTAGTAGAAGAGCCTGGGGAGGAAATGGAGACAAGAGGGAGAGGTCAGCAAGCCAGAGTGGCCTAGGGGGGCTCCGTAAGATGAGGATGGATCTGGGACCATTAAGTTTGATTCTCTGAAGGTCATTGGTAATGTTTAAGGCCTATGGTAAGCTTGCATCTTTACAGATGACGGAGGCCCAGAGAGAGCAAATGGATTGCCCAGGCTCCACAGGGATGTAGGGCAGAGCTGACTGCTAGTTTCCCGACTCCTGGCTGAAAGGTTGACCCACCAGGACTGGTCCTTGTGTGGGGCTGAGCGACCACACAATGAGTGTGTCTGCATGTAGTCAAGTAGTCATAGGCAGTGGACAGACAGGAAGAGACCTAGTCTCTGCTCCAGAACTTGGGTCGGGAGGTCCACACACAAGCAAAACTGAGGTCTTCCTGAAGGTCAGAAATGGGTCACCTCAAAGCAAAGGGCACATTGGAGCTCTCCCCTGGGAGACAGCTCAGGACATTTGTAGAACTCAAATAGCAGCCGTAGGGGGATGGCCAGAATGACCTATGCCCCTTATGCAGTTACTGCGTGACTTCCCAGACGAGCTGAGAGCTGACATCGCTATGCACCTGAACCGGGAGATCCTGCAGCTGCCACTGTTCGGAGCAGCGAGCAGGGGCTGCCTGCGGGCCCTCTCCCTGCACATCAAGACCTCATTCTGCGCCCCAGGCGAGTACCTGTTGCGCCGTGGGGATGCCCTGCAGGCCCACTACTACGTCTGCTCCGGCTCACTCGAGGTGCTTCGAGACAATATGGTGCTGGCCATCCTGGGTGAGGATCCCACCACCACCTATGACCTACCCTAGAACCTTGCCCTAGAGGCCTTGGGTGTGGCTGGGAATCTAGGGACTGGGCTACCCCTAGTGCATATGTGGAATTCCTGCTGAGGAGTCCTCTTTCCTGGTCCCTTCCTCCTACTACCATCCCTTTTGACCATACCCTCGGATTCTCCCCTACTCCCACTGGCCATCAACCCATCAACCCTCCCCCAGTGACTCTCCCCCATCTCAGTTGGTCCTTTCCCACTGCACCATCTCCCAACTCTACTGACCCTTCTCATGGACCCTCAACTCCATTGACCTTTACCCTTTAACTGACCTCTCTGGCCATTCTTTACTGATCATCCAGTTCCATTGATAACACTGACAGCCCCCACTGACTGTCTTCCAACTTCATCCGTCATTCTCCACTGACTTTTACCCACCTCCATTGGTTATTTCCACCAATCTTATTGATTGATCCGTCTTTGACCACCCTTCCAACACACTGACCATCCGTCAAATCCATTGAGCACCTTCCACTGATATCCT
The DNA here is from genome assembly GCF_011764305.1 of Mustela putorius furo. Lineage (NCBI taxonomy): Eukaryota > Metazoa > Chordata > Mammalia > Carnivora > Mustelidae > Mustela > Mustela putorius. The sequence continues at coordinate 1,053,883 of NW_025421399.1, read as the reverse complement.
CTTGGTCCCTCTCCCCCAGCTGACTCTCCCCATCCCTTACCCACAGGGAAGGGGGACCTGATTGGGGCAGATATCCCTGAGCCGGGGCAGGAGCCTGGGTCAGGGGCAGGCCCAGGCTACGTGCTGAAGACCAGCGCTGACGTGAAGGCACTGACCTACTGTGGCCTGCAGCAGCTGAGCAGCCGAGGGCTGGCTGAGGTCCTGAGGCTCTATCCTGAGTATGGGGCTGCCTTCCGGGCTGGCCTGCCCCGGGACCTCACCTTCAACCTGCGCCAGGGCTCTGACACCAATGTATGTAGACCCCCTATGGCTTCCATCTCCTCTGAGGTCCCCTCCTTCAGAGCAGACCTCCCCCTGCACCTCCTTCCATCCTGAGAAAATCCTTCCTCAGTCCCAGGCACCGCTTTCCCTTGTCCCTTCCATATTAACATATTTCACGCCCACCTGACCCTTCTCCATTGGCCATCACCCAATCCCATGGACCATCTCTCACCGCTTCTACTTCCAACCCTTCCGACCCATCATCTCCTGTTGGCTCCCCTCCCCCGCACCCATCCTCACTCCAGACTCCTCAGAGGGCCCTCGCTTTGGGAGCAGACCCCTTGTGGGCTCCTCCTCTGTCAAGTCCCTCTCTGAGCTGGCACATCATCCCCCCCGGTTTCCTCCTCTGCCCTCACCAGATACGTCCGGAGCCCATTTTGGCTTAGGCTCTGGGGCTTTGTCTTTCCCTGCTTTTCAGATTGACTTTGCCCCTCAGACGTCTCTGAGCTGGAGTTGGAGGGTATCTCTGACTCAGTTCCACAGAAAGGCCCCACATTCTCAGAGCCCACAGCACCGATGGGTAGGACTAGGAAGTGCTGCGGCAGGCGAGGGGGGAGGTGTCAGTCAGCTTGAACCCCCCCTGTGTCCCCGCAGGGCCTCAGCCGCTTTTCCCGGTCTCCTCGCCTCTCCCAGGTAACGCCACCTTCCTGGGTCGGGTTGAAGTTGTGTGGGGAGAGTCTGGGAGCTGGGGGCCCCTTCCCTTGGCTCCTTTGCTGCCCGGAGAAGGGAGGGGGATGGGGAGCGGCATCTGCCAGTGAAGGCTGTTGCTCAATGAAGGGGCCTATTGTTCACTGTCCTGACACCAACTGCCCTCTGCCCACAGCCCCGCTCGGAAAGCCTTGGCTCCTCCTCAGACAAGACCCTGCCATCCATCACAGAGGCTGAGACCGGGGTGGAGTCTGGGGGTGGTTCTAGACCCCGCCGGCCCCTCCTGCTGCCCAACCTCAGCCCAGCACGACCCCGGGGCTCCCTGGTCAGCCTCTTGGGCGAGGAGCTGCCCCCATTCTCAACCCTTGTCTCCTCCCCTTCCCTGTCCCCAACCCCTTCCCCTGCCTTGGCTGGCCGGGGCCACAGCCCCTCCCCTCATGGCCCCCCCAGGGGCTCTGCTGCTTGGAAGCTCCCTCAGCTTCTCATTCCCCCACTGGGAACATTTGGACCTCCGGACCTCAGTCCCCGGTGAGACACCAGCCTCCCCTGCCTTCCCCATACCCCTGCTGGCTTCCAGAACCTTCTCTGGGCTCTGTCCCCAGCATTCCAACTAGAGCTTGTCCAGTGCTCGTCCTGTCTCTGCCTCATCTGTCCATCCGCCCTTCCTGATCCACCCACACTTGCAACCCCACCCTTTGTGACCGCGGCTCCTCTCCAGCTCCCTGGCACTGCTGTCCCCGGTTACCCTCTGCCTGCTCTGCTCTGGCCCTTGCCCTCTCCCCACGGGACTGATGATCACTGCCTCCCATCCCAGGATAGTGGATGGCATCGAGGACTCTGGCAGCACAGCGGAGGCCCCCACATTCCGGTTCAGCAGGAGGTCTGAGCACCCTAGGCCCTGCTCACAGGCCCCTCCTTCAGGTAAGGGCCAGCCATAGACTTCATGTCTCAGTCACCCGTTCTTCCGCCATCCACCCATCCCTTCATCCAGCCCATTCCACACGTAGTAAGGGTCGACCAGGTACTGGGCTCTGTGCTGGGCATACACAGATAAGCCGGACTTGCCCTACATCCTCAGTGAGCTCCCAGTCTGGTGGGAGACACAACTGTGTCCTCGGATAAATGATTCCAGAGCAGGGTGTTAAGTACCATGACTGAGGCAAGAGCAAGGCTCTGAGGTAGGAGAAGAGGACACGTCTAACCCTCCTTCTTAGAGGAGGGGACACTTGTGGTGGGTCTTAAAGGTCGGGTGGGAGTTTGAGAGGTGGCGCAAGGCCGTTGCTGGAAGGCATATAGGCCGGAGAGAAGAGCACCTCGTGTTTAGGTGCTAAATAGAAGCTTCTGGGTATAAAGCTGGGGCAGGGGTGGAGGAAGGCTAGGGAAGTTACAGGGCCTTGTAACCAGCCTGAAGAGTCTGGATTTTCCATCATCCTGAGCCCAGAGCTCACTCTTCCCTTATTCTCTGCCCGCCGGGCCCAGGCTCTAGACTCCTGTTTCCCACACTCGCCCTGCATTCCTTTACCCTTTTCTGCCTGCAGGGACCAGGCCCAGCCAGGAACTGGCCACGGAGGCTGAGGAGATGAAAGAAAAGGTCTGCAGGCTGAACCAGGAGGTGGGTAGGGACTGGTTCCTCCCCTTTGACCTTGGAAAATATCATCTTGGGAGATTTGCCTCATAGAAGAACATTTCAGGGCTTAAACCTAGAGTCCTGAGTTCACATATTTACAGTAGCTGGGTGACCTTGGGCAAGTCCCATAATGACCCTGTACTTCAATTTCCTTGTCAAAAAATGGGGAGAAGAACCTGTTTTTGCCAGAGTGGTTGAGGATGAGGTAGGAGTGGACCCGTGCCCGGCTAGTCCCTGGTCCACTGGGAGCCCTCATTGACTGCTGCTTCCCTTTCTTCCCAGCTGCTTCAAGCCTTCCCTCCTTCCACGACCTTGGCATTCTCTCCTTTAGGGACCTGCCCCCTACCAAGTCCCTTTCCTACTCCAGCCCTGGGAAGTGGATGCTCAGCAAACCTAGGGGGCAGAGGACGGGGGGCGGGGGGGCCCGAGAGGCCTTCAGCCCTGGGGGAGCTGGATCTTAATGTCTGAACCCTGGTCAGGAAGAGCCCAGATCTTGTGCAGCAAGGCTCTGCCTCTGCTTGCTCCCTGGGGATCTCTGAGCTGTCACCAGGGCACTGCCAGGCCCAACCCTTTGGGAGCGGGCCTTCCCTGGGTTCTGGTAAACATCGCAGGCATCCCAGGAGGGCAGCCCCTGGGCTGGGCGGGCCCTAGGGTTGGGGGCGGGACCAGGGCCTGGTTTGGCCACCTGGAGGGCCAGTCCTGCTTGGGTCAGAGTGGTTCCCACACTTGAGTGTCTGTCAGCACTTGTAAGATGTGGACTCTGTGCATCACCCAATTCGGAGTATCTGGGGTAGGGCCCAGGAATCTGCATTTCGACAAATTTCTCAGTTGATTCTGTACTCCCTGAATAGACTAGCAAAGCACTGAATAGACACACTTGGGCATGTGTGCTGGGATAGCCCGAGACTAAGCTTGTGTCTGTCACCTCCAGCTTTGTGGCCTCTTCGAGGCCTGCTTTTCTGCCTCTTGTAAAAGTAAGGGTGGGGTGGGGCGGTTGTTGGAATAGCCACTGTTCCAAATCCTGGAAAGCATCTGAGTGTTTCATCTCGACAAAGAGAACCCCTGCCCTGCCCTTTTTCTTGGGGTGGCTGTGAACAGAAGTGGCTGGGAAAGTTTTGTAAACTGTTGGGGGAGTGTGTATCTAGGAGAGTGATGGTTGTTGTGACACCTGGGGAACCACTGGTTATGTTCCAACAGATCTCCCGTCTCAACCAGGAAGTGTCTCAGCTGAGCCGGGAGCTTCGACACATTATGGGCCTGCTACAGGCCAGGCTGGGTCCCCCAGGCCACCCAGTAGCCTCAGCTCGGCCCCCAGACCCACCTGGTCCCCAGCCAAGGCCTCCGTGCATTTCTCCATGTCTATCTGGACCACCACCTAGCCTCCAGGATACTACTCTCGCTGAGGTCCACTGCCCGGCCAGTGCGGGGACAGCAGAGATGGGAGCCACCCTTCCCAACCTGAGACCCTCCACGCTGTCCCCCTACCCCTCAGAGCCTGAGTCTCTGGGACCCTCCCCAGTGCCAGAGGCCTCACCTCTGACCCCACGCCTCATGCGACAGAGCTTTCGGTCCAGGCCAGACACGTTCCACTGACCCAGGCCCTAGGCCCAGGCCTGTCTGGGGTGGGCACTACTGCCTGCCCTCCAGGGAGGGGCTGGGCCCCTTGGCCTCCTGCCTCGGGTCAGCAGCCACCAGCTGGTCTGGTTGGCTCTGCATTCTCTGGACTTTTTTACAAAGCCTGGTCACTTCTGACCCTGTTCCCTTTTCCAAACCTTCCCCTGTCCTTCCCCTCTGTGAGGGGAGCCATCTGAGGCTGTGGAACCCAACAGGCATGAGACGGAATGCAGTGCCGATTAGGCCAGCAGATGACATGTCCTGCTTTCTCCCCAGGACCCGGAGGCAGGTAGATATGGGGGAGCATCCGGGGCTCAGGGAGGGTCCCCCATCCAGCACGGGAAGTGAAGGCTGAGGCAAGAGCTGGCTGGATCTTGGTGTCTAAGGCAAGAGGGACAGATTGCAGATTTCACTGCAGAGATAGCTTTGTGATATCGGGAGGGCTTCTGTCCCAGCCCCCCAGTCCCCTGGGCCCTGCTGGAGACCTTGGAAGCAATGTCACCTTGAGAGGGATAGGTCTCGATGGCTGGCATCTAAGCAACCCAAGACTCCTTAGACCTCCCACTAGCAGCCAGGGCTGGATGAGCCCACCTCATCCCTCAGCCCACACAGGAAACAAACGATGACCCCCAGATACGTATTCTTCAGTTCTTGTTGGTTATTACTTTCTTTAATAATATGAATGAGGGGGTGGATGGGAAAAAAAATAATAATATGAATGAGTTGCCGGCACTAAAAATCAGGAGAGTTCACATAAATATCCGGATAATCCAGCTTCTCTTAAAAAAACATGGGGAGTTCTGGCAGTCCTGGGCCAACATTCCACCTGGCAACAATCAGTGTGGTGTTGAGTGGCCACCATCATCTGGGGCCACTGGAGGTCATCTCCTGACACCGAGCTAGCTTCCCTCATTTGAATTCTTTGGTCTGTGTAGGTATATTTGGGTTTGCAGTTCCTGCCTTAGAGTTTCCTCCCAGGTTCCTCTGCTCCAGCGGGAGCTTTATGGGCCCAGCAGTGTCTGTTTCTACGCCTGGGCCTGTCAACATCTCCGTTTCTGTCTTTCTGCAGGCTGTCACTGAAGGTGGTCTCTTCTGTTGCCAGCAACTTCAAACAGTCCCCACAGCACTCTTTATCCCTCCCCCTGCACCAGAGCTCAGCCAAGCCTGTTCTTCCCACATCCAACACGGTCTCGCCCAGGACCCTGACTTCTCACATACCCACCCTGGTCCCCAACTCTCCTTTACCACCCAACACCCAGGGCTGACTTTTGGATAGGAAATAAATGCTTTATTTTTGTAGTTGTTGGCTGTGGATGTTTCTGGGGGTTGGTCTGAGAGCCCCAGGGCTTTGGAGGAGCCTACAGGGCAGTCGCTCCCCACCACACCCCAGGGCCCAGTTGCTGTCTCTAGGAAGGGCAAAGGCGCCAAGCAATCCACTTGGCACCACATTCACGCCACCAGAGGCCCCAGAGGTGAGGCAGAAACCTTAATGAGTCACTGTGGGCCGTTTACACCCCCTCCTCCCCCTACCCATCACAGTCTCAGATTCAGACGCAGTATGTGAGAGGGACAGAGTCCCGGCTCAGGCCCACCTCCAGCCCTGGAAAAGGAGCCCATGGGACGCCCCACAGATCCTGTATAATTGATCCTGTACCTGTTGCAGGATAGGTACAGCAGGGGCTGGGGAAAAAGCTTGTCACCAGCTCAGAACCTGCCAGGAATTCCACTCTGCCTTCCTCTCCTTTGCTCTCCTAAGCCTTTCTTCCATCTTAGCTTTTGCTTCTCAGATGATCACTGCAGGGGTGCAGGGGTGAGGAGATGGGGGTTACAGATATTGTTAGAAAGAAGCACCCTGGTGACCAGATGGATCCAGGTGTGGGCAGGCTGTCCCAGACAGGTTGATTCGCCAGCTCAGGCTCCAAGTATGATTGGTGTTACCAAGTGTCCCAGGAACAACGCCAACAGCACTGAGGGCCTGAGCTTTGATTCCATACGGGTTTTGAGGAGTGTTCCTGGGAGTGGGACGCCAAAGCAGAGGAGATACCGGCCTGTGTTGGGGGATGGGGGTGGGCGGAGACAGAAGTGGTCCTAATGCATATTGAGGGAAGGAAAAAAATAGAAAAATAGAAATAGTCCTGATCCATATGGAGGTCAAGGTGGGGGAGGCAAACAGAAGTGGTTCTAGTCTGTGTGGATGGGGAGAGCCAAAGCAGAAGTGGTCCTGCTCTGTTTTTGGCATCAGAGAAAGAGCTGGTTCTGGTTGGAGGTTGGGAGTGGGGACAGGCAGAGTTAAAGGTGATCCTGGTGTGGCTTGGGGTCCAGCCAAAGGAGGAGGGTCCTGGTTTATGGCTGACAAGCGGCAGAAGGTCTCCCTTTGATCTCACCCAGGAAGTCTCCACAGAACCCTTCTTATAGCACTTGAATCACCTTCCCCACCACAGAATGTCCCCCACAGTCCCGTTTCCCCGAGCTGACTTGGCCGGAGAAAGCGCAGACAGGGGCTTCTCCGGTTTAGCCAGCGCTCAGGACTGCGGCCTCATGTGCGTATTCATTCACACCATGTTTTTGCTTTCCCAACTCTGCACACACCGCCTTCTGCCCTCTTCCAGCGCTCCGCCATCCTCCTCCCCTCGGGGCTCCTGGAACCCAGGGTGACGCGGTTGGCAGGCCTGGCTTTAAAAAGTTCCCGGTCGGGCTCCGCCTAGCCGGCAGCCGGCTCCACCCAAAGTCTAAATCCCAGGCGGCCACCGGCTCCTCCCAGTTCTGTGAACTACAAGTCCCGCCATCCCTCGCGCGGGTTCTCCCGCCTCCCCCGTGCTCCTCACAGGCGTCGCCTGTGAGTCGGCCAAGAGCGCCTCCCATTGGTCTCTCCGCCCTGTCAGTCACCTGGGAGTATTGAGGGGCGGGTCTGAGGTGGAGATCCGGATCCGGAGCGGCTGAAAGGCGGAAGTGGAGGCCGGAGCCTGGGACACCGCCGGGGGGAGAGGAGCGGAGCCAGTCTGAGCCCCGGCCCCAAGTAACGCTGCAGCCCCGGAGCCGCCGTGAGTGTGCCTGTCCCGAGACCCAGTGTCTCGCTTGCGTTGAAGCCTCTTGGGGGCAGTACTTCCTCCCGCCCAACCTCAGCTTAGGGGGATACTGACCCCTCCCCCGACCCGTAGCCCCCACTTAAGGGGCTCCCCAGGCGTCGGGCCAAAGTGGGGGCCCTTCTTTCCATCTTTTACCTGCCCTTTATGAGCCTTGGGAAACCGCCAGGGCTCTCCTCTGGACTGTCCAGTCCAGTTGTGGAGGGAGAGACCCCAGATTCTGTTTCCTCTGCTCCCAGAACTGAAGGAATCTTTGCTGGGTATGAAGGAGCCTGTCTTCCTTCTCTATAGAGGTGGCGAGGAGTGCTGTCTGTCGTCGTTTTCCTCTCCCCTCGACCCCGTCCCATAAAAACAGTTGTTCCCTCCAGCCCTAGAGAAATTTTATCTCGATTTCCTGGGGGGCCGAGGGGTCCTGGGTGAGAGCCTGCCACACTCACAGGCTCCCACAGCTCCTCACTTCCTCTCTTTCTTCGAGCCAGGGAGCCAGCCAGGATCTCGGCAGAATTTCAAGTCTGGGCCACTTTTTAGAAACGAGCTGTCTTCTTGTCTTGCCCCCTCCACCCCCAACCCTGTCCTCTAGTTATGTTGTTCTCTAGTTGTGTTCTCTGAGTGTATCTCTCTTCCTGCCTCTGAAAAATTTAGCTGAGGTTTGCTTAATCCTTAGCTACAGATCACAGATCAGGGTGGATCTGCCCATTCATTATCTTCTCTCACCCCTCCTCTCCCCCTCCCCCTTGCTCCAGGCTCAGCCCGGTCCTCCCAGAGCACGTGAGTTGTTTCCAAGCTGCTTCAGAGGGACTGCTTCTCCTGGGACTGCTTCTGCTGGTCTTTAGGGAGTAGGGGAAAGACAAAAAATGAGGAGTGTGGTATTGAAGGGTCCCGGCCTATCTCTTTCCCACTCTCAAAAACACACATGCACCTCCTTGATCAACAGGTCTATGCCACTTCTGTCTAGTCTCGGGGCCTCTTCAATCCCTTCTGGGCTTGGACAAATTGTAGATTACAGAGGAGTAAATTGAGACCACAGTGGCACCTCTGGGTTCTTAATGTGCTAATTTTTGTAGCCCAAGGAATTCCCAAGCATGCCAGAAAGTACTGATTCCTCCACAACACCCCCTCCCCGCCGCCTGCCCCCGCCCCCCAGCCTTTCCAAGAGGCAGCCTGTACTGACATCTGATCCTTGTCTATTGCTTGGAACTTAGGTGTGTGAAATGGCTGTTGTCTCAGACCAGGCTTGCAGGTTTTGTTATGTGGCCAAAGTACAGGCCAGAGACTGTACCTTAATGAGAGTAGCCTGACTCTTTGAGGCCATGACTGATCCTTGCTATCCTTAGCCAAGGAAGAGAGAAGAGACCATGTAGTCTTGGGAATTTCTGTAGCTCTTCAGTGTTCTGGGCCATCTTTACTGCCCTTACAGTGCTAAACATTTTTTGTCTTGGGACCTTTTTGACTAGTGCCTGACACCTACAGACATTTGAGCTAGACCTGGGATGCATTTATTTCATTGGGGGGGGGGGGAGTGGAGGGAGGACGAACAAGTGGGGAGGGGGTCAGAAAGAGAGAGGGAGAAGCAACCTCTGCTGAGCAGGGGGCCCGATGTGGGGCTCGATCCCAGGACTCTGAGATCACGACCTGAGCCGAAGGCAGACGCTTCACCGACTGAGCCACCCAGGTGCCCCCATTCATTTCATTTTTATCAGACAACAAGAACGCCTTCATTTATTAGGGTCAGCTAATAATGGATCACAAGCTCTCTATCTGTGGTCGTCTTTGGAGGGTCGTTGGAGACTTCTGCAGTCAGCCTAGTTTCTCTCTAGTCTGGTCAGCCCGTGCCTCTGAGGGACAAGGCCAGAGAGGCTGCCTGCTCACTGACCATTGGTGTCTGACCGAACTTACCTCCTTGGTTTCTGTGGTTTCTGGAACTCTTTTGGAGTCCCAGGATGAGGCTGCCAGCCTTCTGAGGGGACCTTCTTTGTCTGGACATGCTCTCCCAGCTAGGATTCTGAAATAGGTTTTTTTTGAAGGAGAAGCTCTCCTTTAGAGAGACGTGGAAGGCATCAGTGCCCTGGGTAGTTAGGCAGCCACTTCTGGCATCCAGGGTTTGCAGAGTCCAAGCAGTGATCTGATGTTGCTTGGCAGAAAGAGGGAGGGCTCTGTGTGAGACAGAAGCCTCTCCTCTCTTGCCTCTTCAACTAGTTGGACTTTCCTGCATTCATACAATAGAGAGGAGGTGGTAACAACTGATTTTTTTTTTCAAAGATTTTATTTATTTATTTGACAGAGATCACGAGTAGGCAAAGAGAGAGAGAGGAAGGGAAGCAGGCTCCCGGCCAAGCAGAGAGCCCGATGCGGGGCTCGATCCCAGGACCCTGGGATCATGACCCAAGCCGAAGGCAGAGGCTTTAACCCACTGAGCCACCCAGGCACCCCGGTAACAACTGATTTTTATTTTATTATTGTTATTTCTAAAATTTTTTATATTTTTACTTGAGAGAGCAAGCAGAGAGAGAGAGAGAGAGAGCATGAGCAGGGGGCAGGGATGGGGCAGAGGGAGAAGTGGATTCCCTGCTGAGTAGGGAGCCTGACACAGGGTGATCGCAGGACCCAGGGATCATGACCTGAGTTGAAGGCAGACACTCAACTGACTGAGCCACTCAGATGCCCCAACAACAGGTTTTTAGAAATCATTTCAAAGTTGCAGTTTTTTAGTGCATGTTTCTTATAGGAAACAAAGTTCTTTTCACACCTGTTCCTCGCAGAGTCCTGGGAGATAGTGGGATTTGTATCATTTTAGAGATGATGCTGAAGGAATTTAAGTAGCTCGCCTTAGGTCTTCCAGTTAGAAAGCTTGGGCTGTTAGAAAGCTGGGGCTTGGGATTTGAGAGTCGATGTGCCTCGTCTTCCCTGAGAGTGAGCCCTCCTTGGGTCTGTTTAAGGAATGAGCACACAGGGTGAGCAAGCAGGGGCCCTAGTGCAGACCCTTCACCATCCCTCGTCATTGTTGCCCCTCCTCTGCTTCCGTTTTCTTCCCCACCCCCCACTCCACTCTCCTATCCTCCTGGATCCCCATCTCCTCTGCCTCCATGGACCATGGCAGTTATGAGTCCCAGGTCAGTACTCTCCAGGGCCTGATAGTTTGCTGACATCTGTACCGTTAATTTCTGGGAACCTGAAAGCCGTGATGGCTAGAAAATGAAAGTAAAAGTGAGTGGGCTCAGGGGTCTCTCCGGGCAGGGTTATGGGTGATGGGAGCCAATAGAGACTGCTTCTGCTTCACTCCCCTCCACCACCACCACCACGTTCTCCTTGGTGGTGCTGCTGCTGCTTGCAGCTGGGAAGATGGTGGCTCTCCACCAGGAGCTCCTTTTGCCAAAATTTACATGGAAACAGCAAGGTCATAAATTTAAATTTAGCCCCATGAAGCAAGTACTTCTTTTTTTTTTTTAGGTATTTCTGGGATTTTTATTGACTTTTAAAATAAAGCTCACATAGTATCTTCTTAAAGCCTTGTTATAAACATTAGTTTTGTTATAAACATTGTTATAAACATTATAAACATTAGTGACCTTAATTTAAGCCTGATTACATCGAAGATGCAAATTATTATCGCAGCCTTTATCATTGTCACAAACAAAAAAATACAATGATAATTTTTAGTTCTACCCATTTCCCCCTCTATATTTACCTCTGCTATAAAAGCTTAGAGATAATTAAAGGGAGATAATTAGTTATCCATACTGAGTCTTGAAATATATGAAGATCTCAGTTCACATTGAACTAAAGTAATTTTCCATGAAAGAGCAAACAAACTACTTCAGTTTATTCCATATTCCTTTGCTGCATTTTAATCTATTCCAGCAAAGAAAAAAAAATCCCTTGTTTTTTGTTTTGTGTGGTAATATCTCTCTCTATTTGTATACATTTTAGGTTCTCATATGAAAATATATTCTAATCTGTTTTATTGACTCTCTTACCATATTTTCTACATATATTGAGAAAACTATAGTTTGCAAGTTATATCTTACCCTAGGAATAACTTCACAATCAGTGAATAACAGAACCAACAAAAAGAAAATGATTTGGAAGATTGAAGAAAATTGCTCTTATGTTTCAAAAAAAATCATCATGCCTAGGAAATTAATGAATATGACCCTAATAACAAAATGAAGCAAGTACTTCTTAGAGAGAACTTTCTTCCTCTGACCCTTGCCCGGTAAACAGTTGGTATGGTAGGGTGGAAAGCACGAGAGCTGGAGAGTCAGCCCCAGCTGAGTTGTCATCCGGACTCCCCCACTTAACCAGTCACAGGGCCTTGGACTTGCTACATGACTTTGTTGAGCCTCTGTTTCTTCCAGTAAAATGGGGATACAAAGTATTTTGCAGAATTAGAAACAGAGGGTAAAGGAGCTAGTTCAGACCCTGGCACAGGATAGATAGACACAAATAGCAATTTTGTGGATTGGTGAGGTTCTGAAGACGAATTATAATTCATTTCTAGGATTTTTTTGTTTGTTTTTAAGATTTTATTTATTTATTTGACAGAGAGACACAGCAAGAGAGAGGACACAAGCCAGGGGAATGGGACAGGGAGAAGCAGATTCCCTGTGGATCAGGGAGCCCAATGTGGGGCTCCATCCCAGAACACTGGGATCATGACCTAAGCTGAAGGCAGATGCTAACGACTGAGCCACCCAGGTGCCCGCATCCCTAGGATTCTGATTCAGCATCTGTACCAGGTGTTGCTGTGATGCCTGGTGCTTTGCTTGATGGTTTTGCATGTTGTCTCACCTTGTAGATAGCAATCAGAGTTGTTGTAGGTTGTCTTCCCATTTTACAGAAGAGAATGCTCAGCCTTGACACTGCTTTTCCCATTGGTCTTCTCAGACCCTGCTGGGGTCATGTGCTGTGGAGACTCAGAGCCGGAGACTGAGAGAGGGCTTTGCGTCTTCTAGGTCCTTCCATCCTCCTCTTAAACATTTTTGCATTAAAAAAAGTCCTGGATCTGTTACAGATAATGCAAAGTTTTCGTGAATCTAAGCTAAAACAAGAAACTCAAAGGCAATATTTTGGTTGTGGCAGGCTGCTTCGTGTTCAGTTCCTAGATTCCTGGCGTTTTTGCATTTCCTCTCCTCTGACTTTAGTTGGGGTACTTTTGTTGGGGCTATTTAAGAAGCCCTGCTTCAGATAGGATTTATAAACTGGGATGGCACGAAGGTCAGGGGCTTTCAGGAGCCATGGCAGAGGAGAATTGGAGTATTTCTTAAGGAGCCCTCCTCATGAAGAACCCGATATTTTAAGAGACTAGTTTTCAGATTATATATCTCCGTCTCCTCTTTGTAGGAACAGTAATACAAGTAAAAGTGCAGCTTTTTCAGCTTTGCTTGCTGTGCCAGGTGCTCTCCTTAGCCCTTCGCATGTCGTGACTCCTTAATCCCCAGGAGGGCCGCTCTGTGTTGAATCCCCTTGTTGAGGTGGGGAACTCGACAGCCAGCGGTCACAATCCAGTCTGTACTCAGATCCTCATACAGCACAGCCCTTCTGGCCCCATGTCTGGGCTCTGTGCTCTTCCCTTTGCCCAGAGGGCTCTTCTCCCCCTCCCCGGCCTGAGAGCTGCATCTCCAGACCTTGCTCTCCAAGTGCAGGTGGAACATCACTTCCTCTGTGAAGCCTTCCCTTCCCCCAGGGAGGCTGAGGGCTTCTCCCTGCCCTTCCTCTCAGCACCCCTTGTCTACTGCATGAACCCTATAGGGGCACAGATCATGTCCTGTTTTATCCATGCGTCCAGTCCTCACCTGGTCCCCATCACGGATGCCCCCTCCTGCGGTTGTTAAAGGAAGGGGCAGACATTCCTAGTTGCCCTTGAAGCACATGGCTGGTTCACATCCTTGAACACACACTTTCTGAGCTCACACAGCGTGGACCTGGTGAATCCGGGAGTCACTTACATCCATCTGACCCCAAAGCCTGGGCTGTATCTTTGGCCTATCCTCAGGCAAGTTGCTCACAGATGGGAGACCAAACAGGTGGTTGGAGTCAAGGTTACAGTGCAGATGACACAGGGGTGGGGACAGGTCACAAACTAAATTGCCAGAGCAATCTGCCACTCTCAGTCTTTCCAGTGAAGGGTTTCTTTTCTTTTCTTTCTTTCTTTTTTTTTTTTTTTTAATATTTTATTTATTTATTTGACAGAGATCACAAGTAGGCAGAGAGGCAGGCAGAGAGAGAGGGGAAGCAGGCTCCCCGATGAGCAGAGAGTCCAATGCGGGGCTCAATCCCAGGACCCTGGGATCATGACCTGAGCCGAAGGCAGAGACTTTTTAACCCACTGCACCACCCAGGCGCCCCTCCAGTGAAGGGTTTCGTCAGGAAAGGTGGCCATGGCTTTGGTCGTCCACAGTCCCGTGGGTCACCTTCTACAGTATGAGTATTTGATCGCTAGGCTGCTGCAGCTTCTCGTGCTGAGGCGGCACTGAGGCCAGGCCGGGACTTAGCGATGATCACTGGGAGTGACTTTAACTCTGGTCTAAGGGTGCTGCTTGGCACATCTGCTACGCTCATTCTCGAAGGAGGAAGGTCTTAAGAGAGTGGCATCAGCAGAGGTGTAGACTGGCAGTGGTGAGAGCAGCCTTGTCTATGGAACCTGCTGGCATGGACTTTAAACTCCCAGGCCCCGTGCCTGTGGAATGTGGTTCTTGGGACTGTTGGTGCAGCTCCTGCTGCCCCTCTTCCCGTCTGCCCCTTGGGCAGCTCCCTGTAGAGTTAGTTAACTTGTCTTAGGAATGTGAGTTTATGGTCACTGGAGTCCTTGGATTTCATTTTGTCACAGGATGAGCCAGTGCCTGCCTTTTTTTTTTTTTCTTTTTTTAAAAGATTTTATTTATTTGAGAGAGAGAGCACAAGCAGGGGGAGTGGCAGAGGGAAAAGCAGGCTCCCCACTGAGCAGGGAGCCCAATGTGGGGCTCGATCGATCCCAGGACTCTGGGATCATGACCTGAGCAGAAGACAGACACTTAACCAACTGAGTCACCCAGGTGCCCCTCTTTTTTTTTTTTTTTTTTTAAATAAACGTTATTTCAGGATAGTTTTGGAACAAGTGCACACCGTAGTACAGTTTTCTCACCTGCCCAGTGTCCACCATTAACATCTTACGTTAACACAGTACATTGGTCACAATGAATGAACCAGCTTGGATACATAATTATTACTTAAAGGGGCACCTGGGTGACTCAGTCATTGGACGTCTGCCTTTGGCCTTGGTCGTGGTCCCAGGGTCCTGGGAATTGAGTCTTGTGTCAGGCTCCCTGGCTCAGTGGGAGGCCTGCTTCTCCCTCTCCCATTCCCCCTGCTTGTATTCCCTCTCTCGCTGTCTCTCTCTGCCAAATAAATAAATAAAATCTTTAAGAAAATTATTAATTAAAGGCCCGTACCTCATTCATATTTCCTTACCTTTTTCTGTTCCAAGATCCCCTCCTGATACTATACGAAATTTAGTCATTGTGCGGCCTTAAGGCTCCTCTTGGCGGAGGCGGTTTCTTAGACTTCCCTTGTTTTTGTGAGCTCGACCATTTGAGGAACACTGGTCAGGTATTTCTTAGTGCATTTTTCAGTTGGGATTTGTCTAACGCTTTCCTCACGGTGACACGGAGGTTAAGAGTTTTGGGGAGGCAGACCATGCAGGTGAAGGGCCTCTGTCATCATGGTCAAGGGCACAGCCAACTACCGTGACTTGTCACTCTTGGTGTCACCCTCGGCCACCTGGCTGAGGTGATGTGGGTCAGGTTTCCCCACTGTGACATCATGGTCTCCCCGCTGACCCCATGTCCTGTCCTCTTGGGAAGGAAGTCCCTCTGTGCTGCGCACACTGTAGTGACATCCCTCTCCCTGAGGGCCGTGGATCTGCATGAATTATGTGGAATTCTTGGCACGGGGGAGATCGGTCTGCCTTCCCTCATTTCTTCCTTTCTTCATTTATTTATAATGGTCCGAACTCTTGGGTACTTATTTTCACCTTCAGTTTATAAAATCCAGTACTACTTTGTCATATTGCTCAGGTTGTTCCAGGTCTGCTCCCTGGGGAGTGCTGTCTGTGCCCTTGGGGCCACCCCCATTTCCTTTTTTGAGCACCTCTTCACTCCTTGGTGGTGTGACAGGATGCTCCAGGCTCCCCTTGTCTGCCTCCTGCCCCAGGCCTAGAATCGGCTGTCTCTCCATGACTGCACTGCCTTCTTAGTAACCATTTCCGCCAAGTATGTCGATCCAGAGCTGTGTACATGGGTTCAAGTTGTGTCTCCTCTTGGTAGCTAGTCTCTGAAGACACTGGAAGTAGACAAGGTGGAGATGCCCCCCGGGGAGATGTGTGTGTGTGGGAATCATGGTGGTTGACCCCAGTAGCAGGGCCGCTGCTTCTTGACTCACACGTTCATACGTCCCGTAGCCCTCCCTGATGCTTGGACTGATTCACAAAGGGTCAGGTGTGGTTTTACTCTGGAGTTTACTGTCCCGTTGGGAAGATGAGCTACATCATCATCCCGGACTTCAGGTGCTAAGCTCTCCAGCCCAACCTTCTAGGGCTCTGGGTCTTACAAGAGAGCCCATGTGGCCCGGGCCAGCGTTATTTTGCTGCCATTCAAAAACAGACCTCCCCTTCAGGAGGGTTTCTGGCTCTAGGCAGGCCCAGGGCTGTGGCTGTCACTTTGAGCTGTGATCCTGAATCATTGAATAGCTTAAATCCTTCTGTTGTACTGTCAGCCCTCTGAAGTGTAACTTGAGCCCTTCTGGAAACACTAACTTGGGATCTTAACAGGAGTTGGTTTACAAGCCTCTAATCTTTCTATTCATAGCTGCATGTGTGTCCCCTTCAGGTGGCTCTGTTAGAGCATCCTGGGGCGTGGGGGAGGGCGTAGGTGGCCTTCCTCACCCTGGCTGCTCTCCTAGTCATCACATTGCTCTCTGAGCTGCTCGGAGGCTGTGGTGATTAATGACGCCGATTTCCAAACCTCTAGCATTTCCAGCCTAGTTCTTTAAAAGGAACTCTGGTTTCTTTGTCAGCTGTCCTGGTCCTGTCCCCTCCCCCACTCCACAACTGAACTACTTCTTCCCTTTCCTGAAAGAGGCTTTGAAATGGAAGGAAGGGCATTGGGCTTTAAGATGCTTTCTCTTGTGGGGCTCTTTCTTTCTCTCTCTCTCTTTTTTTTCCCTAAGGGGTTATGGTTTTCTTTTTTTTTTTTGTTTTCTGGTAGAGGGTTCAACTTTGCTAGTTTTTCTGGATCATGGTGGTCCCTCCTCCATTCTTGTGGCTTTGGAAGCCAGTCTCCAGAGAATACGTGGTTATGGTTACTGACAGACACAGGACGTCAAGGGTGAGCTGGTCCTTTTTCCAGGACACTGTTGAAAGTCATCATCTCAGTCTGTTTGGGCTGCCATAGCAAAATGCCACAGACTGGATGGCTTATAAGCAAGGAAATTAATTTCTCACAGTTCTGGAGGCTGGGAGTCCAAGATAAGGGTGGCATCCAGCATGGTCAGGTTCTGGTGAAGGCTATATTCCAGGCTGACTTCTCGCCTCACCTGGTGGGAGGGGAAAGGGAGCCCTCTGGAGCCTCTTTGAGAAGGGCACTAACCCCGATCATGAGTGTGCTACCCTCCAGCCTAATCACTTCCCCAAGGCCCCACCTCCAGATACCATCACCCTGGGATTAGGATTTCAACATACCAATTTGAGGGGTGGGTGGCAGGACACAAACATTCAGACCCTAGCAGTTGTCCTGTTCAGCGTTCTCTCCCAGGAAGGGGCACTGAAGTGTGGGGTCCAGGGAGAGAGCAAGAGAATGAATGTGTGACCCGTGGATAACATACTGATTGAGGATCCGCTTCCTTCGCAGGGACTTCCAGGGCCAGGGGCTTCCCCACCTCAGCACTGTGCTTGCTTGGATTTAGGCCCTCTGCTGGGAGTCTTTCCGGGAGCCTCTTCCCAGCAGCTCTAGGAGATGGGGGCCCTAGTCTCTCTGTTTACATGTAAGGAAGTGGGGGCCGTGACACAATACCAGGTCACCCTAGTACATAGTGGCTGCGGGAGTGGAACTGGAGTCGCTCTGACTCTGGCACTGGTGCCCTTAGCCCCTGTGCAGAAGGAACCTAATAGGTCCTGTCTGGGGTAGTGAGGAGGCTCTGCAGCTGGGTTGTGGCTCTGTGGGGTTGGGGGGGAATGAGCCGACTGGCAGGTGGATGTGGATTTAAACCTTCAGCTGCCCCATCACTTGCCAGACCCAGCCAGGCCTATGTACCACATTTATGAGCACATGCTGCACATCAGGCATGACATTAGGTGCTGTTAAAGGAAACCCAGGGACACCTGGGAGGCTCTGTTGGTTAAGCTCAGGTCATGATCCCAAGGTTTTGGGATCGGGTCCCGTATTGGTCCCCTTGCTTAGGGCAGAACCTCCTTCTCCCTCTGCCTGCCGCTCCCCCTGCTTGTGCTTGCTTGCATTCTCTCTCTCTCTGACAAATAAAATCTTAAAAGAAAAAAAGGGGCTCCTGGGTGGCTCAGTGGGTTAAAGCTTCTGCCTTCGACTCAGGTCATGATCCCAGGGTCCAGGGATCAAGCCCCACGTCAGGCTCTCTGTTCAGCAGAGAGCTTGCTTCCCTCTCTCTCTCTGCCTGCCTTTCTGCCTACTTATGATATCTCTCTCTGTCAAATAAATAAATAAATCTTAAAAAAAAAAATCTTAAAAATGAAGGAAACCCGTAGTGCAGCCTTTCAGAATTTTGTTGTGAGGTCCTTCTCATCTACAACAGTGGCTATTTATTTGACAGAGAGAGATCACAAGCAGGCATAGAGGCAGGCAGAGGTGTGGGGGAAGCAGGCTCCTTACTCAGCAGAGAGTCCGATGTGGGGCTCGATCCCAGGACCCTGAGACCATACCTGAGCTGAAGGCAGAGGCTTAACCCACTGAGCCACCCAGGTGCCCCTTTGACCTTGTTTTTTGTTCATTGGGCAGCCTCTGACCACAGCATATGTGATGTCTGAGCAAGAGGAATTTGGTTTGCTGGTGTCTGATACCGGATTCTCTTTTCCCCGTTTGCCTCCCAAACACAGCCTCTGTCCCCTGCTCTCTGTTTAGGAGCTGAGGGCAATGAATTAAATTGGCTTTCTTTTGTTTTCAGATTTTCTGGAAAGTCAGGGAGGGTTTGTGAGGGGCATCAGTTGCACTTGTTGGTATGAGTAGCCGGATGAACAGGTGTTGCCGATGACCCTGACATTCAGCAGAGGTTCTTGGCGTCTTTCTGGGCCTCGGCAGCAGCCGAAGTGGCAGCTGTCCCAGCTGGTGCTCTTGGTCGCTGCTGAGACCCTCCCGCGCCAGAGGGTAAGACGGGCCCTGCATTGCTGAGATTCCAGTAGTCCTGTAGTAACTGCAGGAGCAGCACCAGCGCAGCGTGTTGTCTACAGGGACCCCATGCCTGTCCTCACTCGCTTTTACGCTACCCGGGCTCCTCCACCCCACCGGGGCCGCAGCCAGTGTGGGTGGCGCCAGGGAAGCTCCTGTGCCTTGCCTGGCTTTCTTCTTAGCATCTCACCTGGCACCGGCAGGTGAAGAGCTGGGTGGTGGGGTATGAACCACCCCTCAGCCTCAGGCCCGTCTGCACCAGGCCTCATAGCCAGGGGGTGTGGCTTTGTGCCGCAGAAGGTGCCAGACTTCACATGGAGCTCTTGCTTGAGGCTTCTTAGAGAGCTGCCCTGGTTGGGGCCAGGCAGTCTGCCACAGCCTTGCTGACTGGGCTGTGCTGAGTCAGGGACTGGGTCCCCTTAGGGAGAAGAGTCTCTTGGGACTGCCAGTGTTGAGTGCCCAGGGCCCCGGGTGCCTCTTAGAATCAGAATGCAGGACAAGCCTTGTCTGGTCACAGCCTCACAGTCCCCTGTCTGTCTGGCCTTCCTCGCTAACCTGCCACCCAAACGCCTGACTCCTCTGTTGGCCAGCAGGACCCGGGAATGAGGATCTCAGAGCTGCCCATTGATTCCTCGGGCCCTTCTGTGGACAGTTACAGACAGTCCACACTGACCAAGTCGTGTCAGCAGATAAGTGTTGTAACCGCATCCCCTCTCCCCCCAACCCACCAGCAATCTTCCTGTGGGCACGGGAAGAAAGGGAGCAGGGACTGGAGGTTTCCATCCTCTGCCTGAAAGTTAGCGCTTGCTGAGTCAGCTTCTGTCCCCCTCTCCGGGACTGTCTGTCGTGGATTGCTGAGGAAGCGGCGCAAAGCTCAGGGAAGGCTTTCTTGTTCTTGCTGGGGCAAGGCTCTGGGAAGCTGGGAGTCTGTCCCTCAAGAGTGGCTTCTGCCTCACTCAGCTTGGCATCTTTCTGCCCAGGAGAAAGGGGCTCTAGAGCCCCAGGTTCTGCCTGGATGGTAGAAAGGACCACTTGGTCATGCGCATCTAGGGTTTAAGCATCCTGGAGCCCCTGCACTCTGGCTCCTTCTGCAGGTATTAGAGCAGTTGGTGGCCTCAGCTGGAGCCCCTGTGGACCCCACCAGTGCCCTGTGGTGGGGAAGTCCAGGCACCCAGCCCCAGAGGGGCATTCTCACTGAAAGGGGAGTACGATGAAACTGACCAGTTGAGGGAATTGGGTGGGCAGCTGGGGGCAGATTCAAGGGAGGGGAGCCAGCTCACTCAGAGCCCCTATCTGGGCTGATTTACCTCGCTCCCTCCTGGAAAGGGAGTGCTCTTACTCTGACCATGGAAACGTGGCACCCCCTTCCCCTCTTGCTGCCAGCTGTCCTAATCCTGAAGCCCCTACTTACCCGTGGCAGGAGGGGCCCTGGCCCGACTCACCCCATCGGCATTCTCCCCAGATCTCAACGTGCGTGGGCTTTTAAGCTTCTGGCTTCCAGGGCCAAGATTCCTCTGTTGCATTCCAGGTGGGACACAGGTCCTCTGTGTTGCGGTTCCATAGTCCTGGTCACATAGAATGATGTTCCTCTCTTTGATTCCATCTCCCAGCCTGCACCCCTATACCCCTTGTTCTCAGCGCACACTCTCCGGACTGGTTGGAGAGTGCAGAGCCCCACTGGTGTAACCTTTCTTCTCATTGAAAAGACATAAATGTCACCTTCTCTTCTTATTATGAAGCTTGAAACAACTTTAAAATTCTTCAGTCCACAGTTAAGAACAGATACATTCTCGGTATGTGCATAGCAGTCCTATTTCTGTTGAACCGTGTTTGCTTGTGCCTTGTTAGGTGGGTTCCTTTGTTCTGTCTTGACCTTTTTTTTTTTTTTTTTAATTTATTTAAGTAATTTCCACACCCAGAGTGGGGCTCGAACTCATGACCCTGAGGTCAAGAATCACATGCTTCTTTGAGCCAGTTCGGTGCCTCTCTCTTGGCCCTCTTCTAATTCAGGCATCATCTTTTTGTTTATCTTTATTATTCTGAATTTTGTCATACTATAGAAGAGGCAGAAGGTGTCTTATATACCTTCTGACTGGTTTCATGTCATTTATAAGCTTTAATTTCTCACCATTGTAGGCAAAATCCTATGCCAGAAACACTCCTTACCTTTTTACTGACCTGGAACTCACACATTGTAAGATTAACACCTCTCAGTTGGGCAGCTTGATGGGTTTTTACGTTTATGGACATATGTGTGTCTGCCTCCCAAATCAAAATAATAGAATTTTCCCATCGAGCAATATTTTTTTTTCCGGTTGATACAAACTCCGTTTTCTGTTGTTAGAGGCCATATCCTGTGGAAGCCCACATCGAGGGTGGCCACCCTTCTTATTTGCAGTGGCTGTAATAACGTTGTCAATATTCTTGGGTTTTCTAGCAGTGATGGGGGAGCTCTGTTAGAGTCACGAGTCCTGGGCTTGGACTCTGCCACCACCTGGCTGTGACCCTGGGCAGGCCACCTCAGCTCATCTTCATCTCCTCCGTAATTGGAAAGAGGAGGATTAGGTCTTCAAGGACTTTGTGCTTTGACAACCAGTGTGAGTCAAAACTAGTTAGGCCCGAGTAGTATAATAAACCTGTCATTTGTCAGAGCCTCACCTTCAGCCTCATACTGCGCGGTACACACTGTATATTGTTGCACTTAACCTCCACAGCAGCCCCATGCGATCAGTATTAAACAATGCTGTGTTCTAGATAAGAGACTGAAGCTCACAGCAGACGCTTGTCTGACTTGGCCAAGGTCACTTAGCTAATAAACGGCGGAGCCAGGCTTTAAGTTCAGTTTCCTAAGTCCCAAGCTGCCACTTGCCCCGGGGGAAGGCTGACGAGTGTCTCATGTGGCTCATAGCTTGTGTTGCTTCAGACTTTTCTTCTGGCTCTGCCGCCAGCCAGAGGCCCGGGGAGTCCTGCTGTGAGTCTGCCTTCTGGTCCTGTGTGCTGGTCGTGGTGATTTTCTCCTTAGGGGAAGAGCTGTGTTCTTGAGCCTATGGGTGAATCATATCCTCCCCGGCTGATTTGGGCTTTTCAAGGTCTTCCACCTCCACCTTTGAACCCAATTACCTTTCCTCCTGTGCCTCACGTTTGGATCTCCTTAAGGGAACAAATTGCTTCTGCTCTCGCCTTTTCTTGCCCAGCTCTTGTGGTGTTAAATATTCAGGAATGCTTTCATCTAGAGTAGAGCTGAAGAGTCCCTGGCCAGAACCACCTCTAGGGGGCCCTGGGCGGGGCGGGTCACTTGGTTCACAGTCCTTCCCCCTCCCCTCCAAGGGCTAACCTTGAGTGAGCCCTTCTCAGCCTCTGGTCAACAGAGTCTGATTGGTTTCCCTCATCAGCTCACTATCCAGGCTGTGCCAGGACTGTCAGCTAGAGGAAGTCTCTGAAGCAAACAGGAAGCACGAGAGACACCCATCAGCTGGAATTGCTCACTCTATTACCAGGAAGGACAAAAAGTATGAACTGGGTGACTTCATGCTTAGAGAAGAGACGTTTCTGGTGAAGGCTAGAGCAAAGGGCGATAGTCCCGCAGCATCTGGTGTCGTGAAGGCCTCAGTAGTTGGCTCCCACCCCCAAGCTGATCCCGCTCTGTTGTCCATGGCGCTGATCTGGGGGTGTCTTACTGTTTTCTTGCATTCCTCCCTCCTTTCTCTATCAGCTCTAGCTCGTGTGCTTGAGTTGGCTGCCTAGAATCCTTGGGGGAACTTATTTTATAAAAACATTCTCTGGACTCCACTTCTAGAGATTTTAATTCAGGGGGCTAGGGTTATTTTTCTAAATGCCCTGTGTGGTTCTAATAACAGAAAGTTTGGTATCCACTTACCCATAGTGTCCAGAGTAGAGAGAAGCCAGGGTAAGGCAGAGCAGTGTTCTGCTCTCTCTCTGGCACCCGGCCCCAGAACCGGCTGGGTGTATGTTCAGGAGTGTAGGTCCTTCTGCCCTTTCATGTGCATTGCTGGGGAAAGTGTAGTGCACCCCCCAGCCCTTGCAGTCGCTCCCATTTCCTGTGAAGATGATGAGGTTGGGGATAGTGCTTCCTCTCCATGACCTCTGAACAAACCAAGGCTGAGATTTGGAGGGTGAGGGGAGCAGCTCATGTCAAGGAGAGTCTTTTGTCATGGTCTGAAGCTCTACCCATTTGAGCAGCTTCGTGAACATATCCAGGAGGAAATCCATCCTACTTACGTGTTTTTCCTAGTGTTGGAGAAACTGGCTTAAAAAATGAAATCTTTGGCCCATTCTGTATCTTGTAAGAAACTGACTACAACTTGGGCTCTTTTTTTTTCTTTTATCATTTAATTTTTTAAAAAGATTTTTATTTATATGCCAAAAAGAGCGTGAGCAGGGGGTGCAGCAGGCAGAGAGAGAAGCATGTTTCCCCTCAGAGCAAGGAGCCCCATTCGGGACTCGATCCCAGGACTCTGGGATCATGACCTGAGCCAAAGGCAGACGCTTAACTGACTGAGCTACCCATGTTCCTGGTTTTGTCTGAAAGAAGACTTTTTTTTTTCAACAGTAGTTTTGGTTATAATTCCATCACCTGAGCACCCGTGGATAATTCTTGCCATTGGTTCAGAAGATTCCCAGCAGCAGGCAAGCTCAGTGCATGAAATTACCTCTTTGCCACCTGCTAGGGCGCATCCTTAGCTTCCCAGGCTTGGGAGTGGAGGGCAGAAAGCTTCCTGGGGTTCTGGGTGTGGCCTTCACCTGTCTGAATCACTCCCTGGTCTTCATGTGCCCTTTGGGGCAAAATCAGCTTCCTCCATGGCTTTGTTGTCTGGGAAGTTTGAATACCTTTGGTCATGTGACCACCAAGTGAGGCCAGGAAAACCACGAGGCCACGCAGGCCATAAAAAGTACAATATGGGGGCGCCTGGGTGGCTCAGTGGGTTAAGCCACTGCCTTCAGCTCAGGTCATGATCCCAGAGTCCTGGGATCGAGTCCCACATCAGGCTCTCTGCTCAGCAGGGAGCCTGCTTCCTCCTCTCTCTCTCTGCCTGCCTCTCTGCCTACATGTAATCTCTCTCTGTCAAATAAATAAATAAAATATTAAAAAAAAAAAAAAAAGTACAATATGTGCCTGCTCAGGTGTCTCTGGAGGGCAGGACCAGCATCCAGGCAGAACATGTCACCAGCCTGTGTGTGCCAGGCAGAGCACCTACAGCACTTTATTATTTTTTTAAAATATTTTGTTTATTTATTTGACAGAGATCACAAGTAGGCAGAGAGGCAGGCAGAGAGAGAGAGAGGGGAGGAAGCAGGCTCCTTGCCAAGCAGGGAGCCCGATACAGGACTCGATCCCAGGACCCTGAGATCATGACCCGAGCTGAAGGCAGAGGTTTAACCCACTGAGCCACCCAGGTGCCTGACCTACAGCACTTTAAAAACAAAACAAAACAGGGTCACCTGGGTGGCTCAGTGGGTTAAGTGTCTGACTCTTGATTCTGCCTCAGATCATAATCTTAGGGTTGTGAGATCAAGCCCTGTATTGGGCTCCCCACTCAGGGGGGAGTCTGCTTTTTTTCCTTCTCCCTTCTCCCACTCCCTGCTTGGTCTTTCTAACTCTTTCTCTCTCTCTCTCTGTCTCTAAAATAAATAAAACATCTTTAAAAAGATAAAAAATTTAAAAAATAAATAGAAACTAAGCCCTCCTCCAGACCTTTATCAAAACCTCCAGGGGTTGGCTGCACAGGTGATTTTGACATGCAGACAAGGTCAGGGACCGCTGGATAAGAGTTATTTGTCCCTCCTCCTGGCTTGTTAACAATACCAGGTTCTGTCTGGGAAGGATCTGGAAACCCACTGATTGGATAGGGACAAGACTTAGATGTTATCTCTGTGTTTCTTGACTTGTGGGTGCTGGTTACTCCCCACCCCAGTAGCCCTCAGCCCCAGCTGCTCTGGTTTTGTTGCAATTGGGGACTTCATCTTCTGTCTCCATTCCCTCATACCTCCTGTAGTGCCCCAGCCACACTCTGCCGCCCAGCCAAGATGATGTGTCACGTCGATTTGTGGTAATAACCAACTTGTAATTCCATTGTGGTTTCCCTCTGCTGCTGTCGCCCCGCCTGGCCCTGGGCAGCCCCTCCCACTGGTGGAAGTAGTCAGGGCCTGCAAGATCCCTGTGACTGTTGGCGGGAGCCCCACCTTGCAGGCCAGCACAGCCACTGCCACGAAAAGGGGGGGCTCATTCACCAGCAACCAGACATCAAACACAGGGTGGGCGTTGTCTCCAGCATTCTTCCCACGGGCAGGGAGATGGGCTGGGAGATAAGGGGGAGCGTGCAGGCAGCCTGTGTCTAGCTCTGTCCCCTGTGTGCCGGGTGGCCGTGAGCTGTGCATATGTAACATCTGAGCGTCAAGCTGTTTACCTGAAGGAAAAAAAAAGGGGGATTGTTTTAAAGCTTTAAGGGAGGTGATGGTTGTGCAATCACTCAGTAAATGCTAGCTATCTCTCCAACTGATTTCCTTGGTGAGCACTCTGAATTCCCAGTGTGTAAGTAGGCCTTGTGAAGAAGGCTCGCAAAGAAGCCAGAAGCACTTGGGCCGCCTGGGTGGCGCAGGCAGTTAAAGGGGTTGGGTCTTGATACCAGCTCAGGTCATGATCTCAGGGTCCTGGGATGGAACCTGGCATTGGGCTCTGTGCTCAGCGAGGAGTCTGCTGAAGGATTCTCTCTCATTCTGCCTCTCCCACCATGCATGTGGGCACATGCTCCTTCACTCAACGCACTTTCTCTAATAAATAAATAAAACTTAAAAAAAAAAAAGGAAGCCAAAAAAGCTAAAAGCATAGACCCTGCCTCAAAGGGCCATAGAGTCTTGCAGACATCAATGACTGGGTGAAAAGAGAACCCCGTAAACTGTAAAATATGGTGGAACTAGCATGTATTGTCTCTCATCGAGATCCCCCCCCCAGCAATAGTGCCTTCCTTTATTCTTGGGGAAGAGGTGGCTCCCATTTCAAACCTCTTTTCCTTTGGCGCAGTCCAGAAAGGAAACTGTTGTTCCTGGCTAGTGAATCATTCTTCCTGAAGCTCACTTTTTAAATGAGTTGCCAGGAGGACAGGGATGTGAAAAAAGGATTTCAGACTGAACAAAGCAAGCCCTTTGCTGTCAGCTTCTTGCGTGAGCATAGCCCATCGCTTCCCACATATATGTCCTGTTCTTCATTCACGCCCCCGTCCTCTGACTGTGGGGGATGCACTCCCCTTGCTCAGGGGACAGGTGAGGGCTGGACTTGGGATCTGCTTCTAAACACTCTACCTGCATTGACTCCATCATGCCAAGGGTAGTTGAATCAAAACTTTCTCTTTCAGGGAGCCTGGGTCGCTCAGTGGGTTAAAGCCTCTGCCTTTGGCTCAGGTCATGATCTCAGGGTCCTGGGATCGAACCCGCATTGGGCTCTCTGCTCAGCAGGGAGCCTGCTTCCCCCCTCCCCCCGCCACCCGCCTGCCTCTCTGCCTACTTGTGATCTCTGTCAAATAAATAAATAAATAAATAGATAGATAGATAGATAAATAAATAAATAAATAAATAAAATCTTTAAAAAAAAAAACTTCTCTTTCCAGCTTAGGTTCAGATGCTGTACAGATGCTCAGGACCAAATACCTCTCTCAGCACTCGTCTGTAAAACATCATGTATATGTTCTGTTATTTTTTAGTGTAAATCTTCTGGAGGCTTCTGAAGATAGGCTCATCCTTCTTTGCGCCTCCAAAGCTATCGCTAACAGTGACTAAGCTGTCACCAGCTGCTGGGGGTGCAGGTCTCGGTGTCCCTTGTCTTTGCCCTCCCGTACCTCCCCGGTTCTTTCTCTGCGTCACCCTCCGCCTCTGCCAGTAGAGAATGGAACTGAGGTCTCTGTTCATAAGGGAAATTTGGCAGCTGTTCCGACTGCCATCAGAGCTCTCTGGCTTTGGTGTGTGTTTTGTGTTTTAATGTGTATGAGACTTCTGGCCCATCACAAATGAGACACCTGAGGGAACAGGTTCAGGATGGAGGAGCGAATGAGGCTTTGACCCCAGTGCACAGTCCAGCCTCAGACTGAGAAAGTTGGGCGGTCCTTCTCGAGATAGCAGGACAAAATGGCTATTTTGGCAACAACTTGCATTGGCCAGGCCCTCCCTGGTCCCCAAGTACCCACAAGCACTTGAGCTTGAGCTTGCTACTGGGACTCCCCGTGCCCTGGGCAGTCTCACCACTCACTCTGGCTGTGCACAGTGGTGGGCCGAGAGCTTAGCTAATGGACTGCAAGTTCATTATTTGTTCACCTACATCCTGGCGTGTTCCCAGATGATTTTTTGATACCCCAAGGCGCCTGTTAACTGCCACCAGGCTGCCATATGCTCGTTCTCCTGTGTGTGTTTAAATTGTATGCACATGCACATAGTTGGGATCGGGAAGCCAGTATGTTTGCTCAGAACCATGAGCCTTAAAGTTGGGAGACCACTTTCACTGCTCAGATGATTGTAGAGCAAATGGACTTGTCGTACATCCTAGCTAGGGCTCTTCTGCTAACTTCTGGGGCCTGGGGGGCCAGGAGTTGGCAAGAGGGGAGGTAGTTAGGTCCCTGGTCGGGGGGCAGAGGGAGAGACATGTGATCGAAGAAGGCCTCGCTGAGCAGCCGTCTCTGGACTGACCGGTACTGCTGATCTCTCTTGCAGTTGGAGGTCCCCCTCCTCCCTGAGTGCCTCTTCGCACAGCGCCGGCCCCCGCCCCACGCTCACTGGTACCACTACAGCAGGACGGGCCATGGCGGGTCGGGGAGGTGCAGCGCGACCCAACGGACCAGCTGCTGGGAACAAGATCTGTCAGTTTAAGCTGGTCCTGCTGGGGGAGTCCGCGGTGGGCAAATCTAGCCTCGTCCTCCGCTTTGTCAAGGGACAGTTCCACGAGTATCAGGAGAGCACAATTGGAGGTGAGTGGGCACAGGGGAGTGGGGTAGTCTTGGGAATGCCGGAGAAATAACTTGGCCTTGAGGAAAAAGGAGCCGCTTGCCCAGAGAGACTTAACGCGCGGGGTCGGCAGCACCTCTTCCTCACCTGGGCCGTCAGATTGAATCCAGCAGCCGGTCTCCCCCGCAGTGTCCCAGTAGTCCTCCTTCAGAACTTGGCTCATGGTTACAAACTGGCTGCTTCTCCTAATGACGCCACTGGAATATTGTGTGGCC
Source organism: Mustela putorius furo (assembly GCF_011764305.1). Classification (NCBI taxonomy): domain Eukaryota; kingdom Metazoa; phylum Chordata; class Mammalia; order Carnivora; family Mustelidae; genus Mustela; species Mustela putorius. The sequence continues at coordinate 1,025,985 of NW_025421399.1, read as the reverse complement.
TTGGCTAAGACCTTCCCACTGCCCTGGCCTTTGGGAGGGAAGAGGCTGGGACTGCATCTCTGAGGGTCCTTCCTGCTGTGCCAGACAGTGCATCTGTCCTGGCCTCTCCTACTTTCCAGAATGGGGAAATGGCCTGGTGAGTGGGCCAGTGTTCCTGAAGCTGACCTTTACCCTCGAGCACAGAGGCCATCCTTGATTTCCCAGTAGTCAGCATTTTAGCACGGAATGGTCTGGACTCGGTCCCCCGCCTTAGTGGCCAGGACAAACCTTGAGGGGCCAGGGCCGACCTTGGGCTTGAGTCATCCTTTCTCTACCCTCTTGGTAGGAGGTTTCCAGGCAGCTGGAAGCTAAACGGGCCGTGTCAGCAGTCTTCTGCTGCCTCCTCAGCACTCAAGTCAGGAGCTGGAGAGAGGGAAGTGAGGCAGTCCCCGGGCCCCTCCTTGAGCAGTGTGTGGGGGGGTAGCAGACAAGGCAAGCAGGCTTCCCCACAGGGCTCTCTGGGAGCCTCTGCTGGGTCCCAGGGCGTAGGGGGCTCCCACCTGCCTTGCCCAGCTCTGGGACTCCTCTGAAGCATATGCACAAGCGCTATGTGGTCCCTCCTTGTCTCCTCAGGCCCAAGATGGGGTCATTGTGTTCCCTGAAGGTTGAGCCACAGCGTGGCTGTGGCCAGTCAGGAGTGGGTCAAGGTCAAAGCGGGGGGTGGTAGCTAGCCGGCATGGCTGGAGGTGGCAGGGGCAGCTGGGAAGCCAGCCACCCGGCCTCCGCCTGGCAGCAGAACAGCGTGTACTCTCAGGCGTCCCCAATGTAGCTGAGTGTGTGACAGTGTCCTCAGGAAACCGAAGGCCAGTAACACCCCTGGGCTGGAGCAAATTCAGGGACTGTGGAGGTTTCCAGCTGGACTGTTCTCTGTGAGGGGAGGGAGGAGGAGAAGTTTTGCCTCTCCTTCCCCTTGCAGCATTCCTCTTCAGAGGGTACTCCCGAAATGGCTCTAGGGCGGGCAGATTTCCCCGCTGCCCTTGCCTGGGTGGGTCTGTAAAGCCTGTGAAGCCCTTGCCTGGGTGGGTCTGTAAAGCCTGTGCAGCCCCCTGCCGCCTCAACACGTGGCAGAAAAACACAGACTCCACGTACCCTCCTCGGGGCTGCCTTGGCTGTGGGGCTGAGGGCTTCTCTGGGCCAGTCGAAGCAGGGGGCCTCTGAGTGCCAGAGCCCAGGTATGGTACTAGAGACACCTGGGGGGGGCTTCTGGATTCCTTCCTGCCTTGTAACACCGCTTTCCCTCTTACAGCGGCCTTCCTCACACAGACAGTCTGTTTGGACGACACAACAGTCAAATTTGAGATCTGGGACACAGCTGGACAGGAGCGGTATCACAGCCTGGCCCCCATGTACTATCGGGGGGCCCAGGCTGCCATCGTGGTCTATGACATCACCAACACAGTAAAGATTTCCCCTTTCTTCTCGACACTGTTCCTGGATGGGGGTGTGGGCAGATTTCCTTTGTCATTTGGGGGGAGTGTCTCACCAGAATCTCCAGGGCGATGACAACTTAAATGGCTTGGCTCTGCCAGCTCGAGCTTCTCTAGTGAATGGCCCTGGGCAGAATGCCTCCTCTGTCTCTGACATTCTGGCCTTGTCTCCCCAGGACACGTTTGCACGGGCCAAGAACTGGGTGAAGGAGCTACAGAGGCAGGCCAGCCCCAACATCGTCATCGCGCTCGCGGGGAACAAGGCGGACCTGGCCAGCAAGAGAGCCGTGGAATTCCAGGTGGGGGGATGGATGGGACTTGGGGCCTGGTCAGCCAGCTCCACTTGCAGCTCAGCTTGGGCTGCTCCGGGCCTTTGCCACGGGCCAGGCCGGGAAGTGGCAGGTGAGCTTGTCTCTGCTGTCCTCTCCGGACTTGAGTGCGGGCCTAAAGCAGTTGTTTGCCTCTCCTTGTTCTTTTTCGTTGGTTGGTGACGTGTATGCATAAGAATCGCTGAAGCTGCTGCTTATTTTTTATGTAAACTGACTTTTTAATGAAATGTACTGAAAAAGAATTACTTTTTTCCATATATCACATGCACAAGTAAAATTTACACAGTAAAAGAAGGTATATAGGACGAAATGCAAATCCTTAATTCAGAAACTCAGCTTCCCTTCCCCCAAATGCATCAGTTTCTCATTTTTAGAAACGTACACATGTGTATGAATCTCCTCCTCCCCTTTTTTAAAAAAGATTTTATTTATTTATTTGAGATGACGGGGGGCGGGGGAGAGCACAAGCTGGTTGGGGCAGGAGCACACTGCCCACTGAGCAGAGAGTGCAATGCAGGGCTCAGTCCCAGGGCCCTGGGATCATGACTTGAGGTGAAGGCTTGAAGTCAAGCCTTGACTTGAAGTCTTGATCTTGAAGTCAAGATGTGTAACTTGACTGAGCCACCCAGGCGCCCCTGAGTCCTGTTCTTTACATTGATCGGAGTGTGCTCTGTGTACTGTACATTTTTACCAGGCCCTAACTGATGGGCTTCTAGGTCGTTTGTAATATCGAAAGACAGAAACAGCACTGCGGTCAATATCCACAGACTTTTTTGTGCTTTTTCCATTTGTGCAAGTGCATTTGTAGGATAATGTTCTAGAAGTATTTCCTGGCTTAGTGATTTTGAAGAGTAAGAAGGCACAGTGGACCTAGGGAAACCTGAGTGAAACGTCTGCTAATGTCTTTGAGCTGAGAGGAGCTGTATGTGAAGCGAGGCCCTTGGGGTTATGGTGCAGGTGTCTGTAGCGGGAGGCACCAGGCAGGAGAGCCCTCGGCCTGAAAACCCCTGCATTGTGTCTGCTGTGTATAAGGCGACTGTGATGAGGGAAGATTTTTATCCTGGGCCCTGGCCCCTGCCAACTGTCATCATTTCCCTCCTACTCACTTTCTCACCTCCATCCAAATCAGGAAGCACAAGCCTATGCAGACGACAACAGTTTGCTGTTCATGGAGACATCAGCAAAGACTGCAATGAACGTGAATGAAATTTTCATGGCAATAGGTGAGTTGCTCGCCTCCCCTCCGCTGACCCGGGTCCTATCACTTGCCTGCTGTCGGTAGTACGTAGTAAGTAGGTCTTTAGGGTCCCCGTATTTAATTCCCAGATGTAGATAGTTCACCCCAGAAGTTTCTAAAGCCTTCCAAAGTCTCAACATTTTACCTTCTTACCCTTAGCTTATCACCCACCTAAAACCCTGCACGATCCTCCCCCTAACCTACTTCTTAGGATTTTTAGGCTTATCTGGTTCCGTAGTGAGTCATCCTGCCCAGGTTCAAATCCTTATTTTATTACCTAACTCCATGGTCCTAGGCAGGTTGTTTAACCTCTTTTTGCCTCAGTTTCCCAGAACACTCAGAATGCACGTGGCACATAGAAGCAAAGCCCTCAGTGGGCTACCACACACCAGGTGGTACAAAGGCCATCTTCCACTCAAGTGGACTTGGAAGGCCACTGGGTACCCCCCAAACACATTTTCCCCCTCCTCTTCCAAACAGCTAAGAAGCTTCCCAAGAATGAGCCCCAGAATGCAGCGGGTGCTCCGAGCCGGAACCGAGGTGTGGACCTGCAGGAGAACAACCCAGCCAGCCGGAGCCAGTGTTGCAGCAACTGAGCCCCCCTTGCCTGCCCACTGCCCCCACCTCCTCCGCCTGACCGACCCGACTGGAATCCACTCTAACCAATCGCACTTAACGACTCGGGCTACCACTGGGGGGGTTGGGGGCAGGGGGAGGGGTCTGCCATGATTTCTCCATAGAATTTTGATCATAGGCCGGAGTGAATTATTCCACCTGCACCTTTCTGTACAAATACTAATTCAATTTTAAGTCTTAAGTCACTTTTTTAATATATATGATCTGCTCTTCCCACTTCCAGCCCTTTCTACTGCTCTCCCACTCTTCCTTTGCTGGTAGTAGCCACGTGCCCCTGTTTCCCACTCCCCTTGTATGTGTGGAGGCGGGGGTTTGGAGCAGGTACCCTTCTTTCCATCTTGCTGGTGAGCAGACTCAGCAAGAGCATCCATGTCCTTACCATGTTTGGAATGGGCTTGGTTCTGGGTGGTGGGGCAGGCCCTAGAGGCGGGGGAAGGGAGAGGCAGCTCTTCTCTCAGATGGCGGTCACCAGGCCACCGCCCCCACTCACCCCCGGACTCACAGCTGGGAAAGAAACCACAGCATTATCACAGCATTATTGTGACAGCCACCAACTCCTTGTCCACAACCTGCCCCTTCTCCCCGTGTCACCCTGACCTCTGGCTCTGAGCCCTGTTCTGACCAAATCACGATGATGAGTATTTGGGGGTGGGTGGGTAAGGGGGGGAAGTGGGAGGGGATGGAACCAACTTTTTCTGTATTTTGTATTGTATGTTTTCTTCAACATGTAACCAATCAGTATCTTGTCAATATAGTCAGCCGATCAATCGACCTCCCACTTGTCTTCCTTGTCTTTCTCTGGCAGAGTTTATCAGACCATATCCACTCTAGCTTACTTGAAGTTAATTTAAAATGAACCACTGAATCCTGTGGAACAGAGGCTTCCCCCACACCCCCCTAATGAGGGGATGCTGGTGGTCATGGTAACCAAGAGAAAGAGGTCCTTACTGGTACCAGCTCTAGGGGGGTGAGGGTGGAGTAAGAGTGACCTGGGGCTGAATCTCACCAAGTTTGAAACTGAGGGGCCTGCATTTGCCTTTCCCTCTAGATTGTACTGGGGTGATGTGCAGTTTGTATTTGAAAGTAGTTGGTCTCTGGAAACACCAGAAACAACCTCTTTGGGGTTTTTTGGTTAAGTCTGTACCTTGTGAAGGACTGGGTCCTCTCACCCTCTTCCCAGGTGACTTCTGGGACCTTGGGCTGCTCTTGAGGCCTAGGGACTGCACCACACTAGGTCCAAGCCCTCTGTCTGGTCTGTGGGGGCCCTCTGGTGGTGATGGAGCCTGGTCCCCCTGCAGGCCTCCTGGCCCTCTGCTGCTCCCTGCTGGAGCTGCTGCTGTGAGCTGCCAGGGGCTGGGCAGCAGGTCCACGGAGCGCCCCCAGCCCGCAGAGGCCTTATTCTTGGTGGACCAACCCCTTAAAATGCCTTCCCTGCCAACAGGGGCCCTCCACTAGCCCTCTCTCTACCTCCGTTATGCCTCGACCTCTGACCCCGACGCCAAGAAAAGACCACAGAACACCAAGGCTGCTGCTGCACACTTAGTTGTTTACTGGGTCAGGGTAGGTTGGCTCTTCTTGGGGCCACGGCCCCGGACTCTCGGGGATGGACCTCTTTGGGCTTCAGGGGGAGACAGCGCCTGGCATGGGCCTCGGACGTACAACTGGCCCGAGGGGGTCATGCTGCAGGTCATGGAGGCGGGATCCAGGTCTGGTGGTAGTTGCATCTGCCGGTGTACCCTCTGTGCCACGCGGTAGCCGGCCCCATCTGGGCTGCAGCCCTCCAGTTGCCGCTGGCCGGTCACCACCAGACATTGGCCGTCCACTTGCACCACGAGCTCCTCCGGGGCAAAGCCGTAGGCATCCATCTTCATCTGGAAGCCATCCTCCGCATTAACGTTGTTCCGCGCAGCCACCGCCTCGTCCCTGAGCAGCTGTACCGGCAGCGTGGCCACCTGGTTCTGTTCGGCAAGGGCCGCGCTGGGACTGCGGGACGCCACCTGGCTCCCGCTGGGGAGACCGCTACCGACCCGCTGCATCCGAGTGAGCAACTGCTGCCCAACCGCGCGAGGCGCAGGGCGTGGCGCTGAGCGCGCGGCCGCGGCGCGCACACCCGGAGAGGCCTTCCCGCGAGCCGGCTCCAAGCAGCCCAGCTCTGCTCCCCCGCGGCCGGGGCAAGGCGGATGGCGGAGGGCGGCGGGGGTGGGGGGGCGCCGCCACGTGAGTCCTGCCTCCACAGGTCTGGTTGCGCTGCTGCTGCGCCTTTCTTAGGCCCTTCCCCTTCTCCAGGCTGGGACGCCCCTGCGTAGGCCAATCGGAGGCTGGACGTGGGGGCCCGAGCCTGGAGCGCTCACCAGCCCAGGGCAGAGACGGGACTGAGCCGCTGGGCTCTTGCCCTTACAAGAGTCGGGCCTGAGGACAAGGGTCCGTCCCCTGAACAGAGCCAAGGGCGTGTGACCGTGGGGTCTTCCATTCTCAGAACGTCCTTTCTCTGACCGCGCACAGCCCTGTGACACATGGGCTTGGGAGGTGAACAGGGCTTCCTGGTTTCCTTCGTGCTTCGGACCCTGGGTCTACTGCGGCAGGCTCAGGGCTCAGCTCTGTGGCAAAAAGAAGACCCCGGCCCTGCCCTAGAGGTGCCCACACTGTTACAGGGAGAGCAATGCCCGCCCACTAGGATGTGCCCGCCTTTACTTCTGCCTCATCCTCACCTCGGTATCGGGTTTTGTGGCCATGACCATCCTCTGGTTTTTTTACAATAATCCTTTATTGCTGAAATGTAACGTAATACAAAAAAGTGCACCAAAGAGTACAGCTGAATTATCCCACAAAGGGCACAGCCGTGTAACCGCTTCACGGGGCAGGAAGAGGAAGTGTTGCTTCTTCATCTCCACTGTAGCTGCAATTCTGTGTCTGCAGACTGGTGGGACAGGGCCGTTGCCGGTGGGGGGAGGTGTGCCGGGAAGCCAAGACAACTCCAGACCCCAGGCCGGCCCTTCTACCCTGACCCTTGGGAGGTGGGCAGACTCCACAATTCCCCTCAACAGAAGCCTGTTTTCTCAGATGCTTCTCCAAGTCCCCACAAAAACACCAATCCCGGAATCCTTCAAAGAGATTATAAGTAAGGAGAGGCCAATCTAGGGTAATGACTCAGGCTTCACTTGTTTGTCTGGGACCTACAGACAAGACAGAAAAGTCTGGAAGCTGGAGGCCAAGGGAGCGGCCGTGGAAGACTACAACTCCCACCATGCTCCGGCGCAGCGACGCCTGCGCATTGAGCGCCGGTTGCCCATGCGGCCCTAGGGCTGGGAGCGCCGCGCCGCGCTCCGCTGCGGGGGAGGACATGGCGGAACCTTCCCAGGCCTCGACCCCGGCCCCGGCCACTCAGCCCCGTCCCCTTCAGTCTCCAGCCCCTGCCCCAACTCCGACTCCTGCCCCTAGTCCGGCTTCAGCCCCGACTCCGGCTCCCACTCCGGCACCAGCCCCCGCCCCAGCTGCAGCGCCAGCCGGCAGCACAGGGACTGGGGGTCCTGGGGTAGGAAGTGGGGGGACGGGGAGCGGAGGGGATCCGGCTCGACCTGGTCTGAGCCAGCAGCAGCGCGCCAGCCAGAGGAAGGCGCAAGTCCGGGGGCTGCCGCGCGCCAAGAAGCTCGAGAAGCTAGGGGTCTTCTCGGCTTGCAAGGTGGGGGCGGGGCCTGGGGTGAGAAGGGGGCGGGGCTTGGGGCATCCCGGGGCTCGGGTGGGAATGGGGGCAAATCTGTGGCTGGGGATCGGCTCCCCGTCACCAGTTACAGGGCTGTTGACGGAGTCTTCTGCCGCCAGGCCAATGAAACCTGCAAGTGTAATGGCTGGAAAAACCCCAAGCCCCCCACTGCACCCCGCATGGACCTGCAGCAGCCAGCTGCCAACCTGAGCGAGCTGTGCCGCAGTTGTGAGCACCCCTTGGGTAAGGCAGGTAGTGCCCTTGGAGCTGGGGTGGGAGTAGGTGCTGGGTCCTGCTTGGATGGGCTTTTTTAAGTGTCAGGGAGCTTTATCTGTGAAACTAAAAATGCCCCCTTAAGGAGGGATCGGGTTGGGAGCATGTATTCTCCCAAGGGAAGAGACAGGAAATCTGCCAGCCCAGAAGAGACAGGGTCCACCCAAGGGTTGAGGTAGGAGCAGCCGGTCTCATTGCCGGTCACACTGGTTGGAGGGACTTATACGTTGTAAATTGGCTGGTGATGAAGAGGGACGGGGAGCTCTGGTGATGTGTCCATTCTTCCCAACCCTACCACCTGTCGGTCTTACAGCTGACCACGTGTCCCACCTGGAGAATGTATCAGAGGATGAGATCAACCGGTTGCTGGGTATGGTGGTGGACGTGGAGAATCTGTTTATGTCTGTTCACAAAGAGGAGGACACAGATACTAAGCAGGTCTATTTCTACCTCTTCAAGGTGAGTTTCATCCAAGTGAGTGTGAGTGAGCAAAGGAGCTGGGGCTGGGGAGTCTGCAGCTCTGAGCTCCACTGACCTCTACTCCTCCCCCTTCCTCTTCCTCCAGCTCCTCCGGAAATGCATCCTGCAGATGACCCGGCCAGTGGTGGAGGGCTCCCTGGGCAGTCCCCCCTTTGAGAAGCCTAATATTGAGCAGGTGGGGTGAGGGAGTTGGTAAGAGAATTGGGGGCATCTTGGAGGAGTCAGGAGCCTGTGTTCCCCATCCTCTTCAAGCTGAGAACAAGGGACCGGTTCAGAGAAGGGAGGGAGTTTGGGGCTCAAGATGGACATGGGGGTGGAAAGGGGGGAGAAGTTCTTCTTCACCGAGAGCCCCAGAGCGAGAGGTGAGCTTTAGCTCCCCTCAGGAAGCACCAGGTTTTGGGTAAGAAACCCCTGCTGGCTGCTCACATCTCCTTCCTGGTCTTGTGCCCTGCCCACTTCTCAGGGTGTGCTGAACTTCGTGCAGTACAAGTTCAGTCACCTGGCTCCTCGGGAGCGGCAGACGATGTTTGAGCTCTCAAAGATGTTCCTGCTCTGCCTTAACTACTGGAAGCTTGAGACGCCTGCCCAATTTCGGCAGCGGTCTCAGGCCGAGGACGTGGCTACCTACAAGGTCAATTATACCAGGTAGGCCCAGGCAGGGGCAGCGTTGGGGTGGGGGAGGCCTGGAGGCCCCGCCTGGGTCCAGCACCCCCGTTCTCCCTTCCCACCTCTCTGCTCCCCACAGGTGGCTCTGCTACTGCCATGTGCCCCAGAGCTGCGACAGCCTCCCCCGCTACGAGACCACTCACATCTTCGGGCGAAGCCTCCTCCGCTCCATCTTCACCGTGACCCGGCGGCAGTTGCTGGAGAAATTCCGGGTGGAGAAGGACAAGCTGGTGCCTGAGAAGAGGACCCTCATCCTCACCCACTTCCCAAAGTAAGGCTTGTTCTGGCCTATCAGGATCTGCCCCAAGTTCACATCCTCCCTGTTGTCCCCTTTTTCCCAGGAAGGCTGCCTGGGGTCGTCTCCTTCCCCTCCAGGAGGCTTCTGGGGTCTGGGTGTCTACCCGGCAGACTTGTCTGGGGCCCAGTTGTGACTTGCCGGCATTTACCTTTGCGTGTACTAGTCTGGGAATGGCAGGGACATGGCCCGTGTGCTAACTTGACCCCTGCCCACGCCCCTGGTAGATGGGATTCGTTGTTTCCCACGGGGCCTGGACACAGCCTCAGAAGCACAGCGCGCCGAGAAACCAGAGCTTACGCTTGAGGGGAAACCGATTTCCACTCCCGTCGTGGTCCTATCTGTGAGATTTTCCTCTGTTCTGCTATACTTTCCTCCCGTTTTAAACTTGGCTCATAGCTACCCGGTATAAGAAGCCTCCACTGACTAAGGCAGGCCTTTCAGCCCCCCTTCTGCCACCCGCTGGGACTACAAGGGGGCAGGAGGGGATCCTGAGACCCAGGGTGACTTGTGCACTTCCCACATAGCTCAGGAAGGCACCAGCTCAGACCCTGTCCCTCTGTGCCACACACTGTGGTAGGCTGCGCCTCTGTTCTCTGTCTAGATTGTCCTGTTCTGCCTCTGACTAGGGGCTCCCAAGAAGCCGAGGACTGTGTTTTCCCCTAGTCTGAAGGCTGTCTCCGTTCTTTGGCTCCTAATTCCGTGACAGTTGGGTCTCTCAACCTGCCTCCAGTCCTTCTGACGTCTGGTCCAGGCTGCTGCCTTGGTTGGAGGACAGAGTTGTGAGACAGCCTGTACCCTCCCCACAGATTCCTGTCCATGCTGGAGGAGGAGATCTATGGGGCAAACTCTCCGATCTGGGAGTCTGGCTTCACCATGCCACCCTCAGAGGGGACGCAGCTGGTGCCCAGGCCGGGTACGTGCCCCAGCAGGCTCTGCAGGCTCTTGGCTTGGCCTCCCTAGCAGAGCTCAGCCCTCCGCCGGGAAGAAGCACTGCGGATGGCAGCAGTGGGGACATGCAGGAGGGTGTGTCTGGGGAATCCTTTTTTGGGGACCTACCACCACCTCTGACCACCCCCCATCCCTGATTTCACTCCCTCTCAGCTACAGTCAGCGCGGCAGTTGTCCCCAGTGCCCCCCTCTTCAGCCCCACCATGGGTGGGGGCAGCAACAGCTCCTTGAGCCTGGATTCCGGAGGGGCTGAGCCCATGCCAGGTGCGTACTTGACCCCTGACCCCTGACTCTCATTTGGCCCCCCTAACCTCTCTTGCTGTCCACCGGAGACCCTGCCAACCTTCCCCAGCAGGTGAGAAGAGGAAGCTCCCAGAGAACCTGACCCTGGAGGATGCCAAGCGGCTCCGCGTCATGGGCGACATCCCCATGGAGCTGGTCAATGAGGTCATGCTCACCATCACAGACCCCGCTGCCATGCTGGGGCCTGAGGTGGGCAGCCTGGCTTCCTACATAGTGTGGGGAGGGGTCTCACCGGCCAGAGGCCGCAGCTCACTCCCTTTCCTCTGGTGCCCAGACAAGCCTGCTGTCGGCCAACGCAGCCCGGGACGAGACAGCCCGCCTGGAGGAGCGCCGCGGCATCATCGAGTTCCATGTCATTGGCAACTCGCTGACACCCAAGGCCAACCGGCGGGTGTTGCTTTGGCTTGTGGGGCTGCAGAACGTCTTCTCCCACCAGCTGCCGCGCATGCCCAAGGAGTATATCGCCCGCCTCGTCTTTGACCCGTGCGTCCCCACAAGAGCCCCAGCCCCAGGCACCATGCCCGTCCCCAGCCTGTGGGAATACTTGCTCCTCCGCTTCCGGCTCTGAATACAGCCCTGGCCTCCAAGGCTCTAGGGACCTGGGAGGCATTTGGGACCCAGGTAGGGGCCGTGACCTTTCCCCTCTCCCCTTAGGAAGCACAAGACTCTGGCCTTGATCAAGGACGGGCGGGTCATCGGTGGGATCTGTTTCCGCATGTTTCCCACTCAGGGCTTCACAGAGATTGTCTTCTGTGCCGTCACCTCGAATGAGCAGGTCAAGGTGAGTGCCTTGGCCCCAGCCCCAGTTTGCACAGAAGGGAAGCCACAGTCTCCAGTCCCTCTTTCAGTGGCCGGCCAGTTCCTCCCAGCCCCATAAGGGGGCAGTTGTCCTTTGGTAACTGCCTTAAGAAAACACTTTAGAGTCCCCAAACCAGTAATGCTCTTATTTTCTTTTTTTAAAGGTTTATTTATTTTATATAGAGAGAGTGAGTGAACGCATAAGCACACAAGCAGGGGGTGGGGCAGAGGGAGAGAATCTCAAGCAGACTCCCTGCTGAGCGCAGAGTCCAATGTGGGACTCGATCTCACAACCCTGAGATCGTGATCTGGGCTGAAATCAGGAGTTGGCCACTTAACCGACTGAGCCACCCAGACACCCCTACCAATAACACTTTTATTTTATTTATTTATTTATTTATTTAAAAAAGATTTTATTTATTTATTTGACAGAGAGAGATCACAAGTAGATGGAGAGGCAGGCAGAGACAGAGAGAGAGAGAGAGAAGCAGGCTCCCTGCTGAGCAGAGAGCCCGATGTGGGACTCGATCCCAGGACCCTGAGATCATGACCTGAGCCGAAGGCAGCAGCTTAACCCACTGAGCCACCCAGGCGCCCCCCAATAACACTTCTAAATGAATTTGAATTTCTTTCAACACCGGAAAATTCACATATACTGAGGAGTTACTAGTTTTTATACTATCCTGGTGCTGGGTGATAGTCCTGGGTTCTGTCTTAAGTTGGCATAACAGAACCTGGTAGGGTTCCCAGTTCTCCTGGTTTCTGTAAGCCAGATTTGCATGGTGCCACTCGGTCTTGACCTGTATGGGAGATACTCTGTCTTTAGGGTTCAGATTTGAAATGAGTAGGGCCCTTGTGATTCCTCTTCCCCTTCCCCCCTCACTCTGAGGCCCAGGAACTGGGAACCAGTGACATGGGGAGCGCAACTTCCTGGTTGGGATTTCAGTCCTGGCCTTACCATGGCTGGCTGTCTGACTTCGGACACATTTCCTAACATCGTTAACATAGTTGGGTTGCAGGTTTTGGTGTCTTGGGGTTTTGTTCTCTGGGAAATGGAGATAAAAATACTCACCTCGTGGACTGACTTGAGAGGCGGTCTGTAAAGTCCCAGGCACCACACGAGGCCCTGAGTAAGCGCTTAGAAACCCAGTGTCCTTCACTTTCTCCCCACAATCTCCCATTCTTCTGCCAGTTGCCTTTCCTCCTCCCTGTCCTGGGTCCCCTGGCTGCCCCTACTTCCTATGCAGTCTGCTCTCTCCATTCGAGGCTCCCCTGCTAAGCCCTGCTCCCCTCCCCCGCAGGGCTATGGGACTCACCTGATGAACCACCTGAAGGAGTATCACATCAAACACAACATCCTCTACTTCCTCACCTATGCTGACGAGTATGCCATCGGCTACTTCAAAAAGCAGGTGACCCTAGCCTCAGCCCACACTTGACTGCTGCCTGGGGCTAGAGGTCATCCTGTCCAGCCTGCTGGTGGGGATGGGAGGGAAGTCTTCCGTGCCCAGCTGCCTGCCTCCCGCTGCTGCCCCAGTGAAGAGTAGGGACCTGTAGGCAGGCTGGAAGAGCTGGGAGACTCTTGAGGGTGGTTTGGGAGGGGCAGCTGACCTGGAGCCTTCCCAGGGACAGATTAATTGAGCCCACACAATACAGAGCCCCCCGCCTGCACACCAGCTACCACAGAAGGTGATCCCAGAACCAGGGAGAAGGGGACATGGTCTGCACGGCCCCTCAGGGGGCTTCTGGGGGAAGGGTGACTCAAGTTGGAAGGGCCTTGCTGGTGGGTCAGGTCGTGACTGTCTACTCCCTAGGGCTTCTCCAAGGACATCAAAGTGCCCAAGAGTCGCTACCTGGGCTACATTAAGGACTATGAGGGTGCAACATTGATGGAGTGTGAGCTGAATCCCCGCATCCCCTACACAGAGCTGTCTCACATCATCAAAAAGCAGAAGGAGGTGTGTGTGTGCGCGTGCGCACGTACTCAGCCCTGGGACTTTTCACATGCATGGGGGGGTGAGCACACGTGTGTGGATATGTGCCACACGTATGTGCACTTGTGAGGTGGGCGTGGGCCAGGATCTTGGTTCTTGCTTTGCCTCTCAGGGAAGTTAGGAGGTGAGGTGCCTGGGGTAGGGCCTCTGCCTCTGGCCCGGGGAGGGTTGCTGCTGGGGCTGGAGTTGGCCTCTCAGGCCCTGCCTTCCCTCAGATCATCAAGAAGCTGATTGAGCGCAAACAGGCCCAGATCCGAAAGGTGTACCCCGGGCTCAGCTGCTTCAAGGAGGGAGTGAGGCAGATCCCCGTGGAGAGTGTCCCCGGCATTCGTGAGCAGGGGTCTTGGTGGGGGAAGGGGCACCCTACTAGGGGTGTGTTCTCAAATTCTTAGGGATGCTCTCCCCACTCCCCACTTTGCAGGAGAGACGGGCTGGAAACCACTGGGGAAGGAGAAGGGGTGAGTATTGTGTGGAGGAGGTGGGTGTCGGGGGAGGCAGAAGGACCCAGGGCCTCAGACATGGCATCTCTTGCCCCAGGAAGGAGCTGAAGGATCCAGACCAGCTCTACACAACCCTCAAAAACTTGCTGGCCCAGATCAAGGTGGGGAGACCAGGTTCCCTTCCGGGGGCACCTGCGCCAGTGGCTGGGGTGGGTGGTACTCACAAGCCGGGCGGAGGGCACCGTGGGCCTGGCTCCAGCTCGACTTTCCTCTCTAGTCACACCCCAGTGCCTGGCCCTTTATGGAGCCTGTGAAGAAGGCAGAAGCCCCTGACTACTACGAGGTCATCCGCTTCCCTATCGGTGAGGACGCTCCATTCCTGCTCCCCAAACCTGCCCCTGCCCCCAAACCTCCCTGGGCCCCACGGCCCTGCCCTCCCCAGCCTCCTAAAGCTGTGCCCTTACGTCCCGCCACCCCAGACCTGAAGACCATGACCGAGCGACTGCGCAGCCGCTACTACGTCACCCGCAAGCTCTTTGTGGCCGACCTGCAGCGGGTCATCGCCAACTGCCGCGAGTACAACCCCCCGGACAGCGAGTACTGCCGCTGCGCCAGCGCCTTGGAGAAGTTCTTCTACTTCAAGCTCAAGGAGGGAGGGCTCATTGACAAGTAGTCTCCGGCTTTGGACCGCAGCCTTGACCTGGAATGTCTCCACCTTGGGTTCTGATCCGATGGCCAGGAGGCGGCCCTGGCGGCCTGGTGCCTCTCAGCTCCAGACGCTCCAGCCCCCAGCCCTGCGGCCCTTCCTGGAACTGCGGGTGCCCCCTGCCTGCACACACAGCTTTCGTTGTATCTGACCTTGGGGAGGGGTCTCCTGGGTCCGGGGCTCAGCCCCTCCCAAGTGGCTGCTGGCCAGAGGATAAGCCCTGACCGGCCCCAGGGGCCCCCCAGCCCTGTCCCCACAGAGCCGTGGAGTCTTGGAGTTCTGGACCTGACCCAGCCCATTGTTTCCTTGAGGGTGGGGACCGCACATCTTAGCGTGAGGGAGGGGCTTCAGTGTTTGAAGTTCAACTGGGACTGGAGGGGCCATGCCTCTCCCCTCACCCTGCACTGTTCTGTCTGTCCCCCAGGAGTGGGGGTCCCGGGACCATTCATTTCCTGGCATTAATCCCTCAGAGGGAACAATAAAGCTCTTTTTTTTTTCCTCTGTGTGATTGTTTCTTTGGTAGGGTCCCCCAACCTTGGCAGGTTGACCCCATTCCTGCCTGGACCTCCTGCAGAAATGGACCTATTAAAGCTCAGATGGATGGGACACCTGGGGGGGCTCAGTCGCTTAAGTGTCTGCCTTCCCCTCTAGTCATGATCCGGGGGTCCTGGGATCAACCCCTGTTCTCAGCGGGGAGACTGCTGCTCCCTGTTCCTCTGCCACTCCCCCCTACTCCTGCTTTCTGGCACGTGCTCTCTCTCAAATAAGTACACGCTTGAAAAATTCCACTGGTGCAGGGGCTACCCTCCCCCACCAGCCTCCTGCCTAGTCCCGCACCTCTGCAGTGATGGCACCTGTGGGCTGCAGCCCCCACTTCTCCCTGCTCCTGGTTGCTCCTGGTCCAGGTGTGGGGGCTGCAGGGGTCCCAGTCTCCACCCAGCCGCCTTGGACTGGGTGTACATGGTTACAGCTGGCTCGAAAGACTGGGGTCGGGGTTGGGTGGCTGAGACTGCGCAGTTGGGGAAGGGACCAGCAGGACCCAGGAGGAGTGAAAGGGTACTTTCCTGCAGCTTTGCTGGGGGAGGGGGAAAGGGGAAAGGGAGAAGGGAGATTCCTAAGGCTGAACTCTGCCGGAGCTGACTCCTCCCTCAGTTTCAGTTTCTGTTTTCGATTTCTACTCAGCCCAGGGGCACTGGCATCGGCAAGGGTGTCAGCATCCGGCTAAGCTAAGCTGGCCCTCGCCTAGGCAGCCTCGGCAGCCTTGGCAGGTGTTGCAGATAAAACCCGACAGGGCAGAAGTCAGGTAGAGTTTGTGTTACTTCTGCCTCCTGTCTTGGCCGGATCAGGTTCCAGGTAGATCCCTGCCCTGCCCTGCCCCACCTCCCTCAAGCGGGGATGGGGTGGTCTCGGGCCCAGACTGAGCTCTGGGGGGGGGGGGGGTGGGAGTTGGGAGGGGGCTGGGTGGGCCAGGGGTCAGAGTCTCCTTCCATTCTCAAGATGGAGTTGCGACCCTACCAGTGGGAGGTAATCATGCCTGCCCTGGAGGGCAAGAATATCATCGTGTGGCTGCCCACGGGGGCTGGGAAGACCCGGGCAGCTGCATACGTGGCCAAGAGGCATCTGGAGACTGTGGACGGAGCCAAGGTGGTGGTACTAGTCAACAGGGTGAGTAGCCCACACTCCCCTCGGAGGGGTCTCAGCATCTCAGATGTCCCCAGAGCCCGTCAGGAACTCTGGGGCTGCTGTGGCCACCTCTAAGCTCACCTGACTTTTCTCCCATTCCTGTCCCCAGCCCAGTCCTGGGGGGGGGGTCACCTTGCCGCCCGTCCAGCTTCCTGCCCTCACCTCATTCTCCGTCCACAGGTGCACCTGGTGAGCCAGCATTGTGAGGAGTTCAGCCGCATGCTGGACAGACGCTGGGCCATTATAACCCTGAGCGGGGATATGGGGCCACGAGCTGGCTTTGGCCACCTGGCCCGGAGCCATGACCTGATCATCTGCACAGCGGAGCTTCTCCAGATGGCGCTGACCAGCCCCGAGGAGGAGGAGCACGTGGAGCTCAATGGTGAGTGCTGTGAGTGAGGGCCAAGGGTACACACCTGAGGCAGCCTACCTGCTGCCCCCAGGACACCCCTTCCAGTAAAGCTGTGGGACATTTGGTGGGAGTGAGGGGTTCCCCATTCACCATACACCCTCAGGGAAGTCAGCCTGGCTATGGTGTGGGATCTGCGGCAAGTCCCCCGAGCCACCCCCGCTGAGCCTCAGTTACTAATGTGTAAAATGAAGGTAAGTCACCCCTGCCTAGGCTGCTCTCCAGAGCCCCGGTGCAAGTTGAGAAAGGAGGAAGGAGAGAAATGACCTGTGGGGGCTGCGTTCAGAAAAGCTTATGGGGGAGGAAGAGCTTTGCGGGTGTAGGTCACAGCCTTGCCCCTCATGTCCCCAGCCTTCTCCCTGCTCGTGGTGGATGAGTGTCACCACACGCACAAAGACACTGTCTACAATGTCATCCTGAGCCGGTACTTAGAGCATAAACTCCAGAGGACACGGCCCCTGCCCCAGGTGCTGGGGCTCACAGCCTCCCCAGGCACTGGCGGGGCCTCCACGCTCAAGGGGGCCATCGACCACATCCTGCAGGTCAGCTTGGCCCCCGTGGCCCTGCCCCTACCAGAACCCGCCACCCCCGCCACCTGCCCCATGCCCTCCCCAGGCTCTCCCAGGCACACAAGCTCCAGCCTCCAGTGGCTTCTCACTGTGCTTAGATTAGACTCTGCCGTCTCTATCGGGGCTTACAAAAGTTCCATGGACCCAGCCTGCCTCTCCAACCTAGTTTCTGGCACCCTCCCCTCACGCCTACTCTGAACCAGCCTTCTCTCTGGATCTTGAGCATATCAGGTCCTTCTCAGGACCTTTGTACTCGCTCTTCCTTTTGCCCTGAATGCCCTTCCCCCTGCACTTGACCTGTCTGGCTCCTCCTTGTCACTCAGGGAACAGCTTAAATGTCACCGCCTCAGAACCTTCCCCTGCACCCTAACAAGCCAGCCAATTTTATTGTCCTCAGAGCTCATTAATACTGCCCGAAACCCTCCCATTCTGCTAGCTTCACTGGTTTATCATCTGTCTCCCCAACTCCAAAATAAGACTCTCTGGATCCCCGCTACCTACAACAGCCCTGGGTACAGAGCTGGCGAGCAATAAATATTTGTTGAGGAAGTGAATCCCCACTTCCGGTGGCCCTGCTCCAGGGCCGCTGGGACCTCACCAGTCTCAGAGTTCCGCCCACTGTCCTCACAGGACTGTCCCCCATTCGAGTGAACCCTTTTGTCTTTACCCAGCTCTGTGCCAACCTGGACACATGGCGCATCATGTCACCGCAGACTTACCGCCCCCAGCTGCAGGAGCTCAGGCCTCAGCCCTGCAAACAGTACAACCTCTGCCACAGGCGCACCCAGGTGAGTGGGGCAGGGGGCGGGGGTGGGGGGGGCATCTGGTGTGAAGTTAGGGCACCTGACCTTGAGCCCTGACTCCACCTACTGGAGCTCTGGGACTTCCGGGTACTTGCTTATTTCTCTGAGCCTCTATTTGTCGGTTGTGTGAAATGGGGAAGCTCCAGCCGGTGCCCACAGCCTCTTGTTTGACTCCCTGATGCCTTCTGGGGCATCTGTAGAGACCCTGTGGAATGCTTTGCAAACCCTACACCTCCGGCCCTACACCTAGGGCTGAGGCTTTCTCCTGTGGTGTAGACACTGTCTGGCGTCTGCTAGGACAAGGGCTGCATAAGGACTTAGACATTGCTGTCCCCGGGTCAGAGGTCAAGGGCACGCAGGAGCTGGAGGACCCCAGCCTCCAGATGGGGACTCCATATCCCGGCAGGCTTCTCTCTGAGCTCCCTCTTCTCAAACACCGACCTGGCGGCAGGAGCCATGCGGCTTCAAGCGCAGATCAGCTCCCTCACTGGGTGCTCGAGGCTGCACCCTGCACCCTCTTCCCCAGGTGTATGGGAATCCCTTCACGCCCTCTTCCCCTCCAGGACCCATTTGGGGACACACTGAAGAAACTCATGGACCAAATCCACAACCGCCTGGAGATGCTCGAGTTGAGCCGGGACTTCGGGACGCAGAATTACGAGCAGCAGGTGGTGGAGCTGAGCCAGGCTGGTAAGGGGGGCGGTCGGCGCGGAGGGCCTGGAGGTTGGGACCTGCCGGGGCGGAGCTCCCCCTAGGGGGCGCGGGGCGGCGGAGTCTAATGCGGGAGAAGGCCTGGAGGGGCGTGGCCGCTCAGACCCTGAGGCCTTTCCATCCCTCCCGCAGCGGCCGAGGCCGGGCTCCAGGAGCGCCGGGTCTACGCTCTTCACCTGCGGCGCTACAACGATGCGCTTCTCATCCACGACACGGTCCGTGCTGTAGACGCCCTGGACTCGCTGCGGGATTTCTACGACAAGGAGCGCGCCACGAAGACCCAGATCCTGCAGGCCGAGCGCTGGCTGCTGGCGCTGTTTGATGGTGAGACCCACGGGAACTGGACTAGACGGGACCCCGGCGCCAGCGCAAGGTGGCAAGGGGCCAACGAGGGTACTGGGTCCCTGTTTTTCTAACCGAGAGTCAAGGACCTGGATAGGACAAAAGATGTATGCCCTTATTTTTAAAGGTTTGTATAGACATGAAAACGAATTCATTTAGTTGGGGGGACTGTCTCTTGAAGGTCTGGGGTGTTGTGATACCTTGAAGCTGGGAAAGGGAGGTGGTCAGCCAGTGGCATTTAAGGCAAGAGGCCTCAGCAAGCCTGAGGGGCGGGGCAAGGACCTTTCTGAACACCTGAGGTTGAGTTCATCCTGGGCAGCAGAGGTCAGAGATGTGTCTGCAAAGAATTCTGTACTGTAGGCCCCTGGTGTCAGGCTGGGTCGGGGGGCAGAGCGTGTCCTTGAGTGTTGTCTTGGGGCCCTTCCGGGGGATTCAGGAACAGATAGCTTCAGGCTCCCTCTACTCCTGTCCCTGTGAGCCACACCCTCTCCCGCCCTGCCCTGCCCACCTCCAGGCCTGATGCCTGTGCCTCTGTTTTGGGCCTTTCTGGCAGATTACAAGAATGAGCTGGCCCACCTGGCAACATGCAGCCCGGAGAACCCAAAACTGGAGACGCTAGAACAGATCCTGCGGGAGCAGTTTGGGGGCAGCGATGACCTACCCCGGGGCATCATCTTCACGCAGACCCGCCAGAGCGTCCACTCCCTCCTGCTCTGGCTCCAGCAGCAGCCGGGCCTGAAGACCATGGACATCAGGGCTGACGTGCTGATCGGGGCAGGGAACAGCAGCCAGAACACCCATATGACCCAGGTGTGGGCTTTGAGGAGAGGAGCCGGCACTGGGGGAGTTCTTAGGGGAGAGGGGTGGGGTAGAGTCTTCACGGAGCTGTGGCGGCCTGGTTTCCCCAGACAGAAGGCAGAGAACAGGGGGAGAGGGGTGCACTCTGAGATCCCCGGTACTGAGGGCTTTCCTAGTTTGGGGATCCCTGGGCACAGAGAGGCTGACGCTTGGGGAATCTGCAGGGAAGGAGGTAAGTGCTGTCTTCAGGACAGAGGATCAGAGGTCTGGAGTCCCTTGCTGGAGAAGAATAGGTCCTGCTACCTCCTACCATAGACAGGTGCAGGCCCTTAAGAGTCTGTAGGGGAGGCAGGGGTTAGGTGGTCGGTCACCTGGCAAGACGGGCAAGATGCTGGGGGTAGCGGTGGAGACTCAGGCTCCCTCGGAAAGGGGGCAAACTCTTGAACCAGGTGAGGCAGGTGAGGCAGGCAAACCACTTGGTGCCCATCCTCTTGCTCCTCCCCCACCCCAGAGAGACCAGCAAGAAGTGATCCGGAAGTTCCGGACTGGCACCCTGAACCTCCTGGTGGCCACGAGTGTGGCGGAAGAGGGACTGGACATCCCCCAGTGCAACGTGGTGGTGCGCTACGGGCTCCTGACCAACGAGATCTCCATGGTCCAGGTGCGCAAACCCTGTGTTGCCAACAGCCCTCAAAGGTCCTCGTGGGACCACAGGCCCACTCAAGGCAGCGCCCAATCTCCTCCCTCAGGCCAGGGGCCGCGCCCGGGCTGGTCAGAGCAAATACTCGTTTGTGGCAACCCAAGGCAGTCGGGAGCTACGGCGGGAGCTGACCAATGAGGTGCTGGAGAGGCTAATGGAGCAGGCTGTGGCCGCCGTGCAGGAGATGGACGAGGCCGAGTACCAGGCCAAGGTCTGGGTGGTCTGCATACCGTGCGGGCTGGGGGTCGGGGCTGAGGGCACCCCGCCTGTAAGGCCTCTGACTGCACGCGCACACACACGCCCCCTGCCCCCCCTTTCCTGGGGACTGATGTGGCCCGCCTGGGAATGTTTGAATGGCAGGGAGGGTAGAGGCCAAGGCTGGGGCTTCCTGGGAAGGCAATGACCCTTCTCCAAGATGCCATGTCACCATGTATCTGTGAGGGCTGCCTTACAGCGCTTCTGGCACCAGGCTTGGGGGAAACAAACAAAGACATGTGCACAAAATAAGCCCAGAACCAGTTAAATCAGTTTCCCTTGAGGCAGGGTCACCATTGTCCAACCTCACCCAGGACGGTCCCTGTGGATCCCTATCATCCCAGCATAATTATTAGTGATGCCCCATGTTACAGTCAAAGAAGCAGCTTTGCACAAAATCCTCCATAGAGGAGGCAGAGACTCGGCAACAGAGCTTGCCCTACTCCCAGCATTGTCCCTGCTCCCAGCATTGCCCCTGGTCCCTATTCTTTTTCTCCACAGACCTGCTTCTTGAAGCTCCAGGGAGGGTGGAGGGAAGTCCCTTCTGGGTACTAATGATCTGAGGTCTTCGGGAGCCCTTAGACCCTGAGAGTGTTCCAGGGGTCAGGCCTGTGAGGCCCCAGCTCTGCCTGGTGTGCCTGGTGTCCCCTCTGACCCCAGATCCGGGACCTGCAGCGGGGCGCTCTGGTCAAGCGGGCAGCCCGGGCAGCCCAGCGGGAGAGTCAGCGGCAGGAGTTCTCAGCCGAGGAGGTGCAGCTCCTCTGTGTCAACTGCATGGTGGCCGTGGGCCATGGGAGTGACCTGCGGAAGGTGGAGGACGCCCACCACGTCAACGTGAACCCCAACTTCTCGTGAGGCCAGGGGAAGGGGCTGGCAGGATGAGAGGGAGGGAGGGGCGTGGTGGGGGACTGAGAACGCCTCCCATCCAGACCGTGCGTGCTCTGAGACTTTGGGAGCTGAAAGGGCATCTTTGACAAGTACCGAGTCTGTATTTTCAAGCGGCTGGCTGGACAGGTTTTATCACTGCCCCATTTCGCATGTAAGCAAACAGAGGCTCAGAGAGGCAGAGTGACTTGTCCGGGCTCCCACGGCCACTGGGTGGTTGGGCAGGCACTGCTGTTCAGGACACCAAATGCTGAGAGGCCACGAACTGGGGTCCCCACACACCTCCCCATCCAGTCCCACCTACTCTGAAGACAGAGAGGCTGCTTGTCCCTGAAGCATCACCCTCTCATCCTCTGTCCCCTTGAGGGTAACCTTCCCCCATCCTCCATCTGTCCATCCGTCCATCCGCTAATTAAGTATTTACTAGGGAGCCCCTGTGTGCCAGGCCCCTGGGCCAAGGTTCTGCACACCAGGTTCTCTCATTTAAGGAGGCAGCATTTTAAGGAGTTCTTGTAGGACGGATCAGGCTGGCGGGGGGCGGGGGGGAGCCGAGGCAGGGATGATTGCGAGCACTGCCTCTGGCTAGCTCGTGTGGGAAGGACCGTGAAGGCTGAGACCCCGAAGAAGACAGGCTGGCCGGGGGAGAGCCGTGAAGTTCAGGCCTGAAAGTCTGGCCTTTGTCCCAGAGAGGAGTCTTGGGTGGATTTTGAGCAAGGGAGTGTCAAGGTCAGATTTACATTTTTAGAAGGTCACCCTGGCAGTTATGTGATGAATTGGGATGGAAAGGTGGAGCTGGGAGAGGCACCGGGGGTAGGGTGGTTAGAATCATCTGGGTGTGTAGTGCTGAGGCCTGAGCCCAAGCAGAGGGCACGCAATGAGGCCGCACAGGCAGAACTTACCGGAGGGCAGAGCTCCAGGCTCTGCGGAGTCTCTGTGCCTCTTAGCCAGCAGAAGAGCCCGAGGCCCAGCAAGCAGGAGGGCATGAGGACTGACTCCCATTCCTCTCCAGGATCTACTACAGTGTATCCCGGGGGGCTGTGGTCATTGACAGAACCTTCAAGGACTGGAAGCCTGGGGGTACCATTCACTGCAGGAACTGTGGGGAGGTAAGTGTTCAGGCCTCAGCCCTCAACTCCAGTCTTCAGAATCCCTAGTCTGAGAGAGGAGGCCCAGCCTTCTGCCATCAGGACACCCTCCTGCTCCGCCGCAGGAGCCCCCAGTTGGAGGAAAAGGGTTGAACTGCTAGCTTAGCCCACGATGTGATTGCGGAGACAGCTCTGAGGTGGGAGACACAGGCTGTGCATTCACAGATCCCCCACCTTGAGGAGAGAAGCCCAGTCTGAGGACAGTGACCCCAGCCCAGCCTTCCCTGTTCCACCCTCAGGCCTGGGGTCTGCAGATGATCTACAAGTCGGTGAAGCTGCCGGCGCTCCGGGTCCGCAGCATGCTTCTACAGACGCCCCGGGGGAGAGTCCAGGCCAAGAAGTGGTCCCGCGTGCCCTTCCCAGTGCCTGACTTTGACTACCTGCAGCACTGCACCCAGAACCTGGCGGACCTCTCCTTGGAATGAGCCCCTTGTCACTGAAGTGCCCACCTCCGCCTGCAGGGGGCAGGAGAGTCCGCAGAAGCCACTGTCTTCCCCCTGGCAAAGCTTGGGGCCCAGCCCCTCCAGCCTGAGTCATCAGCTTGGGGGTGCCATGCTGACCAGCCACAGAGGAACCTGGGGCGCCCAAGCTGGCTCAGACTCCCACGCTGAGGAAGCAACTCGGGGACCACAGCTCGCCCCCAAGCCCCCCTCACACCCACAGATACACAAATGCACTGGATAGAGGCAGGGTTTGGAGAGGAAACAGAGGCAGGAAGCTGTCCACACTCTACTAGCAATGAACACGGTTTCCCTTGACTCCTTAACATTCCTTCCCCTCTATTTTTTGAGGCTCCTCATAAATTGAAAATAAACTGGTAGAAAATTGCTATAGAAAAAATGTGGGGTGCCTAGATGGCTCAGTTGGTTAAGTGTCTACCTTCAACTCAGGTCATGATCTCATGGTCCTGGGATCAAGCCCCACCTAGGGCTCTCTGCTCAGCAGAGAGCCTGCTTCTTCCTCTCTTCCCCACTCATCTCTCTTGGCTATCTTGGACTCTCTCAAATACATAAAATTAAAAAAAAAAAAAGATGTATTTAAAAAATAGGTCTGTTGAGGTATAATTGACATAAAATACACTACATATTCATAGCGTACAGCTTGATAAATTTTAACCTATCCTCCACAATCAAAATAATGAACGTAGCCATCACCCTTAAAAGTTTCCTTGTTCCCAAGTAACCCCTCCCCCGCCCTGATCTGCTTTGTGGTCTATTTTTAATGTTAAAGTTGTTTTGTTTTTTAACCACCCCTCTTTATGGTTCCCATGTAACATTATTTGGAGAGCACATCACAAGTTTAAATTTGAGAGCCATCCAGAAGGTGAGCCGCCCCTCCCCCGCCCCCTCCACCTCCTTAGAGGCTCCAACCCCAGCAGCGCCCCCTCTGTCTTCCCCTAACCCCCAGGTCAGAGGCTGAGATCCAGGACTGCAGGCATGGTGCTCAGATAGGCACGGGAGTGGGGGAAGTGGTAAAGGCCTAAATTTTCTGTTCTCATTTTAACAAGAAAGAAGAGAAAGAAAGGCAAGATCTAGGTTGATTCTTCAGGGAAAGGGCTATTTCTGTAGTAAGAGGCCCAGCAGGCAGGAGTCACCTTCAAGAGGAAGGGAGGGGGCTAGGGCAGAGATTTGAGAGCAGGATGGCGGTCCTTCCTGCCATCTAACCCCCTTCCCTCCTGCTACATCCTTGGTCCTGCCTAAGGGGTAGACGGGGAAATGAAGCCCTCTCTTTCCCCCAGCACCTTCTGTCTCCGGTCTGTCTCTTGTCTGATGGAGGCTGAAATTCCAGTTCCAGTCTCTCTGGTCTCCGTCGCCCCAGAGGGTATCCCTTTCCCTAGGGGTCTTCCTCCTAGTCTCCAGTGTCCCTCAGCCTTGATTCCAGGACTCTCCCTTCTCCCTGTTGTCACATCTCCGCCTCCTGGGGCCTGTCTTCTGCCCATCCGCCGCTCCCACTTCGCCTTCAGTTATCTCCCCTGCCAACAACGTGCCTTTTACAGGTCAATAAAATTAGCGACTGGGGGCCGAGGGAGGGGGGCAGGGGCCCAGGGGTGCTAAGCTCAGTGGCCTTGAATGCGGCTGGACGCACGGAGTCTGGACGCCTGTCATTCCAGGGCTAAACGGTGACAGCTGAGGGGCTTGAGCTGGCGTTGGGGGGGGCAGGAGCTAGAGTTGCAGGGAGGGTTGGAGGAGGTTAAAGACGACCTGGGCACCTAATGGTCCTCTCAGTGGTCTGGACCCCTATGCCGCTGCCCTTTGGATGGGGGCGCCCTGACTTTATACTGGGTGACTTGTCTCGCACCCACCTTGCCAGGCTGGGAGAGCTTTCTTGAGCTAGGATGGAAGGGAAAACTCAGGCCACGAGAGGTTCCAAAGCATTCTTTTTCTGGTGAAGCGTCTTCATGTGGACCCACGGCCTCCCGGCCATGTGGGCTAGGCTGCCCGAAGCAGGGGGGTTCGTGGAGTCCTCAGGACGCAGGCAACCTACCTTTTTAGCACTCTAGAAGCCAGAGCTCCAGACCTTCCCTAGTGGCCCTGAAGCTCTCCTCCCTTCCAGCCCACCTGAATGAACCCGCCCACCCGGCCCAACCACGACTCAGGGAGGGGCTCCGCCGCAGCTCCCCCTCCCGGACCCCGCCCCCGAGCCGGGCCCCGCCCCCTCCCCCGGCCAGCCCCAAGCCGCCGCGCTCCGGAGCGCTGCGAGAGCAGGTGGCCGCGGCGGACTGCGTCTCTGCCCTGCAGGTAAGTCAGCGACGCGGACTGGTCCACGCTGAGGACCTCGAGGGCAGCTCGGGGAGAACAAGGCAGCCCCCACCACCTGTCCTGTGCCCTGGTCTCAAGACTGGGAGACCCCAAGGGACAGCGAGGACAACCCTTTGGCTCTGCGCAGGGACGCTGGGCAGCTAGCGGGTGGGACTAAACTCTGGAGAAGTTTGGAGGCTCCCGGCTGGTTATCCTTGATGTCCCGGTGGGCTCTGAGCGGTGAGAAGGGACAGAGCCGGGCATTAGGCACGTGGCTTTCTGGAGAGCATTAGGTTGGGGGTACTGACTGCAAGGCTCCTGGTGACGACCCACTCACTGACTTGGGTTCTCTGGGCCTCATCCAAGTGCGGCATCCTTTCCTTAGGGATCGATGGGGGTGACCCAAACATCGTCTGTTCTGTGGGTAAACGAGGTAAGAGTACACAGCTGAGCCGGGACCCAGGTTTTCTGGTAAGCCCGGGGCAACCGCATCGGGGCAACCGCATCGTTTGTTACACCTGGGTAACAAATATGTATTATGCGTGGGTGAGTTGGGGTGAGGGAGCCCAGGGATCATTCAGACGATCTGGGGAGCCCAGAGAGCCTGGTGACTGCCTGTATCTTTTCTGTGTTCATGTCCCAGAGCCAGGTGGAAAAGGTGATCACCGGAGGGAGTCTTCCTGCGAGTGCATTTGTAGGCTCCATGCTGGGGTTTGGGTTGTAGGAAAGGGGTTCTGCCTCCTAGTACTCAAGGAGGGTTTCCTGGAAGAGGAGGTCTGAGGCCGACAGCTCAGATGTCATGCTCAGAGCCACAAAGGAGAGTCAGACTTTGGGCCTTGGTGCTGGGCTGGGGTAGAGCAGAGGACCCCAGACTGTAGAAAAAAGGGAGGTCAGGATGGAGCCCTCTGGATCCAGCCAGGACCCCACAGACCTTCTAGAGATCATCCCAAGCCCAGAGACAGATGGAAATCCAACGGAGGTGGGAGGGCTTCCTGTGTATGTCTAGTTTCCCCATTCCGTTGTCTTCTTCCACCACACAAGCTATCATTGTCAGGGGCTGGGGGAGGCAGGGAATGAGTGAGCAGGAAGGGAATTCATGGAACAGCAGCGTCAGTCACGGGTGCTGAAGTTCTTTCTCATATCTGACCTTCATCCCTTCTGCTTCTGTGCCCGCTTCTTGCTTCTGGGAGGCAGTGTGCTATAGTGGAAAAAGCAGGGTTGTTGTGGTCAGTTAGACTTGAGTTCTATCACCTGTACCTACCGTGTGACCTTGGGTAAGTTTCTTAATTAACCTCTTTGAATTTGCTTCCCCACCTGTAAAATGGGGATAATAATAGAGCCCAACTCATAGGGTGGCCGCAAGGATTAAATGAGAATATGCAGGGAGGGCGCTTAGCATAGTGCTTGGCGCCTGGTGAGAGCTCAACAAGTATGAGTGTCCCCTCGCATGTAGGACAGCAAAGCTGATCTGCGGGGGCGGGGGGGGGGCGGAGTTTTTTTTAAACTTGGCCAGAGAGAGCAATGCCCTTCACCACCACCCCCCCTCTAGCCCCTGCCCCCTGCTGGTCCCTGGATCTCAGCTAGACCCATCTGGGCTGCCCAGGGCCCCTCTCCTCTTTTGGAGAAGAAGGGGGGTGCCCAGCAGGGCAGGGGTCACTGGCAGCTGGAGCCCACTTGGGGCTATGCCGTAAGAGAACAGAGTGGCTTAGAGACCCAACTGAAAAAAAAAAAAAAAAAAAAAAAAAAAAAGCCTGTTGCCATCACTTCCCTGCCCTCCTTGCCACCAGAAATCTACAAGTTGGGATCAAGCTGCACTAAATTTTTCCAGGAAGATAAATAATACAAGTGACTAAAAGTCCTGTTTGGGGATTGTCCAAGCTGCCCTCCAATGGAAAGACAGCTTCAGTCCCTGGCCCGAGCTCTGGAGGCTGCTGGGGAAGGCTGGCTCTAGTAATCACCCTTAAACCTGAGCAGGGGAGGGAGAGCCTGTGTCCCCACTGGGTGATTTCAAGGGCTCTGCTTGCATCCCTCTCTGGCCAGCCCTCTCCCTGTGGGCTGAGCGGTCAGCAAGGCCAAGGAGAAGAGGCTGTATGTCCCCGTCAAGATCACATTCTCCAGGGGCGCCTGGGTGGCTCAGTGGGTTAAAGCCTCTGCCTTCAGCTCAGGTCATGATCCCAGGGTCCTGGGATCGAGCCCTGTATCGGGCTCTCTGCTCAGTGGGGAGCCTGCTTCCTTCTTTCTCTCTCTCTGCCTGCCTCTCTGCCTACTTGTGATCTCTCTCTCTCTCTGTCAAATAAATAAATAAAATCTTAAAAAAAAAAAAATCACATTCCCCAGATCTGTGACTCAGGAGGTCCCTGCCCAGAGGGTCACCAGCTTGCTGCCAGCCTGTGCAAGCTTCTGCCCTGGGCCGGTTCTCAATGCAGGTTATGTCATTAGCGTGGGCTCCCCTGAACTTGAAGGGCCACTGATGACGGCTAAGGGGCAGCTCTTTGCCAGGCATGAGGACGGAGCCCGGACGTGAGGCTGGGCATCCACACACGTGCATCAGTGTCCCTTGCGGTGCAGAAAGGAGCTCTCCCTGCACAGCGTCATTCTCCCGCAAAACTCCCTGGAGTCGGAGAAATCTATATTGGAACCTGGTCTTCTAGGTTGTTATGAGAGCGTCCTTGTCAAGATGGGAGGTTAGAACACGTTGTCATTGAGAGTGTGTTGGCTCAATTTCTAACTTTTAAATCTTTAGTCCTGGATAGGTGGGCCCCCACTCGTTCTCCTGCCCCAGGCCCTACAAATGTTAGGAGTGGGATTGGCAGCACCCGTGACTGACGCTGCTGTTCCATGAATTCCCTTCCTGCTCACTCATTCCCTGCCTCCCCCAGCCCCGTCAAGCAGCACCCCTGCAAAACCAGGCTTAGGACACACCCCCCTGGACCAGAAAGGAGCTTCAAGGTGAAATGGAGACTGTCAGCTATCACTAATAAGCAGTCCCCACTTGGGCTCACTGACCTCATTCTCCACCCCAAAATTGGGACAGATTTTTTTCAAATGTCCTGTAATGCTTAAGTGGGAATGGATGAGAGGGAGAGAGTCGGTGGTCTCCTGAGCGCGGAGAGGGTGTGGACACTCTGGGCCCCAGGAGCTCAGCCGAGCTGCCGCAGCAGGGGGGGGAGGGCTGTGAGGCTGTAGTGGGGGAGGTCAGGGTTGGACCCCACCACCCCTCCCACCGCCCTTCTCGGAGAGAGAGATGCCCACAGCCAGGAAGGGCCCGTGGGTCTGTAACGTGGGTCCTCCTGTAAGTTAGAATCTTGGGCTTTGGCTGGAGAAGCATGTGGGGGCCAGCTGGCCAGGCAGTGGGGGTCATCCCTGGTGGGAATGAACAGCACATTGGTCTCGACTCCAGTAGAGTGCCCTGTGGCACCTGGACACGCCGTCTGTTCAGAGGAGAGAGATGCACGGCCTTTTTTGTGGCCATCTCTTACGCTCCTCAACTCTGATTGGGCTCTTTGAGGACCAGACCTGCCACCTTGGCCCCCGTTGGCGCCCTGGAGGACTTGGTGGAGCTGGATGCAGGCACACTGACCCTCGGACATTCTCACACAGCCAGGCACACGTGTCCCCCCGCATGAGCTCGCAGATGGCCCTGTCCGCGCTGGCACACCCCTAAACTCTGCTCCGAGGGCAATGTGAGGGATGGGCCCCTGCAGGCCCATGCTGACACGTGCACCTGGGCCACCCGCCTGCCTCCACCACAGCCACCATGTCACCCTCCCCGATCGGTGACTTTTCATTCACCTTGGGTGACCTGCCAGCTCCAGTGGCCAAGGGTTGGCTTACTAGGGGGTGGCTGGGGCCCAGACTCCTACAGAGCTTCGGTGCTGGGCACAGAAGACAGCAGCAGTGCCCTCCTGGGGCTCCCTGCAAACCTCACTGGACTCAACACTTGGCTCCTCTGCCCCTCCCCCAAATCTGTCTGGAGTGTCCCCAGCCCCTGAGTCTCACTCCATCCATCTGTCCCTGTGTAGCTCTGTGTGTCTCTTTCTGCCTCTCGGCTTCTAAGTGCATCTGTCCCTGGGTCTCCTGCTTGGGCCTTCCCCTGCGTCCATGCCTTTCATTTCTTTCTGTCCCTCTTCTCTCCCTATCTCTGGGTCCATCTCTTTTTCTGTGTGACTTTCTTTCTCTCTCTCTCTTTTTCTCTGTGTGTCTCTGCCCCCTGTCTCTCTCTCTCTCTCTCTCACACACACACACACTTCTCCCAGGCTCTCTCCTTGTCTCAGCTCTGTGTCTCCAAGTGAACGGCATCTCTTGAGTCCGTCTTTCTGTCTTTACCTCTCTCCCTCTCTGCTCTAAGTCTGAGTGGGTGTCTGTCCGATCCCTGTCTGTCTTACTCTCGGGACGTGTCCCAGAGGGGCAGGACAGCCAGGGTGTATAGAAGGTGACGAAACTGTCCTCTTGTCTGGACCGCTCCACTGCTAGGGGAGGAGAAATACCAGGTTCTGGAGAGGATGGATGCCAGCCTACCTTCCCTAGCTGCTCTGTCAGGAACTTCAGAACTTGGGGGCTTTGGCCCCAGACTTCGTCTTCAGCCACAATGTCCACGGTCATAGCTGGGGAGAAGGGCTGGGGGTTCCGAGTCACAAAGAAGAAAGCCCCTTGTCTGTCTGGTTGATCTGAGCTGAAGGAAGGGTGTTGGGGACGTGGAGTCTCCCTCAGAAAAGGCACTGACCAGAGTGGGGCTGACTTGATACTTTTCCTCGAAGCAGCCAAGCTCAACGCACCCACCCCAGGCCCCAGCTTCCTGCTCCAAACCACCAGCGTACTCCCCGCCCTGTTCCAAACACTTCCACCAACCGGCCCAGGGCTAGGGGCCTGCTCTGCCTCCTGCCCTCTCCCCAGGCCCCCACCTCAGCCTGGCCTCTCCTTACTGACTTGGCCTCTTGCACAGGAGCAGCTATGTTGGCTGTTTGTTTTTTTGAGTAAGGTTTCCTTGGGTGGGGAGAGGACCAAATCCACAGATAGTTCTCCCCAGTTCAGATGCCCCAGCGAGAGGCCAGCCTGGGGCCTACCGTGTCCCACCACCGTCACTGCCCTCCCCCAGGTTCCCACCTGCCTCTTCTCCATCCTTGGACCTCAGACTTTCCTCCCCTCCTGGTCTCAGGACGGGCCAGGGTGGAGAGGTATGAGCCATACTGGTCACCATCCCCATTCCTCACCAAGGGGAGGGGAACTACCCGGAGACAGTATTGAGAACTGGACCCCTCAGGTTCTTTGGGGGTTCCCAAAGAGGAACATGTCAGGGGTGGTCTTCAGAAAGTGGGAAAAGTCCGCACACCTGCTTAATCACTGTCAGGCCTGAGGCTTGAGTCAGGGCTAGCGTGATACTCAGAGAACTAGTCCTCTGATGGGCTTGTGGCCTCCAGGGATCTGTCCCAGAACCATCACCCTGGGACCCTGAGGTCTGTTCCTAGACTGTGGTACTGTACTATGTACAGCACCATCTCGTCCTGCTCTCTGAGCACCTGCAGAGTAATGATATCCCCGTTGAGACAGAGTCCAGTCTTGAAACCAGGTCTCCTCCTCGGCTTGGGCCAGAGCTGCCCCCCTGAGCAAACAGAACCCACTTCTCTCCACATCTCACCCTCCCCCACATTCCCTCCATCCTCCATGGCCTGCCGTGGGGACTTCTGGTCCCCGCCCATGTGCCTCCGGTTGGAAAGGGAGTATAGGGGCAGGTAGCATTCTTGTGACCTCGTTCTGAGATCTGCTGTCCTAGTTAGCAGCCTCCTGAGGGGAGAGGGACATGAGAAGCTTTTAGACATGGTTTCAACCATCTGGGTGCTAACTGGGAATGCGGCTGTCCCTCGGTTGAGGCTGGGACAACTATTCCGGGGCTTCAGGATGAGGTGTGGAGGTGGCGAGGCCAGAGGGGAGATCAGGAAGTTTCCCCAAATAGCCCAGCCCACAGCCAAAAGTGGGAGCCAGGCGGTGGGGGGGGGGGTGCAGCCCAGCTGGGGGGCAGCTGGCCAGTTGGCACAGGGACCCAGGCCTTGGGAAGCTGGGCAAGGGGCAGGGATAAAGCAGGTCCAACATTGTCTTCTCTTTTCTCTCTTGCTTATGGGCTCCTCTGGAACTTGGTATCATGAGTAAGGGGGGCAGGGGTGGCAACAGAGGTGAAAGGGTAAGGGTATGTCTCTGTCTTGTCCCTTTTTTCTCCCAAGGCCCCTTGTGAGCTCCAGCCCATTCCCCTGTCCCCCACTGTCATGACACTGATTTATTCATTCATCCCACAAATGTTTATTGAGCACCTACTGTGTATTACACTTGCTAGGCTTGCCCTGGGAATTCAAGGGGGGGGATAAGACAGAATGAGGAAGAAAGAGGACAAGGAGGCAGGAGAGAAATCCATCTTAAGCAGGGCAGTGAGGGAAGACAGCTCATGGAGGTGGCTTTTTGGTATCAGCCATGAGAAGGCAAGGTAGGGGCCAGGAGGAAAAGAGCGCTGTTCCAGGCAGAAAGAAGAGTGTTTGAGAATGCTCCAAGATCAGGGGCACCTCGAGGTGCTCCAGGGAGAGAAAGAGCCCAGTGTGGCCAGAGTATCCTGAGCAGGGGAGGGAGGGGTACAAAAACATCAGAGCGGCACAGGATCTTGTGACCTGGACATTTGGACCCCTAGGATGTTTTGAATGCAAACATTTTAAACCAAAACATACCAGCTCTGAAGACTTCTTTAGAAAGTGGTTCCCAGTTTCAACTCTTTTCACCCAACTTAATTCCTTGATCCAACTTTTCCATTTTTTTCTATATGGTATGGCTGAACACATTCCCGTTTTTTCAAAATTCCATTTTAATTTTACTGAAATTATTTTCACCGGCATCAGTGCTGTATACATTTTGCCGTCGAGATTTGTTCCATCAATCAATTCGGCATCCACGGAAGGCTCCTGACCTTAGTCTCAGCCATTGTGCGACTGAGTAAATGCATCTGATTTTGGAAGAATTTAAATTTTAAGAAACATCCGTGGCCAACACTGGGTTCTTCTGTCCATTTCAGTCAACGAGGAGTTTTTCCTTTATCTGGTTCTAGCTGTTGTCAGCGTTAGCTCTACCGGTAACATCCGTAACTGGAGAGGTGTGTTTGTAGCTCAGTAAATCTATGGGAGGAATCCAGTGGAAGAGCGAGTTGGAAGAGGAGGAGGGTTTGGAGGAGATGGTCAGAGGCCAGATCTTCCAGGCTGAGGATAAGGATTCTCCTGAGGGGAAGGTGAGGGAGAAGCCCTTGGAGGTTTAGGGCAGGAGAAGGACATGATCGGATTTCCTTTTTTTTTTTTTTTTTAAGATTTTATTTATTTATTTGACAGAGATCACAAGTAGGCAGAGAGGCAGGCAGAGAGAGAGGGAAGCAGGCTTCCTGCTGAGCAGAGAGCCCAATGCGGGGCTCGAACCCGGGACCCTGGCATCATGACCTGAGCCAAAGGCAGAGGCTTTAACCCACTGAGCCACCCAGGAGTACCCGGATTTCCCTTTTTATTTATTGATTTATTTATTTGATAGAGAGAGAGATCACAAGCAGGCAGAGAGGCAGGCAGAGAGGGTGGGGGGAAGCAGGTTCCCTGCTGAGCAGAGAGCCCATTGTGGAGATTGATCTCAGGATTGATCTCAGGACCCTGGGATCATGACCCGAGCCGAAAGCAGAGGCTTAACCCACTGAGCCACCCAGGTGCCCCGGATCTCGCTTTTTTTTTTTTTTTTTAAAGATTTTATTTATTTATTTGACAGACAGAGATCACAAGTAGGCAGAAAGGCAGGCAGAGAGAGAGAGAGAGAGAAAGAGGGAAGCAGGCTTCCTGCGGAGCAGAGAGCCCGATGCGGGGCTCGATCCCAGGACCCTGAGATCATGACCCGAGCCGAAGGCAGCAGCCCAAACCACTGAGCCACCCAGGCACCCCATGGATTTCGCTTTTTAAAGGCTCCTTCTGATGTGTGGAGAATAAACTGGGAAGGTAAAAGATGGAGAAGTGGAGGCAGGGAGGCTGGTGAGAAGGCCATTATGCAGTCCAGGTGGTAAAGAGAAGCCAACAGATTGAAGAAAGATTAGGGAGACAGAAAGGGTAACCAGAATAACCTCCACGTCATTCCCCACCCCTTCAGCCCTGCCTGTCCCTTCCTCTGGGGCCCCAGACACCTTAGAGTCTGGCCACCCGGAATTTGCACAAGGTGGAGACCAAGAAGGGGGTGTTTTCCTTGGGGCTGCCTCCCAGTCTGTCTCCTGGCTGAATGCAGCTGAGGGAGGGTCAGGGATACCCTGCGGAGGCTGGGGGGAGGGTGGGGACTGGCAGGGGTGGGGGCAGCCTTCGCGTCCGCCCAGCCAGAGCACGTGGCTGGAGAGGCCAGGACGACCGCAGGCCTGGCGGTGAGACAGCCCCAGACACAGGGTGCTTGTCTGGCCGTGGCTCTGAGCTCAGGGTGTGACCCTGGGCAGGGGTACAAAGGGTCCTCTGTCAGTGCCGGGCACAGAGCCCACCTGGGCCAGGCCGGGCGCCTGAGGAGTGAGGAGTGCGGGGCTGCCGGGAGAGAGAAGGCTCCAAGGGCTGTAGACGGACGTGAGGTTTGGGTGTCGGCTCAGGGAGTCCCTTCCTCTCCTTGTTCTCAGTTTCCTCACCTGTAAAATGGAATCTTTTTTTTTTTTTTAAAGATTTTTTCTTTATTTATCTGACAGAGATCACAAGTAGGCAGAGAGGCAGGCAGAGAGAGAGAAGAGGAAGCAGGCTACCCGCAGAGCAGAAAGCCCGATGTGGGGCTCGATCCCAGGACCCTGGGACCACGACCTGAGCTGAAGGCAGAGGCCCAACCCACTGAGCCACCCAGGTGCCCCTGTAAAATGGAATCTTAATCCCTGCCTCCCAGACCTGCTGCGTTGTCAGGACCCACATCCCTGACGGACGAAGCATCACCTTCATAGAATTGTGTGTTTCTAAAATTATTTAACAGACACACGTAGTGGTTACCATGTGCCTGTTTGCTGAACACTTAATGACTATTGGCTCATTTAATCCCCACGGTGACCCTCTAAGACAGGTACTGTTTATTCTTTTTTTTTTTTTAATTTTATTTATTTATCAGAGAGAGAGAGGGGGAGAGAGCAAGCACAGGCAGACAGAATGGCAGGCAGAGGCAGAGGGAGAAGCAGGCTCCCTGCTGAGCAAGGAGCCCGATGTGGGACTCGATCCCAGGACGCTGGGATCATGACCTGAGCCGAAGGCAGCTGCTTAACCAACTGAGCCACCCAGGCGTCCCAGTACTGTTTATTCTTATTTTACAGAAGGGGAAACTGAGGCACAGAGGTGGCCGAGATCACCCAGTTAGAAAGCGGCAGAGGGAGGACTGAACCCAGGCATTATGGCTATACCATGTTGCTTCCCAAAAGAAAGAGGTGGCCACCATGCCAGTCCCCTGAAGTGGGGGGGACCCTGATTCTTCAGCAGGGATAGGGGTGTCTTCGGACACGCCCAAGGCTTGGAGAACACAAGTGTGCAGTGTCTCCCATCCCAGGGGTTGGCCCGCAGGGCAGGGCTAAGGGTAGGAGAGGAGAGAAAGAAGTCAGATTCCACAAGAGGAGATGGGAGGAGGAGACCTAGGAGGAGGGATGGAGCAAGGAGCCCTCGGAGCAGGTCACAACCCTGCTGAGCTGTGGGGACAGCTGTGCTGGGGGTAGATGTGGTATTCCTTCAACGAGGATGAGGCATACCCTGCAGGGTGCCAGGCTGGGTGCCACGTGAGAGAGCCTAGGGTCTGGCCGGGCAGGAAGCATGGGCAGAATGGCACAAGGGTTCTGGCCAAGGGGTCAAGGGCAGCGAGGAAACAGATCCCAAACCCACAACAGTGGGGCCCTTCGGGTTCCATGATCAGCCTAGGAGTACGCTCAGGACCTTACTGGGGGAAAGGAGGCATTTCCCAGGCTGAGGGCAGAGAGGGGTCAGTGTGGACCTCACCCCAGTCCCTAAATCTGACCCCCAAGGGTTGCAGCCCAGTCCAGGATGCTAGACAAGCTCCCCAGG
This sequence comes from Mustela putorius furo, assembly GCF_011764305.1. NCBI lineage: Eukaryota > Metazoa > Chordata > Mammalia > Carnivora > Mustelidae > Mustela > Mustela putorius. The sequence continues at coordinate 990,621 of NW_025421399.1, read as the reverse complement.
TCCCACTCACATGGACAGGCCCCTGGGAAAACTGCAGGGCAAGGGGTTCTCACCTTTGCCTTCACATCAGGATCACCTGGGCAGAATTTAAGATCCCGAGGTCCAGGTGGCACCCCAGCCCCTTCCCGTCAGGACCCCTGGGGAGGGGTCCAGTGATTAGAAGCTTTCAGAGCTGCCCCTGTCTGATTCCAGGTTGAGGACCCTGAGGCAGGCCTGTCCCTCACATCAGCCAGGTCTGGGTTGAACTGTCCCCCTCCTGAGAGAGGCTTTTCCTGGTCACTCATCCTCCCTGACCTCGTGTGGTTATCTCCTTAGAGACCGTGACCCATGATCCCCCTGGATCAAAAATTCCATAACAGCCACTCACGACTTTTTTTTTTTTTTTAAGATTTTATATATTTATTTGACAGACAGAGATCACAAGTAGGCAGAGAAGCAGGCAGAGAGAGAGGAGGAAGCAGGCTCCCTGCTGAGCAGAGAGCCCGATGCGGGGCTCGATCCCAGGACCCTGGGATCATGACCTGAGCTGAAGGCAGAGGCCCCAACCCACTGAGCCACTCAGGCACCCCTAGCCCCTCAGGATCCCCTGGGCGAAGAATGGAGGGCCTGGCTTGTGGCTGGTGTCCAACAGATGTTTATTCCGTGAGTTCCTGAGCCCCAGAGTACAGTTCCTGTATTCTGCCAGGCACAAAGGGAGCAAGCATCTCCCTACATTGTCCCTTACTTTTCCCAAGAACCACATGATGTGGATACCATGGGCCCATTTTACAGATCAGAGAGGTGAAGCCACTCCCCCAAAGTCTGAAGACTCCTGCCCTAGGCCCCACACTGCCTCCCAGCTCAGACCATTGAGCAGCCCCAGGGGCCCGGATGTAGGGCCTGTGGAGCCTGGGACATGTTGACGCAGCCCTTCCTAGGAGTGTTCTCGGAACCTCTCGGCTGCCTTTGAAAGGCTTCCTTCATGGCCTGTGAGGGCCGCATGCTTCCGCCCACCAGCCAATTTGAGGGGAGTACTCCTTGATGTGGCCGGCCCTTCTCCCTGGCCAGCAAGGTAAGACCAGGGCCACCACACCATCTTCCTCCTTCCTGCTCAGGGTGACCTTGGGATCTCAGGGTCATTTTTAGCCTCTCCCTGCCTCCATCCTTCTGGATCCAGCCTCTCACACTGAGGAAGGGGACGGGCCCCAAGGTCCAGTGGGGTGGGCCAGAGTGGGAGGATTCTGTTGAACAGACTAAGTAAGAGCATCAGGAAATGAAGGGCGGGTCAAGAAAATTCAAAGATCTTAATTTCTGCAGGGTTGATCCTGGCTGGTAGTCAGGGCCTTTCCCGGCCCTGCTCTGAATGCAAGTCTTTAAGTAAGAGGGAAGGTAGCCAAGGTCCTGGTGAGGACCCCCAGGCCCTCAGCCTTTCCCTTCCCTCCGAGGGGCGGTATGGGGTAGTCCCCCCAGTAGGCCGACTGCCTTCTTGATTGTTGCTATTGAAGCAATATTCGGGGGAGGGGGCCACCCTGCTGTGGGCAACCCCAGTTGCCAGCTTCTTCTCCAGCTCTGGCCTCTCCTATACTACCCGGGCAGCTTTGCCAAGCCGGGTGAGGGAACTGAAATAATTTCCTTTGCGTTGGCAACAAACACGAGTTGGATACAGCCTCGGACTGGGAAAGAGGGCGGACAGGCTGGCAGCCCTGGAGGCAAGATGATGGCCAGGAAGGGAAGGGTTTGGTCTGGACATGGGGATGGGCTCCCTGGATGGGGTGGGGTCGGGGGGGGGATCATGCGTGATGTTTTTGGCATCCCACCCAGGCCTGTGTGCCTTGGCCTCTCTTCTTGCCCCATTGATTTGCAATGCACAGCTGGGAGGAAGTTCGTTCTGTAGTCTGATCGGAGGCCTTCCCTCTGTAATTAACAACGTCATCCTTCACTGTCATGGCTCTTTCTAGCTTGAAAAGGTTGGTCTGTATGTTGTCTTAGTTAATCTCAGCTGTCAGCCTTGGGTCAGGGGCTGTTCTTATCCGTTATTGTCATGGTTATTCCCATTTCACAGATGAGGAGACTGAGGTGTGGAGCAAAGGGGCATGTTCCCAGGCTCTGGGTAGTAAGTGGCAGAGTTGTAATCTGATCAGTAAAGGTTTGCCTGATCCCAACTTACTTGGGTTCCCCGGAGGCCCTCCAAACTCCTTTCCCCAAGATAACACTCACCCCTCTGCCTTGGCTCCTCCCCCTTTCGGCTCACCACAACTCAGAAGCAGCCCAGGCCAGGAGAGGTCATTCTGTCCAACCCCCTGCCTCTAGCCCGGTGCAGTGGAGCCTCCAAGTGGCCAGGATCTGGAGCTCATCTGGCCACCGTCCAAGAGAGGGTGACGGTGGCAGTCGGGGGAGTTAAGGGTGTCAGCTGCTGCTGCTGCTTTTTGAGCAAAGACTTTTAAAGATTAATGTGATAATCTCATCCTGATCACTAGAAACTGAGGACCTCATGCTTGTCCAAGAATCCATCATTGGCCTCACATGAGGAGCAGGGAGGCAACACTGGGCCCTCCTGCCTCCCCGCCCTGTCCTCCTGCAGGCTGAGGTGGACTGAGCCTTTTGGTGTGGTTTTCAGTGGGAAGAAGATGGTTCTAGATCATAGGAGGGATGAATTGGGCCTCCCTACCTTGAGACCTGGATGAGTGGACCCTGCTCTTCCCTTTTACATCTGAGAAGTTAGCGTTCTGGCCAGGTCAGAAAGAGCTACTGGTGGGTCTGGGTGGGAGGCTGGTCAGAGGGCACAGCAAATGCACCCAGCCAGGGGCACAGGACGTCATCACTGCCCCCCACCCCATTTTGCTGGCTGGGAAACCGAGGCCTGCTGCTGTGACCTCCACATCATGCCTGCCCAGAAGTGAACCAATTAACACCGTGTCTGGTTCCGTGTTCCCAGCGCCTGTCTCATTATTTGGGGATTTATGTCTCGGTCACCGTGAAGGACAACTGTCCTGGTTTCCACTGGGGGGGAGCCTGGCCAGCCCTGGAGCTCAGCAGGACAGGAGGTGGTGCCGTCCTGCTTGGGGCAGGATGGGGATTTAATTTCAGGGGGATTTGCAACCAGTGGGGAGCCGCCCTGGGCACATGGTGGCTCTGGGCTATTTTAGGAGGCAAAAGGCTGGCCCCGTTGGGGGAGGGATCATGGCGGACTGGTTCAAGTCTTTAGTGAGTTTGCCCTTTCGGTGACGGAACAGAAGGGAGCTGTGATGGATGGGACAGGCCCATCTGAGGTTGGGACTTCTCTTACCCTCCTGGAACCCAGGGGCCCAGAACCGCTCTGCATACCCCAGCCCCGGTTGGGGCCATGAGCAGACTAGAAGCTGCTGGCTGGGCAGGGGTCTAGGGCTCCTTGCCTGAGCCCCTTTGCCACAGGCTTTGCTTCAACGGGAGCTCTTGGTATTATTACTATGAATGATTAATATGACCATCTCATAATTTTGGGGTAGAATTTAAATTTACTGAGCGCTCAGCGAAGGCCCCAGGGGGCTGCGAAGGTCAACTTAAAGGCAGGCACAACCAAGCTCCTGTCCTGTGTAGGCCAATTCCAAGCGGGTACCATGAGCTACGTAAGTCCCATCCCGGTTCTGAGTCCCAGTGCCCGGTCTCTCAAGTGGGGACCCTAACACCTCATTAATGATGTTCCTATTACTAACTGGATGCCTGAGACATCACGTACTCTGCTGGGATGGGCTCGCATTACACTGGGCTTGGTTGTTATGGATTCATTGCCCCGTTTATAGATAAGGAGACTGAAGCTCAGAGAGGGAAAGTCACTTGTCTCAGCCCACACAGCCAGAATAAGAAACCCAACCCATTTCTGGTCCTCGAAACGAGAGTCAGTTCATTTCTCATATCCAGCAACATGGATTGGTTGCCTATGGAGTGCCAGGCACTGTTCTAGGGCTGGGGATTCCTCATAGACAAGGCAGAGGAAGGGGAGATAACAGGATGATGAGACTGGGTTATAGTGAGGACTGAGTGCCCAACTAGAGACTCGGTGGCTTTATCTGGACTAAGGGTCATTTTTGGGCAGGGATCGAGGGGAAGGTAATAACCCCGGGCCTGAAGCCCTCCTCCGAGGAGTGGTAGGTGGGCAAGGGAGCATGAGCACCACCACCGGGCGCCTCCAGGCCTCATTATAATGAAGAAGCTTTCCAGGTTTCCTTCCTCTTCCCCCTGCTGGTAGAGGAAACTAATTTGGGGGCGTTTTCAGATAAAGCCTTGAGAGGCATCAGGACCTGGAGCAAAGTGAGCCTAGGGCTTAGAGTCAACCAGATGGGTTTCAACTCCGCCCCTTCTAGCTGTGTGACCTCGGGCAGTTGAACTAACCTCTCAGAGCCTCCTTTTCTTATTTTCAAAGTACGGAGCAGAATACCTACCAACCTTTCCGGACTGTGGGAGGATCAAGGTGTGGGAAGAGTGCAGGATACAGAAGGCCCACAGTTAAGGACAGTGTTTTGTCTGTGTACGGGGTTGGGTTCTGGGGGGTGTTTTTCCTAGGTGTCTAGGTGAAGCCACATCTCTGCTGTGGCACTATGATCGCATGATGAATGATGAATGATTTCAACAGGCCCTGGGCAGATCGGGAGCACCAGCAAGCCCAAGCCTGGGTCCCATGCTCACTGTTCAAGAAACCACTTTCTTGGCGATGAGGGGGGGGAGGCTGAGCTCGCCGGCATATCATGGGACAATAGCCCCATGAAATCCCCCCGGCCCCCCAGTTCTGTACAGAGCTAACTCAAGAGTGCACAAAATTAAGGGGTGGACAGCACTCATATAAAACAGGGTTGAGGATGGGGGGGGGCAGTGATTCTCTTCCTTGTTCTGTTCTAAGGAGGACATTGGAAGCCTGAATCAGTTTAGAGGGATGGGACTAGGATAATAAAACCCCCAGAAACACATTTTTATTAATTGCTTAGTTCGGCTCAGTTGGTCTCCACGTAAGGTCCTGGGCAGAAGGGAGTAAATAAAGACCTAGTACTACTCGCCCTCAGTGCAGAGGGGTGGCTGGGGCAGGGTTTGGGGAAGACATTTCAATACAACGTGGAAAGTACAGTGTTAGGGACCAACACAAAATGTCCCGGGAGCACACAGGAGAGGCTTCCTGGAGGAGGTGGCCATGTCAGGGGTAGAATAGCTGAGAGAAATCGGTCTCTTTAGCTGGGAGAAGAGACCCCTTAGGAAGAAGCTGCCAGCCATGCTCTGCGGGCTGGGGAAGGTGATGTGTGTTTCTTCTGCGTGACCAAGGAGTGGATCTAGGACCCATGGAGGAACAGTATAGGAAAGTAGCTTTCAGGCCTGCATACTGATGAGATTTCTGTCACTAAGAACCACCCAACAATGGAATATTCTGTCTTGGGAGGCAGGGAACTCATGGGCATGTGCAAGCAAGCAGAGGCCAGGGGGTAGCTTGTCAGGGACAGGTTACCAAAGGGACAGGATGACCTCTAAGACCCCTTCCAAGTCTGAGCAACTGTGACTCTCCATGGACAGACACAGGATGCGGACTGTGTCCGGCAGAGGTGTGACAGGATCAAGTTTGAGGCCGGACAGCGAGGTACACTGAGACTGTGTGCCCCACCCTGGGCTTTTTTATTGTAACTACTCTATTAAGATGTAATTCACAGAGCATACAATTCACCCCGCTGAAGTGTGCAGTGTAATATGGATTTGCCTTTTTAGAGAGGGGAGGAACTCATGCATTCCTTTAACAACTGTTTATTGAGCATCTGTTAGCTACCGTCATGCTTTGTGCTGGTGCTTGGGACACCTGGGAAATAAAGAGCATGCCCTCACAACGGAGACAGGTAAGTAACCAAGCAGAAGATGGACATCTTGGGGGCTACGCCAGGAGGAAAGTAGCCCAGGGCTAGAACAAAGAACAATAGGGCTGGGACAGTGGGGCCCAGGGAGGGGACATTGGAACCAAGGCCTGAGCTACAAGGGAATGAGCCTGTGAAGGTCAGGGGAGCAGTTTCAGGGTTCAGGTCGAGGGAACAGAAGGGGCAAAGGCCTCAAGACAGGAGTGAGCTGGTGGCTGTGAGGACCAGAAAGAAGTTCTGTGAAACTGAGTGGCAGCCAGGGGCCCTGCCCCTGGGTGAGGCTTGGGCAGGGCTCCCCGTGCTGGGACTTCCCCATTACAGGGCCTGGTAAACAGGAGGCCAGCCTTGAACACAATAGGGAGTGAGTCCCATACAAGAGCCATTTCTACCCACCCCCCTTTCTTTGAGATTCGCTTTCTTACCCCTGCTACTGCCTCTCCATTAACAGAAAGATAGCAGAGCGCTCTCAGAGGGTCGCGCCTCCAGCCCCTGCCTACTGCCCACCCCGGCTTGGCTTAATGCCCCTGCGTTGTTCCGCCACTCTGGGCCGGACACCATGTACGGATGCCCTGGGAGAAATCAGGAAAGATTTCTCCCAGCCGCACACACCGGTGACGTTTCCCCCGCTGGAAAGGGATCCTAGGAGCAGTCTGGAGTTCTCCCACTTGGTGCTCGCTTCCTGTGGGACTTGGGCCAGTTACAATCTTTCAGTTTCCTGGTCTGTAAAATGGGGATCAAACGAGTTCAGGCAGAGTCCTCATGGGGATTGAATGTCATCCCTCCTGGCACCCAGTAGGTGCTCCCTGAACGTCAGCTTCTTCCTTTTCTCCCAGCTTCCCCCCCAAAACAGGGGCAATTTGCCGGAGGTGGGGAGATCACAAAAGAGCCCTGGGAAGTGACCCCTTTGGGACTCCCTTCCCTGAGCTCTATGGCCCCCCAGACGCCAAGGGGCATTCATGCCTTGCCAGCCAGGGGTAGGAATACTCACCACTGGGCCCAGCCCTTCTGCAGGGAGCACTCCTGGGTCTCCCCTCGCCTGTCTTCCCAGGGATCCCCGCCGTGCAGCTCCCTTCCGGGGTCTCCCCTGTGCTCCTTTCCCAGCAGCGCGGCTACTGGGCTACCGGCACCTGCTGGGAGCCGGCCGGCCGGGGGCGGGCTCGGTAGCCCTGCGGCTGCCCGGGGACTCGCAGGCCGGAACTCAACCGCCGCGCACCTCCAGGAGCCAGGAATCCGGATCGCCCCGGGGCCGTGGGGAGCGGGATCGGGAGCGCCCTTCAGGTAGGCGCCCGTGCCCGCCGCGGGACCGCACTCCCGGCTCCCCATCCCGGACAGAGCTCCGCTGGGGCTGAGCGCTTGAGGGGGCCCGCGCGCCAGCTGGGGGTGGCTCTGAAGGGCTGCGGGCAGCCGCAAGGACCCCGCCCCACCTTGTGCGGTGGGGGGTGGCGGGCAGGCAAGAACCGCAATTTAGCCAAACGCCGAGGTTGGGAGAGGAGACGAGAATGATGGCAAGAAGAACTTTCCAGGTCCCCTAGGGGGAGAGAGGCTGGAAACCACAGGGCAGAGAAGGTGGGGCTCCCACCCTCAGGAGGGGACCATTATCTGGAGACAGAGGGCTCGACAAATAACTCGGTTTCTTTTCCTAAGGAGTTTAGAGAACCCCAGAATCAATCCACCTAGATCAGCCCCTGGGGTTAAGTAGAACAGAAGGAGGAGGGGAGATCTCCTGTTGTCTCTTTGGGGGTGCAAAAAGCACACTCGCCAGCCCCCTCCATTTGCTGTCTACACTTCCCCCTTCAAGCCTGTAGCCTCATCTTCCGCAGAGGGCATAGGTGGGGCCCATCTGGCCTGCCTTCTACCCACAACTCTCGAACAGTCTGGGACTCTCAGCCCTCCTCCCTCTGGCTCCCTGGATGGACACCCTGGCCCTAGCTTGGAAGTGTTGGTCGTGGAGCCCTCTTGGGCAGGGAATGGGGCTTAAGGGAGCTTCCGCTCAGCCTGTGGAGAGCTGGGCCGGGCGAGCAAGCTGTGGATCTGGGAGCCTGGGGACAAGATCCTGGGCCCTGATGCTAAGAGGGCTGGAGGTAAGGGGCTGTCCTGCACAGCAATCAGGTTTCCCAGGCCTGGCCCGGCACCAGAGGCTAGAAAACAGGGTGCTGAGGCTAATACTACCTTCCTAACTGCCTGTCCCCCTCACCATCTTCGAGGCAGCTTCTCTGTGTGGTCACTGTGGTCCCTGTAAGGAGAGTTGCAGGTTAGATAGCAAGAAGGACTTCCTTCCTGAGGGTGGCGTGAGGTTCTTTTGAGGGAGTACCACTGCCTAGGAGAGGCAGCCCCCACCTGTGGGGGTGTCAGGATGGCGGGAGGTCCTCTGGGACACCCAGCCTATAGGGATGAGGACAGAGCAGACTGGGGGAGGGGAGGTGGGGAGGTGGGGGGGTGGTGACCTCATCTCCGGGCCATGGCTCTCTCTCACCTCCCATGCCCTCTCTCTCCCTTTCTTGGAGCAAGTGTTGGCTTTCAGCACTTCTTAGCCAGTTTACTCCTGAAATCCCCGGCACCCCGCATCTCCCGGGGAAGGTGATGGGCTGCCTCTGTCACCACTTTGGACAGGAAGACAGACATGCCTGCTTTGGTTTGCCCAGGGGAAACCCCCCTACCCCCGGGGCCCTGGCACCTGGAGCTGCTGGTCCCTTGGCAAAGTGGGGGAGGTATGGGCTGGGGGTTGGCATGGCCATCCTAGACTCCTCTAGTGGGGAGGCTTAGGTGTGACCTGGCTATGATTCCAGCTCTCTGAACCTACAGGATGGCGGGGGTAGATGCCACCCTGTGGTGGCCAAGCACTGAAGTGGCTAATTTCCCCCTTCCTCACCCTAGAAAGCTGTCAGCCTGAGAGAGGGGAGGTGACAGGAGAGCCCAGTAGGCTCAGTGGTGGCCCCTCAGGGGCACTGAGTGGGCAGCTGGACCCCGGAGGGTCCACGCTCTGCTAGAACAGGAACAAACAAGACCTCTCTTCTTCCAGACACTTCTTTCTATGGCAGGGTTGGTGAGGAGGGGGGCTGGGGATCCTTTGAGTGAGTGGGACAGGAACTCCCAGGTTGTGCAACCCCTCCCCCTGTGTCACAGGATGAGAGAGGACTGGCCCCACTCACCTGCCTCTCCTTTCGACTCTGAGCCTCAGTTTCCTCACTTGTAATGCCTCACAGGGTTGTTGTGAGGGTTAATGGAGGCTGTTTGCACAGTGCCCAGAGGGCAAAGGGCACCCACCAGGGACAGTTCTTTCTCCAAACCCACCCCGCCTTTCCCTGGTGGCTGAGACAGACCAATAATACGGCCAGGTCTTCTCCTCAGCCCCACCTCAGAGGCAGCTGCTTGGAGGTGCCTGCAAAGGACCTAAGAGATTAGGCCAGCCCAACCCCCCTCTCTTTAAAGAGGGAAAACTGAAGCCCAGAGGGACAGGGACTAGCCCCAGGGTGGCCAGCCAGCCAGGCTCCCTGCTCAGAGGCAGGGCCTAGGACCTGACTGGGGAAGGTGGGAGGGTAGAGGTTGGCAGGTGTGGGGGATAATACCAGAGTGTAATTGGGCTCATTAAGGATTTAGTGAGGGAGCCCTTCATGCCTTGCCAAAGGCTGGGGACAGACCTAGAACCTTCCTCTCCTGTTAACCCTCTGGCAAAAGTGGCTCTTTCCTGAGGACCCCTTCCCCAAGCTACAGCTGGAGCAGCTCCCCACTCTGTGCTGTATGGCTTCCAGGGTCCCTTTCCAGCCAGCCCTCTTGGGACAGGCAGGCCTAGAGCTCCACTCCACTGCAGTGCCTGAGGGCCCCACGGAAACCCAAGCCCCAAGTCCATTCATCACTCAGCAAAAGTGGTGGAGGTGGAGCCCTAGGGCCCTGCCTGGGTGCTCCCTCCATCCCCTACCTGCTCCAGGTCCCTAGGAACGGACAAATAGGTAGACAGGCAGCAGCCCTGGCCTCCATCAGCTCTGGTGTGAGCCTGCCTTTACATGGTGGCTCCCTCCCCCATCAACCCCAGCTCCCTGCTGCAGTCTTGGCCTTCTCTTAGGGAAGGTGGGAGCAAGAGAGCTTTGTCTGTGCAAATCACAGACAGTCAGACACCTGGGTACGTCCATGCTGTTCTTCTGCGCTTTCACTTGGTCTTTTCCAGAACTCAGTTCAGGTTCAGTTCTCCCCGCTTCTTCAAGTCCCTCTCTCCCAGCCTCTCTGGCTCCAGCCCCTTCTTGCCAGGGTGTGGCCCCTCCCTGCCAAGCACTCCAGCCTGTTAGGGGCTGAGCACCCCCCCGGACCCCCCAGGAGTCTTTCCCAGAATCTGTAAAACCCCCTCCCCACCCAGAAGTTCAAAAGAGGAGTTGGCAGGCTTTAAGGAGAGGGGGAATGGGGCAGTGGTTAAGAACTTGGGCTCCAGGATCAGACAAGTGTAGGTTCCCCATATAGCTATGAAACTTCTCGATGCCTGTTTTCTAATCTAGGAAGTGGGATAATAGGTTAATAATAGTGCCCACCTCACGGGGTTGTTATGATGTTTAAAAGAGATCCTATGTTCAAAGCACCTGGCACGTAGTAAGCTCTCAATAAATGCAGTCGTAGGGGCGCCTTGGTGGCTCAGTGGGTTAAAGCCTCTGCCTTCTGCTCAGGTCATGATCCCAGGGTCCTGGGATCGAGCCCCACATCCGTCTCTCTGCTCCATGGGGAGCCTGCTTCCTCCTCTATCTCCGCCTGCCTCTCTGCCTACTTGTGATCTCTGTCTGTCAAATAAATAAATAAAATCTTAAAAAAAATAAAATAAAATAAATGCGGTCATAATTCTAAAGACGTGGCCTGATCAGCTGGGTAAAGAGGGAGGCAAGGAAGCTTCTAGAAACAGCTCTTCACTGTTTTCCACATCCTTTTTAATTTTTTAAAAAGATTTTATTTATGGGACGCCTGAGTGGCTCAGTTGGTTAGGCAGCTGCCTTTGGCTCAGGTCATGATCCCAGTGTCCTGGGATGGAGTCCCACATCGGCTCTTTGCTCAGCAGGGAGCCTGTTTCTCTCTCTGTCTCTGTCTGCCTCTCTGTCTACATGTGCTCGCTCTCGCTCTGACAAATAAATAAATAAAATCTTTTTTTTAAAGATTTTATTTATTTATTTGACAGAGATCACAAGAAGGCAGAAAGGCAGGCAGAGAGAGAGAGGGGAAGCAGGCTTCCTGCTGAGCAGAGCCCAGTGCTATTCAAGACTTGATCCCAGGATCCTGAGATCCTGAGATCATGACCTGAGCCAAAGGCAGAGGCTTAACCCATTGAGCCACCCAGGCGCCCCTCTTTCCGCGTACTTTGAAGCAAGTCCACTCCCCTCTTCTGGGACTCAGTTTCCTCTTCTGTTAAAGAGAACATGGGAGACAGGTCCTGTTCTCGTGTGGATCCAGTGAGGGTGAGTCATGCTGCTGCTTTAGGGGAGCGAGGGCAGGGGGTGCTGGCCAGCCGAGGCTCACGGCAGGGGTCAGACAGATGCGTGTGTGCCCTCAAAAGTGTCCACCCCTCCCCAGTTTCTGGCTGGGAGTCATAGCTGGAGCGTGGCTCCTCAGGGGACAGCTGGGAAGGCTGGGTCAGGCCAGGCAGGTTACAGCAGGCCGGCAGCCCAGCCAGGGAGCACAATTAGCACTGAATCCAGGCAGGCCCAGTGAGCCCAGAGGCCGTATATCACAGAGGTTTAATCAGCCCCCTGGCAGATACTTGTCGGCTCTCTTGGGCCGGTGTCCTCAGCCCGCCTGTCATAAATGGCACTGAGATTTCAAAGTCTCCCCACCCCTCACTGGCGGGGCAGGCCTGGCCAGGAAAAGCTCATTCCTCTGAAGCTTCTTCCCCACTGGCAAACTGAGGACCCCCTCCCACCCCGCAAGAAAAACCACTTTCAAGCGGTACTTTTTCTGGCTTCTTCCTCCTGCTGGGAGGGTAGGGGAAGACTTGTGCAGGCAGGAACAGAGCTCTGATGACCTCCCCGTGGAGGTGAGAGTGTGCTGAAGGTAGGTGGGACTCTGGGCCGCCCAGGAGGGGATCGCTCACAAGGTGAGGGCAGTAACCTCCCAGGATGCCCTCTGTGGGCAGGACTGTGCCCTGCACCCCCGACACAGCGCCTGGGAGGTTGGCATGGCTCGGGCTAGTGGCGGCAGGAGTGCGGAGAAATGGGTTCCTCCCCGCCAGGAGGGGTATGGAGTTTCCCCGCTTCCCTGCCCGCTAGATGGTCGCTGCGCCACCTGGAGCCTGTCGCTGGTGGTACTGCACCTTTGCCGCTCCACCGGGCTTTGGGGACCCGGGGACCGCTGCCCCTCAAGCCACCAGGCACCTCTGAAAGCGCACAGGTCAGACCTCCCATGCACCCGTTTCCTAGGGTCACAGCAACAAAGTACCACCAACCAGGTGGCCTCCACAACAGAAACGTATTGCTTCACAGTCCTGGAAGCCACAGGTCCCAAGTCAAGGGGCCCGCAGGGTGGATTTCTTCTGAGCGCTGTGAGGAAGTCACATGTCCCTAAGCTTGGGAATTCTCTGTCCCCTCAGAGGAGGTGAGGGAGGCTCAGGCCAGGCCCTCAGGGAGCCCCCCCCCCCCACCGTGTGCAGCCCGGGCAGAGAGGACACACACACACACACAGATCCAGGAAGTGAAAAGGAAGACCATTCAGTGTGAGGAAGAGAGTTGGCAACCCAAGAAGAGAGCAGGTGAGAGCCAAGGAGTCAGGCAGAAGGTTCCACAGAAGTGAATTGGAACGGAAAGATGGTGTGTGGCAGCTGAGGGGCCTGGAAGGGATGTGTGTGTGTGCACGTGTGTGTGAGTGTGTGAAAAGGCTGTGTTCCGTAGACGCGGGCAGCAGGGCCCAGGTCACCACCGAAAATATCAACTGTTGCCACGGCCTGGGTGGCCCCCACAGCGAGGGACATCTGGAGCCACGTGGGCCAGGGGTGGGGATGGTTTCACACACTGTCAACGTTTGTGAATGTCACCGGCCGGGCACTGGGTGGTAGGGAGGTAGGGTTTCTGCAGTCAGCCCTCTGGCTAGCGGCTACAGTAAGCGCCACATGCCTGCCTGTCACAGGACTGTCAGCGCCTGCTGTGAGACCAAGAATAGGGCCCTGGCTTCCTGCACTGTGACAACTCCCCTAACCTTACTGCTTCATCTCCCTGGCTGCTCCCCAACATCCAAGTCTTCCTCTCTGAGCCAAGTCCCCAGGTATCGGCCTCTCGGTGTGTGGACATTCGTGACCATATTCCAGACCATTGCAGACATTCTTCCAGTGTTTTAATGCTGCTTTGTTTGAAGCGGACCCTGTCGCACTCCCTTTGCCACCCTTGGGTTGGGGATGTCCAAAAGCTGAGGAGCTTCATCTGGGACACAGGGGTCTGTCCAGATGTCTGTCTTGGGGTCTTGAGCCCCTCTTGCTCCTTCTGTGTGCTCACAGTACTCAGCCTGTTGACTTGTCTCCCTCTCTCTCTGCTCAGGTATGAAGCGGCCACTGAGCCCCTCTCCCCCGGGTGAGAAAGAGCCCCCCGTATCTGGAGCTACGGAGTGCCCCCCTCGGCCCCCAGAACTGCCTAAGCCCAAGCGGGAAAGAAAACGGCCATCCTACACGCTCTGTGACGTCTGCAACATCCAGCTGAACTCAGCAGCCCAGGCCCAAGTGCACTGCGGGGGGCGCGCCCACCAGCGGCGGCTAAGGCAGCTCAGCTTGGGGAAGACCCCCACCGGGCCAGGTCAGTGCGGAGGGGCGATGCTCCCACAGGCTCCGTGTGGACCCTGTGAGAGGCTCTGGGGCTGTGGGCTCTCTTGGGGGTGGGGGGGATGTTGCATCTGGGGTGCCTTCAATGGGTCCTCATGGTCAGAAGTCCCCCTGATATATCAGGACAGCCCCCCATGGGGTCTCTTAGGATCTGAGGGTCTTTAGGACTGAGGACTTCTCTTGAGGTCTTTTTGGGGTGTGGGAGCTCTCCTTGTGAGGTCTCTGGGGGGTCAGCATCCCTAAGCAGCATTTCTCCAGTCTGGAGCCCAGCAGGGTTAGCCTTTCTGACAAGGGATAGCCTGGGCCTCTGCTCTAGTCTCTGAAGTTTGGGGTCAGCAAGGTGCACAGCCCTCCAGCTGAGGGACGGACAGGGGAAGCCACTCCTCCTTTGGCAGCTGGACTCCTGGCCAGGATTTCTGCCTCTCCCTGGCTGGGGTGACTTTGCAGAGGTTTGGCTGTGAGCTGAAGGGGCTGCTGGCTACAAGACAGATTTCTGGGGGAAATGGGTGAATGCATTCATGAGGGTGATTTGAGCTGACAGGCACGTGGGGGCCATGGGAGAAACGAGGAGAGGCAGGCTGCTTGGCTGGCAGGGGAAACAAGTTCAGAACCAGGCCCAGTGTGGGAGGTGGGGAGGGCCAGAACTTCTACCTGGTTCTTGGGAGCAGCCACTGGAAACCTACTTTGCAGCCCGGGTCAGGAGCTTTGCCAGAGTGCTATACTGTTGTTTTGGCAAATAGTCATGGGTCACCCATTGCGTTTCTCTTGCTGTGCTGGGGCCTGGGGACAAATCCCCATCGGACTCCTCACTGTCCTACTCCAAGATGGAGTCTTGTCTTTTGGTCTGAGATAGCCACAAAAAGAGCAAAGAGTGTTGTGGGTGCCACGTGTGGGTACTAAGGGAGAAGGGATGATTATACCTGGGGACACCAGGAAAGGCCTCCTGGAGGAAGGGGGACACATTGAGCTTTGGAACAGGGGCATGGGAAGAAAGGACACCGCAGGCAGAGGTCACCTCATAACCAAAGGAAGGGGATGGCCTGAGGGCTGGTACCAGCTCCTCTACCTGAATGCTTGGGGTTGGACACTGAGGATGTGACTCTGAGTAAGAGTGTATCTGACTATATGGATATTTCTGGAATGTGTTTGTGTGTGTCTGTGTGTGTGTCTGTGTTCAAAAGTCACTCATTCATTCTTTAGCTATTTATAGAAATCAACTAGGCAACCTGCTGTTTGGAGGATTCGTATTTTTACTTTTTTCCAGCTTTATTGAGATATTATTGATATGTATGTCAATTTAAGGTGTACAGTGTAATGACTTGATACACCTGTGTAATACAAAATGATTACCACAATAAGGTTATTCAACATCTCCATCCCCTCACATAATTGTGATTGTATGTGAGTGTCGATAGCATTTCACAGCTCCCAATGTAAGTGTGTAAAATGGCATTGTTAATTACAGTCACCACGCTGTGCATTTGATCCCCAGATCTTATTTATCTGACAGCTTGGAACTTATACCCTTGATCAGCAGCTCCTCATTGCCCCAACCCCCAGCCCCTGACCACCATGACTCTAATCCCTATTTCTCCGAGACGGACTTTTTAGATTTTTTTTTTTTAAAGATTTTATGTATTGATTTGAGAGAGAACCAGAGATACAAGAGAGAGTACCAGTGGGGAGGAGAGGGAGAAGCAGTCTCCCAATCCAGGGGCTCGATCCCAGGAGCCCAGGATTATGTCCTGAGCCGAAGGCAGCCACTTTATGGACTAAGCCACCCAGGTTCCCTGAGACTGACTTTTTTAGATTCTGCATGTAACTGAAAACATATGGGATTTGCCGAGGAATTTGCACTTTTCAAAGGTGGCAAACCTGCCTGTCAAGAAAGGTCTGAAGACACAGGCAGACAAGTTTGTCCAAGATAATAGCAGGTTCCAAAGAGGCGGGTAGATGGTGCTTGGGGAAGTCAGAGGCAGAAGGGAATTGACAGAAGTCAGGGGAAACTTCAGAGAAGTGATGTTGATGTTGGACTTTGGAGACGGAAAGGGAATTCCAGGCAGAGAAACAACTAGAGCCGATGCTCTGTGATCTGAGGTCTGTCATGGCCTTCCGGGAGCGGTGGGCACAGCCAAAGGTGAGCAGGAACCAGCTGGAAGGGCCTCACAGCCAGACTGGGGGCTTAGCCTCTGTCCTGAAGGTGATGGGTATCCCTGAAGGGCTCTGAGCAGGAGTCATTAGAGTTTTTATATGTCTCTGGCAAGAGGGAAGGTACGTGAGAAGAAGCAGGACATAGATAGATTCTGGGGTCTTTTCTGTAGCAGAAGCAACAGGACTTGGTGACAGAGAGATGTGGAGAGGGAGGTGTCCAGGATGACTCCAGGTCAGGGGATGCTGTGCCAGGCAGTGCCATCCTCAGAAGGGGGGCACCAACAGGGAAGCAGGCCTGGAGGGCAGTAGGGGGTGGGGAAGGCGAGTCTGGCCTGGGTCTGCCCCAGGATCTGCCGTCCAGCCCTGACATAGCCTCTTTAGACCTGCTTCTGGATGGCAGACCCTGGGGTACAATCCTCCCTCTCTCCCTTCCTGCCCACCGTGCCCCCCTGGAGAGAGCAGGTGGCGTGCGAGGAGAAAAGGCTAAAGCACGAGATGTGGCCAGAGGCAGAAGGGCCACAGGGATGGGAACCCCTTCTCTGGGCTTCCCTCTTTCCACAGTCCTCATCCCCAGAGTTCTGGGTAGGTTTGTGGGGACACCAGGAGACGGGATGCCCGCTCCTCCTCTCCAGATTACAAAATGGGAAGTGAGTTGCTGTCCCTGCAGTCATCTGTGGTGGCCTGTGCCAGGATTCTGCTCGGAGGGGTGCCTGGAGCCTGCCCTTGGGCACAAGCACAGCTCAGAGGGGGCGGCAGCCATGGGGGCAGACCTTTCTCACTGCCCTGATAAGGGAGGGCATTGGGCTGTGCGAGCATGGGAGGGGGACAGCTGGCCCTAGGGCAGGGATCAAGGGTCCTCAGATTTGTGGGAACTCGGGAATTTGGGGGCCCCAGCTAAGAACCTGTTGTCCGTTGGCCTCATTATTTCTGAGCCTACTCCAGGCCACTCCACACACTCCCATGGATTTCTCCTGTCTCCTTGGCTCTCTGAGCGCTGGGGGTGGGTGAGGCAGCCCCAGCAGCTGCCCTGGGGTGAGGACTGGGGGCGAGGGGCCTTCAGCCATGCCGAAGGCCTCTCCTAGCCCTTGGTGGGGACTGGGCCAGAGCAGAGGGCCCTGAGGATGTAGCTGACTGGGGGTAGCCTCAGCCTCTGAACGGAATAGTCACACAAAAACCTTCAAGAGGCTTGAGGCAAAGTTTAAGGAGCCTTTAACACATGGCTCTGCAGCTAGACACGTGAGGTCTCAGCTGGGTGGCAGCTAGAGGGACCACTCATTCGCTGGAAGGGTACTGAAGGTGTGGGGGTGGGAAGGCTGCACTGGGAGGCCTCCTGGAGCTGTCACTCTGATTAGGGGTCTGTGAGGCTGGCAGCTTGCAGGGTGACAGGCCATCACAGGCAGGGAGGCGGGGACCCTCTCCTCCTCATGTCCCTTAGGCTACCCGCGGGAGGGGGGGGGCGGAGACTCTTCTTTCTCTGAGCCTCCTTGCCAGTGCTTAGGTCAGAGGCTTCCTTGCTCAGCCACACCTAAATGAGCCTGGAACACTTGGGAGGGGGTACAGGATGGGGAAATGGCAGGTACCCCAGACTTCCCCTAACGCCTCCCCCCAACATGCTGCCCCAACTTCCCCCACCCACCCTCCACCCCATCTGTCTCCTATGCAGCAGGCCCTTCCCTCCTGCAGGAATGTGTCTTGAGCGATCTTCCCCTGCCTCCCCTTGCCCTTCCTCCCACAGGGTGGGCTATGTGAGCACCGGGCTCCTCCACCCCGATAAGGTTGAACTCAGTGACCCCGCTGACCACCATGCACGCACAAACACACAAACAATTTTAGGTTGTTCTTGAACATCTGCAAAAAGGTTTGCTGGCTCGTCCCTCTTAGCCTCAGACTCTACTGCGAATGCTGGGCCTGCAGAGGGCACGGGGTGGGGGGGGGGATCTGGAGGCATCTGCTTAGGACCCAAACTGGGAGGCAAGGCATTCCCCGGTCACCCAGCCATGCCAGGAGACGGTGGCGCTCACTTCTCACTTTACACTGGGATGCTGGAGCTCAGAGAGTGTAAGCAACACACCTAAAGCCACAAAGCGGGTTCAGATCCCAGTGAGTCCAACTCGCCCACCCTAGTCCTACTGCTGCTGAGGAGAGCAGCCTATACGACGAGATTCTGGACCTGGATGTTTTAGGAATGTGGAGAAGGGATGGCCAGAGAAGGCAGGCTGGCTCCCAGATGATGTCACAGCGCTCAGAACCCATGGCCTCTCCTCTGCCTTGTGCCTTGGTACCTCCACTGAGGAATGGGGAGATGCCAGCCATTCCCCCTCTGGGCCTCACCTGGCTGGGGAGGGGAGGGATGTCTCCCAAAGCCAGTCCCTCCCTTCTCTTGGCAGGACTGACCCAGCCATACAATTCACCACCACCACCACCACCCCCTCCCGCCCCCCTCATCTACCATCACCAGTGCAACATGACACCAGAGCAGAAAGAAGAGAGAAGGGGATTTTGGAAATGACTTAAGTTCTGAACAGGCCAGGGGGGCCTTGGGTGGGGAGTGCAGAGTAGACACTAAGGTGGACGGAAGAACAGAGATGAACTCAGATGATAATGGATTTCGGGACAAAGACTCCGCGGCTTTGGGGGTGGCCAGCGGTCTGGGTGGTGGGTGGAGGCTGTTGCCTGCCCTGTATCCTCAGACCTCCCCTAGCTCCTGTTCTAATCAGACTCTCCATCTCCTCTCTGAGTCTTTGAGACACAAGCCTCTTGCTGCATTCTGAGCCCCAGAGATCAAAGACCTTGAGCTCAGGTCACGCCTGAGTCACCGGCTTGATGAGCTCCTCACCCCCCCATTCCCCGCAGATGGATTAATTTCAGTCCCATCAGGAAGCCCTGGAAACCCTCCAGCCTGTCCCCCCATCGCTTCTGTATCTCCCTGGGCTGCTGATTCCTCGTCAGTGCCCCCCAATCCATCCTGAGGCCTTTGGGTGCATGTTTTGGAGACTCAGCCCAAGGCCACCGGTAAGTTCTTCTTGTAGTCTAACCAGAGTCTCCTGCTGCTGTTCTCCTTAAGTGGAAGGTGATAGAAGTGCCCCTCACTCTCCCTAGACAGCCGTCACCTCCCCCTCCCCCAGGTGTGAACCTGACCATCAGACACTCCCCCCCTACCTGAGACCACCAGGAAATGCAAGGTTGTCTGGGTGGAGAATTAGGGGGCTTAGCTTAGATCCCTGCCCTCAAGAAGACAAAGATTCCGTCTGTGTCTGGGTGGGTTAATTAGCCCTGGGCTTGAGTTTCCTTCCTCTCCCCAAAGGAACAGCTCCTTCCCCCAGAGCTTCTTCCTAACAAACCTGTTTTCAGGAGCTGCTGCTGCCAACCCCTCCCCAGACCCTTTGCCGGCTGTACTGGCTTCTCCAGAGATTACAGGTTATTGTCTGGTGGAGACAGGATGCTGAGGGGGTGGGGGTTAGCGCTGGGCCTGGGCTTGGAATGCCAGACTGGATCCAGCTGTGGGTTGGCCTGTCCTCTCCCCCATTCCACCCCCTCCTCCCCACCCCCCCAGCTCCCAGGTGCTCAGGTGAGTAGAGAGCGGGCCTTAGTCTGGAAGAGGAGGGGGAGGAAGGAGCAAATCGGGGGAGAGCTGAGCCTGGGGGTAGGGAAGGGTCTGGAGCAGGGGAGCGGGGTCAGGAGTTCTAGCTGACCAGATGAACACCCCCACCCCACCTGGCATTGCCCAGGTGGTAGATCCAACGGTCCAGGCTCCGGACTAAGAAGGGCAAGTTGCCTGGGGCTCCCTTCCCACACCACATGGCCAGTGCTCTGGGGTGGAGTGGTCACACCTCCCTGGGCCTCAGTTTCCCCTTCAGCAAAGGAGGTAAAATGTAAGGGGATGGTGGGCCAGAGGATGAGTAAGGCTGGACAGGAGAATGGGAGCTCCTGCAACAGTAAGCCCCACGGCAGAGCTGCAAAGTTCAGCAAGAACTTTCTGGCGGGCTGGGAAGGGGCTGGCAGCACGTCCTTTCTGGAAGTCTCTATAGGCAAGGTCACCTCTGCACTTAAGGACAAGAGGCACTAGAGAGGGATTCTCTGGAGGACGGGGATGGAGGCCGCCCCCTGTCCCCAGTCCCCACAGTTGCCCCATTCTTCACCCTTGGGGCCAGAAGTGCTCTGTGTTTTCCACCCTGGCTGGGATGGGGGAGACTAGGGAACAGGCAGCTGCTTCCAGGCAGGGGAGGAGAAAGGACCCTGCAACCGCTGCTTTCCAGCAGGAGCAGGAGTCCCTCCCTCCGCCCTCCCCTCCTGTCCCTCCATCCCCACCCCTTCCCTCTGTCACTCTCTGGCTGGTTTCATTTGCTCCTCAGACGGCGCTCAGCGGTGCCTCCAAAGGCAGAGAATGCTCTTGGGTGAGTGCTGGGGGTGCCAGAGCGTGGGGTGGGGGCTCGGACAAGGGTGGCTCTCTCCTCTCCCCGCCCCATCCTTTTCCTGCTGTTTTTGGCCCCCAAAAGTTGTCTGTGGAGAGATTCTGGTAGCCATTTGACACTTGGTGCCTTTTCCAAGGTCCAGAGCTGAGCAGGGGAGCCCCCCACTGTGGCTGGGAACAAAGGTGGGGGTGTGGGTGGAGGGCAGGACTGGTCAGAAGACTGGAGGGGCACCCTGAAGGAGGGAGGGGTCTACTCTTGGGGCAGATGTGCATTTGAGGAGACCGTGCCAGAGGTTCCTTGTATCAAATCATACCTTCGACTACTAATGAGGGTTGGGGGGGCGGGGGGAGACTACTGATGAGGGAGTCATTATTTCAGCAGAGAGGGAGAGAGAGAGAAGTGGACAAAGGGAGACAGGCAGAAATCTGGGTGGTCCTATCTGAAGCCCAGCCACTGCCCTGGAGTCCACACCAGGGCCCCCGACCTATATCAGGGTCTCCTGGCTCACCCCTCCACACAGGGGCTACCTGGCACTCTCTGAGAGAGACAGCCATTACCTTTTAGGAGGTATTTTTGGGAACCCCTTCCACAAGGGCAAGGGCTGGAGGGCTGGGGCAGGGTTCTTGTGACTGGTTTGGTGGGGGTCTTCTTCTAGCTGGGGATGGGGGGGATCTGCAGGATGTGGGAACACCCTCTGGCCCACCCTCTGGTGGGAATCTTAAGCCAACTGGGAGGTGAGCAAGCAGGAGATCTTGGATTAAGCTCCTGGATTCCCATTTTCTTCAGAGTTTTAGCTTCCTCTGTGATAGGGAGGGGAGTTTTAGTCCTTGAGATGTGTGTGTACGTGTGTGGGCCTCAGGGAGGACCCTCCCATCTGCTCCTGTGACTTGTGGTGGGGCAAGAGAGAGAGAGAGACTCTGGGTCTGGCTACACAAGCTAGTGTGTATGTCTGGTGCATTTAATTTTGTAAGGGAGAGTGTGTGCACGCACCCATCTCTGGGTGACCGTGTCTGTTTACAGACCTTTGTGTCTACACATCTCTTTGTGATGGCATGTGCCGCTCGCTGCCTGTCTGCGGTTTCATATGGTCTGTATATGCTTTACTAGGGGTCTGGGTGTCCTCGTGTGTCTGTCCCTCTGGGTATATATATGATCTGAGCGTGTCTTTGTTGCTCTAGCTTGTCTGTGTGTACGTACATTGTGTACGTGCATGCTTGTGCGTGGCCTCTGGGCCGGCCTTTGCTTCCAGCCGGCCTGGGCATCTGTCCCTCTCTGCATGGATACCACCTCTGTATAGCACACCTCAGTGTGCCTAGATGGTCTGTCTCATCAGGAGGAGAGGTGTGTACATGTATGTCTTGGTGTTTGTGCCTGTTGCCGTCATATGGGCACCTGGGAACCGCAGGGTGTGTGCCCCTGTGCTCCTCAGTATATTTTTCCAAATGATAGCAAAACAGCAGGATGTGGTTTGCCCAGATCCTCTCCCTTGGGCAGCTGCCAGAGTAATATTAATTCATAAGACACCTGCTCTGTGCCCCTGCCCCAGCCTCAGTTGGAGCCTGGAGTGTGGCCTCTTTTCTGCCATTCTTTCTAGTTTGTGTATAACCAGAGCAACAGCCCATCCTCTTGAGGCAGCCGACCAATGAACCGTGGGTCCCAGCTGTGGACCCCTGGCCAGGGTCGAGAAGGGAGGGACTTAGCCAGGGTGTTCTGCTACAAAATGCCATCACAATAGATGCTCCCCCCCACCCATAGCTGACCCTTTTGTGGGTGCCAGGCTGTGCGGTATCCTCCCGGGGCAGGTCGTGGGTCTGCGGTGTCTTCCTCCATTTGAGTGTACCCAAAAGCCAGCGGTCACATGTGTATGCATGTGCCATGACTCACGCATCATCCCAGCAGCTGGGGGGGGGGGCAGGGTTCACGGTGAATGTCAGTGGCAGACAGTGGGTGGCACAGAGCCGTGCTGTGTGAAGGGTGCTGGGAGAGTACCCAGAAGCCACTGGGGAGGTCCTGACCTCAAATCAACGTGTGCCCTAGGTCTCGTGTGGGAGAAAAGTATACCCAGTGGTGGGAGGAAGGGCACAGCTAGAAGTCATTTCTGGGTGTCTTGATGGGAAGGGGAGACCAAATCACCAAGTGCTCCCAGCATCCCCTCTTCAAATAGCCTCCACACCTGGCTCATTTGTTCCTCAGATCCATCCCTGCCCTGCCCTTTCCTCCTCCCCCAGCTGTAATTCCCACTTCACAGATGGGGGAAACTGAGGTTTAGAGGTAAGTGTCCAGCCCAAGGCCTCAGATACCATGTCACTGGAGCCCCAGCGCAGGCCTCTGGACTCCAGGTCTGGGAGGGATGGTCTGCCACAACTCCAATTCCTCCATCTTCTCCTCCCCACTCCTGGGAACCCACACAGGGAACCCCTCCAACCCCTCTCCTGAGGTCCCTCACCAGCCCAGAAGGTCAAACTCCCCAGTATTCACTGTAGATAGAGCCTTCCAGCAGCAGGCAGCACCCCCACCCCTCCATCCCTCCACTCTGCCTTGACCTTTGTGAACCTGCACTGTACTTTCAACTTCCAAAGGTTGCAGGGCCAGGCCTGGGATGCCTGGTAAAACTTCACTTATCCTGCAGTGAAACCTTATAGGCTCTCCCTGCAGACTGTCGGCGCTCCGCCTGCTCCTCTGCGATCCCACAGCATTTTGCTGGAGCCTCCCTATACCTGTTTGGCTCTCACCTGGGAGCTCTTCTAGGAACTGGCAGGTGCCCCTGATGAATGAATGAATGATCCTGTCTCTCCCGCCCAGCGGGACACGCTTAAGGCGGTCTCACCTCCGTCGCCGCCCCCCCGCCCCCCCCCCCCGCAGGTGCCTGCCGAGGGTGCAGGGCGGGTGAATGGCTACAGCAGGTGCACCCCAGGGCGCCGCTGCCCTGCCCGCTGCCCAGACTGCCGCCCGGTCCCTCACGGGCTGCTGGCGCCTCTTCGCCCCGGTTACCGCTAGTGGCTGCTGTCGCTCAGTAGAGCCCAAGGAGACCGTGGCCAGAGCGTCCACCGGGCAAGATGGTGGCTCCCGAGTCTCCGTGAGTGTGTGCGGCAGGCGCGTTGCCCAGGCCGGGCGGGGCGCCCCCTCCCGGAGCTTCCGGCCGGGGGGGGGGGGGGGGGCGGGTGATGGGTGGGGGGCCCTGCGGGCGGGGCAGCACCGCGGGGGCGGGGGGAGCCTCCCGGACCTTGGAGGGTGCCCCCACCACGCGCCCCCCAGAGGAAGTTCCCCAGCCCTCTGTGTCCTGGTCCCGGTGGAGCAGGGATCCCCCACTTCATCCATCCTCCACCCCGGAGTGTGGATTCCCCCTAGGGGCTCCAGAAGGAAAAGGGCCCAAAGGGGCCAGGGGAGGAGGCTGAGGACCATCATCCTGGGGCCCCATACGTCCTATGTTTGAGGCTGACCAGCCAGGGTGGAGTGGGGACCACAGATCAATACACAGTCACCCCAGGGGCCCCACAAGCTGTGGCAGCTCACGTCCAGGTGGCCAGGGTGCAGAGAGGTGTGAGGGACCTGGGTCTGACAGGTGGACCACCCTGGTCAGCCTCGGTCACAGAGTCACGTCTTATTTACACCCCCCGCCATCCAGGCTGTTCCCTCAGGTGGAGGTGTAGGAAAGTCAGTGATTTTGGCTGCGTGATTTTAGAGCAAGGTGGTCCAGTAGAACTTTTTGGGATGAAGTAAATGGTCTCTCTCTGGGCCGTTTCATACAATAGCTGGTAGCCACATGTGGCTATCACGAACTGGAAATGTGGCCAGTGAGACTGAGGAATTCAAAAATGTTTTTCTAATCCTGACTAATTACAAACAGCCGCATGTGGTTACTCGCTCCCATATCTGACCGTGCAGTTTCAGAGTCCATCTTCCCATGCATGCTCCCTACCTACTCTTTGATTCTTTTATCGGAAACATCCTGGGGCTTATAGTACTTTTATTCATCTGCAGAATGGGGCAAGATAGTCAGTGTCTAGGTATATAGAAAGGAGTTGACAGACTTTCAAAGGGTACCACCTTGGACTTGCTCCTCCTTCCCATTTGAAGATCCTTTGGGTGGTGGGCTACAAAGGGTCACAGCATCATGGGATCTTGGGAGGTAAGGAGGTCAAAGGCAGCTGTTTTAGCCATCCAACAGGTGCCCAAGGCCCCACTCCATTGTTCTCTCTGCCTGAAAGCTGGTGGTTCCTTATTCACTCACTCCCCAAATCCTGTGGAGCTGGGTGCCAGGCAACGTTCCCTTCCATGGGGTTCAGATGTGAACAAGTAGTAAACTTCCCTGCCCTCAGGAAACTTGCATTCTTGAGAGAGAGGGAAAAGGAGGAGGAGAAAGCAAGCGAGCACTATGCAATAGAAATGCAGAGAAAGGGGCTCCTGGGTGGCTCAGTGGGTTAAAGCCTCTGCCTTCGGCTCGGCTCGGGTCATATCCCAGGGTCCTGGGACCGAGCCCCGCATCGGGCTCTTTGCTCAGCAGGGAGCCTGCTTCCTCCTCTCTCTCTCTGCCTGCCTCTCTGCCTACTTGTAATCTCTGTCTGTCAAATAAAATAAATAAAATCTTTAAA
Organism: Mustela putorius furo; assembly: GCF_011764305.1. Lineage (NCBI taxonomy): Eukaryota > Metazoa > Chordata > Mammalia > Carnivora > Mustelidae > Mustela > Mustela putorius. The sequence goes on along the minus strand of NW_025421399.1, from coordinate 965,858 downwards.
AAAAGAAATGCAGAGCAAATAAGCAAATTTGTAAACTGTGAGGAGTACAGTCGAGGAAGCTGACAGGAAGTAGTGACAGAAAAGAAAGGGACCTCCTGGGAAGGGATAGAGAAGTCTCTTAGAAGAGGGGGGAAGTGAAATAGGCAAAGTATTGAGAGGAGGTGGAGACATTATGGAAGAAGGTACAGCATGTGCAAAGGCCCTGGGGACAGGAACCTCACATTCTAGAGGAACTGAGGGAGGGCTGATGTAGATGGGAGGGGAGAGAGGCACAGGTGAGGAGGTCAGCAGTGCCTGGGCATTTGGCAGACCTTGAAAGGGATCCTGGCACTAGCCTCAGAGAACAAGCAGTCACAGAGGGGTTTTAAGCAGTATGTTTTCAAAAGCCCACTCCAGCTGCTATTGGTCCAGATGGCTCAGAGAAGCATAAGAATGGAAACCCAGAGTGCCATCAGGAAGTGACTGCTGAAGTCCAGGCAAGTCCAGGTGCCCTGGATGAGGCTGGTGGCAGCAGCATGGAGAGAAGAGAGAAGTTACGGCAGATTTTGGAGGGGGAACCGATAGCACCTGTGGGTAGACAAGGTCCAGGATGTGGAAGAGAGCAGGGGCTGGAGGGGCATCGTCTTGGCCAGAGCATCTGGGTAGGAGAGTGGGTATTTCCTGAGCTGGGGACAACTATGAGAGGAGCATATCTGCACCAACAGATCGACAGTTCCATCTAGAACTTTCCATCCAGGAAAGTAGCTGGATGGAGAGATGTGGCAGCCAGAGGGGTGGCTCAGGCTGGGGTGGTCTATTTCAGGGTGACCAGCAGACATGTTTCTGAATTTGGGGGACAGTTTTAGGTTAGGAAGAGGAGGAGGAGATGGCTTCAGAGGTGGAGGGATGCTGATGGGGGAAAGGAAGACCAGGGTACATAGGGTCTTGGAAGCCAGGAGAAATGCTTGCTTCATGGAGTGTGGGACGAGCAGTCCCAAGTGCCACTGAGTGTCTAAGAAAAGAGGACTGATGAGTTCCACTGCACGGAGCAGTAGGAAGCACCTTCTCTTGAACTGAACAGGCTGCCCCTGGAATTCTGTGCATCTGCCCTTGTTGGACTTATCCACCAAGTGCTAGGTTCCATGAGGCGTACTGGGCACATCAGGAGGTAAAGACAGTCACTGCTTTCTCAGAGCCCCGTCATCTAACCAATAGCCTTAGAAACAGGAAGTTCTTTCTCAATCCTTCCATCTTCCTAACAAATTTTGCTCAAGGGTATCTGCATGCCGAGCCCTCTGGGGTGGGGGTGGGGGTTTAGGGATCCCCAAATGAACAGATATAATCTTGGCCTTCTAGGAACCAAGTGCGGAGTTAGAGAACCCCTGAGTTTACCATATTGCATTACCAAGACCCACACCCAGGGAATTACGGGAGGCTAGAAGACAGGCATTAGCCCCTGCTGGGGGATCCTCCCGGGGCTGAGAGGATGCAGAGCTGCTCTCCTGGAATGCATCGGAATTAGGGAGGAGGGATAGGAAATTCCAGGCACGGAGGATGAAAGCAGGAGCAGAGTAACAGCTGGGTGGGTGCAGGGGCGGGGCGGGGGAGGGGGGGGATGGTGAGCCTTTGGAGCTGCCTGGGCAGCCAGGAGCAGCGGGAAGTTGGGGAGGACCTGGCTCGTGGGAAGGTGTGTAGGTTCTGGCAACCACTTAGAATGGCAGTGAAAAGGGGGAAGCAAAGGAGTGACCTGCGTGTGAGCCCGCTTTCTGGATGCTGAGCGCGGGATGAATTTGGGGGCGTGACTGCCGAGGTGGAGGCAGGTGCCTAATCCAAGTGAGACAGTGCAGGCCAGTCTCAGCGTGGCCTTTGGGGTCAAGTGGATGTAGGATCTTTTTCTTTCTTTCTTCTTCTTCTCCTTTTTATTTTTTTTTAAAGACTTCATTTTCTTATCAGGACCTTTTTTTTTTTTTTAAGATTTTATTTTTTTTATCAGAGAGAGAAACTGAGCATGAGTGGGTGGTGGGGGCAGAGGGAGAGGGAGAAGCTGACTCCTCACTGAGCAGGGAGCCCGATATGAGGCTCGGTCCCAGGACTCTGGGATCATGACCTGAGCCAAGGCAGATACTTAACCAACGGAGCCACCCAAGTGCCCCTGGACGTACATCTAACTCTGCCTTGGCCCCTTTCTGCTCATGGAACCTTGGGTAAGTCACTTAAGGTCCTCCAGCCTTGGTTTCCTCCTCTCCAAAATGAGGAGGGTACCACCCTCAGTACTTGCCACAGCGATCTTGGGTCTTCTCCTGGAGTTACTGCAAAGTCCGTAGCACAAGGCTGGTGCAGTTCACACTTGGCAAAGGGTAGATATTGCTGTGGCCCCAAGTAGGCATCTAGGGGACGGGGTTGAGAGATAATAAGGAGGTAAAGCTGGCTGGTTTTGGCCATTGGCTGGACATAGCCTCTGGTCCTGACCGGCTCACCTAGGCTCATTCCTGGGGTGGTGGAAGAGTGAGCAAGGTACGGGCAGCCAGTTAGCTCCTTCGGTCTGGGACCCACCCCCTCTTCTGAGCTTCCCTTCCCAGAAGCACACCGTCAGGGTGCGTTTGTGTGTGTGTGTGTGTGTGTGTGTGTGTGTGTGTGTACACCCATGTGTAGGTTTAGGGAAGGCAGGTCTGGCAAAAACAAATGCCATCCTTTGGCCCTGTGGCTCTGGGAGTTCAGCTTTGTGCTAACTTCATTCCAATGAAATAAAGGATGTGGACCAGAGAGACTGGCCATCCCTTGAATGAGGAGTCAAGGTCGTATCCTGGCTCAGTCACAGATTATTCAGGAGCCCTGAGCACCGCTGTTGCCTGGACACCGTGCCCCCACCTATAAAACATGGTTGCACAGATGGTGCCAGTCTTTCCAGAGCTGAGTTCTGACATGTTTCAACCATCAAAGCTCATCAGTGCCTTGTCCTGGATGGAGGGAGACCCTTAGTGTGGGTCCCCTGGTCTCCCCAACTTTTGGATGACATTCTATGGCTCTTTGCATGACCCCACCCATTCCCAGTAGCCCTTCTCCGTTAGGAGTCATCCACCCATCAGCTGGGGAGTGCTCTGTGGGCAGCATGAACCCACGGTGGACCTCCTAACACCTCTCCCTTGTCTCTTTCATCTCCAGTCTCCACCGGCAGAGCGGGCATAAACTTTCCCAGCTAAGTTAGATGGATGGTCCCCATTAGCCTGGCGTGCCTTCCCCACCAACTTCCATTGATAAGGAGGTGTCGCTGTGTGTAGGGGGAGGCTGGGGGCCAGAGCGCTTGGGTGGGAGTTGGGGGCGCCCTGCCCCTGGAGCAGGAATGGTTCCCCCAGGGAAGAAACCCGCTGGAGAGGCCTCCAACTCCAACAAGAAGTGCAAGCGTTACTTCAACGAGCACTGGAAAGAGGAGTTTCCCTGGCTGGACTTCGACTACGAGCGGAAGCTGATGTTTTGCCTCGAGTGCCGCCAAGCCCTAGTGCGGAACAAGCACGGCAAAGCCGAGAACGCCTTCACCGTGGGCACAGACAACTTCCAGCGCCATGCCCTGCTGCGCCACGTGACCTCGGGGGCCCACCGCCAGGCTCTGGCCTTCAACCGGGGCCAGCCCACTTTGGAGGGCCAAGCCGAGGGAGGAGGGGCCTACTTGGACCTGGAGACCCCCCCCACCTCCAGGGGCATCAAGGCAGAGGTGGACCCGGCCAAAGTGGCCATGCTGACCACGGTGTACTGCATGGCCAAGGAGGACGTGCCCGATGACCGCTGCTCTGCCCTCCTCGAGCTGCAGAGGTTCAACCTGTGCCAGGCCCTGCTGGGCACAGAGCACAGCGACTGCTACAGCCCCAGGAGGGTGAGGGACATGCAGGTGGGTGGCAGCCAGAGGTGTGGGGGAGGGCATGAGAAGGGAGGACATCGAGCTGTCTGGGCAGAGAGCCAGCATGCCAGGTCCCCAGGCAGCAGCCCGAGAGCTTCATGCCTTCACTCAGCAGAATCTTTCACTGAGGTGTGCTCTGGGCCAGGGCCTGGGCCAGCTGCTGGGGGCATGGCCACAAAGAGGCCAGAGCTGGCCCTGTCCCCGGGGAGGGGCATGGGGCTTTCCCTGAGGGCTGAGGCCAGAGTTTGCAAGCTGGGTAGCCTGGGGGCTTGATTGGCCCACAGACATATTTTGTTGATTTTCACAGTGTTTTTGGAAAACGTCAATTAGTTTCCAATTTAACAAACAAACAAAAAAACCCCAGAGATTACATATAAAAATGTGGATTTGTGACTCCTGAAAAGCTAGGTCCCTGTGCTCTCAGGGCATGAAGACTAGACCCATGGCTTCTCCATTCCCTTTGGTGTATCCCTGGCCCAGGTCAACCCCAGTACCACCCACAAGGCCTCTCGGGCATGCAAGTTGCTGCTCTGTCCTAGGCACCAGGTGTGTGAGTCCTAGAGACTGGTATGAGGGTGCAGGAGTTAGGTCTCATCCTGCAGAGAGATGACAGAGCACACAGTTGGGGCTCTGTGTAACTGGGAGGGAACAATGTCTATCAGTTAATCCCCGAGCAGCAGAGTGAAGGGAGATCCCCAGGAATAAGGCCTGGGGCAATGCTGTAGAAACGCACACAGAACACTACAGAATTTTTATGGTTCCTCAAGCATTTTTACACTTATAAGCATAGCTACAAAAATTTACATTTTTAATTGTCAACAACCCTTTTTTTTTTTTTAAGATTTTATTTATTTATTTGACAGAAATCACAAGCAGGCAGAGAGGGGGGAGAAGCAGGCTCCCTGCTGAGCAGAAAGCCCAATGTGGGGCTCGATCCCAGGACCCTGGGATCATGACCTGAGCTGAAGGCAGAGGCTTTAACCCACTGAGCCACCCAGATGCCCCTGACAACAACCTTTTAAGGAGCTGAGAGGCAGGTAGTAGCCTGATTTCAGAGCTGAGGAAACTGAGGCTCGGAGAGGTGAAATGACTTGCCCAAGGTCACACAGCCAGTAATCAGCCATGCCAGGACAGGTTTGTTGTCCCCGAGGCCTATCCCCTTTCTGTCTTATGTACTGCTACCTCCCCTCCTCAGGACAAGCCTAACTCTGTCCCTCCCTTTCTCTCCCTGGCTGTCCCAGGTGGCCATTGCCAGTGTCTTGCACACAGAGGCCTGCCAGCGCCTGAAGGCATCCCCGTATGTGGGGCTGGTGTTGGATGAGACCAGGGACTGGCCTGAGTCCCACAGTCTGGCCTTGTTTGCCACTTCGGTGTCCCCCTGTGATGGCCAGCCGGCTACCACCTTCCTGGGCAGTGTGGAACTACAGGAGGGTGAGGCCACCGCTGGCCAACTCCTGGACATCCTGCAGGCCTTCGGCGTGTCTGCACCCAAGCTGGCCTGGCTCAGCTCGAGCCTCCCCGGGGACCGCCTTGGGCATGTGGGCCCACAACTGCGCGCCGCCTGCCCACTGCTCACGGAGCTACACTGCCTCCCCGGCCGGACAGATCCCGAGCCCCCTGCCTACCTAAGTGAATATGAAAGCGTGCTGGATGCCCTATTCCGCCTCCATGGTGGCCCCAGTTCCCGCACGGTCCCCGAGCTCCGGGCGGCCCTGGACCTGGCAGCTATTGACTTGGCAGGACCACGGCCAGTGCCCTGGGCGTCCTTGCTGCCTATCGTGGAAGCAGTGGCTGAGGCTTGGCCTTGCCTGGTGCCCACCCTGGAGGCCTCTGCCCCCGCCTCCCCTACAGCTAGGGCACTGGCCCTCGCCCTGCGCCAGTTCACCTTCGTGGCCTTCACCCACCTGCTGCTGGACACTCTGCCCACCTTGCAGAAGCTCGCCCTTGTCCTGCAGCCAGAAGAGCCGGACTTGGCCTTGCTGCAGCCCCTGGTGATGGCGGCTGCGGCCTCCCTCCAAGCACAGCGCAGCTCGGGTGGGGCGCGCCTCCAGGGCTTCCTGCAGGAGTTGGCTTCCTCGGGCCCTGACTTGGGCGGCGGGCGCTGCACCTACCGCGGCGTGGAGCTGGTCGGCTACTCCGAAGCTGCCCTGCGGGGCTTGGAACGGCTGCGGGGGGCCTTCTTGGACTCCATGCGGAAGGGGTTGGGGGACTCCTATCCCGGGCCCTCGCTGGACGCCGTGGCCGCCTTCGCGGCGATCTTCGACCCGCGCGGCTACCCGCAGGCCCCCGAAGAGCTGGGTGCGCACGGCGAGGGAGCGCTGCGGGTACTGCTGCGCACCTTTGCTCCCGCCGTGGTGCGCCAGCGGGCGTTGGGCGACTTCGCGCTCTTCAAGCGCGTGGTGTGCAGCCTGGGGCGGCTGGGCCCGCGGGCCCTGTGTGCCAAGCTGGCGTGCGCGCGCTCTGAGCTGCACGAGCTCTTCCCGGACTTCGCAGCCCTGGCCGCCCTGGCCTTGGCGCTGCCCGCGGGCGCCGGCCTCCTGGACAAGGTGGGCCGCAGCCGGGAGCTGCGGTGGTGGGGGCAGAGCGGGGCCGGGGAGGGCCGGGGCGGCCCCGCGATGAAGATTGCCGTGGATGGGCCACCGCTGCACGAGTTTGACTTTGCGCTGGCCGTGGAGTTCTTGGAGAGTGGGTGGGCGGAGGGGCTGCTGGGGTAGCAGCTCACGTGAGGGCGGCCGCCTTCTCTCTGCCCCGCCAGCCTGGGGTCCGCACTCTAGGGCCCCGAGGCGGATTTGACCCCGCGGCAACCCAGCTGACCGCCTGTGGCCTCCCACTCACCTGCCCGGAGCTTCCTCTGCTGAGTACTAACCCTGCCCAGTGGGCTGTGGAGGAAGGGCTGCATGGAGATGGGAGCTGGGAGAGCCTGCAGAGATGCTAGGTTTGGGGGCTCCCTCAATATTGCTCCTGTCCTTGTCAGAGTTTGGTGAGGAGTAGCTCACCTTGTTCCCTCTGGACCCAGCACAGATTTGGGCCCGAGAAAAACTGAGGAGTCTTTGCTGGAGGGAGAGAAGAGGACTGGGTCTCAGGAATTGAGGGACTGAGGGAAAGGAGATGGGGGTGGTGGCTGTTAGCTCCCCTCCTGGCAGCATCTCTTCTGTTCAGATAGAACTAGAGAGCAGATGACTTCTTTGGTTTTGACACACAGCACACCAACGTCTCTGTGCACAAGCTACCAGTTCAAAGGAGGTAGTGGTGCCCATGGATAGGCTGCCTGAGGCTCTTCTGTATACGGCTGTGTATGTAGACATATACCTCTATAAATGTAAAATAAACCTACCTTGTATATTGTTAACAACAACAACAAAAAAATCTAAAAGGACTTCTTACAGCTTTGCAGTGACAGGGTCCAGAAAAGTCCCCATGGACTGGATTTATTTCTAATTCTTTTCTTTCTCAGAGTCTGGTTGCTCCCCAGAGTTCCTAGCCTTCCCCTGCCCTTGCCTCAGACCTTTAAGACCAAAGACTGTAAAACCACAGGGCTGGACTGGCCAACTCTGGCCTGACCCAGGGGTTGGAGTGCTTTTTGCCTCCCGGGAGGAGTCGGGGTCTCACCAGAGCTAGGGGAACACATCCCTTCAGATTCCAACGGGTTTCCTGTCCTCTCTGTCAGTCCCTGCTGTGAATGATGTAGGGACCAGGAGAGGGGCAGTTAGTGAGAGGGGAGAGGGCTGGCCTTTTCCCAGGCCTCCCAGGTGTGGGTTTAACTTGCAATAAAAGGAAACCCGGTACAGCACATGGTCTCCATGGTGGTGGTGGTGGTGGTGGTTCGTGTGGTGGTGTGTGTGTGTGTGTGTGTGTGTGTGTGTACTCCTCTGTCCCCTCCCTTGGCCTGATTCTCTGCTGGGGTCCATTGAGGATCCATTGGGGGTCTTCAGGGCTGCCTCTGGAGGCGAGGGGAAGTGCATCCTAGGGGACTGGGAGCTGAGAACTGTGGTCTCCCTGCTCCTTCCCCTCACCCCCATTGTGTAGAGGAGAGGCACAGAAATGGACTGGGAGTGCCCAGGGCTTACCCAGTACTGCTTTGTGAAGAGGGAGACGGTTTCTGCCCCCGGCCCCACACCCAAGAAGCCCATCAACCTCTTGTTCTGGCTGTGGAGGTCGCTGTGAGCCCTGTGGCTCCCCATTTCAGACCCTGCCCTTCTTCCTCCCGCAGCAGGCCCAGCCTCCAGTGCCCCCAGCCCCCTGCTGGCCTCCCTGCCCCTGCCTGCCAGGCCTCTGCAGCCCCCGCTGGACTTCAAGCACTTGCTCGCCTTCCACTTCAATGGCGCTGCCCCGCTCAGTCTCACCCCCAACTTCAGCACGGTACGGGCTGGGCTGGTGGGTGGGGGCATGCAGCCGAGTCCGGGGTGGGCAGGGAAGGTGGACACAGAGGGTTGGCTCTTAGAAGTTGGGTATAAGTAGGAGCAACATCCCCAAGAGTGACTAGGCACTCCCAAAACAGGGACCCCTGGGGACAAGGAGCGAGGATGGGGTCACCCCCTCCCCTGGTAATGATGCTGGGCCTGTGGCCCAGAGGTCACACTTTGAGTTTTTGTAGAGGGATGTCTGTGGATGATCTGTGTATTTCTGTGTGCATTGGGGGTGTGCCCTTCTGTTTTAATTTATGACTCTGTGGGTCTTTGTGTGTTACTTATGGTTGTGGATGTGTTGGATATGTGTGTATTTGTAAACAATTCTTTGCGCCTTAATGACTGTATGTAATTAATGTATGTGCCTGTCTCTGAGAGATGTTTTGTGTCTTTGTGTCGACTCTGTAGGTGCTTGGTGTGTGTCTGACCTCTTAGTGTGTGTGTGTGGGGGGTTGGGTGATTGTGTGTCTGTGAAGCGTGCCATTGGTACTCCTGTGGGTCTGAGTCTTTTTGCATGGCTCTGGGATTCGCACTTGCCTGTTGGCCTCTGTGCTCTGTGTCTGTGTATTTCCAAGTGTGCGTGTGTGTGAATGACAAGTGCAGGGAGCACGAATTTCACTTTGCTATAAGAAGTACCCCCCTTTCTTTAATTCTGAAACATCAAAGGTCATCATTAAGGAGCCCCCAGCCCATCCTAACAAGATGGTGGGAAACTCAGCCTCAGTTATCCTGAGGAGCCCCTTTCTCTCTAACCTCCAGGGTCACACAGAGGTCCATGAGAGCCTGAGCCATTTGGGGGGGGGGTCCCTGTTCTTTGGGTCCCTCTGTCACTTGCTGAGGCACCATGCACACAGTCCCTTGGGAGCAGGTATATCTTCTCTTGCCTGCACCGCTGGGACCCTGTAGGCCGTGCTCCTGGCCCCTGTCTGCACCCAGCCCCAGGTGCTGTTAGGTGAGGGTTAGAACCTCGTTCTGTTCCCTGGGGAGTTTCTGAACCCATGCTTTTCTCCCAAAGCCTCTGTTCTCTTCTCTCAGGAAGGTGTGGAAAGTTCCTCTTGATAAGCAAGCCCAGACAACTGCTTTTGGTCCAAAAAGCAGCCCCTGAGAAAAGAGAACACAACGGCTTGGATTTATAGAAGGAAAAAAAAGTTAAAATAAGGAAGAGAGGGGGGGGAAAACCTACACAAATTAATATACAAAAAAATAATAATAATCCTACAACTCAGGGAACCGTCTGGTCTCCACATGCTGCCACCTGCCCCTTCCCGCCCCTGCTCTGGCCATGCCCTCACTCCCCCACTCAGGCCCTGTGACAGTGGCAGAGCTGAAAAGATAAGCCTTCTCTCCCCCAGCCCACAGGCCCGGCACAAGACTGGGTTATGGAAGAGGATTTCCAACAGAGAGACTCTTTGTCCTGTCCCTGCTTCTCCCTGCCCCCAACTCTGTCCCAATAGTTGTGATTCTTGTGAATAAGGAAAAAAAAAAAAAAACAGAGACCAGAGGGGCAGCAGGAGATGCCAAGGTGATCACTGGGACATGGCAGTGTTTCTCCCTGGCCGTTCCCCTCTCCCTTCACGCTGAAGCCCCTGCGAACAGATTAAGTCAGCCAGGGAGGAGACTGTTTCTTTTGTGTCTCCTAGCCACAAGGATGGGAAAGTTCTTCCTATGTCTGGATGCCTGCCCTCCTCGATAGGCATTAGTTTTTGGCATTTTGTATCGCCTCCCCTTCACAGCCGACCCCAGCATTGTGCCCTCCCACCTTCTTCACAGATGGACCCGATCCAGAAAGCTGTCATCAGCCACACGTTTGGGGTCCCCTCCCCTCTGAAGAAGAAGCTCTTCATTTCCTGTAACATCTGTCACCTGAGGTTCAACTCATCGGTGAGAGGGAGTAGTGGAAACAGGCTGGGGAGGGGACTGGGCAGGGAGAGGCCTGGACACTGGGGTGCCAGAGACTTTTCTGGCAAAGGGACAGGGATCCATGTTTCCGTCCCTGGGATGGAACAAGTCCCAGAAGACATGCTCCCAGTCCCTCACCCATCCTGTCTTCTCCTTTTTCCAAATTCCTCTGCCTTATCTCTAATGGCCCTGGAGTCTCCATTTCCCTCCGCTTTGCTTCTCTCCTGTGTTCTGGATCCTTCTGCGAGAGAAAAGACTGCCTTTTTCTGCTCTGGGTCCCAAGAGCTCCTATCAGTTCCTGGTCTGGAGCTGAGCTCTTAAAGCACAGGAGAATTGATGTGTTGAATATGTCCATTCCCATCATCTTAATTAGTTCTCCTGATACTTCGTGAGATGGAGAGAAGTGCTATTATCATCCCCACTTTCCACGTAAAGAAACAACCTCAGAGAGGTTAAGTGACTTGCCTGAGGCCACACAGCTAGTGAGTAGCAGAGCTGGGATTTGAACCCAGGCCTAACTGACCCCAAGGCCCACATACTTTTTACTATAGCCTACCCCCAGATGGTGGAGAAGCCTCATCCTGGCCTCCCAGGGAATATTTACCTTCTGTCTGGATGATTCTGGGTCTTGGGAGATCTGCTCTGGTGAAAGGGTCTAGGGAGGGGCCATAGGGGCCCGTCTTTCCTACACTTGGGAGTAATAAGCAGGGACCCCTGGTTGAAGGAGGTAGGACACCAACAGGCCAGATTCAGGGGCTCCCTCCAGGTTTTTGGGTTAGATGAGTCTTGCAAGAGATCGACAGAAAGACTTCACTCTGAGGGAGGGACCATGTCTTCTCCATGCTGGGCCCCTGGCAAAGAGCAAATGCTCAAAAATGATTTGCTGGAAAAAAATGAACATAGGGATGAATTTTCAGGGTGTACATACCCCAAGTATGAGAACTGCTCAATTTTCTCCATTTGTGCATTTATGAACTTGGTAACTAACATCTGTTGAGCACCTGCTGTATGTACTAGGCCCTTGTCATTCGTGTGCTGCTTATTTTTATTTTTTTTTCATTTTTAAAAAAGATTTTATTTATTTATTTGAGAGAGAGAGAGAGCAGGGGGAGGGGCAGAGGGAGGAAGGACCTCAAGCAGACTCTAGGCTGAGCCTAGAGCCCAACCCTGAGTTCATGACCTGAGCCCAAATCAGGAGTCAGCTGCTTAACCTGCTGAGCCACCCAGGTGCCTTTCATGTTCTTTTTAATTCCCACAACCCTGTGAGGTCAGTATTGTCACAAAGTTTACGAGTCAGCAAACTGAGGCTCAGAGAGGTGAGGCGACTTGCCCAGAGACGCACAGCTAATGAGTGGCTGAGGCAGAATTTGAAGCCAGAGGCTGTTTGCGTGGGGGCTCAGGTATGAGAAGGAATTCTGTAAACCTCAGGGCCACACGCATGCTATGATGACAAGGACTGCCCTCTTGTCTGGCTGGGGCCCTGCCCCCTCTGACCCGCCCCCTGCTCAGTGCCAGCTCATGGAGGGGGGCATGCAGACTCAGCAAATAAATGGTGACCCCAAGCCCTCCACTCCCCAGAACCAAGCTGAAGCACATTACAAAGGCCACAAACACGCCAGAAAACTCAAGGCTGTTGAAGCTGCCAAGAGCAAGCAGAGGCCACAAACCCTGGCCCGGGATGGGGAGCTGGTGTCCCCAACCCCGACTCCAACCAGTGGATCCCCTGGAGAGCCACAGAGTAAAGGTCAGTTCTGAACTCTCTTTTTTTTTTTTTTTTTTTTTATTTAAGATCTTATTTGTTTATTTGACAAAGAGAGACACAGCGAGAGAGGAAACACAAGCAGGGGAAGTGGGAGAGGGAGAAGCAGGCTTCCTGCTGAGCAGTGAGCCTGATGCGGGATTCGATCCCTGGGACCCTGGGATCATGACCTGAGCTGAAGACAGATGCTTGATGACTGAGTCACCCAGGCGCCCCCAGTCCTGAACTCTCCTCCTTCCCCTCCCCACTCCCCAATCCAATTCTGGTTTCTGGTATGGGGTTGGGAGATTTCTGGTTATTATTTTTGCCAAGGTTGGGGTAGCCCATACATACAGAAAAAGGCATACATCACAAGTGTTGTGAGCCTTCCTAGTCTGAATATACTGAGATCAAGAAACATGGCACCAGCACCCTGAAGCCCTCCTAGTTGTCCGCCCCACCCCCCCGCAGTCACTGCCTTGTTGTGTTAGCTTCTCAGGACTACCACAGTGAATGACCACACAGTGGGTGACTGAAAAGAACAGACATTTATTTTCTCACCGTTCTGGAGATGAGAAGTTTGAAATCAAGGTGTTGACAGGGTTGGTTCCTTCGTGGGGCCTCAGATGGAGAATCCATCCCATGCTTCTCATCTAGCTTCTGGTGGTTGCTGGCCACTCTGCCTCTGTCTTCACATCACGTTCTCCCCGTGTCTCTGTGTCTTCACATGGTCTTGTTTTGTTTAAATTCAAGTTAGTTAACATACTGCATATTACTGATTTCTAGGTAGAGCTTAGTGATTCATCGTTTGCATAGAGCACCCAGTGCTCATTATATCAGGTCGTCTGCTTAATGCCATCACCTAGTTACCCCATCCCCCACCCCAGCAACCCTGTTGCTGTAAGAGTCTCTTGCGGTTTGTCTCCCTCTCTGTTTTTATCCTATTTTATTTCCAAATGGTCTTCTTATAAGGACACCAGTCATTGGATTAGGACCCACCCCAGTCCACTATGATCTCATCATAACTACTTACATCTGTGAAGACACTGGTTCCACATAAGATCACATTCTGAGGTTTCAGGCAGACGTGAGTCTGGGGGCAACACTAGTCAACTACATCCATCTCTCCCCTAAGTGATCTTGACTTTTCATGCCATTGATCAGTTGCCCTTGGTTTTGGTGAATCCTGTAGTAAGGAGGTTTGATGCCTGGCCTCTTCAGTGTTGCGTGTAGTGCCCTCTCATGTGACCGTATGCCTTTTTTTTCTTTTTTTAATCCACTCTCCTATTGTGAACATTTGGATAATTTCCAGTTTTGTCTTTTTTTTTTTTTAAGATTCTATTTATTTGAGAGAAAGAGAAAGAGCATGAGCGAGGGGTAGGGGCAGAGGGACAGGGAGAAGCAGACTCCCCACTAAGTGTGGAGCAGGATGCGGGGCTCGATCCCAGGACCCTGAGATCATGACCTGAGCTGAAGGCAGATGCTCAACCAGCTGAGCCACTCAGGCATCCTGGATAGTCTCCAGCTTTAAGCTATTATGAATAGTGCTCTATGAATATCGCAGTGCACCTTTTTTGTGACTTCCACTTATTTAATAGTTAGCTAATAACTCTAGGTTAGAGTATCCAGGCTGTGAGGGCTTTCTGAGACCCCTCTGTCCAAATTTATATTTTCAAATGGGAAGTTAAGCCCCAAAGAGGTCCAAGTTGGCCCAGTGAGTTAGTGAGAGAGTGGAGTCTGGATTTCACTGCTGCTCATTCCTACATCAGGGACCCTTCCCCTCTGCCATGCCATCCTTAATTTATCACTACTTGAAATCATGGTCTCAAGATGATTCTTAACTGATGCCTTCCATCTCCCCAGCAGTTCCTGAAGCCCCTCCTCCTGGCCCCCAACTCCAGCCACTGCTGACTCCGGACCCCACACCCAGAGAGTTGGCCAACTCAGACCTCTTGGATGCTGCCTCCTCTTCCTCTTCTTCCTCTTGCCTACCCTGCTCCCCAGAGCCTGGGAGAGAGGCACCAGGGCCTGAGCCAGCAGCAGCTGCTGTGGGAAGCGGTGTGAGTGGGGAGAGCAGGAGCGAGAAGGGGCGCCTCTATTGCCCCACGTGCAAGGTGACCGTGAACTCTGCTTCCCAGCTTCAGGCTCATAACACAGGTCAGTGCGCTGGAGTCTAGGGGAAGAGAGTGGCAGGCAGACAGCCCTCCCCAGCAGCAGGCAGGCTGGAGTTTCTGGGCATTTTGCTCAAGGGCTTGGTGACACAGGTGTTGTGTTCAGCTGTGATTGGGTGGACATTCTGGATCCTCCAGCTGATGTGTGGGGCGGGAGAATTGGGAAGACAAGTCTCGGGCAGCACGAACCGAAGGATCCCTGGGAGGGAGGAGGCCGGAAACACCTCCTCCATCTGTCCTTAGGTCAGACCCAGACAGAAGGCAGGAGATGAGAGCAACGGGAAGCCAGGCAGTTCCTCTGCAAGAAGGCCTGGGGGTCGGGGGGTGGCTGGTGGAAACTACGGAAGCTGGGAGGACCTTGCGGAGGTGGGGACGAGAACTCTTGGGGGGCTGAGGTGCAGGGGAGCACTTGCGGAGCAGCCTGCAGGCTTGGCAGGGCAGCAAGACCCACCTAGTTCGGAGGGTTTCTCATGGTCCTTGCAGCCCCTCTTTGGAGCTGATGGGCTGTCTTCCCTCCTCCCTCAGGAGCCAAGCACCGGTGGATGGTGGAAGGTCAACGAGGTGCTCCCCGAAGGGGCCGAGGCCGCCCAGTGCCCCGGGGAGCTGGACACAAGGCCAAGAGAGTGGCAGGGGGACAGGGGGGCCGACAGGGGCCCAGCCCCCCTTTTCACTGTGCTCTGTGTCAGCTCCAGGTCAATTCAGAGACCCAACTCAAGCAGGTGGGAGAAGAGAGGCCGACTGGGGCTGGGGCTGGAGCAGGGCTGAGGGGGTGGGACTGGTGCTGGGTGCGGGGAGGGAGCCAGCAGAGGAAGAGGAGCTCAGGACTGGAGGGACAGTGGGATCCTGGAGGGCAAAGGCCAAATCCCACTTCCCCTTCCCAGGGTGACATTCCATAAACGTATGTCCCACATGTGGCTCATGGGTGGAGGGTTAGCTTGTTGAGGATGATTGGGTAGTGGGCGGGGGAGGGTTTCTTGGTCTTTCTCATCCTGTCGCCAGTCTGTCTGTCTGTCCGTTAGCACCTGAGCAGCAGGAGGCACAAAGACCGCCTGGCTGGGAAGCCCCCCAAGCCGTCCAGCCAGCACAGCAAGCTGCAGAAACATGCAGCGCTGGCTGTGAGTATCCTCAAGGTATCTGTCTTCAGGCAACAGGGCTGGGCCCCGGGCCTGCAGGGAGAGGGTGGGCCAGAAGGGCAAGCTGGGGACTGGGGGAGGGGCAGGAAGGAAGCCACCCCCTCACACCCCCTCCAAGGCTGCCTGGGGTGAGGGAGAGCTGGGCTGGGGTTCCCGGCCACCTTGGGATCTGCCTGAGGAATTTCCGGCGAGGTGGGCCGAGACAGTAATCTCAGGGTCAAGAGCGAGGGTTGGGTGTGCATCTCCTAGAGACCGTCTCTGCCCCCACCCCCACCCCCCCCACAGCCTCCTTCCTCTGGGCAGGAAGACAGGTGGTAGAGAAAGCCCTTTGGAATGAGTGTTTGGGGGTGGGAAGGGAGGACTTAGGTTTGGAACCCTAAAAGGCACGTCTTTCCTGCAGCAGAAAGCCCAAGGATGGCACCCCGGGAGGGGTGGGATTTTCCTGGGTCAGACTGTGTCCATTCCTCTCTCTCCTCTCTGCAGTCAAAACTGGCCTTGCAGAAGCAACTCACCAAGACACTGGCGGCTCGCTTCCTGCCCAGCCCAATCCCCGCCGCGGCTGCCGCCATCTGTGCCCTGCCGGGGCCCCTGGCCCTCCGGCCTGCCCCTGCAGCAGCTACCACCCTCTTTCCAGCTCCCATCCTGGGCCCAGCTCTGTTTCGTACCCCGGCAGGAGCCGTCCGCCCTGCCACAGGGCCCATCGTCTTCGCCCCCTACTAGGCTTCCTGGGGGAGCCAGGGCCCATTTTCCAGCATTTGCTGTCCCTGCCTCCTCTTCCTGAGATGCCGGTTTCCTCCATTCCCCAGGAGATTGCCTTTTACAGCTGAGGGCTTCCTGTCCAATCTGAGAAGAGCTGGGCTAGTTTCAAGGGTACCTGCCCTTTACTCAGTTTGGATTAGGGAGTCCACTACTACCCTCCTGGCCCAAGGACCTTCCGTCCCCACGCTCCTTTTCCCAGCCTTCTCAGACTAGTGCTGGCTTCCCCTGCATTGCCCAGCCTCATTAATGGGGAGCAAACTGAGAAATCCCAAATATCTATGCAAAATCCTAGCCCCAGCCCCATGGTGCTCTCGTCTCCCCGACTCAAGACCTATACCCCCAGGGCCAGAGGCCCCAGGAATCTTAACTTTGAGCCTGGGGACAAGCCTGCGGGGGAGGCCGTCTCTTCACTGGATTCTCCAGGGAATCACTGGAAGTGACACACAGGGTCTCAAGCTGGAGAGGGTTCAAGGCCATCTGGACAAGGTGACCCTGGGGGAGTGGAAGAAGACTGTGGAGGAGAAAGGGAGCAGTGACGAGTGGGGGGCAAAGTCAAGATGAGGCTGGGGCTGAAAGCTTTTGGGGTTCCTCTGCTCTGACAAGATGTGGCTAGGAGAGGGGTAGGTGAGGGTGATTTTCTGGCAGGGCCCAGTTTTAACAGAGGTGATCAACCCCACACAAGCTCTCTCCTCAGCCTTTCATCGGTTCCTTATGAACCCCAGCTGGGTGGTGGGAGCACTGGGTCTCAGACTCCGGACCCAGCAAACACAACCCCTCCCACCTCAAGGCTCCCAAAGAGCCTTCCCCTCTAGCTCCTCACCCCAAACTGGTCCCTAACAATAAATCCAGCTTCCCCTCCTTCCAGCCAGCACCCAGCCCCCTCACTGTGAAGCTGAGCGTTGGGATCCAGGATGACATACTCTCAAGAACCATTTTCGTGCTGTCAAAGTCAATGTCACAACCTCCATCCCACCCCCAGCTCTGCTCCTTCACCCCACAATATGGGACTTTACCAGTCTCCACCTGTTACCTGTTCTTTTTTTTTTTTTTTTAGATGTTTCCAATGGGAGGACAAGAAGGGGGGAGGGGAGGGAAACTTTTTGATAACAGTTGTGATTTTATTGTGTCCAATGCATCAATAAATGAATTCAAGCCCGAGCCTGTATATGCCCTACCTCAACTCACCCAGCCTTGGGCGGGCTGCCCTACTCACCTCTCCCATCTTGGGGAGAAGGGGCATGTACTAGAGGTCACTGGCTCCCGTGTCTCAGCTCTGCTGGGTGTGCACACAAGGAGCATGACGTGGACATGGGAAGTTGTGGGTGACAAGTGTAACCACCCTTCCGAGTCCCAACAGATCTGTCAGCTCCTGAGAAGCTGCTACTGGTTTGCCTTGTTCTGTTCAGGCATCTGAGGTAAGGAGGGGCTGGTGGAGCACCTTGTCCAATCTTCACCATGGCAGCAGGCAGAAAAACACAAGTAATTTATAAATACAAGTCCAGCTCTGAGCTGAAAACAACCACAGGAAGGGGTGAAGATCAGGCCCCACCGGTGTGAGGTACGCGGACTGGACACTGGATAGCCACTGCACTCCTGCCCCCTGGTGGTTGGGGGGAGCAGTGTCTCAGCCTCCAGGGCCAGGAGGCATAGCACCTTGAAGAGAGAGAAGCCACGGGCACAGTAAGAGCCAGCCCCAAGCCACAGGCATGATAAAATCTGAGGGCTGGAGAGGATCCAGAAGATCATCTAAGCAACTCCCATCACCTTACAGATGAGAAAACTGAAACCCAGAGAGGGGAAAGTCCTTGCAGGCTTCCAAAGCCAGCTGGTGAAGCCCAGCCATCACTCCATCCCATCTCAGCCAACAGGGGCCATGAGCTCCCTGAGCAGGAAGAGGAAGCAAAACAACTTGGGTGGGGGGGTGGGGGAGAGTGAAAGCAGAAAATTACACCTCCCAGGAAGCTGGCTTCTTCCAGCCAGGGAGAGGACAGTCAGAGCTGGACTCCAGCAGGCACACGCATGCACGCATGCACACATCTACACACACACACACGCCTTTCTCCAGAGTCCAGGCTGGTGCCGTAAGTGTGAGTGTGTGCGCATGTGTGTGTGCCTGTCCCTAGCAAGAAACCCACAGGTGAAGGGACCCCGTAACTGGAACCAGAGCCTGGACTGGGCACTTCTGCATGGCAGCTCTGCTTCCCACTCAGGGCACGTGGTAGGGGACACTGACCCACAACTGCCCCAGGTCACAGCAGCACAGGGATATGAATGCTGGACAGGAGGGGGCTTGTGGGGGCGGGGGGGAGGGACTAGCCTAGATTATCTGCACTTCCCCGAGCTGAGAGGGAGCGAAAGTGACCTGAGCCTGGGACAGCCCAGCTGCCTGGCCTGGGAAGGATAGCTTTGCCTAACCCCACCCCTGGACACATCTTCCAGAGTCCCAGCAGCTGGAATGAGCCTGGGAGGGTGGAGAAGGGAGGGCGGCTCTTCAGCCATCCAAGGAGCCGCTGCCCTTGTTCTTGCGGCTGAGGGGAAAAGCAGACTTGCTCTGGGGCTGGGTCATCTTGCTGGCCAGGTAGACGAAGGGCTCCAGCAGGGAGCGGCGGTCGGCCACAGACACCTCCCACAGCTTCACCTTCTCGGACTTGGCCCAGTGCTGAGCCACATCTGGGTCGACACGCCGCTGCTCCTGCAGGTCACACTTGTTGCCCAGGACCACGATGGTGACCTTGGGAAGATGGACAGAGTAGAGACCTGAGGTTGTACCGTGGACCTCAGGCGTGGGTGTGACGGCAGACATCTACCTAGGAGTCCTAAGACGAGCAAAAGTCTCACTGGCTAATGTTTCACCTCTTCCTAGATCAGAAACAATGACTAGAGAGAGGGAGATGGTTGCTTTGTCCTCTCCTTCCTCCACTGAAATTCTGGCCTCATTTATCCTCCCTCCAGGAGTTCCCCTACAAGCCCTCTATCTCCTATGCCTGCCCAATTACAAGCAATCACTCTGTCTGTCTAAACACCTGGTAAGGGAGCATCCCCCAAATTCCTACAGCTTATAGGGGGATTCGGGAACAGAAGGGCCTTCACAGCTGAGAGCAAGGAAGCATCTTCAAGAAAGATTAGTGGGGGCTTCTAGGGTTAGGTCAGGAACCCCCGAAACTAAAGGAAAGCCTCTCTGGTCAAGTTGCCTCAGCACATGGCTGCCTCCAGGGGGAAGACTGCCTCCTGTGGCCTCCATCCATCCCCGCTCTGGCTCCCACTCCACCTCCTGGGATATGAGTGAAAATCAGAGCCATGCCAAGCTCCCCAAAGCCAGCCCAGGGTCCACTCCTGCTCATCACCAGTGTCCCCCACCCCTGTACATACCTCCTTCTTGTCCTTGGATTTGTCGATCTCCTTCTTGAGCAGCTCCACACGCTGAAAGGACTCTCGGCTGTCCGTGCTGTAGACCAGGACATAGCCGTCAGTGCAGGAGAAGCAGTGCCGGGGCAGCTCAGCCCCATCTCGGAGCCCCCGGGTGTCATAGAAACGCACCTGCTCCCTCACACCCCGGTCGGTCTCAATGGAGCCCACGTAGATGTCTTCCTGGGTCTCAATCATCTCAGAACCTGGGATAATATGAAGAGAAAAGTTGTTTGTAGAGAGAAGGCAGATGGAAAATATGAGGGACTGAGTATATCCTAATGAGCTTAACCAGCCCGAGAGAGAAGGAGATGTGGGGTCCAGGAGAGAGAGCCAGGGATGGACAGTCCAGCAGGACTGGATGACTTGGTGGTGGGGGGGAGAGCAGGAAACAGACATTAACCTCATGCTTATCCTATGCTAAGCAAAAGTGTGACTTGAGAACTTTTCCTTCCTGTCTCAAGTATTGGGTTTCCTCTCTTTGGATTTCAATATGTTAGGGTTGGGGTCATTATGCAGATTTTACTCTGCGGGGTGTAATAACCACTACCAGCAGCTTTTAGCCTTTTCGTGTTGTGATCAAATCCTACTTATTCTTCAACTTGTTCCACCATTCCCCCACCCCCAACACTCACCTACTACATGGTTCCCATACAGAAGCTGCTCCAGGATTGAAGTTTTGCCCACAGATGCCTGGCCACACACGACTACCTTGCAGCTCTTCCCCATGCTTAGCCTTCAACCTTGAAAAGCAGAAGCATACTTGGTGAGGTGGGATGAAAACAGGGCAGATCTCCCGTAATCGAGAGCCCATGATCTGCACAGAATACACGGCCTCAGGGGTTGAGTAACGTCTGTCCCCTCCTAGGGTCAGGGTGTACTGGAATGATATGTCTATGTCCACTAATGGACAGTGAGCTATAATTTATTCATCTTTGTTATAAGCAGTACAGGGCCAGTAACTGGCTCAGGGCAGGCTGTCGGTAAATGTTGCCATAAAGGGAGAAGAGTCTCCGGTTTAAAGGAGCCACTGCCCAGGCTCCCTTCTGTGCACAGGATGTGGAAGACCAGTTGCTGAAGGGAGCGCTGGCTCAGTTTCCGATGACTCCATGGAGAAATAAACAGGAATGCTGTTCTGGGTGGATCTGTCTCAAGGCACTCTTCGTAGGGCGAGTGAGCAAATAAGGAGAGTATTTTGCCTTCTTGTATGATTTACCTGGACAGCAACTAATTCTAATTCCCAGTCAAGTCAATGGCTTGAACATCAGACAGGAAAGAAAAGAGTGAAAGAATCTAAGGGAAAAGGCTTTGGAAAGGGGAAAATATGTGCTGCCCTTGGACTGACAAAGCAGTATGAGGAGGCTCAGACGCAGAAACCCCTTCTCCGAAGAGGTCCCAGGGAGAGATCTCGTCGAAGGCATCCCAAACACAGGCCTCCAAGAAGGAACCCCCGACCAAGACTGCCCTAGAGAACAGATGTGTTCCCGAGAGATGTCCCAAACAGAGACCTGTCAAGTAAAATCCTGATACAGACCCTTCCGCCTGCGGGGCCCGCAACTAAGGGACACCCCTAAGAGAGACTGCCAGAGGGCTTCTGCCACCGATTTCCCCCCGAGGCAATCGGAGACAGAGGCCCGCCACCTAAGGGGGCGCGGACGCAGTGGCCTCCCAGCTCCGTACCTTCCGGAGCCCTCGCAGCACCCCGGCCGGGCCCCCTCCAGACGCGCCGGGACCAGGGGAGGGGCAGCACAGCCGCAAGGACTCCGCTTTTCCTCTGGGGTCCTTCCAGGCTCCGTCCGGCCCCGCCCCCCCAGCTTCCGTCCGGCGTGACCAATTCCGGCGGCGGCCAGCGGGAGCCGGACACACAGCGCCCCCAGAGGCCGGCGGGGAGAATGACGGGACCTGGGTGGGCTGTGCACCTGAGGGTAGGTTCTAAGGCTCCCTGGAGCGAGGTGCCGGGGTCTCTGATGCCCAGATGTTCTTTCTCTAAAGACTACCATAATGCAGTAAGCTTCTTTTATTCAATCGTTTATTCGCCAGATGTCTTCTGAAGACCTACTCTGTGCCAGGTACAAAACCACATGCTGAGAGAAAAATGGACGAATTAGAAGGTCAGGGTAGGGAGGACCTAGACATCTAAACCAACAGTTACAGTACAGCGCAGTGAGAACTATTACGGAGGTGCTGTGGGAACACAGCAAAGGGCATTTAACTTCAGGGACAGCGGGCATCACGGAAAACTTCCTGGAGGAGGTTATGTCTGTTTTGAGATTTGAAGGGTGTGGAAGGAAAGGGTGGAGGAAACCAGCAAAAGTCATGGCATTTTCTGGAACTACAAGTATTTGGGGTCAAAGTCTATAATCAAAGACTTTGTGTGGTAGGTCAAAGAGTTCAAGCTGTATCCTAACAGCGGTGGAAAGCCATTGACAGATTTTATGCCAATGAAGTGGCATGATCGCTTTTTGCTTTTAAGAAAGTCATTGGTAATCGCCTCTTGACCTTTTGGCTAAAATCAAGTGTAGAAAGTCATTGGTAGGAGAAGAAAAATGGAGGGAGATGAGACTGGGGGCCTGTTAGGAGACTATGGTAGTATTACAAGTTTTAAAAATAAAAGTGATGAAAGCCTGAATTGGGATGGAACAGAGATAGATAGATTGAGAAGACACTGGGTAGGAGAATCACAAGGCTTGGTGACAAATTGGGAGTCAGGAGTAAGAAAGGGGGAGTTTATCATGTCTCCTATCTTTCTAATTTGGTGTCCAGTTGCCTGTGAATCCATTTGGCAAGATAAGGTATTCTTTATAAAAAAAAGAATCAAGTCTTGCATTTGTTTCTTCTTTTGTTGAAAAGTGGAGAGAGAATGACACGTTCAACTTAAATATATTATGTCTCCAGGGTTTGTGAAACACCCAAGAGACCCAGCAGATAATTGGATATAGAGATCTAGAATTCACAAATGAGAAGTCTAGGTTAGAGATATCAACAGAGTTCAGTGTCATCTACAGCTAAAATTACGAGAGTAAATGAGTTGGCTTAGATACAAAGAATACAGGAGGAAGATAGTCTAAAAACAGGTTGGCTTCCTGCAATAGATGGTAGACTGTGAGCCACTGGAAGACAGGGCAAGTGGTCTGTGAGTCTGTGCCCTCCCAAACCAGCACAAAATAGGCACTTTGGAGAAGCTAGTGAATGACTGGCTGGCTGAATGACTTCTCTCTTCCCACCCACTGTGCTTTCCCATCCTTCCCTGCCCAGTGGTGGGTGTGGTTTCTGCCCCCTTATAGCTCTGTGATAAGCAGGACCTTGGAAGAAGCCTAAGAATGGCACATACTAGGGAGGAATGGAGGAAAGGAGTCCATCCTTTTTAAATTCACTTGCCCCCTTCTTATTTTAGTTCCTCTTAACTCTAAAATTTTAACCTCAAACTCCCTTAATTTACCCTCAGGAAACTCCAGTTTCAAACCCACAAAAACTATTGGTTTGGGTGAGGGAGGTACTACAAAGGTGATTAAGCTGTGTGCTTGCCCTGTCTGAGTTCCCAGTCCAGATTGCATTCGGCAAGACAAGGGTGCTGAGCAGGGTGTTTCTATAAAGGGTGAGAGTACTGGGGACACTGTGGAGCAGGGACCTCACCCTGCGAGCTGCCTTATAAACTCCAGGGCAGGGTCTGGGGCGCCGTGCCACCCTCCCTAGACTTAATGCTGAGATGGCACTCCCAGGCAGTTGACATGAAAGCAGCCTCATAAAAGGGTCAGCGTCATTAGGGTGATGAACCAGTTGTTGCTTGGAGATCCAGAGGGGATGAAAGGCGCGGGGTGAAGACGCCCTGCGTTCCCCTGGCTTGGTTGGGCAGGGCTTCCAAGGGCCGATGAAAGCTGAGGGACCTGGGCTCAAAGTGTGTCTTCTTGCCTTTCCTGGAAGGAAGCTGTGGACACACTCCGGAGTCCTGGGTCATCGAGTCCTCAACCCAACTTAGACTCTCCTGCACCTTACGGGAGACGGTCTACGATCGCAAGTTGCTATGGCAACGAAGCTTTCAGCATACTGAGGACAACTCAGGCCTAGAGAGGCATCACCCTCCTTATCCCCCCCACTTCCGACCCACGGATAAAGTGGCGCCCCCTACGCACAGGAACGGTCCCTGGGTCCCCGCCCCAGCGCGGAGACCACCGTGGACCTCCGGGGGCGGGAGGCCGCTCTGGCCCCAAGCAGAACCTCTCGCTGGTAGACGGGCCCGAGGGGGCCTCTCTGGGCGCAGCGCTGCTGAGCTGCTCGATGCTCCAGCCGGAAGTGCTCTTCACCGCCTGCCTCCCACCCGCCTCTCTGGTCCCGGCGGTAAGATGGCGGCTGCCGCGGAGTGCGATGTGGTAATGGCGGCGACCGAGCCAGAGCTGCACGACGACGAGGAAGCGAAGAGGTAACCGGGTAGCGGGGGAGTGGAAGGAGCGAGCTTCAGCTCCATGACCCCGGGAAACCCGTCCCTGCCATGATGCGACCCGTGTTGAGGCGATGCCCCGCCCTCCGCGACCCGACCCCCCCCCCCATTTGAGATAAGTCGGGATAGACCCCCTGAAGGGGGGCTCCCGGAGGTCGGCTCTCCCCTCCTGCTTCCGCCTGGTTGGGGAGCGGAGGTACAGCCTTGTTCTCCAGCCAGGAGGAACGTCGCCTTTATTGTAGAGACCGGGTCTTTTAGGGGAATCTCAGAGGTCTGTTGTGGGGTGGGGGACGCGGCGACGATGACGACTTCCTTACATCGCCCCCCAGTCCCCCTTCTCTTGTTAACTTCTGTGCATTGTTGTCTGCCAGCACTTTGCATCTTCAAAGCCCTTGTTCTCTTCGCCTCCTGTTCTCACCCCCACTGCTCAGCAATGTACCCCAGCGACCACTAGGCTGGGTCCGAGTGTGTCTCCATTATTGACCTGGTGTCCCTTCCCGGTACCCCGGAAGTCGGAGATGAGGGAGAAAGAAGGAAGAAGAGTGAGGGCCTTCTCTCGTGCTCTGCACGTCAAACTCCTGCCTCTCCGTCCTTCCGGGGGAAGATCCTCATTCTTCCCAGGGCTGTGCTTAAGTTAAACAGCAAAAGACGAAGGCAACGGTTTGGACCCTGTTCGCACTGCTGGGCAGCCGCAGTGGCTCGAGATTGCCAGTCTGGACTAGCCAAGGGAGCTGCTGAGTGAGTGGTTTTCGAGAACACTCTGGATTCTGGCTACAGCTAAGGCAGGCTGTTGGAAGTGCGTTGGGACACGATTGTGGGTAGTTATACTTGTCCTAATCCTGAAGAATTAAGGAAAAGGTTCGGAAAGCCCGGAGCCCTTTCCTATCAACTGCAGATTAATTCACTACAAGTCCCTCAGTCTCCTTCCTTCATCTTTCATGTCTTTGTACGAAACCCTGTATGGCTTCAGTCTGGCTTCATGAGATTGGAAACCAGGATTCTTGAGAATTTTTTACTATCCAAGTTAGAAATACAGGAGGTACTCACTATGGCGGAATGAATAGTAACCAAGCTTCAGGGTAGTTTACTGCGCCCTGTGTCCCGAGATCTGTTGAGAACTGAGAGGCTTGACAAAGTGTGAGTAAGCCCCAGGGATAATCAGAGAAGGCAGGATACCAGAGTCTAGTCTGTTCCTAGTTTTGAGTTTTCACATCGCACCTAGTTCTTCTCACGTGTTTCAGATTAAGCATCAGTAAGGAACTACCAAATGGGAAACAACCCCCATCCCAGCCCCCCACAGACAGAGCTTACATTAATTGCAGGAATTTACTTGGTATTATAAAGAGTTCAGTGGGGGTGTTTTTTGTGCTATAAATAGGGACTTGGGCTATATGTAGTAATTTGAAAAAAAAAAAAAAAAAAAACAACTTCTCCTACTTAGTATAGATCTTTGTGCCTAATTGGAGTTTTACTTCAAAGTCCTCTATCTAAAGCAGGTCCTTTTTTAAACAAAGAAACAACAGAAGTTATAGTAAATGAACCTGAAGTTGTATTAAGAAATGGAAAATAGGTGATGCTGTAACATGACCACATCACACAATAATACAGTATTTGGTAACAGTACAGCAGAATAAGGAGGGGTGTTGACTTAGGTTAACTGCCTTATTTCGTAGAATTTAAGATGTCCTTGAGTGTAAAATACATAGTTGTTTTATCTACCACTGAGGAAAAGTACTGTAAATTTAAATATGAAAAAATATATCTCTGGTAAATAGACTTATACATAATACATATTTATATAGATCTCTTTTAGTTATAATAAGACATAGATATTTATTATATACAACTTAGGTGAGCAAATCAAAAGGAAAATATAGTGAAATAAAAATCACATTTTTACTTCCTGTCATATAAGGCATTCTTAGGAGAGTAAACACTAGGCTCTTGTTAATAAGAAAAAGCCTTGTTTATGTATGCTTTTCCAGTGCTGAAAATTGTGTGATGATGTAGAAGTTCGGGAGGAAGGTGGTTTTACATTTTTCAGGCATCCTGTAATCCTACTTCCCTGCTACCAAGGGAAGTAGCAGGGCATGGGATAGGGACATCCCTTACAGATGCCCTTTAGTCATTTGGCCAAGTTTGTGTCTCTTGTTACAGTCCTGCTACTAGTTCACTTGGGGACACAGGAGATGATGGGTCTCTTGGGTTGTTTTTGTGCAGTCCAACAAGGAGTCCTTCCTTCCTTGCATCTTGGCTCAAGGGCATGCTGCTGCTGCTAAATTGTTACAGTCCCACAGGGGGCAAAGTGAGAAGAGCTTTCAAGACATGGGGACTCACGGTTGCAGCATTTTAAATGGCTAAATGTTTTATTTCATTAGCTTTAGTGTCTCTAGAGAGAAAAGAAATTGACTTTGTTTTTCTTTTTTTTTTTTTGGCTGTCATTCTGACAAAGTTCTTTTCCCCCCATAGCAGCTGAGAGGCTAAAATAAAAGATGTATTAGTTGGCACTCCAAAATAGATCAGGGTTCTGAACATGAAGATTATTTATTTCTCTTTGCCCACCAGAATAGAGAAAGCTACTTGGGGAGCCAGAGAGCTAAATTTCAGAGGTTTTACAATTCAGCTAATTTAATTTAATTTCAATAAATTTCCAATTTAATTTTTCACTTTTCTGGGAAGTTGCTGACTGCTTTATCTGATAAATGAATTCCTGTTTCCAGTGAAGGCTCTCTGGTCACATTTCCTGGGCTAGGGAGGTGTCTGTAGGTAGTCTTTATTATGGTAAAATCGAAGGATTTTAAGTTGCTCATCAATAGAGGAAACACTTCTGTGTCTCAGCATGTACCCAGCATGACTGGATAATAGGGTCTAAAGGAACCAATGGAAGCTGTAGATTTAGGAAATAGAACATGATTATCTCTGTGTCTGTTTTCATGGTGGACTCAAGCAAGAACATTAGGTCCTTTCTCAGTATCCAGGTATCTAAACTCTGTATAGAGTTTGTCTTTTATTTCTTTCTTCATGTTGGTGGTGGGAAGCACTGAACCCTGAACCCAGGGTCTTCTGCAGTTGCTTTTTATTTACTACAGCTTCCTTGGACATTTTGGAGCTCATGGCCATAACTGAAGAGCTTGTTGGGGATGCCTTCCTCAGCTCTTCTTCCTGTTTTAAATTCTTAGGGATTTGTCTCTCTAAATCTTCTCTTGAAGTTCCAGGGTAGGCAGCTAAACATTTCAGTAAGCCCACAAGCTGAAGGGGATATTATCTCTGACCTTAAATTCAAATCAGTGAAAACACTGCTTTCACCCTTCATTTTCATTTTGGTATACTTTAAATGTGGGGTCAGAGGTGGAGAAGTGGGAGGTGGGACAAATAAGTCATGGCTAAGGAAAGGATAAAGCTAGAAATACAGAATCCTGAATACCAGGATTGAACTTGATTAATTAATTGAACAAGTGATGTTAACAAGTGGCGAAATTATTAAATCAGTTGATAGAGCATATGACTCTTGTTCTTGTGGTTGTGAGTTCCAGCCCCACGTTGGGTGCAGAGATTACTTAAACATCTTTTAAAAAGTTGTTAAATGATAACTGGAGTTAAGGTAGAGTACAGAGGAAGAGTCTCTCTGTCCTTGCTGCTTTAATTCAGGTCCGCATACTGACCAGAACCAGAAACCAAATTGAGCCAAGTCAAATGGCAGTTGCTCTAGTGTCTAGTCCATTCCCAACGACCAGAAATCTGATTGGCTTAAAACCCAGGCTTATTGAACATTCTAGCCAATCAGGGATGAGTGTAGTCATTGAAGCTAGTATTTTAAAAGTTTTTAAAAGCTGAGTACTGGGCACTTGCCTTTGGTTTTTTTTTCTCTAGGACTTTAGAAGATTGGAGAACAATGGTCAGCGGCTACCTAGGTGCCTTGGTCTGATGCACAGTCCCTCTGAGAGCCCATTTCTCCCTTACTCCACTAATGTTTGGTCCCTTTTCTTCAGTGCTGAGTGATGTGGAAGTTACTTAGAGGTCGTTCCAGGTATTCTTTTAAACTCTCTGAATTTCAGCAGTAAGAACAGGATTCATTGCACAAGTTATCTCAATGTCTATTCATTTTATTGGACTGAAAATTTTTTTCCTTCTCCATCTAAATCAAAATAGCAGTTCCTGTGTTTTATCCCACCATTGGCAGAGGTGTGAGTGTTTGAGACTTTTGAGAATGAAATATGAAGAGGAGGGGCACCTGGGTGGCTCAGTGGGTTAAAGCCTCTGCCTTTGGCTTGGGTCATGAGCCCAGGGTTCTGGGATCGAGCCCCACATGGCTCTCTGCTCAGCAGGGAGCCTGCTTCCCCCTCTCTCTATGCCTGCCTTTCTGCCTCCTTGTGATCTCTGTCAAATAAATAAATAAAATCTAAAAGAAAGAAAGAAAATATGAAGAGGAATATTTGACTTTCAGAGTCTAATTCTGACCCCTAATATTCTGTGTCTCATTTTTGTGGGGAGACCAGGTTGTCAGATAAGCAAAGTGTTAACCATCTCTTTTGATTCTATTATTAGGCTTTTGGGGAGGGTATATGAGGCAAGCAACATTTTTCTCTTCTTGGGAGTTTTTGTCCTGCAAGTTCTTCCTCTGACAGTTTGCTCCAAGATAGTCAATCACCTGTTAAAGTAAGGAACCAAGATAACTTTATTTTAGTATTTTTTGTGAGAACTTTAGAAGCCACATACCAGTTGACAATCTAGACTTCCCCACTCTGGTTCCCACTTCCACCCCTCCCTCCCCCCAAAACTCAGAAAGCAGCCTTTTTCTTAATTATAGTTCCTTAGTTCTAGATTTTTGTTGGGTGCTAATGTCCCAGTGAGGGTAGTAGGAGATCTCACAGAATAGGGAACCAAGGGATAGAAAATGGTGGGTTTGGGGGTATGTTATCAAAATAAGACTGACTGTTGCTGAGAGGCCAGGACTTGTGTCCTCAGATTGGCTTCTGAGAAGTTTCTCAGAGCCAGCATTATGGTTGGGTCTCCTCTCCCCTGGAGTAAAGGTTAGGTAGATGCCAGCTTGTGACACCTCCCATTTAAGGAACTAGCATAAATATATTGTGGTTGAGTCAGCTGTTTCATGGGAATATTTTTCTGTGGGCAACAATAGGGTTTCTGTCTGGGTCAATTGATTAGTTGATTGCTTTTTTCCCCCCACACGGAGTAAGACATTGCCAACTCCAGTGTGTTGCCTGGTGTCCTTCCCTACTTGAGCAGTAGAGAGTGCTACTGCCTTGTGTAGACTGTTATCTGTGACTCCCCTTGGTCCTTTCTGGCTCTGCCCCTGTTGAGGCATATCCCCACCACCACCACCACTGAATGTCCAGAAAGAGAACAACTGGAACTGGTATGTTAATGAGTTTTCTTCATCTTCGTCTCCTCCCCTGTTTTGGGGAGAAGGATGGGTATTTTAATTGTGCTTTAAAGTGAAAATAGAAGCTGTTTATTCTAAAGCAAAGGTAAAGGAAGGTGGGTAGCTCACTTTACCACCTGGTGGAGAACCCACCCTCTGTTTTCTCTGGACCATTTTGAAGCCTTCATTCATACCCAGTATATAGCACCTTGCATTCAGCAGGGGCGGAGTCTGTGGAATTGCTCCACCTACCTATATAGATCAAACTTGTCATTTCATCCGTAGACTAGTTAGAAAACGAAGAAAGAATAGTATGTGTTTGGTAAGATGGAATAAAAGGCTCCCGGGCTCCTTTTACTTATTCTCTCATGGAGGTCAGAGAGAGTACAACATGAAACAGGCCCTCTGACATGCCTTTGGGGACAAGAGGTCTTGGTCTGTGGGAAGGAGGAAGGAATTTCTACTCTGAGACTGGCCAAGATCCCGTAAATTCTAAAGGGTGGAGGATGTTTCTAGATCGAAGAACAACTAGTATACTTGACTGAATAAGAGAAATGGGTGCAACAGTCACAGAGTGAAGGTGACATTTTGGAAGTAGTAAATATGGTAAGAATGCCTAAAGGATATTTGACTTAGGGACAGTATAAAGTGTTATTGTTAATAGGTAGCTTTTTCTAAGATTCTTCCTGCCAGTAGAATGGTCTCCAAAAGCTCTGTGCTTTAACAAAAGAAATCATCTTGTCCTGAGTTGTATTTTTAGCAGTTAGATTTTTCTTCCACATCAAAACTAGCCGAATACATCAAGAAAATGCAAAAAAGAGAAAAAAAAATCTCATTCAAGCTTCTGTATCTCTTTTGATTTAAAGTTTTGTTTTTTTTTTTTTTTAAGATTTTATATATTTATTTGACAGAGAGAGACAGCGGGAGAGAGAATACAAGCAAGGGGAGTGGGAGAGGGAGAAGCAGGCTTCCTGTCCGATGTGGGGCTCGATCCTAGGACCCTGGGATTTTGACCTGAGCTGAAGGCAGACACTTAACAACTGAGCCACCCAGGCGCACCTTGATTTAAAGTATTATTAATGGCTATTAGTAGAGCTGAACTTGGGGCGCCTGGGTGTCTCGGTAGGTTAAACCTCTGCCTTCAGCCCAGGTCCTGATCTCAGGGTCTTGGGATCAAGCCCTGCAGCAACCGGGCTCTCTGCTCAGCAGGGAGCCTGCTTCTCCCCCCCACCCCTCTCTGCCCACCTCTCTGTCTACTTGTGATCTGTCAAATAAATAAAATCTTAAAAAAAATAATAATAATAAGAAAACCTGAGCTTTATCAAAAATATATTATTCTAGCCAAATACTTGAAATAAGTAAAAACAGTCAGGTGTGTTTTTCTCGTAAAAAAAAAATCTAATCCACATTTCCTAAGTTGCAGATGTTACAGAATAGTGAACTGTTCTAGTCCCTTTTTTTTTTTTTTTAAAGATTTTATTTATTTATTTGATAGCAGAAGCAGCAAGAGAAGCAGGTTCCCTGCTGAGCAGGGAACCCAGGGCCAGAGCTCCATCCCGGGACCCTGGGATCATACCTCAGCCAAAGTCAGACAGTTAACAGACTGAACCACCTAGGCGCTGCACTTTTTTTTTTTTTTTTTTTTAATGCACAGAGGTAATAAACCTTAAAGTGACACTGTACAAATACTGAATGCATCTCATCCCCATTTTAATAATTCATAAATACATGAAATGTGAAGCATTTCCAAAGAGAACTCAGTCATATTGAGGGCATTTTCCCAAACTGCCACCCAGTGAACCCTGCATTCATGAAAGCTGATGAATAAAATTCTCTTAACTCTCTCATTGCTAAAAGATAAACCAGTTGGTCGAAGGTGAAGATCTTGCTTTACCATTAAACTTGGAAGTATTGAGAAAGAAAATGGAGATTTTTATAGGGCATCTAATTGGGGTCCCATTGCAATGTGAAGTGTGGTGTTTGAATGTATGTTTAATTTAGCTGAGCTATAAACGTGCAGAGTTGACTGGTCATCATAAGCCCAAGTCGTCTGAATTGGTCACATGATGCTGAGCCTTGCTAAGACCGGTGTGATATCAAATGGTTCCTTTGGCACTGTTCGTTGGAGTGATTAGCGTCAGTGATGAATGAGTGCTGCATTGGGGGAGAGAGAATATAATTGCATGATCAGAGGATATACAGATTTTTAACATGTGTAGTGTAGAAGAGCAGGTGTCAGGCTGCAGTTTTCTGATTGACGAAGTTATTTCCAAAAAAAGAAATACATCTTAAAACAGCAAAGCAGATCAGGAGTGGAATGTAGTCTCCTTACCTGTTTCTGTCAGAGAGAAGGCCGCCCAGGCCCTCCAGCACTGTTTCTGTTGTGGTGGAACACCCCCCGCCCCCCGGTACTTCCAAAGAGGATAGAAGTTTTTGAAAATCTTTCAGTAGCTCTTTTCACAGGGATTTGTTGCTGGCTGTCAAAGTGAAAGGACTGGTTTGGTGGAGGGTAGAGTCTTTCCCAGCATCTCCTGACAAGTCAGAGACGAAGCTTATTCTGCTTAGAGATTTGGTGGGAAACTAGATAAATTAGTTTTAATCCAGAAACCTTGACATTGGCTAACAGGATCTAGTGGGAAAAAATCTGGGACTGTCAGAGTTAGGCCGCCTGTGCAGCTGCCTCGGATACTTCACTGGCTCTTCCTCCGTTGAAGGACCTGAGAGAAGATTGCCGTAACCACTTCAGGAGGCCCATGGAATGCCTTTGAAATCTGAAAAAGTACTAGAGATGTAGTGTAGCTATTAATAGGTCCAGTAGTCAGTTAGGGCCAAGTCTATCTTGATGTGGTATTATATTTCAGGGTTTAGTCTGAATTTTATTTTGTGGCCATAGAAAATAACCTGTAGTGTCATTTAGTCCATTTTGGACCTCTTTCTTCTTTTTGATTGGTCCAGGCGGACCTAATTAATTCCAGTCCTTCCTTTCTCAGTGCTGATATGTTTTGGTAGCTACGTGTTGTAACTTCACTTGGTTATCAAATCCGCTGATGCTGGCGGTGAGTGGAGTGACAGATACCAGCACGAGACTGCCCTCAGTTCCCTCGTTAACCGGCTCTTCTCCTTCTTTTCCAGTCCCACGCCTTTGACATCTCATCCTTCAGTCCCTTTGCTGTAAGGGCAACTTGAACAAGCTTCAGCCCTTTCTCAGACTCCCAGGGCAGGACTTGAATGGATTTGACCCTGGAATTGTTCCTGATGCAGCCTTGTTCAGTTCTTGCTGCTGCCATGCTGGATTCCAAAGATCCACTTTTTCCTCGGCTGGTCTCACAGGGTCAGGCCCATTGGTTAAAGCATGTCGTGTATTTGGTGGGGAGGTTCAAAACGATGGAGGGACTCCACTTTGGGAGTTGGACCTGGAGGCAAAAAAATAAGCATTCAGCCTAAAAGCACTAAGTGCCCATTGTTCAGGCAGCTGTAAATCAACCATGTTTCTATGAAAATAAGTCCTTTTCATGAGGCAGTTGTGTGGGAATAGCTAATTCTGGCCTGATGCTGTGCAGTGTGAGATTAAAAACATGGTAACTTGTCACAACACAATTCTTCTTGTTCTTTCTGCTGTGGGCTGACTCTACATTACTCGCTTTGTTTGCTCTAGAATGGAATCTACTCACCATTTACTAAAATGAAATGCATTTCTTGGGGGAGGCAAAGTCCAGTTCACTAGGTCTTACATCTTAAAGAGAAAGGAGCCCTGCTCTCTCTGTGACTAATTGTTAGGAATGTCATTTAGCTTGTTTAAATCCAGATTGTAGTTCTGGAGTTGGATTTTATATGCTGGGGCTATTTTATGTCTTAGTTTGAAGAAATTCACATTCATTGCCCATGTCTTGTTCTTAGCAGGAGAGATTAATTTTTAGTCTTAAGCAATAGCTAGAGATGAGCATTGGAGAGAAAGCTTAGCATGGTAGACAGTGCAAAAGCTTTGGAATCTGTCACATGTGGCTTGACATCCTGACCCTGGGCCAGTTTTTAATCTCTACCCCTTATTTAACTTCTCTGAGAAATGGGAATAATGTAACACCTGGTAGGAAGATAACGCATGGAAAGTGCCAGGCTTCAGAAATTATTTCTGGCTTTCCACAGAAATCATTTTTTGTGTTTTTATAGAAGCTGGTGCTGAAGTCCCTCGCCTCCATGAAAGTTGGTGTTTTAGGAAAGAAAGGGCACCTTTCTGTAGCTCTGCAGATTGCTTCACCTTTGACTAACAAGCTTTCTACTGCTAATACAGTGTCTTTTCAAGGGCCTAGATACCCTTGGTTTTCCTCAGGGATTTGTGTATTCTTAGCCACCAGCCAGCTAAGGAGAAGACTGGGTCTTCTCAGGTGCACTGTAGGCCCAATGTTTCCTTTGAATTACCACTCCATTTCTTCATAGTCGTCTGACTCAGCTTCTGACATCCAGTGTTGGGGAAGCCCTTTCTTCAGATCTCTTGACATGTCTCCTCTTAAAGGATAGGCTCCTCATAGTTTTATAGTGCCTTGCTTAATTTAGAACTGCAGGATGGTGTACACTATGTAGAAAGGTTGCAGTTGGTCCCGTAAATCTTGCAGTTGTGGGGATCCTTCTTGAGGACTTTGAATAGCAAATGGCCGCTTCATAGCATTGTACCAGTTGGTGTAAATTATTCAAACAGATTTATGTCCATCACAGTTCAAATCTGTCAACATTTATAGATCATTCCCATTTTTCTTCTTTCTTCTAGCAGCTTTTTTATGTTAGTAGGGCTTGCCAGGACAGTACTGGAGAAGAAGGCAAAGGGAGATTGCCTCAATAAAAAGAGGGTGGCTTTGCCACTTTATAGTTTAAAATACGTTAAATAAATAAATCAAATCTTCCCAGTGCCAGTGTCCATAGAATCAAGCTCTAAACTCCCATACCATCACTATGTTAAGAATTAGGTACTTCTGTCCCTACGTCCCTTGCACTGGATTCTATTTTGGGTGTGTAGAGGACAGAAAAAGAAACAGATTCTTCCTTATAGCAAAAATGCTCAGATATTTAGTTATGTTGCAGGAATCACTTGGGTACAGAATTAATCTTCGTCACTCAGTTTGGTCATTAAAATGATTTGGTGTATCTTTGGTAGGGGTTACTAGTTCTTCTAAAACATTGTTAGTCATATCTTACCCGATTCTCATTCCTTGATCTGGAATATAATTCTCCTTACATAACATTATTCCTTTCAGAAAGTACAATTTGTCTAATGGCACAGCTTCAAAAATGGATCTTGGAATAGGGCAGAAATTCCGGTATTATGCACTTGGTGGTTATACAAGGTACTATAGGAACGGTAGCGGGGCACAAGTACCCACATAGATTTGATAGGCAAACAGAACACCAGTAGATGGGTACAAATGAGAGCATGGCACTGGCAGGCTATACCTGTTATCCAAGTTCTTGGTCTCTGCTGTCACTCAGCTCCGTCCTCCATCTTAAATACCAGAATGCTGTGCTTTTAACTCCTTTGCCACCTGCTTTTGCTCTGCTTGTCCTTTCAATGACAAATGGAAGAGCCAGTTTTCAAGAAAGTAAATCATTGGAACGCTAAGGATGTGACCCATTTCACATTCAGAAATCATTGCCCCTGAATGGAGTGATCTGTAACTGAATTTTTATGTTTGCTAAAGAGGCAGCAGTAGTGACACAGTGGAAAGGAAATAAATGTAAAAATTCAGGGGCACCTGGCTGGCTCAGAGGAACATGCAACTCTTGATCTCGGGGTAATGCGTTTGAGCCCCATGTTGGATGTAGAGATTATTTAATAAATAAATAAACTTTAGAAATTTCCGTCTCTGTGAGAGGATATCTAAATTTGCTTGTTGTAGGGGATATGACTATAGGCAGGAATAGCGAGGAAAGGCAGGTAACATGAGAGTTTTCTTTGTTTAGTTTGAATGTATCTAAGTGACAAAAAAAATAGCATCAAACAAATCTATAAATTCCTTCAAGTATCACACTATGCTTGAGGCTCTAGACCAAAGATTGCTCCCATGAGATTACAGAGGTGAGTCCTTGTGTGTAACATGCTCCTCTTTCTCTTTCCTTTTCAGGGAAGCAGAGTCTTTCAAGGAACAAGGAAATGCATACTATGCCAAGAAAGATTACAATGAAGCTTATAACTATTATACAAAAGCCATAGGTGAGAAGGACTTACTGCTTATATTGGAAGATAAATTTGCTAAATATAAATTCTATTATAAGTAGCGCCTCATGAAAAAGTAGCCTTTGGCTTAGTGAGTTCATAATTTACTCTGTGAAATCTTTCAAACTTAATTGGCTTATGAGGGATGACCTATAAATGGGTAGTTCTTCATTTGACAAATTAAAGGCAAGTCCAGAAATTCTAGATATGGCAAAAAGATAATCCACCTACATGCATCTCAGCCATTTCTGGCTCATTTAACCGTGTTAGAAAATGGCCCTTACGAGGGGCACCTGGGTGGCTCAGTTGGTTAAGAAAATGGCCCTTACGGATATTAATTATCAGATCTTAACAACTTTCATGCCTCCTCTGCCAGCATATTTTAATCCCATGTCAGCATGTTTCTCACCTAACTTGCTTACAGGCTCTCCAACCCTAATTCAACAAATGCAAATTCATTTTTCTCTCTCATTATCTGTAATACAATTCATTAAGAAGATAAATGTGCTGGCCCCTCCCCTTTAAAGGATAATCAGTGCACTTTAAAGCTATCAAGTTATTTTTAAGTAACTATTTTTTTAATTAAACCTGCTCTTTGCACAGGTAGTCAAAATTTCGGCCATGGCCTTTTAGAGTATGTCAGCATTCCTATTATAGTTTGATTGCCTTGATGTAGTTCTGAAGGGAGATGGCCCCTGCGTTTTTGAAGCAGTGACCCATGCTAAGCCTTATTTTATTTTCTTCTGCCTTTCCTGTAGATATGTGTCCTAAAAATGCTAGCTATTATGGGAATCGAGCCGCCACTTTGATGATGCTCGGAAAGTTCCGGGAAGCTCTTGGGGATGCACAGCAGTCAGTGAGGTTGGATGACAGTTTTGTCCGGGTACGTAATGTGACCATCCCTGGGGAGGACTGGTTGCTGCAGTTGCGTTCCTCTAGCCCAGGTCTTCTCCGTCTTGACGCCGTAGACACTTGGGACCAGATAATTCTTTGTTGTGGGGGGCTATCCTGTGTGTTGTGTGACATTTAGCAGCATCTCTTTAACCACTAGGTATAAGTAGCACCCCTTCTCCCCGACTGTGACAACCAAACATGTCTCCAACGTTGCTAACCATCCCGTGGAGGGCGGAATCTCCCCTGGATGAGAACCGCTGCTCTGGCACTTTCATCCCATGCTGGTTTTGTGTGGGTGTTTGTTGCTGCTGTTGGTTGCTCTCTGCTTGGCCAATCATGCTCCTTTTCTTCGCTCTTTGCATTTCTTCTAGGGACATCTGCGAGAGGGCAAGTGCCACCTATCTCTAGGGAATGCCATGGCGGCATGTCGTAGTTTCCAGAGAGCCCTAGAATTGGATCACAAAAACGCTCAGGCACAACAAGAGGTATGGTTCTGGTCTTGTCCATATGGAAAGAGACATGTGGTATAGTGACCTGAAAGTCAGAACTGAGAGCTCAAAAAAAAAAGAACTGAGAGCTAGTCCTAGTTCTGGCATTGCCACACCTGGGTCATTATAGGCAAGTCTTGTAGTCTGAGCCTCAGTTTCTTATATGTAGACAAAGTTTTAAATATTATTTATAATTTAGAAATTTGTAAAATGGAGGGTTTCTGAGATGGCTGTGGAGCAGAGAGCTGCTGCAAGGAACGGATTTGAGTGAGGTTAAAGTATTTGAGTAAATTCAAATCCTGATTAAATCAGTAGCAGCTAAAATGTGTTTAGTTCCATTTCCATTTATTCCCAGTTTACTCCTGGATGCGTTTTAGTGAGAATCTGGAAACTTCTGCTCAACCTCTGATGATGCCGTGCCTTGAATTTATGTCTGTCAGGTCATGACTCTGGTTTTCCTGACTTGAAGTTCAAACTGAGGTCACAGTTGCATTTTCACCAACTTGATTTGTGAAAAGTCTGTGGTTCTGATTTTCTTGAACTCATATTTCATCAAAACCATGATTTTTGTGTGTGTTTGTGTGTGTGGTTGTTGAATTTACAACATCATTAAAACTTTCCTTTATCTGATTTTCTCGTATAGTTCAAGAATGCTAATGCAGTCATAGAATATGAGAAAATAGCAGAAACAGATTTTGAGAAGCGGGATTTTCGGAAGGTAAAGTACAACTATGGGGAAATCTTACCTACCCTTTATTACAAGGCTCCCCACATGCGTGCGCATATGTGCGTGGATGTGTGTAGTGTGGTACAAAAGGTGTGTGTGTGTGTTGGTGGGTGGGTGTGGGTGTAGGTAGTATGGTACAGAAGATCCAGAATAATAAATTACCACTTCAGTTTGACTTTGGCTTTTTCTTTTATTTTTTTTTTAAGAGTATTTTTTTTTTTTAAGAACACGTTCATAGTAGAATTGAGAGGAAGGTACAGAGAGTTTGCATATCCCCCTGCCCCCACACATGCATAGCCTCCCCCATTATCCATATTCCCCACCAAAGGCACTTTTTTTTTTAAAGATTTATTTGAGAGAGAGAGTGCACCAGAGAGAGCAGAAGCATCATGAGGGAAAGGCAGAGGGAGAGGGAGAAGCAGACTCTCCAATGAGCAGGAAGCTAGGACCCTGGGATCATGACCTGAGCTGAAGGCAGGTGCTTAACTGACAGCCACGCAGGTGCTCTGAGGGGCACATGTGTTATGGTTATGGTTTTGACAGTTTTGAATAGAGCTGCTCTAAACATCTGCGTGCAGGTTTTTGTGTCGATACAAGTTTTCACTTCTTTTGGGTAAATACCAAGAAGGGCAATTGCTGGATCATGTGGTAAAAGCATGTTAAGTTTTATAAGAAACTACCAAAATGACATCTAAAAACTTTTTTGCCAAGGTATTTCTTTTCTTTTTTTTTTTTTTTCAAGGTTTTTATTTTCTAATGATATTTGACTTTATGTTAAAAAGCAGTGTGAGTTTACTCAAGTTTGTTCCTGCTTTTGATATAAGATAATAGCTTAAGAGGGTACTGGCATATAGAGGGAATACTAGCTAGAATTAAATATTAGGTTTGGGTAATCCATTTTAATTTGAATGAGAGCTAGCTTTAACTCCTGCTTCGTGTGAATTAGATGCAGGTCTAAATAAAAAATAGAGGCTCCTTACAGATTTTTGACCAATGTATGTAACCTGTCACCACTACCGTTTTGATGTTAGGCCTTTCTGTGAAAGCACACTGCTCTCCTTTATGGAGCTGTGTGATAGTCCATGAAAATTTATGTGCCAAAAGGGTTCACCTGTCTGAAAGCATGGGAAGGGTATAAAAGTTCTAGATATCTTTGTAGCTGTTGTTAATAGTGGTTATGTCTCATCTGTATAATTCTCAATTCCCGGGGCGCCTGGGTGGCTGAGTGGGTTAAAAGGCTCTGCCTTCGGCTCAGGTCATGATCTCAGGGTCATGGAATCAAGCACCGAGTCAGGCTCTCTGCTCAGCAGGGAGTCTGCTTCTCCTCCCCCCCCCCCGCCTGCCTCTCTGCCTACTTGTGATCTCTGTCAAATAAAATATTTTTTTAAAAAAATTCTCAATTCTCTGCTTAGGTGATAGCTTTCATTAAAGTTTCAAAAGGGAAGGTGAATAGCCCCCTAAAAAGGTAAAAACCACTGATTAGGATCAATTTTCAGGATCACTTACAAGAGGTTTGTATCATCCAAGGAACAGATTGTTACTTCATACGTGGGAATTTGCTCAGTGCTTTCTGTAGAATGTATTCAATAAACGTTTGATAAAAAGGTACAGTTAAGAATTATTATTTTTTAGAATTATTCTTAATTATTCTTTTTTTTAAAAAAAGATTTTATTTATTTAATTGACAGCGAGATCACAAGTAGGCAGAGAGGCAGGCAGAGAGAGAGGAAGGGAAGCAGGCTCCCTACAAGTAGGCAGAGAGGCAGGCAGAGAGAGAGGAAGGGAAGCAGGCTCCCTGCTGAGCAGAGAGCCTGACTCGGGGCTCGATCCCAGGACCCTGAGATCATGATCTGAGCCGAAGGCAGAGGCTTTAACCCACTGAGCCACCCAGGCGCCCCTATTCTTATTCTTAAGTAACAAACTGCAGGTATTTGGTAATAAATATTTCTGATTAACTTATGCAGAGTCCCAGCATTGACTCCTTGGCATCCCTCTTCTGTCCATTGGTTTTAATAACCACAGTGTCTTTGTACTGTGATTCATAAGTTTTTTGAGGGGTGTGTGTGTGTTTAGAAAGCGATTCTGCTTTCTGTCACGTTTTCAGAGGTTCACATAGGCAAAAGCTTTGTCTCAAAAGGCAGTTTTTAGAGTTTCTTTTCTCTCTTGCCCACTCTGGAGCCAGAATCCCCAGTTTGTGACAGAATCCTCTGTTTGTGACATCCCAGCCCCCCCACTGTAGCTCATGGTGATGTCACAAATGAAGAATTATGATCCTGGCAGGGGAAACAGATGAACTTGGAAGAAACAAAGATCTTCTTTGCCTGCAGCTGTCCATAGTCATGGGGGTTGGGGGGTGGGAAGTGAAGCACTGAGCCTTCAGCTGACACGCCACTGACCCGACGGGTAGAACCATCTCCACACAGAACGTTGCAAATGCAACGGGGTGTGGCTGCTTATATCTGATTGCTTCCCCTCCCTCCCCAGTTCTTTTTCTATTTAAGGGAGGAAAAAATTAGCACCATGACTGCACCCTACATGATACCTGAATTTTCAGTATATGTGCTGCCGAAGCGAGCACGATACCTGAATTTTCATAGTATCCTTAGAACTTCGAGGATAGTGACCTATGCCCCGAGAGAGAGTTCTTCCCCCACATTGCTCTGTGAACATTGCAGTCTTCCCAGTGGAGCAGCTCTTGTTGTTTTCTTACTTCTGCATATTTTCAAATTTTAGATTTTTGAATAGGTGCTATTCATCATTAAAAATTTGAGAAGTATTGGTGGAGTGGGGGAGGTAGAAGTATAAACAATACTCAGTGATAGGTATTCCCTCACACTTCTGTCTGCCTAGTTCTCACCCCCTCAAGTAATCTCTGGTCTTATTTCTTCTGTTCCCCTACAGTTTGGTTGTACATCTATAAGCAAATAGAAATACAGAGTCCTGATTTTCCCTTTTTTATATGAAAGGTTACATGCTTTTCACTGTTGTGGACCTTTTTTTCCATTTAGTAGACCTTGAAAGTCTTTTCTTAGTAATACATGGAGTTGCTTCATTCTGTTTTAGAGCCAATTGGTATTCCATTATATGAATGTCTAACCAGTTGCCTGTTGCTGGAATTTGGCCCATTATTACTTCTGAGCTTTCAAACTTCATTTCTTCCTGATCCCCATGGCCAGATTCTTAGACAAAATGGTGTCTCTTTTTTTTTTTTTTTAAAGATTTTATTTATTTATTTGACAGAGAGAGAGATCACAAATAGGCAGAGAGACAGACAGAGAGAGAGATGAGGAGAAGCAGGCTCCCTGCTGAGCAGAGAGCCCTATGTGGGACTCGATCCCAGGCCCCTGGGATCATGACCTGAGCCGAAGGTAGAGGCTCAACCCACTGAGCCACCCAGGCGCCCCCAAAATGGTGTCTCTTAATTCCACATTCCTCCTTCGGGTCATGTATCCTTGATGAGAATATGATTCAGCAAGGACCTCCCAGAAATAGCAGCTAAATCAGAAGCGAAGCCTTTGGGCGCCTGGGTGGCTCAGTCGTTATGCATCTGCATTTGGTTCAGGTCATGATTCCAGGGTCCTGGGATCAAGCCCCAAATTGGGCTCCCTGCTCAGCGGGAAGCCTGCTTCTCCCTCTCCCACTCCCCCTGCTGTGTTCCCTCTCTTGCTTTGTCTCTCTCTGTCAAATAAAATAAAAAGTCTTTTAAAAAAGTGAAGGCTCAGAGAACAAACTTATGAAAAGAGAAAAAAGGAATATGTGGAGAGGCTTTATCAAGCTGAAAGATAAGTAATCCCATTGTGTGCAGGTGCGTGAGAGAGAGAGAAACACTTTTTGGTTTATATATCTTAGCATGTGGAGTATAGTAGTCTGATACAGTCTATTTAGGACCATTTTAAACCAACCATTTTATTGGTATATTTCTACTAAAATAGAAGTGGAGGGATGCCTGGGTGGCTCAGTCAGTCCTGGGATTGAGCCCTGTGTTGGGCTCCATGCTCAGTGGGGAGTCTGAGGATTCTCTCTCCCTCTGCTCCTCCCCTCCACTTATACCCCCCACAAGTAAATAAACCTTTTAAAAAATAAATAAAGGGGCACCTGGGTGGCTCAGTGGGTTGAGCTTCTGACTTCAGCTCAGGTCATGATCCCAGTGTCCTGGGATCGAGCCCCACATCGGGTTCTCTGCTCAGCAGGGAGCCTGCTTCCCCCTCTCTCTTTGCCTGCCTCTCTGTCTACTTGTGATCTCTGTCTGTCATATAAATAAATAAATAAATAAATTAAATTAAATAGAAGTGGAAGTGTGGCCACCCGGGTGCTTAATGAGATGTGAGGCTCATGGTACAGGGAGGAGGGAACAGTAAGCACTTTTAGTAATATAGGGAGCAATGATTCTGTATCAGGTAATTTTAGGTATCCTTGCCTTATGTAATAGGCTAAGCATGGTAAGTTATGCAAAGTAGCAAATAACCATATTTCTACACTAGAAGAGTGTGAATTTTGGTCCCAGTCACTGTGGAAGCAGCTTCGCATGGTGATTAACACCTCTGGAGTTATAGTGTCTGAGACCGAATCCTGTTGCTGTCACATGCTTTGGTGACCTTGAACACATTCCTTAATCTCTGTGTTTTAGTTTAGTTTCTCATTGATAAAATAAGGTACTTCATAAAATTACATTATAAAATTGTTGTAGTATTAACTTGGTCAGTATATACAGTACTTAAATGTTTGTTGTTGTCATGTCATTAGAATCTGGATCAGTTTCTCCCCTTGTTTCAGTGGTTTAATCAAATGAATTAGCTATGTTCCTAGGCTCTGATACTGCTTTTCTTTGAATCTGTCTGTTGCTCATGGCCAGATATTTAATGAATAAGTGAATATTTAATAAATGAAGATACTTCTAGAGTCCAGAATGAAGAGCCTTCTTTTCTTTTTTCTCACCATAGGTGGTTTTCTGCATGGATCGTGCCCTAGAATTTGCCCCTGCCTGCCATCGCTTCAAAATCCTCAAAGCAGAATGTTTAGCAATGTTAGGTCGTTACCCGGAAGCACAGTCTGTGGCCAGGTATGAAGTCAGGCCATTCTGTATTGAACTGATATTGAGCACTAGACAGGTGCCGTCTGGCAGCTCTCTGTACCACCATATGTCATGTAGGTAGACCAGAGAGCTGAGCAGACCTTCCTGGGACTTAAAGCCAGAGTTAGACAAGATCTGAAAACCTACCAGACATGTAGAAGTACAGTAGGAACTTCAGCTCCATGTGGGAGGACACATGTGTGAGGTGTGGCTTTTTTGTTTTTTATTTGTTTTAATGTCATTTTCTTCCTGCACCACAGGTTTGCGAGCTCTGTGAGGGCCAAGTAGTAAATACTTTAGGCTTTGTAGTTCATACAGTCTCTGTCGCAACCATTCACCTCTGTCACTGTAGTGCAGAAGCAGCCGCTGATAATAGATAAGTGGATGACGTGGCCTGATTTCAGTACAATTTAATTTATATGAACAGTGGCAGGCAGGATCGGGCCCTGTGGGCTGTAGTTTGCCAATCTCTGTCCTAACAAAGACTGAGACACAGGAAGTGTATTAAAGGTAAATGCAGGTGGTTTATTTGGTGAAGATATGGGAAGAGCTCATTGGGATCTGTCTACATTTGGATACTTTTTTACTAGACACAGGGTCAAGAGAAAAACTGGCAAGAGTAATCACAAATGATAATAACGGTGGGGAGATCCAAACTATGCTGAATGTGCCCCTTTCCGGCTATTGCAGTGACATTTTACGAATGGATTCTACCAATGCGGATGCTCTGTATGTACGAGGTCTTTGCCTTTATTATGAAGATTGTATTGAGAAGGCGGTTCAGTTTTTTGTACAGGCTCTCAGGATGGCTCCTGACCATGAGAAGGCCTGCATTGCTTGCAGAGTAAGTTCTAGGCCCCACTTCTGAGTAGGAAAAAAAGCTTCCTTTTTGAGCCTTTAAGAGAGTCAAGAGTGGAAGATTCAAGGCCCATATGAAATATGATAGCTCCTTTGCCCACCTTGCCAGGATGCTTCATCCTTTCATTAGAAATTAATTCAATAAGAACTACTTTTATTGACCCAAAGGTAAATGTGATCATACAGGGTCAGATCTTCTAATACCTAAGTGTGTTTTTTTCTTCTCTCAGTGAAGAAAAAATAGTAGTGTTTATCCTAGGGAGTAGAGGTAAAACCTGGGTAAATGAGTCTCATTGTTGTTCTTTTGTAAATCTTGGTTTCACCTGTCCACGCTGTAGGAAGCACCAGTGAGCAACAAATAGCCCAAGGGGTTGGTGGTGGGGAGGGGTGGTCAGGGTCAGGGTGATGCTAAACAGCTGGGATCTGAGAAATTGAAAATAGACTTGGACCTCTCTGTTATAGTGGCCTGAGGTTTCCTGGTTGTGAACTAATCTCCCCCCTTGCTTTTCCTGTAGAATGCCAAAGCACTTAAAGCAAAGAAAGAAGATGGGAATAAAGCATTTAAAGAAGGAAATTACAAGTTAGCCTATGAACTGTACACAGAAGCCCTGGGGATAGACCCTAATAATATAAAAACAAATGCAAAACTCTACTGTAATCGGGGCACGGTTAATTCCAAGGTAAGCACCCGGTCTGGGTCTCGGGGCCTGTGGAGATATGTTTAAGGGACATCAAAGAGGGCTTGGGGACTCTGCCTCATGAGGGGAATCCAGGTGAAAGGAGAAAAGGTGGTTTTGGTGGAAGGCTCAGCTTGTTAGGAACTTCCTTCTAAGAGGCAAGCTTTTACCTTTTCCATGGAATTGAAGGGCACTTGAGGGACAGTTTGAAAGGCTATTTCTACTGGTTCTTCCTCAAGATCCCTTTCCTCCACTAAGAGAATGCCTGGAGGCTTTAGGATAATTTTTTATGCAAATGTTATTGCTGATTTTGGCCTAAGCAAGTGATTATTTCTTTCTTAGGAGTGATTTGGAGGAAATTAGAGTATGAGACAGGCTTAGATTTTTTGTCCATCCTAAGTGATACTCACTGCACTCGGCTGGAAACGGCCTGCAGGCCCACTCTAGTCCTTCGTACCGTAAGAAACAACAGCAGGCTCCTTGCTCTTATAGTGTTCCAGTGTTTAGAAATCAGATCAGTTTTACCCCTCTCGTTGGCCTTTAGGAGAATGGAGGGCAGGAACCGCCCTATTTCTGTGTCTCGTCTGGGCACTATCCCAGAATGGCAAAGGTGCTTTATCCCTGCATGGAAGTGTGCCTGGCTTCCATCCCGTAGAAGAGAAACCAGTTTGGAACCTGGTGTCCTTAGCCCTCTGAGACACTGGCTTTCTCAGTGACCGAGAGTAAGTGTGACAGTTGGGAGACCAGCATGACTGATCCTCTTAGAATTTTGAAGCTGTGCTCACAGCCTCTGGGCTCCCTTGGTCTGCAGAGATGTGAAGTATGACTGCTCTCT
Source organism: Mustela putorius furo (assembly GCF_011764305.1). Lineage (NCBI taxonomy): Eukaryota > Metazoa > Chordata > Mammalia > Carnivora > Mustelidae > Mustela > Mustela putorius. The sequence goes on along the minus strand of NW_025421399.1, from coordinate 920,909 downwards.
CTCTCCTGAAGCTTAGGAAACTAGATGATGCAATAGAAGACTGCACGAGTGCAGTGAAGCTCGATGCCACTTATATAAAAGCCTACTTGAGAAGAGCTCAGTGGTGAGTGCCTCCGGCGGGCGAGGGGAAGAGGGAGTTGCTGCTGGCCTGCCAGGGGAATTGCACTGTGGATGCTGAAGCAGACCCAGGGATGTTGTGAGGTCATTTGGTCCTTCCCCCTGCCTCTAGGTGGGATTGTTCCAGCCCTAGACTATCTTTATAGACCTCCAGCGGAGGAGATTGCACAAGCTCCCTCAGTCTCCCATGCCTGTGTCTTACGCCCCTCACGGTCAGTAAGTTTCCTCTGATGCCTGACCCAAATTCCTTTTGTTAAAGTTTAAATCCATTTCCTTTGGAGATTGTATTTTGTGTTGTACACTTTTGCTCTAACTTGGCACAGTGCTCGGCACACAGTCGGTGCTCACTCAGTAAATGTTTTGTGGAATGAATGTATGGTGCTTGGAAGAGGAAGAAATAAAGTTATCTCTTGGAGACAGTTCACAGTTGTCCTTCTCCCGTTTGTTCTGGGTTAGGGAAGACAGTCTTTCGATTGAAGGGATTTAATCTGGCTCAGCCTCCCAGTATGAAGGAAGCCCCTTTTGGATTAGCTCCATGGGACTTGGTTATTTATGAGCCAGGATATGCCTACCTAGATCTAGTGCCCAGATTTGTCTTCAGAGTCAGGGTGCTTGCCAGCTTACTTGTCCATCCAGACTCTTCTCTGCAGACAGGAACCTCAGCAAAGGCAAAGAGAGACCTCCCCCAAATCCATCTCTTCTTATTTCAGATTCTAAGCCAGACAGGTTTCCTTCCAAAAGGAAGACCTATGTGGGGTATACTAATCCTCCAACATTCATTCCATTTCTTGTCATGAAATGTCGGAGCCAAAGAACTGGTGCTGTCACAGGTGCCGAAGGAGCCTGTCATTCTTTAAGCTTCTTGGTCTCATCAGTGGTGCAGGGCATGGCCTGCCTCCCGTTTCATTTTTTTTTTAATAGGAAAATTGTTACTGTGTGTGGTTCTTTTATTTGTTTTAAGTGGATTTCTAAGTAGACCAGTAATGTCAAATCGAAACATCCATGAAATTGTATTACAGACCGTGACCAGCTGTCAGTCATCTCTTTGCAAACCGTTGGCAAACATGGAAGCTTTGAAAGACAGCACATACCTTCTCGCCCAGCTAATGACTCAATTTAACAGATTCAAAATGCTATAGGCAAGTTCACTGTGGTGTTAGCTGTAATGCTAGCAAAGAGAATCCCCTGAGTATCTAGTGGGGCAGGGGTGGCCAGGGGCACGACACCACATCAGCTCAGTGAACACTCTGCAGTGTCCGAACAAGGACTGGGGAGAGAAGAGAAAATTCTTGGCTTGTTAGGAAGGTAATGGAGTGGATAATTACAACTTGATATGTGTTCAATAAGGAAAAATCAAATGGCTTTAATCAGACAACTCTTTATCTTTGTGGTAGAAACAGAACTATCCCCTCGGTGGCTCTCCCTTTGAGATTCCACCACAGGGAACAGCATGCACTCTAGTGCACAGTTGACCGAAATTTGGCCAGTGGTCCCCTCAAGTAGCTGGGATTGACATGAAGTAGCAGAGATTAGTGCAGGCCAAAGCCGAACCAGGGACAGGGGCCTGACTGCTGCCCAAGTCTTTTGTCAACATACCCTTGAAGTTGGGAACACACCACTTTGCTACAGTTCCTTTCATGGGCTGGAGTTTCCCTTTTCCCTGAGGCTCTGCTTATCTACTTTTTCTTCAACTTAAAAAGAAGATACTTTTTTAATAGCTATATAGTTGACATACAGTGTCCTATCATTTCAGGTATGCAATGTAGAAAAAAATTCAAATATAGATGTCTCTGAATTTTAAAAACATGTTAAATAAAAATGCAAATCACTGTAATAAGCTTGTTTAATATGTTCCAAAAGGGCATGTAAAGTTTGTTAAGGTTGCTTATCTATCAGATCATTCTACACCTGGGGCTATCAGCTTATATTATTCTTGACCCTGTAAATGGGTTCTTTATGCTCCTGGTAGCATTTGTGCGATGTGTCTGCAGGGCACTGGCTTTTCTCACCTTTTTTTAAAAATTAAGATTATAAATTAAGATGCTGGAAAATCAGAGATGTTTAAGAAGTTGGGCGTCCCAGGGCGCCTGGGTGGCTCAGTGGGTTAAGCCTCTGCCTTCAGCTCAGGTCATGATCTCAGGGTCCTGGGATCGAGCCCCACATCGGGCTCTCTGCTCAGCGGGGAGCCTGCTTCTCCCTCTCTCTGCCTGCCTCTCATTCTGCTTGTGATCTTTCTCTTGTCAAATAAACAAATAGAATCTTAAAAAATAAAAAAGAAGTTGGGCATCCCATCTTGCCAGCCACATCAGTACCACCGCCCTGCTGTGGCCTCTTAGCCAGGCGGAGCTCTGATGTTTGCGAAGATGGGTCGGTAAGGGGCAGGGTAGTCAGTTTGGTCTTTGTTCTGCAGTGGCTGGCTATGCTGCATCCAGCTGATGCAGTCTGTCTCTGGAACATCTACCACAGCTTAAGTGGTAGGCCAATCTTGGTGCCAGTGATCTTATCAGGACATGGAAAATGCCACTTTGCTTCTGTGGAAGAGAAGGTCTTAAAAGTTCTGGCCATCAGCCTGTCAAGCTAGATTCCTCCCATCTTGGGCCGACCCCCCCTCCCCTGCTTTTCTTCTGCACTATTGAAATATGAAGCAAGCCTGTGTTAAGAGTCTCCTTTCTTTCACCTACCTACATCTCTCAGATTGATTAGTCTTAGTGGAAGCATTTGCCAGCAGCCACAGCACCTTGAACTTGATCCTTCAAGTGGCTCACTAATCCCACTTCTGCTCTGGATTGGAGCTGGCCCTGCATGTTTATGGCACTACAGGTTTCAAAGCTTTTCCATATCCGTTGCTCTCACTGGATAATTTTTCTTTGGCATTTCAATCCCAAGTAATCGTTCAAGTAGATGCATTTACATTGCCTTTCCTAAGGCAGTCCAGATGCCCCTTGGGTTGGGGACTCTGAAATCAGAAGGAACCTTCTCCTGTTGGTTGCATTCTGCTCAGAGCAGAGGATTACTTTGCTGGTTGGATGCAAGTGGCATGAGATATCTCTCTTTACTTGAGAAATTGGTGGTTAATTTTTTCTCATGGCTGGCTTAAGGACTTCTGTTTCATGATGCATCTCAACCAAAAGTGTGTGTCTCTTGCTTGAGCTGTGCCTCTTCTGCCAGAGTGATACCGAAGGCCATTGCTATTTATGTTGCTGTACCCCCCTGTATTTCCTTCTCAGTTACATGGACACAGAACAGTATGAAGAAGCTGTGCGGGACTATGAAAAAGTATATCAGACGGAGAAAACAAAAGGTAAAGGGATCTGAGAGTATGTTTCTCAGGGAACTGTGAGGTCTTACTCTTAGGCCCTTAAAACTGGACACAGGGTCGTTTGATTCAGGGAACAAGGATATACCAGGAGCTTATCGATGGCCAGCCAGGAAGAAGTGAGGCGAGATGCCAAATGTAGGATAAGGCACTTCTTTTCTGGCCTTGAATCCTCTCTATCATTTTCACTTCCTTTTCTGTGTAATAAGGATGATGGGAGGAATCAAATTATGAGTAGATTTTTTTTTATAATCTTCAGAAGAAAACACCATAACTGCACCTGGTATGATTCTTTTTTTTTTTTTTTTCTTTTAAGATTTTATTTGGGGCGCCTGGGTGGCTCAGTGGGTTAAAGCCTCTGCCTTCGGCTCAGGTGATGATCTCAGGGTCCTGGGATCGAGCCCTGCATCACGCTCTCTGCTTGGTGGGGAGCCTGCTTCCCCCCCCCTCTCTCTGTCTGCCTCTCTACTTGTGATCTCTGTCTGTCAAATAAATAAAATCTTTTTTTTTTTAAGATTTTATTTATCTATTTCACAGACAAGAGATCACAAATAGGCAGAGAGGCAGGCAGAGAGGTGGGGGAGAAGTACACTCCCCGCCAAGCAGAGAGCACGATGCGGGGCTCGATCCCAGAACCGTGAGATCATGACCTGAGCCAAAGGCAGAGGCTTTAGCCCACTGAGCCTGTGCGCCTGGTATGACTAACAAAGCTTCTGACTGTAAGGCATCTATCTGTGTTAGGACCTGTTAAGGGAAACCAGAGTCAGATTTGTCCATTGACTCTAACTGTTCCCTTCTAGAACACAAACAGCTCCTAAAAAATGCACAGCTGGAACTGAAGAAGAGTAAGAGGAAAGATTACTACAAAATTCTGGGAGTGGACAAGAATGCCTCTGAGGACGAGATCAAGAAAGCTTACCGGAAACGGGCCTTGATGCACCATCCAGGTAGAGCGGATGCAGGGAACGGACTTGGGAAGCGCAAACCAGGCCGGCCTTGCCAAAGTTAAGCGAGAATGAAAGGTTCTGGCTTTTCAGCTGGGAAAGAGCTGTTGCTAAGACCCTACCCTCCAAGCTTTGGAAGTGTACCAGATTCTAAAAGTGGTCTTCGTCTTAAACTGTTTTCTTGTGATTCTGAGTTCTTCCCATACTCTTCCCTTTAGATCGGCACAGTGGAGCCAGTGCCGAAGTTCAGAAGGAGGAAGAGAAGAAGTTCAAGGAAGTTGGAGAAGCTTTTACCATCCTCTCTGATCCCAAGAAAAAGACTCGCTATGACAGCGGACAGGACCTGGATGAGGAGGGCATGAATATGGGCGGTGAGTTCGTTGGGGCAGTCTGGGATAAAGCTGACAGCAGCGGGTGGCTAGAATTTTTCTGAAGACTCTCCAAAGGGGAGTTTGTGTAACAGGGAAACACAGTGATGTGAAGGCCCCCTGGATGGATACCTGCAATGTGTGAAGCACTATGTTGGGCGCTGGAAATACCAGGTGAATCAAACAGGTTCCCTGAGCTCCAAGAACCCAGTCTTGGGCTTTGCACAGTGACCGCAGGCCACATCTGACCCCTGAGCCCTGGATGTAGAGTCCCAACAAGGACAGTCAAGGGTAGCAGGAGCTCATGATGCAGAGTGGGTACTTAGGAGGTGAGCACTAGCAAGGGAAGGCTTGGAGATGGAGAAATAATACCTTTGGGAAGCTGCGAGGGGCTGAGCGTGGGAGGATAGAGGGTGCTCAAGGCAGGGGAAGGTGAGACATGAGGCTGCAACGTAGCTGGCTCCCCCCTTGGAAGGACTTGGCAGCCAGAGTAGGGAATGTGGGCTTTTTTCATGACGGCTGGAAGCTTCCTCCCCACTGCAGAGTGTGTGCTGGCTGATATTTATGTGTGTCACTCATTCCCAGCGGGCTTCAGAGTTCAATTTCTCTGAAAGACTTAAAGCATAGCTGTCAGTGTTGCGCGCACTCCAAGCTCCGCTGGAGATGAGACAGGCCGGAATCTCTGCATACGTCTCAGACCGTGGTCTCTGACGCCAGCCCTCTTTCCTCCATTAAGAAAATCTTGAAATTGAAAATAGGACCGATGGTGTTACCTAGATAATCCTTGTCACTGGTTCAGGGTGTGTGTGTAACAGATTTACCAGTAGTGAACATTGTTCTGCCTAGCAGTTGAGAGGAGCAACAAGCAGTCAAATGCTACTGAAGGGTTGTGAGGAGGGGCGCCCCGAACCAGACTTTGGCTCCAGAAGTGTATTTGTGATGGCGGTGATGAGGTGGTTTGGTGCTGGGAAGGGGGTGAGAGATGGCAGGAGACTTGGGTAGGAAAGGGTCGGAGGGCACGTGGGAGATGTAGCAGGAGGTGGTTGCTGATGTGTTGGAAGAAGGAAAGGATGAAGCTGAGTGGCTTTAGATGGCTGACTCGCTGGATGCAGTCACGGAGCTAGGGGACCCCAGATGAGCAGGCGCACAGGCAAGGAAGAGTCTGCTTTTGGACACAATCTACCTGTTGGATCAACTGGTGGAGACGAATGCTCTGTGGTGCTTAGGGACTCAGTTGGGGGTGGGGGCAGCAGACTTGCTGTGGTCCGGTGATCAGGCCACAGCACTAGAGTCAGGCAGGAGCCGGAGTGTTCGGTTCTGCTGCCGTCACTGGCTGCATGATCTTAAAGCAAGTAACGTGAGCTCTCTACGTAGGTTTTGTTGAGTGTAAATTGGGGATGATGTAAGGTATGAAGAGTACCCAGCACCATGATTGGCACCTAGTAGATGCTTAATAAACCATGACTTTCCCTCCCCCATCCTGGCATAGTCTAGACAGAGCATGGAATCAAATGAATACAATAATCTTTAGATCTTGTTCCTATATTTAGTGTTGTTAACGTTGAAGATAGATTTTCACCCCCTCAGTAGCAGCCCCAGCATTATAGGGAGACAGTGTGGGGCGAATCTTTTAAGTGCAAATGGCATCCCAGTTGCTGAGAAGAAGGTCTGGCAAAGTAGGTTGAGGCAAAGAAAGCTTTGCTTCCAGTCCAGCTGGGGAGGAGGAGGGAGGAGGAGGGAGTGTGGGCATGGGGGGCGGGGCAGATAGGCCCACCCTGTCAGTGAGGTTTTGGGAAGGACGGAAGGGATGAATCTGGGAAAGCTTTGGGGACCCATTCTTAGTGTTGTCATAAGTTCCTCTTCAGACATGTCTAACTTTTCCAAACTTTTGTCCCTGCCCCGTTTTCTTGCTCTGCTCCACAGATTTTGATGCCAACAATATCTTCAAGGCATTCTTTGGCGGTCCTGGGGGCTTCAGCTTTGAAGGTAAGCTTCCCGCTCTCAGGAGTTCCCAGATCACAGGCCCATAACATGACTCCCCACTTGGGTAGTTCTTTGAGAGTCAGAGGGGCCCAGGAGTAGAGGCGGCAGAAGGCCCATCTAGCAGGGAACAGGTCTCCTCGGGCTGCTGAGGATGGAGGTGGGGAGGCTCCGGGGTGCACCGTGCCTTGGGACCATTAGTCTACACCTCTGCAGCATCTAGGAGGCGTCTCTAAGCTGTCTATTGCGGGGCTTCTCTGCAAGAGTGACGCTTAGAAGCTGCACACACAGCTGCTCACGTGCTCCCCTAAGACCTAGGCTGTTGATGCTCTTGGTGGTTTTTCTGTTTGAGTTCGAAGCAGCCCTTGAAGACTTTCCCATAATGAGAGCAGAGTGATCTTTCCACCCAGAGTAAGCTAACAAGCCCTTCTTTTGCCTTACAGCATCTGGTCCAGGGAATTTCTTTTTCCAATTTGGCTAATGAAAGGAAACCATCCAGAACCCAGAAAGTGCAGACTTGCTCAGTGTAACCTTGAACGTGGGCACAGTTCACCACCTCCTCCCTTCATCTCGTCTCCCCGTCCTTAGAGCAGTTTCGTTTTCTTAGTTGGATACCCTGTGTCTGTGTGAGTCGGGGGGAAGGAAAGGGAGCCAGCGCCGAAGACTGCGGGGAGGGGAGGGAGGCGGGGGGTGGACAGGGAGGCAGCTTGTGAATTTTTGTTTTACTGTTTAACTTTATTAAAAAAGAAAAAAAATTAAGAGAATAAAATGTTTTGACCCTTTCTGGCACTTTGCTCTGGCAGCTGCTTTGTGTCACTCCAGAGTTGGTAGGCCAGAGCTGAGCCCCCAGTGCGGAGCTGGTACAGACACGGATTGTAGGCTCAGCACCTGCCCATCTGGGGCCTGATGGCGGGGGGGGGGGATGCCAGCCACCTGTCCCAGACCTATTCAGCCTGGGAGTGCTGAACCGGACTGAGTTGGTGTTGGGACCCTCCTGATGTCAGTCACAGGTGATCTGACGCTAAGGGCTGCTACAGCTCACTAGAAGCTGCGTGTGTCTGGAGCTCACGTGGAGCACGGCTGGCTGCTAAGCCTGAGGCTGGGCTGACCCAGACAGGAGGTGTACACAGGCCCTCACAGCCGTCTGGCCACTGCAGGGTAAAGGACATGGAGACAGGGACGAAATCCTGCCTCCTTTCCTGGTGAGACACACAGCTCCTGGGCCCTGGGGTCCAGGCACAGAACTTAAACTCACGTGGTTGGAAACCGCATTCGTAGTAAATACCCCTCACCTTCTCCACTGTTGTCCCCTCTCTGTGGCAGACGAGTTAGGGGAGGAGGCGGTGACCAGTGTCCTGCTCTTCAAGTCAAGCATAGTGTTCACGGGAGGTCATCTTTTTATGAGTTTAGGCAGAGGGATTTGAGAATTCGATGCTTAGATTTTTGGCACTTTGGTAGTAGAGCTGGCTGGGAAAGGACCATGGACCAAATAGGTAACTTACTGCTTTTCTTCCTTCTGAGCCCCAGCCCCTTTCTCTCCAGTCTTCCCCCACTGATGTCAAGGCCAGGGCGATAGTGTGACTGAGTTAGGCCTGTATGAACTCCTGAATGTCAGGTCTTCCCCTGTGTTTGCAGCACCCTGACCTGAGGGTGGCCTTCCCTAGAAGACTGGCAGAAACCCAAACCAGGAACCATGGGTCTGGCTGAGAAGGCCCTCTGATTGCTGGGGGCTGGCACACCTGTGGTCCCGATGCCACAGTTATTGGGGACAGGCTCTGCTCACTTCCCTCAGACCCAGCCACCCCCCACTTTCCTGTGTGCATCTAAGATCGGCCGCTCTCCTTTCTGCCGCCTCATGAAAGCCAACACTGTTCAGCTGCCCAACCTCACCACAGCTGTGCCCAGCCAGCAGAGGGGAGACAGGACCGATGGCCCCAAGCTGCGGGACAAAGCCAGTCCTGATAGAGCAGCCCTGGCCCCAGGGAAGACTGAGCTGGGCACAGAAGGGTGAGAGAGACTGCACACAGCCAGGATTAACACAGTTTATTTCACGGTCAGTCTTACAAGTCACTGAGGTCGGGCAAAGCCAGGATAGTAACTTAAATCTCAAGCACTTTCGTCCAGTGACAACCTGATTAGCAAGGCCCTGTTACTGAGCAGGGGGGCAGTGGCGGGCACCCCAGGAACCACAGCATGTGTACCAATGTTAAAAAACCCCTTCTCAGAGCACCAGGGGAGCTTGGCCCTTACCAGCCAGGGGTCCACTCCGTTGGCTCTCGGTCCCCCACTGACTAACCCCTGCAGAGGAGCCGCCAAGGCCTCCAGAGGCACCAGGGAGGCAAGCTGGTCTGGGCAGATGGTACTTTCTCTGGCTTCGGTTTCCCCAACCCCACAGCCGAGCCACACCGCCGGAAAAGATGGCCAGCCCACCCCTTCCTGGGGCAAGACCTGCAGCCAGCTGGGATGTGGCTGTCAAATGTTCCCTAGTCACAGTGTAAAGGAGGAGGGGACAGGCACTTAGGGCCGAAGGCGGGACGCAAAGCCCCTTTTCTACCCTGGTAAAAAAGCCCCAGCATACATCATGGGGCTGCAATGATTAGATTTGGGGTCAAAGCCCAGGGATTTCCCCACCCTTTCAGATCCACAGCCAGTTTCCCGCAGCCGCTGTGACCACCCGGTGGGGACACACAGCTCTGGGGCATCTCCCCCGCTGGCCGGCTCAGGGCAGGGAACCCGGGACAGGCGTCAGGGCATGGGGTTGTGGCTGCGGCTCCAGGCCCAGCTTGGCTCAGCCTCGTCAGCTTTGCTCTGGGTTCCTGAATGGCACTCCCCACACCCCTCTCATGTTGAAAGCTTGGGTGTTAGAGGGGACAAGGGAGGGCAGGAAAAGTTACTTTACAAGTTTTTTTAAAAAGTTACAGAAAGGTTAACTTTGAGTGTAAAAAAAAAAAAAATCTTGAAACAAAGGTCAAGCAGAAGGCATGCTTTCCCTTCCCCTCCACCCCTTCCCTTCTGAGGAGCGGGAGGCTGACAGCGGCGAGAACACTCAGATGATGGTGCAGGACTGCAAGGCGCCCCCCTTGCGGCTGCCGTGCGTGGGCACGGGTTTGCCCTTCCCATAGTATCCCGTGAAGATGGCCCTGACCTCCAGCTTCTTGGCCAGGCTCAGCAGCCAGCGCCCATTGCCCAAGGAGTAGAGTTTGCCCCGGCTTAGCTCACCCACCTCCTCGCCTCGGCTGCCCCCCTTCTCCTGCCGCACAATCTCCAGGAGGTCAATGCCCGTCTGCACGGGCTCCACGTCACCCGCGCAGCCGAGGGTGATGTGAGCCCGGCTTCCCCGGGGCAGGCTGTCAGAGGGGGACAGCTTGTCCACATCATTTGGCCACAATGGCAGCTCCTGCTCGCTCAGCTCCACCCGGGCTCCAGTAGTCTTGGGTGTCACGAAGAGGGCAGTGATGGTCAGCGTGAAGGCCTTGCAGTACGACTTCCTCACCACCTGCGGGGACGGAACGACAGCGCTAAGCTGGACGTGGTAGACCCGGGAGCAGACTGTTGAGCAAGGATGGGCCTAGCAGGGGAGAGCACCGTGAACAGAAGCCTCGGGTAAAAGCCACTCATGGCCCCTATGCTGACATGAGCGGAAGAGCCAGAGGACACTGGCGGAGCTGAAGGCCAGACTCCCCCAACTCTGAGCCTGGCACCCCACCTCCCGGCAGCCCTTTAACCTCGCCATGTTGGCTCATTCACCTGTTCTTCAGGAATGATGCTAGAACCTACCTCAGTGGCCAGATGTAACAAGTGTCTGGGCACATTGAGAACAGTAACAAGCACATGACAAGCACTATTGTCACTGCCACTCAGCTCACCCCGGTAAAAGCCACCTGAGTGCCCAGGCAATATCGGAGAGGTCAGAAATAAATGCCTCAAGTTAAAATCGACTTCGTACACCCGGGTTTACATGTGGTCATATCTGACTCAGAAAGACCATCTCTCCCGACTGACCGAAACAGTATCTCTTATCTTTGCTCACAATCCCTTGTGTCTGGTGCCTAACAGGGGCTTAATAAACAATGCTAAGTGCATGGGTGGCTGAGACGGTGTAGACAGCATCACCTGTGCATTCATGCAGCTGTGCTAGGGGCCATGGATACGACAGTAAACCGAACTGAGAAATGCAAGCAGGGGAGACCAATAAACGATCAGCAAAATGGATGCTGCATTAGGGCAGCATCCCCCACCAGGGCAGACAAGTGGAGGGTTGCCAGAAGTCCTCACGGAGGAGGCCACCAGAGGCTGGAGACCAGTGCACAGCCGGGCCACGTGCCTGCGGCTTAAGGACTGCACATTAGAGGCTGTGGGCAGAAGAGAGCGGCTGAGTGGGAGCAGGGAAAGATGTGGTACCCCAAAGCCAGGAGCCCCACTATCCCTTGATGTGTGCACCCCACTGCAGGGCAAGGGCAGGCCTGGGACCTGGAGACCAGGACCTCTGAGCACAGGGCTTGCTGGGGGTGAGGGACACCTAAACTTTGGAACTCCGCACAGGCAGGAGCCTGCTGCCAAGCATCAGTCTGCAGCAGGAGAAGGCTCTGGGGGGTGAGCGCGCAGGCTGGTAGCAGTGCGGGGGCAGCGAGGTGGGGGGGAGGCGCATTAAAAAAGGGTGGCTGACAGCTGTGTGACTAAGCCTGTGGCGGTGGGGGTGAACTGGAGCAGGAGATGCCATTTTTCCTGAGGCTGTCTGGTTTCTGGTCCTTGCATTGAGCTGGCCCCCATTTCCAGAAGACCTTGCCCTCTCCACACCTCAGCCACGGGTCCCGGGGGAGCACTCACATCCTGCTGGGCATACTCGTCGGCCCCTGCAGCCTTTCCGTAGTCACAGAACTTGGTTGTGCAGTGCAGCACGCCAGGGGGTCTCTTCCCAAAGTAGGTGAGCAGTTCGAGCTTCTCCCTGGGCTCATCCCCAGAAACAACTGCAGGGAGAGAGTAGAGCAGTCAGGGCCGGAGAGCAGGAGCCATCCTCATACCCACCTCCAAGACCACGGCGGCTTGGAGTGCGGGGGAAAAAAGATAGCAAGCAGGAGTTCTTCAGCAATCCGGTAGAATTCATTCCTTCAGTAGCTGGTCAAACTAACAGCCACGTCAGAGCTACAAAAAGGGGTCTAAATTCCCTGGTTTCACGTTATGTAGATTTTTACATCTCTTCCAGATTTGGAAACTAACACACTTATAACCCAGGGACAGGCAGCATAGGCCAAGGGAATCTCAGCTTTACCAGCTACACATCTGGAAGAGGGAAGCAGGTCATGAAAAATGGGATAGAAAGGCAAAAGGGTGTTGGAACTATTGTGGTAGGATGGACAGAGTCAGAGCTACGTCCTTTGGCCTGGGGCACATGACTGACCCTGTTCTAAACAAGTACCATTAGGGCGACCATACACCCATTTTCCCAGGACCACCCGGGGAACTCTAAGCAGTGCCCCCTTTCACTCGGGCCTACCCGGACCAGAAGTTACAAGTTACCTGGTCACTGTAACAGGTGCTGTGCAGGCCTGTTTGGTGGATGAGAGCCTATAAAGGGCCTAGAGGAGGAAGGGTCTTGGGATAGGAGATATCATATGGCAAGACCTGGGAAATCAAGACCTGATTTCAGTTTCCAGACATCAGGCCTTGGGGCTTGTTTCAGTCACTAAATCAGTCATATTCACTTCCAGAGTCCCTACAAGGAGGTTTCTCACCCTCCACAGTGGAGGGAGAGCTCTGCTCTGAGCGCAGGCCCGTTACATTTGTCCTGCTGTGTCCTAGGCAGGAAAGGGTGGCAGTTTTTAATGGTAAAGGCAGCTACAAGAGGCAAAGCAGCTCTCATCAGGAGCTTGCCCTGTAGGGTGCTTTGCTGCCAAGCAGTTCCAGGTGCTGGGCTCACACCTGGGTGACGTCACTGCAGGCCTCATGGTTCCCTGGCTTCCCGGTGTTCCAGCTTTAGAGCCAAGAAGAGATCTCTGAGCTCTATCCAGGCACAGATTTTGCCTCCGAACAACACACAGACATACGGGTGGGAGGATCATCTAAAATTTGGGGACACCAGAAATTGGCTAAAAGAACAGGGATTAGTGGGCGATCTATCCCTAAGAGATCACTGGAGGCCAATGGTCACAGAGGAAAATGAAGGCCTTCCTTACCCCAACCTGCCCTACCCCTTGCCAGGAAAGCTCCCGCCTGCTATGGGGAGGCCCCTGCTAGAGCTGACAGAGTCCAGCGGGCTCTCACCGCAGCTCTGGGCAAATCCTACACCCCTCCAGGGGGTCTCCCCTCTGCAAAATGAGGGGTCTGGACTAGGTGTGAGGCTGTTCTCTGGAGCTGCAGGAAGCCCCAGAAGGTTGCACTGGGCAGCCTCAGACCTGGGAATCATACCCACCGAAGTCACAATGGTCTTAAGTGTGATTGTTTTGCAGCTTAGGATTCTGTGCATTATTTTTTGTCTAGGTTCTTTTATTATTTATTTATTTAGAGAGGGAGGCAGGGAGGGACAGGGAGAGAAGAGAAAGAATCTTAAGCAAAGACTCCCAACATGGGGCTCATCTCACTGACCCCGAGATCATGACCTGAGTCAAAATCAAGAGTCGGACGCTTAAACGACTGAACCACCCAGGTGCCCCTTATTTTTTTAGGGATCTCTCCTCCCAGCATGGGGCTGGGATTCACGAGCCCGAGATCAAGAGTCACAGGCTCTACTCACGGAGCCATCCAGGTGCCCCTCTGTGGAATATTTTACTTCAGAAAAAAATGGCTCTGCTGCTAAAGGCCAGGTGGAAACATGGCCTCGTGTCCTCCCTCTGAGGCTGTAGGGAACGTGTCCTCCTACCCCCACCACCTGCCCAGAAGACAGGGCCCCTAGTCTCCATGGGGGTGGGGGGGCGAGGAGGGGTACAGTGAGCTGAGAGGGCGCCCTGTGCCTCCACCGCTGTGCCTCGCCACCCCCAGCCTCCCCTCTGCCAGAGGACAGCGGCGGTCCCCGCTCCTGCCCCCCATCCCCGGCCACCTACAGTGTCGCAGCTCCTTCTTGAAGGCCTTGTGGTTGCCCAGCTCCTCCAGGAAGGCCTGGCCGGCCTTGCGCAGGCTCTCGGAGCTCTTCTTGGTCAGGAACCAGCCGAAGTAGAGCGGCAGGAAGTCCTTCTCCAGCCCCGGCTTCAGCTTCTTCAGGTCGTCGGCCGACAGCTGCCACTGGTTCTTCTCCTTGAGCTGCGCGCAGTCCAGCCGCCACGCCGTCTTGGGCTCCACCAGCACCACCTGGTACTGGTACTGGTCGGCCAAGTCAAAGAGCTGCTCCAGCCGCTCGCGCTCGTGGTTGGTGTCGTCCAGCACCAGGACGCGCATGTCGCGGCGGCAGTAGGCAGCCAGGTCCTCGTCCAGCCGCTTGTACTCCTCCGAGAAGTCGCCTCGGCCGCCGGGGGTGATCTTGTAGGCGTCAGCGGACACCATCTTAGTGCCGTCCCGGTACCTGTCCACGATGGCCCGCGCCAGGGTGGACTTGCCGCTCCCTGGCAGGCCCCGCAGGATGAAGAGGGTCTTGCACTCCAGCAGCGTGGCCACGGTCTCCTCATCCTGCAGGAAGGGAAACTGCAGCTCCGGCTTGTCCTTGGCCCCTGACGACGACATTTTGCGGAAGAAGATCTTGGGCAGGAACGTGTGGCTCTTTCGGGAGAAGCTTCTATTCTGTGAGGAGGGAAAGAGCGGAGGTCAGCCAGCTCGCAGGTCAGCCAGCTCGCTCCGGGCCACCCCACTGGCCTTTGGCCTCCTCCTACTCGGGGCTCCCGGCCCTGAGTTGAAAGCACCCCCGGTGCGGTGGGCACCTTCCCAGGCCCAGGACTGGACCTTCTTCTCCTCTTCCGTCTGGGTGGCCGCCAGCTGCTGGTGGTGGAGGAGGGAGAGGAGAGCTTGCCTGAGTGTTTCCTAAACTCTGAACTCCCTCTGGTCGGGGCTGCGGCTTCAAGGATCCCCCACAGCTACTGCCTCTCAAGGGAAAGTGTGCTGGGCGTGCATGTCCCGTGGTTCTAGGAGCAGACCCTAACTTTATATTCTTGGCATCTATTAAGGATGACCTCTTTGGAGGTGGGGCTGCTATGTCTGGGCAAAGCCACAGCTGCCCTGGCTCTGGGTGTGCAGAGGAGGCTGGGGGTGGAGAAGGGTTACCCAAAGACTGCCTCCCCAACCCCCACAAGGGCAGCAACAGATAATACTCTCTTGTCTGAGATGGGGGGGGGGACAATGGTCCCACAGAAGGGCTGGTGGGGGGCAGGGCAGGAGAACGCCGGACAAAGGGCCTCATTCACCACGCCTGCCACCTCCTCTTCTGCCCTCGGCCCCCCACAAAGTCGTGGTCTTCGTGCCTGCCCCAGGACCGGGCGGCCCACGGCACCTGCCTCCAGGGTCCAGCTCTGCCCCCCGCCCCCAACTTTGCTGTGTGTCGGCAGCACGTCTCTGGGCAGCACGTCTCTGAGCTCGTTGTTTTCCCGCCTGCTAAAAGCCACAAGTGACAAGCACCTGTTGCTGCAAGCGGTCGCTCTAAAGCGGCTCCACCTCCCGGCAGCTCCCCGAGCGCGGCCCTGGCACTGGTTTTTCTCAGATAAGGCCCTCGGGCGGCGGGAGAAGGCGAGGGACGCCCGCCCCGCACTATCCCCGGCCCACACTCCGCGGGCCGAACTCCCGCAGCGCCGGCGGCCTTCTCCGGCGGCCGTGCCCGCTCCCCAACTCGGCCCCGGTCTCCCCTACCTCAGGCTGCACCCCACGGCCCGGAAAGCCAGAGCTCCACACGGGAACCTCGGATCCTCATTTGCATGCCACTTCCTCCCGAAAATCCCCCTGAACTCTCGTTTTCCGTAAGGGTGCTTCCCCGGCCCGCCCCCTCCCGTCCCGCCTCCCCGCGCCCGCTCACCATGATGAGGGGCGCGCCGCTGCCGCCTTGGCAGGCTAACTAGCTCTCCGGGGCCGCCCGCCTGCGCGGAGGGACACGGACCCAGCGGTGGCGCGACCCCCGCCCCGGGCCGCTTTACATAGCCCGGGGGCGGAGCGCGCGCGGCGGGCCGGGGGCGGGGCGGGGCCTCACCGCGCAGGCGCGGCGGGTCGAAACCCGAAACTGACGCGGCGCGGCGCGGGGAGGAAGTCGCCTGGTGTCCAGCCCCGGCCGCCGCGGCGCCCGTGTATCCTTCAGAGTTCCCGAGGAACTCTAGAAAGAGGGGGGCAGTCACCTTTCCTGGGTCACGCTCCGCTTTAGGATGAGCCCAGGGAGGCAAGGTCATGAACGTGCAAGGTCAGATCCTGTCCTTGTTTAAAATTGTGGTATTTTATTCATCGTGGGGTTTAGCGTTGTGGATGTGTTTTTACATTACATTAGAATTCTACCTGTTGCTTAGTGAGTTTCCTGGAGCCCCGTGAACCACTGCATCTGAAATGCCTCACTCGCCTCACATTAGTGGGGGCCTGGTCCTAGCTAGCCTAACTTCAGCCCTAAACCTTCCAAGGACTGGAGAGATAGAACCAGGATGGCAACAGCCGGGACAGATGAGTAATGTAGTGAAATCCTGGCTCGTCTTCTGAGGCAGCTGTTCAGCGCCACCTCCTCTGCGAAGCCACCGAAAAAGCTGGGTCGGATTTTGGAAAGCTTCCCGTGTACCAAGTGCTGTGCTGAGCACTCAGAGAAGTCTCCTGCCAACCCTGGGGGCAGATACCGTTCTACGGAGGAGGAAGCCAGCTTGTGGCGTCTGATTTACTTCACTGTACCATCTGGAGGTGGCGCAGGTGGAGTCCAGCTGCCACTCTTCCTAGGGACTGCTCCCTGTTCTGAGGCAGCAGCTCTCTTCCTCTGGGCTCCTCCAGCATAATGCCCATTTCAATGCCAGCATTCACTTCTTTGTGCCTGCCAGGCTTCAGCGTGTCCCATCATCACTTCTTCCATCAAGCCTCACACAGTGCCCTGACCACAGCAGTCACTCAGCAAGATGAACCCATGGCCAGTGTCGGCACAAATGTACCTCTCCTCCCAGGACTCTTTCTTCCCCCTCTTTAAGCTAGCTTGGTCCCTTGGAGCTCACCTGTTTCTTCACCATCCTGAAATGCTTTTGCTTGGAAAGTGGTACCCCGAGCGGGGGTCCTCATTCTCTAAGGCTCTTGTGGGTGAGCAGGGAGGCAAAAAGACAGACTCAGGGTTTTTAAGAGTGAAAGATATCTATTATCTATTGAAAGGGGAAATAGTAGCAGAAAGAGGCAGAGGCGACCTGTGGAGCCCAGTCCACATGTTCTCCTATGAGACAAATCTCAGCTTGAAAATCCAAATCCAGTTGAATAAGTGCCTAAGGTCCCTGGTCCTGATGCCTGCTGCTTCATTCATCTTTTTCATGTTCTTCCATGTCTTCACCATTTTCTACCTTTGTCACTTCTGCTATTTCTCCCAGTTCTGTTTGCCCTATTTCTTCTGACTCTCTTCTGCTGTCTTCTGAAACTTGACTCTCCAGTCCTTCTGATTTCCTTCTGTTTAATTCTCCTGAGGGTTTCTGGTCCAGCTCTGGAGGCCTCCTGTAAATTTCTCTTGATTCCATTCTGCCCACTTCTATCGGTTTCCCATCCTCCTCTCCCTCGCTTCCTGCACCCAGGTCTCTGGATGTGCTCTTGGCAACATCTGAGTCTCGCCCTGCGGCTCCCAGCCCTATTCTCTTGAAGGAGCTGGCTTCCTCTACTTCTCTCTGCCTGTTTTCTTCTTGTGCACTCGCTGCGACCCTCAGAATTTCCTGAGACAACTCATCTTCTATCTCTTTCTCACTGTCCGCTGGCTCTCGCTCCCAGTGCTTCATCACCTTCTCAAACTCATCTCTCCCTCTTCTCATGCTTTCCTTCTCGTTCCCCAAAGCCGCCTCTCTCAAAGATTCCAATTCAGCTGCCTCTTCTGAAAAACAAGAGAAAGGAAGGAAGAAAAGTAAAAGTTTGTCCATCTCTGGGCCTGGGTTCATCTCAACCCCCTGGGGCCTGTGCTTCTGAGAGACAGCCAGGCACGGTTTCCTGAGCACCAGCCCTGATCCAGACATCGAGTGGGCTGCAGAGGCAGTGTCCTGCGGTTGTCATGGAATTAACAGCATCGTATCAGTGATCTGAGTTTGTCGTCAAAGGACCTGAGACTGATGACAGAGAAATCACAGCCAGTGGTCGCACTGTCAGAATTTAAACCCAGGATAGTCTGATCTCAGAGCACATTCTCTTTCCCTACAAGTAACACAGGTGCTGGGAAATGACAGAGGGGTTCTTTTCTCCAGCCTCCTCATTCTGCATTACTCTTTGTCCCTGGGAAGCACATTCATCATTTATTGGGAAGTTCCCTATCAAAGTATGAGCAGACTGTTAGCAGGAAGTTCAGCTGGAGAGCTATTTTATTGATCAAAAGGATCCAAGCTCCCTGTTTTTATGAGCTACAGAGAAAAGTCACAATGCCCTCCCCATGAGAGTCTCCCCCATTCTCTCTTCCTGGAAGCTCCTGGTCTCTAAGATGCCTGCAGGGGCCGTAGGTTCTGCAGGAAAGAGACCACCATGTGAAGACCTAGACAATGCTGCCGCCTGCCGTTCCTGGAGGGAAGTGCCTGGCAACTGCCGAGGGCCGCAGGGCCTCCCTGGCACACAGGCTGCCCAGGGGACCAGGGGAGGGGAGGGAGGCCACTGGAGCTTCTGCCCTTTCCTTGCTGTATCTCTTCACACCTATGGCCCCTGTGGCTCCCGAAAGCAGCTCTGAGGGCCTGTGAAGCAGAGGCAGATGCCTTCCCTGAGGGGATCCAGCCACCACATGGCGGGGGCTGGATAATGAAGGGTTGTCATCCGGCTGCTGGGGTGCCCAGAAACCTCACACCCCATCTCCCCCTGGGCCTGGGTCAGAGACAACTTCAGCGTTGGTGCCCGGAGGGGTCACTGCCGCACTGAGGGACTGATACACCACAGCGGGGCAGGCAGAAGTTGTGTACAACCGTCTTTCTCCCTCCGCCCCCCAACCCTGTGTCTTCACCCCTGCTGCTCCCCGCTCACACACAGGAGCCCCTTTGCTGACAGCTCAAATCTCTTGGCTTCCCCGAGGCTGTGGGCTCCTCCAGAGCAGAAGCTGAACCTAAGTCTCCCCCAAATCCCACACCTTCCCAGTGCATGATGAGTGCTTAACTAATATCTGCTGAGTTAATTGGAGAAATACAGGAGTGGGCACTCAGAGCAGTGGGGAAGGGCTGGACCTCCTCCTGCACCAAGGAACCCAACCCCAGGACTAGAAGAGCTGCTGGGAAGCACGGACGGGGACCCTGGCGCTCCCTCCTGGCGCTCACCTCTCTCTCTTCTTTCTCTCAGTGTCTCCCTGTAGTCGGTTTTCTTCAGCTCTTCGATGATGCCCTTGTTGGCATCGTCCAAGGCCTGTGGATGGAGAGGAGCTGGTGACTCCTCTTAACCCCTGTTGACCCACACCTTCCCTTTCTTCACCTGAGCCCCAACCCCAGAAGCCAGGGCTCTGCACCAGCCTCGCTGCCCTCCATTTTCTCTGGGCTCCTACGCAAACTCCGGGCCCGGGGTTTAGACTCATGGAGCTGGAATTAGCCACAATAGGTGGCAGGAGATAAACACAACTGCAGGTAACTTGAACTTCAACTCCCTTGGGCTTCGGTATATATTTCAGAGTTGCCTCTCGTCTGCTCATTTCGACCTCTACCAGTAGCTTCTTTCGGTTCCAGCCAATGTGGAGACAGTGAAGCCTCTAAGCAAGGCAGTAAGCCACGGAGGGGACTTGGAAACACACTGCCGGGTGTGACTGGGGTGCTGGCCTGTCTTGAGAGGGGCCCCTGGGGCATCCACAGTTTCCCTGGTGTCCTGGGGCTCAGGCTGTGCCTGTTGTTCCAGGAAGAGCCATGAGAAGCAGCCGGAAACCATCCATGGAGAGACCAGACCAGAGGGACTGCTGATCTGGCCACAAGTGCACCTTCCTGCCCAGAGCTGCCAGTACAGGAGGGTAGGCTGACAGGGACCTGGTCTCATGAGGGGTCACCAAGGCCATGGGGTCTTTTCCCTCTTCCTCTCATTTTCAAAACCCTGCCCAGCCTTCAGGGCAACCCCAGACGCCCCGCCTTGATGGGACAGCCCAGCCCTGTCTCGCCCACTCAGGCGCTCACACCCTGGATCCCCTCGTTCCTGTCGCCCTGGCCAGGAACAAGGGGTTTTTGTTTTAACCTTCCCGCTGAGAGCAAGCTTCCTGTGGCCCAGGACCGCAATTGTCACCTTTGGGCTGGGCAGCTCAGAGCCAGCCGGTGGCCAGCAGAGATTTACTGGGTTGGACTGTGGAGCTGTTGCTCTCCGGTTGCAGGGCAATCCTGCAGAAGGGCATTATTAGCGGGGAGAGATGGTGTGCGGGAATTGGGGGGCAGCCCCATGGTTCAGGGAAGGAATGCTCTTCCTCCAGAGGGCGAGATGCACACTTGGGGAGCTGACACCCCCCCCACACACACACATAGCAGGAAGAAGACAGCAGCATGGAAGGGCTAAGCTGCCCTGGGAAGGGAGAAAGGGGGACACAGACTGCCACGAGGTGGAATCTCTCAGGACTGATTTCCCCACCACGACAGGAAAGGGACCCTCACCAGGGTCCTCCACAAACCATGAGCTCACATCCTAAAGCTCTGAGTAGGTCAGGCCACGCCTCTGCCATTCCCAGCCCTCCACGTCCAGGCTGGGCCACCATCTGGGGTCCTGTGGCCCTACTCCTTCTGCCATGGTGAGCCGGACCTCACATCCAGGCCCAGGGGCTCTTTTCTGCCTCCCACAGACCCCTCAGTGCCCGTGGCCTCTGGTGCCTTCAGTGCTCTTGCCCCTTCTCAGCCTGGCCAAACCCGTCTTCCCTGGTCCTTCAAAGCACAGCAGGAGGCCCAACTGGAGAATTCGCCTGTCAATTCCCAGGGTCCCTGCTCCCTTTCCTGAGTTCCCGTTGAACCTTCAGTCTGGTCCCCAAGACAATGCCCCTCATGGTGCCTCCTCATTATTATGCCTGGCCTCTCTTTTAAAGATTTTTATTTATTTATTAGACACAGAGGAAGAGATCACAAGTAGGCAGAGAGGCAGGCCCCCTGCTGAGCAGAGAGCCTGATGCAGGGCTTGATCCCAGGACCCGAGATCATGACCTGAGCCAAAGGCAGAGGCTTAACCCACTGAGCCACCCAGGCGCCCCTCATGCCTGGCCTCTCTTAATCACAGGGGCAAGCTTGCCCAGGACAAGGGCCCTGCTTCATTCATGCCAGTAGATGCTTACTGGGCTCCAGCCACGTGCTGGTGGGAAGCTCATGGCATTTCAACATGGGGAGGCCAGGCCACTCATGCAAACTCTGCATCTTTGAGGTCAGTGTGCTGACCCTCCTGAGGATGCACAGCTGCCTGGAGCGGCTCTGGGAGTGGGGGCCAGTCTGACGCACCTGCAGGCTTCCTCTGGCTTCTCGCCAGTCTGCCTCCCGATGCTTATGGTCTACACCAGCACTATGCAACAGAAATGTCTGCCACCAAAAGAATTCGGGGCGCCTGAGTGGCTCAGTGGGTAAGCCTCTGCCTTCGCTCAGGGTCCTGAGATCAAGCCCCGCATCCAGCCCTCTGCCTCAGTGGGGAGCCTGCTGCCTCCTCTCTCTCTGTCTGACTCTCTCTCTTGTGTTCTCTCTCTCTCTGTAAAATAAATAAAATCTTAAAAAAAGAAAAAAAGAATCCTCTAGATCTACACTCTTGGGAACCCACCAGCCACAGGCAGCTATAGAGCCTTTGAAATGTGGCTGTGTGTCTGAGAAACTGAACTTTAAATTTTATTTACTCTTAATTCATTGGCATCTAAATAGCAGTATGTGGCAGGCTGCCTTGCTGAGCAGCAGGGGGCCTCCTCCCTAGGCCTGTGAGGGAGGTGGTCACGCTGTATTTCCTGTTGTCTCAGGGAGGAGGCAGCATTTTCCAAAAGGCAAGCCCTAAAATCAGTTGAGGGTTCAGCCAATATTAAACAAAAGAAAAGGGTGCCTGGGTGGCTCAGTGGGTTAAAGCCTCTGCCTTCAGCTCAGATCATGGTCTTGGGGTCAGGGGATGGAGCGCCGCATCGAGCGCCACATCGAGCCCTCTGCTCGGCAGGGAGACTGCCTCCTCCCTCTCTCTCTGCCTACTTGTGATCTCTGTATGTCAAATAAATAAATAAAATCTTTTAATAAAAATAAAATAAAATATATAAAAAATAAAAAGCAAAAGAAAAGAAAATGGAAACTATGGGAGAATATAACAGGAAATACCAGCATACATAGTTAAGGTAAATATGTTTTGTAAAACTTCCATTTCTATTGTTTATTTCAAATAAAAATTGGTATATTGGGCTGCTGTATAGATTGAGAGCATCAGCGAGCATTTGAAAGGCACTACCCCTGCAGCTGGTGGGTAATAAATCCCCGGGCTCTGGCTGACCCAGGGGCTGAGGACCCCCCCACGCTCTCCCCGAAGCCAGGGCCCAGCAGGGTGGGCAGCTCACGCTGATGATGGCCTGCTGCGCCTCGTTGTTGTGGACCAGCTTCGCTCTCTCCAGGGCTTTCTCAAAGTTGCTCACGGCCGACTCGAAGTCTCTCAGCTTGACTGGAGAGCAGAGAGGAGGCAAGCACAGGGAGACTGTGACACTGTGTGTTGGACAGTGTGACGGCCCAGCCCCTCCCGGGGTCAGTTAGAAGTCCCAGGCCTCAGGCAGCATCATGGAGCTGCCCATCTCCACCCTTACCACCACATTCCTGGGCCAGCTCACCAATGGCTACCAGAATCTAGGAGCCGGAGCCTTGGCTAGCAGCCCTCTCAGAGAGGTCAGAGAGGGAAGAAGGGTCTGGGCCAGGGCCTGTGCGCACACCATGTGTCACCAGGGCAGAGGGACAATCCCATCTTCCCATCTTGCCCCAACATAGGATTGTTCCAGGAATAGAAACCCATATAAATAAATAAATTAAATAAATAATTTATATATATATATATATATATATATATATGGTATATATATATATGGTACAGAAATACACACACACACACATTTTAAAATAGGCTCCCTGCATGTGGAGCCCGGTACCAGGGCTTGAACTCACGACCCTAAGAGCAAACCTGAGCTAAGAAAAAGAGTCAGAGGCTTAACCGACCGAGCCACCCAGGCGCCCCTGGAAACCGGTATTTTAAAAATGTTCATTCAAACTGACCTCACCTGTTGTGAAGACCAACGGAGATCAGATGAAAAAGGGCTGGCTGTGACTCACTGGCCAGCAGCTGGAGTCCAGCCCCGGCACTGGTGCAATCTGAACCCCGAGAGGAAGCAGCGGCTGTCCCAGCTCGCTCCCCCAGCTGGTGAGTGCTGCAACTGGGACCTCACTGAAGTGGTGTGACTGACTGCTCACGGTTTCTGACAGGAGGCCCCAGGCCCGAAGCTCCGTAGCCAGACTGGATGGCCTCTAGAACCCAGGGGCTCCAAGCAGCTGCATTTGGTTTTTCCATCCCAGAGTGGGGAAACTGAAAGTAGCAGTGACTGCCTGGCTCTCCAGGGGCCTTTGGGGCCAAGCAAGTCCTCAAGAGGAGACTGAGGAGGAGCGCCTGGGTGGTGCGGTCTGTTAAGCTTGGGTGCCTGGGTGGCTCAGTGGGTTAAGCCTCTGCCTTCAGCCCAGGTCATGTTCTTGGGATCCTGGGATCGAGCCTTGCATCGGGGTACGAGAGGGGGGGGGTCTCTGCTCAGCGGGGAGCCTGCTTCCCTCCCACCCTCCGCCTCTCTGCCTACTTGTGATCTCTCTGTGCCAAATAAATAAATAAAATCTAAAAATAAAAACAAGCTGAAGCGTCAGACTTGTGGTTTTAGCTCAGGTCCTGACCTCTGGGCTGTGGGATTGGAGCCCTGTTCCTGCCTCCGCCCCAAGCATGGAATCTGCTAAAGTTTCTCCCCACCCCCTTTAAAATAAATAAATAAATCTCTCTCTTTTTAAGATTTATTTATCTATTTTAGAGAGAGAATGCACAGCGGGGAGGGCTGGGGCGGGGAGAGGGAGAGAGAAACTTACGCAGATTTCCTGCTGAGCACGGAGCCCACTTGGGGCTCCATCTCACACCCCTGAGGTCAGCACCTGAACTGAAACCAAGAGTCGGAGGCCTAACTGACTGCACCACCCAGGCGCCCCAGTAAATAAATCTTAAAAAAAAAAAAAAAGACTAAGGACAACACTGACCCTGAGGGGTACATCTCATTTCCCCCTCAGTTTATACTATGCCCTCCTGAGAACAGAAAAGGGTTCTAGGAAAAGCTCTAGTACTCACGCCTTCCCCCAGTTTCAAGCTTCCAGGGGTCCTGTCTAACTGTGATTTTAGGGAAGAATCTCTGATTTGTAACGAGGCCCATGAGGCCCTGCAGATCTGGCCCCTCCTCGTCCACCCCATCCAGACCTCCTGGCCCTCAAAGCTGACCCTGGTTTCCCTCAGCTTCTTAAATCCCCCAAACTCCTCGCCACTTTTACATGGTGTTCCTTTGGCTGGAAAGTGCTGTCCTCAGCTTTTAGGATAGTTGGCGGTACCTTCTCATCCTTAAGGTTTCTGCTTCAAAGTGACTTCCTCAGACATGAAGGCAGGACAAGGTCATCAAAAATTATCCCTACTGTGTGCCCTGCTTGGTGCCTCAAAGGTGCCAAGAAAGTATTTGTGGTAAGAATAATGAATGATAATGCCCTTGACCACAGCCCCTGCCGCATCACCTCCCCCACTGGGGGTCCGCTGCACCCCCCGGGCAAGGGCCTGGGCTCCACTCCCAGCCTCATTGCTTACTGACCTGTGACCTCCAGCCATTTCCTTCCTAACTTTTTGATTTATGAAATATTTCAAATATACACAAACATAGATGACATATAGTGAGGCCCTATGACTCGTCACCGGGCTTCAACAATTCGAAATACCACCAACTCTGTCTCATCTGTTCTTGCTCACCCCTGCCCCTTGCTGGGTTATTTTAACAACTTTACTGAGGAGTAATTTAGATATTATAAAATGCCCCATTTGTGAGTATACAGTTCAATGACTTTTAGTAACTTGACAGAGTTGTACAATGATCCCCACAACCCAGTTTTAAGACTTTTCCATCAAGCACCTAACATGCTCTCTCTCTGTCAAATAAATAAGTAAATTTTTTTTTATTAAAGATTTTTATTTTTACTTATTTGACAGAGAGAGACACGGTGAGAGAGGGAACACAAGCTGGGGGAGTGGGAGAGGGAGAAGCAGGCTTCCGCAGAGCAGGGAGCCCAATGTGGGGCTTGATCCCAGGACCCTGAGATCATGACCTGAGCTGAAGGCAGAAGCTTAACAACTGAGCCACCCAGGTGCCCCGATAAATAAAATCTTTAAAAAAAAAAAAAAAAAAAAAAAGGAACATCTGCATCACTCTGGAAACATTCCTCATGTGACCTGGCAGTCAGCTAAACCACGCAGTGCCTCCATTCCCCATCTTCAAAAGGAGGACAATACTACCTTCATCACTGGCTCACGCAGTGATTAAGTGCAAGAATGCACACGAGAAGGGTTCCAAGGCCAGAGAAGGTGGCCCTGTTGATGATGATGCAATGCTGGGCTGATTTGCAGCTAAGATCCTCGGGGCAGCTTCTGGGGTGCTCCCGGCTCTCACGCTTACAAGAGGCACTTACTGCACACCAGTCAAAATGAAGGACTCTATCCCCTACTCTCAGGGGCCACATTCATCTGGCCATGGACACATTGGGATGATAAGTGTCCCCAGCCCTCATCTGTACCCTCAGCTGGAGGCCTGGGAAAGGTAGTGAGGAGAGTCCTCTCTCTCCATGCCCATACCTTGTGCCTGTGCCACCAGAACACTGGCATTCAGCTGCCACTCAATGTCTCCTTCTTCCTCGGCACACTGCTGGGACTTCTCACCATAATGCTGGGCCTGCCAGGGCTGGTCCAGCTCCAAGTAGCAGCGGCCAATCTCATGGAACAGCCAGGTCTTCTCCAGGGTGGTTTTTGCCAGAGGGATCTTCTCTTCCCACCTGGGAATGTGAAGAACCAGGGTCACTTCTTTCCACTCAAACCCATGACTTGGCTGAGCAGAACTCGTTCTCCAGCTACCAGTTCTTTCCCACGCGGGAGTAGAGCCAGTAAAGCTTTAAGAGATTTTGAAATGGCCAGAGCTCCTTTGGTACGTTTACAGATAGAACTGAAACAACAATTGAAAATCCTGTTTGTAAACTTGCATTGCAAATAACATACAAATAACATTGAAGAGTATTGTTAAATATACAGAAGACAAAATCCACACGGAAGAGATGAGAATGGGGGCACCTGGGTGGCTCAGTGGGTTAAAGCCTCTGCCTTCGGCTCAGGTCGTGATCTCAGGGTCCTGGGATCGAGTCCCGCATCGGGCTCTCTGCTCAGCAGGGAGCCCGCTTCCTTCTCTCTCTCTCTGCCTGCCTCTCTGCCTACTTGTGATCTCTGTCTGTCAAATAAATAAATAAATAAAAATCTTAAAAAAAAAAAAAAGATGAGAGTGAAAAAAAACAACAACAAATGAGATACCAATAAAGTTAGATGAGGATTAGACCTAGTCATCGTCTCTGGGTAGTGAGACAATTTTTCTGCTGCTCTTTTCTTTTTTCCAAATCAATATATATATTTTAAAGATTTTATTTATTTATTTGAGAGAGAGCATGAGAGGAGAGAGGTCAGTGGGAGAGGCAGACTCCCTGCCAAGCAGGGAGCCTGATGTGGGACTCAATCCCAGGACTCCAGGATCATGACCTGAGCCGAAGGTAGTCGCTTAACCAACTGAGCCACCCAGGCGCCCCTCCAAATCAGTATTTTAACAACAAGCACAAATTTACTACAAAATTTTCTTTTCTAAAAGAGATTTTCTTTTTTTATCTGAGAGAAAGAGAGACAGCATGAGCCCAGAGATGGGCAGAGGGAGAAGCAGACTCCCCACTGAGCAGGAAGTCCAATGGGAGGCTCAATCTCAGGACCCGGGACCATGACCTGAGCCACCCAGGCACCCCTGCAAAACATTTTCTAATAGAAAGATACAAACAGGTGAATGAACTCTCAGACTCCTCTGTCTTTTAGGACATAGACACCAGGGGCCATTCAGGAAACCAAGTGATGTGGAACAGAAGTGTCCCGGTGGATAAGTCTAACTCAGTCTGGAGAGCTCAGCCTCCCTGCCTAGTGAACCCATGACCCCACAGACTCACAGAACAGCCTCAGAAGAGGTCCCTGAGGCCGGCTGATCGATCAGCTCCTGAACTTGCTCAAGGTAAGGAATATCTGGTAGTGCTTGTGAAAAATAGATTCCTGAAGGCTCTTGGCTGGGTCAGTTGGTTAAGCATCTGTCTTCAGCTCAGGTCATGATCCCAGGGTCCTGGGATGGAGTCCTAGTGTTGCTGGGCTCCCTGCTTATTGGGGAGCCTGCTTCGCCCATTCCCTCTGTCCCCCCCCCCAACTCATGCTCAGTTCTCTCTCTCTCAAATACATAAATAAACTCTTAAAAAAAGCAAAAAATAAAACAAAAACCAGGTTCCTGGGCTCCAACCCAGACCTGCAGGATCAGAATTTTAGTGCAGAGATGCCCGTAACTCACACAACTATACCCCAGGTGATTCCTCTGACTGGGGAATTGTGAGCAGATGCTGATTCAAGTCAATCACCTTAACTGATGAGCCTCAGAGTTGACAAAGGGGTTTGCCCATGGTTACCCAGCAGAGCCAGGAGCCAAACTCAGGTCTTCTGTTTGCCTGGCATGCGGGCCCCAGGCTGGGAGTCTGGTGGGAGGGTGGGAAGTCCTGGCAGTCAGGTGGGGAAGGGGCAGCCGAGGTCACTTACGTGTCAATGGCTTGCTGGAATTTCCCAACTCTGGCAAAAACCCTGCCAATGTTGTCAAGGGCTCTCGACTTAGCATCAGGAAGGTCACTGTGGCGAAGAAGCAGGATATGTTCTTCATTAGAAATTGGCCTAGGGGCACCTGGGTGGCTCAGTCAGTTAAGCATCTGTCTTCATCTCAGGTCATGATCCCAGGGTCCTGGGATGGAATCCTAGGGTTGTTGGGCTCCCTGCTCAGTGGGGAGTCCTCTTCCCCTCTCCCTCTGCCTCTCTCCCCCAGCCTGCTTGTGCACTCTCGCTTTCTGTCAAATAAATACATTTTTTAAAAAAGAT
Organism: Mustela putorius furo; assembly: GCF_011764305.1. Lineage (NCBI taxonomy): Eukaryota > Metazoa > Chordata > Mammalia > Carnivora > Mustelidae > Mustela > Mustela putorius. The sequence goes on along the minus strand of NW_025421399.1, from coordinate 892,959 downwards.
TTATTTATATACCTAGGTGGGAGGGGCAGAGGCAGAGAATATTTCAAGTAGAGTCCCCACTGAGCAAAGAATCAGAAACGGGGCTCGATCCCATAACCCACGAGATCATGACCTGAGCTGAAACCAAGAGTCAGATGCTTAACCAACTGAGCCAGCCAGGTGCCGCTCAGCTCATGTCTTGATCTCAGGGTCATGAGTTCAAGCCCCATGTTGGGCTCCATGCTAGGTGTGGAGCCTACTTAAGAAAATAAGAGAGAGGAAAAGAGGGAGAGATGGAGGAGGGAGGGAGGAAGAAAGAGAGAAAGAAAGAAAAAGAAACTGGCCATTCTAGGCACTGTGATAACTGAAGAAAAGCAGACAGGGGCCCTGGCGTCAGGAACTTGGGAGTCCAGTCCAGTTGGAGGGATGATGCCCAGGAGGCAGGGCTGGGGCACACAAGTCCTCTCATGCCCTGTGGCATGAATGAACACCACGGGAACCTTTCCAGAGAACAATCAATCACTCAAGAGTTTACACACACGTCCCTTTGATGCAGCGATTTCCTTCTAGGAATTTTAGGAATTTACCTGGAGAAGATAATGTAACAAGAACGCTTGTTACAGCAGTGTTTATAATAATAAACCTTAGAAACAACCTTAACTGGTGCCCCAGCTCTGACACTTTTTGTGTATACAAAGTCCCTGACACATTCAGTGAAAAAGTCAGATTATAGGAGTGTGTGATATGACTGTTGCCCCATCTGTGCTAAAAATAAATAGGCAGGCTTAAGGCATGATGCTGTGTTCCTGGCCTGATAGTGGAAGAAGGGGCCACACAGGAGGCACACAGAGAACCGAGTGGGAGTCTAGAAGGTGGAAAAGGCTGGAAACAGGTTCTCCCTGGAGCCTGTGCAGGGCATGGCCTTGCCAACGCCTTGGTTCTGGCCCAGGGAGAATGCCTTCAGACTTCTAACCTTCAGAACTACAAAAGAATGAATGTGGGGTGTCTGGGTGGCACAGGCAGTTAAGCGTCAGACTCTTGGTTTCAGCTCAGGTCATTATCTCTGGGCCCTGATCTCAGGGTTGGGAGACTGAACCCCGCATTGAGCTCTGTGCTCGGTATGGAGTCTGCTTAGGATTCTGTCTCTCTCTCTCTCTTTCCCCCTCTTCCCCTGCTCGTTCACTCTCTCTCTCTTTCAAGTGAGTAAATAAATAAAATCTTTTTTTTTTAAAGATTTTATTTATTTATTTGACAGAGAGAGATCACAAGTAGACAGAGAGGCAGGCAGAGAGAGAGAGAGAGAGAGGGAAACAGGCTCCCTGCTGAGCAGAGAGCCCGATGCGGGACTCGATCCCAGGACCCTGAGATCATGACCTGAACCAAAGGCAGCGGCTTAACCCACTGTGCCACCCAGGCGCCCCCAAATAAAATCTTTTAAAAAACTGAATTTGTTTTAACTTACCAAAAAAGAAGTGAATGAATAAAAAGTGGGCATTTTTTTTTTAAGAATTTATTTTCAAGCAATCTCTACCCCTCGTGTGGGGCTCCAAGTCCAATCCGAGATCAAGAGTCATGTGCTCCACTGACTGAGCCAGTCAGGCACTCCCCAAAATTGGCATTTTTAAGAAGATTTTATTTATTTATTTGACAGAGAGAAATCACAAGTAGGCAGAGACGGGCAAAGGGAGAGGGGGGGAAGAGGCTCCCCACTGAGCAGAGAGTCTGATGTGGGGCTTGATCCCAGGACCCTGAGATCATGACCCGAGCCAAAGGCAGAGGCTTAACCCACTGAGCCACCCAAGCGCCCCAAAATGGGCATTTTTAAAAGCAGAGAAGATGTAAGTCTAGCTATTAACAGTGATTATCCAAGGGAAATGAAAGTATGACGGAAACTACCCATTTATCCATATTGTTTGAATTGTCTACAGTATTTCTGTAACATCATAAAAGAAATTAAGATATTTTCTTTTTTCTTAAAAGATTTTATTTATTTATTTATTTGAGAGAGAGAGAGATAGAGGAGAGAGCACAAGAAGGGGGAGGGGCAGAGGGAGAGAGAAAAGCAGACTCCCCATTGAGCAGGGAGCCCAATGCGATGTGGAGCTCCACCCCAGGACCCTGAGATCATGACCTGAGTGGAAGGCAGATGCTTAGCCAACTGAGCCACCCAGGTGCCTATGAGATTAAGATAATTCCATTAAAAAAGGAGATAATTGCTCCCCTTACATCGGTTCTTTACCATTACTCTATTACTACCATATGAACATTGTTCTGTTATAAAATTCTTCCCCAACAAATCAGAAAAATGTCCCCCAATGCACACCCAGCATCTCCTCCCACTCTCCTTCCTCTTTGTCCCTCAAGGCCCTGGCAGCCAGTGGGCTCCTATGTCCCCCATGACACTTTGCTCCCTGGACTCATTCTCCCCCAACCGTGGCCAAAGCTGCCTTTAAAACATGCACATCTCGGGGCGTCTGGGTGCCTCAGTGGGTTAAGCCCCTGCCTTCGGCTCAGGTCATGATCTCAGAGTCCTGGGATGGAGCCCCGCATCGGGCTCTCTGCTCAGTGGGGGGCCTGCTTCCTCCTCTCTCTCTGCCTGCCTCTCTGCCTACTTGTGATCTCTGTCAAATAAATAAATAAAATCTTTTTTTTTTTTTTTTTTTTTAGATTTTATTTATTTATCAGAGAGAGAGAGAGGGCGAGAGAGCAAGCACAGGCAGACAGAATGGCAGGCAGAGGCAGAGGGAGAAGCAGGCTCCCTGACAAGCAAGGAACCCGATGCGGGACTCGATCCCAGGACTCTGGGATCATGACCTGAGCCGAAGGCAGCTGCTTAACCAACTGAGCCACCCAGGCGTCCCTAAATAAATAAAATCTTTAAAAAAAAATGCACATCTCATCAAGACATCCCTCTCTCCACAGAAGCACGCACACAAATGTTGCTGTGCTTGATGGCAAAAGTGGAACAGTCTGAGTGTCCCACAGTGATGTAGCTAAAGAAATGGCTATGCACACTGAAATTCCTTTTCTCTGGAGCCGTTTGAAGAATGAGGCCTTTTCCAAGACACATTCTTCTTAAAAATCATAAAAAATAAATTGCTTTTAAGAATCCTAGGTATGGGGTGCCTGGGTGGCTCAGTGGGTTAAGCCGCTGCCTTCGGCTCAGGTCATGATCTCAGGGTCCTGGGATCGAGTCCCGCATCAGGCTCTCTGCTCAGCAGGGAGCCTGCTTCCTCCTCTCTCTCTCTCTGCCTGCCTCTCTGCCTACTTGTGATCTCTCTCTGTCAAATGAATAAATAAAATCTTTAAAAAAAAAAGAATCCTAGGTATGGGGGCACCTGGGTGGCTCAGTGGGTTAAAGCTTCTGCCTTTGGCTCAGGTCATAATCTCAGAGTCCTGGGATCGAACCCCACGTCGGGCTCTCTGCTCAGCGGGGAGCCTGCTTGCCCCTCTCCCTCTCTCTCTCTGCCTGCCTCTCTGCCTACTTGTGATCTCTGTCTGTCAAATAAATAAATAAAATCTTAAAAAAAAAAAAGAATCCTAGGTATGTGCATAGGTACATAAATATGTAGGTAAATACATTGAAAAGGGGCCAGAAGGTAAATGAGTGGCGTGTGGTGGTGGGAGGTGGGGATGGGGAAGACATCCACGTTCGGCTTGCATCGTGGTACCCCAGAGTTCTAGACCAAGTACAACACTAACCCTAGTACTTGTGTGAAAATAGACTCCTCCTCAGTCCTCAGTCCTCCCCAGCATGGGACCCAGACTGCTACTCCCCACAGGTCTTGACCCCGCGCCCTGCATCTCTCATCCCTGCCACTTCTTTCTGCCTAGGGTGCCCCTCTCCCTCCCCATCGTCCACTTGGCTGACCTGTCCTGTCTGGAACCCCGAGCTCCTAGCAGTGCTCCCACCTGCCTCTCTCCCTTGACCTATGGCCTTTCTGTGCACCTGGTGCTCCCACAGCTGCTCTGATGGAGGCCCCCCTTATAGAATGGGGACTCAGGTACAGCATGATGAATGAATGAATAAGTTGTAATATGTTAATTGATTCACATTCTATGAGAAGAAATAACAATAGCAAGGAGAAAGTGCTATTTCTCATTGCAATCAAATCACCTAGAGTATCTGGAGGGGAAAATGAGGGCTGGGGCCACTGGAGATGCTTCTGAGACAAGCTGGGGTTTGATCTGTGCCTTGAGGGCCAGGAGGCTTTGGAGGTGGGGAGCCCATAGGGGGCATGGCTGATTAGAATGAGGGAGAGCCTGAACAAACAAGACCAGAGGCCTTGTGGGTGGTAAAAAGGGACTAACGTTGTCTGAGGAACAGCTTCGTTTATTTAGCTGCTTGGCAGGCATTAATCACCTACTGTGCAGAAGGTGCTGGGAAGAGAAAGAGATGTAAGACAGTCTCTTCCAAAATCCATAGTCTAACAGGGGAGCCATGATCCACATGGAGTATAGAGAGAGAGCACCCAGGGTGGGGGAGACTTCTAAACCATGTGGGGGACACTTGGAATTTTCCCAGAGGGAGAGACATTTACAATTGTGAAGGACGGGAAGGGGGAGTTGATGAAGAAAGAGAAGGGAGTCCTGTTTAGGGGCTGTAGGAGCAGAGCCACAAGGTGCTGGGCGGGGGGGGCTCAGGATGCCCAGGGGCCTGGACAGAATTGGGTCCACTGGGGCCAGGAGAAGTCAGATCAGGAAGAGCAGCCTGAACTGAGCAGAATTGGAAGCTGGAACTTTATCCCAGTCCTACCACTGGACTGGTTCCGTACAGAAGGGCCAGCTGGGCTGCAGGAAACCCAGGTCAGAGAAATCGGGCAAGAAGTGAGAAGGGTCTGGACTGAGCTGTGGCAGGGAAACAGAAAAGCGCCATGGAGACAGGAAGGAGGAGGCCCAAACAACGTGGAGGCTGGCTGGGCGCAAGCATGGAGAGAGGTGTCTGGGAAGCTGTCTAGCTCCTTCCTGGGGACCGAGTGACCAATAACAGTGCCTTCCTCACAGAGAGGGAACCTTGGAGCAAGAGGTTTGGGAGGAAGATAAGGGATTCCACTTTGGACATGTTAAATGTGGGGTTCCTTTGGGACATCCAAGGTGGAAATGTCTTGGAATCAGTTGGATATGCAGGCCTGGGGCTCAGGAGGGAGGTCTGCTGAGAAGTTAAGACTATAAGTGAGTGTTAAGGGCACAGAAGATGGTTGGGCCCATGGTACTGTGCCTACATATTTTATTTAATCCTCATAATCTCTATGAATCAGTATTAATATACCTTCATTAGAGACGAGCAAACCGAGAAGACAAGCAACTTAATCAAATCCACACAGCTTCCGACTACCAAAGCCAGGAATCAAAAGTCAGCTTGGTCTCCAAAGCTGTTGCTTGTTTTCTGCTTCTGGAATGGCCAATACCAGATACTTGTCAGCATGGCAAAGGCCAGGGAGAAATGAACTGGGAATGAATAGCACGTGGGGCTCAGGTGAGTGAGGAGAGGGTGGGGTGGTTAAGAAATACAGTTTGAAGGGTGCCTGGGTGGCTTAGTGGGTTAGAGCCTCTGCCGTCGGCTCAGGTCATGATCCCAGGGTCCTGGGATTGAGCCCTGCATCGGACTCTCTACTCAGCGGGGAGCCTGCTTCCCCTCTCTCTCTGCCTGCCTCTCTGCCTGCCTCTCTGCCTACTTGTGATCTCTGTCAAATAAATAAAAAAAGAAAGAAAAGAAATACAGTTTGAGGGCACCTGGGTGGCTCAGTCTATTAAGCATCTGACTCTTGATTTCAGCTCAGGCCATGGTCTTGGGGTCATGAGATTGAGCCCCATATCGGGCTCTGCACTCAGCATGGAGTTTGCTGGAGATTCTTTCCCCCTCCCTCTCCTTTCCCTTCTGCTCCTCTCCCCCAACTCATGCTCACTCTCCCTCTAATTAAGTAAGTAAATCTTTTAAGAAAAAGAAATGTGGTTTGACCCAAATGGAGGAGTGACATGGGAGGACTGCGTGGAAGCAGGTTCAGATAGGGCCTTGAGTGCCAGGTGAAGGCATGCGGTTTTAACCTGCAGGCAACGAGGGGCCAGGGCTTGTGTGTCAGCACGGGAAGAACTGCTGGATGAAAGGCAGGCCTCTGGAGGTGGTGCGTGGGAACAGCTGGAGACAGGGAGAGCAGAGACCTGCCCTGCGAGTGGAAATCGGATGATGGGAGGTAGGGAGAGGCTCAGACTGTGGGGCAACTGGACACTGAGCAGGAGAAAGTCAGGGAGGGCTCCAAAGGTTAGAACCAGGATGCCCAGCAAGGGATGGCACCTTTGAGAGGTACCCTCAAGTCTGGGGAAGAGGCGATGGTTGGTATTAGTATGGTTATGGACACCTGGCACCGTCCTGAGATCTTTACCGGACTTCTGCCTGTCCTCTCCCACCCTCTCAGGAAGGGGGGGGACTGTCATGCCCCCTGGACGGCAGAGACCTGGCTGGGAGAGGTGAAGTGACTTGCCCACAACTGCAGGGTACAATTCTGAAGCCTTGCTCACTCTGACTCCAGAGCCCAGGCTCTCAGCCAGCGCCATAGTATCTGAGGCCCTGCTTGATCTGCCCCCTGCCATCTGGTCTGGCCACCCCTTGGCCACTCTTCCCCTGGCACTACTCTGTGCTTTCTGGCTTTGAGCTTCCTCCTGCCTGCTTCAGGGTCCTCCCACAGACTGACTGCGTTCCCCAGTGCCTAGTGAAATCCTCCTGGAATGCACTTCTCCTAGCGCTGCGTCCCCTACATGTCCTCCGTGACACTGGCCACGATTACCGTCTTTAGCTATGTCACTTTCTGTTTTACATCTGCAGAGAGATGACCCTTTTATCTGGTCCCTGTGGCATTCCTGAGGCTGGCAGCAGCTGGCAGGTCTGGGATTGATGTGTGCTTGTTGAGGTGATTTAAGAATGGACCTGTCCCCTCAGAATCAAACCTCTGGGAGTTTTTTGGCGTTCTAAGCCACTGCCTTCCTCTTTGTGGCAAAAAAAGCTTGGGTGCCTGGGTGGTTCAGTGGGTTAAGCCTCTGCCTTCGGCTCAGGTCATGATCTCAGGGTGCTGGGATCGAGCCCCACATCAGGCTCTCTGCTCGGCAGGGAGCCTGCTTCCCCCTGTCTTTCTTTGCCTGCCTCTCTGCCTACTTGTAACCTCTATCTGTCAAATAAATAAATAAAATCTTGGGGGGGGGGAAGCTGACAATCTAGGTCTGCCTCTTCGCCTCAGTCCTGGGAGCTCACCCACCAGCAGCCCTGGCAAAAGGCTCGTGTGCAACCTCTGCCCTGCTCTCTGTAGGGCCCCGCCGCTCGGCCTGCCCGGGGCACTCACTATTGCTTGGCGATCTCCAAATCCTTTCTGTGGCTCTGCAGGGCTGCGACCATCTGCCCCAGCTCGATTTGGGCATTCCCTATGCAGCTGTACAAGTTTCCAACCAGCTCGTCCTTGTTGGGCACCTCCTCTTTGTTCCATTCGAGCACTTTCTTCAGCACTTTCTCCGCTTTCTGAAGGCTCCCATCAGCACTGCCGCTGGTCAGCACTGGGAAGGGAAACGGGGGACATGGAGGTGGCAGCAGTCTCCTGAGGCTGATGGGAAGACCTGCCTCCCCCCAGATCCGATCTGCAGGCCAACGGAACCTCGGGCCCCTGTGTGGCTCTCCCACCACCGGGCAAAGGTCTCGCCCTTCTGAGAATAGCACCCACACATGTCTATGTCCTCGAGGCTCTTGAGGATGTAATGGGCTGTCTGTGAGGGACGGCGTTTGCGGTCCCGCAGCCACTTCTCTTGCATCAGCTTCCGGTCCCGCTCCCTGGCGTAGATGGGCTTCTGCTGCCTCCAGAAGTTACTGCGGGTGTCCAGGTAGTTGATGCCTGTCATGATGAGGTCCTCCACGGTCAGGCCATGCTTGATGGTGCCCTTGATCAGGTCTGGGAAAAATGGTGTGAGGAGGAAGTGACTGGAACTGGCGTCTGAGGGAGCCGCCTCCTCCTGCCTGGGGATTCCTATTGTGGGGTCCCCAGTGGGGAGTACTGTTCGGAGCTGGGGAAAGCAAGGGCAGGTAGGTAGCAGAGTGGCTCTTCTAGGTGAAGCCAGATCCCCTCTTTCAGGTATTCCCATGGTGTAGAACTTTGCACACAGGCCTCTTATGGCAAGATACAAGGAGCTAATGGAAGGGGCAGCTGGCAGATGGCTGTCTGGAAGGACCACAGCCCTCGGGCCCCCTTATTTCAGGTTGTGTCCTCTGAGGAGACTGAGTATGAATGCACAACCTGGCCCCGGTTGCCAGTGCCAAGGGATTGCCTGGGTGCCAAGTGGGCCAGGGCTGGCAGGGAGCTGGAGGGTGTGCCCGCCTGCCTGACCACAGAGGTTAGAGCTGGTAGCAAAATGGCAAGGCCTTTTGGGGTAATTTTCAGGCCACCCCCTTCTCCACAGAAGCTCCTCCATAGGAAAGTGTTCAGACCGCTGATCGAGAAGCGCTTCAGGCTCCTGAGACACAGACCTGTGGGGAACCCTGCGGATAGCCTCGGGAGGGCAGTTCTGGAGAAAAGGCATTTGACTCAAGGATGATCCCTGCTCAGGCTTAGGAGCTAATGGCAATACTCCCACCCTCCCATTTCATTTCAAGGCTCTGCCCTACTTCCTGTCACTGCCAGCACGGTATAGTGGAAAGAGCATTAGACTGGAGGTAAGGAGGCCAGCCTCTGGGGTCGACTTCACCATGAACTTGCTTGTCATCTTGGACAAGTTGCTCCCCATTCAGGGTCTTTCTTTCCTTATCTATAAAAGGAGGGAGTAGACCAGATGAGATGTCGGAACATTCTAGTACTACTATCATAGGATCCCCCTCCTAGCACATCCGAGCTGGATTCCTTTGCCCTTTCTACAAATTGAAGGCTCAGGGGATATCCCTCCAGGGACTCAGGTGACAAAGGAACCCCAATCTCTAGGATTCCCTCCCAGGGGTACCATAGTGCTAAGAGCACTGGTTCTGAAACTGGGCATCCTAGATTCAAACCCAAGAGCCATGTCACCGTTTACCAATATGTAACTTTCTTGGTGAGTTACTTAATCTTTCTGCACCTGAGTTTCCTCACCTATAAACAAGAATACTAGGAAATTCTGTCCATAAACTATTGTTACATGACAGGCTCTCTCTCAGCTCATGTATTAAGCACCTGCCCGGGATTTCTTTTGCCCCAAGTTCCCTGTTGCAAACAAAGTATCTGAAACCTTCATCCAGTAGGAGCTTCTCCAGATACTCCTTGTCCACGTAGAGCTCGCCCAGGAGCTGGCGGACAATCTTCTCACTCTTGAGTGAGCCCTTCCGCTTAGACTCCCTCTGGGGGTGATGTACAAGTTGTCTCACGGGATGAGGCTTCTGCTGGGCTTTCATACTCTGGAAAGATGGAGCAATACCCAGTAGAGCCTCAACAAGGAGCACCGAGCACCTGGACATGGTCCCAGACTCTGTGATCCCAGACATCTCCTCCAGGACCTCTCTGTGGGCCAAGAACCATGGAGTGGTCTGGTCTGGGAACAGCTAGATTCCCAAGACCCCCCTGGAGCTGGGGCAGAATCCCAAAGCTGCCCATGATGGAGCTGACTACCCCCAGGTTAGAGGGCCACTGAGACCTCCAGCACATGTGGGCACGTCCTTGAGAGCAATATGACATCAGAACCAAAGCCCTTACCTCAGCTTGCTTGCTTAAGAAGGATAGATCCCCTTTGTTCTCTAGCTTAACTGAAGAAGGACCTGTAAGGAAAGAGGCTGGGCTCAGGTGTGCCAGGCCCTCAAGCATGACCTATCACATATTTTTATGTAGAAATGGCTGCCTTTGGCAGGAAGGGGTAGAGGTTGTGGCAAAGCTGGCTCTGAGGTAGCCCAGCAGGTTGATGGTAGAGGATGTTTGGAATAACACTCTCCGAAGAGCTAGGCAGCCAGATTTCCAAACAAAGGCAGTCCCTGAGCACTGAGGGAGCTCTCCATCCCCAGCAATTTCCACACTCTGCCACCCACAGTGGCAAACTCTTGCTCTCCTCCCTCCTCCCCCTTGCCACTAAGCCAATGGGTAAGGCCAGTCCTTGGTGCGTTCAGATTTCGCATCTGGCTTAGAAAACAACCAGAAGTTGCAGAACTGAGCATCAGGATCAATGGCTGGTCCTCTGGGTGGACAGATTAGTTCCTAATCTTCAACAAAATCAGCAGCAACTAAATCCAAACATGAGACTCCCTCCAGGCCTGGTGGTAGCTGCTCACTCATTGTACTTCCAAGCCCAAGGATTCCAAGACCCTCCCTGGATAAGGGTATAGGTCCCATGGTCACTCACTTCCTACTGAGTTGTTGATGGCTTCTTGGGCTTTCTGAATTCCAACTTTGAATTCTCGGTCAGGCCGCAGCTTGTAGCCTCGATGATAGAACACCAAGGCAAACTCAAAGTCTCCCATGGTATACAGGGTCTCAGCCTTTTGTAAAATTCCCTGAAATGAGAGGAAATCAAATTGAGGTGGCAGAAAAGGCCTTATAGGACTTAAGTGTGGTAGAGCAGAGGGTCCTGGGTTGAGGATCAAGGTTGGGATACAGGGACAGGTATAGCTAGGCAAGTGACCTAGGGAGAGAAAAAGGCATCAAACCCTAGGCAGTCTGGCTGGTTCCTCAACTTCTTCTCATCAGATGCTGCCACAGGCAATGGCAGTGGTGAAAGCCAGATTGAGTCACCTTACAGAAAGTCGGGTCACCCTGGAGTGAAGCCTCAGCATCCTTCAGGGACTTCTCCAACTCTCCCATCTTCAGGAAACACTTGGATCGGGCAACCAGGCCATTCTTATCTCCATTCTGAAGGTGAAGAGCCTAAGAAAGGAACCACCCAGGTTGACAGGCATCAGGCAGCACAACGTAGAAGCTTGACAGGAAAGAGCATCCCACCCCCCCACGCCAGCATTTCAAGGGGATTCCTCAGACCAGCAAACAGGTCTCTGGAACTTTCCAAACCAAAAGCAGCACGACACTGATCTTCGTTCAGTTCACTGATTGTCTGCCTGTAGCTCATCTCGAACAAGGTCAAATCACTGGCTACTGTGAAAGCCCCTGGTGGAGATGTGTGAATGTACCACTCGGTGGATATACTGAATTTCTCAAATGTCGGGGATTCCTCCAGTCCACTCAGGCAACAGAAGCTTGGGATTTTTAGCGCATACCCAATTCAACCACAAACCCCAAATGGCTGCACAACACTCAAAATGCATTTCAGAGGCTAAGCATTCTGAAGGCTAACGAAATGGTTTTAGGACATCTGCAACTTGAGTCATCCATTCCCCTAACTCTCTCTTCTTACCTAGCTTGTTGTGAATGAATCATATTTCAGGAGATCAAGATGAAAATGCTAGCAAAACTGAAACTGCGATTTGGATAGTAAAGTGGGAACGGAACATTTCTCCTGGTCCCTGTGTCCTCTCTTCTGTTTGAAATCATCCCTGGAGGGGCATGGGGGTGGCTCAGTCAGCTGGGCATCTGCCTCTTGATTTTGGCTAAGGTTATGATCTCAGGGTTGAGAGATCAAGCCCCAGGCAGGGCTCTGCGTTTAGTGGGGAGTCTGCTTCTCTCCTTCTCCTGCTCCCTCTGACCCTTCCTCCACATGAGCGCACACACTCTCTCTCTCTCTCTCAAAATAAGTAAATAAATAAATCTTAAAAAAAAAAAAAAAGAAAGGAAGAAAGAAAAGAAAAGGGGTGCCTGGGTGGCTCAGTTGGTTAAGCGGCTGCCTTTGGCTCAGATCATGATTCCAAGGTCCTGTCTGGCTCCTTGCTCAGTAGGGAGCCTGCTTCTCTCTTTCCTGCTCCCCCTGTTTGTGCTCTCTCTCTTCCTCTCTCCCTGTCAAATAAGTAAATAAATAAAAATGTTAAAAAAGAAAAGAAAAGAAAATCATCAATAGAGCTGTGATGTACTGTCATTCCTGAGGCATCATACTGTACCCACACCTTTCTAAGACTTTTCTACTTTTCCAGGAACAGGAAGTAGCTACTGGCTTTTGTGGAAGAAGTCTACTTCTCTCACCAAAGCTATTTTCCCTCGGGGTGTTCTTTTCTCTCTGCCGGAAGGAGAATGGGTGGGGGCAGGGCTCCTGAACTCAGCTGTTGATCCATGGGGCCAACCAATCTGGTTTTAGGGTGTGATTGGTGATTGAAAGGGACTCAAGACTGGGTAGCAGTGGAAAAGCTTGACTTTAGCAGGAGTCCTGAGAATGGTTAGAGGGCTATCCTACCACTCCCTCTTGATCAAGAAGTAGGCTATACATTGTAAAAGACATTGTGGTAAGAACAGCTAATTGCTTGGGGGCGCCTGTGTGGCACAGTGTGTTGAGCAACCCGACTCTTGATTTCAGCTCAGGTCGTGATCTCAGGGTCTTGAGATCCAGCCCTAAATGGGAATCCCCGCTCAGGATGGAGTCTGCTGGGGACTCTCTCTCCCTCCTCCACTCCCCCAGCCCCAGTGCACACTCTATCTCTCTCTTTCTCTAAAATAAATAAATAAAATCTTTTTAAAAAAAGAACATCAAATAGCTTACTTGTGAGGGAGTATGTATGATGGTTAGCACCTCAGCACTGGAATCTGAGTGCCTGGGTTTGAAAACTTTCTCTTGCCAGTTCAGTGATCTCGGCCATCTACTCAAGTTCTGTATCACTTTCCTCAACTATAAAATGGAGTAGTAACAGAACCTCCCTCATAGGGTTGTCTAATATCTTGGATATTAGTGCCTGATATCCTAAAACAGCACCCAATCTCCATAGGGTGGGGTTGAGCAATTGGTACTACGATTATATATAATAGTGTTATGTACTGGCCCTCTTCTGCGAGCAGCTGTGTGCTTGAGATTTCACTGCTTGTCCACGCAGCCTCCAAGCCCATTCCCCAGCCAAGGATGGGAAATTGCGGCTGCTCTGTGGGAAGAAGCCAGTCACACAACAGTCCAGTAAAAAAATAGAAGCCGCTCTTAGGTTATTCACAGGCAGAAGGCAAGTGGGAAATGGTAGAAAGTGGTGAGGCAGTGACAGTAGAGCGCCAGTCAGGAACAAATGAATAAGAGAAACAACAGGGTCCTCCGGGTACCATGGGGACCTCGGTGTTATCAGGAATCAGAAGTGATGGGTAATGGGTAGGTTCAGAGCCCGACTCACGACTCACGTTGCTGAAGCTGTGGGCGGCTTTAGAGAACTCTCCGCACAGATACAGCCGCTCGCCCTCCGCCATATAAGAGGGAAAGGTGCTTCGCAAGCTGTCAGCTTCTGGGTCCGACATGGTGGCCGGATTCGGTGACGCTGAAGCAGAAAAAGGGAGGAAAAGAAGCCGGAGAACCTCCGTCGCCTTGTGGAAGCCTCGTCTCTTAGCAACCGGGAAGCGTAGAGTTGCTTCCGGCCCCTCCCCTCGCTCCCCAGCTCCCCCCGGGCGGGAGGCCGCGGTACATCCGCCGCCAGCGTGCGCATGCGCCGGCCCAGCAGGGCGTGGGCAAGGGCGTGATGAGCGCGTGGCGGTTGACTGCCTAGAGACTGCAGTGGGCAATGTTTGCTCTTGACCGCTCCGTTGGCTTTGTCTCGAGAGTCGTGCCTGGTGTCCAGAATTTACAGCCAGTAAAGGTTGGAAGAGGATTGAGGGCAGAATTCCAAATAGGGATAAGGTATACGTGGCAAGGACATGTGCACCTTGTACCGCCACATTCAGGATGTGAGGATTTGCAAAGGAAATCATGAAGACAACGTTGGGTTCAACCTTAATTTAACACATTTACTGAGCACCTGCTAGTGGTAGGCTCTGATCAAGGCCTCTCCGCACGTCTCTTTCTATTCCCTCACTCTCTTGGGCCAAAAAGGTAGACTAGATTCTGCTAGGTTCCTGCGAACACCCTGCCTTTGCGACATTACTTTTAAAAAACATCAATTTCCAAAGCCAATGAGATCTTGACCTCCATTAAGGCAGGGACCCTGTCATAACCTTGTGTTTCCAGAATTCAACCGTCTGGCACATAGTAGGAGCTAAATAAATCATTCTTAAAGTTTAAATAGTTAAGAGATGGTTTTAACTCTACACACGTACACACCAATGATTACATGTAAAGCTGGAGAAATCTGAGTAAGATCAGTGGATCATATCAGCGTCTGTTTTCTGTTGTTCTTGTACTTGAGTTTTTCAGGATGTTACCATTTTTAGGGGAACCGGGGAAAGGGTACATGGGATCTTTTTATTTTTTTTTTTAAGATTTTATTTATTTATTAGAGAGAGAGAGGGAGAGGACACAGGTAGGGGGAGTTGGAGAGGGAGAAGCAGGCTTCCTGCGGAGCAAGGAGCCAGATGAGGGGCTCCATCCCAGGACCCCAGGATCACAACCTGAGCCCAAGGCAGATGCTTAATTACTGAGCCACCCAAGCACCCCCTTTTTATTATTTCTTACAACTGACTATGAATATATAATTATTTCAAAATAAAAGTGTAATTAAGAAAAGAATGCCTTTAATGCCAAGATAAAAAAAAATAATAATAATATGGTTTCTTCCTTGGAAGTGTCTGGTCTAGTCAGGGAGGAAGATGCATAGACAATAATGACTTCCCAAAGTGATGTTGAGTTATTCGAAGTTCTGTGTGCCTATGAAGGAGATGAGAACAGATGAGTGAAAAACTCGGTCAGGAGCTCTGCTGGATTAGAGACAGATTTACAGAAGAGGTCACATTTGAGCCGAGGGTGAGTAGGAATGGTGCCCAAGAGACCTAAGTAGGGAAAGAGGTAAACAAAGGCCAGTGGTGTGTAAGGAGCTGCAGCCCTATGCACTGGAGTGAAATTCATCCTGTTCTATGTTATTAAGATGGGCACATGGGTGAGTTGAACACATTGCTGAAGTGACCAGAAGTTAATTGGAAAATCCTCCGGCAAAGAGGAAATCTATAGGTTTAATTCAATCTCAATTTAAAAAAAAAAAAAAAGTTTTTAAATAATTGACAAGCTGAGGGGCACCTGGGTGGCTCAGTGGGATGAGTGTCCACCTTCAGCTCAGGTCATGATCCACTGAGCCCCGCATAAGGCTCCCTGCTTGGTGGGGAGCCTGCTTCTCCCTCTCCTTTTGCCCCTACCCCTCACTAGTGTTCTCTCTCTTGCTCTGCTCTCTTTCTCTCAAATAAGTAATTTTTTTTAAACTTTAAAATAATATTTGTTTAAAAAAATTTTTAAATATACAATTCTATAAATACATACTTAATCAACCAAAAACAAAACAGTGCCTCCTAGGAATATGGAAGTAGGGCAGGGAGGGATAGAATACAAAGGAGTACGAGAGGATTTGGGGGTTGGGGGGGTGAAGGAATATGCATTACCTTGACTGTATTTTCACGATGTATACCAGTGTTAAAACTCATCAGGTTGTACACATTAATTGTGTACAGTTTATTGTACATCAATTAAGCACCAGTAAAGCTGTTACAAAAAAAAAAAAAAAAAAAAGCACAGTTAGGGGACATCAAGGTAGCTCAGTCGGTTAAGCTCCTGACTTGATTTCAGCTCAGGTCAAGATCTCTGGGTTGTGATATCGAGCCTGTGTAGGCTCTGCCCTCAGCAGGGAGTCTGCTTGAGATTCTCTCTCCCTCTGCCTCTCCACCTGTTCGTTCTCTCATACTCTCTGTCTCTAAAAAATAAATAATAGGGGTGGCAGGTCGGGGTACCAGGTGGTGAGTATTATAGAGGGCACGGATTGCATGGAGCACTGGGTGTGGTACAAAAACAATGAATACTGTTATGCTGAAAATAAATTAAAAAAACTTTTTAACCCCCCCCCCCAAATACAGCTACATAGCAATAATACTGTGTGTTTTTTTGATGGATTACAGAGCTCTTTGTGATCTTGACAGAATCCTGATGATGGATGGAGTCACACACTATTTTCCTGGTTTCTTAGATGAAACAATGAGGCTGAGAGAAGTGGCAGGGCTTTCCCAAAACCGCATCACCAGGAAATAGGTGAACTGGGCTGGGGCCCAGGCCTAGGTTGGATCGGTTAGGGTCAAAAGGCCTAGAATTTGTTCCCAACCTGTTCCAGCCATTTATTAGCTGGATTCCTTACATTATATCTCCCTTTTTTTCTTTATGTTTCTTTCTACTGTGAAATGTATCCTAGGTGCAAGAACATATATAAAATTTACATATACAGTTTATTAAATAACTATACAATGAACAGCCATGCAATCATCTCACAGGTAAGTCAAGAAACATTACCAACCCGGGGCTCCCTGTGAGACTCCTTCCCAATCACAATCTCATCCCTGCACTACCCCTTCTCCATGTAACCACCACCTTCCTGGTTACTGCCCTGGTCTGAGCCCTCACTGGCTCCCTCCAGGATTACTGTAATATCTTTCTAATTCTCTTTGTTCTACCCTTGCCTCCTTCCTTCTCAGCACAGCAGTTAGAATATTCCTTTAAAGAGGCACCTGGCTGGTTGAGTGGGTAGAGTATGTGACTCTTGATCTTGGGGTCATGAGTCTAAGTAAGTCCCGTGTTGGGTGTAGAGCTTACTTTAAAAAAAAAAAAAAAAAAAAAAAGAGGGACGCCTGAGTGGCTCAGTTGGTTGGGCAGCTGCCTTCGGCTCAGGTCATGATCCCAGCGTCCTGGGATCAAGTCCCACATTGGGCTCCTTGCGCGGAACAAAATCTTAAAAATAAAAAAATAATAAATAAATAAATAAATAAATAAATAAATAAATAAAAAGAAAGGAAAAAAGGGCACCTGGGTGGCTCAGTGGGTTGAGCCTCTGCCTTCGGCTCAGGTCGTGGTCTCAGGGTGCTGGGATTGAGCCCCACATCAGTCTCTCTTGCTCGGCGGGGAGCCTGCTTCTCCCTCTCTCTCTGCCTGCCTCTCTGTCTACTTGTGATCTCTCTCTGTGTCAAATAAATAAATAAATATCTTTTTTTTTTTTTGTCAGAGACAGAGGGAGAGAGAGTGAGCAAGCACAGGCAGACAGAGAGGCAGGCAGAGGCAGAGGGAGAAGCAGGCTCCCCGCCGAGCAAGGAGCCCGATGTGAGACTCGATCCCAGGACCCTGGGACGATGACCCGAGTCGAAGGAGCCCGATGTGGGACTCGATCCCAGGACCCTGGGACGATGACCCGAGCCGAAGGCAGCTGCTTAACCAACTGAGCCACCTAGGCGTCCCAATAAATATCTTTTTAAAAAAGGATGTTAAAAAAAATAATAAAATTGCCCTATTAAAAAATATATTTCTTTTAAAATACAAGTCAGATCCTGTCATTTTTATGTTCAAAACCCTACAGTTTCACACAGAATAAAAGCTACTCTCCCCATCACTCCCTGTGCTCTGGACACCTGGCCTCTTAACTCTTCCTTGAACAGGAAAATAGCAGACATGCTCCTCCTGGGGCCTTCACTCTGGGTGTTCTTGCAGCCCCAAATGGCTTGAAATTGGGTCTGGACTGCTCCCACCTGGCTACTTAACTGACCTTCTCCCCTCCTTCCTGTATTCAAATTTCTCCTCTGTAATGAGGCTTCCCCCAACCACCCTATTTAAACTGTAACCTTGGGTGCCTGGGTGGCTCAGTGGGTTAAGCCTCTGCCTTCGGCTCAGGTCATGATCTCAGCGTCCTGGGATCGAGTCCTGCATTGGGCTCCCTGCTTGGCAGGGAGTCTGCTTCCTCCTCTCTCTGCCTGCCTCTCTGCCTACTTGTGATCTCTGTCAAATAAATAAATAAAATCTTAAAAACAAACAAACAAAAAAACAACTGCAACCTCTTTGTCCTTGGTTACTGCTGTTTCCTGGATAAAATGGGAGCTAAGCAAGGCTGAACATCTTTGCTTGTCCGATTCATTGTTGCTCCCGCGCCTACAACAGAACACACTGCAGGTGTTCAGTCAAGATGGATTGAAGGAAAGAACTAGAATCCAGTTTTTTTGTAATAACCATTTCCTTGCTTTTCTTGGCACCTTTCCCACCTATGTATCCATTCCAAATAGTTAGAACTTAGGGGGCACCACAGTGGCTCAATCATTAAACATCTGTCTTCAGCTCAGGTCCTGATCCCAGGGTCCTGGGATCGAGCTTCATGTCTGGCTCCCTGCTCAGTGGGGAGCCTGCTTCTCCCTCTCCCACTCCCCCTGCTTGTGTTCCCTCTCTCATCATCTCTCTGTCAAATAAATAAATACAATCTTTAAAAAAAATAATAGAATTTAGGTTTGTTTGTTTGTTTTAACTCAATGTAAATTGAAACATACTGCATATGTACCTTCTATGTTCTATTTTCTTTTGCTCAACATTATGTTTTTGGGATTCATTCAAGTTGTTGTGTGTGGCTGCAATTCATTCATTTTCCCCTGCTGTCAAGTTTTTCCTTGCGTGAATCATATCACAACCTATCCAACCATTCAACCTTTGAAGGAAGTCTGGGCTCTGCCTAGTTTTGGACAATCTCCCAGGCATTTCCAGGCACACATGTATATGAGACTCTCCTGGGTATACCTAGGAGTGGCGCTGCAAGTTCTTCGTGTATGTGTCTCTTCAGTTTTATGAGATAATGCCAGATGGTTTCCAAAGTGACGCATCCATCTGCCCTCCCTAGGTCTGCCCATCTGCAGCCTGGTCTCTCCTTTGGGCCCTTGTGTCGCCTGTATTACCTTTGTAAAATAAGGATTGGACAAAGGGATTTCTGAGGTCTCTTTTGAGTCTGATGTTCCGTGATTCTGTGATCAAGGAGGCCTAAATAAGCAGCACCACATCCTTGAGGCAGCGCTTAAGTTCCAGGGAGAGAGGCAAGTGCAACTCGTGCATGGAAGGAGGCCTTCAAGCCCCCACGGTTGAGGCATAGTCCTAGACTCTAAAGACTGGGGTCAAGGTAGGGACTCTGGCCCTCACAAGGCTAGCAATTCTCATCCGTACCACAACTTCTGCTTCCGCCTGCCCTTCCAAGAATTTCCAAACACAGAACATGGCAGAGACGCAAGAGCAAAAGTAATAAATTCGTTCAGAGATGAAGTTAACAATGTCAAGTCAAAGTCAAGGGTAAGTGATGTGTTTTGGGGAGGAGCTGCAGGTTTGGTCTGGACAGGAAATGGCATACAGTCTTCCTAAGGGGAGGCATTTTGAAAGAGGAAGAGAAGAAGGAATTTCCCAGGAACACACCTGGTGAGGATGAAGCAGTGTCAATTTTTAAAATTTTTTTATTTATTTTATTTGAAAAAGAGAGAATGCAAAAGAGAGAGCAAGAGCAGGGGGCAGAGGGAGAAGCAGACACCCTGCTGAACAGGGAGCCCAATGTGGGGCTTGATCCCAGGCCCCCAAGATCATGACCCGAGCTAAAGGCCGGTGCTTAACCGACTGAGCCACCCACGTGCCCCAATGGCAATTTTTTAAAAAAGATTTTATTCATTTATTTTATAGACAGAGATCACAAGTAGACAGAGAGTCAGGCAGAGACAGAGAGTGGGAAGCAGACTCCCTGCTGAGCAAAGAGCTTGAGTGAGGAACTCGATCCCAGGACTCTGAGAGCATGACCTGAGCAGAAGGCAGTGGCTTAACCCACTGAGACATGCAGGCACCACCACCCCCACCTCCGCCCAGACCCATTGGCAATTTTTAAGACAGAGTGAGGGCAGAGCTGGGAGCAGACTCTGGGAAGAGGTCAGACAGGAGCTGCTTGAGCTGGCTGGAGAATGTTTCCTGTGCCCAGAAGCTGGCTCTGGCCACACCTCCCTGGGGAGTTTCCCCAGGACACCCCGGGGTCTTGGCCTTTGGTTCCAATTGGAGATTGGTCGGTGCTGGGCAAAAAGTGAAAACTGCAAGACTGAGAAGCTGCCCGGTTCTTTACAGGGCAGGTCATGATGGGCCTCCGGTGTAAACCCCTATGTCTGGTTGTTGCTGGGAGACATGTGGGTTTAGAACTGCACACACAGGTAGATGCTTATCCTGGCTGCATCTCTTCCTTCCTCTTCCATCCTCCTATAATTTCTTTCCTTCGTTTACATGTTCATTCTAGCATTTATTCAGACATATATACGGTGAGTGCTTAATGTGCGTGCCTACCCCCAGGATGTCAAAAGGAACAGGGCACCGTCCTGGGTTTTGAGGCGCTTCCAGCCAAGTGGGGGGAGAATCACTAGATCTGATTTTCTTTCCCTCCTCCTCACCTACTAGGTGGTAATGGACAGGGCGAGACACCTGCCAAAGGGTCAGTTGCTCACCTGCAAACCATGACAAAGCTTGGCTCAAGGGGTTGCCGTGTGAAGTCTGCTTTGGCACCCATCCCTTTCACGTAATAGGTGTTCAATGAATAGTAACTAAAGTGGATTAAATCTAGGAGGGAGGCAGTGGGTAGTCCAGTGCTACTGGGGTGGAATGCCTGTGGCCTGGGCACAGAGATTGTGCCTCTATTCTCCTGTATCTGTTGACATGGACTTGTCTTCCAGCCCAATATAGAAGAAGAGGAAGGTGATTCAAATGGCAAACACAGGAGAGTTTAGAGTTTTTAAGTCAGGAAGGTAAGAAAATGGGGCCCAGATTAATCATTTTGGAGCAGAAAAGTTTCTGCGCGAGCATGGTGGGGTAATGAGACAGTTTTTCCTGGAGGGATTGAGAGCTGTTGGGGAAAGACCTAGGATGGAACCACTCAGAGAACTGAAAAATCCCACTGCTTGGCTGGCTCATGGAAACTCTGGTCCACACCTCTCCTCTCTCACTTCCTAGGAAGCTCCTTTCTTGTTGCCCCCTTCCAGAATTACTCACATGTAGGCCTGGCAACTCCTATATGGGGAACACAATCTCTCAGCAAATATTTACTGAGTGTTTACTACATACCAGACCCTATTCAAAGTGTTGAAGACACAGCAGTGAAGAAAACAAAGAGCTTGATCTTCAGGTACATATGCACATGTATAGCAGATGGACAAATTGTTAGAACTGGAATTGCTGGGGCAAAACCATGGGCATTGAAAATTATTATCGATATTGGCAAACTGGTGAACATTTTGTTACAGTTTATGTTCTACATAACTCTACAGTTATGGATGAGGCTTTCTGGATGAGTGTATCTTTCTGACCAGAAGGATCTTTTCTACACAAGTGATTCCTCCTGACTACAACCTTCTTGCTAGCCTCCAAACATCTGGAGTTGCTATCTCCCCAATGCCACAAATGGAGAACTTTTTTTTTTTTTGAGTACTTCTACAATTATTATTATTATTATTTTTATTTATTTGACAGAGATCACAAGTAGGCAGAGAGGCAGGCAGAGAGAGAGAGAGAGAGGAGGAAGTAGGCTTCCTGCCGAGCAGAGAGCCTGATGCGGGGCTCAATCCCAGGACCCTGAGATCATGACCCCAGCCAAAGGCAGAGGCTTCAACCCACTGAACCACCCAGGCGCCCCCTGGAGTACTTCTTCATAGGAGATGTTTTCTTTATCTACTGAGAGGTGACCCTTCAAGATTTGTGCTTTTGGGGTGGATCCTTGATAGGGTTGGAGTTCAATCCATACAGGAATAGAAGACTCTTAATGATTACCAGCAGAGAAGAGGTGAAGAGTTGTTCTTTCAAAAGGATGATTGGGGGGCACCTGGATGGCTCAGTGGGTTAAGCCGCTGCCTTCGGCTCAGGTCATGATCTCAGGGTCCTGGGATCGAGTCCCGCATGGGTCTCTCTGCTCAGCAGGGAGCCTGCTTCCCTCTCTCTCTCTCTCTCTCTGCCTACTTGTGATCTCTCTCTGTCAAATAAATACATAAAATCTTAAAAAAAAAAAAAAAAAAAAAAAAAAGGATGATTGGGAGGAAAGGGACCAGAAAGTGACATCATCAGGGATCATTTGGTTCAGGTATGGGTAGCAAATTTAGCTGCCTGCCACACTCCTGACTACAACTGGATTGGGGGAAGGAGGGCTTCCATAAGTTTTTGTCCACAAGAATGTCGCAACGTTGTTGCAGGTCAGTATGACCCGGGTGCTTGGCAGGGGCACAGGCATGGCGATTCTCTGCACACACTGGGCTGACCCTTTCACCTGATCTGGTCGCGGCTCCATTGGTTCTCCCTCCTGGGGATAGGTAGCTGTTAGGGTCAAATAAGTGCTCAGAAGACCTACAGGACTGGGGTGAAAGCTCCAGAATCAGGAGCAGTAAATATATGTCCTGGTTTCCAGGACTGCCTGATTTCAAATATTCTGCTCCCCTAGTTCACTGGCACCTGTCAGACCGGGTGATCCAGTTTTTGGTTTGGAAAATAGCCTGTCTCACGGGCAGTGGAGAAAGGGGAGGTAACAGTTCATTCATTCCAGTGTGGAAGCTTGGGATGGGGGGATAAGGGGAAGGAGACCCGCAGAGATAGCCTCGCCCTGCGTTGCGAGTATCTGCTAGTATCTCCCGTTCAGTTCTCAGCTCTGCGAGAAGTGAGCGGGACGCAAAACGGTGTGATAAGCACCCACCAGCCCCACTCACTCCACTCCATTCCGGCCCTATCCCACATTGGGAGGTCTGATCTGATCTCTCAGTCTTGCCCCACCGGCTCAATGGAGAGGGCCCGTGAGCAAATGCAAAAGCAGTCTGCCACAGCTATGTGAAAAGCCGGGCTAAACAACTGGGTTCAGTGTGGTCGATTTTAGGTAGCTGGGATACGGACATTAGTTTCTCCCAAAGGGAGAGAAGGCGGAGTCTCCAGGTCCCCAAAACTGTGCTACAGCCCGATCCGCCAAACCCACCCCCCCATCGCTACCTTCCGAGCGGCGATCGGCCCAGCCCCTAAGAGATCAGGCCACCGCCCCCTGCCCCGTACTTTCTCCTCGCAGCGTAGCCCGGCCCATCTCCCCACACCGAGACCCCGCCCCCGTCCCCGCCCCAGTCCTGTGGACTCCGAAGAGGCGGTGCCCGCCAGCCGTCTGGACGGACGCTCCAGATGGACTACAAGTCCCAGCAGCCCTTGAGTCCCGCCCCTGGGGGCGGAGCTATACCGGGCAGCGAATTGGGAGGAGCTCTGGCGCTCAGGCTAGGGAACGCGTGTGACCAATCGCGGGACCTCTCGCGCCGTGAGCCGATGGGGGCGGGGAGAAGCCCGTAGGGGCCAGGACAAAAGCCGGATCCCGGGCGGCTGCGTGAGGCTGGAGCGCTCCGGGCTTTGGGCGCTGAGGCGGGGCCTGCGGAGGGAGCGCCGCGCACGGACTCTTGCAGAGAGGTTAGTAGCGGGCAGCTGCTTTCGCGGGAGGGACCCCACTTGCCCCAGGAGCTTCCTGCCTCCCTCCCCCAACCCGGAACCGCCTTCCCGGACGCCGGCTTGGTGCTCACGTGTCGTCGCTGCACCTGCTTAGAAGTTTTGGGGGTCTTCGCTTTAGGTTAGCCTTCGCTCGGAACCCCGGCCGGTGGCCGCGTGTGGACTACCCCACCCCCACACTCCCGCATTCCAGTTTCTGGGAGTTTGCACAGGGTGTGCCGTCGTACTGGCTTCTCTTCCCTCCGCCAAACTGCATTTGCACTATCCAGGCGCCCCTTACCCCGACCGGGGCCGGTCCTCGAGCCTCTTCGGGCTTTCGCGGGCTCCCTGTTGTCCCCATCCGGGTCTCCCCACCGGATGCGGGGGACGGGAAGTAGAAAGAGTGGTGGCCACTCGCCCCACTCCTACCCGGGCACAGGCCCTTCCTCTGTTTTTCGTGGAGAGTCGACTGAGTCTCGCGCCGAGAAAGTGGAGGGAGCGAGTGGGGCGCGCAGCCTTGGCGGGCCACGCGGGGCCGGGCTGCTCCAGGGTGCCCGAGGCCTGGCCGCGCCGCCAGGACCTGCCTGTGGGGCAGCGGCGCGGGAAGGACTCTCCTCGCCCTGGAGGTGCCGTCGCGCCTAGCGTCTAAGCGACAGATGGCCGGGGTGCCAGTCCCCCTCCCCACCTCAGGCGCTGACACGGAGCCGGCCGAGGCTGGATTCTGAAGGAGCCCGAGGATGCTGCCGCCGCCCTCCTGTAGAGCCTGGCAGAGGGCCAGACCCAGTGCCGTCTGCCCTCTCCAACCTTGGCAGATACGGTGCAATACCGAGGACTTCTGCCACTGGGTGGTCCCCTGGGGTCTGCATGGCTGGAGGACTTTGGAGAGCGGGGAGGAGCAGTGCATGGCAGTTTGGCCAGGCAGCCCACTTCTTCCACTCTTCAACTTTGCTCTTTCAGCCAGCGCAGGTCCTTGAATATCTGAAGTACTGGGTGAGGGAAAGCTGGTAGACCCCAGCTGCCCAGGGCTGGTGATTTTCATTTCTGAGCAACAGAATTTCTGTTCAACAGCGTGGGCCAGCGTGACAGGAAGAGCCCTTGGACATGGGGCAGCGGGTGTTTCTGTCTCCATTCTGACACTATGCTTGCTGTAGTGGGGGACCTTCACAGAGTTCTGCCTCTCCCCTTCACCCCAGGAATTGCTTGTCCTCTCAAAAACAAAACCCACACCAATACTATGGAAGCTAATCTAGAGAAGAGTGCTCTTTGTCTTTCCAGAGAGAGACCCTAAGTAGCATCCCCAGTGCTTCCTCTGCACTGGCTGTGTCCCAGCCGTGCGTTCCCCGGGCACAGGCTCCTTTCATTCAGCCTTGCTGTGGGTTGCTTCAGTCCTCAGTGGCTGCCGTGGAGGAACCCAATCCTGGGTCACTTACCTGTCTGCAGAAAAGACCCCATTCAGCACATAAAGTCCTTCCATCGGGGAGATAGAGTGAGAGAGAAAGAGAGTGTGTATTTGTGGTCAAGTTCCTTGACGTGATTACCCCCAAGTGATTTATACTTTTACTTGTTATTAGATGACCATTCCTGGGGCCCCAAAGCAGACCCCTGGGATCTTAGCTCTGTCCTAAATCCCCCTATCATCAGTTCGACAGCATATTTAGTTCCTGGGGAGGCAGCCTAAGACTTCGGTGGGGTCGATCTCCAGACCCAGATTGGTCTACACTTTTTTTTTTTTAACACTTAAGTCCCAGTGTCACTAGAGTAGATGCTCATAACAGGTGGTCTGTGGTCACAGTCATAAGCACCTTAAAATGATATCCAGGGTCAGGTAGGGGCACATTTTTCTGGGCTTCAGGTGCTCAGGAGTCTGAGACCTCAAATGGGTTAAGAGCCACTGCCCTAGAGAGACTTCTGGGACCCCTCTGAACATTTCATTTGCAAGTTTTCTCCACCCCGGCTACTCCCTGGGTTTGTGAGCCTTACCCTCCATTGGTGACTATGCAGAGGCCAGATTCTTTCCCCACGGTTACTCTATGGTAAATCCTGTCTTGGCCTTGAAAGGGTCTGCCCCATCTAAGCCAAAGTGCTCTGGTGGCATATCTGTTGTTTTGGTAAGCTGGCAAATCTGTTCTATCCTGTATCGTCCCCGTGTTGTGTCTCCTTACCCCACCTCCCTATACGCGGTAGAAATGAACTCTTGGGTCTGAGATTTGATCTGGGGCTCAATAAATTGGAGATTTTTCAGCCTAGAACATCCCTTTTCTCAGCCTTATCCTTTGCCTGCTTTGGAAGGTGCCAGATTGGGGGGTGGGGTGGGGGTTGAGACATTGTTCTGGTAGTGTGTATCAGACTGCTTTCTGCTGGGGAGGCTTAGCTGAGGAGCTCCTTCGTCCTGGAGTTTGATGTGTCTGAACCACTGAGGGTGGTCAGCAGCTGCCCTGAGTCTCCTTTCCCTGTCTGATCTGCCCTGGGTTGCACTCTGTTTGGGAGGTGGGGGCAGGTGTACCCATCTGATTTCAGGACCAGTTTTTCTGGTCTGAAGTCAAGAAGGTTGGGAAATGGAGCTGGAGTGGGTGGGGGGTGGAGGACTATGGGACACTGGGGCCAGCTGAGGCATCGCCTTTGGAAACTCATGTTGAGTTGGAGCCGGAAGTCATCCCAGGGGAAGGCCAGAAAAGGGAACATTTCTTTTGAGCCCCTTCCCAGCTACCCCACTTTGGGCCAGACACCAGACTGAAAGCACCCATTGTGCTAAGCTAGAGACGAGCTGGGAGGCTGAGGGGGCCAGCCAAGCCAGGCTTAGAACCTGAAGCCCCAGCCTGGCCATTTGGGAGAGAAGTGGAGTGTGTCCTCTGGAACTTTGGCCTTCCCCCGAGCTGGGGATGGAGACCAACCTTCCTGGGTGTATAAACGAGCCCAGTCTCTAACCCCACCCTCCTTCATTTGAACTTGACTTTTTTTCCCCAGCAATTTCAGCAGCTTCAGTTCTGGATCTTTGTGGGAGAGAGTGGAATGACTTTTCCTGATCTGGCCAAACTCTTAGCGTGAATGATGGTTTGCTTTCCCTCCTCTTGCCTCTGTTCCTCTTCCCAACTTGCTTCTCTCTCTCTCTACCCTAGAGAGAATGGATGTGTCAGGGCACAGTGGAAGTGGGGGAAGATAAAGAAATTGTCGTCACAGACCCTTCTGTGAGGTGAAGGGGGACCCGGCCTGGCCTTGGGAGAAAAACTCTCAGACTGAGGTGTGAGATTGTCTGGGGACCAGGAATAAGGTTTTGGGTTCAAGTCCTGCATCCCCCTGCTTATTAGTTTGACTTTTTGGGCAAGTTACCTTAATTCCTCTGAGCTTTTAGTCCTCATCTAAGAAATGGGTATATTTCAGTGTGCCTCACAGGAGTGTCTCCATGTGTGTGACAGAGGATGACTTCTCCTCCAGTTCTGGCTCAGTTAGAAGTGACCAGTATAGGGCAGTCCCTAGGGAGGCCTGTGTTTTGCTTAGAGCTGGATGATTCAGTGGGGCGGGTGGGATGCACTGAAGGTCTCTGTTCCCTTGCCCTGTGTCTGCTCTGAACTCAGGGACGGGAGTCTAGTGTCCTGGGAGAAATAAACTCGGAGATGACGCTTCCTCTTGGCTCCTCGGGGGCTTGATCCTGCTTGAGGTTAAGCAACTCACTGCCTGGCCCTCAGCCTGGTGAGGAGTATAAGTGGGTGAAGTGGGTGAGTCTGGGTGTGGGGGAGACAAAACCTGTAGGGGGAGTAAAGGCAGCATTGCACAATTCTGGCTGGGCGCCCCATAGGTCACAGAACCAAAGGGTGTGTTCCAGTGTCTGTGTGGGACCTCGGGTGGGACCAGTGCTCCGGTTTGGATCACATCACTGATATTCCTGTCTCCCCATCCAGCTGCCTTTTGTTCCAAGATAAATGTAAGCTGGTTTGCTGAGAAGAAGTAAGAGACCGGGTTGAGGCCAAGAGTCCCGGGGAAGAGGCCACCTTTGTCTTTCTCCATCATCTTCTCTCTCCCATCATTTCCTGATCCTCCTTTCTTGACCCTCAGAAGCGCTCATTGAGATCTCCCTGCCATCCCTCCTGCTGCGCCAGTCCTCATTCCCTCTCTTGAGGAGCACCGAGATCTGGTTTTATTGTTTGGGGGCCACAAGACATGGGTCTGTTTCCCCTGCCCCCTCCCACCAACTCCTGTTCCCCCACCAGGTAGAGCAGGTCCCTCTGCAGCCATGTCGGCCAAGGCGATTTCGGAGCAGACTGGCAAAGAACTCCTTTACAAGTACATCTGCACCACCTCGGCCATCCAGAACCGGTTCAAGTATGCCCGGGTCACCCCTGACACAGACTGGGCCCGGCTGCTGCAAGACCACCCTTGGCTCCTCAGCCAGGTGAGCCCGCCCTCGCCGGACCCTTCTTCCGTGCCCGGGGTCAAAGGAAGAGGAAGGATGGGTTTGGTGGAGACGGCGTAGCAGGTCACGTGATGGCAGACTGCCCACATCGTTGGGCAGCATGCAGTGGGCCGAGCGGGGTTTCATGTTCTGCCGTGGGCCCCACATGTCAAGGTGCCCTGGGAGAGCACGTGGGCTTGGAGCTAGAAAAACTGGAGTCCAGATCGAAGCTCTCTGTTGATAAACCATGTCACCTGGAGCAAGCCCTTTTACCTTTCTTGAGTGTCTGGTTCCCCGTCTGTCGGACTGGTGGAACACTCACCTGTGAGCTGTCCGGTTCAGCAGTAATGTCTGGAAAGCATTCAGTGTGCCAGCCGGCACTTGGTCGGTGCTCAGGGAAAGTAGTGTGTGCCCCATTCCCCCAGGTGGACACAGCAGGAATGTCACAGGTCTATGAGGAAGTGTGCCATGGGCTCTGTGTAGAGTGGCCAGCAGCCTTGGGCGGCCAGCGTGGAGTTGAGCCTCCTCTGTCCGGCTCCCTGCAGGGCCACTGTTGGGAAGGGGAGACTTCCCGGGCGTGGCCCAGGGAGCAGGACCAGGACCCATGGCGGCTTCCGGGGGTGCGCGTTCCGTCCCACTGCCTCAGGAGGTGATGCCTCCCCTGGCTCACAGTGTCTACTTGCTGGCCTTATCGGCAGGATCGAGGACCGGGATGGAACTGACCAGATCTCTAAGGTCCTTTGTCACCCCAGGGCTATCCCTCTGCCCCTCCTTTTGGAGCACAGGTGCTGGTCCATATTCTGAGGACTTCATGGTTCAGTGAAGCTAAGATAGCACATAGGGAGGTTAGGGAATCACTCATTCAGCTGGTACTCCGTGCCAGGCCCCATCCTAGGCACGGATGGCTCTAGATCCTTGGCTGTCAAAAGAAAGGTGTAGGCTGGGATAGGGGAGGGAAGCTTCTAGGAGTTGACCTGAAGAATGGGTAAGTGGATTGGAAGCCATACAGGCTGTTCTGTGCTTTGGGACCCCAAACTATAGCCTTTGGCTCTCCTTTTTCTTTCCTTGCTCTAAGTACAAACCCCTCTCGTTCCAGAGCTTGGTGGTCAAGCCAGACCAGCTGATCAAACGGCGTGGAAAGCTAGGCCTTGTGGGAGTCAACCTCACTCTGGAAGGCATTAAGTCCTGGCTGAAACCACGGCTGGGGCAGGAGACCACCGTGAGTGCATGGGAACAGCCGGGGTGGAGGCAATGTGGGAACAGAAGCAGATGCGGTCCCCTCCAGATCAGGAGGGTGCGTGGATCACCCCACACCCAGACACCCTGCAGCGTGGGGAAGGCGAGGGTCCCGCAGGGCTAACTTGAGCAGGAGGGCCAGGCCTGCTGATCGCTTCCAGCTCTGCCATCGGTGAATGGCAAGATGGGCTGCAGAGTCACCCCAACACAGTTTCTGGCCAGGTGGAAACGGTCTGTTTCTTAAAGGCAAACATGGAGATGGGTCTCTGAGGCCCTTTCTGGGAACTCCGTTCTTTTCAGTTTCCAGAAAGGGCACGGCAGCTCATGACGTGTATATCTAAGAGGGTGGGTAAGAAGAAGTTCCAGAAAGGAGAGGCAGACTCGTTTAGGCAGAGACATTATGGGGCCAGAGCCTCGGATGAGGCTGTGAATACTGAAGGGTAAATTCGGTTCTTGGCTTCTCCCAGCTTGGTGGTTAATGTCAGCTCTGGAGATGAATGCTAGAGGGAGAGATGGTTCGGGAAGATCTAGGAGAGGCTCGGGGATAAAATTGTGGTTCTCCTTCTTGCTATTACAAGGGTCTGGGAAACAGGAAAGGGGGAGGGGGCTGAGGCGTCCCCGAGACCGGGGAGGGTGTGCTGTCCTGTCTTGGGTGACTGTGACCAGGAGTGTGCTGTCCTCTCCCTTGGCTGTCCCAGAAGTAGGATGAGGATGGTGGTGGAGCCAGCTTTCTCTCTCTCTGGTCTTTCTGAAATCAGCTCTTTGTGGTAATTTCCCAGTTTCTGGCTCTTGGAGTAAAGAGGGCTTTTGAAAGTCACTCGTGGACCAGGGGGCGGAGGGATCTTGACTGGCCTTTGTGCTTGCAGGCCTGTGGGGAGAGAACCGCAGGGTTGGGGGCTGAGTGGTACCCCCATGGCAGTCCTCATGCTCCCTTCTCCTTGGCTGGCTGTTGGGAGGGGGATGTCAGCGCCTGCAGGAGCGGGTCATTACCTCTGACAGATCACTGTCTGGTCCCTGACTCAGCAGTGACGCATGCGGGCGGGCGGGGGCTTCGGGACACACTGGGATGAGGGCTGTCTAGCCTCAGCGGCCGCCAGGAACACACTCAAACTGATTAGCTCTGCAGGCCTGTTGTCCTCAGCCAGAAAAGTGTGCGTGAAGTGTCCCCACACCCCACCACCGCCTCCCGCTCCCATCCCTGCTCATTCCTTGGACCTGGACTTCCGTCCTTGGTCTGGGTTTCTCTGCTTGAGCTCTGGGATGGAGAGCCTTGATTGGTCTGGGCTCTTTAATTTGTGCGACTGATGGCAGGAGGGAGAGGACTCCTGATGTCTGTGCTTCAGGGCTGGGGCAGTGTTGTCAGCCTAGCTCATTTTGTCAGCCTCAGAGAGGAGGCAGAACAAGAAGGTGTGAGGTCAATACACTTCCAGGTGTGGCCACCACAGGGGCAGTGGGCGGAAGAGGGGGATCTCGTGGAGACTGCTGTAGCTTAGGGGTCTGGACACATTGCCCTGGTTTCTAGAAAAATCTCTCTCTGTCAGATGTTGTGGCCCTAGTACTTGGGTCCCGCCTCTGATGGGATGGCCGGGTGGAGGGAGCAGAGGGCAGCTGTCCTGCTCTGGGGAGCAAGGCCTGCTGTCCATCTAGACTTCAGCTTCCTCAATCCCCACAGGTGGGCAAGGCCAGAGGCTTCCTCAAGAATTTTCTGATCGAGCCCTTCGTTCCCCACAGTCAGGTATGTGTGAGGTAGCTCCAAGCTGGGTCCTCTCCCTCCTCCCTTTGTGTTTGTTGACCCTAAAATGCGAAAGGAAGAAATCAAGCTGCTGGAGAAAAGTCAAAGGGACCACAGTCTCTGAAGTTGTACCTAGGGTCTGAGGGTGCCATGGAGCAGGGAGGCCAGAGACGGAGCAGGGAGGAGTGGGGGTTGGTCACAGAGGGGGCTGCTCAGTGCTCGGATGAGAAGGACTCGAATTGAAGGCAGGCACCCTTCCCCAGGTCAGGTCCCTGTGCCTGAGGCTGGACTGTCAGCTAGCTAGGCAGTGGCCTCTTCTCTCCCCTTCCTCTGAGGGGAAGATGGTGCACAGGTATCCTGGGTGAGTGCTCTAGGGCTTTAGAAATGAGACCGCAGGGGCTGGACTCGCCAGTTCAGTGCTCCTCAACTGCGTGGTGCTGCCTTCCCCTTCAAGGCAGAGGAGTTCTACGTCTGCATCTATGCTACCCGAGAAGGGGACTACGTCCTGTTCCACCATGAAGGTGGGGTGGATGTGGGCGACGTGGATGCCAAAGCCCAGAAAATGCTCGTTGGCGTGGACAAGAAACTGAATCCTGAGGATGTCAAGAAACACCTGTTGGTCCATGCTCCTGGAGACAAGAAAGAGTTGAGTGAGAGGGAGGGCTGGCAGGGGGCGGCAGGGGGGGCGACAGGGGGGCGGCAGCGGCTGACAGCTCTGGGCATGGAGCGGGGAAGGAGGCAAGGCCGGCTTCCCTGTGTGGGCGTCCACCCTGCCTCACCCCAGCATCTGGGTGGGAGGGTAGGCACAGTCCTTCCCTGTCCCGAGGAGGGTGTTGGGTGCTGACGGGAGGCTGGCTCAGACTGAAACACGTTGTCTGTGTCTGTCACCTCGCTGCCCCTGTCTGTCTGGCGCCGCCGCCTCCAGCTTCATGCCTGACAGCTCCTTTCCGCCTCAGTGGCTGAAGAGTGATGTCCAGAGAGCAGGGTTCACTGAGGAAAGAGAGAGGGTGGCAGGGCCAGTATGGGGAAGTGGAGCTGTCGGTGGCAGTGAGAGATTGTTGGGGGGCTGCTGAGCCCGCTCCCTGGCTCCCTGAGGACTGACCATCCCTCTCTCCTTCCTCCTTTAGGATTCTGGCCAGTTTTATTTCCGGCCTCTTCAATTTCTATGAGGATTTGTACTTCACCTACCTCGAGATCAACCCCCTTGGTAACTGGCTGTGTTGGGGGAGGGAGGGTACTGAGCAAGGGGCAGTTATAACAGGGTCCCGGTGCCTGTGGTAACCCTGGCCTTGACCTTGGGAACATCAGACTGGCCCCCCCACCCCGCTGCCCCCACTTATAGAGGGCACTATAGACTGGTGTATGTTTGCAGAGGGATATCTGGGCTCATGGAGTGCAGTCTCCTGTTTCTGAGCTCTCAGAAAACAGTGGTTATCCCTCTTCTAAACCAACCCCAGCTTTCTTCGATTTTAATTTCTTCTGTGTTGGGGAAGTCCTGATTTTGACCTGGCTCTCTCCTGTGGTTATTCCTGCCAGTGGCTTAAGCCGAGCTACCAGGATTTGGGCTGCCTCTGCACTGACTTGACACTCAGGCCCTTCTGTCCCCGCTGTGCCCCTGGAGCAGCTTCCAGGGGTGGGTCTGTCACTGAGCCCCAAGGCTGGGAAGACATTAGTCCCAGCCTCTGGGCTGTGAGGGAGGAAGGTGGTAAGAGCTGGCTATGGCCAGGGCTGCTCAGGGCAAAGTCTGGTTCCAGATTCCAGCTGGGGATGCAGCCCCTAGAAGGAACCAGATGGCTCTCTGCTAACTTCATTAACTAAATGGCCCTGGGGTAAACGGAGGGTGTGCATCCAGTTAGTCAGCAGTAAATGAATCCTGGCTGGGGGCCCAGTGCATCCCATGGCTCCTCACTCACCTAGACACTTAAGGTTTCCCATAGCCAACCCCAGGACACGGATATGTCCACCCCTGGGGGCAGGGTTTGTCTCCCAACAGCAGCCTGTACCTTAACACTTTTCGTTTTAAGGGCAAGGCTGTGGAAGGGTGAATGGTTAGGTTGAAGGCGTGGAATGCAGCATTTAAGAAAAAGTTGAAAAATTGCCACGGTGAGATCATCCAGTTAGTGGCAGCCAGCGAGGAGACAAGAGCATGGCTGTGTGACGTCATGCCTCTCTTTGATGCGCAGGGAAGCCTGGTCCTTAACTTAGATCGCTGGGTGACAATCCAGAGTGCTCAGAATTGCGAGATTCCAGGTCGATGTTATACTTTTGAGAAAGAATGAATAGGACGTGCACCTGGAATCCGTGGTCCCCGTACAGAGAAAGAGTTTGAGACAGAATTTGATGATTTCGTAGAATGTCTGCTTCGGCAGAAAACGATGGAACGTCTAAGTGACGTCAGGAGGCAGCAGGATAAACTAATAAAGGAAGGAAAGTATGCGCCTCCACCTCCCCACGTGGGATCCCAGACCCGGAGCAGAGCTGCTGCTGACGGCTGGAGGCTGATTTTCTTGTTCTTTCTTCTCCCCAGGAAAGTTCAGTTACTAAAAACCTCTTTGTGAAAGTGTCTAAAAATAAAGGATTGCTCTATCCTGTTAAAAAAAAAAAAAAGAAAAGAAAAAATTGCCGGGTTAGTTAAGAGTCCAACTCCTGATTTCTGCTCAGGTCATGATCTCATAGGTCATGGGATTGGGGGGTGGGGCTCAGCACTCAGCAGGGAGTCGCTTCTTTCCTTCTCCTTCTCCTTCTGCCCCTCCCCCGACTTGCACACCTCCCCCCTAAATAAATACATACATACGTACATACATAAATCAATAGTTTTTAAAAATTGTCATGGCAACTAAAACAGACTTCCCTGTCACTTTACCTATAGGTCAGAGTGGAGGGGGGTGTTCTTAAATTATTTATTTTTCTTTTAATGGGGTACTGTGTGGAAGGGCCATCTGTTTTTTTTTGTGGAGCTGGGTAGTTGCTGGGTCGGGGTGGGACCCGGGAGTGGGTGGTTGGTGTCTGGAGAAGCCTGTGGAGGGGTTTGGAGATAGGTGGTTGCCTCCACCCAGGGCCTGCCTCTGATTGCCTCTGTTTTTCTCACAGTTGTGACCAAAGATGGCGTCTATGTCCTTGACTTGGCGGCTAAGATAGATGCCACAGCCGACTACATCTGTAAAGTGAAGTGGGGTGATCTAGAGTTCCCTCCTCCCTTCGGGCGGGAGGCTTACCCAGAGGTAAGGCTGCTGTGGGGAGGAGGTGGTGGGTGAGGGGGCCCTGGGAGAAGGTGACTGGTCTCGGGAACATCAGGGCACCACCACCACCACCACCCCTGCCGCCATGGGCTATATATTTGGCAGGAAAGGAAGGTTGAGAACCATTTAATTTTCTTAAAACCCCAAAGGAGGTGGGGGTGGGAGTCAGCCAAGCCTCTGAATCCTGGCCAGAAATCCTTTTAGACTTCTCTCTCAATCAACCTCCCTGGGCTCTTAACTTGATTTGTCGATAATTCCAAGTGGCTCTTGCTAATCCTGCCGGAGGAAGGTAGTTCTCTTGGCCACTTGCTGAGAATTTTAATTGCTCTTTCCCACCACCCATCCTCTCAAGAGGTCCTCAGCAGGATCAGGCCTATGAGTCATAACCCGGGCCAGGGGAAGAGGTTGGGCGGGGAGAAGGGATGGGGCCTGTGATGAGCCAGGCAGGCAGACGTTGGGTGTGGGGGGCCGTGATAGCAGCAGGGTGACCTAGTGAGGCTTGGGACTTGGGCAGAGGGCCAGGGACTTGAGGTCAGAGACAAAGGAGTTGGGAAGTTTGTCCCCAGGTCGTGGCTATGGCCATACGTGATTTCGGTACTGGAGGACGTCCTCATGTTTCATCCCAGGCACTTAGGATCCTGCACAACTCCTCTCCCTGACTCTGTCAAGGCTTCAGGACCTCTTTATGTATCTCCAGGGAAAGAGGCAGGGTCCTGGGACCCAGTGAAGGGGGTATCCCCAGGACCCACCTGTTGCTCTCTGGTCCCTAGGAGGCTTACATTGCAGACCTGGATGCCAAAAGTGGGGCGAGCCTGAAGCTGACCTTGCTGAACCCCAAGGGAAGGATCTGGACCATGGTGGCTGGAGGCGGTGCCTCAGTCGTGTACAGGTGACAGAGGGGCTGCTGCAGGGAGTGGCAGCCGGGTCTGCCCGGAGTCCACATGTGTGTAGTCTGGATCAAATTGCCTCCCCTCCAAGTAGGGGTTGGGAATCTTCATTTTCTCCCCATGGTGCAGAACAGAGGCTCTGGTGAAAGCCTGTCCTCTATGCTGTCTTCTGCAACTTTCTTGTTTGCTTCCAAATGAGGTCACTTTTATTAGTTTTAATCTTTGTAGTTAACAATACATGCTTCATGCAGAGGTGTAGTAAATACAGAGAAGAACCTGAAGGTAACCCTTGCCTGGCTGTTCCCCCACCCCTCCTTCCTTTCCAGCTGTTTTAATGCCCGTGTATGTCTTCATACTTTCACACTTTATAGGAATATTAGGCTCATATTCTATACTCTTTGTGATAATTAGTGGTTTTTGTTTAAAGCACAGTAGGGATCTGCTCATTCCCAGGCAGGAGGCTGCTGTGTTCCCTTCTGTGCCTGGCTCAGCCCTCCTCTGGCTGCAACCATTTCACTCCTCCACTGGGCAGCCCGGCAGGGACTCCTGGCAGGGATTCCTGGACTGCATGGTTTTTCTTTATGTCTGGAAGTGCTCCTTGTTCCCTTGACTTCCCAGTGCGGTGGGGAAGTGTCCGTCCTGAGCCCCACGATGGCCTGGGGCTAGCAGAGCTTACTGCCAGGGAGAGCCTGAGGCAGTGCAGTTCACTTTCAGGTGTGACTGTGGTGGACCATGGAGGGTCTGAGGCCCAAGGGGTCAGTCCTATAGGCTGACTCTAGGGCTCTGGGGGCACCTGCTGTCCTCCTCAGCACCAGGCTGCCACCCTCTGCCACTGGAGTCCGAGCCAGCCTTGACTTCTTGTATCTCCCCGGCAGTGATACCATCTGTGACTTAGGGGGTGTCAACGAACTGGCAAACTATGGGGAGTACTCGGGCGCCCCCAGCGAGCAGCAGACCTATGACTATGCCAAGACGATCCTCTCCCTCATGACCCGGGAGAAGCACCCAGATGGTGAGACACACATGCTCCTTCCCCAGGATGGCCCCTTGTGCTGTAGTGGGAACAGCTCTGGGCGAGGACACACTGGGGTGGTGGTCCTGGTCCTTTGCGGCCTGGGATTAGTCACCTAGCTTCTGGACCTCTGTTTCTCCAACTCTGCAATGGGCAGTGTGGCCTCTGTCGGATGGGGAGCTCCGGGGAGGCAAGGAAGTGATGTATACAGAGAGCCCTACGAGCAGGTGCAAGGGCGGACGTAGCCATGTGCTCTTACTGCCGTAAGCTCGGATCTTAGTGGCCTGCTTTTTTTTTTTACATTTGTTGTTGGGTTTTTTTGTTGTTTGTTTGTTTGTTTTAGTGGCCCACTTCTATGTTTACTATCTGGGCTGTGGGATTCCCAGCTTCCCTTTACCACCTGTCCAGTATTTGGGGATTAAGTCTACCAGCTCCCCTTCCCTTGAGCCAGAAGAGATTCCGACCGGGGTTATCCACAGACCAAACTGAGTTTCTGAGTGCCAGTCAGGAACAATATAGAGGTTTGGTGGGTTTTCATTAACCACCTGCTTGGTGAGGCAGGTGATGGGAAGCCTAGTTGGTTAAGACTGAATGGATGTTGGGGAGGCCAGACTGCTCCCCACCGCACCCAACCCCTGTACTGATACCTCTTAACGCTTGGGGGACCTTTGCTTAGAGAGGAGATAATACCCGCAATTGGATTTCTGGTAAGACGTTCAAGTCTGCCTTTCTAATGACCCTTCTCCTCCAAACACAGGCAAGATCCTCATTATCGGAGGCAGCATCGCAAACTTCACCAATGTGGCTGCCACGTTCAAGGTAACCAGCCATGGAGGGCTGTGCAGTTTCTGGTGAATGTAGGTTTGGGGGAAGCCAGGAGGGGAGGTTTCTGTAAGCCAGGTTTGAGGCAGAAACTGGGTTCCATGATGTACCCATTTCAGTAGGGGCTCTTGTCCTGGGGTTCCTTGTTGGGGATGCTGAAGACACTGGGATAGATTCGGGTCTTCTCCAAAAGGTCAGAATGAGGAAAATGGTCCAATGATCTGGGGCCCTTGTTCTTTCAGCCAGGGCCTGTCAGCCCGGGTCCCTGTGCACAGATCAGGGGCATCGGCACAAAGTTCAGAGTGTGAGGCTGGTCAGGAAGGGCGACAGCACTAACGGGGCTCGAGAGTCTCATCCCCTTCTGAGCAGCCACCTCAGGAGGCCAAGTCTTGCTCCGTACCATCCAGTGCTCAGTGGGGCTCTTCAGAAGAGCTTGTCCTACCTGGTAGTCACGTGTAAGTTTTGAGAGTAATGAATAAACAAATGTCAGCCTTCAAAGTGATCCCTGAAGAAGCAGGGGACCAGGCCTCATCAGTCTTGCCTAAAACAGGGTCTCCTTAATTGTTCCTGATCAGCAGACAGATGGGAAGCAGGTGAACCTTCACAGCTTTGTGCTGACTTCCACACAACTGTGTAGTCCAGTGGAGGTCTTGGTAGGTAGGGTGCTCGGGTCTGGGGCTGGACCAGGTTTATAGCTTCAGGTGCAGTGCCATGGGTGACAGATGTCACATTCTGGACCCTGTAAACTTACCTCCTGTCTGGGGAGACAGAACTCCGTACACACCTGTTCTCCCAGATTGTTTCCAAGGTAGCTACTCATTACAAGCTCCCCAAAATTGCTGGAGGAAGTTTTAGTAGGAGTTGGATGTTTAAGTGGATCGTGGCCTGATAGCTCGGAGAACTCTTGCCTAGGACCCTGGCCTCGATTTCCCCCGAAACTGCAGTTAGTGACAAGGCTGACAGGAGCCAGCATCCCTGCGCATTGAGGGGTGTGACTCCCAGGTACCTCAGCAATAGCTCGTGTGCCCGCAAGTCCTGGGCCTTCTGGTTACTCGTGGGTGGTCTAGTCCACATGTGTGAAATTCTTGCCTGCCATGGCCTGCCTGCCTTCTTCGCCAGAAACATCTCTCATGGCGTACACCCTGGCATGTTTATCAGGGTTATAAATAATTGACTTAGGACTGCCTGATTTTTAGTCATATGTCTGTTGGCCCTTCATGCTTCCAGGGCATCGTGAGAGCAATTCGAGATTACCAGGTCCCCCTGAAGGAGCATGAGGTCACCATCTTTGTCCGAAGAGGTGGCCCCAACTATCAGGAGGGCTTGCGGGTGATGGGAGAAGTCGGTAAGACTGGGGGGACCTTTTCTCTGCCTCCTTGGGTTTCCTGGAAGCGGGTCGGTCCTCAGACACTTGCTCACGCAACCCCCTTTCTGGATGGGCAGCTTGCTTCAGCATCCACTCTCTCTGCTCCTGCGGTCAGAGCCCCGGCCCTAAACTTCGCAAAGCATTGCTGTTCAGCTGCGTGACAAATATTTGTGGAACACCTGCCCTGTGACAGCAGGCCCTTGTGCTGCTGAGAACAAGGACTGTCCTGTCAGGTAGCACAAGGTACTGGGAAAGCAAACAAAGCCGAAGGGAAGGATAGCGTGTGTGGGAGGGGACAGGGCCAGTTTTAATGGGGTGATCAGCAAATGCTTCACCGAGAAGGTGACATTTGAGCAGTGAGCTAGAGGAGAGGAGGGAGCAGCTCTGGTGGCTGTGGTGGGAAAGGCAAGTTCCAAGGGCCTGAAAGGAGTGTGCTGCTCTGTGGGACCAGCGGTCAGGGCTGAGGGAGCAAAGGCGGGGTGTTGGCAGGCAAGGCAGAGAGGCGGCAGGGGCTGTGTGGAGCTGGTCCAGGTGCCGGGAGCACTTGGCCATGTCCCTGGGCTGGCAGCCTGTGGAAGACTTTGTGGTTGGAAGGGTTGTTTGGCTGCCTGGGGGATAGCAGGTTCAGAGGCAGGAAGCGAAGGGGGAGAGGAGGCGAAGGGCAGGTAACTAGTAGGATGGAGAGCATCGTCTCTCACTGAGACGAGGTGCAAGAGCGTGCTGGCATCTGCCTTGGTTTCTTTTCTTCATTCTGCATTTTTCGGTTCTCTGGCAGATTCATGAGACCTCACCTTTGGGGCTTTCCAGAAGCTGGGGGACCTCATCTAGGTCTGGACTAAGATTGTGTCTCCCTAAGTTGACCTCACTGAGCCTGAGATACGTGAACTTGGTCACCAGCAGCTTTGGTCTTTAGTGTAGCCCCCTTTGCTCAGAGCAGTTATGTGTGGGCCAGGGGTTTACCCCTTGAGGTGTCAAGAGAGGGGACAGGATGCTCTTGCTCAGGATACGTGCTGTGCCCTTTGACCGGAAGGGCGAAAACTTTTCATCCTCCCGTGTTCCCAAATCTGGTGGATGTGGCAAACGGGAGTCCACCTACGTCACTCAAAGGGGTGCCCGTCCTCATTTTCACCTACAGCTCAGTTCCTGCCACGGGGACAGCACAGTGAATGTTCATCACAGACCACTAAGCTCAGAGGACATTAAGCAAGTAAATGATTACTAGAAGATGCTGTCCAGTGGGCATGTGTGCATACAGTGAGGCGGCAGGGTGGGGGGGGCGGTCAGGGAAGGCCTTCCTTGAGAGGTGGCACTCAGGCTGAGCTGAGAGACGGGAGGGCTCTGAGCAGAGGAAGGAGGAGGAGGGCCAGGGCCCTGAGGAATTGAGCCCGGGAGATCGGGAGCAGGGGCCAGGCCACGCACACGTCGAGGTCAAGGGTTTGGAGAGCCAGTGACCAGAGGCCAGCAGAACCATGCAGACCTTCCTAATTACACTCACAGCTGCTCCAGGGTATCTGGAAAGCTTCTTTCTTGTTCTTAACAGCAGGTGGTCTTTACAAAGAGGTGTTTGGTAGTGAAAATAGGGCATTTGGTCTGCCCTGGATAACTGGTCTTGTGCAGGGGCCTCTACAGAGTCATACGGACTTGGGTGTTTACTTAGAAACTTGAATGACGGACTCTTTTCTTTCCCTCACAGGGAAGACCACTGGGATCCCCATCCATGTCTTTGGCACAGAGACTCATATGACAGCCATCGTGGGCATGGCTCTGGGCCATCGGCCCATCCCCAACCAGCCACCCACCGCGGCCCACACTGCAAACTTCCTCCTCAATGCTAGCGGGAGCACTTCGGTAGGTGCCCCCTGCCCTCTACCTTAAAGCATGCCTCCCTTCCATCCAGAACACGGTGTCCCTGCACGGTCCCTAGCCATCTTGGGGCACCGGGGAAAGACAGATTGGTTTCTTTTTTTTTTTTTTTTTTAAGATTTTTATTTATTTGACAGATAGAGATCACAAGTAGACAGAGAGGCAGGCAGAGAGAGAGAGAGGAGGAAGCAGGCTCCCTGCTGAGCAGAGAGCCCAATGCGGGGCTCGATCCCAGGACCCTGGGACCATGACCTGAGCCGAAGGCAGAGGCTTTAACCCACTGAGCCACCCAGGCGCCCCGACAGATTGGTTTCTCTATATCTGCCAGTTTTTTCCTGCCCAAGCAAGGTAGTATGATGGAAAGACCAGGGGGTTTTATTACTTTAGGTTTTTAAGTAAGCTCTACACCCAGCATGGGGCTTGAACTCACAACCCAAGATCAAGAGTTGCACATTCCACTGACTAAGCCAGCGAGGTGCCCCTGGACTAGGGGGCTTAAAATCAGACCAGAGTTCAAATCATGTTGAGAGCAGGACCTTGGCGGGTGTCATACCTCTCAGAGCCTCAGTTTGCTCATCTGTGACATGGGACAATACTAATTCCCAACTCAAGAGGGCTGTTAGGATGATAGTTTTGGAAGCACTTTGTAGAGAATAGTTCTGTACATGGTTCGTGTGACCCCATTTCTTTGGGCCTTAAGGACTCAAAGCTTAAGGACCAATAGCTCTTTTTCCCAGTTGCTATCCGTGATTCTTACTCTGTCTCCTTATCCCTCCCCAGACTCCAGCCCCCAGCAGGACGGCATCTTTCTCTGAGTCCAGGGCCGATGAGGTGGCACCCGCAAAGAAGGCCAAGCCTGCCATGCCACAAGGTAACTTGTGGGCCCTCCCCGCTGCCCCCACCCCAGTCCACCTGCCCTGTCCAGGCCCTACAGGGGCACTGGAACAAGGTTGGGGCTTTGCTGTAATAGTGGGCATGGCAGATGGGCCTAAATGGACATGAGGACATGAAGACTCAGGCCTTCCTAAGCCTTCCCAGAAATACCCGGAGGTGGCGAGGCCCTCCAGACTCTGCTTCTCAGTGGAGAGCAGGAGCCCAGAGCTGGGACGGCAGGGCAAGCGCCCATGTGGTAGTTCCTGCGCATCCCACCTTCTGGGGTACTTCTGAAGCCCCCCCGCCCTTTCTTTGAGCCCACCATAAGAGCCCATGTTGATAACCAGCCCATCTGCTTGTTGCCTCCCCTGTCAGGGAGGTCAGGGAGGTCAGGTCTGCATCCTCTGGTTCGTCAGACGTGACCCCTGCCAGCTGGCCCTTGCAGCCCGGGTGAGATAATAGGTGTTGATCCGCACAGGGCTGGTGCGGCCTCTTCCTGGTGCAGACAGCGTGTGCTTGAGGCATTTTGTGAACTAGCTCCACCGGCTCCGGGCATTTGAGATTGTAAGCTGTTTCTCAGCCACCAACTTTGTCTCCAGCACAGGGACAGACCCCAGTGACCTACTCATCTTACTGTGCTTCAGGGGGACAAACACGGGGCTTGGCTTTATGAGGGTGGGATCTGGCCCGCCGCCCCTCCACCAGGCTGGGGGCCTCTGGTGTTCAGCAACCCCTCCAGGCCTTCTTGCCTCTCCTGCCCCCTCTCTGGCCCTTTGGTTTTGCCCTTTCTTGCTTCTGCTCTGCCGATCAGTGCTCTCTTCTCTTCTGTTGGCTTCACTCCTGTCTGTTGTGAAACAGATGAGAGACAGGGAGGGCATCAGCCCTGTGAGGCTTGTCTTTGGGACCCTTCCCTCTTCCCACCCTCTCCCTCCAAAGTCTCCAGCCACCAGCAGGTGACTCAGCTGCCTTGGTCATTTTCTTTGACAGATTCAGTCCCAAGTCCAAGATCCCTGCAAGGTAGGATGCCTCCACCCCGCCCCAGTCCTGTGTGTGGCTTTGTTAGTGGGTTTTAGTATTTACTATGTGCTTTGTTTCCCCCCCCCCACACCCAAGTCCTAGTCTTTGCTCTCTCTCGCTTTCCCACCCCTGCTTAGTCGCTCCCACCCCTACTCAGCACCCTCCTGGCCAGCTGTCTCTGGCTCCGCACTCCGGACAGGACAGGGTAGGGAGCTCGGGAGCAAGAACCA
Organism: Mustela putorius furo; assembly: GCF_011764305.1. Taxonomy (NCBI): domain Eukaryota; kingdom Metazoa; phylum Chordata; class Mammalia; order Carnivora; family Mustelidae; genus Mustela; species Mustela putorius. Next base: position 851,111 of record NW_025421399.1, on the reverse strand, counting down.
GGCCCACAGCCTTGGAGAGTGGAGTGGTGCCTGCTGAGGAGGGAGGAGTGTCGTGGGAAGGAGGGAGCCATGGAAGCTGAAGGGGTAGTGGCAGCCTCAGCCCTCTGGGATTCCCATCTGGGTCTCAGGGTCTCTACTTTTTTTACTTTTCCCACCTAGCCTCAGCACTGCGTCCTCATCCCTGAGCTCTCCGTGTCAGCAGCGGGTTGACTTCTCTGGGTTTTGGGTGGAAGACAGGCTAGACAAGTCAAGGAGAGAGGTAGAGGTCCGGATGGATGTGCCAGAAATCTCTAGAGGGGATCTGGGCGTTGGTGTAGGAGGTCACTGCTTACACGAGGGACATTGGCTGTGCTCACTCATATTCACGCAAACACATGCCCCCCACCCCACCCCAAAAGCATCAGGGCTTCCACTTAACTTTTTGACATTCACAGCTGTGGGAGGATTTTCCCTGGCGGAAGAGAAGCTTCTGATGGTGACCTTTGATCCCTTGCTAAGGGGAGGGGAAGGGGCACCTAGGCTAGGCTAGGATATCCCCCTAGAAAGGCCAGGAATGCAGCACTCTCACTATCTGCCTTTGATCCCTGTTTCCTGTCTCTGGAAAGATTGTTTGTTACCTGAAAGACCAGAGCTGAGGCTGAGCCCTGTGCCAGAAGAACAGGTGCCTACCCCGTTCTGAGAGCTCTTCCACCCACAGGCTGGGGTTCTCTTACTGTCAGTCCCTGACCCAGCAGAGGAGCCTGGTAGGGGACGTTAGCCCTGCTGCTGGTGTGCCGAGGAGGATGGCCTTCAGCTCTGCCATCTATGTGCTCAGGAAGGACCACTCTTGAATTCTGCCCTTTTCGTGCTGGAGGTGTGCGCGGGCTTGTGGAGACTGCAGAAACTTTGTCCCGTTTCTGTACTCTCTGGGGTAGACAGATGCAGGTTTGTGTCCTTGCTTAATTCTGACTTGGGGAGGCTCCCCTTCTGGCTTGTGTCCCGTCCTCCTCTCTGGTACAGTTAAGCTGCATCGTAATTTACTATATAATCTGGCCTTGATGCTAGGTGACAGGACCTCCGTCATCCGGCATCTCTGAGCTTCATGTTTCGGGGCCTGGGAAGCGAGGGTTCTGGATTAGGTGGCTATCTTTGTTCTGTGATCTCATGTCTCCTGAGAACCCAGATGGGTCCGGTGACGGCAAGTCCCAGGTATTTGCAAGAGCAGGAGCCCTCCGGTATGAGAAGCTTACAGCTGAGAGGGAAGAAGCAAGCCTGCGTAGGGATGAGAACCCTGCATGCCTTGGGAGAGTGAGCTCAAATTTAATCAATCAGACCTTGAACCTGATTAGCCAAGCCTGCACTAGTACACTAGGTTAATTAATACCAGATGGCCCCTGAGCTCAGGGCCTTGTTCTCCCTGAAGGAGCTGAGAACCTCCCCTGGGGCTACTTCCCTCCAGCGACTTGCAGGGAATGGGAGGGACGGGTCACCTGTCTGCAGGGTAGTGAAGAGGCCTTTCCCTTCAGGCTGCGCAAGCACTTCCGACAGCTCTTCTCCCCTTCTTTTACCTCTCACTCTTCTGTCTGGTGGAGAACTGCCCAAGAGCCTTGTTTTGAGCAGGAGAGGGCCACCTGCTCTTTGCTCTCTCTCGCTTTCCCACCCCTGCTTAGTCGCTCCCACCCCTACTCAGTACCCTCCTGGCCAGCTGTCTCTGGCTCCTGCTAGAGGGAGGAAGGCAGGAGGGTGGGGACAGCACAGAAAATGATGAGAGGGTGCCATGAAGCCAGTGTGCTCAGGCCAGAACCTCAGGTAGAAATCGGGCTGCAGCCAGCCTTTTCTGTGGACCTACACTGACCTAGAATCCTGAGGATTCTGATCCTGACCTGAGCTGGATTACATCCAGATTTAGAATTGATGATTGTCGGGTTGTTTCAAGTCGTGTGGCCACCAGAATCGGGAGTGCTTGATGTTTTTTGTTGATCAAGCCTAATTGATCATCTGCATGTAAGCAAAATGCTGATCACGTGCCTTTCCTATGAGGCGGAACAAGTCCTGTAGGGATTCTCCACCCGTGGTGGGTCTTTTCTCTGCACGGGAGTGCTTTCTGTGCTCACTGCCAGCTACTTACCAGCTAGGCAGGTCCTCTTAGCTTTCTTGCTCTCTCTGCCACCTCTTGACCAAGAAACCAGGGCACTCTTCCCCCAGTTCTCAGAGTCCCAGCCTCTTGACATCCCTTTGCCATGGTGATGAGCTCCCTTCTCTAGACCTGGCGTGGAGGGGCGTGGCAGCCCCTGCCGGTCTCCCGGGAGTGTGTGTTCTAGGACTCGCTGTGTCTTTGCCCACCAGGAAAGAGTGCCACCCTCTTCAGCCGCCACACCAAGGCCATCGTGTGGGGCATGCAGACCCGGGCTGTACAGGGCATGCTGGACTTTGACTACGTCTGCTCCCGGGACGAACCTTCAGTGGCCGCCATGGTGTACCCTTTCACGTGAGTCCCACCACAGCCAGAAACTGGAGATGGCTGCCAAGGGGGGTTTTCTCAGCTCCTCTCCCTCACTAAGATAGACCCTGGGGGAGCCAGCAAGATTATCCCCGTTGCTGGGGATCCATATTCCTGGGGGATCTGCTTCCCACACATGGGACCCCATCTTCCATCTTCTAGATGAAGCTCCTCCCCTCAGCTTCCCTCTCCCCAGCCCTGACAGTTAGGGGGTATCCTGACCCTCTTCTTTTCTCACAGTGGGGACCACAAGCAGAAATTTTACTGGGGTCACAAGGAGATCCTCATCCCTGTCTTCAAGAACATGGCTGATGCTATGAAGAAGCACCCAGAAGTAGATGTGCTGATCAACTTTGCCTCTCTCCGCTCAGCCTATGATAGTACCATAGAGACCATGAATTATGCGCAGGTAGGTCAGTGGGCGCTGGGGTGGGGAAGCAGGGGAAGTTCCTGAGTGGTGTCTGCTGGCAATGCCCCCTGGGACAAAGGGGTTGGCACTCAGGACTGGCCAGTGGTGTGGGAGAAGGTCATCAGATACACTCGATCTTTAGAAGGTAGGATGATAACTGAGGGCAGGCAGGCTGGCCAGGGCAGCTTACCTAGGCTCACAGAGTCCATTCAGTATCCTCTTCCCCCACCAGGTCCTCTCTGTGCTGCTAAGACCGGCTTTCACAACAGAATCAAAAGCAATTATTTTTTTTTTTAAGATTTTATTTATTTATTAGACAGAGAGATCACAAGTAGGCAGAAAGGCAGGCAGAGAGAGAGGAGGAAGCAGGCTCCCTGCTGAGCAGAGGGCCCGACGCTGGGCTGGATCCCAGGACCCCGAGATCACGACCCGAGCCAAAGGCCGAGGCCTAACCCACCGAGCCACCCAGGTGCTCCCAAAAGCAATTTTATTTTTAAAGATTTGATTTATTATTTATTTGACAGACAGAGATCCCAAGTAGGCAGAGAGAGAGGAGGAAGCAGGTTCCCTGCTGAGCAGAGAGCCCCATGTAGGGCTTGATCCCAGGACCCTGGGATCATGACCTGAGCTGAAGGCAGAGGCTTTAACCCACTGAGCCACCCAGGTGCCCCCCAAAAGCAATTTCTTATTATAAAATTATTACATGTCTATTACAGAGGAAACTTAAATACTATCAAGTAAAAAGAAGAAAAATTGAATACCTCAGTCAGTTCCAGTTTCCCAGAGACACAGTTGCTAACATTTTAATATATCCTTCTGCGTTCCTTTTTCTGGTTTTGAACATGTGGGATAACACTGTACGTGACTGGTAGTCCGTTTTCTTCAGTTACTCATTCTACATCCTTAAATATTCATTGGCAACATCAGTTTCACCTTTCCAGGTCTTGTGGTGAGCATCTTAAATGGGCATTTGCATATATCCTTAATTATTTCCCCAGAATAAATGTCTGGAGGTCACACTGCTGCATCAGAACTTGCAGATTTGAAAGCCTTTGATCCGTCCTGCCCAGGTGCCCTCCAGAAAAGTTAAAGGACATAAACTCCCATCATTGTTTCAACAATGCCTGCTTCTCTGTACCCTGGCCAACACTGAATGTTTTCATTTTAAAAACATTGGCTCCTCGTTAGTATAGTGGTTAGTATCCCCGCCTGTCATTTTAAAAACATTTATTTGGGGCATCTGGGTGGCTCAGTCAGTTAAGAATCTGACCCTTGATTTTGGTTCAGGTCATGATCTCAGGGTTGTGAAATCAAGCCCTGCATCAGGCTCTGTGTTGTTCATAGAGCCTGCTTAAGATTCTCTCTGTCGCTCTCCCTGTGCCCTTCTACCCTTGCTCACCCTCATGCTCTCTCTCTAAGAAAAACAAGCATGTAATTGACAAGTGATAGGCATTCTATTTAACTTGCATATCTTTTTTTAAGATTTTGTTTATTTGAGACAGAGAGCATTAGAATGCAAATGTAGGAGGGGAAGAGGCCAGGGGGAAGCAGGTTGCTTAAACAGCTGAGCCAGCCAGATGCCCCTAATCTGCATATCTTTGATTATTAATTAAGATTAGCTTTAAAAAACATTTATTGACTATTTATACCTTGGGTTTTTTTTTTTTTTTATTAAGACTTTATTTATTTGAGGGGTCGCCTGGGTGGCTCAGTGGGTTAATGTCTCTGCCTTCGGCTCAGGTCATGATCCCGGGGTCCTGGGATCGAGTCCCGCATTGGGCTCTCCACTCCATGGGGATCCTGCTTCCCTCTCTCTCTGCCAGCCTCTCTGCCTACTTGGGATCTGTCAAATAGATAAATAAAATCTTAAAAAAAAAAAAAAAAGACTTTATTTATTTGAGAGAGAGAAAATGTGAGAGCATGAGAGGGGGCAGAGTTGAAGGAGAAAGCAGACTCCCCACTGAGCAGGGAGCAAGATGTGGGACTCAGTCTGGGGACTCCAGGATGATGACTTGAGCTGAAGGCACTTGGTAACCAACTGAGCCACCCAGGCACCCTGACCATTTATATTTTGTAACTTGCTCTCTCTCCCCCTTTTTTTTTTTTCCTGAAGTGTTTGTTACTGAATTGTATGAGTCTTTATAGATTAATATACTGATTTTTCTGTTCAAAATTATTGTTCGATCCCTGGCTGGCTTAGCGCAGTATAAGACTGGAGAACGTAAACTTGTTTTGCCATCTCCGTGAAGCAAAAACCAAAGCATACCTGCTGAACATGAGCTGCCTTTTATTCTAGAGCAAAGCTTAGTAAACTATAGCTTAAGGGTCAAACCTATTCCACTGCTTTTATAAATAAAGTTTTATTGGAACACAGCCATGCTGTGTTCATTTATGTATTGTCCACGGCTGCCTTCATGCTACAAAGGCAAAGGTTAATAGTTACAGCAAGAGATCACATGACCAGAAAAGCCAGAAAAAGTTTGCTGGTCCCTGGTCTAGAGCGAAAGTCCTGCCCACGCCCATTCCTCCTGGCTTTCTCCCCCAGTCTACTCTCTAGTTTGGGTGTGGAAGTAGCTCATTTGTGTTCCATACTAACCGTGGGACATAGACCCTGGGACCCTGCTTTAGGAGTAGGCACCAGGACAGATGGGGAGCAGGTAGGTCCGAGTCTTGTGAGTTTTTGGATGGGAGGGAATAGAGCCACTTTTGATGGTAGGGGGTTTTCAGAAACATTTGCTCCTGCTTCGTTACTGAGTTTCTGTGGTGTTAACCAATGGAGATTGGCTTTAAATGTCTACACCTCTCTTTTTTTGGAGAGGGTTGGAGTAGTCGGAATAGGGACTAGGTACAGAGGCTTATAGGAAGAAGGGGGTTGCATACTGTTAACATTACTTGGTTCTTAGAGCCTGGGAGGGGGCGTGGAAGCTGGGTCTTATAAAGGGTGCCACCTCGTTGCTTCACCTGAGGCACAGAGTTAACAGGAAGGGACTGTCCTTTAGATCCGGACCATTGCCATCATAGCTGAAGGCATCCCTGAGGCCCTCACAAGGAAACTGATCAAGAAGGCGGACCAGAAGGGAGTGACCATCATTGGACCTGCCACTGTGAGTGTCCTTTCTGTAAAGCCCTTTAAGTTCAAGGCTATCTTTCAAAGTTCTGGACCCACAGAAAGCAAATTTGTTGACTGTTCTGTTTCTCTCTTAGGTTGAAAAGATTCAGAGAGTACCCATTGAAAGTCAAGTCTGTTCATATCCAGTTACTTTAAAGGGTTCTCTCCCCAGTCCCTATCACTTTAGGGGGCTTAACTGGAAGATACTATGTGTGTCTGCCCACCTTTGTGCAACCATAGCATGTTTTTTGATTATTGCTTTAACTGTGAAATGAAGAAGAATCTACTTAGAGGTTTTATTTGCCCAAAGGTTTTCACATGGAAAGAAGTTGCTCTGGGAGTATTTTGTTGTTGTCTTTCCTTAGTTGTGGTACTAAAGAGTTGTCTGAAGGTCAGATTTTTGAATTAAGCAGAGGGCCTTTCTTTCATCTCTGAGGCAGGGGTGATGTTGAGCAGAGGTGCACACCAATGTTTTACACTTCCCCTGGGTGCTGTCCCCCTTTTAGAGCAAAGGAGGGGACTTAATCCTGAGTACACACACCGAATCTGCAGCAGTAAGCCGTGTTTTCCCAGTAAGGTTCTCTTTTCTTCTGCGTAATGGCTCATGAGGGAGAGATGAGACTCTCCCTAAGCTGGAAGCCTAGCGTGCAGGTGTTAGCTCTCTCAGACCATTTTCTTCCCATCCTGACCAGTTTCGGGGAAGGGAGGTTGAGTAGGTAGTATTGGGCCTTGTGATTTCCCTGAGCTCTGGTTCGTCAGGAGCTTACCCTCCCTCCCTGACTGCTGTTTCTGCTCTCACAGGTTGGAGGCATCAAGCCCGGGTGCTTTAAGATTGGGAATACAGGTGGGATGCTGGACAATATCCTGGCCTCCAAGCTCTATCGCCCTGGCAGCGTGGCCTATGTCTCGCGCTCTGGGGGCATGTCCAACGAGCTCAACAACATCATCTCTCGGACCACGGATGGCGTCTACGAGGGCGTGGCCATTGGCGGGGACAGGTGATGGGCTGGGCCAAGGCGGGCCTCCCCAGCTGGGGAGTGGTGGGCTGGGTGAAGGGGGGGTCGCTGGGTCCTCTAATCTCTGCTCAATGCTGCTGAGTAAAGTCCATAAAACAGGACATTTGGGGGCGTCTGTGTGGCTCAGTGGGTTAAAGCCTCTGCCTTTGGCTCAAGTCATGATCTCAGGGTCCTGGGATCCGAGTCCGGTATGAGGCTCTCTGCTCGGCAGGGAGCCTGCTTCCTCTCTCTCTCTGCCTGCCTCTCTGCCTACCTGTGATCCCTGTCTGTCAAATAAATAATTTAAAAAAAACACCAAAATCTTTAAAAAACAAACAAAACAGGACATTTCTACTCTGTTTCAGGAATGACACTGGCATGAGCTCAGAATAAAAAATAGAAAAAGGTGTTTTCAGAATGTTTGGGCTTTGGGGATAATTTTGTTTGTTGTCCGACTTGTGGCCACAGGGAGGCAGCAGAACGCAGCAGTTGGTGGGACTGATTCTGAAATCACAGCAAGAGGGGGCTCTAATCCCCAATTTCTCTGTTGATTAGGGAGGTGTCCTGGGCAGGTCATTTCCTCCTCAGACCCTCCATCATCCTTACAGATCAAATGGGTAAAATCATAGCAGCCACCTCATGGGGTTGTCGCGAGGCTTAAGTGAGGGTAATATTTCTAGAAAGTGGCTAATACAGGGCCTGCCACTTAGCAAGTACTCAGCAGCTGTTAACTGTAGTCCATAATAGTGAAAGGAAAAACTGTTTCTCTACTGTCTACCATTACCTCACTAACCCTTCTGGCTGCCAGATGTTGGGATTTTTTTTTTCCCGTGCCAGGCAGTTCTCCAGTTCTCTGCTGGGTGTCCTATAATGCATTTCAGTTCTGACCGTATCTACCTGGCATTCGTACCAGATCCCCCAGGGGAAGGGCTCAGCCTCACAAGATGCCAGTTGCAAGTCCAGGCTTCTTGTACTCCTAAACAACTGGCTGTACATTGGGGGTCTCCACACCACCCTTCTTGGGTTTGGTAATTTTCTAGAATGGTTCGCAGAACCCAGGAACAGCCAGAGGAAAGAAATACCTGTGGCAGGTTACGGGGGACAGGGCATGGAGCTTCTGTGCTCTCAGCGGGCACGCCACTCTCCCAGCACCGTGGTGTGCTTATTGACCCAAAAGCTCTCTGAACCCCTTTCTTTAGGGAATTTTTATGGAGACTTCATCTTGTGGGCACGATCGATTATTAATTTAATCTCTAGAGGATTCTCCCTTCCCCAGAGGATCGTGAGTAGAGCTGAAAGTTCCAAGCCTCTGATCCTGACTCAGTCTTCTAGCGACCAGCCCGCATCCAAGAGCTCTGCAGATGCCCACCCAGAGGTGCCTCAGGAGAACAAAAGACCCTCCTGTCACCCAGGAAATTCCAAGAGTTTTAGGAGCTCTGCCTCAGGAACTGGGGGACAGAGACCAAATCCCTATTTCTTTTTATTTCACATATAGTGTATTCATTGTTTTTGTTAGTGGGAATGGTAATCAGTAGAATATTATTTTAGAGTAATGCTTACCATTTAATGCCATAATACATGTTAGCCACTGCTGTTTATTACTACCACCATCGCTCTTTGCCTCAACCAAAAGCTTTTGGGAGAGTGAGTTACCTTGTCCGTCTCCTGGCTCTCCAGTATCATGTCAGGTGGGACTTCCTGAGTGAGAAAGATCTCTCTCCCAAGTCTTGGGGGCTACAGCCTGGGGAACCGTCGTCCCCAGGGCTCCCTGACAACGGGCTCCAGCTCAAATAAGTCTGGGCAGTTACACTCTCCCCTTGGGATTTATCATGCTCTTGAAGATCTGTAGAGAAGCATCCTTGGCCTTAAACAATCCTATCGTAAAATCTTGTGGCAGGAGAAAGTAAAAAAATATAGGGGAACCTTGAACAACCTAGGTTTGAACTGCACGGATTCGCTTATATATGGATTTGTTAATCTTTATGGCTTTAATTACATTCTCTTTTCTCTAGCTTACTTTAGTGGGAGAACACAGTGTATAATGTGTATAACATACAAAATATATGAATTGACTACTGATGTTATCTGTAAGGTGCTGGCCAACAGTAGGCTCTCAGGAGTTACGTTTTTGGGGAGTCATAGTTATACTTGGATTTTTGAGTGCATATGGTGTGGATTGATGACCCTCACATCATTAGAGGGTCAACTGTGTGTGCAGGCCCTATGTCTAGACCTAGCAACAGCCTGTCAGTCCTGGGACGTCAGTTGGCACGCTGTATTATCTATTGCTGTGTTAAAAAGAAAAAAGAAAAAAAAGTCACGCAAGCCAGGTGATTTCAAACTATGATAGGACATCTGTCCCCATAGTTTCTGTGCATCAGGAATCGGGGGTGGCGCAGGTAGGCACTTGGGGCTCGCGAGGGATGGGCCACAGCAAGGTGTTCGCTGGCCACAGGGCCATTGTGGCTCAGGGCCTGCCGGAGGCTGTACATGGCCCATCCACAGGCTGGCGGGGGCTTTCTTGGGGCTTCTCTAAGGGCTGCTTAGTGTCTTCAGGACATAGCGGCCAGCGCCTCCCAGGGGCAGCGGTTCAAGAGAGAGTGCCAGACAGAAGCTATTCTTTGTATAACCCTGCCCGGAAGCCATTGTCAGAGAATCACTTCTGGCCCGTTTTGTTTGTGAGAAAAGGATGTCGTCTGACCCATATGCAAGTGAGGTGTGAGGTTCCGCCTTCTTAAAAGAATTTGCAGCCATATTTTGAAGACACCACACATGTGCTCTATAAGCATCTCTTACTGTCAAGCAAACCTCCCCCTCGTCCTCCCCTTCCCTTGTGCTTCATATTTTAGCCCCCCCCCACACACACTTGAGCCATCTCTGGACACCCACGAGAAGCCTCATGTGTTCCTGGTAGCTTCCTACACCTGTACCTGCACGTCCGCAGGCCTCCCGATCCCATGTGTTCTCTGCTCTCACCAGGTACCCCGGCTCAACATTCATGGACCATGTGCTCCGCTACCAGGATACTCCAGGAGTAAAAATGATCGTGGTTCTTGGAGAGGTGAGTTTTTGTTTTGTTTTGTTTTGTTTTGTTTCTGACTTAAAAGTAATGTGTGATCTCTGTTTTGTTTTTGTTCTTTTTTTTTTTAAATGCATGCATTTTGGTTATATATGACTTAATGTGCCAGTCGCTGGTAATCCCACTCCCTACACTCTGGGGCATAGAGGCCATCGCTGTTAACACTGCCATGTCTGTTCCCAAAAAGCTTCTTGACTCTTGGTGGCGAAAGATATTCTAGGACCAATTAAGAAGCTGCTCGGGGATGGCCTTGGTCTCTTGGGCAGTGCACAGCTGGAGCAAGAAGTGCACTTTTTTCAGTTTGGGAGAGTCTTATAACCCCATTCCTTGCATGTGTACCTGAGCAGGTCTGATCCAAAATCACCCTATACCCTTAGATAGGGGAGGGGCGTCCCAGGGGCTCCAGAGGACACCCACTCCCCGGTTACAGTTCTTCCTTGTATCCTGTCTTAGTCCTGCAGGCTCTTATTTGGCCAGTGCCCATGTGTCTTCATCTTTTAGCTAAGTTGTAATTCAGGACTCCTGGAGCCTCTGACCCCTGCCTGACTCAGGGCAGATTTTCCAGCGACAGTGCTGCCCACAGCAACTCGGGACCTGGTTCCACTGACTTAGGGGCTTTTTCTTGTTCCTTGGCAGATAGGGGGCACTGAGGAATATAAGATCTGCCGGGGCATCAAGGAGGGCCGCATCACCAAGCCCGTGGTCTGCTGGTGCATCGGGACCTGTGCCACCATGTTCTCCTCTGAGGTACAGTCCACGCAGGTCGCTCCTGGCCGGGTGGAGCGGGGTGGGGGGCATTCGAGGTGAGCTGTGTGGTCCCCTGGTTAAGCAGCTCGTTCCTCCGATGCACATTTATCACTCACTGTGTTCCTGTAATATCCAGCTGGGACCCTGCTTTCTAGGAGGGTAAGTCCACTGGAGGGTGGGGGGCAGCCATCAGCAGGTAAAGGCCAGAACAAGGCTCTGAGTCCCTGCTTGGAGCCGCCACACTTCTGTCCAAAGGAGCTGAGATGGCTCCACAGGGAAGGTGAGGCCTGTGCTGCATCCAAGGTCTGAGAAGGGGTTTGCTCTGCGAAAGGGAGGTGGAGAAGGAAGAGGACACATGCCAAGTGCAGAGCTGGGGAGGGGCTGTAGAAGAAAGCCAGGTTTGTTCTGGACAGGAAAGTGCCCGGAGCCCTACAGTGAGCGCAGCAAGGACGGGCAGCCAGTACAAACACTCTCCGAGCCGCCTGCTTCTGCTGGGTATGGCCCGTCAGGCTGTAGCCCAGGACTCCAGCTTAGAGGACCCTTTGTCTTGGAGATGGCCCATCAGTGGTGATGAAACCGGGGTAGCAAAGACTTGTCACCCATCAGTGATCAGTAGGGGGGCAGGCTCCGAGGGTGAGGGCTTGTACAGGCAGTTTGTGTGTGCTGTGTACGGATGAGGACAAGACTGGGCCATGAGGCTTCCCGCAACTGTGCCGATCGATCCCTTTGCTGGACGCCCACACCCTTCCTGCCAGTGAGCCCGTCACCCCGTTCTTTCCCCCTGCACTGCCTGCCTGCCCGCTGAGATTCCTGATTCCTACCCCCCTCGTGGTGGCCGTATTTGTGCCCTCCTTTAAGCCAGCAGTTCTGTTTCTGCAGATTTACTCAAGGGGGTCTATGTGCGAAAATACTTCAAAATGTTGGGTGCAAGGATACCCGTGATGTTGTTGTGGCAGAAAATGGAACAACCCAAATGCGGGTTGTTGAAAACCCAGCAGGCAGGAGAGCGAGGTGCAGCTTGACATGTTTAAAAGTTTAAGTGATATTAGATTAAAGAAACGGGATGCGGTAATGTGATTTTATATAATAATTATGTTTTGTTTTTTTTTCTCCAGTAAGTAAAAGGAGAGGAGCGGGTTACGGGATTGCGCCCATCCCTCAGGCATGGCCTCTGCTCTCACAGGCTAGAGTCAGGTCTTGGTGGATCTGTGTGACCAGGGCAAGTCCTTTGGCCTCTCTGTGCCTCAGCTTCCTGGGCTGTAAAATGGGCATGATTGAGGATTGTTGAGGGGCTCACATAAGAAAGTAATGGAAAGGGTCTGGCACCCATAGTCTTATTAGCAAATGCTCCTTTCCATTCTCCAGTTCACTGACTCCATGAAGCTCTTCCTGATTCTCTTTCTTCTTGACTGCTCTCCCCTCCGCGTCAGCAGCCAAAAATATTACGTCCCTCCCCCTGCACTGTTTCTCTTAACCAGCTCTGCATTACTAGCCCTCCACCTCCCCCCGCCCCACCCCAGCTATGCTAAGGACATTTCCCAGCAGGGCAAGGACCTCGCTCTTCCGTTTCTGGCTGCGCGCCCATCATCACCCCAGGGATAAGACAGGTCCTCAAGGTGTTTTATTTTTGTCTTTCAATTAATTTAAAACCTTATAGAATTTCAAGCATACACAAATGTAGTGGAGTACAGTGACTGCCCAGCTAATAAGGGATTTTTGATTTCCTAATTAGATCACATGACCTTGCAGAACTTTCTCCCCTATAGAGGAGGTAAGATGGTTTTGCAACAAAATCTCCACCTGTAGGCAAGCGGAGATAGCTCATCAGGAAAACAGAATTAAGAACCGAGCAATGGGAGTAGAGACCAGAGGTATTTGTTAAGGGGGGCGTTTTTTCAGAACTATGCTCCACAAAACACTGGTCCTGTAGCATGGGTCAACAAAACAAAACAAAAGCAAACCAAAGCAAACAGAAAGGGAGCTTCTACAAATTAAGAACTTGGAACTTAATCTTCCTTTTAAAAATGTTGGTTTTGAGGGGGCGCCTGGGTGGCTTAATCAATTAAGCATCGACTCTTGATTTCAGTTCAGGTCATGATCTCAGTGTCAGGGGATCAAGCCCTGTGTTGGGCTCAACACTACTCAGCATGGACTCTGCTTGTCCCTCTCTCTCTGCTCCTCCTCTTCCCCCGCCCCCTCAAATAAATAAATAAAATCTTTTTAAATTTATTTTGGTTTTAGTGTTGAGGAATCTCAGAGTTTAAGAGACTAGTTTGGCTGCCTGGAATCCAGCATTTTCCATGAATTTGAGTACAGAACCTCTTCTCCTTCCCACCCCATCCACCTGTGGAGATCCGGTCCTATAAAGAACGCACTGGGAGCCTGTGCTTGAAAACTTGTGTTTTTTGAGCGTCGCTAACAGAGCAGAGGGTTCCTGACCTTTTAGGCAGTTAAGGCCCCTTTGGTTCTATGTAGTGGGTAAGAACCCAGGGAGAAGCCACACTGCCTGGGTTCGGATGCTACCGCAGCCTCCCCGTGTGGCCTTGGGCAAGTTATGTGTACATGTATTCGATAACGGCTTCCACCGTGTCGGGCTCGGAGCTCCACTTGCGCATCTCTACCCGGCCGAGCAGGGACTCCGAGAACTGGCCCGAGAGTAGGGGCGTGTTTCCTTTCTCATTGGAAGCAGCCACGGCTACTGGGAGATGAAGTGAGTCAGGTGTGCGGACAGTGTCCGGATGTAATGTTCCTCAAATAGCTTAGATGTTATTGTCATCACCCACCTCAACCCGCCCTGATCGGGGTTTTGTACCACATCGCATATGCTTAACCTCATTTTCCCCACTGGGTGCCCAAAAAAGACACCGTTACCCTGTAGCTCTCCCCATGGGCTTTCTCTTCCCTAATGCTCCCCTCCTGTAGCCAGTCACCCCATGCCCTTGGATTTAGAGTTCATCTTACCGCATGCTCGGGTGGGAGGGGGCAGGTGCTAGTCGGCTCCAGGTGGTTGTTGCCATGTGGGAATAGAGACCTACAGACTTTTTATCTTCCGCATGTTTATTAAGGTTTATGTACTTTATGGGGAGAGGGGCAGAGGGAGAGAGAGAATCTCAAACCGACTCCACACAGCACGGCTACGACCCTGAGATTATGACCTGAACTGAAACCAGGAGTCAGACGTCTGACTGACTAAACCCCCAGGCACCCCTACAATCTGACTTTTTAAAAAGAAGCTAGAAGGAGCTTCTTCTAGGGAGGGTCAGTCAGTTAGCCACCTACTCTTGGTTTCAGCTCAGGTCATGATCTCATGGTTATGGGATCAAGCCCTGAGGTGGGCTCTACACTGAGCAGAGAGTCTGAGATGGTCTCTCTCCTGTCTCTCTCCTGTCCCTCTCCTGTCCCTCTACCCGTCCCCCAGCTGGTCTCTCTCTGTCTCTCTCTCAAATAAATAAATACTTTTTAAAAATAGATAAATCAGGTGGTTAAGCATCTGCTTCAGCTCAGGTCATGATCCCATGGTCCTGGGATCAAGCCCCCATATCGGGCTCCTTACTCGGTGGGGAGCCTGCTTCTCCCTCTCCCTCTGCCAGCTGCTGCTCCCTCTCCTTGTGCTCTGTGTCAAATAAATAAATAAAATCTTAATTTAAAAAAAAAACCCACCCCTCTGGCTGCCACAGGGAGATGGGCCGCCAGGCTTTATGTCCTGGCTCCCCTACACAGTAGCTATGTGACCTCCAGGAAGCTTCGGCGCTTCGGTCTCTTGGTCTAGAGGTCGAGAGTCATTTGGCATACCTGTTGAGTAAGGCTGTGTGAGGCTTGAATGAAGTGATTCACATGGAACATCGAGCAGGGTCTGGCCTGCAGTGGGTACCGACGTTCCCAGGAGCCTTTTTTGTCCTCTCCTGCCAGGATTTTACAAGCCCAGTAAAGCCTCTGCCCTTGGCCTTCCAGGTGCAGTTTGGCCATGCCGGAGCGTGTGCCAACCAGGCTTCAGAAACTGCAGTAGCCAAGAACCAGGCTTTGAAGGAGGCGGGAGTGTTTGTGCCCCCGAGCTTTGATGAACTTGGAGAAATCATCCAGTAAGTGGACTGTGGGGAGGATGCCAGCCTCCGGCTCTTTTTCCAGATACCCCGCGAGGATTGGAGCCTCTGTGACACAGAAGTGTCTGAAATTCCTGGTCCCTTTAGGTGACGACTACAACCGTACAGATGGTCTGAAATCTTTTCTTTCTTTCCAGTTTTTGTTTTATTTTGTTTGTAGACCTGGCCATTCCAGGCCATTCAGACTGGTATTAAAACATGCTCGATTTCTGAGCCTACCTACTTGGCTGTTCTGTAAATAAGAAATGAGCACAGAAACGGTTAGATAAACGGATTGATAAACTGGTTATTGGATAACCCATTGGATCTTCCCATTCCTCCCCTTTTCCGTAGCCTCCAGATTCAGCTTTCTGTAAAGCTCTGCAGGGTTAGTGGGTGGGTCTTGGCCAGAACCAGTTTTCCTTCTGTTCTCAAGAACCCAGCTGGTGTAAGGCACTGCCAGGAAGGGGGGAGTGCAGGGCCAAAAAACCTGGAGTTTTGGCGTTGGGTGGAGGAGCATTCCTGGGATGGCTTAGCTGTGCCCAGAAACATAAAGTCCACATGGCTGTCTTCTTCCTCCCCTTTCCTCCCCTCCCAGGTCTGTGTACGAAGATCTTGTGGCCAAAGGAGTCATTGTCCCTGCGCAGGAGGTGCCGCCTCCAACCGTGCCAATGGACTACTCCTGGGCCAGGGTAGGTGCTACGGATGCCTCTGAGGGTGGGTGAGGCAGGCTGGGAGGCCAACGGGGTGGGCTTTGAGTTGGCTTGGCTTGAATCCCTGGAAACCTGGTTGCCTTAGGGCAACCCTGTAAATCACTGCTCTGGCCTCCAGACCCTGTCTCCGAGGGCAGTTCTACTCGAAGGGCATCAGAAGAAACCTTGACGATTATTCTTGGATTCCAACCCCTCCTTATGAGCTGGAGCTTGTGAGCTAGCCCCTTCTGACCAATTCAGGGCCCAAGAGGGCGAAGGGCAGGGTGTCTGTCCCACCAGCCACGTGGCCTGGCCTGGAAACAGGCTGAAAAGAGACAACGTCCCCTAGAGTTGTTTACACTTGATCGAAGGGGCATCAGGGTGAAGCAGAGAGTCTACTCTGCGTGGTTGTCTCAGCCACAGAGATGAAAAGTAATATCTTAAAACACAGGAACTCTCTGAAATCAGTTTTTAAAAGACCAGTAGGAAAAATGAGTAGGAAATGGCCTTTCAACATGAAAAAATAAATGCTTAACCTCACTCATAAAAAGGAGCCAAAGCAAAAACTGTGATACCAATTTGCCCCTTTTGGGTCAACAAAGAAAAAATTCTTTGATAATATGTCGTGTCTGTGTGGGTAGAGGGAGACTGGTGCATTTTTCTGTTAGTGGTGGGACTGGAACTGGGCACAACCCTTCTGAAAGGCAGCTGGGTAATAGCAGGTTTAAAAGTACTGGCCCTTGGGGCTCCTGGCTGTCTTGGTTGGTTAAATGTCTGCCTTCAGCTCAGGTCATGATCCCCGAGTCCTGGGATCAAGTCCCACAGCCCGCTTCTCCCTCTCCCTCTGCCCCTCCCTCATGCTCGTGCGCTTGCTCTCTCTCTCTCAAATTAAGAAAATTAAAACTTAAAAAAAAATAAAAATAAAAAAGTGCTCACCCCTGGGGCACCTGGCTGGCTCAGTCAATGGAGCATGTGACTCTTGATCTTGGGATCATGACTTCAAGCCCCTGTTGGGTGTGAAGATTACTATCAAAACAACAACGAATGCTCACACCTGATGGGATAGCGATTCCGTATCGAGAAAGCTACTTCAGGGAAGCGCTTATGCCTTCACACAACTGTGTTCAAGATTTTTCTAGTTAGGGCACCTGGGTGGCTCAGTTAAGCATCTGCTTTTGGCTCAGATCATGATCCCAGGGTTCTGGGATCGAATTCCTCATCAGACTCCCTGCTCAGCGGGGAGCCTGCCTCTCCCTCTCCCTCTGCTTGCTGTTCCCCCTGCTTGTTTCCTCTCTCACTGTCTCTATCAAATAAATAAATCTGTAAAAAATTAAAAAAAAGGGACGCCTGGGTGGCTCAGTTGGTTAAGCAGCTGCCTTCGGCTCAGGTCATGATCCCAGCGTCCTGGGATCGAGTCCCACATCGGGCTCCTTGCTCGGCAAGGAGCCTGCTTCTCCCTCTGTCTCTGCCTGCCATTCTGTCTGCCTGTGCTCGCTCTCTTTCCACCCCCCTCTCTCTGATAAATAAATAAAAAAAAAAAAAAAAAAAAAAAAAAAAAAAAAAGAATTTTCCAGTTAATGGTTATCAGCGGAAGAATGGCCCAAATTGTGGTTTTGTCATACGATGATGTGATACTTTATAGCAGCTAAAGAAATGAACTAGATATGTGTATGCACTGACTTTCATGGAGTTTGAGTTCATTGAGTAAATAAGAGTATTATGGTACAGTAGATCATGATTATGAGAAAAATGTATGTATACCAAAACAGTGTTTTGTATTCTCCATGTGTCTTCGTATATGAACAAAAGTAGAGAAAGAAAGGCCAGATAGATGTCCATTAAACTGACAAACATTAAGGCGGAAAGGCGTTTTTAAATTAAAATCAATAGGGCCCTTTTCTGCAGTGCTTAGTACTGAGATTGCAGAGTGTGTGCTCGGGGCTCGGAACACACATATATTATTTAAAAATTCCAAGAAAAAAAACTCTTTTAATCTTAAAATTGATAGGGGACAATTGGAGAAATGAGTTGGTCTGAGGTAGAGTTGGCTTAGGTAGAGTTGGCAATGACGCCCCATTGTGCCCCAGCTCTGGAAGCCACGAGTTCAACCCAGTCCCTTTCCCTGGCTGAAGGACAGATTGAGGGGATCCCTTTTTCCCACAGCCATGTGCTGCCTCCTCCCATTTTGGTGGGGGGTTGGCAGCCGAATGTAGAATGTTAGAAACATTCCCCTTTAGAGACATTCTTGCATTTATTAGCAAGAAACCCAAGGGGGCCTTGGGTTGGTTTCTGAGCTTCATTTCCTCTCCTTAGGACACATTTGTGGGGTGAAAAACGAACCTGTGGATGGGAGTTATGGGTGCCCTGGGCATGGCACTCCTATTTTCTACAACCCAAATCAGATAATAAAAGGGCTTTTGTATTTCTTTCTTGGTATGAGTTGGTCTGAGGGTTGCTACTTGGCAGTCAGAATTTAAGACCTACCTGAGACATGAGTTCTGTGGTCACATCATGATGCTTGCCCCTTCCCCTCTCTCTGCTCAGGAGCTGGGCTTAATCCGCAAACCTGCCTCATTCATGACCAGCATCTGTGACGAGCGAGGACAGGAGCTCATCTACGCAGGCATGCCCATCACCGAGGTCTTCAAGGAAGAGATGGGCATTGGTGGGGTCCTTGGCCTCCTGTGGTTCCAGAGAAGGTGAGGTGTGCAGGGTCCTGCCATCTGTGACTCAGAGTTAAGGATTTTCCTCTGACCAGGGAGTGGGGGTGGGCAGCCTTGGGGAATATGTCCAGGATCAATCTTCATGGCCACAGATCAATTGCAAGGCCAGAGGAAAGAGATACCAGCTGTCCCTAGGTCTTCAAGGACAGAAGGGTCAGAAGTAGAAAGCAATGACCTCATCAGGGATCTTGGATCAGCCCCTGTCCTTGGTGCGTTTAAAGAAATGAGACAGAGTAAATGTAGGCCTCTTGAGAGAAAGGTCTGGATGGCTCTGGTAAGTCAGAGAGTACAGGCCCCATGGAGTTCCTAAACAGGCATGAAGTACCTCGTACTGGGTCCTCTCTTATCAGCCTGAGTGTTAGAAAAAATGGGTGTCTCTGCAACTCCCAAACTTAGCCCTCCCCTGGGCCTGACAGTGGGGGAAGGGGCCAGTGAGTACCTGATTCACAGAGTCCTGGTTTGGGGTGGCACTGGGCAAAAGGCCAGGTCAAAGTCTTGGTTTGTGTCATTCCCTAAGTTGCAGAGATGGATCTTGGTCCTGCTTTAGGCCCTTCCTGGGAGGAGGGCCTCAGTAACACCTGAGCGGGTTTCCCTGTCTGCTTTCACATCCCCTGTCTCCAGACTGCATTCTTAATCAGATGGTGGGTTGAACCCTGCAGACCGATGAGGCGTCCTCCCCTGGGAAGGGCACAGTAGTCTCACTTCTCCCTCTGGCACATAGAGGGATGCCACAAATACAGGTTACATTCTCTGACAGTAACTCAACACTGAAAGCCACTGCGTAAAGAAGAATTTTCAAACCATGGCGACTAACTCTACTACTGTTTTAAAAGCAGTATTTGCAGGGTGCCTGGGTGGCTCAGTCGGTTCAAAGGCTCTGCCTTCTGCTCAGATCATGATCCTGGGGCCCTGGGGTTCTGGGATCAAGACTGGCATTGGGCTCCCTGTTTAGCAGGGAGTCTGCTTCTTCCTCTCCCTCTGTCCCTCCCCTGACCCCATGCTTGTGCTTGGCGCTCTCTCTCAAATGAATTAACAAATACTGCTTTTAAAGATTTTTTTTTTTTTTAATCAACAAGTTAGGAGATGCTCAAGAATCTGCAGGTTTTGCCATGGGATTGCATGATACTATATTAGATGTGGGTTGGGAAGTTGCTAACCTCCTCGAACTTACTGAGGAAGGACAGGAGCAAGTAGAAGCTTGGCTCTTCAGGTCAGTGTAGCTCCTGTTCAACTACTCGCCTCTGTTCTGACCCTCCTCTTAGTGGCCCTTTCCTCCCCTTCTAGGTTGCCCAAATATTCCTGCCAGTTCATTGAGATGTGTCTGATGGTGACAGCGGATCACGGGCCAGCCGTGTCTGGGGCTCACAACACCATCATCTGTGCTCGGGCTGGAAAGGACCTGGTTTCCAGCCTCACCTCGGGGCTGCTCACTATTGTGAGTACTGGCATCCTGGGAGGTGAGAACTGCAGGGGTCATGTGCCTTTGGCAACATGCACTTGGCCGCCGTGGGGTCCCAGAAGGAGCCTCGAAGTGTCAAACCACATGGCAGGGCAGTTTGGGGCATGCCAGATGGGTCTGCAATGCTGAAGGAGGCTCTTCCAGCTCAGGGCAATGTGGGCTTGCTTGTCCTACAGGGGGACCGGTTTGGAGGTGCCCTGGATGCTGCTGCCAAGATGTTCAGTAAAGCCTTTGACAGTGGTATTATTCCCATGGAGTTTGTGAACAAGATGAAGAAGGAAGGAAAGCTGATCATGGGCATCGGTCACCGAGTGAAATCAGTAAGTTGTGACTCTTCTTAAGGACGAATCTGCAGGTGGATGGTGCCAGGACAGCATTGTTCTAGCTGGGAACACCCAGGCTCCTGACTCATAACCTGCACAGCTTTGGCTGTGTTGACAGATGTCAATGATAAGGCAGCTATTTTTCCATTATAATACAGAATGCCCTTAAACAGCTTTGCATGAGGATCAGGGACACTGTTCCTTTCTAAGGAACATTCCACCCAGGCTTTGCAGCCACAGTGACCTCCTCCCTTAGCAAAGAGACATGCTAGCTAAGTATGGACTCCAGAAAGGGAACAACCCAAAAGCTTGAATGTGGCAGCAGGGTTCCGACATTGTCTCCAAAAGAGGCCCTGCGCTGTGGACTGTAGCAGCGCCTTCTACTTGGGAGCCGGAGGTCACTTAGTATCGGGAGTCGGCTGATGCCTGAACGCTGATCAGTTATTGCTTAGCCTGGGTCTCTTAGTAGATGGTGTGGCCTCAAGCATGAGAGGTCCAGGGCTTTCCTTAAAATTGCAGGGGTGCTCTGCTGCCCCACACCAGTAAGTGCTTGCTAGTTGAAAAAAGAACTCTGCTGAACTTTGTCATAGCTTGAGGAGGCTGCCGACCAGTGGGCAGCATGGTTAGTGGCCAGAACCAAAGACTTTCAGTGGGAGAGTAGATGAGCCCTAGCCCCCTGCTGCTTAAATGGAGGCCAAGGCCTGTGGTGAATACAGTTAACATCTCCAGGTCTCAGTTCCTTGGTGACATAATAGACTTTAGAAACCATGTGGCACAGTGTCATCACCTGTGCCACATGGAATCCAACATGCGGGTCAGGTCCCTGAAACACACCTCCCAGTTGTAATAGTCATTTGTGTTCGTCTGTGGCAGGAGCCCAGACATGTCTCTCTCTCTTTTATTTTTTTTAAAGATTTTATTTACTCATCTAACAGACAGAGATCACAAGTAGGCAGAGAGAGAGGAAGGGAAGCAGGCTCCCCGCTGAGCAGAGAACCGACGCAGGGCTTGATCCCAGGACCCCAGGATCACGACCTGAAGGCAGAAGCATTAACCCACTGAGCCACCCAGGTGCCCCGAGACATGTCTCTTAATAGTGGTATTAGGGTAGGTTCCTCTGTAACTTTGGGTCACTTTCTAGATAAACAACCCAGACATGCGCGTGCAGATCCTCAAGGATTACGTCAAACAGCACTTCCCTGCCACCCCTCTGCTTGACTATGCTCTGGAAGTCGAGAAGATTACCACCTCAAAGGTAAAAGAGAAAATGTCCCTAATTCCCAAATCATAGACTGTCGGTGCATTACTTGGTGGGAAATAAGAGCCAGCCTACATTTTGTGTGCAGCCAAAAAACAAACCTGGTTTTCTGGGAAATTCTATTTCTGTTGCACTGCTAAGTTCAACAGATACGTATCCTGTTTCAGTGAGGTGTTGGGTTCTCTGCTAGACATTGGGAGTTAAACTGACACTTCCTCTCCTAACCAGCTGGGATGTTTTGGTGGGAGGTTTGTCAATTGTGGTCAGGATCTGTAGTTAGGTTAGTAGTAGTAATTGTGGAAATTTTACAAAGAGAAAATGAGAAATAATGATAAGTGCTTTGACTTTTTTGTCTTCCCAGAAACCAAATCTTATCCTGAACGTAGACGGTTTCATCGGCGTTGCGTTTGTAGACATGCTTAGAAACTGTGGGTCCTTTACCCGGTGAGCTCTGCGGCCATTTTCTTCTTAACAATTACTGATGCTTGTTTCCTACCAGCTCTTTTTTTTTTTTTTCCTTCCAGTTCTAAAAGCAGTGAATGCTCATTACAGAGAATACATTAGAAAATATGCCGGGCGCCTGGGTGGTTCAGTAGGTTAAGGCCTCTGCCTTCGGCTCAGGTCATGATCCCAGGGTCCTGGGATCAAACCCCAGATCGGGCTCTCTGCTCAGCAGGGAGCCTGCTTCCCTCTCTCTTTCTCTGCCTTCCTCTCTGCCTACTTGTGATCTCTGTCTGTCAAATAAATAAAATCTTTAAAAAAAAAAAAAAGGGAAAAAGAAATAGAAAATATGGAGAGGCATAAAGAAAACAAAAATCATCTCTACTCCTACCACCCAGAGCACCCTTTCTTTGCTTTGAAACCAAAGAGAGCTAGTGTCTCCTTCTAGGGCAGAAGTTGTACTGCCTGTGGGGAGGAGGGCAGTCATGTGAGCCGTTTTAAAACCACAGGTTGATTGTGTGTTACAGGGAGGAAGCTGATGAATATATTGACATTGGAGCCCTCAATGGCATCTTTGTGCTGGGAAGGAGTATGGGCTTCATTGGTGAGTTGGTAGTTGTTGCTGTTCTTGAGAATTCAATTTTGGGGGGAAAAAAAGAATTCAATTTGGGGGCACCTGGGTGGCTTAGTGGGTTAAGTGTCCGCCTTCAGCTCAGGTCATGATCCCAGGGTCCTTGGAATCCAAGCCTTCGTGGACTTCCTGCTCAACACAACAGTCTGTTTCTCCCTCTCCCTCTGCCCCGCCCGTGCTCTTGTGCCATGCTCGCCCTCTCTCTCTCTCTCTCTCTCTCGCTCGCTCTCGCTCTTGCTCTCGCTCACTCTCAAATAAATAAAATACGGGGGGGGGGGAATTCAGTTTGGTTTGGTTCCCCCCATGGTTCAGCTATAACACTTACCTATGTGGCAAGTTTCTGTGAATCATATTATCACCATCATTGTTCCTAATCCTTCCTTTCTTACTTTAACTTCCCCTTATTCTTTGTTCCTTTGTTCTCGGACACGACTGACTGCTAGCCCAGGAAAACAGAATGAGACTGACTGCTAGTCCAGGAAAACAGAATGAAATCTAACCGCTGCCTTTTACTCAGGCTGCCATCCACTTATGCAGTGGATCTGGATTTACTTCCTCTTTTTTTTTTTTTTTTTTTTTTTGGTATTAGGAAGATTTCTTGTCCTGATCCTCTCCCCATTGCCAAACTTTTAACAGACTCAGCAACTCTTAATCAAAAGATGCCTGGGGCACCTGGGTGGCTCAGTCGTAGAACGTCTGCCTTAGTCCCAGATCCTGATCCCAGGGTCCTGGGATCCAGCCCAGAATCGGGTTCTCTGCTCGTTGGGAAGCCTGCTTCTCCCTCTCCCACTACCACTCCCTCTGTTTGTGTTCCCTCTCTCTCTCTCTCTCTCTCTCTCTCTCTCTGTTGAATAAATAAATAAATAAATCTTCAAAGAAAAAAAAAAAAAGATGCCTTTGTTCCATATTTCAGGACACTATCTCGATCAGAAGAGGCTGAAGCAGGGGCTCTATCGTCACCCGTGGGATGATATTTCATATGTTCTTCCGGAACACATGAGCATGTAATGAACCAGGACCCCTGTTGCAGTAAAGTGAAGACAAGAACTCCTCCCCTGGGAAACAAACAGTGTGCAGACAGCTGGCACCGGAGCTTGCTCTAGGATGGGCCTGGAATGTAAACAGCCACGGTGTACAGGCACCGAAGACAGCCACAGGCTAACACTGTTCAGTCCACACAAAGAAGCTTAGTATTTTTTTTATAAGCATAGAAATAAAAACCAAGCCAATAAATTGTGACTTTTGCTCTGCTACATGCTGTATTTATTACATGGAAGCATCTAAGCACTGTGTAAGGATCGTGTAAGGTGTTATGATGTTGCTTTCTTTTTTCCATTAGCTAAAAAAAAAAAATTTACCCCCCTTGGAGGAAGGGAATGAAACTTTTAAGACATCAAGACACCGTGACACTGTCAGTTGAAAGCATCCCTAATGTCTTATTTTTTCACTTCCCTTTCTTCCTCATATAACCCGAAGAGCATTGTGTTAATCTGATTTTTAAAGATCTTTTTATGTGTTACGTGTTAAGGGTTTGTTTGGTATCTCACTGAAATGTACATAAGCAAACCAAACTCTGCTTATGTCAGCCGGGATGGGACCATTGCATCCTTAGCCATTGTCAAAAAAATACATGGAGTCGTAATTTAAAATGTAAAGTTGTAACATACGTATGTTTAAAACAAATGCAAAGCGAAAAGCTGTGAAATGTCTTGTGTCTTTCGTTCTATTTATGCAGTTGTTTTATGGGTCTGTTACTGAAGTGTGGGTTCAAGGACTCATCTCCAGCCCGTTGGCATCTGTAATCCACCAAGATTCTGGCAGCTGCCACCTCTGTCTCTTATCTGTATTATCAGTTTGGTTTCAATAAACTATCAGTAACAATGAAGACACACTACTGTCTTGTGTCCTCCATATCCTTTCTTCTGTATTCCTTTGAACTATACAGTTTTCTACATGTCATTTTAAAAAATGTTCATCCAGGGGCGCCTGGGTGGCTCAGTGGGTTAAAGCCTCTGCCTTCGGCTCAGGTCATGATCCCAGAGTCCTGGGATTGAGCCCAGCATCAGACTCTCTGCTCGGCAGGGAGCCTGCTTCCACCTCTCTCTCTGCCGGCCTCTGCCTACTTGTGATCTCTCTCTCTCTCTGTCAAATAAATAAATAAAATAAAAATGTTCATCCACCTCTTCATACAGACAGAAAGAACGAACTAATCAAAACATTAGCTTCAAAGAAAACCCCTTAAGGGGGTTCCTGGCTGACTCAGTGGAGCATGGGACTTAATCTCAGGGTTGTGAGTTCAAACCCAGGTGTAGAAATTACTAAAAAATAATAATAATAAAAAAGAATATGAAATTTAGGGCGCCTGGGTGGCTCAGTGGGTTAAGCCGCTGCCTTCGGCTCAGGTCATGATCTCAGAGTCCCGCATGGGGCTCTCTGCTCAGCAGGGAGCCTGCTTCCTCCTCTCTCTCTCTCTCTCTGCCTGCCTCTCCAACTACTCTCTCTGTCAAATAAATAAATAAAATCTAAAAAAAAAAAAAAAGAATATGAAATTTAAAAACAAAACAAAAACCCTATCTTCTCCCCTAAATCTGTACCTCTCCCTTTCTCAGTGAAGAGTAACCAAAGCTCTTCCCAGATACTCAAGGCAAAGGGAGTCATCCTTTCCTCCACTTCTCTGGTTGCCACCTCCCATGGGTTTATCCTTTCATTATCACTCTGATCCATCCATATCTGGTCTAACTAGGGCCCGTAGTGCCACCTTTTCATTATTTCGTGATATCTTAAAACACTCATCTTATTGAGCCACTCCCTTGCTTAACGCCTGAAGTGGCTTCTATTCATCTTTTTAACAAGATGTATGCAAGAGTAACGATGGATTACTTACGTAAAACACAATCATTTCATTTAATCCGCACAGCCATCTCCCAACACAGATACTATCCCATTTTTATAGAAGATAAATTGGTTCAGAGATACTAAGTAACTTGCTCACCCTCATCTGCTTAGCTCGGTAACGTTTACTCCAAATTCATTTTAAATTTTAAAGTAGAAGTCCACTGTCGCCACCCGAGACACTAACCACGGGTTGATGATCGAGGGTGGCTTTTGGTACATAATGACCAGGAAGAGCATGCCACTCTAAGGGGCAGGAGACGAGCCACCCTCCCACTGAGACTCGCGTGTAGCATGTCGGGGGAGCAGCACCGTTGAGCCCTCTCCAAGGTGGGACGGCTCCCGGCGGGCGCGGCCGCGCGTGCGCACACCAGGGGCGCCCGGCTCCGCCCCGCGCCCACTATTTATTCCCAGAATCCCTCTGTGTCGCACCAGAACGGCTGGATCGTTCCGAGACTGCGGAGGTCGGGCGCGGCGGCGTCAAGATGGCGGCGGCGGCGGTGGCTGCGGCCGCGGCGGCCGCAGCAGCCGCAT
The DNA here is from genome assembly GCF_011764305.1 of Mustela putorius furo. Taxonomy (NCBI): domain Eukaryota; kingdom Metazoa; phylum Chordata; class Mammalia; order Carnivora; family Mustelidae; genus Mustela; species Mustela putorius. Next base: position 825,261 of record NW_025421399.1, on the reverse strand, counting down.
CTCTTCAGGTGCTGGAGATGGAGAGCATGGAGACGGCCGCCGCCGGTTCGGCAGGGCTGGCCGCCGAAGTCCGAGGCAGCGGCACGGTGGACTTCGGGTCTGGGCCTGGCATATCTGCAATGGAGGCGAGCGGGGGCGATCCGGGCCCGGAGGCCGAGGATTTCGAGTGCAGCTCTCACTGCTCGGAGCTATCTTGGAGGCAGAACGAGCAGAGGCGCCAGGGCCTCTTCTGCGACATTACCTTGTGCTTCGGCGGCGCGGGAGGCCGCGAGTTCCGGGCTCACCGCTCGGTGCTGGCCGCTGCCACTGAGTACTTCACGCCCCTCCTCTCGGGCCAGTTCTCGGAGTCCCGCTCGGGCCGGGTGGAGATGCGCAAGTGGAGCTCCGAGCCCGGGCCCGAGCCCGACACGGTGGAAGCCGTTATCGAATACATGTACACCGGGCGCATCCGCGTCAGCACGGGCAGTGTGCACGAGGTGCTGGAGTTGGCCGACAGGTAGGCGGGATGCGGAGGGCCTCGCGCGGGGAGGTGGAGGTGTCCTCCACCTCAGGGTCGCATCCAGGGAGGGGACGGGGGAGGCAGTGCCTACGGGTTTCGACCGGAGGGAGCCCCGAGGAAATGCATTTGTTTGGTACTTATTGAGCGCCAGCTGTGTACTGTTGGATAGCCGCTGCCCTGGGTCCTGAGGATGCAGCGGCCGGTCTGACGAGGGCGCCCTGCTCTTAGGGAGCTCAGATTCCAGGTGGACGGACAAAGGCAATGAAAAAGAAAGTCTGCGTGTGATCAGTGCTGTGTTGACATTTTAAAAGGATGAAAGGATAAGTGCTTGGGTTGAGGAAAGACCTTTCTGAGGAGGTGACATTAAAACCGACCTCCAAATGGCAAGAAAGCCCCACCGTGCAAAGATGGGAAATGGACATTCCAGGCAGATAGCGCAAAGGCCTTCTGGTAGGACCCGGTTTGGCTTAAAGAACTAAAGGAAATATCCAGCGGAGCTGGATCTAGTCTGTGAAGGTTGTGTGAAACCCATTGAAATAAGAAGCTTGATTTTTTTTTACTGGGCGATGGGAAGCTGGGTGAAGAAATCTCCTGATTTAATTATTATAAAGGCCGATTTTGCTACTGTGAGAAATAGATTGTGAGGGGTAGGAATGGATGTTTCAGAGAATGGTTAGGAGGCAGGTGAATGCCATTTTTAGAGTTGTGGAGGAGTCTGTTTTGGCAGTATTGTGTTACAGGTACATTATTTTAACAAGTACCTAGTGAGTGCCTGTTATGCATCAGATCAGACACTGGGTTCTCCTGTGCTGGAAATGCAGTGGTGAACAAAACAGACAAAAGCCCCTTTCCTCGCTGCACTTACCTTACTAGATGGACAACAAGTAAGTAAAGTAGATAGCAGGGGACACCTGGGTGGTTCAGTGGGTTGAGCCTCTGCCTACCGCTCAGGTCATGATCCCAGAGTCCTGGGATTGAGCCCCATCAGGCTCTCTGCTCAGCAGGGAACCTGCTTCCTCCTCTCTCTCTCTCTCTCTCTCTCTGCTTGCCTGTCTGCCTACTTGTGATTTCTGTCTGTCAAATAAATAAATAAAATCTTAAAAAAAAATAATAAAGTAGATAGCATGTCAGATGATTGTTACAGCTTTGATGAAAAAGTACAGCATGGTAAGGGCATATAGAAAGTGCTGGTTTAGGGGCACCTGGGTGGCTCAGTGGGTTAAGCCTCTGCCTTCGGCTCAGGTCATGGTCTCCGGGTCCTGGGATCGAGCCCCGCATCGGGCCTTTGCTGGGGGGGGGGGGGCGGCTTCCCCCCTCTCTCTGCCTGCCTCTCTGCCTACTTGTGATCTCTGTCAAATAAATAAATAAAATCTTTAAAAAAAAGAAAGAAAGAAAGTGCTGGTGGAGAGGAGCTGTGTTTTTTAATACATAGAGAATGCCTAATGAGGAAGGCATTTTGCAAAGAACCGAAGGGGATGAGGTGAAGAGTGTTTTAGGTAGGGAACACAGGTTGGAAAGGCCATGAGGTGGAGCTTATCTGGATGTTAGAGAATAGCAGGCCAGTGTGACTCCATCAAGTGGATGCAGGTGCAGAGGCATGGGAGAGGCCCCTCAGCGTGGGGATGGATCTAGTAGTTTCCATGGAGCTTGGGTTCCAGAGGGCTTGCAGCTTGTGAAAGGAGTTCTTACTCTGAATGAGTAGGAGATGGGAAGGTTTGGGGGCAAAGGAATGATGCAGTCTGATTTGAAGAATTTTGCTTTGGGGACAGCGGAACAATGCAGTCTGATTTGAAGAATCTGCCGTGTTGAAAAAAGGATGGGGTTCCTGGGGCAGAAGCAGAGAGATTAGGAGGTTGGGATGGTGGTAGAGGCTTGGGTCAAAGAGAAGTAAAGGTGATTAGCGCTTCAATTCCAGATACGTTTTGAAGGTAGAAGGGACCATTTGCTGATGTGTTTGATGTAGAGTATAAGGGAAAAGACTGCTGGTTTTTTTGATCCAAGCAATTGGTAAGATAGGGTTATTTATTTATTTATTTATTTAAACGTGGAAGAGTGTTGGAAAGCAGGTTTGGGAGGAAGATGAGGAGTTTGGTTTTGGCCCAGGCAATGTATGAGGAGGCAGGTGGATGGATATAAGAACATTGGGAGCTAGGGATTGGGAGGAGTATGGCATATAGATGGCGATTAAAGCCATGGAACTGGATGAAATTACTTAGGAAGAGAGTGTAGACAGAGAAGGGGCAAGACTGAGTCCTGGCAGCCGCCTGGGTGCCTCAGTGGGTTAAGCCTCTGCCTTTGGCTCAGGTCATGATCCCAGGGTCCTGGGATCAAGCCCCGCATCAGGCTCTCTGCTCAGCAGGGAGTCTGCGTCCACCTCTCTCTCTGCCTGCCTCTCTGCCTACTTGTGATCTGTCTGTCACGTGAATAATAAAATCTTTAAAAAAAATAAATAAAATGGAAAAGTTGGACTGGGAATGCAGAGTTATAGGATAGACCTGCAGGCAGATTGGGTGGTGGGGAGATGGAGTTTCTGCCTGATTGCTTCTGTTTTCTCAAAGCCCAGGGTTGGGTCATTCATTAGAGGGTGAGGAAGGATGGGGGCAGGTATAGATATGAGAGAGGGAGGTTTGTTGAATGAAATGGGTAGATAAGGGTCATTGGAATCACTCAAGCTATGTTTGTGTCTGTTGTGTGGGCTTATTTTTCAAATTTGCCCCTGCTTTAGAGGGGAATTGGAGGTGAGGAGAGAACGCCCCAGGCAGTTTACCTAAAACTCTTAATTTCTCTCCATCTGCTTTAGCAGCTGCCTGGTGTTAGACAGTGTTCTAAGTATCTTGCAACCATCACATCTAATCTTACCCATCATCTCTGAGGCAACATTCCTGTCCCTACCACCCATATACTGTTGATCATACCTTCCTTCAAGGGTTCTTTCAAGGAAATGACAGGAAGTATCCAGCCACACTGCCCAGAACATGGCACATGCCTAGTATATGCTACCTGTTGTTTTCATAGAGCGGTGTTTCCAAACACCCTGTGCAAGGGAGTATGTGTCAGTGAATTTAGGTGAGCAGACAGCTCCTCCTCAGCTGCATGCCAAACCCTTTCATACCTTTGTTACTGTTGTTTGAGTTTGCCTTGCCACCCCTCCACCCCCCACCCCCGCTTTAGAACCCCGCTCAGGCCACACCCTCCCAGCACCACCCCCAACCCCCATTGGCAGCTGCCCAGGAAGAAAACTGAGTAAGAGAAAAATTAAAATCTCTGACAGGAGGCTTCCACTGCTGTTCCTTCTGATATTTGAGCAGACATAGTCCCCCAGAAGCCACAGCTCCTGTACCACTTAGTCAAGGCCTAATAAAGTATCTTCCCTGAGACCCTGCCTCATTTAGAAAAGGCAAGTGATTGACCAGGGATTAGGACAGGAATGGCATAGACAAATTGGGATTGGGATTTGTACTTTTGCCAATAAAAATAAAGCGTGGGACTATTGCATTTTATTTTTTATTAAGTTTTTTATTTTAGGGGTGCCTGGGTGGCTCAGTCATTAAGTGTCTGCCTTCAACTCAGGTCGGGGGGTCAGGGATTGAGCCCCACATCAGGCTCCCAGCTCATTGGGAAGTCTGCTTTCCCCCTTCTTGTGTTCCCTCCCTCACTGTCTCTCTCTGTCAAATAAATAAATAAAATCTTTATAAAATAAAAATTTTTTTATTTTAATTCCAGTGTAGTTAAATACAGTGTTTTATTAGTTTCAAGTGTACAGCAGTAATTCAACAATTCTATACATTATCCAGGGCTCACCATGATAACTGCACTCCCCAATCCCCCATCATCCATTTCAACCTCCTCCTTCCCTTTGGTAACCATCTGTTTGGTTTTTTTTTAAGATTTTATTTATTTATTTGACAGAGGGAGACACAGTGGGAGGGAACACAAGCAGGGGGAGTGGGGGGGAAAGCAGGCTTCTTGCTGAGCAGGGAGCCCCATGCGGAGTTCCATCCCAGGATCCTGGGATCATGACCTGAGCTGAAGGCAGATGCTTAATGACCGAGCCACTCTGTGCCCCACCATCAGTTCTCTATAGTTAAGGAGTCTGTTTCTTGGTTTCTCTCTCTCTGCACGTTTGTTTTGTTTCTCAAGTCCCACATATGAGTGAAATTGTATATATATATATTTTTTTTCTGTTGTACTTTATCGAAGGATATGTTCCGGGAAACCTTACATTATGAAGAAATCTCCACTGTGTGTGTGTTGTATGTATCATGTATAATTATATATAAACTATATAATACAAATAATTTAAAGTATATCCTACATAGAGATGACTTTATGCTTTTAAATATACTTTTTAGCATAATCCTTTTTTAATTTGGGGAGCTTTGCCTTTTTTTCAGATGTTGGGCATAAAGTGAGATAAAGCTTACCATTTTAATTTGTATAATTCAGATGTTCTTAAAATGCAACCACAAAAAACATGCACATTTGAAAATTTCTTTTTCTTGATTTTTAGGTTCCTTTTAATTCGTTTAAAAGAATTTTGTGGAGAATTTCTCAAGAAAAAACTTCATCTCTCCAATTGTGTGGCCATTCATAGCTTAGCTCACATGTATACCTTGAGCCAACTTGCTCTGAAAGCTGCCGATATGATACGGAGAAATTTCCACAAAGTAATTCAGGATGAAGAGTTTTATACTTTACCTTTCCATCTCATCCGAGACTGGCTGTCAGACTTGGAAATTACGGTGGATTCCGAGGAGGTTCTCTTTGAAACAGTTCTGAAGTGGGTTCAGAGAAATGCAGAAGAGAGAGAAAGATACTTTGAAGAACTTTTTAAGTTGCTGAGATTGTCCCAGATGAAACCTACTTACCTTACTCGGCATGTCAAACCAGAGAGGCTGGTGGCCAATAATGAAGTTTGCGTCAAGTTAGTGGCCGATGCAGTAGAGAGGCATGCTCTGAGGGCTGAAAACATACAATCTGGCACCTTCCAGCACCCCGCCTCTCATGTCTCATTATTACCTCGCTATGGGCAAAATATGGACGTGATCATGGTTATTGGAGGCGTGTCAGAAGGAGGGGATTATTTAAGTGAATGTGTGGGATATTTTGTCGATGAGGACAGATGGGTAAACCTGCCCCATATTCATAATCACCTTGATGGACATGCTGTTGCAGTAACAGAGTCCTATGTGTATGTTGCTGGATCAATGGAGCCAGGGTTTGCTAAAACTGTGGAAAGATACAACCCAAATTTGAATACATGGGAACATGTTTGTAGTCTGATGACAAGGAAGCATTCTTTTGGGTTAACAGAAGTCAAAGGGAAGCTCTACAGCATTGGAGGACATGGCAACTTTAGCCCTGGCTTTAAAGATGTGACTGTTTATAATCCCGAGCTAGATAAATGGCACAACTTGGAGTCCGCACCAAAGATTCTTCGAGATGTCAAAGCGCTAGCCATTGAAGACCGGTTTGTATACATCGCTGCCCGCACTCCTGTGGACCGGGACACGGAAGATGGACTAAAAGCTGTAATTACATGCTATGATACAGAGACTCGACAGTGGCAAGATGTGGAATCTTTGCCACTTATTGACAATTACTGTTTTTTCCAAATGTCTGTGGTCAATTCAAACTTTTATCAGACAGCATCATGCTGTCCTAAGAGTTATTCTTTAGAAAATGAAGAGGCAGTAAGAAAAATTGCCAGTCAAGTTTCCGATGAGATCCTTGAAAGCTTACCTCCAGAAGTCCTAAGCATCGAAGGAGCAGCCATCTGCTACTACAAAGATGACGTTTTCATTATCGGAGGCTGGAAAAACAGTGATGATATTGACAAACAGTATCGGAAGGAAGCCTATCGATACTGTGCGGAAAGAAAGCGGTGGATGCTTCTTCCTCCCATGCCACAGCCACGTTGTAGAGCCACGGCTTGCCACATAAGAATCCCATACCGGTACTTGCATGGAACACAGAGATATCCTATGCCTCAAAACTTAATGTGGCAGAAGGACCGGATCAGACAGATGCAAGAAATACATCGGCATGCCCTAAACATGCGACGAGTGCCGAGCTCTCAGATCGAATGCTAGATTCTCTAAAAGGTGCAGCTTGAAACAGTTGTACCTGTTTCGTGAGGCTGAGGAGACCCAGACTGTTACTTGAAAAAGTATGTCGATAACTTATTTTCTACCTAAACTGATTATTGCCCCATATAAAGGAAATATAGTTAAAAAACTGAAGAATGGGAAACCCGATTTAGTATATGGTAACTTTTGTTGGTTTGTAGTCTTTTTCTGTCTTTGGTTTGTGTGGGATGTGCTAGCTAAATGAGATCTTACTAATGACAAGTGGAAAAACCAGGGATAGTCACTTGGCTGTTTTTTTGCCAACAAGTTAAAACTCCTTTGTCTTAGGGACTTACTGTTTTGAACATGCTTTAAGCAACAGTTTATTTGCACATTTACTTTGATATTCCTTTTGATTTTTTTCCTGAATGGCTGGTTTTGAAAAGGGCAGATTTTATGCATTGAGCCCTCATCTGCAGGAGGTGTGTGCAATAGTGAGACTGAGATTTGAAGGGAAAAGCACAATATTTGAGCAAGATGATTGCAGAATATTTGCATTGGTATTTCATTGTATGTGTTTATCTAGAAATTCTGTTGTTTCTTTCTAGAAGAGATGACTGATGAAAAATTTGTGATTGGCTCATTACTTTTTGAATATTTTTCTTCAGCAACTGTTACAGACTTGGAGCCATTGCTCTGAGATGATGGTAGTTGACAAGAGTATTGATCTTTAGCTGATTGGTTTAATACAGAGGAAGTTATATATGTGAAATTTGTAGTAGTATTCGTATAGACTGAGCAATGAAAGGCATTAAAACATTTAAACACTTTCTTCAGGAGTTGCAGGCTTATTTGAGGATAAATTACTGAGTGTAAATAATGCCTATGACAATCGACACTTAATGCCTTCAATTTTAAATTTTGCTCTAATGTATATTGTATAGAATCCTCATTCCTTTCTAAAAGAAATGTTTTCTAAAATGGGAAGGAAGTGACAATTTCGAGAAATTGGTTAAAGAGAAGCCTTATTGTTTCTCAGCCCTGGTTGTTCTATTTTATCCAGTTGCCCTAGACTTTTATGGGAACTTTGACCCTGAAATACCAAATTTAGGTACACAACTATGGCTCTTAAAAATGTATTGCTTTAGTTACCTTTTATTTATTTTATGCATTTTTTGATTCTCGAATGCACTCCAAAGCTTTATACAAATTAGCACTCAGTTAGCTTAGAGGACTCTTGCCCTAATGTGTTGCAAAAGGGGTCCATTTTATGTTTCTTGTTTCTTTCAGAATGTCTCTCTCCTTAGACATTCCAGAATGCTGTTCTAGAAGTATTGAATTCCAAATGAAGTGATTCCCCTAGTCCGTTATAATTAACCTCCTTATTGTATCAAATATCAAAAAAAGCACAACCAGAAATTTTGGCTCTCAGTTTGCTGCAAGACTTTTAATATTTAGCCCTTGAATTAGTATTCCTGCCTAGGACAGTTTGTCAATAAATATATTGGAAATCCGCTTTAAAACCATTTCATTTCCATTGGGGTGGGGTAGTAACTTCAAGTCCTATTTCTGTATGAAGATATATTATCCTATGCCACATCTACCATCTTACCAATTTCCATTTGTAGTTATTTTGAAAAAAGCCATTTCTGAGAAGTGCTAATTCTGAGTTGAGAGAGGTCTGTGCAAATGAGACAGAGAAGCTCACTGAGTGATGTTCTCCTCTCTGATAGACTGTGGTAGCTAGTGCTTCCTTTTCTTGGTGGTGGTGAAATAATTTAGTAGCTCACTACAGTGGCAGTTTCTCTCTAAAAGGTGTGATTTAAGGTTTTTGGATCTTAGAGTTGTCTTCTGAGACATTGTTACCAAGTTATTTGGGGGGTGGTCTTTCTTCAGGGGATGTGACAAGTTTTAACTCCTCTAAGATTTAGGTATAATCTGGTTTTGAACACTTGATTGAAACTGTTGTTTTTTTAACTCAGCAGGCTGCCTAGGCCATGGCTGAAAAGAAGGGGTAAGTCCTTCCTTGCATGATGTGTGCAGGTTTTCCTGACTGGATTTCTAATTTTCATATTTGAATTCACATGTGTGACTTCACATCAATAACTTGTGTTTCTGAAATATCCTAACTAACTTGTTAATAAGGAAGGAAACCAGATTTGCTTAAATCTGTTCAAGGCTGACATTCTGAAATCTAAACTGGAAATAACTTCCAGAGTATTTAGAAAGGTTCTGACTATGATCACAAGCCTAAAATGGCTCTTGGGGAAAGAAGTTTCCTTTTTGATGAAAACTTAAAAGAATGCGTTTGGTATTTTAAGCAGTTAAAAATATAGCTTTAAAAAGGACAGCTTAACACATATTCAGCAGACCTTGTGTGCTCGTTGTTGCTTTTGTTTTTGTTTTGTGGAAGGAAAAAAGAGGAATTGATTATACCAAAAAGTAATATTTATATATAATTTTGAGTGCTACTTCTGTCTTAGAATGGATATTCCTTAACTATACCTACCCCACCATGGTTTTAAGAAAACAAATCCGTGGTATCTATTGAGAATGTCAGTCGTGAGCTTAGTGTTTAAGTAATACCTCTCACTTGCAGTTTGCATGATTAGTCTTGTATATCTTGATATCCAACTTTGCTTTTGCTGTGCCAATTCAAAAATATTTTGCTAACAAATCTCAGTTCATTGACTTCATGATGAAGTTTTGTTTTGGTCACTCAGTTTTATATAGTATTGTTGGGACCAAAAACTTTTAAAATATTGACTTTTATATATATAGAGAGAGAAAACAGAGGTTTGAAGCTGGAAAGATAGTGTTTATCAAAGATTTGTGTGCTTTTGTTTTTTAAACTCTTCAGGCTGCTGGTAAGGCAGTTTCGAGGGCACACTCTTTTCCTCTTTGTTTCTTGACTAGTGTAGCATGTGCGATGTTTTAAATACTTCATTCTCTGCTTCATATTGTTCTAATAAGACACTATTCTTGTAGGTAGACAAGCTAAATTGTATTATTTTAGTTACTTGGCCTAACAAGCATAACTAAAGGGACTTTTTTTTGTACTTTCATCTAATTAAGCTTAAATAAAAAGGGCATGTTGGCCACACTTCCTGTCTTTTGAAAGTCCACAGAATTGTGAAGCAAGTCCTCTGCCTTCACTAGAAAAATAGGGTATTTATAGGTTTCCATTTAACTGTAGAATATTTGAGAAGCAGTTCAGTCTCTCTTTTAATTTTCAAACATTTTGGCACAGTCCACTCCGGTTTGTCGCTTTCTTGAGAATAGTCCATTTTTGTTGCTGTTATAATGCCTATATTATAACGTGTTCTGGTCATTGGAAACAAAACAGCTCATAGTTGAGTGAGTAATACAATAACAGTAACATAATGTAGTAGTCATCTTGCTTCAAGGAATTTAATTAGATAGCCAAATAACGGCTTTGTTGATTACCTTGGTAGGGCTTTTGTCTTACTCTCTAAGCATCACTACGAATGTCTGACATTGAAGCACATACAGTAGAGCACTTGTTGTGAACTTAATCCTCCTGCATAATAATGCACTTGTGAAAAATTACGCTTGCTTGATGTTTGAAGATTACCATCCATGTGCTAGGGCTCATTGAGTTATTTGTAAAATACATACTTAGTTCAAGTTGGTACACCGTGAGTTTTTTGGGCTATCAGTATCCAAGCCCCTTCTCTACTGAAAATATAATCTTGGCTCTCTCCCTTTAAGTCAGAGGAGATGTAGAATTTAGGATGCTTTGAGACATTACATTGTAAAATAGCTTGTTTTATGTTCCTAAAGCTATCTTGTTCTGTGTTGAAGCTATTAATTGTCTCAATGTAAGTTTTAAATAAACATATTTCTTTAAAGCTGGTTTGCACTGTGTGATTTTTCTTTTTTAATGCTGCACCGTTGGTTGTAAATGCTTTCTTCCTTCCCTCTTACTCCCTCGTTCATCCAACCCTTGGCTCCCTTAAGTTGAACATTTTCAAGTACTCTTACAAGTTTAAACACTGCATTTATTTAAAAAAAGAAGTAATTCTTATTGCTTAGACTTTTTATTAGCTAAATGAAGCAGCTCATACAGGTAGGGTACTTGTCGAAGCGGAGTACTTGACTTCATCTCGCAGTGCTAATCCTGTGAAGTTGTCCCGTCTAGCCGCATATTCCCCGACGTTGGCCAGCCCCGGCACCACACAGCAGCTCAGAGCGCTGCGGTAGATGCTCATGTCATGGGCGTCATACCACTCGTCCGTCTTTTCGTCATAGCACTCCACATTAAAGGTGGTAGTGAAGCCATTAAAGCCGCCCACCACAAACAAGAGGTCGTCTACCACCTCGATGCCAAAATTGCTACGAGGATTAAACATAGTGGGGATTGTGCGCCAAGTATTAGCCACTGGGCTGTACGCTTCTGCACTCCTAAGTCGATTTGCTCCATCAAAGCCACCTACCTATAGACAGCAAGGGAAACACGGTTGACTGTTAGCCATGGCTTCTGTGCACCAAGGAAGAGCCCACCATTGGGGGTGGGGGTGGGGAACCGGTGATTTCATACCTCCCTCTTTCCACTATTTTCCACAGGGAAAAAAAATGCTTTTCAAATGCTTACCAGCAGTGTAAACCTATTTGCGAACCAAAAAGCTAGGGTTATCGTTTTGGTGTGATACAAGATAAACTCACCGCATATACATGCTCTCCATAAGCAATTACGCCTATTCCACTCCTCCTGCTTCTCATGGGTGCTATGACTGTCCACTGATTACTCTCAGTGTTGTACACTTCGGCTGTGAACAGACACTCGTTTCCGTTAAAACCGCCACATATGTAGACCTGTGTGGAGAGAGGCGCAAGGTAACTGAAATCGTCACCACCGGGGAGTAGAAAGAAAGGGTGTGTATGTGACAGTGATGAGGGAACCCTTCTGATGCCAGCCTGTACGATCATTCTTTCTCCTATGTGTGCATACATCATTTTTTAAGTAGTAAAACGTTAAAGAACAGTTACAAAGGGCCACTTCGTCTTTTGAGGACGGAGTTAGTCCTGCAGAGTGAGTGCTGCCCCTTCTATTTTGCACCTGCCCCCCCAAAACAAAGAAGAACATTCTTCTGGACATGTTCTTTCCCCCCTCCAGTCCTACCTTCCCGTAGAGTGTCGTGGCACTCGCGTCACTCCTCTGCTCATGCATCGGGGCGATGAGCGTCCACTGGTTGGTCTCGGGCTCGTAACGTTCAGCAGTGTTCAGACGCACATAGCCGTCAAATCCTCCCATGGCGTAAATAAAATTGCTGAGGACTGTCACACTGACGTAGCAACGTCGGGAGTGCATCGGGGCCACCTGATGCCACGTTTTCTTGACCGGGTCAAAACGCTTAACGCTATTGAAATAGTCTACACTATCGAACCCCCCAATGATATAAACGTAGCCTTTCAAATAGGCTGCCCCGTGGTAGGCACGGGGACTCTCTTCCTCACAAGTGACATTCACCCATCTGTCTGCCCGAGCATCGTATGCCTCAATGGCATTGGTGGGGCTCCCACCACTCCAGCCACCAATTGCAAATAGGATGGCATAGGGCAGGCGGGGCCTGGTGAGTGGGTTGGTGAAGTCAGAATTAGAGGGTCCATTCATGTTGAGGTCATACATGGCCTTTAGGGCATTGATGATGACTGGCTTGCATTCCTCACTGTCTTTGACATAGTCGTTCATCTTCACATTGTTCATGAAGTACTCAGCATGCATTAGGGCCAGGCGAACCTAAGAAAGAAATACAGAAAGTGAGATGAGGTGAGGGTACCTGGAAAACCCATCTCCGTATCTCCCTGCTTACAGTCTGCCTTTGCATGGCAGCAAGGTCATATTTTGTGTTTGAAACTTACAGCTCACAGTTAAATACAGTTTGAAATTTACAGCTCACAGTTTTGCGGAGGGGGTATACATTTGGATGCTGAGAATGAGCTAGATAGAAGGGACCTCAAGTGTTCACAGAGCTAGCCCCTTCCTGGGCCCCTGGGCAGTACTATCAGACCAGAGAAAGCTGTGGTGATTGTTCAGTCATTGAACATCTATGTTTCTCTGTATAAAATAACACAGATTAGCACCAAATGGCTATAATTATACATAATACAGTTTGGTGTCTATCCCACTTCTACCTGGGGTTTGGGGAAACTCACAGAATAAAAATGGGTGAAAGGAAGACCCTTTAGAATTCTTTTGAAGGCCTTGCCATCTCCTTCCCCCACTGCCAGGGAGAATTTTGGTCAAAGAATATAAATGAGGTAGAAGAAGCTAGCAATGTCGAGAAAGAAAAAAACCCTGCAAAATTCCACAGAATAGTAGCCTTCTATATAAGTGTATGTGAATACAGCCCCAGAATCTGCCAAACAGCTGAATCTGGCTCTTCGCACAGTCCCTCCGGGATAAATGAACCAAACATGAGCAATTAAGCATCCCACAAAAAATAACTAAACTTGACCTTGGGAAGCAAAACTGAAATATGCTGCTTCCTATTTTGGGGGTCATGAGAAATCCATTTTAAAATGGCCTCAAATACAGCGTCTTCTTGTTTGACGTTGAGCTCATCTTTCTCAATGATATCCTTCAGTTCAGTGACTGAGAGCTCTAAAAACTCGGCCGAGACTTTCACCATCTCCTCAAAGTTGTGCAGTATAAACATGTAGGCCTTCTGCCTCAGCTCGGGACAGTAGTAGTAGTCCGTGAACTTGCAGATGCCGATACAGTTATCCAAACACAGCTCCGACTTGAGGAACTCACAGCAACCCCTGACAATACCCATGATGTTAAATTGGTCTGCAGCAGCCAGCAGCTTCTCCACATTGTCCGGTGTGATAGGGACGGTCCGGGTGTATGCATATTCAATAATTAGCTTCATCATGTCAGGGGAAATGCCAGGAATGTTGTATACCTTCTTTTCAGTGTTGTTCCAGCCACTTGTAAACAAAGCTCTGGAAAAAAGAAAAAAACTAGCAGCCACTGAAATATTTCTCTCCAGTTTAACAGGTTCTCCCACCGTCTTTCATCGAGGAGAGTTTGGACATTGCCCAAACAGTGCACAGTGAGTATGTTAGAAATAAATTGGCGTGAGGAAGGGGAGGGGGCAGGCAGACTCTGCATCTTATACAGTGGGCAAGAGAACCTTGCCAAGAACTTTCACTTTGGTCACTCTCCTTATCCTCATGAAAAGTAGAACTTTTCCCTATTTTGTGGGTGGAAAAATTGGGATCTAAAGCCGGGAATAAGACCTAGAGCCAGGAATAAGACCTAGATGTCTTCTATCTTGATCTTGCTTAAGAAAATTAAACTTGAGCAAGATGGTTTTTTAATAAGTACTGTTCAACCAGCACGCACCCAGAATCTGATCACTCCTCACCTCTGACTGCTACCTCCTTGGTCCAAGCCCCCACCATCTCCAGCCTAGATGATTGGGAGTAACCCTCTAATGGATACCCCTGCTTCTGCCCTTGATGCTGCCAGGACTTACAGTCATACCCCAACCACCTTATGAGTTTATGTACCCTTCCACCCAAAACCTTTCTTGCTCAGAGTAGAATACAAAGTGCTTGCCAGGGAGTACAAAAGTCCTCTGAGATCTAGACCAGTAATACCTCTCTGGTCATTTCCTCCCACTGTCCCCCTCATTCCATGCCAGTCCCACCAGCCTTGCTTTCCTTGAATACACCAGAGGTGTTTCATTTTTGGTCCTCTTGTACCTGCAGTTGTCTCTGCCTGGACGGCTCCCTGATGTGGATCTCCGTATTTCTCACTCCCACATCCCCCTTAAAGTCTTTGTTCAAATGTCACTTTGTCAGCAAACCATCCTATATAAAATTACCACCTTTCTATTTAAAATCTCCCTACCTGGAGTGCCTGGGTGGCTAAGTTGGTTAAGCATCTGCCTTCTGCTCAGGTCATGATCCCAGAGTCCTGGGAGCGAGTCCTGGATTGGGCTCTCTGCTCAGAGGGGAGTCTGCTTCTCCCTTCGCCTGCCCCCAACCACGCTTGGGTGTGCGCGCTCTCTCTCATAAATAAAATCTTTAAAAATAAATAAAATCTCCCTACCTTCCTTTTTTCCACCTAGCACTTGTGATCTGCTATTTTTTTATTTGTTGAATGCCTACTCCTCCTACTAGGAGGTAAACTTCATGAGAAAACAAACGTTTGTCTCTTTACTCAGTGTTTTATTTCTAGTACCCCAATAGTGCCTGTCATAAAATAGGCACTCAATAAATAATTATTGACAGTGTACTATTCCAGAACTATTTATTGGGCTTCTACTGTATAGCTACGTACTTTTTTAGGTGTTGAACAGGACAGAAGAAACTGCCCTGACAAGTTTTTCCTCTTTTTTCCAGGTGGTTTACGAGAATATGGGCTTGGAAATGAGATTCTTCCCTAGAGCAGGGGTCTGCAAACCTACAGCCTCTGGGCCAGATTTGGTCCACCTCTTATTTTTGTACCACCTACAAGCTAAGAATGTTTTCTACTTTTTTAAAAAATATTTTTTTAATTTTTTTGAATTATTTATTTTTAAATATTTTATTTATTTATTTGACAGACAGAGATCACAAGTAGGCAGAGAGGCAGACAGAGAGAGAGGAAGGGAAGCAGGCTCCCCGCTGAGCAGAGAGCTCCACTGGACTCGACTTGACTCAGGGGCTTGATCCCAGGATCCTGGGTTCATAACCTGAGCCGAAGACAGAGGCTTTAATCCACTGAGCAAACCAGGAGCCCCCCCCGACTTTTTTTTTTTTAGAGAGAGAGAGTTGGGGAGGGGTGGGGTTGGGGGGCAGGAACAGAGGGAAAGGGAGATAGATAATCTTAAGCAGGCTCCATGCCTAACTTGGAGCCCAACACGGGACTTGATCTCAGGACCCTGAGATCATGACCTGAGCTGAAATCAAGAGTTTAACCACTTAACTGACTGAGCCACCCAGACACCCGTTTTTTACATTTTTAAGTAGGGAGGTTTTGCAACACCTGGAGATTATAATAAATTCAAATTTCAGCACCCATAAATCATTTGTATTGGAACACAGCCATGCCCTCTCATTTAGTATTGTCTATGACTGCTTTCCCATTATAAAGGCAGAGGGCAGTCATTGTGACAGAGGCTTGTATGGCCAGTAAGCCTTAAAATATTCACTATCTGGTCTTTTGTAGACCCTGTTGTAGGTCTAGAGGAAATGAGAGTTTTTAGCAACAGATGGAACACATGTATCATGTGTTCTTAGTTCATTGGAACTAAGAACTCAAACATTTTCAGCTCATGAATAAAATAGCTCTGCTGCTTCCTGGGTCCCAGTGCTTGTGGCCCAAACTCCCTTTATCTTCTGACAAACACTTCCTTGGGCCTTCCCGCATCCTCCTTCCCATCTGCTCAGTCCTTGTCAACTCATCACCCTGTTTGAGAGAGTCTCTACTGGGATGGGGGCACATCCCAGTAGAGATGTGCCTTAACCTTCCTAAAGATTAAGGCACATCCCAGTAGAGATGTGCCTTAACCTTCCTAAAGATTAGTTTGGGTGAGAATCAAAGGAAAAAAGCACCTGGCCCACTAAGAGTTGGCTGAAATCCAGTTGGAAAGCAGAGAGGAGGCTCCGGCCATAGGCGTGCCTCTTCAGAAGACAAAGGAGCCAGGCTAGGGGAGCTCAGAATTTTGAGAGTGTCCCTAACTTAAGATGATGGGGTGGGATACATGAAATGAACCAAAATGTCTCAGAATGAGCCCAAGTCCCCCTTTGGCTTAGTTTGGCAACCCTGTTATACCTAAAGTAGGAACTGCAGCTACAGAGGATGTTCTTGTGGGCATTGAACTCAAAGCCATTGACCTTGATGACCACGTCGCAGAGCTTGCCCTCTAGCCTAAGCTCGTTGAAGATCTCACAGGTCATCGCACTCATCTTCCTCTCCATGTGAGGCTGGTGGAAACGTGTGGAGGCCGCCGCGCTCTCCATCTCCATGGCACCCTGGGACCAGCGGAGAGAGGCTGCTCTCCTAGGGTGTTGGGGAGGGTTGTGGGGGGCCCCTTTAGCCTGCTGTCGCTCCTTTTCCCTACTACATCTTTCATATAGGGCCCATCAGGCAGCCCAAGTTCCAGAATCCTGGGCCCGCAGTGAGATCACTCTCAGGATTGTGGCCTCAGGTTCTGGAACTCTCTCCTGTCTCTGTCCTCCTTCCTTCCCCCCTCCCCCACCATTCAGGCTGAAGATCACCCACACCTTCCAAGCCCTTGAATCTGGAGTAGGACTGTGACCACCAACGCCATATAAGAGTTTTTATCCATTCTAGCTCCTGTTGCCCACTTCAGATGCCCAGTTCTGTATCTGTGTAGCATCATCTAGACCTTCTTCCACTGCTGGGCACTTGGCTCCCCAGACACTGAATTCAACGAAACCAAGTCAGAGGAGGCAGAAGGAAGGGAAGCTGATTAGAGCTCACGCTGGCCGAGCTGTCCAGGGCCTTCCTGCCCTGCGGTCTTGTGTTAGTCGCTCATTGTCTTCTATGATGAGAAGTGGGCCCAGTTAAGCCCCTTCTGAATGTTTTCCATACCCCCTCCCTTCCTGCGGCTTTTGTGTTTTGCAAAATTTGCGTCTGGAAATGACCCCTCTGGCCAGTACTTTTTTTTTTTTTTTAAAGAATTTATTTATTTATTTGACAGCGATCACAAGTAGGCAGGGAGGCAGGCAGAGAGAGAGGGGGAAGCAGGCTCCCTGCTGAGCAGAGAGCCCGACGCAGGACTCGATCCCAGGACCCTGGGATCATGACCTGAGCCGAAGGCAGTGGCTTAACCCACTGAGCCACCCAGGCGCCCCAAGCCAGTACTTTTGCTGTCGACGGTGGCACCCGGTAACCCCAACTCTTGGGACCCTCACCCTGCTCGACACAGAGCCGGCACTCAGGGTCTGGCCCAGCGCGGGCGCCGCCCTCTCCTGGCCCCGCCCGCCAGCGGGTCCCCCGCCCGCTGTTCCCCGGCCTCCATGCGGCGGGCGACGCCTGCGCAGTGCGGGCGCGGGGAGGTCGTTGTCCCGGCGCCGTCGTCCCGGCCGCGAGCGCCATGGCGGAGGAGGTGAGGCGGGAGGAAGCGTCCGACGTGGGGCGGGCTCCGATCCCCGGGGCGCTCCGAGGCTCCCAGCTGGCCGCCTGGGCCCCGCCGCGCCACCTCGGCCAGTAGGCGCCCGGGTCTGGCCCGGAGCCCCCCTGTGCGCCTCGCGCGCCCCGGCCCTGCCTCGCAGGGCTGCGGAGCCGGCGCCGGGCTCCCCCTGGGCCCAGCGCGGTGCCGGGGTCAGCGCTTCTCTCGGGTCTCGGGACAGGTGAGCACCCTGATGAAGGCCACGGTCCTGATGCGGCAGCCCGGGCGGGTGCAGGAGATCGTGGGCGCCCTCCGCAGAGGCGGGGGAGACCGCTTGCAGGTACGGCGGGGGCGACGTGGGGCGGCTGGGGAGGTGACCGGCCCAAGGGGCCTGCCCGCGCTGCCGCGGACGCTGCCGGCCCTGAGCCCCTACAAATGGCCAGCGGCCGGAGGGCGAACCGGTTGCTCCACCTGATTGCCCTGGGTTAGAGTCCACCTGCCGGAAAACCGACATTTCAAATTTGTCGGTCATGACCAGCGTCTGCTTCCTCTTACTAGGTAGAAGGCACCCAGCACCAGGCCTTGTTTCCACACTAGCCGGGTCAGCGGGCTCCGCAGGAAGTTGCAGATGTGATGGGTCACCTTGGGAGGGACCCAAGGCAATGAGATGGCAAGGCTAAGAGTCAGAGAGGGTCTTGATTCTTCAGTCCCCACCCTGCCAGCGACCTCCAAGAGTCTGGGCGTCCTCAGGCATAGCAGGCTGCTACTAACTAGGATTAGTTCTCCCTCCCCGCTCCCAACCCCTTCCTAACTCCTGCAGGGCTTTGCCTACTGGCTGGATACTGAGCTGGTTTGCCTTTCATAATCTTCCCCTGCCGGGGCAGGGCCACACCATAAGGCATCTGTATGGATAGCATCTCTTTTTTGCATTTTAGGTCATCTCTGATTTTGACATGACCTTGAGCAGGTTTGCATATAATGGAAAGCGATGCCCTTCTTCTTACAGTAAGTCACATACTAGCTTGCTTTTTGGGGCTTGACAAGATGGTGGCTTCTGAGTGGCAAATGAAAGGAGTTTTGTGTGTTTGCAGACATTCTGGATAACAGCAAGATCATCAGTGAGGAGTGCCAAAATGAGGTGGGTTACAGCCCCTTCTTTGTTCAGAGATGGCTGTCATGTTCTACTTGAGATAGTTCTCGGTTAGGACCAAAGATTCCAGGGTAGAGACCTTGGAAGATTAATATTTTTAAAAAATTGTTCTTATGTTCAGGTGGACCTAGTCTCATAGACTGGGGCAGTGTTTCCTTTTTGTTCAAGACATGTGACGATTGGTGGTTAGCATATGGATGTTATGCATTCTGCGAGTTATAGAGTTTACAAGAGACTTCAACATTTGCTGTTTAACCCTCCAGCAACTCCAAAGGGTGGATAGAACCACTATTATCTCCATTTAACAGATGAGAAAACAGGCTTGAAGAGGATAAGCAACTCCTTCAAGGGTCATACAGGCAAGACACAGAGAGCTTGGTTTTCCCATAGATCTAATACTGTCCCAAACTCTTTTCACTACATTATGCTGTTTCTTTAATAATATAATTGGGGTAGGGGGGCACCTGGGTGGTTCAGTGGGTTGAGCATCTGACTCTTGGTTTTGGCTCAGGGTGGTGGGATCTGGGATTAAGCCTGCTGAGCAGGGAGTTTGCTTGAGATTCTTTCCGTCTCCCTCTGACACTCCCCCTGTGTACCCCCCCACCTCTCTCTCTCTAAAATAGATAAGTCTTTTAAAAAATATATAATTTTTTTGGCAAGGTAACAAGTATCAAGAAAGACTTCTGAATTAATGTCACTATATGATAACGCCCACTTCCATGAGATGCATACAGATATTATATATAAATCATGCAGCCTTGGAGTTCATTTTACTTTGTTCCACATTCTGGCCTCTTTGCCAGAGGAGAGCCCTGCTGGCTGTACATTTCTCTGTAGTTTGCTGAGCTCTTTCTGCTGAAGAGCTGTATCATTTAGTTTCACTTCGTTATGAAATTCACTAAATTACATTTTAAGCGGTCTGTCAATCTGTCATCTTGATCAGCTTTTCCAATACTCTGTCATGATTACTTGTTATTAAGTTGGGCAGCAAATTATAGATGCACCTTATATTTCTAAAACCCATCTTTCTGGAGATGCACTTTTAGCTTAACGTAAATTCTGGCTCCAGACCTAGTCAGTTGCTTTTGGTAAGTCACTTTTAGTGGTCCCTCACATACATGTCTTACCAGCTTCCAGAAAGCTGCACCCACAAGTAAGACAACAGGTTGGGTGCCTGCTTTAGGATAACAAAATGAAGGCAAACTAAGATTCTGGGCGTTGATGAGCTCCCGAAAAAAATCATAAAGCAAAGTTTATGCATGAAGCCCTTTTTCTTTTTAAAAAAATATATTCTGTTGAATTCTCTTACACTTTTTAGAAAAATATTCTCACACTCCCCCCAAAACGCACACATTGAGAATCTCAATACATTTTAGGAGTTTTCTCCCTTTGTCAGTGTTTGCTCTTTGCCTTTAACTCTCTTTTGGACCCATGGTCAGGGACTCCACATTGATCTCATAATATTCTGAGACTGGGCATATGTTAAAGTTAAAATTCTTTTGCCCGACCAGTTCCCGTTTTTATTGGGTGCTGTTACTGACTGGCCTGTGTGACTCGTGGTCCCAGATGCGGTCTCCCCAGACATGGAAGGAGATCTTAATAAGAGAAGGTGCACACAGGAGCTGGTGAACTGATTGTCCTGATGTTGGTTCTGTGATCGTTATCCACCGACATGCTGGCTCCCAAACCCACTTCCGTGATTTTTCTACTTCCACTTTCATGATTTTTGCCATATCTGTTAGAGTGGCCAGTAATACATATTTTACTTAAAGTTGGGTCACTATTAAAAATCTGAATGTGGGGAGTCTGGGTGACTCAGTCAGTTGAGCATTTTGCCTTCGGCTCAGGTCGTGGTCCCAGGATCCTGGGATCGAGCCCCGAAGAGGGCTCCCTGCTCAGTGGGGAGCCTGCTTCTCCCTCTCCCTCTCCCTGCTGCTCCCCCTGCTTGTGCTCTCTCTGTCCCTCTCTGTCAAATAAATAAAACCTTTAAAAAAAATCTGAGTGCAATTAGAAAAGAAACAATCTTTGTGAGAGCATGAATTTGATGCGCTAGTTTTTTTTTTCTTAATATGCATTAAAAGGAATCCAAAACTACTAAAATGATAAGTGTGTATCCATGTGCCTCCTAAAGTGACTTTGCCTACCCCCTGAGAATCTGGACCCCATTTGGGGAAATATAGCTTTAATCCCTTCTTACCGGTTAAGCCCTGTCGACTGAGCTAGAGAATAACAACAAAATCTAGTAACTTCTCACCTGAGAGCAAAAGGTCTTTGTGGATTCTTAGACCTCACCCTCTGAGGGTGCAGATGTAGGGCTGACCAGCTCGGCAGGTCCGTCGCTCCCTAACACAGAGTTGCCTCTTCTAGGTGATTATTTCCTCACACTCAGCTGTGGGCCTTCGCTGGGGAAAACTTGATGTGGGCTAACGGCTTTTCTCTTCATTTGGATGTCCCAGCTCAAAGCACTCCTTCACCACTATTACCCAATTGAGATCGACCCGCACCGGACCATCAAAGAGAAGTTACCTCACATGGTGGAATGGTGAGTGACGGTGGTTTTGAACCGCTCCTGGCCCCCATGATGGATGGGTCCGGGAGAGGGGTATGTTTTTCCTGAGCTTGAATGAGGTGGCAGGCCCCCTTACCTTACTGAATTGCCCTGGTCCCCTATTAGAACCAACCGTCCAGCCCCAGAGGGGCTACTTGTGGCTGCTGCTGGAGTGGGGTTCCACTGAGAATCTTTGGTGGAGGGAGAAGCCCCTGGGTTTGGGGGACTGCACGCTGCAGGGAGATAACTTTCCTATAGGAACCAACATAGCCTATAGGGGACAGAGCCCTGGTTCTCCAGAACATGGGGTCTCACCAAGGGAGGGATTCAGGAGGGCTTGGACTTCAGCGGTTAGCCCATCCAGTTCTTGTTCCTGTGGCTGTGGTTCGGCTTCCTCAGCCTCTTCCTTTTAAGGCCAGCCGGAGTCCTTCAGGAAGTGGCTTGGTAGAAAAGGATGAGGCCTCCATTAATCTTTCCAGAGGGGACTTGGCCCTAAAAAGGGAAAGGATACTTTCCTACTTAGTGATTGGAATTTGGGCTTTTTTGGGGCGTCTGCTTCTAGGTGGACCAAAGCACACGATCTCCTTTGCCAACAGAAGATTCAGAAGGCTCAGATTGCCCAGGTGGTTAAAGAGTCCAATGCAATGCTTAGGTAAGTGGCTTGCTCTGGGAAACATTGGAAACTGGCTTGCTCCCAAAAAGAGGCTGGGAAGGACTGGAGGGGAGTTAGTTGCTAGGGGAATAAGAAGAGACAGACACCATAAGTGGCTGATGTGAAGAAGGCCTTGCTTTTCCTCTCTGAATACAGCTAAAGGATTTCTCACCTGTGAGTGCTTCCTAGGAAGCTGTCTGCTACTAGTGGAGGTAATAGGAATATGACCAAGGCTTCATCTCCTGGAACAAACAGTGTCTAGCTCATTTTCTCCAGTGGTGAAAAGACTTTGGGGTCACCATGATGCCTGGTGTTCTGGATTAAACCAGACATGGGAGTTGACTGGCCTAGGACCCTTGATCATCAGCGGCATTCCTAGTGCTACTCTCTCTGCTGCCATGTTCTTTCTTTCTTCTTTTTTTTTTTAAATTAACATATAATGTGTTATTTGTTTCAGGGATACAGGTCTGCGATTCATCAGTCTTACACAATACACAGTGCTCACCACAACACAGCCCCTCCCCAGTGTCCATCACCCAGCCACCCCATCCCCCCACCTCCCTCTCCTCCAGCAACTCTCAGTTTGTTTCCTGAGGTTAAGAGTCTCTATGGTTTGTCTCCCTCTGTGGTTTCATCTTGTTTTATTTTTTTCCTTTCTTCCCCTATGATCCTCTGCCTTGTTTCTTAAATTCCGTATATGAGTGAGATCATATGATAATTATCTTTCTCTGATAGACTTATTTCGCTTTGCATAATACCCTCTAGTTCCATACATGTCATTGCGAATGGCAAGATTTTATTCTTTTTGATGACTGAGTAGTATTCCTGGGTGTGTGTGTGTGTCTGTGTGTGTGTCTGTGTCTGTGTATCTGTGTATCTGTGTGTATACACAAGCCCCGCCTTGGGCTTCCAGCTCGGAGGGGAATCTGCTGCTCCTTCTCCCTCTGTCCCTTCCTCCGCTCATGCGCATGCTCTCTCTCTCAAATAAATAAAATCTTTAAAAAATAAAATAATAAAATGTTTCTAAAAAGAAAAATTTAGAGGCACCTGTGTGGCTCAGTCAGTTAAGCGTCTGACTCTTGATTTCGACTCAGGTCATGATCTCAGGATCCTGGGATGGAGCCCCATGTCGGGCTATGTGCTCAGTGGGGAGCCTGCTTAAGACTCTTTCTCCCTCTCCCTTCCCTCCACACTCTCTCTTAAATAAATATATATATTTTTAAGATTTTATTTATTTGACAGACAGAGATCACAAGTAGGCAGAGGGGCAGACAGAAAAGAGGAAGCACACTCCCCGCTGAGCAGAGAGCCCAACGCGGGGCTCGATCCCAGAACCCTAGGATCATGACCTGAGCCGAAGGCAGAGGCTTTAACCCACTGAGCCACCCAGGTGCCCCAAATAAATAATTTTTTAAAGATAGTATTAAAAATACTTTTCTTTCCCAAGATTTTATTTATTTGGTGGACAGAGAGAGATCATAAGTAAGCAGAGAGACAGGCAGTGGGGCGGGAAGCAGGCTCCCCACTGAGCAGAGAGCCCAGTGTGGGGCCCGATCTCAGGACCCTGATATCATGACCTGAGCCAAAGGCAGAGGCTTAACCCATTGAGCCACCCAGGCACCAGAATAAAAATACTTGAAAAAAAATCTTTTATTTATTCATTTGAGAGAGACAGACAGGGCACAAACGGGGAAGGGCAGCGGGAGAGGGAGAAGCAGACTCCCCACCGAGCTGGGAGCCTGACGTGGGGCTCGATTTCAGGACCTGGAGATCATGACCCG
Organism: Mustela putorius furo; assembly: GCF_011764305.1. Lineage (NCBI taxonomy): Eukaryota > Metazoa > Chordata > Mammalia > Carnivora > Mustelidae > Mustela > Mustela putorius. The sequence continues at coordinate 801,470 of NW_025421399.1, read as the reverse complement.
AGCAGAAGGCAGACACTCAACCATCTGAGCCACACAGGCGCCCCAAATAAATCTTTGAAAATGAAAAATTTAAAAATACATCACCAAAGTAGGAAGTAAAGACGAGGAGCAGAGGCAGTGCCATTGCAGAGTCCATGTGTCTCTTTTCAGGGAGGGATACAAGACGTTCTTCAACACCCTCTACCAGAACAACATTCCCCTTTTCATCTTCTCCGCGGGCATTGGTGACATCCTGGAGGAGATTATCCGGCAGATGAAGGTGTTCCACCCCAACATCCACATCGTGTCTAACTACATGGACTTTGACGAAGACGTGAGCCTGACCTCCTTTAGGCTGGGAGGGTGGAGGGGTGGGAACCGCCAGCACCCCTCCCCGGCAGCAGCTGAACCCCTGAACCCTGACTTGGGGAGGAAAGGGAGGGAACTCTTGCTGGCTGTATGCCCTCAGGCCTTTACTTGTTTCTTCATGCACACTAAAGACACTTACCTCTGAAGGACTCGCCCTTTGGTGTTTGACAGCTCACGGGGTACCTAATTTAGGGTTCAGCCAGGCCCCATGTCAGTGTCCCAGGCCATCCTGGGTACTCCAGGGCTTAGACTTTGACTTGTTTTCCTGGAGCCAGACCGAGGCTCTGACTTCTTCCCCTCATACCAACTGCTGGGCCGCTGCTCCATTCACCTGGGGCGAGGCTGCGCCCACCATCAAGGGCAAACACACATGTGGCCTGAACAGTGCCCGTGTCACGGCTTCCCGCTCCCACCAGAGTGGCTGATCGGTCATGTCTAAGGGTCCTTGTGAGTTTTTAAATCAGGGGTTACACACTTTTTGTTGTAAAAGGCCTGTTAGTACCTACTTTAGATTTTGTGGGATGATGGGCTCTGATCTGTCACAACTACTCAACTCTGCTGTGGCCAAAAAAAAAAAAAAAAAAATGTGGCCACAGTGCTTGCTTCTGGCTACAGGACCTAGTTGGCAGGCCCTGAGTTTGGACTACAAGGATGTTCTGGCATTTCTCTGGCTGTCGGGATTCTCTTTCCTCTGTGACAGAGACCGCGGAGAACGGGCTCTAGAGGGTCCCTGCAGCCCTTCTGTCTCTCGCTTGCTTAGGGTTTCCTCCAGGGATTTAAGGGCCAGCTCATACACACATACAACAAGAACAGCTCCGTTTGTGAGAACTCCGGCTACTTCCAGCAGCTTCAGGGCAAAACCAACATCCTCCTGCTGGGAGACTCCATGGGGGACCTCACGATGGCTGATGGGGTGCCAGGTGTGGAGAACATTCTCAAGATTGGCTTCTTAAATGACAAGGTAGGTGTGGGACCAGGGCTTCCCAGCTCAGTGGCATGCTTCTGTTTCGATGCCTGTTAAATGCCTGGCGAACACCTCTATGTGCCAGTCAAGGTCAAGTCGTAGATGCACTGAGGTGTGGCACGAACTATATTCTCATGGGAAAACAGCGATGACAGCTGTCGGGCACATGGCACGACAGCGGAGTTCAGAGACACTATTGGGTGCTCACCACGTACCCGGCATATTGACCCACTTAGTCCTTACGGCAGCCTTCTGAGATAGTGACTCTTATGCCTCGTTTTACAAATGGGGAAACTGAGTCAAGGAGGTTCATCTACCGGTGGTAGATAGTGTAGGAAGTGGGGGGGTGATTACAATCCTAAATCATAGCTTTAAGGCATGACTGAGGTGGGAGATGTCAGTATTCAGGAGGTGGGTTTATAAGTCAGAGAAGGAAAACACAAGAACAGACCAGGGGCCAACCAGAGGCGGGGGGGATCACCATCAGCATGAAGGGGCTCAGTATGGTGTCGTTAGACCACCAGTTCGCGCATCCCCCTTCCACAGCCAGCCAGCATGTGCCGAAGACCTCTAGAATGCTTGACCCATGTGAAAATTCAGTCCAGATGGATTAGAAATCACATCTGGTTTTTAAATTTTAATCCCAGTCCTGTCCTTCTGTCACTGACCCGAGGGTTAATCGTGGCGCCCTGTGCCCGTTGCCGTCCAGAGGGCAGGTCTCTGTCCCGGAGCTGTTCTTGGGGAGCTGCAGCTCGAATGCCCTCCGCCCCTTGCCCCGGGTGCCTGAGAGGCAGAGGCAGAAGGCAGGGCGTTCTGGGGACTCTCTGTCCCTCCCCCGGGCAGGTGGAAGAGCGGCGGGAGCGCTACATGGACTCCTACGACATTGTGTTGGAGAAGGACGAGACGCTGGATGTGGTCAACGGGCTGCTGCAGCACATCCTGCACCGCGGGGACTGGAGAGAGACACAGGGCTCCTGAGAGCCAGCAGGCGGCTGGGGGTGCCGGCACCACGGGCTGGGGAGCCTCACCGGGAGGTCGCCCTGTGGGAGCGCTGCTCGCTGCATGTCCCTGTGCACGTGGAGTCCAGGATGCAGCTGCTGAGCCTGGGCCTCTCCTCCTCCTCCCCCAGTGTCCTCTGTGGTGTTCTCGGGGGTGGGGCTGGTGGGGGGCCCCTGCCGGGGGGCAGGGGTCAGCCAGGTGAAAGCGGGACCCACAGGGTGTTAGTGCCCTAGGGACCATCTAATCCAGGGGTTCTTTCTCCCCTAATTTTTTAAACACAGGAAGATGTTCTTCAAAGAAATCTAATGTGTGAAACAGATCAAAATAAAAAAAGGAGAAAACAGTTGTTCTGATTGCGGGGGGGGGGTGCAGGGCTGGCTGGCTTAGTTGGTGGGGCGTGTGACTCTTGATCTCAGGGTTATGGGTTTGGGCCCTACATGGGGTGTACAGACTACTTAGAAAATAAAATCTTAAAAAAAATAAAACCGGGACGCCTGGGTGACTCAGTTGGTTGAGCAGCTGCCTTCAGCTCAGGTCATGATCCTGGAGTCCTGGGATTGAGTCCCGCATCAGGCTCCTTGCTCCGCAGGGAGCCTGCTTCTCCCTCTGACTCTGCCTGCCACTCTGTCTGCCTGTGCTCACTCTCGCTCTCTGACAAATAAATAAATAAAATCTTTAAAAAAAAATAAAATAAAACCAAACACCAAGTTCACTCACGAGACCCTCTGACCCCAGACCCTCCCCTAAATGTGTCTGGGGACCAAGGTGAATAGGCAGGTCTGGAAGGTGTGTTTCCAAACCCTGACCTGGGATGGTTTCACATGATGCTGAGGTGTCTGTTAAACGTGGAGTTGAAGGGGTCCGTCGGGCCTGGCCAGCCTGGTGTGCAGAGCTCCTTGATGGATCTCCAAACGGATCCGTTTGGAGATTTTCTCTTGTGCCCTGGGCTCCTGCCCTGTCTTCTCTTCCTTATGTGGGCCCAGGGCCATGGAGATGGGTGCCTTCGGGGTGGGGAGGGTCCTGCAGTGGGACCTGAAGGGAGAAGCTGGTCCTCGACACAGCGGAAGTGACTTCTGCTCTGTCGTCTCGCATCACTGGCTGCCCTTTGAGTTCCTTTCCTCCCCTGTTGGCTTGGATGGTCAAGAACTAGCTGAATTCTCTCTAGGGCACCTTTTGAAGGTGTAAAGCAGCCAGTTCCACTGGCGTTTTGCAGCGTGCCCTCTGAAAAACGCACTGTTCCTCCCGCAGAGGGTGCCTGGCTGTGGGACACGGTTCCCTGCAGCTCTGTAGGGGAAGGAAGGCAGTGCCTCCCTCACGACAGCCCTGAAAGCGGGTGTCGCTTCCATCTACAGGTGGCTTGGAAAAGACCAGAAACTTACTCCAACTCCATAGCTAGGAGCTAGTGCCAGGATTTCAAGTGATTCTGACCGAAGCCGTAGCGTTTCTTGGGCTTCACGCATTCACACCCGCGCGTGGGCTCCGGTTCCAAGCTTGCCTGTTGGCTTCTGGGGAGCTTGTGGCTACCATTGGAGGCCCATCGGCAGCCACAGTCAGACCCTGAGGTGCCCTTGGGATGCTTTGGGGCCAGGAGTATCTGTGATTGGCCGTGGGGAAAAGCCATGTCTCAGGATCCTGAGCAAGAAGTGGGTGCTCGTAGGGGACAGGTCAGTTCAGGGAGCCCAGGACCATCAGTCTGTCACCCAAGCCTCCCCTGCTCTCCTGTCCCCTCCTGGTTTAGGTCATCTTTGTTCTAGCTGGGGGGGAGAGGGGAAGGTGGCTGGCCTGCTGGCTGGAGCAGCTCTTCCCTGAAGACCCTGGAGATGGAGGCCCTGTTACCTTTGCTTCAGATGGGGGAGGATCAGGACGGAGGTGATGGCTGGCAGCCAGGAGCAGGGAGAGGTGGGGCTCCCTGAGCATTGGAACAAATCTACATGTGAGAGATGAATCCGACCTGAGCCGCTTAATTTAATTCTTGAGTTTCTTGGGTCATGTTTGAGGTCAGGGACCTCATCTTTCCATTCAGTTGGGACAGTCGGGAGACCGGGATCATCTCTCCACCCCTCCCCCAGGAGGTCCCTGTATGAATGCCCACTCCCCACCCTCCCTCCTGCAGTTAGGGGGTTCCTCTCCATGGAGAGGGCCCTGATGAGGCCAAAGGAGGCAGGAGGCAGAGATCCAGGATCTCGAGTGTCTACTTTGTGCCCCTTTCTTCCCCAGTCTTTGGGTCCAAAGGCTTCCCTGCATAGAAAGAGCACATCCTGGGGCGCCTGGGTGGCTCAGTGAGTTAAAGCCCCTGCCTTCGGCTCAGGTCCTGGGATCGAACCCCACATCGGGCTCTCTGCTCTGCGGGGAGCCTGCTTCCTCCTCTCTGCCTGCCTTTCTGCCTACCTGGGATCTCTGTCTATCAAATAAATAAATAAAATATTAAAAAAAAAAAAAAAGCACATCCTGAGGCCTTTGGTTTAGTCTTTTATTTGGTGCAAAGGAGAAAGGGATCCGACACCAATTTAGTGTTTTGAATATGCAGAGCTCCGCCTACCCCCCTCTCACCCCAAGTGAGCCCTTCTTCCAAGTTTATCTCAGCCCTGAACCAAGGATGTCGTAGCCATCCAAGCAGTTATCCTCGCCCCCCCCACCCCTTCATATTCTTCCCCTTCTCTGTCCCTTAGAGAAAGCAGCCGCCTTTAGGGGTGAAAGGCAATGACAAGCCCAGCCCTGAATGCTGCACCCCAAGGTCACTCCAGCCCCTACTGGCCTGGAGGAGGGTGGACAGCGGAGGTGTGGGGACGCAGGGGACAGGTGGGGCGCTGCCCTCCCTAGATGCCAGCCAGAGTTGAGAGAGAGAGGCTGAGAATCTGATCAGTCCTGGTTCATGTTCCTGGGGAGCTGCCATGACACAGGAATAGGGGCCGGAGGGGGGTGGCTGGGGGTGGCAAGGAAAAGTATGGAAAAAAGGGAAATTTGGGGGAAATGAAAGAATGACAAGCTCAGCCTTGTTCAGTGTCCGGTGACGTGGAGGGGAGGTATGGGTGACACGCCAGTAATGGCCCTGTTCAACCCTCAGGCTCGGCCAATGGCCAGCTTGGCTTTGTGACTCCAAAACTTGTGAGGGAGGGGTTTGGGGTCAGAAGAGAAAAACTGAGTAGAGGTCTGTGCTGTGGGTTTTACTCTGGGACTGGTGGGAAGACCAGAGTTGTCTCCTCTGACCACGTTTTAGATGTTTCTAGACATCATGCCAGCACAGGGGAGGGGGACTCTTACGAGGTCAGCCCCACTGCCCACTGAACTCCCAGAAGTGGGCCTTTGCATCTGGGCCCGGGCCCAGGCCCCCGCCCTTCAGAGCTCCTCGTGGACCCGCTCTTGGTCTTCGTCTGACTTCAGTTTGAGCTCCTCCACAGTGATCTTGCCATCCTGGTTGCGGTCCTGGTTCTGGAACATGTCTGCTATGGTTTTCTCCGGGTCCTGCCCAGGCATGAGACGTCCTTTGCCCTCACTGACTTGAGCCTTGATGAAGGTGGAGAACTGGGAGCCCAGAGAGCCAAGAGGAGAAGGGAGTGAGGGTCTCACCTGAGCAGCCGTGGGTGGCCTGGGGAAGGGCCCCAGGAGCCAGATGGCAGTGGGGGGGATGGGCTGCATGAGGAAGAGGCAGGGACAAGGGAGCTCAAGCACAGGGACCCGGCACAGGGGCAGAAACAGGTGCAGATGGGATGGCAGACGGACTGCATTGCTCGATGCCACCTACATGGTGGCTCGTGCTGGGGTGACAGCGGGGGATTGGTTCTTAGAAGGACTGAACTTCTCACCCACCTCCTCTGGGGGGACCTCGCCATCCTTATTGAGGTCCAGGCCTTCGAACAGGTTGACAGGAGGGTCCTCGTGCCACACAAACAGGTAGCCTGTGGGCAGCCCCTCCTCCCGGGATACCAGCTCCACCTCGAACAGCAGCACCGCACTGCCGGGGACACCCCGGGCTGGAGGCGGGGAAGGGAGAAGAGGAGAAGGAAGGCGTCGCCATCAGGCCCGGGGCTGGGCCCGACTTGCAGTCTTGCCCTGGGAGCTCCCCAGCCCAGAGGCCTCAGTTTCCCTGTGCCAGGCACATGGGATGTTTGCAGAACCCCTGGGAGGGATTCCTGCACCCCCCCGCCAGCCCCCAAGGACAGTCAGCCCCTCACCTCCGCTCTCTCCATGTGCCAGGTGCGGGGGCACCACGAGCTGCCGCCTCTCTCCCACACACATGCCCTGCAGGCCCGTGTCCAGGCCCTCAATCACCTTGTTGGCCCCCAGAGTAGCCTCCTGGGGGTCACCGTAGTCGTGGCTGGGGGGAGAGCAGATTCCTGGGTCAGTGCCCATCCTTGTCCCCGGCCAGCTGTTATCCCATCGTCCCACCCCACCCCCGGCCCCCCCCAGTTCAGAGGGAGAATGCCCTCCTCACGGAGCCACTGCCCCTAAAGCGTGGCCTGGAGGGCTCATCGCCCCTGGCTTTGGTTTCCGCTCCACAAATGGAGCCAGCGGCTCCCCTAGACGGCTGGCTTCCCCCTCCCTGAGCCCACAAGGCAGGAACCTCAGCTCCTCAAGCTCCCCCACCACACTCGCTCGCTGGACGGGAACTTAGGGAAGAAGTACCCTTGCGGGTGATCAGGAGGACTCCCAGCACCTGGGCCCACCCACCTGCCCAGCCCTGGCCCCGCCCCGGACCCACGAGGAGAAGAGCTTGGTGCCATCCAGAAGGGAGCAGTTGTAGTGGTAGCGAACAAAGTCCCCAGGCTTGGCCGTCTCATTGCAGGTCTCCGGGGGCGGGGACAGAATCTTGATTTCTACAGGATCCGCAGGGTTGTGGAAGTCAATGATGTGGACATCGAAGATCAGCACAGCAGAGCCAGGGATCTTGTCTCCTGGAGCCAAAACGGGGAGTGGATAGGCTTGGAATCCAGAAGGGGCTGCTCGGGCCTCCACAGAGGCCCCTAGACCTACCCAATCCTGTGTTTTCAAGCCAGGATGGGAAGGAGTATTTGTCCCCAGGGTCGATTCTTCTAATACCCTCTTGTGGAGGGTGAGGGGCAGGGAAGGAAGGGCCACGCCAGTTAGAAAGCCCTTTATACACAAGCTCTTGCAATCTCCCAGTAACTTACCCTGCTGGTCAGTGTGATTAGTCCCATTCTACTGGTGAGGACACAGAGGCTTCCAGCAAAGCTGGGGCACAAGTCCACGTCTCTTTGCTTCCTAGGACTACGCTGTTTCTGTTCTTCCATAACCACCCCGCCTCCCCAAACTCAGGAGTCTGCTGCCCTTCTCCAGGATGGAAGGGAGAAGTGGGGGGGGGGGTGTTGCCCCTGGAGGAAAGGACCGAGTCTGTGTGGCAGGAGGTGGGCGGGTGAGAGAGGGGCAGAGCAGTGGCTGGGATGTCAGGGAACAGACTGCAGAGGAATAGGCGGTGACTGGGAGCACAGGGGCATGCCTACCAGTTCCGTTCTCCCCGTAAGCCAGGTGGGGGGGGATGGTGATCCTCCGGCGCTCCCCTATGCAGGCGCCCTGCAGCCCCTGGTCCATCCCGGGGATGATGTAACCCTGCCCCACATAGGTGTTGTAGGTGTGGTTGCGGGAGTAGCTGTAAGGTGGGGAGGGTCAGCAAGGGAGTCAGAAGTGCACCCTGACCCCCTCTTCTCCGCAGCTCGGAGCAACCCCTAGCTGCTGTTGGGGTTGTGGGGGCCCCGTCCTCAGATCCTGCTTCAGCTTCCTCCTCCCTCCTCCCCACCCCCACCTTCCCTCTTCAGGGGTCCCCGGGACCTGGAATCAAAGGGGGTGCCGTCCATCAGGGACCCGTTGTAGTGGTAACGCATGAAGTCTCCAGCTACCGCTCTCCGGACGCAGCCAGGAGGTAGCTCCAGCGTCTCCAGCTGGACAGTGTCCTTAGGGTTGTGGACGTCAATCAAGAGCACGTGGAAGACCAGGGAGGCCTGCGGGGGGATCACAGTCCCTGGGGAAGGGATAGGCTTGAACCATACAAGTGGAGAGCAAACCACAGCTCCTTCTCCATTCAGGAAAGCCTATGTGAGCACCTTGCAAAAAGATGCTAATTCTATTCTCCAGAGACCCTTCCCAAGTGAGGCGTGAGCTGGATCTTCCCAAGACCATCACCAGCCCATATCGAATGCGTGTGAATCAGAATAAAGCACCCTTTTTTAGTGAGATCATCACCAAGATAGATTTCATCTCTATGGGCCTCCTTGGCTGAGTGTCCTTGTGCAGTACACAACCTGAACAACTGTATGTGGCAGCCCTCTTCTGGGGAATCCCCAAGTCCCTGTCTGTCCTCACCATAGCCTTTCTCGCCATAGGCCAGGAATGGAGGGATGATGATCTTCCTTCTCTCTCCAGGACACATGCCCAGCAGCCCCTGATCCATGCCCTTGATCAGCCAGCCAGAGCCAACGTAGGTGTCATAAGTGCCGTCCCTACTGTAGCTGCAGAGAATGAGGTAGAGGTGATGCTGCAGGAGACGGGAGAGGCAGGCTGGGCCCCGGACACCTTCCCCATCATACTCTATTCCCTAGGGCCCCAGGACTCCCTCCAGCCCTTACCTGGTGTCAAAGGCGGTGCCGTCCAGCAGGGTGCCATTGTAGTGGTAGCGGACAAAGTCGCTGTCCTGGACAGTGCGGGGGCAGTGGGTTGGGTGCAGCAAGGTGCTCACCTGCACAGTGTCTGCCTTGTTCCACACATCCAGCAGGACCACATCGAAGTAGAGGGTGGCATCAGGGGGAATGAGCCCCGCTGTGGGAGTCCAACAACCACAGCTAGTATTTGGGGCAGCCTCCAGGAACCCTCCAAACGCCACAGCCCCTGGGGCCCCAGGACTCCCTCTAGCCTTAGCTGGTGGCAAAGGCGGAGCCACAGTTGCACCAGCTCCAGCAAGGTGGGTTGAATAGACATTGAAAGTCCCGCTTGCCCACGCCTCCCACCCTGGCTCCCCTTCTCCCCAGTCAAGCTTCGATTCTACCCAGGGCCCTGTCATTTCCTGTTCTCCCACTCCAGGGGCAGGAGACAGAAACTCTGGTCTCAGACCTGCCACGACTCCCACTGCCTGTGCAGTGTGACCTTGGGCGAGTCACGCTCCCACTCTGAGCTTCAGTTTTTTTGGTTTTGGGTTCCAGAATGCTGCCTCCTGCTCTCCTTCATCCCCATGCCTGGGCCCCAACCCTTCTCACCCACACCAATGCTGCCATAGCCCAGGTGGGGGGGCACAATGAGACGTCGTCGCTCGTTGACACACATGCCCATGAGGCCCCGGTCCATGCCGGTGATGAGGCGCCCCACGCCCACCACGATGGCCACCAAGGTGCTTCGGTCATAGCTGGAGGAGGGAGGAAACAGCTGGGGTATGGCGGCCTCTGCGCAGGGGCACACATACACTTCAGTCCCCCTCCCATTCCACAGGTCCTGTCTTCTTTCGGAGCCTCCCTCCCCAGTTACACAGGGAAGCCCCTGAGGGAGGCTGGTGGCTTTTATGTGCCTAGGACGGGGGATGAGGGTGGATGGGGGAGGTGGGGGGGTGGGGGCGGGGTATCTGTGCAGCAGAGGGAGGGCTAAGTGTGGCACCAAGGGGAGGAGGCCCATTGAGCATTTACAACCAACCAGATGAAATCCTTGGCCTTTTCCTTTCCTTTCCTTTCCTTTATTTCATTCTTTCCCCTGTGAACTGGACGTTAGGGTTTTCATTTTTCTCATGATGAAGTTTGAGAGGAGAGGCTAACTGACTTGCCCAAGGTCCCTTGGTCTAGTGAACTCCGTGTTCGTGCTGCCACACCATCAATTTTCCAAGGAAAGGAGGAGGCAGCAGAGCTCACGGAGGGTAGGGATTGGTTTCCAGTTTGGGAAAGGCTTGTTTTATTTATTTATTTATTTATTTTTAAAATATTTTATTTATTTATTTGACAGAGAGAGAGAGATCACAAGTAGGCAGAGAGGCAGGCAGAGAGAGAGAGGGAGAAGCAGGCTCCTCGCTGAGCACAGAGCCTGATGCGAGGCTTGATCCCAGGACCCTGAGATCATGACCTGAGCCGAAAGCAGAGGCTTAACCCACTGAGCCACCCAGGCGCCCCGGAAAGGCCTGTTTTAAAATTGCTGTGGCCTTTATTTGTTTTTCTCTTACTTTTATTTATTAATTGTTTTATTGAAGAATGATTGACATACAATATGATTATTAGTTTCAGTTTTACAACATAGTGATTCGACATTTAATTGACATACATTACAAGAAGAGCAGAATGATAGATCCAGTCAGCATCTGTCACCAGTTAAGGGAGGGTGGGAGATTTTTTTCTTTATTTACTTATTCATTTATTTTTAAGATTCCACCTGTTTATTTAACAGAGAGGGAGCACAAGGCGGGAGTGGCAGGCTGAGGGAGAGGGAGAAGCAGGCTCCCCACTACGCTTGATCCCAGGACCCTGGGCTCATGACTTGAGCTGAAGGCAAACAATTCCCCTGAGATTTTTATTTTATTTTAAGATTTTATTTATTAATTTGATAGAGAGAGAGAGAGAGAGATCACAAGTAGGCAGAGAGGAAGGCAGAGAGAGAGAGAGAGAGAGGAAGGGAAGCAGGCTCCCTGCTGAGCAGAGAGCCTGATGTGGGGCTTGATCCCAGGACCCTGGGATCATGACCTGAGCTGAAGGCAGAGGCTTAACCCACTGAGCCACCCAGGCACCCCAAGATTTTTATTTAAAATTTTTTTTAAAGTCACTTCATTTTTTTAAAGTTTATTTAATTTTTTTAGTAATCTCTAACTCCAACAAGGCGTTCGAACTCAAGACCTCAAGATCAAGAGTTGCACACTCTTCCATCTGAGCCAACCAGGTGCCCCAAGAGATTTTTATTTTGATCCAAGGGGTTAAGAACCAGGGGTTAGGAAAGTTTTCCAAGCTCAGCACTGCACAAACTGGGACCAGCCAGGCTCCCAGAGTCCCATCATGGAAGTCATGGCCTGCTCCCCGCCCCTCCCCTACTTGGGCTGTGCTCTTGGCCACAGGCCATACCTCATTCTGCCCACTGAGCTGAGTCCTTCACAGTGCTGCTGTGAGGCCCAAGCCTGCACAAAATTTCTTCCAGTTAAAAACTATCAGAGCACCCAGTCCTCCCCAGAGTCAAGATTAACGTGCCCTCAACTGGCTTTCAGATCGGTAGGCACTGAGCAAAGTTCATGTTCATTCATCATCTTACTTGAGCCCTGTTACCAGTCTTAGGAAGGGAGGACTTAATTTTCCAGATTGTTTTTAACCTCCATTTTTCAGATAAGGAACATGAAGCTTCAAGTGGAGAAATTCCTTGTCCATGGTCACAGGCTGGACAGGAATCTGGGGTCTTGGACTCTGGAGTTCATGTTCTTACTCTGTATACTGCCTGCCTTCCAAAGCCAAGGCCACTAATTTCCCGTGGGCTGAGTTGCGTGTTTTGGGAAGGGGTCTAAGTGGGATTGACTTCTTGGGATATGCTGTGTGACTGGGACCCGAGGTTTAACCCAGCCTGGCGTGCAGTCCTGCCCTGTCTCCCCCAACAAAAGTGGCTTGCCAGAGCCGATCAAAGGCCCAATCAGACCAGAAGCCCATCTCTCACATGCCAAGGCTGGCAAGATGGGCGGCAGCCCAGGCCTGGTAGAGCTAAGATGGAGGAAGGTAGGGGTGAAGAGAGACCCGAAAGAGGGGTAAGAGAACCCTCCAAGGACCCCAGGAGGTCAATGGCAGGCCATGTGACACGTAGACAGTTGGGGTCCCTACACAGAGCTATGCCCTACACTCCTGGATCCATCGTGCTGTCTTACTCTAATGTTCCCTGGCTCTACAGGGCTAACTGCTCAAACTGACCACCACCTCCAGAGAGGTTCTACTGCTTCTTTTCCGGTTACAAAGGCGCTAGACCCTGGGGCTGGAACCAGAAGAGATTCAGGCTGGGTAGAAAGGGCAGGGGTCCCAGGCTGAGACCCCTGGAGAATTCACAAGCAGCCTGGGGCCAAGCCCTTCCCCCCACCACTGGGGACCAGAACCTCCTCCCTGCCAGGCCTTTAATAAAGCACCGGTGAGTAAACAGAACAGTTCGCCTAGATCACCAAACACTTGGGGGGGGGGGATGGGGAGCTTGTTCTAAAAGAAACTGGGGTCCTTTGAGAGGCGAGGGCTTGAAATCCAGGGCAAGGATGTCTTTGGGAAGATGGAGGTCTGGGAGTCCCCATCCCCAGGGTGCTGTGTTAGGGGTTAGAAGACTATGGAGTAGGTGATGTGGACACAGCCTAAGGGGCTATAAGGGATCCCCAGAATTAAGAGAGCCTGGCCCTAAGGGGGGTGGCGAGTCTGGGGGCACCCAACCCATTACCTCGAGTCAAACTTCTTGCCATCCTCGAAAGTGCCGTTGTAGTGGTAGCGCACAAAATCCCCCATCTGCACTTCCCGGGGACAGGTCCTGGGAATGTGGTACCTCTCGATGACTACATCTTCCAGAGGGCCCCCGGCCGGGCTAGCACGGCCCAGCCCCCTCCCCACGGCCTGCACCAGCAGCAGCAGCAACTGCAGCAGGGGGAGCCGGGGGAAGGTGTGGCTGGGGGACACCGCGGGGAACATGGTGCCTGGAGCTGGGACGTCCGGCAGTGAGGACGAGCGAGGGAGTCGCCGCCGCTAAACTCCTTCCCCCGCTCCTCCCGGAGCAGGCTCCCCCCCTTCCTGTCCTCAGTCCCCACCCCCGCCCTGGCTGGTACACGTGGAATGGGGGGCAGGGGAGACTGAGCTGGCGGGCCGGGGGGCGGGAAACCGAGGGTGGAATAGGAGGAGGGGGCAAGAATGAGTGCTGGAGTCACAAGAATGCACCACAAAGAACTCCAGCTTCCCTCCTCCCGCTGTCCCTGGGCTTAGCGTCCAGGGGCCCGGCCAGGGAGGGAGGTTCGGGAAAGCGGAGAAGTCGGAGCTTACTAGCTTACTCCCATTTAAAAAAAAAAAAAGAAAGAAAGAAAGAAAGAAGGAAAGAAAGAAAAAAAAAGTTCTGCGTCTTTTTTTCCGGAGCCCCCGGGTCCTAAGGCCGGGCTGAAGGATCCCTTCCTTCTTTCGCTGGTACCCCCCAAATCTCTCCAGGTGGCTGGTGGGGCTCCAGAACCTCGTGGGGCTCCAGAGCCTTGGTATTGCCCCCGCCCACGACCCCCACTGCCCCCAGGGATGGCCTCTCCGGGGACCAGCGGCCCCGGGTCGCTGAAGCTGGGCGTCCAAGACTCCCCGCGCGGGGATGGAGATGGGTGGGCGGCGGCGAGAGTGCTATGTGGAGGGTGAAGCCGGGTGTGCACCTCCCGGTAGCGGACCGGGGTCGGGGATGGGGAGGGGACACTAGGGGCGACTTCATCAGGGCTAGGGGCGGAGAAGAAGCAGAAGGGACTCTGTAATGGAAAGACCAGGTGCCAAGGTTTGGGCAGAGTGGAAGAGGCGGCGCTCGCTCAACTTCTTGATCTTAAGGTGGGGGATTGTCCTTGTGTGGGGAGGAGCTTTGCGGACTCCCATCCCTGCGGGAAGCGTTCCTCCAGCCGCTTACCAGCTGTCAAGCGGAAGACCACCCCCCCTCTACGTCGGGCAACGTAGGGGACTCCGGGCACCACTCTGCCCCTCCGGGGAGCTGACCCAGACGGCGACCCCGCCTTCCCGCCCGGCGCCGGGCGCTAAGACCCAGCGGGCGCGCCGGCCCGGCCCCGGCTCCCGCCCCCCGGCTCCCCCCTACCCCTCACCCCCGCCCCCAGCCGCTCGCGGGGCCCTGACGTCTGCTCCGCCCGGGGGACAGCCGGCCGGCGCGGCCATGGGGCGGGCGGCGTGCGGGCTACTGTGGCTGCTGCTGGGCAGCGCCGCGGCGCAGTACGAGAAGTACAGCTTCCGAGGCTTCCCGCCCGAGGACCTGATGCCCCTGGCCGCGGCCTACGGGCACGCGCTCGAGCAGTACGAGGGCGAGAGCTGGCGGGAGAGCGCGCGCTACCTCGAGGCGGCGCTGCGGCTGCACCGGCTGCTGCGGGACAGCGAGGCTTTCTGCCACGCCAACTGCAGCGGCCCCGCGCCGCCCGTCGGCTCACCCTCGGGGCCCGCGCTCGGCCCCGACGGCGGCCCCGGCGACGAGTGGGCCCGCGAGCTGCAGCTCTTCGGCCACGTCCTGGAACGCGCCGCCTGCCTGCGGCGTTGCAAGAGGACGCTGCCCGCCTTCCAGGTGCCCTACCCGCCGCGCCAGCTGCTGCGCGACTTCCAGAGCCGCCTGCCCTACCAGTACCTGCACTACGCGCTGTTCAAGGTGGGCCTCGCCCCCCCTTCCCGTCCTGCCCCACCGCCCCTCGGCCCCTCCGCGCCCCCAGTCCCGGAATCCTCCCCCCAGCCGCCGCCTCGCCTGCTCCCCTCCACCACGCCTACCCCCCACCCCCGCCCGCAGCTGGGGTGCCTTCTCCACCCCGGAGCCCCTGCCCTGTGGGGTCGTGTCGTTCGGAGCTGGGGTCGGTTTCTGGCAGGTCGGAAGCAGAGTCGGCCGCACGACCCGGGACAGTCAAGCCCACTCATGCGCTCTGGACTGCGGGCTCAGGCCCTCCCGACCCACTCTGTCCCCGCCCCGCAGGCTAACCGGCTGGAGAAGGCGGCCGCCGCGGCCTACACGTTCCTGCAGAAGAACCCGAAGCACGAGCTCACCGCCAAGTATCTCAGCTACTACCGGGGGCTGCTAGACGCCGCCGAGGAGCCCCTCACAGACTTGGAGGCGCAGCCCTACGAGGTGGGGTGGAGGGCTTGAGCTGGCCCCCAACGCTTGTTAGAGGAAGGGAGATATTGGGGGGGGGGTCTCTCTGACCCTGGCCTGCCCTCCTCCAGGCCGTGTTCCTCAGGGCTGTGAAGATCTACAACAGCGGGGACTTCCGAAGCAGCGCGGAGGACATGGAGCGCGCCCTGGCAGAGTACCTGGCCGTCTTTGCCCGGTGTCTGGCCGGCTGCGAGGGGGCCCACGAGCAGGTGGACTTCAAGGACTTCTACCCAGCCATAGCAGGTACTCCCCAGTCCCTGCAGACCCCTGTGGATGTCCAGCTCACCCACAGGGCCCTGCTTCCCAGAACTAAAGCCCCTTGACACAAGTATTCACTCCATACCCTTTAATGAAGCACCTGGGAAGTTCTTGGTAGGCAGATAGGAGGAGTAAGGGGTTAACCTTCCCCTGGAGACTTCAGTTGGCTGAGAGGGACAGGCTACAGTCCTGACTGTCCTAAGTGTGGGGCATGGGTGAGGAGAGGTGATGACATCCCCAAAGGATCTAGGGACATGGGGATCACAGGACTTCCAGGCAGAGGTCAAAGGTGTGAAGGTGGTGGGTGCAGAAGGCATTTTGTGGCACCAGAAATCACTCCTAGTCTCGGGTTCCCTAACTGCGAGGTCCCTCAGCAGGGGCAGAAAGGACTGTCCTGAGCTGCTCTCTCTAGGCTTCAGTGCCACCTCCAAACCTCATCTGCCTCAGAATGCCCTGGCTTGGGGAGCCTCGGTGGCTCAGTGGGTTAAAGCCTCTGCCTTCGGCTCAGGTCATGATCCCAGGGTGCTGGGATTGAGCCCCTCATTGGGCTCTCTGCTCCCAGGGGAATCTGCTTCCTCCTTTCTCTGCCTGTCTCTCTGCCTACTTGTGATCTCTCTCTCTCTGTCAAATAAATAAATAAAATCTTAAAAAAAAACAAACAAAAAAAAGAATGCCCTGGCTCCCTCTGGTTTGTGGGTGAGGGTTGGGGGGGGTTGGTAAGACGCCCTTAGCACTGCCCTTCGTATGCTGAATGAAGTCTACTCAGGCAAAGTCTATGATTGCAGGGGCTGGCCCAGCACTGGTTCCTCACCTCAGTCTCCCACTCCCTAGATCTCTTTGCAGAGTCCCTGCAGTGCAAGGTGGACTGTGAGGCCAACTTGACCCCCAATGTGGGCGGCTTTTTCGTGGAGAAGTTCGTGGCCACCATGTATCACTACCTGCAGTTTGCCTACTACAAGTGTGAGCCTCCTGGTGGGCTTGAGATGGGGGACAGGGGGAAGAGAGAGCACTGCACTGGGAGTGTCAGTCATGGGGAGCAGTCCCTCTGATGTGAGGACCCTGGGTGATGGGAGGGGAGGCTGGGGGTGGCGGGCAGGCAAGAGGGTGGGGAGGAACAGAGCAGCCCTCGGACAATTCAGGGACCTCTTGGGTAAATGACCAGGAGGCCAACAATTACACAGCACTTGACAATTTACAAAGCCCTGCCATGTCTGTTTATCTCACTTGATGCTTTGACCAACCCCCACCACCACCTCCCGGCAGCTGACATGACTGGACCCATTTTTCGGATAAGAAACTGAGGCTCATACAGTGCAAGGGGCCATTAGTCACATGGCTGATAATAAGTAGCATGGGGACTTACGGCTATCCTTGTCTGGGGGACATTCTGGGCATCAGCTGGGGCTGGGACAGTTGGTGTCCGGTGTT
The DNA here is from genome assembly GCF_011764305.1 of Mustela putorius furo. Lineage (NCBI taxonomy): Eukaryota > Metazoa > Chordata > Mammalia > Carnivora > Mustelidae > Mustela > Mustela putorius. The sequence goes on along the minus strand of NW_025421399.1, from coordinate 784,684 downwards.
CCTACAATGTTAAGATGCCAGGATTTGGATGGAGGCTGGAGTCAGGCTGGAGGAGATGAGGACCAAGGGGCCAGGAGACCCTTCATGGGTTTGGTCGGCAGATAGGTTGAGGGCCAGGCTGCCGGGCTCTCATTCCCCAGTGCCATTATTCTCCAGCTGTGTGAGTTTGGGATATCTAGCTAACCTCTCTGTGCCTTGGGTTTCCTGTCTCTAAAATGGGGATGATACTAGCGGTGAGGCTTCAGTGAGGACTGAGCTGGGAGATGGGGATGGGCTAGGAAGACATTGTCCCTGAAGGTGGAGAGGCGCAGGGCAACTCCTCCCTCCTGTCCTGCCCACAGTGAACGACGTGCGCCAGGCCGCCCGCAGCGCCGCCAGCTACATGCTCTTCGACCCTGAGGACAGCGTCATGCAGCAGAATCTGGTGTATTACCGCTTCCACCGGGCTCGCTGGGGCCTGCAGGAGGAGGACTTCCAGCCCCGGGAGGTGGGCACGGCCTTTGGAGGCACTCTCAGTTCAATTAAAAAAACTCCTGGCTTCTTTGGAAGGCAGGATGGGAAAGAAAAAAAAAAAGACTACAGATTGTGGTTGGAGTCCTGGGCCAGCCCCACCCGCTGAATGGGCCTAGGAACCTTCCTGGTCCTTTCTGAGTATGTGGCCTCACCTGCATGTTGGGAGAGGTCCCACCTACCTGACAGCACAGACCCCCGGCTGTGGGAGGCCCCAAAATACCTGTCCATCTTGCTCCTTACCCCTCGCCTGCTCTCCGCCCCACCTTGGTCCCTCTCTCTGCTGCCAGCAGACCCCCAGGGACTCCCTAACTTGGACCAATGAAGGAACCCTTGGGAATTTAGGGCAAGACTGACAGTCATGGGGCATATGATGCCACCCTTGATTTCCTTAGGCGTGGCAGACGTTGCTAATGGATTAGGGAACTCTTTCTAATAGAACCCTCAGAATTCTCCTTTAACCCGACATTCCAAGCACCTGTGGCTTTCTCCATCAGCACGAGAGCTGATACCTGTCCCCTGCTCCTTGAGCCGAAAAAGGGTGGGAACCCCCAGATCCTAAAAACTAGGCTCCTCCCCCATGTGGCGTCAGGGTCTGGCTTACCCCATCTTCCTCCCCTCCTCTCAGGAGGCCGTGCTCTACCACAACCAGACCGCTGAGCTTCGGGAGCTGCTGGAGTTTGCACATACGTACCTGCAGTCAGATGATGAGGTAAGCAGCGCCCTGCTCTCTAGGCTGGGCCATGATGGAGACCCTTGAGCTTTTTCCGAGGGGCTGCTGTGCCAAAGCCCAGCCCCACCTCCTGGCATTCAGCTGCTGTGAGGCAAGGGAGAGATTCACCTGTCCCTCCTCTCCCCAGTCAGTGTTCTCATGCTCCCCTTCTTTATGTGTCTTGCCCACCAACTCCCCTGCCCAGCTCAAGTGGAAGCTCCTCCAGGAAGCCCTCCCTGTTTGCCCTGGCTCTGTCTTCTGGGCTTTCAGTGCCAGCTCTGACCCTCTGTGCCTCCCCGGGCCTGGAGTGATTTGCAGTGCTGGTCCATCTCATTCCCAGCCCCCTTCTCCAGCCAATCTCCCAGAAGATTGGGCTCGGGGATGGGGGACCACGTTATTCCCAGCTGTCCCACAGCACCTGCCACAGAGCTGGCATTGAGAAACAGTTTGAATGAACCGGTGAATGAACCAACGCAGGATGCCAGGAAGGAAGGACTACAGGGTGGTACCTTGATTCTGAACGAGGGTTCAAGAGTCTGAATTTTGGTGCGGTGTTGTGCTTGGGGCCGATATATTCGTTACCCGCTTTGCTCACTCACCCATCTGCCTACTCATCATATACCAGGGCAGGGGGTCCCAGTTTGCACCCTGGCCTTGGCAACAGCTAGACAAGGCCCCGCCATTCACCAGGTGGGCAGCCTCCAGGCAAGTCTCAAATAGCTCTTGAACTTCCATTCCTGCATCTTGCGGGGGGGAGATGATACCCACGTCACACCGTTCTCGTGACAATGAAACGAGGTCAAGTGTGGAAAGCACTTAGTACAGGTGCTCAGTGAATGGTGCCATTTTGATGACTCTTTATTCGTGGCCTGCTCTTTGCCGGACACTGTGGGGCTGTGGCAAGGGGATGAAAGGCACAGCACTTGCCCTGAGCGTCCTGCAGTCTAGCTGGGGAGGCACCAGCAGTGCTCAGGAGAGGTCGGCGTTGGCCACCAGGGGAGAGCTCCAGATCCAATGGGCTTATGGGCCAGGGATGCATCCCGGAGCTGACGCGTGGCATCAGCGAGGTCAGCGGGAGCTATCCAGACATTATCCAGCCACGGGGTGGTGGGGGGCAGTAATCGTGTTCCTGGCCAGGAAATCGCATGAGCACACGGTACCCGTGGACTAGCAGATCCACTGTGGAATTCCTGGTTCAGCGGAGGGCCATGGAAAGGGACCACTTAGTCTGCTCGGGGAGCATCGGCTCCGGGAGCAGCCGTCTGGGAGTGGGACCCTGTGGGAGAAACCCTCAGATAGGTCCCTGGTGGAATCTCGAGACTGGGGAAGATGGGGGCTTTGGAGACTGAGATGGGGTGGTGGCGGGTGTGGGGAGGAGTGGGGCTCATCCAGGAGAGGAACCTGTCTGGGTTTGCACCTGTCGTGACCTTTTTTCTCTCCCCACCCTCCGGCTGCTCTAGATGGAGCTGGAAGAGACAGTGCCACCCGTGGAGCCCAAGGACCTGCCTTCAGATGCCGAGTTCGAGGGGGAGGGGGACTACGAGGAGAGCATCTATGCTGACTGGTGGCAGGAGCCTGATGCCAAGGGGGACGAGGCAGAGGCCGGTCAGTGACTCAAGTCCCGGGGGAGGGTGGGGCTGTAACCTGGGCTGGAGGTTGGCCCCAGAAGGATCCGCGTACTGTGCAGCAGAGGCAGTTGGGGTGCTGGGACCCTCCTCTGGGGACTTCTAGCCTGTTAGCCAACCCTGTCCCACCTTGTATGTGAGGGGGGTGGCATCCTCTCTGGAGTGGGGACCCAGCTGAGACCTGCCCCAGGGAGCCCCCCTCCTGCCTGTCTCCAGCCCTGCAGGACAGCACCCAGATGCTTGTTGGGAGCAAGTGGGGGGCTAACCTGGTATTCCCTCCTTTCCTTTCCAGAGCTGGAGCCTGAACTAGCATGAGAAGAGGACCAGCCTTGCACCCCTCGAGAGCTGGGGACATTTGGGCCCAATGGTACCGCCCACACCAGCCTGGGCAGCAGCAAGAACTATTTATTAAAAATGTAAAATGGACATAGCTGACCAGGCCTCATCCCACCCCAGCTGTGAGCGCTGCTCCCCAGGTCCGTCCTGTGCCTTCTCAGGGTCTCTGGGCCACAGGACGGTGGTGCTCCAGCTGCTGACGGCCTCTCCTCCTCGCCGGTGCTCTCCTCACTTGGACAGTCTCCTGGAGGAGAAGATTCCTGCTCCTCCAAATTGGATCTCAGCCTGGATTTCAGAGACCGCAGGGGGGCAGCTGGTGTCACAAAGAGCACTGGGCCAGGAGTCCAGTCGTTCCTGGCCCGCTGGCAGCACGTGCTCAATAAATGTTTCTTGTTGAATGAACCGCAGTACCTGGAGTCCGGTCTCCCCTGGGCTGAGGGTGTGCGTCCTTCCCTCCCTCCCTCTGCATCCATCTCCCCTCCTGTGTAAATATGGGGTGGGCAAGGGGGAAAGAGTTTGGCCTCAAACCCTGCGCAGGGTTGGGTTTTGGTTTTGGGTTTTTTTTTGGTTTTTTGTTTTTTGTTTTGAGAGCAGAGTGCAATTGCAGATCCGCCCACCAGGGGGCGTGAGCACGCAGTTCCTTCCTCAGTCCCTGGAAGGCGTGATTTCAGATTTCTAAGATGGGATGTCCTATATTTTCCTGGTTCAGCACTGCTTCCCTCGGGGAGTGTGATGAGCATGGGGAGGGGGCTGAGGACATTTCCATGTTCTTACTTTCTAGGCATTTCCTGACCCAAGTGCTCGAGGGTATGAGCAAGCATGTACAGTCTCCCATTCTTGAGCAGAGTCTGGGGCCCAATCTCGGGCGCCAGAGGGGCCCTAGGGATACATTTTGATGACCTGAGATCTCGTGGTGGCGGTGGAACTGCCAGATCCTCTTGCCCAATCTCCCATCAGCTCTAGGGGGTCAAGAGTCTGGAGGTGCGGAGACGAGGGTGTCTCCAGGTGGCTGTGCTGCACCCATGTCCTCTCCCACTGTCCAGCGTGGGAGAGGGTGCAAAAGGGGCCTCTCTGGAAAGGGACCCTGGGCTGGGGCCCGGCAGATAACAGTTCTGCGCGACTCCCCATGGTTCAGGCCTCCCAGGGAGCAGGGTGGTGTAGGAAGCTTCTCTTCCTACCGGAGGGTGGAGCTGACGATGCTGGGAAGCCCACACCCCTGTTCTCCCCACAGGTGTGCCAGGTGACCTGGCCTGGGCCCTCCCCAGGTCTGTGACCAGGAGGACTCTCTGCCTCACCCCAGACCCCGCCCCTGGGTCTCTGGTGGGGACCAGGACAAGAAGGCCAGAGTCAGTCTGGAGCAGGGCTGGGTCAAGGCTGAAGGCACCGGTGACCTCACTCCCTCTCTCCCGTAGGTGGGGTCTGCAGGGGGAGCCTCTGGTCAGAGCTCCCGTGTGCGGGGGCCTGGGCGGGGCTGCGCTTCCGCACCCCCTTGGAGCTGCGCTTCCGCACCCCCTTGGAGCTGCGGTGTCGTCAGCCTCCACGGATGCCCCGCCCCCTGTTTCTGGGAGGGGCTGGCACTTCAGAGGGTGGGGCACTGGGACGTGCTGGAGCGTGCCTGCTGTGAGTAGGAGCTTTGGAATCTGGACAGCTGGGTGTGAGTCTGAGAGGGTGTGAGTGCAGGAGCAAGAAAGTCTGTGTGCTCGCGTGTTGCGTGGATGTGTGGGTCTGGGTGTGAGCCTGGGCCTCCGTGCACGCGTCTGAGGAGGTCTGTGGCAGTTTCACAGGGACCGAGCGTGATTCTGCACGCGGGGCCAGGAGAGTGGGTGCCTTCATGAATGTATTTCTGAAGGGGTTCACTCACTCAGTAAGTATTAATCGAGCGCCTACTATGTGCTGAGCACGGTGTAGGTGCTGGGCATACAACAGTGGGCAAAGCAGGCCAAGCACCCTGCCTTCACGGAGCTCGCCTTCCAGCAGAGACCTGCGATAAACAATGGATGTTTTTGTTTTTTTTTTAAAACATTTTATTTATTTAGGGGCGCCTGGGTGGCTCAGTGGGTTAAAGCCTCTGCCTTTGGCTCAGGTCATGATCTCAGGGTCCTGGGATCAAGCCCCACATTAGGCTCTCTGCTCAGCAGGGAGCCTGCTTCCCACCCCCTTCTCTCTTGCCTGCCTCTCTGCCTACTTGTGATCTCTGTCAAATAAATAAATAAAATCTTTTAAAAAAAGATTTTATTTATTTATTAGAGCAGAGAGAGAGAGCACAGGAGCGGTGGGGAGGGGCAGAGGGAGAGGGAGACGCAGGCTCCCTGCAGAACAGGGAGCCATATTCATGACTTGATACCCTGGACCTGAGCTGAAGGCAGACACTTAACTGATTGAGCACCCAGGTGCCCCAAAAATAAATGCTATAATCAATAAATTATATGGTTAGTCTGATAAATCAGAAAAATAGAGCTGGAGAGGAGGAACTGGGAGAGCTGAGGGGATGCCATTTAAGAAGTGTGTTGTGTGTGTCAGAGTGTGCATCTGAGAGTGGCATGTCTGAGTGTGTGGTGGGGAGGCAGAGTGTGTGTGTATGGGGAGTGCTCTGTGGCCCAGGCCCTGCAGCCCCGTGTCCCTTACTCAGCTCTCCTCTTCTAGGCAACCGTCAGCCCCTCCCGCCTTTTCCTGATGCCAGCGTCTCCCCAGTGCCGGGCCAGGTCCCCAAACCGGTGAGACCGAGTCCCAGCGTGGGCCCTCTAGCCCATTCTCCCAACCCCACCCATTGCAGACACCCTCGCCTCCTCCACATCTGTCTCACCTGGTCCCTCCTTACCCCGCCCCCCAACACCCCACCCAGCACCTCATCAGTCATAGCATCTGTAGTATAATGGGTAGAAGGTGAGGGAAGGCCTAAAAGGGACTGGGCATGGTGACCTCACACAATAGGGCCAGGCTGAGAGGCCACAGAGGTGGCTGGACCCAGAAAGACCCCGTCCTAAAGTAAATGTCACTTCTACAGTGTCCTGAGTACCCACCATGTGCTGGGCACTTGGTCTTTTTTTTTTTTTTTTTTTTTAAATATTTTGTTTATTTATTTGTCAGAGAGAGAGCGAGCGCAAGCGAGCAAAGGCAGACAGAGTGGCAGGCAGAGTCAGAGGGAGAAGCAGGCTCCCTGTGGAGCAAGGAGCCCGATGTGGGACTCGATGTGGGACTCGATCCCATGATGCTGGGATCATGACCTGAGCTGAAGGCAGCTGCTCAACCAACTGAGCCACCCAGGCGTCCCTGGGTACTTGGTCTTAAAGGTACTTGTGACATAGGCCTCAGTTCCCTTCTGCTACAGGTGAGGCCGAGGAATGGGAAGCAACGTGTCCCAGGTTCCCCAGATTGAGTGATAGCTGAGCTGGGTTTGAGGCTCTTCTCCCCCGGATCTATGCTGCTCAGAGAAAAGAGAGGGAGGTGTTGGCTTTGGAGCCAGCTGTGTGGAAAAATAGAGCAGGGGAGGAGCTTACTGAGCTTACTGAGTGAGACAAGGAGTTCTTGAAGGGAGGGAGTAAGGGGGTAGGCAGGGGCAAGGAAGAGCAGGCAGTCAAGTTCTGCCTCAGCCCCAATACCAGATTCTGCCCTCCCCCACCTCCCGCCACCTCCAGCCCATGTTAGGGAGCCTGGGGACAGACTTGCCAGGGTCACTTAGACCAGCACCTTCTTGAATCCTGAGAAGTGAGGGCCAGTGGAGGGGGAAAGTCCTACAGCCTCTTCCAAAATTCCAGAAAATTCTAAGGGAAGAAATCTCCCCTTAGGTTTGAGCAATAGTTCTTAAAGTCCCACCCTGGTTTTCCCCTTTCTCCAGGAGAGTAGGGTCTCCCCTGGGGACAGAGAAGGACCCTTTCCCTGTGTTAGCACCAGCGACAGCAGCATAATCTGACTGCAGGTCCCCACTCTGGGGTCTTTATCCAGTTCTCCCACTCCTCTCCAAGGACAGCCCTGGCAGATGGCTCTACCTTCATGGATGGGGAAACTGAGGCTCAGAGAGGCTAGTCCCATGATGACTCAGGGATTAGGTGGGACTATGTCGGGGCCTAGGGCTGCCCACCAGAGCCAGCCCCAGGCCAACCTGTGGACACATCACCTGTAATCACCACCAGCCTGGGTCCCACTAGGCGCCAAGGCACCTGGATAGCATCTCTTCTGTCCCCCAGTCAGCCCTTGGGGTGGGAGTGCCTCTCACACCCATGACTCAGGTGGGGAAAATGAGGTAAGGGGGAGAACATGCCTGCTTTCTTACCATCCCCCCCAAGACACATATATTTAATCCTCTGAATCTGGGGAAGAACTCACTAAGGGAAGTCACTCCCAATGAAGAGTCAAGGAGAACTTGACATTTTCCATTTGGGATCACCTTTTTCATCCTTCCTTTTAGGAGAAGAGTGGGATTTTATGTTCTTGGAGCACAGTGAAGAGCTGCCACGGGAGATGCCTTCCTTTTCCCTTGACCCCTTGGCTAAATCCTGGTGGTCTTCCTGGAGGAAGCAAGGAAGGAGAGAAGTCCCTCCAGTCTGAGTGGCGAGTCTGGCCTCTCTCCCTGGCCCTGGTGGGTGTGGGGAGCAGGGGCCTTTTAGAGACCTCACAGGCATGAAGGATATACCATTAAAAGCTTTTGGGGGGCGCCTGGCTGGCTCAGCCTGTGAAGCAGGTGACTCTTGATCTTGGGGTTGTAAATTCCAGCTTCACATTGCCTGTAGAGATTACTTAAAAGTAAAATCTTAAAACAAACAACAAAAAAGCTTTCGGTATCTCCAAATGAGGTTATGCTCACAGTTCCAGAGACACAGGGTTAGGAATGAAGTCAGAAAATGCTTGTCGCGTGACTTTAACCTTTAGCACAATTATTTTGACGAACCTGGTTATTGGTGGTGGTTATGGGGTTTTGCCTTTTTTTTGTTGTTGTTAATACATTGGTATCCTCAAAAATGGAAATGTCCCAGGCCTTGGAGCAACCCCCTTCCCTACACAGGCGCACACGCACACATGCAAACTTCCCGAGGACCTGGCCTCTGTCCAGCACCCTCAGCGCCCGCCCAATCCAGGCTTCGCCTGCCCCCACGCTGCCCGCCCCTCCCCCTCACCACTTCCAGGTTCCCCGCCGGCGCCATAAATTATCCATGAGCTGTAAGTTGGCTGCTCCTTCAACTGAAGGCTGAGGTGCCGATGAAATATTCAGGGATCTCAACTCTCAAATTCCCCGGTGGCCACAGATAGGACTGGGGAAGAAGGGATTCACGTAGCAGGGGGTGGGGTGGGGGCTCCAAGCCCTAGACGCAGATCCTGCCCTGCTGGTGTCTGGGGCGCAGAGACTGGAGTCCGGGGAGGTGGGGGAAAGGTCTCTGCGAAATCCACGGACTGTGGCTTTGGACGGTGCCCTCCTAAGCCGAGATTTTCCAGCCCCGGGGGAGGGTGGGACAGTCCAGCAAGGCCCCCTGGCCCCCCAACCCCATTTCTCAAATCCCGATGTTTTTTTCCTTAAGTCACACCACAAGGTGACTTCCCACGAAATTGGTTCTCATCTCCCCGTAATATATACACGGCACCCCAACTTTGCTGAGGTAGAGAAGACGTAGATTGGTGGGACCCGTGGGCTGGGGGGCAGGAGACAAGGTTCAGGTCCCAGCTCTGCCAGGAATTTGCTCGTGTGACCTTGGAGACGTTCCTTTCCTGGTTCTAGCCTCAGTTTCCCTGTATATGCAAGGAAGGAGGCTCTGATTGTTTCTTCTTCCATTTCCCAAGGACTCTCCACAGGTGGGGGAGAAATTCTGTCATCGGTGTGTGTGTGTACGCGAGGGCGCACGCTTGCACACGCGTGTGCCAGGGGAGGGGCACCCTCTCCACGAGAATGGTGCCTATCAAGGGCAGGAATCTCTTCCAGCTTGCTGGCAGGCGGGTGGGGCCTCAGCTGCGTCAGCCTGTTCCAGGAGTCGCCCAGGCCAGGAGCAGTGAGAGGGGTGACTCAGGCGGCAAGGTTCCCCCTGCTGCGTCTCCCCCCCCCTCCCCGCCCAAACTCTAGGCAGGGGGAGGGAGTTGCGCAGAAAGCCTGGGAGGCACATCTCAAGAATACAATCTCAGTGCTTGGAGCCCATCTTGTTGGGTTCCTAAAATTATGGAATCACACCTTGTTGGCGGGGATTGGGGGTACCGAGTAGGGGGTAGTCACTCTCTGGAGAGGTCCTGACCCTCTTCCAGCCTCTCCATCCACCACCACCTCCAGCCCCTGGTATCTACCCCTGGCCTGTGCTATTTCTGGCCCTCCTATCTCTGTTTTCTGGTCTCCCTGTTTTCTTTCTGACATTCCATCCCCGCCCACAGGCCTTGCAGTGAAATGTCTTGGGAGCTACCTCTGTAATTAAGAGCCATCCCCCTCTCGGGCTGGCTGGGCACACACCCTCAGGACCCAGCTGTGGGCGGTCTCTGGCGCCCCGGGCTCCGCCCCTGGACAAAGGGCAGTACAAAAAGCGGATACAGGGCTCCCACTCCCCCTGCCCAGGGGCCTTGCACCATTTTCTGCGCTCCTGCTGCCGGCAGGGCCTGACCGACCTCCTGCCCGGAGAGCTTGGGAGCCAGAGTCTCCCCAGCCCCAAGGGATCCAGAGTCTCCCCAGCCCCAAGGGATCCCACTGAGCCATCCTTCCTCCTGGACACCAGCAGCAGGGGCCAGAGTGCAAATAGAGGCCCACATGCGGTATTCTGAATGAGCCACAGATCAAGCCAATAAACTGCTAAGTAAGATCTACCTTGACAAGTATACCCCACAGCAACCAGAAAGGCCAGAATGGAACTCAGAGTTCTGATTCCTTCTCAGAACATAGCAGCCTGGGGATAACTGTTCCCCGACCCCCAGCCCCTGGTCCATCTCCCCTTGCCCTCGTGCCCCTGGCTCCCCACTCACCAGCACGCGTGTGTGGATCCCCCAGGGGGGATATCCGCAGCGTCCATCCCTCCCTCATACCTGCCCCTGTCGCCCTTTGGCCCAAGTGTGCACCTAACACACAAGCTGCTGCTTTCCATTCTCAGGAGAAAAAGCCAGAACAGGAGAACCACAGGCTCTAAAGCAGGGTCAGCTGTGGGCAGGGAATTCCAGTTTCCCATCCGGAGTGTGGTCTCAAAGGGGAGAGTAAGAACACAGTGTAGACTCCTCCCCTTATTCCTGTATGGAGGGATCCTCCCCCACACCCTGTGGGAGGACCAGGACGAGGCCCCTTCCCAAGGCTTGTAGATGGCTCTGTGCCAGGGCCCAGAGGAGGCTGTTTGCAAAATGCCTCTGGCTCTTTGCATTGCCTTTGATTCCGTCTGCTGCCCCCAGGAATAACTTCCAGTTGTCTGTTTCTTTCCTGCTGTGGAAAGGCAACGTCATCAGCCCGAGGTTTAGTCACCCATCTGTTCACCCCATCTTCCTTTATAAGATTTAAAAAAATATATATTTATTTGAGAGAGAGAGAGAAAGAGAGAGCGAGGAAGCGTGAGCACAAGTGTGGGGAGGGGCAAGGGGAGAAGGACAAGGAGACTCCCTGGTCAGCGGGGAGCCTGCTGTGGGGCTGGATCCCAGGACCCCAAGATCACGACCTGCTGAAGTCAGATGCTTAATTGATTGAACCACCCAGGTGCCCCCCCCCCCGCCATCTTCCTTTCTAGAGGTGGCCATCCCTGCGGCCACCTTGGGTCAAAGAGGAAGGAAAGGGGTTTTGTGTGTGTGTGTGTGTGTGTGTGTGTGTGTGTGTATGTCACGGACGTGCCTGGCATTTGTGTGTCTGAATCTGGGCCAATCAGTGTATATCCCGGAGGTATGAGTGCAGATGGTTGTGTGTGTATGTGTGTGTGGTTTTTGCACATCTAAATCCCTGACAGAGAGGGGCCTGAGATGGAAGACAACAGCATCTCTTCCGCCTCCTTATATGGCCCAGAGGCCTGCAGGGATGAGCCTGAGCCGAGGAGAGCAGCCTGGCCTGGCCGTTGTTCACCTTCCCACAAGGAAGCACCTCCCTGGTCCCCACCAGTTCCCCCACCCCAACATCCCAACATCGGACCCTCCTCATACTCCTCTTTGCTGATAATCTCCATCTCTAGCGCAGCTTGGGGATAAGCCCCTTGGTGCCCTTTCTTTACTCTGCCAACCCAGAAAGCTGCACGGTTGTATTAACCATTTGTGTTCTTCATGGCCCAAGAACTCTGCTTCCCCTCAGCTCTGGGCAAGAGAAATGAGCTCAAAATTCAGGAATACGAAGTGAAGCTAGACACAAGAAGGAACTTAGAATAAAAGGAGACAAGGGTATTCATATAAGGGAGGCTGGAGACGCACCTTTCTGGGAGATTTGTCAAACAGAGAATTCTCTGCCTTTATTTATTTAAAGGCTTGGAGGAAGGGGCCTAGGTAGGATGTTCCTGTGGCCTTAAATTCAAGCTACCGGGGAGACTGTGGTCACAGTGACTCTCATCCCTGTCCCTAGGCACCTCTTTGCCCCTTGAGACCAAATCCTCTACCCAGGTAGCTCATGGTAGTAAACATCATTTTCTGATTCTTTTCTGTATCCTACGGATGAATCCTCAGTGCCTGGCAGGCAGGCACACAGTAGGTGCATAATAAATGTGCTGAAATCCCTCGATCTGGGAAGAGTCATAGCTCTTATTCAAGTCTTTCCTGCTGCATTGGGTGGTGCCTCCACCCAGTCCCAGCCCAATGCTTAGCTTTGGGGCCAGCATGTTGCAGCTTGTCCCAGGTTGACGTGCAAAGAACATTCTGGGGAGACACACACACAGGCTTTATTCTGAAGCCCTATTTGTGCCCCTTTATTCCACCAGGCTCTTCCACTCCTCTGTTATTAACAGCCTGTATGCAGAGAGAGGAAGAGAGGAAGAAAAGAGTGAAGTCAGGCTCGGGTCTGGGAAGCGTGTGTGTCGGTGTGCAAGGGTGTGGGTGGGGAGGTGGGCGGGGGATGGGGAGAGCAGCTCTATTCCTCCCAAGCTGAGGGCTGGCTACTGTTCTACCTGGCTGGGGGTTGAGGGGAGCAGTAGGGAGGAAGATACTAAAAAAACAAGAGAAGGGGGAGTCAAGGAAACTAAGTAAAGGGCAGTGGCCCTGGCATGTGGAATGATGTCTGGTGAAGGAGGTTGATGTCTCCCTGATCCCCTCCAGGAAGGCTTCCTGGATGGCACTAGCCTCAGAAGTGAGACTGTTTTGGCCACCATTCCTTTCTCTGGTGGGAAAGTGGTCAAGGATACTGCTGGGTTGCCTTCACGAAGCCCACCCTAGGCGCTAGCTTTGGGACTACAGAACTTGTTTGAGGGAGGACCTTTTCCTGACAACTACTCCCCCAATTCCCACATACTCCGAGTGGCTAAGATGACCTGTTTACACTTAGCTCTCTGGGAACCCTTCGGGGGTTTGGATCATTGTGATTTTCTGTGTTACCAGGGTCTCATCTGGTGCTGAGCATACAGTTGGTGCTCAATACTTAAGTGCTGATGAATGAATATCCGTGGTAAGTTCAGCAAACCAGATATCCACGAAAGTGGGCATCCATTTCATTACCAACAGAACAGAAAGACCCTTGTCTTCTTGACTTGCTTGCCTATCGGGAAGTTCTTTCTGATAACTAACCCACGATCTTCCACCACCCACAGGGTTGTTGCCCCGTTTCTTTTATGCTTGTGTTGATTTCCTTTAGATTTGATGCCTGATTTTTCCCCAAACCCACCACTATTTTCTCTATCTTTGTCCCAAATCATCGCTCTTCTGTCTCTGCCAAGAATTTTTTTTTTCTTTTCTCCCCACCCCTCCCCACTGCTTTAACATTTATGTCTATGCTATTATTCCACCAGGAGAACATGCGTTTGGTGGGCCTTGAAATGAGAAGAAAGGGGTTCCAGTGTAGGATATGCTACTTTGTTGTTTTGTGACTTCTCTGAATTTCAGCTTCCCCATCGTCAAAATGATGCTCATTTTGTTCTTAAAATTTTTTTTTCAGAATTGTGAGAATTAAATAAACCCCTCCCTATCTTTATATTCTAACTTTTAGCAGTTGTCCTAGTGACTTCAGAAACCTTAATTTTATTCCTGCACCCTCCATGAGACAGAAACAGCTAATATACCCATTTTACAGATGAAGAGAAACAGGATGAAAGATGAGGTAACTGGCTGAGATCATGTAGATACTAAGTGGCAGAACCCAAACCCAGGCCTTCTAATTCGAAATCTCATAAGCAGTCTGTCTTTGGGGGAAAAATCCCAACCCAGAAAAAAAAGCCTATGAAGTGCTATACAAATATGTTATTATCCCTCTGTGGCAAGGGTGAATAAGCCCAAAGAAGCATCATGCCTGACGCTGAGTTGGCTGGCCTGTGAAGGCGTCTGTCCTTTCCCATGGCGCCTCCTGACTCACCTGTTGGACAGGTAGGGGGAAGGGGAGAGTAATGAGTCTCACCTGCTCAGAGCTAGGGTGGGGCAAGACACACCCCATCCTTCCCATTGGTTCTTTTCTTAGTCTTACTGACAATCCCTTGCCCAATCAGGAGGAAGTAACCTTCTATCTGCCAATAGGTGCGGCGTGAGGATGAAACCTCAAGTTGGAGGCGGTCCCCAGAGCCGACTAGCAGTCCCTGGGGCCAATGGCCAGCGGATAAACAGAGGCGGCGGTGGAAGAGGACTGGGCGCGAGGCTCCGCCCCTCGACGGGACTGCCAGGAGAGGCAGCCAGCCAGTGAACCCTCATCAGCGGGTGGGCGTTTCCCTAGGGGCGGAGCTTCGAGGGGGCGAGAGGCGTGGCTTGGCTGTCAGGTCCCTTCGCCTTTTGTTCGGTTACTGAGTTGCTGCCTTGGCCAGAGTCCGGAGCAGCCGCCGCCCGAGCGCGCCGAGCTCAGTTCGCTGCCCGCGCCGGCTCCCAGCCCGGCCCGACCCCTACACCCAGCCCGGCCAGGCTCCACAAGCAGGTGCGGACGATCGGGGCAGGGATCGCTGGGGCGAGGGAAGGGCGGCGAACGATCGAGAGGTCGATCCCCGCGGTCTCCGGGCAGGTGAGGGAGTGAGCCGCAGAGCGCCACCCTGCACCAGCGGCAGGGGGCGCGCTGGAGCGCTTGGGCGCGGCGAGTCAGGGGGCGCGAGATTCCGGCGGAATGCGCTGGGGGCTTCGAGAGCTGGAGATCCGCGAAGGGCAGGGAGGGATGAGGGCAGGTGCCTCTGGGGTCGCGCCTGACCTGCGGCCGGTGGAGCTCGCCCGACGCGGAGTCCCCGACTCTCGCTCTGACTCTTGCGAGGGAGACTTAGCCTTGCTCCTCGGCGTCCCAGGGCTCACTCTGTAGTCAGGAATGTACAGTTCGGGAAACTTGCTGCCGCTGGTGTCTTTGGGGCCACCCTCACCCCACCTCACGCGGCATCCTCGCTTTCCCTCCCTCTCTACTCCCCCAGGCTTGGGTGGGGCCCTATTGTCTGCGCCCGGCTTGCCCAACCTTGGGGGCCGAGCACACGTTTTCCCAGCGACGCGGGCCCCACCTGCGGAGCAGGTGAGCACTCGGAGTCCAGAGGCCCGGCCCTTCAGCTCCCCGACTCGTCCGTACAGTACCTGCCGCGCCTCCCTCCGCCCCGGTGGGTGCCGGGCTAGGGCTCTGCCATCGGAGGTGGGATGGAATGACAGGGGAACTGGCGAAGGGCCGGGGTTGCGCGGCCAGCTGATGTCTGACGTCCGTGGCCCGGACTGGGGTCTGAGCGGAGGGGTCGTGGCTGGTTGGAGAATTCCCTGGCCCAGTTTCCAGTAGCTGCTGCTACCAGAGCGTCGACAGGGAACAGGACTACTCTTCTTCACTAACCTCTTATTGTCGAAAAAAAATCACCCCAAACAAACTTTCTAGGAGGAAGTATTCACCTCAGATTTCTCTGCGGGTTTTCCTGCCTCCTTGTCCAAGGGTTTTCCCCCTGGCTTAGGCTTAGGGGGTCAGTCTTGGAGCAAAGCTTCCTCCCCCAGCCGGCACGGCTGCGCCAGGGCCAGTGCCTGCGCTCTGACCCAGTCCTCCCTGCCCCCACCTCCATCCTGTTTGCTGGGCTCCTGGGACCAGAGGTGGGGGCAGGGGTGGGGGGCGTGGGCCAAAGGGGAAGCCGCTTCTTCCTTCTCTTCCTGCCTCCGGGGACCACCACACCCCCTCGCTTGAGGCTTGTGCCAGTGGCTCTCTCTCAAGCTTTGCCCCCTCCCCAGGAATGGGGGTGGGGCAGGGCCCGGTCAAACCAACGAGGGTGGGGGGAGCGATTGTTCTGGCCCTTTTTTTCCACTCTCCCCCATCCCCCACGTTATATAGCTGGATGGTCTTTGAGGCTGAAAAGTGTGGAGCTTGGGGTTTGGTTGCCATTTGATTTCTGGATTTTGAAGGTACAATTCCTTCTGGAGGCTTTTGCAGTCAGTCTCCCAGCCTCCCCTTCCTGAGAGAGTTGGGTGGGGCGAGTGGGACAGGCATGGGGACAAGGTTTCAGGAGAGAGGCATGAGAGCCCCCCAGTTTACTGAGGGCCCCTTCCCTGGTCAGAGCTGGAGATCCCCAGGCTTTGAGCACTGGTATTTAAAAATCTGAAGTGTGATCTTTCTGCAGGATTTTGGATGCCACCTTCCTTGGGGGAATGGAAGAGCCAGGCTCTCCCTCAGTCCCGGGGTGAAGGGAGTATTGGAAGGAATCAGGGCTGCTTGGCCTCAGTTGGGAAGACCCTACCACCCCTTTCTAGGTTGTAGTTGGGGGAGTGGGGAGGGTTCAGACCCATCCCCCTGAAGTGCCTTGGGGGAGGGGAAGGAGGAGGAGGGAACCTCATCCTTCTTTAATGGGTAGTGTACCTCTGGGGAGCCAAAAGGTCATGGAATTTGGGCCAAAATAACCTGTTTGCCCTCTTCCATGTGCCAGAGTGGAGGAGGGGAAGGCGTTGTAATTACATTGGTTAAATGATAAGTTTAGCTAATCTGGTTTGTGGCTGTGATCAAAAGATAATAGTGAGGAAGTATTGCGAGGAGGTTCCTGGTGGCAACTGGTAGGGTTCTCCCGGCTGGAGGTAGGAGGGGAAAAGGTAGGATCCAATGAGTCATTTCTTGCTAGATGAAGCACTAGCTTGGGTGACAGAAACCCTCTCTCCACTTTGCCCCACCCCCATTCCTTCTGGAGCCTTTGTTGGGGCTGCCAGGGCCAAGGCTTCCCGAATGTGTAGGAACAAAGTGTAGAACGATCCCTTCCTGGAGGCTGGAGGGGCAGGTCCCCCTGAGGGGTAGCGGAGAGGGGCTGCCTAAGAATGAGATGGGGTGATTGACTGTCAGTGGAAGGACTGGGGGCCAATTCTAAGCACAGTGAAATGGGCGTGGCCTGAGCTGGGTTTGAGTCTCAGCTCTGCCACTCATTACCTGTGTGGCTTCGGGGAGGTCCTTTCATCTCTCTGAGCCTCAGTGACCTCTGCAAAATGGGAGTAATACCCACTGCCCAATAGTATTTGACAAATGGTAATTAAGAATGCTTTACAGGAGGGCTTTACAGATACAAGCGTTCTCTTTGAGCATTCTTGCTCATTCCTTAGGACAGTCCCTAGAGGCAGGTATAATCGCCCCATTCGAGGAAACTGAAACCCAGGGAAGTGAAGTAAAGTGCCAGAGATTGCAGAGTGAGACCCAAGCAGCTGCCAAGACTAGCCTTTGGGTCCTCTGGTTCCAAGCCCAGAGCCCATCTTACCACGTATCAACCCACCGCAGCTCTGGGAAGAATGTGCCACCAGTTTGGAGAGCCTCTGCTTGGGACTTTGGGGAGAAGACAATTCTAAATGAACCAGGAAGGTTTGTGTGGGTAGTGAAGGTGGGGGCAGGTTGGTCAGGAGGGGGTGACTCATGTCCTCGCCTCCAGCCCTCTGAAAGCTCCCTGGCTTGGTTTTTAGTTTGGGGGAGGGGGCCATCTCCCCAAGGCCAGGGCCTGTGGCCATGTGTGGAGGAGGCTGGTGGGGGGGAGAGGAGGGCAGGGGTCAAAGCTGCTGCCGCCTCCTGCTTTGTGCTGGGCCAGATCCTGGCTGCTCTGGGCTTGTCCCTGTATAGGAAGTGGGGCTTCCTGCTTTGCTGGGGGCTGGGCCTGGGCCAAGATCAAGGGGAGCCTGGTCTCTGGGGAAAAGGGAGAAATGAGAGATTTAGGACTGGGCCATGGTGCTGTAGGATTGTGCCAGTCAGTACTGCCTGGCTGCTCTGGGGCCAAGAGCTGGCTGTCCTCTTTCTGGGAGCTGGGGTCAGCCAGAGCCTTGGTCCCTGAGCGGTGGTGGTGTCAGACCCGCCTGGCTTTGGCGCCTCTGCCCACTGGGCTCCAGACACCAGAATGGGCCTGGGATATGGAGCCTCTCTCTGTGTGGGTGCACACCAGGCACTGAGTCTGTCAGCACTGGGTTTTTGGATCCCTTGAGGTCAAAAGGGGACCCTGGGCATGGAGATTATTGATCCTGGAGAAGAGAAGGCTGAGGGGACTTGATGTGACAGAGAAGGAAAGACCACGATCTCAGTCCTGACTGATGCTATAAAGAGGGTACCATCACCCCTGGGGACACAAGAGCCACTGGGACTGATGTTCTTTTTTTTTTTTTTTTTTAAGATTTTATTTATTTATTTGACAGAGATCACAGGTAGGCAGAGAGGCAGGCAGAGTGAGAGAGGGGTAAGCAGGCTCCCCACTGAGCAGAGAGCCTGATGCGGGGCTCTGTCCCAGGACCCTGAGATCATGACCTCAGCCAGAGGCAGAGGCCCAACCCACTGAGCCACCCAGGCGCCCCTGGGACTGATGTTCTTAGGGAAAGAATGGTGGCTAGACAGGAGGAAGGACTTCCTGTCTGTCAGAGATGAGATCTTGCATTGCTGAGTAAAAGGGAGAGATGGAAGGTCAGAGGTGACTCTTCTCTGAAGAGGAGGAAGCTGGGCTCTGTCTGCCGGAGCTGGAGGAGCACCATTGTGGCCCAGGAGAGAGTGCAGGCAGGACTCAGTACCTTTGGTGCCAGTCTGAGGTCTGTTGGGGTCCCTGGGGAAAGTCACAGTCTGGTATCTTCTGAGAGAAGAGAGTCCTGGCAGTAAGAGGGACAGGTATCCTTGAGCTGGCCGGCCCAGTGACCCTCTACAAAGAGAAAGAGAGGTGTGGCTGGGGCAGGTCACCCAGCTTTGTGTCCCTGCAAGTGACGTTTTGAGGCCTCTCTCCTGGGACATGGTTGAATCTGATGAAGGTCTGGGGGCATGGGCTGCCCCAATTTCTAGCAACTTTCTTGGCCAGGCCTGAAGAGAAAGTCCTTTGCTCAGCCTCCTGGCACCTCAGCCTTTGAGGGGCCCACAGGATAAGAAGCTCAGCTCTCTGTGACCTGCAGAATGTGGGTTCACAGGCCTTGCCTTCTCTCCACTGTAGGGACACTGGGCTGAGGGTCAGGGACAGGCAGAGTTGGGATGGGCTGAGCAATCAGTATGTTTATTTGGGGATGAGGAGGAGGTTGGGCTCTGATTCCTCCTCTCTCTCGATCGAAAAGTAATATCTGATCATTGTAAAAAATAATTGAAAGTTTAGAAAAGTTTACAAGAGAAGAAAAAAAAAACACCCATAATCCTACTCCATAATCCCGCCACTAACATTTTTTCCTCTCTCTTTTCTTGTTTCTTAGCCTCTGCCTTGATGATCTCATGCCCTGTATACAATAACACAGTTTAACCAAACCTTGATCCAAATCCTAGTTTTCTGCAGCAAATCAGGGAACTCAGGGTTGGTTCTTCCTGTACTTCCTGAGAGAGGGTCAGGCAGATCCTTGCAGAATGAACCCTGGGGGACCACCCCCTAAGGAGGGGATACCAGCTGGGGTCAGGTCTGCCCAGCCCCCTTGGGGACACTGGTGTGTGGGGCCTTACTGACACAAGTCAACCTTTTGCTGTTTCCTGAGGCTGGCTGCAGTGTTTTTCCAGTCTCAGGAGCCCTGGTTTGGGGTGATCCACCGGTTTGGGTTTTTGCCCACAGAGGGTCACCAGCAGAGACTGGAGCTCCAGCTGGAGCCCTCTTCCAGGGGAGCCCGGAGGTTCTTGGGGTCGAGCCACCTGGCCTTGCATTTCCCTCTCCTCCAAGTCCCCTTCATTTTCCCACCCTGATTTGTTTGCTTTGGGAAGGAGCCCAGATGGAAGAAAACAAACAGCAGCTGGGACGGCCTGACCTGAGCCTCCCCCACCCCCATCCAGGCCTGGGCAGCAGCTTGGGCTGTCCTCCAGACCGGAAGTGACGGTTTTCCTCTGGAAGCATCCAGGAGGATGGGCTCCTCTGTCTTCTCGTGTCCCCAGGGCCCTTGGCCATAGGTGGTGCCCATTTCGGTCTCTGCCTGCTCAGAATCACCATTCTGAAAGGAGAGACTACAGAATCTGTCCAGGAACCTCTAATCTGTGGGGGGTGTTTCCTGCTGGAGCCCAGTCTTGACGGGAGAGGCCTATTTGGGAAGCCTCAGCCTGATGGGGGAGACAGGGCTCTAGAGGGAAGCAGTTACGTCTGTCTTTACTTTACTAGGGTCTGTTTTGGTTGGTTCTTGGGACCGCTGGCTAGATCTGAAGTCAGAGACAGTCAGGAAGGGTGGGGGCTGGTGACCCTGCTCAGCCCAGCTTCTCTTTGGGGACTGTTATGTGGGGAATGTCCCAGCCTGACTGGCCTGGCCACCCCTGGCTGCAGGAGGCAGCCCATGTGACCGGGAAGAGGGGAGTGAGGAGAGGGCAGTGGGCAGCACTGGGTCGCCTCTCCTGGACCAGACATAACTTCCTCCCCAGCCACACCCCACCCCCAATATTGTATTGTATTGGGCTTAGGGCTGGGAGACAGACACCCTCCCTGGTCCTGGGTCCCCAAAAAGCAGGCTGGCTGCTGGCCACCTTGCCAGGCCTGGCTCTGCTGGGCTCCTCTTTGCCATGTCTGCGCTCGGCTAGTAGAAGAAAGCTGGCCTGGGCCTTTACTATTGAAAGAGGGCTTCCCTGGTCACAGTCGGTCACGGCTGTGTGAGATCCACCACATAGGGTCTGAAGAAAAGAGTGGCTGGATCATCTCTACTTGGCAGATGGCTTAAGGAAATCAGATGACTTGCCTGAGGGCATGCAGCCAGTGAGTGGCAGGGCTGGACTGATCCCTTCCTCTGACTCCCAGGTTCTCCTGCTCTGCCCAAAGCCCCTTCCCTCTATCACGGAGCTGTGATCGGTGTCCACAGGGTGCTGGCCCGAGGAACTTCTGGAGGGCCCTGCCTGCTCTTCAAGCTCCCTCATGCAGTGTGTCTAAGCCTCCTTCCCGCAGGCCTCCCGGGCCTTGTCTGTGTTCCCAGGTGTTTCATTGAACCTTGGCATCGTGCTGCCCAGCTCCGCCGTGCCCAGCACTGACAGCGGTGCTGGAGGGGGCAGGGGCCTGAGGTAGCTCTGGGGGCAGGGTTTTTGTTTTTATTTAGTTTTTTTTTAAAGATTTTATTTCTAAGCAATTGCTACACCCAACGTGGGGCTAGACACTACAACGCCAGTATCAAGAGTTCCTGGTCCTCCCACTGAGCCCGCCTGGCACGCGGCGGGTGGTTACTTCGAATGTCAGGACTGGACCTCGCTGTGCTGGGACCCACTCAGACTTAGGGTGCCCAGGGACAGCCCGCTGGGGTGGCCTTGCTGGGGAGGAAGCAGGAATGGAGCGCAGGGTATATCCAAAGGTCACCTGCACCCTCCCACTCAGTGTGCACCTCCGTGGGGAGGTTCCTTGGTGCTCCTTCTCCAGGGCCCAGGCTTCTCTTCCTGTCCCCGGTACTGTTGGCACCGCACCCTGTGCTCTCGGAGCTGGCTTCCCAGCCTGTGTGGCCCCAGGCCTGCAGGAGAGAGCAAGCTGCTGAACAAAGGCCCCCCATGCCCTTCGGAAAGGAAGGCTGCCCGCCCCGTGTCTGCCTCTGCCCGGCTCTGCCCGGCGCTGAGCAGGGCCCACGCCTGTCTCGCCCACTTCCACCCCAGCTCTGTCCGGGGGCACTGTGGCAGGGCCTGCTCTGGTCCAGGGTGGAGAGGGGCGAGACCAAGCTGGGTGCGGCCCCCTGCACCGTGGGAACTGCCAAAATAGCGCTTCTGTTTCTTGGTGAGAGAATTGCCTTGTTTTTCCTGTGAGCCCCTGAGGAGAAAGGTGGGGCGGCCGCACAGTACTGCCTGACGTCTGACTCCTGGCCTTCCTGCTGCAGGAGGAGCTCACTCTGGGATCCATTCCTGGAGAAGCGTTCTGGTGTGTGTGTGTGGGGGGGGGTGTCCTCCCTGAACTGTGTGCCGTGTCTCCCCTGGTCCACCCTGAGCCTTCTCTTGTCTGTCCTGGGACGCCTGAGTCTTAGAGATCCCCGTTCCTCTGAGATCAGCTGGGCCATTCTTCCTGTAGATGACACACAGAGGGCAAGGAATCGTCTCAGGACACCAGTAAGCTTGTGGCTGAGCTGGGACCAGGGCCAGGGCCTGGGACTCCAGCTGTGAGCGGTCTGGGCCTCCCCAGCCTCTCTGCCTGCTGGCAAGGGGCTCCACACTTCCCTTGCCCTGGCTGCCCCCTCATACACTGGTGTCTGGCCCCCTCTCCTCCACTGTCAGGAGCCAGGGGAGCAGCCCCCGTGAGTGGGCTGGAGGCCGGTGTGCCGCAAGGAGAACCCCGATCTGAGCAGATCGCTGCCCTGTTCTCAGGGTGGCGTCTCTCTGTCTTTTCAGCTGGAAACTGGGCACCACACATGCCCGCCCAGGTGGCTTTGAGGCCCGCGGGAGATTCATTTGACAGTAAAAGCAGCTGTGTGGCCTCCCCGCCCCCGCCCCGTGGACCCTTTGACCTCTCTGTGGCCTCTGTCTCTCCCTGGGCAGCTGCCAACCATCAGCCCTCAGCTTCTCTTGGCTTCAAGCCTGGGGTTGGCAGGGATGCTGAGGGGCCTGCTGGGAAAATCCCCCTCCTGTCGCCAGCCTTGACCTCGGTGGTCCCTGTGGCTATGGGGCCGGCAAGCGGAGGAGGTGTGAGCCCTGAAGTTTGGGGTGAGGCCTGCGCCTCTCTGGCTGGGCTGAGAAGCCCCCAGGGCCAGGCAGCGCTTTCCACTGCGGAGGGCTCTTCCTGGCTCCGATGGGGTGTTCTTACTGATCCTGGCTGGAGATTTCCAGTTCGTCCTGAGCAGATCTGAGGACAACCTTGGGGCCCAGCTGTGGGCTCAGCCTTCTCCCTGGTATAGTGGCTAGATCTGTGCAGCTTCTAGAGCTTTACCTCCCTTCGGCAGTGCTGGCATGGCTCAGGGCTCCTCCCCGGGGGCAGCTGCTGGTGCCTGGGAAGCAGCTGGATGCAGCTGGTGGCATGGAGCCTGCTCTCTGGGGCGCTCTGGGCCTGCTTCTGTTTATCATCTCGAAACTCTGAGTCACTTGGGGTAAAGGGAGGAGAGAGGAAGGAGGTGGCTGGGAGCTGGTTTGGCTCCTGCCTCTGCTTGTTCCAGGTGCACTCGCAGGCAGGGAAGGAGCCTGTGTTGCCATAAAAGGCAGGGAGGCCTGAGGATCATACATCCTCCCCAAGCCACCCCCCATCAGGGTGGCCCTGGGAGGACAGACCCTGCTGACTTCGTCCTGGGGCCGGGCCAGGCTGAGCCAGCTGAACCGTGCTGGGCCTCACCCGGACCCTCATCAGGAGGGGACAGTAGGTATGAGGGGCTGCGTCGTGTCTACCTTTGTGGGTGGACCGGCCTGGGGTCTGCTGTCTGATGCCACACTGTGTGTGCAAAGGGCACAGACCTGAGTGTCTGTCATGGCTCTGCCCTGTCCCAGCTCTCCCATTTCTTTTCTGTGCCCCCTCCCCCAGTGGAGCCTCAGGCTCCCTGTCCATAAAGGGGGAGCACATGCTCAGGAGGGTGATGGCATTCGAGAATGCTCTAGTTGGGGGAGAGGGGTAGAGGCCCTCCCCGGAGCATAGCTTCCTGGGCCTCACCTCCCAAGGGCAGGACTCTGGAGGTCAGCTCCCGGGACAGGGATTCCCAGCAGACCAGGAGAGAATTCACTACCCTGGTCCACAGTAGGGCCCAGCAATTCATGAATCTCAGGTGCCCTCAAGTTTCTGCAGGGAGAGGGAGGTGTGCCTGAATAGCAGTGACCCCCACCCCCACCCCAGGCCTCCTCTATCCCTTACCTCTAGTCTGGGTTTTAGGAGGACAGGAGGTGAGAAAACCCCCCTGAAAAAGAGGCGGTGTTGCTACATGGCACAGGCAGGGCCACAGGCATGGCCACGGTCACCAACACTGAGCGCCTACGATGTGCCCAGCACTGAGCTGGGTCCTTTACAAATCTGCCCTACGAGAACCTGCAAGGGACGTGGTACCCCATTTTGCAAAGGAGGGTTGGGCTCTACGGAGAGGGGAATTGGCCCAGTAGTGTGTGGCTGATAATGGTCATTGGGGCTTGGAATTCTGGAAAAGGATCTAGGATCTGGGGTGCTGGAGAGACAGGGATCTCAGGACTTGGGCCTCTGCGGTATCTTGTGATCCCACCCCATCTTCAGGAAAGGTCCTGAGATCCTGGAGTCTCAAGGGAGACTTTGATGGCTCCCAGTGGCCTCCAGGGCTCTCCGGAGAAACCCGTCTGACTGCTTCCCTGCCCCACCCAGTTTCCTGCTCAATGCTTGAGGTATAGGTACCTCATCAGAGACTTTCCCAGGGAGCCCCAGTGCACGGGGGTGGGTCTGCGGGACCCCAGAAGCTGCTGGAGGCCCTGTGTATCTTTTGCTCTGGTAGTGTTGGGAGGGGACAGCGAAGTGAGCGAGCTCAGGGCTGGGTTGGGGCCTCTGGCTCTTTGTTGCCCCACTGCCCGTGGGGCTCACCCCACCCTGGGCTGGAGGTTAGAGACCTAACCAGGTGTGTCCTGGGACGCCTGAGTCTTAGAGATCCCCGTTCCTCTGAGATCAGCTGGGCCATTCTTCCTGTAGATGACACACAGAGGGCAAGGAATCGTCTCAGGACACCAGTAAGCTTGTGGCTGAGCTGGGACCAGGGCCAGGGCCTGGGACTCCAGCTGTGAGCGGTCTGGGCCTCCCCAGCCTCTCTGCCTGCTGGCAAGGGGCTCCACACTTCCCTTGCCCTGGCTGCCCCCTCATACACTGGTGTCTGGCCCCCTCTCCTCCACTGTCAGGAGCCAGGGGAGCAGCCCCCGTGAGTGGGCTGGAGGCCGGTGTGCCACAAGGAGAACCCCGATCTGAGCAGATCGCTGCCCTGGATACCCTGGATACCCTTGGGTATCCCATTTTGGGCAGTCCGTCCCTGAGCCTGAGGATGGGCTGGAGCTGCGGGCTATACCAGGTCATGGGATGCCTCCCTGGAGCCAGCTGATTTCCTGCCATTCCTGTGTCCCCAGCAGCCACCATGGAAGTGATGAACCTGATCGAACAACCCATCAAGGTGACTGAGTGGCAGCAGACATACACCTATGACTCTGGCATCCACTCGGGTGCCAACACCTGTGTGCCCTCGGTCAGTAGCAAGGGCATCATGGAAGAGGATGATGCCTGCGGGCGCCAGTACACGCTCAAGAAGACCACCACCTACACCCCGGTGCCCCAGAGCCAAGGTCAGGATCACCGGGGACTCTTGCATGGAAACTATTCCACGGAAATACTTCAGCAGAAAAACAGCCTGGGCCCTAGAGGGAGGGCGCAGCAGAAGGAGGCAGACTTGGTTGGGGGGCTCCTGTTTGAGGGAGGAGGCACAGCTACTTTGGGGCTCCCCCATCTGAGAGAGGGTAGATTCCTCTTCCCTGAACCTCTAGTAGGGCGGGGGGAAGTGAAGACCTTTCCTGCCAGTCTGAAGGCATGGTCCTGGCCCTCGAGGCATCCCTATTGCCCTCAGGGGACCCCTGCCTGGTCTGTCGGGAAAGATGGTGCTTTTGCTCTAGGAGCCTCAAGTTTGATGGGGTGGTAGGGCTCCCATTGAGGGTAGGAGGAGACCTGCAGGTAGGCTGAGGCTAGGTGGTGGCAAGATGACCCAGCTGCTGGCTCCCGGGCCTGGGGCTTCTGGCTGGGGTGCTGGCTTCTCTGGGGGAGAGGAGTACGTGGGCCCTAGGACCGCTGTCCATGGTTGCCTCCAGGGCCCCGGACATTAAGCTGTGGGTGCTGGGACAGGTGCGGGGTGGGCTGGGACAGGTGGAGGCCCTGTGGAGCTCAGTCTCAGTGCCCAGGACTCTCCTTCCTGACAGTGGGCGGGGGCCAGCCATTGTGTTAATAGCTCAAAGTACAGCATTCAGGTGGGAAAGCTCTGTGGGTATCTCCTCCATCCTGAATAATTGGAGGGTGGAATGTCCGCCTCTCTCCCTGGGGCATCTGGACACTTGCCCAGGGCAGGGCTGCCTGGGAAGCTTGGGCACCTACTTATAGGACTCCTGGACTCACCCAGGGGGTGGAACCCAGAGTCTGAGCTGAGAACCCTCCTTGTATTTTCTGAAACCCACACTCCCACGTTTCCCTCTGATCTGTATGATACTGGGTGGCCCTCGGGGCCTCTCTTTGCTTGCCTCTGTAATGGGAGACTTGCCTCTTTTGGAGATGATGAGTAATTAGAATCATGAGATTTCAGGGTTGAAAGGAGACCTAGGTTGTCTCCTGCTACCCCAACCTGATTGTTAAAGGAGGGGTATAGGGTTGGGGTTTTGGCTCTGGAGTCAGGCTGAGTTCAGACCCCAGCTTGGGCTCCTAGAATCTCTCTGTGCCTCAGTTTCCCCATGTGTAAAATGGAGCTGATAATAGTACTTATCTCATAGGGTTATTACGAGATAAATGAGAAAATACAAGAAAAACTTTTAATTGAGTGAATACTCAAAAGATGTTAAATATTCCTGTGAATAGTAACATTCATGAACAGGTTCATAGTGATGTAATGATCCCTTTTTTTCAGGGGGATTTATAACTAGTATGTAATTCCCCTAAGAATTCTCTATGATGGGCAGACCAGGTGGCGCCCCATTTTACGGCTGATTTAACCGCCCCGGTTAGTGGCAGAACCATGTGAGGGGTGTAACTGGGGCCTTTGTCGGGGTCAGTCCCAAGGACACAGGTGGTCTGTCTACAAGGCATGCCCTGCTCCCCAGTGTCCCCCCACAATGCACCTTGTATGGCTCAGTCCCTGCCCATGGCTCATCCCCCAGGTGATCTGGAGTACCAGATGTCCACGACGGCCAGAGCCAAGCGAGTGCGGGAGGCCATGTGTCCTGGTGTGACAGGGGAAGACAGCTCGCTGCTGCTGGCCACCCAGGTGGACGGCCAGAGCACCAACCTGCAGCGGCTGGCCGAGCCGTCCCAGCTGCTCAAGTCAGCCATTGTACATCTCATCAACTACCAGGACGACGCCGAGCTGGCCACCCGGGCCCTGCCTGAACTCACCAAACTACTCAACGATGAGGACCCGGTCCGTGAGGGGCCTGGCTGGGGCGGGGGCAGGACAGAGCGGAGAGGACAGGGGTCTGCAGGGAATGACCTTACCACGGGCCCCATCAGCAGGGAGGGGAGAGTCTGAGCTGGGTCATTCTGAACTTTGTGGAGGGGGCCACTGGGCCTCTCCATCTCTCTGTGACAGCTGGCCCAGCCCATCTGCTCACTTTTTCCCATCCCTCCCCTCCCACTCAGGTGGTAGTGACCAAGGCAGCCATGATTGTGAACCAGCTATCCAAGAAAGAGGCGTCTCGGCGGGCGCTGATGGGCTCACCCCAGCTGGTGGCAGCCGTGGTACGCACCATGCAGAACACCAGTGACCTGGACACGGCCCGCTGCACCACCAGCATCCTGCACAACCTCTCCCACCACCGTGAGGGGCTGCTTGCCATCTTCAAGTCAGGCGGCATCCCTGCTCTGGTCCGCATGCTCAGGTACCCACCCCTACCTACTGTGGGATCCCAGGGTCTCCCTTCCCTTGGGCTTCCATACAACATTTATGGAGGACCTACTGTGTGCCAGGTGCAACTCCATGCCCAGTCCTGGAGCTCAGCTCCTCACAGCCAAGCAGAGAAGCCTGGCACGTAAGGAACAAGCACGTTAATTCCCAGGATATGGTATAGGTTCGAGAGCGGTCTGCCCAACACTGCTCAAGAGCTCTGACCAGCTGTGCACACTAACAGCAGGGTGTTGACAGATGAGCAGGGTTTGGCCCTTGTCAACGAAAGGAAGAGTATCCAGGGCAGAGGGAACAGCAGAGAGTGTTCTTTGCCTTCCAGATTTTTCCCAACCTTGCAAGGCCCCTTGGTCTTCCTCCTTATGTCCATTACAGGCTGTGAGTTCCTTGAGATTGGAGATACTCTGACCCCCTCCCTCCCAGGACCTCTGTAGCACATGGCCTCCCATATGGTAGTAGACCTACTGTGCGCCCAACCCTGGGCTATGAGCCCAGGAGGAGGAGTCATGGTCCCAGAGGGGAGATGGCTAAGAGTGGGGCGGGGCTCAAGGGGCGATGAGATTTTTAAGTCAAGGGCTATTTCCACAGGGGTGTTGGTATGGGGAAGGCTTCGTCGGGGAGGTAGCCCACATTCATGCCAAGCCCCTTGGGACCCGACTCACGTTAACCCCTTGCCCATCATCCCAGCTCCCCCGTGGAGTCGGTCCTGTTCTACGCCATCACCACGCTGCACAACCTGCTGCTGTACCAGGAGGGCGCCAAGATGGCCGTGCGTCTGGCCGACGGGCTGCAAAAGATGGTGCCCCTGCTCAACAAGAACAACCCCAAGTTCCTGGCCATCACCACGGACTGCCTGCAGCTGCTGGCTTATGGCAACCAGGAGAGCAAGGTGCGCTGCACCCCGCCCCTAGCCTCGCCCCTAGCCCCGCCTCACAGCCCCCCCAGGGCACCATCTGCCCAGCAGCAACTTCTGGCCCTGAGTCCTTACCCTTTTTCGGTTAAATATGAGTATACACAGCTGGACATCTTTCATCGTAGAACTGAATATTTTGAGGATAAGGAAAAGGAAAAAAAGTCACTGTCCTCATGCAACCACTGCTATCTCCATCTGCTTCCTGCAAGGCCATCCCGTGGGGTCATTTGTACGCGGTTGTAGCCATGGCAAATGTACAACGTTGCATCTGTTTTCTGCGTATTTTTAATCCCCCCATCCTTAAAATCACCCTCTGTTGTGGCAAATAGCCTTTCATGAAGTGGGGCCCCCAGACCTTCTTCTTAGGGAGGGCATTTAGATTGCTCTGGCTTTTCTGCCTTTATGAACAGTGATGTAATGAACAGCTTTGGGCACATGGCTTTTCCCAAAGAGTGGACAATTTTTTCATCAGGGAGGCTGCGGGTTTTTAATATTTGTGGGCTTTTACCCAGATTGCCAAACGCCTTCCGGAAGGATTGTATTAGTTCCAGCGGTGGTGGTGGTGGTGTCTGTTAATACAGTTTGACTTTATCCTTGTCAGCACTGTGTATTACCCTTTTTTCAATTTTTGGCGTTTTTAGTAATCACAGGAGCGATTCAGGTTTTCACCAAAGTTCAGTAGTGACAGCTTTGTCGCACCCTCTCCTTTCCTTGTTTCTTGTCCTGTTTCCTGTTTGTCTCCCACTCACTCTCCACTGTCTCCCCCTAAGCTCATCATCCTGGCCAACGGAGGACCCCAGGCCCTCGTGCAGATCATGCGTAACTACAGTTATGAGAAGCTGCTCTGGACCACCAGCCGTGTGCTCAAGGTGCTGTCCGTGTGTCCCAGCAATAAGCCTGCCATTGTGGAGGCTGGTGAGTGTGGCCTGCGAGGGTGGCCCGCGTGGCCAGGAGGGCCGGGATAGCGGTGGGGGGCGGAGGGGAACGACTTGTGCAGCAGCCAGTCTTGGTGAGCCATGCTCCCTGTGACTGACGTGCTCCCTGTCCCTTGCCCCAGGTGGGATGCAGGCCTTGGGCAAACACCTGACAAGCAACAGCCCCCGCCTCGTGCAGAACTGCCTCTGGACCCTGCGCAACCTCTCGGATGTGGCCACTAAACAGGTGGGGGGCTGGGTGGGCCCGGGCCCACCTCCCCAGCCAGCTCATTCCCCTCTTGCCACGCACAGGCTCCTGTCTGGAATTCTGCCCTTAGGAGCCGTGGGGAGCCTGAGGCCCCAAATCTTGTGTGTTGTGGCTGAAGCTGGAAACACCCTGAAATCCTCATCCCTTTAGCTTCAGGCTCTAGGGTCTGATATTCCTAAGCTGAGTTCAGGTGGTCCCTGGAAAACAGTTTCGACCTAGACCCTGCAAGGAGCAGCAGTGATACACCAGGAGACGTGGGGGCTCTGGTGGCTAAACACACAGTTTAAGGAAAAACGTGGTTTTAGAACAAGACTGCTGATCCCTCCTTCCAGCCCAACTGCCATTCCGAAGAGGCCCCCAAACCACCATCAACAGGCAGTTTATTCAGCCCCGGCCACATGCTGGGACTGGCTGGGCACTTGTGGACCTTGGCTTGCTCACCCCTTTCAATAGCTAGAGGTGGGCTAGGGGACCCAGGTGATCAGGTGAAGAAACAGGAGCCCAGGGAATTACGTAATGGCCCTCGGTCACAGCTGGTAAATGGCAGAGCTGGGACTCAGCAGTGTCATCCCAGAGCCTGGAGTCTTCCTCTTCTACCACAAGGCCCCTGGGGCTCCCCGTGGGAGGAGTGAGGCTTCTGGGTCAGTGATGGTCCCCGAAACTGGATTTGGCATGGGGACCCCCGAGGGGGGCAGCACGAAGGCCCAGAAAGATGAGAGGCTGGGAAGAGCAGGCCAGCTGGGCCCCTGAAGCATGTGGTCACCTCTGCACTTTCCTCTTGGCCTTGCATGGGTTTGAGGACACAGAGGGGCAGGGGCACTTAGAGACAGGCCAGGGTTCACAGCTGGCCTGCTGGCTGTGGCTGTGTGGGGGAGCCCCTCGGCTGCTCTGAGCAGCAGTGGCCTGGGGGGCGAGTACCCCCTTCTCCTGGGGTGTCCTCAGCAGTGGCACAGGATGAAGTCTCCGGGCCACGGGTCAGGGCCCGTTGACTATCGGCTGAGTGGGCTTTAGACCCTGTCAGGCCATCTCGCTCCCGTGGGACAGATGTGAGGAGAACTTCTAGGAGTGCAACATCTCCCTCCCTCTCCGCTGTCTCCCCCACAACCCACAGGAGGGCCTGGAAAGTGTGCTGAAGATTCTCGTGAACCAGCTGAGCGTGGACGACGTCAACGTCCTCACCTGCGCCACGGGCACTCTGTCCAACCTGACGTGCAACAACAGCAAGAATAAGACGCTGGTGACCCAGAACAGCGGTGTGGAGGCCCTCATCCATGCCATCCTGCGTGCAGGCGACAAGGATGACATCACGGAGCCTGCCGTCTGCGCCCTGCGCCACCTCACCAGCCGCCACCCCGAGGCCGAGATGGCCCAGAACTCCGTGCGCCTCAACTATGGCATCCCGGCCATCGTCAAGCTGCTCAACCAGCCCAACCAGTGGCCGTTGGTGAAGGTGCCGTGGGGGGCTGCAGTGGGGGCTGGGCAAGGGGAAGGAGCTCTCTGTGGGCAGGCTTAGGTGCTGGATGGGTCCAGGCAAGGCTACTGTGACAGAGAGGCCCTGAGTCCATAGGCTGGGGTGGGCTCGAGATGCTGCATTTCTAACAGGTTCCCAGGGGGTGTGGCTGGTTCGTGGAACACATCACTTCCACTCACACTTTAGGTCTTAATCACACCGTCTAGATACAGGGAGGCTAGCCAAGTGTCGTTGGTCTGAAGGCCATGTGTCCCGCTAAAATTCAAGGGGGGATACTAACAGAAAGGGTTCTGGGGGGGCAGTTAGCATCTGCTGTAGTTAAGGGTGTGAAGGGGGCTGCCTGGGTAGAGAAGAGCGAGCTGGCAGGGCTCCCACTGGTGAAATTTTAGACAGTCTGACAGGACAAATAAGAATGAGTCTAAGGAGTTATACATTGAATTTTTAACAATCCATAGTGAGGGGGGGAAAAAAACCATGTCGTCCCTCCCTGGGATGGGTCCCTACTGCAAGCCGGAGGTAAGGGGAGCGTTTGACCTAACTGCTCACTGACAGGTGACCATGGCAGGCCATCTATCTTGTGCTCACATCCTCATCTCTCATGACTTTTGTCCCTGCCCTCCTGGCTGCTTTTTTCGAGGGTCAGATGAGATGACTCTGGGAGGCCAGAGTGGTCCCTGGGAGATGGGGTGCCCCAGGAAAGAGGCTTCTTTCCAGAGCTGCCTTGCTGGGGATTGACTGCAGTGTGCATATCACTAAAGCAGGAAACTTTGGGGTCAGCCATAGCAAGGACTCCCTGATAATCATGGTTTGGGACTTACCAGAAAAGCAGCTGTCTGGGGGAAGGGAAGCTGTTGAGAGAAGGGACAAGGGTGAGGATCAAGGCATGGGGCTGGTAGAATGTTCTGGAATAGGGTATCATTTTAGCTGGGGCTATTAGATGTGAAAACCCACAGATCCAGTGGAATAAGGGACATGGGCTGGGAGTGGTCTCAGGGTCTGGAGATCTTCCAGCATGTCTGTGTCTGGCCTGGGGCACAGAGAGATGACAAGGGAAGGGGGAGATGATGCTGGAAAGTTGGGATTCTCCAGATGCCCAAGAAATGTCCCTATCATTGTGATTGTTCTTTCAGGCGACCATTGGCCTGATCAGGAATCTGGCTCTGTGCCCAGCAAACCATGCACCTCTGCAGGAGGCAGCGGTTATCCCCCGCCTTGTCCAGCTGCTGGTCAAGGCTCACCAGGATGCCCAGCGCCATGTGGCTGCAGGCACACAGCAGCCCTACACGGTGAGCCAGCCTTCTGTGGGAGTCGGGTTGTCCTGTTGGTGAATGTATGTGCGTGTGTGTGTGTGTGTAAGCGGGGAGGCAAGTTGTCACTGAGGTGATCTCCAGGGATCTGTGAGGTTTGTTGGATTGTCATGGTGGGGGCGTGTGGCCGGGTCCAAGGACCATCGGTTTCCACGTCCCAGTGACTCCTCTTGCGCAGGACGGTGTGAGGATGGAGGAGATTGTGGAGGGCTGCACTGGAGCCCTGCACATCCTCGCCCGGGATCCCATGAACCGCATGGAGATCTTCCGACTCAACACCATCCCCCTGTTTGTACAGGTGAGTCTGGGGCAAGTGGACAGGAGAGGACCCTCCAACCCCTGCTCACCTCCTTGACAGAAAGGGGGAACTCGGCAGCCATGGGTTTGGTGGGTATGGGCCAGGCAGCAAGAGGTCTTTGAAGGAGTGTGAAAAAAGTGGCCACACCAGGAGTGAGTGCTTAGCATATCCCTGCATGGAAGCTTTCCAGGCTCAAAACCAAGGGAAGAGGGACGCCTGGGTGGCTCAGTTGGTTAAATGTCTGGCTTTGGCTTAGGTCATGATCCTGGGGTCCTGGAATCAAGCATCATGGAGCCTGCTTTTCCTTCTCCCACTCCCCTGCTTGTGTGCTTTCTCTGTCTTTCTCAAGTAAATAAATAAAGTCTTAAAATAAATTAAAAAAAAAAGAAGAAGCAAGAAATAGATCACAAACAAGAAAAATTACCTCCAGATTCGACCACATAAACATTAAAATCATCTGTATGTCAGGGGCGCCTGGGTGGCTCAGTGGGTTAAGGCCTCTACCTTTGGCTCAGGTCATGGTCCCAGGGTCCTGGGATAGAGCCCCACATCGGGCTCTCTGCTTGGCGGGGAGCCTGCTTCCCCCTCTCTCCCTGCCTGCCTCTCTGCCTACTTGTGATCTTTGTCTGTCAAATAAATAAGTAAAATCTTAAAAAAAAAAATCATCTGTATGTCATAAATAGCCTAAAAAGCATGAAAAAGTTAGTAGCACACTTGGAAAATGTTTACAAGTGTCACAATAGGCAAGAGTTTAATATCTTTTATATAAAAAAGCTCCCTAAGACAGGACCCCAGTGGTTAGACAGGCAGAGGCAGAAGCAATCCCCAGGTCCCTCATGACAAGCAGTGCTCAACCCCAGGAGTTGAGAGGCAGGAAGCTGATGCTCCCAGTGAGATTCCATTTTCCACTATCAAACTGGGGTAGGAGGAAAGGGAGTGCCCTGGGCTTCGCCCTGGGCTGGCGAAGATTTGATGAAATAGACAGCCCCAGACTCCGCCAGGGAGAAGAGAAGATGGCCAACCCTCCCCAGAAGGCAGTTCTGCCATCTGCATGGAGAACCTTGGAGATACTCATGTCTGGGGCTCCGGGGTGGCTCAGTTAGTCAAGCCTCTGACACTTGATTTCAGCTCAGGTCATGATCTCAGGGTTCTGGGATCGAGTCCTTCACCTGGGATTTTCTTCTTGTGAAATCATTTTAACATTATTTAAAATGTGGCAGAAATGTATACCTACAGCCAGCAAGCACCGTATGCGACTTATAATAATTGAAAACAAAATGAATGGCCAATGATAAGGGAATGGTTAAAAAAGAAGGATTCATTTTATCATATGGCTATATACAATGAAGTTGAAGAATTTTTTGCTTTTGGAATTTTTTCTCTTTAATTATTAGAGTTTAGAGTAAGGGATGCGGTCGGTGCCTAAGCCACCCAAGGCACCCCAAAATAAAATCTTTAAAAAGAAAATGCTTAAAAAAAAAAAAAGCAGGAATCAAAATGTATATATATGTAGGGCCACCTGGGTGGTTCAGTCATTAAGTATCTGCCTTTGGCTTAGGTCGTGATCTCAGGGTCCTGGGATCGAGCCCTGCATAGGGCTCCCTGCTCAGTGGGTAGGCTGCTTCTCCTACTCCTATTCCCCCTGCTTATGTTCCCTCTCTAGCTATCTCTCCCTTTTGTCAAATATAAAATCCTAAAAGAAAAAAAGAAAAATATATATATATAAATAAAACAGGATTATGGTTAAAAAAAAAACCTGATCAGTGTATTACATCAGTGTATTAACAGAGGGTGGGGAATTATGGCTGATTTTCTTTCCTGTTTCTTTATACCTTTCTTAGACTTTTCCACACCTTCTAGTAGGAGCTTGTGTTAAATCCAGAAAAAGAGGGGGTGCACCTGGGTGGCTCAGTCAGTTAAACATCTGCCTTCGGCTCAGGTCATGATCCCAGGGTCCTGGGATCGAGCCCCGCCTTGGGGAAGCCTGCTTCTCTCTCCCACTCCCCCTGCTTGTGTTCCTTCTCTCACTGTGTCTTACTCTGTCAAATAAATAAATAAAATCTTTAAAAAAAAAATCCAGAAAAGAAAGGCAGAGATGGACAGGGTTGGGAGACTGGCTGCCCACCCACCTAACACCTCACCCACCTGCACCCCTTCCCCACCCCATGCTCCCTCTCCCCAGCTCCTGTACTCATCAGTGGAGAACATCCAGCGTGTGGCCGCTGGGGTCCTGTGTGAACTAGCACAGGACAAGGAAGCAGCTGACGCCATTGATGCTGAGGGGGCCTCGGCTCCACTCATGGAGCTCCTGCACTCCCGCAATGAGGGCACCGGTGAGGGGCATGCTCTGGGTGAGGGGGTGGCAGAGGAGGGCTGGGTCTTGGTCCTCCAGCCAGGGTGGAGGCAGGCGCCTGAACTGGTTTTTCCTTTCCTCTCTGCTCAGCCACCTACGCTGCTGCTGTCCTGTTCCGCATCTCCGAGGACAAGAACCCAGATTACCGTAAGCGTGTGTCTGTAGAGCTCACCAACTCCCTCTTCAAGCATGACCCAGCTGCCTGGGAGGCTGTGAGTATCGTGGGCTGGACTGCAACATATGGTTGTGCAAGTCGCACACTGCTCAAGGACAGCAATTTTAAGGGGGCTCCTACTACACTATCAACTTCATAGATTTTTATTTTATAATTACGGATCTCTGATGACAATTTCTAGCAGATGGGAGTAGTAGGGCAAACTATCTGTTTCTGAGGGGTGGGTGAGCCCCTGGTACCTGTTCTCATGTTGTCCCATGCACTGCTGTCCCCAGGGCTGTAGTAGTTCTGTGGGTTTCCCCAAGCATGAATGGTGGGCCCTTCCACCCTAGGAGGGGATGCCCTAGGAGAGGAGTCCCTTGGGGCACTGTGTAACCCTGTTTCATCTTCTCTTCTTCTGATGGGTCTTTGCTTTTCCCTGGCCCCTTTTCTAGCACCGTCTCTGGCTGCCCACGCCCCAGCCCAGAGCCTATATTGTCCAGCCTTCTCCCCTCTCCCAATGTTTCTCTCTCTTTCCTTAGGCCCAGAGCATGATCCCCATCAATGAACCCTATGCAGATGGTAAGTGTGTGCAGAGTTCCTCGGGGACCACCGGGAGCCTGAGGTGTGGGTTCTCTGTGGATGTGAGCGACAAGAGGCTCTGTGTCTCTAAGGCTGAAGGATCCGAGGCAGCTTCTCTGTGTAGTGTCCATACACACTCCTTTCTAGGCCCCCTGATATGGGAGGTTGGAGAGGGGTCAGGCTCCCTGGAGACGGACTGAGGGCTGTCCAGCAGGGTGGTCTACAGACCGCAGAAGGTCCCCTTGCCTTCTCTTCCCCAGACATGGATGCCACCTACCGCCCCATGTACTCAAGCGACGTGCCCCTGGACCCCCTGGATATGCACATGGAGATAGACCCGGACTATCCCATTGACACCTACAGCGACGGCCTGAGGCCCCCCTACCCCGCGGGGGACCACGTGCTGGCCTAGCGGGCCCTACTCCGGTATGGCGCCTTCCTGCTTCGCAGCCCTCCCTCATGCCCGTGGGCTGTCGAGACATGCTTTTCCTGCCCTCTAGAACCTTCTCCCAGAGGATTGTCATGTTTCCTCTGAAACCCTGGCTCTTTTTGGCAGGGATCGAGTGTGGGGCCTTTTGCTTTTGAGCTTCCCCCAAGGAAGGGCTGTGCCTTGGCCTGCCTTGGTCCCTCATCCTTCCTGTGGGTAGTGGCTGGGTGACAAGATCCTATGGGCCGCAGGCCTGCCCTGACCCCTCTGTGTCTGCCCCCCCCCACCCCCGCAGGTGCGATTCCTCATCTGAGAGGCTCTCTGTGCAGGCAAAGGGGCGGACAGAAAAGTGCCTGAGCCCCGGGAGCAGGGCCGCGACTTCTCGCCGAACCCCACGCCTCCAGAGGTCCTCTGTAGGGTCTTTCTTGGGATGGTGATC
Source organism: Mustela putorius furo (assembly GCF_011764305.1). Lineage (NCBI taxonomy): Eukaryota > Metazoa > Chordata > Mammalia > Carnivora > Mustelidae > Mustela > Mustela putorius. Next base: position 748,483 of record NW_025421399.1, on the reverse strand, counting down.
TGCTCCTGCTTTTCTGTCTTGGGCTGTGGGTCTAGGGCCCAACACCCCCTCCCCACCTCTGTGGCCCTGGCACTAAAGCTTTAGACTCAATCACCCACGCTCTTCCCTCCCCCAGTTGTCACTCCCACCCCCAGCCACACCCCGGGTAGCCTGACTCCAGCAGGGCCTGGCCGCACAGTGCTTTGGTTCCTTCTTTGGGCCTGACTGTCTCACCGAACTCCCAACCTACCAGCTGTTCCTGATCCCCTGGGGTGTCCAGGACCTAGATTCAAGGCCCAAAGCCCAGAATCCAAAGCTATCCGAATAGTTCAGGGATGGACCATGGAGATGGGACAGAGATGCAGAGAGTGAGTTCCCCCACTCCGGGGCCCTGCTGCACCTCTCTCCAGGACGCTCAGCTGGCTTCTGCCCCTTCCCGGGAGCCCTGGGGGTGTTTCCCTCACGCCCCTTCCCACCCACAGCTGCCCTAGCTGACTCCTGAGAAGTGCTCTTGGCTGACCCCTCTGGTGTGCGGTGGGGGGGCTTTCTCTTCCCCTTCCTGTTTCAAACCCACCACCACCTCCCGCACATGGGTGTGGGGGGCTGGGGGAGGTCCCAGCAGAGAGTTTTATTATTCTCGCTTTATGTTTTTGGTTATTGGTTTTTTTGTATAGACCAAAGCAAAGAAAATAAAACTAACACACAGATCTAATGGAGGCTGTACTGGGCGGGCGGAGGGGGGGGGGCGCGGGGGGTTGGTAGGGGTGGGATAGGGATTTGGGGGCTGCCCGAGCAGCCTGGCGCCTCCTTGGCTGGGCCCCACGTGCACTCCTGGCTACGTGTGTGCAGCAGAGACACAGAGAGGGGAGTGAAGGAGAAAGAGTGGTTAAGGATCTGGAGTAGCTTTAATTCAATTCCCACACACTCAAGAGGCCTCCAGCTTGGCACCTTGGAACCTTAGGGGGTGGGAGGGCTGAAGAGATGGCTGGGCATGAGTCCCCCCTTCAGGGACACCAGGTCTCGTGTGTCTGTCCAAGGGGTGATTTCCTGGCCGGCCTCAGCCTCCAGTCCTGTCCCGTCCAGCCTTCGCATACATGTGCTGGATTTCTCTTGGGTGGAACTTTCCCTGTGGCCTATGGCTTGGCATCCAGGCCCCTTTGTGGTCTGGGGTGGGTCACCCCAGCCCCTGCCCCTCCCTTCTGTCCCCTCAGCCAGCATCTTTCTTGCCGGCTCTTGCCTCCTGATCTTTGTGCAGGATGCCTTCCCCCTGCTAGACCTCCCTCTGGGAACACTCCTCCGTGACCTCCCACTGCTCCCAGCCAGGCCAAGCTGGTGGCCCTTCTCTGGTCTGTAATGCCCCGTGCACGCCGTCATTCCCCCAACCCCGTTGTCGTGACTGCCTGCTGATGTGACGGTTCCCCCACGCACATCTCCCGTCCCCCTTCCCAGGGAGGGCCAGCTGTAAGGCGTCCACCAAGCCTGAGGACCTGGGGCACCTGTGGGCCCACCACTGGGTCATTTCCTCACCTGCCTGAGGTCAGGCCGTGCAGGGAGGCCGTGGCTGCGTCCGCACAGGATTCCTGGCACTGGCACGGGTGGGTGGGGACAGGCGCAGGGAGCCCAGTGGAGAGGCGGGTAAGGGGTGCGAGGTGCTCAGCCAAAGTCTGCCAAGGAGAGGGGACAGGACAGAGTTCTCAGAGCACAAGGATTTTCAGCAAAGCCCTTCCTCTGCACTCTGTGTTCAGGGGATCTTCTGCTTTGGCTGCTGCTGTATCAGAATGCCAAAGGCTGGGGGCTTGAATGTCAGGCATTTATTTCTCACAGTCCTGGGGGCTAGAAGTCCAAGGTCAAGGTCCCAGCAGAATCCACACCTGGCAAAAGCCGTCTCCTTGGCCTGGAGACCGCCACCTCCTCACTGTGTTCTCCTCGGTGCAAGCTCAGTGAGAGGGATTGCTCAGTGAGAAGGGCACCACTTCCTTCCCGGGGCCCCAGCTTCCTAGCCTCCTCTAAACCTAATTACATCCCAAGTGATCCACCTCTAAATATCGCTTTGGGGCCTAGGACTTCAACATATGAATTTGGGGGGACATTCAGGGTATGACGGGGCCCTGGCAAGATCCACACAACTTGGGTCATTTGAGAATTCGGTGAAGGGACAGTTCACAGAGACCTAGGCAGGGGGAGGAACAAACAAGGGAGAAGGCAGCATCCTGGGCTAATTACAGAGGCCTCGGGCCAGAAGACAGGGAGTGCTCCTTGGGGATGGACCCCTGGAGGAGGTGCTCTCTTCCCACCAGTGATCTTTGTTGGCCAAACCCAAGCAGAAACCAGAGAACCCATCCATGTACATCATTGCTGCCCTGAGCAGGATGGAGAGAGGTACAGGAGCCAAGGAAGGTTAAGCTGACCTACCCCACGCTTTCCAGAGGAGGAGTCTTCCAAGAAAGGGTTGTCCTCAAGTTTCGTAAGAGGCAATGAGGACAAGGGATGGGAGGGGCCGGCCATGTTTGAGCTTCACAGTAGGTGCTGAGCTTCCTGGCAGCCTGGACAAAAAGGGAAAGTTAAGCTAGATGATGAAGTGAGTCGACACTTCCAGTTTCCCTGTAGGAGCTAACAGCCTCATAACCTTAAAAAAAAAAAAAAATTTTAATGGATGTCTCTGAACCTCAGTTTCTTCCTCTGTAAAGTGGGGATAATGCTTGCTCTGCCTACTGCACATGAAGACCGAATGAGAGCACAATGAATCCAGGCAGGAGGAAAGGGGAAAGGCAAAGGCTTCCCAGAGGCGTTTTGCCTTTCTGTTTTCCAGAAGGGATATCTACCCCCAGGGACACTGGCAGGAAGCTGTCCCATGACCCTACCTTGCTGCAAGGAAAGTTGGGAAATTTATTTATTTGACATAGACAGCAAGACAGCAAGCAGGGGGAGAGGGAGAGGGAGAAGCAGGCTTCCCGCTGAGCAGGGACCACCCCCCCCCCACGAATGTGGGGCTCCATCCCAAGACCCTGGGATCATGACCTGAGCCACCCAGGCACCCAAACCGGGGTGCCGATGATAAGAAAGGAAGGAGGCATGGAAGACAGAGGGTTGATGTCCTGTTGTGTCTGCTGTGATGTGGAACTAGTCTCCCTGGCTAGCCTCTTCCACTTAGGTAGGCTTATTCGAGAAGGCAGCAGAATGGCCGGGTGCCTGGGTTTCAGTGAAGGAGCCAACCAGAAGCGGGAGTGCAGGCTTAGAGGGTGTGGTCAGACCTGACTGAGAGGCACCCCCAAGGAGCAGGAAGCCCAGCCCTGGTGGTCTGGGCCAGTCTCCGTGTCTGCCACACACCACAGGGGCATCTTGACACCACCTCGGTGTCACCAGAACCAATGGAGACTGACCCTCACCTATCACAATGGCAGGTGTCACGCTTCAGGCTGAAGACCAGGGAGGCAGCACCAAGCGCCCCCCAGAAATGGCAAAGAACTAGAATGAGGGGCAGAAGCCAACCAAGTGGTGTTGGGCAGAAGACCTTCCTTTGCTCTACATCTTGCCAGCTGGGCTTAGAATCCAATTGACATGAGACAGATGAACAGAAGAAAATCAAATTTAATAGGTCTACCTATGGGGAATCCACACAGACATGAACTTCCAAAGATAATGAGACAATGGGAAGCTGATGGGGAAGGCTCTGCGGATTCAAAGGGGAGGAAGCTCACCAGCAGGAGGCTGAAAGGAGAGCTTTGGAAAAACAAGGTTGCCCAATTATGCAGGTAAAGGGAAGTCTGTTAATAGCTCTCTTCCGGGCACAGGCTCTCCTTTCCAATGCAAATTTTGGTAGCTGAAAGGGAGGCGGAGTGTGTTCCCTGCATCTGCTGGGTTTTGATTCTTCCTACCTGGAAATCATCTTTATGCCCCAGTGACCCATCTTGGGACAGCCTGCCCTTGGCCCCTATAGTGGGATTTCAACATCAAGTTCTCAGGAGGCACCTGGCTGGCTCAGTTGGTAGAGCACGTGGGGGCTGATGTCGGAGTTCCGAGTTTGAGCTCCATGGTGGGCACAGAGATTACTTAAAAAACCAAACCAAACGAAAAGTTATCAAAATAAATCCAAAATGAACTATCATTTGTGACCCTAAAAGTACTGTTCGAAATATAGTCTGTCAATTTTAAGACATTATTAAAAATGTTTTTAGGGGTGCCTGGGTGGCTTAGTGGGTTAAGCCTCTGCCTTCGGCTCAGGTCATGATCTCAGGGTCCTGGGATTGGGCTGTCTGCTCCACATGGAACCTACTTACCCCCTCTCCCTCTGTCTGCCTCTCTGCCTACTTGTGATCTCTCTCTGTCAAATAAAAAAATAAAATCTTAAAAAAAAATGTTTTTAAAGATTACCAAGGTGATTCACTGGCTTAGTAGAGCAAATGACTCTTGATCTCAGGGTTCTAAGTTTGAGCACCGCATTGGGTGTAGAGATGACTTAAAAGCAAAATCTTCAGAGATTTTGGGTAGCTCAGTTGGTTAAGCATCTGACTCTTGATCTCAGCTTGGGCCTTGATCTCAGGGTCATGAGTTCAGGTCCCTGCACTGGGCTCATGTGTGAAACCCGTGGTTTAGAAAGAAAGAAAGAAAGAAAAGAAAATCTTATTAAAAAATTAATTTAAAGGAGCGCCAAGGGCACCTGGGTGGCTCAGTGGGTTAAAGCCTCTGCCTTCAGCTCAGGTCGTGATCCCAGGGTCGAGCCCTACATCAGGCGCTCTTCCTCGGATATCCTACTTCCTCCTCTCTCTCTCTCTGCCTGCCTCTGCCTACTTGTGATCTCTGTTTGTCAAATAAATAAATAAAATCTTAAAAAAAAAATAAAAATAAAGGAGCGCCTGTTGGCTCAGTGGGTTAAGCCTCTGCTTTTGGCTCAGGTCATGATCTCAGGGTCCTGGGTTCAAGGCCTGTGTCAGGCTCTCTGCTGAGCGGGGAGCCTGCTACCCTCTCTCCCTCTGCCTGCCTCTCTGCCTACTTGTGATCTCTCTCTGTGTCAAATAAATAAATAAAATCTTTAAAAAAAATTAATTTAAAAACATGAAAAATAAAGTCTTACACTAAAAAAACCTGAAAACATGTCTACACAGCCACATCTAAAAAGCATGTAAGTTGGCTAAAAAGAAAAGCAAGATAAAATAACTACGTACGAAATATTTAGATGGAATCCTAAATCCTATACTAGATCCAAAGACCTCTCTGCACATATAGAGAACATGGGTAACCTATACAGAGAAATTGGGTAACACCCAAGACAAATGGGAAAGATTTGAGAAATTCTGTTGTTGACACCCCCCGCACCCATTCCCAATAATTACTAGTACCACGAAGCTGTGCAAAACGTGTCCAAATGCAGTCCTGGTCTCTGGAAGGAACGGGAACGCTCCTTGTGGGCTAGATAGGTGGGGCGTTCTTTGTTCATTCCATCACCAAAGCTTCCTAAGGGTCTGCTTTTTGGCAGGCTTTGCTCATGGCCCTGGGGATAGAGATGCCCCACATTCTTGTCTTCCAGTGCGGAAACACTCAAGTAAGCAGTGGCGGCAGCAGAGAGCGCATGTGCGTGGGAGTCTCAGTGGGTTCAGCGAGCCCGTGGAGGAAGTGGGGGACATTTGAGTCACCCTTCAAATAAGGAGGTGTTCGATGGAAATCATGGAAGGCATCTGGGATTTCCTGGCCGTGGGAGCAGCAAAGACGTGAGGACAGGAGACTGAGCACAGAGTCAGGAGAAATGACAGTGGGTTGGAGGGGTGAGAGCCAGAAACAGGCTGGAAAATGAGGGAAAACTGGTAAAAGGTCTCCCTGGAACCTGCCGCCGCCGTGGGGTATCTGTGACTAGGGAACCCCAGGACACTTCCTCTGCCGGGGATGGCTGGAATGCCCAGAGTCCTCACTCGCCGCTTGGTGTGCTAACCCCTGTTTCTCATCTATAAAACAGTAATATTTTTCTTCCTTCCAGTAAGGATGAAATGACATACATGAATAGCATATGGGGCCCGGTGAATTTGTGTTTCTCCCTGCTTTGCTGTCCCCCCCAACCCCATCATGAATTGTTCCCAGAAGGGCTCAGAGTCTGGACATGGACCCAAGGTTTAGAAGGAGCCGCTGACTCTGGGGACAGAAATCAGGGCATGAAGTGTTCCTTGGCCTTTTCCTTGAACCTGGTGGAGCAGAGAGAGAGGCCCCAGGGCTGGAGAAGCTCCTCCCAGGCTTGCCTGCCATTGCCAGCTCAGCAGGCTAGACACAGCTGGTGGCCCTGCCTTCCCTGACACAGGGTGCTGTGGTTCCCCTCCCCTGGCTTCCAGGTGCTTCCCACAGAGCCTCCCAGGCCCTGGGCTGTGACCTGCCACCTGCTGATTGCTCCTATCCCACTTAGGCCTCTAGCTCTGGTGCCTCCAGGAAGTGAGTGAGGGCTGAGCTGAGGGGCTCTAAGTGAGAAGCGGGGAGAGGACTATGCTGCAGCCCCAACATCCCCCACCCCCGAGGGTCTGCTGTCCTTGTGCCCTGGGAGGTTTCCTCCGGGGGGGGGGGCTCCCCTGTGTTGGGGAGTATGGAGCACTGTCCAGGGTCTAGAGCCCTAGGGTCTCGCCCTGACTGGGCAAGCCTCTCTGGAGTCTTTTGGGGGCCACTCCCCACCCACCCCACCCACAACCAGACTCACCCAGAGAATCCATCGTGTGTTCATTCAACAGATACTAAGTGCTTATTCCAATTAAAGCCCTAAGGATACAGAAGTGAGCAAACAGACCTGCTCTCCTGGTTAAATAACCATCTTATAAGTGACAAGACTCTTAACACTATGAACAATGAGAGGCGGGAAGATGCCAGGAGGAAACAGGGAGGGCTTCCCGGAGGAGGAGGCCAGCCTCAGCAGGAGAGCCAGAGAAGAGCAGAAGTGAGCCTTCTCTCCTTCCCTTGTCCTGACCAGCAAGGGGCCTATACACCCAGAAGACACCAGGCCCAAGGGCTCAGGTCCCCAGCATCCTCACTTCCTCAGCCCATGTCTGGGGGGCTTCTAGCTCTGAGTGTGCAGTGCCCAGGAGTCTGACCAGGGTCTGCGGAGGAGGAATCAAGGACCGGGGGCCTGAGGCTGTGGAGGGGCCTGGGCAGTGGTGGGGAAGAGGTGCTGCAGAGGGAGGAGGGGTTCCGGGAGGAGCCCTACAAGAGAGGAGCAGGAGGGGGGCTGGTGAGGCAGCTCCCCTGTCCTGCCCAAGGCACTCCCACTTAGTCTGAGGCAGAAAGTGGTCCTGGTGTCTGGCCCCGCCCTGATCCCTGGCACTGACCTGACCCTCAGGGGCTCTTGCCACGGGGTAGCCTGTCCTGGGTTCATTTTCCAGGATCAGGCCAGGCGAGGTGGCCTGAGCCGGGGGTGCCCTGAGGCTGGGGTCAGAGTGACTGTACTTGACCTCAAGTTTATGGCTGTGGTGGGTCACAAGCCTCTTCCTGTCCTCTTTCTGGTTCAGCAGGGATCAGAGGGTGCATACTGGAAGGGAAGGAGGAGGTCTAGGGTTTCTGTTCTGCCGCTTGGGACCGAGAACGAGGCGGAAGGACACCACTGGAGATCGGGGACCCTGCAGGGTCTCCTGGGCAGCTGAGGGCTTATCAGTCAGTCCAAAATGTTCATTTGTGGAGTGACCAGGGGTCTAAGCGTTGGCTTCTCCATTGGTAAAATGAAGTCGCCATCCGTACTCTGCCTCTTCTGTGGGGTCACTGATCCCACGGGTGAGGGCTGGCTGGAAGAAGGTAGGGGTATGTGGGCGGACAGTGCCCCCTGGTGGCTGTGTATAGAGTTGCTTTGCCCGGTGCCGGGACCTAGAGGGTCCCCTTCAACCCTGTCTTCTCCGCTCCACTTTCTCCTTCATCACCCTAAACTTCTCAGGGTCCTCCGCGCTGCTTTCTCATGAGCAGGAATAACTCAATTCATCAAACATCCATTCAGCAGGCGTGGAATGGGCCCCTATTGTATGTCCTGTTCTGGGGAGATTTGTTGGGGCAGGTGATAAAAAATATTAAATGTTAAGAAATTAGATACTGGCGTTGGTTGCACAACTCCATGAATATACCGAAAACCACAGATTGGACACTTTAATTTTTATTTTATTTTGAAGATTTATTTATTTATTTCAGAGCAGGGGGAAAAGGGCAGAGGGAGAGAGAGAACCCCAAGCAGACTCCTTGCTGAGTACAGAGCCTGACCTGGGGCTGGATCTCAGGACCCTGAGATCATCACCCAAACTGAAACCAAGAGGATGTTCCACCAACTGAGCCACCCAGGAGCCCTTGTGATTTTATTTTATTTATTTTACTTTTTATTATTTTTTTAAAAAGATTTTATTTATTTGACACAGAGAGATCGATCACAAGTAGACAGAGAGGCAGGCAGATATAGAGTGGGAAGCAGGGTCCCCGCTGAGCAGAGAGCCTGATGCGGGGCTTGATCCCAGGACCCTGATATCATGACCCGAGCAGAAGGCAGAGGCTTAACCCACTGAGCCCCCCTGGCGCTCCCTGTGATTTTATTTTTAAGTAATCTCTACACCCAACGTGGGGCTCAAGCTTACAACTCCAAGATCAAGAGTCCTATGCTCCACTGGCTGGGCCAGCCAGGCGCCCCAGCGCTCCTGGGTGGTTCAGTAGGTTAAGTGTCTGACTCTTGGTTTGGGCTCAGGTCATGATCTCTATTGGGAGATGGAGCCCCGAGTTAAGCTCCCTGCTCGGTGGGGAGTCTGGTTCCCCTCTCCCTCTGCCCTTCTCCCACCTTGTGCACTTCTCTCTCTGAAATAAATAAATAGTCTTTTAAAAAAGCTGTTTTGTTTCCTGGAGATTCACAGACCTGTACCCTGGGGCTAGTAATACATTACATGTTAATAAAAAATAAAAAATTTAAATAAAAAAAAAGAAATAAAAATAAATTTTTAGGGGCGCCTGGGTGGCTCAGTGGGCTAAAGCCTCTGCCTTTGGCTTGGGTCATGTTCCCAGGGTCCTGGGATCGAGCCCCATATCGGGGCTGCTCCCCCCCCCCCCACAGTGCCTGCCTCTCTGCCTACTTGTGATCTCTCTGTCAAATGAATAAATAAAATCTTAAAAAAAAAAAAGTTTTTAAAAAACCTGTTTTGTTTCAAGAACAAGAGCGATAAGGTCGTTATGGTCTAAATGTCTGTGTGCCCTTGCAATTCATGTTGAAATGCTAACCTCCAGGGTGCCTGGGTGGCTCAGTGGTTAAGCCGCTGCCTTCGGCTCAGGTCATGATCTCGGGGTCCTGGGATCGAGTCCCGCATCGGGCTCTCTGCTCAGCAGGGAGCCTGCTTCCTCCTCTCTCTCTCTCTGCCTGCCTCTCTGCCTACTTGTGATTTCTCTCTGTCAAATAAATAAATAAAATCTTTAAAAAAAAAAAAAAAAAAAAAAAAAAAAAAAAAAAAAAAAGAAATGCTAACCTCCAGTGTGATGGTGTTAGGAGGCGGGGCCTTGGGGAAGTGACTAGATCCTGAGGTGGGAACCCCCATGAGTGGGAACTGATGGCCCTTGTAGAAGAGCCCCCAGGAGCTCCCTCAGCCCTTCCGCCATGTGACAACCACCAGCAGAAGACAAGACAGCAGTCCATGGACCGGGAGTGGGAGGTCTCACCAGGCACCACATCTGTGGGCACCTTGGTTTTCCATCCTCCAGAGCTCCGAGAAACAGTTTATAAACCACTCAGTCTATGGTATCTTGTTAAAACCGTCCAAGCCAACCAAGACACAGCCTACTGTCTCTACTCACAGCCACAGCCGTGTCTCTCTCTCATTAAACTTAAGATGACATCTCTCTGATGACAAGCCGTCCACTCCCTCAGGCGAGATCTGGTCCATGGGGCCTGCTGCTCCCTTTCTTTCTTTTCTATTTTTTTTTTTTTAAGATTTTATTTATTTATTTGACAGACAGAGATCACAAGTAGGCAGAGAGGCAGGCAGAGAGAGAGGGGGAAGCAGGCTCCCTGCTGAGCAGAGATCATGACCTGAGTCAAAGGCAGAGGCTTTAACCCACTGAGCCACCCAGGTGCATCGATTCTATGGCTTTAAAAGAATTAGTTCCAAAAAAAAAAAAAAAAAGAATTAGTTCCACAACCATCTCTTTCTGGCTGGAAGATTCTTCCATATATATATATATATATTTAAGATTTTATTCATTTATTGGACAGAGATCACAAGTAGGCAGAGAGAGAGGAGGAAGCAGGCTCCCCGCTGAGCACAGAGCCTGATGCGGGGCTTGATTCCAGGACCCTGGGATCATGACCCAAGCCGAAGGCAGAGGCTTTAATCCACTGAGCCACCCAGGCACCCCCCCCATATATATGTATATATATACATATACATATATGTATATATATATACTAGTGATTGGGCTTTCCTGGCTCCGTTTTACAGATTATATATATATATATATATATATATATATATATATGATTTTTATTAATTTGACAGATACAGCAAGAGAGGGAACTCAAGGAGGGGAAGTGAGAAAGGGAGAAGCAGGCTTCCTGCTGAGCAGGGACCCCCCAACAGGGGACCCACCCTGGGACTCTGGGATCATGACCCAACCCAAAGGCAGATGCCTAACAGGCGCCCCCGGAGGCAATATCTTAGAAATAACATAACTAATGAAGACTGCCCCTCTGGTAAACAGGCAGAGAATTCCCTGGGGGACTGCTGGGGGTGCAGAGGATCTGGCGAGAGGGAGGTGAACAGGCACCAGGGTTCACTCAGCAATCAGGAACAAACAACACTGGCTCCTGAGGAGAGAGACTGCCATTTCAGGGGGACAGATATGAGCTGGCTGGGAAGGCTGGGAGTGTGGCCTGAGATGCAAACTAGGAAGCCATTAATGATTTCTCCCCCTCTCACCCAGACCACCCTGTCAGATGGGTACTTTCCATTTTTCTCATAGTTCCTTATTTGTTAAAAAAAAAAAAAAAATCACCATGTTCTGTAATTGTCTTGTTTTCTCAGCTATTTGTTTCCCTTTCTAGATCCTGAACTCCAGGAGAACAGGGATCTAGTTTCTCTTACTCTTTGCTGAGAGTCTAGTCTGAGAGTATAGTACAGTGCCTGATGTATTAGGGACTCAATAAATATTTGTCAAGTGAATGAATGGACCCAGATGGAAGGAAACATTTTTTTTTAAATTAAAGATTTTATTTATTTGACAGAGATCACAAGTAGGCAGAGAGGCAGGCAGAGAGAGGTGGGGGGGGGGGGGGATCAGGCTCCCTGCCAAGCAAAGAGCTGGATATGGGGCTTGATCTCAAGACCCGGAGATCATGACCTGAGCGGAAGGCAGAGGCCCAACCCCCTGAGTCACCCAGGCACCCTGGAAGGAAACATTCTTATCACAATGCTTATGCATGGGAAAGCTGGTGGACAGGGCATTCTGATCCTCCTTCCTAGGTTGTGTCTCTTGTTCCATGCTGTGTCACAGACGCCCGACTCCCAAGGCACATTGTCAGCACTAGAAGTCTCTGTCCCAGCTGTCCTTGGGCAGCAGCCTTGGTTCTGGGTTCAGGCTTAGCTTGGTGGCTGTGGGGAAGGGGTGCCTGGAATTCCTTCAAGACAGACTCATGTGGAGGGGGCTGGGGGGTTATCACAAAAATCTAGAAGGGAAAATGAAGCCTGAACAGTAGAGGGACTGAAGAGGTGACTGCACAAATATTGAGAAATATTTAGGCGGTAAATCAAGCGGGACAAGTGATTGGTTATCGAAGGGAAGAAAATTGGGGCACCAAGAATAATTCTAAGGCTTTTTTATAAAAAAAAAAAAAGATTTTATTTATTTATTTATTTGACAGACAGAGATCACAAGTAGGCAGAGTGGCAGGCAGAGAGAAAGAGAGGGAAGCAGGCTCCCCAATGAGCAGAGCCCGATATGGGACTCAATCCTAGGACGCTGAGATCATGACCTGAGCCAAAGGCAGAGGCTTTAACCCACTGAGCCACCCAGGTGCACCGATTCTAAGGCTTTAAAAGAATGAGTTCCACAACCATCTCTTTCTGGCCGGCAGATTCTTCCAATCTAAAGGGACAGAAATGGCCACCGGACTCCTCTGCCGCCCCATCCAACTCATTCAGGACTTCGGGTGACTCATAGGTACCCCCTCCTGGGGCGCACTCTGAGGGAGTCCTTCCTGTGCTGTAGGGGCGCAGGTCTGGTCTGGGAGACAGACATACTCTGAGCACTGCCTGCCACCAGGTAAGGGATGCTCTGGGGGCATGCAGGACGAGGTCCGAGGAGTCTTCACTTGGGGAGCCTCTAAGTGCAGTCTCCAGGAAGAACAGGAGTCTGCCAGGGTGGAAAGAGGTGGGCAAAGCGAATGAGGGCTGGAGGTAAAGCACCAGCAAAGGTAATAAGAAGTAAGGTATAAGAAAGAGGGCTGTCCAGCCGCTGGAGCACTGGGCTGTGAGCGCGGGGACCACGGTGTGATGCGCCACACTGGGCAGCGCCTGGAAACCATCCTGGAGTTTGGATTCACCTCCCGGCTACGGAGGTGAAAATACAATACTGCCCTAACTCCCAGGTCATATCCAGGGTGGGCAGCCGGCAACCACAGCGGGAGTGGAGGGCGGGGGTGTCCCCATCTAGGGACGTTGAAATCGCCATATCCGAATTCCAGGGAAGCTGCGACTTGGGGCAGAACCATTCTCGGGAGGTGGAGAGGGAGAGGAGAAGCCCTGCACTCGTAACCAGAGCCCATGGAACCGGCTGGGATGGCCGCTCGAATCTTCTCCTTATTCTGATTTTTGCGCGCTGCCTCGCCACCAAGAGCTTCCCTTGTGCGCGACCCCCAGTCCCGGACCCACAGGTTACTCCCGCCCGCCCACTCCCGCGCGTTGTACCGCTCGGCGGGCGCCCACTCCCGGCGCTGGTTATCCAGGCCCGGCTGCTGCAGCCGGTTGAGAACTCAAGTTGCGTCCTAAGGGGTCGGGGCCCCGGTACGCAAGACACGGTTCAGACAGTGGGATCTGGCGGGAATCACCCTCGCACCCCCGCCGTTAGCGCATCTCACTCCAGAGCCCTCTGCGCAGGCACCCGCGGCCGGACAGGGAGCAGGATCCGGATCCCCATCCGTCTCGGGACGCCCTGCCCCAGCTCGCCTGACCTCCAAGGCTGGATCGGGGGCAGAAACCCCACGCGCGTCCGCATTCTCAGCCGCCCGGGGGAATGCCCAGTACGTGCCCAGCAACTCGGACGCACCACGGACCCGCTTCAAATTCCAGGGACCCTTTGGTCCCCGGGGCCACTGGCCTGGGGACTGGAAAGGCGCCGGGCATCTGGAAGCGCCTCATCGGGCGCTCCGCCTTTATTTGGGATCTGGAGGAAGGTAAAGCCGGTCCTCGGAACCCCAGAGCGAGTGGGACGCAGGCATTTCCGTGGAGAGTGGGGCCGCGTCGGTTCCAGGCGCCCCGGCCCTTCGGGCATTCAGTCTTATCGCTCTATCCATTTGTGACGTCACAGTCTGCGGAGCCTGTCCGATCGCCTCTTCTCTATCTCCTCCTCCCTTCTGTCGTCTGCAGATCGTTGACGGGGGGTCAGGTCTAGGGGCTCTGCACGCCCGTTGCTCTGCTGATCTGCGCACTCTCAGCCGCCCCCCCCCCCATCGCAGTGCCAGGAGAAGGGCAGGTGCTAGGGAGGACGCTGCCTTGCGCCCGCTGGGGAGGTGGGTGGGCGGAGTGGAACGTTTTGTCAACCTTCTGGCTGCTGGGGGTCAAAGCCCTGCTTTCCCAAGCCTAGGGATGGGCGGGGCCTCAGGTTTCTTCCCCTCATAGCCTCTCCTGGGTGATTGGAGATCCCTGGATTGGGTCTAAAGGCTCAGGGCCCCCCTACTGCAGTGCTGGAAAAGTTTCTTTCTTCTTTTCATACGCAACAGGTGCAGGGTGGGTGCGTCTGTTTTCTGACGCAGGAGGCTCCAAGTGAGTCGGCCTAGACTGCCCTCGGGGTAAGGAGGAACGAGCCAGTCTGTGGCTGTACTTCCACTAGCCGCCTGCATTCTCCTAGTCCACTAGCCGCCTGCATTCTCCTAGGTACCAGGGACCCAGGCTGCGGAGAAGCAGTTCTACCTGAGCTTGGAGGACTGGGATCCTTCACCGTGCCCAGGCCCCTCCAGAACGAGAGTCCAGCTGGTCCTGGGAAGGGAGTGCTGAGTACTGAGGGGTGGGGTGGGGTGGTGTGGAGAGGATATTGGGGGCAGGAAGGGAGCTCAGTCTTCTCCTCCCTTGCTGCTGAGTCTTGTTTTTGAGGGAGCATTTGGGGATCGGACAGGAAATGGTGGGATGTGGGGTGGGATATGCCCCCCTTTTCCTGACACAGCTGCACGCCCTGCTTTTGCATCCCTGTATCCTGACCGGCCCCCGAGTCGAGATCACCCAAGAAGCTGTCAGGTTGATGTTGAATCTGCTAGAGGACATGGGTGTTGCCTTCCCGCTGGGGCCAGCCTGAGTCTTAGCCAGGCCTCCCCTTTAAATCTGTCCGGAGGGGTAGGAGGCCTGTCTGTTCCCTGCTTCACTGTTTTTCTGGGGGCCAAGCGGGGGGGTCCCTCTTATGAGGTCCAGGCTGGACTTGCTCTTAGAGCCATCTTTCCCATAAGGGGACATGGAGTCAGGCCCCACAGTGGGTTGACGGCAGGTTCTTTCCTAGTACCCTGGAAAACTAGGGTGTGGAAAGGTTTCCCTTAGTGGCCTGGCTTCCCTTTGACCCCTGTGTACTCCCTAGCTTCTCCCACCTGTCTGGGAGATCCCAGAAAACAAGAAAGTATTCCCCATGGTTGTGGGTCTCTCTGTAGAGAGATCGGGACCTAAATACGGCGGCTCACATTGGCCAGTCCCTGGCGAAACAGAACCGTGCTCTGATGGAGGAGAACAGCAAGCTGGAAGCCATGCTGGGCTCAGCCAGGGAGGAGGTATCTGGGCAGGGAGGAGGGGCACGGGGGGTGCCATCTCAGACCTTCCTGCGTCCCCGCCGTGCCAGGACCTGTGCCTGCCTCTGCCTGCTTTCCAACACGGATCCTTTCCCCCACTGGCAGATTTTACATCTCAGATGCCAGCTGTGCTTGCGAGATGACTTCCTCTAGCTCTACTCCGACTCTGATGAGGAGGAAGAGGAGGAGGAAGAGGAAGAAGAGGAGGAGGAGGAAGAGGAGGAAGAGGCAGAGCAGCAGCACCATCATCCCTATGGAGCCCGTGGGCTGTGAGTGTCCTGCCTTTTCTCTGGGACAGTCTCTGCTCTCTGCCTCAGTTTCCCTATCTGCAAACAGAGACATACATGGTGCAACTGCCAGCAGGGTTGCTGGGGCCAAATGAGACCACCCCGCTGAGCCTGGTGGTGGTGGGGTAGACCTTGGGGGAGCTGGGCCCTGGGTCCCCCAGCCCTGGGCCCCCCAGCCCTGGGCCCTGACTCCCCTTGCTCCTGGGCCCGCTAGGACTTCCGTGTGGGAGTTGAGTCGCTACACTACTGCCCCCAGCTGGAAACCCTGCAGGAGCATCTGAGGCAGCTGGAGGAGGAGAACCAGCCCCTGAGTGAGGAGGTGAGGCTGTGGCAAGAGGGCGCACCCTCTGGGGGGGGCTGTTGACCCCCCTCTCTTTCCCTCCAGACCTTCAACTCGATGCCCTTGAGGAAGAGGAGCAAGGGCTCATCCTGGATTGTGCGCAGCAGTTTTGTACGTGAGGCTGTAACTTGGGGGTGGAGGGCTGTCCCAAGGAGCCAAAGGAAGAACTCAGGAATCATAGACTGGAGACTTGAGCTCGAGTCCCAGCTCTCCAGCATTTTGTAGCTGTGGGAGCTTGGTCAAGTTCCTGATGTCTCTGAAACTTTAGAAAGAGGAGGAATTACCTCAGCCCTGCAGACCTCTCCAGAGGCAAAGCTGAGGATGTGCTTTGCACACACTGTAAAGAGCTGTGCAGAAGCCACGGGACCCCTCTAAGCCTGTTTCCTTTTGTCATTCGGGACACGGGAAGGAGGGGCCTGGATGCAAGGAAGAGAAGAAGCCCTGAGCTGCCAGAAACCAGGCGGGGCACCGGATCTGGGGCAGGGGCCAGTGCGGGTACCTGTGTTTATGAAGATGAGGCAGGCACAGCATTTGTCCCCGAGAAGCTCAAGTCAAGATGTGAGATGCACGTGCAAGATGGCAGGGGCTGAGCTCCCGTGGCCCCCCCCCCCTTCCCGCAGGCCTGACCTTCCTTCCCTCTGGGTCCCCCAGCTACCCCAGTGGCCAGGCCCATAGGAGCTGGTCCCCAAGTTCGATTGCTTCCGCCTCCTAAGGAAGGCTCAAGTCTCTTTCGTCGTCCTCAGCCCCTGTCTCTAGCCCAGGCCCAGTCTTAACTGGCCTCCCCTCCTGTACTGCTGTCTTTCCAGGTCCTTCTGCACACAGTCCAAATGAGTTTTCTAAAACCAAATCTGACCATGTCATCCTCTGCCTAAAACCCCAAGCTTCCCATTGGCCAAAGAGTAACCTGGGCCTCCTACCCCAGCCCCTGGGATCTGGGAGAGCCCTCCCTCCCAGGGTCTCGTGATGGGCTCTGAGCCCCTCCACACCCTCTCTGGGCCTTGTCTGCCCTTTTTGGCCTGGCCGAGTCCCACTCACCCTGCAGAGGTCTTAGCTGCACAGACTGTGTAAGGCGAGCCCGGGTGCCGCTGTTGTGACCCCCAGCGTGCCCTTTACACACATTCCTCCCTAGCCCAGAGTGGACCCTGGTGGCATTTCCTTGCTCTTCAGTGTCCCCACTAGACCTGAGCTCTGCATGCGCTGGGACCAGGGCTCTCGGGCTCCTCAGCCAGGGCCTTGCTCCATGTCAGTCAACAGACATTCATTGGGATGAAGACCCAGTGAGAAATGGGGAGTCCTGCGAGCCCCGAGTCCCCTGCCTGAGCTGAGGGGTGGGGTGGACAAGGGCCTCCGGAGGGCCAGACTGGTCCCGAGGTCAGTGCGCGGATGGCTGACCTGTCGGAGGTGTTGGCGCTCAGGACGGAGACCCAAGACCAGCGGCGGAGGGAGGTCACCCAGCTGCGAACCCAGGTCCTGATGCTGCAGTGCTGCTGCCAGACGGTGGGTCTGGTGGTGTGCGGGGCTCCCTCCTCCCTGCCTGGCCCCATAGAAGCCCAGCCCCCTCCTCCCTGCCCTGGGCGCACAGAGCAGCCAGGCCCCAGGCCCCTCTGTGCGCAGAGTCAGAACTGGAGGACATCGGAGAGTGTCTCGTTCTGCCCCCTGGTTGTCCCCGGGAAGGGACCCAAGCCCAGGGAAGGTCACGGGGTGTTCTAGAATGCCTGGCTCTGCTGCTCTATGGGGCCCCATTTCATGTGACCTCTTGCTTCAGAAAGGTCTGCCAAACACTCGGCAGAGTGCCTGGGAAGACTTGCCGGAGCAGGTAGGGAGGCCTCGGGTGGGGCTGGTGTGTCTTGGGTGGGGCTGACTAGTCTTGGTCCTTCCAGTATGGAGCCCAGATGGAGAAGTTGCAGCGGCAGTTGGCTTTGGAGAAGGAAATCCAGATGAGGCTCCAGGATGAGGTGAAGCTCCCCCTGGGTCCTGCCTGGGCTGTTGAGAGCCCCTGGCCCAGAGCCGGGAACTCAAGCTCTTGACCAGCTTGGCTGGCTGTCCTGGGAAGACGAGCTCCTTGAGTAGGCTCTGGGTCTGTCCCTTTGTACACTCTTGGAGTCTGGTGTGGGGCCCTGGCTGTTCAGCTCTTTCTGAAGCAAGAGGTCACATGGAATGGAGCCTGAGTGGAGCAGAGTCCAAGGACCAGCTCAGGGACATCCATCATGTCATTGTGTGGGTCCGGAGCCTGGGCCTGCGTGTGTCTGCAGCAGAACCTGCAGGTGGCTTTCCAGCCGCAGGACCTGCAGGGGAGGTACGCAGAGTGTGGGGGCATGCTGACTGAGGCCCACAAGGAGGTGAGGACCCTCGGCCGGCGAGCCCCCGTGTCCACTGGTCCTGTCACCTGCTACACATACACTGTACCTCTGGTGAGGACCCTCCCCTCCGCCTTCTGCCCTCTGTGTGCTCTCCCCTGCTGGCTGATTTCCATCCCTCATCCCTTTCTGGCCCTGGAAGTGGGGGCTGGGGTTCTGTGGGGATCCCCTGCTCTCCCCTGCAGGAGGCCCTTCCTGGTTTCCAGGAGACCCTGGACGAGGAGCTCAGAATATCTATAAGGAAGATAATCTCAGATTCTGTGTTTTTTATGGAAAGGTGCTCTGCTGGGGCCCCCCTCCCCGGTCCCTGCCTGATCCACACTCACCTTCCCAGAGTGTGGAGAGGGTTTGCTTTTGCTTTCTTTCACTCTTGGCTCCCCACATTAGCTGCCTGGCCCCTCTACCCCCCTTTTCTCTGTCCATGTGGGTGGGCCTGTCATTTCTCCAGGGATTTTTCCACACTGGGGCCCCAGGGACTTTGCAGGTTCAGCTCATGTTGTCTTGGGACAGTGATGGCCCTTTTCTCTGTTGAAGGAGTCACGGGATAATTGCAGAGGAGACGTCACACCTGGGGTAAGCTGGCCAGGTGCCCCCCATCACCGGCCTCACTTTTAGCAGCCAGACAGCCACCTGTGACCCTGCCATCCTGGAGAAGGCCCGGCTCCTGGGGCTGGCTGGGCTGAGGTGTTCTGGGAAGGGGATGCCCCCTCTTCCTTCCCACTTGCCCATAGTTGGCCAACTGACTTAGGCTGTCTCACGTGGGGACTGAAGCCTTCTCTTCACCTCACCAGGGACTGAGGGGAGAATGAACACTGGTGTAGGGCTGGGGACGTCTGAGACTTGAGTCCCCACCTTATTCCTTTATTGACTGTGTATCCCTGGGCAAATGGCTTGACCTGTCTGAGCCTTATTAAAATGGATTTGTTGGGGTGCCTGGATGGCTCAGTGGGTTAAGGCCTCTGCCTTCAGCTCAGGACCTGGGATTGAGCCCTGAGGTCCTGGGATTGAGCCCTGGGATTGAGCCCTGGGTCCTGGGATTGAGCCCTGCATCAGGCTGGGATTGAGGTCCTGGGATTGAGCCCTGCATCGGGCTCTCAGCTCGATAGGGAGCCTGCTTCCCCTTCTCTCTCTACCTGCCTCTCTGCCTAAAAAAAAAAAAGGAATTTGTTCCTATGGCAGTTAGCTGTGGGCTGGGCCATGAAGGTTAAATCAGGGAGAGGAATATTATCCTTGCTCCTCTGGGGTGTGCACAGGGTAGGGGGTACCAGGGGCCTGTGGGGCTTGTGCACGGTGGGTGACCCTTCTTCTTCCTTCTTACCTGGAAGCCTGGGTGCTGGTTCCCAGCCCCCCCACCCCGCGACAGAAGTGGGGAGGAGCCGTCGGGTCTTGGGGGTAGACTGGGACAGAGAGCAGGGAGCTCCTCAGCCCTGGTGGCCAGGGATGTCCCTCAGGAGCAGATGATGGGGGACTGGGGGCTCTGGCTGGGGTAGGCTTTCAGGGGCATGGAAAGACGTTCCTGTCTCCCTGGTCAGGTTCAAGCTGTGCGACAATGAGGTGTGAGAGCAAGAACGGGGGTTTGAGTCTGAGAAGAGGTTAATGACAGCTGAGGATTCTGTGCCTTCAGAGGAGCTGGGGGCCACAGAAGAGGGGGTGCCTGCTGTGGACGGGTTGACAGAAGAGGCAGAGTTGGTGTTGAAGGAGGCTGAAGCCTGGGAGGAGCTGGAGCTGGAGCTGGATAACAGTGTGGTGACCTCGACGTTGGAGGCCAGTGGCTTGGGCCCCTCTCACCTAAGCATGAAGCATGTCCTCCAGCAGGTGGCTGACTGGTGGGACTCGGGGTACAGGTGGCAACTTCGACAGAAGTTCCAGAAAGGTGAGAAGGTGAGTGTGCTCCCACAGGGGTCACTTTCCCCCCGACCCCTCAAGTCCCCCCCACCCCACCAGTGGGACAAGCTCATGGAGTGCTCACTGACTCCAACCTGGCCCCACCCAGTGTGCTTATTTGCATGGACTTTGCATATCATTTACATAGGCAACAGGGGACTGTGGTCCCAGGGCTCATTTATGTGGAATTTGCCTAAGATTCCAGAGCTCTACCTGCTTTCCTCCTGGGGGGCTGTGCTGGGGGTCAGTACCAGGACTGCTGCCCTCCATGACACCTCAGCTTCCTGTCTCTGCTGCCCCCATCCCCAAGGCTCCCCAGCCCTAAGGCAGTGGCAACAGCAGTCCAAAACAGTGTGGGGGGCGCTATGGCAGAGCAGCAGCCTGGGTGCTGACCCTGGACTTCCAGAGACTGGAGGAGGACAGGGCCAACCACTCTCCCGGGGACAAAGAGGGGGGTGTTTTGGGGCCACCCAGGCCCTTGGGACAAAGGCCTCTGCCAGCAAGGGTGATTGGACGGGTCCCCTGGGTGAGTCTGAAGATGGGCTAGGGTCTTCTCTCCCCAGCTAGAAACTCCACAAGTTTTGGAGAGCTGCACCTGCTAAGTGTCAGCTACCTTCACGAAGTTCACAGAGATGCATTGTTTCCTTTAATTGTCATGCCCATAGGTAGAGGTGCCCTCCCCCTTTGTTAGGTGAGAACAGAGCTAGAGTAACTTGGTGGCCACACAGCTGGAGAGGATCTGAGCCTGTTCTCATCAGCGCTGTGCTGAAATGATTCTCCTAGCCTGTCTCTCCCCTCTGACCCTGTCCCAGTGCTTGCCTAGCCTGCTCAGTCAGCTGTGAAATTTAGAGCCTGTTGCTAGCCTCACCATTGTAAGTGGCCTGCCCCAACTCTGATGGCCTTTTGGTCACTGCTGGGCAGCTTCATCAGGGTTGCCATGGACAGTTGTGCAGTTTTGTTTTTTTTTTTTTAAGATTTTATTTATTTATTTGACAGGCAGAGATTACAAGTAGGCAGAGAGGCAGGCAGAGAGAGAGGAGGAAGCAGGCTCCCCGCTGAGCAGAGAGCCCGATGCAGGGCTCGATCCCAGGACCCTGGGATCATGACCTGAACTGAAGGCAGAGGCTTTAACCCACTGAGCCACCCAGGCGCCCCCAGTTGTGCAGTTTGTATATCGAACAGTGACCTCTATGGCCGGCCAGTGGGCAGTTGCACAGTGGTCATTGTGACTGTCTTTCTGATATAGTTGACAAGGCCTCAGCCCTACCCACCATCCAGGCCCCCCAGTTAACCTCCACTCCCCTTCTCTTCCAGGCTTTGCTGTGTCCCAGCAGCCTGCAGAGGCTTCACAGACAGCCTGAGGCCCATCCTTCAGCTAGCTGCCCGGCCAAGTCCCACCTGCTGCAGAAACCTCCTTCCCGGGGCTCCTGGGTGGCTCAGTGGGTTAAGCCTCTGCCTTCAGCTCAGGTCATGATCTCAGGGTCCTGGGATCGAGTCCCACATCCTGCTTCCTCCTCTCTCTCTCTCTCTCTCTGCCTCTCTGCCCACTTGTGATCTCTCTTTGTCAAATAAATAAAATCTTAAAAAAAAAAAAAAAGGAATGTGGGAAATAAAAAATTTCCTATACTTCTTCTTTAAAAAAAAAGAAACCTCCTTCCCACCCTCCCAAATGGGACCCTCCTGTGTCAGCGGCGCACCTTCTGCCCTGACGAACCTGGGACGAACCTGGGCTGGGCCTTGAGGACCCAAGCCTGCAGGCTTTCTCGAGATAAGGGGCTGAGCCCTCGCGGTGCAGCTGGGCCTGGGATCACGTGCTAGTCAAGGGGGCGGTGGAAGCCCAGGGGGAGGCCGGCCAGTTGCCAGACCTGGCTCTGAGCTGTGTCGGGGCGGGGTGGGGTGGGGTGGGGGGGGCTCGGGCCTGGTGCAGGAAGGTGTTCTGACGACCCTCCTAGCAACATGCACCTTGACCCCCAGGGACCTGTCCCTCTTCCTCCATTCTTGGCCCTTTCCTCTCAACCCGTCACTACTGTTGGAAACCCAGAGTGTCTATATGTGAGGGTGAGGGACCCCTCTGACCATTGGGGACCGCCTCTCCGCTTCCCTGCCTGTGGCGCTTGAGTATCTCGGCTCCCCGCCCAAGTCATCCCCTCCCTGTTGCCTTCCCCTCCTCGTTCTTCATTCCAGATGTTCTGCCCTTTCCTACTCTTTATTCCTAAACAGCTGGACTCAGGGGCTCAGGACCCCCCTCGGTCTGACCCTACTCCTTGCTGTGCTACTCGCTCTTCTGTTCTTCTGTTGCTTGTCAGCCCACACACTTGCTGGTGCAGGAGATAAAGGACCTGTGTGCTACCAGGCCTGCACTCTGGCATCTTTCTCTGGGAGCGTGTGTGTGTGTGTGTGTGTGTGTGCATTCGTGGGTGCGTGCTTGCGCATGCAGCTTTTCCTGGGGCAAAGCTGTGGCGAGACAATGGACTTTTGTTAAACACATGACCTAGTCCCATCAACAACCGTGTGGAGTGGAGTGGCGGGTGATCTTACAAATGGTGTTGGAGGATGAAACAGGCCCAGGCAGATTAAGTGACCCTCCCAAGGGTCTAAGAGCCAGCGGCGGAACTGGGATGTGAACCCGAGCCCTCAGGCATCCTGAGCCCGTGCTCAGGCAGCCTCCCTTCCCTATTTTTCTGCCCCAGGAATTCTAACCTAGTCCCCTGGCTGTGAGGGGTAAGACACCGGCAAGAGTCGCCCACTGTCTTAGGTGGAGGTTCCTCAGACCTGGAGTCAGACCTGCAGTAGCATTTGAAAACCAGTAGTTTGTTTGGAAGCTGATCCAGGAAGCACTTCTGGCTGGGAGCCGGGGGCAGGGGTCGGGGGCAGATATTGAGAAGGAAGAAAGCTAAAGGACATGCGAGGCACTGAGGGTTAACCCTACTGGGGAATTCTGGAAACAAGTGTACCCTTTGCATCTCGGGTGTGGCCTGTGGACAGGTGTGATCGGCATCTCCTGGGAGCTTAACAGAAAGGCAGATTCTCAGGTCCCACCCCAGACCTATAGAGTCAGACTCTGCATGGTCACAAGGACGCTGGGGAATGCACGTGCATGGAAAATTTCGGGACCCACCGAGATGGAGGCCCTCTGGGTTATCCCGCCCAAGGGATGAGGAAGCTGGGCAAGCATCTCCCAGCTGACATTTGTTACTGGCAGCCTTGGGCCTTAACGTCACGCTCTGTGCCCCATGCGTGGGTAAGGGAAATGCTGCTGGCAGAAAATTTTTTTAAAGATTCATTTATTTTTGAGAGAGAGAGAGTGAGAACAGGAGGAGGGGCTGAGAGAGAGGGAGAGAGAGAGAAGCAGACTCCCTGCTGAGCGCAGAGGCCAATGGCAGCTGCATCCAAGAGTCAGATGCTTCACCGGCAGAGCCTCCCAGGCGCCCCAAGAATATTGATGCTTCTAGTGGACCATGGCCAGCACATGCAGGAATGGATACTTGTTTTTTTTTTTTTTTAAGATTTTACTTATTTATTTGACAGATAGAGATCACAAGTAGGCAGAGAAGCAGGCAGAGAGAGAGAGGAGGAAGCAGGCTCCCTGCTGAGCAGAGAGCCCGACGCGGGGCTCTACCCCAAGATCATGACCTGAGCCAAAGGCAGAGGCTTAACCCACTGAGCCTCCCAGGCGCCCCAGGAATGGATATTTTTAAACGATTACACTTTTTGTATGTATGTATGTTGCCATGCCCAGCATGGAGCCCAATGTTCGGCTTGAACCCGTGACAATGAGATCAAGAGCCGTGTGCTCTACGGACTGAACCAGCCAGGAGAGGTGCCACCTTGCACTGTCTCTCTCTCTCTCTCTTTTTTTTTTTTTTTAAAGATTTTATTTATTTATTTGACAGATCACAAGTAGGCAGAGAGGCAGGCAGAGAGAGAGGAGGAAGCAGGCTCCCTGCTGAGCAGAGAGCCCAGTGCGGAGCTCGATGCCAGGACCCTGAGATCATGACCTGAGCTGAAGGCAGAGGCTTTAACCCACTGAGCCACCCAGGCGCCCCTTGCAGTGTCTCTTTAACGTGGGTGGAAGCGTGATGGCATTTGCATTCTCGGCCGTGGCAGCTCAGGCCCTGTGCGTGACAGCTTTGGAATGATCTGGGTGTGCCTCCTGCCCAGTGTGCACACATACCGATAAATGGCAACTTCTAAGCACTGATGCAGACTTGTAAACCAGTCTGCGGATCGTGGTTTTCCGTTTGGGCAGCTGACATCAGCTTAGGCTCGTTTGCTCTTGACCTGTTCTCCTTGCCCAAGACCAGCAGGGCTCTTCTTGGCCACCCGTAGGTCTCCAGTTTAGGAGCCCCATAGTCTAAGCTGTTGCTGCAAATCCTATGGGTTAAGGCTGCCTGGTGAGTAGGTCCACCTTGCCTCTGATGGTTAAGTGGGTTAAGTGCTGCCACTTGGTCCCCTCTGCCCTGAAATCCTGTCATCCCCACTGACACTAAGTAACCTGGGTCCATAGCAGCATCTCCTATGTCAGCCCCAGGCTGCAGAGGACAAGCTCCGCTGGGCTGCTCAACAATGCTTGCTTGTCCTCACAAACACGTTCCTTATGTCCTCCAGAAAAGGACTGGTTTTTGGATCCTTGCAGGGACCGGAGTCACATGGTGGATGCTCTTGTGTGACATGGCAATTCATTCCAGGGTGCCTGCTCATCTTTTGGCTCCTTCCTCGGTCCTCTGCTGGGGCAGCTTGGGCACTTTACTTGCTCCAGACTTTCAGGGAGTCACGCCCATCAAGGCATGAAGACGGGCTCCGCATGTCCTTGCCGGGAGCTGAAAGCCTGACTCGTGGGAGACAGTCCTCCACTCCTGTATCAACAAACTCTCCGTACCCAGTCCCCAGCCCTCCTCCTTGGTCTGTCAGCCTCGAAAATCCCCTCCTGTGTGTGCTTTCTGGTTCCTTCTGTGCCATGTTTTCCAGCTTCTTCAGGACCTGTAGTATTGTGGGTGAATAATCCTGTTTCTGCCATGTTTGGGACTGTGCTTCTGCACAGCCTAAGACTTGACCCTAGTTTTTGGTGTGGAAGCTCTGAAGGGAGGCAGGGGCCGATTGCGAGAAACATCACTTCGCAAGACCTCTGCCTCAAGGAGGTCTGGGCATGGTCTCCAGGGATGGAAAAGCTGCTTTCCTCTGGCAAGGTGGAGACAATTCCTCCAGCCCAGAAGTTTCCTGGAAACCTGGGAGTTTGAAGTTCTTCAGGGCATTTTCTCAAATGTTCTGTGCATGGTTATCATGGTCCCATGCCTTTCATTCTAGGACTTTGATGGGGAGACTTGTTGGTGCTCCAATGTCTCCACTTTCTTTGTTATCTGACTTCTTACATTCAGATCTTGGGCTTGAGTTAATGGTTGGCTGACCGGAGCCCAACATTTTCTTCCTTCAGAAATCTCTGATCGTTAGCGGTAGCCATAATCATCATTGCTCTTCTGTCTTGAATGCTGAAGCAATCAGCTAAACAGGGCCCCTATACCCTGTCCTGATGCACCAACAATGAGAATCTTAGCAGTGGGGTTGCTACAGTATTTCAGAGGTGGTCGGCACCCTGCTTAATGCCAGCAAAGGGTCTGGCTAGTGAAGGATCAAATTCCAGAATCCCAAGATGACAGTGTTGCTTTCTACAACCCTCCTAGGACCACCTGTTTTCAGAGGAGTCCCCTAGCCCAGAGGCAGACTTGGAAATAAGGATTTGAGTTCAAATAGTTTATTTGGAGTGTGGTGATCCCAAAGACCACCTGTGGGAGCGTGCGCATGCAGGACAGGGAAGGGAGGGTGGTCAACAAAGGGTGCCCTCGAGCAGCTTCTTGCTGTGGGTAAGTGGGGCTCAGTCCTGTGGGGGAATTCTGGGAGACAGAGCTGGATACACCTCAGAGTTACCCCGCCCAAGGGGTGAGGAAGCCGGGGTATTGATCCTCCTGCTCTCAACTGTCACCAATGCAGGGCTCCCTCGGGAGACAATCACTCCAGAGCATTTGCAGCCTGCTTTGCCTTCAGAAAGCCCTCAGGGGGAGCAGCGGCACCTGCTTGGGGAAGGATGCTGCTGACAGGCAGAGAACTATGAGGGAATATGGGGGTAGCATTGACAGTGCCTCTGCCGGCCACTCATGCACCCATCTAATGAGTGTTTAAGGGATACCTCCTGTTTTTGGAACCAGGGATACAGTAGGGAAGAGGGATGTGTGGTCTCCACTCTTACAGACTTGCCCTGCTACCTGGGGAGGCAGACAATAAACTAGCTGACGAGACAATGACAGGGTGTGAAGTGTGCTCTGGAGAGCAATGTCAGGGACTGTGGGGCCGTTAGAGGACATTGGGCACTGGGTATGAGGCAGGAGGAGCAGAACAGGTGGGTCTTTCAGGAAGAGATGTTTCAGCCAAGACCCCAGGGAGAAAAAGGGCAGCCAGGCATGTGGGTGCCTGGAAAAGCCTTTGGGACACAGGGAATGGTGAGGACAGATGTTCTGAGCAGGACCCAGCATGGCACATTTGTGCAAGGAGAAAGGGAGAGAGGAGGAAGGAACAGGGCACCTGCCGTGAGGACAGCAGGCTGGCTTAGGGCTTTGGCAAGTTTAGGTCTTCTCCTAAGTGTGACAGGGAGCATTGGAGGGTTAAAGCCTGGAGTGGCACAATTTGATCTGTCTTTTAGAAAGCTGACTCTGGTTGCAACCCCACCACCATTTCCCACCTGCATGAGTAGGTTCAGGGTCAATGTTAAGATCTGGGGATACCCAGAAGAACAGGTCATGGTCCCTGCCCCCAGGGGAGTGCTCAGTTTCTCCCGCTGCCTCCACCCTATCCCCACCAACTCCCCTCTCTTGCCCCACACTTGACACAATGTGATCCATTGGAAGCTAGTTTATTTTGAGTGTTTTTTCATGGGGCTGGGCTGGGCGATGTCTGGGCTTTGAAGCTCCATTCTAGGGACGCTGGTCCCCTTCCTCAGCACTGCGGCGGCCGAAGTCCATCCATCCGTATGCTGCTTCTTCTTCCTCCACCCACGGTCCCTGCTTCTTGGACAGGTCTGAGGGTCAGAGTGGGGGGTGGGGGGGGGAAACGTGAGGCTATGGGAAGGACATCTAGCTGCTGGAAACCAAGGCCAGGGCCAGCCCTGGCTGGGCGAGGCAAGCAGGGATGGCTGTCACAGCTCCTACCTGCCACCAGCTGTGGGGGACCTTGGAGCCCCAGCTGCCTTCGCTGGTGAGGGGCAGCGCCCAGCCGGTCCAGCCAGTGTGGCTCCAGGCCTCTATTTGCCCCTGGACCTGAGGGTGCGTCCTGCTGCTGGGAGCCGGGCTTCCAAGCAGCTTCAGAGAAGGTGGCCAGAGCCAGCGCCAGGATCAGCACACACACACACAGTCGCTGCATCTTGTCTGCAAAGGAAAGAGGGGCAGAGCTGCAAGATGGGGCCATCCAGGCACCCAGAGGCACAGGCCTGGACCAGATGGACTCTAGATTCCTCCCTGCAGGCAGGTACCATGCTGTGTGGGGTTGTGGACTGTCCCTCAGCTCACTTCTCCAGTTCCTGCCAACTCCCCCAGCTCCCAAGCCTTGCCCCCTTTCTTCATCACCTACCTTCATTACAGCAGTGACTTCTCTCGGAGGAATTTACAACCTAGAACAATGGTTTCCAAACTTCTACAGAATTTGAGGCTATGTGAGCGGCTCTGTAGCTGTTTCCCTCTTGTAATTTCAAGTGAGCTTTTAAATAGTCATATCAAGGGCACATTGCAGACGACCTGGTATCTCAGTGGAGACCCCCAGTGTATTCAGTGTGGGGTCGGGTCTCACCGTTTCTGTGCCGCCCGTGGAGGGAAGCTTCTCCCACCATTTTTGCTTAACTGAGGACTATCCTGTGATTGTAATGAAGCAGTTAAAAATTAAGCTGTTACCATTTGCTCCTGTGTATCAGGGTGACCTGAGTTTGGGGACACCATAACACAGAAATAAACTGATACTCAAATGAATCTAAAATTCAAATCTAAAATTCTATTCTCAGCATTTGTGTTCTTTCAGTCTCATTATTCTGATTGGCATTACCTTCTAGGAACACATTAATAGTAATAAAATAAGACTTTTATCTATTTTTCATAGTGGGGTTCTCTGTTAGATTTCCTTTGGAAGAGAAAGTGTTCTAGGTGTTAAAGGCGCGTGGGTGGCTCAGTGGGTTAAGACACTGACTTCAGCTCGGGTTATGATCTCAGGGTCCTGAGATTGAGCCCTGTGTCAGACTCTCTGCTCAGCAGGGAGCCTGTTTCCCCTCCCCCTCTGCCTGCTTCTTTGCCTTCTTGTGATCTCTCTCCATCTGTCAAATAAATAAAATCTTAAAAAAAAAAAAAAGATACAAGGTTAAAAAATCAGTGATCTAGAGCTACACTGGCCCATGCTGGCCACGTGTATTGTCCAATGTGGTAGCTAATAGGCAGATATAGCGCTTTATATTTAAATTGATTAAAATAAAAAATTTGTCCCCCAGGCTAGCCACCGTTCCGGTGCACTTGTAGCTGGTGGCTACCATATTGGGTGGTACAGGTACAGACCCCATCATCATGGAAAGTTCTTTCAAACAGCCTTAGTCTAGGAAAGAGCTTGAGATGGGATCCAGAAGCCCTGGGCTCCAGTTCCAACCCTTCCCAATAATTTGTGTCACTTTGGGCAAGTCACATCTTCTCTGCCTCAGTTTTTTCACCCAAGAGACGGGAGAAGAGACTTTGTTTTTCTCACCTTGCAGGACTGGGATGAGCGTGGAGTAAGAGGGTTGAAGTAGCTAGTCAGCTCAAAGGAAAGGTATGGGAACGCCAGTGTGGGTTCTAGAGCTGAGACCTAGTCTGGCCCTGAGATAAAGGAAGGGTGGCAGCCTTGGAGACAGAGACATGAGCCTGGTACCTTGATGCAGGGAACTGTCCCATCAACCCTCTTCCCCACCTCTCCACTCCCCTCCTGGGTGCTCTCACCTGCAGAGTTGGGAGGTGGGCGATGCTCTAGCCAGCCTGGTGCCTCTTCCTCTCTCTGCTCCTCCTGGTGCTCCTGCCCTGCCTTATAAAGCCCTCAAGGCCCCTCCCAAACCCCAGGAGGTCAGCCTCCACCACAGCAAGACAAAAGGGCGTGGGCTCAGGTCCCTCGCCTCTGCCCTGTCCTACCATTCATTCAGTCATCTACAGGGGGGAAGGGAGAGGAGTTGACCTTCCTGGCAGTGAGGGGCATGTGCGGGTGGGGGCCTGGCTTCAGCTGGGCATGAAGGCGGACAGGAGACAGGCTTCCTGGGGTCAGGAACAGTGCCCCCCCGCCTGGACCTTGGGGTGCATCAGCCCTCCAGCTACATCCCCCTTGGGGGGCTGGTGAGGCAGTTGCACCGAGTGACCTTGGTGAGGAAGCATCTTTCATCAGACACTGGTGTTTGAAGAGCAGGGAGCGTGTGGATGTCAAGTCCTGTATCGATCCCCTGTCCCCTCTGCCCGACTCTACAAACAGGACGTGAGCTAGTTATCGGGGGCAATGGGCCGTAGGCTGATGGCCCTGCCTGCTCCGCCTGGGCGGTAGCCCGGTTGCCTCCGTCACCTCCTTTGCCTGGAAAACCCCAAGTGTCCCCCGCCTTGTGCCCTCTGTGGCGGCTGGGTTCCTGGGTTCCGCTGGCAGCTCCACCTCAGCTCCTCCCATTCCACCAGCCTCTTGCAAACCCCCACCCAGGGCTGATTCTTGCAGCCTTCTGCAGCTGGAGGCTCCGTCCTTTTGTCTTCTAGGGAAGATGGCAATCTGTGTCATGCATTCACCACTTTTCAATATAAAAATACACCTTCAAGTGGTTAGCAAAGAGACTGAATGAAGGGTTTGCCCAAGATGTGCCAGAACACCAAAGAGTACGCTTGTTGACTGATTTGATAAATTGTCACCTCGACCTCTTTTGGACAGACGTAACGAGCTCTAGGCTGCTTTTGACTTTTCCGAGGTTGACGTTAGAGATTTTGCTTTTGTTCATGCGTCATCGGGGCCCCTTCTTGTCTGGGGGATTTCTGATGCCCCTTGGGTCCTGGATAAGGGGCAGTGGTACCCATGCTCAGCGACAGCCTTGCTGAGAATTAACAGGTGATGCCGCAGGCTGTGAGGTGTCCATGGCAACCAGCAGCCGAATGTTCTGGTGAATAACCCAGGGCCTGGCTTGGTGACTCGGCAGATGGAATTAAGCGAAAACGACAAATTCAGTGCAGGGATTGGTGATAAAGAATTGAATCCAGAGTCTTAGAGATGGAAAGGCCTTTGCGGGGGGGGGGGGGGTGCTTGGCAGCCGGTGGTGTGAGGAGCAGCTCTGTTCACGTGCTAGAGGAATAGAGATGTTCGTGTTACCATGGTGATGGGAAACAAGAAGCTCTCTGTGGAGCCTTAGTTGTACCAGAACCCAAGATTTCGCCTGTGGAGGGGGTTAGGCAGCCCTCCACCTGCCACCCCGGCTGTTTTTCACAGGCTGGTCACACCAGGGCTGGTGAAAGCAGCAGACAGAAGCGGGTACCCACTCAGCAGGTGATGGTCCCCGCTGACTGCGGGCACTGGCGGGCGTGCAGGGAGGGCTCTGCTCAGAGTTGAGAGACAGCTCTCATCCGAGGTGCTTCCAGTCACGAACCTCCATGTTCTGTTCTTAGGGAAACCTTGTTCAATGGGAAACAGAGGGGTTTCCAGGCGCTGCCCTTTTCCAGATGTTGAACTTTGAGCAGATCTCTCCTCCTCTCTGAGCTATTTTCTCCTTCAAGAAACAAGGAAAATAACTTGGGTTGGAGGGGCAGCATCTTGTGAAGGTGATGTACATAAAGCACCATGCACAGTGCCCAGAACATCTCAAGCACCTAATTTGTTTATGGGCCTCAGTTAGCCTCATCTGGAAATGGCAATCATTCATTCCTACCTCATTGAGCTGATGTGAAGGGGAAATATAACAAGGTCTACGCACACACTTTGCACACATCAGAGAGATTCTCCTTTCCCAAGACTTAGGAGGGTAGTTCCCTAAAAAGTATCGTCTGTGAATCTAAGTCTTTCCCTCCTGCTGGCCACGACTCAGAGGGACACTTGTCTTGGGTTGCCACTGAAGAGGGAGCAGTGATGGAGCCTGTGGAGGCTGGACATCTCAGA
This sequence comes from Mustela putorius furo, assembly GCF_011764305.1. Classification (NCBI taxonomy): domain Eukaryota; kingdom Metazoa; phylum Chordata; class Mammalia; order Carnivora; family Mustelidae; genus Mustela; species Mustela putorius. The sequence continues at coordinate 717,523 of NW_025421399.1, read as the reverse complement.
GGCCAGCACCGACTGGTGTACAGAGGATGTGGGAACCGGTGAGGCCAGGATAGACTCCTGGCTCCAGTATTTTGACTTGCTGGGTGACCAGAAAAATCCAGTTTCTGAGTCTATAAATTGAAGACCAGATCCCAGACCCTGGGGTCAGTGCCCTCCCTCTCTCTGCGGCCCCTGCCCGTGTTTCCCCAATAGTGACAGTGCTGTGTGACAGGCTCTTTGCATGAATAAATGTGGTTGCTGTTTACCATTGCTTTTGGATGTAAGTACTAATGTGTCCCTATTCCACAGACGAAGAAACTGAGGCTCACATAGGAGAATAATCTCTATCCTGAGTTTACAGGACCAAGGAGACCTGCACCAGAAATCCTGGTTCTGGGATCTTTCTGTTCCCAGGAGAGGTGTGGTAGGCAGAATCATGGTGCCCCAAAGATGTCCATACCCCAGTTCCTGGGACCTGTGAATATATGAGGTTACACGGCAAAAGGGACTTTGTAGATGTAATTATAGACTTTAAAGTAGGGAGCTTGGGGTGTGTGGGTGGCTCAGTGGGTGAAAGCCTCTGCCTTCAGCTCAGGTCATGATCCCAGAGTCCTGGGATCGAGCCCCATATCGGGCTCTCTGCTCAGCGGGAAGCCTGCTTCCTCCTCTCTCTCTGCCTATCTCTCTGCCTACTTGTGATCTCTGTCAAATAAATAAATAAAAATCTTAAAAAATAAATAAAGTAGGGAACTTATCCTGGATTATCTGAGTGGACCCCATTTAACTAGATGAGCCCTTAAAACGTTCTTTGGCAGGATGCCTGGGTAGCTCAGTCTGTTGGGTGACAGGTCATGATCTCGGGGTCCTGGGATCGAGTCCCGAGTTGGGCTCCTTGTTTAGCAGGGACCCTGCTTCTCCCTTGTCTCTCCCTCTGCTGTGTGCTTTCTCTATCTTTAACAACAACAATAAAAAATAAAAACCAAAAAAAACCAAACCATGTCCTTTGGGTAAAAGTGGAAGTGATGTGGCTAAAGGATAAATCAGAGATTCTAAAACTGAGGAGGATTCCACCTGCCCTTGCTGGTTTGAAGATGGGAGAGGGGGGGCAGCAGGCTGAGGAGAGCAGGTGGCCTTCAGGAGCTGAGAGAGGCCCCCAGCTGAGGCCCCAGAATGCAAAGAACTGAATTCAGCCAACAATCCGATGAGCCTGGTAGTGGGTTCACCCAGAGCCTTTAGAATGGAACATAGCCTTGGGGATGCCTTTGTTTTTCCCCAGGGACCCACACTGTACCTGGGACTCCTGACCCATGTGACGGTCAGAGAATGAGTTGGTGGTGTCTTAAACTTCTAAAGCTTGTGGTGATTTGTTATGGCTGGAAAATACCCAGGATTCTGGCCTCATGGAGGTTTCCTTCAGTCAGAACTGGCCCTGTGTGAATTTGTGTGGGATTTTCCAAATATAGGTAAAGGAGGGTGTTCGTCAAAGTACTGGGCCGTGGGGCACCTGGGTGGCTCAATGGGTTAAAGCCTCTGCCTTCGGCTCAGGTCATGATCCTGGGGTCCTGGGATCGAGCCCCGCATGGGGCTCTCTGCTCAGTGGGGAGCCTGCTTCCTCCTCTCTCTCTCTGCCTGCCTCTCTGCCTACTTGTGACCTCTGTCTGTCAAATAAATAAATAAATATTAAAAAAAAAAAAAGAAAAAGTACTGGGCTGTTCCCCCATTCCATTTTCCTTCCAGTTAGTGAGCACCTGCTGTAAGTCAGAGGTAGGCGAGGCCCTGGGGATAAGAGGTGACTATGACTGGCCCCTTCATGGCTTGGTGGCACTGAGATTCCAGGGGATAGGGGCACAAACAATAGACACAATAACAAGAGTGGGGAGGACGGTCCCTGGGGAGGGAGAACCCCCCCGGGGCAAGTCTGCTCTCGGGACCACACTCCCACCGGCCAGGACTGGTCCTGGCAAGCAGTGGTACTGGGGCTCCCACCTGTTGTACTGGGGAGCTGCAAACTGTGCGAGGCTGCCCGGGGCTCCTCATTGATTATTGATGGTGGACAAGGGAGAGGCTGAGGATGCCTCTGTGCTTCAGGCAGTGAGGCCTGGGGAGGGGCGAAGGTGCTGGGACAAACAGTGACACCTGGGAGGTGTTCATGGCAGCAGCAGGGGCGTCTGTGGTCCCTCCCCGGGAAGGGGGGCTGCGGAGGAGGAAGTGGGTTCACGATTTCTGGCTTTACCTGCTTTCCCAGGCTGGTAAGGGAACAGGACCAAGAGGACAGCCCACAGGCTGCTCTCAGGCAGAGCTGAAGAGGGTGCCCTGGGATGAGCTCAGGGGCCAGGTGACCCACTCAGCTGGCTGGGAGGGAGAGCAGAGGGCACCCCACGTTCCAGCCTCGGTCTCCTCTCCCTGGTCCCCCTCTGTCCTTCTCATCTGATGCCCAGCTGTGCCTTTGGAGCGGTGGCTCCTCATGTTAGGATCACCTGGGGGAGCCCTAAACCCACCCCCACACCCAGGGTGCTCATCAGAAGGCTTTTCAAATCAGAAGCAAGGGTGAGACCCAGGGGGTGGCTGGAGTCTGGGTGCGGAATTGGGGTTTGTGCACGTGGGAGGCCAGGACTAGGAGGCTTTGCCATTCTGGGCTGAACCCCAGCTTTGGCACTTCCTAGCTGTGATCTGAGGCAAGTCACAGATTTGGGACACCCCCCCCCCCGACATTTACCTGGGAGGGCCATGGTGAGGGATAACAGAGACACCTGTAGCATTCACTTGGTCTCTGCCACATGGTAAGTTCTCTGTAAGGCTGTCATCATTGGTATTTTCAGTACCACAGCCTTACTTGCCCCTCCTCCGTGCTGCTGCATCCTGCTGACTTCCAGAATATTCTACCCTGCTTTCTTTGATTATTTTCTTCTCTACTCTTTCCTGTAATAGTCCCTAGAGCCTTCCCTCACAGAGCCCATCAGAAGCATAGTGGGGGCTTGAACCTAGACAGATGGATTCTGTAAGCGTTAAGAAAATCCTTTCTGGTGGCGCCTGGGTGGCTCAGTGGGTTAAAGCCTTTGCCTTGGGCTCAGGTCATGATCCCTGCATCCTGGGATGGAGCCCGGCTTCCGGCTCTCTGCTCAGCAGGAAGCCTGCTTCCCTTCCTCTCTTTCTCTGCTTGCCTCTCTGCCTACTTCTGATCTCTGTCAAATAAATAAATAAAATCTTAAAAAAAAAAAAAAAAAAAAGCCTTTCCTTGCTGCTATCCCGCGTTCTCTACAGTGAGCCTTCTCTTCCCTGTACTCCGTAATCTGTGAAGCCAGTGAGTGGGGTTGGTTGGAGGGGCAGATTTGGGCCAGGGAAATGAGGAAGGTTTTGGTAGCTGATTTCACCTGTAATCTTACTTTTTTTTTCTTTTAAGATTTTATTTATTTGTCAGAGAGAGAGACACACACACAGTGAGAGAGGGAGCACAAACAGGGGGAGTGGGAGAGGGAGAAGCAGGCTTCCTGCTGAGCAGGGAGCCCGATGCGGGGTTCGATCCCAGATCTGCTGCTGCTTCTCCTTCGGCCCCTTCCCACCTCACTCATGCTCTCTCTGTCACAAATAAATAAAAAAATCATTAAAAGATACATATATAAGCTCTATTTATTGAGATATAGTGCACATATCACACAATTCACTTTTTTTTAACACCATTCACTCTTTATTTTTTCCATTCCCCCCTCCCTTTTTTTTTTTAGAATTTTTTAAAAAGACTTTATTTATTTATTTGACAGAGATCACAAGTAGGCAGAGAGGCAGGTAGAGAGAGAGAGAGAAGAGGAAGCAGGCTTCCTGCTGAGCAGAGAGCCCGATGCGGGGCTCGATCCCAGGACCCTGGGACCATGACCCGAGCCGAAGGCAGAGACTTTAACCCACTGAGCCCCCCAGGCCCCTCCATTCACTTTTTTAAAGCACACAAGCCAGTGGGTTTCGGCAGATCCACAAAGTGGCACAACGATGACCTTTATCTAGTTCCAGAATATTTGCATCACCCCAAAAGGAAAACCCCCTTACCCATTTGCCGTCACTCCTCATTCCTCCCCATCCCTCTGGAGGGAATGACTGGGAAATGAAAAAGTGGTTTTCAAATAACTGTTTGGGGAGTTGGCACCGCGGAGATCACCTTACGAGGAACTCCCTCCTCATCGACTGGTTGAAATTTAAAGCAGCTCTCTCAAATAGCACTCCGAAAGGAAACCCAAACCACTGGGTTCTAGAACCTTACAGCCACAAGAATTCTAAGAGATGGGGGAAGATGGGCAAAATCAAAGATAAATTATTGACTTGTTCAGGCAGTCCCTGTCACAGGCTGAGTGTGACCCCTTGCCTAAGCATGACTGAAATAATTCAGGTGTTTGTACACTGATTGGTTTAGCATCTGACTCCCCAGCTAGAGTGTAGACTCCGGGAGGAAGAAGGTGGGCTTTGGTTTTTCCATTGCTGACCTGTACTGAGCAAGTCCTCCGGAAATGGGAATGGGTGAGTGAATACGGCAGAGAGTTGGCTGTGGGCTCTGGGCTTGAGAGAGAAATGGAGGCTGGAAACAGAGAATTAGGATCATGAACACTGAAAGCATAATCAGTCATGACCCAGGGTGTGGCCGCCATGGGAGAGGTACCAAAGGCCGAGACTGTCTTCATTCCTTTGGAACTCCTCCTACACTTGGAGAATGGAGAGATGTTAGGTCCAAGCAGGTGGAGAGGTCACAGGGTACCGAATGGGAGATTTTATCGGAGAAGGAAAGAGGGCTGGTGTATGGTGCTCAGGGTTGCAGGAAACAATTGTAGGAGACGAGGACATCCAAGACCCTGTCCGTCTTCCCCTCCTAGAACGTAGTGTCCATTCGGATCTTTGTTCGGGGCTACATTCTCAGTGCCTCAAAGGGTGGTGGGCACAGCTGGGATGCTGCATAAATATTTATTGAATGAATAAATGACTCATGCCATGAGAAGTGAAAATTAGCAGGTGAAGATTCTGTAACATCATGATTTGCTCTCCTTGCCTTGTGTTTCTACTTGGTGGATCCTGGGGGAAAGGGTGAATTAAACCAGTGGTTCTCAAAAGGGGGATGTGGGTTTGCCTCCCAGGGGCATTTAACAATGTCTGGAGATAATTTTGGTTGTCAGGCATGCATGGGAACGAGTGCTATCACCCAGCAGTGGGGGAGGTCAGAGATACTGTTAAACATCCTGTGATACACAGGTCAGGCCCTCTTCCCCAACACATAATTATCTGGGCCCAAATATTAATAGTGCTGAGTTAAGTGAAGCCCCCGGGTTACACGAACCCCCTGGTACTTGTCATAAGCCTGGGCAAGCTCTTCGTGAATCGGTCCACACGAATGTTTTCTATCCTGCATCCAACACAGCAACTGAGCTCTGTCTCAGTGAGTCTTGACTCTTTCCCTGTCCTATCAACAGTCTACAGGACCAACTTGGGATCTTTAGATCTTTTTAGATCTTTCTCATCATATGCCAGCTGTATGCCCAGCATTTTAAGAAAAAAATTACTTGAAGTCGGTAAATTATGATTGGTTCCTTTAAAGTTCGACTTAAAAGATAATCTGTAATAATCATACCGTGCAAAGACAGCTTTTGACTTTCCCCAGTAAAAAAAGGTGACAAAACACTGTTTAAATTTAATTAGAAGGAAAAGCATGACTTCAGACAAATTAAAAAGTGATACTGCATCATGTTTGGTTCTGAGAAAAAAAATGTATCTTAAAATGTAGCTTTAGATTTTGTTATGTAATTAAAAAACAATCTAAGGGGCGCCTGGGTGGCTCAGTGGGTTAATCTGCTGCCTTCGGCTCAGGTCATGATCTCAGGGTCCTGGGATCGAGCCCCGAGTCGGGCTCTCTGCTCAGCAGGGAGCCTGTTTCCCCCTCTCTCTCTCTGCCTGCCTCTCTGCCTACTTGTGATCTCTGTCTGTCAAATAAATAAATAAAATCTAAACAAAACAAAACAAAACAAAAAACAATCTAATGTTCATTGGGATCCCCTTATATTTATTATGGCTTTTGTATTATTTTACCTGGGGGTGACAGAACAGGGTTTCAGATGTCTCACACGCAGGCACATTGTGAACGGCACTACAGAGATGCAGGGTGTCTTCGGTTCCAGTGAAATAGATGTCAAATTAGTTCTAGCCAGCACTGTATTTTCTCCTTCGGCATTATTTTTGACATCTGGGAGACCTCTTAATCAGATGCATGGGACTTGGAGGTCTGGTGGGCTTCGATGGGGGTGGATGGCTAGATCATCATCACTCATGGGCCACCCCCACCCCCCAGTGGTTCTGTCCTGAGGCTCTGGGGGCCAAGTCCAGGCTTGGAACCATTGCAGGGGCTCTCCAGCTGATCCCATGACAGCCAAGTCTCTGTACCTCTTAGCTAGTGCAATGAACCCAATCCATATTCAGCTCACAACTGTTGCTTTCCACACTGTGACAGTTTTTGTGTGTTTTATATTTTAAAAGATTTATTTATTTATTTGACACAGAGAGAGAGCGAGGGAGGGAACACAAGCAGGGGGAGTGGGGAGAGGGAGAAGCAGGCCTCCCACTGAGCAGGGAGCCCGATGTAGGGCTTCATCCCAGGACCCCGGGATCATGACCTGAGCCCAAGGCAGACACTTAACGACTGAGCCACCCAGGGACCTCTTTTTGTGTGTTTTAAATGCACATCTAAAACCATAATAGAAAATGCACTTATAAAAATTAAAAGTCATGGGGGACCTGGCTGGTTTAGTCGATGGACTATGTGACTCTTGATCTCAGGGTTGTGAGTTCAAGCCCCACGTTTGGTGTAGAGATTACTTAAAAATAATATCTTAAAAAATGAAAGTCATAATATTACTGTCTTTTTTTTTTTTTAAGATTTTTATTTATTTATTCGACAGAGATCACATGTAGGCAGAGAGGCAGGCAGTGAGAGAGGAATGGAAGCAGGCTCCCTGCTGAGCAGAGAGCCCGATGTGGGGCTCGATCTCAGGACCCTGGGATCAAGACCTGAGTCGAAGGCAGAGGCTTTAACCCACTGAGCCACCCAGGTGCCCCTATTACTGTCTTTTTTTAACCAGTTTGCAGACCACAATATGAGGCCTGCTAATTTTATGGTTCAAACCCATGCTTCTCAAGCTTTGCTAAGTGCCGCTTATTAAAATGAAGATGGCTTCAGGGAGTTTGGGGTTGGGCTTGAAATTCTGTCCGTCCAACGAGCTCCCAGGGGACACTGAGCAGCAAGAGTCTATAGTTCTGGGGCGCCTGGGTCGCTCAGTCGGGGTAGAGTCTGCCTTCGGCTCTCTAGTGATCCTGGGGTCCTGGGAGCAAGTCCTGTTTCGGGCTCCCTGCTCAGGGGGGAGCCTGCTTCTCCCTCTACCTGCCGCTCCTCCTGCTTGTGCTCTCCCTCCGTCCCTCTCTCTCTCTAACAAAGAAATAAAGAAAATCTTAAAAAAAAAAAAGTGTCTGTAGTTCTGTCTCGAAGGTGGACCACGAAACCTAGGTAGGTCACAGCTCTCTGCATTGACTTCATTCTTGTTTTCTCCTGCTGCACAGAAATGGACAATCAATGACTTGACACACAGGGAATGACAGTAGCGTTTATGCCCCGCATTAACATTTCCAACCTCTGTGCTCCCTGTGCTTCCTGTTTTTAGCTGATTGTTCATTCTAGGTATAAATGGACCATCAAGTACTAAGATTAAAGACAATTTAAACTGGGCGACGGCCCGGGCTGCTGAGGCGGGGTGGTGGCTGACGGCTGTGGCTTGCGCGGTCTGTGTACCTTCTGGCCGGCACAGTCGGTTTGGGAGCTGTTTAGAAATATCTTTAAATAGTTATTCATTTTCAAAGTCGATATTGGAATAGGCACGTTTCTGCTTGGAGTGCTGTGCTTGAGAAAACTTTGTTAATCCTGGGGCTGTGTGAGACTGGGGAGGAAACCACAGACCCGTGAGTCTTAGCTGGTTTGGGTAACGGGCTCTTTTAAGAATCTGATAAAAGCCGTGGACAGTTCTTCTTAAATATTTTTTATTTGACAGAGAGAGAGGGATCACAAGTAGGCAGAGGGGCAGACAGAGAGGGAGAGGGGAAAACAGGTTTCCCGCTGAGCAGAGAGCCTGATGTGGGGCTTGATCCCAGGACCCTGAGATCTTGACCTGAGCTGAAGGCAGAGGCTTAACCCACTGAGCCACCCAGGCGCCCCATGCCGTGGACAGTCTTACCAGAACATGCCCACATGTACCTCACACACAAAACATCAGGGATTGGTTTCTCAGGTGCTGGTAACCAAGTTATGACTCTTGGCCACCCCCTTCTCAAACCATCTTAAATACAATACTTCTGATTGCTTTCCCTGAAGCTTAGCTCTGGTAATGCTCTCTCCCGCTCATGTTTCCTCAATAGCTCCCATTAGACAAGCAGTGTTTCCCAAGTGTGGTTTGTGGCCCTCCCACATGAACTGGCCGATGCTGGTTAAAATGGCAGGTTCCTGAGCCCCACATCAGAACCTCTGGATCAGGGTCTCTGGCTCTAGAAGGGGGGGCATTTCCTGGAACATTGTGGGCCAGGCATTCTGACCTCAGAGGCTCTGTTGTACCTCATACCAAGTGAATAAAATGCAGCCACAGGCCAAATAGACATTTTCTGTAGTATTTTTGGAAAGATGTATAAATTTTATAAATCTGAGTTTTTGTTTTTTTTTTAAGACTTTATTTATTTATTTGACAGACAGAGATCACAAGTAGACAGGGAGGCAGGCGGGGGGGGGGGAGGGCAGGGGGAAGCAGGCTTCCTGCTGAGCAGGGATCATGACCTGAGCCAAAGGCAGAGGCTTAACCCACTGAGCCACCCAGGCATCCCATAAATCTGAGTTTTGTTAAAAATAATATTATTCTTGAGGCGTCTGGGTGCCTTGGTCTGTTAAGCGTCTGCCTTCGGCTCAGGTCTTAATCCCAGGGTCCTGGGATTGAGCCCCGCATCAGGCTCCCTGCTCAGTCGGGAGCCTGCTTCTCCCTCTGCCACTCCCCCTGCTTGTGCTCTCTCTGTCAAATAAAATCTAATATATATATATATATATATATATATATTGTTCTTAGGGCATCTAAGTGTCTGACTCTTGATCTCAGCTGAGACCTTGACCTCAAGGTTTTGAGTTCAAGCCCTACTTAAAAAAACTGTTCTTTCTCTAGAAATTTTTATTACATTTACATATAGTTATACAAGAATTATATATCAGTGACAGCCAGTGCTACCTCTTGTAGTGTTAAACACTTGCTCATTCTGAGTCTTACAGTTTTTTGGTCAAATTTTGGAGATGATCAGTTTCTTCCAGTACCTAGACGTTACTGTAGGCTCTTGAAAAGCAGGTGGGATTATTCAGCTCACACCCAATGGAGCCCTATCCTGGGTGGGGCCTAGAATCTAAAAAATTTTTTAAAGATTTTATTAGAGAGAGAGAGAGCACAAGTAAGCAGAGAAGCAGGCAGAGGGAGAGGGAGAAGCAGGCTCTCCACTGAGCAGAGAGCTTGATGCGGGGCTCAATCCCAGGACCCCAGGACCATGACCTGAGCTGAAGGCAGCTGCTTAACCCACTGAGCCACCCAGGCACCCCTAGAATCTGAATTTTTTAACATGCTTCCCAAGAACTGTGTATTATGAATATTTGAATTAGGAGGATTTAAGAGAGTCCAAGTGAAGAAACGGCCAAAGCCTCACACTATTTGCTAACTCTGAAATAAATGTGTACCTCCTGAAAAGTTCAATAGTCCGGGAGCTCTTCCATTTCAAAGCCTTATGGACAGTCAACTGTGTTTTGACACTCTTGCCACCGGGGGGCAGCACTCAGGCTGGTAAACAAGGAAGCCGGGCAATTCCAGAGCTGGTTGACCGGTTGTTTAGTTCCCAAATATATCGTGTTTCTTTGTCCTATTTATAGGTAAACTTTGAATAGGTTTTAAAGTAGTTTTTGTGGATTCCTGTGCAGTTGTAGCTGACCAGTACTCATCTCGTCAGGAAATGGGAGAGGGAAGGGGAGAGAGGCGACCAGAGGGAGCGAGGAGGCGGAGAGGAGACTGGGGCGGGAGAGAGGAGCCAAGAGCCCAGGGCTGGGACACACTCCTCATCGTGTTCTGCTCTTGGCTGTGACTCTTTTAACACAGACTAACCTCTGAATGTTTTCAGCTTTGGCTCAGCCCACCGCGACCTCACATCAACCTTCCAGCCTTCCTTCCCCTCTGCTCCCTTCTCATCGCCTACATGCTGGCTCATTGCATCACTTCTCTGAATCTGTTTTTCCATGGGGCTGAGTCCCTACTGTTAAATAAAGAGGCCAGTGTAGCTATAGGCGCTTAGCACAGCCCTGGCATATAGTGAGAGACAATACTACATTATTTCTGCTCTGTACGAGGTCTTTGTTCCAGCCAAATGGTCCTACCTTAGGGCCCTGAGACACTGGGTGTTCTCACCTCTGGGTCTTGATTCTGACCAGAACACCCTGACTTAAGATGACACCAATTTAAAAAAATATATATTTTATTTATTTATTTGACAGAGAGAGAGATCACAAGCAGGCAGAGAGGCAGGTGGCGGGGGTGGGTGGTGGGTGGGTGGGAGTGGAAGCAGGCTCCCTGCAGAGAGAAGAGCCTGATGCAGGGCTTGCTCCCAGGACCCTGAGATATGACCTGAGCTGAAGGCAGAGGCTTAACCCACTGAACCATCCAGGCACCCCAAGATGACACCAATTTTAATGAAGCCTTTCCTGGCCCCCCCAAGTATGGACCGGGTGGGGAAGATTTCCCAGTCCCAAACACCTGCAGCTCTTTGGACAGGCCAGTGGCAGTACTGGTTCCTTTCTGCCTCATGTTCAAGGAGTGTGCTGGTCCTCCACGCTATTGGGCCATCTGCTTCCCGAACACAGGGTGTCCTCCTGACTACTTTGAGTGGACCCCATGACTCCCCAGGCTGTATGCTGCATACAACAGTCTCTGTAATATGAGCTATTTAGTTTTTATTTTTAAAGATTTTATTTATTTATTTATTTATTTATTTGACAGACATGGATCACAAGTAGGCAGAGAGAGGGAGGGGGAGAAGCAGGCTCCCTGCCGAGCAGAGCCAGATGTGGGGCTCTATCCCAGGACACTGGGATCATGACCTGAGCTGCCGAAGGCAGAGGCTTTAACCCACTGAGCCACCCAGGTGCCCCTGTAGAATGAGCTATTTAAATTGTTAATGTATAAACTACACATTAACAAAGCACAGTTGTGCCCATTTGATGGGGAAAATTCGCAGGGCTACTCAGTGGTAGAGTTTCATCTAGAACCCAGGATCTCTGGCTTCTGCCCTTCCCAAATGGGCACAACTGTGCTTTGTATTAGGCCGGAGATACTGAATTAGGGTGTTCCCCAAACTGCCACGCTTACAGGCAGTTGTTGTTTTAAAAGATTTATTTATTTATTTGACAGAGATCACAAGTAGGCTGAGAGGCAGGCAGAGAGAAAGAGGAGGAAGCAGGCTCCCTGCTGAGCAGATAGCCGGTGGGGCTCGGCTCGATCTCAGCACCTTGGGATCATGACCAGAGCCTAAGGCAGAGGCTTTAACCCACTGAGCCACCCCCTGCCCCCAGGCATTTGTTTTGATTGGTTCTAGATGGTTGATTTGATACTGATGCTGCTAGCTTAACTCCATCTCATTTCTTTCTAGAAAACTAAAGTCTTTAAAAAGGTCAAAGTTTTCTCAATAGCCTAGCACAGGACCTACTGTTATTAACCTACTTGATTCTGTTTTATTTTCTGATTGTGGGCTTCTGTGGGTTTGGCCTCCAAGGTTCCTATTAGAAGTTTCTAAGAGCCCTTCTGCTTTACAGTCAAATCTTAGATTTACAACAATCACCCAAACATTCTAACAATGCCCTCACGTCTGGTAGCAATTGGTTAAGTTCCTGTTTGCTAAACAGAGGTTTTACAGGACCTTAAATGAGACCAGTTTATCTCCCAGATTACAATCCTCTACTCTCATGGCAGTGGCCGCCATCTCAGCCTCCAATCTCATCTCCCCTTCTAGGTTGGCCTCTATACAGTCTTGTTCACAAGGCTGCCAGCTGACCATCTACAAGAGGGGAACAAGTGTGGATTCTTCAGGACTCCTCTCTGCAGTTTGCAGCCTTTATTTATGACCTGAAATTGGTACCAACTCATGATCCACATGCTGGGAGAATTTTAGCAGAATTAATGGCACCAGGAACAAACTTCCACATACTCATTGCCCTTTCAAGGGATGGCCTCCGGACTGTACTTCAACTTCTCAGAATACTTCTAATCATTGAAGCACATGATAAATCTATTCCCTAGAGAAGGCCTTTTTTGTACCTCATATGGGTGTGAGGATTCAATGAAGTCCTACACTACTGTCTTTGTTACAGCCTTCAAGCTGAGGTCCTATCACTGAGCAGACTCCAAACTGCTCCACAGCACAAGTTCCTCCATAGCCACTGGGAGGGGACAGCCGTTACCACATCTGACCACCATGCCTGCAACACAGCTGACCTGTGGGGAACTTGGGAAAGAAAAAGCTCACTGAAGGTTTTCTTGGCCAAGAGGTTGAGGTCCCAGTTGAGCTACGGGCATAGACTACCCCTCACTGCCCATTTCTGTGGTTCCTTCACACATATGAGACTGATTGAGAAAATACAATCTTCAAGTCAGGTGTTTCTGAAAACAAGTTTTATTTAAATAAGGGTTTAAATACATTACATAACATTAAAACTGAAGGAAGAAATAAACCAAAAACCAGTCTGTTACTTCACATGGCATTGGGCAGCTGTCGCTAGTAAGTTGCAAGCTCTATAGCTAGCTACGTGACTGACACATCAATTTGAAGTTTGTTCCCTTGTCAAAAGTTTAACTCAGATAGAAGGTTGGCCTCACATTCTGGTGTTTGGACATCCATTAGCTAGGATATGTCTGGTCAAAAAGACCTGGTGGCAAGTCAGATGTCCTAGGACGCTTCACTAGAGGGAAGGTGGCTGCCCTAAGCTCTGCCCACCTGGTCAGGTTGGAGACACCAGGGATTGAGCTTTGACTACCGGTGACTCCCTGTAGCAGCACAGCTGCGGTTGCCGTCTTACCCCATCCTGTCCTCTCAGCTTCACCATGGACTGTTCAGGTAGTGACATTCTCTTAGGGCAGGGAACTCTGAAGAGGGAGAGCCGAGGAGCTTCCGGCCAGACATAGCCGTCTGTGATCTTGGGGCTCTGTGCTGGACCGAAACCTCACGTTACTGCTTGGTTTCAGGCCAGACACTGCCAGGCGCCTACTGCTTGACCTCTGTTTAAATGAGGGACTTCAAGACTAGACAGCATGGCTCTTTTCAGTTTATTGCATGAAGGAGTTACACTAGTCCAAGTTAAAAGCAGACCCCAAATGGTTACATTATACAAGCTGTGAGGTTTTTAAACTTGTGACAAGGGACAGAAGGGAAATTCTACTCATTGCAAGGAAATCCTCACTTAAGCTTCAGTGAGCCAAAAGCACTTAAAACCCATGAACCTTCAGCTGGTCGTCCTTAGCCAGTCCAATCTGCAAAGAAAAGAAAACAAGGTTATAGGAGGAGATATGAAAAGAATTCAAGTGTCCATTTCTGATGGCAACAACTCTGTTTGCTTGCTTCTACACTGGGCAAAAGTCCCAGACCCAAGGCACACACTTTGGAGCACCACGGGCACAATGGTTTGTTAACTCAGAGTATGCAGTTAGAAACCAATGATGTAACAGGATTTTAGCACTTAGGAACAGTCAGCCAGACATCCTGTTTTATTATCTGTGTGCAATTTAAAATGGCATCTTTAAAGTAGATCCATATACATGGCAACTGTCTGGCTAAGTTGGTAGGGCACGCAACTCTTCACCTTGGGGATCTGAGTTCCACGCAAACAGTGATATAAGTCAGACAAGTCTACCGGTGTATATATTTCACAACTCAACCACTGTTTTGCTTAGCGCTACAGAACAAACTTCTGTGTCCCCAGGAGAGCTTGAACAGAGGACAGAGATCTGACAGTGGCACAAACGGATTCTGAAGAACTGATTGAACTCACCTCCACCAGGAACTGGCATATGTTCTTGCGCTGGTCACCCTGTAGCTGAATTACTTCTCCATATTCTGGATGCTCAATTACAGTACCATTGCAGGCAAATTTCTGCAAGCAGCGATGAAGTAAAACAAATTAGACCAAGCGAACAGGCTGAGGGCACTTAACAATCCCTAATGAGAAGCAATCCAAGTCAGCACCCCCAACCTGAGCAAGTTAAATATGATTTTCCTACAATCTCATTTAAAACCTACCTTCTTAAACGCCTTCACTAGTTTCTTTTTATCGTAATCATCAGCGATCCCTTGGACAGTAGTAAGGGTCTTCCTGCCGTTTCTCTGTTGAATTCTTATATGGATATAATCCTCAGTGCCAGCAGGAAGCAGATCATCACCCTTACTTGCATCAGCAAAGGGGTCTGGGAAGAAAGATCAAGCTCATTTAGAGCTGTTGGGGCTCGGACGCCACTGCCACCCTTCCAAAGCATCTTTTTTGCGCGCGTACAAACTAATACTGAAATCACCAGGGCTTAGGTCACGTCAGATCTGTCCTTGCTGGCTGTCCGCGAACGGGTCAGTCCGGGGCGGCCGGCTTTCCCAGAGCCAGGGAGAGCCTGGGCCTCCTGCCCCAGGCCCGCCCCCAGAGGATGATCACGTGCCGGGGGAGCCTGGGCCGGCAGGCAGCGCCCCACCCGGCTGATGCAACAGGCCGGAACCCGAGCTCCAAGGCGGGGCCAAGCTTCCTGCCCCATTGGCGCGAGCGTTTGTCACTTAGGGCTGGCGCCGCCTCTCACTCCCAGCTCCGTGACAACGGCGGTGACGTAACGGACGTGACGCAGGGGTGGCGGGAGGGGGCGGGTGTGGCCCAAGGCGGCCCGGGAGCCATTAGTAAATGCGCCACCCGAGACGCCGGGCCCGCCCAAGGGCTGCCTCCCAGCCCGCTCCTTCCGGTCGCGCTTTAAGGGCCGACCCCAGGGCCCAATTCGGGGCCCTGCTTCCTGCGAGTCCACACACCTTCTATCAGCCTGCGTTTACGAAAGCCCGGAGCATCCGGCAGGTGTCCGAGCCCGGACACTTCGCCGCCCCACCCAGGCCTCACCCCTTGGACCTCTCCGCAGCTTACCGAAAGAGTGGAGGTTCTGGATAGCGGACATACGATACGATTCCTTTTCCTCGGTGGAAACGGCCTGCGGAAGGCGGCGGCGGCGGGAGAAGGCGGGCGGGGGGGACGGAGCGTCGGGAAGCGAGGGGGCTCAAGGGGGAGGCTGCTGAGTCCTCGGCGGCGGCTCAGTGACTGGGGCGGAGGGGCGGCGCCTGTATTCACTTATATAGCCGCCCCTGTGACGCCAGCGCGCTGCCCTCACGTCCCGGCCCCACCCACGGCGTCGTGGCCTCCGCGCCCTGGCGCCGCCGCTTCCGATTGGTTCGGGGGCGGGGACGCGGGACGGCGCTTGCGCAGGAACTCTTGCGCTGCAGGAGGGCGTCCTCTCGATTCCCCGAGAGGTGGAAGGGGGAGGGAAAGGTTGGTCCGTCTAGGCGCCTGCGCAGTGCAGGAGGAGGGTGTCAGGGTGGCGCAGGAAACTGGCCGAGGCTTCTGGAGCGCGTTGCTTCTTCTGTTCTCTGGCACATTCCACCTGGTTGATCCTGTTGCAGCCCGATCTGCTTGGAAAAGAGCGTTTGCATGAGTTAGATCGGCTCTCCTTAAATAAGGCTTAGATGCTGAACCTCCCAGACGCGACGAATTCCCACTGTCTCATACTCTCCCAGTTACCCACGTAATCTTCCTTACGGATATAGAGCAGCACTTTTAAATCAACACTGATATCAACACTGGTATCAACAATGATATAACTCAAGCCTTAACTTCATCATTTAGATTAAGTTACTCTTCAGATGAATCTAATCTAAAAATGGATTAATCTACCTTAAATACATCATTCATACAATCTAAAGAAAAAATGCCCAGCTCATTAACCTGGGTTCAAGGGGGAGTGAGGCGGGTTCTGGGGGCTAAAAGAATTCAGGCACCCGAAGGGTGTCCTGTGTGTCCTCCAAGTTGTGTGGGGTAGAACCTTACCAGAGAGGAGTCAAAATATTTTCTTCAAAACAGTCAACCTTTCTTGATCTTTCAATATATAAATTGAAATGTTCTCAGTTGCAAGGGTGAATAGAGGGGATTTAGACACCAAAGGCTTCCAGGGGCCAGGAAGGTAAGATAAAGGAGTGTGATGTGATGGGGTGTGGAGGGGACCGGGGTGAGAACTAGGGGTTATCGAAACGATGGGCGATGTGAGCCCCAGGTGACGCATAGAGGGTGGGAAAGAGCCCATTTGTGGGGGCAGGGTGAGAGCCTGCAAGATGAGGTGAGAAACCCCAAGGAAGGAAAATTTAGGTGTACTTGATAGTTGTTTTGATTGCATATTTACTAAGTTACCTTTTAATAATTTGGCTTCCTTGATACCAGGAAGGGGGGAACCAAAGCTAGAAGTCATGGGCATCTCAGACGTCCTTCCCTACCTGCCCTCCACCTAGGAACTTCTGCCCTCATAGACATGGCTGTGCTTGAAAGGGGTTTGAGGAAAGAGAGTGTGAATGAGTTAGAACTAGCCTTCCCAGTTTGCAGACATATTTTGTTATACATATTTTTAAATTAACAACATGGTCTTGCCTATCAATCTTCCCTTTTAGGAAAAGACCCTTTCTGTGCCATTTTAAAGAAATTCTTTCTCTCCTTTGAGTAAATAAAGATACTCTTTTTGTTGTTTGTTTGTTTCAAAAGCTTTTTTTATATTATTTATTATTATTTTAAAAAGATTGTATTTATTTGAGAGAGAGAGCATGAGAGGGGAGGGGCAGAGGGGGAGGTAGAAAGAATCTGAAGTAGACTTTGCACTGAGCTCAAACACAGGGCTCTATTCTGATGCAGAGCTCTATCCAGGACCGCTCTGAGCAGAAACCAAGAGTCAAGAGTTGGTGGCTTAACTGAGTGACCCACCCAGGTGCCCCTCTTTTGTTATTTAGAGAAAGAAAAAAGTGAGAGAGGGGAGAAGCGGTGCTCAGAGGGAAAAAGGCATTTTTTTTTTTTTTTTTTGTGGCTGGCAAAGCAAAGGCTATTGCGTGATAGGACAAAGCTCCCAAAGAGGGAAGGAACTCGAGAGGGTTGCCCACGAGAGAGTCTTAAACAGGCTCCACATCCCGCATGGGTCTTGATCTCAAGACCCTGAGATCATGACCCGAGCTGAAATCAAGAGTCAGACACTTGACCAACTGAGTCATCCAGGCACTCCTATTTGCTTTGAAAGTTTTCTTTTCTTTTTAAGATTTTTTATTTATTTGACAGAGAGAAATACAGTGAGAGAGGAAACACAAGCCAGGGCAGTGGGAAAAGGAGAAGCAGACTCCCCTGCTGAGCATGGAGCCCGATGCAGGGCTTCATCCCAGGACCCTGGGATCATGACCGGAGCCAAAGACAGACACCTAATGACTGAGCCATCCAGACGCCCCTGCTTTGAAAATTTTAAAACTTTACTTTTAACTTTTACTTATTTTTTAATTAATTAATTTTTAAATTTTTATTTTTTAAAGATTATTTATTTGAGAGAGAGAGAGAGAGCGCGCGAGAGAGCGTGAGCGCATACAGGAGAGCACAAGGGTGGGGATGGGCAGAGGGAGAGAAAGAAGTAGACTCCCTGCTGAGCAGGGAGCCTGACAACGTGGGGTTTGATCCCAGGGCCCTGAGATCATGATCTGAGCCGAAGGCAGAAGCTTAACTAACTGAGCCACCCAAGCGCCCCTACTTTTACCTTTTAGGTCTTTAAGGCAGGGAACTGATTTGTGTGTGTGGTGTGAGATAGGGATCTAATTTTTTTCCTATATGGATAGCCACCTGTTCCAGCACCATTTATTGAATAACGTATAATTCCCCCGCTGATTCATGCCTTTTTTGTTCTACTCATGTTTCCATTTCTGTGTGGGCTTGTTTTTGGAGTCTCTGTTCTGATGCACTGGTCTGTTTATCTCAAAGCCACATTCCCTTAATGATAGGAGATCTGCCAAAAGTCTTGATGTCCAACAGGATGAGCTCCTCCGTTTTGTTCTTCTTCAGAATAATCTTGGCTCTTGGTCCTAGTTCCCCTTTCAGCCTTGTGGCCTATCACCACGCCCCACATTCCACACCACGGCAGTTCTACGAAGCACCCTGGACTTTCTCATCTCAGGGGCTTTGTGCAAAGGCTCTCCCTTTGCTTGCTACATTCTTCTGTCTTTTTCGTGTGATGTCTCCCACTCATCTGTGGGACTCAGCTGGGACTCAGTTCTTTGGAGAAGACTGTGCTTAGAGCCTTTTCTGGGCCCCCACCCCCTCTATTTTGACATTTATCAAACTGCATTTGGCTCGCCTGTTCCTTGAACTGGCTAGGTAATTTGCTGGGCCCAGGACAAAATAAAAAATGTGAGGCCCTTTGCTCAAAAAATGGTTAAGAATTTCAAGACAGTGACAGCAGAACGTTAAACCACACATGCAGTTCTTCCAAGGATGGGGCCCCATGTGACTTTGCAGGTGGCATGCCCTTGAATCGGGCTCTGCCCCTTCCCTTATTTGTCTCCTGCTGGGCTGTACGTGCAAAGAGCAGGTGCATGCCTACTTCCTCTGTAGTCTGTGTGTGGTAGATTCCTGGCACACGGTGGGTGCCCAGTGCTTGTTGAATGAACACATGGACATATATAGTAAGTGCTTAGTAGGAATGGCTGATCCCTGACTCCAGGCTGTGACCTCTGCTACTGTATTAGAGAGTCCTGGGGTGGAGGATTGAGAAAAAAGTCCTTTTGAGAGGTCTGTCTCTGGGCTCCAAAGAAAGTTTCTAGATCTGGCCTCCTGGCTCAGGGCAGGGATGATAGCCCTATGTCAGCCACATCCCCCAGCTTCTCCTGCAGGGACTCGATGCCTGGTGGCAGCGCTGACCTCGGTGCTCTGTAAACAGCTATCACCAGGAACACACACAGGCTTTGCCCCAGGCAGGAGGCAGTGCAGAGGGCAGGCCTGGAGCAAGCAGCTGGGAAGCAGAAGACCTAGGTCTTTTTTTTTTTTTTTTTTTTTTAAGATTTTATTTATTTATTTGACAGACAGAGATCACAAGTAGGCAGAGGGGCAGACAGAGAAAGGGGGAGGAGGAAAGCAGACTCCCTGCTGAGCAGAGAGCCCGATGTGGGGCTCGATCCCAGGACCCTGGGATCATGACCTGAGCCGAAGGCAGAGGCTTTAACCCACTGAGCCACCCAGGCGCCCCAGAAGACCCAGGTCTTGATGACCGCCAGTTTCCTGGTGATTCTGGTCACCTCTTCCCCATAAGAGGAGGAGAGGGTGATTTCTTTTCTTTTCTTTTTTTTTTTTTTTAAAGATTTTATTTATTTATTTGACAGAGAGAAATCACAAGTAGGCAGAGAGGCAGGCAGAGAGAGAGAGAGGAGGAAGCAGGCTCCCTGCTGAGCAGAGAGCCCGATGCGGGACTCGATCCCAGGACCCTGAGATCATGACCCGAGCCAAAGGCAGCGGCTCAACCACTGAGCCACCCAGGCGCCCATGATTTCTAAAGCTTTTGCCAGGTCTAAAGTCCGGGGTTCTGTGTTTCCAGGCTGGGAGCATTTCCAAGGAGGGTCTCCAAGAGCCCACAGTCCAGTGTGGAGGTTGTCCCAGCCCTGGGAGCTTGGGGAGTAAAGATGGGACCAGGACAAATTTGTCTGAAAGGGACACCTGTGCTTACTGTGAATACTGCTTATTGGTTACTGTGGTCCCACTTCTGGTCCCTGCCCGGGAGCCAGGGGGCAGGGACAGTGCATGGGCTCTGGAATATCTGAATCTAAGTATCACCAGCTTCCTCTTCCTGGGTGGTGGGGGAGGGGGTGAGGGGGCTGGAGGGTTGGGGGAGGGGGCGGGGATGGGGGCTCCATCTCTCCCAGCCTCCATTCTCTTATCTGTGCAAATGGATAATGATGCCTTTCTCTTGCCCTCTCTTTTGAGAGAATTTCTTTCTTTCTTTCTTTCTTTTTTTTTTTTTTAAAGATTTTATTTATTTACTTGACAGAGAGAGATCACAAGCAGGCAGAGAGGCAGGCAGAGAGAGAGGAAGGGAAGCAGGCTCCCCACCGAGCAGAGAGCCTGATGCGGGGTTCGATCCCGGGACCCTGAGCCAAAGGTAGACGCTTTAACCCATTGAGCCACCCAGGCGTCCCTCTTTTGAGAGAATTTCAAGAGGAGAATACGTGTGATGGGATAAACATATAGCATTATTAAATCACCGAAGAGTTTACGCCAGGTTCCCAGAAGTGAAAAGGGAGAGAGAGAACCCTTGAGAGCAACAGGGGACAGCGCGAGCACCTCAGAATGGGGATGGGACAGAGGTGGGTACTTCCTCATGGTCATCTCCTTAGGCCATGTGGCAAGGGCACAGCTGTGCGGGACACCTGGGGACCCTCGCCCCCCCCCCCCCCCCCCCCCCCGGCGAAGAATTCCCCAGGGCCCCAAACTTGGCATGGAAACAGCAGTCTCCCAAGAATGTGGCTTCGGGGAATGAGTCGCATCCTTTGGAGAAATAGGTGTCTTCTTGGGAACTAGGGCCGATGGATGATCTCGTCCAAGGCGTCTACCTATAGCTCTGGTGCTGCAGGAAACCCTGTGACCCAGAGAAAATCCTGGGGCACGCTAGAGCCCTTGCCACATCCGAGATCACATTCAGGGCAGCTGGGTTGTTCACTGGCACGGGACTTCGCTCGATTTAAAGAAAGTCAAATACATGTCATGTTCCTTGCATTTCTTGCTCTCTATTAGCGAGTCACCACCCACGTATGGAAACAGCTGGAATGCTGCCCCCAACCCCCCACCTCTTCCCAGTGAATGAAGTCTGCTATTGTTATCACTTTGGAATGGAGGCAGAGCGGGGCTTGTTTGCGGCTCTGACCCGATCGCATGTGATTACCGTAAGTTGCACGCATGCTCGGACTAGGCTGCCCCCCGCCCCCCGCGCCGCTTGGTCCAGGGTGATACTAGGAAGGGACACGAGGGAACCTTATGGGGTGCTGGAAATGAACTCCACCTTGATCCGGGTGGTAAAAACTCATCGGGCTGGACCCTTAGAGCTAACATGCTTTTGTATATATGTCAGGTCTGCTTTACTCCGCTCCAACCTGCCCCTCCGCCCCAATTCAGCCCGGTTTTCTTCTTGCCCTTGCCAGGGACTCACTTCTACCAACCCAAGGTGGGAACCCCCACTCAGTGGGGAGGATCTTCCCTCTGTACCTCACCTTTGCTCCTTCCCCTTCTCTCCTCCTCTGGAGAGTCCCTTATAGATGGGATGAGGGAGAGGTGGCCTTGCTTGGGCAAGGGGATACAGCCAGAGCCCCTGGTTCTCCTCCCCTGGGCAGGGCCACCTGGATAACCAAGTTGCAGACTCAGGAGCCTCTGGTGGGAAGGATAAAGAGCAGCCTGGGTTCCCGGAGGAAGCCAGGAGCCAAACCTGGCCCTGTCCTCAAGGAGCTGACAGCCCAGCAAAGCTTTGGATGCTGGAGGGGCTGCCAGGTCCAGAGGCATAGAGGGCCCTGCATTCTGATGAGGCACTGGGAGAGGAGTCGCCTAGGTGGGCTGGGGGGTGAGGCAGGATGGACAAACCAGACCAGGAGAAGAGCAGTGGACGTGCCGTAATGGAAAGCAGCTCAGACCGGACTTCCTCTGAGACCACCGCTCCTCCAACCTCCTCCTCTTTTATTTTTATTTTTAAAACTAGTGTAACTCATGTAAGGGTCATCTCCAGAAAGGCCTCTGTGTTCACGCAACAGCAATCTGTTGTCCAATCTGGACAAGTCGTTCCCATGGCCTTGGGGAGCTCTCTTGCCGACTGGGAGAGTGTGGGCGGTTTGCGCTGAGGATCCAGGAGGAAACAGAGAGAGGACTGACAGAGCAAGGTCAGGGTGTCCCCACTCCTCCCTACCACTTGCTCTCGTTCAGCCACACCTCTGCGGCCTGCCTCCAGCCCCCAGCTCTTCTCAGCGTGTCCCCTGGAGGTGGCTGGGCCACTCTGGGTGGCCTCTGCTCTCCCCTGCACCCAACCACCTTCCCCCAATTAAATCCAACTCACTAAGGGCCACAGCAGCCACGGGCCACATGTGGGTCATGAGCCCTGGAAATGGGGTTAGCCTGAAGGCAGATGTGCTAGAAGTGTAACACACACGAGTTTTTAATTTTTAATTTAAATTCAATTTAATTAACATATACTGTATTATTAGTTTCAGAGGGAGAATTCAGTGATTCATCAGTCGCACAACACAGCACTGTTCATTCCATCCAGTGCCCCCCTTAATGCCCATCACCCAGTGACCCCATGCCCCCCACCTCCTCTCCAGCCACCCGGATTTGTTTCCTGGGGTTGAGTATGTCTTGGTTTGTCTCCTTCTCTGTTTTCTTTCTTTCTTTCTTTTTTTTTTTTTTAAGATTTTATTTATTTATTTGACAGAGAGAGATCACAAGCAGACAGAGAGACAGGCAGAGAGGAAGGGAAGCAGGCCCCCTGCTGAGCAGAGAGCCCCATGCGGGACTTGATCCCAGGACCCCGAGATCATGACCTGAGCCGAAGGCAGTGGCTTAACCCACTGAGCCACCCAGGCGCCCCATCCTTCTCTGTTTTCATCCTGTTTTATTTTTCCTTCCCCTATGTTCATCCATTTTGTTTCTTAAATCCCATATATGAGTGAAATCATATGATATTTGTCTTTCTCTGACTGACTTATTTCACTTAACATAATACAATTGTAAACTATCTCAGTAATTTTTATCTCAACTCCTTATTGAAATAATATTCTGCATATATTGAATTAAATAAAATATATTATTAAAATTAATTTTGCCTGTCTCTTTTTACTTTTTATTTTTATTTATTTATTTTTTTAAAGATTTTATTAATTTGACAGAGATCACAAGGAGACAGAGAGGCAGGGCAGGAAGCAGGCTCCCCGCTGAGCAGAGAGCCCAATGCGGGGCTCCATCCCAGGACCACGGGATCACGACCTGAGCCAAAGGCAGAGGCTTAACTAACTGAGACACCCCTCTTTTTGCTTTTTAAATAAACAGGGCTTCTAGGACATTTCAAGTTATATAGATGACATATACTCTGTTTCCACTGGGTGGCGCTGCTCTAGATAATTCCAGACGGAAGAGAGGGTTGACTGGGCAGATGCAAACCCATCCTCATACACGGGGCTTGCCACGGCCTTCTTCTCGCCACCATCAGCCTTATTTCTGTCTCCTGCTCCCTCTCCCAGCCTCTCTGGTTCCCTCTGCCATGAGCTTGCAAATTGCAAGTCCGCTCAGTGATGCTCATGGACTACTGAGGCCGGCCAGGGTTGTCCAGGGATTCCGCCCCCCCGCCCCCCACCTTGAGGGTCCTATGAGCCTTCACCCATCCAAACTGGGTCTCTTTTTGGGCAGGGGGAGAGTTCTACCACCAAGAAGGTGATGTCCTTCTCTTTCTCACTTGCTTAGCCCAAACCGACACTTCCATTGGCTAGTGTCCAAGGGTATCTGAGAACGTTACAAGGTGGTGGGGGTACCGGCCCCCAACTCAGCAATTATTCTCTGTAACCATACAGAGGACTCTTCCAGAGAGGAATCCTGGACAGTAACTCAAACAATTTAAACAAAAAACATTTTTTTTTTTTATCGAATACCCCCTCCATTCTGGATCATGTGCTGAGTGTCTCCCTCTCAGGTCCTGTGGAATCCTGACAAAGTTCTTGTCATTGTCTTCTGCAGGTAAGCTGTCTGGGCTTGGACAAGGACACACTGTGGAGTGGCAACAGCCTTCCTGCTGTGCTGCACGGCCACCTGGAAAAGCTGGGGTCCCGGGAGGAACCTCTGGCTTGCTCCTGTCCTTGTTAGAGGGTTTGCCATTCCCTCAAGGGGCCCACACCTGGGATTGCACCCCAGTTCTCTGCCAGAGCTGGGGGGTGTGGCTCCATGTTTGAAGAGTGAGTCTGGGTGACCAGTGATGCTGCGGACAGGCAGCCAAGGTAGCATACGGACTTGGATTTTTAAAAAAACTGGATATTTAAGTTTGTTCTCTAAACAATGGCTGAACTGCTCTGACCTACACTGAGATGGGTGCATGTCTGGCCCCTGAGGTGTCAGGGAGATGTACAGAGACCAACTGTGGTTCAGAGAGGACTGGGTGTTGTGGTAACAGAGACATGTGTGTGTGCAATGTGTGGGCAGTGTGAATAGATATGGGGGTGAGCGCGTGTGTGTGCCCATTTGCAAATCTGAGCCAGCGGGAGCATGTATCTATGTGTACAGTCCTTTCTTCCTTTCCAGATGCTCCGGAGGAACTGAGAGCTTCCTGGGGACAGCCACGCTTTAGGGAAGGATCTCAGTCCCCACAGAGAGGCCTTGCTGGCTTGACTGGGATTTTGGGTCAAGGGACTCTTTGAGATGCTGTCTTGTTACTTGACTCTTCTGTGTCCTCAGGCAACTTGCATAATCTCTCTGAGCCCGTGTCCTTTCCTATATGTATCAGGACTGACTTACTATACCCTCCAGCTCACCTTCTAAGGAGAGCTGCTCCAGGTGCCTTGAGGGCCTTTCTTGTCTGATGGGGGAGGCTGGGTGGAGCTAAGGTGCTGGGGGAAGGATGGAGACCCCCAGGGAAACTTGAGGGGACTGGAAGTGCAGCCCAGGGCAGCTGGGGGCAATGAAGTGAAGCTGGGGTGGGTGGTGGGGCTGGGAGAGATAACCGTTCCCTGGGGGCCTTATTCGGGAAGCCTGGTGCGCCTGGTGCGCAGGGATCTACCTGTCCCATCTGCATTGCTCCTGCAGAATCTCTAGTCAACTATCCAGTGCTCACTGGTGCTTCCACAGAGGGGATTTTCTCCTGGGGACAGAGTGAGCCCCGGCCTGGGCTGTGTGTGGGGGAAACTGGGATGCCTTGGTTAGGTTATGACTCATTGTAAAGCCTCTGTTTATTACCTGCTTCCAAGGGCCCGGCATTAAGTACTTTATATTTATTGTCTCCTTGAGTCCTCCCGACACCCCAGCAACCAGGAGGAGCCATTCCCTTTTACAGATGAGAACGCTGAAGTTCAGAATGGTGGCATTGTTTTTGCAAGATCGCAGCTGGTAAGTTGCAGGGCTGGCTTCAGCCCCAGCCTGTGACCTTGACTGTGAAGGTGCCCCTGCCCTGAAGGGCTGTCCATACTGGCTTCCCCCCAAATGCCAGACATTGCTGGACTCCCCCTCCTAGAGCTGGGAGGAGACACCCCTCCCCGGGTGGGGTGGCCTGGTGTGGCCTTGAGTGAACTCACTTCCTTCAGTTTTATTTTATTCAAAAATAATGATTATAGGGGCACCTGGGTGGTTCAGTGGATTAAGCCGCTGCCTTCGGCTCAGGTAATGGTCTCAGGGTCCTGGGATTGAGCCCACAGTGGGCTCTCTGCCTGCCTCTCTGCCTACTTGTGATCTCTCTCTGTCAAATAAATAAATAAAACCTTAAAAAAAATGATTTTATTTCCCCATTGTAAAATACTATATTCTTGTTTTTTTAACTTCTCAAAATTCTTATGCAATGAGAATATATTATTTAAAGAATATGATATGTTCTTAATGTATAAAAAATTTAAAAGTAGAAAAGTGACCAAAAAAAAAAAATCACCTGTTAAATCAGTTACCGCCTAAGAATGACCAAGATTCATTTTGGCATGTTTCCACCTCTTGATGTGGATATTTATAAAGCTGTCCACTGCTGAGTGTCCTTCTGCTTTGTGTCCTGTTAGCCGTTGGTACTCTTGGCACCTGTTCAAGTTCTCCCCCTAATGGACAATGAATCCATTGTTATTTAAAACACCAGTGAAGGGGCGCCTGGGGCGCCTTGATCCCAGAGTCCTGAGATCAAGCCCCGCATCAGGCTCTCTGCTCAGCAGGGAGCCTGCTTCCTCCTTTTCTCTCTGCCAGCCTCTCAGCCTACTTGTAATCTCTGTGTCACGAGCAAAACCCCTGTGTCCCGCCAGGAGGTCGCAACGTGTAAAGAAGAGATAGAGAGATGGATATGATGTAACTCACTTGATCTTTATTGGGACGAGGTCCGCACCACTATCGTGGTCCGGTCACAGTCCGCTGACGTTGTCACGGAGAAGGAGACGTCGCCTCACAATCTAGACAGAGAGGTCACCGCAGAAGTTGAGACCGAGAACCAGCGAGTGGTCGGCAACGAAACTGTCGGGGCGTCAGTAGCACCGGCGATGATGTTCTCCCGACAGGAAACTCACTTCACCTCAGTCCAACCCGATGCCTCTTTATATACTGTGCTAAGTCTCCTTCATAAACATATTACATCACTTGTTTTTCTTATGCTTAAACACCAAAAACATACACACGTCGCAAACATGTTTTGGTTTACCATATTTCGATATTTCGCACAAGTTAAAATATTTACAACTTGTTACTCCGCGCTAATCTTCTCACTACACGCATATGGTCTAGGCTTATTTGCTATGTGGTTAGTTTGTATTTTGTTCCTTTTGCCTGTTTTCATTTAGTAGGGGTTCGCACTTACTACATATTATTTATTTATTTATTTATTTATTCATTTATTTATTACACTTTATTTATTAAAGGTTCGTATTCACTACACTCTGTCTGTCAAAAAACAAAACAAACAAACAAACAAAAAAACCCAAAACCCAGTAGTGAACAATGTGAACTTTACTCAGTGACCTCTGGGCAGGGGAGGGCACTTACATCCCCCCAACACAGCTCAAGAGTCTCAGCTTTCGAGGACCCCTACTGCTCACTCTGATAAAGGATAGTTGGAAGAAAGGCATGGAGGGACAAGGAGCCTCCCCTTCCCCCTGCAGAGGAAACCACCGTTAAAGGATTTTACAGCACCCTGCAAGGAGCCCTCGACCCTTTTTCACATGATAGAAAGTTGACAAAACCTGATTGGATGATAGGTGCACAGAGGGTTAATTAGATTCGGTCAAAAAACCCATAAAAACCTCTAGAACTTAGCAACTCTGGTGGCCCCACTCTTGGGTCTCCTCCCCCTTCAGGAGCTTGTTTTATTTATTTAAGAGAAAGAAGAACATAGAGAGATAGAGTGAGAGGGAGAAGCAGACTCCCATGTGAGCAGGGAGCCTGATGTGGGGCTCGATCCCAGGACCCTCGAATCATGACCTGAGCTGAAGGCAGATGCTTAACTGACGGAGTCAGCCAGGTGTCCCTCTTCAGAAGCTTTGTATTATCATTTTACTATCAATAAACTTTGCTTTGCTGCCCACCACTCTCCGTC
Source organism: Mustela putorius furo (assembly GCF_011764305.1). Taxonomy (NCBI): domain Eukaryota; kingdom Metazoa; phylum Chordata; class Mammalia; order Carnivora; family Mustelidae; genus Mustela; species Mustela putorius. Next base: position 690,113 of record NW_025421399.1, on the reverse strand, counting down.
TGGTTTACCTCTTCATTTTTCGAAGTGGTGTGACCAAGAACCATGGCACTAAAGGAGAAGAAATCCCATAACATAAGGGTGTCCCTTTCTCCCTCCAGGATCTATCTTTGCTAGCTTCCTCATCTCCCCCTTTGATTCTGTCCCTGTTCCAGACCTTAATCTCTTCTTACCTTGGTTCTGCAATTCAGCGCTGCCCCATGCCTCCCCACACATGCGCGCAGCAAAGACCGGTCTCCACTTGGCCGAAAGATGTGCTGGCTTGTAGGATTTCCAAGAGCATGGATGCAGTCAGATGCATCATTGTGTGTGGAGGGGGGACAGAGGGAGAGTCACATGCAGAAGAATGAAAGTGGACCATTTTCTTACACCATGCACAAAAATAGACTCAAAATGGATGAAAGACGTAAATGTGAGACAGGAATCTATCAAAATCCTAGAGGAGAACACAGGCAGCAGCCCCTGTGACCTTGGCAGTAGCAACTTCTTGCAAGACACGTCTCTCCAAAGGCAAGAGAAGCAAAGACGAGAATGAACTATGGGGACTTCATCAAAATAAAAAGTTTTTGCACAGCAGAGGAAACAGTCAACAAAACCAAAAGACAATTGACAGAATGGGAGAAGGTATTTGCAAATGTCTTATCAGATAAAGGACTAGTATCCAAAATATAAAAAAAATTTATCAAACTCAACACCCAAAGAACAAATAATCCAATCAAGAAATGGGCAGAAGTCATGAACAGACATTTCTCCAAAGAAGACGTCCAAATGGCCAACAGACACAAGAAAAAATGTTCCACATCACTCGGCATCCAGGAAATATGAATCAAAACCACAGTGAGATACCACCTCACACCAGTCAGAACGGTTAAAATTAATAAGTCAGGAAATAATAGATGTTTGCGAGGATGCAGAGAAAGGGGAACCCTCCTACACTGTTGGTGGGAATGCAAGCTGGTGCAGCCACTCTGGAAAACAGCATGTAGGTTTCTCAAAAAGTTGAAAATAGAGCTACCCTAAAAGCCAGCAATGGCACTACTGGGTATTTACCCCGAGGATACAAATGTAGTGATCTGAAGGGGCATGTGCACCCAAATGTTTATAGCACAATGTCCACAATAGCCAAGCTATGGAAAGAGCCCAGATGTCCATCGACAGATGAATGGATAAAGAAGATGTGATACACACACACACACACACACACACACACACACACGGGAATACTACTCAGCCCTCAAAAAGCCAATGAAATCTTGCCATTTGCAACCATGTGGATGGAGCTAGAGGGTATTATGCTAAGCAAAATAAGGCAATCAGGGAAAGAAAATTATCGTATTATCTCATTCATATGTGGAATTTAAGAAACAAACCAGAGGATCATAGGGAAAGGGAGGGCAAAAAGAAAATAAGATGAAAACAGAGAGGGAGACAACCTATGAGAGATCCTACATCATAGGAAACAAAGGGAGGGTCGCTGGAGGGTAGGTAGGTGGGGGGGATAGGGTAACTGGGTGTGAGAGGCATTAAGGAGGTTATGTGATATAACCAGCACTGGGTATTATATAAGACTGATGAATCACTGACCTCTACCTCTGAAATTAATGATACAATGTATGTTAATTAATTAAATTTAAATTAAAAAAGAAAAAGTGTGGGGCCCCTGGGTGGCTCAGTGGGTTAAGCCTCTGCCTTCGGCTTAGATCATGATCTCAGCGTCCTGAGATCAAGCCCCACATTGTCAGGTTCCCTGCTCAGCAGGGAGCCTGCTTCCCCTTCTCTTTCTGCCTGCCTCTCTGCCTACTCGTGATCTCTTTCTGTCAAATAAATAAATAAAATCTTAAAAAAAAAAAAGAATTTAAAAACTGTCAAGCTATAAGCAGATGGAAAAAAAAATCAAATCAAAGAAATGAAGAAGACATTCTGTCATATTGGAACAAAATGGGAAACACCAGCATTCACTCATGACCTTTTTTTGGTAAAGATTTTTAATTTATTTATTTGACAGAGAAACAGCGAGAGAGGGAACCCTAGCAGGGGGAGTGGGAGAGGCAATGAGCTAATCCATCACGCCCACACATAGAGGAATTTCCATAAAAACTTTTCAAACAATGGAGTTTGGGGGGCTTGCAGGTGGGTGAACACATCCATGTGCTGGGAGGGAGGTGTACCCCAGCTTCACGAGGGCACAAACTCCTGAGTGTGGGGACATTTCCAGATTTGTGCCCTGTACCTCTTTATCTAGCTGTTCGTCTCTCTGTCCTTGGTAAGAAACGGGTCATGAGTAGGCGTTTCCCTGAGTTCCATGAGCCGTTTTAGCAAATTATCGAACCCTAGGAGGGGCTTAGGAGAACCCCTGATTTGAATGTAGCCAGACGGGACCACTGTGGGTAGCTCTGGAGCACTCCAATTGGGTGGGGGCGGGGGAAGACCAAACGTGGGGTGTTCCAACTGGGTGGGGGCCGGGAGCATTGGTCATGAAAGAATTCACCTAAGGCAGAACAAAAGAGAAGTTTTGGGAGCAGAGGGCAGGACAGCAGAGGACAGCAGAGGACAGTCAGGGAGGAGTAGGAAGGGGAGGAGGGAGGGGAGGATGTGGTGGTGGTGAGGGAACTCAGTTACCTGGCGGAGTGAGGGAGTATGAGGACCCGTGGAATTTCCCCTTTTTTTGGCAATCTGAGGAACTGTGCCTGGTTGTAACTAACTGCTCAGTTAGGGCTTGTGGTTATTGCAAGGCTGGAGTCCCTTTGCCTTATTCAGTTTTCACGCTCCAGTGTGTGGCTTAAAATTGGCCTCTTCATTAACCAGAGGGCCCACCACTTGGGATCAACTTCTGCAGTGGGGAGGCAGTGGGACTTGCAGGACTGGATCCCTGAGCCCGTGCGGTCTGTGCTAACTCTGGGGAGTTAGCATTGAAATTGCTTGGCGTGGAAAATCCACTCGTTTGGTGCCAGAAGGATTGTGAGCAGAGACATAATTTTCCTTCATTAAGGAATGATGACTCATTATTTTAGGTGTGATAATTGCATGCGGTTATGTTAAGGAAAAAGAGCTCGTATCTGCTAGCTACATATTGATATATTATGAATGAAATGCTATGTTGTCTGGGATTTGTTTGAAAGTGATGTGGGTGGGGCGCCTGGGTGGCTCAGTCAGTTAAGGGGCTCAGGTCACGATCCTGGGGTCCCCAGTATTGAGTTCTCTGCTCAGTGGGGAGTCTGCTTTTGCCTCTGACCTTCCTCCCTCTTGTGCTCTCTCTGTCTCTCAAATAAATAAATAAAATCTTTAAAAAGAAAGAAAATGATGTAGGAGAAGGGAGGGGGGCGCGTCGGGAGTGGAGATCAAGACGATGAGTTGATAATTTTTGACTTTGCAATGGGGGGATGTTACATCATTTTTCCCCCTACTTTGGTGCATTTTTTTAAAAAGATTTTATTTATTTTATTTATTTATTTGACAGAGAGAGATCACAAGTAGACAGAGAGGCAGGCAGAGAGAGAGAAGAAAGCAGGCTTCCCGCTGAGCCCGATGCGGGACTCGATCTCAGGACACTGAGATCATGACCCGAGCCGAAGGCAGCAGCTCAACCCACTGACCCACCCAGGCGCCCCGTGCATTTTTTTAAAAGATTTATTTATTTGACAGACAGAGATCACAAGTAGACGGAGAGGCAGTCAGAAAGAGAGAGGGCGAAGCAGGCTCCCCGCTGAGCAGAGAGCCTAATGCAGGGCTCGATGCCAGGACCCTGGGACCATGACCTGAGCCGAAGGCAGAGGCTTAACCCACTGAGCCACGCAGGTGCCCCTACTTCTAGTTTTATTCATGTATTATTTCTAGTTGCCTAAAGATGTTTTCACCGGGATTTTCTTTTTTCCTTTTCTCAAAGATTTTATTTTTCAAGTACTCTCTTCACCTAACATGGGGCTTGAACTCACAACCTTGAGACCAAGAGTCATGGGCTCCACAGAAGAGCCAGCTGGGTGCCCCTTCCCTGGGATTCCGGGTAGCGACTCAAAGCCAAGTCCTCTCCTCTCCAGCTTGGCTCTGACTTGTCTAGCTGTCCGCAGTACCCTCTTCAGCACTGAACATCGCCCTTGCTCTTTTCCCCCCCGCACCGTCTCTGCTGCCCGGAAACCTGTTCCATTTGCCCTATTCACTCCTGTCTCCTGCAGTGATTTTTTTTTTCTTCCTGAAGAGACCCTGCTCAAGCTCCACCCTTGTTCTAAGACCTTTGTTAGCTCCCCAGTCCCTAAAATCCTTAGTACAAACTCCATAGATGTCCATCCAAAGACTTGCTCCTTTTCATCCCAAATGAGTTTTCCCTCCCCTCTCCACAACTGCCCTAGGCTTGGGACAAAATGGATTCTTAGAAACCAGAAAGTCTCCATGACTTTGCTCAGGCCAGTGCCTCCACCTGGAGTACCTCCCTCACACCCACTTTGTCAGATCCTACCTGCTGGCCGCAGCCTCTCCAGGTGCCTCCTCTAGACCATGCCCCTCCTCTAGACCATGCCCCCTCCATCTTTTGGAACCGTTTGCATGACCTATTCTGGTCGGTACCTGGCGCTGAGTTGAGTTTCGGATACGTCATTTGGAGGCTCCTCTGCTAGGCTGTGAGCTTCACGCCACGGGCTGTGCTTTGTTCCATTCTACATCCCATCAAGTCCCAGAACAACGTTCAGTTTTGCTCAACCTGAGTGGGCAAAATTTAGGGCTGCCCGTTTAGGACGGAACAGGCGCACTTCTCGAAGTGGCCACAAGATGGAAGCATAGACCGGGCATCGGGACAGAAGGGCATGCCCCAAGTTCCAACTCCCCAGGGACCAAACCCCCGGATAGGTGACCCCATTCCCTTGAGGTGTTGGAGGAGGGTCCTCTCTCTAGGGTTTGGGGCGGTAGGTCTGAGGTGGGGGACACCACCTGGTGGCTTGCTCTGAGTGTGTGCTTATGTTTCCTGTGCCGGCCCCTCCCCAAATTTACTCTGCGGTTCCTTTTCCAGGAGAGACTTTGGTGGGGATGGAAGAAGCACTGGGTGGGGAGTCAGCAGGTTTGGGTCCTGGGTCTGCATTGCAGACTTGGGCAAGTGTCGTCTGTGTACCAGGAACAGGCCAATCACAGAGTCTAAATACACATAAAGCTTCCTCTTTCTGTTCTCTCCCAGGCTCCCTGCAGCTTCCCCAAATCGTTGTCCTAATGATGGGAGGCTCACCACGTTGTCTCCATTCCTGGAATTCATTGTGGCCCAGAGGAGGGGCAAGGTGAGGCTCATGGGGCCTCGGAGGGCCCTGCACCATCTCAAGGCCCAACTTATTCCCTTTAGTGAGGAGGGATGAGCTCCAACCAAGCTGATGGAAAACACCAGGTTTCTGAAAACTCTTGCGCTGTGACCTTGAGTAAAGCTGCCCCCCTCTAGGGGGACCATTTGCCCTCCCTGGACGGTGGGAGGTTGCAGGGTAACAGGGACCGGCAAATTACAAGTGCCTGGTCCGTGGTAGCTGCAGTTAATAATACATTACTATATATGTATTTATTGCCTGAGCCAGCGTTTGACTGTTCTGAGACCAACTGAGACAGCAGGGAAGGATGGTGGGGATTTAGGGACGCCTGAAGTATGTTTGCTGAGGAGCAGGAGAGAGGAGACCGGAAGGACAGAGATGTCCGTGGAGGGCCAGGGATGGTTTGCGGCTTCCCTTAGCGAGGGGGTGTATGGGGGAAGGAGGGCGCCCCGAGGTGGAGCCTCTCTCCCTGGTGGGGCCCCTCGCGGGGCGGCGGGGGTTTGGCGGCGATGGGGAAGGGAGGGAGAGGCTGCGCCAGGCCCGCCCAGCAGAGGGCGCCGCGAGCGCACAGGGCCGCGTCCCGGGTTTCCTCCAGCTCCTTATCCCAGCGGTTTGGTCTTCTGAGCTATGGGCCTCTGCACACAGAAAGGCGGGGGTGGAGGGCGGTGCGGTGGGATACAGGAGGGGTGAGGGTACTGCTGGCCAAGTTGGGGAGTTGTGGGTAGTGTCACCATCTGTGATTGTCGGCCTGTGTCCCGAGGGACTGCTCTTGTGGGTTTGCTTGTAGTCACCGCAGTCATGGCTTATGCATTCCGCTAACGCTGTTGGGCACCCACCAAGTTTCGGGCACTGGACCGTGAGTAAAGTGGCAAATACGGAGCATGCCCTGGTCACCATCCTCCTCCATGATCCAGGTGACAGAGGTCGGCCTAGTGCGCTGGGGGAGCACGGAGGAGGGGCTGAGCACTTCCCACCGCCATCCCTCTCACCGGCAGCATCTCTGCGGTGTGAACTCTGAGCAGTGTTCCCCTGCTCTTATCAAGGAGAGAATCGAGGTTCAGACAGCTTAAGGAACCAGCCCAAGGCCACACAGCCAGTAAAGGAAAGACTGGGATTGTACCTGGGGCCCGGTTCCAGCCCTTCCTCTTGCCCTGGGGCTGCCTCGGTTAGGGGGAATAGCCAGTGAGGCTGTGATCAGGTGAGGGCCTGGGTTGGGGGCAGGGAGGCTACTCTGTATGTCCCCCAGCAGGACAGGAGTTTGTGGGCCGGGGACGTTCCAAGGTGTGATTTCATCCCAGAATGAGGGAGAACTTTTCAGCAACCAGAGCTGCCCAGTCATGGAATAGGTATGCCCAAGGAACAGAAGTGGCTCGCCTCTTCCTAGATGTTGCAGTGGCCCCCTGTTGAACTTGGCATTCACTCAACCCCGCTTTTCTGCTGGCCCAGACCCTGTTTCGCTCCAGCCTCCTCTTGCCCCAACCCCTCTCTCTACCTTCAGTGTTCCTGCCTCTCAGGCTTCTTTCAGCAGCTTGCTAGGCATACTGGGCCTTTGCACATGCCTATCCCCTCTTTGTCTGGCGAGCTCACCCCTTCTGCAGGCACTGGAAGGCTTTCTTGATGCCCCACAAGGTCAGGTCGCTTTAGATGTTGCTGATTTAGGCATCTCTGCTACCCCCAAATGTACCTCGTCCCGCCATTCTGAAATTACTGGTCTCTTCCACGACACTGGCAGCTCTGTGGCAGGGACCACACTGTCTTCCCTGGTGTTTCTCCAGGGTCCAGCAGTCACCCAAGTACTTCCAAGTTACCCAAGCTCAAGAAAAGCTTTTTGAATGAATGAATGAATGAATAAGGAGTGAAGGTAAGAAAGAATGAAGAGTGCATGCAAAGGCAAATGCATAGGTGGGGAGACTTGGGTCAGCAGACCTTCCTGTCCTCTCCTATCACCTTGTGGCCACAGCCCACGTTCTTCGTTCACCCGCCCCCCCCCCCCCCAGCAACTGGAAATTCCGACCCACAGCAAACATTTGGTAAGCATCTAGGCACCCTGCTGGGCACTGTCCCCCTGTATTGTCACCCATCAGATGAACAAGGGCAAGGTGACACGTTTTCAGCACAGCACACACTGGTTTGTAGGCTTCAATCCCTGCCTGGAATAGTTTGCACCTTGGTCGGGGGGGGGGGGGGGAGGTGGGGGGGTGGGAACGCGCCACACCGGCCCCGCCTTCTTTTAGACCCCACCCCGGATGCGCTCCCGGATGCGCTTTCGGAAAAGGCCACCAGATGGCGGCAGACGCTAAAAGTCGGGGCTCAGCGAACGCCGGCCTGTCCCTGACCGCCGGCAGGGGGCACTGCTGCTCGGCCAGGTGCAAGGCTGAGGTCGCTTAGGTTTATCCGCAGGAGAGAGAGGCGGGGTCAGCCTGGACTGGGTGCAAACCGCAGCTGGGGAGCAAAGCTGTGTGGCACCCTCATTCCTCCTCATTCGTACAGTGCGTTCTTAATCTCTGCTTTATAGCCTTCATGGGCAAACTTGATTTGGAAAGGGCCAGATGGCGAGTATTTTAGGTTTTGCTGGCCATATGGTCTCTGTTGCAAGTCCTCAGCTCTGTCCTTGAAGTGTGAAAAAACTCATGGACGACCGGGCATGGTCATGTTCCCATCAATCTTTATAGACATCGAAATCTGAATTTCATGCAGTTTTCACGTGTCATGAAATACTGTGTTTTTTAATCTTTTATAAATTTACTTAAAGACGTAAAAACCATTCTTTGCTCTTAGGCCAGGCCACCCTGGGTCTAGCTAAAGTCCCAAACCAGTGTCTGGTGTATAGTAGGTGCTCAATTAGTGCTAACTGGGGTCAGCCATTCAGGAGCACTCAAGAGGGGTCCATGGACCCCTCTGTCCAGCAGCCCTAGGAGTGGGGCAGGACACTCTCCTTCCAGTTTTGCTCCCTGGATCTCCACCACTCCTCACAAAAGCACTCGGTGAAGGATGTCTGTTCCCACTCTTCCTTGGTGATCTACTGGTGGCATTTTCACACCCATGCCACTGCCGTGACCTTTCTGTCCTCTTAAGGAAATCCCAGCCCTTCTCATCTAACAATGGGCAACTTCACTGGTCACTTTGTAAAAAATTGAACTTTATTGAGGGGTTGAGGTGTTCATCTGTTTTAAGTGTGGAGTTAATGAGTTTGACCCCAAGGAACCCCCTCCAGTCAAGATAGAGAGCATTTCCCTCACCCCCAAAACTTCCCTTGCACCCTTTCCTCATCAATGTTGGCTTTAAAAAAAGTCTCCCAAGGGGCATCTGGGTGGTTTGGTGGGTTAAGCCTCTGCCTTCGGCTCAGGTCACGACGTCAGGGTCCTGGGATCAAGCCCCGCATCAGGCTTTCTGCTTGGCAGGGAGCCTGCTTCTCCCTCTGTCTCAGCCTACTTGTAATGTCTCTTTGTCAAATAAATAAATGAAATCTTAAAAAAAAAAAAAAGAAGTCTCCCAGTTATCATGGGATTTGACCAGAAATAGAGGCTTGAGCAGGTCCCACCTGTCTCCACCTGGGGAGTGGTGGCTGCATTGGCGTTCCCTTACCCTGCTCTATTGTGAGCTCCTGGAGGTCGTGGAGAGGCTGAGCCCACCTCTCCACCTCCACCAAAAACTTCCCACTGAGTTGAATTAGGAAGAGCAGGAGGCCACCACTCAGGGTGAGGGTTTGGGAGTGGGGCTGTGCGTCTCAGGAACTAGTGGGAGGCCTGAGGTCAGCAAGCAGGGGGGTGATCACTCCACCTGGAGTTTGGACATCTGGCTCTCCACTTACTCTGGCCACTGTCCAAGTTGACTCAGGGAGTCTGGATCTATTTGAATAAATTTACATACATTAGCATAGGTCTCTGGTACTTTTTCTCCTCACCTTGTAGGGAAGGAGGAGGCTGGATCTGGGAAGTGGGTAGACAGGACAGAGGACTCGGGGTGTTGGGGGAGACCGTGGGCTGCAGGGCCCGGGGCAGCTCCTGGGATGCTGATGCCTGTCCTGGGAGCAGGTCTGAAGTTAAGCCCTGACCCTTTTTGGATGATGAGGAGGGCTGCTAGAGTCTGCAAATCTGGATACTTACTATGGGAACGAGTCTGGGCTGGGCTCCCCAAGTTTCTCTGTCTGGAATGTGCTAGTCATTCAGCAGAATTTTCTATAGCAATGAGAAGATCCTGCCATTGTAAGATTGAGCCAGAAGACAGAGAAGAAGCCAGGTTATATGAGCCAGCTTCATAAAGCCCAAGGTGTGCCACGTGAATCTCTGCGGCCAGAGATAACACTCAGCCCTGGAAGGGGGTACCTCGGTGGGAGGGGGGCGCTCAAACTGTTTTGTGATCCAGGTACGGGTTACACGGGTGCGTTCACTCTGTGAAGACTCACTGAGCTGTACATTTGTGAATTATCTGTGCATTTTTCTGGATACAAATAAAGCATTGAAACAAACAGACCAGATTTCAATTCTGCGAAGAATTCCCCTCACATTCCACTGCTAAGAGCCCCTCCCAGGCTGCTTCCCTCCCTCCTGCCTATCCTTTGAAGCTCCAAAGGCCCCAGCTTCTCCTGACTTGTCTTCCTCTCCCACTGGGCTGTGAACTCCCAGAAAGCCCATGTCCTGGTTGTCCTGTGTCCCCTGGTGTGGGATGGGCACAGAGCTCAAAACATGGGTGATTCCTCAACAGCTCTCGGTGGCCCAAGAGGCTCTGGTGCCCTAACCAACCTAGAAGGGGGCGCTTCTCTTTACTACGTGTTCTCCTCCAACCCCCAAAGGCTGGCATTAAAATACTAGGCTGTGGCCTACGACTAGAAATAGGCTAAGGATGAGACAGCAGAAAGTGCCAGAGGAGACAGAGGTGAGACTCAGGGGTCACTGGGTGGGCCTGGGTGTTGGAGCTGCTCAAATTCTGGGTCCTCAGCACCCTTGCCTCTCACTGATACTCCTTTTCACATGGCTTGTGATCACTCCTGACCCTGCGGCCACCTGGGTCCCTGCTGGGCCCCCACTTCAGACCCAGGGAGGCAGAGGCTGAAGCCCAGCTTCACTGGCCTTGGCCTTGTGCTGGGGCTGCTCCGAACCTGCCAAGCCCTGAGCCTGACTCACCCCTGCCCTCCCTGCCTTGCAAGCTGGGTTCTCCCTGCTGCCATCTGAATTATAGGGATCTGCAAGCAGGGCAGAGTCCCCTTGCCACCTTCTAGAACTTGTCATAGAAGGACTTTGGGCAATGGTCTGGATTTTCAGGCCTCAGTTTCCTTTTTCTGTAGAGTGGGAGAAGAATTCTGGCTGCCTTGATGTCAGACAGGCTGGAGGGTACAGGAGAACTTGGGACCCATACATGTGGGGAGCAAATGGTGGGTCGGGAGAATGACCAATGAGGGTCTTGCAGCCCGTCCCCTCCAGCTGTGCTACAGTCTGTATGGTGCGGGCAGGGGAAGGGTTGGCTGGTGCTGTTCTGAGTGTTCCGGAGGCCTTGGTCTGACTTGATCCTGCCTACAGGCCTGTTCCCCCTCTGGGCCTCAGCTTACCCTTTTGTCAAGGGGATCACTGCGCTCAGGTCCCCACGAGCTCTGAGGCTCTCCCATTCCCGCGTTCTGTTTGGCCTACATGGGTGTTCTTTTGGAATCAGTTTCTAAATCTTAAAGATTGAGAGGCTTCCCAATCAAATCTGGAGTTTCAGCTTCCTGAGTACAGATGAGATCGGGTCATTTTGGGATTCCCACATTTGCAGGCCTAAACTGGGACAGCGCCTCAGGAAGGGGCCTCATCCCACCTGGAGGCGCAGCTCTTCTCACCGTGGGCACGTGGCGTGGGGTGGGGGGGCAAGCTGTTCCTGCCCAGGACCCTCAGCTCCCAGCTCTGGCAGTCCTAGGCAAGCCCCCTCCCCAGGCCCAGTGGCCTAGCCCTGGCACTTGCACGGACAGGCCTCTTTTCTCTTTTGTTTTCCCAACTTAAGGCTTTGGAGGGCAGGTCTGGATTGGCTTGGCCTTATGAGCACATATGTTTATCCAAAGCGGAGATCTAGATCTTGGGATTTCCGGGGGGCGGATGGGTGGGGTGGGTACAGAGACTCAGTCGGGGCCAAGGGACAGTGTCTGTTTGTGTGGTGATGGCTTTCTTCCACCTGGGGCCACATCTTTCCCTTTCCCTGTGAGGACCCCTATTTCCGGGGGTTCATCCTGGCCACAAGGCCCTTAAAGGTTAGCTCCTTGCCCGTCTTGGCCTTACCTCCAGGCTCCCCACCACCAAACGCCCACCCTCATTGTGTTCTTTGTGGCATGACCTGTCCACATGCTCGAGTCTGTTCCCTTTCTTCCCCTGGCAACCCCCCAGCCTGAAGACTCAGCTTCTCCACCCCTGTGGAAACCTTCCCTGCTCTGTCTTCTTGGGGCCTGCCTTGGGGCTGTCTGCGGCCTTCTGCACAGGCTGTGTCCCTGACACGGGGATGGGACCTCAGTCCTGCCTGCCTGCGACCTCCAGCAGAGAGCCAGGCACCGAGGCAGGGGACCGAGGCCGTGACAGGGAGCTGGTGAGAAGTTACCAGGGGTCAGGCCCAGATTCTATTGGCTATTGGTTGGCCATTCTTGGGAGACGGAGCAAGGGTAGCCCCTCCCTTCAGGGACAGCAGAAAAGGAGGGCCCTTTTCTCTAAAAAACCATTCCTGGCCACTGCTCTGGGTTGCCGCACTCAGCTACCCCTTGGAACCTCAAGAGTGCCAGCCCTGGGCTGGGCATTGGGCCTTCAAAGAGGTGGGAGAAGCCCTCAGGGCCAGGGGCTCCCAGCTGGCCACAATTCCTGACCCATAGCCCGACTCCCCAATCTCTCAGCTTGTGAAGGGAGAGCAGAACTCAGGGGGCCCCCTCAGGGACTACCCGGGTTAGCCCCTGACACTTTCCCGATGGGGAAACGGAAGTTCAAGTGACTTGACCTGGTCCTAGGACCCTCTTCTGGGTTGCCTGAATGGGGCTGTGGCGTGGTCAGTCCTAGGGGTCGGGACCTTGCAGGGCCTGGCCCCCCAGCCCCAAATCGGAGCGGCAGAGGAGCCTGCCTTCCCCCCCAGCATGCTCTACCTGGCCTGTCGTGTCCCAGAGCCAGCAGAAAGGGGGGCCGGGAGCAAGTCTGAGTCTGCCCAGCGAGCTGCGAGTCTCAGCGGGCCCTCCCTGCCCGCAGGCCCCGGGAGCGGAAAAGTGAGGGCTCCACACCCCAAATCCTCTGCCTTCCCTCCCCACCCACACATTCAGCCTGGGGCCCAAACACGGCGGGGAGCCAGCCTCCCTCCTTGGTAACCGAGGCACAACACCCAACACTAGAGACCGTGTGTCCTGCCAACGCCACACCCCAACCTGCGCCTGCACACCAGCTGGAAGCCTGGCTGGGGAGGAGGGGGAGGGGAGGTAGGCAAGAAGCAGCTGGAGACCCATCCGGCCCTTCCCAAGCTCAGGCTCCCCCACCTCCCCCAGGGCTATTGCTCCAGTGGCAATTGATTGTGTGGCCCCCAACCCCAGCCCCTCTGCTGTTCCTGAACTTCATAGGCCTTAGGAGAGGAAAGGTCAGGGACTGTTCTGAAACACAGGAGAGAAGTGTAGGTCTGAGGAAGAAAATCCTCCAGGGCCAGCCAGGTGGTGGGAAGGGTTCGGGGCGGGGGGTCTGCCTGCCAGGGTCCCTCTGCCCCGGCCGAGGGCCACACGCCTCCTCCCTGGCACGGGAAGGGTGGCAGGTTGGCTGGCCCCCAGGTCTAGGCAAAGCGGGGGGCAGTCTGAGGTAGGTCCATCGTGTCTGGGGGCTGGCTGGGTGGTTGAGCAGAGGAACGTCAGGGCCTAGGGAAGTGAGGTTGGCATTGGGAAGGGAAGAGCAGTTTTTCTGGCCTTCGCTTGCCGTTGGCTTTCACAGTCCAGGCCAGAGAATGCAAGGAGAGAGTGAAAGGCAGACAGAGTCTCTGTCCCGAGGCATCCCCCGTCTGAGGAGGGAATGTGGCCCCAGCTATTGGGGATCTCCTAGCTGAGGGAGGCACCCAGCTGCTGTCCCGGGGAGTTGGGCATATCCATGTTGGATGACAGGGACAGAGGCCTGGGGGACTCACTCAGCTCTGCAGGGAGCACGGACCCAATCAAGCTCCCTGGGGTCTTGGCAGATGCTTCTGGGACTTGGGGAGAGGTGGAACCCTGGAATCTTTCTGCTTTTCCTCCCTGAGTAGAAGCACCCTCCCGGAGCTGGGGGGACCCTCCCCCTTGCCACGGCTCATCAAGACGCTTCAAGATTCAGCCGTAGCTTCCCCACCACCTCAGCCCCAGGCCCTTTTCACAGAGGAGGAAACTGAGGCTCAGAAAGATGGCAGGTCTCACGCTGGAGTCACATGGGGTCGGACACATGGGGGCACCCCCCCCCCCAGCTTTCCTGCCGTCTGAAATGGGTAGACACCTCTGGGTCGCATAGAAGAGGGGCGAGTCTGACATTCCCTGCCTTTCCTCTCCATTCTGAGGCCTGGTGGGGGCTGTCACGGCTCCTGGCCCCTCTCTCAGGCCCCATCCCCCGCTTCAGCCCCCAGGGGCCAGGTGGGGAGGGCGGAGTGGGAGAGACCTGCTGAGGCTGCAGCTTCCCGGCCCACCCAGGCTGAGTCAGGGCCGGCCGGGAGCCAGGGGGTGGCACCTCTCCCAGGGCTGGCCCGGGCGGCGTCCACATTCCTCACAAGCGGGGTGCGTCCGGGCTTGGCCAAGCCAGGTGCTCTGTGCCCCGCCCGGGCCCCCCACCCCCAAGCTGCCTGAGCCGGCTCAGCTCCACAGCCTTGTAAGGAACACATCTGGCCCCCACTTGGAATGGGGTGTGGGAACTGCTTGCCTTGCAAATCCTTGCTGGGTGGGGTACAGGCTGGAAGGGGCCGATGGTGAAAGCCCAGCACCCACAATAGCTACTGGGGTACCCCAAGTACCATGCCCTCCTTTCGCCTCTGTACTTGGAGAGTTGGAGGCTGACGCTTAAGACTGTTTGTCGTTTGGGCCTTGGTCTTGCCGGTCGCTCAGCAAATGTTGATGGACAGTGAAGGGCATCTGAGAGCTGGGGGGTGGCCAGGGCCCCACAAAACCCAGGGAGCAGCAGGCTTACATTCTCTTTGTTGTCCCCAGTTTCTGAGCAAGGGCTTTGTCTTCACTGGCTTGGCGCTCTGTGTGCCCAGTGGGGACCTAGGGCAGAGGCTCCAAGCAGGGTCCCATGCCCACAGGGACCCTGCTTCCTCTGCACTCCCTTTGGGCACTCTGTATTGGCACCTGGGGCTGGGGGGGGCATGTAGGGGTCAACCAAGGTCAGTACCCCCACTCCTCTGTGGTGAAATTCTGCCCACAATCTTCTTCCTCTCTCTGGGCCTGACTTTTCTTTCCTGTAAAAGGGAAGCAAGGCCCTTGGAGTCTTGGTGGGCTGAACGTGACTTTGAGATCAAGGAAGTGCTTGGAGTCCCTGAGATGGGCTCTTTCCCACCAGGGCCCTCCACACCCCCAGCTCAGCCCCAGCCCAGCTCTGCCCACTGTTCTCCCTCTTCCTCTGAAGTCTGCTGGTGAAGAGAGCATTTCAGTCACTCCAGTGAACGGCTGGGGGCCCCCCCTGCCTGGCTGTCATCCTGTTCTACAGCCCTCAGCAGTTTTGAACTCGGCCTGTGGGACCTGGGCTGGTCTCCTCGGTCATGCCCCTGCAGCAGGCAAGGCCTGGCTGCTCTTTGGGCGGGCCTAGGGCAGCTCGGGCTTCAGAAATCACTTCCCAGGCTTTGGTGGGAACAAACCAGCCCTGGCCCTGGGCCCGGATAGGGGGGCGTGGGAATTCTGTCTTGCATGCAAAGTCAGGTAGGGTGACACCAGGGCTGTGGGAGGAGAGGCCTGGCGATGAGCTGAGATGTCACACCTGCACCTGTGAAGGGCAGCGGGCTGGGCTCTAGGCAGCGGGGGGACCTGGGTTAGGAGAGGGGGAGTGGAGTAGGTGCGGCGTAGTTCCAATTAGCCCATTGCTGAGCAGTAGTGGGCAGGAACTGGGGCAGGGACCCCTAGGCACCCCCCTCCAACCTTCCTTTGGCTGAGCCCATGGGCTGGCCCTGTGGGGTCACCTTGTTCTCCGGGACTATCTAGGGACTTTGGCTGTCATCTGTCCTCCTCTGTCCAGGGCCCTGTAGCAAGAGGATAGCACTTTGTCCCAGGTGGTAGTGCTGTTTGCAGAGGAAAGGGGTGCCTCAGCTCCCCGAAAGCCCCATCTGTGTCCTGGGGCTGAAGATAGTTCCATGTGTGTGTGTGCACGTGTGCGTGTGTGCATGGGTGTGTATATGTTGTGGGGAGACAGTTGTCCCACTGGAAGTGGGCTTCTGGACATTTGTACCAGAGTCCTTGCAGCTGGATCCTGAACCCTGAAGGATTCTGGGAGTTGGCACTGGGAGCTGGGCGCAGGGCTGCCTGGGAAATCGTGGGAACAGGTGAGAACAGGCTGGAAGGGTGTGGCAGCTGCTGGAATGTGTGGACGGAGCAGCCCCACCTTCACTCATCCAGGAATGGGTCCTGGCTGGGGAGCCAACACGGCGCCTTCCCCGAGCTGTCGCCCGCTCCGCTCTCCCAGGCCCCCTAGCCCTTGCTCCCCACTGTGGGGTGCCCACACCCCCCTCACTTCTGGCTGGGGTAGAGCCAGTGGCTTGGCTGGGGCAGGCTGTTTGGGAAAACCTGGCGTCTTTTCCCGAAGACTGTGTCAGGCTCTTGGTGCTGCGTGTTTGTCTCTGACCCTCTGTCACTCACAAGTTAAGGAAGAATCTGTGGGGGTTCCCTGGACCCATGGACATGGTTTGGGGACCAGATATGTTTCTGGGATGAGGGCCGAGGGCACCTGCTCATTCTGGAACTTCTGGACACACACTGTCAGCCTCTGCAGAGCACTACGTCCTCTCCTGCTCTGCACACCAGGTCAGGACTCCTTGTGGACTTGAGGAGAAAGGCCACACTCCTCCACATGGCACCCAGGGCCTTCCACACATGGGCCCCTGCCAGCCTCTCCAGGCCCAGCACACCCCCTCTGTCTTCCTGGCTGACTCCCCTTGTCCGGGATGTCTCACTCTTTCCCAGTGGTGCCAGGCCCCTGTCTGGGAGGCCAGTGTCTACCTGTGACCCCCATGTGTACAGGTCCTGCTCAGATGCTTTCTCCATCTGTCCTGCCCCTGGAGCTGTGACCGGGGTCCCTCCAAGTGTTTCCACAGTTCCGCCTGCTCAGCCTCCACAATGCCCTTGCTCAGTCCACTCATGAGGTCCAGGATCCCTGGAGACATAACTTCCCAAGATCAGGGCCCACTGTGGGTCCCCTGTCATGTCCACAGGCCCTCCCTCATGTAGGTCAGGCTGTGAGAGACTGAACTAATGAATGGGTGCAGGAAGTTTGGGGACTCCCTCTGAGGCATGTGGACTCGCAAAGGGCTGTCACATGAACTACTTCCTTCAGTCTGAGGAGAAACCACTCTCTACCTTGGGATTGGGTCTCCTGGGAAGATCCCAGAAATCTCTCTTGAGAGCAAAGAGGGTCCAAGCTCCTTCTCTTTGCCTGGGACGACTCAGGGTGAATGGGCCAGAGTGTGAGTGGCAACTGGCTGCTTTTTGTGAGTGTGTGAAAGAGTGTGTAAAACAAAGCAGTGAGAGGCTGTGGGAGTGTACCCAAGCTGGAAAGGGCACAGGGGTGTCCATGAGTGCGTAACAATGTGAGTGTGGGGGGTCTGTGAATGTGTGTGAGTGTGCAAGGCTGTGAAAGTCTACCTGAACGTGTGAGTGTGGATATGAGTGTGTGTGCGTGTGTATGTGAGTGGGAATGCATGTGTCTGTGTGATGTGTGTGAGAGCTGACTGAAAGTGTAAGTGTGAGAATGTGTGTGAGCTGACTGGAAGTGTGAGTGTGAGAGTCTGTAAATGAGTATGTAAGTGTGTGGGTATCAATCTATGCACGTGTGAGAGTACGTGTAGGCCTGTGTTGATGAATGTGTGAGTCTATGAGCATATGTGAGTGTGATTATGTTAAAGCTGTGGGTAAGGGTATGAATGTGGGAGTCTGAGTGCGTATATGTGGATGCATGAGTGTGTAAGTGTGAGCTTGGGGGTACGATTTATGTGAGAGGAAAGTGAATGTGTGTGAGCCATGTGTAAATGTGTGGGTGTGAATATGTGTGAGTGTGCAAGGGTCTGAGTCTGGATATGCCAGTCTGTGAGCAGGTGACCCATGTGTGTGTCAGCTGTGAGTGTGTGTGAGTCTGATAAGTGTGTGAATGTGCGTGAGCTGTGTGTAAACGTTTATACTGAAGGGAGGTTGGTGGGAGACCCAGTGCAGGAGGAGAAGCTTGGTTCTCCCCTCCCCCAAGGCCATGGTCAACCCCAGGGAAACTCAGAGCCACCGAGGGAGATTTGGGGAGTCCCAGGGAGCTGGAAGTCTCAATTTTGCCCTTGGGGATTTATTTACTCAGAGGAGGGGTGTTTTCCCCATCCTAGAGAAAGCCAGGAGATGATCCTTTATTTTTAAAAAAGTACTTCTGAATAGATTAAAAATAATATCTACAAAATACGGGTAGGGTTTAAGAATTAAGGTATAACAGCCCCCTGTGCACCCACCACTCAGGTTTGGCAACGTTGCCTAGTGTCCCGTCCCACGCCGTCCCTTCTCCCAGAACTCTTTCCTTGCTTTCTTTGTAGATCTGAAGCCACTCTCCGTTCTCCAATCCTAAGGGTTAGGGTTAGGGTTAGGGTTAGGGCCGGTGCGGCTGGGATCAAGTTCCGGGCGAAGCCAGAGCGGCTCAGTGCTGCCCTCTGGGGGCGCGAGACGCCAGCTTCTTCCTGCTTGGAACTAGCGGGAGAAGCCCCGCCCAGGTCCCCTGCAGAGACCCCACCCGGAGGGGAGCACTCACTGCGCCGCACGCATAGTGACACTGATGTGCACACTGGCCACTCACAGAGTTTTGCATATAGACACACTGAACGGCGTGGGCGCCGCACTCTGAGTGAGGTATTCCCATGAGAGCCAGCCAAGGACAGCGGCTGTGTCTCGGGACCAGGCTGCAGGTAGCAGGTGGTCCCCACCGAGGGGAGCGTGGCCTAGAGAACCTCACACTCGGGGCTGGGGGAGGAATGTTGACTTTGGTTAAGTGGTTTAATAGAAGGACCTAAGCTGGGGGTGGGGAGGAGGGCTTTGGACCTGATGCTGGGAAGTTTTTTTGGGATAGAGAATGGAGGGAGGGGCAGGTCAGCTTTAGAAAGGAATTTCGTGTCCTTTGGCCTAGAGGCAGGGGGATGGACACAATGGCCCACCCTGGGCCCCTGGTGCCATGGGGGGGGGGTGAGGATACTGGAAAGGGAGGAGCCGAAGATGGTGAGTCGGGGCTGGTGTGAAGCGCAGGTAGAGGCTGTCTCCAGTCCCTCCTCCAGCCGGGGCCGCACCTCCCAGGACCGCAGAGCAGAGGCGCACGACCCAGGGAGGCCAGCAGAGGGCGCTCCCGGTACAGATTTGAGGCTCCCGCCTGCGCGTCTGG
Source organism: Mustela putorius furo (assembly GCF_011764305.1). Lineage (NCBI taxonomy): Eukaryota > Metazoa > Chordata > Mammalia > Carnivora > Mustelidae > Mustela > Mustela putorius. The sequence continues at coordinate 671,311 of NW_025421399.1, read as the reverse complement.
GAGTTTAATAGGGGATGGTTCTTGGAAAGCCCCAGGCCTGGAGTCCTGATAGAAGCATTCCAGTTTCTCCTTTGGGAACAACCAAACGTAGGGGTGAGAAGAGATGGCCTCATGAGGTGGGAGCCCCATAGTGTCCCCTTTCTCCCCTCCCTCTGCTGCCTGGTTAGCCACTGTGTCTCCATTCCCTGATCAGGGTCTCCCGGTGGTGAGCTTGAAACCCTCCCCAGAAATGTGACTGGCCTAATTGGCCCTGGAAGTCTTCCTCTGCACCACTTTGGTCTGTTGGGGCCACCCAGTCTTTCTAGAAGGTTTTCCAAGGGTTCTAGCCCCAGGGCTCTTGCCTCTGCAGTCTCCCTGGTGACCTCACTGGTTTCCTGCTTCCCTGGTTCACCTCCAGGTGTAGGACTTCGTGGCCTGGTGTCCAGCGAGGTCTCTCAGCTTATCTAGAGTCCTCAGGACCAGATTTAGCCGCTTGCCTTTTGGCACGGCTGGTGGGCACAGCCAGGTGTGGCTGGCTCAGATGAGGTGGCCAACCCCATCAACTCCTTGAGAGGGGCGGTGCTTGATGGGAGAGGAAGTCCCTTGAGTTGTGAATGCCTCCTTCTGCTTCCTGACATCTCCATTTATGCAGACACACCTCCCACTCAGGCTATGCATTTATCCATTAATGTCTAGAGTTACCAAGCACCACCTGCTGTTTCTGTTCTGGAGACATTGAAGAAGGAGGTCGGGGATGGTCCCTCCCTGTGTCTAGAGGAGGGGACAGGTAAATAGGTGTGGCCACATGGGGTAGTAAATGCTTAGAGAGCAGTGAATTGTTTTTTTCCTCTGAACCTTTGTTTCCCTCAGCCTGACTCTCCCAGTCAGTGGCGTCATTATCCTCCCACTGCTCAACCCAGAAAGTACGGAGTCATCCTGCTGCCTCCCCCGCTCGGCCTGTCTCCCTGCTGGCCATGGGGTCCTGTCCTCATGCTTACCATCTCTCTCCCGGGGCCATCGCTTCATCCCCACGGCTGGCCCTTGCCCCCATGCAGCTTTCACACAGCCCCCAATGTGAGCCCCTTCTTCAAACTACTGGATGCCTAGATGCATCGTGGAAACCATGATCGAATGTGATTGGAGGGAAATCATCTGTTGAAAAAAGATACTGTTGACAAAGTTGGAAGACCACTTGCCAACTGGGAAAGCCCATTTCTAACTCATTGCCTAAGGCCTCATTCCCACATTTGCGGAAAGCTCACCCAAGCTTTTTCCCTCCCGGAAAAAGAATAGGGCTGGGGGGGGGGGGCGCCTGGGTGGCTCAGTGGGTTAAAGCCTCTGCCTTCGGCTCAGGTCATGATCCTAGGCTCCTAGGATCGAGCCCCACATCGGGCTCTCTGCTCAGCAGGGAGCCTGCTTCCCCTTCTCTTTCTGCCTGCCTCTCTGCCTATTTGTGACCTCTGTCAAATAAATAAATAAAATCTTAAAAAAAAAAAAAAAAGAGAATAGGGACAGGGATGCCTGGGTGGTTCAGTGGGTTAAGCATCTGCCTTCCGCTCAGGTCACTGTCCTGGTGTCCCAGGATCAAGCTCCCTCCCGTGTCGGGTTCCCTGCTCAGTGGGGAGTCTGTGTCTCCCTCTGGCTCTCCCCCATTTTGTGCTCTCTCTCCCTCTCTCCCCAATAAATAAATAAAATCTTTATAAAAAGACATGGAAACTGGAACAAGAGAAGACTTCAACCATCCAAAAGACAAACATTGGAAAAACAACAGTGACAGACAAAGCTTTGAACCTTGATGAGCCCCTGTGCTGGTGGATGTGTAGGGACATGCTCTCAACATGGCTGGCGGGAGTGAGAAGTTGTAGAACTTTCACAAGGAGACCTTTTTTTTTTTTTTTTTACTGTGGGAAATTTGAAATATACACAAAAGTAGGGAGAAGAGCAAAACCAGCGTCCGTGGGGGCCCCCGGTGACTCAGTCTGTTGGTCGTCTGCCTTCAGCTCAGGTCAGGATCTCAGGGTCCTGGGATCAAGTCCTGCATCCGGCTCTCTGCTCAGCAGAGAGCCTGCTTCTCTCTCTCCCTCTGCTGCTCTCTCTGTCAAATAAATAAATCAACAAAATGTTTAAAAACAAACCAAAACCCCCCAAACCAACGACCATATGTCCATCAGCCGGTTTGAGAATTGTCCACCTGCTGCTACTCTTGCCCCTTCTCCCTCCCGCTGGCCTCTTGTGTGGAGGAGGCTAGAATATCTTCAAGCAAACCCCGTCTGTCATTTCAGTTCCTTTTGACAGTGGCTATCAAAGTAAGCGATGGACTTAACCCTTTAACCTGGTAATCCCACGGCTAAAATCGCCCCCATGGAGGCATTTGCCAAAGTTCCTCGTGCTGCGTGTTTGGGGAGGTTTGTGTCAGTGTTGTGTTTTTGTTGTGCAAAAAAATCCTGGCGACCAGAGAGGTGATTGGTAGGGACAAGAGTAATTAAATTACAGCTCATGCTCGTGAGGCATTAAACAGAATGAGGTGGCTCTCCAAGAGATATAACTAACTGGGACACTGAGGCATTGATGAGATCCCATTTCTATGATTAAAAAAATCTCTATAAATAGACACACTAAAAATAGAGCACAGCAAAGCTTGGAAGACTCTCTAGAGCTGCAGGACAAAGTCCAAACTTTTTTAGTGTGCCTTTCCAGCCTTGTTTGAGTCGTTTCTCCCACGGACATGGCCCTAGGAATTGGCCCAGAGATTCCCAAAGTGGGTTCCACGGAACCCCAGCCCCACCTGCTCTTCCTGGAAGTGGCTCCCTGGGTGAGTAAGTTTGAGAAGCATTTCGCTCTTTAACGCAACTCCCCCATCTCCCCTTGGACAGTCCCAGTGCACACGAGCTTGTTAAGGACTGTGGGAAGTCTGCAGTGAAATAAACAATTGAAAACTGACAAGGCTGTGCCCTGCACCCGTCTCTCACGAGCACCGGCTGTGCCCAGCTCCTGTGCATCAGGGATGAGGACTGCTGGTCTGCGGGGTTGGCGCTGCCCCTTTCTGGTGTTAGGTAGCTCCGTTCTCTCCCTTGATACCCCACCCCTACCCCAGCCTCACTGGCTCTTCTTTCTAGTCTGCAAAGAGGTGTACCTTGATAGTGAGCTCAACTACTCAGTCAGATAATCTAGCCTTTCGGGACGCCTGGGTGGCTCAGTTGGTTAAGCAGCTGCCTTCGGCTCAGGTCGTGATCCCAGCGTCCTGGGATCGAGTCCCACATCAGGCTCCTTGCTCGGCAGGGAGCCTGCTTCTCCCTCTGCCTCTGCCTGCCTCTCTGTCTGCCTGTGCTTGCTCTCTCCCCTTCTCTCTCTGATAAATAAATAAAAATCTTTAAAAAAAAAAAAAAAAAGATAATCTAGCCTTTCCTGTCCATGGCTGGCTCCTTCCTTAATTCAGTTTCCGGCTTGACTGTCACCCAGAAGAAGCCTCCCTTGGCCCCCCTGACCCCGACCTCTCCCTTTGTGCTTTCCTGGAGAACATATCATTCTCTGGTTTGAGGACTGCCCATGTCTCTCGCTAGAATGTCTGCTTCTTGAGAGCAAAGCCTGTTGTCCTGATCACCAGGCCCCCGGAGCCTGGGCCAATGACTGGCACGCAGTAGGTGCTCACCTAAGAGTAGCTGAACAAAGGCATTTCCTTACGAGATCCAACTTCCTTCTTGTTCCTCTGGGGCCTTCCTGGAAGCGTGGGTGAAGCCTGGGCCTCCCGGGGATCCCCAGCCCACCCGGTGCATTCTCACCTATACCTGGACGATTCCCCCCCAACCTTGTCCTCTCTGCCTACAGAGCCCTGCCCTGGCTTCGAAACCCAGCTCTGTAGTCCCTTCCTGTGAAACCGTCCTGAGCGGCCTTCCTTCAGCTCCTCCCGAGGTTTGTGCATACAAACCTTTATCAACACACGGAAAACACTGGGCTGTGATGGGCTGTTTGTGCGTCTGTCTCTCCATCACCGGCCCGCGCTCATTAAGGGCAGGGCTGGGCTGACTCAGGGTGGAATTCTCAGCACCCAGCCCGGTGACTGCCGCACAATGAACACAGTCAATGGTGCTGAATGAAGTCCAAGTGTGGGCTCTTGCCGCCTACATCCGTTCAGCAAGCAGCAACCGGACACCTGCTGTATATACGACACAATAAAATATTATATAATAAAATAAAATGCTGAGTTAGGCCTTATATTGGGCCCAGAGAGGAACAGAGGGCCCAACGTGTGGCCAGGAAGGATTACAATTCTAGAAAGGGAACAGGTCCACTTCCAAATAATTCTAACACCAGTGAGAGTGGCTAGCACCTGTCAGTGCCAGCATGGGCTAGGGGAGTGTATGAGTTCCCTAATGTTGCTATAACCAATTACCACGGACTTTGGGGCTTAAAGCAACACACATTTGTTAGCTTACGGTTCTGGAAGTCAGAGATCCGAAGTGGGTCCTACGAGGTGTCAGTGGGGCTGTGCTCCTTCTGGAGGCTCTGCGGGAGAATCTTTCCTTGCCTTTTCCCGCTGTTAATGGGTGCCCACTTCCCTGGCTCATGGCCGCTTTCCTCTGACCTCTGTGCCTGTTGTCACATCTGCTCTGACTCCCACCTTCTTGCCCTCCTCTTACAATGACCCTTGTGATTATGGTAGACTCAGCCAGATAATCCCGAACAGTCTCCCTGTTGTAGTTAAAAAAAAAAAAAACCTTTATATGCACCTACTATATCTTTTCTTTTTAAAAGATTTTTATTTATTTATTATTAGAGAGAGTGTTTGTGCATGGGAGAGAGAAAGGGCAGGAGCAAGGGCAGAGGGAGAAGCAGGTTCTCCACTGTGCAGGGAACTCGATGCGGGGCTTGATCCCAGGACTCTGGGATCGTGACCTGAGACAAAGGCAGATGCTTAACCCACTGAGCTACCCAGGCACCCCTCCATTGCGAGTTTCTTTTTTTCTTTTTTTGTTATTATTTTTTAAAGATTTTATTTATTTATTTGACAGACAGAGAGGCAGGCAGAAAGAGAGAGAGAGGGGGAAGCAGGCTTCCTGCTGAGCAGAGAGCCCAATACGGGGCTTGATCCCAGGACCCTGGGATCATGACCTGAGCCAAAGGCAGAGGCTTTAACCCACTGAGCCACCCAGGCGCCCCACATTGTGAGTTTCTTAACCACATCTACCAAGTCCCTTTTGCCATATTCTATGCATATTCTCAGGTTCTGGGGATGGGGAAGTAGGCATATTTGGGGTATGTTATTCTGCCTAGCACAGGAGGGGAAGGATCACACGCCACTGCTGAGAGGCTTCACAGCTTTGGAGTCACTGAACCCTTACTGAGTCCCTGGTACCAGCGAGGCCCTGTGCCAGCTGCTGTGACTTACTACCTCACCTCAGCCTCACGCGTTGGTCACGGAAGTCTCGTGGCCTCCTTTTATAGATGAGGGAGGCAGCTGAGGTTGGGAGAAGGGACATGAGTTGCCCAAGGCTACACAGAGTTTCCACTGACCTCAGGTCCCTGGAGTTGCGCTGCTAACCGATAAGATGTGCCTGACCCTGGAGAGGGGGTGGTCTGACGATTAGGAGCTGGGGTGCCTCCTTGACAGCACCTTGCTGGGGAAAGCTAGGGAAAGGTTAAATAACAAGCCTCCAGGTCCCCAGGTCCCGAGACAAGGCAGCAGGACAAGGGGGGGCTGTGAGGTTTAGCGGAGGGAGCTGGCTTCTGGCCAGCAGGTTGCGGAAGCTTCGGGACAGGCCTTGATGGGGAGGAGTTGGTGGGAGGTTGGCGGGGCGGGTGGGCAGTGTGTTCCGTGGAGCCCAGGCCTCTGCACACGCGTGCTCCTGCTCCGTCCTCCTGTTTTGTCCTTGGAAAGGACCAAGGACCTTCCTTCCTCGTGTGGACCTCCTCATTTGGGAACCTCCTCATTTGGGAACGCTGGGATTGAAGGACCTTCTGCCTCCTCCTGCCTGCCTTTTGTCCACTGTTCCATGATTCTCTCTCTCCTGCTCCTCCTCTCAAGCTTTTCTCTCCCTTAGTCTTCCTTCCTTCATCTTCCCTTCCCTGGTCCTCCTCCTCCTCCTCCTCCTCCCTCCCCTGGGCCTCATCATCCACCTTCCCGTTTCTTCTCCCTGATGTTCCTCTGTGGTCCTCCCCCCCCCATCCTCCCTCTCCTGGTCCTCCCCCTTGATCCTCTCTCTCCTAATCCTCCCCCCTGGTCCTCCCCATTCTCCTCTTACCTCTACCCCCTGTTCCTCTCTCTGTGAGCCTCTCCCCCCTCCCCCCTTCCACTCCCTCCTGCCCCCCCACCCCGCCCCCTGCACTGTTCCTCCTCCCTCGTCGGTCAGGGTCATAGTGTGGTGGTCGTGATGAGGGAGCAGGAGGCTGGCTGAGGACAAAGCAGGAGCTGGCGCCTTGCACCCCCTCTTCACCCTTTCCCCTCCAGAAGTGTAGCATCCCTCAGGCAGCCCTGACTGCCATGAACAATAAGCAAAGAGCTCACGATCCTGCTAGACAGGAGTCTCCCTTGGCTTACAAATGTTCTAAATCTCACTAACAAAGACGATTGATAGCAGGATTGTGACACCCCACCAAAAAGTCTCCCAACGATCTTAATGTTAATGGCTGGTCTAAAGACAACACTGATCCAGCAGCAAGGGCAAGGCCTCCGGCAGGCCTGGAACATCCTGGCACCTTGTAGGCCCTCTTTAGCATATGAAACTCCACTGACACCTCCCTTCCCCTCCCCTTCCCCCAACAGCAGGGTACATAACCTGCCATCCCTCACACCCCGGGGCAGCTGCATCTCCGCCTGTCCACGGGTCCTGTCCCCGTGCTTTAATAAACCACTATTTTGCACCAAAGATGTCTCAAGAATTCTTTCTTGGTCATCGGCTCCAGACCTCAGCCCACCAAACCTCACCTAGGTTCTAGAACTTCATCAGTCGGGGTGATCAGCTCTGACACAAAAAGTCAAGAGACCTCCCCCCCCCGCCCCCATCCTGCTGGCCATGCCAAGTGAAGGATGAAGGGAGCAGGCCATGCTCAGAGCACCCCTGGGCGCCCACAGGGGAGACACAGCCCTCAGCCCGAGCAAGCTCCCGGTCTGACAGGGGAGACACAGCAGCTGCTGTAGAGGAATGTCCAGTCTGAGGGGAGGGACAAAGCCTCTCCCTGGGAGGGAGACTGGGCTGCACTCGCCGCTGGAGGACAGCACTCTAGAACATTAAAGAAAAGGTACCAGTGGGTGTGGGTTAATAGGGAGCGACTGGCGTCTCCGGTGAAGAACAGAGTGGGCAGGTGGGGAGGCCTGGAAGCCTGGGGTCTTGGGAGGCGGGAAGGAGCCTGAAGCCCTTTCAGGATCCGACTTCTGTTCCCTCAGGCGCTGGGGCCCCCTCAGCCAGTTGGCAAGGTAAAGTGGGGAGAGGGTGTGAGCCCCAGGCCTAGAAGGGGAGCCCACCTGATGAAGTTCTTGAACCTAGGTGAGGTTCAATAGGGTGAGGGTCGGAGCCGACAGCTAAGAAAGAATTCTTTAGACGTCTTTGGTGCAAAAAGGTGGTTTATTAGAGCACGGGGACAGGACCTGTGGGCTGGCAGAGATGCTGCTGCACCGGGCATGTGAGGAGTGGCTGGTTATATACACAGGAGTTGGGTAGGTGAGGACAAAGGGGTGTTCAGAAGGGCTATTGGGGTAAAGAAGACTGTCAGGATATTGAAGGCCTGGTTACTATCAAGCCAAGGCCACTTTCCTCTAATGCGGCACTAACATAAAGACAATTGGGAGTCTCCTGGTGGAATGTTACATTCCTGCTATCAAACTTCCCTGTTAGTGAGATTTAGGTTTAGAAGAAATTTAACTTTATATACTTTTCTTTCTACCTCCGCCTCCTTTGGTTTTTTTATGGAGGGGAGGGTGACGTTAGGGCTTGAGGAACTGAGTTATGTGTCTTTAGAAATTGGGCTATTGATAAGGTAACTTCTTTGTTGTAAATCTCAAAGACATTTGTAAACCAAGAGAGACTCCTGCCTTGCAGGACTGTGATCTCTGCAGGATAACCATGTGTTCTTCTTTTAGGGCAGTCAGGGGTGCCTGTGGAATGTCACACATGTTACCAAGGGGAGTGGGTGGAGAGGGGGTGCAAGGCGCCAGCCCCTGCTCCGTCCTCCGCCAGCCTCCTACTCCCTCATCACATCTAGGCTGTTGCCCTCAGGCCAGGGAAGGGAGAGTGGAAAGAGGGAGAGAGAAGAGCAGGAAGGACTGGGAGAGAGGGGAGAAGTCTGTCGCATCAGGCTGGAGCCTTCTAGCTTGTGGGAAGCAGCTCGACTTCCCACACGTGCCTCCCTCAGGCCTGGTTCCCCGCCCCAGACTTCCTCTCCACCCATTCCCACCGGTTCCTGCCCTCCCTCCTTGCTCTGTCTTTCTGCCTCGGTCCCATCTTGGCCACTCAGGCCTCTGGGTCCTTCTTGGGGAGGGCCCTGGGCAGCTAATATGGCCCTGCCTGGAAAAGGGAAGGTGTTCTGGGTGCTGTGATGGGTCCACCCGAGGCTGGTGATTCCTGGAAACCAGTCAGAGGGAGGCGGCTGCATCTGCTTGTCCCGGAGGAGGGAGCACCCAGACGTCCCTGTGTGTAAGGGGACACTGGAGGACCTCCTGACTCTGAGTCCCCTAACAGGGAGGAGACTCTCAGGAGCCCCGAGAATGTTCCTCATCACCCACAGCCTCTGGCATGGAGGGTGGGGCTCTCCTTGGAGCTAGACAGAAATCCTGGGGCCTTGGGTCTTGGGACAGAGGCTGAGGAGAAGGTAGAGGAAGAGGAGGATTCCCCCCACAGAGGGCGGGTGTAGCTGAGGCCGTGCTCGCCAGGCAGGGGCCTGTGGGCTCCTCGGTGGTCCTGCCTCTCCCATCCCAAGTGAGGTTCCCACAGAGGAGAGGTGAGAAGTTCTCATTGTCTATAGTATGTGGACAGGAGCGGACAGGTGCCCTAGCAGCAGGTGTCGGTGGGTTGAGTGAAAGTCTTTGGGACCCCTGAAGGATTTGAGGCCCTCTCCTCATCAGCTAAGCCAAGGTCCCAGCAGGGAGACCACCTCTGGACTCCTAGGCCTCTCAGTTTTCTGACCTCACCTGTTAGGGACCCTTTTCCTTGGTGGAGAGGGGAGGTGGCCATGGTTCCTATTTGTGTCCCTGTCTCCACCCCAGTCAGGGCCCAGCCTCCAACTTCCAAACCATACAACAAGCACCCGAAGTGTCCAGGCCACGCCCTGGGTCCTGGGTGGGGTGGGAGGTGGGCACTGTCCTAGAGGGTAACAGTTAATGCTTGCTGGGGGAGCTATTGGAGCCAAGGTCAGCTGGGCTGATGTGGTATGACCTTGGTCAGTATTAAAATGTGTCTATTTTTTTTTAAGTTAATTTATTTATTTAGGTAATCTCTACACCTAATGTGAGGCCTGAACTCATGACCTGGATAACGAGAGAGCGGCATGCTCTTCCGGCTGAGTCAGCCGAACGCCCCTTAACATGCATTTATGGGACACCAACTGTATACTGGGGCCTCCAGATTATGATACACTCCGAGGCTTCCATCAACATCACAGGGGTGGGTGTGGTTCCAGGGACCCTCTCCCCACACCCGTGTTTCTGCTCAAATCTGAGGCAAGGCCTGTCTCCACTGCCCTGGTGAGCACCCCGGTTTTTCAGCAACCTCTGGAGAGGAGCCCCAGGGCCTGTGGGTTAGTCAAGCCTCAGCTGGCATGAGGGCACTCTGGAGGGACTCTGGGGGTGATCCCAGCCATTCTCTGGCTTCCTCCTCTGGTCCCCTCTGCCACTGTGCTGGCCCCCCAGCAGCTTCCGCGGCTGGAGCTCTTCTTTTCATCCTCCATGTGGGCCAAGCCACTGACGACTGCAGGGGCCTGTGGGTCTGGTGTTTGGCTGCCAGGGGCCTCTCCCTGCCGGGGGTGGAGGACAAGCCCAGGCAGGAGGCGTCACGGCTGAGAAGACCTCTGTGCAGCCCTCCAGCGGGCTCCTGTCAGACCTTCCTCCCCTCACAGGGAGAGTGGGAGCAGCTGAGGCCCTAGCTCTGCTGCTGAGGCCGGGCGCCCCCACCCTGGCCCCTCCTTCCTGCTTGCCTTGCAAGGGCCCTTTGCCTCAGTTTCCTCTCCATACTGCTGGGAAGATGTGGCGAGGGCTGTCCCAGAGCTGTATAAGCAAGTGGGCTGCCCAGGTCTGCTTAAGCCAGATATAGTCGTATTCTCCAGAGGGCCAAGGAGGCCTTCTGGGGTCTAAGTCTGCCTTTTCACTCAGCATGTGAGGCCTTTCTGGGTTGGGGTGCCCTCAGGGATCCATAGACAGTGGCTCTCCCTCCAAAGAGCAGGGACAAAGGGCCTGGGAGTCACTGGTGTGGGGAAACAAGCCCAGACTGGGGCACTCAGTCTGAGGTCGTGGTGGGGAGGGGGTGGCTTGAGGGACCAGATGGTGGTGGTGGTAGGTGAGGCCTTGGTGATTTTGGAGGGAGGAAGGAAGGTTCATAAATTCTCTGCTCCCTGAAACTGAGACTTAAGACTAAGGTCTGGGAGTTTTGGAGGCAGGGTGAGGGCTGAGCTGGGGGTTCAGCTTCAGGTTTCATGCGGAAGGCAGACACCCAATGAGGCCTGCCCGGAGGGAGCAGGTCAGGTAGCTCCTGGGGAAGAGGGCTCCCTGCGGGCGTGGCAGCGCAGGGATGGGAGAGTCTGCATTGGGTGTTCTGTGCCAAGGTAAGCTGCTGGTACAGGGCCTGTCCCTGGCCCACTCAGGGGACCCCGGGTCCTCCCTACAGACCATCTTAGATGGCCAGGAAGTCCTTCCTGATGTCTCACCTCATGAGAGAACCCTGGTGGTCTGACCTTGTCCCCTCACCTTGGCTTTGGAGCGGTTTCTCCACCCTTCCACTCTAACAACCCTGGGGACCCCCAGAATTCACAGGCTGGGCCGGAGCAGGGTTAGGTTGGGGCGCGTCCCCTCTCTCCCAGATAGCTTGCGCTGTCTCCACTTCCCAGGCCAGGAGACATCCTCCCCTGAGAGGACCCCCAATTTCTAAGCAGGGAAGTCCTTCCCGCAGTCTAGCCTCAGCATGGGTGCTCTGGCCTGCACGGTAGACCCAACTCCCTCCCTGTCCCCGTGTGTGGGCTGAGAGCCTAGGCCACCCACATGGGAGCCTGGTTCGCCCTCCCCTGCCTGTCCCTCAGGCCCTGGCCACCCCTGGAAGCTCCCCCATTCAGACGGGCCTGGGGCAGACGTCAGTGTCCCGGCAGCGCCTAAATCGTTAGCGCCGAGGAGATTAGGCTGTAATCTCTTGTTGGGCGCGGGCGGGTGCCAGCTGCCAGGATGTGGGATGGCACTGCTCCCTCGCTGGGGCGGCCCTTCCCCGGGGCACAGCGCTAGCTGTAGCAGCCTGCTGCATGGGCCCTGCTGTGCTTCCTCTGGGGGCCCCTCTAGAGTGGCTTTCCTTCTCTGCTTCATTCTGTCCCCTCTGGTCTCAGAGCCCTGACCCCAGCTTCCCTGATGCCCCCATCTCTCTAGATTCCCTCAAAGACCACGGGAGGCAGGAATTACCCTTGTTTTACAAATGAGGAAATTGAGACTTGTGACTTGACTTCCTGTAAGGCTTGGATCCAAAGCTCCCTCAGGCCAGCGGCCATGTCAGTTCCCCTCAGATCCAGATCCCTCAGGCCAGGGTCTGTGTCCCCTCCCACAGAGATGGACCCATCAGCTTGGGGTTGAGGTGGATTCCCCCCACCCCCGGCCTGGGGGGCTCTCTCAGGGCCATGTTGTGCCTGGGAGAGGGTGTCACCCTGAATTTCTCCACCCTTCTCCCTGGGGCCCAGGAATGCTGGTTGGGGGGCCAGACCAGCCTCTGGGTTCCAGGCCTGTGGAGCCTTGTTCCAGGCCCCGCTGGATCCCAGGGCTGGGTTCTCCGGACTGCCCCCAAGAATGAGCTCAGCTGCCTAATTGTGGCTGAGGATGGAGGTTCACCCTCCCCCGGGGCTGTGGCTCCAACACCACCTTTGTTTCTGAACAGACAATGGACTGCTAAGAGGCCACCCGCCCAGGCCAGGAACAGGCAGGAGAGGGGGCCCCCCGCGGGGAAGGCACTCAGCATGTCCGGCCTGAGCCCCAGGCCCTGGGCAGCTGGTACAGAAGCAAATTACATGGCTGGGGTTTTGGCTCTGACTTCAAGGACAGGGGGCCCAGCCCCCCTTTAGCCTGGCTATAAAGGGCTGCCTGGGGTCCCTGTCCAGACCAGACCCTGCTCCTGACCTGTGGACACCATGGCTGCCACCACCACCAGCATCCGCCAGTTCTCCACCTCTGGCTCCGTCAAGGGCCTGTGTGTGCCCGGTGGAGGCTTCTCTCGGATGTCCTCCGTGCGTGTTGGGGGTGCCTGCCGGGCCCCCAGCCTCCTGGGAGGCGGCAGCTGTGGCAACATGTCTGTCACCTCCTCCCGCTTCTCAGCGGGCTTGGGGGGCGGCTACGGCGGGGGCTACACCTGCAGCCTGGGTGGGGGCTTCGGATCCAGTTTTGGCGCGGGCTTCGGCTCCGGCTTTGGCGCTGGCTTCGGTTCCTCGGACGCCCTGCTTGGGGGCAGTGAGAAGGAGACCATGCAGAACCTCAACGACCGCCTGGCCTCCTACCTGGAGAAGGTGCGGGCCCTGGAGGAGGCCAACACGGAGCTGGAGGTGAAGATCCATGACTGGTACAAGAAGCAGGGGCCCGCGCCCGCCCGTGACTACAGCCACTACTTCAAGACCATCGAGGAGCTGCGGAACAAGGTGTGTGGGCTGGGCAGCTCCCTGCCCTCTGACCTTAGGACCTTCTTTGAAGTTGGGATCCCTCCCAATTTTGAACCCTCTGGGTCAGGCTCTCTGCCTGTCTCATCTCCTCTAGGCAGCCCTCCTGAATGGGTGGCACTTGCCTTTTACCCCCAGATCTTGGGGATTCAGTTTATGCCCTGTTCACTGTGCTGATTTCACAGAGTCTAGCATATTCTCCTAGCTGGTTTCATTGTGTGTCTTCCTCATTCTGTCCATACTGGTCTCTCTGGGGGTTCCTGAGGGAGGGAGCTATGTCTTCCCACTCAGACTGGAAGCTTGCAAGGGAAGGTGTTTCTCTGTTAGTCTGAAGGAGAACACAACACACCCACATGCTCGTGACCTCTAAGAACAGGGCCTTGGCATTCTGATTCTGTGAACATGGCATCTGGGTCTTCTGCACAAGCCTCCTCCTGGAGGGTCCTCTGGTGCTGCAGCCCCCAGAGGCAGGTGAAAGTTCAAAAAAGTGTGGGGATGTCTGGGGGGGAAGGCGGGCTGGGGCCTGCTCTTCTGTGGTGTAGAACCAGGTCTCGTGCTCACTCTGTGAGGGGCTTTGCCTGCTCCTGCCTGGGACCTCAGCCAGGAAGGGAAATCCTGCAATTGCCCCCTGGAAGCAGAGCTCCTGGGAGTGCCAGATCAGATACCGGGCTTGGTCTGAGCAGTGGGAAGCCCAGGGGAGCCCTGGTGAGTCAGCGTTCCAAGCTCCGGGGTCAGCCAGCTGCTCACCATCAACCCCCAGCCCCTGGAGCATCAGGTCTCCGCCCCTCGGAATCACCGCATCCCTCGGGGGTTTTCCCAAGGGCCCCTGTCGAGTCCCTATCAGCTCCTGAGCAGGGAAGTGGGGGGGGGGGGAGGCAGGTCTGTAGGCCACCGAGGCCAGGGTTGGGCTCGCTCTGGAAACAGAGCCTGACCCAAGGTCACGTCACAGGGCCTTCCAGGGACTCAGAGGCCCATAAAGAGGCTATTGGGGCAACTTGGGCCTGTTGGGGCTGCCTCCTCTGACTTCTTTCTGCACAACAGCCTGCAGCCTTAGAAACGTCTGGATTCTTCTTAGCTCATCTGCTGCCTCCACTGAGACCTCCTCTCTCCTCCCCCCACATGGCTCTTGAGTACAGCCCCTTGACATTTCTCACAAAAGCAGTGGCAGCCGTAGTCCTAATAACTGACCCTCTGCCCCCTCTAGAGCTCCTTCCCTGTTCTCCTTTAAACCTCTCTGACGAAAAGAAAACTTTGCTCCAGGTTTCAGGTGGGGCTGGTCATAATCTTACTCATTCATTAATTAGTTGATTAATTAAACTAATGTTTCCTGGGGGGGGTGACTGCGGGATGGGTATTTTGCCCAGGGCTAGGGATTCCGAAGAGAATGGTCACAGATGAGGCCTTCATGGAAAAATCACAGTGGGAGAAGTGCTGTTGGGCAGGGAGGAGGTGTGACTGGAAGGAGGGGAGTCGAGGAGGGCTTCCTGGAGGAGGTAGCAACTGAGACTAGAGGTCAGTTTAGTTGAAGAAAAGAGAATGAGGTCCCTGCAGCTTGGGCAGGGGAGGGTGACTATGTATGGGTCTCTGTCCTGGCCTCATGGCTACCTGTGACCCCACCATCCTGGGAGGCTTCCAAGAGGGTCCTCAAAGGGGGAGGTTGTGGGAACCCTCATCTTCTCTAGTTGGCTCACTCTCAAAGGGCAGCAAGAAGGGTGTTGCCGGGCCTTCCCATAGTGCTTGCTCACCTCGCCCACTATGCCCCCCAGATCCTGGCGGCCACCATCGACAACGCCAGCTTGGTCCTACAGATTGACAATGCCCGCCTGGCAGCCGATGACTTCCGCACCAAGTGAGTCTGGGCTTCCGGAGCTGCCCCCGGAGGCTGGTGCTGGGTTGGGCTCAGCACACCAGAACTCTCTGTGTGTACAAGGGGGTGTCCTGGGGCACCCCCCCTTGGCTCATGCCTCCACCCTTTCCAGGTACGAGACGGAGCTGAACCTGCGCATGAGCGTGGAGGCCGACACCAACGGCCTGCGCCGGGTGTTGGACGAGCTGACCCTGGCCAGAGCTGACCTGGAGATGCAGATCGAGAACCTCAAGGAGGAGCTGGCCTACCTGAAGAAGAACCATGAGGAGGTGAGGTGGACCCTGGGGAATGCGGGACTGACTCTTACAAGGAGCAAGGGGATTGGTGGCCCTGGCCCCCAAATCCTCCCCGGCCAGGGCTGCGCCCTCAGTCCAGCTCCCATCTCTGGTGGGTTTCTGGCCCCGACTCTGGGAGACCCTCAGAGGGCCCTGCGTGAAGGCTGGAGGTCCCTCTCCCTCCAAAGATACTTCCCTTGTCCCTCAAGGCATAGTCTGCCAAGCGATGGCAGTTAACTCTCTAATGAGCAAATCAGCACAAGAACATGTATGCTAATTACTCCAATTAATTGTAATAGTGATAGTCATAACAACAGCCGAAATCTGCTCAGCACATTACAAGTGATTCATGGCAATTAGCTCAGCTGATACTGACATTGGCGCTGGGGGCGGGTGCTCTTCCCTCCCTTTCCTGGTAAAGAAACAAGCAAGCTCAGAGAGGTTAAGGAATTTACCCAAAGCTGCACAGGTTTATCTGACCCATGTCCACACCCAGGTCTGACCTCACCATTTTGCCATCACTCCTACCTCCCTTTTTTCATAGAGTCTGGGGTCCTAGGGACCCTAAGGCTCAACACAAGGATGGGGATCCCAGACCCTGTAGGAGGACTGATGAATCTGTGGCTTCCTTCTCAGCTGACCTCTGGGCTGGCCTGTGCTGGGGACCCTAATCTTTGAGTAACAGGAGCCCAGAAAGTGTTTCTACTTGTTTCCACTTGGTTTTGAGGCTGGTCGTAGGGATTGCACGCCTGCAATAGATTAACATTTCCTAATGAGGTCTGGTTCTGCACTGTTAACCAACATGGGGCTGCTTCCCCTGTGCTCGTACTGTGTGGTTGGTGGTAGGGGGTAAGGCAGGCAGTCAGGGCCGTGAGGCTGTCCTGACTTATCCCCTAACATGTTGGAGAGTTAGCATCTCTCTTTGCCCAGCATATATCGGAGCGGGGCAAAGTCCATCCCCGAGTGCACGTTGGGGGAGATGGTCCATATTCACAACCCTGCGTGTTTGTAACAAGATCACATCTGTTCCATCTTCAAGGAGAGGAACCATTAGGCTATGTCTGTCTGTCTGTCATCTGTACCCATCTCCCTGAGGCAGACCCCAGGATCTCTCCCTGGGATGACCCTGGTGAAATCCTGCTCTCCTCTCGCCCAGGAAATGAATGCCCTCCGAGGCCAGGTGGGCGGGGACGTCAGCGTGGAGATGGACGCTGCCCCCGGCGTGGACCTGAGCCGCATCCTGAACGAGATGCGCGACCAGTACGAGAAGATGGCGGAAAAGAACCGCAAGGACGCCGAGGACTGGTTCTTCAGCAAGGTGGGTGGCCGCGTGTGAGCAAGTGTGCACATGTGTGCATACGTGTGCTGGGTGTCAGGGCTGGGCTGGAAAACCTGCAGATCCACAGGCTGTCCCAGCTGGAAGGACCTTTGGAAACCAGTTGGACCCAGTGCTCATGTCTAGATGCAGAATGGGAGGCTCAGAGAGGCCTCAAGCTCGCACAAGCCGCACCGTGGCTCAGGGAACAGGTCCAGATCTCGTCATCTCTGTCTAGGACTTCTCCCAGCACATTTGTAGGTGTGTATGCTTTCGGAGGAATAACTCATGCCTGTAGTAGACACACACTGAGCAGCTACAGGGCCCAGCACAGTCACGGGCATGGAGTAAAACCCAGTTCCTGTCTTTGAGCAGTGCTCAGTAGGTCCATCAAATACAAAGCAAGGTCCATCGACTAAGGGCCGGTGGGCACAGAGGGTGTCTGGGTGCTGGTGTGTCTGAAGCCCCACAGAGGCCAGGGAGAGGCAGGAGGAGGGAGACAGTCTGGGAGGTCAGGGTTCAGGGGCGGACCCTGTCCTCTGCCCCCTCTCTGCAAAGCTTCTCCAGTCCCTGTCACCCACCCTGCCTGCCTTTCAGACGGAGGAGCTGAACCGGGAGGTGGCCACCAACACCGAGGCCCTGCAGAGCAGCAGGACGGAGATCACCGAGCTCCGCCGCTCTGTGCAGAACCTGGAGATTGAGCTGCAGTCCCAGCTCAGCATGGTAGGCCCCGCAGCCCCCTCCCTGGCCTGTACCCGTCACCCCGGGATGGGCCCAACCTCACAGACTTCCGCTCAGAGGAACCTGAATTCCCCACCCAGCCTGTCACTTCATACTCGGTGACATGGGCCCCTCTCTGCCCCCGTTACTGCCCCGTGGCGTCAGCAGCACCCATAAGCCCACACTGGAGGAGGGGTTCCCCCTTCTGGGTACTCATCCTGGAGGCGGGTCCCAGCTTGGTCTCACCTGGCCACGTCTACACTGGCCCACAGAAAGCCTCGCTGGAGGGCAGCCTGGCGGAGACCGAGGCCCGCTACGGGGCCCAGCTGGCCCAGCTGCAGGGGCTCATCAGCAGCATCGAGCAGCAGTTGTGCGAGCTCCGCTGCGACATGGAGCGCCAGAACCAGGAGTACCAGGTCCTGCTGGACGTGAAGACGCGGCTGGAGCAGGAGATCGCCACCTACCGTCGCCTGCTGGAGGGCGAGGACGCCCAGTGAGCGGGGGGGGGGGGGGGGGGGGGGGGGGGGGGCGGCACTGGGGCACATGCCTGGCTCAGCTGGGGGTGCTTCATCCAGGCGGGGAAGTTGGTGCTGAGGGGACAGCACGGGCAGAGGCCAGCAGGCGCAGAGGTTTGCAGGAGGTGACACGGGGAGCACTGACTGGGGCCCCACTGTTGGGGAGCGCTGAAGACCCAAACGAAAGCATCTGGGCTAGGTCACGTGGGAAGTGGGGAGCCATGGAGGGATTTTGCACAGAGGAGTGGTGCTATTGTCAAGATGTCTTAGAACATCCACTCTGGCTGTACAGGGAGAAATGCATCCGTGGGGCCCCAGTGGGGTCAGGGGGACCTGTTGGGAGGCCAAAGCGCAGTGTCAGGCCAAGGGCAGCCCTACTGTACGGCGGGGGTGTAGGGCCGGGACAGGAAGGTGGTGTGTGAGGAGAATGTGTGGTAGGTAAGAACAGCAGGGCTAGTTGCCTGAATGTGGGGGCGAGCGTGGCTTGCTGGCGGGAGGCGACACACGGTGAGTAAGCACATGCGGGAGTGGGGGCGCGATGACCCTGCGTTTCTGGTTCTGATGACTGTGTGGCTGGTGACGCCATTACCCGGGACGGGAGGAAGAGCAGGGTGGGTGCTGATCTGGCTAGAGCTGGGAGGGTGGATCAGGGCCCTCCTGTATGGTGACTGGGAATGTCCTGGAGTCTCCACGCTAAGTCACGCCGTCCAGCTTTTTGTTCCTTGGCAATGGTGAGGTCAGCCTGTATTCTAACCACAGTCTCGCAAGCTTTAATAGAGTCTATTTGTTGGGCCCTTTGGGATATGGGAAAACCTCTCACTCAGCTTCTCCTTGTAAAACGCTGGTTAGCCACAAAGCGCCTCTGGGTCCTCTTTTGGAGTGTCCCCTTTCCTCCGTCCTGCCTACTTGGCCTGTGCCCTTTGACCCTGTGGTTGCTAATCTTTGCCATGTATTCTCAGCTGTGATTTCTCTCTGGTTTGCCGGGACCTCACTCCCCTCACCCCAGGCCTTCCCAGCTGCTCCTCCTCCAGGGGACCGGGTCCCGTGCCGGCACCCCTGCACTGACAGGCCCCCTTTTCCCTCTCTGCAGCCTGGCCACCCAGTACTCCTCTTCCGTGATCTCACAGCCCACCCGGGAAGGTAAGAGGTTGCCCCATCTGGCTTGGTGGGAGTGGGGAGATGTCGAGGACCCTTCTGTGCGGAAGACTGGGGGAGGGGATCTGGCCTGAAGTTCCCTGTGTCCCCTCCTCCATGGCCCGCAGCCACAGTGACCACCCGCCAGGTGCGCACCATCATGGAAGAAGTCCAGGACGGCAAGGTGGTGTCCTCCCGAGAGCAGGTCCACCGCTCCACTCACTGAGGCCCCTTTCCGCCTGTGACAAGGAGAGGGTCATGAGGCAGCCATCTCCCTGGAATCCCAGCATGCTACTGTCGTGCCCCGAGTGCCCATTTGGGCCACCACCCAAAAGCTGTTGCTTTCCTGTGTCTGTTTCCTGCAGCCCTTCCCCAAGGGGGCCTCCTGGAATTGCCCCAGTGACTGCTAGTAAAGCTTTGCCTGAAGTTCAATGTCTTGTGTGATCTGGTCTGGTCATTGGCATAGGGCAGTGTGTGCTGAGGGACTTCGGGAGGAGAATGGTTATGGAGTGTTTGGATGTCACTTGTCCCCTGCCAATCTGTTCTGACCACTTCTTCCAGGCCTAGGGCTCCTGGGAGGGCCAGAGAGAAGAAAGCAGCACAGCGAGGGCAGAGGGTTGGGACAGCCCATCAGGCTGGGAAAGTTTCTAAGAATCAGTCCGTGGGTTGCTGTGGGTCCCCACGGGCTGGTCCCTAGGAGGGCCCCACAGACTTTCTGGGGAGCCACACCTGTTATAGGGAACTCCCTACCTAAGCCTGGGGCAGGTCTGGGTTCAAGATCAGAGGGAGGGGGCCTGGGCAGGGGGTTTTCCAAAGGTGTGGTCCAAAGCGTTGATGGATGAGAGGGGGTGGCAGTGGCAGAGCCAGCCCTGGAAACCAGCTCGGCCCCGCTCGGGGTGTGTGTGGGGTGGGGTGACCGCTCTGTGTGTGAGCGTGGGGGGCGTCCTGTTTGCTTTGGTGGCTTGGCAGTTGTTGGGCTGTTGGGGAATCTCTCTCAGCTGCTGGCAGGGGCTGTCTGGGCCTGTCGGGGAAGTGGAAGCCATCAGCAGTCTGAGACAGGACTGCATTCCATCCAGCAGGCCTGCAGGGACCCTGGGACCCAGGGCCCGGCTGGGAGTGGTGGGCAAGGCAGGGTGGGGCTGGGTGGCACAGGGCCTGTCTTGAGGGTCCCCATCAGGGGCCTGGGTGGACCTCTGGGGGAGGCTTTGGGAGAGGAGCCTGGCTGGGGGTTCTCGGGAAGACATTTAGCCTGTGTCCTGGACATCTCCAGCTGGCTGGGACTTGAGGTATACACCCTTCACCTTACCCGGGGGTCTCTTCAGGTACAGGAAGGGTAGGGAGGGTGGCAGGCGACATGGCTCTCATGGTTTTTCTAGTCCCTTTTTACCAAGATGCTCTCTTCCCAGCCTGCTGGGTCCCCAACTACAGCCATGCTCTTCTTTGTCCACACTGGCCCAGGACTCGCCCCTGCAGCAGGCTGGTGGGGAAAGGGGACAGGAAGAGGGTCACTGAGGTTTCCAGGGTTAGAGGCAGTGCCATAAAAATGGGTGGGTGGACTCCTAGTTCCTGGAGTGTTTTGCTGGTGTCGGGGCTCTGCAGAGGGCGGGGGCAGGGTGTCGGGCCCCAGGGGAGTGTGAGGGGCCGTGGCATAGTGGGGGATGAAGGTGCAGCAGCCCCGCCAGCCCAGTTCTGCAGTAAGATGGGGGCAGTGGGGCCCCATCCCTCTCAGAGCCCCGGTTTCCTTATCCGTAAAATGGGACGGTAACCTGAGAGGCACCGTATTGTGCCGTGAGCCCAGCGGGTTTAGGTCCAGTTTCCGAGGCAGGGCAGGGTCTCTGTCCTCGCTGTCTCCCCGGCCACCAGCCCAGGGGCAGGACTGCGTGTGGTGTGGCCTGTGGTGGAGGAGAGCGGCCTCAGAGCTGGGGGCTGCCTGGTTCCCCAACCGGTTTCCCCACCAGACACTGGGGCCAGGTGGGCCGGGCTGGGGTGGCAGCTGCCTGGGAGGGCCTGGTGACGGTGACGTCCTGCCGCTCCTCTTCTCCGTATTAGGTCATGGGAAAGCATAGCTGGAGGGCCTGCCTGAATCACAGGTGACAGGCCTGAGACCAGAGACACGCACACGCGCAGGCAGACACCCAGGACCAGGGTTCAGAGAAGTGAGGCAAAGGCCTGATGGTGGGAGGGGAGGGGGGCCCACAGCCACCTGGGAGCTGGCGTGTGGCCAGCGGTGATGAAAGCTCAGGGGAATGGAAACAGAGGAGCGAGCCTGTTGTAATCGCTACGCCCACCTGGCGGCCTATAAAGGAGGCGGGCGAGCGCCAGCAGCAACCCGCACCTTGGGCCTCGCTCCTGTCTAGCCCTCCTGCTCCGAGCCTGCCGGCTGCCACCATGACCACCACCATCCGTCAGTTCACCTCCTCCAGCTCCATCAAGGGCTCCTCCAGCCTGGGGGGCGGCTCGTCCCGCACCTCCTGCAGGCTGTCTGGCGGCCTGGGGGCCGGCTCCTGCCGGCTGGGGTCCGCCGGGGGCCTGGGCAGCGCCCTGGGGTCCAACAGCTACTCCAGCTGCTATAGCTTCGGCTCTGGGAGCAGTTATGGCGGTGGCTTCGGGGCTGTCGACGGGCTGCTGGCGGGCGGGGAGAAGGCCACCATGCAGAACCTCAACGACCGCCTGGCCTCCTACCTGGACAAGGTGCGGGCCCTGGAGGAGGCCAACACGGAGCTGGAGGTGAAGATTCGGGACTGGTACCAGAAGCAGGCCCCGGGGCCTGCCCGTGACTATAGCCACTACTACCAGACTATCGAGGACCTGAAGAACAAGGTAGGGCCTGCTGCGGGGGGACAGGGCCCGTGGGAGGGGTATGACTTCTCTCCCATCTCCTTCCCTTGACCATTGGCCTGGGGTTAGGCCGGTGGGGGAGCTGCCACAGGGTCTCAGGGGGTCTAGGACAGTGTGGCTCTGACTGGCTTGGCCTCTGGGAGCCCACCTTGGAGTCACAGTGTGGCCCACATTCCCTAAGCCAGGGACAAGCAGGTCTCATGGAGCTCCTCTGAGCCTCAGTTTCCTCATCGTGGGGCTTGTTGCCATCAGCTCACGTAATTGTAGGATAAGATGAGTGGATGCACATAGAGGCTGGGCCCATGGGGCTGCAAGATAAGTGGATACCTCTCTTCTTGAAGCAAGAAGGGGATTTTGGGTGATGGTTGTGTGAGGGGTCTAGCGAGCTCCTGACGGCACCTGCTGGGAGGAAGTGGAGAGAGAGGGCGGGTCCTAAGGAAGGCGTCTGTGCACCATATTTGGGGATTTTTGTGGCTTCTCCATCCCTCCTACTGCCCCCTCAAGAATGGGGCTCAGCAAACCTCCAAGGGCAGAGCTGCCTGCTGGAGTCTGGGGTTAGGGCCTAGCAGGGGTCATGACTTCTGATGTGGAACTATTCTTTGGTGAGGGGTCCTGTAGGATCCCTTCGTGGGGAGCCTCTTGGGTACCATCTCCCCAGCTGTAAAATGAGGGGGTTGTTCATCTCCTCTTTTCTGTCTGGGATTCTGGGACAACTTCTGCCCCCAGGGGTCTTTCTTCTCTTCCTAGCTAGGCACTTCCAGCTGGCTGCCGGCTCTAGTGGGTCCTGTTGCGGGAGGCAGGTCAGGGTGGGCAGGGAGAAGAGGCAAGTTTCGGCTCCTCAGACTCCTGCTGGCCCCGCCTCTGCCAACAATGACTGCCGGCAAAGGTGAGAGGCTGGGCAGGAAGAGAGTCTTCCTGGAGAAGGCAGCCACATCCTGGCCTCGAGGCAGGAAGATCCTTCTTGTAACTTAGGGCTGGGCTGAGCTTCTCCCTCCCAATGACCTTACTGCTTTCCCATCTCCCCAGATCCTCACGGCCTCTGTGGACAATGCCAACATCCTCCTGCAGATTGACAATGCCCGCCTGGCCGCTGATGACTTCCGGACCAAGTGAGCCCTAGCCAGCGGGCTGGTTGGAACTGGGGCACCCCTCCCACCCCAGGACTACAGTTGCTGTGGCGAAGGCTAGGAGCTGGGGGTTGGGGGAGTCCACCTCTTAGTCATGGATGTGGCAAATGCAGCAGATTCTGAAGGTCACTGGGCTTAGGCGGGGAGGGGGAGGGGAGGCAGGGGGCAGAGGAGAGAGACCCTGGAAGCTGCGTGAGGGTGGGACTTTGCCCTGCGGGGTCCCAGGGCCCTGGGGCTGCAGTATGCTTCCACTCCACAACCCCCTCTCCGCCCCCATCAACCCTCCCAAGCTCTTAGAGCCCTGGCAGAGGCTGGGTGCTGGCCGGGACATGGACCTGCATGTCCAAGCATCAAGACAAATTCTCTGGTTCCTTTTGCAGGTTTGAGACCGAGCAGGCCCTGCGTGTGAGTGTGGAGGCTGACACCAATGGCCTGCGCCGGGTGCTGGACGAGCTGACCCTGTCCAGAGCCGACTTGGAGATGCAGATTGAGAACCTCAAGGAGGAGCTGGCCTACCTGAAGAAGAACCATGAGGAGGTGAGGGGGGGGTGGGGCAGCAGGTCAAAGAGGCTGCAGAGGGGGCAGCAGAGCTCTGGGGGGGTTGCGCCGAGGCCGAGACCATGGGAAGAGCTCAGAGTAGGTGCTCCAGGGTTGGTCACCTTACAGGGTGACCTGGTCCCCATGGAGGGTAGCCTCCTCCATGTACCACCCGTCTGCCCAGCACCTGGGGACCCTCCCAGGGTCTGCAGAGGCCTCTTCTGCCCATCCTGGCCCTCCTCATGAGGACAAGGGGAGATTGAGGAGGTCTCTTTGTTCCAGCTCAGACCTTTGAACCTGGACCCTCTGTGGAAGTTTGGGAATTAGAGGGGGTATTTTAAGGGTACCGACCTAAGAATTAGATTTTTTCTTTGGAGGCCCCTCAGTCTAATGGGGGAGACAGAGAACCTATCCACAGGGAACCCCCAGTCTGATGGTGGAAGCAGAGCCCATACAGAGCAGCTGAACGAGAGTCAACAGGAAAGGTGGAGAATGGAGGATAGGCAGAGCGAGGGAGGGCTCCTTGGGGAGGGGTCTGGAGAGCTTGTTTGGGCAGGGTTGGAAGTAAGAGATCAGCACAGGCCCGAATGCCCATGCCCACAACCTCTGCCCCTGCAGGAGATGAACGCCCTCCGAGGCCAGGTGGGCGGTGAGATCAATGTGGAGATGGACGCTGCTCCCGGCGTGGACCTGAGCCGCATCCTGTCTGAGATGCGCGACCAGTATGAGAAGATGGCAGAGAAGAACCGCAAAGATGCCGAGGACTGGTTCTTCAGCAAGGTGGGGGCTGCTGCAGGCCAGAGGCCTCTCTCAGGGGATGGGGGTCAAGGACTGAGTCTCCAACTGATGCCTAGTACCTGGCATCTTGGGGTGCCCTATCCTCAGTGAGCCGCATGGACCTCACAGGGTCACCCATTGCATCAACGGGCCAGGAGCTTGACCAAAGCTGGGATCTCGGTGGAGGGGGGAGTGGAGAGCCCCTCCAGGAATAAAGCCAGAGGGTGAAGACCCCAGGAGCTTCCACCTCTCTAAGAGGTCAGGGACTGGCACCAAGGGACTGGTTGATATCCTGGCTGGTCCTCAAGTTGCCCGTTCTAGTGCCTTCTACTCGGAGGAACTAAAGATAAATCTTCAAATCATTTCAAAGGTTTCTGGGCTTTGGGAAGTGGGATGCTGGTGAAAAGGCACTGCTCCCACAGTCAGGTTTGGGAGGAGGCCTGAGAGGCCGGGGGAAGTTCAGGAAGGTGACATGTCCAAGGGGGGTCATGGGGAGTGAGGAGAGCCCCAGGTGCCTGTGTGCGCACAGAATGGGTGCTGGGCTGAGTGTATGGAGGCCGTGGGGGTTTTCTGACTAGAAGGGATCCCAAGCTAATGCTGCACTGTCCTGTGTCCTGTCTGCAGACAGAGGAGCTGAACCGCGAGGTGGCCACCAACAGCGAGCTGGTGCAGAGCGGCAAGAGTGAGATCTCCGAGCTCCGGCGCACGGTGCAGGCCTTGGAGATTGAGCTGCAGTCCCAGCTCAGCATGGTAGGGGGGGGCTGCCAGTCCCGGGGTGCACCTGAGACCCTGGAGGGGGCACTGACCACTCTCGCTGACCCCTGATCCTCCCGCCTTCTTGCAGAAAGCATCCCTGGAAGGCAGCCTGGCTGAGACGGAGAACCGCTACTGCGTGCAGCTGTCCCAGATCCAGGGGCTGATAGGCAGCGTGGAGGAGCAGCTGGCCCAACTGCGCTGCGAGATGGAGCAGCAGAACCAGGAATACAAGATCCTGCTGGACGTGAAGACAAGGCTGGAGCAGGAGATCGCCACCTACCGCCGCCTGCTGGAGGGCGAGGATGCCCAGTGAGTTGGGGGCTGGGGGCCAGGACTGAGGGCCTGGGGTGGGCGTGTAGCTCTCAGACCCAAATCTAATCTCTTGTCTGTCTTTTTTTTTTCCAGCCTGACTCAGTACAAGCCCAAAGAACGTAAGGATCTTGGTAGCTGAGGGTGGGCATACACAGGGCAGGCAACCCATCTGCATATTGCCAGGGGAGGGGGAGTTGGTCCCCAGGAGCTCCAGGAAATGATGGCTGATCCTCAGCAGGGATGGGGGAAATGACCGGTTAGGGCTCAGGGTTGATGCTCAGGGGGATCAGATGAGGGGGCTTGGCAGAGAGATGGTCCTTACCCTAGAGATCCTAGTCCGATGGGGAGACATGGACATGGTCCTAGCTCTGGGGATAGATAGGGCGATTAGGGACATGATCTCATGGTCTTTGTTCTTGAGACCCTACAGATGAGCAAAAGCAATCCTGTCCTGGGCTCTCTAGTCTGATGGGAGAAAGGGACATGGTCCTTGTCCTCCAGATCTTGGTCTGATGGGGAAGATCAGATCCTGGCCCTGGGTATCTAGTCCAACGGGGATAGTGTGGACCTGGTTCTTGTCTTGGAGATCCCATTCTGGGGATAGGGGAGACAGGAGACAGGAGAGAGAGTCCACTGGGCAGTTCCGAGTCTTGCAAAGGACACAGTGGGTCGGGATCAAACCAGCCATCTGGGAGGCGGGACTCATACATGGGCACAGGGATGGGATGGAAGAGGGCAAGAGCAGGAGGAACACGTGTCTGGATATCATATTGAGAGGTGAGCAAGCGGCTGTGGGGAAGAGAGCTGGCTCTACTCAGGGAGGTGGGGGCTGAGCCAGGGTCTCTGGGCCCCCACCCACCTCCGACGGTCTGTTTCCTGCAGCCGTGACCACCCGCCAGGTGCGCACCATTGTGGAAGAGGTCCAGGATGGCAAGGTCATCTCCTCCCGCGAGCAGGTCCACCAGACCACCCGCTGAGAACTCTGTTCCCCAAGGCCAGCCCCCCAGAGTTCCCTACTGGCCCTGCAGCCTCGGTTCCTGGCTTCCGTCCCTTTCCATACCCCTCTGCCTGACCAATAAAGCTTGTTAATTCAGATATGGAATGTATTCTGATTGGGGCCACTGAGGTGGGCCCTCGTGAACAATGGGTGTACTGAGGCAAACGAGGGTAGGGGGAGGAGTCTGTGGACACCAACTGTTGTTGGCTTGGAGCTCACGGGTCATCTAGGATCCTAGTAGGTAGATCTGGGCAGAGCTTGGGGAGCCAGTTTGTATTTCCAAAGGGTCAGTGATCCTTGGGAGGGCAGTCTCGGCTGTGCTAGACCCAGGGTGGGGCCAACGTACTTGCGAAGGTCTCAGGTGACCTCTTCTTGCCCTGTAAAAAGGTCCATGACCTTGGGGAGTGGCTTTGCCTCCTTGAACTTCATTTTCTCTTTCATAAATGACTGAGGAGATGTCGTGGGACCCAGAGTCCTAAAGGGTGACGTATCCAGTCAATTTCTCCCGAAGTCCTGTGGGACACGCCCCCTCCAAGAGGGGACAGAGGTGGACAAGGACAGCAGTGTGTGTGGGGGAGGGGCAGTCAGGATTCTCCTGGAAGAGGCGTGGGCAGCGGGGCAGGCTGGGTGGTCAGGGCTCAAGTTCTTCTGTGAGTCTCAGAAAACCCCCCAAAGAGGTCTGTGGGCCCCCAGGGTATTCTCATGGCCTCACCTCAGGAATATGAACTGTAGACCTTGCTTCTAGAGAAGGCTATGGGCCCTGGGTGGGTGTGGGAGAAAGGGTGTGCCTCTCTCAGGGATGTTTCCTCAAATGGTCAGGATAGGGGCAAGGGAGGGGTGTGTGCCAGGATGCGGGTGGGTGAGAGGCACCACCCTCCCTGGTAGCCTGGAGTTTGGGGAGGGTGGGAAACTGCCTTCTGAGGAAGGCGGGAAGGGCAGTCCTGCCTAGTCCCTCCCAGGACCCTCTGGGCCCCAGCCCCTTTCACTCTGGGGGCAGGCCATGAGCCCAAAGGGGAGGAGACCCAATACCTGGAAATCTTTCTTTGAGTAAATTTAGAAACCCCTGGGCAGGGCGAGCCTTCCTGGTTTTCTTTGGGAAGTGAGGGTGAGTGGAAAGGGTTAATGAGAGGAAGGACACCCCCACCCCAATTTGCTGACAGGCCTGGGGCTGTCTTCTGTTGTAGAATCAGACCAGAGGCCTCCTGGTGCCTGTAGATGGAAGGTGGGGGCTGGGCAGGATCAGCTCGAGCCCCTGAAGCCTGGGAGGGGGAGCCTGCGGTGCCGGGCTGGGGCCAGTGGTATAAGAGCAGGGTCTATGAGGTGAGCAGGTGGGTGTGGGACTTCAGACAGGTCCCGGCCTGCTCCTGTACCTCAGAGGCTGTGGTGACTGAGGAGAGAGATGAGCCCCAGCTGTTGGTCCTGCCAGCCCCGATCTGGGGACGATGAGGACAGTTGAGTTCCCCTCCACGGTGGGGACGACTGTCTGGAGTCCAGAGCCCGGGTCTGCAGGGGCCGCCACAAGACTCAGAGCAGGCTGGGAGCTCAGACTCCGCTCCATCAGAGGCTGGTGTCTCCCAGCTGCCTGCCTGTGAAGGATGAAGGGCAGGGGGAGGCGTGCTTCCCACCCGGCCCCGCCGCACTTCCAGCCACAACCAGAAGAACCAGCTCTGGGTTGAGGATGGCTCATTTGGAGGGTGATCTCATTTATCTGAACAACAGTCCCGGGAAGTGGGTAGGATCTGGGAAGAGGCGTCCCATTGTGTGGATAGGGACACTGAGTCTCCAAGGAGCCATGACTCAGCCATTGTCCAGGTTGTGCTGGGAAGAGGAGAGGAGAGCCCCACCCCCTGCCTTGGTCCAGGCTTTTAGGCAGGGGTCTTTCTCCCTGCAGAATCTGGGGGCCCACCCTACTGAGTGGGGAGGTGAGTGGGGAGGGGTCACAGTGTGGGGATGGCCAAAGATAGCCCTGGACAGCACCCTTCTGCTGGGTCAGAAGCCCCTGCCCACAAAGTGAGTGGGTGTGTGGTTCAAGAGAATGTGGGTCCCCGGGGGGAGGGTCCAGGGCCCAGAGAGGGGAAGCCTCCCTCTTTCCAGGAGTGCTCATCCCACATCTGGGCAGGCAGGGCCACAGGATGGAGTGACTGAGGGCTGAGACCCATGGTCCCCTTGGGGATGGTGTGGGGAATTTTGGTGGCTGGAATTTTTTGTCCAGGGGCCCCAAGTTAACCTGGGCTGCTGGGGATGCGTGCCTGTGGCTGGATTGGAGGACCCAGCTGTGGGGTTCCACAGTCCCTCCACATCTACCCATCATCTTGCATGAAATCTTTCTCCCCCATCAGTGAACCGGTCTGTGACCGCCCTTGGCGTGGCCTTACCCACTCTCATGTGATGGACATACAGACCTGATTTCCAGGCCCAGGGCCTGCCGGAGCCAGACACTGTGACTCTGCCTCTGCCACTCCCACACCCTGACCGTGTGAGCTGGCTCCGCTTTCTGCAAGGAGGCTGTGTGGCAGTAACACTCTGTCCAGGACACAGCATCCCTCTGTGCTTCTGCACTGGGCCTGGGAGGAAGGAGGAGACACGTGCCCTGGCCTGGAGGGACCCTGGAGGACCCCGGTTTAGAGGTGGTGGGCAGGGCACAAAGCTGGGGCTGGTGATCCTCCTGCTGTTCTTATGCAGGGGGTGGGGTGGGAGGTGGAGGAGAGCCGAGGGACTGGAGCCAGGGCCCAGAGCCAAGGCTGTAACAGAGCTCGAGCTGGTTCCCCTGAGCGTTCCCTTGAGGGCTCTTTGGTTGTGCAGACCATCACGATAGGCTGTTATAGCCCCCACCCTCGGAAGAGCGGCGTGCAATGTGGGGAGAGTTGAAAGGACCACCTGCCATCGGACACTTACAGATTCACCCAGATCCTGGGGCCCATCGTGGGGCCAGAGCCTGGATTGGGCACTCCTGCTCCCTCCTGGCAGCCCCCATGTACCCCATCATGGCCAGTACTGTGTGGGGTTGTCCATAAGTGGCTTCTCCGCCTTGTTCTTTATAACTGAGTGTCCAGCCCAGATCTGGCTCCTGCTTGTTGCTCTGTTCTGGCTCATCGGGGATCTCTTTCTTCACCCTGCCCTGAAGCCCCATGGGTTGGGGCCCTGCATCAGCCCCCTCTCTCCCCTCAGTCTCTTTGGGGGCCTCCCCATCCCCCCTTACCTTCCTCCCCCTAGGCTGCATCCTGCTTCCCAGCCTGGCTGGTCAGCAGAATTCCCCAGGAGCTTGTAAAACGTCCCCCCGATCAGGCTTGTCCTGGGCAATGCTGAGACAGTGGGTCAGAGCAGGTTGGGAATCTGAATGGGGATCCCGATGATCAGTCAGGTTGGGGAATCACTGCGAGTTGAGGCGTGCCAATAATATTTCCCAGCCAACTCAGGTATGAGATGACCTCAGACCTGAAATGGGGTGGGTAAAGGAGAGAGGAAAAGAGGCCTGGGAAGGGGGAAGGAACCCACTCTTAGGAGGGATGCCAGTTTGCTGGGTGTTCCTGTGCCCACAGTCCTAGCAATCCTGGATCTCAGCAACCTCGAGTAGGTTTGCCTCGTTGGCATGGAATAAATGGGCTCTGCTCCATCTTCCCCACCCCCACACCCCGGGTGCTGGGCATACAGTGGGAGCTTGGTCTGCGGTGTTGTCTGAGTGGTTTGATGGCTTGGCTGGCTACTTCGAGTAGCTTCTCAGCCCACGTGGATCCCCAGCCATCAGCTCCGGGCCTGCGGGCACTGCCACCTGGACTCCAGGAACAGTGGAAGGGGCAGGGCTCTAATCAGAAGGGAGGGAGGTGGAGAGTGTTCTGGGGCAGAGAAGCAGGAGCTCCCAGAGACCCCGTGGAGAGTACTTGTGAACCTCAGGAACTGGGTTTGATTTTCTGCTCCCATTTCTGTGCTATTTAACCTGGAATAATTTTTCACTCTCTCTGCTTGGGGCTCTGTAGACTTCAGTGGCCTCAGAGGTCCTTTTTATTTCTGAGGGTGATATGTCTGTGCTTGGACCTGAACTCCAGGCCCATCTTGACACCAGGGGTTTTGTCCAAGCTTCTAGGACCCATTTTGCCCATTTTTGGGGTTGGGAGAGGGGAGCATTGGGTTCTGTCTCCCAAGACTGTCCCTGGAGGTGTGTGTTGGGCACCTGCTCTGCTCAGATCTCTGGGCCCTGTTCCTACAAGCCAAGTGACTGACAAGGAGCATTTCCTGTCTGCTGGTTCCTATAGTATCTGCCAGCCCTACCCAGGCTAAGGCAAGCCCACAGAGACACGTCAGAGTAGCGACAGTGGCTGTTCTGTGGGTTACCCCTAGAGCGCTCTGAGGTGGCTTTTGGTTTGGGGTTTAGATGCCCCCAATCCTGTCTCCAGCCCTCAGGCCAAGGTCATGCCCACCATGGGCAGAGCTTACTCCAGGTGCTGTGGGGAGGTGAATGAGAATGGACACACCTGGTCCCAGCCTGCAAGGCATCATGGGCAAGTGGAGATGCCCTGAGCCTTGGGTTCTAGTCCTGGGTCCGCAGCTTAAAGCTGAGCGACTTTGGGCGAACCACTCCCTCCCTCTGGTTCTTCCTCTGTCCTCCCCACGTCACAAGGTTAATTCAAGACAATCATGCATGTTGGCGATGCATAGAGAGAGAGGGTGGTTCAGGATGGCGGGAAGGGCTTGACTGGGCAAGCAGACAGGCAGGGGTCCAAACCTCAGCTCCCCTTTGACTGGCGTCTTGGGAAGCCCACTTAACCTCCCAGCTGCCTCATCCATGAACCTGTGGTGGGAATATTGCCCTTCCCGGAACCGTGTGGTACACACATAGGGCTCCATATGACACCCCTCTCCTCCACTCAATGACCAACCCGGAATCTGTGAATCCTCGAAACAAAACTGTTGGGAATGGATCCCCGGATCCAGTGTGGAGACTCAGGGCCCCCATTGGGGTTTGGAGTCACATAGGGCACTACTGGCAGCATGGGGACTCCAGCCCACCGCAGTTTGCGGTGGGCATCCATGACTAAGTAGGGCATACAGTGGGGGTGGGCTGCTCAAAAGATGGGAGTATTGGGGTATAGATGAAGGGGAGTACCAGGGTGCAGGGGTGGGTGTGAGGAGGCAGGGAAGGGGGCAGCGGGCTGCAAAGAAAGGATGGGGAAGCTGAGGGGCAGGGCCACCATCAGGGAGTGGCCTGTGGGGTCCTGTGTGCACGTTCCTCGGCGGCGTGTCTTCCCCTTCTACAGATGAGAAAACTGAGGCCCAGAGGGGCTACAAGACGGACTGCCTGTGCCGGATAGCTTGAAAGGGGCAGCATGGGGAGCGGCTGCCCGTCTGACTCAATGGCACGTGCTTGTTCCATGGTACCCAACACTTCTGAGGATCTTGGGGGCTTAAAGGCAGCCACTGAAACTGAGATTGGATCCAATAAGGGAAAGAGAGTCAGAGAATTTTTCCAATGAGAGAAGTCTCTGTGATCACCTGGCCCAGGCTTTGTCCCTTCCCTGAGGAGAAACAGAGACCCAGAGAGGGGAGGCAAGGGGTGTCGGGTCACACAGTGAGCAAAGCAGAGTGAGAGTAGCACCCCAGCTCTCCGGTCCAGTGCTGGGCTAGTAGGACCCCCACAACACATCCCAAGACACCCTGGGCCGGCATTGATTGCTGGGGCCTTTTGCCATCAAGGCTGTCCTGTAGGGCAGGGAGTCCGTTCTGGGCTGACTCACAGCCTGGGGACGCGGCTGTCTCAAGGCTGTCTGTGCCAAGGCCCCGCTGGGCCCTGAGGCTCCAGGAACGACAGCCGGGTTCCCACCGCCCAGCCTGAGTCACAACCGACTCGCGTTTGTGTGTTTTTCTCTCGGCCCCACACCCCCAGAGCTGGGTGGGAACTCAAGCGGCACCCAGTGGAGTGAGTCGACCCCGGGCTGAATAATCCTGATCCGGAGTGGGGAGTCGGACGGGACCTGGAGTGATGAAATCCGGAGGGGAGCCCGCAAGTCAGCAGCTGGGAGGCCCCGCCTGCCCCGGTGTGTATAAAAGTTCCTGGGGTTTGAGCAGCTCCAGCATCCTCCCTGCCTTCCTGAGCACCTCTCTCTCCTCGCTGCCGACTAGCTCGCTCCCTCACTCACCTCCCTCCTCGGCACCATGACCACCTGCAGCCGTCAGTTCACCTCCTCCAGCTCCATGAAGGGCTCCTGTGGCATCGGCGGTGGCTCCAGCCGCATGTCCTCAGTCCTGGCCGGAGGGTCCTGCCGGGCCCCCAGTGCTTACGGGGGCCTGTCGGTCTCCTCCTCCCGCTACTCCTCCGGGGGGGCCTGCGGCCTGGGGGGTGGCTACGGTGGCGGCTTCAGCAGCAGCAGCAGCTTTGGTGGGGGCCTGGGTAGCGGCTTTGGTGGAGGTTATGGTGGTGGCCTGGGTGCTGGCTTTGGTGGTGGCCTTGGTGCTGGCTTCGGTGCTGGCTTTGGTGGTGGCTTTGGTGGTGGTGATGGCGGCCTCCTCTCCGGCAACGAGAAGGTGACCATGCAGAACCTCAACGACCGCCTGGCCTCCTACCTGGACAAGGTGCGGGCCCTGGAGGAGGCCAACACGGAGCTGGAGGTGAAGATCCGGGACTGGTACCAGAGGCAGCGGCCCAGTGAGGCCAAGGACTATAGCCCCTACTTCAAGACCATTGAGGACCTGCGGAACAAGGTGCGCAGGGCAGGTTGGCGGCGCTGGGAGGTGGGAGCGTTGAGAGAGGTCATGACTGCAACGGCCCTTAAGAAGCCACTTTCTAGCATCTTTACTTTACAAACAGGGAGTCTGAGCCCACCTTGGGGGAGAGGCCACAGGCCACTCAGAATTGGTGGCAGCATCGAGGTGCCTGAGCTGGGTCTGGAGCTCTGACTCTCTTATCGCCTCTGCACCCTCAGCTTCTCTCATCCTGGGACGGAGGATGCGGGGGGCAGTGAAGGGACCGGGGGACATCCCTCCACACACCCTGAGCTGGGTGGAAAAGATACCCAGGTTGGCCTGAGGGCCTCACCTGCCAGCCAGGCGACCCTCGAGAGTGGGGAGATATCTTCTTCCCCTCTCTGCTCTTCCTCCCGCCCTAAGCAGCAGTCTTGGCTGACAGATCTGTCCCTCCTCTCTGTCTGCAGATCATCGCTGCCACCATCGAGAATGCTCAGCCCATTCTGCAGATCGACAATGCCAGGCTGGCGGCGGACGACTTCAGGACCAAGTGAGCAACCACCGTGGCGGGCTGAGTGTGGGGCAGAGGGCAGGAGGCAAGCACTGGGGCCGCTGGCCTTGAGCCTCAGAAGCCTCCTGGATGGAGCCTGATGCCCTGACCTCTGTCCTGCCAGGTACGAGCACGAGCTGACCCTGCGCCAGAGCGTGGAAGCCGACATCAACGGCCTGCGCCGAGTGCTGGACGAGCTGACCTTGGCCAGGACCGACCTGGAGATGCAGATTGAGGGCCTGAAGGAGGAGCTGGCCTACCTGAAGAAGAACCACGAGGAGGTGAGGGTGGCTGCTGGCGTGGCCAACCTGGGGCTGGCTCAGGAGCCAGGAAAGCTGAGCTAACCACTTCCCACCTCCCCTTCCTAGGAGATGCTTGCCCTGCGGGGTCAGACTGGCGGGGACGTCAGCGTGGAGATGGACGCTGCCCCCGGTGTGGACCTGAGCCGCATCCTGAACGAGATGCGTGACCAGTACGAGCAGATGGCGGAGAAGAACCGCAGAGACGCGGAGGCCTGGTTCCTGAGCAAGGTAGGGCTCAGGTCCTCTGTCCTGCAGGACTGCCCAGCCCCGAGCAGGGAGCACCTCTGGAGTGCCTCCCACCTGCTCTCCTTTGCTCTTGCAGACCGAGGAACTGAACAAAGAAGTGGCCTCTAACAGTGAGCTGGTGCAGAGTGGCCGCAGTGAGGTGACTGAGCTCCGGAGGGTGCTCCAGGGCCTGGAGATTGAACTGCAGTCCCAGCTCAGCATGGTACGAAGGACCCCGCCCAGCCCCCATCCCCAAGTCCCCAGTAAGGGCCACCAGCCCCTTAACACTGCCACGGTACAGTTCTGCCTCTCTCAACCCAGGAGTGGGACTGGAGGGATCATTCAATCCATTAGATAGACATGGAAATTAAGGCCCAGAACAATGGAGTAACTTTTCTCCACATTGTCTGGCCCATCAGTAGCCCAGCTGGAGTCCCAATCCACGTCCCTCTCAGGAGACATGCCCAGAGGCCTGGGGGAACAATAGTGACCACCTCTGTTGACTCTCTTTCTCCCACTCACAGAAAGCATCCCTGGAGGGCAGCCTGGAGGAGACCAAAGGCCGCTACTGCATGCAGCTGTCCCAGATCCAGGGACTGATCGGCAGCGTGGAGGAGCAGCTAGCCCAGCTCCGCTGTGAGATGGAGCAGCAGAGCCAAGAGTACCAGGTCCTGCTGGACGTGAAGACGCGGCTGGAGCAGGAGATCGCCACCTACCGCCGCCTGCTGGAGGGCGAGGATGCCCAGTGAGTGCCCCCACTACTTCTGTCCCCCAGACCCTTTAGCCCTGTAGCGGCTTCCAGCACATCTAACTGCTCTGCCTTGTCTCCCTCACAGCCTCTCCTCCCAGCAAGGGTCCAGCCATTCCTATTCTTCCCACAATGGTAAGGCTCCTGAGGGTCCTGGGCCCCTCAGAGACCCCAGCTGTCCCTGTGTGGGGCCACTTAGCTCCCAATGCCCTTCTCACCCCCTCCTCTCTCTCCCACAGTCTTCTCCTCCTCGTCTTCCTCCTCCTCTGGCCACCAGACCAGGCCCATCCTCAAGGAGCAGGGCTCATCCAGCTTCAACCAGGGCCAGGGCTCCAAGCACTGAGCTGCCTCCTCCAGAGCCTCCTGCCCCCCGCCGGCCCCCGCCTCCTGACGGCCTGGGCCAGGGCCCTGTTCTCCCAGCGCGATGCCCTGCTGTCTCCCCTTCCCCTCCGCTGGTGGTGGGCTAATAAAGCTGACTTTCTGGTTGATGCAAACCTGTGTGGTCTTTGTTCTTGGGAGGGGGATTGGGAGGTCCTAATGGGAGGGGGATTGAAGGTGTCTCCCAGGGATCTTCTGGGACCTCACAGCCAGAGGGGTCCAGGAAACTCAGAAGCACTGGTAGGGTCTTCCTAGAAAAGCCCTCTGCTAGCAAGGGCGTGGGAGGTGGGGACACAGGACAGGAAGGAGCTCCCGGGCGCAGACAGCCACCCTGGGTGGTGGGTGTGGTCACGACCGTTTTGGAATGGAGACAACCCTGCCATTCAGTGAGGTTGAGTAACTTGCATAAAGTCATGCAGATAGTAAGAGGTGACTGTTGTTCACACTGGGTGGGTCTGGTTAAGAAGGCTGTGCTTTTTTTTTTAAATGCCACTCACTCTTTTTCGGTATTTTATCCCAAAGACTCCAAAGCTTGAGCTCTTAACTCTACCCTTTAGCTCCTCACACTTGTCCAACAAGTTCTGTGTTGGATGGTGGGAAACAGAGCCTTCTTCTTTGGGATGGGGTCCATGGTTAGAACGGAAGTTTCTTCTCCCAACCTGTTCCTCTTCATCACCCGCATTAGCCCCTTCTTTCTCATTCCCCTCAGACAGGGGCCTGAGGCCAACAAGCCCCCTAGGAAACATCTGTCACTCATGCCCTCCTCTTCATCTTCATATGACCATCCGCACATTCAGACCCACTTCCTCTCTCCCAAGAACTAGGTACGGCCCCCTAAGCAGACTCCTCACTGTCCATCTGTCTCATTCCCATTTCTGCTTGATGGCCCTTCTAGCAAGAATATGGTCAAGATCAAGAGCAAGGATGTTGATCGGGACTCCTCTGTTTAACCACCCATGATGTTCATTTTACCTCTTGATGCTTTGTCTCAACCCACTGTGGTGCTTTCCCATCATTCCCTGATCTGCACACAGTAGTCAACCATCCTGCCCCATGCCTCTCACTTGCTATGGGTGCCTTCTATATTTAAAAAATTTAATTAGCAAAATCAAAGTTATGTATGTGTCACATAATAAGTCTTTTTATGGAAAAGAACCATCCTCAGGCTGTGTCATGTGCCTCTGTTCCCACCTTCCACTTTCAACTCCTAGCTATTACTTTAGGCATTGGCCTTATTTCTAAATTCCAGGCTTATGCAACCATTTCTTGGTTGTTTTTTTTTTTTTTCAGTCTTAGTTTTTAAAAATGATTTTATTTATTTTGAGAGAGAGAGTGGGGGCTGAGCAGGAGGAGAGTCAATGGGGGAGGGAGATAGAAAATCTCAAACAGACTCCACAATGAGCCTGGAGCCTGATGTGAGGATGGATCCCATGATCCTAGGATCGTGACCTGAACTGAAACCAAGAGTTAGATGCTCAACCAACTGAGCCACCTGGGGCCCCTCAATTTTAGCTTTTTAACTTCTTGACTTTTAGCTTTCACCTGCTGTGAAGGAGGGGGATTCAGCTCTCTTATACAACATTGCCCTTCCCTCCTTCCTACTCTCTCAATAATATATCCATATTTTCACTAGAGAAATGTTTAATTTTACATTACCATGACTATTTAGCTATTCTTTATAGTCAAAAATATTTTATACTGTTTTACATTTCTTTGGAATAAGTATCTTTTAACTTGCTGAGGTTTTCTGTGTACCTAACCTAAATGTATTCCCTAGTTCACTGCCAGAAGTATAGATCTTCTAAAATGTTTAAACACTGAATATTCTATCAGTTTTATCTTCTTGAAGGTATTTCTCTTGGAGCCCACTGTCCTGCTCCAGCAAGTTCTGGGTGCTCTCTGTGCCTCCTGTCATCCTGAAATCTTCCTTCATTGTCCTTTTGGACATCCCTTCTTTCTGTGTTGCTTCTCTCTTTCTGGATCCCATGTCTCCCTTCTTCTTTTCTTCGCTCTTCATTTTCATGAAACACATCCTCTGGCAATTTCCTGAGAGAGGATGTGTAAACTTTTCATGTCTGAAAACATCATTAGTCTAACTCCCATTCTTGATGGATAGTTTGGTTGGGTATGGAATTCTAGGTTGCAAAGAATTTTCCCCTCAGCACTTTAAAGATATTGTGTCACTATTTCCTGGCTTCCAGTGTTGCTACTGAGAAGTCTAATGCTGTTTTGATTCTAGATATTTGATGCTATCTGATTCCTGAGCCTTCCTCCATAGCTTTTAGGCTCTTCTCTTGATCTCTAGCTGCCTGAGCTATCACATGTTCTGCCTCCCTGTGGCTGTGTTGGATCTGTTGGATTGGGCACTTGACACCATCTTTCAGTGTAGAAATTCATGTTCTTCAGAAAATTTACAGGAAATTTTCTATTTATTTCACAATTTCCTCCCCTCCATTTTTCTGTTTCTGGAACTCTTCTTTTTGCTATGTATTTCCTTCTGTTTTTCATCTAACTTCTCTTTTTTTTCAACTTTCTGAGCTTTCCCTAAACTTTGCCATCCAATCTTATTACTTAGTTTTAAAAAAGCTGGATACATTTTAGTAACTCTGGATGCTTTTTAAAAATAGTCTCGTGTTGTTGTTTCAAGACAGAATATTTCCTTTTACCTTGTTGAGCTATTGATCAAGGCTTTAATAATTCTTTCATTTCCATCATCATTTCACTTTCCTCTCAGCTGCCTTTTTCCTGATTTGTCTTATCTCTGTCATTTATGCCAGAAGCTTCCCTTAAAGTCTGTGTTTCTTGATTTTTGGTTAATATTTAAGAGTAAGTCACTAAAAAGCTGATTGGTATGTGAGTGAGTATGTGTGTACATGGTAAAGGGCTTTTCCCTTGCTGAGTCTCACTGTAGAACAATCTGGTGGAGATTATGTTGTTTTATTGGGAAACCTCAAATGTCAGTATATGTAGGCCTTTTCTTTTGGGTAGGGTCTTCCTCAGGAAGGATGCCTCTCATTTTCTGGCTGGCCTACCAGCTTTCAGGAAGCTATGTGGAGGAAGGAGACTGAGAGGGTCTCAGTCTCAGTTAATCTGACTTACATCAGTTTATTACCCCCCCCCCCCCACTAGCTGTGCTTGGTCCCTCAGGGTTTAGTCCCTCTGGGTAAATACTCCAGAGTACACCTCCAGTTTCTCCTGGGGTAAAGGAGGAGTGGTTGGCATCAGGTGGGGTTGGGGTAGAAAGGAGCTATGGAGGTATCCTTAATTTTTATACAGAATTTTGACCCATTTATCCTCCTGTTTCTAGCCCACCTGCCCTCCACCTTCAGAGGTGCCTGGTGCCTCTTATTCCAGAGGCTTCCCAGGGTCCTGTTGTGTGAATCTGCTTGCTTCTTGGCTTCTCCTGGGAAAGTACCAATACACTTTTTTGTTTGTTTTCTAGATCCCAAAATATTGTTACTGTAATCCCTTCTCTATTTTTTTTTTAAGATTTTATTTATTTATTTGACAGACATAGATCACAAGTAGGCAGAGAGGCAGGCAGAGAGAGAGAGAGAGGAGGAAGCAGACTCCGTGCTGAGCAGAGAGCCCGATGCGGGACTCCATCCCAGGACCCTGAGATCATGACCTGAGCCGAAGGCAGCGGCTTAACCCACTGAGCCACCCAGGCGCCCCTGTAATCCCTTCTCTTATTCTCTTTGTCCAATACATGTTTTATCCACTTACACTAATTTTAGGGGTGTTTAGAGGGGTGGTGATAAATGATGCAAAGTCCCTGTTATACCTGGCAAAATATTTTTCATCTTTCAAGGCTGCTGAGCCTGATTCATCACTCCGTAATGCATGATCATTGTTGGTTGTTCAGCAAACATGTGTCCTTATTTATGGTCATTGACACTGTCTTCTGGGCCATAGATGAGGTTATGACTCAGATTGAACCTCAAATCCCAACACCCAAAGGCAACCACTAATGACATTTTGGTGAGTTTCTGTCATATATATATATTACATGCCTATCTGTCTGTTTATCTATCTATCTATCCATCTACAATCACACTAATCACATTGTATTCAATTTTATTAATATTTTAAGAGAAGTACTTTCCTATATTATTAAAAGTGTCACACATTTCAATGCTGTTTCCACTGTTTTTTTTTTTTTGTTGTTGTTGTAAATTAAAATATTACAGCAATAACCTCTTTCTGCATAAAGCTTTTATAAATATTTTGCATTATTTTCTTTGGCTTGATTCCCAGAAGTACAATTACTAGATGAGAAAATAACGACTATTTCAAGGGTCTTGACTTGTACTGTCCAGTTCATTTCAAGAGAAGTGGTACCACTTTACATAATTTACCAGCAGGGAATGAGAGTACCTGTTTCAAAACCTGCTCACCAAATTGGAGTATTATCTTTTAAAAAATCTCTGTTAATGAATTCATCTGTCCCTTTCAAAGGTGACCTTATGAAAGGACCCTCACATAAAGATCGGGTCCTGGTCTGGGTTGCTAAAAGACTCCTGAATTAGATCGCATGCTTATGAGTTGTTCAGTAATAAGATGTCAGAGCAGAGGATGCAGAATGTCCTCTACCTAAAAAAGCTCTCTGTGCCTGTGTCTTCATGGTGCCTATTGCCACCAGTGAACTGGTGGAACTCTGGAAATAAAGGCCTCCATTTGACAGATGAGGAAAGTGAGGCTTCAACTAATTAGGGGAAAAAAATCCTTTGTTAGGGTCTCCTAGCTAGTTAGTAAAACTACTGGAGAAGAAAGCATGTTTCTCCTTTTCATTGTCATATTGTGTGGAGACAAAACATGAACTCCTTTTAAAATGTTTTTTTTTTTAAATATTTTATTTATTTATTTGACAGACAGAGATCACAAGTAGGCAGAGAGGCAGGCAGAGAGAGAGGGGGAAGCAGGTTCCCCACCAAGCAGAGAGCCCGATGCAAGGCTCGATCCCAGGACCCTGGGATCATGACCTGAGCTGAAG
The DNA here is from genome assembly GCF_011764305.1 of Mustela putorius furo. Taxonomy (NCBI): domain Eukaryota; kingdom Metazoa; phylum Chordata; class Mammalia; order Carnivora; family Mustelidae; genus Mustela; species Mustela putorius. The sequence continues at coordinate 631,472 of NW_025421399.1, read as the reverse complement.
GCAGAGGCTTAATCCACTGAGCCATCCAGGTGCTCCAAAACATGAATCCTTTTTAAAGGAAAGCGTCAAGGCAGAAATGTGAGCTTCTCCTTCAATAAGGGAACTAGCTTTGCCCTCTGGAAATGACTTGCTGCTTGGATTCCCAAGATCAGATTCAAGTCCCAAATCAGACCAGCACTTTGTTCTTGCCTGGCCTTTCCCATTTCCTAAGATCATGGCACCTGTGATGAGGAGGTTGTGTGCTCCCGAATGTTCCTTGTAACTTTATTTTGAACACACCCTCAGATTCTTTAGGCTTGAGTTAGTGTCAAAGTTTGTGAAATATTGTTTTAGATAATTGCATAAAGAGCTAAAACAATGGCTGGAGTGAGAATTAATGATAGCTCATAAAGTGTATCTGCTGATGTAAATAAATGAGTGGTAAGCGCGTCAGGTTTTGCCTTCTTTGGGCCCATTGTTTCCAAGGGCTGTGAAAAGCACAGGGTCCCTCCTAGTGTCTGAGATAAGCCATTTCTTAGATTTGTCTTCCCACCTCCGAGGCTTGTTGTTTAAGGCCTTCTGACAGTTCCCTGAGACATAAACACAGATGAAGCTTTTTGTTTTGCTGGTCCCCACAACCCTTAGCACCCAGCACATCTGGGACACTTAGTAAGGATTTGTGGAGTCAGGCCTTAGATTTAGACTACAGACCTCTGCTCTTTCAGGTTTCCATGGACTCAGAAGCAAGTGTGTTCTCTTTTCTTCTCTTCTCTTCTCTCTTAGCCTTCCCTCCCCTCCCCTTCCTTTCTCTTCTCTTTCTCTCTCTCTTCCTTCCTTCCTTTTGATTTCATTTCTTTATTTGAAAGAGTGCGTGCACATGAACAAGGAGGGAGGGGCCAAGGATGCAGAGCTTGATCCCAGGACCCTGAGACTGTGACCTGAGCAGAAGACAGACGTTTAGCCATCTGAGACACCCAGGTTCCCCAGAAGGTTCCCCAGGTTCCCCAGCTGGGGTCCATCAGAGAACCCTTGAGGACAGGCTTCTCTGGATTCCACATGCCCCTTGTCATGTTGGTACAAGGCAGCCACCATGGTAGGTGTTGATGAGCCGCATGGAAGAGAAAGCAAGTTGCTTTCTGAGCCGTGAGAGGATGGGAGTCTGGTCTTGCCAGAGCTGAGGCACCAAGGCTTCCTCTGATGTGCTGTGTGGTCACTGCCATGGGCGGATGTAGCTCTGTGCCCACCTTCCCTCAACAGTCCAGGACCCCCTCAGGGCTTTGAGCAAGTCAAGAGGTGTCAAAGCAAAGATGTCAGCTGTTTAGAAAGAGAGTCTATTTCTGACTCAACTCCCTGTAAACACATCCCTGGGGCGCAGGGTCCCTTCCTGTCCTATGATTATAGGATAGTTACACATAAAACAGGTAGATTTATCTGCCTTATCGATAGTGTGATAATTAAAAAAAAATACAAAAATGAAACACATTCATCCATTGTTCGGTTCTCAGAGTTTTTCTTCTCTCGGGCTCCTTTCTGGGTTCGTTACGTGTGAGTACAGATCCAAGAAGACTTTCAAATGATCAAAGGGGCTTCATTATTAAATGAATAAAAAAAATAGAAATAAAAGGGCATGGGTGCAAAGATATTTATCACTACATTATTTACAGTGACCAAAAAAGGAAAACAAAGATAGTGTAAAGTTGAGTACCTAGGGGTTCGCTCATACTACGGAGTATTAAGCAGCCACCAGCATCAATAAGTTGGAGCTGTGTAGGATGGCAAGAAGAGATTTTTCAAGGTTTTGGGAGAAAGGGAAATAAGCGCAGGCTACAGAAAAGAACAGGTAGTATGCTGACCTCACTTGTGTGAATATGTATGTATTCACACTTATGTGTCAATTTATGTGAATGCATGTGTGTGCGTACATATGAGCACTGCAAATATGAAAGGGTACATATGTTATTAACATGGGTGACCTTGGGGTTAGGGTGGGAGACCAGGTGGGTATAATGGCTAGTAGAGAGATCCATGAAAATAGGAAAGAAAAAAAAGAGTGTATACAATTTTACACGTATCTATAAAATTGTGTGTGTGTGTGTGTGTATAGGAACAAAAAAAGTACATAAAAAAATTTAAGAACTATAAAATCAGTTCATTTGTTGAATACCACATTGGTTTCCTAGTTAAAAACATGGGCGCTGGCTTATTTGGAAGAGCTAGCAACCCTTGATCTTGGAGTTGTGAGTTCAAGCCCTGTGTTGGGTGTAGAGATTACTTAAAATACCTTTAAGAAAGGGGTGCCTGGGTGGCTCAGTGGGTTAAAGCCTCTGCCTGCGGCTCGGGTCATGATCTTAGGGTCCTGGGATCGAGCCCCATATCAGGCTCTCTGCTCAGCAGGGAGCCTGCTTCCTCCGCTCTCTCTGCCTGCCTCTCTGCCTACTTGTGATCTCTGTCTGTCAAATAAATACATAAAATCTTAAAAAAAAAAAAAACCTTTAAGAAAAAGAATAGAAAACCAGATTGTACACACCAATATCCTGGACTGCCAATTTTATATTACCATGCAGTAGATTTTTTTTTTACCATTTTAATAATTTTTAAGTATAGAGCTCAGTATGTTAAATATATTCACAATATTGTACAATAGACACAAAGCTCTACGCTCACTAAACCTCAATTCCCTTTTCTCCCTTGCCCCCCCCCGCCCGCTAACAAACTTTCTCCTTTCTGTTTCTTTTTTTTTTTAATTTAAAGATTTTATTTATTTATTTGACAGACAGAGATCACAAGGAAGCGGAGAGGCAGGCAAAGAGAGAGGGAAAAGCAGGCTCCCTGCTGAGCAGAGGGTCCGATATGGGGCTTGATCCCAGGACCCTGGAATCATCATCTGAGCCGCAGGCAGAGGCTTTAACCCACTGAGCCACCCAGGCTTCCCTCCTCCTTTCAGTATCTATGCTCCTGACTACTTTAGGTACTTCATGAGTGGAATCGCACAGTATTAATCCTTTCTGTGACTGCCTTATTTCACATAGCCTAATGTTCCTTAAGGCTCATTTGTGTTTTAGCCTGGGATACCATCTAATAGATTTTAAATTAATTTTGTATTTAGATAACAGTATGACTACACAAATCAAAAGTGATAACCAAAAGGGGGAAAAAAAAAAAACCCTAAAGTTAGCCTGTATCCCCTCGCAGAAGGTAATGTGGAATAGTGGAAGGAGGCAAGAGGTCAGCCTGGGGTGGAGCCTGGAGTATGACCTTGGCTGATCGCTTCATCTCTGAATTTCAGTTCCTTTCGTGAATTTAGGGTGTTAGTATCTCCCTGAAGGGGACCTGTTATGACATTTGATTCTTGCAGCAAGGCTGGGGACAGACGGTTGTGTCCTTCCTCCTAAGGCTGAATTGGAGCAAATGGCTCCTTCCTGCTTCCTCTCTGCCACGACTCCTTGCTATGTCCCTGCACCATATTCATCCTATTTTACAGGTGAGGAAACGGAGGCTCAGGGAGGTGGGCGACCTCCTTAAGGGTGCATGACTGGTAGGCAGGTTATCAGGGAGTCTGCTACCTCTGTGGTGATTTTCCCGAGGAGCAGACACCTGGCCTTGCTGTTCTTAGCAAGTTTGCAGAGAGGGCAAGTTCCTGCAGGAGCAGAGTGAACTCAGCCCGCATCCACAAGGGGCTGCTCCCGGCCTGGAGCTGTACTGAGTTGTGCGCATGCCTATTGTGGTCAAACTCTTCCTTGGCAGCACCCTCCCCAACCCCTCCTCTTCCTGCCCACCCTCCACCCGCAACAAAGTGAGGCAGTAGGATATTTACACCACGGAAATGGTAAATGCTACAAATCAGGGCTAGATATGTTGTGTTTTATTGATTGTCTAGACTTAAGAAAATCTTGACTTAAATAATTTAAGGAAACATGCTAAAAATAATGCAGACTAATCTTTTTTTTAAAAATTCTTGATTTTTAAAATTTCTTTTCAGTGTACTGGAATTCATTGTTTATGTACCACACCCAGTGCTTCATGCAGTATGTGCCCTCCATAATACCCACCAACAGGCTCACCCAACCTCCCACCCCCCTCCCCTTTAAAACCCTCAGATTGGGGCACCTGGGTGGCTCAGTGGGTTAGGCCGCTGCCTTCGGCTCAGGTCATGATCTCAGGGTCCTGGGATCGAGTCCCGCATGGGGCTCTCTGCTTGGCAGGGAGCCTGCTTCCTCCTCTCTCTCTCTGCCTGCCTCTCCAACTACTTGTGGTTTCTCTCTGTCAAATAAATAAATAAAATCTTAAAAAAAAAAAAAAAAACCCTCAGATTGTTTTTCAGAGTCCATAGTCTCTCATGATTCACCTCCCCCTCCAATTTCCCTCAACTCCCTTCTCCTCTCCATCTCCCCGTGTCCTCCGTGTTATTTCTTATGCTCCACAAATAAGTGAAACCATACCATAATTGACTCTCTCTGCTTGACTTATTTCACTCAGCATAATCTCTTCCAGTCCCAACCATGTTGATAAAAAATTTGGGTATTCGTCCTTTCTGATGGAGGCATAGTACTCCCTAATGTATATGGACCACATTCTCCTTACCCATTCGTCCGTTGAAGGGCATCTTGGTTCTTTACACAGTTTGGTGACCGTGGCCATTGCTGCTCTGAACATTGGGGTACAGATGGCCCTTCTTTTCACTACACCTGTATCTTTGGGGTAAATACCCAGTAGTGCAAATGCAGGGTCATATGGAAGCTCTATTTTTAATTTCTTAAGGAATCTCCACAGTGTTCTCCAAAGTGGCTGCACAACTTAACGCAGACTAATCTTAAAAGAGTGTCATAACTCTAGCTGTTGCATTGTTAATAGCAAAAATTGTAAGAAAATATGCTTTCTGCATTTGAAATGTGGTTCAGTGAAGAGGTTACTCACGTCATTGATGAATGGCTCAAGTTGGGGCATACGCCTGTATTGTTTCTCTTTGATCCCCCTCTCCAACGTAAATAAAAACTTCAATGAGCATTCATGTCAGAACTAAACTTCCTTGTCAATTGCCACTACAGGTTGCAAGAATTGGGCAAAAATCGATGAAAGCATCCTATGAAGGATGGACTAGGTGGAATTTATGATAAAGAGTACTCTTCTTTGTAAGTTAAGTGCTCCATATTCTTATATTAGTACAATTTATAGTATTTATTATGTTATTATAATGTGTATAAGATAATATATTTTATCTACTAGCAAAATATATCACATTTAATATCTATATTTCCCCTCTCAGGTACCTTGGTTTGGGTTCCAGAAGCAGATCCTTAAACAAGAACTCAAGTGTGAGGACGCCTGGGTGGCTCAGTGGGTTAAGCCTCTGCCTTCGGCTCAGGTCATGCTCTCAGGGTCCTGGGATCAAGGCCCACATCGGGCTCTCTGCTCAGTGGGGAACCTGCTTCCTCCTCTCTCTCTGCCTGCCTCTCTGCCTACTTGTCTCTCTCTGTCAAATAAATAAAATCTTAAAAAAAAAAAAGAACTCAAGTGCGCAAAGTATTTTTGGGTGGAGTCTCAGGAAAGACCATTAGGGAGAGGGTAGGTGGGAAAGGGAGGGGGAGGGAGCTAATAAGGGTGTGTGATCCAGCGAGCGAACGCTGTGGACCACTGTAGTGTAATTCTTAGTGACAGTGAAGTAAAACCCCCTCAGAGTTCCTCCCAGGGGACGAGGGAGCTGGGGTGTTTATCCTCCCATCCTGATAGGCTGAGGGGGCTGTCAGGCAGGGGAGGGGTGTTAAATCTCCAGCACTACCACCTGCCCTGTGCAGAGGCAGAATGAGCTCTGGTGGCCTGAGAAGGCCCCCAGGCAGAGGTCTTTGGTGCTGACAGTTGGAATTCTGGCCAGTGAGTACCCAGGAGAAGGGACTGGAGCTTGGTGCCTACAGGAGGCAGGCCACCATGCTGCCAGGGTTCAGGAGCCTGGCTTTCTGGAGCACATCAGCATCTTTGGGGGCACCTACCTATTCACGGGATATGCTCCCAGTGGAACTTCCTTGCCTTTACCTCTCTAAGTCTATAACAGAGACTCAGCAACACCTTCCCCAAGGGGGTTTGTAGGATTTAATGAGAGTATCAGTGGCAATGTCTAGCATTGTCCTTGACAGAGTGGGACTCAGTGGACAGAAGCTCTTCATGTCCTTCAGAATCTCTGAAGATAGATTCTTCTCAGACCTCAGAACGTAGAAGACGTTTGTGTCTCTGGACACTCAAATATGCTTCCTTCTGAGCAAGGTTTCATATTCCATTATGTTTTCCTGTTTATCTTGGCTGCCAGGAAACCCAGAGACATATGGGGATAGCAGCCGCCTCTGTAGAGTTTGGTGGTGGACACGCATTGGGGTAGCTGCTTAGCTCATAAAGGTTGGGGCCAAATCTGTGCCTTCCTTCTTCTGATGCCAGATCCCTTTTCCTTGGGAAAAGAGGGCAGGTCACCTGCTGGGTTGGTCACATAATATTCTGACCACTCTCCATATCAGGGAGAACTCTAGTGTGAGGGACACTGGGGGGCTCAGTGGGTTAAGCCTCTGCCTTTGGCTCAGGTCATGATCTCAGGGTCCTGAGCTGATCCTCTCTGACAGTGAGGTTGAAGGGTTAGTTAGTAGCTGTCTCAGCTATGGTCCCAGACTCATGGGGGTGGCTGGCCTGTGCAGGTGAAGCCAGGAGGCAGATCAAGGACAAGGGTTGTGTGTGTATGCGTGTGTTTGTATGTATGTGTTGAGGCAGGAGGGGAGAGTGGGAGAGAACAATGAGTCAATGAATTGCCTCTTTTTGAAACGAATTCAAGTTCCTTTGCTTGCAACCAAAACATGTTTATCAGTGTGCCCTATTACCTAATTTTGATTCGTCTTCGACCGTCGCTGGATATTTTCAGTTTTATTGTACATGTGTCTTTTATCATCAGCTGATCCAGCCCCCTCTTTCGGAGGTGAGTGATGCAGAAATAATGGTGTGTGTGTGTGTGTGTGTGTGTGTGTGTGTGTGTGTGTATGCATGCAGATGTTGCCCCATTGCACAGATAGGCAGGCCTGGGAGAAGAAGAACCAGGCTCTGGGTGATGCTGAGTGACTGGTGGGGCTTTGGAGACCTCGGGGCCTCACTGGAAACCCTGAGCCGCTGCTTCTCTGTCCCCTTCATTTCCAGGCAGGGGAGGGAGTGCCGGGCCTCCATCCTCAGAATGTGGGCCTTACGGCAGCTCCCATGCCTTCTCCTCTCACACCCAAACCATCCTGCTGACTCTTCCCAGCAGGCTTCCGGGCCTGCCCATTCCCATACACTCCACCCTGGCTGGGCCCTCACAGACTCAGCAGCTCATCACCTGGGCCTGCTGGCCTCAGCAACTCTCCTGAGGCCTCCTTCCTCTTGCTCCTCCACTGCCCAGCACTATCCTGTGTCCCTCTTTTTTCTTGGATGCTGTCTTTGCCTGAGTTTTGACACCTGTTCTCCATTTAAGCTTACCCCCTGCCTCCCATTGGTCAATCTCTAGGGCTTACTTTAAGAGAACTTTCTGCCAAATGGTTACTCTGTGCCAAGCTAATCTAGTCCTCTCAATAATCCTGCAAAATAGGAACTCCTATACCCATTTGATAGGAAACTCACCGGGAGGGCTGCAGTGACATGTCTAAGGTCACATGGCTGGTCAGTGGGGGAGCCCTGCCTGGAAACCTGGTCTGACTGATTTGGGAGACCCTGTGCCTTCCCCAGTCCCACATGATGGCTCAGTCTGGGGGAGGGCAGTAGGGCACTGAGATGACTACCCAGCCTCTGTCTGGTGGACGTCTTATTCTTTCTACTCATGAGGCCTGGAACTACTGGGGGACTTCTTTCCTTTCCCTCCCTTGCCTTTTGTTCTGCTGACCCCGTAGCTCAGGACTCCTGACACAGGCATTCCAGCTGAGGTGCTGACGTTCCTCTCGACTCACCACTGGCACTGGAGTTCCCACAGCCACGCCCCTGCCTGGGATTGCCCTCTCCCCACTCCACCCATGCAGGGCTCTTCCTTCTTTCAAAACCTGAGTCAAACGCACCCTTTCCAAGAAGTCTTCTATGTACTACCCACCCCACCTGGTGGCTCCCCGGCTCCAGGCTCCCCTTGGAGAGTAGAGAAAGTTATACACTCATTTTCCCTCCCCCATCAGCCTGGACATCTCCAAGGACAAGGGCTCTGTCTCCGCCATCAGGCTGGAGTAATTACAGTAAACTAACATGCTGAGCACCTACTACGTGGGAGACATTTCGTGGCCCCCTCAGGCACTGTAATAAGCTCTCCTGGGGGCTGGCACACAACCCAGAGGCAGTGGGAAGGCTGAGAAGGGGAAAGCCAGGTGGTCCAAGGTGATGGGATGGGCCTTCCAGGCAGAGGAGAGGTCTGAGCTGACCCCATCCCTTACTTGGATAACGACAAGGCAACATCTTCCTGGTTTTCCCTTTTCTGTCCCTTCTCCCCGATTATGTTCTATGTGGACACCAAAGGGGTCTTTGTGAAACACACCTGACAGGGTCACTCCCGAGTGTGGAAACTTCGGTCCCCCCAGTGTTGTTAGGAGAAAGTCCGTGATCCTCAGCTCCACCTATATCCCCCCGACCTGCTCTCAGTTCCGTCAGGCAGCTCAGCTCTGTGCTGTAGCAACGCTTAGGTGCTGTCCTTTCCTCCGACCAGCATTTCATGCCACTGAGTCTTTGCTCAGGTGAGTAAATGAGATGTCCTTCCTCACTTCCTCTCTTGCTCAGCATCTATTCATTGCCAAGGTCCAGCTAAGTTGAGAGCTCCTGCAGGATGCTTCCCACCCTGGGGTGGGTGGGATGACTGCCTTTCCTCTGTTTTCTATCCATCCTTTCCCCACCTATCCACCCGCTGTCTATCCACCTTCCATTCTTCTCTTTCCATCCATTGTCCTTCCTTTCAATCATCCCATCTTTCCATCTGCTCACTCACCTGCCAGTTCATCTATTTATCCATTCATCCACCTGCCCATCTACCTGCCCATCCATCCATCTGTACATCTGCCCATCCATCCATCCGTCCGTCCATCCGTCCATCCGTCCATCCGTCCACCCATCCATCCATCTGCCCACCGACCTGCTCAACCATCCACCGGTACATCTGTCCATCCATCCATCCATTCATCCATCCATCCATCCATCCACCCATCCATCCATCTGCCCACCGACCTGCTCAACCATCCACCAGTACATCTGTCCATCCATCCATCCATCCATCCATCCATCTGTCCATCCATCTGCCCATCCACTTACCCATCCATCTATCCCATGCATCCTTTCACAAACCTTTACCAATTTCCTGTTCCTCTCTCCCCTCTCCCTCCCTTCCTCCCTCCCTTTTGTTCATCTCTCCTCTATTTTAGGCCACACAGTCTTCAGAAACCGTATCTTAAATCTGTATGTTGAACTGAGGCTTGGTCTTAAAGAACATGAAGAATTTGGGCAGGAAGAGAGGACAGAAGTAGGAATTAGGCAGAGGCTGGAAAATGGCTGGGGATATAGGGTTGGTGAGGGGGCTAGGCTATGGGGGTGGAGCTCAGTTTTCAGTGAGCATTAATTGGCTAGAAAATGTAAGTCTTACTTTCCGTGAGTAGGTAGCTAATAGGTGGTTAGTTGAACCCATCTGTTGCTGGGCTTTGGCTACCTAACCCTTCATATTCTTAACAACCTAAATGTGACTCTGAGGTGCAGGCACAGCTCTTTTCACCCCACGTAATCTCAACATACCTAGCTCAGATTTCTGGGAAGCACTTGTTAAACCTTTTACACTTGCAAAGCAGGCTCTGCATGACTTTGGACATGACCTTTTCCTTCCTGGGGCCTCAGTTTGCCCATCTGTAAAGTTAGGAGGCTGGTTTACATGTCCCCTGAGGCCACCTTTGGCTCTGACTTTCAGGGACCTTTTATCAGGAAGGGACTGGTCCTTGAAAAGTGAGGCTCAGAGCCAGGCAGAGCTGGGACTGAATCCTGGCTGACCAGCTTTCTCTCTGTGGACCTTGGGAATTACCTCAACCTCTGAGCCTCCTGTATCCATAATGTGGGACAGTTGATTTCTGTCCTGTCGTCTTTAGCTGCTGGCAGGTACAGACAAGGCCATGGACACTGAAACACTTGGCTCGGCCCATCTGTTGTGTCAGCAAAGGCTCTCACAAGGACAAGGCCCAGATGGGCAGGCTGGCCTGGGAAACCAGTGGGTGGCAGACCTTTTAGGGGAACAGGGACATGGGGCCTTGAGGAGGTGCTCCAGGCTCCCAGCTACCTCCTGTGCCTGCAATTCTACCTCTCTCCATGCTAACCCACAATTTCTGGAGGCAGAAATTGAGCTCCAGGTAGGCTCAGGCCCCAGTATATCGTTCCAGCCCTCAGCTCTATGAGACTTTACCCTTGCTACAAGCAGACAGATGGTTGGGACTTGTGGGGAAAGGGACTTTCTACCTGTGACACTGGGAAGACACTGACCGTCCCCTTCTTTCCTCCAGGCCTGTGGGGGCCTAGGAAAAGACTCTGGACCTCAATTGCTACAGAAATAGCTGGTATGGGAGCACCTGTGTGGCTCAGTCATTAAGCCTCTGCCTTCAGCTTAGGTCATGATCCCAGGGTCCTGGGGTTGAGCCCCATGTTGGGCTCCTTGTTCATCCCTCTCTTGCTCTTCTTCCCTCCCCTCTGCTGCTCCCCCTGCTTGTGTTCCCTCTCTCTCTGTCTCTGTTTGTCAAATAAATAAATAAAATCTTAAAAAAGGAGAAATAGTTAGTATGTCTTCAAGGACAGTGGCCTGGGAGTGTCTTAGGGTACAGAGAGGGTTTGGGGAGGGCTAGTCTGACTTTGGGATTGAATGAGAAAGGAAGAAAGAGTCCTTTCTTGGGCATGGACCCCTTCCCTGAAGCGTTTCTTAAAAGTCATAGTCTCTCAAGGAGTCCAGGAGAAATGAGGTTCTCAAGCTCACTGGGTATCAAGAGCTCTTTCCCACCGCTAATGGACACAGAATTCATGCAAAAAAAAAAAAAAAAAAAAGTTGAAGAAGAAACAGAATGGTTGCAGTCTCAAAGTATCTTCTTCAAGGTTTTTATTAATTTCGTTGGGAAAATAGTAATGCTACCACAGAGAAATCCAGAAAACACTACCTTAACCAATGGACATCAATAAACCCATTTAATATATGTCTTCTGTACCTGAGACAATGCACTGACAAAGACACACCTTTCTGTGGTTTTCTTGCCAAAATGCTGAACCTCAATCTGATGATGAGAAAATTGTCAGGAAAACCCAAACTGGGGGATATTTTGGTCCTATAAAACCTCTTCCAAACTGTCAAGGTCATGAAATATAAGGACAGACTGAGGAGCTGAACTGACAGCCAATAGAATGTGCTTTCATGCAACAGAAAAGGGACATCAGTAGAAAAGCCAGAAAATTGAATAAAGTCCGTAGTTAATTAATAGCATTGGGTCAATGTTAATTTATTTGTTTTGACAGTTGCTCAATATTTATGTAACATGAGCCTATTGGGGAAGCTGGGTGAAGGGTGCTTGTGTTGAACTCTCTGTAATATTTTCTCAACTTTAATGATTTTAAAATAAAAATTTAAAAGCAGGGGTGCCTGCTTGGCTTGATTGGTTAAGCATTTGCCTTTGGCTCAGGTTATGTGGGCTGGAGCTCTTCTTGGGCTCCCTGCTCAGCGGGGAGCCTGCTTCTCCCTCTGCCCTTCCCCCTACTTGTGCATGCGCACTCCCTCTCTCTCTGTATCAAATAAATAAATAAAATCTTTAAAAAATTTTAAAAGCAATATAAAAAAGAGCTCTCTCCCAGAGCAGTTGTCTGTGTGTAAAGGGCCTAGAGAAACTGGGTGGTGGGAAATGTAGCCTGGACACCTGAAAATTCTCCTACCCCATTCCATAGTGTCCTTCTATGTTGAGCTCCCAACTGCTCCCAGAAGCCTTCTAGACTGGCCCTGCTCACATCTCATTACAGCCAAGCTTCCACCAAGTATCCACCCCTGCTCCTGCAATGTGGACAGGTCCTGGTCTGTCACACATATAGTGGGTCCTTCAAACAGTGTCCCCTGCAAAGTCATGTCCACCGGCAACTTGGAATGTATGACCATATTTAGAAATAGGGTCTTTGCAGATGTCATTATGGTAAGAATTGAGGTGAGGTCATACTGGGTTAGGGTGAGCATCAAACCCAATGAGTGTCCTTTTATTTTATTATTTTTTTATTTTTTTGGTTTTAAAGATTTTATTTATGTATTTGACAGAGAGAATGAGAGAGCACAAGCAGGGGGAGCAGCAGGCAGAGGGAGAAGGAGAAGCAGGCTTCCCGCTGAGCAGGGATTTCCCAATGTGGGGCTCGATCCCAGGACTCTGGGATCAAGACTGAATCGAAGGCAGATGCTTAACTGACTGAGTCCCCCAGGCTCCCCTGAGTGAGTGTCCTTAGAAGACACAGAAAAAGACACAGAGAGACAGGCACAGACATAAAGGGCCATGTGAAGATGGGGAGGCAGAGATTGGGGTGTTGTTGCCACAAACCAAGGGATGCAAGGATCACCAGAAGCTGGAAGAGGTAAGTAAGGCTCTCCCCTAGAACCTTCAGAGGGTGGCCCTGCTGACCCCTTGATTTTGGACTTCTGGTCTCCAGAGCAGTAGAGAATACACCTCTGTTACTTGAACCCACATTTGTGGTGATTTGTCATGGCAGTCCCAGGATACTAATACCTAGGGATTGTACTTTTCTTATCTTTGTCCACATCTTAAGTAATTTTGATGTGTATCCTCTTTTTCCTTGTAGGCCGGGAGCTTCCGGGTGGCCGGGACTGTCTCTTCCATTAGACTGGGCTCTGAGGACAGGGGCCGTGCCTCTTTCCTTGAACTGCGATATCATGAGGTCCCCTCCTTCCTTAGGAACCCATTCCCTTAGGGCGCCTGGGTGGCTAAGTTGATTGAGCTTCTGCCTTTGGCTTGGACTGTGATCCCGGGGTCCTGGAGTCAAGCCCGGTGTCAGGCTCCCTGCTCAGCGGGGAGTCTGCTTCTCCTGCTGCTCTCTCTCTTTCTCACTCTGTTAAATAAATAAATAAATAAAAAGTCTTAAAAAAAAAAAAAAGGAACCCATCCCCTGGGTGCCCAGCCCATCCTCAGCACACAATGCGGGCTCTGTTGGGGGGGCTGCCTGGCTCAGCCACCCCACCTGTTTGGGTTGGCATTGGTCCCCGGCAGCAGGCTGGCAGGGAGACTCCCCAACCACAGGAGACACCGCCCTACACTTCTCTTTCGCCCCCTCCTTCTTGGGGCAGCCGGAGTGAGGGCCAGGTACCACTGTCCACACAAAGCTTGTCTAGGAGTCCAGCGCCCAACAGACAAGCCCCCCCATCCCATGAATTCCTGCTGCCCCCGAAAGCGGCCTCTCCTCCGAATGTCATGAGTGCCAGACTAGACCATTTGTGCCTTGTTCCATGTCTGTAGGGCTTAGTCCCACGATCCAGGCCAGGGTTCTAATCCTGGGTGCTGGCAAGGTGGAGGTGGGGGAGATCAGAGTTCTATTCCACGCGGGGGTTCCAGGGTCTGTAGGGGCTAGGAGGGCTGGCAAAAGTGTCTTCTTAGATTGTGTGTGTGAGCTTGTAAGTCGTCGGTTCCCTATCCCTCTCAACTTTTAGATTTCCCTTGGAGGCTGGCAAGGAAGGAACCTCTTTTGGATTCCACCGAATCAGGTATAAGTGTGCAGACGGAGAGCTTTTCTTGTTTCCTGTGCACTAGGGATTTTATGCGTGGTTCCTTGCAGGTGGGGAGACGGGGTGGTGGGCAGCACAGAGAAAGCTGGTGTTGGGCTCTGCACCCACTCTCACTGCCCAGGTCCCTGTGGGTGCTGTATTTTTCTCTGGTAAGTGGCCCCCCCTCCACGCCCAAAGGCAATATGCTCCTAACAAATGCATCTGTCTCTCAGCCAAAATCCCTGCTGCCTCTCACTGGGGAAGGTGTAGGGCTGGGCCAGGGTGGGGGACCATCCTCTGGAAGGAGATTAGAGTGTCTGTCAGGGGTGGGTCGGGCGAGGTGTGGCCCTAACTTACTCACATCCTTGCAAGTCCTTGGGCGGCAGATTTGGGGAGCCCACAGCCTCCATTGTCTGTCTCAGCATTGTCTTCTGAGCTCCTCAGCCCTGGGGAGGGGGTGCTCTCTGGCGTCTGCCTTGGTAGCAGTCAGGGTTGGGGGAAGAGGGTGGTTTTGCTTTCCGCCTGGGAGCAGTTGATCCTAGGAAGTGCGTTGGAGCCTCCAGCGGGGGCTGTTGGGGCCTGTCTGGGAAGATGGGACGCATCAGGCAGCCCCAGACACGACTGCATTCCTCCCAACATGCCTGCTGGGGTCCACGGGGCGGCGGAGGGGCTGGCGGGAGGGCGGGGCGTGGCTGGAGGGGGGGCCTTTGGAGGTTGTCTGGGAGACACAGGGCAGCTGAGGTCCTGATATGCAAATCTCCAAGGCAGAGCCAAATGGACTCCTGGAAACGTCCCCTGAGCCTCAGGGATTTCAGGAGTCAGGGTCCTGCAAGTCTGCTCCCAGAGTCTGCATTTCCTCCCACCCTCAAACCCCTTAGACCAGCTCCAAAAGGGTTCCAATAAGGGTGCCTGAGCCAGCCTCTCCCACTGCAGTGGCCCGGGGAGGGGGTGGCTGAGAGACCCCTGGGGCTAGAAGGAAAAAGGCTCTTCCTGTCCTGTTCCAGGGCTGTGGCTCCACCCTCTTTGGGCCCAGACTAGGTTACAGCAATGATAACCAGACCTTGCTAACCACACTTGGCTTACCAACCCTTTTCACATACACTACCACGCTGGATTCGCAGGGCTGACTCTGCATGAGGCAGGACAGAGGATATTTATCCCCATTTTACAGATGAGCAAACTGAGGCTCAGAGAACTTTCGGGTCCTCGGTGGCATGGGGGTCCGTAGCAGAGCCAGCAGCAGTCTGACTCCATGCTCTTTCACCATGGCTCTGGCTGTGCCTGACATGCCACCTGTCCTTGGCCAGCTGCCCTTGGCCAGCCAATGCCATGGGCCCACCCACAGGTGTGTGGAGGATCTCAGAGTCTGTGCCCAGGGTTGGGGAAAGCCTCCTGGATTTCCCTTCAAGGGGGGGGTGGCAGGGTGGGAGCCTGAGCCACTGGACTGGCTGGGCATGTTTCCAGGATGGGACAGGCTTCTTAGCACAGCCTAGCAGGTCAGATCTGGGAAGACCCCCAAGAACTTCTTGTCTTTTTCCATAGATGGTGATGCTGAGGGGGCATCACTGTGCCTCCCGTAACCTTGCCATGCTGGCATTTTTCCAGCCAGGTACCCCCTGGAGTGATGGACTTCCTCTCTGTGGATGTCAGAGGCCCACCTGGTTCCTGGGACTCTCCCAGGTCACCAGGTTTGTGGTGCAGAGGCCCTACTCCCCGCCGCCTGGCCGAGCCCGGTGCTCAGGCTCCCAAGGGCCGCGGCTCCTAGGGCTGGATGGGAAAGTATAGCCTGCAGGCCCACACCTCCTATGTGAATCACGCCTGGCGGGATGAGAAACCAAAAACACCCTAAACAATGAGTTTCCAGTAAAATATGATAGACGTGATGAGGCGGGGGAGGGGAGGGATCTGACTGGGAGTTGGCACTGGCCTGTGGGTGATGAAAGCCAAGGGGAATGGAAAATGCCAGTCCCGCCCCCTCCTCAGGAGTATAAAGCACCCACATCCTATTCCAACTTACCTGAGCACCTCTCTCTCCTCGCTGCCGACTAGCTCGCTTGCTCACTCACTCACCTCCCTCCTCGGCACCATGACCACCTGCAGCCGTCAGTTCACCTCCTCCAGCTCCATGAAGGGCTCCTGTGGCATCGGCGGTGGCTCCAGCCGCATGTCCTCTGTCCTGGCCGGAGGGTCCTGCCGGGCCCCCAGCGCCTATGGGGGCCTGTCGGTCTCCTCCTCCCGCTATTCTTCCGGGGGGGCCTGCGGCCTGGGGGGTGGCTACGGTGGTGGCTTCAGCAGCAGCAGCAGCTTTGGTGGGGGCCTGGGTAGTGGCTTCGGTGGAGGTTATGGTGGTGGCCTGGGTGCTGGCTTTGGTGGTGGCTTTGGTGGTGGTCTCGGTGCTGGCTTCGGCGGTGGCTTCGGTGGTGGGGACGGGCTCCTGGTGGGCAGTGAGAAGGTGACCATGCAGAACCTCAACGACCGCCTGGCCTCCTACTTGGACAAGGTGCGTGCCCTGGAGGAGGCCAACGCCGACCTAGAGGTGAAGATCCGGGACTGGTACCAGAGGCAGAGGCCCGCTGAGACCAAGGACTACAGCCCCTACTTCAAGACCATTGAGGATCTGCGGAACAAGGTGTGCAGATTGGGCAGCAGGACCTGTCATTCCAGCGACCTCACACTGGAACAATAGAAGCCCAGGCCACTGGCATCTTTAGATTCCTAGACAGGGCCGACTCCAACCCCAGATCCCTTCTTCTGGCTCCAGACACCTCTGGCAGAGCTGGTCAGCGTCCCTGGCCTTGCTCATGGCCTTCTGGGCTCCAGACCTGCCTTTGTGCTTTACAGAGGGAGAAGTCAAAGTTTTGAGAGGGGCTGGGAAATGCTCGAGGCCATTCAGCAAATCAGTGGCAGAACTGAGGCTAGAACCCTTGGGCCCACTTGCTAATGCAGGAGGCAGCTACCTGTTGCCCAGCACAGGGGAGGAGTGAGGCTGTAACGGGACCAGGCTAGACACCCAAACCACTCATTAGCTCATTAGTCTGGGCCGTGGCGGCTGCCGCCCATGAGCCCTGGCACCGGCCCCTCCCCACAGAAGGGGGGGGCACAAAACCCCAGCAGAGACACTCAGTGATGACCCACCTTACATGGCCTGCACAGGAGGGAGCCTGGGGGACTGGTGTCACCTGACTCCAGCCCCACCCCTACCCCCTGCTCCAACCTGGGAGCCCTCCTCACTGATCCTGCTTCTGGGTGTCTGGCTCAGATGTCTTCTGTGGATTAGGTGAATCAGATGATGAGGGAGGGAATCCAGCCAATCCAGGGTTCAATCTTTGTTCTTGTTCTTCTGCCTCTTCTTTTCTTATCCCCTGGGCTTGCTGGGTCTCCTCTTTTGGGAAAGCCCCACCTGAGGTCCCACAATCTCGCAGGCTCGAAAAGGAATGTGTGAAGACCGGCAGGGCTGGCTGATGCACAAAGAGGAGAATCAGACCAGGGAAGGGAGTCCTGAGAATCTTAGGTCCCTCCTCTCCTCTGTAGGTGGGGGAAACTGAGGCCCTGCAACCCATCAGGAGTGGAACTGGGAGCTGTGACTCCAGGGCTTTCGGTTCCAAGGCCAGGGCTGTTTCTAGCCACTCTTCTGCCCAGGAGTCAGCAAAGTCCTGGGTCAGAGCTGGACCACTGGGACTTCTCCTTTAGGCTGTTGTGGCAAAGGCTTTGGGAGAAGGGGAGACTCAGGTGAGAGTAGGAAAGCAAGCCTGATGTCTCAGGCTGCGATGAAGTCTGGCTAGTGATGTCCGTTTGACCAACAACCTGCATCCTCTCCATCTGCAGATCCTCACGGCCACTGTGGACAATGCTAATGTCCTCCTGCAGATAGACAATGCCCGGCTGGCTGCTGATGACTTCCGGACCAAGTGAGTTTGCAGTGATGGCTTGGGATGTCCAATCTTCCCAGGCTGGGGCATTTTCATGTTCCCTAAACAGAGCTGGCAAGTTGCCAGGATGGCCACGTGAAAACCCCTTGGGGTGCTTGTAAAAAAATACAAGCTTCTTGGGCCCCACCCTTGGAGTTCTGATTCAGTTATTCTTAACAGGCTACTTGAGTGATTCTGATCCACAGCCAGGTTTGGGTGCCATTGCTTTAGGGAGAGGTGTTCCCTACTTCCCCACCTGCCCTTGAAGTGCAGGAGGCAGTCGCAGTTGGAGTCTTGCCTGCTGTTGGTTGTGGGGCCAGAAGCATCTCCCCTCCCTGAGTTCTACAGCCTGATGAACTGCTTTATTCCCTGCCCCCAGGAATGCTCAGATCGGAGCCATCAATGGGTGCTGTGTCCAACAATGCCATTTTCAAGATGGACTCCCTAAACCACCCCCAGGGGGTGCTGGTTATGGGAAGACGCTACAGGGGGCAGAGAACAAAGCCTTCAGTGTGGCCCAAATGGATGTCTCATTCCTTTTCTTTCGGGTCATTCCAGGTATGAGACGGAGCTGAACCTGCGCATGAGCGTGGAGGCTGACACCAACGGCCTGCGCCGGGTGCTGGACGAGCTGACCCTGTCCAGAGCCGACCTGGAGATGCAGATCGAGAGCCTGAAGGAGGAGCTGGCCTACCTGAAGAAGAACCACGAGGAGGTGAGGGCTGGCTTAGAAGATGAATGGGAGGGAAGGGATGGAATTGAGATGGGGGAGGGCAATGCTCAGGCCAGGAACATCTCTGACTGGGGAACCATCATGAGGATCCTGACTGTGGACTGTGCTTTGGTTGTGCAGGAGATGAACTCTCTGAGAGGCCAGGTGGGTGGAGATGTCAACGTGGAGATGGACGCTGCCCCCGGCGTGGACCTGAGCCGCATCCTGAACGAGATGCGCGACCAGTACGAGAAGATGGCGGAGAAGAACCGCAAGGACGCCGAGGACTGGTTCTTCAGCAAGGTGGGTGTCATCCTGGGCGGAAGGGACCCAGAAGACTGGCCTTCCAGGTACTTCTAGTGTGAATGGCTTTTTTTTTTTTTTTTTTTCCTTTTCTGCAGACAGAGGAGCTGAACCGCGAGGTGGCCACCAACAGCGAGCTGGTGCAGAGCGGCAAGAGCGAGATCTCCGAGCTCCGGCGCACGGTGCAGAACCTGGAGATCGAGCTGCAGTCCCAGCTCAGCATGGTAGGCGAGCTAGCTGCCAGGCATGGGTTGGACTCGGGAACCGGAACCGGCAGGAGGGAGTGACTACCCTCATTGATCCCTGACTCCCTGATCTTTCCCTCCCTTACAGAAAGCATCCTTGGAGAACAGCCTGGAGGAGACCAAAGGCCGCTACTGCATGCAGCTGGCCCAGATCCAGGACCTGATCGGCAACGTGGAGGAGCAGCTGGCCCAACTGCGCTGCGAGATGGAGCAGCAGAACCAGGAATACAAGATCCTGCTGGACGTGAAGACAAGGCTGGAGCAGGAGATCGCCACCTACCGCCGCCTGCTGGAGGGCGAGGACGCCCAGTGAGTGCACCGCCCTCCAGCCCAGTCCTGTCCCTCTTCCCCATTCACCTGTTCTACTCCCTGTGTCTAATGATCTTGCCCTTTTCTGTCTTCACAGCCTCTCCTCCTCCCAGTTCTCTTCTGGCTCTCAGTCCTCCAGAGACGGTAAGATCTTCCTCCTCATCAGGCCTGGACTCATCTCCACTTCCTGTCTCCCAGCAGGTCTAGGGAGTTGGCTTTTTGAAGGGCTGAGCTAGAGTTTTCTCACCCAGGATCCCTAATAAACCTCTTTGGGAAGCAGAAGCCATTTTCTAAATCTTCCTTAGCGTTAGGAGCTGGTGGCCTCTACTTTTTACTTCTGTCCACTGGTGTCTGTGGCAGACTCCATGGTTCTGGTGGTCAGCACCAAGGACAGCCCGCCCCCTCCCCCCTGCCCCCAAGTGACTCTTCCCCTGAGACCAGTCCATTTGGGTGGATCTGGACTGAACCAGTCTGGTCCGAGTCTGTAAGAGCCTCCAGTATGAGGACACAGACTCTGTTCCTGACCTTAGGGAGCTCTAGTCTGAAAAAAATGTGTTGATGATATCAGTGCTAGGATAGGGCAGTGAGCTAAGGGATAGTGAGGGTAGAGGGCAGCAGGGAGATAGTTCATTTAAGTCCCATCAACTCCCTGGTCTCCCCACTCTGTTTCTCCACTGCCTGTCTCCTTCTGGTAACACCCTCTGTTCCCTGTTCCCCAGTGACCTCCTCCAGTCGCCAGATCCGCACCAAGGTCATGGATGTGCACGATGGCAAGGTGGTGTCCACCCACGAGCAGGTCCTTCGCACCAAGAACTGAGGCTGCCCAGCATTGCTCAGGCCTAGGAGGCCCCCCATGTGGACACAGATCTCACTGGGGGATCCCCTCTCTTGCCCGCCAAGCACTTCACACTTGAGTCCTTCCTCACCCTTTCCCCCTCCTGGCAATCAATAAAGCTTCATTGTGAGTTGCACAACTCCCGCCTCTGCCTGGTCATTGTTAGGAGTGGAGGTGGGGAGAAAGCGGGGGAAGCATCTCTTTGGAGCTTAGCACCTGGCTGCGGCCTCTGGGACTGGGAGAAAGGGCCTGGGGGTGGACTGGGCTCAGGTCCTGGGATGGATTTCACCATCTCGAAAGATACAGAAAGAAGTGTGTCCTAGGTCGTTCGTGGTGTCTCCCAGGGCATGGAGGAACATTCATTCACTTACTCATTCATTTGTTTACTCACTTATTCATTAGTTTGTTTATTCTCTTGCCAATAAAGTGCACACAACATGCCTTTTGTGTGCCAGGCACTGTGAAAGGTTAAAGACTTTTTAAAAACAATTTGTCACCAGGGATTTCTTGGAGAATATATTGAAAACCATATATCTTTTCTCCTCCCCCAGCCCAATAAGCACACGCACATTTGCACATAACTCATGAGGTTCATGGGTCTCCTAAACTTATCAGTGGAGATCCACAAACCTAGTAAGAACTCATGCTTTATTGAGAAGTTGTCTCCCTCCATCCCACCTGCTCTTGCCTCTAGAGCTGGGGCTGAACCAGCCTGCTATCAGTTGATGTAGTGCAGGTTGATTATCATCTCCAAGCCTCCTTTTCCCTGTCTGTAAAGTGGGTACAGTGACACTACCTACTTCATGGGCTTTTTGTGAGGATTTGCTGGAAGAATGCATGAAGCCCCTTAGCAGAGGGCCTGGCACTGTGCAGGCTCATTCACTGTGAACAATATTGGGTGAGTTATCTCTCGTGTGTGGTGATTCTCCATCTATGATGAGGGTAGTTTTACAGGCTTTGGGAACAGATTGACTGGATTCTAATGCTGGTTCTGTTCTGTATTAGCTCTGTGATCTTGGAGAGTCTCCGTTTCCTCACTTATCTAGTAAGCAAGGTGAACTCAACTTCTTGGAGTGACTATGGGGATCCAGTAAGTGAAAGCACATTAAGAACCAGGTTGTAGGTGGCAGGAGACTTCTCTGGTGCAAAGTGTCTTTTTTTCTGTAAGGGGCTGGAAAAGGGAGAGAAAGGGAGGATCTCACCTGAGTGCATAGTGAAGATTCCAGAGGTTGGGTGGGGCTCATGGCCTCCAGCTAGGAAAGAGTTGACTAGTCACTGTGTCAATTTCAAGAGCTCATTCATTTGGCTGTGTGAATGAAACTTCTAGGCAGAACCAAGGATAGGACCGGGGTTAAAGAAAGTCTTAGTTCTCTCAAGAACTAAGGATCGCAAGGGATCTGGGATCTTGAGAGCCTAGGCTCTGGAATTAGACACCCTGGGTTGGAGTCCTGGCTTCCACACTGACTAGCCTGGAAGAATTTGGAAAAGATCCCCTTTTACAAAATAGGGAATGAAAACCCTTACCACATAAGGCCAATGGTAGATTGGATGATCTCATGCAGGAAAGAGTTTAGCATTGTGTTTGGCACATAGTTGTTGCTCTATAAATGGCAGAGTAATAGGGTGAGTTATTAGGAATTGGAATGAAGTGATGTTGGTTTCTCTTCACCTCATCTTCACCCCAGGGAAGAGAGACCTGCTTTGTGTTCCTGAAACTCTGGGATGTCTTTTTACCTGAGTTTTGGCATTAGAAAGGGTTTATCTGGGGTGATGTCTGGGGGAGGGTGCTCCATTCTGGAGATGAATGATTAGTTTTGGAAGTATGAGGGGACCACTCAGGGAGGAGTGTGTTGGAAGGAGTTTCCTTGGATACTGGGAAGGGATGGTTTTGTGGCCCTAAGTGTGATAAGACCCACGTGATATCCTTAGGGATGCCAGACCCCAGGGACTAGTGTTCCCAGTTGGGCAATAAACTCATGTATGGCAGGAATTGGGGGAGTGGTTCCCATTTGGTAGTCCACATGGACCTGGGAAAAGAGCCAAACCTGTCAACAGTCACCCATGAGGATGGAAGCCTAGAACATTCCAGATCGTGTAAGAATTCCCAGACATCACTCTGCTGTGGAGGTGGTGGCCGATTAAAGTTTCCACCCCCCAAAAGAGATCTGCTTTAGAGGAATAGAGAATGTGAGATTTTTTTAGACTTGAGTGTGGTGTGGTGAACTTCCCCTCCTCTTGACTGGCTACCATTAAATCTGTTTGCAGGGAATATAGGGGGAGTGGGCGTGCTTGATGGTAACGATGGTGGCTGGAGGCCACCTGTTGAAAGCAGGTTCAATAGTGGGAGGGAAGGAACTCAAACAGTGGGCCTTGAGGGGGTTCCACCCTGCCTGGGCCCCACAGGGAAAGAGCAGACAGAGCCGCCACGCCAGGAGCTCACATGGAGACCTCCCTCTCTGGGGTCCCTGACCACTATAATGCACTGGGAAGAGTGGAGTCAACGCTTTGAGTCCTGCTGCTGACCCATGATCTTGTTCACAAGGTCTGACACCACAAGAACCACCTAAAGACCAGGGCCAGACTCTGACAACAATAGCAAGCAAGACTGCCTCCAGACAGCCACCCTGGATTTGAACCATAGGAAACCAGGAAAGTGACTCCACAGCACAGTCTAGTGGAGGCAGAAGGAATTGCCTGTGGGAGGCCTGGGGCAGGTCACGTGGCTTCTCTGCTCCCTTCTGCCTCTGCCAGTTGGCAGCAGTGGTCCTCTCTCCATGCCCTCTCAGAGTACAGAGGGGCAGTGCTGGAGGAGTGTGGGCGACCGCTCTCCCAACCTTCTCAACTTAGAGGGATGGTGGCCTGCTCGAGGTCATAGAGACTGAAAGTGGACCAGGTGCTCAGGCCTCTGGTCCTTGACCAGGCTTGTGCTTCCTTCCTCCTGTGTTCTGGCTCAGGGATGGGCCCAGACTGAGAGCCCCATGGGACCAGTATGAATTTTTTCCTGGCTGACTCTGAGGTTTTTGTCTTATGGATGGGCCCACCTTGAAATACTGGGTCCTCTTTAGTTTTGGAGGCCCTTTGTATTGTGAAAGGAACTCAACTATGTCCAGGGAACTTGATGGGCCTAAGTAGCATGTCAGCCTGCAGTTATCTGATTTGGGGAAAGGCTCTTCTTCAAGGCCACCGGTACCTGATTTGGGTAATGTAGCCAAACTAGTCCTACAACTGAGTGTCAGAGGGCGCAGCCCCAAGGACGTCCTAGGCGCAGGAGGCTGGAGGTCCTGATGTTGCAGCCTGGCCCACCTCACGGAGCTTGGATGGTGCCACAGAGGGGACACGAGGATGTTAGGGACTTCTGGGGCAAGGGCCTGGCCTCGGGCAGATAGGACATGCACCAGCAGCTCCTCCTTTGCCCTTTGCTGGGCCAGCACTTTCCTGCTGGGACTTCCCTGTGTGGTACCATCAGCTGTAGGGCCAGAGCTGGGAAAGGAAGCTTTTTCCTTGGAGGTATGCTTCCAAACTTTGGGGCATCTCGGCATGAGAGAAAGAGTAAAAAGAGACACAGAGATAGAAACAAATGCATATAGACAGACAGACAGAGTCAGAGACAGAGAGAGATAGAGAGATAGTCAGAAACAGAGACAGAGTCAGAGACAAGAGTGAAGGCTCTGGGCTAGGACTAGGCAGTGAGGACCATTCATTCATTCACTTACTCACACATATTTGTTGAAATGTGCTCTTTCATGAGTGAAGGAACATGGTGGGGGGGCATTGAGACAGACTGAAACAAGGAGAGAGGCCAAGTGAAGAGGAAGGTAGAGAGGGCCCCAAAAGGGGTGTGAGGCTGGGGATGGAGAGAAGGAGCCCTGAACCGTGTGTCCGTCTTAGCTCCCACTCACTGGAGCATAAGCCCTGTTCTACCTTCTCTTCATTTAGCTCTGTGGCTGTGGCCAAGACACTTGGCCTCTCTGAGCCTCAATGTAGTCACCTGTAAAATGATCTAAAATTAGTATCTACCTCATTAAACAGTTGTGAGGATTAAATACAACGGGGCAGGCAAAGGAATGGGGTCTTGTCTGGAGCCCTGGAAGTTTCTTGATGGACGAAATCATGGTCCTCCAAACTTTGTGTGCCCTCCTCTCCAACCTCCACTGAGCATAAGTCCTTGATCTTACTAGGGGCTCCACAGACCAGAGGGGTTGAATGATAACAAGAGAGAGGGCTGAGAACCCAAGTTGTCCACAGGGTTCCAGGGGAATTTAGGGGGCAGGCACAGTGTCACGGAGAGGAACATGTCCCACTAGGTGCTGGACCCACACAAGTAGCTTTACATTAGCTCTTTTAAGCTTTACCATCAACCCTTTAGCCACACTGGCCTTTTGCCTTTGCAGTCATGTCCTTCTTTTCCACCTCAGGATGTTTGCACATGCTGTCTATGCCTTCCCGAGGATGCTCCTCTTCTGACCTACTCCTACTCACTCTTTACTTAAGTGTCTTTTTTCCAGGGAGGCCCTCCCCAATCTCCCAGATGGGCTTTATCTTCATTGCATACTCCCCATTTTTCTACCACCCCGGTTTTGAACTATACATTTCTTCTTGAGGATCTGTTTTATCCCGTAACTGTCCAAGAAGGCAGGGGCAAATGTCCAGTTTGCTCACCACTTTATCCCCAGCACTCAGGACAATGCCTCTAATAGAGCAAGCACTTAAGAAAAGAATCCCAACTTACAGTGGGGAAATGGAGATTCAGCGAGGGGAAGCAACTTTCCCTAAATGGGTGGAAGAACTTGGCTTTGGACTTAGACCTGTCTGGTTCCAAGAGCTGGTGCTCTGAACCTCTTTGCTAGGTATGTCTTGGCTCCCTTGCCCAGGGCCACTTGTGTCATGGGTTCTGGCTATGTGGGGTGGTGGCAGTCACCTAAGATGTGAGGACAGAAGTGTTGGCAAACAGGTGAAGGCGCCTGACCTTGCGCCAGTAAGCAGTCCCTGCCTAGATGGGTAATGGAGCCCCTGGCCGGCGGGCCCACGCCTGCCTCCCAGAACAGCCACGCATGATGACTCAGGGTGCTCCCTGGGCCCCACCTGGAGCTCAGTGACACAGCAAGTGTGAGGTGTGAGCGGCTGGTTGCAGGCAAGCCCGAGGAATTCTGTCCTTGCCCCCTCAGTCCCCAGCCCCCTTCCCGGCTGCCCTCTGGGAACACCTTGTAGGTGGATCTGGTTTCCTCTCTGCTCCTCTGTTTGCCTGAATCTGAGCAGCCCCTTGTGTCCCACTCTCCCCACCCACTGTGGGCAGGGCCTGCACTGCCGGGGTTGGTGTGGTGGGCAGGTGTGGACTGTGGCCTTGGCCTTGGGGACCCGCCCTGGGTCTCAGGCGCCAGGGTGCCCTGAGCAGAGTGTGCGTCATTTCTCACTCGTGCTGTGGAGGTTTCCTGTAGGAGGGGTTTCAGTTGGGACTCAGAGGGCTGCCCTGAGCCCTGAGAGGGTATGAGAGTGAGCTAGAAGAAATCACTCACTAGGGCCAGGGCTCTGCGAGCCTCCCCCATCCCTGAGCTCCTCTTCCGTGGTCTGGATCCCTGTGACAGGGAACTTGGTGGGGGGTGGGGGGAGTGGACAGCACCCAGGGGCTACGGGAGGAGGGCCTCATTTCCGGGCCGTAGGACTGTCCAGCACAGCAGGCTCCTCTTGACACCGGAAGTAGGGCCAGATGTGGAGGGCACTGGCAGATGTGGGGAGCAGTGGGGCATTCATCCATCAACCCCTCCTGGCGAACCCTGATACCCGCACTGTATTTATGGCCCCTGACAACCGTGAG
Organism: Mustela putorius furo; assembly: GCF_011764305.1. NCBI lineage: Eukaryota > Metazoa > Chordata > Mammalia > Carnivora > Mustelidae > Mustela > Mustela putorius. The sequence continues at coordinate 605,643 of NW_025421399.1, read as the reverse complement.
TGGGAGGGCTTCTCATGAGGAGGCTGAGACCAAGGTCCCAGGGCTGGGAGGCAGTCCCTTCTCTCTCCACTCCACGGCCTGGCCTCCTGAGCCCCAGTGAGGGGTGCCAGATGGAGGGAGCAGAGAGACTGAGAGAGAGCTCGAGAGAGGGTGGCAAGCCCTGGAACAGATGCGCAGGGACAGTCCGGAGGTGGATGAAGGGCCTGGACTTCGTAGCCCTCAGGGAAGAGCAGGGCTGGCAGTGATCAGGGTTCCCTCAGTGTAAGTAAAAAAATTCAGGGGAGAGCCGGCTGTGACAATCGAGCACATGAACTGTGAAGTCCTCACCTCGCTGTCCCCCGGGCAGATGGGTGTCTTTTCTTTTTTTTTTTTTAAAGATTTTATTTATTCGACAGAGAGAGATCACAAGTAGGCAGAGAGGCAGGCAGAGAGAGAGGAGGAAGCAGGCTCCCCACCGAGCAGAGAGCCCGATGTGGGGCTCGATCCCAGGACCCTAGGACCATGACCTGAGCCGAAAGCAGAGGCTTTAACCCACTGAGCCACCCAGGCGCCCCATGGGTGTCTTGTCCCCATCTGCACCCCCCTCTCCTGCCCCACCCAGGCAGCCCTGGAATTCTGCGGGTTGCCACATGCTGCTCTGAGCTGTGTGTGGGTTCGGGTCGCCAGGAAGGTGGAGGAAGGAGGTGGCTGAGGACAGGAGTTGGAGGGCTCTGGACCCCGGCTGGAAATGGGCTCTCTCACCAAAGCCACCTGGGTAGAGGCACCCCAGTTGGAAGCTTCTGGTCAGGGAGGCGGGCCCTAACTGCCCCAACCTGGATGTTTCGGGCCATCCCCACCCCGACATGAATGCTTCTGCTGAACATGCATGTGCAGGACCCCAGAGGGGCTGTTCTTCTGGCTCTGGCCTCCCCTGCTCACCCAGCTTTGCCAACCCCTCCTCTGTCCGGCTCTAGCATCTGGGACATGGGGTGCACATCCCGGGGTGGCAGGCTCACACAGGGACTAGGGGAGGAGGTAAAAAAGGCTAGGGCCTTCCCAGGGCTCCAGTCATATCTCAAGCAGGTGCTGGGCTCACCAGCAAGCTTGGCAGGAGCCTGGGAAAGGTTTACAAACAACACGCTTGCCACCACCCGTGATGTATGTAAGTTTCCCATGTCTTAGGCATTCACACAATGCTGTCAAGATTTTTTTGAACTCCCTGTTTAATTTTTTATTTTTATTTATTTATTTAACTTAAAAATTTTTTTTTATAAACATAAATTTTTATCCCCAGGGGTACAGGTCTGTGAATCGCCAGGTTTACACACTTCCCAGCACTCACCAAAGCACATACCCTCCCCAATGTCCATAACCCCATCCCCCTTCTCGCAACCCCCCTCTCCCCAGCAACCCTCAGTTTGTTTTGTGAGATTAAGAGTCACTTATGGTTTGTCCCCCTCCCAATCCCATCTTGTTTCATTGATTCTTCTCCTACCCACTTAAGCTCCCATGTTGCATCACCACTTCCTCATATCAGGGAGATCATATGATAGTTGTCTTTCTCTGCTTGACTTATTTCGCTAAGCATGATATGCTCTAGTTCCATCCATGTTGTCGCAAATGGCAAGATTTCATTTCTTTTGATGGCTGCATAGTATTCCATTGTGTATATATACCACACCTTCTTTATCCATTCATCTGTTGATGGACATCTAGGTTCTTTCCATAGTTCGGCTATTGTGGACTAAGTTTTTATTTGACATTTAATATTTGACATTAGTATTTTGTATCCCCCATTTAAATAGTTACTGAATTTTGGTACATCAGCTTACCTGTCATTTTAACAAATAGATGCTTATGAAGGAAATCCTATACTGTTACTACCAAAAAATGAAAATCAGAATCACTCACCGGAAATAGAAGGAAATGTTGTAAGTAAATACTTAACTTCTAACTAGATGCTGTTGGTTCCTGTAGGTTCTGAGCCCAAGGCCAGCTTTGGTTTGTGAAATGGTGATTGGCAACTAGGGAGGTATGTTGAAGGGGCTGTAGGGTCCAACTGGGATTTTCTCCTTGACTGATCGGAAGGTTGAAAAATAGAAAAAGGAATGTTTTCTTCACCAAGTAACTCAATATTATTTCATAGTCTCCGTGTGTTGCTTGAAAGCATCTCAAGAAACACTGGTCCTTTATGAAGCCTGAGCATCCTGTAGCTACAGCCCAGAGGTCATTGCCTTTTCCAGAAGCTGTTGCTGACCCCCTGGTGTCTCTCTTCTCACCTTTAGATCTTAGCTTCTCCTACCTGGAATACCAGTTATTCCTCCTTTACTCCATAAGTGTTGGGATCTTACTTGGATGAGACATGGTGCTGGGTACTGGGACAAGGACCAGTTGAACAATCGAGCAAAGTGCAAAGCCAGAGAAAGAGGATGCAGGAGGGCTTCATGGAAGAGGGGTCACACAAATGGATCACCAAAGATGAGTAGGAGTCTCTGGGTAGAAAAGATGGAGGGATATTTGAATTGCAGCAAGCTGGAAGCTCTGAGCATTATCATCCCCGATAATGGAATGATGGCGGTTAGGGCTGGGATGAAAAGATCAGTATGAGCCTTGAGTGCCAGGAAGGTGGACCTTATCTTGGAGGTGAAGGGTAGTGACTGGAGTTATGTGGTCAAGTCTGGGTTTGGAAAGACCACTCCGGCTGCTGCGTGGAGGAGGAGTCAGGACTGAGAGAGGCAGGGAGAGCAGTTATGAGCCGATGGCAAAGATCCAGGTGAGGGCAGAGTCCAGAGGGCTGCTGGAGTTGAATGACCAGAGGCAGTCACACCGTTTCTCGAGCACTTCTCATTAACGGGCACCCCATTAACAACATCCTTTTACAGAGGAGGGAGCAGAGGCACGGAACACATACATAACTTGCCAGAGTCACACAGCTTGTGAGTGGGGAGCTGGGGTTGACTCAGGTAGTCTGGCACCAGAGCCCCCCACCTTCCTTATCTCTGTCTTCTGGTCTTGCTCACCAGAACATGCTTCTCACTTTCTGGCCGGAGTAGGGGGCTTGCAAGTTCCAGGAGGGCTGGAAAAGCCCCACATCTCTGTATCCCTCCCAGTGCTCAGTACGGGCTAGGCAATCAACCAAGGTCTATTCCATAGCCCCTACTGGGCCCTGCTGGAGGACCAGGATAGTCAAGGCCCTTGCCTTCATCCTCAAAGGTCAGCCAGCACCAGCACCACTTTATGTATTTGGTCCTTCTCCTGCATCTTCTGTGTGAGCCCCGGTTGCCATTTCCGAGTGCTGGTGGTCATGTTGCTCTGTCACCGTCTTGGCCTCTCTGCCATGCCAGTTGTCTCCTTCATCAGACTGGAGTCTCTGGGAGCAAGGACTGGGCTCCCCATCAGACCTGGGCTCTGAGAGGCTGGGGCTGGTCTTCTCGCTCTCACTGGCTGCTCTCTGCGGGCAGGGTACAACTCCTTGGTACCCCAGTCCTACCACCCACAAGTGGGCACTAAGTTGGGAGCAGGGGCGGGTGCAGACAGTGATAATCATCAATGTGGGAGGTGACTCTACTCCTGGGAGTTTCCCTCCCAGAGGGGCTAAGCCTCAGACCTGCTGTCAGGCCAGCCAGAGACCAAATCCCAAGATCTAGGTCACCCCCTTGGCAGCAGAGCTGATTTATGGCACCCCTGACAGCCTAATATCACCAAATTACCCCACACAATGGAGAGAGGCTGGGCTGCCTCTGGGCAGTCACCAAAGGACGCTGAGCCTGGGGCAGCCCTGCCGCCTCCCGAACCCAGACCTCCTTCATGTCCGAAGGGGGAGGCTGGTGCAGACAGAGGGGCACACCTAGGCGTGCCACCTTCAGCTGGGGGTATAAGTAGGAAGGCCTGGGGATGGCTTGGTACCCTGCACTCGGGAGCTAGCAGCGCTCCAACGACTGCTTCCTACCCGACGAGCCAGCCATGAGTTGCAGACAGTTCATGTCCTCCCCGTGGAGCCGCAGCAGCTCTGGGGGCAGTGGGGGCAGCATGATGTCCTCCTTCAGCCGCATGAGCTGCTCGGGAGCTAGTGGAGGAGGGGGCCGGTTCAGCTCTTCCAGTAGCTATGGAGCTGGGAGCTCTGGGGCCTGTGGGAGGGGAGGTGCTGGCAGTTTTGGCTCCAGCTACGGTGGGATGTCTGGGGGAGGCTTTAGTGCTGGTAGCTTTGGTGGACGTTCTAGGGGCTTTGTTGGTGGTTCTGGAGGATGCTTTGGGGGCTCTGGGGGCTTTGGTGGTAGTTCTGGGGGAGGTTTTGGAGGTGTTTCTGGAGGAGGTTTTGGAGGTGTTTCTGGAGGAGGCTTTGGTGGGGTTTCTGGAGGAGGCTTTGGTGGTGGCTCTGGAGGAGGCTTTGGAGGTGGTTCTGGAGGAGGTTTTGGGGGGTTTGGCAGTGGCTTTGACAGTGGTGCCAGTGGTATTCTGGGTGCTGATGAGAAGACCGCCATGCAGGACCTCAATTCCCGGCTGGCCTCCTACTTGGATAAAGTGCAGGCACTGGAGAATGCCAACAGGGAACTGGAGAATAAGATTCGGGAATGGTATGACAAGCAGGGACCCAGGACCTTCCACAGGGACTACTCGTCCTACTATGACACTATCGAAGACCTCAAGAACCAGGTAAGTGGGGAAACTCTGTTCCCTCTCTCCTGGTCTCTCTGTATCTCTCTCTCTCTCTTTCTCTCTCTCTCTCTCACACACACACACACACACACACATTCACATGCTTCATCTTTCAAAAAGGTCAGATGTTAGACCCTAGGCTTAGGTAATAGGGAATCCAATTTTTTTATTATATTTTTATTTTTTTAAAGATTTTATTTATTTATTTGACAGAGAGAGATCACAAGTAGGCAGAGAGGCAGGCAGAGAGAGAGGAGGAAGCAGGCTCCCTGCTGAGCAGAGAGCCCGATGTGGGACTCGATCCCAGGACCCTGAGATCATGACCTGAGCCGAAGGCAGCGGCTTAACCCACTGAGCCACCCAGGTGCCCGGGAATCCATTTTTTAAGAAATATTATGCTTTCATCAAAAACAAACTGTTTGGTTCTTGATAATACCAGGGCTGGGATTTTGGCCTGGGCTCTAGGCTTTCACCATCATGTTCCTCACTTTCAGAGTCTGAACAGAGCAGAAGAGAGGCTTAGATGAACAAGGGTGAACCCGGGACTGGATGTAGGGGGTCTCCTCCTGGCCTGCCCAGATTGGGAATGAAGAGGCAGTGTGGAGGGAGCACAGAGATGGAGGCGCTCTGCTGAGAGCCAGTGATACAGTCCTGGGTCTGCCATCAATTCACTGTGTGATCCTGGGAAACCTGATGCCCTCTCTGCACCTGTTCTCCTATGTATTTAATGAAGAGGATGGGCAGACCAGCTCTTAGGTCCCTGTTGATTTGAAACTTCTATAATCACATGAAAAACAGGTAAGAATGCTACTGCCCCCAAACAGGTAGGTCATATGGCTCAAGAGAGGAGAAAATCTGTGCCTGCCTCTCCCCTCACTCTCTAAGAATTTAGAGCTTTCTAGTTTGGGACATTAGAAGCTGTATTTCTTCCTTCCTACTTCTCCTGGACCTCTATAGAGGCTTGTCTCAATTTTTCCAGGTACACATGCTCGTTGTTTACGTGATGAACAGGATCTAGAACTCTGGGGATAAAAGTAATCTATCTACTCTTCCATTCTCCCCCATGTTTCCCCCATCTGCCCACCCTCCCACCATCCAGCCATCTATCCACTCATCCATCCATCCAAATGTCCATCTATCCATTTATTCACTCAGTCAGTTTAATGAATGACTAACCTCAGTGTTGCCCTTGGCAGACATAGTGATGTAGCAGACTTGGTCTCTGTCTTGAGGAGTTCACAGTCTAGCCAATTTGCTGTTCCCACCTGTTCCCCTTGCCTTTACAAATTCTGATAAACAGCCTCTAGACATCCTGTTTCTTCTACCCCAAACCTCTTCCATCTATTTATCCATGTGCAATCTTAGCTGCGCAGGGAAAAATTCAGTTTTCACCTCCTTCCTGAAGTCTTTCTTGATCTCCTATAGCCATATGTCATCTTTCCTTTCCTTGAATTCTTCTATGATAACTTTGGATGTGGTAGTTGACTGTGGGCTCTTTGAGGAGAAATATCTCATTGATCTCTAAACTCCACAGTGTCTTTTGTAATATATCTTTAAATATTTGTTGAGTGAATGAATGAATGAATGAATGCCACACTGAACATCCTTGCTGAAGCCCATGAGAGTTCTGTGGGTCGTACCAGCTGTTGGAAGCTCCTTCTATCTCTTAAGCGTCTTCCTGGATGGAGTCCTCATCTCTTACAGCTCTGCCTGGCTTCTTGCCCTCCCAGCAGGGAATCATAGCAGGGGAGCATGAGTTCCATGCCATCTCCTTTTTTTTTTTTTTTTTTTTAGATTGTGAACATCACAGTGAACAGTAATAAGACTCTCTTGGATCTTGACAACACTCGCATGACACTGGATGACTTCAGGATGAAGTGAGTTCTGCTCCCACTCCCTCTGTTGTCATCAGTCTTTCCCCACCCTGTAGTGCTGTGAAGGTCCCTATAGGGACAGGTGCCCTCATTCCCTACTGTGGCTGGTGTGCAGGTATGATATGGAGAACAGCCTACGAAAAGGAGTGGATGCTGACATCAATGGCTTGCGGAAGGTGCTTGAAGATATGAACATGCAAAAGTCTGACATGGAGATGCAGTATGAGTCTCTGCAGGAGGAAATGATGGCCCTGAAGAAGAATCATGAGGAGGTACGGCCCTGGGTACTTGTGGCTTATTGAGGAGAGGGAGGAACAGAAATACAGAGACAGTGAGGGGACAGCTATGGGGTACTGCTTGGGAGACACCCTCTCCCTGACATATGAGGACACTTCCAGCGCCTCCTTTGCACTGCCTATGATGGTGGTTGTGCTTTACCTTCACAACTGTGCCTCCTTTTTGAACCTCTGGGGAGGGAGAAGGTGAAGGCTACAGGTTGGTGGAGAGGATCTCACCCCTTGACTTCACATCTCCTTTGTTCCTGGCAGGAGATGAATCAGCTGACTGGGCAGAACTCTGGAGATGTTAGTGTGGAGATAAATGCTGCTCCTGGCAAAGATCTCACCAAGATCCTCAATGACATGCGTGAAGAGTATGAGCGGATCAGTGCTAAGAACCGCAAGGACATTGAGGTGCAATATGAGACTCAGGTGAGCAGAGTGGGCTGTCCATTCAACCTCTCTCTCTCTTCCACGGATCCCTCCACTCTTCCACCCCATCTCTCTATTCGCCCACCCCTCCATCTCTTAGTACAGCTGTCACCTATCCATCTTCATTCATTAAACCACAAACATAATTATTGGGTAGCCTGTTGGTAGCAGGTTTTATGTGAAGTCCTGATGTCTCAGAGATGAGCCAGATAAGACTGCTGCCCTCAAGAAGCTTATGGATTATTACATATGTGAACCAGGCAGAGCATGAACAACTCATGTAAGGCTATGTGCCCTCAGAATCTAGTAGAGGTACATAGTATGCTTCTCATGCCACACTGAGCTCTCTGATGACTCCCTTCCTCCTTGGGGCTCCAGTGCTTAGCATAGACCCTGGCACACGAGAGCATGGTCTATAGTGTGTATGTGTTTGGGGGTCAGTTTGAAATAAGGTTAGAAAGGTGGTTTGGGGACAAGTATGAAAAGTCTTGAAGCCTTGCTGAGAGGGAATGTTCAGTTGGGGGAATTTGATTACCCTGGCTGGCTAGCAGACCCAGAACTCAGGATTACTTGTCTTTGTTTTTGGTTCACTCTTGGCCCCAGAGGTAAAGGTCTGGGGATTGGGTGCAGAACTTTGCCCATGGAAGTCTCTGGTGCAGCCTGATTCTCATTGAGCTCTTGGATTTTCAGATGAGCCAGATGGAGCAGGAAGTGATGACCAGTGGCCAGGAGATGGAGTCCAACCACAAGGAGGTGACCCAGCTCCAGCGCAGCATTCAGGAGATGGACATTGAGCTGCAGTCTCAGCTCAGCAAGGTTGGTAGTTCTGCTCTAGACCCTCTGTCAGGGTGAAGCACCGAAGGCTTGGCATGATCCCTGGAGTGGGAAGGGGAGGGGCTATGATGTAGCATCCCTCTTACAGCCTCCTTCTGCCTCCTAGAAATCAGCCCTGGAGAAGTCCTTGGAAGACACCAAGAACCGCTATTGTGGCCAGCTGCAGCAGTTGCAAGGGCAGATCAGTAACCTGGAGGGCCAGCTCACGGAGATCCGGCAAGAGATTGAATGCCAGAATCAAGAATACAGCCTTCTGCTCAGCATTAAGACACGGCTGGAACAGGAAATTAAGACCTACCGCAACCTCCTTGAGGGTGGCCAGGAGGACTTGTAAGTTCCCTGGGACTCTGTGGAATCCCTAAGAATTTCTATGCTCCTGACACTACATCTGTCTCTCTAGATAGAGGCATCTGGGGAAGTTCCTGTACACAAGGGTCTGATGGGTTGATGTAAAGGAACCTCAAGGCATTTGGGTTTTGGGAAAGGAGGTTGGTAAAGATGAGAGAAGGGACTAGTCTTTGCTCCAGGGAGAGGGAGGCTCTCTCTTCAAGTTGTGATGCCAGCCCGGCCTGTCCTCTGCTTTGCAGAAGGAAACCTTAGGAAGACTCATATTTGGGTCTTGACTCTGTCTAGGTCCATCCTTGAATATGTATGTGGGGTCACTAATTTTTCTCTCTGTGTTATCTTTCCTTCTCAGTGAATCTCATGAATCTGGACGAAGCCACTTTGGAGGTGGCAGAAATAGATATCAAGGTGGAAGTGGAGGCAGTCATGGAAGAGGATCCTGGGGAGGAAGTGGTGGCAGCTATGGTGGAGGAAGCAGTTCTGGAGGAGGGAGTGGAGGCAACTATGGTGGAGGGAGTAGTTCTGGAGGAGGAAGTGGAGGCAAGGGAGGAAGTGGAGGCAGCTATGGTGGAGGCAGCAGCTCTGGAGGAGGGAGTGGAGGCAACTATGGTGGAGGGAGTAGTTCTGGAGGAGGAAGTGGAGGCAAGGGAGGAAGTGGAGGCAGCTATGGTGGAGGAAGTAGTTCTGGAGGAGGAAGTGGAGGCAGCTATGGTGGAGGCAGCAGCTCTGGAGGAGGAAGTGGAGGCAGGAGAGGAAGTGGAGGCAGCTATGGTGGAGGAATTAGCTCTGGAGGAGGAAGTAGAGGCAGCTATGGTGGAGGAAGTAGTTCTGGAGGAGGAAGTGGAGGCAGGGGAGGAAGTGGAGGCAGCTATGGTGGAGGAAGTAGTACTGGAGGAGGAAGTGGAAGCAGCTATGGTGGAGGCAGTAGCTCTGGAGGAGGAAGTGGTAGTGGCTATGAAGAAGGCAGTGGATTCAAAGGAAGTGGAAGATCATCTCAGTCCCAGTCCTCTTCCTCCAAATCTGGTGAATGTGATGACAAACAAGGTAAGGGACAACTCTAGCTTGTGAGGTCAGGGGGACATGGGTTTTAAGCTGTCAAGTTACCACCCCTTTTTGAGTATCTTTGAGCTTTCTGGGAAATGAATATTCTGAACAGATCTAGATTTTAGGGAGGTGTGTACACTCTAGTGAGGTGTAATATATTTATTTATTTCTGAATTATCATTCATTAATTTTGACAGAGTTTTGGGTGAGGCTAGGACCAAATCTACACATGTTCTGAGTCTCAATAGCATAGGAGATGGGTTGGAAAGTGTGCATTATCTTATATATTTCCCACCACACTATGAGGTGGGTATTGTTTTACCTATTTTAGAGATAAGGAAAATGAGGTTCAGAGAAGATGTGTAGCTTATTCAAGGTCCTAAAACTAACAATTGAGGGACTCAGCTCTGTGGGTCTCTACAGCCAGTACTTTTAATCATCATGAGGGTGGGGAGACCTGGATCAGCATTAGTTCAGGTAGAAAAGAGGTTCAGGTGTTGTAGCCAATGGTTGGCTCATACAAGTCTGTTATATGGTGCAACCATCTAAAACAGATACTGAACATAATAATCTAAATGTAGAAGAGTCACACAGTCAAGTGGTCTCCAGGTCAGAGAAAGTTTCCCCTCTTGTATGTTGAATTTTATAAAATAAAAATTTAATATGAAATTGTAGTAAAAGCCTGGGTAACACAACTGGGAATGTTTAGCTCAGAGAAGCCTTGAGGTGTGTGGGAGCTCTCCTTCTCTAGGGTGTCTGATGTGGTTTTTGTATGTTAAGTGGCACTGCAGGGCCATGGATGTGTTTGAGGCCTTGCCTCAGTATATAAGAAATTTACTAATGTTGCTGTTGAGTAGAGGAAGGGCCAGGCTCATGAACCTTCATCCTCAGAAATGGAAGGGTATTGGGGCTGAGACTGGGTGGCTCAGTCAGTTAAGCATCTTCCTTTGGCTCAGGTCATGATCTCTGGGTCCTGAGATTGAGCCCCACATCCAGCTCCCTGCTCAGTGGGGAGCCTATTTCTTCCTCTCCATCTGCTGCTCCCTCTGCTTGTGCTTTCTCTATCTATCAAATAAGTAGAATCTTAAAAAAAAAAAAAAAAAAAAAAAATGAGAGAGTATATGTTAGGGCCGCTGCAAGAGAGGTTTAGGAATTAGATGGGGGCCACTGGGACCCCAGGGTTCTTCCAGCTCTTTGAGCTCCAGTCTCCTTGCTCCCAGTGTGCCCTTCTTTCTTTAAGTCTCATTCTCTCTTTCTCCTCTTCTAAGTTCTCTCTTCACACTCTTGCCTCTCTTCCTCTCTCCACAGGCTACCAGAATCAATATTAGAGCTCCTGTAAATGTTCCTGGCCCTGCCCCAGCTGAGTGTCCTCCAGACAGGCGGCCTCCCTATGAAGCCTGCTCATTGTCTTCTGGCATCAGGGACAGCTGGCAACGAGCCCCAGAGCTCATTTGGGACTGCCTTGAGTGGGTCTCTCTCTGCCCATTGACTCCCTCCCTTGGGAGGGTTGGGGAGACCTCTCTTCCACTGTCTGGTCTGGGGGTGATCCCACTCCTTGCCTGATTTCAAGTTCCTAATAAAGCATTCCTACTGCAAATAAAACTTGGGCTTTGACTGATTTGTTCTTTGGGATTAAAAAAGACCAGAAAGGAGGTGAAGGGAGAGCCCACTGAATCCACTTTGAAAAGTGTTAGTTAGGTTTTCTGTAAGTTGACCTTTGCTTGTAACAAAACAACCCAACATTTAGTGAATTCAGATGACAACCATTTATTTAGCTCATGATTTTGCAGTTGGCAGTGTAGACTCGCAGTTCTATTTTCCTTCATGCATCTATGGTCAGCTATAAGTTGGCTAGTGGCTCTGCCTCTGGGGCTTGGCTATGTGTTGTTGGGGCGTTGGGGGATGAGTGAGGCACATGACTCTCATCCTCCAGCTGGCTACCCCAAGCAAGTGTCCCAAGAAAGTGAGTAGAATATGCAAGACCTCTTGAGGCTTAGGCTCAGAGTAATCACTCTGGCCGCATCTTACTGTCTAAAGCAAGTCTCAACCTTGGCCAGATTCAAGAGCAGGGGAAAGAGACTCTTCTTGATAGTGGGAGCTACAAAGTCACATGGCAAGGGCATGTATATAGGAAGGGCCATAACTGAGGGCAGTTTGTGCAAATGGTGTGCCATAGTCTATTAGCAGGTCATGTGTTAGGTACAGAGGGAAACAGGAAAAAACCAATGTGATTTTGCTTTGGAAAATTTCACAGATGGTAACAAATACAGTGCAAATAAAGTGCTCCAAGGCACAGTAAGGAATATTCCACAAGACAACAGCCAACAATGTTCTCCAGGGATTCTTACCAGGCCTGATACAAAACTCCTTGTTCTAACTAGGGACAGATGGCCCCTCAGCCTATGTTTCAGAAATTACAACTGCTTATCAAACCTTCCCAAAGTTTGGAGGCTTAAAAGAATTACATTTGCTTGAGGGCTTGGTGGGGACAGCTCACCTCGTCTCCACTTGTCACTGTGGCTCACAGGCTAAGGACTGGAGTCATTTGAAGTCTTGCTCATATGTCTGGCCCCTGGGCTAGAAAGACTCAGATGTGGGGCTGGCCCCACAGGGGCTCCTTAGCAGCTCTATATGGAGATTCTCAGTGTGATCCCTCCAGCAGGGCAGCTTTGGGGTAGCCAGATTTCTTCTATGCTAGAGCCGGGAAGAAGCTATTTTGTTTTATTCTCTAGACTCGGAAGTCATGTTGTGTCCCTTCTGCTGTAGTCATGGACCTGCTCAGATCCAAGAGAGGAAGCATAGACCTTGCTGTGGGAAGGATTCTAAGACGACCCCAGTTATTCAAACAAACACCGATCTAGGTACTGCTGCGAACGGATTTTGGAAAAGTAATTAATGTTTCTAATGTGTTGACCTTAAGACAGATTACCTGGTGGGCCTGACATAGTCACATAAGCTTTTAATTTTTTTTTTTATTATAATGTTTTGTTTTTTTTTAAAGATTTTATTTATTTATCAGAGAAAGAGAGGGGGAGAGAGCGAGCACAGGCAGACAGAATGGCAGGCAGAGGCAGAGGGAGAAGCAGGTTCCCTGCTGAGCAAGGAGCCTGATGTGGGACTCGATCCCAGGACGCTGGGATCATGACCTGAGCCGAAGGCAGCTGCTTAACCAACTGAGCCACCCAGGCGTCCCGCTTTTAATTTTTTTTAATTTTAATTTTTTTTATTTTTTAAAGACTTATTTATTCATTTTTCAGAGAGAGAGAGAGAGAGAGTGCGCACAAGCAGGAGGAGTAGCAGGCAGAGGGAGAAGCAGGATCCCCACCAAGCAAAGAACACTCTGCAGGACTCGATCCCAAGACCTTGGGATCATGACCTGAGCCGAAAGCAGACGCTCAACCAACTGAGCCACCCAGGCATCCTCCACATAAGCTTTTTAAAAGGAAAGAGTTTTCTCTGGCTTGTCATAGAAGAGAAAGTCTGAGATTTGAAGCACAAGGTTTTGACATGTCACTGGTGGCGTGAAGATAAAATGTGCATGTGGCAAGAAATGTGGATGGCCTCTAGGAGCTGAAAGCCACCAAGAAAAAGGGGATCTCTGCCCTCCAGTTGCAAAGAACTGAATTTTTCCAAGAACAAGAAAGACTTTGGAAGCGGATTTCTCATCGGATTCTCCAAATGAGAACTCAGACTGGTCGATACCTTGATTTCAACCTGGTGATACTCTTTGTAGAGAACCAGCCACACCTGCAGAGCTGTGAGCTAATATATGGGTGCTGCTTTAAGCTTCTGCATTTGCAGTAATTTGTTAAGCAGAAACAGAAAACAAATATAAACTCCATCTCAAGATGGAGGAGTGTCAGTATCACACTGAAGATCAGCGTGTGAATGGGGATATATTGATCTTTGGAAAACACAATTTGCCACGATTGGCCAAATTATTGGGGGAGAGGTTAAATAAAGGTAAACATAGGACACCAATGGCACAGAAGCTCAGGAAAAGTCAAGATCCTGGGGTTTATGAAGATGGAAGCTGAGTGGTATCTCTGGGTCCAAGATGGCTCTAGCTGGATGCTGGAGCAGTGAGAGTTTGTGATTCTTTTGCTAGTACTCCACCCCTTACTGTGCAGCTGGTTACTCTGTTTCCTGGTTCTCTTCCTGCTCCTAGTTGTCTTTCTCTCCTACCACTTTATATCTTTTCTCTACCTCTACTTGGAGAATTGCCCATCTTGAGTCTGAGGTTACCCAAGGGAAAAGCCAGAAACTTGTTTTCCCAAACTCCCTTGCAGCAAGGGCATGAGCATGTGACACAGCTCTGCCAGTCAGGTGCTCCCACACAAGACTGACTTGAATGTGAAGGAAGCGCTGGGTAGAATCTAATATGGCAGGAACAGAGCTGATGCAGAGACACATGGTTTATTGGGGCAACAGAAATGGTGGCTCTGCAGGGATATTCAGTGCCCAACATCAACTGTTTGAGCTGCAATTCTGTGCCCAGTAACAATGGCAGTAGTGTTTTCTTGGCACAATCCTTTAGAGTGATTTGAGCAATGTTTCAGGTTGCCTATACCCCAAGTCTGATTCTCTGAATATCCTGGGAATGAAGTACTGCTTTCTCTGTAACTGAAAGCAAACACATTCTGTTATTCTTTGCTTATTAGGGTAAAGAAAAAAGAGTTTTCCACATCAGAGTCCAGGGATGATGGTGGTCTGTTCTGGTAAGTAGACCAAATCTGGAACAATGATTGCTATTGGAATACCTATGTGTTAAATTATAAAGTAATCATTCCCTAATAACTGTCTATATTCTACACAGGGAAAATGGCAAGTTAGTTGGGAAGTGATCAGAGTCTGCAATGCTGAATTTATCAAATCAGTGGCACTAATCTCTGTCATTCTCCTAGCGGTGTAGTGTAGTGTTATTGGCTCTTCTTACCACAATAATCCTTACTGTATGAATCAGGGAGCCATTTACTGACTATATCGATTCTGCTTCAGACACTAGGAAATAACAACAGGATAGGTCTGGTGTACTATTGGGTTCACAAGAAGCAGACTTAAATCAAAACTCCATTTGCTATCTGATCTTTTGTACAGGTCAGATTCTCATTTGCAACCAACAAAAGCTACTCTCCCTCTTCTTATTTTAAGAAGTAAGGGATTTGTAAGATTTCTAGATAACTTGAAAAATCATTAGGAGGGCTGGAGAAAAAAAATCGATACTGAATTTCTAACATCTCCCCAAATGACACATCAGAATGGGTCTGCCAAGGGAGTTGCTGCCTCTCCATGAGTAGGAAGTTTCCAAGTCAGGATATGGCCAGCTGAATTAAGAAACAGCATCCAAGCTAAGACCTCAGAACCATGTTTTCTCTGTCATCATGCCAGCAAACTGGCTGCCCCAAGTGGAGCCCATTTGCTCAGATAACTCCCTTCTAAGTTTAGGCTCACATGGTACAGAACCTCAGTTTAGTGGCAAAGGAGGCTGGGAAATGTAGTTTTTGGATGTACCTGGGAAAGAACAGTAATCAAAATGATATAACATATTCCCACATTAGCTTCCAGTCTAACTGGTAAACCACAGAGTTGTTATGCCAACCTCCAATTTTCAGAAATTAGAGTTAGTGTGGAGTTAGTGTCCAATAATCCACAAAGGTCTGGGCATTTCTCTTCCCCCAATATATGGCTACTCTTGTAAAATGCCCACTGGTTCCTGTGGGGAAGATTGGAGGTAGACATACACTATGTGCTTATGATGTTATTGCAAAGACCTTCCTCAAGGATACCTGGACTTCCCTTTATTCAAAGTCCTCTGCATCCCTGAGCTAGTTCTGGTTTTGGAATTAGATGAGTCTGTCATTCTCTATCATGGGGTTAATACAGGCCTCTTTTTGACCCAAAGTTTTTTTTTTGGAGTGTGGGATAGGGAATTGGGGGCACATATGGAAGACCCACTAGTTTATATTGGTCACACATGCTTCCAGGCACATTTCTGTACTCTAAAGCCTGGTAATCTTAGACCTGGCTTTCCCAGACTCCCTTATAGCTATGGCTGTAGGTGTAATTTAGATTTTCCCAATCACGTATGCTTCAGTGGGACATGAGTCGAGTGGGGAGAGGTCTAGAGTGGGCAATGTTTTTGCTGGTATATATCTACTAGGTACTATATGGTTCTGGGGTCAACAGATCCAGTTTTGGCTTACAGATCTCCAGGCTTTCTGATTGTGACAGACCAGGAGTTCCCTTGGGTGCTGGTTCTGTGATGTTAACCTGGGAGCTATTCCTTGAGGCCCAATCTAGAGTCTGCTTCTCCAGTCTTCTTATGATTTTGTAAGCAACTAATGTTCTGTATTAAATTCCTTTCTGTTAAAAAAAAGTGAGGTTTGTTTATGTTACTTAAAATGGAATCCTGGCTGAATCAGGACCCTGGTGGGCTGCTCATATATTTGGTCTTAGACACCCTTGACCAACTGACCATAATTATAGATCCCTACAGATTTTTATCATCCTACCTACTATTCTAACCCTCCAGCATTAAAATTCCCCTACTTGTCCTCTGACACTTAGAATTCCATTGTTATCAAAATAGGGATCTTCATTCAGTGGGAGTATCTCTCCTCGGAGAACACTGCTACTGTGCTTTTTAGAGATTCTGTGTTCCCTCTTGTCTAGGTATTTCTTTATTTTATTTTTTTAAAAAGATTTTATTTATTTATTTGACAGACAGAAATCACAAGTAGGCAGAGAAGCAGGCAGAGAAGCAGGCAGAGAGAGAGAAGGGGAAATAGGCTCCTGTTGAGCAGAGAGCCCTATGTGGGGCTCGATCCCAGGACCCTGAGACCTTGACCTGAGCCGAAGGCAGAGACTTAATCCAGTGAGCCACCCAGGCGCCCCTTGTCTAGGTATTTCTTAATTGCCAGAGTCTACACAGTGTCTTCTGGGCTCTTGTAGTTGGAGAATTGTTAAATGGGTTCCACATGATAACTCCACTCCAACATTCCTGTTTCCCTAACTGGTTGCATTTTTTTCTTCTTTATTAAAACAGGAATTTTCTGGAAACTCAATTTTTTTTTTAAAGATTATACTTATTTACTTGACAGAGAGAGAGATCACAAGTAGGCTGAGAGGCAGGCAGAGAGAGAGAGAGAGGAAGCAGGTTACCTGCTGAGCAGACAGCCTGACATGGGGCTCGATCCCAGGACCCTGGGATCATGACCGGAGCCAAAGGCAGAGGCTTTAACCCACTGAGCCACCCCGGTGTCCCTGGAAACTCAATTTTATTTTGTATAGGCCACCACTGAGTTCAGTGTCTGCCACTCAACTGAGCAAATATTTAGACCCACTCCCAGATACTCAAGCTAGTAGTTGAGCTGTGAATCTCTGGTCAATGCCTCCATACTGGGCAACTCAGCCTGATTAAAAATGAAAATTAATTCTCAAACCCAAGTCTTCTCATTTCTGCTGATACAGATTGGCAACATCTTGAAATTCTCTTGGTGGGTAACCCTTTCTCTCTAAGCTTTGATTTTATAATGTACCTTCTTTTCCAGAGCTCTGGCTTATTTATAATTTTGGAGGGAGTAAAGAGTGGTAACATGGAGTATGAGGATAACTTGGAGTTTGGGCTATTGTAAGTCAATGAAATCCTTTCATATAAGCCCATTCCAATTTTGTGAGTGCCCCTGTTTCCAGATCAACAGTCTAATTTTTATGTAGGAGACTTGGCAAGGTTGTGATTTCAACTGGTGCTGTGACTTAGCAACTTGGGGAATTCCTTTGAGATGAACTCTTACCTACTCCAGCCTGGTAATTACAGGGAATAAGAGACCTTTTTAGTGTAGCCATGGAAAGTTCCTGGTCTTCTGACTGCCCATAAAGTCCAGACTTAGGAATCGGAGCATATTACTCTTTCTTTAATCTCTCCAGTATTGTTAGAAGAAACTAGACAACTCCTATCGCATCACTGCCTCTTTTGGGCTTCCAGAGCTCCATATTTTAATAATATTAGATGAGTAAGGAGGCCAGTGTAGTTGGAAAAGAGCAAGTGAGGAAATCAGCAGTGGAAGATGGGGGTCAGAGAGGGAAGGCATGGCAATATCATAGAGGGCTTTGTGGGGTCACTCTGAACAACTTGGCTTTGATGCTCAGTGAAATGGGAAGATAAGGAGGAGATACAACTCAGCTCATAATGGTGTCAACAGACCTTGTAATTCAGCGTGTTCAGCTTTCAACTGAAGGCCCAGTTGAAAGCAAAGGAGTCCAGGGGCACCTCAGTCACTCAGTCGTTTGAGTGTCTGTCTG
Source organism: Mustela putorius furo (assembly GCF_011764305.1). NCBI lineage: Eukaryota > Metazoa > Chordata > Mammalia > Carnivora > Mustelidae > Mustela > Mustela putorius. The sequence continues at coordinate 587,900 of NW_025421399.1, read as the reverse complement.
CCTTCGGTGCAGGTCATGATCCCAGGGTCCTGGGATCACGCCCCGGATTGGTCTCCCTGCTCAGGGGGGGAGTGTGTTTCTCCCTCTGCCCCTCCCCCTTCTCTCCCTCTCAAATAAATAAAATATTAAAAAAAAAATGGGGCGCCTGGGTGGCTCAGTGGGTTAGGCCGCTGCCTTCGGCTCGGGTCATGATCTCAGGGTCCTGGGATCGAGTCCCGCATCGGGCTCTCTGCTCAGCGGGGAGCCTGCTTCCCTCTCTCTCTGCCTGCCTCTCCGACTACCTGTGATTTCTCTCTGTCAAATAAATAAATAAAATCTTTAAAAAAAAAAAAAAACGACAGAAAAGGACTCCAAGATGGTAGATGGCAGAGGATAGAAGGAGCCTGAATGCCTGATTTCATCGTTTGGAGGGAAGATTTCAGGAGAGCTGCCCAACCTGGTTGTTCCTTATGTGAGCAAGTGACAAACGTTCATCATGTTAAGCCAGTGAGGTTTTTGAGGTCCTTACAGTTAGTCGTAGTGAGCACGACTAACACACAGGGGTCTCAGCAGAGGTGTGGCACCATCTAAATGATGGCTTAAAAGGATCTCCTTGGCTGTTGCTGGGTAAGTGGTCAAGGAACCAGGGGTGGAAGCAGAGAGACCAGGGAGGTAATGCAGGCGAGAGACTGTGGCACTCACAGCAGAGATGGTCAGGTCAGTTGGTTCTGGATATAATTTGAAGGTGGCTTCCACAGGATTTTTGAATGACTGATGCTGGTTTAAAAGAAGGGAGTCCAGAATGTCTCTGAATCTTTGGTCTGAGCAACTAGACTAGAGGAATTTTTCCCCACTGAGATGGGAAGTCTCTGACTGGAGGCCAGCTGGGGTGGAAGATGAGTCATTTGGGGGCACGCTGAATTACAAGGTCTGTTGACACCATTATGAGCTGAGTTGTATCTCCTTAAATCTGTATGTTGAAGCCTTGTCCCCTGTTACCTCAGGAGGTGACTGAACTTGGAGATGGAGCCTTTAAAGTGGTGATTAAGTTAAATCGAAACCATTATGGTGGGCCCTAATCCACTCTCACTGGTGTGCTTATATGAAGAGGAAATCTGGACACCAAGGGGGATGGCAGGGTTGTGCTCTTACAGAGGAAAAGACCACAGGAGAACACAGTGCAAAGGCGGCCATGTGCAAGCAAGGAGAGAGGCCTCAGAACAAACTAAACCTACAACACCGTAATTTCGAATGTCTAGCTTCCAGAACTGTGCAAAAATAAATTCCTGTTGTGGAGGCTGCCCAGTCTGTGGTATTTCTGTATGATAGCCTGAGCACGCTAAGTGAGTCGGACACCCAAGCAGAGATTTCTTAGGAGCCTTTAGTTAAATTCTGAATCAGTCAGGGTTTTTACCTGCATAGATTGGAAGCCACACTCTGAAGCCAGTTTGTTAAGGGATGGTCGGTATGTCAGAGAATCCCCTGGAAGAACTCCCAAAGAAGGAGGCTGGCAGGTCATGCAGCTGGAGGAAGTCCCATGCTTGCCATCATCTGTGGGCCAAGGTTCAGTGGCATGTTCTCCTCGGTGCTACCGCTAAGGCTTGGGCAGTACTGCTCTGGGTGTCTCTGTGGCCGCTCCTGCCAGAACGGATGCCATGGACACCTCCTTCCTCAGATTATTAGCTCTTAGTTTGCAGGCTTAGGCCAGAGGTTTAGGTTGGGAGCTGGGGTCAATGTGGAACCCCCCCCCACCCATGGATTTGAGTCATGCATCTTTGTTCCAGCTGCCAGGGAGCCTGGAAGGCTAATTCTGGCTTCTACACTGGGGAGGTACAGCCACCACGTGGAGATTCCCTTTGCAAAGGAGCTGGGTGACAAAGACCAAGAGCAAGAGAAAGGGGCAGGGAGAAATATTTATCAAGCTCTTAGCCATCAGCAAGGCGCCGTGCTAAGCGTTTCCTATATATGACCTTCCTCAGTCCTCCGAGTGACCTCATGATGCCGTTCGTGTTTTCGTTTCATGCAGGAGGAAACATGTTTCAAGGGAGTCAATGACTTGCCAAGAAGATTGCGCAGCCTGTAAGGGGTGGAGCCAAGATGTGAATCTAGAACTCTGTTCCAGCAAAGCGGAGATGATTATGCCCATTTTACAGAAGAAGACACTCTAGCTCAGAGAGCTCAGGTAACTCATCTGAGGTGGCACCGCTTCTAAGAGACTGAGCCTCAAATCCAGCTTGGCCTATCTCCAAAGCTGCTGCTCTTCCCACCCTGTCCCACCTCAAATAATTATTGAGCCTCTGTGAACACAGAGGCAAGCAACGCCGGTAAGCAGAAGCTTGTCAGAGATGTCCTGTGTGGGAAGCAGTGACGGCACAAAGAACTGAGAAGATGGGCAGCCTCGCACATGTGGGCTCTTTCCTGGGACCTCAGTTTCCCCCCTGCCAAGAAGGCCCTAGGTCTGTGCCTGCCAAAGGGAAGAAAGGGTATGAGTGGATGGCGGAGGAATGAGGAGTGACAGCTGGATGGCCTGGAAAACCCTCTGGGCTCCAACGGTTCTTGTTCCAAGACTCGTAACTCTCCGGAGCTTTGATCTCACTGAGGCCCCTGCCCCTGCGAGTCTCTCCTGCGGGTAGAGGCTGCTGCCGGCCTCATGGCTTGGGGCTCTGGTGCTCTCTCCCCACCTCAGGTCCAGGCAGGAGCAATGTTTCCTTCTCTGCTCCTCTTACTAGGCTGGGGACCACTGGGACTGAGGGGGGAGTCTCATGAAACCAAGGGGAAGTTCAAGGAGATGGACACGTCCACCAAGTACAAGCCAAGACGCATGGTACAGCATGAGGTTAGACGTTGGTGAGGAAAGGGCTGTCTGGGTGGCTCAGACGGTTAAGCGTTGGATTCATGATTTCGGCTCAGGTCACGATCGCAGGGTCGTGAGATTGAACCCCGTGTCGGGCCCTTTGCTCAGTGGACTGTTGGCTTGGGATTCTCTCTCCTCCCTCTGCCCTTCCCCACTATGCTTGCTCTCTCTCTCAAATAAATAAATCTAATAAAAAATAATAAATAATAAATAAATAAATATTAAAATAAAGTTAGGAAAGGCAAGGCGGGGGTGGGAGTCTCAAAGCAGCCTCTTTAGGAGACTCTCATTAGAGCTTCTATTTTCATCTCCTCTTCAAATAATTTCATTAATCTATTCCTTCATTCCACAAATCTTTCTGGTGACTTTTCTGCATTGGGGCCAGAAAGAAACAAAACTGGGGGGAAAAGGGATACAGTGTCTTTCCCCGTGGGGCTCTCCATCTCATGCTGGAGGCAGACGTGAGGGTCGGAAATTGCAGAAAGGTGCTGTGAGCTTGGTCCATGGAGGGTCGAGCCTGGCCAAGGCAGCTGGGGAGCATCCTGTGGCAGGAGCAGGACAGGGACGTTCCGTGTGTCACCGTTTCTCAGAACACCTCATTTCTCACAACAGCCATGGGAAGGAGATACTGTTGCTTCCATTTGTTAATGAGCAGACAGGCTCAGAGAAGGGGAGTCACATGCCCAAGTCACATATACCAAGGCATTGCCCACCAGGACTCTAACAATTTTTGGAACTTTCTTAGGTCAGTGATAGGCTTCCGATGTTTTGAGACAACCGTGCAAACAACCAAGAGTGAGATCTGTAGTTTCTGGTCTCAGTTTCCCCCTGAGGGCATTTTGTCTGAACTTGTTAAAGGAATGAGTGAGGGGATGAAGCCACTGGAACAGTTGGTGCCTAAAAATCCCTCTGCCCCAATGGTACCTGCTTTTGACCTTCATACATTGCTGGGTGGCTTTGATCTTCCTGAACTTCCTAGAATCTCTCCCCCAGTAATCTCTGAACCCATCTTTGCTGCCACCAGCACCCTCAGCATCAAGGACATGCCATTTTTACTTGGACTCAGACCAAACCGAGCAGAACATGATCCCTTTCGTGGGTTCCCCTCAGCATGGCTGAGATGTGTTGGGGACCTCAGAGCAGGGAAGCACGAAAACAAAAACCCCATAGGAGAGTGTCAAGTTTGCGACAGACCCAAAGGTGAGGTGGGGGTGGAGAATAAGTTGGCGCCTCCGGGCTCCCTGCTCACGGAGAGCCCCAAGTGGAGCCCTGATCGACTTTGATCAAGTCATTGTCCCTTTCATTCAGCAGGTGCTTATTGAAGGACTGCTCTGTGCCTGGCACGCCACGGGAGTGCCCCATGCAGACACAGGCTCTGCCCTGTGGGGTCTTGTCAAGGAGACCAGTGAGGACCAGCAGCCATCGTGCAGCGTGCTGAGAACCTGCCGGGGGAAGTCTGTGGGGGCTCTGGGACATAGCGGGAGTGCCTGACCTAGTCTTGGAACATTCCGTGGAGGAAGTACTGGTCTAGGACCCAACGCATGATTGGGTTTATCCAGGTTGTGCTGGGCTTGCTGGGGTGGAAGGGTATATTTTAGGCTGGGGGACCTGCACCTGTCAAGGCCTGGAAATGGCACTGAGTGTGGCACAAGAGAGGACCCAGACCATGCTTCCCAAGGCAGAGTGTGAGGAGGGGCTGCTGAGAGACAAGGGGGATTGGTGGGGACGCTGAAGTCTGGGCTTGTTCAACACATGTGCTCAAGTGTGACAGATGCAGGAACCCCTGGCTCTATTGATTAGTGATTCTGAAACTCATCAATTTCTTTTTCTTTCTTTTTTTTTTAGGATTTTATTTATTTGACAGAGAGAGAGCAAGTATACAAGCAGGGGGAGCAGTAGGCAGAGGCAGAGGCAGACTCCCCACTGCAAGGAGCACGAGGACGCGGGAAATGATCCCAGGACCCTGGGATCATGACCTGAACCGAAGGCAGATGCTTAATCTGAGCCACCTAGGTGTCCCTGAAACTCATCAATTTCACAGAAAAGTCGCATTTCCCAAGCTTTCTCCTTCCTGCGGGGCCTCACCTCTCTCTCCAATGTCATAGCTCTCCTCTGTCACAGGGAAACGCTGCTCTAGTTTTCTCTTGGGTCCGAACACCAGGAAAGCAAAATACTCTTTTTTCTTACCTTGGTTCCCTTCCTTTCTCTTCTTGCTGATGTCTGAGATGCTTTGGAATTTTCAGACGAAAGTTTGGCAACCCAGGGAAGGCTTACTAAAAAGCAACGAGTATTCAGAGCGGATGTAACCCTATGAGATGGAGTCAAGCTTGCAGGATTCAGGGATCGGGAAAGGTTTAGAAAACCATGCAAGGGAAGTGGGACCACTGAAGGTCCTGTGTTCGGGCTGTGCAATCTCCCAATGTCAAATTACTCGAAGGCTTCTCCATTGCCCACATTTCTTACTGTGTGGGGAAAATGCTGGGGGATGGGAGATCTTGGTGGAGGGTCCCCTGTTCCAAACACAGACCCACCACCTCTCCCGCAGAATGTCTACTCCCATTGGGCGGTTCTGGGAGGTTCAGTGACTTGTCTTAGACCAAGAGCTATGGAGAAACTCACGATCCTCCTGGATTTGAACCCGAGTACATGGGATTCCGTGACTAGTGGCTTTTCTTTTGGTCTCAGCCCTTTGCAAAAGATTTAGGGCTGTTTCTAGGTCTCCTTGGATATAGGCTCCTATCTGCCCTGCTTTCCTTGGGTTGATCTCCAAGAGTCGTAATCAATTCCACTCCCAATAGAACTGGATTAGGAAGATTGTCCTATTCCTGGAAGTGCTTAACCATTCGGGTCACACTGTGATTCCGGCAGGTCTGGTACTGGGAGGCAGGAGGCTGAGCTGAAGCCACAGGGGCACTAAGGGCAGGGAGTTGGGCTGGGGAGACGCGGGTGCCAGCTTCCTTCACGGCTGTGGCTGCAGCGGCCTCTTGTGGCCATTTTACACACGGGGAAACTGAGTGTTAGATAAGGGGAAGTACCTTCCCTTAGAGAGATGGCCTCCTGCGCTCGTTTGTTGCCCAGAGATGGAAGGACGCATGCCCGGGGTCGCACAGCTGGAATCCAGATCCTTGGACTTCCAGCAGTCCCCGAACTCCTTCTCCTGTTGTCTCTCTCAGCTCAATGACCTTTCGTTGTGCGTAGGAAGGCCGGGGAGTAGCCTGAAGTGTGGGGTCTGCCCTTGCCCACATAGGTCCCCTCTGGTCCTTCTTCTCGCTTCAGAAATGAGCAGGATCAAGGGTCCGCAAAGAGGGGTCAGGTGGCAGGAGGGAGGGCGCCTGGTGGCAAGGCAGCTTCTCCGAGCGGCCTCTAGGGGCCGCTGTGGCACCGAGTTGGCCGCCCCTGGGCTCCCGCTGCAGGGGCGGAGCAAGCTCGGCACGGGGAGGACAGAGGGCGGGCAGCCGGCCTGAGGAGCGTGGGGGAGCCCGCGCAGGCGGCAGCCTGCCCTGTGCAATGCTGTGTCTGGCTCCACAGTGGACACCAACACGTCTTTCCGTGGCTCAAGATGCCAGACCTCTAATCCACCTTGGGACCCCCTCCTCGAAACTGCCCTTTCCAGAAGCTACCTCTTCTTGTTGAGTTTCCCCACATCTAGGGAGGTGGGCAGGCAGGACCACTGTCCCTGTTACTAGGATGGCAAACAGTTTCAGAGAGGCAGAGGTCTTGGCCAGGTCCTCCCAGCTGATAAGGGGGAGGCTGGCTTCCAACCAGAGCTTCAGACTCGAAATCCAGTCCTGTTTTCTACACTCTCAGGTTGCTGTGAGTTTGGCTCGGGGTTAATGGGAAGGTGTGCTGCGATGGGAGAGGGGGCTTTGAAGTCCCCTCCACTACTACCTGCTGAGGGGGCCTTGGGCAAGTCACTCAGCCTTTCTGTACCTCCTCTTCTCATCTGTAGAATGGGTGGTCATCATTTCCCTTGGGAGGTGGTAGTAAGAAATGGACATAATGATGGAAAGAGGCAGCCGGGTACCTGGTCTAGGATGGCCAGTGTTGTAAATGCTGGAGCCACTAGGCCCTGTCCTCTGTATAACCTTCTCCCTAGGGATCCAGGCTGGGAATGGCAGAGCCCTGCTGTGCCTCTCTGAGGCAGGGGTGTGCTGGTCTGGACTCTGGGGTGCAGAGCGTGGGGCAGGCATTGCTCAGATTGCTGGAGCCACGCAGCAGTGGAGCTGAGAGGGGCCAGGTTGGCTGGGGTCAGGGACAGGGCAGGGTGTGAGGGATGCAGGGTGAGTCACTCACCAGCCCAGATGCTGCAGAGTGAAGGGGAAGGAGTGTGGGGGCTGGCCAGGCCTGGCAGCACCAGGCACCAGGATACCAGGCAGGGAGGGTGGCTGCCCGGCAGTGGGATAATCCGATAATCCAGGATATTCTCTCCAGTGCAAGACCCTTAACTTCATTGCATCGACAAAGTCCCTTTTTGCCACAGAAGGTGCGGGTTCAGGTGTTCTAGGGACATGTGTCTCTGGAGGGCCATTATTCTGCCGACTGCAGGTGGCGCTGGAGGCAGGGTGGGGCTTAGCCGTGTGAGGGCTGAGGGAGGGGCCGACCGGGACCTGAGGACGGAAGCAGCACCAACCAGCTCCTGGTGTGTGGCTGTAGGAAGCTGTGTTTTGGGGGAACAGCCCTGGGGAAGCTGAAAGGCCAGGGCCCACTCCATGTCTAAATAAACCCAGCCTGCCTCCGAGGCGACAAGGCCGACTGGCCCCTGAAGGGTGGTGGGGCTGGGGCAGGACTGTTCCTCCAGGACTTAGCACTGCTTTTTTCGGGTACGGTGCCCAGAATACCCTGGTAATTGTTTCCCAGGGGTGCCCTCCATTTAGCCCTGCCCCCTCCCACCCATGTGACTCCCACAGCAGACTTCCTCAGAATCCGCACCATCCACTCCTTCCCTCTCATCTTTCTTTCCTGCTCCAAATGGTGGATCTGAAGCCTGTTTCCCCTTTGTGGCCTGCGCCAGCCTCCAAGTTCGGATTATTTCTTCCAGCTTGACTCCCCAGCCACCCTGAACGGTTCCCTGCTCCTGAACAACCCCCTTCGGCTCACTGGTTAGACCCAGACCATTCTAACAGCCCCTCTCCCCCTTCCCCACTATTCAGCCTCGAAGCCTCAGCTCTTGGGAAGGCTGCCTCGCCCTTACCTCCTCTTCACCAAGCGTGGAAGCTGTGAGCAGCTTCCAAGGGATCTTATATGATAGCCCGTGCCTGCTGAGTGGCCGTCCAGTGCCTGGATGATGGACACATCACCTTCAGTCTTCCTGCCAGGGGTGAGCACTGTTGACTCTTGAAAGCTTACTGTGTGCTGGGCACTGTTCTTCTTCTTCGTCGTCCTCCTCCTCCTCTTCTTCTTCTTCTTCTTTTTTTAAAGATTTTATTTATTTACTTGTCAGAGAAAGAGAGAGCACAAGCAGGGGAGCGGCAGGCAGAGCAGGCAGAGGGAGAAGCAGGGCCCCCGCTGAACAAGGAGCCTGATGCAGGGCTCGATCCCAGGACCCTGAGATCATGACCTGAGCCAAGGCAGCTGCTTAACCGACTGAGCTACCTGGGTGTCTCCCCGGGCACTGTTCTTGATGCACCGTTTTGACTTCTCCCCAACAAACCCTCTGAGACTGATCTTATTGGCTGTAACTGGCCCAGTTATTAAATCTCCCCTATAAAATGGCTTATATGATAGCCCGTGCCTGCTGAGTGGCTTTAAAATAAATAGTGGATCCATGAATTAAATCCAGGCCTCATTTTATAGGGGAGATTTAATAACTGGGCTAGCCTAAGGAAACCAAGGTGTGGCTCGTTTCGAAGGCCACGCTTGTCGCTGTCTCACTACGTGGTCACTCATTAATCTTAATGGCCACACAATGCCACTTAGCCTCTGCCTTGTTGTTTGTACAGATCTCTCCTACCCCACTTTCCCCTTGGCGACTATCTGCGCAGCTGGTTGGGTGCTGGGCCTGGGTCTCTCAGCTCTGTGTTCCATACCCAGCACAAGTCTGGCTCAGAGCACAAGCCTGGTCAGATGAGTGAATGGAGAAGTAAATGATGCTTCCCTGGTCACGGCTCTGGGCAGAGGCCACCAGCAGCCACTGAGATCCGGAGGGGCTGCAGGCTTGAGGTACAGACCCAGGGTTCTGGCCCCTCCACATTTCTTGGCAGATTCAAACATTCAAGTCTGCTTTTTTAAAAAAAATTTACAAATATGTTTTATGCATAGTTCTGGGAAGAGGTAATACACGCTCAGTAGAATATAAAATTGTAAAAGGACAAAAAGGATATACAATGAAAGGGTCATCTCCCTGCCTCCTGTGAATCCTGTGTTCCAGCCCCGGCTACAAGCAGCAGTCTGTGCTGTCACTTTCTTATGTGTCTTTCTAAACATATCCCTGCACTTAAAAACCTGTTTGCGGCTATGTTCTCCCCAGGAGCACGCATACAAGGGGTGGCCATTGATGCACATGGCTCTGCGGTCTTACTTTTTCATTTAATAAAATATTTTGAAAAAATCTTTCCTATCAGTCTGCTGGACACATTCTTTCCGGAGGTTGCACAATATCTTATTGTACAGGAGGTATCCTATGATGAATATACCGGTGTTTTCACTCTCGCAACTACAAATAATGTGTCGATGAATATCCTGGTACGTGGTGTCATTTTGCACGTGTGCAAAACTACACCTGAAAGATAAAACACCTGTAAGAATGGTTGACAGGACAAAGAGTGAGATTTAAAATCTTGATAGATATTGCCAATCACTGTTCATGCAGGTTCTCCTGATTTTACCTCTACTGACAACGTGTGGGTATCTGGCTCCCCCTGTTCTCAACATACAGTAAGATATCAACCCTTTTCCTCTTTGCTGATCTGACACCTGTAAAAAATGAGATTTTAGGATGGTCTAAATTTGCATTTCTCTTACTCTGAGGCCGGATGCTTTCATGTATCTAAATGCCGTTCGTATATTCTCTCCTAGGAACTGTTTGATTTTATTTTATGCTCTTTCCCTCCTGGGTTATGGATCTCTTATTCAGTTCTTTGTAGGAAGTCTTTATATGTGTTAAGGATATTGAACCTTGGCCCATGATGAAGGTTGCAAATACCTTCCCTATTGTCATTTCCGCAAAGTCTGTTGTGAAAGGCTAGCTGCTTATCACTTTCCACCTTTGACTCTGGTGCCTTGCCTCCCTGCCTTATCTCTTCCATAATTATGTCTCCTGGGCTGGGTGTCTTCCTCTTGTGAGACCTGGTTTACAGCTTCTAAGCTCCATGCACTAAGAATTCCCATTTATGTTGGGAGACAATTATCCACAGATCTGTCCCATGTATTCTGTACACCTCGCAACCAGGGGCACTGAATGGCTTTCGATGTGGTCTGTCTTCTCCAGAATGTTTTAGGAGCTGACTGCCTTGGAGGGTAGAGAGAGCACCTTCCACTGTTCCGCGTAATAATGACAATGCTTCCCGCTGGAGCGAAAACCTCCCAGGTCTGCTTGCTGCTCCTTAAAAAAGATCTGGTTTCCCAAAGCTTGGGGTTTCTCACCTGTGAATCAAAACCCATGGCAATATAGAGCACCCAGCTGGGTCAAGCTTTGCATCACCCCATGGTCCCTGATGGACAGGGTGAGGGGCGTCAGCAGCGCAAACACCACACTGCAGCTGCTTGCTATGCCTTGAGCAATCAGATCCTTTGTCTCTGACCCAGGAATCTCTGGTCTGTCAGCACCCAGAAAACTGTGGCAGGCTAACTTGTCAGGTTGCCGAAAGAGTAAATCTCAGACCCTTACGGTTGTTGACAGTTCGGCAGCTGGACAAGGTGAGGCTTTGTTCACCTGAGCCCAAGGTCACCCAGATAGAACGCAGCAAAGCTGGGCCTGGAATTAGGTCTCTTCCTTCTGAGCTTTGGCTATGCATAGCCTTCCCTCGCTGGCAGGGAAGCTGGCTACATCTAGGCTCTTGAGGCAGATTTATCTTCGTGTCTTTCCTATGCCTCCTGCATGGTTCCAGCATGGCGGTTCGATGAATCTCATTCTGACGCTAGTGGTTCTCAAGCTGCAGTGAGCCTCAGAGCCATGGGCATATAGAAGCTGTGGACTGGGGGCGCCTGGGGGGGGGCTTCGTCATTAAACGTCTACCTTCGGCTCAGGTCGTGATCCCGGGGTCCTGCAATTGGGCTCCCTGCTCGGCAGGAGGCCTGCTGGTCCCTCTCCCACTCCCCCTGCTTGTGTTCCCTTTCTTGCTGTGTCTCTCTCCCTGTCGAGTAAATAAATAAAGTCTTAAAAAGAAAAGAAGATGGGTACTTATTGAAAATGTAGGTTCACTGCCAGGGATTTGATTCAGTAACCCTGGGGCGGGGTGGGGGGCACCCAGGCATCAGCGTTTTAAACAAGCTCTTCTGGTGATGCTCCCGCAGGGGGAGTCTAAGGACCCCAGGCGGGGAGTCACTGCTGTGAGCTGGCGGCCACTGCAGTTTGTGCGCAGAGTGACTTGAAGGAAGCTGGCTGGAGACAGAGGAGCCTGGTACTGGGAGAGGCACGGGGGATCAGCCCTGAGGGAGGCACCGCTGTTGCTGGCTCTTGAGGTGATAAGGCTTGGACTGGGGGGGGCGACAGAGGGAAGGAATGAAGGGGGGTATGGGGATGCTTAGCTGGGATCATGGCCCTGGGGTCCCAGCTTCAGGGCATCCTGCAGTGGCTGTCTGAATCATCTGACACTTTGCATGTGTCACCTTGCTTCTGCATTCCAAAAAAAAAAAAAAAAAAAAGAAGGAAAGAAATCCGGTAGTCTGGTCTGCAAGGTCCTTCCTTGTCTGAGTCAGCTCTGCAGCCTCCACTGTGCTCATCCTTTTTTGGCACAGAGGTTAGACCATGAATCATAGGGCCAGGCCTCCTGGGTTCAAACCCCAGCTCTGCCACTTACCAAACTCTAAGCTTAAGCCAGTTGGCCTCAGTTTCCTAGTCAGTGAAAGGGGGAGGTTGCTATTGGCCACAGTGTCGACAGCATAGGAGGCCTGATGATTTAAACAAGTCAGTGTATGTCGTGCACTTAGAGAGTCAGGCCCGTAGTAAGGACTTGATAGATTTGGATCCTTTGTTCCTGGGACTTTCCGCCCATCTGCCACCTCCGTGAGCTCACTCCCTTCACTGTTTATGGTGGTTCGCCCCGGGCTCTACTCAGAGCCCTCCTCCTCTAGGAGGCCCTCCCTGCTCACCCTAGGCCTCCCTTGGGGCGTTGTCCTTCCCTGAGCCCCAGGAGCCCTCTGATTTGCATCCCTTCTCTAACCCTTGTCCGGAACCTGTGGTGTTTACCTTACTCTTCTGTGAGCACGGATCTTCCCTTAGGGGCAGACAGTCCGGATCTGGGACACCTGCCTGTGGGGCCCAAGTTCAGCGGGAAACCAGCTGTGTGAGCAGGGCCAGGTGGAATATCAGCTGCTGCATCAGTTTTCTGATCTGCAGACAGAGGGAGTTGGGCTGATGCACCAGCTACGGGAGTTTCAAAGAGGGAGACCTTCTGCTTAAGCAAAATCCTATGGGAAGCGGTATGTATGTATGTATGTATGTAGCGCAAGGGAGGGCTGAGCTGCCCTGGGTGAGTGTGCACACGTGTGTATGAGCGTTGAGGTTGTGAGTGAGCGTGTGAGCATGTGAACACATAACAGTGAGTGTGGAGGGTAGGCGAGGGTGTGCGAGCGTGTGTGCATGAGTGAGTAGAGTGTGGGCGAGTGTGTGTGTGACTACACGTGACTACACGTGTGTGTGAGTGTGGCTGGTCAGCAGCTGCTCTCTGCTGTGGGCTTTGCGGGCCACGCTTGGAAACCTCTGGGTGAGGAGGTTCCGACACTCCCATCTTACAAGGGTAGGAGTTTGTCTGATTCATCTCGCTAGGCTCCTAGTAGATTTTTTTTTTTTAAAGATTTTATTTATTTATTTGACACACAGAGAGAGATCACAAGTAGGCAGAGAGGCAGGCAAAGAGAGAGGGGGAAGCAGGCTCCCTGCTGAGCAGAGAGCCCGATGTGGGGCCCGATCCCAGGACCCTGAGATCACAACTTGAGCTGAAGGCAGAGGCTTAACCCACTGAGCCACCCAGGCGCCCCTCCTAGTGGAAGCTTAATGCTTCTCAGTGGTCAGGAGGAGGAGAAGGACAAGGGAAAACAGGCCTGGCAAAGCTGGCAAGTTCTATGTTCCTGAAGCCTCCCCCTCCCCTTCCTGAGCTCAAACCCTTCCTTCAGAAACCGCAGATACCGATCTGTGTGTGTGAAGGCGTCTGTTTGGTTTCTGTGTGCCGGGGGCCCTAGCTGTGTGTTTACTGAGCTAGGGCTGATGTCTTTGCTGGATGTTCTGGTCTCCGCAGGCCCCTGCCCTAATCCCAGATGAGGTCTGCAGAGGAAGTATCCCCTCCCCAACTCTAGCACATTCCAAGGGTGGGGGGCTGAGTCTCAGGTAGGACTGGAGGGCTTCCTAGCTGCTTCCCAATGCCTTTTCAGTGTTGGCCTGGTCGGAAGGCCTCAGGCTGGTGCTCAGGCACCTTGGTGAGGGCCGGGCTGGATAGGTCCTGCCTCGACTAGCCGTGAGGTGCCCATGGGAGCCAATGAGGCTTTGTCCTCTGGTAATGGTGTGTGTGTGTGTGTGTGTGTGCGCCTTGGCTGGGGTATAGATACCCTTTCTCTCCCAATCCACTGTCCACTGATACCAGGCGCCTGGCAGAGGGTGGGGCCTCAGCTGTTCTTTCTCTGAATAAAGGGCATCTCACCCATCAGACCCCAGACCTGGGCACTCCTAGTGTTCCCAGCTTCTGGCAGCCCACCTTGCCATGGGATTCTTTGCGGTGTCTGCTAACAAATGTTTATGCTGCAGCCGGCTGGAGCCAGGAGGGGCCAGGCGAGGCCAGGAGAGGGGGGCTCAGCATTTTGTCTCTAGAGCAGCTCTAAATTCCAGCTGCTCTCAAGAATGCCCCCGCGCCCCCCCCCCCCGCCTGTCTTCCTTTCGGAGGAAGAAGCAGCTTTTCCAGAAACTCAGCTAACCTGACCATCCCTACCCCAAGGCTGTGGGGCCCCACTTGCCAACTTGAAGCCAGTGGAACGTGGGGCAAGTCAGAATTGAGAATATATAAACGCCCCTCATCTCGGATTATAGAGGTGATACCCGTTCATTGTAGCTTTGTTGACAATGGAGAAAACCCTAGGTCAGAGATCACCTCCCTACTCTTTCCCCGATCTGTGGGCTTCCTGGGTGGGTACAGCCTTCGTCCTTCCTCTCCTTCGGGGGGTGTCAGCGTTGCCAGGCTTGGGCACAGTGAGGGCTTGGTGCTTGGTGAGAGGAACCCAATGAGAACCTAAGGCTGCTTGAGGACCCAGCTCTGGGGATGACCCTGGGGTGACCACTGTCTATCTGGAGGGGCATCAGAGAAACCGTGGCCCCTGCCGACCTGTCCTCTGACTACAATGCAAAGGCCAGCCTCAGACCTCAAGTTCGGAGTCACCTGGATGCCTCTTCTTCCCTCTGCTGCAAGGGAACGCACCCGTTCCCCCTGTTCAGAATGCCCCCAAACCACCTCTCACATGTACGCATGCACGGTTTCCCCCATGGCTCCAGAATAAGCTCTCAGCATCTCTAACTTTATAAGAGTCTCTTATTAGATTTCCAGCTTCAACCCTTGCCCCCCACCTAGCTCCAGAGAGCAGCCCCAGCGGTCCCAGTGCTGCTCTGAACAAAGCTCTCAGGACAAAGTCCAGCCCTTGAGAACAGGACTGCAGCCCCTGCTCTGTGCTCTGGCTTGGCCTCCTCTCCTGCACACCCCTCCGACAGGGTACCCCTCCCAGGCAGGGGGTGATGGCAGTTCCTGGGACACACCCTGCTCCTTCTTCCTCCAGGACCTTGCCCCTGCCTTGCTCCCCCAGGGGCCTGCAGGCTCCTTTGCCTTATTGAGGTTTCTCTGTCCATGTGCCACTTCCTCTGTTCTGGCCCTCCCGAATTCAATGGCCACTCTCCGTTAGTGGCTCTTCACCCCTTCCCCGATCAACTCCTCCCCATGCACCCTTGTATGTTCGCCCCACCCAGATTGAAAGCTCAGGAGGGCAGGGAGTTTTTGACCATTTTGTTCCCGATGCCCAGAATCTGAAAGGTGTGTGGCACAGAGAGGGTGGTCCATAATTATTGGTTGAATGAAAAAAAAGGGTTTCTCCGTGTCCTCCTTCTCAGCAAATCTTCATTAATCATTCGCTAGGGCTGGAGTCAGCCCCTGGGCCAGAGGTGGGGTAAGCTCCGAGGTCATCTAGTTGGGGAGACAGGGCTGTGCCTCTAATGTGGAGAGTTCAGGGGTTGTTGGGGGAGGGGGGCAGTAGTGGGAAAAATTGGCCTGGCCTGAGTGCATCAAGAAGGACGTCCTGGAGGAGGTGATGCCCAGGCTGGGCTCGGAAGAGGAGCTGGAGTTCCTGACATGGAGGGAAGGGGAAGAGGCAGGTGAGGAGCAAGGATTCTCCAGGCCTGAGGAAGGGCCTGGTCCCTCCTGGAGGGCAGGGATGTGGCCCTCATGGCCACATGTTGGCCTCTGGCTCACAGTAGGTGTTCCCAGAAGCAGCTGAGGCAGCCAGTGTGATGGAGCCACACCTGATCTTGAGGAAGACCATGTCAGCTGCCGGATGGGAGTCCTGTGGGGGTGTGGCTAGCAAGGGCTCTGTAGAGCTTTTACTTAACGGGATCCGGTGAGCTTTGAAATGGACAGTGCCCCAGGTCTGAGAGTCTCTGTCCTGGAGGGAGGCAGCGCAGCTTCCCTGGTGGGAAGGACTAGCTGGCTGGAAAGGGAGGACCATTCGGACAGAATCAGGGCAGACACCAGACACTCTTCTTTCTAGACACTCTTCTTTCTCTCTGTCAGTCTCGCGTCTGGCCCTCTTGGTGTCCCAGCCCAGGTGGGATGGGCTGAGGTTTGGCACAGAGCTCCAGATGGGGCCCAGAGAGCCCACGGCCAGGACAGATGCAGAGAGACGCACCCCTGGCCAACAGGACGCCTAGTCCCTCCTTGTGTGCGGAGGAGCCTGAGGCTGGTCACGTACTCTGAGCCCCTCAGGAGGGGTGGGGTGGAAGGGAGAGGCAGCCGGTCTTCCCAGAGTGTGGAATGTGGCACCTGGGGGGGGGGGGAAGCTGACCCTCTCCCTTCCCCCACTGCCTGGACAAGGGGCAGTTCCCTAGGACTCAGAGAGCTTCTTCCCTTCCGCCAGGATTGGCTCTGGTTCCTGTCAGGCTGGTTTTTCCTCCCCTGGGGCTTGAAGAGGAACACCAGGGGCCATCCTGACCTGGCCTGCCCTGCCTCACCTGGCTTCCCATGGTGCGGGGAGTGACTGAGATGAGCTACCACGGAGGCAGCCAGACCTGGGTTGCTGGCCTTGGGGCCCTATAGCACCAGGCACCTAGCTGGAGCAAGGTCTTGAGTTCCTCCACCCCTGGGTGGGGGGGGGTCTCTCTTTTCCCCACATCTGCTGCTGCCCTTTCCAAAACTTCCTCCCTAGTGTATGAGACAAGGATGTCAGTGGTGCACCGATGGAGAGGAGTCAAATGAGGTTGGTTCTCAATGTCAATCGTATAATGTTTCTTAAGATATTATTACCTGTTCATACATAACATGAAACAGGTTCCACATGAATACATCCTTATAAAAATAAGAACAGCAGAGATAAGTGTGGGTTCCCCTTGACACAAACCTCCCCTTGACTATGAGCCTTCATTCGGCTTCTCTCAAAGGAATCCCTTGTTTTCAGGCTGGTGCATCTCCTCCCACATCTATATGCTTACATGCATAATCATATGTATATCATATATGTTTATGAGCACAATCATATGTACACCACATGTACTTATGGGCACATAGGCACATCATATGCTTACATGCATTATCACAAGCAACCATATGTGCTTATGTGCATAATCATACTGTGCATATGTGCATAATATGTACATCTATATGTGCTCACACACAGTCATATGTATATCACATATGCTTACACGCACAATCATATGTACACCATATGTACTTATGGGCACATAGGCACATCATACATGCTTACATGCACAACCATATATAATCATATGTGCTTATGCGTCTAGTCATATGTACACATGTGATATGTATATCCATACGTGCTCACATGCAGTCATATGTACATCACATATGCTTACATGCACAACCACATGTAATGTGTGCTCACGTGCATAATCATATGTACACATGTGCATATGTGCATAATATGTACATCCATATGTGCTCACACGCAACCGTATGTATACTACATATGCTTACATTCACAATCATATTACATCATATGTACTTACATGCACAATCACATCATATATGCTTACATGCATAATCATATGTACATCATATGTCACTGAGTGCATAATCATATGTGCATCACACACATATGTGCATAATCATATGTACATTAATGCCAGCATTAATTTATCATGTGTGTTGCTCTCTTGCCGCTTTTATCTACAACTTCATTCTTTAGGGATTTCTGTGTCACTGTATATTGACATTACTCATTCTGTTTATGTTACCCAGTTGACTCAACTGTCACCAGCGGTTCGTCTTTCCACCCTGACAAACGGCGCTTCCGAGAGCATCCTTTCATACGCCTCCCTGAACACAGGGTAGAGCGGTTCTTTGGGGTAAATGAGAAAGTGTGGCACTGGTGGACTTTTGTGGGAAGAACCTGCCCAGTCAGCCCGCAAAGTGGCCACAACAGACCCCCTCCTGCCATGTTTAAGGGAGTTCATTGGCCCCCCAGCTTCCCCAACACCTTCCATGATAGGACTTTGTAACTCTGCCTTGGCTGATGGGAAAGAGTGAAGCTGCTGTCTTCTCCTGGCTGCCCTTGGTTGGGGAGGGAGTCTGGGAAGGGAGCCTGGTGCTGTTTATGGAAACTTACAGCCAGACTGTTCAATCCGAGCCTCCACGGCCCCACTCAGGGGACCTGGCACCCCAGTTCCTGAGCTCTGAGCTTCCTGCCCCGCCCTCCTCTCCCTATGCTCCCAAGCTCTGGTCTCAGCTTTCTCCTGTCTCTTGTGAGTTATCATTTTGGGGGTTTCAACGTTTTGTAGGAGTTAATCATCCTCTCTTGCCTCTTGTTTTATTCTCTCCAATATTCCTTAACTGTCAGCTTAACACGGTTTCAGGAAGGAGTGGAAATTAATGTGAGTATTCAGTCTAACACATTTCATCAAAACTAATCCATCTCTATAATCCCCTGTGGGGATTGTTAGCTTCTGAGAGGCAGCAAAAGCTTGTATATCCTTCTGTATCTCAGCACCTAGTACTATGCCTGGCAGACAGGGGACAGATACAGGGTCGATGAATGGAGGCACAGGTCAGAAAGTACCTTTAGCATCCGTGCTCACCGTCCCTGGAGAAGGGGATGGTGTCTAGGGAAGGGTTGCCAATTTACACAACAAGCAAGTTCATGAGATCTCCACTTTCTTTCTTTCCTCCAGCTTATGAATTCTGTTCATGTGCACGAGCCCACCTCCTCTGTGGGGCTGATCTTAGAGCTTCGCTTGAATGACTCACTGACTAAATAAATAATTGCATATTGGAATAGGAAGGACAGGTTAGGATCTTAACAGGTGACCCTATGTCTTTCCCGGCTTGATGGCTCTTGCTCCAGGCCAGTGGATGAAGGACCCGACCTCCATCCTGTGAGAGGAACACAGCTTTCCTTTGGTGCTGTGGCTTTAGGGTATTAAAGGTCTGGGCTTGAATACTTATAATGATAATAAACAAATACATGTAAGTATTTATTATATAATATTATGAAATATCGTGATATTACTATTTCAGATTATATAATAACATTTTTTGGTACTCAGTATGTGTCAGGCACCCTTACAAGCACCATCTCATTTAACCCTCAAAACAACCCCATGAATCAGGTTGTTACTATTATTACTTTTATCTCTATTTTATAAGTGACTCAGAGCATCAGAGACTTGGGTACCATGCACTGATACTCTCTAATGAGCAGTGTTTCTGATCTTATTGGATGGAGCCCCACTTTCCTGAAGGGACCTCATGATTTCAAATTCCTGGGGCAGCCGGTTGGGGGCAGCTGGGAAGGATCCACTGTGGGGTCCCTTCATGCTTTTATATTCCCTTCCCCCTCCTGACCCTGTGTGCACCTGCCATGGAGAAGACAGAATCCTGGCTCAGGGACCAGAGCTTGGGAAGGGAGTGTCTCTGGTCAGGTTTTGCCTTCAAACAGCCAGGAGCAGATCTGAGACTCCTGGTGGTGGGCAGTCCATTACTGAAGCCCTCAGTTCCATCTCTGGGGAAGGCAGCCTGTAGAGATTGTTCTCCTGAGTTCTTGATGAATCAGAGAACTGGTCAGAAGCCACAGGTCATGGTGGAAGATGCTGGGGACTCTGCTGGGAAGAGACTGGGAATGGGGGATTCCTGCTGACTCCACCTGCATTTCAGTCTGGGGCTTCCTGCCCTGGCAACTGGTATACGACTTTGGAAATGGGACCCAAAGGAGTGGTTCTAGAACTGGGACCTCTTTGGAGGGGAAAGCAGAGCCTCTGTCACATTCAGGAACCCAGGCCACAGGGCTGAGGGTTGAGAGGCTGGAAGCCGGACTCTGACACACCTGGCTGGGGACCCAGCAGGTCACTGCTCCTCTTGAAGCCTCTGTTTTCTCTTGTGTGAAATGGGCGGGGCTACCAGAGGATCCGATGAGACCTACGGAGACTGTAACCTGGACACCCCCAGTCAGTTGTTCTTAGGACTATGGCCCTGGGGTGGGCACTGGGACCCGAAGCTCCTCTGGAGTTTAAGGAACTCACAACCCCTTAATATCTGGGGGTGGGGATTGTTGGTTCTGTTATTTTGTTTCTTAACACAAAGTCCTTCCTATCAGGCCAGAAAACCAGAGATCCCAACTGGGGCTTGGTGTGCGTAGCAACTATCTGGCCCATGAGGAACAGGCCTCCTTCTCAGGGTCAAATAAAGGGTTACTCACCTCAGACCAGCCCTGGCGGCTACAACCTTTGTGAAGGCCCAGCCGCACCCTACTTTCATGGCCAGCTTGGATCACGCCCGTCTCCTTTCCCTTTCGGGCACCTCGGACCCACTTGTAGGTCTGATTCACTAGTTTAAACAGCCTCAGGCTGGCCTTCCTGAGTGGGTCAGGGCTGCTCCGATGGATTACGGGGTGTGTAGGCAGTTTCCTGCCCCTGTTCCTGGATAAGTGGGTGGCTGGAAGGCAGTTTATTGGGGAATGGTGAGGCTAGGACAAGTCTTCCTTTAGCCACAGGTGATCCAGGTGATGATGTGTAAAAGGAGGGCTGAGATTTCACTGGGGGAAACTGAGGCCTGTTGCTGGCCCACCTCCCTAACAGCGTCTCCAAAGGGCTTGGGGCCCCCATCTTGCAACTATGTGACTGCTCTGACCTAAGGAACCACTGGAGCAGTTCTGAGGAGGGGTGAGGTCCTTGGGGACAGGAACTGGGGTGAGGCGCAGGCAGTGTCTGGTCGGGGGCCCGGCCCTTTCAAGTGATCAGAAAGGATGGGTAGAATTATTGAGCAGGGTGAAGAGCGGGGATCATGGAGAGGAGGGCTCCTTCCTCTTATTATCAAAGCTGTTTGCTTTGTCTGGGAGCACCCTGCAGGGCCTAGCAGCCCACTCACTGATCCAGGGACTAGATCCAGGACTGAGCCTGACACACTCCTTCCAGATGCTCACAAGGAGGGAGGGATCCCAACCTGTTTTCCCTCTCTGGGTGGCAGGTGCTACATGTCTCATGGGCAAGTTATTTGCCTCCTTTAGGCTCAGATCCCCCCATCATGATTTCAGGAAATCTGTGATGAATGAATGCATGATTTTGGAGCTGGAGGTTGGGGTTGTTCTGGAGGGGTGGGAGGTAAGAGGCCCCCAGTGGGGGTAGGTGGGGGCAGGCTTGAGCTTGGGGTTGCCAGGAAGTCCCTTACAGTCCAGGGACAGAAGCCTCCCTGCAGCTGTCCCCAGGAGCCTCTGGTGGCCCCTGGGCTTTGTCTGGCTCCAGCAGGGTGGGGCAGCTTTGTCTCTGGAGGCCAGCGGCCAGGGCACCCTCCTCTGGAGGACTGAGAGGAAGTCAGGATGTGGGTGAATCCCCAAGGGGCAGGCTCTGAGAGGTGTAATTCCAAGTGGGGTTTAGGAATCTCCTGAATGTATTGAAGGAAAGTGTTTAACTCCAATCCCCAGAAAGGGGCTTCAGAACACAATTCCAGAGGGGGGGGGGTCTCTGAGTGACGCGGGTTTAGAGGGAGGACAGGGTTTAGGAGTCTACTCTCTGGGGCACTTAATTCCTGGGGGGTTTCAAGCCTGGGGAGGGTCAGAATGTGAACGAGGGCGTCTCTGTGTGTGATGGGGGCGAAGAAAGGAATGAGTGCGCTGGGAGGTGAGGAGCAGTGCAGTCGGGGCTCCGGAGGAGTTGGGGTGGGGCAGTTCCCCGCAGGGCCGCGGGAAGGAAGAGCTGGAGGTAGAGCCGCCAGGAACTGACCAATTGGAAGAAAGCCCATATTTGTACCCAGGAGCCTGCAAATTCCTCGGGGCTCAGATATCCGCCCCTTCTCCCTCCCCCTTTCCCCGCCCGCCCCGGGCATAAAAGGCGCCAGGTGAGGCCCTCGCCATTCCTCTCGCCTACCGCTGCTCCTCTGACCAGTGTCGGCCGAGTCCTCCTTCGCCATGACTTCCTACAGCTATCGCCAGTCGTCCGCCACCTCGTCCTTCGGGGGCCTGGGCGGCGGCTCCCTGCGCCTCGGGGCGGGAAGTGCCTTCCGCGCGCCCAGCATCCACGGGGGCTCGGGCGGCCGCGGCGTGTCTGTGTCCTCCGCCCGCTTCGTGTCCTCGTCCTCCGGGGGCTACGGCGGGGGCTACGGCGGGACCTTCGGCAGCAGCTTTGGGGCCCGGTCCGACGGGCTGCTGGCGGGCAATGAGAAGCTCACCATGCAGAACCTCAACGACCGCCTGGCCTCCTACCTGGACAAAGTGCGCGCCCTGGAGGAGGCCAACGGCGACCTGGAGGTGAAGATCCGGGATTGGTACCAGAAGCAGGGGCCCGGGCCGGCCCACGACTACAGCCACTACTTCAAAACCATCGAGGAGCTGCGGGAGAAGGTGGGCGGCGGCCCAGCTGCGGGAGGTGCACCTGTAGCGCAAACCTGGCCAGCCCCGCGGGCGGGGCGAGGCCGGAGGAGGGACCCGCGCCACCACCCGGCCGGGCGGGAGCTAGCCCGTTAGAAGGTGGGAGGGCCGCAGGGTGGGGCCGAGAGCAGGGGCAGGTAAGGAGGGGTTGGACAATGGGGCAGGAAGTGGAGGTCTAGGTATCGGGAAGGGGGCGGGTTAGTGGGTGGGGTTTGCCGAGGCCGCGGGGGCGGGGCTGGTGGGTGGGGAGGCCTGGGAGATGGGGTCCGGAGGAGTGGGAGGAGGTGGGACCAGGCTGTAGGCTGCCCAGGGGCCTTGGCTGGGGGCGCAGTTGCAGCAGGGACAAGCAGGAATTTGGCCTGAGAGGAATGCAGTCCACCCCGGGCCGAACCTACCCTCTGCTGCCCCCGGTATGGGCCCGTCTGCATTCCTTTTCTCTGGTGGGGCAGCTCTGGTTTCAATCAGGCTCAGGCTGAAGCCCCTCCTGCCCCGCCCGGGCTGGGGGCAGGAGGGCACCGCATAGTTAGAAACTTCAGAAAAGAATGGGAGGGGACATATGCTAATGGCCTAAGGATCTGGTAAAGGCGAGATAACACACGCAGAGCCACCCCCCCCCCCTCAGCCCCGTCCTTTTCGGGGTTGGGGGTGCTGGAGCCATAGGTCTAACAGGGAGCCCCTAAAGGCATGCAGGGTGACTGGAAGAAATATATCAGTAACCAGCGGGACATGTAATGATCCCACGTGCTGGGGCTCCAAACATGCGGCTCCCCACGATGTCGCCCAGTGCTGGCCAGGTGCTGGGTGCCTCGAGCATGGAGCAGGTTAACCAGACGTGTGGACAAGGAGGGACAGCTAGAGTGGTAAACAACAAAATAGAATACTGCTTACACACTTTAAATTGTAACCTGACAATAATACATTTTACCATGTATCTTCTTCACCCATTCTCTGTCCTACACACACCCAAAATGGAAGCAAATTTCCTTTTTTTTTTTTTTTTTAAAGATTTTATTTATTTATTTGACAGACACAGTGAGAGAGAGAACACAAGCAGGGGTAGTGGGAGGGCGAGCAGCAGGCTTCCCTGCCTGGTGCAGGGAGCCAGGACCCTGGGAAGTTCAACGACTGAGAAAGCCTGGCTCCCCCTACTTTTCTTTTTTTTTTCTTTTCTTTTCTTTCTTTCTTTCTTTCATTGATTTATTTATTTGAGAGAGAGAGAGAGGTGTGGGTAGGGACAGAGGGAGAGGGAGAGAGTTTCCTCAAGCAGATTCCCCTCTGAGTGTGAAGCCCTGTGCAGGGTTCCATCCCAGGACCCTGAAATCATGACCTGAGCAAAGCCCAGGTGCCCTAGCGAAACTTTCTTGAAACAATACTTACTGTACTGTGGGTGATCTCATATTTTATATTCTGTTCAAGTTCATTAAATAAACTATGCAAATTACCTCCCAGTACAATGACTAATGAGTCATGATTTGCTCTTTGAAAAACATAAACCCAAGTACCTTAATCAATGGCGTAAATATGTCCATCACAGCAGAGGGACTTCAGGCCGGGGTGAACTTGGACAAGGAATCCTGAGCTTCATTTCTTGCCTCTATAAAATAGGCATACCCACTGACCTGGCGTGAAAGATGAGGGGCACAGTGCTTGGCACATAACTGATGCCCAAGAAATGGGACTTTCCTGAGGCAGAATGTGCTTTGAATGGGGCTATGGACAAAAAGACCCCAACACTGCATCTGGTCGGCAGATCGCTAGACACTGCCTCCCATAAGACCATTTAGAGTTTCCCTGGGTACAGTTCTCAGACACTTTCCTCCCAGACTTACCTCCCTGTCCTCCTGCACCCGTGCTCTACTGTCGTCTCAGCGTCCCTGATGATGGTTTCTCCTGCTGCAGCTCCCGGGCCTGGACTGATTTCGAGACCTCCCAGAGAGCTGGCCAACGGACGGCTGAGACATGGCTGGGCTTTGGTCTCTAGGGGTTAGAGGCATACTCATTTGCTCTCCTCTCTTTCCTAGGAAGAAAGGGGGTGGGCAGTGCCAGTACACTAAACTGGTGCCAACTTCCTGCCTCTTATCTTCCAGATTCTTGGTGCCACCATCGAGAACTCCAAGATTGTCCTGCAGATTGACAATGCCCGTCTGGCTGCAGATGACTTCCGAACCAAGTGAGTATGTTTGCCTTGGTGGGTTGCTGAAGCCGGGGCAGAGAAGGAGGGGCGATCCCAGGCCCTTTGGGGGCTTAGTGCAGTGGGGGGACCAGACTCTGTCCTCACTCCCCCTAGGTGGCATGAAGCAACTGCCCCCCATGGACTCCTGAACCCTGCGGGAGATGCGGGGAAGTCTTCAGGGGTTCAGAGGAAATGCTGCTCTGACCGTATCTATTTCCTTTGAAAGGTTTGAGACGGAGCAGGCCATGCGCATGAGTGTGGAGGCTGACATCAACGGCCTGCGGCGGGTGCTGGACGAGCTGACCCTGGCCAAGAGTGACCTGGAGATACAGATCGAGAGCCTGAAGGAGGAGCTGGCCTACTTGAAGAAGAACCATGAGGAGGTGGGTTTCAGGTTGGGTCATCTCTCCATCCCACCCCAACTTCCCAGGGCTGAAGACATTTTTATCCTGTATCTTCTTGACCTTGGCCGTACCTGCTGCACCCTCAGTATGGCCCCGGGTGTGGAGTGGGGCTCCCAGGGCTCCAGCAGTGGATGGACGGTCCACTAGTTTGTCTTGTCGGTGGTGCTGGCTCTGAGGTCTGCCCCTGAACCAGCGCCTTCCATCTGGGGAATGGGGGAGTGATCTGGCCCAGGCCCAGCAGGCTCTGGGCTCTAACATGCCCATCTCTGCTGTGTCTTTCCAGGAAATCAGTGTCCTGAGGGGCCAGGTCGGGGGCCAGGTCAGCGTGGAGGTGGATTCCGCTCCAGGCATCGACCTTGCCAAGATCCTGGGTGACATGAGAAGCCAGTATGAGGTCATGGCTGAGAAGAACCGAAAAGATGCTGAAGCCTGGTTTATCAGCCGGGTACGCAGTGGGTAGCAGGTGTCCTTGGGGGAGGTGGCAGGGAGAGAAAGCTTCATGCTTTCAGGCAGAGTTCTGCCTCAGTGTTCATTCCTTCTGCCTCTTCTCTTCTTGCAGACCGAGGAGCTGAATCGGGAGGTGGCTGGCAACACAGAGCAGCTGCAGATAAGCAAGTCGGAGGTCACGGATCTGCGGCGCACCCTCCAGGGTCTGGAGATCGAGCTGCAGTCTCAGCTAAGCATGGTCCGTATGCCCAGCCCAGTGGGATGCATAATGGAGCCCACGAAGCCTTGCATGGCCTGGGCTGTGGCTGTGCCCATGCCCTCTCCGGGAACTAGTCTCCCCTGAGTCTCTTTCCCTCTCCCTGCCCTCAGAAAGCTGCTCTGGAAAGCACGCTGGCAGAAACAGAGGCCCGCTTTGGAGTCCAGCTGGCCCAGATCCAGACTCTGATCAGCACCCTGGAGGCCCAGCTGAGTGAGGTGCGTGCGGACACTGAGCGCCAGAACCAGGAGTACCAGCAGCTCATGGACGTCAAGTCTCGGCTGGAGCAGGAGATCGCCACCTACCGCAGCCTGCTGGAGGGCCAGGACGCCCAATACAACAACTTGCCCACCCCCAAGGCACTCTGAGTCCAGCACCTCCTGGCTTCCCGCTCTCCTGCAGAGGGGACCCCTGGGTAGGGCCATGGGAAGGGAGGGACCTTACCCCTGACTCTTTCCCCTGACCTGCCAATAAAGTTTTATGGCTTGAGGATGGTTGTTGGGTTTGGTTTTTTTTTTTTTTGGCCGTTAGAGATGGGCCAGAACTTCTTGAGCCTGTTTTGGTTTTATTTAGATCAGAGTGCACCCTGCCTGTCCCAGGGGCCGGTGGGAGGGTGCTCATCAGCAGCTACTGTAGGGTAATTCCTGTTTGCGGAACTCTTTGTCTATCTAACCTGTTCTTTAAAACAGGCTTGTGAAACAAGCATTGCTCCCCCGGCTCCCGCCCATTTTTGAAAGATTTATTTATTTGAGAAAGAGAGAGGGAGAGCGCGAGAACAAGTGTAGTGTGCATGACTGGGGTGGGGGTGGCAGAGGGAGAGAATCCAATCCCTAGGCAGACTCCCTGCTGAGCACGGAGCCCAGCGCAGGGCCAGGTCCCAGGACCCAGGACCTGAGGCGAAACCAAGAATCAGAAGCTCAACAGGCTGAGCCACCCAGGCACCCCACATCGGCCCCATTTATGGATGGGTAAAGTAAGGGTCAGCGATTAAGTGTTTTGTTATATATGTGACTCTTCTAACATGGCAAAGGTGGGATTTGAAACTGGGTTTTTTTTTTTTCTCTTCAGATTCAGTTTTCTCTCCACTTCACTTCCTCATGGGTTGGTATATATTTGTGTGTCTGAAAGTAATGCTTAATTGAGCACCTAGTATATAACCATTTGATCAAACAACCCTAAAAGGCAGTTCAGATGAGTAACATCTTATAGAGTAAGAAACAGGTTCAGAGAGGGTAAGTAACTTGTCAGAGGTCACACAGTGACTTAATGGCAGAGCCAGGACCAGAAACAAAGTTTCCTGATGGTGCCACCCTATACCCCAGTCTCCTGGGATTGATGCACCTTATGCCAGGTCCTTAGTACCTGTCAATTTTGCTCCATGTGAGGGTCTGGGACTGCAGTCCCCTGGGCCAGGTCCTATCGATCCATTCCTCCACCTAACCGAAGGAGAGCCTGGGGTTTTGTGGGTCAGAGCCTGAGTGATGGGGGCAGGCCTCCCACTTAGAAAGCCAAAGAGGGTATACCTGTTGGTATGTGTGTGTGTGTGTGTGTGTGTGTGTGTGTGCATGCACTAACACATTCATCCATCCCTGGGCAGCCCCACAGAAGCCCCTTACGCCCACCACCAGCTCATACCTGGGCCCAGAGCCCGGAACGGGACCCAGCTGTGACCCAGACCTCCCGTACAGACCCCCAACCTGGCTTGCCTGAAGTTGGTCCCAGGCCAGCAAAGGAACCTAAGTCCCAGCTTCTCTGTCTAACTCTGCCCTTGTGTGGGTATGGTCTTGCCTCTGTGGTTTACAGTTCAGCTGCCAAGAACTGAGGCCAATTAAAGGTGAATAAGTAGTCCCACTTCCCCTTGGCTGAGAGGTTCAGGCTGAGTGGGTCTGTTAGGCCCCATGGATCTGTCTGATTCTGTGCTGGAGGAGGCTGGGGGGGGGGGAACACTGCACCCTGTGCCCCCGGAAGGTCTCTTGGAGGGGCACACGTGGCCGCCGGGAGTGCCCAGCGCTGTACCAAGGAGGCTGAGATCCAGTCGTACCCTGTGCTGAGGACCCTGAAGGAGGCGCTCTTGTTGCCAGTTTCCTATGGGTCTTAGAGACGTTCCTTAACTCGCTTCTGGTCACAGAACTGGGGACCCCAGAGCCCAGCTCTTCCTTCCCTCCTTGGGCCAGGAGCTCCTTCGGCCCCTCCCTAGCTATTCTGCTGTGGCCTCCGGCAACCACAGCCACACCCTGCCCCTGCTTAATGTTAGAGGTCTGGCTCACCCCCAGGCTGGGACTGCCCAGAGATACTTGTCCCCTGTTCATGAAAGTCTCTGTTGTCACAGCTGAAACCCTTCCCTATACCCCAGAGGCCCCTGGAATGTGGCTGTGGGGCGGGCTCTGGGCCCCACACAGGTGGGACAGGTAACCGGGTAGCGGGTCTGGGTGTCAGGAATGAAGCCTTCCTTTGTGTGTGTGTGTGTGGGGGGGGAGGGGGGGGAGGCAAGAGCTGGGACACTTGTCTGTCTCAGTTACGGAGCTGAAACCAGGGGTGCCCTGTTGACAGAGAGGCTGGGATGGAGAAGAGGGAGAGGGAGGGAAGGAGAGAGGAGGGGAGAGGATTCAGGGGGCGGGTCTTTCCCTCCTTGCTGGTCCTTGTGACCGCTTCAGTTTGCGGAGCGTTTCCTGTCAGTCACAGGCATCGCTCTACCCCTTGGGGGCAGACAGGGTGGGGGGTTATTCCCATTTTCCAGATTGGTAGACTGAGGCTGAGAGCAGCAGCTGGATTACTAAGTAAGCCACATACCTAATAGAGGAGGAATTATCCAGGCCCTGGGGAGTGGGGAGTGAGGTTGGATGTCGAGGACCGAGCTGCTGCTGTGTGTCACTGGATGCTCAGTGGCACTCCCCAGTAAAACTGAGTGTTAATGGCTCCATTGTCTTTTTGTGTATTCCGGCAATACACACACTGTAATTGACCATCTCAGCCATGGTTAAGCGGGCAGTTCTGTGGCCTGAAGTCCGTTCACGTATGGTGCCACCAGCATCGCCGTGCGTGCTCAGGACGGTTTCCATTTTGTAAAACCAAAACTCTAAATCTGTTAAACAGTTAACTCCTTCTGTCGTTCGGACTATCCTGAGTTCCTCATATATGTGGAAAGATGGCCCAACGTTAAGTTGGGAACCTGGCTCAGAGAGGTAGTCACACCCAGAGGTGGAGTCCAGCCCAGGCTTTTCCACTGGGCTGTACATGCCATCCCCAGGAGAGAAGGCCCCGGGGACGGCACGTCTGCAGTGGGCCAAGGACAGAAACTGGTACAGCGTCCTGGGCGTGCTGCCTGGGGCAGGGCCCTGGGCTGCAGCCTGGGCTGGAGCCAAACAGAGCTGGGTCCCCACCCTTGCCCAGCCTCCCCACCTGGGGCTAATGAGCCCAAGACCTTGAGCTCACAGGAGCTGTTTGCATTGAAAACAGGGATCTGTGACTGGGGCAGCTGCCACGCCAGATAGCGTGTGAGAGCCATCTCTCGAGGGGTGCTAGAGGGGAGTCAGGGTGCAGAAGAGGGGCTGGCTGGGGCCCAGCCCTTGCGCAGCCTGGGGCGATGGCGTGTAATCGTTCCCTTGTTAATTGCTGGGGCCGTGATGTCTGCAGAGGCTTTAATGAGCTGAGGCTGATCTGAGTTTGATTATTTTTCTTTCGGAGGAAAAGACAATACCCACCCACTCACGAGACAATACCGCCCTGTCTGCGCTCAGTGCTCAGAGGCCGGCTCATCCACCCCCACTCACCTCGGCCTGAGCTCCTTGTACCACCCCAGCTCGCAGGGGAACCGCAGGTCCTGAGCCCCACTGTCTGCTTCTTTAGAAGATAGGGAGGCAGGAGGAGGCAGGCTGGGGGCTCTCAGGCCTCTGGTGGAAGCTGAGAGTGCCCCTTGCCCCCGGAACATGCCACGGGTTTCACAGGTAGTAACTGATGGAGCCAGGATTTGAACCGCCGGAGGGACTCCAGAGCTCACTGCACGTCAGCTCTGGACCAAGTATCCTTCTGATTCTTCAGATCAGCTTTGCTTCCCTCCCTAGCACCCCCGCTCCCCTGGAGCCCTGGAGCCGGTGCTGGCTGGCCAGGATTTGTATATTATGTATCCCTGAAACAGGCCCCTGGTCATTCAGCTTCCCTCTCTGGCCTCAGCGTCCTTCTCTGAGAAGAGGTGTCTTCCAATCTGCCTGCCAGGCGTCCCCGAATCCTCCCTCCCAACACTCAGGCACATAGAGCCCTCGGAGTCAGGTCCCTCCCCAGCCCCAAAGCGCTTGATGGGACAAAAGGAGTTCATGTGGCCCTGCTCTGCAGGAACATGCCTCCCTCTGGAGAAGGCAGGGGTTTTCTGGACTGTGCTTCAGTCTTATCTGCAGAGGTTTGCCCCGACGCGTCCCGGGAGCAAGCAAAGGTTCAGGGACATGTGCGGTTGGCAGGTGGCGGGATTATCAATCAGCGCCTTGTCAGCCCTGAGCCTCCTGGCCTTTGTGAGAGTGCCAGGCCAACGGGGCTGGGGGCTGGGGGTGGGGGGTGGGGAAGGGGAAGAGGCTTGGCGGAGGAGAGTCCTGATCTGTCAGGGAAGTGACATGTGTAGGCCTCTCTGATCACCTTAGTTGGAAATTGACCCATGACCTCCCACCCAGCCTGTCCCCAGAAGCCCTGCAAAGCTTCCCCCCACTCATCCCCCCACCCCCAGGCCACTGCTTTCCCTGGAGTCTGAGAGTGGGACAACACAGAGCACTCTCCCCAAACTGAGAGAGGGGAGCTAGCCGCCTTGGGGGGAGGGTCCTGGCCTGGTGGCAGCAGAGAAGTCTGGTGAGGACAGATGGGGCCTGAGCTGCTCCACCCCTGGGAGCTGTAGGGTGACACGGCTTTGCTCCCCGCTACTCTCCCCACTACTCGCTACTCTCCAGGTTCTCCCAGAGTGTGGAGATAACCTGCCAGCGAAGTGTTAAAACCATGGCCCTGGGGGCAAAACACCATTCATTCTGAATCATCTCTTTTGTTGCATTGAAAAAAAAAAGAAAGAGAGACTCCACTTCAGCCTTGAAGAGGTGTGCAGGCAGTCCCGTTTGAACAAGGGAGTTGGCCTCCCTTTGGGGGAGGAGACGCGGTCCCACAACCCCCTCGGAGGGGTATATAAGGAGCCCCAGGCTGGGGGGTGACAGGGCAGCGCTCCGCTCTCAGCCCTGCCTCCTCCTCGCCAGCGCCTCTGTGCTTGCTGAGAACTCCCCAGCCACCCAGCCATGAGCACCACATTTCTGCAGACCTCTTCTTCCACCTTTGGGGGTGGCTCTACCAGGGGGGGCACCCTCCGGGTTGGGGGAGGCGGCTTTGGTGGGGGGAGTCTCTGTGGGGGCGGTGGAAGCCGCACTATTTCGGCTTCTTCTGCTAGGTTCGTCTCCTCGGGGTCAGGAGGGGGCTATGGGGGCGGCATGAGCTGCGGCTTCGGTGGAGGAGCTTGTAGTGGTTTTGGGGGTGGCCTTGGAGGTGGCTTTGGTGGGAGTTTTGGCGGTGGCTTCGGTGACTACGGTGGTGGTGATGGAGGCCTCCTTTCTGGCAATGAGAAGATCACTATGCAGAACCTCAACGACCGCCTGGCCTCCTACCTGGAGAAGGTGCGGGCCCTGGAGGAGGCCAACACAGAGCTGGAGGTCAAGATCCGGGACTGGTACCAGAAGCAGAGCCCCAGCAGCCCGGAGCGGGACTACAGCCCCTACTTCAAGACCATTGAGGAGCTCCGTGACAAGGTGAGTCCTCAGGTGGCAGGGAGACGGGAGCAGGTGGCTGGTGCGTGCCCAGGTCTGTAACATCAGCGCTCCAGTTGCCTCAAGGAAATGCTTTCCTGCCTGGGCAGTGAGTGTCGGTGTATAGCTTGGAGAGCAGGGAGCGCTTTCCCGGTGGGGATGCTGGCACACATCCGCTCCATCTGGTGGTGTGGGAAGATCCCAAGACTGGTCAGGACCAGGGGGTCCGAGGTGGGGGCAGTGACACACGCCAGCAGGGCTCTGCATCCAGTCCCTCTTTGCTTCTTTTGCAAGAATGGTTAAGTGTTGCCTCAGGAGCCCAGAAGGTCAGGACCACCTGCCTCACCCTTTGAGGATATCTTTGGTGCCCAAAGCAGTATTCGGGCTTAGAATACCTCGAACTCATGATGTGCTCTGCCTGTCACTTACTCACCCTTCCAGCCCACTTGGACCAGTTTCCTCAGCTGCAGCATGCCTTTCTGACCTGCCCTCTGGGGTTCTCCTGGCTGTGGGGATGTTCTGTGGGTCCATGGCTGTGTCCAGGTGTGCTGGAGTCCAGTGACCGGGGCAGGCTGGTGGACTATCCCTGAGAGGGCTATTGTTAGAGCCCCCTGAACCCCACCACAACCCCTCCTGGCCAGACAGTTCCCACGGGGGAGTCTGGGCACTCTGGATTCCTTGGTCTTTCACGGCCAAGGAAGGGTGGCGTGCAGGAACACCTCATGTGGGTACTTGAGGGGCGTCTGAACTCTGTCTTGGGGAGCCTACAGGCTTCTGGGTCTGGTGTCAGTGGGGAGACTGTCGGCCAGGGGTCTGACCTGGGGCACAGGGTGGGGAGACACCAGGCAAGACAGAACACTGCTCCAGGGGCCGACTCCCTGTCTCCTGCAGATCCTGGCGGCCACCATTGACAACAACCGGGTCATCCTGGAGATCGACAACGCCCGGCTGGCGGCGGATGACTTTAGGCTCAAGTGCGCTCCTGCCTCCTTTCCCCTCCTGGATACCCCGCCTCCCCGCCTCCCTTCTCGGCCTTCTTTCCTTCCTGCAGCTCCAACAGCCCCTTCCTTCCTCTGGGCTCCCTCTCTCTTCCCAGGTACGAGAACGAGCTGGCCCTGCGCCAGAGCGTGGAGGCCGACATCAACGGTCTGCGCCGGGTGCTGGACGAGCTGACCTTGGCCAAGACCGACCTGGAGATGCAGATTGAGGGTCTGAACGAGGAGCTGGCCTACCTGAAGAAGAACCACGAGGAGGTGAGGGTTGGCAGGGCTGCTGGAGGTGGGAGGCAGAGTGGGGCCCCGGCACCTCCTTCTAGTTAGCAGAAGGGCTTAGTGATTCAGATATGCTCCCCTCTAGCAAAACAGGGATCCCCATGGAGAACAAAGGGTATTATCCTTTGGGGACCCAGGACCCCTTTCCTTCTCAGATCCATAGCTGGGTCAGGGGGCCAGTGTGACCTGCTGTCTTGATTTGTGTCATGAGCTCAGACAGGGGGTTACACTGTCTTGAGGTCCTCCTGTAGCATCTGGCAAGGAAGAGAGGCCCTCAGAGCCAAGGGGCCCACGTGATTGAACCTCTTCACCTTCAGCAGGAAACAGAGGCTGGGGTGGGTACACAGGAATGCGAAGGGTGTGCAGTGAGTTAGGGACAAAGCCAGGATGGGCCTGTGGGAACCTAGGCTCCCAGCTCTCCCGTCAGCCCGCTGTCCCTAAACGGGCCCTGTCCACCCTGCAGGAAATGAAGGAGTACGGCAGCCAGCTGGCCGGCCAGGTCAACGTGGAGATGGACGCGGCACCAGGCGTGGACTTGACCCGCGTGCTGGCCGAGATGAGGGAGCAGTATGAGGCCATGGCGGAGAAGAACCGACGGGACGCCGAGGCCTGGTTCTTCAGCAAGGTGGGCCTGACCTCGCAGCCCTGCCCCAGCTCCCCAGGTCTCCTAGGATGCCTGTGGGCTTCATTAGTCTTGTGTGTGACCCACAGACAGAGGAGCTGAACAAGGAGGTGGCCTCCAACACAGAGATGATCCAGACCAGCAAGACGGAGATCACAGACCTGAGGCGCACGATGCAGGGGCTGGAGATCGAGCTGCAGTCCCAGCTCAGCATGGTAGGGCCACCTGCCCCCCCAGCTCACCTGCAGCCTGCCCCAGCCTGCCCCAGTGCCACCTGGCCTTTCCCATCATCCAGGGCTGGTTAAGTCTTGGGTTCCCAAGCCCCGGCCGAGGGGCTCCCCTGTCCTCCATTCAATGCTGGTTCACATGCTGCGGCAGCTTCTTTCCTGGCCTGATAAGTCTGTTGATCTGCTGCCCGCCCCCAGAAAACCGGGCTGGAGGGCTCACTGGCTGAGACGGAGTGCCGCTACGCCACACAACTGCAGCAGATCCAGGGGCTCATCAGCAGCCTGGAGGCCCAGCTGAGCGAGCTCCGCAATGAGATGGAGTGCCAGAACCAGGAGTACAAGACGCTGCTGGACATCAAGTCGCGGCTGGAGCAGGAGATCGCCACCTACCGCAGCCTGCTGGAGGGCCAGGACGCCAGGTGGGGGCGAGAGTGCAGGGGGGAGGGATGAGGGAGGGGCCGGCTGGTCTTCCCCGGACAGCAGTGGGACAGCGAAAAGGAAGCGGATGGGGTGTTAGTGTGATTCGGAATCTATCTGCTTGAGGGTGGCAGGTGTGGACAGGCTTTCAGGATGTCCCAGCCTCTAGAGAAGTCACATGTGCGGCTGGTGGTGGGGGCCGCTGGAGTGGATTGCTTGGCCAGCCACCGGGGACTCCCTTCCGGAGACCCGGGCTCACGCCCTTCTCTTACATCAGCTTCCCCTCTCTTTCAGGATGGCTGGCATTGGCGCCAGAGAAGGTAAGAAGGCTTCAGGCTTCCTGAGTGGGGTGGCAAGGGGGCTGTTGAAGCCACCGTTCCCTCTGGAATGGGCTGGAAGGAGAAAGACACCCAACATGCCAGTTGGGCAGGGACATGCCCATCTACATCTCTTCCACAGGGACCCTCTATCAGCCCCAGCAGAGTGGGGGTTAAAGATTTCTTGAGAACCTTTCAGCTTGAGCAGGCTTTGTCAAAGGAATAGCTTCCCAGGGCCCACTCAGGGCCCACCTTCTTGCATTTAATGCTAAGAGGCCCCCAGTCACTTCCTGTTCACTTGCAGTTAAATCCCTGGCTTTCTTGCTCACTGCGGGGCATAACTTGCTACCAGCTGCCTCTATGATGAGTGACTCAACACCAGACCTCCTGGCCACTCTGGAAGGATCGGCCAGTGGCCATTCTCCGGGGTGCTGTCCAGTTCTCCCTGAGCTTAGCCAAGGTCCTGGCTGCCTTGGGAGGGAGAAAAGTGAGGGTCCCCCACTCTGAAGCTTGCTCCTTCTTCCTACAGCATCCCTGGGAGGCAGTGGCGGCGGCAAAGTTCGCCTCAATGTCGAGGAGACAGTGGACGGGAAGGTGGTTTCTTCTCGCAAGAGAGAGGTCTGAGTGCCCGGTCTAGCAGAGATGTCCCTCGTCACCTCCCCGATTCCCAGGCTGAGTGGAGGACTGGCTAGAGGGGCCAGAAGAGCAAACCCTAGTCCCTGCTTTCAAAGGGTGAAGCTCTCTTTGTTGAGTGCTCCCCCTCCCACTCCCCTCCAGCTCTCCCCATCTGCTTTTGAGCAGCAACCGGCAGGAAGCCGCTGGATTGTGTAACAAGGTTGTTTGTGCCATGTGTCCATGCAATAAAGAATTGCTTTTCCTTTTGCAAATATCTTTGGTAGTATGTCCAGTTTTTCTTGTTGGGGACCTTGTGGGTCTAGGACTCACAGGCTGACATCTCTTTTTACTTTGGCTTTTTCCCTGTATGGTCCTAATTCACTCTTTGGGGTGCCTAGGGCACCTAGGACCAACTCAGGCTGCACAGGTGACTTGCTGTTCTGGCTTATTCCAACCAGTGATCATGGAAGCAGGAGTTGGGGTTGTCCTCAGAACATCTGGGTGCACCCAACACTGTACTTGTCGCTTTGAACAATTATTTACCAAACAATTGACTGTATAGATTGTATTGGTTCACCCTTGTGTGGGTTGGCACTGTGCTAGGCAACCCCACCCATGGGTCTTGTTTAATGTGATTGTGGGTGGTCAGGATTTATGATTCCCATCTGAGAGATGAGGAAGTCAGAGAGGTGAATGACTTTGCCAGGGACCTCATGGATTATAGTGAACAACAGGGCTGGGACTGGCCCCATATCTGCATGACTCAAAGTCCACCGCTTGTTCCGGGAGCCCAGGCCTTAGCCCTTCACAGGTCATTGCCAGGACCTTCCTCCTTATTTCTGGCCCTCCCACATGTGTTCCTAGAACCTCCCTTTTTTCCCCCTCCAGGCACACCTGACCTCCAGAGTGACTGAGCCACCCAACATCTCTGCCTTCTGCAAAGAGGGACCTTATCCACCCTCTCACCCCCTGAAGTCACAATCTCCTTCCCATAAAGCAATTAAGGGGAAATCAGAGG
The DNA here is from genome assembly GCF_011764305.1 of Mustela putorius furo. NCBI lineage: Eukaryota > Metazoa > Chordata > Mammalia > Carnivora > Mustelidae > Mustela > Mustela putorius. Next base: position 552,323 of record NW_025421399.1, on the reverse strand, counting down.
GAAAGACACCAACTCCAGGAAGCCCTCCAAGATTTTTCCAAGCTTAAGTCCAAAGAAACATCAACCCCTATTGTCCTCCTCAGTCCAAACCCTGATCCCCCATACCCAGCATCTCTGACCTTGGGCTCACTGGAGCAGCCACATTCACACACACTTAATTTGCTGCCTCAGGTCTGACACTGGTTCCTCAGGGATTCATAACCCCAGACAGAGGGCAAGGAATGAGGAAGCCGAGAACTCTCGGTGCTGTGGCTGGGCTAGGCTCTGGTGAGGACTGAGGGGAGAGGGAAAACCGGTTTCTTAGTCCTGCTGGGAAGAGGAGGTTGGAGGTTCCTCTCTTCTCCTGAGAGTCAGATCATTTTCGGGGGGAGATTCAGGCCCTCTGAGAGGGCCTCCATGAGTCTTGCTGGGTGAAACTCCTTGTCCAGCAATCCTGTTTGGAGAGGGCAGGGCACCTGTTTTTTTTTTCTGGGGAAGATTTAATCTAGAATACATCTCCTGAGTACACACTCTGAGGCCAGACTTCTCTGGGGCTGGAGGAACAAAACAGAACTTATTAAACATCTACACTATGCAGGGCTCTGGGCAGAGCATTCAATGGATAGCATCTGATTTGCTCCCCCAGAGGTTTTGTAAAAGTGTGGTATTGAGGGCATGAGCCAGGAATCCGTGAGGCTAGGCCTGGGACTGGTCTCTCTGCGTTCAAACCTTTGCTTTTTCCTGGATGTCGTGCAGGTCACGGAAACTGGCAACATATTTCTTTCTTTTCCTTCTTTCTTTCCTTCCTCCTTCCTTCCTTCCTTCCTTTAAAGATTTTATTTATTTATTTGACAGAGATCACAAGTAAGTGGAGAGGAGGGTGGGGGGGGGAAGCAGGCCCCCTGCTGAGCAGAGACCCCCCCCCCCCCAATGTGGGGCTGGATCCCAAAACCCCAGGATCATGACCTGAGCCAAAGGCGGAGGCTTTAACCCACTGAGCCACCCAGGTGGCTCTGGCAACATCTTTCTTAGGAGGGTGTGTTAATCTGAAGCCCCTTTCTTCACCTCTTGGGAAGCCTGTTCAAATGTCATCCAGCCATTACTGCTAAAAAGATCATTCTCAGTCTCTCGCAGACAGGGCTTAAGCTCCTGCTGAAGCTGTCATGTCCCTGACATCCTGAAAACGGCCAGACCCCTTCCTGGGTCTCCCAGGCCCAACGGCCTGATTGCTGCTCCTGCTTCACTGGCCTCCGGGGCTCTCTTGAGGAGTCTCAGATCTTCAAAGCAACCCACCAAGGGTTTCCTCAGCCCGTAGTTTGCCAAAATAACCTCTGCAAAGCTGCAGAGACGCAAGGTGGGGTTCCCCCCCTCATCCAGCGGGCTTTCTCTCAGGCCAGACCCTGGGCTGGAGAGGGGAAGCTGCTTCTGTTCCTTGGAGGGCCCATTCCTGCTCTCCAGGGATCCTGGGGTCCGAGAGAGGTCCTTGGACTTGCTGTATCCTGTTTCCTGCCTGACCCTGGAGAGAGACGCTCACACCCCAAGATAGCTTGTTCCTGGCTGAGCCCTTTAAATAGTCTTTGGGCAGAGATGGCCCGCCTTCTGCCTGCCCCTGGGCTGAGGTCAGGCTTGGTTTCCAACCAATCTGGGAAGCAGGCAGAGAGAGGCTAGCTTTGGGGCCAGGCATTAGGGACGTAGGCTAGTCTCAGGCGAGGCTAGTCTTCCCAGAGGAGGCACAGGGACATGACTACGCAGCTCCCTGGGGACTTTGCCAGGTCCCTGACCCTCTCCAGGTCTCAGTGTCCTCAGCTTTAAACTGGGGAGGCTGGCTGGACCAGACTCAAGGTTCTCTATGAGTTCATCTGTATCGTGGGACCTCCGAGGGGAACCTGGCCTGTGAGATCGGTGACAGCAGGGGCAGTGTCTTCTCCTTGCACTTCTGAGCTCTCGGAGTGGGAGCTTCATAAATATTTGTTGAATTAATGCATGACCTTGCTTCTCCTTTGTTTTTTCCTGCCTTAGACATGGCTCTGGACATTCCCTAGTGTGGGCCTGTATTTGGGTGAGTGTGGGCCTGGTGGTCACCTGTCCCTGCACAGGCAGCTGACAGCATAGGGGGAAATCAGGGGTTGGCAGCTTCTTCCATGAGATTTGCGGCGCGGATGACCCCACTGGATACTTGTCTGGGTCCCCATCTCCTCTCCCCTAAAGCCAGCAAAGTCTCCCTGAACCTGCTTCTTAGGCATTTGATAGCTTCCCTCTGCCAGGAGTAGTATTAGGGGCTGCTACTCAAAGACCTTTTCCTCAGGGAATGTAAAGCTGAGTTGGGGAAATAAGATACGAATGCCACCAACTGTCACTTGTCTGGTCCTTGTGGGCACCTTGCTGGCTGAAGGGACCAGAGAGGGAAGCACAGCAAACTGGCCCAGAACGGAGGCCCAGGACAGGTCACGACCCTAGGATGAGTTTGAAATTCCTCCTTTGTAAAAGGAAGAGCCTGGCAAGTTTTCCCACAAGTCAGGCGCTTCTCCAATGCTAACTCATCTAATGTCTGGTTTTCAGCTGTGGCCACCAAACCACTGAAAGGTTGAGTAACTTTCCCAGGGTCACACAGCCAGTCGATGGCAGATACAGGGTTGAAACTCAGTTCCACCTAATTCAAAGCCTCTGACAACCTCCCTGGGTTCCTGGGAACCCCGGGTGGTGTAAAGGATTTTAGAAAGCTGGGGATTATAGGTATGTGAAGACTGGGGGCCTTGACACTTGGCAGGAGAAGGCTGCTGAGTACTGCTATGGGAAGCAGGTGTTTCTGAGGGTGAGGGTGGCTGACCAGATGGCCCAGCTTCACTGTCTGGGGAAGGTCTGCTTTTCATGAGTGGCTCCTTTTCTCCGTGGGGGAGCCTCGAAACATTTTGGGAGGTGGGTCAGCCATCCTGGGCTCTAGACCCTATGTGGTCTAGGGAAACAGGAGGGAGGGAGGAGCCCGATCCAAGAGCCAATCGAGGGTCCCTGAATTCAGAGCTGGGGGGACAGGATTGAAGCCTCAGCTGGGCAGGTGAACAATCTGGCAACTTTGGACAAGTCCTTGAGAACCAGAGACCCAGCAAGGCATTGCACAGGAAGACTTAGAAATCATTCAACATAAGGCCCCCGGGGAGCTGGTGGTAGAGATGGAAAGCCGCATCTTTCTCCTTGCTTCCTACTGCCTTGGGCCTTGGCATTCTGGGTCTGGCACAACTCTGTCTTTGACATTCTGCACTGAGTACCTCGCAAGCCCCCAAGCTTTGGAGCTCACAGTAGGACAGATAGAAGTCAGGCTGCTCCGTCAGGCCTTCAGCTGCACAGGCCCAGCTGCTGTGGGAAACAGGACCCTCTAGCTGCTGGGCCTGCAGTGTCAGGAAACCTGGGAGCATGGTGGGTGACAGAGGACACTCCTGCTTGGGTGGGGTGGCGCTGAGGCTGGCCTGAAGGGGGGTTAGCAGGCAGGCGGGAAGAAGGATGCAGACCCTGGAGCCAGAGGTTTGCATCTTGGGCAAGGAATTTAGACTTTTCTGGGTTTCAGCGTCCTCAGGTGAAAAGGGGTTGTGCCCAATGCCATAGGGTTCTTTTGAGGTTACACAGGTAGAGTGTCTAACACAGCATTCAAGAAATATTAGCTAATGTCATCTTATTATCTTTAAAAAATACAGAATGTAACATTCAGAGATCATCTACCGAGTTCACATCAAGGCTCCAAGGCACCATTAGTCGGGGTAGAGAGAGCCAGAGACGAGCTTTGAACCTTGCCTTCATGGTGACCTTGAGCAAGTAACTCAGCCTCCCCGAACCTCAGCTGTAAGATGGGGCCAAGAACACCCCTTGCCCACTGTCGTGAGGACCCAGTGACAGTGTGAGAAGCCCGCCTTGTTTGTGGGGCTGCTCACACATGTGCTTCCCCTCCTCTTACGACGTTGGTGTGATTTTGTCAGAAACCAAAGAAGGGGGTCTCTGCCCCAGGACTTTTTTCCTGCCCCATCAGGAGCAGGGCCAGGAGCGGTGAAACTGGGGCCCCAGGATGGGTCCTTGCACAGCTTCCTCCAGAAGGGCCCTGGGGTTCACCGTGGGTCAGAGGAAGACATTCCTGTGTTATGCACTGTAAGTGCCTGCTCAGGGAGGGGACGGGAGGGGAGGGGAGAGACCGTGCCCTGACCCTGCAAGGGAGGCATGTCGCCACCCCCCTGTGTTTGTACTACTGGGACTTTGGAGGATCTGGGGCATTGTTCCTCTAAGAGGCGTTGGTCTCAGCCCACTGTCAGCCCTGGGGGGGAGGATCGTCACTCCAGGCCTGGCAGGTTTTATTAATCACCTTTTTGTCAGTTTTGATCCTCTACTGAGAGCGAGAAGAGAGGGAGAGCCTGAGAGCTCCTGCTTTGGGCTGAATCACACAGCTTTTCAGAGAGAGGGAGCGCTGAGCTGTCAGTTTGGGGCAGGAGGGCTGGGCAGGGTCAGAGGTCAGCCTGAAACCCTGGCTTCCCTGTGAGACCCCAAGCATGCCGTGGCCCCCTCCCTGGTGCTGACAGCTGCTGGATGAAACACAGGCCTCCTTCCCTCCCTGCAGAAGACGAAGGGCAGGAAAGCCCTGACTCTGAGCCTTGTTTCCTGGCTTGCTGAATCAGCAAAGGGGTTCTCGGGATCACTTCGAGCCTGGGTCACCCTACCCTAGTCCTTAGCCTGGTGCAGACCCCCTGGCTGCTGTGGGCTAGCAGGCTGCCCCTGAGAGGCCATTCATGGTAAGTTTGGCCGCCTTGGTGAGTGGGAGTTGGAGCCTGAGTCCAGAGTTCTCTATTCTTAGCCCTGGAAACTTCTCCATTTAACTTGGGCTCTGAGAGGCCACCTCTAGGCCCTTTTATTCGGGCCTGAAGCCTTCTCTGGCAGGGAGATTAAGCAGTCCTTGAGTTTTAGCTACATCTGAGGCTCCTCGGCAGAGACTATATCCTCCCATGTGGCTCTTGGTCAAGCGCTCACAAGCTGGACAGGTGTTCCGTGACCGGGGGGCTAGAAGGAGCCCTGTTAGGCATTCCAAGACTTCCTTTCCAGGCTCAACCATGCCTCGAAGGCAGCTGATATGAGGGTATGATTGAACCCCGGGGGCAGTCTGATCCAGCCCTTCTCAACTCCATACCATTGACCTTCCGGGCTGGGGAATTCTTTGTTGTGGGGGCTGTCCTGGGCATGGCAGGATATTTAATAGTATCCCTGGTCTCTGTCCTCCAGATACCTGTGGGATCCCCCTGTTGTTGCAACTGAAATGTCTCCAGGCATTGTCAAACGTTCTCTAGGGAGAAAAAGAGCTCTTAGTCGAGATCTTCGAATTAATCTAGGGGGGCAGAAGTGGGAATCGTGGTCTCGTTAGAGGCAGGGGGTGTAGGTAATTGACTGGGAAAGGGTACAGGGAGCTTTATGGAGCGCTGCAAATGTTCTGGGTGCTGGGTACGCGTGTTTGAGGCTTCCTACATAGGTAAGTATGCATAGAGTTGGACACTAACAGTTTGTACAATTTACCGTATGAATTATATACCTAGAAAAGGAGTCTTTGTGTCAGTGTGAACCCAACTTGGGTTTTAGTCCTGACTACTCTTAAGCCTTGATTTCCCCCTGTGTAAAATGGGGTAGTTGTAGGACCTGCCTCACCAGTTTGCTACAAAGATTGAATGACACAGCGAGTATATGTAGCTCTGTGCCTGCTTATGGTGAGGGGTCTGAGTGTGTTCTCTGTCATGTTATGATGTGCCGGGCTGCTTGCTTCTGTATTCTGTGCCTCAGTTTCCCCCGCTGTGTTAGAAGGTCCCTAAGTTCCCTTGTCACTGGGACTTTATCGGATTGTCTTGGCGCTCCCCCGTTGCCCGCCATCAGCCTAAACAGCTACAAGGGGGTCAATTCTACAGGACCAAGCCAAGTTTGTCCACAGATTCGCTGGGAGCACCGGAGTAGGAGAAATGCTAAGAAGGATGTAGAACATCTTAGTCTGAGGGTTTAGAAATAGAAAGAAGGGGGCTGAGGGCTGCCCAGTGTAGGAGAGATGTCCCTCGTCACCTCCCCGCTTTCCAGGCTGAGTGGAGGACTAGTAGAGGGGCCAGAAGAGCAAACCCTCTGTCCCCATTCTAGTACTGGGTGGAGCTGAGAGCCTGTGGAGTGAGCTCCCTAAGTGCAGAGCTGAAGTGGAATTCAGCTGTCAAAAGGGTAGTCTCAGGCAGAACACTGTGCCCTCTGAATCATCCCTTTTGTTAAGGATTTAAAAAAAAAAAAAAAGCCACCCCCAAAGGCACAACCCACCTTGGAGAGCAGAGGTAACTGGGCTTGTGGGAAACAGAGTGCAGCTGGCAGCAGTCAGAGGGTGGGGAAGGGAGGAGAGAAGATGGGGCGATTGTTCAACCTGCTGGAGGACAGTATAAAAGGCACCCACTCTGGGGAAGAGCCACAGTCTTCGGCCCAGGCCAAGCCCCGCTCCTGTCCACACCTGCTGCTTCTTTTGCTCTCACCATGAGCTGCCGCCTGCAGAGCTCTTCCGCCAGCTATGGTGGTGGTTTTGGGGGTGGCTCTTGCCAGCTAGGAGGAGGCCGCAGTGTCTCTGCCTGCTCAACCCGCTTTGTCTCTGGGGGCTCAGCTGGGGGCTATGGGGGCGGCATGAGCTGTGGCTTTGGTGGAGGGGCTGGTAGTGGTTTTGGAGGTGGCTTTGGAGGTGGCCTTGGAGGTGGCTTTGGAGGTGGCCTTGGCGGTGGCTTTGGTGGGGGTTTTGGCGGTGGCTTTGGTGACTACGGTGGTGGTGATGGAGGCCTCCTTTCTGGCAACGAGAAGATCACTATGCAGAACCTCAACGACCGCCTGGCCTCCTACCTGGAGAAGGTGCGGGCCCTGGAGGAGGCCAACACAGAGCTGGAGGTCAAGATCCGGGACTGGTACCAGAAGCAGAGCCCCAGCAGCCCGGAGCGGGACTACAGCCCCTACTTCAAGACCATTGAGGAGCTCCGTGACAAGGTGAGTCCTCGGGTGTTGGCGAGCTTTCTTCCTGCAGGGCAGAGCTGCAAAGGCCAGGGAACACGGCATCCCAAAGGACCAGAAGATGGAGTGTGGTGGAATCCTCACCCCGCCTTTGGAGGAAAATTCTAGTCTTTTACTACCAAGCGTCTCTACTCCTGATAAGCTTTCTTTCTTTCTTTCTTTTTTTTTTTTTTTAAAGATTTTATTTATTTATTTGACAGAGAGAAATCACAAGTAGACGGAAAGGCAGGCAGAGAGAGAGAGGGAAGCAGGCTCCCCGCCGAGCAGAGAGCCCGATGCGGGACTCGATCCCAGGACCCTGAGATCATGACCTGAGCCGAAGGCAGCGGCTTAACCCACTGAGCCACCCAGGCGCCCCCTGATAAGCTTTCTTAGGCCACTGCTCCGCAAACGCGTTCTTTTACTGTTATTACTCACGTCAACATTTTTACTGCTTCCTAAACAGTTATGTTATTATTAATGACTTGATCCCTATAATTCCAACCCACGGAGATGTTTGGAAACCATGACAGTTTTAAAAACCATGAAGAATGACTCAAATCAGCAGAGAAAGGAATACTGGTCTGGGAATACTAGTTGATTTTGTAGGGGTCCCATTTAAACTGTTATTCTCAGCTGGCTAGGAGGAGCAGGAGGGGGAGGCAGAGGCCCAGGCCGTGCTAAGCTGAGCTGAGATTGCTTCATCAAGGCCTGTCTGTCATGCTGGGGTCCCAGCTTGTTGGAACAGAAATCCACCAGCCTGGGCTGGGTCCCAGCTATGTGGGGTGGGTTTTAACTGCTTCGGTATATGAGAGTTTAGACAAGGAATTCAAATGGACGGGAGTGTTTATTGGCTCTCTCTTCTGCTCAGCCAGGAGGCCAGCTCCAGTGAGCTTACTATGAGCTGTGTGGACCCAGGCTGACCCCCTCCTGACTTTAAGGAGAAGGCTGTCCCAATGGTGAGCTAGAGAGGTCGCTAGTCCGAGGCCTTCAAGACATGACTAACCAAAGAAGTCCTGGGCAGGGTCATTCCCCTGAAATGTACATTCCGATCTTCCCCATCATGAGCAGGCATAGATAGAATGTCAGAGTGACAGACTCAGAGGAGGGACCTGCTCTGCCCCTCACTTCACCGAGCTCAGAGAGCAGGGCCTTATCCCGGTGCCTTATCAGGCACCCAGGTGTCTGAGGTCAACAGCCCTGCCTGTGTTTTCTCTTTCTCCTCCTCCAGCTCTTGGACCCTCCCGTGATGACCCTTTGTATTTTGCAGATCCTGGCGGCTACCATCGACAACAACCGGGTCATCCTGGAGATTGACAATGCCCGGCTAGCGGCGGATGACTTCAGGCTCAAGTGAGTTCCTCGTCCCCACTGGTCTTTCCAAACTGTCTTTTATTTGAGACAGAGGCTCATCTGAATACTGAAATCGGAGCATCCCAGGCATGAAGGTCTTGGAGACTCCAGTGCAGAAGTAGGGGAGGGTCTAATATCATTTCTGTGTAGCTTTTCCAACAACAACAACAACAACAACAACAACAAAAATCCTTTAGGTACGAGAATGAGCTGGCCCTGCGCCAGAGCGTGGAGGCCGACACCAATGGCCTGCGGCGGGTGCTGGATGAGCTGACCCTGTCCAAGGCCGACCTGGAAATGCAGATTGAGAGCCTGAACGAGGAGCTGGCCTACCTGAAGAAGAACCACGAGGAGGTGAGGGTCGGCAGAGGCTGCCATGGCTGAATCACCTCTAGTGAGAAAGGGGAACAGCCAGACTTAGCCTTCTGCTGGGTGACCCGGAAGCACTTCCCGGAACATGCTGGAAGCCCTCAGAGCTGAGGAGGAGGAGGACGGGCGGGGAGCATCATGTGTATTCCTCTTCTGTCGCTGTAGGAGATGAAGGAGTTCAGCAGTCAGGTGGTAGGCCAGGTCAACGTGGAGATGGACGCCACCCCGGGCATTGACCTGACCCGCGTGCTGGCCGAGATGAGGGAGCAGTATGAGGCCATGGCGGAGAAGAACCGGCGGGATGCCGAGGAATGGTTCCACAGCAAGGTGCCCAGCCCTCTTACCCCACGGAGCCGGGGGCTGCCAGGGCCTTCCACGGGGCTCCTCCATGACCTTTTTCCTGCTCTAATTTCAGAGTGCAGAGCTGACCAAGGAGGTGACCTCTAGCACTGCCATGATCCAGACCAGCAAGACAGAGATCACGGAGCTGAGGCGCACACTCCAGGGCCTGGAGATCGAGCTGCAGTCCCAGCTCAGCATGGTACACCCGAGGCCCTCCGTCCGGCAGCCACCGCCTCTCAAACTTAGCCTGGCCAGGCTCCCCTCATTGCTTCTTTATCGCCCCCCCAGAAAGCCGGGCTGGAGGGCACCGTAGCAGATACGGAGTGCCGCTATGCCACGCAGCTGCAGCAGATCCAGGGGCTCATTGGCAGCCTGGAGGCCCAGCTGAGCGAACTCCGCAGTGAGATGGAGTGCCAGAACCAGGAGTACAAGACGCTGCTGGACATCAAGTCGCGGCTGGAGCAGGAGATTGCCACCTACCGCAGCCTGCTGGAGGGCCAGGATGCCAGGTAGGGGCCTCTCAAGTCTCCCTCTTGGGAATGTGACCACAGGGCCCTTGGACAGCCGAGCGGGCAGGGCCTTAGGGATCAGGTCCTCATGACCCTCCCAGAAGTGGACCTTCTGAGCTTAGACTGGATGCAGATCCAGGACCAGAGCTCCCTGTTTTCTAGAATCAGGCTGTGGGGCATTTCCTCAGCAGGCCGCAGGGTCTGTCCCTTTAAACTCTGTAGCTTGGGCCTTTGGATTAGATGGGCAGGAATAGGGACCACGGACAGAACATCTCATATTGGAAGAATATTACCTTGGGTTCAGGTCAGCTGAACAAAGCTATGAATATGGTGATTTAACTCCCTTCAGACTGTTTATACGGACCAGGCCAACCTTGTGGGCCCAGGGAGAGGGATTGTGGGAAGGGAGTGGTACCAAATGGACCAGAAGGAGGACAAAACTTCCAACAAATGTGCTGGATTTGGGGCCCGAGACAGACAGCGGACAGGCCTGGCAGGTACCAGCTGCTGCCCCTTTGGCTAAGGGCAGAGTTGGTAAAAAAGCCCAACTCAGGGGCTCTGAAGGATGATCTGAGTTGCTCCCCTGGGGACAGGTGAGCCACTGTCCTCTGGTGCCTTCTGCTCACATGACCTCTCTTCTCTCTCCCAGGATGGCTGGCCTGACCTCCTCAGGAGGTAAGGAGACAACCCCAGGGGAGGGTGGGGAGGGATGAGTCGGGCTCCTGTTCACTGCCCTGGGGGGCTGGGAGATAGGCTGTGCTGGACTCCCCAGTGTAGGGAGGGAGGGAGAGGGCTCTGCGGGACGTGGCCATTTGCTCGTCTCTTTTCTTTGCAAAATAGCTAGGTCTGCCCACTGGGATATATCCCACTGGCATATTTTGGAAGGAACTAGCTTTGGGGACAATAACATGAATCCCTATCAACTGACCTTCAACTTGACCCATGAGGGGGGCTTGGGGCTCTCCTGGGGGACCCTGACCTGCCGAGGTGGGTCTTCTCCAGCTTAAGTATGTCTTGCCTCCTCCATGTCTCAGGGAACTCCAGCGTCACAGTCACCACCACCAGCAGCAACTCTTCCGGTCGCCGCACTTCAGGCACCGGTAGGCTTTAAATCCACTCGGCATCTTCTCCCTCTGTCTTCAGCATCCAGAGGAGAGAACTGATGGGTCCCCGCTGGAGAAAGGGGGAGACCGCAGGATGCTCCCTGGCCCCGCACTTTCCTGAGGGCGGGCGCTCCCTGCTTCTCTCCCCGTGGGCTTCCTCTTCTCCCTTACCTGGTTCCTCAGGCTTCTCAGCTTCTCTACTAAAAAGAAAAGATAATTCAATAAAGTTTCCTGCTTTTTTTTGCAACTGTATTTTGATTCCGGTCTGGTCTCTGAGGGTAGCACCTGCCAAGGTCCTGATCTGGGGCGGTGGGTGAATGGGTGCCGTTGGCTGGGTGCCCCCCCCCCCAACAAGTCTGGCCCAGGGAGCTCCTGGCTGGAAAGGACACAAGGCACCCGGACCAGCCATCGGGGCTCATCGATGATGGTGCTCAGCAAACACAGACAAATGGGGTGAACTGGAGACATGGGGGAACACGTGATCCAGTTCTACACCTTGTAGAACATACGTCAGCAACGGGTTCTGTCAGGTGATGGGGAGATGTGGGAAAGAGGCACAGAGGGCTCTGTGGCAAGCTTCAAGGAGCCAGTGCAGGGCTGATTGAAGGAGGAGACAGGAGACCCAAGACAATTACCCCAGGCCCAGCATTCTGCCTCCTTGCTTTCTGCAGAGCCCTTCCTCCTTTTCTTTCTTTCTTTTTTTAAAATTATTTATTTATTTGAGAGAGAGAGAGAGAGCATGCACACACATGAGTGGGGGTAGGGGCAGTGGGAGAGGCAGACTCCTGCTTGAGCAAGGACCCTCATGGACCCTGGGATCATGACCTGAGCTGAAGACAGACGATCAACTGACTGAGCCACCCAGGCTCCCCCAGAGCCTTTTTCTTTTAAGATGAGGGACATCCAGACCTTCAGTTGCCCCTAGCTCCTGGCCTACCCCAGCACTCAATGCATCAGCCACATGACTCAATGAGAAGCCTCCATCTGAGCTGACCTTCCTCCCCAATTCCCCTCCGCAGCCCAGTGCCCCTGCCTCTCTCGGCCCAGCTCAGACTTGCAACCTCCTCTTGCTTGGCTCACTCCTTACATGGAATCTGATCCTCTGAGTTCTGGCACAGGCAGACTTTTTCCTTTTCACTCTTCCCTTGGCCCATCTGGAACATGTTCTTGGTCACAACTGTCAAAACATTCTGATGACACGCCAGGGAGGCCCCTTTCCTCCGCGCCAGACTCTCAGGCCCACTACACTGGCCGTTGCCTCCTCAGATCTACTTGTCGGAAGGAGCACCCCTCATCCTCCCAGATCTGTGCCTTCCTGGTCCCCCATTCCAGAGGACCTGGTAACCCAAGCCAGGAGCCCAGTAGTCACCTTGGTCTCTTCAATCCCTACTTCCCTTCCAAGTTCATCCTGTGGTTGCTGTTAGCTATAATGTCCTCACAGCCTCCCTGGCCTCCCTGTCTCCAGTCTGAACTTCTCCTGCATCTCTGCTCCACACTCCAGTGCGGACGATTGCTGGAAATGGAAAGTCTTCCTCCTGGCCTAGCAAAGCTTCCGTAGCTACCCCCCACCCCCGCCACGGAGGAAAACACCAACTCCTCCCTGGCAGAGGGTCCCCGGGCCTCTTCCTGCCTCTCTCCAGCTCTGAATTCTATAATTGCCTCCCCACTCTCTGCTGTCCTGCCAGGGCAAACCGCTCTCGGTGACCCAGCCATGTGGCTGGGAACCTTGGGCCCTTGTTCTGTGAGTGATCTCGGTCTGACCTTCCTGCACTCTTTCTCTCTGGATCCCCATCTTAGTGTTATTGGAGATGACCAGGTTTTTATTCAACATTCTGCCTGAGATGAACAGCCCCTCCCCTGTGGCCCCCGGAGAGCGTGGGGTGTGTTCAGGTGTGTGCAAGCCTGCGCTTGTACAGTGTTGACCCTGGGCTCGGAGGGCCCGGCTGTCTCTCTGTCTCAGGGCTGCTCTGCTGCCGGGGTTCAGCCCCGCTAACCAGCAGGAGGCACAGACAATGAACTGGGCAGTGTCTGTTTCCATTATGGGGTTTAGGCCAGAACGTGGGTGGGCTCTGCCACCCCTGCCAGCTGTCCCCTTTCCCTGCCCCTCCTCATTTTCTCTCTCTTCCCTCTCCGGCCTCCTGCCCAGTTTACTCCCCTCATTCTCTGCCCTTCTTCTCCTCCTCCAATCCCCAGACTGTTGTGGGCTCAGCTGGCTGGCTTTGTCCCGCAGGGGTCCCTCAGACACGGCCCACCCCGGCTGACTAAGTCAGATGGTTTCAGATCCCACCTCCAGCAGAACAGGCAGGGCCGGGTTCTAGCTCCCATGCCTAGAACTGTGCTCGAGCTGAGGTGGGTGTCAAAGAGAAACAGGACCTGGTCTCCACTCCTCACAGCTTTGTACCTTGTCTGCGATTCAGTTTCGTCAGCTGCTGTTTGTTGAGTGCCTGCTGTGTGACAGGTCCGGTGTGGGGACCTGGAGAGAAGAACAGAGGTGGCGTCTGTCGTCAAGGAGCTCATGGACTGACTGACGGGACAAAGGGAGTAGACACCCCCCAAAATAAATGATTGTAACCTTCAAAGCTCAGCGTATGCTTCATCTTCTCTGGTCTCCCCGCACCACTCCCAGCATTTCCGATCTGTCCCCACAGCCTCCCCATGGTCCCTATCTGTCCCCCCTGTGTTGATGATGATCGCAGCAGTTATTGGAATCACAGGTTCTGGAGAACATCTGTGTGTCCCAGCTCTGCTGCATGCTGTGTTCCTCACCCTGGCCAAGAGACTTACCTTGTGGGCTCACTTTCCTCACCCCCGCCCCCAGAGCTATTGCCCTTGGAGGCTCAAAGTCAAGTGCTTAGTCCCCAGCACACAGCTGGTGCTCAGTAAATGAGAGCTTTCCCCCTCTCCTCCCTAACCGTGAGTTCTTGCAGGGCAGTTCTTTGTGGTCATCCTCCTCCTCATACCCAGAATGTTCTAGGAGCTCAGTAAACCTGCTGGATGGAGGATGGGAGAGCAGATCCATGACAGAGTGGTTAAAGACGAGCCCCGGGGATGAAAGAGGTAAGGAGGTGCACTGCACTGAGATCACCCGGGGAAGGGGTGTCCCCCAGGCTGAGGGAGGGGCCTGGGCCAGAGGAGCTCCTCAGGGCTGAGCCCCATGGCTGATCCAAGGCCCCTGGGGTCCATATCCCAGGCTTGCTGGGCCAGGAGCAGCCCCTCTCCCCGAGACGTAGGCCAAGGCTCTTTCCGGGGGCAGCCCCACTTTTTTGAGCTTGTTTTGAGGAGCCTGGTGGGGTTTGAGGTTAGTGGTCCATGTGGAGCAGTGAAGTGAGCTGGACTCTGGGCCCGGTAGGAGCTCTGGTCTGGGACCCTTTCCTCACCCAGACCCCAGGGAGGACCCTGAGGATCTGGACTTCCCCCAAAGTGAGGCCCTATTGGGAGTCCCAGGGAAGCCAGGAGGGAAGCCCAGGAGGGGCTGTACCCGTCAACCCAGGAGGCTTCCCAAACTGGGAAGAGGAGGTTACCTCAGTAGTGCTGCTGAGGGGACTCAGTCCCCAACCGGGACTCCGTTTTCTCCCCATCATCTGCAGGTGGTGGCCATTGGAAGGGGACAGCTTCATCAGGGCTGCTGGGTCCATATTTCCCTCCCCGGTTGTCTAGGTGCCCCCTGCCCACCCTGGACTCACACCCCTGCTCCTCAGGGCTACGGCTATGAGCGACTGGCTAGACTCCGTCATGATTGCCACGGAGCACACAGGAAGGCAAGAGATGCCAACCCAGAGGGGGTAAAAATAAAGGGGAGAAGAACAATGTGTCTAGCACTTGACTCTTTACAAAACTCCTTTTCATTCTTTATTTCATCTTTATAACAGGCCCATGAGCTGGCACCATTGTGCCCATTTCACACACCTGAAGACTGAGGACCAGACTGGTGAAGTGGCCTATCGTGAGAGCGGGGATCCGTGTTCCAAGGCGCTTTCCAAGACCGTGGCTGGCCTTCTGTCAGAGTCAAGTGATCAGCCCTGGGAATCTAGGGAAAGAAGTGAGGCTCCCTTCTAAGGCCAGTGCTCAGGGGACAAGGGCATCAACCTCGGAATGTTCCTGTGGCCTCCCAGTGCCTCAGAGCTGGCCAGGCCCTGGAGGCGAGCGCTGCCACACGGTAGGTGCCACCCAAGGGTGGCTAGTTGCTGTGTTGCCTCTGGCTCCTGGCTGCTTCAGCCACCTTGCCCTGCACCAGCAGCAGAAGGTGCCTCCCTGTCCCTCAGGCTCCACCCCACGGATGCGGGCCGTGAACTTGTGGCGCTCAGTGATGGGGCTGTAGGTCCTGCCTGGGCCCTGCAGGGGGCAGGCTCACCCCAGGAAGCAGATCAGCTCCTCTTGGGCCACCTGCTGGGACCCAGGCTGGAGGGACAGAGCCCCAGACCCTATCCTATCTGGGCTTGGTCTCGACACAAGGGCCTGGCCAGTCCCTAGCCTCGTGTTGGGCAGCTCTGGAGAACAGGGCATGGTGGAGGCTAGAACTGTAGCCCCAAGAAGCCTTGGGTGCCTCTTTTCTCTCTGTTTTGGGTGGCAACCTTCGAGGGTCCACAAAAGACCCAGAGTGTGAGACGAAGCATGCCTTGGGCTTTCTGGGAAGGGGAATCTCAGGTCCTTCCCAAGGGAAACTTGAGGGAAGAAGAGGAAGGGGTATCACAGGAAGGCTGTGGTGAAGGACGTGTGACTCTGCACAGTTCCATGTTTCCCATGTCAGCTGCTGGAGCGTCTTGTCTCTCTGCCTGGGTCTGCACATCTCAGGGCTGCCCGGGGACCTGCCTCCTAGTGGATGGTGTTCCTGGGGCTGTTAGTGGCTGGAGTGGAGCAGGGTATGTGGGTGGTGTCCCTTTGAGCCGTTCCTCTGGGAGGTTCTGCAGGAGCTGAGCACGCATCAGACTCCATCCTCTGCAGAGGCTGGGAGGGGTGAGGTTGGTGGGTGGGTGCTGAGACCCATACAGGTACCCACGGGGGGTGGGGAGAGGGAGCAGTTGGCAAAGAGCTGGTATTCACTCTTCTGGCCCATTTTTATGAACTGCTATAACGACTCTGTGGCTTCTTTCATCCAGGGATCTCAGACTAGTTTGAAAGTGGAATCTACAGTATAAAGCGTAGTTAATTACAACCTGGTGCCCACAACCTGGTTTGCAGACATGCTGTTGTGAGGAGGAGATTCTAAGACCAAGGGCACACCAGGTCCTGTAAATGTGGACGGGGGAATCCAATTAAAGAGGCTGTTTGGGAAATTGGCTTTGTAGTTCAGTTAAGTGGTACCTGAATCAAGGGGACGCGGGACACTGAGGTTCTGTTTCTTTCTCCCAGTGGGCTTGGCTGCGCGTCTCCCACAAACCACAGGTTCTCTAGGCACACTGGGGAGAGCAGTGACAGCTCTGGAATTTTCCATAAAAGCTGGGTGGGGGGAGTTAGGGGCTGAGTGGATCCAAGCAGGAGGCCCTGGGCTCTTCCAGATGGGAACTGTCAGCCAACACAGCTGTGCAGGAAAAGCTGGCTGTCGGTGAAGGACGTGGGCCCTGGGACGCCACAGGTGGAGTCCAGCGAGAGAGAACTGGAGAGGTATGGCTGAAGATGGGGGTCAGGGTGGCTCTCTGGGCCTCCTCCAAGGCCACAGAAGTTTGGAGCTGGATCCTGAAGCCTTGGGCAATCGCCAACATTACACCACAGGGAGACAGAAAGCACCTTTGTATTTTGGGGGGAAATGAGAGTTCTGGGGGAGTTCCAGGGCTGGTGAAGTGGGCGTTTCAAGGTCTAATCTGGGTGAGGTCCAGGCCCAGTGGGGGACTGATTCAGGACTGTGCAAGGAGCAGCAGGCTGGGAAGCCACATCCCCAGAATCCCTGTAGAGCTCTTGAGACCCCGAAGGGGCCACTACTCAGGGTGGTGGTCTACTCCTCAGCTCTCCTGAGGTCCCTGAGCATGGGTTCTGAGCCCTTTAGACGGGGAGGGAGGAGGTAGGGACAGATCACCCCAGCCACTTAGCATGTGTCCCGACTGTCCTGAGTCTGGTGAGGGCAGGCAGCAGCAAGGGGTAGGTGGAGGTCTGGGGCTCAGACCGGGAAGGTGAAAATGAGCAGAGACGGACTTGCCAAATCTTGCCTAAGAAGATCTGAGTCACCTTGCTCAAGGCAGCTGCTCCGAGGGTGGAATGCCACTGAGGTGGCCAGGACGAGAGAGAGGACAACCCAGCGGGGTACATCTGAGTCGAGCTCTCTGTTGCCCGTGAGGGCAAAGTTGGCAGCCCTGCCCAGTTAATTCAGAATTGCAGATAGACAATAGAATAATTTGTAGTACAAGTATGTCCCAATATTGTATGCATTTTTATTTGCTGAATCTGGCAACACTATCCTTAGCAGGTCTGGGAATAGCTCTGAGTCTCCTATCATCAAGACTAAAGAAGCAAGACCTTTCTCTGATTCTTTGGACAAATCAAACTGGTGCTTCAGAATGTCTTAATTGAAGGTTTTTTTTTTTTTTTTTCCTCCCATGATGCTTCCTTCAACTTTGTGTACCTGTTACTGCATGTCTACACTAGAACCCTACAGCTGGCAGCAGATCTGGCACGAGCTTTTGATGTGGTTATTAGAAACAGAATATATAGTAACTGTGCTTTTCAGGGAGGAGCCAGGAACCCCAGGCACTTTGTTGCTTGGAGAAATGGAGAAGCAAGTTGTGTGGGGGAAAGAAATGAAGATCAGTGTGGGTCTCCCCGTCTCTGGGTGGGAGGGGGCTGGGTAGGGTCTAAAGTGTTGAAGAATTGGGATTAGCATTTCTGCTTTAAAAAAAATTATTATTATTATTTTTTAAGATTTTAAAAAAGATTTTATTTATTTATTTGACAGACAGAGATCACAAGTAGGCAGAGAGGCAGGCAGAGAGAGAGGAGGAAGCAGGCTCCCTGCTGAGCAGAGAGCCTGATGCAGGGCTTGATCCCAGGATTCTGGGACCATGACCTGAGCCAAAGGCAGAGGCTTTAACCCACTGAGCCACCCAGGTACCCCTTAAAATTATTTTTATTAAAAAAATATTTTCTGAAGTTTTTGTTTCTTTAAGTAATCTCTATACCCAACATGGGATTTGAACTCACGACCCCAAGGTCAAGGGTCACATGCTTTTCTGACTGAGCCAAGCCAGGTGCTCCTGGGATCAGTATTTCTTAGATGCCTCTTAGAGTGGGAAATTCTGCAGAACCTGTGTGTATGGGTGTCAGAGATCAAATAAGTACCAGGAGAAAGCTGGGAAGCTCAAGCATAAGCCAGCAGTCCACTCTGAGAGAGAGAGAGAGAGACATTGTGCTTCTACAATGATCTTACTCCTTTGGGTGCCCATTTGTAGGTGACCTGTTTGCCCCATGGTCCATTGTCTGCTTCTTCTGATGCCTTTGGTGATGGCAACTGGCACCTTTTAACCACAGCCCTGAGAAGCAGGAAAAGAGGAACGCTGATTTCTTCTTCAGGCACACTGACAGGTTGTGCCTGGTCCCTTCCACGTCGAAGGGACTGATCCACTGGGAGGGAGACTCAGGCTTGATTTCTTGGGTTGCTGCCCACGGAGAACCTTGGCTTTCAGACAGAAGCTCATTTGGGAATGGAAACTTCTTTTTACCAAAGGAGGACCCCACAAATCCAGTGGTTGATTTTGAACTTGATGGCCTTCCAAGGTGGGCTTGGGCAAAGCTAGGGTGTTTCATGCTCCCACAGCAGCATCTCCTTTTTGCCTCTTGACCCTGAAGCTGGGGCTACGGTGGGCAGAGAGCATCCTGTCAGCTCCATAGCCCTAAACCCAGCACTTTGTGCCAGCAGGAAGTGGAGGTGGCTTTGGAAGCTTCTAGAATAAGGGTCAGAGGGCTAATCTAGGGGTTCCTGCTGCTCTGGACACAGTCCCAGCCACAGTCTTCCCTTGCACAGCTGGGCTTGGTCACTATCCCATGAAGCCAGGGTGAGTGGTTTGTGCCCTTGGATATAGCATGGATATAACACTCAGACTAGATGGGCTCTAAGAACAGGATTTTTTTTTTTTCAAGATTTAGAGTATTTTATTTTTTCCTTTTTTTTAAAAATTAAATTTATTTCTTTTCAGTATAACAGTATTCATTATTTTTTCACCACACCCAGTGCTCCATGCAATCCGTGCCCTCTATAATACCCACCACCTGGTTCTCCCAACCTCCCACCCCCCGCCACTTCAAACCCCTCAGATTGTTTTTCAGAGTCCATAGTGTCTCATGGTTCACCTCCCCTTCCAATTTCCCCCAACTCCCTTCTCCTCTCTAACTCCCCTTGTCCTCCATGCTATTTGTTATGCTCCACAAATAAGTGAAACCATATGATAATTGACTCTCTCTGCTTGACTTATTTCACTCAGCATAATCTCTTCCAGTCCCATCCATGTTGCTACAAAAGTTGGGTATTCATTCTTTCTGATGGAGGCATAATACTCCATAGTGTATATGGACCACATTTAGACACAGGTTTTTTTTTTTATAATTAAAAAAAAAAAAGATTTTATTTATTTATTTATTTATAAAGTTTTAAAAAAAGATTTTATTTATTTATTTGACAGAGATCACAAGTAGGCAGAGAGGCAGGAAGAGATAGAGAAGAGGAAGCAGGTTCCCCGCTGAGGAGAGAGCCTGATGCAGGGCTCGATCCCAGGACCCTGGGATCATGACCTGAGCTGAAGGCAGAGGCTTTAACCCACTGAACCACCCAGGCTCCCCCTAAGAACAGTTTTGATCTCTTAAGTCCATGACTCCAGTTCCTATTTGTCATGCATGTTTCTATTGACTTCTTTTTTTTTTTTTTTAAAGATTTTATTTATTTATTTGACAGAGAGAGAGAGATCATAAGTAGGCAGAGAGGCAGGCAGAAAAAGAGGAGGAAGCAGGCTCCCTGCTGAGCAGAGAGCCCAATGTAGGGCTCGATCCTAGGACCCCGGATCATGACCTGAGATGAAGGCAGAGGCTTTAACCCACTGAGCCATCCAGGCGCCCCTCTATTGACTTCTCACAATCCCGTGAATGTGGTGCTTCTTGGGGAAACCCGAGGCTGAGAGTGGCTGAGTGGCTCAAGCCGAGGTCTGGCTGCATTCAGGCCCAGGGCCCCCCTGCTGTCCAGCCTGACACTATTGGAGCCCCTTTTTTTGCAAGTCTGTCCTGGCTCAGGTGGCCAGAGATGTCATTCCATCTTGGACATGCTGGGCTGCCCACACGTCATTCCGGTGACGCTGTCCCTCCGAATGGGGGCTCCTGGGAAACAGCCCTGGGAGGTGGCTCAGTGTGGCTTCTGCCTATGAGGGAAGGACAGGGGGAAGCTCGTGCCATAGTCTTGTGCTGTGTAGGCTGGAGGCAAAGGGTGACCTGGGGTCCAAGGGAGGGTGCAGAAACAGAACAACAATAAGAGATGAAACTCTATGTCATGAGCTTGATGATCCATAACTTTATTCTTTTACTCTTTTTGCTGTATTCTTTTATTCTTTATTATTTTATGCTGTAGGTCAGCGGCAAAGAAAAGGATGGTGGTTGTGAGGGGTGGTGAGAGTCACCAACATATCTGGTGACGTTTGGGCCCCTGCACAGGAAAGGCCTATAATGTCTGAGATGGAAGGGCCTCAAGCTTACCTTGTCTAGGCCCTTCCTGTTCAGACTGGGACTCTGGGGTCCAGAGTGGACGGGGCTCACTCAAGGAGTTTGGGGCTGAGCTTGGCCTGGAGTCCAGGCCCTGACTCTTAGCCCAGTGTATTTTAGATTAACGTTAGAAAGAATGGCCTCAGAATAGGGACTTCCTTTTGAAATAAAACCTGATGAGTGGGACTCCTGGTTTACTTCACACCAAACAGGTGGATTTTCTCCAAGGTTGGGGAGTGGAATGGGCAGATCTCCGGGCCTGTGCTGGGAGATAAGCAGCTCTGTGAGTCCCGGCTTCTCTTCCCTGACACAGGTAGAACATCTGTTCCATGTGATGGTCCTGGCTCCTGGGTGGAAGAGAGCAGAGGAATTCCTCCCAGGAGGCCTCCTCCACACTTTCCTCCGAGAGGTGGCCTTGTGGCCTACAACATGGAAAAAAGGCAAGGGACCTAGGGGGGCCAAAAGCCCTTCTCTGGTCCTCTCTGCAGAAGGGGAATGTGCCTTTCCTCACAGCTTGTAAGACACCTGCCTGGACTCTGGCCCTCGGGGGTCCTCCTGGCACAGCAGCTGAGAGTGATGGGAAAAGCCAGAGCAGCAGCTGCCCTGAAGGAAACCTGGTGTCACCTTCAGATACAGATGGCACAGCAGAGGGGCTTAAAAACCCCAGAAAATGAAAACATCCCTTTTAGATGCCTAACAGTCAGACACCCCAGAGAAGAGCCGCTTCGGGGCTCGGTGAGGGCTGCCCTGAGAGTGAGTGCCATGTCGCCCATGAAATATATCGAAGCCTTAAGGACTTGCCTGCCTGGGCCCCGCAGGGACAGCCAGACTCGGCACCGGTTTTCCTAGGAGTAAAAGGCAGTGTCTGTAGGAGGTCTGGTCAGAGCCCCCGTTCCTGTCCTGATGGTCCAGTGGTTCTCAAACAAGGGTGGTTTTGCCTCCAGGGGATACCCGGCAATGTCTGGAGACAGTCTGGGTTGTCACAGCTGGGGGAGGACGTGGCTATTGGCATCAGGTGGTGGAATCACAACTAAGTGCCCACCGCGAAGAATTCAGCAGTCTACGATGTCAACAGGGCCGAGGCTGAGAAACCCTGAGGCCGTGCTGGGACAGCAGGGACGCTGGAGCTGCTGTAGGAGCCCGAGGTCCTCGCTCTCACTCCCAGGAGGGGCTGTTCTCAGGCTTCCGTCAAGGTGCCCACTGTGCTGGGCGAGGCGTGTGCCCCACAGCCAACCCTCCTGAGTAATTCCAGAGAGAAGCTTATAAAGCGTTTTAAGAGGTTGCTAAATTACAGCTTCAGAAGCACATAAACGCTTCCATAAACGCCAACCTTGCAGACCAAGTCCGTGTGGGAGAAGAGCAAGCCGGTTGCCGGAGCCTTGGGAAGTCCCACTTGGTGAGGCGGAAGAAGGAACTTCCCCGGGGCCGGGGCCGTGACTTCTCGAGTGCCCCTCCCGTCTCGCTGGTCGCCCTGGCAGCTCTTTGTTTGTCCTTATTATTCCTCCCCTGTCCAAAGAGTCTGTACGGACCCATGACTTGGGGACTAGGGGGTCAGGGCAGACTGCCCCAGGAATCGAGGTCTCTACTCTTCTAGGTTCAAAGAACTGTGGGTCACAAAGGAAAGTGCCTTCCAAAGCAACCCTTCAGAGGGCTCACACTTGTGGTCCTTGGCCGGCCACAGCCATAAACCATCACCAAGGACTGTCCCGTGTAAGCAGTATTTCTATAGGGCACAGTGGCTTTCAAAAACACTTTTACTTCTGTTCTGTTGATGTTCCTCGTATCCGTGTAAGGCAGGCAGGGTAGGCTGATGACCTCCACCATCCTGATGAGGATGTTCCGGCATGCCAGAAAGGGACATATGCTCACATGACAGAGTCACCATTCAGACCTAGGTTTCTGGTCCCTAAATTCTGGGTGCCTACAGTTGCCCTTGGTTGTAGGAGAGAAGTGTTGGGACAAGAGTGTAGGATCTGGGATCGGAGAGCCCTGGTCTCAGTTCCAGGCTCCATCACTCATTGCCTGTTTTCCTTGAGCAAGCTTGTTCTTGGCCATTTGGCGTCTGTTTCCACGTCGGTGAAATGGAGACAGATCGGTCACCTCCCAGGACTGTTGCGAGGTATAGAGGAAGTAACCAGGGCCTGGTGCGTAGGAGCTCCATGAATTGTAGTTCCCTTTTAAACATCCCGGGGGTCTGGGCATCCTTGAGCACCTGTGAGTGCAGGGAAAGTGGGTGCGGGTGACAAGTGGGGTGACCAGGATGCTCAGGGGAAGGCACAGGACAGAGAGGAGGAACCAAATGTCATTTGTGAGGCCGCTCCCAATTTATGGGATCTGGTGCAAAGACTTTGAAGAGGCAATAAAATTCATATTCTCCCAGGAAATGACAACAGATGAGAGTCCTGACTTAGCAAACGAAATTTAAAAAAAAAAAATTTTTTTTATAAGGTAAGAAATTCTGGATGGGTGGCAAAATTCACATTCTAATGAGATTAGCTTTCTGGAAGAGGAACAGGCTTTCCCAAGACTAACATGCCAACACCCCACAGAGAATGTGTATAAATACTCCAGAGAGGCCTTGGGAGCCTAGAACCCAAGCTCCTTGCTAAATTATAACCTGCCTCTGCTAGGATCATGGCCACCCAGGTCTGCTCCCCGGGCTTCTCCTCTGGGTCTGCCAAGGGCCTATGCAGCTCAGCAGGCGGCCTCTCTCGGGTGTCCTCCGTCCGCTCTGTGGGCTCCTGCAGGGTCCCCAGTCTTGCTGGAGCTGTGGGGTCTGCCTCCTCCATCAGGATGGGCCTGTCCAGCCTTGGGAGCTGCTTTCCTGGCTCCTACCTGTCTGCTGGGTGCCACCCCTCTGGTTTTGTTGGGAGTGGGGGCTGGTTCTGCGAGGGCTCCTTCAACGGCAGCGAGAAGGAGACCATGCAGTTTCTGAACGACCGCCTGGCCAGCTACCTGGAGAAGGTGCGCCAGCTAGAGCGGGAGAACACAGAGCTGGAGAAACGCATCCGGGAGTGGTACGAGTCTCAGATTCCATACATCTGCCCAGACTACCAGTCCTACTTCAAGACCATTGAGGAGCTCCAGCAAAAGGTAACGGGGACCTGGCCCCTCTCCAGCATCCCCAGCCCTGGGGGTCGCTGTCTCATCTCAAGAGACTACCCAGAAATGGTAGCTCTTGGGGAATTCTCTGTCCAGGGCAAGCTCTTCTGTCTGGGGTCCTGGTTTCCTGGGAGACCCACACGTCTGTGCGAGTCCTCTGCTTGCTTATAACTATGCCAGCCATCCTCTCCTCCCCTCACCATCTCAGCCTTAGGAAGGGCAATAGCCTATACCCAGCGACTACAGGATGTAGGCGCCATGCCTGATGCTTGGTATCCATTGGATTATTTATTCCTCATCTTGGAGAGATAGCTATTACTGGACCCATTTAACAGATACAGAAGTTAAATATCAGGGCGGTTCAGTAACTTGCCCAAGATTGCACAGCCTCTGAGTGTTAGATGCAGAATCAGAATCCAGGCTGGCCTGGTTTTTTCCACCTCGCCCTGAGGCATCCTGCCATGCCACTCTGGGGCCTACTTCTAGGGGTGGCCCTCCTGGACTGGTGATCCCTCCATACATGGGCTCAGGGCTGGGGCTACTGAGGGTACTGGTGGGATTTAGAAGCATGGCCTTTGTGAGCTGGGCGATCCCCGCCCGCCCACCTCACCCTGAGGGGCCTTTCCTAGCTCACGGGATGCCCCTTGTTCCTCAGATCCTGCTGACCAAGGCTGAGAATGCCAGGCTGGTCCTGCAGATTGACAACGCCAAGCTGGCTGCTGATGACTTTCGGACCAAGTGAGTGGGCCCCAGTGGGGAAGGTCTGCTGTGCTTTCCCTTGCCTCTCTCCTCGGCCTTGGGAGCTGGTGAGCCGGGAGGAAGGCCAGAGGGAACCGTAAGTGGGAATACAGCACAGGCCCTGGATCCCTTCTGGGTCCGAGGAAAGGCTCACTGTGCTGCTGACCCCAAGTCAGCCCCCTCAGCTGATGGAGGGCAGCCTGTGCCTGGCTCCCTCCCTGCAGACTCAGCAGGGCTCTGCGCATGCAGGTACGAGACAGAGCTGTCCATGCGGCAGTTGGTGGAGTCGGACATGAACGGGCTGCGCCGCATCCTGGACGAGCTGACCCTGTGCAAGGCCGACCTGGAGGCCCAGGTGGAGTCCCTGAAGGAGGAGCTCCTGTGCCTCAAGAAGAACCACGAGGAGGTGAGGCTGGTGCTGTGCAACCTTCCAGCGTTTCCCAACCTGGGTGACCCTTGGGCTCAACGACAGTGACCATGGCTCCCATAGGAACTCCAGCTGGCATCTGTTGAGGGCATACTGTATGTCAGGAGCTATCTGAGACTCTTTGCAATAAAAAAATTTTATTTATTTATTTATTTATTTGATAGAGAGAAAGAGAGCACAAGCGGAGGAGGGTGGCAGCAGAGGGAGAAGCAGGACCCCACTAAGCAGGGATCCTGATGCAGGGCTCCATCCCAGGACCCCGGGATCATGACCTGAGCTGAAGGCAGAGGCTTAACCACCTGAGCCCCTCAGGCACCCCTAAATACTTTGCATTTTGTTCTCACTTCATTTCATCCTCACAATCGTCCCATTTTACAGATGAGAAAAACGAGGCACAGAGCAGTTAAGTCACTTGCTTAAGGTCACACAGATCCCATATTCCTGCCCATGACACTAAATCTTCCTCTGGACGTTAGTGCCTGATAACATTTCTTCTATTTGCCTGACATTTGCATCATCTTTGACTCACCTGTATCCCCAGAGGAGGTAGGTGTATGTCCATGAAGGGACCTAGGCTCAGAGAAGTTAAGATCCAAGTCTGAGGTCACACAGCCGGCCGCGGAGGGAGGAGGATTTGAACCCAGCCTCCTGTACCCTCAATCCAGCATCCTTTCCACAATCTTGGTGCCACCATGCCTCCCCTCCACAGGAAGTCAACGTGCTCCGTTGCCAACTTGGGGACCGACTGAACGTGGAGGTAGATGCCGCCCCCCCAGTGGATCTCAACAAGATTCTGGATGATATGAGATGCCAGTATGAGGCCCTGGTGGAGAACAACCGTAGAGACGTGGAGGCCTGGTTCAACACCCAGGTAGGGCTGGGGCCGCCTGGGACCATAGGCTCCTGGGGCAGTGGTTCTCCTTGAAAGGAGCGTCCCTTGGTCTGACCACACTCTGGGGCCTCTTGCGTTTCAGACCGAGGAGCTGAACAAGCAGGTGGTGTCCAGCTCGGAGCAGCTGCAGTGCTGTCAGACGGAGATCATTGAGCTGAGACGCTCGGTCAATGCCCTGGAGATCGAGCTACAGGCCCAGCACAGCCTGGTGAGTGGCCTCTGCCTGAGGGACCAGCTGCAGCTCCTGGCAAGCCCAGACCCACCAGCCTTGGCACAGGACTTATCCTGGGGTGTGATCATGCAGGATGTGGAGATACCTGGGCAGGATTTGGAGATACCCGGGGCTTTGGGGATCTGGGTGGGACTACTTCCTGTGAGCAGCCCTTCCTCTCTCCCCTTACAGAGGAATTCCCTGGAATCCACGCTGACGGAGACTGAGGCCCGCTACGGCTCCCAGCTGGCCCAGATGCAGTGCCTGATCAGCAACGTGGAGGCCCAGTTGGCCGAGATCAGGTGTGACCTGGAGCGGCAGAACCAGGAGTACCAGGTCCTGCTGGACGTCAAGGCCCGGCTGGAGTCAGAGATCGCCACCTACCGCCGCCTGCTGGAGGGCGAGGACTGCAAGTGAGTGGCTGTGGGTCCTGGAGAGCCAGGTGTGGGGACAGGGCTCCCTGGACCACCCCTCGGGGCCTCGGAGAGGGTGCCAGTCTCTGTAGAGGTTAGTGCACAGAGGACGGGGATCTATTCAAAGCCTTTCTCTAGAGATCCCTTGTCGTCCCAGCTTGGTCATCACAGTGGGGACAAGCTGCCCCCTCCTGCTGCCACAGCTCATCCCCAACCGTCGTGCTTGGGTGGGGGCTCCTTGTCTTCATTCCTGTAGCCCTTGGGGTTTTTAGAGGCACTGAAGCCATTCGTCGTTGTCACCCACCTATAGTCACTCTATCCCCTAAATCTATTTAACGGGGGATCTCAGTCCCATGCCCCATGCCCAATGCCCTCTGATTGATTTCATTTCCTCAGGCTGCCTGCGCACCCTTGTGCTACGGAATGCAAACCTTCCATGAGGGGACCTTACGTCTCGACCGGGCCCTGTGCTCCAGCTGTGCCCTGCGGCCCGGCTCCCCAGGTCAGCACCCAGATCCGCACCATCACCGAGGAGATCAGAGATGGGAAAGTCATCTCCTCCAGGGAGCACCTGCAGCCCTGCCCGCTGTAGCCAGCCTCGGGAAGGACATGCCTATGGCTCTCAGCTTTAAAGGACCCCCCCCGCCCCCGTTCCCTAGAGAGGCTCCCCGCTCAGCAGATTTTTTTCTACCAAAATACTTCTTATATTGTGTTTCTGGACTTCACTGTTTTTATGCTATGCAAAACTAGTTTCCTCTGGAAATATACCCAATAAACTGTGTTCTCTTGGCATTGCAAACTTGACTCTGTCTGTTCTTGTGAGGTTAGCTAGTGCGGATGTTTGATCAAGGGTCTCAGGTCTGTCTTCCTGCGTCTGAGTGGTAGGAAGTGACAGGACGATTAAAATATTTAAAAATGGGGATACCTCAGACCCTGGCCTGTGCGAACAGATGGGCGTAGCCATTACCCACAGGCTCGGCCCTGCCCATGGGTACCCCCCTGGGGCGGCCCCACAAGGGACAGTCTTCCTCAGTTCCTCAAGCCAGCCTTCCTCAGTTGCCCTGTCTGGATCTGGGGGCCCCCTCTCCTCCCCTTCAGCTTCTCCTCCTTTGTCTAGCTTCCACCACCCTGCTGGCTCATCCCCAGGCCTGACCCTGGTGACAGTTCAGGAGAGCAGTTTCCAGGACCGAGTGGGGAGAGGCAGACCGCAGCCAGCCAGCCTGGACTGACCACCTCAGGGAGGGGAGCTCGGGGACGAAGGCAGGAGGGCCAGCTGACTCCCAGTGCCGGATACAGGGCTGAAATGATACAGGGCGGCAGGGACAAGGACTTGTGGGGGGTCAGACAGGGAGGAGAGGGAAGGAAGCTCGCTGTGGGGCAGAAGGTAGAGCGCCCTGAAGTCTCCTGGCTGAGCCGTGCCCTTCTTGGAGCCCAGCCTAACTGTGCCGGCCCCAGACACCCCTCTGAGCAGAGAAGCATGACCTGTGAGACGTCTGAGAACCCCATGGCTTATTCTTTGTCCCTCTGATTTATTCTTTGTGGAGAACACAGGGCTGGAGAAGGCAGCAGCTTGCTCCGGGCCACACAGCAGTGGGTGACAAAGAAGAGGCCATGGTCCGGCCATTCCTGTTGGGATGCTGGCGCTCTTCTCCCTAGTATTGCCGCACCCCTCCCCAACGACCTGAGTCATTACTACCTGCTGGACAAAGTCAGCGGGGCAGCCCTGCCCTGTCCCGCTCCTCCCTGTGCTCCATACCCTTGAGGTCCGCCTTTCTCCGTTCTGGCCTGAGGCTCCGGACAGGAGAGGTGGGCTGCTGGGGGTGCAGAGAGCGTGTCCCACCCTTGCGTGCTGGTGCACGGAGACAACCAGGGATGGGCAGGGATGGACGTCTGTTCTGATTTCCGCCCGAGCTGCCTCCCTCCTGCTGCTGCAGGCAGACAGACCACACAAGGCTGTGTCCGGACCAGCAGTCACAGCCAACTCCTACCCCTGCTCCGAGCATTGTCTGAATGGGCTCACTCCACAGGGTATGGGGTGCCTCATCTCGGGCGCTCACACCGCCATGTGGGATTGTGGGTGCTTTCTCTATGTAGCTTTCTCTAGCTTTTCATGAAATTTTCAGAGCATCTGCACTGGGTAAGGAAGCCCTCCTAGTCTCAACCTCGTAACCTACCCTTAACTGAGTTCTAGCTTAAACTCCTCACTACTGGGCAGACCAGATCTTAGCACCGCCAGGGCCCACACCGGCGCAGCGAGGGGCAGGCTTAGGATGCCCTCTCAAACTTTTAGATGCCCATGTCATTGCTCTTTTCTCGATAGCAGAGAGAGAGATGATAGGACACATTACATTTTATCGAATTTCCCCAGAGTGAACATAATCCTTTTTTTTCAAGGCATTTCTGATCTTGTGGATACTGATGCCAAGATGCCACCTGGCTCATTGACACACACTCAGGTCAATTAGTCAACAGATAGGTACTGAACACCCCGCGTGTGGGAAACCCAGTGCTGAAGCAGGGGCACATCTATGGAGAAGTGGGGACGTTGGAGAGGCAGCTGGACCCAGTGTGGGATCCCAGGCCTTGTCCTCAAGAACCTGATGGCCCAGCTGGGGACACGACGCCTGTGCTGCCCCTCCCAGCACTGGGCATGGCAAGTGTGCGTGTGGGGCAGGCTCTCGGGTTCTCAGGACAGGGAGAGATCAAGGAGGGCTGGGGGTGTACGGGAGATTTGGAATTGGGGGGACCTTGAAGGATGGGCAGAGCAGGAAGGAGGAGAGCAAAGGGTTTTTAGAGCATGGCTATGTTCTGGAGACAGTGCAGAGCCCATCTCAGCAGAGGACGCAGGTCCTGGAGGGAAAGTAATTCAGAGACTTACTAAGCAAGATTGGTTCTTGCCAATAAGGGGTTCCAGGTAATTATTTTGTTCTAATAAGAAGAGTGCTAAGGAAGAATGGAAATAGTCCAGAATGATTTAGAGGTTATCTCATAGTATTAATGATTAATATTACTTTTTTTTTTTTTAAGATTTATTTAAGAGACAGAGCAAGTCAACGAGTGAGCATGAGCAGGGGGAGGAGTAGGAGGGGAGGGGGAGAGAGACTCTCCCGCAGACTCCCTGCTGAGCCCGAGTCCAGATGTGGGTCTTGATCTTGTGACTTTGAGATCATGATCTGAGCTGAAACCAAGAGTTGGAAGCTCAACTCATTGAGCCACCCAGGCATCCCTAAACATATTACTTCTATGTTTTATAAAATTAATCTCTTTCCATCTCTGAGCCTCAGTTTCCCTATGTATAGCAGTAGAGAGAGTAAGACTGACTTTGGAAGTGTCTTTCTCTTCCAGCTCCCTACCCACTTTTTTCTCCTTCCTACCTTATTCCTTCTCTCCCCTTTTCTTTATATTCCCCTCCCTCAAAATCTTTCCTTTGCTTTCTTAATTAGCACAATTCACCACAGGCAAAGCATTCATTCATTTATCCTTTCCCTATGAGACATCTGGAAGCCAGCACTGTGCTTGAACAATAGAGATTTCAAGAGAAATAGGAGGTCTGTCCTTGCCCTCGAGAATGTACAAGTCTCCCTGGGAAGATAGGGCTCCAACACCAGACAATTTGAGCACATCAGTGAAGGGAGGGTCAGCAGATTAACCACTGGTCACTGCCATGGATGTTCAGAGCCCGGAGGGCAAAGTGGGGCTGGAGCAGGGGTAGGCTCCAGAAACATTCCAAGCCTCAGTTTACTCATCTACTAAATGGGGCTATTGGCGATGCTAGTCTCATGAGATTGTTGTGACCTGTGAATGAGACAATGCCTGGAGACAGCTCAGTACGAGGCCTGGCAGTCCTAAGCACTTAGCGACGGATGGCAGGTACCATTAGACTTGTCATTAATTGGTCTGTGTCGGGGAGACAAACCTGTTCTGGGCAGCCCACGTGTGGAGCCCTGCCTAGGAACCCATGTGACCCCCAGGGGTGTGTAAACAGCATGACGTTTCCCAGGCCTTGACTGCTGTGGCTTTTCTGGGTCCTGTGGATCCAGGGTAACCCTCACTGAGCCCAGAGCACGGGAGGCTGTGACTTAGCAGGGCGTGGGTGGAGCCCTGTACGCACATGGATGGGAAACATGAACGGCAAAGGTGGCTCATCCGGGCTCTCAGCTCAGCTGCGTCCTTTGCACTGGGGCATGGATTTCCAGGGAGGAGAAGGTGAGGCAGCCAATGGGTCCTGGGATTTTGTTGGGCAGGTGCCGGTCTCACCACGCTCCTGGGTGTGGGAAGGGCATGGTGACTCATGAGAGTTCTAGATCTGAGGCCCCCAAACACAGGCACCCGGCCTGTGGGATGGTGGCCCAGGTGCTCAGAGCCCATCCACACTCCCCAGTGACAGCTTCTTAGCCTTGTCACCTTGACTACAGCAAGACTCCACCCATGTGGGGACCAGTAATCATAGTGGTTGCCGTTCCTGAGCACTCACTACGAGCAGGTGCTGTTCTAGATGTTTCCTTGGCTCTGAGGTGGGGGTGACAAGCCTGGGCTCACAGGGCAACATGAGGGGGAAGTGAGACCATGCATGGCAGAGCTGTGAGTCCCACACCAGGAAGGCTGCTGGAGCTCAGCTTGCTGCTGTTCTCCTGACAAGAAGGTAAAAGCTATCCCTAGAAGAGCCAACAGGACCCCAAACCGCAGGGCTGCCTGGAAGGCAAGTTACATGGGGCTCCTCCTGATGAGGCCCCATCCGTTGAAGCTCCACCTGTCCTCTGGCTCAGCTCTTGGCCCCTCTCCCAGGCCTCGCTCCCTTGGTACATTGGGTTTTCTGGAAAAAGAACCCACCCTTGTCAAGCTTTCTGGACATCTGCCCAGACAACTCCTGTAGCAGAGCTGAAACTCTGAAGTTCGGACTGTGTCTCCTGAGGAGGTCTGTGATCATGCCCCGGCATTCTGTCTCCGTCCCCAAGCAGCCGCAAGAAAGGCTGCCCCACTTCTCATCCAGGGCCTGGGGAGACATATTTCCTATGTAGGGTACGTGTCACCACGGGCTGGTGCTCAGTTAGCTGACCTCTAGTTTTTTTGGCTGATGTCGGGGCTATACAACCAGCCAGATTTCCTTGTGAGGGAGGGAGGGAGGGAGGAAGTGGGGGTGTATCTGTCCCCCAGGGCTCTGCTCTGTCTGGGGTGACCAACTTTCCCATTTTGCATGGGACTGAGAAGCTCCCAGGGTTAGGGGACTTTCGGTACTAAAACCAGAACAGTCCTGGGGAAACGGGGATAACTGGTCGCCATGGCCCTATTTCCAGGGTCATTCTAGAGCCTTCTGTGTCTCCTTGGGCATGAGGTCTCTGCTTCCTGCAATAACTAGGCTTGCTCTTCCATCACCCAGGGGCCAACCCAGGAGCCTCCTCTACACCCCCCCCCCCCCCCCCGCTCTGGGCCCATAAAAGGAGATGAAGCTAGAGAAAGTCAAGACTGTGGCTGTGGGTTCCCACACCTCCTGAGGCTGAGGCTGAGGCTGAGGTCTGGGCTTGGATGACAGGCCCCTTTGAAGAACTGAGGATACTGGGTCTTTTCGGCAGCACGGGGCGGAGGAGACGTCGCGACGTGGCCGTCAGTTCAACGGGACTCCCAGTTTACGAGGCCGGGAAATGTTCATGGGAAGCTAACTAACAGGGTAATGAGGGGTTCTTATAGAAAGTGGTATTAACTTTAATGAGGAGAAAACCCTTTGTAAAGGCCAACGCCCACTGGAGCAGAGGTATAAACCTGGGGTGAAGAGCGGCTTCTCTGCACTGGGGGGCATCCGGCCTTGAAGACCTCTCTCACTTGCGTCTGGGCTGCTGAGGCCATGGCTTCCAAGTGCCTCAAGGCCAGCTTCTCTTCAGGGTCTCTCAGGGGCCTGGGGGGAGCTGGCGGCGGCTCTGCTCGCGTGTCCGCGATGTACTCCAGCAGCTCTTGCAAGCTCCCCAGCCTCTCCCGCGGGGCCCGGAGTTTCTCTGCGTGCTCCGTCGGGCTGGGTAGGAGCAGCAGCAGGGCGGCTGGCTGCTTGTCTGCTCTCTGCCTCCCGGCCGGAGGCTTTACCACCAGCTACAACCTGGGTGGGGGCTGGTTTGGGGATGGCGTCCTCACCGGCAGCGAGAAGGAGACCATGCAGTCCCTGAATGACCGGCTGGCCAGCTACCTGGAGAAGGTGCGCCAGCTGGAACGGGAGAACGCCAGCCTGGAGGGCCGCATCCGGGAGTGGTGTGAGCAGCAGGTGCCCTACCTGAGCCCTGACTACCAGTCCTACTTTCGGACCATTGAGGAGCTCCAGAAGAAGGTAAGGGACTCAGAGTGTCTCTGGCTGCTCGGGAGTCTGAAGCCATGAGCCCCGGACTGGAAGCTAGGACACCCATGCTGTTGGCTCTGCTCCCATGGGACACTTCAGAGGTCATGGAGCGTGTGCACATTTGCACATCTGTGGTCTCATCTGCTCCTCCCTGTCATCTGATGAGGAAGATATCATTAGCCCATTTTACAGATGGGAAAACCAGAGCTCAGGCTGATTAAGTGACTTATTCTAGGTGGTCCGGCTGGCAGCTGGTGGAGCCAGGCTCTGTGAACTCACTGACTGTATAACCTTTGCTAGCATGGTCTATCTCTATGAGTTTTAATTCTTTCCCCCCTCCTTTTTTTTTTTTTTTTTTTAAGGCGAGGGGATTGGACTTCATTTCTTTGGTGCAGGTCAGATTTTCTATAAAGAACTCAGGGAAGGAAAAACCCATCAGCAGTTTCCTTTTTGCCCAGCCCACATCCTCTGAGGGTCCCTGCTGGCTCCTGGGAGGGACCATTTGTGACCAAGGAATCAGAGAGTATGCTGCTGTTCAGGACCTGCCCTGAGGCCCCAGTGGCCTGGGAGTTAGGAAGGCAAGAGTTAGCCCCCCTGCCAGTCTTGGCTGCAGCATTTCCTCATCTCCCCTAGTCCATGCCGGGTTATGGGTCTCAGAGGCTCTACACTGGGTGGGGCTGTAGAGGCTTCCCTGTCTGGTCCCTACTGTGTGTCCTTAAGACTTCACGGAGCCTCAGAAGCCAGGAATCCAGAGATGGTTGATTCCTTCCCTCTGGAGGTGGCTCTTGCCAGCTTTGAGGAGATCTGGGGAGCTCTGGCTGGCAGACTGTCATTCCTTTCACATGTCACTTCTTTATTTTCCCAGACCCTGTGCACCAAAGCAGAGAACGCCAGGCTGGTGGTGCAGATCGACAATGCCAAGCTGGCCGCAGACGACTTCAGAACCAAGTGAGTGTCCTGCTTGCTCCTTGGTTGGGGGCTGGTAGACCTGGATATTGGCAATGCCAGGATGCAGGGTTTTTGCTGTCTTAAGTCACTGAGGTATTAAGGTGGGACACACAGAATGAGGACAGCCTGGGGTCAGATCTGACTTGGACATAAAAAGGAAATGGAGCTTCAGGCATCCTGTTACGTATGTGGCAGGTACGAGACGGAGCTGTCCATGCGGCAGCTGGTGGAGTCAGACATGAACGGCCTGCGCCGGATCCTAGATGATCTGACCCTGTGCAAGTCTGACCTGGAGGCCCAGGTGGAGTCCCTGAAGGAGGAGCTGCTGTGCCTCAAGAAGAACCACGAGGAGGTGAGCACAGGGGAGAAGGGGAGCAGGTGAGCATGGGAAGGAGGTGAATATGGGGAAGGAGGTGGAGATGGAGAAGGTGAACATAAGGGGGAAGGTGAGCCTGGGGGAAGCAGGTGAGCATGGGAGAACAGGTGAGCATGGGGAACAGGTGAGCATGGGGGAACAGGTGAGCATGGGGGAATAGGTGAGCATGGGAGAACAGGTGAGCATGGGGGAACAGGTGAGCATGGGGGAACAGGTGAGCATGGGGGAACAGGTGAGCATTGGAGAACAGGTGAGCATGGGGGAACAGGTGAGCATGGGGGAACAGGTGAGCATTAGAGAATAAGTGATCATGGGGGAACAGGTGAGCATGGGGGAATAGGTGAGCATGGGAGAACAGGTGAGCATGGGGGAACAGGTGAGCATGGGGGAACAGGTGAGCATTAGAGAACAAGTGAGCATGGGGGAACAGGTGAGCATTGGAGAACAGGTGAGCATGGGGGAACAGGTGAGCATGAGGGGGACAGGTGAGCACAGGGGAACAGGTGAGCATGGGGAGCAGGTAGGAGTAGGGGAGGAGGGTGAGTGAGGCAGCGGGCTGGGACAATTGATGCTGACCCTGATTTGTGCCACAGGAGGTGAACTCGCTGCGCTGCCAGCTTGGTGACCGGCTCAACGTTGAGGTGGATGCTGCCCCACCTGTTGACCTTAACCGTGTTCTGGATGAGATGAGGTGCCAGTATGAGACCCTGGTGGAGAATAACCGCCGGGATGCTGAAGAATGGTTCAATACTCAGGTAGGTACCTGGAAAGAGTCAGTGCAACAGAGACATGGGGTATCAAACGGAACTGACCTTGGGGCTCCGAATCATGAAACCAGGTTTGAGCCTCAGCTCTCTTTGGACCTTGCTGTGCACCTTGGGCAGGTTGCTGTCCTCTTAGCAATAACGTCCTCAAGGACGAAATGAATGGGTTGGACTGGGTGTTCTGGAAGGTCCTTCTTGGCTCATGATTCTGCGCGGTCTCCGTGGACCTCTGAAGCTAAGTCCTGATGCTCCTGACTAAATCCTGTGTGTGTATGTTTCAGACTGAGGAGCTGAACCAGCAGGTGGTGTCCAGCTCGGAGCAGCTGCAGTCCTGCCAGGCGGAGATCATCGAGCTGAGACGCTCTGTCAACGCCCTGGAGATCGAGCTGCAGGCCCAGCAGAGCATGGTGAGCCCGAGGCTTGAGCAGGGCTGCTGGGGGACCAAACGCAGCAGCACATGGGCCCACTGGGCCTCCATGCTCTGACCACACAGGCCGACTCTGGGGATTCAAGTTCTCGTGCTTTAGGAATTTTCTGTGTAGGGTGGAATGAGGTCCCAGCCCCTATTCACAAATGTCCTGGGGGGAAAAGACGGGAGACCTATAGCAACAGTAGCTCCTGTCCTTGTGTAAATAGGTTCATTCTGAGTAATTATCACTTCCTCAGAGATCTCATTACTAGGGGAGATGCTCTCTAGATCAGGGAGGCTCCAGGGGCTAACTGGCAGTCTCAGATGAGATGTCTGATTATGGTTCCTCCGGGTTCAAAGTGATTCTCTGAGTCTCTGTTCTTGGATTCTGAGGACTCACTGAGACCCACGAGGATTAAGTGCATCTTCTCTGACCTCTCACCTTCTCCTTTTGCCCTCACAGAGAGATGCTCTGGAATCCACCCTGGCAGAGACCGAGGCCCGCTACAGCTCCCAGCTGGCCCAGATGCAGTGCCTGATCAGTAACGTGGAATCCCAGCTGGCCGAGATCAGGAGTGACCTGGAGCGGCAAAACCAGGAGTACCAGGTGCTGCTGGACGTGCGGGCCCGGCTGGAGTGCGAGATCAACACGTACCGGGGCCTTCTGGAGAGCGAGGAGGGCAAGTGAGTGCATCTTCCCGATGCAGTCTACAAAGTTCTGGGGAGACGCCTTGGTGCCTGGGGAGAGCCCAGCATTTGGAGTTTGAGCTCTGCTTTTACTATAAATTTATCACGTGACCCCGGCCAGTCCTTTGTGGGCCTCCTTTTCCCATTGGTAAAACAAGGGGGGCAGGACTGGGTGATTTTTAAGGTGCTCTGAGTTATTGAATCAAAAAATCACAGTAATGTGAACTTTCTCTTTCTCTTAGGCTGCCCTGTAACCCGTGTGCCCCTGACCACACTCCTGCCAAGTCGTGCCTCCCCTGCCTTCCCGCTGTCTCCTGCGGTCCTGGGGCGGTCCGCTCCACCTGCAGCCCCCGCACCATCTGTGTGCCCTGCCCGGGGGGCCGGTTCTGAGAGGAACTGGCCTAGAAAGCTGAGGTCATTGTCTCCAGGGGCTGAACTTGGCCTTTGCTCAACCCTGACCCTAAAGACCAATCCCCTCTCTCTGTGCAGAACCCGGGGCACCAGGGCCTGGCTCCAGGAGGGCTCATTGCAAATATATCCCTCCAAGTCTCTCCAAGCCTGTTGCTAAGGCTGGCTGTCCCTGGAAGCCTCAATTCCTCATCATTTCAGTGGGTGCCAGCCAGGCTCTCTGTTCTGGGGCTGCCTCCTGGGTCAGGTTTCCTTCTGGGTGTTGTTGTTGTGGGTTCTGAAATATACTAGAGCACCTCTGTGGGTAGAATAATAAAGTGTATTGGCTTTGGCTCTCGATGCCTAACGGCACCGTTCCGGTGTCCCTGTTGTGTGTCTCTGCTGCGTGAAGAGGGGTGACTCCTGGCCAGGTGGATAGGGATGTTTGACCGCATATGACCCGGGGGATGACAGATCCTGTGGCCCTGTTTGGGATGACTAAGGGCCTCCCAGGGGGCTTTTTTGTTCAGTGGCTCAGCTCTCCTGATGAAGACGCTTCTTCAAGATTCCTATATGGTGATCCGTATTACCAGACCTCCCCCACTTCCCTCCTTGGTCTACATGGCCACTCTGGGATCCCAGAGGAAGGTGGATAAAGCCAGGAGGCAGTCCAAGGTGAAGCATGTTAAGCTGGTTTTCATTTCATGCCTGTGGTTCTCAAAAGAGCAGCAACATAGACAGCCCACACCAGGGTATTTTCATTTCCTTCCTTCCACCGTGATACTATCATATAGCTCTCCAGCTCAGCAGGTCCCTCCAAGACCTACACCCCTTCCGGTGCACGAGTAAGCTGGCCATTGTGACCTCCAGCTACAATTCAGAGATTCTTGTCTGTAAGAGACTCATCGTGCTCAGTGTGCCTGTGGCATCTGATGCTGCATACAGTGCCTTTGGGTACCAGAGCATTTCCACATGGAACCTTTTTGCCCAAAGGTTCTCATTTATGTCCAGACTATCCTCCCCCAACAAACTGGAAAATGCCAAACTCCATGGATTCCAGTGGGACATGACAACGAAGGTAAAACTTCCTCAGGTAGAAAGGAAGGTGGGTTGTCTCCAGATAATCCAGTGTTCCTCATAAGATGCCAAGAGCACCACTATGGAAGTTGAGTGATGTTAAGAGAGTTGTAACAGCACACAAGGTGGAGATTGGATTATGGAAAGACAGATGACCCAGCGGGCCTGAGACTCCTACCCCTGAAGGGGTCCTGATGTCATTCACCCTGATTTGACTTTAGAGTCATTCCCTTCCTAAGCCCCCATAAAGGAGAGCCTGGGGCTCTGGCTTCTCTCAGCCCCCTCACTCCTGACTTCCTCCACTGCCTCGACTTTGGTCTTCTTGGAACATTATGCCTGGTTTTGTTGAGGTTCAGCCCCCCACCCCGAAGAGGATGATGGTCTCTTGATCATTCACTTCATTCAACAAATCTTCACTGGGCACCTCCTTGGGCCAGACAGGGTTTCAGGTGCCCAGATCTGGATTAAGCCTTGTCAGAGGGGGTCTGGGGGTGGGAAAGGAAGGGTACCCACTCCCTGCCTCAGTGGTAGGAGGAGGCCTGCTGAAGGGGTCATGGAGTTAGTGTGATGAAGACGGGCACCGAACATGGAGTCAGACTGATCCAGGTTCAAATCCCATCCCCAGAACTTCCTGCCTGTGGGAGATTAGCAGGGGGTGGCCCCTTGTTGAGTCTTAGTTTCCTCATCAGTAAAACAGGGGCCAGGACACTGAGTGTACTGTGAGGTCCGTACTGCTTTCCCAAGCATATGCTGGGCCTTTGAAGCTGGCTCAGTATTGTTGACCGTCTACTCTAACTGGAGGTCTGGGTTGTGCTGAGGCTGACATCTGCCTTTTCCCTGCCCAGAGTGTCATTTCTGAGCTTTCCTTCCAGGTAGCAATTCCAAGCA
The DNA here is from genome assembly GCF_011764305.1 of Mustela putorius furo. Lineage (NCBI taxonomy): Eukaryota > Metazoa > Chordata > Mammalia > Carnivora > Mustelidae > Mustela > Mustela putorius. The sequence continues at coordinate 514,350 of NW_025421399.1, read as the reverse complement.
GCCAAAGGAGAGATGCCGTTCTGTGGCTTACTATCTTTCTGACTCGGAGGAAAGTCGGGCATGGGGGACCCGCTGTCAGCAAGCCATGCAAGGGTTGAGTGAACTCCAAGTCCCATCAGCTGCACTTCCTCCTTAATGACATCCTCTGTGGTCCAAACCCCTTCCAAAGTCATCCTGTATCCCTCCAAGATGCAGCGAACCAGAGGCTGTAGAGCCTTGCCTCATTAACTATTCACGCCATCTGCTTATGCTCTTTGAATATAATGCTGCTTCCATCAAGTCACAGATTCTCAGCCTTAGCCACACACTGGAATGACCTGGAAAGCAGACGGGTCACTGGTCTGACCCCCAGCAATCCTGACTTAGTTGGTCTGGGATATGGCTGAGTGTCGGGGTTTTAAAAAGCTTCCCAAGTGACTCTAGTGCACAGCCAGGGTTGGGGCCTTCTTTGTTAGGGCGAGGGCCTTTCTGCACGGCAGCTGGGGGTCTCAGGCTGTGAGCCCTCAGTCCCAGTGGATCTCTGACAGGTGCTTTGGACCACCCCTCAGCTCTGGCTTGTTTTTCTGCTTTAGTCTCAAGCATCTGTGCTGAACTTTGAATTTCAGTTATCATATTTTTAATTCCAGAGAGTTATTTTTTCTTCTCTGTTTCTCTTTTTATAACATCCAGCTCTTGTTTCATGACTGCCGTTCTTAACTCTGAGGTCATTAAAAAATACACACACGTGTCCGTGTTAGTAGATTGTTCTAGATTTCTGCATTGTTTCTGTTTCCTCCAGTTTCCTCTTCACTGTTCCATGTGTTTGCTTGTTTTGTTGTGTCTCTGTCTGCAATGTTGGAAACTTCTCTCAAATGTCTGATGATCCTTCTGCTTATGTTTGTCGACACAACGCTATAGGCAGGTTGGCAAACTGATTTTTTGGATGACAGAACTACCTAAATTCAGCTCTGATAGGTCTTTTGTCTGGGGTCAATCCAGTTTTTCAAAGAACGGTGAGAACGAGACAGTCTGGGGCCAGGCCCCCATGTGCATCCTACCTACCTTTATTTTTATGTTTATAAGTTTATTTTTAAAGGTTTTAATTATTTATGAGAAAGAGAGCAAGATAGAACAAGTAAGAACAGGGGGAGAGGGAGAAGCAGGCTCCCCGCTGAGGGGCTCCATCCCAGGACCCTGAAATCATGACCTGAGGTGAAGGCAGACGCTTGACTGTCACCCAGGCACCGCCCACCTACCCTTGTTTAAAGGGGCCCTCCACCCTGAACATAGTCAGTTCCCAGCTCTCAGTTTCTTCCTTTGCTCCTACTTCCTTGCCCTTCTCTGAGCGACTTTCCCTTCTCTCCCTTTTTCAAATACACTTCTTTGCCCAGTGGTTGACTTTGGCCTCAGAGGCGCTGGTATACAGTGGCTAGGCTCTGGAGTCAGATCTGTGTTTGAGAACCGGCTGCGCCTGCTCCTGCCCTTGCGCTACCTGTCCCTGCCCCCGACCTTCACCCGATCTTGGCTTTGCACACCGTTGTTTTCCTTTTTCACACACACTCAGGCGTGAGACCCAGTCCTTCCTCTGTCATGGGGACCGGAGCTCATGCCAAGAGTTTCGATTTAGTGCATCTTGCTGAAGTTCCCGTGGATGCCTCGGGGTGGGACTGCACTTCACAGCACGGCCTCTCAGCTCCTTCCTGGTGTCCGTCCTCCTCACTCCTGCAATCCTTTCCCCCACACCCTTTGCTTCCATGATTGTCCTGGGAACTTCCAACTCTTCTCCCTTGTCTCCCTCTAATGTCTTGCCGGTCAATATCCAGGCATTTGGAGTCTCATCTTCTACCCCAAGAACTTTATGTATTTTTTTCAAGTAAAGACAGTTCTGGGATACCTGGGTGGCTCAGTCAGTTAGGTGTCTGCCTTCAGCTCAGATCATAATCCCAGTCCTGGGATCGAGTCCTGCGTCGGGTTCCCTGCTCAGCGGGGAGTCCGCTTCTCCCTCTGCCTGCTGCTCCCCCAGCTTGTGGGCGCTCTCTCTCTTTGGCAAATAAATAGATAAAATCTAAAAAAAAAAATAAAAAAAAGATTGTTCTTTCTGCAAGAGGAATGCTGGTGGCAGGTACTGAGAGATGCTCCTACACCTTAGTGATTCTCAAGCCCACCTGGAGAACTCACTTAACATAGAGTGAGTTGGGAAAGGCACCTGTCTTACACAGATGGCTGGGCCCCACCCTCAGGGTTTCTGACTCAGCTGGCCTGGGGTGGGTGTGAGGAATTTGCATTTCTAACACATTCTCAAAATGATGCTGCTGGTCTGGAGGCCACACTTGGAGAACCATTGCTACATCTTATTACAATAATAATTATTTTACGTTTTTTTGGGGGGTGAGGATTAAGTGGGCAAATTAATGTTAGGCACCAAGCTTGGTGCCTGGTGCTTGTATAGATGTAATAGATGCTGGTTACGATTTTGCAGGCTGGTCCAATGAGTTTCGTTCCAGCTAGCTGGTATCGTCATCGTAACCGCCTTCTATCTGATGCTACTGTCTTCTCTGAAGTCGCTTCTTTTGTCTGTTAATCCAGACAAAAGAACTGGAAGTTATGGTTGGTGCAACAAATTTCAGGGAACTGGGCTACACGGCATTTCCCCTTCCCTGGCTCTCTGCCAACATTTCTAGAAATAGATGAAAAAAAAATAAGGCAAGTACTTACACCCTAATATTATACTGAGAAGCTGAATGAATAAATAGTGGCTCTTGGGGCACCTGGGTGGCTCAGTGGGTTAAAGCCTCTGCCTTCGGCTTGGGTCATGGTCCCAGGGTCCTGCATCGGGCTCTCTGCTCAGCAGGGAGCCTGCTTCCTCCTCTCTCTCTGTCTGCCTCTCTGCCTACTTGTGATCTCCGTGTGTCAAATAAATAAATAAAATCTTTAAAAAAAATAGTGGCTCTCTAACCCCACATACTGAAAAATTGATATGTGAGCCCGCAGGTATCAAAGACAGGACTGAAAACCACTGGTCTTGCCTAGTGCCTTTTTTTTTTTTTTTTTTTTTTTTTTTTTTGAGAGGGAGTGAAGGCAGAGGGAGAGGGAGAGAGAGAATCCCAAGCAGGCTCCATGCCCAGTGTGGAGCCCGACTCAGGGCTCAATCTCACGATCCTGAGATCATGACCTGAGCCCAAATCAAGAGTCGGGTCCTTAACCACCTGAACCGCCCAGGTGCCCCTTGCCTGTTGCTTTCTTGAGGAATGCCTAAGGCTTCTATAGCTGGAGACATCTGCTCCAGTCCCCTAGCTCCGCTCATTCCAGGGCTGCAGAGGGTGGCTTCTCGAGAGAGCTGATTCACTCTGTTTCCTGTCTCTGAGGCACCTGGGCCCGAAGGGAGGCCCGCATGGCAGGAAGTGAAAACAGAGCCTGTTCCAGCCTGACCCCGTCCTTCTGACAGACAATCCTCAAACTCTCAGCATCTCTGTGGAGCAGGGCTAAACGAAGGGAGGATCCCCGAGACGGTCCAGATAGAATGTCTGCCCCTGTCTCTCTTTCTTACTAGCATCTGGCTGAAAAGATGCCCCCGATTCTTCAGCTTTCTGTCTGTGTCCAGAGTTTGTCTCCCCGGGTTGGAGAGATGATACAGGTCTAGAAGCCTCCGAGGTTCTGTTTCCTATCTCCTTGGATTTATACCTTAGCACTGCCATTATCCATGCAGCTTCCAGCACCCACACACTTCCTCCTTAGGGGGCAGGCCTGTCCCCACAGGGAACGCTCTCATTAAAAGGAACAGCAGCTGCCCCACAGAACTCCAGCCTTTCTCAGGGCCTGAGCAGGCGGGGGTGCAGTGGGCAAAGCCATTGGCGGCTCAGGGCCAGGTGCTGTGGTCTCCTGGCAGCCCCGCCCTAGTAATGAGGGCCCAGCCACCGAGCTGATCCTTTGAAGATGTGTCCCAAAGCTCTCCCCTGGTGATCAGTGACAGGAGCCCGGTGTCCTGCTTTAGCCAAATGACTAGCTTAGCCTCTTTTATGAGAAAAGGAACTCCTTATTGGAAACCAAATTATAAATTAATTAGCAGCTTCTTCTGGGGCTATGCACATCAACACCACCCCATGATGACTTTCTAGAGCGAACCCCCTCATTCCAGGGGTATAAAAAGGCCCAAGCAGGTTGGGGTCTGTAGACACCAGCAATCCAGGTGGCCGCCGCTGAGGAGAAGGGACCTTCCCAGACATGACTTCCAACTGTTCAGCTTCCATCAAGAGCTGCCCACGGCCCTCCTCTGTCTGTTCCAGCAGCATGAGCTGCCGGCCCGAGATGTGCCTGGGTTATGTCTGCCAGCCCGTGAGCTGCGTGCCTTCTGTCAGCGTGCCCACCACCTACCGTCCCGCCAGCTGCTTCTCCAAGACCTACCTCTCCAGCTCCTGCTGGTCCAGCAGCTGCCGGCCCTCTAGCGGCATCTCCAGCTCCATGGGCACCTGTAGCTGGTTCTGCGAGGGCTCTTTCAATGGCAATGAGAAGGAGACCATGCAGTCCCTGAACGACCGCCTGGCCTGCTACCTGGAGAAGGTGCGCCAGCTGGAGCGGGAGAATGCGGAGCTGGAGAGCAAGATCCAAGAGGCCTGCCAGTCTCAAGTGGCCACCATGAGTCCTGACTACCAGTCCTACTTCAGGACCATTGAGGAACTCCAGCAGAAGGTGAGCGCAAGCAGCGAACAGACTCACGGGGAAGGCAGCCAGAAGGGCTAGCGCTCCAGATTTGAATCTCGTTAATTCATTAAGCCACATTCAGGGGAAAGACACTTCCCTAGGGCATGGGGTTATCTCATAATTTGAGTGTTCAGCTAGAGCCCTTAATGCAGAAGAGGACTGGGATCTAGTCTCGGCTCTACCACTGCATGACTTTGGGAGGGCCCTTCTCTTCCCTAGACCTCAGTTTCCTCATCTGTAAAATGGGGATGAAAAGAGCTTTCATCTGGTGGCGCTGGTAAGAAGATTCCAAGAATCGAGGCAAGTAATGTGTTTACCATAGCCTCTGGTAAACGGCGAGTTTTCCGTAAATGCTAGTGCTTATTAAGGGTCTGTCTGTCCCATGAATGACTTCAGACTTAATGAGATTCTTTCCTTCCACAATGTTCATTGCAGCCAAAATAGGGGCAGTTGGATTCATGAAGACCTAGTGCTTAAAAAATAAATTTTGGGGGTGTCTGGGTAGCTCAATGGGTTAAGCCTCTGCTTTTGGCTCAGGTCATGATCTCAGGGTTCAGGGATCGAGCCCCGCATCGGGCTCTCTGCTCAGCAGGGAGCCTGCTTCTCCCATCTCTCTCTGCCTGCCTGTCTACTTGTGATCTCTGTCTTTCAAATAAATAAATGAAATCTTAAAAAAAATAAATAAATTACATGTTCTCCAATGATTAGTGGTTCATCTAATATTCTCTAGAGCTCCAGGAAAACAGGGCTTCTGCAGTGATGGGTCACAGGCTGCTGAACCCCATCAGCTACTGGCTTCTCATTTGGGATCTTTTTCCTTTTCCTTGTCCTGGATTAACCACCTCTTGTGCCTTGGCCCCCACCAGGTTCTGTGCACCAAGGCAGAGAACGCCAGGATGGTCGTGCACATTGACAATGCCAAGCTGGCTGCGGACGACTTCAGGACCAAGTGAGTTTGGCGGAGGCGCACGGGCCCTCCCCTCCCTGCAAGTCTTCAGGGAGCAGCTCTCCATTAGTTTCAGAGAGGGCTGGAGAAGCCCCAGCAGCTCCAGGCCTTTTCTGAGTTACGGTCTTCAGCTTTAGCCCTCAGTTGCTGCCCCTGCCCTTGCCCAGGTATGAGACGGAGCTGACCATGCGGCAGCTGGTGGAGGCCGACACCAATGGCCTGCGCCGGATCCTGGACGAGCTGACCCTGTGCAAGGCTGACCTGGAGGCCCAGGTGGAGTCCCTGAAGGAGGAGCTGCTGTGCCTCAAGAAGAACCACGAGCAGGTGAGACCTGAAGTCAAGATGACGTTGGCCCTGGGAAGCCGAACGGGAAGAATGAGAGGTTTTGGGGTTGAAATTCCCAGGGACTGCCATGTAAAGTTTCTGGGACTTGCCCAGTTTACTGAACCTTTCCGAGGTGGATTTCCTTTTTCTGTCCCCACCCTGTTCTTCTTCTGCTCTCCTGTTTGCATATCCAAAAGCTGCAGGTCAACCCTTTATTTTCTGATGTTCCCCCCCTCGTCGCCGGCAGGTCCTTGAAGGGAAACTCCTCCACCCTGGGCACCGATGTGCTGCAAAGCCCACTGGAGGTCTGATGTTTTCCCTCTCCTTCTCTGAAATGGATTCTCAACCTCTTGACTTGGGATTTGAAAGAACAAGTGTTTTGGAATCCTGGCTGGGTCTCCTTAGGCTTAGATGTAAAGTAACAATCAGTACCACATACTCACTGAGTGCCCTAAGGTAACTGACTCATCCTGCTTAAGTCAGAGAGCTGGGAACCACACCAAGAGGCCACTAATGAGGCATTATCACACACTCCGGGCAGCCTCCGAGACAACTTTCTCTCCTTGGCAGCCAAGCCTGGGGCGGGGGGTTGCCTGCTCACACTCAGGCCTTGAACCAATTGAAGCCAGGCTCCTGCTGCCCTCTGTCCCAGATATACACAGGCTGGGAGGGGGGTTGGCGATAGAGGGGCACGGGTTTCCCTTTTCAGCCCAAGGAGATCAAACAAATCCCGTCGTTGCTCTCGGCTTCTGCCAAAGTGACAGGGAGTGCGATGGACTGCTTCTGCTGTTATGGGAGCACCCGGCCGGCGCTGGAAGACCACAGGGCACGTTTCACAGTGGCAGTCCTCAAAGGGCTCCTCGAACCTAGACATCTTAGCTTCTTCTGTTCCATCATTTTGTGTCTCGCTGGGGTGGCGACCGTTTGACTTCACCCTTGTGCCTTTTCAGGAAGTCAGTGCCCTCCGCTGCCAGCTGGGGGACCGCCTTAACATTGAAGTAGACGCTGCGCCCCCCGTGGACCTGAACAGGATGCTGGAGGAGATGCGGTGTCAGTATGAGACTGTGGTGGAGGCCAACCTCAGGGACGTGGAGGAATGGTTCAACACACAGGTGGGCCTCTCGCCGGTGGGCCGGCCTCCCTCGGATCCCCAGGCAGGTACACCTGCCCTTCTTCTATCTCCCCCCATTGCAGATGGAGGAACTTAACCAGCAGGTGGCCACGAGCTCCGAGCAGCTGCAGAGCTACCAGTCGGACATCATTGACCTGAGACGCACGGTCAACACGCTGGAGATCGAGCTGCAGGCTCAGCACAGCCTGGTGGGTGCTGCCCACTGGGTGGTCTCTGGAACCCTGGGTGGCATTGTGCTTAGAGGCAGGCATTCAGGAGGCAGATGGAGGCCCAGATTCAGCCATCATGGCGTGTCTCCCGTCCGACATGGGGCAGGTGGGCGCTGTTGAACACAACTCCCCAGGAAGGCTTATTCTCCGCTTGGTCTGTGCTTCCAAACCCATGCTGCCTGTCGGAGTTTTACCACTTCCCACGCTCAGGCTCCTCTCTGGATGAGTGAAATCAGAGTCTGTGGAGTTGGGACCTAGGCCCCAGGATTCTCTGAAAGCTCCCACGTGACTTCAATGTGCAGCCAGGGCTGAAGACCACAGATCTGAATAATGCCGTAGGGGATGAGCCTGGTGAACCTCAAATCCAAAGTGTAAAGCCAGACTGAGGCTGAAGAAGAAATAAGGGATTTATGATCACACGATCTGGGTTCAAATTCTAGTCTCTCTCTCTCTTTTTTTAAAGATTTTATTTATTTATTTGACAGAGATGACAATAGGCAGAGAGGCAGGCAGAGAGAGAAAGTGGGGGAAGCAGGCTCCCTGCTGAGCAGAGAGCCCGATGTGGGGCTCGATCCCACAACCCTGGGATCATGACCTGAGCCAAAGGCAGAGGCTTTAACTCACTGAGCCACCCAGGTGCCCCCAAATTCTAGTCTTGTTACCTGCCAGCTGCTTAAGTTTGAATAAGTCACCCCAGCCTTTTGGGGATTAGTTTTCATGGTGACTTAGGTGGGGAGGGGTCATTCCCAGCCCCAAAGAGAGAGAGGTGGCTCTTCTTGGTTCTTTCTGAACCAGGAAAATAGGTCTATTCCTCGGCAATTTTGTCTTTCCCTTTGCCTTAGAGGGACTCTCTGGAATCCACCCTGGCAGAGACCGAGGCCCGCTACGGCTCCCAGCTGGCCCAGATGCAGTGCCTGATCAGCAACGTGGAGGCCCAGCTGGCCGAGATCAGGTGTGACCTGGAGCGGCAGAACCAGGAGTATAAGGTGCTATTGGACGTCAAGGCCCGGCTGGAGTGCGAGATCAACACGTATCGGGGCCTGCTGGAGAGCGAGGACTGCAAGTGAGTGGGCCTGGCTGAGGCTGTATGGCTGTAGGCGAGGGCTGGAGGAGGCTATGGGAAGCGACTGGGCCTACCCATGAGATGGAGCCCTGCCATGATTAAGAAACAGTTGGGAAGCCGGTACGATCCAAAGAAAGTCGGGCAGGTGTTGGTGCTGCCGTCCCAAACCCGGCCCACTGGAGACCGTTGTGTTCCTTTCTGTGTCAGCACACTCCTTCCAAGGGCTTTCCAGGGGCAGGGCACCATGGGGGACAAGGGGATAGATGGTGACAAGCCCTCTGCTCTCAGGTCGTTTCCATCTGTTTAGGGAGACAGACAAGCAACTGGAGATCATACTTGGGGTAAAGGTTTACTGCACTTGGGAGGACAAGGTAGCTTAACATGACTGAGCTATGGTGGGAAGGGGAAGAGGAAAGACTGGTGAGGCCCGTTCCTGGAGAACCACGAAGTCCATGCTGGGGAGGGAGGACCTTATTTCATAGATAATTGAAAGGCCTTTTTTTTTTTTTTTTTTTTGAGGAGGAAATGATAGAATTTTCTCAACTGCCTATCTCCCCAGTGAGATGGTTAACACCTAGAACTCAGAGACATTATAAATTTTCTTTATCTCCTACACCTGGCACACAGTAAATGCTCAGTAAATGTTCCTTGACTGAGTCCATGAAAACTCAAAGCTGCTCTTCAGGAAGATGCACAGATGGCTGCAGGGCGGGGGCGTCCCAGCAAGGAGCGTGTTCAAGAGGCCCTGGCCATGGTCTAGGCAAGCAGTAGGGAGGGTCAGAAGCTGGGCATTGCAGGGAGGCTCAGCACGGCCTGCTGGTCACCTGGGCACAGGATGCCTCGGACCGTGGACACCTGGTGGGCTGACCGCTGTTGTAGACCTTTTCTTATTCTGCATTCAGCCTTGCTTTTCTGTCATTTAGTCTCACCCCCTGGGGCAAGAGTTGCTTAAGAGTTGCTCCTCTTCAGGGAGCAGGCTGTTACCATGCACGAGTGACATGGGTCACTGTGGGGCTGTGGAGAACCAGAGAGCTGTGCCTAACCCAGTGAGGGCACTGCCCGCCTCGGGGCCATTTCTAACAACCAGTATTGTTAGGTCTTTCGATTGTTCAAGAGAAGCTGGGAATCCTGATGTCTTTTAAACATCAAATTCTTCTTATTTTTACATATTTTCAACAAATTAGAAAAAAATACAGCACCATACAAAACATATTTCAGGCTGGATATGGTCCCTGGGTACCTGTCCAGTTTCTGGGCTATCTGGTTCCCATATATTGTCTAGTGTGTTGTTTCTGGTTTTGAGCCCACATCTGCCAGTCTCTGAGATCACCCTTTTTTCTCTGCCATGTATGCCTTCTGCATGAATTACTTACCTCTTCTTATTCAACACATTCTCATGACGTTCCTGCTCCAGGCCAGGTTTGCAGGGTGTGCGTACGTACACGGCTGCTGACCTCACTGTTTTAGGGGACACAGACTGTAACAGAATAATCATGAATCATTCTGGGAGGAGGAACACGGTAGTTCTGGGGGACTTGATACAGAGAGATCAGGGAGGGCTTCCAGGATGCGGCTGTTGAGTTGAAGGAAGCTGTTCTTCATCATGGCCCACATGGAGCAGGGAGAGGCACGCTTCTATTTGTATTTGTAGAAGATCGCTCTGCCCTCGAAGTTGACAGTAGTTAGGAGGGGCAAGAGTGGAGCTTGGGAGACCAATGAGGAGGCTGCTGGGGTCATACAGGCAAAGATGGAGGTGGGACCAGGGAAGCTGAGCGGAGAAGGTGAGCAGTGGGGGAGTTTGAGAGGCATCTGGGGGGCAGAACCACGGCATGTGTTGCTGAGTTGGACTTTTTTCTAATCCTGCCCCACACGTCTTTCTTCTGCAGGTTGCCCTGTAACCCATGCTCCACTCCCTCCTGTCCTCCTTGTGCACCTTCCCCCAGCATGCCCCGCACCGTCTGTGTGCCCCGCACCGTCTGTGTGCCTTGCGTGCCCTGCCCTCAGAGCCGCTTCTGAAGTCTCTCATATTGATGGATCCTGCAGACACCAGAGCTGGGTGGCTGGAGCCTCCTCAGGCAGAGTCTGACCACAGTCCCAGGCCCCAAGGAAGCCCTCCAGCAGCGGTGCTGGGAGGTGGGCTTGTGCAACCCGCTATGACCTGCAGGGGGCGCCCTAGCTCCCACTTCTTAGACGCTGCCTCTCCCTTCCACCTGCCCATTGCTCTTTGCTGATGTTCATGGTTGTCTGTTCGGCCTCAAGAGCATATTCTTTTAACTGGTAAATAAAGCCTCATCCAGTGGCCCTGCAAACACATCTTTCTCTATTTGTCGCTTTGTTGCTGTATCCACCAGCCAGTTCTACTCAGCTGGGCTCAAGAGAAACGTCACTAAACTCTGTATTTATTTTTATGTCCCGTCTGCTTCCACAGGCTTGGGAGGCACTCGCTAGAAAGACCCACATGCCATATACTACGTAAAGCTAGGCCATCGGTCCAGAGCCAAGTAATAAAAGAATAAAGAGAAGAGGGAGATAATTAAGCCAGAAACCTAGGCCAAACTACTGTAATTGAGAATACTGTTATAACCCCACCCCTCTACCTCATTACAGCTGGTACAATACGATCATTCATTCACTCATTCAAATAACCTTTACTATGGCCTCCTTTGTGCAGATTGGGTGTTAGGAGCCGGCGAGCCCCTGGGTAGCCCTCCAGACATTTGTTCATGCCTTGCTTGCTCCTTGCGACAATCTGTGAGAAAGGTACCATTATTTTCTCTTTGTAAATGAGGAAACTGAGACCCAGAGAGGTTAAGAAACTTGCCCAAGGTCACACAGCTAGTAAGAAGTGGACCCAGGACTCCGTATAGGCTGTTAGGCCCCAGGGACACTCAAGCAATTCATAATTCTGAGTCCTCATATTTGCAAACTAGAGCTGGATGCAGGGGTTACAAAAATTGCAAGTGATCCCTACTGTCTAGATGTCTAGGATTGGAGAGGGTGCTGAGGGCAGTGTGTATAAGGCCCCACTCTTCCTCAACAAAGGCCAGATAACAACAAAAACAACAACGACAATAGTAATAATCATGACAACCCCTTCCGGAGCACTTACGATGCACCAGGAGCTGTGCTGAGCACATTACGTAAATCAGCCTAAAGCAGCTCGCACAATCACCATGTAAGAGAGGCATCGTGTCTATTTAGAAAAGAGAAACCAAGGAGTGGAAGATGGGTCAGTTGCCCAAAGTTCCATGCAAGGACAGAGATTCAAACCCAGGTCCTGCTGTTTCCACTGAAAAATTTATTTGAAACACTCTGTTGGACAGCTACCTTCCCACCGAGAAAGAGCACACACTAGCAAAGACTGGGAGAAAGTACTTGACTGGGGAGAGTAGGAAGGGCCTCAAGCAGCTTGTGGCATTTGAGATGGGCCTGAATGTCTACAGAGCAAACGAGAGGTAGCCACGTGTGGGGCCTGCATAGAAGCAGAGGTCGTGAGTGGCTGGGGCAGCAGGTGTCCCTGTGGAAGCCTGGTGGGAATAAAGCTCATGTGGTAGGGAGATATCAGACTATGGGGGAGGCGCCTTGTGTACCCAAAAGAGCCCGGACTCCATCCCGAAGGCAGCGGGAGAGCTGCTGCAGGTTCTGGGCCCCAGGATGGCATGGCTGGAGTGATATTTTAGAAAGTTTCACCAAGGAGTGTCAAAAGGATGACTGAGAGGCAGGGGGAGAGCTCATACGAGTGTGTGGAAGAAGCTAAGGGGACCTCAGCTCAGGTTGTGACAGTGGGAAGGTCAATGTGAGAGGCTCAGTAAAGAACCCCACTTGGCAAGGCTGGCCATGGCAGATGACGAGGAGAACGCCAGAAATGGGAATCTCGCACCCCTTTCTGAACCTCAACCTCCAAACACACCGTTCTTCCTTAATGAGCTGAGGTGATGTTTCTATTAAAGATCTACCTTCTGGCCTTGCCAAGAAATGACGAGAGACGGATTGGCTCCTGCCACTGCCTGGGGCTCTTAGGACATGATCCTGCATGCAGACCTGGCAGGAAGGGCCTCGAGCCTTACGGGACACACAAACACACTGCTTAGCCAGCTGTGGTTTGTGAGTGTGGAGGTGAGGGGAACATTTCATCGAGCTGGAATGCCAAGGGGGAGGAGCTTCTGGCCAACTGGATAATCTTGTAACTGAGTACCAACCAGCGGCCGTTCTTGTTTTCAATCCCTGTGCAAATTTGCCTAGAATGTGCTTAGCTTGATAAACACAATAGACTGAACAGAATCAGATCTTTGGTTCTAAAATCCTGGGCCTGTTCTGTCCAATATGGAAGCCACAAACTACAGATGGCTTTTGAATTTTTAATTAAATAAAATGGAAAATTCAGTTCCTCAATTGTACAACCCGTGCCTCAAGTGCTCACACGATGGGGTACCATACTGGATAGGGCAGATGTAAAGTATTTCCATTATTCCAGAATGTTCTATTCACCAGCACTGTCCTAAACTGTCAGAATCATAAGGAGACTTCCAGATGATCTGGCCTAGCCTCTTCCATTCACAGATGAGGAGTCTAAGGCCCAGAGAGTTGGAAAGATGTGCTCACAGACATACAACCAACAGATGAGAATCAAAGTCTGGTGGGTCTCTCTGAGCCCTTCATGTTTTCTCCTAGGACCAAGGTTTATTATTATTTCAGGCTAATAAATATTTTTCCTTTCTCCTCCTTTCATGTTCTTAAGAGCAGAGGCATTTTCTCTGAGATGTTGAAATTCGATTCTGGGATGATATAGTTCCCCTTAAAAAAAAAAAAAAACACCAACAACCGGAAACCACCAAACTTAGAATTGCCTTATTGTTGGAGCATGTGGCTCAGTAACATCACAGACCCCAGGCTGCGGCCAGAGCCGTAGCAAGCACACAGGGCTTGCAGGCCAGGAGTCCGGGCCCTTGGACCCTTTGTGGACTTCTGCAGGTTTCTTTTCCCTCAGAGCGTCCTGTCCAATTCATCCAGGCCTCTGTTTCATACCCTTGTGTCATCCAACTTGCCAAGACCTGTATGACCACCAAAATGCCTGTTAAAGCTTTTTATACGATACCAAGCCCGGAGTGCGGCCCCCTCTGCTGGACATGGGTGGCCACCATCTTCTGTGTTTGGATGGTGCTTCCAAGTGAGGGAGCTTGCGAGCTATCCTCCTGCCTAGCCTATCTCTCTTTTTTGATGGATGGAAAAACCAGGGGTGTAGACTTTGAGAGATCGTTATACTCACCAGCACCAGAACCTCCTGGAAAGTGGACCCAGGGCTACACATATGGGGATTCTCAGAGGAATTCTGTCCTCATTTCTAAGCATTCGGAATTAATGACCTCCAGTTTATAGGAAAACTTAGGCAGGACTAGAGCAAAGTAGTAAAACCGCTGGCATATTTGATGTTTGAGAGAAACTCCCACAGGTCGCTGGATCCTCCCTGAGTGGGGACTGGAAAAGAAAGGACATGTGTTTCAAAGATGAGACTTTCCCTGAGGCCATCAAGGGGACAGGTGCACAGCCTTGGGTCTCACTGCCCTAGAGCAAGGCCCCCTTCTCGGGGTGGGAGTGAGGGCTGACCAGGACAAAGCTGGGTTCAGGGAAGCTTCCAGAAAGGCCCAGCTGTCGGACACACTGACTAAGAGAATCGGCAGGATAGTCTGTGGACTGAACTGCACTGGATGGTACCCTCCCTATGATATTGGGAAGGATGTCTGCAATAGAACCAGAAAAGGAGATGCCTGTTGAAAATTGGGAAGATCATGAATAAGAAAACAATTTTTTGTGTGTTTCGTAGATTTTAGTACCAATCACGCAACGATCTCAATTTTGCTAAGTAAAAATTTCCTAAAATCGTTTGAATTTTATCTTTTGGAACAGCTGGTCAAGATAAATTCATTTCCTATCCCAATTTTGCTAAGTAAAAATTTCCTAAAATCGTTTGAATTTTATCTTTTGGAACAGCTGGTCAAGATAAATTCACTTCCTATCCCTATCCCTAAGCCCTAAATAAGTAGCCAAATACACCAATGCGCCTCTTGGCACAAGGGAAACTATCAGCAACTTTGGCTTCACAAATCCAGTGCTGGGATCCCAGTCCTGCCGCCACTAGCTGTGCCACTGTGATGGGTCCCCTAACTCCATGCATGGCAGTCTATCTCCTCCACGAGTCAGTGGGACAGAATGCCTCTTAACTGTCCATTATGATGTCTGGCAGACCCTAAGCGCTCAAATTATGTCAGTTAAAAATCGGCATTGACAACAGGTCCCTCTTGTGACATCCCCTAGGGACTATGGCAGCTGAGTCACTTTTCAGAGCCATTTCACCCCCAAATTCAGAAAGAACAGTGACACCACCACACTAACCACCACTGTCTGAGCAGCTTTGTCTTCTTCTGAGGTTGAAGAGCTTCTGGATAGATTTCTGGTCTTGGTCTAAATGGTTCAGTGCAGTGAAGGGCCCAGTGTCCGAGGTCCAGTGTCCGCTTCTGGAGTACACTGGGTGAGGCTCTTCCCCTGCCCCAGCCCTCAGCTCCAGGGCAGGCTGACATGAACCCCACGTGCTCTGAGGGATCCAAGTTTTAGGCCTCATTCACTGTGCTGCGGAGAGCTGGGTTGGCAAGTGACAGCTCACAGGTCACATCCAGTTGCTGCCTGTTTCGGTCAATAAAGTTTCATTGGAATACGACCCCTCTCATCTGCTTCTGTACCATCTGCATTTGTCCTATGCTACAACCACAGCCTGTATGGCCTGCAAAGCCTAAAATAGTCACCATTTGGCTTTTTAATAGGAGAAGTTTGATGTAGGGGAAAGAGAGCGTTCTGGGATCAGGAGCCCTGAGCCACCGTCTGGACCCTGTGGCTGACTAGCTCTGTACCCCTGAGGAGCTCACAGCCCCTCTTGTCTCTGGCTGAAGCAGGAGGGGGTTGAAGTCACTCGTATTTTTATTTAGTTCTAGCACCTTTGCTCCTCTCTGTTCTACTGTTTGGTGTCTCTGGGGCCCTGATGCTGAGTGTCTGGGTTGCAGAATGTCTTCAGTCCACATGTCACTCCCTCAGGAAACACACAAGGGCATCCCATGACCCGCATCCTACACAGCCTCAGAACACCTCCTTCTTGAGCCCAGTCTTCGTGTCCATGAGAGGCTGGCAGGGTTGCAGTGGATCCTCTACCTGGGGCAGTGGGGATCCTCCTGCCACCACACATGAGAGGGATGCAGGAACTCAGGGACTCACCTGTGGCTGACGCCCACTCCTGAATGGCTCATCTCTGAGGTGGGGCGCCCTTGCGGCTCTGCAGCTTCTCATGACTTCCACATGTGTTTTGACTTTCAAGTTTTCTTAGTGGGGCCATTTTCCTTCTGGAGCAGTTGGGAAGCTGCTTCTCTCTTCTGGATCCTGGCCAATAAATTAAATGAATACATGAACATGTGAAGTTGCCTACTGAGTGTGTCTATTGTTGTCAGGTTATTTCACTGAGTTACAGCGTTACTGGGTGTGGTGTATTGGAAACTATGGCTGCGACCCATTGATGATCTGTGAAGTCATTTTAGTGGATTTTGATCAGAGAGAGAGAGAGAGAGAACAGAATAGAAAATAATGTGTGTGTGTGTGTTAGGTTGCAAAATGTGCAGTGTAATTCTTACTTGGGTTGTGCTCAACTGTTCAAGCCCATGGTCTCTTCTAGAGTCTGCATTTTCAGTGGGGGACTGGGGACCAGAAGAACTGGCTGACTTGCTTTGGGCCACCTAGCTAGTGAGAGGCAGAGCTGGGAGAAGAAACTGTCTAGAAATACCCCATCCTTAAATGAAAACAAAGTCCTAATCCTGCCTTGTCAGCGCTAGAAGGAGGCTCTTCTGGGATGGAGAAGGGGCCAAATAATTTGGTCTTGCCGTCTGGGTCACCTGCCCTTAGGGACTGTCCCAAGCACCACAGCCAGGACTTGGGAGCCTTCTATCACTCTGATACTGGTCAATAGTGAATAAAGGACCCCAAGTTCCCTGCCACTGTGTGGGAGACGGGTGGTTGAGAGAGGATTCAGTTCCATGTTGATGACAGCAAAAGGGATCTATGGGTCATGAGTTTAGATGACCTGGCTCACCGTCTGCTTGTGGGGCATATAGACCTGTCCTAATCGCATGGTTTTGTGAGGAAAGTGATCTTGTCTGAGATCCTCTCCTTCTAGTTCTTATTTCCCTGTGTTCTGGACATCATAACCAGCCCCTCGGCTCCCAGGAGCTCCTTCCCAGATGCTGGACCAAGAAGGAGCTGAGCCTTGAAGTGTCTCTTTCCTTTCTGTGACTGCCCCTCCTATGCCAGTGATGGACATGTTGAATGGGTACCCACATAGCACAGGGGTGTTGCTCTACCCCCACAGACTTCAACCACACCAGATTCAACATATTAATCCTGGAATTCACTGGAAAGATACCCAAAAAGCATGAGAGAGTGAATTCCTTACAGAGCCCCAGTGGCTGGGGGATCTTTCTCCCAGACCTCAGATAACTGTGGGGAAGACCTGGTGAATGAACTCCTTACCGATTCTGCCGTGAAGTATATGGATAGTTCTACTAAGTGGGATAAATAAACATTAGACAAAGACAAAAAAGTTAGGAGCGAACTTCACTTTTCAGAATGTTTTGGATCTCGGAATTGCACATAAGCTCTTATGGTCTTATCCTGCTGTATTAGAAATAGTTTCATTAGCAACTGAAATCTGTTTTCTGGGGTGTGTAAATCCTCCCAAGTAACTCTCAGGGCAGATTTTATAACCTTCACTTTCCACTGGAGAAAATGAAAACTCTGTTGCTTAAAAAACTTAGTCGAGCCAGAATGACACCTGAGTGGCTCCAAAGTGATGTTTTTCACAAATACACAATGGTTTTCCCATTCTCTCTTTCCTTGTTCTTCTAAGTCACTGCTTCTTAGCCTTGCACACTGGAACCACTTGGGGAGCTTTAAAAAAATACTGATGTCTGAAGAAGAACAATGCAAGAGGCATTATATTCCCTGATTTCAAGCTATATTATAAAACTATAGACATAAAAACAGCATGGCACTAACATAAGCATAGACACATAGACCAATGGAACAGAATCAAGAGCCCAGAACTAAACCCATGTATATACACAGCCAATTAATATTTGACAAGGGAGACAAGAATACTCAATACAGAAAAGACAGTCTCTTCAATAAATGGTCCGGAAAACATGACCGTTCACCCCATCTTGTACCACTCACCCAAATTAACCCGTAGTGGATCAAAGACTTAATGCAAGACCCAGCCCCATTAAAATCCTGGGAGAAAACGTGGAAAAAAATAGGTCTTGGTCTCGATTTCTTGAATATGACACATAAAGTGCGAGCAACAAGATAAAAAACAAGTGGAACTACATCAAAAAGTTAGCATACATTCATGTATTTATAAGCCATCCTGATTTTTATTTTTCTGAGAACACTAGGCCTTTTAAAGGGGGTAGTGGTGATAGTTGGAGACCCTGAAGTGGAAGGGAACTGACATTTATTAAGTGCTTACTCTGTGCTAGGCATTATGCTAGGAGCTCTATCTAGCTGGTACCTTAACTCTTAACCAGTAGCCCTGGGTATAAATATCATTGTAAGTGTTCATAGGAGGAAACAGAGACATTTAAAGGTCATGTAACTTGGTTGAAGTCAGGCAGCTCAGAAATTGAGGTTTGGGTATTTTCTATTCCCATTGCTGTGAAAATTATATAAAAAAATATGTATATTGTTCTCCTGGTCCCAGTTCCTGGCACAGAACTCCTAAAACTCTTGTAATTTCCTAAGTGATAAGAACATTAGGAGCATCTTTAGTTCTAATATTTCATTTTTGACCCTGATTCCTGACACAGACTCCAAAATCCCTTGGTATTTTGTGGGTGATAGGAGTGTCTTTTGTTCTAATGAAGCCACTCTTGAGACTTCTGGGTGGGGGCTGGGCATCACAAAGACCAAGCTGTTAGAATCTTGGCATTTTTCACTTCAGTGATTGATCATGCCTACATAATAATGCCTCCATAAAAGTCCCCAAAGTACAGGATTTATAGAGGTTTTACGATGGCGAACATGTGGTGGTTAGGGAGTATGGCTTGTTCAGAGAGGGTCTGAAAGTTCTGTACCCCTTCCTACATATCTTGCCCTATGCGTTTCTTTAGGCTATTCATCTGTGTCCTTTATAATAAACTATAAACATAAATATTTCCCTGAGTTCTGTGAGCCATTGAAGCAAATTATCAAACCCAAGGATGGGGTCATAGGAACCCTGACTTATAGCCAGTCATTCAGAAGGACAGGTGACAAACTGGGACTTGAGATTGGTGTCTGAAGTAGAGAGAGTCTTGTGGGCCTGAGTCCTTACCTTGTGAGATCTGATGCTAAATCCATGTAGATAACATCAGAATTAAATTGATATATAGGACATGCAGCTGGTGTGACAGAGAATTGCTTGGTGTACAGAATAGGCAGTTGTGAAAGAAAAGTAGATTTTGCTCTTGGGCCATCAACAGGATAATTGGAAAAAAGATGGCGACATGTCTGCAGACCTCAGAGTGAGTGTGGCACCGCCTGCATGATCTTTCCCATTTGTCAAAGCCTGAAGAGTTGCATACCAAGAATAATAAATTGATTATTTATTACTTACTATTACTATTTATTACTCTTCTCTCGAGAGACTTCATGATTATCTTGACCTTTAATTCTCTCTGGTACCATTTTCTAACATTGAAGAGACATGACAGTATGAGGCTCCACACACAGGAGCTGGCTTCAACCTTTGCAACCACTGTGTTATATGATGGGTAAAGTTCCTACACAGGGCATGAACACTTCGATGCTCCACGCATCTTCCTGCAGCCATGACATAGAAAGGTAGGTAGGCTGTGGGTTAGGCACAATTTCTGGGTGCTAGTCTACAAGTCCACATCATTCCCTCCCACTGGTTGAGATGCATCCATCTGTAACTACGCCATGTTTGAAAATAGCATTTCAAGACATCACTTGGGCTTTCCATCTGCAGTAGGCTTCCTGCCTCTAGAGACTGGTATTTCTAAAGTCAGAATCAGTGAGACAACTTTGTGCACACCATGAGTGAAGCAGGGTTAAAGTTCCTGTCTCTTACACTCCATCTTCACCACTTCTTGTCACTGAATCTGGCTCATATTTGGTCAATAAGGGCCATAGGGACTCTTTCCAAAGGGTCAGGACGAAAGATGGTCTTAGATATGAGGGCAGGGATCCTCACCTCACACTGACCTTCTTTGAGAAAAATGCAAATCAGTGAAACCAAGCAACTTTACAAAGAGACATGCAACAACAGTGTCATTATGCAAAACAGCATACTCAGTAGAAGCGCACGCCAGGATCATGAGGAAGCCTCAGTAGAGAGGAGCGTCACCCGGATGTAGACACCTGCAGCAGTGACATTAATGAAGTAACAAGTGTTGTGTATCTTGAGATGGAAGAAATAATGAGTTTTAGTTAATGGAATGCATCCTGCCAGAGAATAAGGCCAAAAGATAGATTCTATTTAGTGAGTAAAAAAAAAAAAAAAAAAAAAGAAAGAAAAAGAAAAAAAAAGACTTTATAAGTTTAGTTCTTTGGTTTATAGAGAAGCTTGTTGCTATGTGATGAAGCAGAGGAGAGTAACAAAGGGATGTTTGAAGATGTAACCTATGCAGGTTGCACCCAGAGGCCTCTGAAGGGTGAGACTGCCTCACCTGGTGATGTCTTCTAATTATCATGTCTATAAAGAGTTATTCATTGATGAGCTCTGAGTAACCCTTAGGACAGAGCTGACCACCAGTTACCTTTCCTGGGAAACCCAATCTGGAAAGAAGTCTCAAATTCTGTATTTCTTCTTGCTAGAACTCCAAAAGCTTAGGTTTCCCAGATACATATCTCACCCTTATAGAGATATTTGTTCAGGTTTTGCTCAATGCCCAGAGGACTGGAAAATATTCATTTTCACAAAGATATATTTATAACCACTTTGAGGGGGTCTTATTCCAAATTAGGTCTTTCTCAGTCCTAGGGGACCATCTATCTCCTGCCACAAATTTTGAGAGAAAAGTTTTTGGACCTTAGCAATCAGTTGCCTTGTTCCCCCAGTACCAAGAGCTAGTGGGGTGTGGGATGTAGTACAATAATAGAGATGAAACTTTCTCCTGGGCATCTTTCTGCATGGCCCTTGAAGAAACCCTGCCCTACTGCTTTGGTACTCCAACATTTGTATTTTCTGAGATGCAAAGAATCACATAGAATGTCAGATTCTTATTTTGTCTTTTAATTTTAACTTCTAACCCAGTTTCTAGACCTTATAATCTTTCTTAGTTCTGGCAATGACACAGTTGTTCTCCTTTTGCGGGGTGGGATGAGGGATGTGGTGGTGGTCAAGGTGAAGAGAAAAAGAATGCACACAGGAGTCAAAAGAAACTGAGAACAGGCTTTGCCACTTCATAGTGGGGGTAGAGATTAGGAAAAATGACTTCACATCTCTGGACTTTAATGCCTTATTTATTTCTTTTGTAAAATTAAGATAAGAATATCCACTTTATAGAATGGTAGGAAGGATTAAACAATATTTTTGATAAATCCCCCAACACATATGGTAAGTGCTCAATGAAGAACTTCAGAATCAAGGAAGTAAGGCAGGAAAACCACCCCCATAATCGATAACTCCAATAACTCAGTGCCCCATTGAGTTCCATGACCAGGTTCTTATTTGGGATTAAAAAAAGATTATTGTTCATTTTAATTTGTTTCTGGCTTATTGAACTCATCTCTCCTGGTCCAGATCAGGCAAAGTTCAGGGTCATCCTCAAACTGATGAGCTTCTCAGAACAACCTATTGAAAACATCAATGGCTACCCAAGTTTGAGTTGCATCCTGATGGACAGGAAATAATCCAGGCTTAAATAACTGTATGGCAGGTGTTTGGCATAGTGCCTGTCACATAGACTGTGCCAGGAGATGCATGTACAATGAATGGACTTGTTAAAGTTTTATTGTTCCTCAAACTAATTTTCAAAGACACACAACTGAAGAAAGAAGTAATGTGAAATTTTTGGTAATCGAAACCCAGCAAAGAAGCAGTTTCTTCCCTGGATAGGGAAGGCTGGGTTACTCTTAGCCCAGGTGAGCACCACTGTGGTCATAGGGATTTATCTCTTTTGTCACTCCTGTGACCAAAAGGAGCAATCATGCCTTCAGTGTGAACTCTAGTCAAGGAATAAACCTCTGATGGCCAAAAGGATTTTGTTCTTTGAAAAACGATGAAAAGCTTCTGACTTTCCATCAACAGACAAGCTGATATCAAAGAGCCAGGAGGCACCTCAAATTCATCAACATTCCTTTAATGAGGCGGTGAACTCTTAATGGTAAACTCAACAGCTGAGTAACAGGCTGATGTTATAACAATAGGGAGAGAATCAAGGCACTGAGGTCAAAGCATGGAGCCAACACCCACCTGGGATGGGGGTATAAAAGGCCCAGGAGGGAAGGAGGTTGTCAGACTCAGTGGCTTGGCCTTTCCAGCTGCTCTCAACCTTCTGTGCAACCTCAGCCTAACACCATGACTTCCTGCTACATCAGCTCATCCCAGTGTCCGGGCAGCACCAGGTTGCCTGCCCCAACAAGTGTCTATGGCCCCTCCATGGACCTTGTGACCCAGCCTGGGGCAGAGGCCAGGGCTGCCTCCCTGTGCCTGTCAGCCACCGTGGCACATGCCAACCGACCACGTGTGGGGGCGACCCCTCTGGGAAAACCCAGCCTGTGCATGCCCTTCAGTTGCTGCACCGCTTGCCCCTTGCCAGGGACCTGCAACATTCCTGGCAACATTGGAGTCTGTGAGAACTATGCGGAAGGCGCCCCGAATGGCCACGAGAAGGTAACCATGCAGTTCTTGAATGACCGTCTGGCCAACTACTTGGAGAAGGTACGCCAGCTGGAGCGGGACAATGAGGAGCTGGAGACCAAGATCCGAGAGTCGAGCAAATGCCATGAGTCTACCATGTGTCCAGACTACCAGTCCTATTTCCAGACTATTGAGGAGCTCCAGCAGAAGGTGAGGTTTAGAGTAGCCTGGGGTGTGCTGGGTCTGAGGAAGGTAAGGGCTTGGGAGGCAAAAATTTCCTGAAGGCTCAAGGAGCTTTGGGTTCTTGGATTCTCTCGTATATGAGTGTAGAAGCTACCTGAGCTGGAGCCCAGAGTATGACGTTTTGTGTGCGAACTGTCTTCCTGCTTTTCCTCAGATCCTGTGCAGCAAGGCCGAGAATACCAGGCTGATTATCCAAGTTGACAATGCCAAGCTGGCAGCTGATGACTTCAGAATCAAGTAAGTAGGGCCAGAAGAGGGCTCAGAGTGACTCCTTCCTCCACCCTAACTCCCAATGGCCGAACACTTGATTAACAGAATTATTGTCTTATGTCGTCCTTTCTAAATTCACCAAACAAAAAATTTAATTACAAACAAAACTAATAGAAGGTGGATGAGAAAAAAATACCACCAAGTTTAGCATGTATAGTATAGCCTAGAGTTAGCCTTTCTTCATTTATTTTCCTAAAATGGAAGACAAGGCTTCCTGAGCTCACTAACTGGGGGCAGAATAAGGTGACTTCCAGAATAAACTGAGCAAGGACAGTCACTGAATTTCATATGTAATTAGAGGATCAACTTACAGATGGGCCAGGGTCCAGATTTACCTATGGGGCCTCAAATACCAGATATTTCTACTAAACAAAGATCAGAGATAGAGAAGTAGTCCAATACAAGGAATAAGGGAGCAAAGTGCTGACTTGGCACCTGGTTGTTGCTTATTCTGGTGAAGTGATAGTAGCTGGTGTGAGTCCGGTCTTGGATCCTAAGATACATTGTCATAGGGAAGCCAGGTAATCTTTTGGAATCAAAGTTGCCTCAGTGCCCGATGGCAAAATGATACCCACTAGGAGTGCTTTGCTAGACCATGAGCAGAATGAGTAGAGGGGTGGAGTTTCATTCATCTCTGAGGCTAGAAATGAGCACAGTGAGCAAATGAGAATTCTGGTTGGTGAAGGAAATGGGAACGAGGGGCAGCTGAGAGGGGATGTCCTTGGCGTCCTGCTGACCTTACATTTCCTGTGCTGGAAGGCATGAGAGTGAGCTCTCCCTACGCCAAATGGTGGAGGCAGACATGTGTGGGATGCACAAGCTCATGGATGACCTGAGCCTGGCCAAGGCTGACCTGGAGGCCCAGCAGGAGTCCCTGAAGGAAGAGCTGCTCTGCCTCAAGAAGAACCACGAACAGGTCTGGGCCCAGGACTGCAGACCCTTGGGGGAGGGCCCTGGACAGGAAGGAGAGTACTGCTCACCTTGGGGCTCTAGGATTCGAACCTAGGCTCAGTTGGCATCGGGATGAAGAGTTCATCTGGGTCTGGGAGTCAGGCTGACTGTGTGGGAGGTGGTGGAAAGAGAGTTTCTTGTCTGTAAAGGTTTGCCTTGTCAGTTTAGGAAGGCGTCCAAATGGGCTCTTCCCAGTGGACCGTGGGCAAGACCTTTCATATCAGCACACGAGTGGGGGCACCCCTCAAGCTATTAGTCTGGAGGAGAGGTTCAGGTGCCATCTGCTCTGTCCAAAGCCCTTTCCTCACTCAGGATGTGGTTGCTTCTGTTCCTGCAGGAAGTGAGCATTCTGAGGAGCCAGCTTGGGGACAAGCTCCAGATTAAGCTGGACGTGGAGCCCACTGTGGACATGAGCAGGGTGCTTCAGGAGATGCGGTGCCACTATGAGGCCATGGTGCAGACCAACCACAATGATCTGGAAGAGTGGTTCCAAGATCAGGTGAGGACACTGCCTTGGAGCAGGGAGGGACCTTGGCTTTCCCGTGGGAAGGTTGCTGATCATGTCTCTGTGGCCTTGTGCTTCAGTCTGAAAGCATCAGCAAGCAGGACATGTCGTGCTCCGAGGAGCTGCGGTGCTGCCAGTCAGAGATCCTGGAGCTGAGACGCACAGTGAATGCCCTAGAGGTGGAGCTTCAGGCCCAGCACAGCCTGGTAAGGTCCTACACCCACACCACGCTGCTAGTGCCACAGACCATGGCCTGCTAGTGGCATCTTTCAGGAGTCCCACTCATCAGTTCCACTGACAGGCAGAACTCAGGGACTGGGTCCTTCTGTCCTTGGGGAAGGTGTCTTGCTGTCAAGGTTAGTTTGATCCTGAAAAGCGGTTCCTTTTACAAGTCAACTCCACTTTCTTTAGAATAACATGTGGAGGTTCAGGCACTCATTCATTCCACAAGATTTCACTGGGTTTCAACTTGTCAGGTAATGGGAATCCAGGGATGACCAGGACACTGCTCCTCAAGCTAGATTTTTTTGTGAAAAGTCATGGTGACGTTGGCGGTGATTCCTCTAGAGTTGTGGGAATGTCCTGTCACCTCTTGGAATGTGCCCCATGGTGAGACTGGCCATGATTTTCACTGCTGAATTTTGGGACATCTTGGTCTCTAACCCCATTATTTCCCATTACAGAAAGACTGTCTGCAGAACTCCCTGTGTGAAGCTGACGCCCGCTTTGGCACCGAGCTGACCCAGATGCAGGTGCTGATCAGTAACGTGGAGGAGCAGCTGTCTGAGATCCGGGGTGACCTGGAACGGCAGAATCAGGAGTACCAGGTGCTGCTGGACGTCAAGGCCCGGCTGGAGTGCGAGATTGCCACGTATCGGAAACTTCTGGAGAGCGAGGATTGCAAGTATGTGTGATCTAGGCACTTGGACAAATCATTTGTTCAATTCTAATGAGATTCTCAGGGTAGTGTTCTCAGGCAGTGTTGTCTACAAAGAAGAAGGCAGTCTATGCTTCTGCTGAGTGACCCATTGCTCTGTCCTCTTCTTATACTATGCATTGTTGAGAGAATGTGAAGGGAGTGACTGTCCACTGTCCGTTGCCAGGTCTTCCTTGGGGCTGCTTGGCTTAGCCACTGACTGGGGAGAGCAGATATGTAGACATGTGGCTACACTTCCAGCAGGGGATTTGAGTATAGTCTCCAGCAAGACTTGCTTTTGCTCTCTTGTCAACCCTTCTTTGTATTTTCTATCCTGTAGGATAGAACCTGATTCTCATATAGAAAACCTCATTCTGGAAGGCATTTTAAGATTACTCAGTCTAGTCCTAGGGATGCACAGTAGGGGTCAATGGCCAGGGCTTCTGTTGGGTCCCTGTCCTGTAGTTTTGGAGTGGGGACTTCTTCTTTGTTCTCCATCACATATCACTCATTTCCCATCCCTAACTTTGTTCACCTTTTCTATCTTTCCACAGACTCCCTTGCAATCCATGCTCCACCTCTGCCTCCTGTGTGACTACCCCCTGCGCACCTCGTCCAAGCTGCACACCCTGCAACACTTGTGTGCCTGGGCCAGCCTGTGGAACCAGCATTGGGAGCCGGTTCTGAATGCCCATGCACCAGCAGGGGCGATTAAAGTGAGGGGATGCCAAGGAGAAATGTTTATTATACATCCAGGCAGTATGGTTTCTAACTATTGCTGACTTTCTCTATGCAGAGGCCTTTCAAAGGCCACAAGATATCCGGAGAAGTAGAATCTTAGTTGAGAGTCTTCCTTTTTAGCTCTGAATTTTCCCAGATCAGTTCCATGACCTTAGTGGCTGGATCCCAGCCACCAGTGGTGGCTTGGGGATATCTACATTGGAGAGACTCTGGTATAGGATCAGATTGAGGAAGTATCTTGGAGGAGAGGATAGGGTGGGACCCGAGATTTCATTTGCATTTCAAATACCAATTTTAGTTTGAAAACTTTTCAGTTTGTGACCAGGAAAGTGAGGAACAAACTTCTGTGTTTGGGATTCTTCCCAATGTACTAATTATCACATCTCCAGCCTTGGGTAATGGTTCTTGCAAGGGGGCAATGGAACTAGATACTACGTATCTGACTACTTCCTCTTCTACTTCCTTTCTCCTATCCTCCTGCCTCCCTGCCTTGGAAGTGGCTCCATTTCCTCTCTAGGGTTAAATGGGAGCTTCCCTTGTATCATATCTGAGCCTCTTCACTCAGAGTTTCATCTCTGACAAAGGACCAGGCTTGCCTCTTGCTATGTAAAGGGAACTTTCAGATTAAAAAAAAAAAAAATCTTCTCTCCAGAAATCTCGACTCTCCTAACAATTATCTGGTTATATCTATCTCTTCATCTAATTTTACAGTAAAATTTGAATGCTAACTTTATTTTTTCTAGTACTTTCTCCTGAAATATTAAAACCTATTGATTAAATAGGTCACACTGCCTTGTGTGACAGACTTGATGATGTAGGGTAATGGAAAATACAGCATTACGATTGTTTCAAAATTTTTAGTCTTGCTTACTTTCTATGCCCCCACATCATGTCTTCCTACCCTCTCTTTCCTCATCATGATGCCACCACATTGGCCAGTGCATTCCTTGGACATGCCTGAGGCTGGTGCCTGTTCTTCTTCCTCCCTGGAATGCTTTCTCCCTCTTTCTTGTTATTCAGGCCTCAGCAGAAATGTCACTTCTGAGGGCGCCTGCTTGGCCATTGGTCCACAATGACCACAGCCTTGTCATCCTCTGTCCGGCTTACTGTCACCATGGTAGCTCTCAACAACTAAAATTGCCCGCTTCTCCATTGTTTTTTCATTAAAATGCTTCCTGGAGATTAGCATTTGTCCACTGCTGCTTCCCCAGAGCCTCGCTCACTGCTTGGTAAAGAGTAGATGCTTAATAAACATCTATTGAAAGAACGAATGTGTCTTCCTGACTTTATCTCTGACTTGTTACGGGGCTTGAGAATCATCATGTAATTCAGCGTTTCCCCCCTGCTGGGGAAAGATATGTCATCCTTCCTACTTACATCCTAGATCTGTCATGGATTCTATGGGTGAGATGACAGAAATTTAAAAAGTCTGAAAAGGAGAAAGCACCATATTAATTTCATCCAGAGCCAATGTCATATAAATAGGAATGTGAGTGCTGAGCCAAACTGCTCAGAGTTCACCCAGGGCCTCAGGGTTTTTCCTCTGGGCAGCTAAAATGAATTTCCTCCAGCAGCTAAATACAATCAGAAACAAAATGGCGCACTTAATAACTTGCTTTCCAGAGCAAACTTTGCTCTGGAAAAAGAAAACTTTGCTCCAAGGGGTAGATAGAGCCTTCTTAGCAACTCCTTTCTATTGAATCTATCCAACAACAGGGGGCCCAATTTTGTGGGTGCTCTTACTTCCTTTTTTCTTCCTTTGGATCCACCATTGTTGAAGTGATGGGAGAATACACTCTAGTCCCCAGAGGCACTCACTAATTCTAAAGGCTACTATGATTCTTGTAGAACTCCATTTTGGAGGCTTTGTTTTGGGGGGAATACAGATTATTACCATTTGCAGCCCTGTCTTCTAAATGTGGTTAACAGCTAAAAAAGAATAAGTAAAAAAAAAAAAAAAAAAAAGAAAAAGAAAAAGAATAGCTCCTATTAGCCTCACTGCTTCTCAGGTCTTGTGCCATCATCATAAAAGAAAAAAGCAACAAGGAGAAATGAAGTCACTTTGACCAACCACGTCAGAGTAAAGACAGGGATGGCTCAAGGCAGCCATGGGGACAAACTGCTTGTTGGCATTTTGGGCTATAGATACCAGTCCTGAGTGTGTCCTGGTGCTGAGGGGTGATGTTCTGGAAGAACTTCTTATGATATCAACTCACCATTTTGTCTGAAGTGGATTGACTGGCCTGTGTTGGGGCAGGAACAGGAGTCTTTCCAGAAACTGGTTTCTTTTTCCCCCCCATGAGCTGGAAAGCTTCCTCTGCAACTTTTGCTTTTTTCTGAGAAGTGAAATGAATGAGATGGGAACTGCTGTATTGGTGCCCACCCCTGGAGCACTGCCTTTCAGGAACGATCCAGTTTCCTACTTTTGCCCAGCGTCAGTCCCCTCACTTTGTAACTGGTGCATTTCTTTCCTTCTTGTGAAAAGCAACATCTACATTGCACAGAGCCTGCTTTGCTCTCTTCCTCTTTGATGGTTAAATATTTGAATATAACTGCACAGTTTAATTTAAAAAATATTTTTTTCCTTTTTAAAAAATTAATTTAATTTAATTTGTGTGTGTGTGTGCCAAAATTTATTGTTTATGCACCTCACCCAGTGCTCCATGCAATAGGTGTCCTCCTTAATACCCACCACCAGGCTCACCCAACCCCACCCCTCCCCTCCAAAACCCTCAGTTTATTTTAACGGCACAGTTGTAAAATGGAGTTTTATATAGTTGTGTCTTCTCCCACCCAATGTTAAATGCTGTCTTTTCTTCTCAAGAACAGAATACCACTCTCCAGCATTCTTGTAGGGCAGATGTTATAACTGCTTTCAAAATACGAAGCAGTGACGCTCACAGAAGTTAAATAGCTTGACTATAGAGGTAATTTGGCAAGTGGCTGATGTAGGACTCAGATCTGAATTTCACTGGCTGTAAAGCAACTCTCATTTTATCACGTAACACATTTATCCTCTGTTCCTTTGAATGAGTGAGCTGCCTTCTTAAAGAGAGACACTTATAAAAGAAATTGAGGTTGGGGGAATCAGGTGGTGGGTATTGGAGAGGGCACAGATTGCATGGAGCACTGGGTGTGGTGCAAAAATAATGACTACTGTTACGCTGAAAATAAATAAAAAATTAAAAAAAAAACATGAAACAAGATGGGATTGGGAGGGAGACAAACCATAAGTGACTCAATCTCACAAAACAAACTGAGGGTTGCTGGGGGAAGGGGGGTTGGGAGAAGGGGGTGGGGTTATGGACATTGGGGAGGGTATGTGCTTTGGTGAGTGCTGTGAAGTGTGTAAACATGGCGATTCACAGACCTGTACCCCTGGGGATAAAAATATATTATATGTTTATAAAAAAAATTAAAAATAACCAAAAAAAAAAAACAATAGCAAAAAAAGAAATTGAGGAAGGCACAAAAAGATGGAAAAACATTCCATGTTCATATATTGGAAGAATAAACATTGTTAAGATGTCTATGCTGCACAGAGCAATCCATGCTTTCCAAACAATCCCTTTCAAAATACCATTGATATTTTTCACAGAGCTGGAACAAACAATCCTAAAATTTGTATGGAACCTGAAATGACCCTGAATCACCAGAGGAATGTTGAAAAAGAAAACCAAAGCTGGTGGCATCACAATGGTTGACTTCAAACTATATTACCAAGCTGTAATCATCAAGACAGTATGGTATTGGCACAAAAACAAACACATAGATCAATGGAACATAATAGAGACCCCAGAAATTGACCCTCATCTCTATGGTCAACTAATCTTTGACAAATCAGGAAAGAATAGCCAATGGAAAAAAGACCATCTCTTCAATAAATGTGCTGGGAAAATTGGACAGCCACATATAGAAGAATGAAACTGGACCAATTTTTTAGGCCATACCCAAAGATAAACTCAAAATGGATAAGAGACAGGAATCCATCAAAATCCTAGAGGAGAACATAGGCAATAACATCTTTGACTTTGGCCACAGGGACTTCTTTTTAAGACACGTCTCTAAAGGCAAGGGATACAAAAGCAAAAATGAACTTTTGGGACTTCAAGATAAAAAACTTCTGCACAGCAGAGTAAATGTAAGAAAACTAAGAGGCAACCCACAGAATGGGAGAAGATATTTGAAAATGTCAATACAGATAAAGGGCTGGTATTCAAGATCTATAAAGAACTTCTCAAACTCAACACCCTCCAAATAAATCATCTTTTAAGAAATGGGCAGGAAAAGAAGACATCCAGATGGCCAACAGACACATGAAAAAGTGCTCCACATCACTTGGCATCAGGGAAATACAAATCAAAACCACAATGAGATACCACCTCACACCAGTCAGAATGGCTAAAATTAACAAGTCAGGAAATGACAGATGCTGGTGAGGATGTGGAGAAAGGGGACCCCTCCTACACTGTTGATGGGAATGCAACTGGTGCAACCACTCTGGAAAACAGCATGGAGGTTCCTCAAAAAGTTGAAAACAGAGCTACCTATGACCCAGCAATTGCACTACTGGGTATTTACCCTAAAGATACAAATGTAGTGATCCGAAGGGGCACGTGCACCCAAATGTTTATAGCAGCAATGTCCACAATAGCCAAACTATGGAAAGAACCTAGATGTCCACCAACAGATGAATGGATCAAGAAGAAGTGGCATATATACACAATGGAATACTATGCAGCCATCAAAAGAAATGAAATCTTGCCATTTGTGACAATGTGGATGGAACTAGAGGGTATTATGCTTAGCGAAATAAGTCAATTGGAGAAAGACAACTATCATACGATCTCCCTGATATGAGGAAGTGGTGATACAATGTGGGGGGCTTGGGGGGTAGAAAAAGAATAAATGAAACAAGATGGGATTGGGAGGGAGACAAAACATAAGAGACTCTTAATCGCACAAAACAAACCGAGGGTTATGGGAGAGTGGGGGAGAGGGTGGTGGGGTTATGGACATTGGGGAAGGTATGTGCTATGGTGAGTGCTGTGAAGTGTGTAAACCTGGAGATTCACAGACCTGTACCCCTGGGGCTAATAATGCATTATATATTTATAAAAAAATAAAAAAATTAAAAAACAGAAAAGAAATGGCCAGAAGACATGAAAAGACACTTCTCCAAAGAAGACATGCAAATGGCTAACAGACACATGAAAAAATGTTCAACATCACTAGCCATCAGGGAAATACAAGTCAAAACCACAATGAGATACCACTTCACACCAGTTAGAATGGCAAAAATTAGCAAGATAGGAAGCAACAAATGTTAGTGAGGTTGTGGAGAAAGGGGAACCCTCTTACACTGTTAGTGGGAATGCAAGTTGGGAATTGCAAAATTTTTAATTTTTTGAGAAACCTCCACACATCTTGGAAAATAGTGTAGAGGTTTCTCAAAAAATTAAAAATAGAGCTACCCTATGACCCAGCGATTGCACTACTGGATATTTACCCTAAAGATACAGATGTAGAAAAGAAGGGTCATAGGCACTCCAGTGTTCATATGCACCACAATATCCAAACTGTGGAAAGAGCTGAGATGCCCTTCAGCAGAAGAATGGATAAAGAAGATGTGGATAATATACACAATGGAATATTACTCAGTCATCAGAAAGGATGAATATCAAACTTTTGCATCAACATGGATGGGCTTGGAGGAAATCACTAAGTGAAATAAATCAATCAGGGAGAGACAATTATCATATGGTTTCACTCATGTGGAACATAAGGAATAGTATGCAGGACCACAGGGGAAGGGAGTGAAAACTGAATGGGAAGAAATCAGAGAGGGAGACAAAACCATATGAGACTTTGGACTCTGGGAAAAAACTGAGGTTTACAGAAGGGAGGGGGTGGGGGATGGGGTAACTGGGTGACAGGTATTAAGGAGGGCACGTGTTGTGATGAGCACTGGGTGTTATATGCAACCAATGAATTATTAAACACTATATCAAAAACTACTGATGTACTATAAAAAGATAGATAACTCCTTTCCTCAAAAATTTAAAAATAGAATTACCATATGATCCAGTAATTCCACTACTGGGTATTTAACCAAAGAAAATGAAAACACTAATTTGAAAAGATATATGCATCTCTATGTTTATTGTAGCATTATTTACAATAGCAAAGATATGGAAGCAACCCAAGTGTCCATTGATAGAGAAATGGTTAAAGAAGAGGTGGTATATATACACAATGGAATATTATTGAGCTGTATAAAAGAATGAAACCCTACCATTTGCAACAACATGAATGGCTCTAGAGGGTATAATGCTAAGTGAAATAAGTTATTCAGCAAAAGACAAATACCACATGATTTCACTCATATGTGGAATTTAAGAAACAAAACAAATGAACAAAGGAAAAAAAAAAAAGAAAAACAAAAAACCAGACCCTTAAATACAGAGAATAAACCAGTGCTTGCCAGAGGGGATACAGATGAGGAGAGGGTTGAAATAGATAGAAGAGATTAAGAATGCATTTATCATGATGAACACTGAATAACATATAAAATTGTTGAATCACTGTATTGTACATCTGAAAGTACACTGAATCAGAAAACAATACAGGGAGACCCTGCAATGTGAGCCTTGGATAGCCCCACTTTTCATACTCAGGGTCATTGATGTAGTATAATTTGGGAATGGTCACTGAAACCATATAAACCATTTGATTTATTAGTATAAACCTTACAGGACAGTGTATTATCAGTTCCTGAATGAGCTAATCTGCCCCCGCTCACTGCTGCCTAGTTCCTCCTAAATGCCTTGTCTGTTTTGAACATTTCATGGGTCAAATCATTTATCTGAGAAGGGGTCGAGGATGACTTTGAAGGGAGGACTATGCCATTAGCAGAGAAGGACTGTTCCCAGTACAATCAAAGTGATTGATTCTGTCATTAAATAATTCTATTCTTTTCCCAAAAGGACATGGGCTAAATACATAATTCAGTATGATCTGCTTTTGAATGCTCTGTAGGACTTTTCATAGAAATATGTTCCTAGATGAAAACAAACATTATCTTGATTTTGATTTGATTTAAGATGACAGGGTTTAGAATTCAAGGATTTTCTGTCCTTGGGGCAAGAAGCTACTATTTGGTTCATACTACATTCACTCATTCATTCATCACATAATTGCTGAGCATCACTATGTACCAGGCACAGTGGAGGATAAACTGAGTGTGATTGGCTCTGAGCTGAGTTCATTTAGTTCTTTCTTTCATGTTTTCATTGATTAGGCATTTCCTTTGATTTCTTGTGTTGGGAATTACAGAGATGAACAAGACAAAAATAATAAGGCAAAATCCCTGCTTCCAAGGGTCTTCCACATATGCTGGCAACAGAGCAAGCTATGGAGAGGATTCAGTGTGAGTGGAGAAGAGGAACACTGACTGAATGCTCTGGGAACCTGGATGAAGCTTTCTCTTGAAGGCAACTCTTCAGTTGAGAAACATGAATCCCCAGAGATACACTTGCCCCCAAGAATGATTCAGAATTAAGGTATTTAATAATAGGTTTTCAGTGTGAAAAATAATGCAGAGTTGTCAATATTTACCTATTTTTAAAGGTTTGTTTATTTATTTTTTTGAGAGAGAGAGCGAGAGCGAGCAGGGGGAGGGCAGAGGGAGAGCAAGAGGGAGAGAGGAGCAAACAGATTCTAAACAGAAAACAGAGCCTGATGCAGGGCTTGATCTCACAACCCCAAGATCATGACCTGAGCTGAAATCAAGAGTCAGATGTTCACCTGACTGAGTCACCTGGGCACCCCAATATTTACCTATTTATATTGCATAAAAACTGTGAAGTGGACCAAATAAATAGTTTGACAATGAGTTATTCAGAATTTCATATTTTCCCAACTTCCTAAAATCATCCACTCTACATGTTTCTACAATTGCATTTTTCTCCTTTCCATTAAACATACCTTTGCCCCAGAACAAAGTCAGTGAGAGATTTGTTAGCTTCACATCCATAGGACATGGTATCTTGAGAAGCTCAGAGAAATGGACTCCCAACATTGGAGGGAAATCCTCAAGCCTTTGGGGGCACATGATAGAGGACATGGCTCCTAGCCTAATGTCCCAAGGACCTCATCAACCAGAATCACCACTCAAAGATGAGACTGTGGAGGGCAAAGGGGCTTTTGAATGCTGGGCAGAACAACATCTGAACCCAACCAGTTCAGCACAAAAGTCACAGATTCCTGAAAGGGGAAATGGCCCCCAAGGATGTGCAAACTCTCACAAAACACCAAGCATTTGTTTGTTTGTTTGTTTGTAGAAAGCCTTCTTAAAAAAAAAAACTAGCTTACAAAAATTATACACATAGAACATACATCTTGTGAAAACTTGAAACAGAAGTGAAGCCTACACCATGGAAATAGTCCTCCTCCACAAATTAGTTTCCGTATGTATATATATAGAGGAGAGGAAGCAAATTTTGAGGTTCTAACAGATGATCATCACTATATTTCCTCGTACCCTGGGCCCTTCTAATAGCTGTAGCCCAAGCAGCTCTCAGCGATTTGGGAGAAGGATGGCATAGCAGAAGACAGGGAAGAGGTTTTGAGTCTCATGCGTCCAAGCCCTGAGTTGACAAGAGAATGGACTTGGATGAGATGAGTAAGGGGAAATGTCCCACCCTCCAGTCAGAGGAAGGCATCTGGGATTGAGGAACAAAGAGGAGGGAAAGGGAAGAGAATGTAGATGCTGGAGGATCCCCTGTTTGAACCACCCCTTTCCCCAGGCTGGGATACAGAGTCAAGGGTCAGGAGGATAATAGGTTGGGGAAGGTAGGACCAGAGGGCATCTGTTCTCCCTTTCCCAGGTAGAACCTGGAGAGGCACCAAGACCCTAGGGGAGAAAGAGTTCATGGGGAGTTTGGACAGAGGGCCTGAGAAAATATAGACAATCCTGAGGCCCAGGATGGTACTGAAGCTGAGACATAACTGTGAATCAGAGAGTAGCACAAATGGAGCAAAGGGAGCCCCAAGAGCTCAAGGGTCATGCGGGTGAGGATGAGGATACCATGGCAACACCGGGGTGTTCTGATAGCTGAGAACTGGGCAGAAGGGCCCACATGGGTCTCTCTTACAGTGTGGATTGAGGACAATGCCAAGGGCTGATCCCTGCCCACCTCCTGTCTCCCAACATCCTGGAGAAAAGGCCCCTGGAACTTAGGGTCACCTCTCGGGAAGGGGTCCTCAAGATGATTCTGCCACTTGGTGTCATGTAGGATGAAGATTAAAAGTACAATTTAGTTCAAGCACAAGAAAGTAAAGCTACGTATCTTTTACACCTGACTTTATGGTCTGAGATTCATTCTTACCATAAATGTATTCCCCTTTGGGTAAATATAAAAAGTAGCATACTGGGTATCTTGTTGAGCATTTGACCTTTGATTCACTGAAGCTTACATTGCAGGTGTCATTTCTATGTTACTATATCTGTATCTCTACATATCTACCTCATTATTTGCAATGGTGGCAAGCTTTTCCCTATATGCATATACTACAATTCACTTACCCAGGCTTCTTTCGGTGGGTGTTTCATTTCTCCCTAGTCTGCTATGATTCCCCAGATATTGCAATAAATATTCTTGTTATTCTTATGCACGTGTCTATGTAAGTGCATCTGGGGTAATTCCTGGAAGTGGAATTATTGGATCGTGGGGGATGCGCAATTGCTATTTGCATAGATGTTGCTGAACTGCCTTGAAGAGGCTGCATGATTTACCGGCCCACCCAACAGTGTTTGACAATGCCAGTTTTCTATTCATTGCCAACATTGTGACATCAACCTTTTTGATCTTTGCTCATTTACATAGTTAAAAAATGGTAATTTAATAAGCATTTTAAAATTTCAAATGATGTGAGCATCTAAACCGATGATTAAAAGCCACTGGAAAAAAGCCAGCTAGCACTTATTTTAGTATTTACTCTGCCATGTGCCGGACATTATTTTAAGTGGTTTACAGAGATCAAACTCTTTAATAGTTAAAACAAGTCTATGAGCTAGGTGCTATTACTGCCTCTGTTTTGCATATGTAGAAATCTCAACACAGAGCCCAGGCCAAGTTTTCACAGCTAGTAAATGGTAGAACCAAAATCTGAATCCAGGCTGGCTGGTTCCAGAGTTCTTGGCCTTAACTACACTGCTATGCTGCATTAAAGGGCTTCATAATGGGCCTGGGTAGGAGATAAATAAAGGCAAATGTGCTGCCCTAGAGTGTTATAAAGGAAACCTGTTATCAGGGGTTGGAGAGAGGAAGTACAGATAATTGTTTTTATCAGCTAGTCTCTGATGCCCTAGAGAACCTGGGATAAGAATAAAGCAGAAACTATTAATAAAGATCCTTAAATCAGACAGGATTTCCAAGTAATCATATCATAAAATCTCACTTAATAGAGAAGACAGTGGCAGCTTTTGGTCTTTTTCAAAGCCTCTTGAGGTGGCCTTCTGGGTGTCCATCCTAGAACCCCCTCCTCACAAATGTCCCTGAAGGTGTCCGTCCTGGAACCTCTGCATCCAACATGTCTGAGGGTATATGGACACAGATGGGTCAGGATGGATCACCTGCTGTGGTTTGACATCTTCCTGGTGCAACACACACAGAGCACGCTGCATGTGGACAGCACCTGCTTCCTTAGACAC
This sequence comes from Mustela putorius furo, assembly GCF_011764305.1. NCBI lineage: Eukaryota > Metazoa > Chordata > Mammalia > Carnivora > Mustelidae > Mustela > Mustela putorius. The sequence continues at coordinate 477,765 of NW_025421399.1, read as the reverse complement.
TCTCAGAATCTCCCCTTGGCAACAGATAAGGTAGCTGCAGACTAGATCCTAACCCTGGGCTGCTCCAATTTCACTGCTTTCTCTTTCACAAAGAGTTGTCTCGGTAGGTCCCAGCGCCGGCATTGAATGATGCTGTTCTCGACCCAGGGCTTCATCTAGCCCTGAAGACAAACTATAACTCTAAAACTTGTACTCCCAAAGAGCGACAGGGCGGTCCCTGTGAATGAAGGAGGGCTGCTAGACTGCCTCTCTTTTCACAACTCATCGCCAGGACTTCCCTCCACACAACCTGGCCCATATGTTGGTCTCTTTACAGGGAGTGAAAGGAGGCAGACTGGGATGTCAAGGATGGGCTCCTCCCCAGCTCACACCATCTCAAACACCTGTCTCATGCCTTCCACTTACTACCAGTTCTTTTGAGACAAAAGAAAATCAGCAGAACCCTCTTCTTTAAGAGCAACAGGTGGCATCAGTGTCATTATGTAAAACAGACCACGCTGAGTCCAAGCCAGGACTTTAGAGAGGGGTGCCAGGGAGGGCATCAACACTCCAGCTGTGAAGCCCAAGAAGTAACAAGTGGCGTGTGTCCTGAGATGGAAGGAACCATAATTTCAGTCAATGGGATAAATCCTTCCAGGAAGTAGGGCCACAACTTATTTAGTAGCTTATTTAGCAAATCAAAGGAAATGACTGTAATGGTCCAATTCTCTGGATTAAAGTGATGCATTGGGATGAGGCAAGAGAGAAATAAAGAGGTGTTTGAAGATGGAACTTATGCAGATTGGACCTAGAAGCCTCTGAAGGATGGGAAGGCCAAGTCTGGTGATGTCTCCTAATTATAGTGTTTGTAAGGGGTTATTCACTGGTGACCTCAGGGTAACTGGCACTGACCCCACAATGGGTTTTCCTTTTGGGAAGAATTCCAGATCTCTTTATTTCTTTTTGAGAGAATTCTAAGAGCCCAGGACTCACCAATACTTATACCCACTGCCTCCCATTTGGTTTTCTTAGAGATGCTTTTTCTTGAATTTTAGGAATTAGAGAAAAGACCTGTTTATATTCTCCTGGGCTGTTCTCTGATTAACTCTTCCTCCATTCTTTGGTCCGTCTACTTTCCCTCTAGCACTCTGGAGGGGTGACCTCTGACCTCACAGCCCATGGTTGCTTTGGTCTCTAACAAAAATCTCTGGGATGTGAGGCCCACTTTAGACTCCTGACTTTTTATATGACTTTCTGTGTGCATTTTTTGGTCTTTTCTGCTCTGTGTGTAGGTATCTTCTTTTGCTGGAACACAAGGATCCTCAGATATTTTATTTCTTTTCACATTAGCCTCTAGCCCAACAACTAAGCCTGCGACAACTAAGTCCAACAACTAAGTTGCCCAACAACTAAGTCCTGCAACAAAGCAACAACACAGGCAGTACATAAGTTGTTCTCACTGGGGGTCATGGCAGGGTAGGAAGAGAATGAATGGGCCCCATAGACCTTAGACAGAATCAAGCTCTTGACAATTTATTTCTCTGTGAATTGGAAGATGGACTTTAGTTTCTTCACCTGCACACTGAGGCTATGACTAGCTGCCTCATAGGTAGTAAGGATTAAATAAGAAAGAATACCACAGAATAGCTATTGTACCTTACATCTTCATAAATGTTAGTTCTTGAACTTTTCTTTAGATATCCTTTGAGCTCTGGTCCCAGTTCCCTTTTCTGCAGTCAGATGTTCTACCACTGAGCGATACCCCCTCCCAGTTCCCTTTTCTGGGTCAAATAAAAGTTTTTTTATGTTGTTGTTATTGTTGTTTTGTTGTTGTTGTTTGTTAGTAGCTTTGCTCTAGATACTAGAAATATCCTTGGTTAGGACCATGGATCCTCTCTTACACCAATTCCCATTGATCAATGGTTCTCATTCAAATTTGTTGAAGACATCGTGAGGTTTCTGGGGGTACCCTTTTCTCCTGAAGAATAGGGGCCATTGCATGTTCAAGAGCCAGCACACTGCCCAAGTTCTAGGAAATGTTCAGGAAACATGCTGAACAAGTGAATGACTGAAAACTGATTGTGACTAGTCAACCAAAACTTAGCCAGTTCTAATGTTTCTGGATGCATTAATGCTTTTAAGCTTCTTAAGGGGAGTGTGCAGTGTAAAGGATAGAAGAAAGAAAAAATCGGACCTCTCAATGATCAAGTATCTGTAGACTTACCAGTTTTATAAACTAGTGTTTCTCTTCCAAGGAAAGTCTGTGTGAGCCTGAGCACAGGAGTCATTGTCCCTTTTGCTACAAAGATCACTGGTTGAAAGAGTCTATCCTTGAGTGTGTCCACATCCATAGAGATACTGGCCCAGTCCAGAGAAGGATGTCTAGAAGTTGAATTAACTGCTGGTGATTGTTGGGTAGAAATAGAAATCTCTGACCTTTTGTCAATAGATAACCTGATATAAAAAAATCAAAGGGCACCACAAATTCATCAACATTCCTATAATGAGGCGGTGAACTCTTAATAGTAAACTAAACAGCTGAGTAACAGGATGACCGTACAACAATAGGGAGGGAATCGAGGCACTGAGGTCAAAGCATGGAGCCAACACCCACCTGGGATGGGGGTATAAAAGGCCCAGGAGGGAAGGAGGTTGTCAGACTCAGTGGCTTGGCCTTTCCAGCTGCTCTCAACCTTCTGTGCAACCTCAGCCTAACACCATGACTTCCTGCTACATCAGCTCATCCCAGTGTCCGGGCAGCACCAGGTTGCCTGCCCCAACAAGTGTCTATGGCCCCTCCATGGACCTTGTGACCCAGCCTGGGGCAGAGGCCAGGGCTGCCTCCCTGTGCCTGTCAGCCACCGTGGCACATGCCAACCGACCACGTGTGGGGGCGACCCCACTGGGCAAACCCAGCCTGTGCATGCCCTTCAGTTGCTGCACCGCTTGCCCCTTGCCAGGGACCTGCAACATTCCTGGCAACATTGGAGTCTGTGAGAACTATGCGGAAGGCGCCCCGAATGGCCATGAGAAGGTAACCATGAAGTTCTTGAATGACCGTCTGGCCAACTACCTGGAGAAGGTACGCCAGCTGGAGCGGGACAACGAGGAGCTGGAGATCAAGATCCGAGAGTCAAGCAAATGTCATGAATCTACCATATGCCCAGACTACCAGTCCTACTTCCAGACCATCAAGGAGCTCCAGCAGAAGGTGAGGTTTAGAGTAGCCTGGGGTGCGTTGGGTCTGAGGAAGGTGGAAGGGCATGGCATTTTTCTCCTTTCCATTAAACATACCTTTGCCCCAGAACCAAGTCAGTGAGAGATTTGTTAGCTTCACACCCATAGGACATGCTCCTGAAGGCTCAAGGAGCTTTGGGTTCTTGGATTCTCTCAAATATGAGTGTAGATGCTACCTGTAGAGCTGGGGCCCAGAGTATGATGTTTTGTGTGTGAACTGTCTTCCTGCTTTTCCTCAGATCCTGTGCAGCAAGGCTGAGAATACCAGGATGATTATCCAAGTTGACAATGCCAAGCTGGCAGCTGATGACTTCAGAATCAAGTAAGTAGGGCCAGAAGAGGGCTCAGAGTGACTCCTCTTTTTTGTTCTATTTCTAGGTGCCCATCATGGTACTTGCCCAAAGTAGATGTTTGAAAATAGTTGCTGGATAGAAGCATTAATGGATCAATACCTAAGTGTTCACATTCTTCCTTTCCAAACCATAATTTAACCTATTACTAGAAATTGTCCTTATATAGGAGAAAAAGAACAAAAGCATTGAAACAAAAAGAGGAAGAATCATCTAGATTGGTCAGGTCCCATGTCATTTTCTCCCCACATCTAGAAGATAAGAGAACTTGGTATTAGAGCCAGAAACAAAATCAAGTCATTGTAAGAATAAACTTTCAATGCATTGGCTGTTGACAGATGCACTGACTCTTGGCCAAATTCATCGGTGGGAGAAATTGTCACTGTAGTTCCTTGTTTTCAAGAGTTGCAATTGAATGAATGAGAAAGGTGTAAAAATCCTGCAAAATGATTAATCCATGGGATAAACTAGAAAGCTTTAGGTCCAGAAGGCTTACTTTTAAGCCATTCTTTTCCAGCTGAATGATCTTTTTTAGCCGGATGGACACTGCATTCTCGTTTGAACACTTTGGTTGAATCTGCGTATTTATTATTGACCAAGTGGACAATCCATTTATTCTTTCTGAGCCTCAGTTTCCCATTTCATCCCATCCAGTGGGCATAATGATAGTTGTCCTGACCATGAGCTCTGTAGCTACAGGATCCAATAGGGTGAATGTTGATGAATTGAGGAAATGAGGATCCACGTTGGTGGGAACCAGGGGCAGCTGAGAGGACATGTCCTTGGTGTCCCGCTGACTTTGCATTTCCTGTGCTGGAAGGCACGAGAGTGAGCACGCCCTGCGCCAAGTGATAGAGGCAGACATGTGTGGGATGCACAAGCTCATGGATGACCTGAGCTTGGCCAAGGCTGACCTGGAGGCCCAGCAGGAGTCCCTGAAGGAAGAGCTGCTCTGCCTCAAGAAGAACCACGAACAGGTCTGGGCCTGGGGCTGCAGATCCTTGGGGGAGGACCCTGGGCAGGAAGGAGAGCTCTGCTCAGCTTGGGGCTCTAGGATTCGAACCTGGGCTCAGTTGGCATTGGGATGAAGAGTTGATCTGGGTCTGGGAGTCAGGCTGACTGTGTGGGAGGTGGTGGAAAGAGAGTTTCTTGTTTATAAAGGTTTGTTTTGTCAGTTTAGGAAGGTGTCCAAATGGGCTCTTCCCAGTGGACCGTGGGCAAGACCTTTCATATCAGCACACAAGTGGGGGCACCCCTCAAGCAGTTAGTCTGGAGGAGAGGTTCAGGTGCCATCTGCTCTGTCCAAAGCCCTTTCCTCACTCAGGATGTGGTTGCTTCTGTTCCTGCAGGAAGTGAGCATTCTGAGGAGCCAGCTTGGGGACAAGCTCCAGATTAAGCTGGACGTGGAGCCCACTGTGGACATGAGCAGGGTGCTTCAGGAGATGCGGTGCCACTATGAGGCCATGGTGCAGACCAACCACAATGATCTGGAAGAGTGGTTCCGAGATCAGGTGAGGGCACTGCCTTGGAGCAGGGAGGGACCTTGGCTTTCCCGTGGGAAGGTTGCTGATCATGTCTCTGTGGCCTTGTGCTTCAGTCTGAAAGCATCAGCAAGCAGGACATGTCGTGCTCCGAGGAGCTGCGGTGCTGCCAGTCGGAGATCCTGGAGCTGAGACGCACGGTGAACGCCCTGGAGGTGGAGCTTCAGGCCCAGCACACGCTGGTGAGTTTCTTTGCACGCCTAGAGGCCTCTGCTTGGCTCCCACTCCCAAGAGCAATTCCTGGTTCAGTACCGGCCCCCCTTAAATACAGACCAGGACACAGTTGAAACCTCGACTTCCTTGCCTGTGCAAGAACCTTCTCATAGATGTGGATGCTGGGGCATATGGGGGCAGGTCCTGCACACTTATCCTGCGTCTGCAATGAAGAGCAATGGCACATTGTTAGTTCTTCTAGCTGAGGTCTGCTAGCTGAGGTCTTCTAACAGGAGCTAGATTGTTCTCCAGGTCTGGCAATACCCTGGGGTATCACAGTCTTACTGGAGAGACTGAGAGCTGCAGTCCACAATTTTCCACCTGCCTCCCCCTTTGCCATTACAGAAAGACTGTCTGCAGAACTCCCTGTGTGAAGCTGATGCCCGCTTCGGCACCGAGCTGGCCCAGATGCAGGTGTTGATCAGCAACGTGGAGGAGCAGCTGTCTGAGATCCGGGGTGACCTGGAGCGGCAGAATCAGGAGTACCAGGTGCTGCTGGACGTCAAGGCCCGACTGGAGTGCGAGATTGCCACGTACCGGAAACTTCTGGAGAGCGAGGACTGCAAGTATGTGTGATTGGGTCTTTTTCTGCCCAAGATACATACCTGATGGTCAGGCGGGTCCTCAGAGATAACTGATGGGGTTGTGGAAGGAGATGTCATCTGAAAGAACAAAGCTCCCTGTGCATGCTGGCTAAGGGACGCACTCAACTCTCTGCTGTGTGCAGACTCCCCTGTGGGTCAGTTGTTATATGAAGAGCTGATTCCTAAGGCAAGTCCCCCCAGAGGGCTCCTGGATGTGGAAAAACATAGATGAGGGTGGACGAGGAACTGGTCATATGGAGTTCATGCCGCCCTGTGACGTGGTGGTAGACCCAAGTCCTTTACCTATTTGGTGTTGCCCTTTCTGTGCGTCCCTGAGACACCTTTGCACCTCTTGTGTCTAACTCTTCCTCTCTCTTTCTCTCTCTCCCTGCAGACTCCCCATGAATCCCTGCTCTATGGCTGCCTCCTGTGTCCTTTGTCCAGGCTGTGCCCCTGCCACCTGCAGCCCTCTCTAAGCCGGTGGCACCAGCGCTGAGACCCAATTCTGAAGGTCTGGATGCCAGCATGGAAGGTCAAGACTGGCTGCCCTCACCTGCTTAGTCTTCCTTCCAGGAAGACCAAACTCACTGGAGGCATTTTCACTGAATCAAAGTGTAACAGAAACTTCTAAGCAGTCGTTCCCTGTGTGTCCCTAGGCTGTGTTTCTCCCCCAAAGCTGTAATTGTCTTTCACTTGAGCTATTGTTTGTTCCCAGTACCTCTTCTGGGATTTTGGTTCTACTCCAATGCTTCAGCCTCTCCTAAGATGTAATTGGATTCCTGTACAAAATGGCCAATAAACCTCCTTCCTGCATTAAGTTCTATACTTCTGGTGTTTGGCAATGTATATGGGGAGATAAAGAGCTCTGGCCCTCAAGACCTTGGGTGGTCGCTAGCTCCAACATGTCTCTTTGCTGCCAGGATTTCTCTGGGGGCATTGGGGTCTTAGCCTCTGGATGAAGGCCCTTTGCTGACACGGGATGTGTACTTACCTTGCCCATCGATTCCTATGGACTGGTGAAAGCAAGTCATGCTGGCTGCCAGGTTTGAATTCCTTTAGAACAGCTCAGGACTAACATGTCTCTATCATGCTTTTGGCATCTTCAGACTCTTGATTTTGTCCAAGAGCAAAATCACACAACTTAGATTTCCAAGCTAGCCAAAGGGAGATCATGCTGAGAACTGCCCTGATCAGGTTGCCAAGTTCTCTCTCTCATTCAGATTGTCCCTTTTACGGAGGCATGGTGTTACCACATACTGTCTTAGATTGGGCTCTGGGGACAGCTGTCTGGGTCCTGGGCATATTTTCTTCCAGAGAGATGTGTTCCGGTCTCCACTGCTGATGCCTTTGGAGCACCGATGCTGACTGAGGAATGCAGTTGGTGTGAGTGCTTCGTATGCCTGTCTGCCACTTGGACATGGCTCTGACCCAGACTCAGGTGGGTCACAGCCAGGCATGGCAGCATAGCACTTGTGAGATTATGTGCCTTCTTTGCTGTCCAAGTCAGTTTAGCATCTGGCATGGGCTGAGCGTGTCCACGAATAAAACTCTCAGATTTTGGCTCCCCTGTGTACCCTGGTCCAAAGACCAAGGTGGATTCGGTTCTTCTGCATGGTAACATAGTATTGCGGAAAGAGCACTTGCTCTGGAGTTGGGCCAGTTTGGGCTCAGATCCCACCCTCTGTGACCCCAGTTCAGTGGCCAGGCCACTACACTCTTTTGAGACCTACTCTTCAGTTGTCAAAGTAGAAAAATGTTATTTCCCCTTCACTGTTGTTGAGGGATAATTCATACAATGCTCTTGGCATAGAGAGGGTGTTCAGTGGATATTGGCCTATGGGGCTCCCTGGGAACCAACAGGGATGACGTTTTCCTCTTAGAAGGAAAGCGGGACTGAAGAGTTGATAGCAGAACCCATTAGCAGGATCAGGGGCCATGTATTTCCAAGTCGGTGGCCTGGAAGTTTGACCATCCTCCTTGTCCACTTCTAAGCAATAAGGAGCTTAGTGTTTCTCTCCAAATGGCCTAACCCAAACCAACCAACCAATCAAACAAACAAAAGACATTCTTTGGGCTGTTACAGGACAAGTGGGCTCCTGTGGGCCTCCTTCTAATAAGTAACTCACAAGAATCGTATGTTATAAGGAGTGGCCATAACTTTTTCATGTAACATGGTCGTGAAAATCTGGCCTGTTCCTGCCTTGACCGGCCAGGTCACAATCTGCATGCACTCTAATTTGGGACCCCCACGGTTAGTGGATGTGATAGGAAAGGCTATTCCGACACAGGGGGCACTGCAGTCTAGGGAAGCTGGCAAGTGGCTATTTAGCTGGCAGGTGTCTATCCTGCCTGGCCCAGGGCACCTGGACACTGGTTTTACAATCATCCGTAATGATGCCCGGCAGCTCAGGGCGCCCTCTGGTGCCAAAACCCAAGCACTTCTCCATTCACAGACCGGTTCTCGCGTGGGTACATTCCACCCTGGGCCCTCCCGCCTCCCTTGGTTCCACTGTCCTCGCATATTGGACTGATAGGAACCCTGGATGCAGTGTCTAGTTTTGTGTCTAGATTTCAATGAGGTTGATTGTTTTTTCCCCCCTGAGACTATTGCTCTCTTGGCTTGGAACCGGATCCTCTTTTGAGCCACCTAGTTAAGTTCCAAGCCCACTAGTGTTCAGATTATTGCCTCTGCACTACCAATGTGCTGATCAGTAATGTTTTTTTCCAGGCTTCACACAATAACACCAGGCAGGCCTCTGCAGGCCTCTCCACTCATTGCCTGTTTTTTACTCCAAATGCCATTTCTCCCAAATACCAGCAAAGTGGAAGGAGTGAGGGTAGCTGGCTGCAGGCCCCAGGACAGAGGCTGGCAGTCACTGAGCCAGCTTTGGGGAAGGGCCCACATGTCTGCTCCCACCACCGTGTACTCCTGGAAGCCAAGAGTACTGAGGTGGAATTCTGGACTTTTCCGAACAGGAACATTTTTTATTTAGATACTAATTTTTGTGCGTTGTGGTCCATGACGTGCGATCGCTAACGCTTTGCCTCACCACTCCTTCCTCCTCCTCCCTTCGTCTTCCTGACTAAGAACAAAATCAAATCTGCCCCTTCTGTTGGCCACTTATAATAATCTCCCCGAGTTCATCTCATGGAATCATTTCTTTGTTTTCTTGTCACCTAATTTAGTGTTTCTCAGCCTTTTTTTCTTCCTTATCTGTGGCTTTTCTTTAACAAATATTAAAAAAAAAAAACAACCCTCACTTCTCACTTAATGTTGTTTTAGCTCTCAAAAATATGAATACCGAGGCCCGTCATGGCTAAAAGCTCATTGAGAACACAGGCGGTTTGTTTTTAAATGACACTCCCTCTAACCAAAATATCCTCCTCACCATGTCCCCTCTGGCAGGGAGAGGGGACTTTCCCTTGGAGAATCACTGCCTGGTTCAGGTAGGAGCCTCTGGGCTAGCTCAACCCAGGCTCTACCTGCCTGCCAGGTGTAAGAAATCTCAGAGACTCTGGAGAGTGTCTCAGTGAGTCCAAGCCACTCAGGTTGCTCTCGTGTGGCTCCAGGCCTTTCCCTCGGTCCTCCTGGTGGGTAGTCCCGCTGGGCCACATTTCACATTCTCAGAACTTGAAGTCCGCATCCTCCCCCTCGAGCCAGCTCTTTGCCTTGACTTCCCGGCTTCCCTTATCACCCCATTCTTTTCCCAGGAACCCAGGGACCTCAAAGACTTTTGCTGTCTCTCTTTTGACCACCCCCATATCACTCAGCCCTGTAGTGTTTTGGTAGAGTCCTCTTGTCTTCTCTGCCTCTCTGTCAGCACTCCTGATTTTACCACATGCTGCTAGGGATCTTGTAGGAACTTTCTCCTCTTCCGTCTGCCCCGTCTCCTCTGTACTGAGTTTATCCTGCACACACTTCAGCCTTTCACCATTTCATTGAACAGTTCCTGGGTATGTGTTATGTACCAGGCACTGCACTAGGTGCTGGAGATTGTGCAGAATGGAGATTCAGTGTTTCCATCCCAGGGTGCATTCTGGGCGCTGCTTTTCCTGAACTACCCTTTGGTCATCTCTCTTGTCTAGTCAAAACCTTCAGAGGACTCTGTCCTGTTCCCCGCTATACTCCTAGCTCTCTGGATGAGTGTGCAGCCCAGAGGGGACTGCGGCACTGGTTCAATGAGTGGAGCACGTGGATGGAATGGGTGTCCGTGGTGGCTGGCAAGAAGCTTTGGCTTGGGTTTGAGGGTCTTGGTCGACCTGAGCTAATGTTTCTCGGACTTCCTTTTCTAGTTTTGTGAGCTCAGACAAGTAACCTAACTGCTCTGAGCTTTTTGCTTATTCTATAATGGGATACTGGCAACCATTTTGCAGTGTGATTGAAAGGATTAAAGCCTGAGGTACAATACTGGGGAGCACATAGTAGGTAGTCAAACGTGATAGTGTGTCTCAACTCTGAATATGTGGTGTGTGTGTGTGTGTGTGTGTGTGTGTGTGTGTGAGAGAGAGAGAGAGAGAGAGAGAGTCATGAAATTCTGTGTGACTGCCAAGCCAGATTCCCAGCACCTAGTAGATATTAATCAGTACCACTTCTCTTGACCTTCATCTGTCCGCTACAGACATTGTTTCTTGTGGACAGACTTCATACCCACAAGTTTAACAAACACTGTATGGGTTTCCCCTCTGGTCCCTCCCTTCTCCTTCTGTCTTAGATGTTCTTAGAAAACAAACCTTTGTGAAGAAGAGTAAACTAGGAAGATGAAAACAAACAGAATTGCTTATTATATTAAAGACAACCCATGCTAACACATTTCAAGTGTGCGCAAACATTGGCCCCTCCTGAATGCATCAAATACCAGTTTGCTTCATTGGGCTTCATTTATATAGGATGACGGCCACCAGAAAGCTCTTCTCTTTCTGTAGAACAGAGGTCCTGTTTTCAAAGTGTGGTCCCCAAACCCCAGAGTTGGTATCACCTGAGAATTTGTTAGAAATGCAGACTCTTGGGCCTGACCCCAAACCTACTGAATCAGATACCTTGGCATGGGGCCCTGGCAATCTGTCTTTCTGCAAGCCCTCCAGATGATTCTGATACAGCCTAAAGTTTGAGAATCAACTGTGTAGAAGTTATAAAAATATAAGGAGATGACTTTTTTGCATAAATTAGTATAAATTCCACTTCTATAGGCTTTAAAAATGCAATTTGACTCTTGGGGGTCTACATTTTTCTGTCATTCAAAGTTATCTCTGTTGGGGCAGGCCTCTGTTGGCTGCATGCTCGCATTCCTGAGGTTGCACCCCTGCTTCTTTGGAGCCCACCATTATGGTTCTGCTTCCAAGTGTGTGCCTGTGGTTATCTTTGTTTTCTAGAAATTCTTTCCCTCTTTCCTCTGCCTGTCCAGATCTTACCTGTCTTTCAAGCTCCAGATAAAGTCTCTTGATGTCCAACCCCCCCATCCCATGCCTGCAGCTCTCTCTGTGACTTTTCTTTCCTTTGAGTGACATGAACTATTTCTCTTTCTGCTCTGAGCTTTTTCAGAGATGGGCACTTCTCTGATTCATCATTGCAATCCTCATGGTGCCTTGGAAGCGCTTTGAACATTGGAGGAGGTTATATGAATATTGAATCACTTGGAGTAGCTCACTAGGACAAATTCACAGATGGCGGTAAGCCTGCCTTGGTAAATATTGCCCATATCCATACATAGAGTAATTAAGGGGGAAGTGTTCCCATGGGTCTCACTGACTGTATATGAGACATCATATTGTATATGAGAGTTGGGATCAGCATAGAGCACACAGGAGTCCTGGGCAAGAAGGTTTGCTGGGCCATTTGTTGGCAGCCTCTTAATGCCAGCTCATCAGAAATTCCATTCTAGGGTCCTCACTTAAGAGTAATAGAGGGGGTGCCTGGGTGGCTCAGTGGGTTAAACTTCTCCCTTTGGCTCAGGTCATGAACTCAGGGTCCTGGGATTGAGCCCCACATCAGGCTCTCTGCTTAGCAGAGAGCCTGCTTCCCCCTCTCTCTCTGCCTGCCTCTCTGTCCACTTGTGATCTCTCTCCCTCTGTGTCAAATAAATAAAAATCTTAAAAAAAAAAAAAAAAGAGTAACAGAGACTCCATGGGATGTATTCATAGGAATGTATTCAGGATGGCAAGGGGATTAGAAAGAATTGAAGGTCTGCCATGTGGCCGAATGATTGATTTACCCTCTGTGGGACCCCATGGGTAGAACGAGAAAGTAAATGAACTAAAGGCAAACTCTCTGACTTACTTGCTAGCATACCACCAGCATCCAACATCAGACCCTGCCTGGCACAGTATGGGTCCTCACTCAATGTTTATTGAATGAATGCAGGAACAAATGAAAGCAAGAGCCATAAACAGCACGGAGGTAGATATGTCTTTCTGCATAAAGGACATTCTAACTGTCCCCTGTATGATAACTCCAGAAGACAGAGCTAGCTGTTATTATCTCTTGACTCTAGCATCTTGCCCAAAGCCTGGGAAACCGAGCCACAGGGGCCCAGTTGGCCAATGACGGGAGGGGCCTTCTGGGGAGCGGTGGACTGGACAATGAATTGGAAGGTTATCAGAAGACATTTAATGCCAAAGGGCTTTAGACTAGAGGACTTTGAGATCTCCTTTGGCTCATATTCCATGTTTTAGAGTTACCTAAAACATGTAGCTACTGCCTCAAGGGCCCTCCTGGTGAATGCATTCATCTCAGGAATGGGGTCAAAGCAGCGTCTTCGTTAGCATAGCCTAGAAGCTGGCTGGCTTCCCTTTTCCAGAGCTTACTGAACAACTGGCCACTGGCTTATTTGTTTAGGAATAGAGGAGGCCATAAAGCTTCTGATGCGCTGAGTGTGTCTGAAGATTAAGGAAATTTAAATTTTATTTTACAGTCTGCTAAGTAAAGGACCATCAAGGTAGGTGCATTTCAAAGAAATGTACCAAGTTTCAAAAGATGGAAGATCAAAGTTCTTGAGTACGTATCTTCTTAAACAAGGTGAAGAGGGAGTCAGTGGGTGAGAGGACCAATGTCTTACAAGGAAAGCTGCCGGAAAGGAGGGGGAGGTGCCTGAGAACAGACACCATAAAATACTAATCACTGCCTGCCTTAATTAGCCTATAGACTCTAATACACAAAAACATAATTTTATTTCTTGAGAATCACAGATTACCCTGTTTCATTTATGAATTTTTTTCCCCCACCTCCTAAGCTAATTTGTCTCATGCTTGCACAGGGAAGTCTTAATTGCCCAAATCAGTTTGATAGGTGTTATTTTCATTTTAATTCAGTTTAAAATACTTTAATTTCTCATTATCCTTTGACCCATGGTAATTAAAAAGTGTCTCTTCAGTTTTCAGACACCAAAATCAATTTGGAAGTTAGGTTTCTCTTTTGTTGTTTCTGGCCTGATGTTGTCCTCTAATGATGATACTGGAGACTTTCATCTCTTCTCTATTACTTTCCTCCATAAGGAACATGGATTTTTATTTTTCCTCATATTTGGGGAGAGTCAGCTTCCAGGGACAGATTCCCATCTTTGATTTGGGTTTACTTGAAGGCTATATATGGGGTGGTCCTGGCATTCAAGTCTTCCCACAACCTGGACTGAATGCAACTTTCCAGGGCTGGTATATGTGTCTTCCTTATAAATGCCAGCACAGTTATACTATCTTCCATTTTCCAGACACGTTTGATTCTGTTCATTTTGGTCTCTATGAGTGATGGTCTCTGTCCCACTGTATCCTGGAAACTATCATTCAAAACACATCTTAAATGCTCCCTGTTCCATGAAGTCTTTTTCTAGTCACACAGTGTGCTCTCTTCTTAAAATCTATGCAGCTTCTTTTTAAACCCCTTCTCTTATTGCATTTATAGTAAAGGTCATTTACTTTCTTATTCCTTTTACTAAAATCTAAGCCCCTCCCTCCAAGCAGGCTAAGCTGTGTCCCACAGTGGAGATCTCTATACACACCTGCTGAAAGAAACTAATTGTGATTTGTTTTGCTTTCCTCAATGTGCCTGATTGATGACCATTTTAGACTTTGCCATGACGGGAAGATTTGGAGGCAGGAAAAGAATACTGGAGTGGGAGAGATTTTGAGGGGATTTTAGGAGACTCCGGTTCTTGATTACCTCACAGACATAAGCTGACAGAGGGGAAAGAGACATAAGCCACAGAATGTGGCTTGAAAAAGACCTCATTTTCTCTGTGTTCTAGGACCCTGCAGTGAGGGGAAGTATCCTGTGTGGGTGAAGGCCTCTTTCATGAGCTCATTAACTCTTTATAAGAGACAAAAAATCACTGACTAATAGGGTGATTGTATGAGAATCAACATAAATATTAATGAGGAAAATGCCTGTTTTCTTGCACCAACACCCACTACAGACCTATATAAGGTCTGGAGGAAGAAGGCTTCTACTTCAAGCAAATCTAACTGTAGGCAAAGCACACGTCTGGCCTTCAGCACCATGACTTCTCATCGCTGTAATTATCTTCTCAGCGGACAGGTTCCGGAGACCAAGGCTGCCTCTCAGTGCCTGTCAGCCATCCTGGCACATGCTAACCGAGCGCGTGTGGGGGCAACCCCTCTGGGCAAACCCAGCCTTTGTATGCCCTTCAGCTGCCACACCGCTTGCCCCTTGCCAGGGACCTGCAACATTCCCGGCAACGTTGGAGTCTGTGAGAACTATGTGGAAGGTGCCCCGAATGGCCATGAGAAGGTGACCATGCAGTTCCTGAATGATCGTCTGGCCAACTACCTGGAGAAGGTGCGCCAGCTGGAGCGGGACAATGAGGAGCTGGAGACCATGATCCGAGAGTCGAGCAAATGTCACGAGTCCACCATGTGTCCAGACTACCAGTCCTACTTCCAGACCATTGAGGAGCTCCAGCAGAAGGTGAGGTTTGTGGTGCTTCAGATCAAGGTTTGGTAAACTATGGCCCACTTGGCCTACTGACTGATTTTATAAATAAAGTTTTATTGGTACATGGCCATGCTCATTCATTAATGTATTGCATATGGCTGCTTCTGTGCTCTAATGGCAGAGTTGAATAGTTGTGATAGAGATTCATGGCCTTCAAAGTCTTATATATTTACTGTCTGGCCCTTTATAGAAAAAGATTACTGACATTTGCACAAAATTTTCAGGGCCTGGATTGGAAGTAGAAACAGCCACTGTTGAAAAAAATTTTTTTTTGGTTGTGGGAAGATAATTTCTCAAGTGCAGATGAATGGGAATATGTAAAAGATGAGATGTTGGATTTGAATCTCTCCAGGATTCTGAGTCTATGTTTACTTAGTCTCGGTACTTAAAATTCTAACATTGGGGATCCTGGGTGGCTCAGAGGGTTAAAGCCTCTGCCTTTAATTTAGCTCAGGTCATGATCCCAGGGTCCTGGGATTGAGCCCCACATTGGGTCCTCTCCTTGGCAGGGAGCCTGCATCCTCCTCTCTCTCTCTGCCTGCCTCTCTGCCTACTTGTGATCTTTCTTTGTCAAATAAATAAATAAAATCTTAAAAAAAATTCTAACATTGTAGTTGCAAAAACAGTGCAACCTAAGTTCTGGCGCAGTACAAGGCAGTGTATTCTAGTGTCCTTTATGAACCAATATATGTCCATTCAGTAGCATTTGTCTCTTCTGCATAGCTCCTGGCCCCTTTGATAATCAATCCAATGCTTCTTAAGAAACTACACCTGGGGCGCCTGGGTGGCTCAGTGGGTTAAGCCGCTGCCTTCGGCTCAGGTCATGATCTCAGGGTCCTGGGATCGAGTCCCGCATCGGGCTCTCTGCTCAGCGGGGAGCCTGATTCCTCCTCTCTCTCTCTCTCCCTGCCTCTCTGCCTGCTTGTGATTTCTCTCTGTCAAATAAATAAATAAAATCTTTAAAAAAAAAAAAAGAAACTACACCTTTGCTTTGGAGATAGGAAGGCAAATCATGTCAAATAGGGATCACAGAAACCCGGATAGATTCACAGAAGACCTTTGGGGAAGTTGGCCAACCAGCATAAGGGACTTCTGATTGAGAATCTGTCCCCCTTCATTTAAAGCTTTCATAACCAGCTAGCTCATTGTTCTGTGGCCTAGATTTCAGATCTTGTTTATATAAGGCTAAGTATCATGGCTGGCAAAATAAAATTAAGTCTCTCTTATATGTTCAGTTTGCTATTCCTTTCCATCTCCCAGTTCTTTTGGCTATATGCCTTTTGTCTCTGCCAAGCATCCTCAAGCATAGCCCCAACCGTGTATCACAGCAGCATTTCTTACATGTTTGGGAGTTTGTGTTGTTCAAGGGGATGTTGTCGTTTGAATCTCAGCCAATGCAACTTCTTTTGACCCGAGGCCATTGATGGCTCTGGGGATAGGGACTTACTAAACCTACTTTCTTTCCCCAGATCCTGTGCACCAAATCTGAGAACAATAAGCTGGTCGTGCAAATAGACAATGCGAAGCTGGCTGCAGATGACTTCAGGACCAAGTGAGTTGGGGTAGAACAGGCAGAGGGAGGAGGCAGGTGCCTAGCCTAACTTCTTGTCTCTTGTGATGCAGTTCGCATCAGAGATATAATTGACCAAGATCCCAAACTGATAGTTACAGCAGGAGAAAAGAGAGGGCATGATGTCCAAGGTCTTGAAAGAACACTCCTCTGCCCCTCGGTTGTTTAGCTTTTATGGTCCACGGCATGTTTGAGAATACATCATACATTTGCTGCTATTGTTCCCAGGACCTGGGGAGGTAGGCAGGGCAGTAATGGCTCCATCCTTGTGAAAGTACCAAAGCTCAGGGCCCTGAAGTGACCTGTCTGAAGCCACGTGGCTACTGAGTGGTAGGACTGGAACCGGCACCACATTTCCTACCCCGAAGGCCATTTCCTACCAAATTCTGCTGCCTCCATGAGGGTGTTTCCATGCTGCAGCCCAGCCAGTTGTGAGCACTAGCACTAGGAACTCACAACAAATATCATGCTCCACTGTCTATGATGATGGAGGCTTGGGAAGGTCAAAAGATTTATGCCACCTGAGAAGGTCCAACCCAGGAACAGGAAGGAGCATTGTGTTTTATTGTCTTTCTTTAGAGCTCTGTAGAAGCCTCACTCCTCTGGGGCTAAAGAAAGCTATTTCCAACCTCCCATTAGAAGCGTTTGGCTTCCAATCTGAGAGAGGACCCAGAGTCTGCCTTAGTAGGGGGCATGGAAGAGGAGGGTCTGTGGGGATCACCTGGCATGGCAGTTGTCAGATTACTCTGCTGCCCTGTCTTTGGCCATCAGGCCCTGAGGGCAGATGCTGACCATGTGTCTACCCCAGCACCCTCAGTACTGGCCGCTCTGCCTAGTGGTGCTTAGTGTCAAATGAGTGGGACATACCCCATTGCTTTTTGGGCTGGGAGTGTGCCACCTACAAAATAGCAGCTCACAATTAGACTGCAGAAGGATGCTGGTAGAATGGCTGCCAGTGTCCTGGGGCCCCTTTGCTCTCTACCCCCTACTCCTATATCATTCCTTCTAAAGGTACCAGACGGAACACTCGCTCTGCCAGCTGGGGGAGGCCGACATCTGTGGCCTGCGCAGGGCACTGGATGACCTCACACTCGCCAAATGTGACCTGGAGGCCCAGCTGGAATCCCTCAAGGAAGAGGTGCTCTGCCTTAAGAAGAACCATGAGCAGGTACATGGCCCTTTGTGTCAGACTTTCTGGGGATGAATTCGGGCTCGTTTGGGGGGAGCAGTGAAGCTCTTCTTCCTGCTCAGGATGGAAGCTCTGCAGGCCTTGCCCTGTGGTTAAACCTCAAAAGCTATGGAGGTGAGCTCCAGCTTTCAGTAGAAAATTGCTCTTCATCCACAGCCTTTGGAAGTTGCTAGGCTAATGCTAGGCTAGTGCCTTATCTGCAGAGGAGCACAGGGAAATCACTGGGGAGGGTAGATAGTGGGAGATGAGGCTTTGGGGTGGAGGGCAGTGGGGACTCTATGACTGGGATGTCCCCCTCCTGTGCCCACAGGAAGTCCACATTCTGAGGAGCCAACTGGGGGACAAGCTCCAGATTAAGCTGGACGTGGAGCCCACCGTGGACATGAGCAGTGTGCTCCAGGAGATGCGGTGCCACTATGAGGCCGTGGTGCAGACCAACCACAATGATCTGGAAGAGTGGTTCCAGGATCAGGTGAGGGTGCTGCCTCAGAGCTGGGAGGGACCCCGGCTTTCCAATGGGAAGGTTGCTGATCATGTCTCTGTGGCCTTGTGCTTCAGTCTGAAAGCATCAGCAAGCAGGACATGTCGTGCTCCGAGGAGCTGCGGTGCTGCCAGTCGGAGATCCTGGAGCTGAGACGCACGGTGAACGCCCTGGAGGTGGAGCTTCAGGCCCAGCACACGCTGGTGAGTTCCTGTGCACACCTAGAGGCCTCTGCTTGGCTCCCACTCCCAAGAGCAGTTCCTGGCTCAGTACCGGCCCCCCTTAAATATAGACCAGGACACAGTTCAAACCTCAAATTCCTTGCCTGTGCAAGAACCTTCTCATAGATGTGGATGCTGGGGAATGAACATTCACCCATATGGGGCAGGTCCTGCACACTTATCCTGTGTCTGCAATGAAGAGCAATGGCACATTGTTGGTTATTCTATCTGAGGTCTTCTAACAGGAGCTAGATTGTTCTCCAGGTCTGGCAATACCCCGGGGTATCACAGTCTTACTGGAGAGACTGAGAGCTGCAGTCCACAATTTTCCACCTGCCTCCCCCTTTGCCATTACAGAAAGACTGTCTGCAGAACTCCCTGTGTGAAGCTGATGCCCGCTTCGGCACCGAGCTGGCCCAGATGCAGGTGCTGATCAGCAACGTGGAGGAGCAGCTGTCTGAGATCCGGGGTGACCTGGAGCGGCAGAATCAGGAGTACCAGGTGCTGCTGGACGTCAAGGCCCGGCTGGAGGGCGAAATCAACACGTACCGGAAACTTCTGGAGAGCGAGGACTGCAAGTGTGTATCCCAATGTTTGTGCCAATGTCATGTATAAAAACAAAGCCCTTTTGTGGGGATGATTTGAAAGGAGGGGTGGCATGGCAGATTGCATCTCTGGGGACAAACTTGCTACCTGGTAAGCCTGGTGAGCTGCTTGGACATAAGGGAAGGTGTGAGGGAACTTTTCAGCTCATGCCATCCATTCTGCTGACCACGTTATATTCCCAGATGCCAGTCACTGCCACAGGGGGGCTGAAATACTGAAAGCTCAGTGTATTTAGGTTTTGTTAAATTCTCTCTGGAAGAAGTATTCTAGTAACAGGGATTCTTGATGCTCAATGTTAAAAAACATTGCTAAGGGCATTGGCAACCCTTCTTTCATTTTGTCCTCCCATTGTGCTGTGCAAGAGGTAAGGTGGATAGAACACCCCGTTAAGCAATAAGGAACAAGACAGGGGGCTATGTGTCAATCAGGAGGGCAGCTGAGCTGCTTTTGCTTGGCCAGCCTTTCTGCCTTTCTTGTCCATGTTCCTTTACCTGCATCCGGAAGGGCACCATGAGCTCTGGTCCCAGCTCCACTGTGGACTTTCTAGGCCCAGCTGGAACTCCAAGGTCTACAATCCCCTTTTGCTTTTCCGATTTTGAAATGCCTGTGTACTTTTGTCTTTCATGCACTTCTGACGTCAGTGTTTCAAACACGTTTTTCTCTCCGCAGGCTCCCTTGCAACCCGTGTGCGACCCCAGCTTCCAGCACCCCCCGCCCAACCCCTGCAGCCTGTACCCCCTGCTCTCCCTGCCTTTCTGGGCCTCCTCGGGCCTCTTGTGGCTCCAGCTCGACACCTCGATGCTGACACACTCCTCAGCCCTGAGGACTCAGGAGATGGGAACCGTCTGCAGCTCCGCTGTCTCCATTCCGCAGGCCCGACCCCCGAGGGCTTGCTCCCTTGGCCTATAGGGCAGGAGACTGATGCCCGGCGACGCTTCTCTGCTGATGGGCTTTCTAGTCCAGCGGCTCAGCTCTGGCTTCCTCTCTTTAGGGTGTCCTGAACACTTCTTTTGCTTTCTCCTGTTGCTTCACAGTCTGAGAAGTGGTAGGTAGCCTTGTTTTTATTTTGCTAATAAACCTCACTTCGGCAGCACGAAGAGTCCAGGGCCCGTGGTCAGTGTCTCCATCCTATGCCAAGAGTGTTGCCGAGGGACCCCTCGAGACAGCTGTTCCCACAGAAGCAGGGGTTGGGGGCTCCCTCACAGAAGGGGTCCTGGGAGATGGCAAAGGCAGCCAGGACCACAGTTGAAAATCGGCCTGCAGCAAAATGACACCGTTGACAGATACCCAGCTGTAACTGGGTATCCATAAGTATCTAAAACTTATTAGAGCTGGATTCACAGAGCTTTTAAAATACTTGCACCAGCTAAAATCTCCCCTTATCAGGGCAGAGCCTTCATCCTTGTGCAAAGGAGAAGCTCAGGTCAGAGTTTCTGCCAGGACCCCTAGAATGCTCTACTTAAAGTAA
The DNA here is from genome assembly GCF_011764305.1 of Mustela putorius furo. NCBI lineage: Eukaryota > Metazoa > Chordata > Mammalia > Carnivora > Mustelidae > Mustela > Mustela putorius. The sequence continues at coordinate 457,385 of NW_025421399.1, read as the reverse complement.
GCTTTTGTGATCATGGGCCCATGGCAAGCAAGGCACAGTCCTGGGGATTCAGAGATCTTGTGACAACAGAGACCTGCCAAAGCCTGCAATGAGGGAGCATCTGGTGGCTGAATCAAGACTTGAACCCTGGTCTCCCTGAGTTAGGCCCAAAGCCTATACTTTGGAGGTACTGTAGGGAAAAATATTAAACATGAGAAGTTTTGAGGTAGTGGTTCTGAAAGTGTTCCAACCAGTAGAACCAGCTTTACTTGGGGACTTCTAGGAAATGCAAAGTCTTGGGCCCCACCTCCGACTTTCTGAATAAGCAGTCTGATTTATTGAGCCTTCTAGGTGATTCTATACAGGCTCAAGTTTGAGAATCACAGGGTTAGGGCGTTTCTTTGGAGACTGAACCCCTCACGGGCCAGATGTGTTGTAGAAGGAGTTGGCTGTGGCCTCCTATAGATTCTGTGTGTGAGCAGTATCTCATCGGATCAAGGCAGCACCTTTCCCCTGCACGTTATGAAATGCTGAATGTATTAAAGGATGATGGTTGCTGAGCCTGTCAGACTATCAGTCTAGAGAAGGCCAAATGGACCCACCCAAGCTTCCTCATGAGCTCCACTAGCAAGCTTACTGGCAGCTGCTTGGCTTGGACCTTGTAGACAGTAGACACATGAACCAGAAGCTCCATGTTTAGGCAGCCATGGCCAAGAACAGCATGTCTCCAGAGAGCATTGTCAGAGCTGCCCAGAGATGGGAAGCAGTGAGTTCCCCATCATTGGAGGCATACAAGCAGGTCTTTATAACCACCTGGTGGGGGTGTTGAGGAGGATACTCAGGCATCTGATGGGGCTGGATGAGATGATTGTAGAGGGTGTTTTAGTTCCCAGATTCTATGACCCCCCGAGGTCTAGGTCTTATTCACTGGTGAGGTTACAAGTGTTCAAGGAGAGCTGACACACCAACCCCCACAAGCTGGTTCTCGTCTCCTCTCTGCTCTGTGAGATCTCCAAATCAGAGTAGCCTGCTGAGAAATTTACAAAGTCCAGCCCATCCTGGTGAGGAGTGACCATAGTCCCAAGCCTGAAGGGTGGAGAGATCTTAAGCCAGGCCCTGGTTTTTGTGCCTCCGACTGTTCTCAAATCCAAAATCCTACCTGTTGGCCACCATCTGTGTGGGAAAGACTGATTTGCTTGGAAAGCACCAGGACTTCCAACACAGGGAATATGGAAGGGTCAGAGGCTGTCACACCCTTCCCTCCCTTCTCCACTCTGCCTCTGTTCTTTTTTCGAAGCTGTATAGGTATTTGGGTACAGGTGACATCTCTCTGTCTCTCTTTTTAAGGACTTTTTCCCAAGATTTTATTTATTTATTTGACAGAGAGAGAGAGATCACAGGTAGGCAGAGAGAGAGGGGAAAGCAGGCTCTCCACCAAGCAGAGAGCCTGATGTGGGGCTTGATCCCAGGACCCTGAGACCATGACCTGAGCCAAAGGCAGAGGCTTTAACCCACTGAGCTACCCAGGCGTCCCTTTAAGGATTTAAAAAAAAAGATTATGTGTGTGTGTGTGTGTGTGTGTGTGTAATAGAGAGAGGGAGAAATAATGCAAAGCAGGGGGAGTGGCAGACAGAGCAGGCAGAGGGAGAAGCTGACTCCCTGCTGAGCAAGGAGCCTGACATGGGGCTCGATCCTGGGATCCAGGTCACCATGACCTGAGCCGAAGGCAGACACTTAATCCACTGAGCCAGGTGTCTCAGGTGATACATCTCTAAGGGTAGGTCCCAATAAGAAAGAACAATCTTGGTAAGTTTTAATTTAGCACCTGGCCAAAATACCTTTGCTTTTCCTTTGTACTTTAAAAGCTCCTTTCATCCAACAAGTTCAAAGCAGTCTAACAAAACAAACCCACTTATTCTTGCACCGTGACAGTAGGTGAGCATTGCTTTTCCCTTTTAAGGAGAGGGAGAGAAGGTGAGTCATTGAGTGGTTGAGGGATTCTTCTGGTGACATGAAATGAGTCAGTGGGGCCCCAGGGTAATTGACCTGTGCTTCTTAAGTTCATGTCCAGCCCCTTGATTATACTTAAAAGAGGAGATTTGATGAGACATTGTGTGTGTGTGTGTGTGTGTGTCTGTGTGTGGTGCGTAATGTATGTGTGAAGTGGTTTGGGTTTCCTGGGAAGAAATGCTGGGTGGAGGCATCACTCTGTTTGGGGTGTGTGTGAAGAGCTTCTTCAGAGACCAAACAGTCCCTCATCACCACCATCATCACCATCATCGTCACCAACACTGAAGCTCACATTCATTGAGCCATGGCACTCATCTAAGTTACAGATACATTTATGTATATAAACTCATATAATCCCTGTTTTGGAGTGAGAAACCATGGCTCAGAGAGATTAAGGAACATGCCCAAGGTCACACAGCTAGTAGGTGGTGAAGCCAGGATTGAGATCCAGGCTGTCTACCTCTAGCAACTGTACTCCTAACCACTGTGCTGCACGTAGCCCAAGTCTCCGATTGTGTGGGCAGGATGACAGAACCATAATCACCCCATTGTTTTGGTTCCTTTTCCTTGAAGGAAATGGTAGAGTGTTTATGCTAGCAGAACCACTGCTGAGAATTTCTGCCACAAAGGGCAGCACAAGAAATAAAGGTTGTACCTCATTTCAAAATAGTCTGAGAACCCTGGCAATTTTAATGACTGCAAATCATGAAAGAAGGTCACCCCCCCCCCCCGCCATTGTTAAAAATACTCTGTCTACTGAGGAAGAGGAGAGAAAAACAGCCGAATCACTTACCTATCCATCCCTTCACCACTTACAACGTGCTTTCACACAGGCTATCCAGTTTGAAATGCCCCAGACGCCCGGGAGAGGCAGAGCAGGCTCCACAGTCCCCATTTTGCAGGGGGAGAAGTTCAGGGTTGGGAGGGAAATGAGCCCATGAGGTCTCCCTGTGGTCTGTCTCTCAAGCCCTTTGCCCGGTCCCTGTACGCAACTGCTAAGGGCTGGAGGCAGATCTGCCTAAGACTGCCCATTCAGACCGACTGTCTGATCCTGTGGTGAGGCGGCGCTGATGGATTTTATAGGGTCTGGGAATCTCCCTAAGGAGAATCTTCCTGTGTTTACTCCCATCTTGCCGGATCTTCCCCATCCCAACCACATTTCAGACCGAGCTTCTGTCCTTTGGCCGTCCCCTAGCCTTCTTCAGCTGAGGCTCCCCTTTTACGCTGGACTTTGTGTCTAAAGCTCCCTCCCTTGCCTCTCCTTTCTCCCTGCAGGGTTGCCGGACATGCTAAACACGTGCCCCGAGGCCCTCCACCAAGATGCCTCTCCTGGTAGTAGATCTCATCCCAAGGGTGGCCGGCGTGTGCCTGCTCACCAGCTGGCTCACGCGTCACCCCCATTTTCCCACATAAGTCTCAGGCCCTTTGACACTTCCTCTTTCACTTGCTTGATTTAATATTGCTTCTTCTTCTTCTGCTACCCCATACTGTGTCCTGGAGAACTCTTCCACGTGCTTGGAAGCGTACCCTAGTACCACGATGCCTCTGGGGATCCCGCGGGGCAGCCAGACCACTCGACTGTGGTGTCCAAAGCAAAAAGAACCAACTACCAAAAAAAATAATAACCAGACCTCATGGAAGACAGGATTCTTAAAGGGATTAAGGCTCTGAGGAGACTGCTTCTTTGAATCCTACCCCCGAGTCACCTAGGGAATAGGGTTTACTACTCAGTCTCCTTCGGGATACAGGTAAATAATCTGAAATGGTCTCATCCCCCATCTCCAGGCAGAGAATCAGACACTGGTTTAAAATGATCCGACTGGAGGCTGGGACAGGAATATGTGTGGGAAAGAAGTGAAGGAATAAGGAAGAAACTTTTGGGACGGTAGGGTCCAAGGATATCACCTTATACTAGAGGTTGTTGTGGGCCCATATGTGTGCTCAGCAGGACTGAGAGCTCACAGAGGACTGCAGCATGTCATCTCCCCACTGTCCCCGTGTCCCTGTCCCCCTGTCCCTGTCCCCAGCCCTGCCAGAGATTCAATAAATGACTTCTGCCCTTAATGTTGTATATGCAATTTCCTAATTACATTAAATACAAACATATTTCCAGACATGTCCATCTCACATCTCTTCAATATCTCACCGTTTTGTTTCTCAGATATTTTGGGGACCCATATGAGCCTGAATTGCTCATAAAAATATAATCCTCTACCAGAACGATGATTCTTCTGTTCCAATGTATCCCTGTGCCCAGCATGGAGAAGCTGCACCATAAATGTGCTTTGAATAAAATTGATCTAAAGAAAGAACGTGGGCTTGATCGTCTCTTGACCACTCAGTTTCTCTTTGAGTGAGTACAATTTGCAGATATTTCAATTAGGAAATCGAGAGAGTACACAAAGTTGACTCCTAGGCTGTGTGAGTTCTCGAAGACCTTACAGTGCAGGAGTCCCTTTCCCCCCACTAATTCAAGAAGCAAATTCACTCAAGCCTACTGGAATTTTAAAAAACACTACAAGGCAGAGGCAAGATTTACAAGGGGATGGCAGCATTGTGTTCACTCACCAGTCACTCCGTCTCCTGTCCCTCTCCTGAATCCTTGTGCCATTGCATCTGTGGGGTGGCCGGCAGGGAAAAAAGAATCTCTGGTTGTAGCCTGTTCATTCCCGTGTCTTTGGTGTGGTTTCTGGTTGGCCATGATCTGAAGCCAGTGCAGCTCTGTCCTCCTCTGCTCCTTTCTTCCTTTCTCCTGTTCACACCTTACTCATTCTGGAACAGGAGGCATTGTCCCCTTCTGATTATGCTGCCGCATATAGACAATCCTGTATTTCTCAGCCACAGACAAATCTCAGACAGGATCATGGAGGTGATGCTCTGGTCTGGGCACCTCGGGAAAGGTCACTTCTTTTGGAGGCCTCAGAAGCTGTGATCCCATGTCTGTAGATCTTTTCTGAATCATCTTGATTTACATCCTGTGGGACTCTCAGCAGGGTGGGTCAGTCTTCTGCCCATGGATTTGGGTCGTCTTGGCTACTTCTCAGCATTGCATTCTCCAGGTGCACTCATTTGAAGATGGGCTCACTTTGTCGGAGCAGCATGGCTGCAACGGTTCTGAGGATTCTTTCCTTGCTTCTCTGGTCCGTTGTTATCTCTTATTCAATGCACTGCTCCTGGTTTCCATTTCCCTGGTTTCTTGGCTTTGCATGCAAATTCTAGTTCTGCTTTTTTGTTGACCCAATTCTTGAATCTTCTCTTTCTTAGACCTAAACACTCTCCTTGGACTAAAGCCCCTGTGAGGCTGTGCTGGCCAATCAGTGGGCTCGGCCAGAGAACTTGAAAAACTGCGGCCATTGTTCTGTGCTCAGCGGCCAGTGTCCTTGGGTAGGGAGGAAGGCAGGGGTGAGGAACTGCTCTGGGTTGGAAAGCCAGTGCTCTGGAGCAGGCTGACAAGAGGCAGGAAGCAGGATGCCAGTGCTATTCCCTCTAAGCAAACACTCATCAGTCTGATGGACAGGCCTTTCCATCTGTCCCAAGTGAGACAGATGCTCGAGTGAGACAGATGCTCCCTCTGCCTGGCCTTGCATCCTTCCTCTGGAAAGTCTCAGTGGTGCCTGCCTCAGGACCCACCTATTTCTGCCCCTTTAATTGTCTGGGAGGAAAACAAAGAAATTTTGGTTTTATTATAAGTCTGGGCTTCTTTGTAGTGTGGTGGGGCTTTCCGTCTGAATGGCATTATAATAAGTGGTGAGATAATGACTTTGGAGAGGGTAGATGGAGGACCTTTTATCTGGGACCCAAGCGGAGTGCTGCATGAATACCATCATGAAAGCTTGTTGGGGAGAAGGACTCCAATAAGTTGTCAATAAAACTACCATTCTGGCTGGGAGCCAAAGCCACAATGGAAATTGAGATGCTGCTACCCAAGATGCAGGGGGTACCCCAGTGGGGCCTATAATTATGCAACCTTTATATACTTAGAACTTGGGCCACCCCTTTCCACAGACCTTCTGGTGCCTTCCCTCCCCTCCCAAGTCAACCCTGTATGACTTCAAGCTTGCTCTGCCAAACTTGCTTCTGCTCTGTCTCAGCAGTTTCTATCCTGGTGCCTTAGTCCTTGGATTCAATTATACCACTACAGAGCCCTCCTCAGTGCCTTTTAACATTTGGTTCTTAAACCAGATTGCGTGTAACTCAGTAAGGCTGGGGATGGGGTTCCAGGACGGGATGTGGCCCATCTTCTGGGTGTGTTGATTTTACTGAGAAGATTGGGCAAAATCTTAGAAAGTTTAACTGGAAATTGTAAAACTGTTCTTTGAAAATATTAAAGCCAACATGGGCATATGATGGAATATAAGGTCAATACACATGAAGTTTTAAGATCATCCTCCTTTGGGCAATCTCTCGATTTCCCCGATTATCTGCTCATCCTGGTCTAAAGCTAGACCAGTGGTAAGGTTTGACTAGCAGTGCCTTTTTCCTTTCCAAGCCAGTCCCAGATACTTCTCCTGGACAGTTAAAATACATTTATATGATTCTCTCAGGAATCCTTCCAAATGATCTCTTCCTCCAGAAACTTCCCTGTTCTTAAAGCAATGATCAGAGCCTCTTCCTTTGAAATGCTTCTATAATCCATGTACACAAAATATAGGAGGCATTCCACAAACAGTTCTCCATCCTTCTCAGCCATGGCCCAACTCAGTCCTTATCCACATCAAGGCTTACAAGGCTTGGAATGGTGCACTATTGAAGGATTCTTCCCTTAAAGCAGATGGAAAGGGAGTTCAATGAAACTTCTTCTTTGACTCAATCCCAGTCCCTCCCTAGAAATGCCAGGTGGGCCAGGAAATGAGTCTGAGTATGGGTTTACAGGATCACATAACACAGAAGAATGTCATTGGATGGACCAACTCCCCATTAACAAGGGCAGATACCTGGGCCAGACTGTGTGGCCTCTTTTAAGATCTACCACAAAACTCTGATTTTATGGGTATACTGCCTGAAGAGGAGTCCTGACTTAGCAAGAAGCCCAAGTAAAGAATTTTATGGGACAAGGGACTCTTCTGAGGAAGGCAAATAACAGACTGAGGGAAGGGCATTTGAAAACCAGAGAAGACATAGAGAGAAAAAAGACATTACATACCATGTCCACACCCTCTGTGAAGGGAATATAAATCCTCGTCAGAGGAAGGAAATCCACAAGCTCCTTGGAGAACTTGGACTCTGTGTTCAGCCAGGTGCCTTGCTCCCTCCAGCACCATGCCTTACAACTGCTGCCTGCCCAACGTGAGCTGCCGCTCCACCTGCTCCTCCCGGCCCTGTGTGCCCCCCAGCTGCCACACCTGCACCCTGCCCGGAGCCTGCAACATCCCCGCCAATGTGGGCAACTGCGGCTGGTTCTGTGAGGGCTCCTTCAATGGCAGCGAGAAGGAGACCATGCAGTTCCTGAATGACCGTCTGGCCAGCTACCTGGAGAAGGTGCGCCAGCTGGAGCGGGAGAATGCGGAGCTGGAGAGCCGCATCCGGGAACGGTGCCAGCAGCAGGAGCCCTATGTGTGTCCCAGCTACCAGTCCTACTTCCGGACCATTGAGGAGCTCCAGCAGAAGGTGAGAGGGGCTTCTGTGAGGGTGCAACAGCAACTGACTGTCCTTGAACAATAAGACCTTCTCAAGTTCAAGTGGCCCTCACAGTAGAATCTTGCTTTCAGATTCTGTGTGCCAAGTCTGAGAACGCCAGGCTGGTGGTGCAGATCGACAATGCCAAGTTGGCTGCGGATGATTTCAGAACCAAGTGAGTTGTTCAGATTTCACACTGATGTCATTCCTTTTGTTTCATCTCTGGATAAGTGAAAGGGATTTTCCATAGTTTTACTGAACCACACTTCCATCCATCGGTCGTGAAGAATCCGATAGGGATTGAGGAGAACCAAGTAAAGGAATCACAAAAATAGATGAGGACTCAAATCGATCTGTTTATTTTTGGATCAATATTTGGTCTGGACTGAGATTCCAGAACCCTCTGTCTCTTGGGTCTACTCATTGCAGAAAATGGAAAGGCTAAGTGCATGGGGGCTATCAAAGGTAATTTCTGTACATCTTGGAGGTCTGCTGGTCACTGATTTGACCTTGTCCTTGTGCAGGTATGAGACAGAGCTGGGCTTGAGGCAGCTGGTGGAGTCAGACATCAATGGCCTACGCAGGATCCTGGATGAGCTGACCCTGTGCAAATCCGACCTGGAGGCCCAGGTGGAGTCCCTGAAGGAGGAGCTCCTGTGCCTCAAGAGGAACCATGAGGAGGTGAGACCAGAAATGAAAAATGAAGTACCCTAGCTCAGCCTCAGGTACTGAGTGATTTGGGATGGCATAAACTGGAATATGAGGTTGGGGCTGACTTTATGATTTTCCTTTAAAAACACCAAAACTTCAGGATGAATGAAAAAACAAGAGATGAAACCTATCCATGTTCTCAGATAAGGTGTATCTTTCACTCAAAACTGGTGCGTCATGTGAGTTTCCTAGAGTCCCTCCATCAGCTTCTGATTGATCACCGAGCTGTTGAATGAGCCTCAGCGTTGCTGTATTCATGCCCTACCAACTCATCTCTCTCCCCAAAAGTCACAGAATCAAACCTGGTAGATCTAAATCTCCACTCTTTCAAAGTCTTATTGAAAAATGTTCTGGGGCTCCTCCTTTCTCCTGGAGGGGCCATGCCATGATCTTATTTGATGGCAAGAATTGTTTGCTATACAATCTGAAATTGTACAGTGAATTCTTTGTATTATGAGGTCTTCTGCAGTCAGTCTGCAAATTGGGAACATTGGGAATTAGTCCATCTTTTGGTGGCATCCGAGCAAATCCTCGGATTTGAGCCCAAGTGCCATGGCACAGTTGTGTGAGGAGGGAGCTCTGCCACATGGAGCACAGAGCATTTTGCCTTGAGTTGTCACAGACTGCTCCACTCAAAGTCTCTTTTCCAAAGAAATAGACTAATGGGGCTCAAGTTTATTCTTCACTGAGGAGAGTCACTCTTGCCTTTTCTGCATCCACAGGAAGTCAACACCCTGCGCTGCCAGATTGGAGACCGCCTCAACGTGGAGGTGGACGCAGCCCCTGCTGTGGACCTGAACCGCGTCCTCAATGAGACCAGGTGTCAGTATGAGGCTCTGGTGGAGACCAACCGCAGGGACGTGGAAGAATGGTTCACCACCCAGGTGGGCATCTCAGCACATGGCCGCTCAGAACCCTTGGCCCCTTAGGGCTCTTGAGGCAGGGTCTGACCCTGTCTTCTCCCCTGTGCTGTTTCAGACCGAGGAGCTGAACAAGCAGGTGGTGTCCAGTTCGGAGCAGCTGCAGTCCTGCCAGGCGGAGATCATTGAGCTGAGACGCACGGTCAACGCCCTGGAGATCGAGCTGCAGGCCCAGCACAACCTGGTGGGTGTTGTTCAGGGTACTGTCCACACTCTCCTGACCTTGTGAAGCCAGGGGCTTCTCTGGAATCCCATGGAGAAGCTCCCTGAGGAGTGGCTGTGTGACCTGCCTTATGTTCCCCACACAGAGGGACTCCCTGGAGAACACGCTGACGGAGACCGAGGCCCGCTACAGCTCCCAGCTGTCCCAGCTGCAATGCATGATCACCAACGTGGAGTCTCAGCTGGCTGAGATCAGGAGTGACCTGGAGCGGCAGAACCAGGAGTACCAGGTGCTGCTGGACGTGCGGGCCCGGCTGGAGTGCGAGATCAACACGTACCGGGGCCTCCTGGAGAGCGAGGACTGCAAGTGAGTAGTTAGCTGGAGATATCTAATGAAACCATGCTCACATAAGTGTGCTTCTGCGTTGGACTCCAGACAAAGATTGCATCCTTTCAAAAGGAAATTATGACTCCACACCAGACATGATCAAACAGAACTCAGAAAACACAATATAGCCATCATTAGAAATACAGAAAAGAGAGTTGTTTGATGGACAAACTACAATTGTGCAGCTATTTATTTGCATTCAAATGTGGTCATATAGATATAAGATCAATGATGTTTATTGCATTTTACAAGACTGTTTTGTGTTGAGGGTGCATCTCCATACGCTACCTTATCTGACCTTGTAGTTACTGCCAAGCCGGTTGGATCAGTACTGTTTCCATTCTGTGGGTGAAGAAACTGGGGCTTGGAGAGGCTAAGCGACTTTCCTAGTCTCACTATCTACAAATGAACAATGTTGGGAGTCAAAGCCAGAGTTCTAGAGTTTCTGTCTAGTACTTTGGGCACTATGTGGTAGGAAGACATTAGCAATCTGATAGGGAGCTTTACAGCAGGCGAATCTGTGGCTCTCTCTGTTACAGGTCAAATCCCACAGGCATTCTGCTCTTCTATATACTACAAGCCTCCCTCAATTCACCTTTTACACGTCTTTCTTTTTCTCCAGGCTGCCCTGCAACCCTTGTGCCACAACGAATGCATGTGGATCCTCCGGGTCCTGTGTCTCTAATTCCTGTGCCCCCTGCACGCCCTGTGTCCCCCGCCCGCGCTGTGGGCCCTGCAACTCCTTCGTGCGCTAGAGCCCAGGGGCTGCCAGAGAAGCAAGGAGGCAGGGCACAAGGTTCCAGAGCTTCGACCCGACACTGGCTTTCTGGACAAAAAGGGGCAGAGAACATGGCTCCAGCCGCCCCAATAAGGCAGCCATGAAACTCACCCTTCCCCACCCCCCGCAGGCTGTTCCTTGCCCACCCTTCTCTTCACCGTGGTCTGTTCCTTTTTCACTCGCCCAGGGAACCCTCGGAAATGCCAGGGCGTTCCCTTGTAACCTGCTAATAAACTTGATTTCCCTGGCAAAGCAGATGCCTTTCTCATTGGTATTCATTCGTTTTGCCACGCCCATCTCTTGAGCACTCTATAAAAAGCCACTTGAAAGTCAGGCTGCATAATGGCCTGACTCTTGGGTACAAGAGCCGTTCTTTGCCTGGCGGGCAGATGGCTGGCCTGGCACCCTGGGTGCAGGGGTGAGGCAGGCTGTCAGAGGGGAGGGCAGAGCAGCCCTAGTGCTGTAGACTTCATCTCTTCTTGACCATTCCTGCGTGTTTCCCACTCTCCCCTGTTGACCTAGACATCTTCTAGAGCTGACTGCCTCTAAATTCGAAAGGAGAAGGCATGAGCTGGGCATGAGAAAGAGGCTCTGGAAAGTTCATCTTTTCTCAGCAGGAAGCCTCAGGTCCAGTGCTGTATTTCCTGGTTCCTGGTGGTCCCGGCTTTCCAGGCAGCCTCAGGAACACCCAGCAAAGGGGTGCTCTGGCCTGCCTGCTATGCCCAGGTCTTCCTCCTTCCTCCTGTGTCAGTGAATCATTATCACCCTGGGCTCCAGGGGTTCACTTCTGTTCCCGACTGATCTGATACCTTCATCTGATAATTCCCACCTTTTTCAGTCCATCCTAACCACTACCTGTTCCCTACTCTATGTACATCCTGGATAGTGGGGAAGGGAGACACATGTCAAGAAAGACATAGTCCTGGCTGCAAGTTTTTTTTTTTTACAACTTGTAGAGGAATAAAACTAGTCCCTAAGTTATGCTATCATAAGGCATTGTCCCCGACACTGAACACTCAGGCTCGTGCTGCAAACAAATCACCAAGTACTGAAAATGACAGTAGCATTCATCAAGAAAGGCTTGAACTTGAATCTTTAATTTCAAAGAAGAGCCAAGGAAATGTTAAGCATTGACTTTCTAGAACCCCAGAGGACCATTTTGACACGAAACGATCAGAAAGCACTCAGGTTTCTTCCTTTTCCCATGAACTGTCCCATCAAACCAGGCTTTCTGAGGCAGATATCAGACCCCACTTTGGTGAAACACAATCTTGTGTACTAAAATAACCAAATGGATTGAAATTACATATATATTTGATAAAGCAACTATTTATTGTTTCCACCATAATTGTTACCACTGACACTTATTTTTAAAGCTCAAATTTCCAGGGATTCAGATATGCACACCTCCTTGGCTCGTGAGCAGCCTCCGACCTAGAATCCCTTCTCTGATGTGGTTTGCTACTGTTTCTGTGATTTCTTCCAAACCTGAGGTCAAGCTCAGTTCAGAAGCCATAATTTTGCTTGTTCCTTTATTCCAAGTTCTGCTTATATCTATTATCTTACAGTAATGCAAAAGTAATGTTAATGGCTCCTGTGGTAAGCAGAATGACTGTCCCCCTTCTCTGCAAAGATGAGCATGTAGTTTTCTGGAACCCAGGAATGTGTTAGGTTGTACACAAAGGTAAATTAAAGGTGAGAATGGGATTGAAGCAGCCATCCAGCTGACTTTAAAATGGAGGAGATTAAACTGGATTATCCAATGGGGCCAATATAATCACAGGGATCCTTCAAAATGGAAGGGGAGGCAGAGGAGAGCCAGAGGGACAGGGAGATAAGACCGAGGACACAGGTCAGAGCAGTGTGGCATGAGGACTGGTGCTCTCATTGCAGGACCTAAAGATGGAGGAAGGGGGGGCCACAAACCGAGAAAGTAGGTAGCTTCTAGATGCTGGAGAAGGGAAGGAAATGGAGTCTCTGTTAGAGCCTCCAGAAAGGAACATAGCCCTGCCAACACCTTGGTTTTTCTCTTTTTTGTGTGTGTGTGTGGAAAAATACATATGTATATATAACATAAAATTTACAAGTTTGCCTTTTTTTTTAAGTGTTTAGTTCAAGGGCGTCCACCAGCACCATCCCTCTCCAGAACTTTCTCACCAATCTGAACTAAAACTGTCCTTATTAAACTTCATGACCTCCCTGCCTCAAGCCTCTGCTAACAGCCATTCCACTGTCCGTATGAATTTGAAGACTCTAGGTACCTCATATAAGTGGAATCATACAGTATTTGTTTTGTGTGTGTGTGTGTGTGTGTGTGTGTGTGGTCTGGCTTATTTCACTGGATATAATGTTTTCAAGGCTTATTCATGTAGCAGGTATCAAAATTGTATTCCCTTTAAAGATGAGATAATTGTACATTGTATATTCAGACATTTCCAAAACACAATATACATTGTGTATATCACATTTTGTTTGTCCATTTGTCCATGGATGGGTATTTTGGCTATTGGGACTAATGTTGCTGTGAACACTGCTATACATATATCTGTTCAAGTCCCTGCTTTCAATTCTTTTGTGTCTGCACCTAGAAGTGGAGTTACTGGATCCTTTGGTAACTGTGTTTAATTGTTTGAGGCCATGCCATTTAACATACCTACCAGCCATGCACAAGGGTTCCAATTTCTTCGTATCTACGCCAGCACTTTTCTTTTTCTTTTTTTTTTTTAAATTAACATATAATGTATTATTTGCCCAGGGGTACAGGTCTGTGAATCATCAGGCTTACACAATTTGCAGCACTCCCCATAGTACATACCCTCCCCAGTGTCCATCGCCCAGCCACCCTATCCCTACAACGCCAGAACTTTTAAAATTCTGGATTATTTGTTTGTTTTTGCTAATAGCCATCCTAGTTGGTGTGAAGTGGTAGCTCATTGTGGTTTTAGTGTGCATTTCCCTGATGATTAGTGATGTTGAAGCACCTTTTCATGTGCTTGTTGACCTTTGGTTTACCTTTGGAGAAATATCTATTCAAGTCTTCTGACCATGTTTTTAATGGAGTCTTTCAGTTTTGCTGTTGTTGAGTTGTAGGAGTTCTTTATATACTCTGGATATTAATCCCTTATTAGAAATACAATTTGCAAATATTTTCTTCCATTCTGTGGGCTGCCTTTTCACTCTCTTAATAGTGTCCTTTGGTGCACAGAAGTTTTTACATCTTCTGGAGTTCATTTTATTTATTTTTCTCTTTTGTTATCTATGCTTTTGGTGCCATGGCCAGGAAATCATTGCCACACCCAATGTCATGAAGTTTTTCTCTATGATTTCTTCCAAAAGTTTAACAGTTTTAGCTCTTTCATTTAGGTCCATGATCCATTTTGGGTTCGTGTTTTGTATATGTTGTGAGGTAAGGGTCTAACTTAATTCTTTGCACGTAAGTATGCAGTTTTTTTCAGCACCCTTCATTGAAAAGACTGTCTTTCCTTCACTGAATGGCATTCTTTTTGAAAATCATTTGATCATATATGTGAAGGAATGATTTTTGGATTCCCTATTCTATTTCATTGGTCTATATGTCTGTCCTTACTCCAGTGTCACACTGTTTTGAATATTATAGCTTTGTAGTAAGTCTTGAAATAAGGAAGTGTGAATTTTCTAATTTCATTCTTCTTTTTTAAAGGTGAGCCTAGTGGTGGGTATTAAGGAGGGCACATATTGCATGGAGCACTGGGTGTGGTGCACAAACAATGAATCTTGGAACACTGAAAAAATAAAAAAAAAATAAACAAAACAAAGAGTGTTTTCACTATTTGGGGTACCTTGAAATCTCATGTAAATTTTAGGATGAGGTTTTCTATTTCTTAGAAAGACATCATTGGGATTTTGATAGGGATCACATTGAATCTCTTTGATAGGGATTTCTTCGGGCAATACTGCCATGTTAAACATACTAAATCTTCCGCAGACACAGGAGGTTTTCCCATTTACTTGTATCTTCTTTAATTTCTTTTGGTAAAGTTTTGCAGTTTTCAGTGTACAAGTCTTTTCTTCCTTGGTTGCTTTTATTCCTAAGTATTTTATTCTTTTGGATGTTATTGTAAACTTCCTTCTTTGTTATGCTGAAAAAAAAAAAGATACAGACATTTCCAAAACACAAAACTCCAAACATGTTTTGAATAGAAGCTATCACTAGAACAAAGGAGATTCTGGCCAAGAGCAAAGATTTTGGATCTGTAAATTCTGTTATTTATTTATTTTAAAAAGTATCTATCTATCTATCTATCTATCTATCTATTTTATTTATTTATTTATTTTCAGCATAACAGTATTCATTGTTTTCACACCACACCCAGTGCTCCATGCAATCTGTGCCCTCTCTAATACCCACCATCTGGTTTCCCCAACCTTCCACCCCCCGCCCCTTCAGAACCCTCAGATTGTTTTTCAGAGTCCATCGTCTCTCGAGGTTCACCTCCCCTTCCAATTTCCCTCAACTCCCTTCTCCTCTCCATTTCCCCTTGTCCTCCATGCTTTTTGTTATGCTCCACAAATAAGTGAAACCATAATTGACTCTCTCTGCTTGACTTATTTCACTCAGCATAATCTCTTCCAGTCCTGTTCATGTTGCTACAAAAGTTGGGTATTCGTCCTTTCTGATGGAGGCATAATACTCCATAGTGTATATGGACCACATCTTCCTTATCTATTCGTCCGTTGAAGGGCATCTTGGTTCTTTCCACACTTTGGCTACTGTGGCCATTGCTGCTATAAACATTAGGGTACAGATGGCCCTTCTTTTCACTGCATCTGTATCTTTGGGGCAAATACCCAGGAGTGCAATTGCAGGGTCATAGGGAAGCTCTATTTTTAATTTCTTTCTTTTTTTTTTTAAAAGATTTTATTTAAATCTTTAAAAAAGGCAGACAGAGTGGTAGGCAGAGGCAGAGGGAGAAGCAGGCTCCCCGCCGAGCAAGGAGCCTGATGTGGGACTCGATCCCAGGACGCTGGGATCATGACCTGAGCCGAAGGCAGCCGCTTAACCAACTGAGCCACCCAAGCGTCCCTATTTTTAATTTCTTGAGGAATCTCCACACTGTTCTCCAAAGAGGCTGCACCAACTTGCATTCCCACCAACAGTGTAAGAGGGTTCCCCTTTCTCCACATCCTCTCCAACACACATTGTTTCCTGTCTTGCTAATTTTGGCCATTCTAACTGGTGTAAGGTGGTATCTCAATGTGGTTTTAATTTAAATCTCCCTGATGGCTAGTGATGATGAGCATCTTTTCATATGTCTGATAGCCATTAGTTTGTCTTTATTGGAGAAGTGTCTGTTCATATCTTCTGCCCATTTTTTATATGATTATCTGTTTTGTGTGTGTTGAGTTTGAGGAGTTCTTTATAAATCCTAGATATCAACCTTTTGTCTGTACTGTCATTTGCAAATATCTTCTCCCATTCCGTGGGTTGCCTCTTTGTTTTCTTGACTGTTTCCTTTGCTGTGCAGAAGCTTTTGATTTTGATGAAGTCCCAAAAGTTCATCTTCATTTTTGTTTCCTTTGCCTTTGGAGACATATCTTGAAAGAAATTGCTGTGGCTGATATCGAAGAGATTACTGCCTATGGTCTCCTCTAGGAATCTGATGGATTCCTGTCTCACATTGAGGTCTTTTATCCATTTTGAGTTTATCTTTGTGTATGGTATAAGAGAATGGTCAAGTTTCATTCTTCTACATATAGCTGCCCAGTTTTCCCAGCATCATTTATTGAAGAGATTGTCTTTTTTCCACTGTATATTTTTTCCTGTTTTGTCAAAGATTATTTGATCATAGAGTTGAGGGTCCATATCTGGGCTCTCTACTCTGTCATGCTGTTGGATCAGAAGAATAAACATTGTTTAAAATGTCTATACTGCCTAGAACAATCTATGCTTTTAATGTCATTCTGATCAAAATTCCACTGGCATTTTTCAAAGAGCTGGAGGAAATAATCCAAACATTTGTATGGAATCAGAAGAGACCCCGAATCACTAAGGAAATGTTGAAAAACAAAAATAAAACTGGGGGCATCACATTACCTGATTTCAAGCTTTACTACAAAGTTGTGATCACCAAGACAGCATGGTACTGGCATAAAAACAGACACATAGACCAGTGGAACAGAGTAGAGAGCCCAGATATGCCATTTTTTTTTTTTTCAAAACAGAAAACTCAATCCCTGTAGCTGAACTGTAATTTTGTAAGTAAATGTATTCTACATTCCCTTAAATACTTCCATGTGGCTTTTAAATTGTTTCCTGGTATTCTGTCATCATCATCATACATGATGACAGTTTTTCTCTACCTTGGTGGTACTCGGGAATCACCTGGGAACTTTAAAAAAAAAGCTAAAGCCTGAGTTTGCCCTTAGAGAATCTGATTTAATTGGTCTGGGATGTAGGCTGGCCGCTGTGAGTTTTCTTATTTTGTTATTTTTATTTTTTATTTTATTTTTTAAATTTAAATTCAATGAGCCAACATATAAGTACATCATTAGTTTCAGATGTAGGGGTCAATAATTTATCCGTTGCATATAACTCCCAGTGCTCTTCACATCACGTGACCTCCTTAATGCTCATCATACAGTTAGCCCTATCCCTGCACCCACCTCCCCTCCAGCAACCCTGTTTGTTTCCTGGAGTTAAGAGTTCTCAAACTCAACACACACAAAACAGATAATCATATATATAAATGGGCAGAGGATATGAACAGACACTTCTCCAATGAAGACATACAAATGGCTATCAGACACATGAAAAGATGTTCATCATCACTAGCCATCAGGGAGATTTAAATTAAAACCACATTGAGATACCACCTTACACCAGTTAGAATGGCCAAAATTAGCAAGACAGGAAACAATGTGTGTTGGAGAGGATGTGGAGAAAGGGGAACCCTCTTACACTGTTGGTTGGTGCAGCCTCTTTGGAGAACAGTGTGGAGATTCCTCAAGAAATTAAAAATAGAGCTTCCCTATGACCCTGCAATTGCACTCCTGGGTATTTGCCCCAAAGATACAGATGTCGTGAAAAGAAGGGCCATCTCTACCCTAATGTTTATAGCAGCAATGGCCACGGTCACCAAAGTGTGGAAAGAACCAAGATGCCCTTCAATGGACGAATGGATAAGGAAGATGTGGTCCATATACACTATGGAGTATTATGCCTCCATCAGAAAGGACGAATACCCAACTTTTGTAGCAACATGAACGGGACTGGAAGAGATTATGCTGAGTGAAATAAGTCAAGCAGAGAGAGTCAATTATGGTTTCACTTATTTGTGGAGCATAACAAATAACATGGAGGACATAGAGAGATGGAGAGGAGAAGGGAGATGAGGGAAATTGTAAGGGAAGATGAGCCATGAGAGACTATGGACTCTGAAAAACAATCTGAGGGTTTTGAAGGGGCAGGGGGTGGAAGGTTGGGGAAGCCAGGTGGTGGGTGTTATGGAGGGCATGTATTGCATGGAGCACTGAGTGTGATGCACAAACAATGAATTCTGTTACGCTGAAAAGAAATTAGTTAAAAAAAAATAAAAAAAAAGAAATTAAAAAAAAAGAGTTTGTCATGGCTTGTCTCCCTCTCTGCTCTCTTCCCATTCAATTTTCCCTCTCTTCCCTTATAATTCTCTGCACTGTTTCTTATATTCCACATATGAGTGAAATCATATGATAATTGTCTTTCTCCAATTCATTTATTTGACTCATCATAATACCCTCCAGTTCCATCCATGTCGATGTAAATGGTAAGTATTCATCCTTTCTGATAGCTGAGTAGTATTCTGTTGTATATACAAACCAAATCTTCTTTGTCCACTGTTGAAGGACATCTTGGTTGCTTCTGTAGTTTGGCTATTGTGGACATTGCTGCTATGAACACTGGGGTGCAGTGGAAGTTTAAAAATCTCTACTGGCTCTACTCTACTTTAATGAGCCAGTTGTGACCCACTTGCTAGAAGTAGGGTTCTAGTTCTCACTTACCTTCTCGTCAGTTTTATGTCCTTGGACAAGACATGTAACTTCTCTGAGCCTCAGTTTCCCCAAAGTGGAGGTAACAATATCTTCTCTGCCTGTATTATACATTTGCCAAGAGGATTGTGGAAGATTGTGTTTATGGAAAAACTTTGCAAGCCAGATATTTTTATTAGGATTATAATTTTGATTATTGATGACTTAACATATAGATAAGCTTCTTAAAAATAGAAAAGCATGGTCATTTTTGTTGTTTCATGCCCAACAGTAGAATTTGTATACCATCTTGTTGTCTTTTACATCAGTTTCTTTCTTTAAGTCCCCTACCTAGCTCTGGAGTATATATTCTATATAATATTATTTGATACTTTTTGGCTCCACCCCCATCTTCTGATAGGGCCCCAGGCCCATCTCATTTGCATTTCCAGTGCTCTTTTGTGATCTATTTAATTGGCTCTTGGCTGTCCTGGTCTGAACTCTTAGCCCACCGGGATTATCATTCTCAGATACTTGAGACCCATCCCCAAGCTTATGTCCTGAAAATTTTGGTTGATTCTTTTCCTGAAAATTTATTTGTTATGGATATAGCTAGGGCTTTTTTTTTTTTTTTTTTTTTTTTTTTTTTTTTTTGCATCCTTATATCTGTGGTCAGAGTCATTGTTTGAGTGCTTTGAGGCCTGAAGTTGCTGTCAGGATCTCTAGGAAGAGCAGGACTGTCAAGGAATGTACAGCATTTCTCTCTGTAAAAGCTCATCTCATTACTTCCAGGAGGCACGCCTCATCACAAGCTTGTGGGATTTGTCACTTTTTAATCTCCAGTTTACTGAGGAGCAAAGCAACATGCAGGAAGCCTAGGTGTGTCTTCCTATTCATGCTCAGAGCTGGCATTGGAATTCATGAGCTACCTCTGTTTTCTTCCAGTTCTCATGTTTTGCCACATCCTGGCCTACACCAGTGTCCTAGCTCTCTACTTCACAATGAGGTGCAATGGGCCCAGCAGACTTGACTCTACTTACTTTTGTCCTTTTAGACTTTACTTTCTTCTCAGATTCTTGATATCTGATGCATGGTGACAATAATGGCATTGAAACATCCAGAGTTTGGTGTGAAGATGGAATTTTATATGTGAAAGGTCCTGGTAGACTACCTGATGAGGAAGTGACATATTGCTATTCATTTCTTTCCTGCCTCACCATCTCGTCCTCAGTTTTCTTCTCCATAAATTCAGGTCTTTCTAGCTCTAGAGTTCTTTGGTTCTTAGGAAATATATCCTACTTCTGAGATGAGTTTTATCGTGCTAAAAGTTCAGGGTGAGGCAAGTAGGCTTTCTCTGGCATTCTAAATCACCTTAGGTCATGCCATTGTGCATTTTGATTTTTTTAGATGCTAGGAAAAGGCAATCTAATTTCCAATCTGGACATAGCAACCAATCATGCAAAAGGACAACCTTTTGCCTGTGAAGAAAAGGAAATAAGTATAATTTGGTTTTGGTTCAACAGGGTACCAGAGAGTGTAGCTGGGTGAGAGAGGCCTTTGGGCAGAGAGGACTTTGGAAGACTGATGAACTTGGGGGATTGGGTGGGAACAGGGCCCTAGTAGGACAGAAACAAAAACTATAAAGAGAGGGGCAAGGGGCTGAAAGGAATCTAAGATTTCTTTCCCCTCACAAAATCAGAGAAACTTCTGTGCCAAATGTTTGCACCGTGTTTAGGTATTCAGGGTCAGAAATTAGACAATGAATTGTTCAAATCCCAGCTCTGCCACTTATTGGCTGTCTCTTGGGAAAATCCTGAGCCTTTCCCAATCTCTTAATTTATCAGTAAAATGGGAATAATTTTATAGGCCAATCTTACGGGCTTGTTGGGAGGGTCAAATGAGAAATGTACTACAGCACTTAGTGCCTTGTTTGGCATAGAATAAGTATTCATGAAGTGGTAAGTAACATGGTCAGCATCACCAAAACCACCACCATTATTATTATGGATGTTAGCACAGAAACACACTGGGGGAGTCCCCAGTAGATTCAGTGGAATCCATTTCAAGGCCAGTACAAGAAAAGGGGCTTTCACAACCCTGTGTAGAGAACATGTCCTCCTCAAGAACCACCCCAAATAAGATAACTGAATTCACAAGATCAGTAACTTTTCAGGGAATGTAGGGACAATGGGCCCTCTGTTAACTTCCTACTCCCGCCACCAAGTTAATGTTAAAATTTGCGTTTTTGTTGACTAATTCATGAATATAGTTCTGTGCCCCTAGTGTTTGCAAGGTAAGTGAGTGAAGTTTTATCACCATTGGAATGGCATGGGCTGTTTGTCCAGGTGTCTGTTTAACAGAATTAGATTTTCAGAAAATTCTACATCTGAGCCATCTGGGCCAACAGTAAGGAGAAAGATTATGGAAATGATCATCACTCCCACCCCCATCTATATTCACACACACACACACACACACACACACACACACACACACACATATGATTTTAATTACTTATTAGGAAGAGAGGGGGGGGGCCAATGACAGGGGAACAATAGGTAGAGGGAGAAGTAGGCTCCCCAGTGAGCAGGGAGCCTGATGCAGGACTTGATCCCAGGACCCTAGGATAGTGACTCAAGCCGAAGGCAGACACTTAACCGACTGAACCACCCAGGTGTCCCCACACACAATATATTACTTACATTTTACAACAAAACTATGAGGTGGGGAGCATATTACTACTTAAACTTAAGAAATGAAGAGAATGAGTCGAAAAGGGGAACTCACTACTCTGAACTCACATGATCAGTAAAAATGTGAACTCAGGTAGGTTAGCTTCAAATGTGTGATTTTCTGTTACCTTCATACTTCCTTTGAAATCTGGACACAATGTTCATAAATTGCTTATATGATGTTGCACAAATAATTTTGGGGGGACTTCTGTCTGAGCCCAAGATTTTGTTTCTGTGTAGAAGAAAGGACAGAAAAAATGACAAGGAATAGAAGGTGAGATGAGGAAGGCTACTTCATTAAGATCCTTTACCGGGCAATAGGGAGACTCCCAAGAGTTTGGAGGTGTCCAAGGGTCTCTGATCCTAGAGGTAATATAGAGGTGCATGCTCATCAGAGATGGTGCTCACTTCTTAGGGACGACAGAGTGAAGGTGCATTCTCATGGGTTGTGACTTGTTCTGGGAACATCTCATGTGGGTAGAGTTACACCCCTAGGGATATACAATGCTCTCAGAAAGAGGATTAGCACTAGGGATAAGGTGAGAGAAATTTCCAGAGACTTTGAGATAAGGTCACCATAGACACAAAGATAACTCTGAGCTCCTCATTCTGGTTTTCCATTTTGTTGAGCCTGAAGTATTATGCTTTATGTTTATGCTTCAACATTGCCACTTGAACTCTCTGTGGACTATTCCAGGTATAATTTTATTTCTAGATATTTATTCTCTTTCTCATCTTTAGGGAGATGGTTGTTTCAGTACAGATTGGTAAACTTCTTCTCTAAAGGGCCAGATCATAAATATTTTAGGCTTTGCAAGCTGTATGGTTTCTGTTACACTATTCAACTCCGCCATTGTAGGCCCAAAGCAGCCACAGATAATACCTAATGAACGTAGATATATGCTATGTTCATTTATTTAGAAAAGAAAGGGAGCAGGCTGATGGTGGTGGCAGGATGGTGGGCCCTAGGTTGCTGATCTCTGCTTCAGTGTTATTCTACTCATTTTAGCCAGTTTCACTTCTCAGCCATGAACAATCCATTATT
Source organism: Mustela putorius furo (assembly GCF_011764305.1). NCBI lineage: Eukaryota > Metazoa > Chordata > Mammalia > Carnivora > Mustelidae > Mustela > Mustela putorius. The sequence goes on along the minus strand of NW_025421399.1, from coordinate 435,061 downwards.
TTCAATCTCCATGTATTGATAAATTCCTTAAGTCCCAGTTAATACTCTCATGAGTGGCTAATACAGGACAAGTTTCTGCTACGAAGTCAAGTTGAACCAAACACTGAGGAATGGGTAGGCCTGGGGAAAAAGGGCCACCTGGAAGACCGTTCTCTCCAGACTCTTTCCAGGGAACTAGTGGCGGAACCTCATGGGTGAGGAGTCCCAAACAACTCCACCCCATGTCCCTGGATCTCCTCCCCTCTGAGTAATGGGGAGACCATTTGGGTTTGTGATTATTCTGTCTCCTTTGAAGCCATCTGATGAAACTCTGATTTCACCAACCACTAGCACCCAGGAAGAACTGGTGTGACACAAGCCAAATGGAATAATTTTATGGGTTGAGGGGACTCTTTGGAGGCATCTAACTAGCATATTTTGGAGAAAAAATTAGCTGAAGCATTAGGAAGGGAAACTATGTTATATGCCAACACCCACCCACCAATCAGGGTATAAAAGGACCATGGACGAAGGAGAGACTCAAACTTCACCACATCCACCTGTGTTAGCTTACCTGCTCTCCATCACCTCTCCCTGCACCATGCCTTACAACTGCTGCCTGCCCAACGTGAGCTGCCGCTCCACCTGCTGCTCCCGGCCCTGTGTGCCCCCCAGCTGCCACACCTGCACCCTGCCCGGAGCCTGCAACATCCCCGCCAATGTGGGCAACTGTGGCTGGTTCTGTGAGGGCTCCTTCAATGGCAGCGAGAAGGAGACCATGCAGTTCCTGAACGACCGTCTGGCCAGCTACCTGGAGAAGGTGCGCCAGCTGGAGCGGGAGAATGCGGAGCTGGAGAGCCGCATCCGGGAGTGGTGCCAGCAGCAGGTGCCCTTCGTGTGTCCCAGCTACCAGTCCTACTTCCGGACCATTGAGGAGCTCCAGCAGAAGGTGAGGGGGTCATCTGTAGGGGTGCAACAGCATCTGACTGTCTTTGAGCAATAAGACCTTCTCAAGTTCAAGTGGCCCTCACAGTAGAATCTTGCTTTCAGATTCTGTGTGCCAAGTCTGAGAACGCCAGGCTGGTGGTGCAGATCGACAATGCCAAGTTGGCCTCTGATGACTTCAGAACCAAGTATGTTGAGAATTTCAGGCTATGTGACCTCTAAGACCCCTATGGCTCTCTCATGGTCCTGTGAGACTAACATTTCCTGGAAGGGAAGAGGCAGCCATTTCACCCTTTTCATTTCTCTTCTCAAGTCTGGATTTGTATAAAACCATTTTCTAACAGAAATCTATACACTGCATGCTCTTCAGTTTACAATAGTCTTTCTGGAACATTTTCTCAAACTCCCAAATTTGGACGACATAAACTATTCTTGGAGAATGAATTGGTTCTTGGGGGATAGTGGTAAATTAACCAAAAAAATTGAGAGAAGAATTAGAGACTCCATTTAATGAATCCCTGTGGGAACCTTCTAGTGTTAGGATGAGTCAGGGAGGGTCCTCTCCAGTCTCTCTGTGCAGAGCTTGAGGGAAACATGGGAGAAAAGAGGAAGAAAACTGCATTAGCTCAAAGAGATTGAGACCAGCCCATCTATAAGACACACAGTTGGATGGGATTCTTTCCTACCTCATCCTCCCACTCTGATCTGCATGTGCAGGTACCACACGGAGCTGGGCTTGAGGCAGCTTGTGGAGTCGGACATCAACGGCCTCCGTAGGATCCTGGACGAGCTGACCCTGTGCAAGTCTGACCTGGAGGCCCAGGTGGAGTCTCTGAGGGAGGAGCTGCTGAGCCTCAAGAGTACCCATGAAGAGGTAAGAGGAAAAGGAAAAAAGGAGGCTTTAGAGCCATGCTGTTAGCATTGGCAACCAAGAGGCAACTGACATCAGGCTTCTTGGGTTGGGACCCTTCTCTGAAGAGGTCAAGGTCAGCCAGTGAGTGAATCATGATGCTATACCATAGCATGGAGTGAGGTGGGTTGCTTATTCTCAAGCAGCTGGATGAGGGTTGGGCAGTGTTGGAGAAGCCAAGGAAGGGTAGCCATTTATTGAGCCCTGCTCTCTCCTTGTCACTGTTAGTTTCTGAATTAGTTAGAGAGATGGAGGAAAAAAGAGAAATAAGACATGCCCCTCTCTTCAATGAGCTCCCAGTCTAGTCTGGGGAGATGTCCATGTAAAGACAATGATGTAAGGCAGGGAGAGGACAAGCAGCATATTCAAGGAGTAATCCAGTCTAACTGGAAAGAGATAAGGAACTCTTCTTAGAGGCACGTCTTGGGAAAGAGGAGGAATTCACACTGGGATGTTTCAATCTGTGGGAAGAGGCTGAGCAAAGACACAGAGGTGCTAGAGCATATATATTGAGTTTGGCCCATGGACTGATATGGCTGGGCATATAGAGATGTGAGGTGAAATGAGGTAGGACCTGCATATATCAGGGGATTTGGATTTAATCTTATTGGATATGTGAGCTTCTTTAAGGTTTTTGGGAAAGAAATTGATGTGATCCCTACTTGGGTTTATTCCCACATCATATTTGCGTCAGTCCTGGGGAATGATCAGGATATTCCCTTCAGTGCATTTTTGTTGTACGTACTTTCCTACAGTAGGAAGGTAGACAGTAGATCCATTTAGGTAGCTCATTCATTCTTCTTCTTCCATCAGGAAGTCAACACCCTGCGCTGCCAGATTGGAGACCGTCTCAATGTGGAGGTGGATGCAGCCCCCACTGTGGACCTGAACCGTGTGCTTAACGAGACCAGGAGTCAGTATGAGGCCCTGGTGGAGACCAACCGCAGGGATGTGGAGGAATGGTTCACCACCCAGGTGGGCATCTCAGCACTTGGCCACTCAGAACCCCTTGGCCCCTTGGGGCTCTTGAGGCAGGTCTGACCCTGTCTTCTCCCATGTGCTGTTTCAGACCGAGGAGCTGAACAAGCAGGTGGTGTCCAGCTCAGAGCAGCTGCAGTCCTGCCAGGCAGAGATCATTGAGCTGAGACGCACGGTCAACGCCCTGGAGATCGAGCTGCAGGCCCAGCACAACCTGGTGGGTATTATTCAGTCCTCCTGGTGACCAATGTAAGGTTGGGGAACCCTAGTCATTGAAAGCCTTGTGAAGCCTGGGGCTTCTCTGGAACCTCATGGAGAAGCTCCCTGAGGAGCGGCTCTGTGACCTGCCTTATCTTCCCCATACAGAGGGACTCTCTGGAGAACACGCTGACAGAGACGGAGGCCCGCTACAGCTCCCAGCTGTCCCAGGTGCAGTGCATGATCACCAACGTGGAGTCCCAGCTGGCTGAGATCAGGTGTGACCTGGAGCGGCAGAACCAGGAGTACCAGGTGCTGTTGGACGTCAAGGCCCGGCTGGAGTGCGAGATCAACACATACAGGGGCCTGCTGGAGAGTGAGGACTGCAAGTGAGTAGGAGGCAAAGGAGGCATGTAGTCCCATGTGGTAGGACTACAAGACATTGTGAGCATACACATGTGGGTCACATTTTCAACTCACAGAACATGCATTTATAGAGAATTTACTATGTGACAGTTACGTAGAAATTGAAGGTCAAAGGTGAAGGGCATACATCCCCTGCCTTAGGGAGCTAATAATGGAGAAGAGAGGGTGGAGAGATTGTTACAACAATAACTGTTGGGTAAGGCGTATTGTGTTAGTTCCATGAAAGCTCAAGAGCACAAGAACAATTTTGTGCCTCAGCACAAAGCCTTCTCAGATGGGGATAAAGATTTGATAACAATCAAATTTGATTCCAACTATCTCCAACCACTGAGACTTCATGAGTTGTTTCATTAAGCACCTAGAGCTCTTTCCACAATCATCCCCAATCCATTTTAAACCTCTGTCTTCCCAGGCTCCCCTGCAACCCATGTGCCACCACCAACGCTTGCGGCAATTCCTGTGGGTCCTGTGGCAACTGTCAAACACGTTGCTCTTAATTTAAGAACTTGCATCCTTTTTGAAGACGACAATGAAGCCATTCAGATCAAGCACAGGAAATGTCCTTAGGTTTTGCCTTTGTTGGAGCTCAGCTGTCAGTTAGAAGCCTACCCACACCAAATGTGATATTTCTAGACATAGAAATGCTTTCCAGATTCAACAAGCAAAGACACACATCATTAACTTCCAATATCTGGAAAATCCCTTCCTATTGAAGATCGAGTATCTTTGTTTCTGAAGATGATCAGCTCCCTGTAATCTGAGCTCCAGGTATTACTTTTAGGGCATTTCCTGTATGTATTGTGTTTCCTGCTTTTCTTGCTTCTTTGGTATTCTCTGGAATGCAAGGAAGCTACTTCATTTACTTCCCAATAAACTTTATTTCTCTGGCATAGTAAATGTGTTTCTCATTCATATTTATGTACTGTAAAGAACTTGTGTTGCTGTTTCATAAAAATACATCTTTGTTAGGAAGAAATAGGTTAAAAGACTGACCCCAACCATTATATTCCAATGGTAAATACTGGTGGGGAAAGGGATCTATCCTCCTGGGAGGCTACCACCAAGGAGAGACCATGCAGAAACCCTGACCTCCAGCACTCATGACCATCTTGCCTTGGCTGCAGGGTCCTAGGTAATACTGAGAGTCTTCCTCAAACCTCATCGCTCTCCCATTGTCACCTTCATTACTCAGGGGTCAATTCCCTGCTCCCCTTCCTCCTAAAGTACTTAAAGACCAGCTTCTGTAGAAACTGCTTAAAGAGAAGCAGTCCAACTTCTTTCCTTTCAGCTTGTCAGCTGTACCTGCATCACCAATAAGGATAACTGTCTTTCCCTCAAAATGTACCTTCAGTGATTTCCATAAACCCACACACTCTGGGCACTCTTGTTATATCTCCTACTACTTATTCTCCAGCCCCGGATTAGCCTGACTTCTCCTTTCTGTTGCAACTGGAGGAAATACCTAGATCCTCTGCTGTGTTTCTTTTTCTCCTTCCCTGTTCGGTGAGAACTAGGATCTCTACACTGATGACTCCCAAAGCTCTCTAGCTCAAGTCCTGGGTCTTGCCCATGGGACAGTTTGACTTGGTGTTATGTTGCCATTTCACATTTAATTAGACTCCAACTTATCTTTGACAGACTGTTTCTTTTTGTTACCCACTTGTTATGCCCAACACTTTGTAATCCAAAGACCCTTTAAATGCGGGCAAGTGTATCTCCTTACCTGCCTCTTTTTAAGTTTACTCATTCCTCTAGATCTTTATAAATAGGTCTATAATGTTCTCCACTAACTTCTGTATTACTTTATTTCCTATAATTTTAAGAAAGATCAGTGTTCATAGTCTCCCCCTACAGATATTAATACTACCCCCACTTGACTCATATCTGAATTATTAAAGCTCTCAATTCTTTTGGCCACCATCTCAATTCTTCATTTAATTCAATTTAATTCTTCATTTAACCTACAGAACTGCAATAAACCATCTCCTCTGTGTCACTACGGTATAGAGCACTGAGAACACTATGAGACCCAGTCCTAGCCCACAGCATGTTCATAGTCTAGAGTGGAAAAGACAAAGAGATAACTGTGCTACAGACAAACATCAATGTGGCTCTAGAAAGGTATAAATGAAGAATGATGAATTTCTGCTGTGTGAGAGAAAGACTATATTTCATTTCTATACTTTGAAGTGTAAGAGAGTAGTAAAAAGAGGCTCCAATAAGAGATAGTGCTCAATCAGGGCTGTGAAAACTCAAAAATTCTGTCCATAAAAATATTGTCTGCCTGTCCTACAAGAAACTGTATCTTCACCCAATTAAAGCCTAGTGTTAACCATAGAATACTGTAAGAGAAATAAAGGAATAGTAACACTAATAAGTATTCATGAGAAGGTTATTAAAACTTTAAATACTTCCCTTGTTCTGACTTCAATCAATGAGCACTATATGATATTAGCATAATTCTGAAATAAAGTTTGATGGGCTCTGTTTAAATAGATGAGTGTGTGCAGGTATGACAAGAGGGAAAGTTTTCATGACCATGAGCTTTGCCTAGCAAGGAGGTGGGGAAGCAGGAAGTATATCTAGAGCTCGACAGAACAATTTCTAGCTGGAGCAAACCATAAATATGGTGGTGGAAAATGAAACTGCAAAGTAGTCACAGATGACCATATCTGGGGGTGCTTTTCATTGTTATCTGTGAGATTTGTTTGTAAGGAAGTTTAGCATATGTTCTGTCATGCTGCTATGTATGGGTTGGGTCATGATGGGTCCCAGAAAGTGGGCTTGGGTGGGAGAAAAGGAAGAACAGTTGGGAGGCTGCTGAGAGACAATAGGGCTGAGATGGGAGGAGAGTGGAAGGCTGAGGGAGGGGTGGATTTTAGAGGCACAGTCCAGGAGGTGGAAGCTGATTAGAGGTAGAACAATGGAAGGAGAAGGAAGGAAACTAGTACTGATTAAATACCTACTTTGGGTCAACATGAGGGATGTTTTTGAGCCTGAGAAAATGAAACACCAGTGGGGTTCCAGTGAAGAGAGCTGGAAGAGAATGACTGGATTTGGGAGAGATGTCAGAGAGTTACCTAAATAGAAATGATCAGTAAGAGCTGTAGGAGTTGTTAAGACTGTCAACGGGGATGATGTTAGACTAACGATAATCTTGGGAAGCACTTGGTGAAAGGATAGAGGGCCCTCAGTCTCTCCAAAGTCTCTGACATGAGGTTCCTCCTTGGTTTGGTCCAGTCCCCAAGGATGGAGGTGACATCTGGTTATAAACAGTTGGAGTGGGAAGCAGCTGAAGCAACACAGAAGTCAAAAGAAGTCGAGGTTTTGATGAGGGGATGGTCAATGACATCTTTCTCATGAATCCTCATTAGTGTTACTACTCCTTATTTATTCCACTTACAGTATTCTATGATTTATACTAGGCTTTAATTAGGTGAAGATACTATCTCTCTTGAAGGGTCAGGAATATTGAGGATTCAGACAAGTCAGTGTACAAAGCAATAGGGAGATTGCTGGTCACCACAGAGAGAGCAGGGTCTATGGGATGCAGGGGGAAGAAGGCATATTTCAGTGGCTCTTTCACATCTGTTTCAGATCACCATCTTGATAGTAAACTTAATGCAAATGTTCAACACAACTTATTCATACTAAACATGAAGCTTACTTTGCTTTATCCTCTGTGTAACTCTTAAAATGTTTTGGCATCTGCTCTTCCCTTTGATCTATAGAGCAGTCACATAAACAGGTTTTTATCCCTTCTCTGAGTGGTTCCCAGATCTAGCTTTCCCAGATGACTAGGACTATTAAATTATATTGTCTTGGATTGTTTCATGTTCTTCTTGACTCCTCTATTCTAGACTGGGTAGAGTTAAAGACATACTGATGAACTTTGCATTTTTCTGATTTGGCTTGGTTCCTGAAGACCTCCAAACTCTATTCCCATTGACAGTTGAAGCCTGAGCATAAGAAACAATGGCAGCTCTAGAGAGGATTTGAGTAATGAGCACTGAGTCTTATTTTGGGGTGCTTGTACCTCTCTTTGCTCAGCCCATATTATTTTTGACCTGGCTCATTCTCCATGTCCTCTCCTGCTTGTCCTTCATTAGAAATGTTGTTTGAACATCTTCCCAAATCCAAACCCATTGGTTTATTTCCTGGATCACCACCATAATTTCTCCCCTCAATGTGGTAAGTCTGGGTGATTGATAAATTGGCAACAGACACCTTTATGGAACAGTCCATGGAAGCCCTGTATCTTGTTCTCATAAGCAGCTCTAACTGGGGCTGGCTCAGCAGGGTGGGCTGATGTTGGTATCAAAGAGTGTTTCTGCTTTTCTAATTCTCCAATGGCAGACTCTCCAACTCTTTTAGGCAAATGTCAGTATCTTGGCTTGTGTATGTCCAGTGATACCACTCCTGTCCTCTCCTTGCTATTTATCTACATTAAGATAGAGTAAATCTGTAAGGGACCCAATATGTTACTTTGCATTTCCTAAAGAATGTAATTTACGTTTCTCATGATGAGAATTTTAAGTGCTGCATAAGAGAAGATGGTTTTGGGAAGGAGTGGGGAGCCTTCCTAATACCTTTAAAGTTCTGCCTTGGGGAGAATGGTCTTAGAAGATCTGCCCTGATTCCACTCTGTGGTTAAGTGCTGCTCATGAGTTTGCATGTGATCTCTCCTACAGAAATATCCTTGGCTTCCATAATAGATAGTATCTTTAAACCTCAACTGCAATTTTCTCACATCTGGTGACCAGAAGCCTTACCATGGCGTCTGCCACAATTATATGGGCAGGTTTAAACCTTTTTGTTTGTTAGGATTTGATTTGCTCATCAGGTTTATTGAAGGGTCATTGACCAGAGACAATGGCATTGCTTGTGTAAAGGTAAAGATACACAGCATGCAGTAAGTGGAATAAATAAAAAGCAACTGCTTTCCAGAATTCCTGGGGAATGACTTGAAACTTGGCTCTTTTCTCAATAAGCCCCAAACCTCTCAGCTATTATAATGTAATGATCATGCAGCCAAGCGGCAATCATGGTTATTTCTACTCAAGAGCTGGGAGTGGTCCTATTTTCTAAACTCTGCTCTCCACTTTTGAAGATACAGAGATACTTACCTCTGGCTCATTTTGCCCTGAGGTTCAAACTGCTGTAATGGTTTAGGGATCCCCAGAGACATTTTTGGCAATTTACACAGCATTCCTTTCCTATTCTTTAAAAAAATTGCCATTGTCTAGATTTTTCTCTTTTGAAGCCTGGGTCATAGAAGAAGGAGGGAAACAAAATAGCTAACGAATCCTGCTATTTGCTTTATGTTATTTGATCTGGTCCAATAGGGCTTCAATCAATTTGGTACTGATTTTAAGAGAAGGAGAGGAGAAGGGAGTTGAGGGAAATTGGAAGGGAAGGTGAACCATGAAAGACTATGCACTCTGAATAACAATCTGAGGGTTTTGAAGGGGTGAGTGGTGGGAGGTTGGGGGAACCAGGTGGTGGGTATTGGAGAGGGCACGGATTGCATGGAGCACTGGTTGTGGTGCAAAAACAATGAATACTGTTATGCTGAAAAGAAATAAAAAAAAACAAGCACATCCATCTCGTATCTCTCTAAAGGTAGAGATTCAGGCAGGAAGGCAGAGAGTTGTGGATTGTGAATGTGGTTAAGGATGGCATTGTCTTCAAAGCATTATGCTCTGGTAGACCACACATTTACTTCAAATCTGCTCTCCTTCATGGAAGCATATTCAGAGCTACACATTGGAAATGACTTTCAGAGTCACCCAAGAAAATGTACATTATTGTTTTACAGTCACAATGTGCTTCTGACCCATTAAAGATGCTACTAAGTTTGGTTGTTTGTTCCACTCACTAGGGTTGGTTCCAAATGATATCTGACTGGTTTCAAAAATAAAAACACCCTCAGAAGATGAAGATTTGTCTTCAATGAGGATAACCAAAAGAAAGTGTCCCAGACTGTGAGGTCAACTTTGTAGAAGTGACGATCTGAGTGGTAGCTCCTCAGAAGGAATTAGTACATAGCTTTCAAAAGGAACTGTTTTAAGGAGTATCTGACCTGTTTTGAGAAACGGTAGATTAAACATAAAAACCTCTTAATTTGTATCCCCATCTGGAATAGCACACAGGCAGAACATCTGTTTGCCAAAATGTATTGAAGGTCACAAGATGCTATTAAGCATGTCATGATGTGGTGGTTTTTCAGGATCACATCCTTTGGAGAACTGGGCTCAGACGTTTCTTCATCAAATCAACCAAGGGTTTCCTTTTTTCAAGATTTTAGCAGGAATTAATTACTCACTTACTAGACTTCCTTCCATTAGAATAGAAATGACCTTTGGTTCTTTGACAGAGAACAGGCTTAGGTTTCCTAGATCATTCTAATTTGGGAGAGGATACTGTCTAGTAGTGGTTGAGCTTCATGGAACTCAATTCATTTGTGCATCAGTGAGGAGGTCAGAAGAGAGACAGTTGGTGTGATGGAGAGAGCATGGCTGTTGGAGTCAGAGAGGTTTGTGTTTGAATGTTGGCCACCATGTAGGAGCTTTGGGACCATAGGAAACCTCTCAGAGCTTGGGTCCTCATTTACAAACCCCACAGGACTTTGTGAGGCCTGAAGGAGATGATGCATATGCAGTGCTTTGAATAGTGGGTGCTCAAAAAGCAGGAACCATTGTGATGACACTCCTGTCATGTGTAAGTGTAGGTGCTCCCAAGTTGTTTCTTAATGTTCTATGAACATTGAGTAACAGTAGAAATGGAGCCTAGGGGGATTTCCTACAGTCCCCTAAGGAGAGGGAAGAATTGCCTCCATCTTGCCTGGATGGAAGGGGAAAGGGTTGTTGAACAGGATGGCCTCATAGGTCTGCTCTGATCTCAGCTTCCAGAATTTTCTACTGAACAGTGTAGTCTCCAGGTGGGCTTCCTTAAATGGCTTTTCTCAGAGTCCTCACTGAACAGGAGCTGGATGAGCACAGATGTTTCCTCCTTTAGGAGAAAGAGGCATAGATATGTCCCTCTCTGGGGGTACAGCTCTCACCGCAAATCAACACCCTGTGAACAAGTGCTGTTGTTGGCAAGGTAATGGGTTGGTCACTTTGAAGGTCTTACTTAACCAACCAGCATAATTGGTGAGGAGTCCTGACTTAGCAGGAAGCCAGGGCAAAGCATTTTATGAGGTAAAGGACTCGAGTGAGGTGGCTAAATAACAAATGGAAAAATGGGTAGATGGGGTAAAAGAGGGTAATGGTGCATGTGGTCACCACACCCATGGCTGACAGAATATAAAGTCCTGGAAAGGACCAGGGCTTACACCAGAGAGAGGAACCAGCCTTTGAAACTGACCTTCAGAGCTCCACTCCCTCCAGCACCATGCCTTACAACTGCTGCCTGCCCAACGTGAGCTGCCGCTCCACCTGCTCCTCCCGGCCCTGCGTGCCCCCCAGCTGCCACACCTGCACCCTGCCCGGAGCCTGCAACATCCCCGCCAATGTGGGCAACTGCGGCTGGTTCTGTGAGGGCTCCTTCAATGGCAGCGAGAAGGAGACCATGCAGTTCCTGAACGACCGTCTGGCCAGCTACCTGGAGAAGGTGCGCCAGCTGGAGCGGGAGAATGCGGAGCTGGAGAGGCGCATCCGGGAGTGGTGCCAGCAGCAGGTGCCCTTCGTGTGTCCCAGCTACCAGTCCTACTTCCGGACCATCGAGGAGCTCCAGCAGAAGGTGAGGGGGTGGCCACCACATTGCCGATTTAGTTAACTATTTAAATTTAACATACCAACTTCTGAAATGGATCTAAGACCATTCAAAGCTGTGATGATAGAGATATTGACTGCAGGTTTAGGTAGGACGTATCAAATCATCTTAGAAAATCTACTTGGGAAGCCCCACAGGTAAGAATATGGACTGGGATGGGGTAAGACATTGGACTATGATCAGTCATAGCAATATTATGTTGCTAACTAAAACCAGAGTGCCTGATTTTTTAGTTCTATTATGATATCTTGGTCTTATTTTTAGGTCTATAGCATTAAAAAATATGCATCTGAATTATTTCTTAAAACTAGTCATTTCCTAAGTGGATCCTCAAATGCTTAAAGCCTTCCAAGTCTGTTGCAAGAGACTATGTCCATAGTAAAGCAAAAGAACTGTTGGCCCCATAAGCTTCACTAATATACTCAGACTCTGTACCATTCACTAAAGCAAGCACGCAGGTGAGAATTTCAGGGCCAGAAATGCAGGAGTAGAAGTGGGGCTAAGTAAAGAGTGAGCATGGAGGTGGGACTTAATGTATGGTATAGGTCAGGGAGGGCTTCCCAGAAGAGGAATATCTGAGCAGGGTTAGATGGATGAGTAGGAGTTTTTACTCAATGATGCAAGCCTTTAATTCTCCAAGAAGATTAACTGTCCACTGCTCAGCAGTGCTAGCAAAGTGAATGCCAGGAAGGGGCCATGCAATTTGAAGACCATGCTTTCATTTGCCCATATTTACTGAATACAAGGTACAGTACTTGAGTGAGGGATAAAGGACAGTGTGAGACAGTCTGTTTCCTTCAGGAGCTCACAGTCTAATAGGGGAGACAGACATGGCTGGGTTGAAGGGGAGAAGCGTAACTGGCTAATTGCAGTACTGTTGGGGGGTGCATGGAGGAGGTGACCCCCTGCAGCAGCTGAGGGGTGGAGGAGAACGTGGGTCATGCAAGGGGTCTTGCTAGGTGGATGAGGACATCCCTGAGCATTCCAGACAGAGGGAGAAGCTCTGTGCAAAAGCACGGACAGGGCAATATGACGGAGAGTGGAAAGAGGTCAGCAGGACAGGAATAACGAATATGAGGGTAGAAAAACCAGCCTGTTCTGGTTGGGCTAGGATTTTTCTGGGTTTAGCATCCCAGTTTGCTTATTTCTAAGCTTAGAAGTTTGCTTAGAAATAAGCAACCTGGGACGTAGGTTACTCTAAGGAAGGCTCAATATCCAGTAAGCTCAATTCCTTCAGGAAGCCAGAGGCAGACCAAGGAGAGAAGAATTCATGCCAAAGAACACATTTCTCTATGTTTTGAAATGAACAGTGCTATTAATTAATCCTCCTTTTATCCTTTTATCTCTGAGAAGACTCAAAGCTATTTGGCAGGAATGTGTATTTGAAAAAAACAAAACAAAACAAAACACCTTTTCACTTTAAGGTACAATGCATTCCTTCTTAATATAACGCCTTTCATAATGAATTGTGCCCCCAGATACTGTGCAGCAAGTCTGAGAACGCCAGGCTGGTGGTGCAGATCGACAATGCCAAACTGGCTGCAGATGACTTCAGAACGAAGTAAGATTTTTCTAATGATCAGAGCAATCTAGTAATGGACAGGCTGACCAGCAACATGATGAACTCTGTCCTGGGTGTGCCTAAGCAGAAATTTTGGGGATGGCATTAGGAGGATCCTTGCAGTGGGTTAGTTAGGTTAAATAACAGTTTCCTCTCTGAATGAAAGAATGCTGTGTTTTCACCTTATTTTTAAGGAGTGAAAGAAATCACCCATTCTTTCTCTTTTTCAACTTACTACGTGAACCACGTATAAAAGCAAATTTCACACCTGCTTCTTAGTATAGGGTCATCACTATCAGCCCATCAGAAAAAAGTTATTACATCACAAAAATAGGAGGCAAAATCCATTTCAGAATGTAATTTTTTTTTTAGGTGTGATCATTACAATCATAAGAATCCTTTGCATTTTTCAGTGGGACTTTATAGCTTGCAACGTATTTGTAATTACTATGTCATTTCTTCATCTTCAGACCAACCGTGTGAAGTGTTAGTTTGGTTTCCATTTTATAGATGAAGAAATCAAGCCTCAGAGACATGAAGGAATTTATCCATGGTCATGACTATCAGGCTGAACCTAACTGATTTCAACTTCTGTGCTTTTATCACAAGATCAGGTTGCTTTCAAGGTGGTTGGAAAGGATGGTGAGGCAATCTGTATAACAGGCTTATGAATTTCACTAACTCACTTAAAGAAGAAAGACAGGGCTTAATCCATAGCAAATGCTTAAAACAAATGCAGTTAATATCAGATTGAAACTACCAATACCTTCTCTGTGGATCTCAGGGAGGAAATAGGTCTTTTTACGCAGCACGGTGGTATATTTTTCCCCTTCCAAAAAGGGAATTTTGAGAAAAATTCAAAAACTTTCAAAATGTAGTGAATCTGACTAGGTCGGCCATGTAAAGTCCTGGAAAAAGTCTTCTTTTTTGACTCTCCGACAACTTCTGCCATGTGTGCAGGTATGAGACAGAGCTGGGCTTGCGGCAGCTTGTAGAGTCGGACATCAATGCCCTGCGCAGGATCCTCGATGAGCTGACCTTGTGCAAGTCTGACCTGGAGGCCCAGGTGGAGTCCCTGAAGGAGGAGCTGCTGAGCCTCAAGCAGAACCACGAGCAGGTGAGGGAGTCCCAGCCCCCATCATCCCATACGGAGAGTTCCATACCTTTCCTGAGCAGGATAAGGTTGGTCTTTGCTAAGCACCCTAGAGCTAACACAACATTTTGCTACTTGCTCAAAACACATTTGGGGGATTTTGGTGGAATGAGTCATAAGCTTACGTCTTTTACCTTAAAGAGTGTGGTCAGCTGACAGATATATGGCCAATAGTCCACACAAAGATCTTTAAAGTACTTCCTACTGCTTGACAAAATCTTTTATCTTCTGAAGGTGCCAAATTAAGGACCAAGGCTAGAAGGGGACAGCAAACTTCCTCATATCATATGTCACCTAGATACTAGAACCCAATGGATGGATGGGTGGATGGATGGGTAGATGGGAAAAATGAGAGAGATGAAGGAATTTAAATAATGGTTGACTCGGACTTCATGGTTGAATGTAATAATAGTAGGATGTCAGATGCCTATATTGAAGATTAGATGTTTTGAAGAAAAGGAGACTATGCCAAGTAGATAGTATATAAAAGTAGAAGACCATGAAATAGATGGAGGAGTTATCCCTGGTTTCTCTATGTTTAAGGAGCAATAATTATAAACTAGATACCATGCCAGATTTGTCACTGAGCAAAGGGAAAACCAGAAAGAAATGAGAGAATCTTTGGGTTGGAAAGGAACATTAGCAATCACTTATTCAAGCTACCTCATCATGCTGATGAGGAGACACTAAGACAGGAGGCCTGACTCACAGAGGTAACTTAGCTGTTCTATGTCAACTGGGCTTGAACTCATATTTCCTAATTCCACTGCAATCTTCTCCCCACCACATTGGACTCAATCAAAGAGAGTTTAGTTATAGACTTTTTTCCCAGTGGGTTCATTCTTTCCTTTCCTCCTTCAGGAAGTCAACACCCTGCGCTGCCAGATTGGAGACCGCCTCAATGTGGAGGTAGACGCAGCCCCCACTGTGGACCTGAACCGCGTGCTCAACGAGACCAGGAGTCAGTATGAGGCTCTGGTGGAGACCAACCGCAGGGACGTGGAGGAATGGTTCACCACCCAGGTGGGCATCTCAGCACTTGGCCGCTCAGGACCCTTGGCCCCTTGGGGCTCTTGAGGCAGGGTCTGACCCTGTCTTCTCCCCTGTGCTGTTTCAGACCGAGGAGCTGAACAAGCAGGTGGTGTCCAGCTCAGAGCAGCTGCAGTCCTGCCAGGCGGAGATCATTGAGCTGAGACGCACGGTCAACGCCCTGGAGATCGAGCTGCAGGCCCAGCACAACCTGGTGGGTGTTGTTCAGGGTACTGTCCACACTCTCCTGACCTCGTGAAGCCTGGGGCTTCTCTGGAACCTCATGGAGAAGCTCCCTGAGGAGCGGCTCTGTGACCTGCTTTATGTTCCCCACACAGAGGGACTCCCTGGAGAACACGCTGACGGAGACCGAGGCCCGCTACAGCTCCCAGCTGTCCCAGCTGCAGTGCATGATCACCAACGTGGAGTCCCAGCTGGCTGAGATCAGGAGTGACCTGGAGCGGCAGAACCAGGAGTACCAGGTGCTGTTGGACGTCAAGGCCCGGCTGGAGTGCGAGATCAACACGTACCGGGGCCTGCTGGAGAGTGAGGACTGCAAGTGAGTAGCCAGCAGGCCATACCCTTGCAATGCACACACACGGTTTTACGCAAGTGAGTAGCCAGCAGGCCATACCCTTGCAATACACATACACAGTTTTACTCAAGGACAAAACAGAGAGTTTTCAGGTGAAGTTCCAGAAGCCAATATATCTGTAACGACCAGAGTTTTCTTTGCAGTAGTGTACCATGGAGGGTATTTTTTGCTGTCATTATATGGCAAAAAGGTATTTTCTGTTCCAAAAGATGCTTGTGAGACTTGATTGTTTTCTCCAACTGGTGAGCTTTTGGAGGCTGATGCGTAAATAAAGTTTTGTACCTTCACGGTTGGCCTGCTACAACAAAAGGAAAAACAAAATGCAGTGACCATCAAATATATTTGAATAGTCTTTTGGGTTTAACCCACACTTTCCCTGTCTCACTGATCCTTGTTGCAATCATTTGAGACAGGCAGAATGGGGACAGTATAACCATTGTAGATGAGCATTTGAATACTGAACAAGAAGACAATTCATTAGCTCACAGAGTACAGCACTCAGCACCTGACAGTATTTTCATAAACACAGTCTGTGTGGTAGGTATTACTAATCCCGTCTTAAAGGCGTGGAGGCGGAGACTTTGAGGGGTAAAGTCACTTCCGTATGACTCCAGAGTAATAGAATGAGGGCTGGAATGCCACCTTCATTCAGTCTTCTTTGCTCTTTTCTGCCACGTCTCAGAGCTCTGTAAAGGGGCAATGCAAATAAGGCTTTGGCTTCCTAAGATGTCAGAGAATGGTTTCTACGCTTTCTGTCTCCTTGGATTGAGCTCTCTCCTTTTAAAAATTATCCCTCTCATGGTGACCAACTATTAATTCTGTGTCCTAGGCTGCCCTGCAACCCTTGTGCCACGACCAACGCGTGTGACAGGCCCATCGGACCCTGTGTCACCAATCCCTGCACCCCATGTGGCCCACGCTCCCGCTGTGGGCCCTGCAACACATTTGGATGTTAGATACCCTGGGGCCAGCAAGAGGATTGCATGAAGTCAGAAGGACCATCGATGGACCAGCCCTGCTTCTCTAACAAGCACCAACCACAGAACCAGCCCCAGACAGCCTCATAAATCATGGTCTGGATGGAGAGAAAATGCCCAGGTGTGGCCTGACTCTGAGCTGAGCCCACCGGATCCCTTTCATTCTATTCTGTGACCTGATGGCCTGATAGGACTGGGCTGCGAAGGTGCCCTACCAGGTGTGTTGTGGTTCTCTCTGTTGCTTTGACCTTCCTCGCAGGTCCCTAAATCCCTCTGTAGACCTAATAAACTTTCCTCTTGCAAAGCAGTGATGGGGCTCATTTGTATTCATTCTTTCCAAAGTGTTCACTCTGTATGTGCTTCTTATAAAGCCACTTGAAAGCATAGGAGGACTGTGTCATTAATCCTCTCCCCAGAGGGCTTCATCACCATTAATTAACATTCATTAGGTGCGGTGAGCCTGGCGTCCACTTGGGCCGGCCAGGAACCAGTGGGGCCACTAAGGCAAGAAGCCTCATCCAAATATCATGAATATTCACTATGGGAGCTGACTCAATATGGCACCATGGTTAACATTTCTAGAAAGTTCCACTTTTTCTTTCCAAGGGCCTGCCAGAAGAGGGACAGAATTTACATTTACTGAAAATCAACCAAGTATAAGGAGCTGTATGACTCATTTTCTTTCTAATTCACATAATAAGGAGCTTAGAGTCCATGGTCAGTATGATATGACTGTGAGGGAATGAAAGCCACCCGTAAGAAGCACTGGGGTCTTAGCTACTCTTCAACACTGTCACAATGGGGGAGAGATGATGCTCTCAGCACCCCAGAAACTCTCCTTCGGGAAATAGAATTTGGAACAGTAAAAAGGGCATCTCTTATATCTGAGTAATATCTGACAGATTTTTTAAAGTGTTTCTCTTCCTGTTTGACTTTTGTAACCACAAGGACTAAAATTGGATTTTGGGACCAGCTGCTTTCCATACCCCAACTAGGATATTAAGTCTCTGGTCTCTGCCAGTATTAAAGTGACAGTTAGGCTGGTGTCCTGCCCCTGCTGGTGTCTACTGATGTCTGGTCATGCCTGATGGCTCCCACTGCTGTGCACACTGTGGCCCGTGCAAAGCCACTGTCCTGTCTTGGGCTAAACTGCCAGTTAGGTCTTCTCTCCTTGAGATGAAGCTGGTGCTCTGTCCCCCTGCTGTGACGATGGCTGCTCCAACCTTGGTCATAAATCCTTGTCTTTTTTTTTTTTTTTTTTTAAATTTTTTATTTTTTATAAACATATATTTTTATCCCCAGGGGTACAGGTCTGTGAATCACCAGGTTTACACACTTCACAGCACTCACCAAATCACATACCCTCCCCAATGTCCATAATCCCACCCCCTTCTCCCAAACCCCCTCCCCCCGGCAACCCTCAGTTTGTTTTGTGAGATTAAGAGTCACTTATGGTTTGTCTCCCTCCCAATCCCATCTTGTTTCATTTATTCTTCTACCCACTTAAGCCTCCATGTTGCATCACCACTTCCTCATATCAGGGAGATCATATGATAGTTGTCTTTCTCTGCTTGACTTATTTCGCTAAGCATGATACGCTCTAGTTCCATCCATGTTGTTGCAAATGGCAAGATTTCATTTCTTTTGATGGCTGCATAGTATTCCATTGTGTATATATACCACATCTTCTTGATCCATTCATCTGTTGATGGACATCTAGGTTCTTTCCATAGTTTGGCTATTGTGGACATTGCTGCTATAAACATTCGGGTGCATGTGTCCCTTTGGATCACTACATTTGTATCTTTAGGGTAAATACCCAATAGTGCAATTGCTGGGTCATAGGGCAGTTCTATTTTCAACATTTTGAGGAACCTCCATGCTGTTTTCCAGAGTGGCTGCACCAGCTTGCATTCCCACCAACAGTGTAGGAGGGTTCCCCTTTCTCCGCATCCTCGCCAGCATCTGTCATTTCCTGACTTGTTGATTTTAGCCATTCTGACTGGTGTGAGGTGATATCTCATTGTGGTTTTGATTTGTATTTCCCTGATGCCGAGTGATATGGAGCACTTTTTCATGTGTCTGTTGGCCATCTGGATGTCTTCTTTGCAGAAATGTCTGTTCATGTCTTCTGCCCATTTCTTGATTGGATTATTTGTTCTTTGGGTGTTGAGTTTGCTAAGTTCTTTATAGATTCTGGACACTAGTCCTTTATCTGATATGTCGTTTGCAAATATCTTCTCCCATTCTGTCAGTTGTCTTTTGATTTTGTTAACTGTTTCCTTTGCTGTGCAAAAGCTTTTGATCTTGATGAAATCCCAATAGTTCATTTTTGCCCTTGCTTCCCTTGCCTTTTGCGTTGTTCCTAGGAAGATGTTGCTGCGGCAGAGGTCGAAGAGGTTGCTGCCCGTGTTCTCCTCAAGGATAAATCCTTGTCTTAACATACTCTGGTTCTCTTAGTGTCCACTCTGCTGTTGTTCATATTTTGGGTGCTGCTAGAGCTCCCTTATCCAGATGTGCCTCCCAAATGCCCAGTTCTCTGCCTTGCGAGAGCTCCAATTGGTCAGCAAAGGAAATACACCTTTTCTTATTGTTCAACGTGCACAGCATCAAACAAAATTTTGCCTCCATGTTAGACAAGGCTTTGTCAGTGGGACATGTGGGTCTGGGGGAGGCGGTCCTGAGGCTTGGTCTTCGCCACGGTGCTTGCTTTCTTTGGTGAAGCAGAGAAAGGAGTGTCGGGGAAATCAGTTTGTCCCAGAACACAGCCAAACTGATTTCTGAGATGTCTGGGTGGAGTTCAGTGTTACTACTGACCCCACATATGGGGCAAGACACATGGTGCTGAAGTCCACTGCCAAGGACCCATGATTTGCAACGGCATAACAAGGCACTGCCACTATTTCTTATTTTAAATTGCTTATCATGAAATATTTCAAACACCTGAAAGTACAAAAAATAATAAGACACCTAGAAATCTACAACCCAGATTGAAGAGATTTAACCTTGTGCTGTGTTTGTGCCATTACTGTGGGTTTTTTTGTTTCTTTGTTTGGATGGTTGGTTGGGTTTCGGGTTGGTTACGGGTTGACCCAAAACTCCACCTTCATCCATCCTCCTCTCCCCACTCTGCCCTAGAGGTAATTGCTATTCGGAACTTGATGGTGTATCATTCTCCAATTAAAACATTTCTAGGGGGCTTGGGAGAAGGGGGGTGGGGTTATGGACATTGGGGGGTGTGTGTGCTGTGGGGTGTGTGGACCTGGTTATTCACAGACCTGTACCCCTGGGGATAAAATACATTTATTTTATTTATTTATTTTAAAATAAAAATATATTTTATATGTTTATAAAAAATAAAAAATTTTAAAATTAAAAAAAAACATTTCTAGAAATTATACATGGTTATCTCCATATACAGTGTGTGTGTGTGTTTCACCTGAGCCGTTTAAGCTAGAAACTATAAGTGGTATAGATGTTACCATTCATTTACTCCATTCCACAGTGTGTTTCTGAGATTTATCTGTGTTAATACACGTTATTCCGGTCATTTATCTTAACTTCTTTGTAGTATTTCATAAGGAAAACATGTTTTTATTTACTTACTCCACTGTGGAGGGACAGTTCGGGTCTTTTTCTTTCTTTCTTTTGAAGATTATTTATTTATTTATTTAACAGAGAGATACAGAGAGAGCACACGTCGACAGAGCAGCAGGCAGAGGGAGAGGGAGAAGCAGGCTCTCCGCTGAGCAGGGAGCCCCGCGCGGGGCTCAGTCCCGGGACCCTGGGATCATGACCTGAGCTGAAGGCAGCGGCTTAACAGACTGAGCCACCCAGCGCCTTGCCTGCCTGCCTTTCCTCCTTCCTTCTTCCTTCCTTCCTTCCTCCCTCCCTCTCTCCCCCTCTCTGTCTTTCTTTCTTTTCCTTCCTTCCTTCCTTTTTCCTTCTTCCTCCCTCGCTCCCTCCCATCCTCTCTCCTTTCCTTCCTCTCATCATTATAAACAGGGTTGCCGGAACATCCTTCCCAATGTCTCTCCATGTACCTGTTTCAGTGAGTCTCTAAAGCAACGGTTCTCAAAGTGTGTCCTGGGAACCTGGGAAACTGTTAAAAATGCAAATTATCCAGTCCTACCCCGGACTTACTAATTCTAAAACTCTGCAGGTGGGGCCCAGCGAATCTGTTTTTGTTTTGTTTTGTTTTACAACATTATAAAAAAGTTCTGCGTCTGTATCCGAAGGAAATGAAGTCACTGCCTCAAGGAGAGATCTGCACTGCCATGTTCAGTGCAGCATTATTCACAATAGCCATGATTTGGAAAGAGATGACTCTAGATATGTATAACTGAATAAAGAAAAAGATATATAATAGAGGGTCAAAAAAAGGTGATTTTTAAAAAAAATTTCTTTTCAGCCTAACAGTATTCATTATTTTTGCACCACACCCAGTGCTCCATGCAATCTGTGCCCTCTCTAATACCCACCACCTGGTTCCCCCAACCTCCCGCCCCCCGCCCCTTTAAAACCCTCAGATTGTTTTTCCGAGCCCATAGTCTCTCATGGTTCACCTCCCCTTCCAATTTCCCCCAACTCCCTTCTCCTCTCTAACACCCCTTGTCCTCCATGCTATTTGTTATGCTCCACAAATAGGTGACCTTTTTTTTAAACGTATTTTATTTGAATTCAATTAGTTAACATTTAGTTTATCATTAGTTTTAAATGTAGAGTTCAGTAATTCCTCAGTTGCATATAATACCCAGTGCTCCTACATCACATGCTCCCCTTAATTTCATCACCCATTACCCCATCCCCCATCCCCCTCCCTTCCATCAGCACTCTGTTTGTTTCCAAAGATTAAGAGTCTCTTACGGTTTTTCTCCCTCTCTGATGTCGTTTTATTTTATTTTTCCCTCCCTTCCCCTATGATCCTTTGCTTTGTTTCTTAAATTACACAAATGAGTGAAACCATGTGATAATTGTCCTTTTCTGAGGGACTTATCTCGTTCAGCATAATATCCTCCAGTTCCATTCACCTAGCTGTAAATGATAAGAATTCATCAAAAAAGACGGTAATCTTGTCATTTGTGATAATGTGGACAAACTGGGAGCACATTATGCTAAGTGAAATAAGCCAGACACAGAAAGACAAATATTGCTTGATCTAGGTTTTAGACATTTTTTTAACAAAAAAGAAATCTTTTGAGTATAGTTGACACACAATGTTGCATAGTTTCTGCATGATCTCTTGCGTGTAAAATCTAAAAAAAGTTGAACTCAATAAGCAGGGTGGGGGGCGCCTGGGTGGCTCAGTGGGTTAAGCCTCTGCCTTCCGCTCAGGTCGTGATCCTAGGGTTCTGCTCCCCCACTCCCCCTCCCCCGTCGCCTCTCTGCCTACTTGTGATCTCTCTATCTCTGTCAAATAAATAAATAAATTCTTTTAAAAAAAAAAAGCCGAGAGGGACTGGTGGAGTGAGGAAGATGGAGCGATGTTGGTCAAAGGTGAAGTTACAGTTCTAGAGGATGAATGCGTTTTGGAGATATAATGTATAATGGGATGATGACAGCTAATAATCCTGCCTTGTAATTTTTGGAAAATTTCTAAGAAGATAAATCTTAAATCTCAGCACGCATGCCCACACACACCCAAAGGTAACCAAGAGGTGATGGATAAGTCATTTAGCTTGGTTGTGGTGATCCTTCCACAATGTATGCATACGCATATAAAAGCATCAAGTTTTACCCCCAGAGATCTCTTTCACTTTCAAATTTGAGAGGAGCCATTAGACTTAGCAAATACAACCAAAACACGTGGGTGTAATGGCATCTTGTTTTAGTTTGCAGTTTTCTTGTTCCTAGTGAAACTAAGCATTTTAAAAAAAAGTTTTTATTGGTCATTCAGGTTTCTTTTCTGTAAATTCAGTTCAAGAATCATGGCATGCCTACAATGTCCTAAAACCGTCCTAGGGGTCAGGCCAGGGTAGTGAAACCAAAGACCTGCTCTCAAGAAGCTTACTTTTAGGTGGGGAGACAGGCAGTCAGAAGGGTCAGACAAACATGACTGTGTCAAGTGGTAAGTGCTAAGAGGAAAAATAAAGCCAGGTGCTACCAACTGTGTCTCTCAAATTCTCATGTTAAAATCCTAGCCCTGGCTCTGATGGTATCAGGAAATGAGCCTTTGGGAGCTGATTAGTTCTGAGGTGGAGCCTTCATTAATGGGGGTTAGAGGCATTATAAACAGAGATCCCAGAGAGCTCCCTCACCTCTTTTGCCATGAGAAGACACAGTGAGAATACTGCTACCTACAAACCAGGACATGGGCCCTAACCAAACACTGAATGTGCAAGAGCTTTGATATTGGACTTCCCAGCCTCTGGACTGTGGCAAATAGATTTCTATTGTTTATAACCACCCAGTCTATAGTGTTTTGCTACAGCAGCTGGAAGGGACTGAGGCACTGGGCAACCAGACAGAGAGGATGCGGGATGAAGCCTTTCAGATAGGCTGGTCAAGGCACTGAATGTTTGATGAAGAAAAGTAGAGTTTGTTTATTTCTATTTAATTTTACTACTGATGCTTTTGGATTTGTTTTAAAAATCTTATTTTGTGCTTTCTAGTAATCATGATTTTTTTTCTTTGCTTATTGCTTTCTCCTTTCCTGACAACTATTGGAAAGATCTTCTTTTCTTTGTTGATTTTATTCTTAACTTTTAAATGTGCAGATTTAACACTATCTAATTTCAACTCATCTCTCTTCCTGCATATAAAACAAGGTGTAAAGACGTTTTGATTTATCTGGTTTGTATTTTAAGTTCTACCTTGTTTTTACACTCCAAAATTTGGTAATTGTTACTGTTGTTTTTAGGCTTTCCTGCATGTTTACCGGTTTGTTTGCTTACAGTGTTTCTCATACTTTCTTGCTCCTCTCTGGTTTTAATTTCGTATTTTCTGACATACATTTTTTCGCAGTTCTTATGGAACCTGTAAGTGATAACTTCTTTCAGTTACTGTGTGAAAACATGTCTCCTTAGTGGTTCCTCCTGGACGATGATTCAGTTTGGTGTGGAATTCCAATAGTTATTTTTCTTCAGCATTTTGAAGCTATTATACCATTGTCTTTTGCGTTTTGTTGTCAACACTGAAAAGCATATTGCCAATCTAAGTGTGGTTCCATTTTGGTAACTCTGTTTTTTTTTTTTCTCCTTTGTTTCTAAGATTGACTCTTTGTCTTTAAGTGTTATGTGGCTTCACTATATTATGTGTAGGGGTGGTTTTGTTTTCCTAATTAGAGTTGATGTTCTTCTTGAATTGATTCATGCCTTTTAATACCAGTGGAAAATTCTCAGCCATTGTATTTTTTGAGTATTAATTCTGCCCTATTCTATTTTCCACTTCTGAATTCCTTTAAAAAATAACTTTATTGAAGTATAATTCATTTAACATAGATATGATTCATATACCACAAAATTCTCCCATATGAAGTTTACAATTCAATGGCTTTTAATGTATCCATAAAGTTGCATAACCATTACCTCAATTTTAGAACATTTCATCACCTCAAATAGACATCTTGTACTGATTATCCAGTAGTTGCCCCTGGAACCCCTACCTCAGACCTAGGAATCATGATGTCTGTAGGTTTGCCTATCTTGGGCTTTGCATATGAATGCAAACATAAAATCTGTGGTATTTTTTGACTGGCTTCTTTTATATAGCATAATGTTTTACATTTAAAGCCCAGTAAGAAACAGTTTAGCCTTTAAAAAAAAATCTTGCTGTGACAATGAGCATGCTTTTTTCTTTTTCTAGTACACCTTTTCGCTAACTTTTAAGAGATAAGGGTTTTCCAGTAGTCTGAATTCCAGCTCTGTCATAAGGACTGAAGGCCTTGTCCCCTGACCCTCATTTCTAATTTACTGTTTTCCAACCTAGACTCTTCACTAACTCTCTCTGTACCTGAAGCAAGTTGCTTCCTCTTTTGGGTCAACATTTTCCCATTTGCAACATATTTGGGTGAGATGACCCTTTGAGCCCTTGGTGGCTCCAACGTTCTAAGACTCTAGCTGCATCTGACTCAGACACTATTTCCAGAAAAGAAATTTTTATCATCCTTTGTTTCTGTGGGAAGTCCATTCTTAGGACACGGCTCAGTGTGAGGTGATCCTAATACATGACCTTGGACTAGAGGATGGCAGTCAATTGGCAGAACACTTTTCCAAGTGTTTCTCCTCTTGGCATCATCTTTGCCTGAAGCTCATACCCACAACTCACTTTATGAACTACAGGTTGTTTGATCACATAGGAAGCTTGGTGTCCCTTCGTCACTTCCTAATAGCTCTGCTTCAAAACTGGCAAAGACAGCAGTTATCACAAGGGTGTGAATGACAATCATGACAAAGTCTTTACTTCCAGAATAATAAGCTCAAGCATAATTTAGTGATTATATCGGAATAGGAGCCTTACTTGGGTCCTTTTATGACTCTATTTTTTTTGAAGACTCATAAGAATTTCCTTTTGGATTATTTTATTTTATTTTTTAAATTATATTTTAAAATTAATTAATTTATTTTCAGCATAACAGTATTCATTATTTTTCACCACACCTAGTGCTCCATGCAATCTGTGCCCTCTATAATACCTACCACCTGGTACCCCAACCTCCCACCCGCCCTCCACTTCAAACCCCTCAGATTGTTTTTTAATGTAAATTTTATTTCTTTTGCTGTGTACAAGGAATATCAGTTTTCAAAAAATTTGGAGAGAACAGAAAGCTACAGAGAAGGGGGGAAAACATTCAAAACTCTGCTATTTAAAAGCATCCTATGTAAAGGCACCTGGGTGACTCAGTCAGTTGAGAGTCCAACTCTTGGTTTCAGCTCAGGGTCATGAGATCAAGCCCTGCATAGGGCTCCACACTCAGTGTGGATTCTGTCTGGGATTCTTTCCCCCTCCCACTCCCTCACCATCTGTTCCTCCCCCTACTTTTGCTCTCGCTCCAAAATAAATAAATAAATAAATGAATGAATAAAATCTTTTAAAAAAAGGAGCATCCAGTGTCATCATTACAGTATGATTCTTTTTCTCTCTCAATTGTTCTCATTGTTAAAATCATATAATTTTAAATTTTCTTATGACTATGTGTGCTATATTTTGGGCAAATATATCGTTCTTGAGTAATTACACTATTGTGTATGTTCTAAGTCACTTCTACTGATGGGATATAATTGTATTTAAGTTGTTCCAAACTATTGGAACATAATTATATCATCAGTTTAGAAATAGTGATTGAAAAATAAGTGATTGAAATCAGGATAGCAATGAGGAACCTTGGTATCATTGAATTCTAACATTTCCATATTCACCCTTTATTCTTCTTTTAACATGACATATCTATGGGTAACAAGTGGGTTTTTATGGGTAACAAGTGAGTGTTTTTTCCTTTTTCTTATTGTCTCCAATTTTGCCCCTAGGTAGTTGACAGTTCATATTGGTTGTGAAATTGTTCAATATTTCTGTGCTATGGTGATGGGAACTGGAAATACAGTGGGGATTAGCAGATTTGGCTTCTAATTATATGATCCTAAGTAAGCCATTTCTCCATTCTGAGCCTCAGTTTCTTTATCTGTAGAATGAAAGATTGGATATCACTCTTGTTCCAAGATTTTCCCTTTCTCTGACAATTTTGGCATTTGGGATCTACATTAGGAAGTGGAAAGAGGAAAGGAAGAGCTGAATGCATGGCAGTCTGGTTTTGGATCTACAGCTACAGCTGACTCTTGGACTCTTGCTGCGAACATGCTTCTGTGAGTTCTTCTCTGTTCTCTGCTAGAACAACAATAAGGAACACCCCCCTCCCCAGACAATGCATCTAGGCACACAACTGAATTCTTCCCCCATAGTTTCTCTTTAGGATATTAAATAAATCTTACACCTTGCACCAAAACAGAAGTTGAGTTATATGCATGGACATTTCTAATTGCTTATGCCTCTTGGATAGATGTTCCTAAATCACGAACGATTATGAATCATCAAATCAAAACAAGCTTGACATCTTTAAACTACTTAAAGCACTCTAATTATTGTAGAAATTCTGTATTGGTAAGACCAAAGCTCACAAGCTTTATAATCAGGTGTACAAACTGATTATAGCAGGACTTCTTTAAACAATGGAATCTCAATTCTGGGTGTTTAAAGTGTCAATGGCTTAATGTTCAGTGGAAGTTACTCGAAGAGTACAGGTACTGTATGGAGTAAGCAGATCTATGTAACACTGGAAAGGTCCTGGCAATTTGTCGGTCAATGTATCCAAGAACCTCTCCATGGTTCTGATCTTACAGGGTCCCTTTGCCACTCTTGACACTTTTGATCTTTACCGCCCCTTTGAAGCTCTCCTCCCTTGCCTTCTCCGATGCTATAAGCTGGCTCTCTTCATTTTCTCTCACCATTTCTCTATTTCTCTTACTCTTTTTCCTTCTCCTACTCTCTGCTTGGGGGAATTCCCCAAAGTTTGGTCCTTAGACTTTTTTTTCCCTTCTCCATGTATATTCTCCCTTGGCTCATTTCTCCAATTCTCACATCTGCAGTAGGATCACACCTTTCCTTAGTACCACTGTCAAGACTTCTAGACTTGCTACTCCAAGGACCTGATGGACATTTACCTGTATAGATTCCACCATTCTTTCACAGGTATCTGATCAAGAATGAAACTAGATCACTCTTCTCCTTAGAACCTTCAATGGCTCCCCATTGACCTTCAAAGTCCAAGCTCCTCAAGGAGGTTTACAAAGTCCTTCACGTAAAAGTCCTTCCATGCTTTCAAGGGAATGCAAGTAGAAAGAAAGAGAGAGAGAGAGAGAACTCATGACAATACCATGCTCAAGGTGAGATGAGAACTCACAGAGGAGGAAGAAATGATCTGTCAGAAGTTAGGGAAGGAGCTAGGTCATTTATATCTAAACAGCATGAGATGACAGAAAGAGTTTGTTTCTCCTCCACCCTTGTCTGTCACTCGCTGGCTTACACAGTGCTTACTGAACTTCTCTTGGTTCCTCTATCACTGGACTTTCCAATCTTACTGTGGTGAATGTGTTAGAGGGGGTCCACAGTACTGTGCTCTGAGTCCTTGGAGTGTTTGGCCAGGGCAGCCCTGTCACTTTGCCCCCATAAGCCATAAAGTATTGTCATTTCTTACATAAGTTTTTGTGTGAAAAATAGGAAGCATGCCTGAATGTAATGTGTACTTCCTCGAGATCTCCATTCAGTCTGGTTAAGTCCCCTGGTACATGTTCCTATAGCAGCTGGGGCTAGCTCCATCACAGATGTATTCTATACCTGGTTGGTGTGCATTCTTCATTAAGTTGTAGGTTTGTTTCTCTTGCTCACCTCTACATCTCCCGCACATGGTTCTTTTCCAGACACATGGGAAGGGCTCAATAAAATGTATGTTAAAGGAAGTGGGCTAGTTCGTCCTTGGTGAACAAAATAGTCTGTGCTTCTGTGAATGGTAAAGTTTTTCTCTTAAATATTTTGATTGCCAAATTCTGGTTTCATTCCTGATTCTCTCCCACATCTCACCTTTCTAAATGATTGTTGTTGTTGTTTCTTTTTAAATTGCTTCTTGGGGGCGCCTGGGTGGCTCAGTGGGTTGGGCCGCTGCCTTCGGCTCGGGTCATGATCTTGGGGTCCTGGGATCGAGTCCCGCATCGGGCTCTCTGCTCAGCAGGGAGCCTGCTTCCCTTTCTCTCTCTGCCTGCCTCTCTGTCTACTTGTGATCTCTCTCTGTCACATAAATAAATAAAATCTTAAAAAAAAATAAATTGCTTCTTGGGACATGATGTGATGAGCGCTGGGTGTTATATGCAACTAATGAATCCTTGAACACTACCTTAAAAACAAATGATGTGCTATATGTTGGTTAATTGAGCACACTAAAAAAATAAAAAAATAATGTTAGGTAGGGAAACAAAAACAAATTGCTTCTTTGAAAATGATTCTTACACCACTTCTTCTCTTATTCATCCTCTGCAAACAACTAAACTTTGTCCTTCCTCACTGTTGGCGTGGACTACTGTGATCACCTTCTTGCTGGTCCCTGTGCCTTCAGCCTTACCTTTTTTTTTTTTTTTACTAAAACAGATCAATGTTTACTAAACATTTCCTAAAACTTCTCCTCTAGGAAAGTCCAAGTTCCTTAGTTTTGCCGTAGAGAACTTCTACCATATGGCATTGACTCACCATACAGCTTTCTTTTCTACCACCTCCCTTCATGCCTCTCTCCTCCCAGCCACTAGTCTCACTGACCAGACCTTGGACTCTCCTGCCCACTGTGTGTGCACACCATTCTTCCACGTGCAGGGCCCATGTTCCCCCTTTGTGTCTCAGAAGCCTTGTGCCCCAGCACATATCTAGACCCTGTAAAATTCCCATCCTGGCAGGGCCCTCTTGCCCCATTACCTTGAACCTTACACTTGTCACTTACTATCTCCTGCTTTAGATTATTATCCTATGTTCATTCCTTCACCCACTCAACATACACCATTGATGGTCTACTCAGTACCATGCACCTAGAGCTGAAGATTCAGAGAACTTTACCCTTTTCCTGCCTTTAGGGAACTCAGACACAGAGATAGATGAACACAGAAGCTGGGAACTGTTCAAGGTGAGATAAAAGCTCACAGAGGAGGAAGAAATGATCTGTTGAAGAAGTTAGGGTAGGAGATGGTTCATTTATATTGAAGCGGTGTGGGGTGATGGAAAGAACAGAGATATGTGTTGGAATCCTGGCTTCACAATATATTTCTCCGCACCTACCATTTTACAGATGAGCAAATGCCTCCACTTGCCCATCTGTAAAATGGGAATAATACCAGTACTTTGAAGGGTCATAGTGAGGTGTGAATAAGATCATGTTTGTGGAAAGTATCAAGTACCAAGAGGAGCCTATGAATGCACAATAAGGATGAGCTCCTTCTGAACACAGTTCTGGTCCTACCTTCTATACAGTGCCCTGTACATACTTTTATCCTGGTGCATATCAGTTATTTGGTTGATTTATAATATCATGGATGTGATGTCTGCTACATCAAGAAACAGGGCACAGGGAACCAAGCTGTTTTAACTATTCTGGAAGGGATCTACTCCTCTTTCTGAGAACCATAAATTTGGTATTTAGCATTTGGCAATTTGAACTAGTGAAAGATACACAGACAGGAGCTGTGTTTTCTCTTCTTAGCAAGAAGAGCTAGGGGATTGCTAAGGAGTCAGGGCCAGCAGGCCAGGAGGCAAAGCAGCAACAGTGTCCATGGATCTGCCACACCTACTAATGAAGGCCAGGGGGTTCATGAGTCCAGCTCTTTGAAGTCACTCCATGAAGCTCTTACTTCATTGATGCACAGCATGGAAGAGGAGTCCTGACTTAGCGAGAAGCCCAAGTAAAGTCTTTTATGAGGTGAGGGACTCATCTGAGGAAACATAACAAACCAAGGGGGAAGGGCTTTTGACAATCCCCAAATGAGTAATAAAAAAGGGGCTGCCTTCCATGTCCACACCCTCTGCGGAAGGGGTATAAATGCTCCCCAGGGGAAGGAGATCCACAGCTCTGTGGCTTGGAGAACTTGGACTCTGTGTTCAGCCAGGTGCCTTGCTCCCTCCAGCACCATGCCTTACAACTGCTGCCTGCCCAACGTGAGCTGCCGCTCCACCTGCTCCTCCCGGCCCTGCGTGCCCCCCAGCTGCCACACCTGCACCCTGCCCGGAGCCTGCAACATCCCTGCCAATGTGGGAAACTGCGGCTGGTTCTGTGAGGGCTCCTTCAATGGCAGCGAGAAGGAGACCATGCAGTTCCTGAATGACCGTCTGGCCAGCTACCTGGAGAAGGTGCGCCAGCTGGAGCGGGAGAATGCAGAGCTGGAGAGCCGCATCCGGGAGTGGTGCCAGCAGCAGGTGCCCTTCGTGTGTCCCAGCTACCAGTCCTACTTCCGGACCATCGAGGAGCTCCAGCAGAAGGTGAGGGGATGGCTGCCACACTGTCTCCTGCAGGAAGTTATAGGGACGAAATCTATAATTTGATTAAGAAACAGTATGAATTCTCAGCTAAAGTCTGGCTTTTCCATTTTTTTCTTGAGTACCCATTTTGTGTGAGGCCCAGGACTGTTAGGCCTGAATATTTGCATAGTGCTAGTCTATGTGCAGGAGCAGCACTTTGCATAAATAAGCTGTAATTAAAAGCCGCTTCCAAATGCTTCCATGCATTGCCAAGATCCAGATTTATTACCCTGAGGTAAGAGAAAAGGCCTGAGCCCAAGAAGGAAGTTGAGGAAGCAGAACATTTTGTACGAATTGGACTATTTTCTCTCTACTTCATCCGGACTTTTGCCTACCATGACTTCTTATTGCTGTCTTCTTCTGGGTACCTAATTATCCTGATTGTATTCCTGACCTGAATGCCTCTGGATTTCTCCTCCTGGTGTTCAGTGTCTAGCGAGGGCATAAAATCAGAATGAGTGGAAACCACCTTGCAGGTAGTAGTGCTAAGCCACCCAGGATGGCTGGACGGGCATGGCTGCTTCCCTGATGCAGCCCCTCTAATGGCCAATTACATATTTATCTTCCCCACTGGACTGGAAATTTCTTGAGGGAAGGACCTAGAGTTTACTCATTTTTATATCTTCAGCTCCTAGAACCATACCACATTTATGGTAGTTTTGTTTTGTTTTTAGCAAGAGAAAATGAGCACATATGAGCCAGGGTAGAGGGAAGCAGAGGGAATGGGAGGGAGAGAATCTTAAGCAGGCTCCATGCTCAGTATGGACCTATGGTAGGTTTTTAAAAATAATTGTTAGTTATTATTATCAGCCCCTTTTGCTCACACATTTCAGATTTGATTTTTCAAATATTTATTGAGCACCTATGGAACATGGACAGCATGTAATAGTCTTACATAAGATCCACTGTGATTTCTCATTCCATTCTCAATCCATGTAAATGAATTGGTAGGAATTGCTGTTGGTTAAAAATAACCAAGCTCATTCTAGATTATTTGGGGGTCTTCTAGATCTTGTGCAGCAAGGCAGAGAACGCCAGGCTGGTGGTGCAGATCGACAATGCCAAGCTGGCCTCAGATGACTTCAGGACCAAGTGAGTGGGCAAGTAGGGTATCCTCTCTCTTCTCTCTTTCCCTTTAACCTCTCCTCAACATTGACAAACACAGACAAAGCTTTTCTCTAGATGTTTTCCCCAGGATCCATAGAACCACTGCTCTGCAGAGCACAGAGATCTCTTCTCTAGATTCAGACCCTCCCTCTCTTGCTTCTCTGTAAGGTGACATCCTCCAATCTAGTGTAGAAGTCATAGCTGCCCTCCTCCCCACCACACCCTGATGCTCTACTAGGCACAGAATGCAATCAGGTGAATGTGAGAAGTGTATTAATTTTGGAAATCTCACAGTTTAAGAACTTTTGTTCCCTAAATCCACTGGCTCCATATATATATATATATATAATGATTACCAGTGCATTTTCCTCTAGGAGCTATGGCTCAATGTTAAACACCTAAATGAAACAGAAGGCTGTAGAAATCACAAACCCTAATTTCCAGGTGTGTGACAAACCAATCCACACCAGAGTCAGGGCCAGGTCCATTCCCATCTGGTGGGTCCCTGACGCCCCTGTACCATAGGTACGAGACGGAGGTGGGCTTGCGGCAGCTGGTAGAGTCAGACATCAATGGCCTACGCCGGATCCTGGACGAGCTGACCCTGTGCAAGTCCGACCTGGAGGCCCAGGTGGAATCCCTGAAGGAGGAACTGCTGTGCCTCAAGCAGAACCATGAGCAGGTGAGGTTCTCCAAAGAGCAACCGGCTCCAACTTGCTGAGGCCTGTTTCCAACTGCCAGGGGATATGGGAGAGACTCAACTAGCCCGAGGGGTCTGTCCTCCAAACAAAAAGGGATTTGTAGAGAATGAGCAATTGAAAGCTTGTGTTATGAGATTAGGAGGTTTCATCCAGAGATAGGAATGAGAGTCAAGGAAGTTGGCAAGCCCAGGAATGAGGAAACACCGCAGCCAGGTGGCACCCACAGCCTCTTCCACTCTCGGCCAGAGAACACCCCGCTGCAGAGATCTTGTATCCCAATTCCCCATTTAGCATATGAGAGGCCAAGACGGCTCTCCAGCAGAGAGGGCTCCACAGGAAACAAAACCAACTCTCCCCCTTCTCCTCCAGAGTTTTCTCTGCTGTTCAGTGTGATTCGGAGGAAATGTTGAGCAAAATGCTCACTGTCACTGCTTGGTCAGTTGATAAAGAAGATGGACATTTTGTGCAAACCTGAAATACCAGAACAATGTAAATGGTGATAGTTAATATTAATCAAGAGCTTATTGTATGCCAAACATTGTGCTAAGTGCTTTAGAACTCCAGAAGTAGTACTCAGCTTACTGATGAAGAACCTGAGGTTTCTAGAAGCTTCTAGAAGCCATAGACCAAGTGGTAGGGATGGCCCTCTATTCAAGTCTGATATCTTCCTAAGCCCAAGTACCAAGCTATGCTGGCTGTGTGAGGAGAATAGCCCGGAAATGAACAGATATTTAATTTCTTCAGAAAAAGCTAGGTTGATAGAATTGACAAATAACTTTTTAGATCTATTCCATCCCAGATGGCAGATTTTGAAGTAAGCACTCTTTATTTCCTCTTTAGCCAGACTCTAACCTTTTTATTAGTCATGGCGAAGAATCAGACCTAAGAGGCTCTGGGGTCTATGAGCAAAAACAATGAACTGGGTGCTTGGGGCCCACGGTTTACATTATGGACTATCACATCTCAGTGTAGAGGCCAAATCACGGATCTAGACGATGGGTAGCACCCCGAATGGGGGGCAGAAAGAGGTCATGGGCGTGAAAGCACTTTGCAAAGCGGAATACACAGTTTAGTCGCAGATCGTAGAACCCAGTTATGAGAGGATCCGATGGAACAGAGAGGCTTAAAGCTTAAGAATGCTCACAAGCTGATCTGTGATTCCCTAGAGGAAAGCATTTGAACCCTCTGTGATACTTTCCATCTTCCTAAATCCTCCCTCAGGAAGTCAACACCCTGCGCTGCCAGATTGGAGACCGCCTCAATGTGGAGGTAGACGCAGCCCCCACTGTGGACCTGAACCGCGTGCTCAACGAGACCAGGAGTCAGTATGAGGCTCTGGTGGAGACCAACCGCAGGGACGTGGAGGAATGGTTCACCACCCAGGTGGGCATCTCAGCACTTGGCCGCTCAGGACCCTTGGCCCCTTGGGGCTCTTGAGGCAGGGTCTGACCCTGTCTTCTCCCCTGTGCTGTTTCAGACCGAGGAGCTGAACAAGCAGGTGGTGTCCAGCTCAGAGCAGCTGCAGTCCTGCCAGGCGGAGATCATTGAGCTGAGACGCACGGTCAACGCCCTGGAGATCGAGCTACAGGCCCAGCACAACCTGGTAGGTGTTGTTCAGGGTACTGTCCACACTCTCCTGACCTTGTGAAGCCAGGGGCTTCTCTGGAATCCCATGAAGAAGCTCCCTGAGGAGTGGCTGTGTGACCTGCCTTATGTTCCCCACACAGAGGGACTCCCTGGAGAACACGCTGACGGAGACCGAGGCCCGCTACAGCTCCCAGCTGTCCCAGCTGCAATGCATGATCACCAACGTGGAGTCCCAGCTGGCTGAGATCAGGTGTGACCTGGAGCGGCAGAACCAGGAGTACCAGGTGCTGTTGGACGTCAAGGCCCGGCTGGAGTGTGAGATCAACACGTACCGGGGCCTGCTGGAGAGCGAGGACTGCAAGTGAGTGGGAAGCTAGTACTATTTCCCTTGGGGATTGCATGAAGTTCCTGTGGGAATGAAAAGTTATCCTGGTGGAAACAAATAGATAATTTCAAGCTTTTGGGAGGGGACAGTCTGAGGAAGTGCTATATTCTCATATGAAGTGCATTTAGTATTTTCCTATCTCTTCAGCTCATTTCCCCCTAACTGGCCCTCATGGTCTTCTGTCTGCAGGCTCCCCTGCAACCCATGTGCCACAACCAATGCCTGTGACAAGCCCATTGGGCCTTGTGTCTCTAATCCTTGCACCCAACGTGCTCGGTGCGGACCTTGCAACACCTTTGTGCGCTAAAGGGCTGGTGCCAGGAGTACAAAAGTTCCAGAGTCACATCTCAACCCTACTTCATACAAGGGATCTCCTCTGGGGACCACACATTGGACAAAGGAAGAATTTCTACCAGCACCAGATTCTGAGTGTCCACTCTGCCTTTCACGGAATCCCCTGGCTTGATCCTTCAGATGGCAAAGTCTCCTCAGCAGCTCGTTCTGTCTTCTGAGAGTATAGAGAAATCTACAGCAGGATTGTGCAGTATCTATTATCACAATGATGCACTTGTGTAACATGTTATCTTTGAACAAATACTTATCTAAATGTGATTTCAAAATAATTACATGAAAGTGTGAGCTGATTAGGCAGGTCATAAAACTGAACATACTGAGAAAAAACATCTTCCTTGTGACTCTTTTGGTCTTTGGAGATGCAGTCAGAGTCCCTTGTTAACTTCCTAATAAACTCTTATTCTGGCACAAACATGATCATTGTCCTTCTTCATTAATTCCCAAACTGGGTGTCTTGTATCAATAAAAAATAAGTGGTGTTCTTTCATCAGATGAAGGGGTCATGTGACTTCCTTCAAAGGGAAAGTCCACCAGACCTCACCCACCTGTTGATAAATTTTTTGTGTGGGGAGAAGTTGGTAGCAGAAGCAAAGGTAGATCCACACGACAAGATCCACAAACATTTTCTGCCTAGCTCTGCAGAGGGAAAAGGTGAGAGAACCACATAAATGGGACCTCATCAGGAGCAAGTGAATGTTGAGACTAAGGCCATACCTCTCGGCCACACAAAAACACTGGATCCTAGCAAGAACTGGAAAAAACAGCCCAAAACTGTCTTCTTCTACTTCTATCTTTGTATATTGGAGAGGTTTTCTTCATCATCATCCCATCTGAGTAATGATGATGTTTGTGCCTAAAATTTCACAACTACTAAAATATGCAGAAATACATTGATCTCAGGTCTAGACTATCAAGTTATGTATTATAAATGATCAAACCACAATGTCAAAAAAGGCTTATTTTCAATCACATTCTTCTCACCAAAGTGTTATTAATGTTGCTATTACCTGTCATATCATTCAATTACAATATTTTTGGGAGGACAAGTGTTTATGACCATTTAATAATAACAGCAAATATAATTGAAAAAGTTTTATCATAGACTACTTATTCCTTTAAAAATGTTTATTAGTAGCACACAGTATATGTTTTATAACACACATAATATTTTATAGTTATGGTATATATACATGTTATAAAATGCATATTGATAAGTAAACACATTGCAGGTGTGTGCTCAACATTTCTTCTGATAGAAGTAAAAGATGAAATATTCCGAAACCCAGCCAATTAGGGAGCCTGAATCTCCCAAACTTCTTACACTCTGCACAGACTGAGATATGTAATTTCAAGCTGATGTAAGGTTGTGGGTGGACATTCTTTAGAATGCTTCATGTGTAAATAAAGAATTGGAAATAAGACCATTTTGTTTCCATCAAAAAGACCCTTCCTTTTCACAGTGAGGGAACAGCATATTTACACATGTACAATTTTTTTGACATACAAATTCCCCTGAGATATTTATACTGTGTGAAATTGGGTGTCCGAAGCACTGAGTGGATACCATGGTCCCTTCTCCCAAGGTTGTTCTGGGCTGTCAGGGCAGAGCAAGTGCCTACAAGTCACCCCACTAGAGTCCTGGATTCACAGAGATCCTCTGTCCTATTCACCTGGGCCTCATTCTTCCCCCTAATTGTCTCCTCTCCCTACAGATGCTGCCTGGGTCCCCGGTGAATGTCCTGTCCTCAGTAAGAGTGCAAGGAGTCTGAGAGACATGGAACGGCTGGGACTTCCCTTAAGCTCAGCACCACTTGCTTGGAGGGACAGACTGCTGCTCATGTGACCCTCCTGGCCGTAGGTTTCTCCTGTCCTTTGTGACAAGGAGAAATCAGTAATGGTTCCTAGTCTATGCTGTACTCAAATCTGACTCTGCTCCTTACCAGATTTGGCCCTTGGGCAAGTCCTTCCCCTTCTCCAAACTTCATGCCTCCTCACAGGGCTCACAGACATTTGGAAAATGCAAACTCTTTTTTTATTTTTTTAAAATTTTTTCAATTTATTTATTTTCAGAAAAACAGTATTCATTATTTTTTCACACACCCAGTGCTCCATGCAATCCGTGCCCTCTATAATACTCACCACCTGGTACCCCAACCTCCCACACCCCCACCACTTCAAACCCCTCAGATTGTTTTTCAGAGTCCATAGTCCCTCATGGTTCACCTCCCCTTCCAATTTACCCCAACTCCCTTCTCCTCTCTAACACCCCTTGTCCTCCATGATATTTGTTATGCTCCACAAATAAGTGAAACCATATGATAATTGACTCTCTCTGCTTGACTTATTTCACTCAGCATAATCTCTTCCAGTCCCATTCATGTTGCTACAAAAGTTGGGTATTCATCCTTTCTGATGGAGGCATAATACTCCATAGTGTATATGGACCACATCTTCCTTATCCATTCGTCCGTTGAAGGGCATCTTGCTTCTTTCCATAGTTTGGCGACCGTGGCCATTGCTGCTATAAACATTGGGGTACAGATAGCCCTTCTTTTCACGACATCTGTATCTTTGGGGTAAATACCCAGGAGTGCAATTGCAGGGTCATAGGGAAGTTCTATTTTTAATTTCTTGAGGAATCTCCACACTGTTCTCCAAAGTAGCTGCACCAACTTGCATTCCCACCAACAGTGGAAGAGAGTTCCCCTTTCTCACATCCTCTCCAACACATGTTGTTTCCTGTTTTGTTAATTTTGGCCATTCTAACTGGTGTAAGGTGGTATCTCAATGTGGTTTTAATTTGAATCTCCCTGAGGGCTAGTGATGATGAACATTTTTTCATGTGTCTGATAGCCATTCATGTGTCTGATAGCCAGAAAATGCAAACTCTTAGAGCAAGTGCAAAACCACCTGCAAAGTGCTATGTAGAGGCAAATGGTTATTTTTTTGACACATCCAACTCCATTGGTTGGACTGTTGATCAGGGTCCATGATATTCAGTTGAAGAAAGTGACTCTGGAACCAAAGTCTGTGGGTTGGATTCCAGCTTCACTCTTAAAGAGCTGTGTCCTTGCAAATAACATAAACACTGTGCTCTCCCATTTCCTCATCTTTAGTAGGATGAAAATAATAATATGTTTTCACAGGGTGACTGGGAGGGTGAATTGAGTAAATACACAGAAGCACACAAGACTGTGCCTACCAGAAGTAATAGGGCTGTTAGGAGTCACAGAGTGGCTACCCCCTGGGTGCACCAGAGAGAGGAAGACTTAGGCAATGTTGGAAGGGAGCATGAGAGATGTTTCTGACCTAAGCAGAAACTGTTTGTGCACTGTTTGGAGATGTAGCAGATGGAGATTCATTGTGTCAGATGCTGAAGACACTTGCATTTTTTGTATGTGTGTTATGATTCCAAGGCACATGTTTTTTAAAAAGTGTGCCTGGGTATTAGAGAAATTCTTAGAAGAAAAAAAAAAGAAAAAATTCTTGGGAGGTCTTCAGACCTTCAAAAGCTAAGGAAGTGGTGGGTTCCAAGCCTGTATCTCTGAGAAGAAATGGAAGTCCAACTAATATCTGGGGTAAAATTGAAGAGAAAATTTCACTAAGGTAATATAAATCTATCTTATGTACATATATACACACACCACATACATACTATATGTACAGACATATATACACTATATACATATATGTATACATACATATTATTTATTATTCAATTCCATATTCATATACATATTTAATATAATTAAATACATAACAAATAACATATAAATTAATCTATTATATATTTAGATACACACACAATATGGAGGTAGAAAGCCGGAAAGCACAGGGGAGGCTGGAGGATTTAGTGGCCATGAGAAGTGGCCAGGTCTGCTAGGCTAGATGGGGGTGGGTGCCTTGAATTCACCTTCAACCCTTGCTCAGCCTCCTTTCCACCCCAGGTGCATCCAGGCCAGCCTCTCCCCTGTATTAGAGCTGATGTGCAGAGCAGAGCCAGGTCTCTGAAAGGGTCTGGTCATGGGATCCTCATAACCGGGGGCAGACTCCTACAGAACAAAGGATATACATTCTAGCAGGTCTGAGAGTCTGTGTCCCTTTTCAGTAGAGGACCCCATTCTTGATCAGACATTACCAGAGAAGAGTCAGTAGACAATAGTTTTATTAACTTTAAAAACAATTAACATGGTCCCGAAAGTTTTGTTCCCTTTGCCTTTGGAGACATATCTTGAAAGAAGTTGCTGTGGCCGATATCGAAGAGATTACTGCCTATGTTCTCCTCTAGGATTCTGATGGATTCCTGTTTCACGTTGAGGTCTTTTATCCATTTTGAGTTTTACACAGCAAAGGAAACAGTCAACAAAATAAAGAGGCAACCCACGGAATGGGAGAAGATATTTGCAAATGACAGTATGGACAAAAGGTTGATAACCAGGATCTATAATGAACTCCTCAAACTCAACACACACAAAACAGACAATCATATCAAAAAATGGGCAGAAGATATGAACAGACACTTCTCCAATGAAGACATACAAATGGCTATCAGACACATGAAAAAATGTTCATCATCACTAGCCATCAGGGAGATTCAAATTAAAACCACATTGAGATACCACCTTACACCAGTTAGAATGGCCAAAATTAGCAAGACAGGAAACAACATGTGTTGGAGGGGATGTGGAGAAAGGGGAACCTTCTTACACTGTTGGTGGGAATGCAGGTTGGTGCAGCCTCTTTGGAGAATAGTGTGGAGATTCCTCAAGAAATTAAAAATAGAACTTCCCTATGACCCTGCAATTACACTCCTGGGTATTTACCCCAAAGATACAGATGTCGTGAAAAGAAGGGCTATCTGTACCCCAATGTTTATAGCAGCAATGGCCACGGTGGCCAAACTGTGGAAAGAAGCAAGATGCCCTTCAACGGACGAATGGATAAGGAAGATGTGGTCCATATACACTATGGAGTATTATGCCTCCAATCAGAAAGGACGAATACCCAACTTTTGTAGCAACATGGATGGGACTGGAAGAGATTATGCTGAGTGAAATAAGTCAAGCAGAGAGAGTCAATTATCATACGGTTTCACTTATTTGTGGAGCATAACAAATAGCATGGAGGACATGGGGAGATAGAGAGGAGAAGGGAGTTGGGGTAAATTGGAAGGGGAGGTGAACCATGAGGGACTATGGACTCTGAAAAACAATTTGAGGGTTTTGAAGGGGCGGGGTGTGGGAGGTCGGGGTACCAGGTGGTGGGTATTATAGAGGGCATGGATTGCATGAAGCACTGGGTGTGTGAAAAAATAATGAATACTGTTATGCCAAAAATAAATAAAAAATAAATTAAAAAAAAAGAAATTAAAAATAGAACTTCTCTATGACCCTGCAGTTGCACTCCTGGGTATTTACCCCAGAGATACAGATATTGTGAAAAGAAGGGCCATCTGTACCCCAATGTTTATAGCAGCAATGGCCATGGTCACCAAAGTGTGGAAAGAACCAAGATGCCCTTCAATGGACGAATGGATAAGGAAGATGTGGTCCATATACAGTATGGACTATTATGCCTCCATCAGAAAGGACGAATACCCAACTTTTGTAGCAACATGGATGGGACTGGAAGAGATTATGCTGAGTGAAATAAGTCAAGCAGAGAGAGTCAATTATCATATGGTTTCACTTATTTGTGGAGCATAACAAATAGCATGGAGGACATGGGGAGATAGAGAGGAGAAGGGAGTTGGGGTAAATTGGAAGGGGAGGTGAACCATGAGAGACTATGGACTCTGAAAAACAATCTGAGGGGTTTGAAGGGGTGGGTGGGGTGGGAGGTTGGGGTACCAGGTGGTGAGTATTATAGAGGGCACAGATTGCATGGAGCACTGGGTGTGGTGCAAAAATAATGAATACTTTTATGCTGAAAATAAATCAAAAATCAATAAAAAAACAATTAACATGGTTACAATTCAGATCTCAATTAAAGGAAAGTAATCTCATTAACAACGAGTGCTGCTTGCTTAGAATAAGAAGAGAAATAAATGAGTCTGGAAAAAAACCCTTTTTTTTAATAGTTGTTTTTTCTTAAATTGTCTTTCAGCAGCAACACAGAGGCAGGGTAAGAAAAGAGGAAGAGCTCTAAGAATTCTAGTCATCTTCTTCCACTGGGCTCTAGTCTACCATTGCTGAGGTCAATGGTTCCAGGGCCAGGTCTTCCCAGAAAACAATGCTTCCATAGCAAGGAAGCAAGGGCATCAGAACCCATGGACTGCCACCTACCCCTGCTCTGCCCTGTGTGTGAAGTAAGCAATGATGGGGTTGGGCTCTGAGCCTTACCTGCTAATGACACTGTGACCCACTGGATGACCGTTACAGGAGAATTATGGGTGGTTTTGGAGGCAGAATGTTTGCCTCATTCTTTTTGACAAGTTTTCACCTTCTCCAACTTCAGACTCTTTGTCTGAGAGAATGCCTGGGCTGCCAGCCTCATGGGGTTGTGATGGTCTCTGTGTCTGGAAGCACTTTCTGAAAACCACATGTAAGCTTCAGTATTATTGTCATTGACCTTTTGACCTTGAATACTGATTCCTGAGCAACCAGAGTCTAATCTTGAGATTGTCTGTTCCTAGGGGAACATCCTTTTTGATGGATGTTACTCAGGCTCCTGTTTTCCCAGCTTGGAGAGCTCCACCTAAACTCTGTTGGGTAGTGTAGGACCAGCTTTCTGTTCTGGAAAGGGGATTAATCTCTTCCATTATTCTGGGCCCCCCTCTTCCTCACTCACCTATGGAATTCCAGCCCCTAGTGCAGCATGGCTTTGCCATGAGAAGAGGCACCACAGGGAATGGAGTGTGAAAGGAGGCCTTGGGGGGAACAATGACAGGAGTGCAGGGAAAAGGGACATGGGCCTGCATGGTCATTCTGGACGCTTCTCCTCCTGGATGCACATTACAACCTTCATCTCTTCCAGCCCCTGCGCAATAAACTCCTTTTAGACGGTAGCTTTATGTGGGTGCTGCTGAGGAGACAAAGGAGTGCTGAATCACTCACAGAAGAAGTTATCAAGAGGCCCAAGAAGCATCTGGAAAACACCCGGCAGCACTTTGGTGGCTGAGTGGGAAATTACATTTAAAGCTGGGGCTCGTGGGTGACAGTTAAGGTCAACGCTTTGTTCTGTTCTGTTTTGCTTCAAAGAAGTATTGCTGATATTTAACAACTACTCCCATTCCTGATCCAAACAGGAACATTGGGCAAGAAGGGCCAAGAGTTTCAAGAATTGCTACAACTGTAGGAAGATAGGATCATGATATGGCCTATTTCTTGTTATTGCAAAACTTGTGCTGACACCTTTACGTGGGTTGGTTGGCTGTGGCCTGGCCAGCCTCTTATCTGAGCCCACAACAGGTGTGCGAGCTAATGTTCTCTTTCTTTTTCATTCTTTCACATATGAGGACAAGCTGGAGTGTGTGTGTTTAAAATTTGATTTTATTTTTGTATTTTTATTTATTTATTTTTATTATGTTACGTTAGTCACCATAGTGTTTAAGATTTTAAAAACAGCTGAAAGATGAAATGAGAAAGACTATAAAGCAAGCCCCAGAAAAATCTTGGGTTTGAAAAGGACGGCCCTAGGTTTCCATCTGAATCGTCACCTCTACTTGAATCTTAGCCCTCATCCAGTTTCTTAATCTGTAAAGTGGGGAGAATGATGACCACTTTGTAGCTTTCATATAAGGGTGGGATGAGATTATGTTGGAAAAGGTGCTAGACTCAATGGTCAATACTTACTAAATGCTCTGTAGAAGTCATTTCTGTTCACATCCTTAAGGACCCGGAGGAATCATAACTATGTGCTCTGACTGCTTTTCCTACTGATCAGGACAGGGGCTCCACAGCATGTGATCTATTATGTCCTCCTCGGTG
The DNA here is from genome assembly GCF_011764305.1 of Mustela putorius furo. Taxonomy (NCBI): domain Eukaryota; kingdom Metazoa; phylum Chordata; class Mammalia; order Carnivora; family Mustelidae; genus Mustela; species Mustela putorius. The sequence continues at coordinate 392,435 of NW_025421399.1, read as the reverse complement.
TTCTCCAGATGCTTCTTGGGCCTCTTGATAACTTCTTCTGTGAGTGATTCAACACTCCTTTGTCTCCTCATCACCACCCACATAAAGCTACCGTCTAAAAGGAGTTTATGCAGAGGCTGGAAGAGATAGGGGGTTATAACATGCAACAAACCAGAACTTGCCTGCCTGAAATTAATAACCCATTTAGGGCCGATGAAGGAATGAAGTGCAGAGAGGTTGCTTGAGGAACGTCACACAGCAAAAAATGCTTTTAACTCATGGGGAGGAGAAGCCTTTGGGTGACTACGAGAGGAACAGGAAGCATGTAGGCACACGATTGGCAGTTTCTAATGAGAAGGGAATAATTCAACTTTCTCTTAACCCTAGCATGCCATGCTTTGATAAAGCACAGCTTCCTAAGTGTCTTCCATAAAAGGCACATGGAGATGTTAAGAAATGTGAAAACTCTTATTTAAACTATCTAACTTGAGGACATTTGAGGAAGGACAGTGACCCAGATGGAGTCTGAGGGCTGGCTCTGAGCAGGCAAAAGAACACCAGGGGTAGAGTCTCATAGAAGATAAAGAGCAGCATCTGTACCCCTTGCCAAGGTAGTGTGTCACTCCTACATTAACAACCGTGGCACTCACAGGACTGGACATGACGTTCGCTGTGAAATAGCATTGGTGACAAGAACAGGGGCATGGAGTGCAACGTTTGAATTACACCCAGCATGGGGGTACCTGAGTGGCTCAGGGGGTTAAGCCTCCACAACGATTAAGAGCTAAAGTGGTCCAGCCACATAAAGGTGACCAGACGTTGACCAGCTCTGTTTTGGAAGTGCTTAAGTGGAGACTCTAAAGGTGACCATCATGCCCATATCACAGGACTTCCCAGTAAACCAAGCCAAGATTTGAGAGCTTTGGTCTTGCCTCTGTGGCTCTTCTCTCTACAGAGGGGCTGGGTATCACCTGCTTAGACATAAAACTAGTCAAAGGTGACAAAATGAGGTATACGTTCTAGAAAGTTCAGGATATTAATTGAGAATCAGGGTGTGTTTAAAGAATCCTTTTTTTCTTTCTTTCTCTCATCAAGCTGTGACTAATAATAAATGAAGACCTGGTGAAAAAGCGAATCTCTTGGTTGAAACAACCAGTTCTTTCAAACTCATACCAGTCACGTATCCAATTAAATAAGAGGATTAAAAAATACTAGTTAATGTTTACTCCTATACTTAAAAAAAATCCTGGGCTTGTACAGACATTTATAAAAGCATAAAGCACTAATAGGATGTACTTATGAAATTCATGACTGTGTTTGGGAAGAAGGGATTGGAACATGCATGGCTAGGAAAGTCAAAGTTCTTTATGTAACCTTTCATGTTACATTTACTTGCTTTTAAAAAATATTTTATTTATTTGAGAGAGTAAGAGAGAGAAAGAGAGAGAGAGAATGAGTTGGGGAGGGTCATAGGAAAAGCAGACTCCTTGTCTAGCAGGGAGCCCAGGATGGGGCTCTATCCCAGGATGCTGACATCATGACCTGAGTTGAAGGCAGAGCCTTCTTTGTTAACTGACAGAGCCACCCAGGTACCCTCATATTTACTTGATTTTTAAACACAGAGTAAACATGAAAAAAATTTAACTGCTACTCATCCTGAGTAGAGAAGCATGGGTTTTATAATAAAGTTTCTCTGTTGTGGTTTCTTTCTTTCTTTTTTTTTAAAGGCTCAGATTTTTTTTTTTTTTAAGGATTTTGTTGCTATCAAAATATAAAGCAGAACACAAAAGAGCTGGGTGGAAAAGTGAGCTAATCTCTTCATTTCAGCGAACGGTGGCTGTGGTAATTCTGGGTATTAGACCTTGGAGTCTTGCTGGTAGTGTCGCTTATCTGATGGAAACATCTGGTGCTAAGGATAGGGTGAGTAACCAGGAGGATATTCATCCTTGAGTTTGGTTCTAATCACCCACAGCCACAAAATGATGGGATGACATTTGTCCAGCTCCTTGTAGTAAGGTAGTGTGTAAAGGTATTTGTGATTTTCATACTTCCTATAATAAGGAGACAGAGGGACACATGAGTCAAAGGCTTTTTATAAAAGATCTAACTGCTTTAGCTTTGCCTGCAATATCTGAGTTGTTTAATTCCATACCTCAGGGTTAACTGAAGTCAGGGAAGTGTGAAGACCAGAAAAGATGGTGCATATTGAATGTATACTCTTCCCCATGGGGGTTCCCCTGGAAGCACTGCATGAGATTTATACATAATGAGTATTTCCCTCTCTGTGAAGGACTGGGAAGCACCATATCGAAACACAAATATGGAAATGCTCTCAACCAGAAAAGCATCAACAAGAGTATGGTTACCAAGAGGTACTGTCTGTGGGTATGCAGATTTCTCTGAGGTATCTGATTTCATGGATTCATTGTCTTAGGAAACTTTCCTGCCTAGAATGGAGTTTTCTTTTTCAAATGCAAATCCTTAAATTTAATTAATATCATCCAGTGACATCCTTTGTCAGAAATTTTATAATAAAAGTAGAAAGAAAAAGAGGAGTTGTGAAGTATGATGGTTCATTGTATGTGTCAACTTGACTAGGCTTCAGGATGCCCAGATATTGGGTAAAATTATTTTCAGGTGTGTCTGTGAGGATGTTTCTGGAAAAGATTAGCATTTGGATCAGTAGAATGGGTAAGAATTACCCTCACCAGGGTGAGTAGGCATGATCCAATCAGCTGAGGGTCTGATGAGAACAAAAAGGCAGAGGAAGGGTGAACTTGCTCTTTTTATTTGAGCTGGGACATCTGACCTCTCCTGCCCTTGGATATAGGTGCTCATGGTTCTCAGACCTTTTGACTCAGACTGTATCATAATATCAGCTTTTCTGCTTTCTCTGGCTTGCAGATGGCAGATGGTGGGACTTCCCAGCCTCCATACTCACGTGAGCCAATTTCTATAATAAATCTCTTCTTATAGTCTATACTACATCTATATTTATCTACATATATCTTATTGTTTCTGTTTCTCTGGAGAACCCTGATTATACATAGAGGGAGAGTTCCAAGATGGCAGGTAATGGAGTTTGTGTATGTAATGGTGGTGTGTATGCTCCAGACATAAAATATAGGCATGAGAAGGTTTTCCTGGAAATAGGAGACAAGTGTGCATTCAATATTGACCATCTTTTCTGGTCTTCACACTTCCCTGACTTCAGTGAAACCAGAGGTATTGCTTTAAATTTGCCTTCATGGTCAGCTGAAAGGGCTTATCCTCCTTCCTTCAAATAATTCCCCTAGGTTCTTGCTAATGGGTAATGAGGGGTGGGGCAAGGTAAGAAATACACTGACTATGCAAAGTGTTGTTCAGTTAAAGGGTTATTAGCAAACCTGAGGAAATGGCTGATGCCAGATACCTCTTAGTTTTGTTGTTGGGAAGAAAGGGGAGGAAAGAGGCTGAGGATAATGACTGTAGGCCATGAGGATCCCACATGCTGGGAAAGGATTACTGGGAATAAGAGGAAGTCTTCATGAAAATAAGACTATGCAATAATATCTTATTCCCATGCTCTTTAGAACATGACTGTGCTAGTCCTTCCATTGACATAGACCCTCTCCTTGAACCTGGGTGAGTTTGTAACTACAGAGGAAGTGACACTATGTGACTTCTGAGGATAAATCATAAAAGGCAATGCAGCTTCAACCTCATTCTCCTGGGCTGCCCTGAGGAAGGCCAAGCAGGCTTAGAGTCTGTCCAGATGATGCTCTAGACATCACAGAGCAGAAACAAGCGATCCTACTGTTCTTTTTCAGAATTCCTGGCCCACAGAAACCATGAGCATAATAAAATGCTTTAATCACATATAAAATGTTTTATATCACTGTATTTGGGTTGTCTGTTTTGCAGCAGTAGCAACTGAAACAAAGACTTTCTCTGGTTTGTCTTCATTGGAAGTGGGAACCAAAAGAAAGCATCAGATGGTTGCACCTTGACTTTCCAATATCCATGGAATTCTAAGGGGCTTTAAACAGATTTTCTTTTGTCAGCTATATTTCCAAAGATCACTCCTATAGATATTTTTCAGCTTGTCTTTTATTCCTTTAAAGATAGCAATGTACTTTATTACAAACTGCATTCAATAAATTCCAGTATCTGAATTGTGGTTTGTTTATGCTCTCTTGTTTCTGCTGGTTCTCACTCACTGTGCCTTGTTTCCTTGTATGCTTAGTTATGTATGACTGTGAATTGTTCACTGTGCCAGTTAAGGTAGGCTAAGCTACAGTTACTGTAGAAACAAACAACTCCCAAATTTCCCAAATCTTATCACAACAAGAGTTTATTTCTTGCTTGTGCTTTTGTGTCTCACATAGCCTAGTCATCATACTTGCTTAAGGATCCCGGCTGACAGGTGCTCCAACTCCATATAGACTTCCAGAAATCCATTTGGGAAGGTGAAGCCGAAGTGGCAAATTGTGCGTCAGCTAATATAGCCTTGGTCTGGAAATGATGTGTGATATGCATCACTTCCATTCATGAGTTGTTAGCCAAAGCAAGTCTCTTGGTCATGCCTAGCTTCACACAGGATGGACAAGTGCATTCCTGTTATGTTTCTGGAAGGGAGAGAGACAGAAATATTTGGTGATGACAAATGACTGCCACCCTTATGTTCCCCAGGATATTATCTGTGGGTCTTTGTTGAGTTTAGATGGTGGTGTGTCCTCCAGAAAGGATTTGCATTTGTTCCCGTCAGTGCACTAGGGCACTATGGCACACAAGTCAGTTGTGAATGACAACTTTCCTTACAGAGCCCTGATGGTAGGAGTGGGTGGGCTGAGTTGATGTCTGAGTCACTATTACACCAAACTGTGGTCCTTGAGGGTCCCAGCTTAAGGAAGGGGAGCATCTCCCAGGGGAATCTCTACTTTGGGTAGGTCCTGGACTTTATTTTCTGTTTCTATCTCCCCAAAAGGCCATGAAAACTACAATTCAAGGTTGTCAAATTCAGCAAAAGCTCTTGAGGGAGAAGCAATGTCAGTACTCAGTTCACTTCTCTGAGTACCTATTTTTATTAGTTCTTTGATAATTATTGGGCCATTTGTACTATCTTGTCAGCTCTGATTCAAACTTAGAAAATAATACAGCACATTTAGCTGTTTTCATAATGCAGGTTAGTCCAAATAACCTAGTCTACCATCCTGTCTGAAAAAGAATATCTGGAGCTATCCTGTCCAATGCAGAAGCCACTGGCCACATGTGGGCTCTTTCAATACAAAGGTATTAACCTTAAATAAAGGTTAAAAATTGGTTTCTCCATCACCTTCACCATGTGCTTCATGGCCATATACATGTAGTGAATTCCATATTGCACAGAGCAGATATAGAACATTTCTATTCTTATAGAAAGTTCTATTGGGTAGTGCTGCTTACAGACCTGAGATTGAGTGAAACAGTGATTGATAACAATGAAAGATGAATAAGGAATGGCAGCAGAGACCCCAGTCTTTTCTAGCTGACACTTTTCACTGGACTGAGTTACAGGGTGTCATTTCTCATTTATGATTTTATTAATTCATTTATTCAATAAATATTTATTGAGTGCCTACCTTACAGCATTTAATTAAATGTAAACTGTTGAATAAATCAGCTATGATCTCTGTGGTTGTGGAAAATACAATTACAGAATATATTCTTACTCTAAGGCTTACCTTAAAATGAAGAAGCAATTCTCTGTGGTTCCTTCCAGAAAGCCTAACAGCAGAAGAGCGATGGGCTCCAGAAGCCAACAGATCTGGGTTTAAATCCAAGCTCTGGGTTTAAGTCCAAGCTCTGCACCTTCTAGTTAAAGCAATTTATCTCCATTAGTCTCAGTTTTCTCATGCACAAAAATGAAAGGATCATGATGTTTTTTGTATATAATTATCTTGAACATTAACCAAGAAAATACATATAAGGTACCTAGTGCAGTGTCTGGTACAATTGGAGAGGCTGCTACTGTACTTCCTTTGCCAAGAGATGGTTAACCTAACACATGATTTAAAATCAATGTTGTATAAATATAATAAGCTTCTCATATAAAATCAAGTTTTTGTTGAGTTGCTTCTGGTGAAGCCAGAACCTGCTTGTCTTGACTCCAAAAGAAACACCAGAAGCTGCATGTGTAATGTCACCCAATGAACACTAGAGGCCGCCAAAACAGAAAGCAGAAATAACAGAAAGTTACTATGACTCCTGCCTGCTCTACCTGGTCCTGTTCTTTCTTGCACACTTAGCACATATTTAATAGGTACTCACGGGCCCCAATTAGGAAAATCAGGTCGTTTTTGTTAGCAACATCTGCCACACACCAAAATAAATTCCCGATGGACAACAGCAGTAAGTGTAAAAAAAAAAAAAATGCACCTATAAAAACTAAAAAAAAAAAAAAAAAAAAGTTAATAGGTGTCTCACTTAGTAGTGGGAAGACATTTCAAAGCACAAAAGCAGCAGAAAGGAAAATGCACGTAGATGTGCCTATATAAGAAGAAAATTATGTACATAAAAAAGCCATAGAGGCAATCAAAAAGAGATGATCCCCTGGAATAAATTTTGCAACAAGTGTGAGAAAGGAACATTAATATACTTAGTATAAAATAAACTCTTATAAATAAGCTAGAAAAGATGATAGCTTCATTTAAAAAAATGGCATGATATATAATCCCCCAAAGAAGAAAAAAAGGCCTACAGAATAAATGTGCTAATAATGAAGTCAATACACACAAATACTCCAATGAGTTTGCATGACTGGACTACGTATCATACCATATTTCCTTTTTTCTTTTCTTTTTTTTTTCACACCACATTTCTTGACAAAGAGATTTTAAAAAGAACACTAACTGGTATTGTTGAAGGCACCTGTGAAATAAGTGCAAATGGGAACAATATTTTTGAGGATGATTTTTAAAAAAATTTTTAATTTTTTAAAATTTCTTTTCAGTGTACCAGAATTCATTGATTATGCACCACACCCAGTGCTCCATGCAATACGTGCCCTCCATTATACCCACCACCAGGCTCACCCAACCTCCCACCCTCCGCCCCTTCAAAACCCTCAGATTGTTTTTCAGAGTCTATAGTCTCTCATGCTCATCTCCCCCTCCAATTTCCCTCAACTCCCTTCTCCTCTCCATCTCCCCATGTCCTCCGTGTTATTTCTTATGCTCCACAAATAAGTGAAACCATATGATAATTGATTCTCTCTCTTCCAGTCTTGTCCATGTTGCTACAAAAGTTTGGTATTCGTCCTTTCTGATGGAGGCATAATACTCTATAGTGTATATGGACCACATCTTCCTTATCCATTCGTCCATTGAAGGGCATCTTGGTCCTTTCCACAGTAGGGCGACTGTGGCCATTGTTGCTATGAACATATGGTCCTTCTTTTCATTATATCTGTATCTTTGGGGTAAATACCTAGGAGTGCAATTGCAGGGTCATAGGGAAGCTCTATTTTTAATTTCTTAAGGAATCTCCACACTGTTTTCCAAAGTGGCTGCACCAACTTGTATTCCCACCAACAGTGTAAGAGAGTTCCTCTTTTGGAAGATGATTTTTTGATATTAATTTATAGCTTTAAAAGTATTAACATTCTGAAGATCCAGTAATTTTATTTCTAGGGATTTACTTTAGAGAGTTAATTAGAAAGATACATAAAGATTCACATCAAAGAACCTTGGCTCAGTGTTTTGCTTTTAATTGGAAAATTAAAATTGCTTTTTTAAAAAATTAATTTATTTATTTTCAGAAAAACAGTGTTCATTATTTTTTTTACCACACCCAGTGCTCCATGCAATCTGTGCCCTCTATAATACCCACCACCTAGTACCCCAACCTCCCACCCTCCCGCCACTTCAAAGCCCTCAGTTGTTTTTCAGTTCATAGTCTCTCATGATTCACCTCCCCTTCCAATTTACCCCAACTCCCTTCTCCTCTCTAACACCCCTTGTCCTCCATGATATTTGTTATGCTCCACAAATAAATGAAACCACATGATAGTTGACTCTCTCTGCTTGACTTATTTCACTCAGCATAATCTCTTCCAGTCCAGTCCATGTTGCTACAAAAGTTGAGTATTCATCCTTTCTGATGGAGGCATAATACTCCATAGTGTATATGGCCCTCATCTTCCTTACCCATTCGTCCGTTGAAGGGCATCTTGGTTCTTTCCACAGTTTGGTGACCGTGGCCATTGCTGCTATAAACATTGGGGTACAGATGGCCCTTCTTTTCACGACATCTGTATCTTTGGGGTAAATACCCAGGAGTACAATGGCAGGGTCATAGGGAAGTTCTATTTTTAATTTCTTGAGGAATCTCCACACTGTTCTCCAAAGAGGCTGCACCAACTTGCATTCCCACCAACAGTGGAAGAGGGTTCCCCTTTCTCCACATCCTCTCCAACACATGTTGTTTCCTGTTTTGTTAATTTTTGCCATTCTAACTGGTGTAAGGTGATATCTCAGTGTGGTTTTAATTTGAATCTCCCTGAGGGCTAGTGATGATGAACATTTTTTTCATGTGTCTGATAGCCATTTGTATGTCTTCATTGGAGAAGTGTCTGCTCATATCTTCTGCCCATTTTTTGATATGTTTGCCTGTTTCATGTGTGTTGAGTTTGAGGAGTTCATTATAGATCCTGGATATCAACCTTTTGTCTGTACTGTCATTTGCAAATATCTTCTCCCATTCCGTGGGTTGCCTCTTTTTTTTCTTGACTGTTTCCTTTGCTGTGCAGAAGCTTTTGATTTTGATGAAGTCCCAAAAGTTTATTTTCGCTTTTGTTTCCTTTGCCTTTGGAGACATATCTTGAAAGAAGTTGCTGTGGCTGATATCGAAGAGATTACTGCCTATGTTCTCCTCTAGAATTCTGATGGATTCCTGTCTCACGTTGAGGTCTTTTATCCATTTTGAGTTTATCTTTGTGTGTGGTGTAAGAGAATGGTCGAGTTTCATTCTTCTATTTATAGCTGTCCAGTTTTCCCAGCACCATTTATTGAAGAGACTTTTTTCCACTGCATATTTTTTCCTATTTTGTCGAAGATTAATTGCCCATAGAGTTAAGGGTCCATATATGGGCTCTCTACTCTGTTCCACTGGTCTATGTGTCTGTTTTTATGCCAGTACCATGCTGTCTTGGTGATCACAGCTTCGTAATAAAGCTTGATGCCCCCAGCTTTATTTTTGTTTTTCAACATTTCCTTAGCAATTTGGGGTCTCTTCTGATTCCATACAAATTTTTGGATTATTTGCTCCAGCTCTTTGAAGAATACCGATGGAATTTTGATTGGAATGGCATTAAAAGTATAGATTGCTCTAGGCAGTATAGACATTTTAACAATGTTTATTCTTCCGATCTGAGATTGAAGCAGTGATCAAAAACCTCCCAAAAAACAAGAGCCCAGGACCTGACGGATTCCATGGGGAATTCTACCAAACTTTCAAAGAAGAAATCACACCTATTCTCCTGAAGCTGTTTCAAAAAATTGAAGCAGAAGGAAAACTTCCAGACTCTTTCTATGAAGCCAGCATTACCCTGATCCCCAAACCAGGCAAAGACCCTACCAAAAAGGAGAATTTCAGACCAATATCACTGATGAATATGGATGCTAAGATTCTCAACAAGATCCTAGCCAACAGGACCCAACAGCACATTAAAGAGATTATCCACCATGATCAGGTGAGATTCATTCCTGGGCTACAAGGATGGTTCAACATTCGCAAATCAATCAATGTGATACAACAAATTAATATGAGAAGAGAGAAGAACCACATGGTCCTCTCAATTGATGCAGAAAAAGCATTTGACAAAATCCAGCATCCGTTCCTGATTAGAACACTTCAAAGTATAAGGATGGAGGGAACATTCCTGAACCTCATCAAATCTATCTATGAAAGACCCACAGCAAATATCATCCTCAATGGAAAAAAGCTTGCAGCCTTCCTGTTGAGATCAGGAACAAGACAAGGATGCCCACTTTTACCACTCTTGTTCAACATAGTATTAGAAGTCCTAGCAACAGCAATCAGACAACAAAGACAAATAAAAGGTATCCAAATTGGCAATGAAGAAGTCAAGCTCTCTCTATTCACAGATGCCATGATTCTTTATATGGAAAACCCAAAAGACTCCACCCCCAAACTACTAGAACTCATACAGTAATTCAGCAATGTGGCAGGATACAAAGTCAATGTGCAGAAATAAGTGGCTTTCTTATACACTAACAATGAAAATACAGAAAGGGAAATTAGAGAATTGATTCCATTTACTATAGCACCAAGAACCATAAGATACCTGGGAATAAACCTAACCAAAGAGGTAAAGGATCTGTACTTGAGGAACTACAGAACACTCATGAAAGAAATTGAAGAGGACACAAAAAGATGGAAGACCATTCCATGCTCTTGGATCGGGAGAATAAAATTGCTTTTTTTTTCTTTTTTTATTTTTTATAAACATATATTTTTATCCCCAGGGGTACAGGTCTGTGAATCACCAGGTTTACACACTTCACAGCACTCACCAAAGCACATACCCTCCCCAATGTCCATAATCCCACATAAAATTGCTTTTTATTGGAAAATTGGAAACACTTAGATATCCAGTAATGTGGAAGGCTTATAATAATTGGAAATACAATCTTTTCTCAGATTTTCATTATATTTAATAATCAATATCTTTCTGAGTATTTTCTTAGGCGAAGCACAATATTTGATGTACAAATCAACTTACACAGTATGATTTCAATTTTGCAAAAATAGAGGTTTCAGGATGAAACTCTAGAGTATCCAGTGGTCTTATCTTTATTCTGAAGTTTCTTTCACGGCTATTCTTTTCTCACGACTTGGGCATCGGTGGATGTTTCTCTAGTCATTGCTGCCAGGGTAAGGTTATTACTGTGGAAAAGTAGAGAGAATGAGCTAAGACAATGCTTAGTATATGCAATTCAAAATAGACTTCTATGCCAGAGGACAATGGGTGGTCAGAGAGAGGGGCCCTTGGGCCTCCGGGAGGGAGGATAGAAGGATGTAGAATTTATGGAGAATGGGGAGAAAAATATCTCAGCTAGTGCCAGCAGAAGGAGGTTGGTGGCAGAGAATAAGAGAAAACTATGTGCTTTTCAGTGGATACCCACTAGGAACCAACTGCCACTTTCTTTAATGCTGCGATATTGTCCAAGTCCCAGAAAACTCAGATGCCATTTCCAGATCAAGGATGGGGAGGGAGGAATTCTGAATGATTTCTGAATTTATACAGAACTGACTTTTCTTCCCCCATAAGATGGAAGGAAGTTTGGAAATAGGCGTAAACAGTCTTAGAAAAAAATAGTTAAGTATTTTTAACATGCCTTGGAACATAGACTTAGAAATGTGTACCTGATATCTATATCTTTATCTATATATATATATTTATATGTATATTTGTGTACATATAGCTGCCTGCAGTCATATCAATATTTATATGCAAATCTTCAGAAAAAGCACTAAGAAGGGAAAGGGGAATATTAGCAGGATATCTTTATTGTGGGGTTATAGATGATTTTAATTTTCTTGCTTTTAATTTTTTGTATTTTCCAGAAATTCCACAATAAGCAGGTATGAAATTTATAATGTAAACATTATTTTATTATTATTATTATTACTTAATTAAATCATCAAAGGCTAATGACAATCTACAAAATATATTTATAAATCATCATACAGACCAAGCATTCATTTTCTATTTCACAGAGCATTCTTCTCAAAGTGAAAAGACCAACAACACAACAGAAAAATGGACAATGGCTATAAAAAGAAATTTAGAGAAGAGGGAACATAAATAGAATTTAAGCATATGAAACATTGCTTAATCTCATTCACAATAATAGAAATGCTATTTAAAATGATTGTCAGATCCTATCTTTCTTCTATCAGATTGGCAAGATCACAAACTTTGATTATACATTTTGTTGCTGTGGTTTGAGGAGACAGGTCCTCTCACATATTGTGGATGGAAGTGTAATTCTTACCACCTACGTAAAGGGTGACTTGGCAATATCCATTCAAATTACAAAGGAAAAAACTCAATGACCCTGCAGTTTCTTTTCCAATAGTTTATGGGAGGGATGTAGCAAGCTATGTGTAAGTGCAAAGTTACATAATAGCAAAATGTTTAAAATTAAATTTCATAACACCAAGACATTGGATATATTAGAAACAAATATCTTTCAACAGAGGACTGGTTAATTAAATTATCAATATAATACATCAGTATGAAGAACTTTTTAAGGTACCGATATGGAATGAACTATGAGATACCTTGTAAAGAGGGAAAAAAAGTTAAAACCAGTGTGTTTATTATGCTACTATTACACCTGCTCTCATATGTAATGAACAAAAATATATCTATATCTCTATGTTTTTCTTGTATATAAATAATATCAAATGTTTATCAAATAATGTGGCCAATAAAGTGTTCTAAGTGCTTTATATAACTCACTTAATCTTGAGATCAATCTATGAGATTGACGTTATTATGATCATAATTTCCACAGATGTGGAAATCTAGGTGCAGAGGGAGGGGTGAAGTGAGAGTGGGAGCAGAGGGGAGGGGGGTGAAAGAACTGACTGGTGGACACAGACGTAGGAAAAACTTTACACCGCACACTTTTAGATGCCTTTCTCATCACCTGTCACTACAATGAAAGAGGGGCATCTGGGGGGGGGCTCAGTCGATTAAGCATCCAACTCTTGATTTTAGCTCAGGGTCCTGAAATTGAGCCTTGTGTTGGGCTCCATGCTCAGTGTGGGGAGGGAGTCTACTTGAGATTCTCTCCCTCTCCCTCTGCACTCTTTTTCTCTAAACTGAATAGCTGAATCTTTTTTTTATTAAATTGATTTATTTATTTTCAGAAAAACAGTATTCCTTATTTTTTCACCATGAATAGTTGAATCTTTAAAAACAAAAAAAAAAAGAATGAAAAGGATGTGTCTGTCATGGACACCACTGTATTATACTTACCCGAAGGTGTCCATCAGGGGATGTGGAGTGACGGAAGCAACATCTGGGCTATGAATCTACTCTATCATTAGTCCTCTCTGGGCCTTGATATCAACTTCTGCAGAAAAAAAAAGGCTTGGGGGTGATGGTCATGGTAGCTTTAAATTATATCAATGTTTCCTAACCTATCTGAGAATTTGAGTCATCTGGGAAACTTTAAAATATATAGTTTCTCAGGCTCTCACGAACACATATTCTGATTTAACAGGACTGGGGTATAGATTGGGAGGTTCTGGATGTTTCAAAAGCCCCTGCCTCAGGCAATTCCGATGTAAAAATCAGGTGTAGAGACCCTGGACCGCATGATCTCTTCCTCCCAGTTCTATATTTCTTCAATGTGAAAAATTTCCCTCATTGTGAAATTTTCTTCAATGTGAAAATTCTTCATGTCCTGTGAAGTACTGAGCATTCTGTCGGATCCAAGAAATCCATCATCTGTCCCCACCCTTCTCAGTCCGTCCAGCTGGTCTTTTAGAGGCTATCTGTACCTCCGGGCCCATCCAAAAAGAAAATGCAAATTAAAACAGAAGGGCAGTGTCTTCTGATCCAGATCTCCACTCCCACTGCCACCTCCACATCCTCACCTCCCACTGCACCCCCTTCTCCAGGTGCTTCCTTCCAAAGCCCGAGCCTTCGTCTCCAGGATTGCCATGACCATTCCAAGGGTATGACAAGGGACCAAACCTGACAGAGGGATAGGAAGTTTGACCCATCTCAGAATTTACACATGGACCTGAATCCTCTGTGGATTCTCGCCTCTTTCCAAAAGTATTTTTTTCCCCTGGGATGGTACTCTGGTTGTCTCCTAGTCCCTCATTGTGCCAGATGGTCTGTAAAGTTGGAGCTCTTAAAAAAAAGGACACAACATTCCCATTTTCATGTGTTGCTTTGAATAGTCAATGATCGTTCTTCCTTTTTTCTTTCCCCTTCCTTCCCCTCATTCCCCCCGACACCCCCCTCCATCTCTTTCCATCAAAGAAAGGGTTCTGACCACTGCTCTTCCCGCCCACTTAGAGAGGAGTGTGAGTGTTCAGTTCACCAGGAGGTCCAGGGAGAACGTGGCTCCCACTTCTTGCAGTTTTATGATGAGTCTCTTTCCTTTTCACAAGGCAGTTATTAATCATGACTGATGCTCACCGACCAAGCCCAAACAATTGTGTGGCACACTCCACATACCACACACAGTCACAAATGTTTGCCTCGCTCACATGGGCTAGCACGAGGATGCTATTGCCGCCTGGGAGGAGCCACGGGACCAGACCTTGTATTGCAGTCTCTGCCTGCTGCGGGAGGCACAGGACATCCAGCTTTTACTATTCTGATTTTCCAGAATGATCATTCATGATGATCATGGGCTGGGCTGCCCACTTGCCACCAGAGGAGATGAGGAAGGGGAGCACCCATTCCAGAGCCAGAGTCCATGGCTCTCTCCAACCTGGGCTAATGATGGCTGGCTGGCGTTTGGCCGTGATGACAGGTCTTTCCGAAGATGTATTTTTACCCTCTGGACAAATAGCAGTTGGGACGAGTGGGGCTTTTTTATGAGTTGAGGTACTCAGAGCTGGAAAATAAACAGGCAGCTAATGAAACGTTCTTATGGAAACTGGCATAAATAATAACAAAGGAAACATCCTGTCCCCCGTGCCAACACCCTCGGGTGAGGGGCTATAAAAGCTGCTGGCCACCGGCCACCGTCAGACGTGGGGAACTCCGGCCGCGCTCCTGACCTGCCACCTGACCTGTCGGGACCATGGGGTGCTGCCCAGGGGACTGCTTCACCTGCTGCCCTCAAGACCAAGACTGCTGTGAAGTGTGCTGCTGCCAGCCCGCCTGCTGCGGCTGCTGTGGTTCCTGCTGCGGCTGCTGTGGTTCCTGCTGCGGCTGCGGGGGCTCTGGCTGCGGAGGCTCTGGCTGCGGAGGCTGCGGGAATGGCTGCTGCGGGAGTGGCTGCTGTGGCTCCGGCTGCGGCTCCGGCTGCGGGGGCTGTGGGAGCGGCTGCTGTGGGTCCGGCTGCTGCGGCTCGTCGGGGTGCTGTGGTCCTGTCTGCTGCCAGCCTACGCCTGTTTGCGAGACGAAGTGAAGCCCTCTGCCCCCTCCGCGGAGCTGCCCTAGCAAAGCCTCCACCTGCGGCAGGTGGAGAGACTCCTTGTCTCCAGGACATTCCTGGCCCCCAAGACAGCGTCCTGCCTCCGTGTTATTTGTAGACGAGGGCTTGTTCTCCAATGCCTGCCCTGGTGTTTCAAGGTCCTGAGAGTAAGAGCCATAAGCTGGTGAGAAAATGGAAACTGGGTCCCATCCAAAGTGATCCCCGAAGCTCGCAGGGTGACTCCCCATGGCTTTATTTTCATGGACTTAAATGTCTTGTCACTGGAAGGCATCCTCTTACTCAAGGTGGCTTTGGGACTGACCCTTCTCCTCAGCTTTCTGCTGCTTTTGAATGCAAAAATTTCTCTTTGTTAACTTCTTAATAAATTCGAGCTTGCTGGCATAACCAAATTAGTTCTCCCGCCTCTTCCTTGGCTCCCTCCTGGGCATTGGGCCAGGAAAATTTACTCTGGCATCCACAATTGGGTTTTTGAAATGTGCTTTGTGGACCAGAGTCCCCTTGCATCGGAATCACCTGGGGGCAAGTTAAAAGGGAGATTCTGAAGCCCACCCTCAGGGCTGTAGCTTGACAATTTTGTTTTAAATAAGAAGCCCAGATGTAGACTAAAGCTTCCATGGTTTGTATGAGATTCACTTGGGGAGGTTTTAAAAATACAGATTCTTAGGCTTCACCATTAGAGATTTTTTTAAAAAAAGATTTTATTTACTTATTTGACAGAAATCACATGTAGGCAGAGAGGCAGCAGGGGGTGGTGGGGTAAGTAGGCTCCCTGCTGAGCAGAGATGTGGGGCGGATGTGGGGCGGATGTGGGGCTTGATCCCAGAACCCTGGGATCATGACCTGAGCAGAAAGCAGAGGCTTAACCCACTCAGCCACCCAGGCAACCCTAGAGATCTTATCCATTAGCTCCAGCGTGGCTGCCTTGGGAACCTGTATTTTAAAAATGAAGTAAATGGGAAAATGCCGAGGCTGGCCAAGATTTAATCATTTATTTATTTATTTATTTGACAGAGAGAGAGAGAGAGAGAGAGAGATCACAAGTAGGCAGAGAGGCAGGCAGAGAGAGAGGAGGAAGCAGGCTCCCCGCTGAGCAGAGAGCCTGATGCAGGACTCGATCCCAGGACCCTGAGATCATGACCTGAGCCAAAGGCAGTGGCTTAACCCACTGAGCCACCCAGGCACCCCAAGATTTAATCTTGAGTAAGGGGCATGGCTTTCTTCAGCAGGATAGCTCTCCTAGAATGGTTCTTCAGGAGGGCTCCAGGTTTGGTCAGAACTTTCTGGCCAAGTTGGGAAGAGGCTGTGGTAAAACAAGCTTGATTTGGAATGGAAGAGGTTCCTCTGGCAGAACTTGGTGAACACAGTGCTTATGGATGTTATGGGAATTCTAGTTTTTTCTTCTAGCCAAATGCTTTGGCAAAGTCTCCTTCTTCTGGGTTAGGTTTTCTTGTTCTGAAACCAGCTGTATTTCTTCTCTTTGGGTCCCAGGGCTGAGAGAGGTGAGTATTCATCTGCCAGGTGGGGCCTAAACCAGGTGTGAGTTAGGCTGGAAGGTGAAAATTCAGGATAGTTGATTCAACTTCTGGCTGAACATGATTTTTTAAAAAAGAGTTTATTTATTTATTTGACAGAGATCACAAGTAGGCAGAGAGGTAGGCAGAGAGTGAGAGGGAAGCAGGCTCCCCGCTGAGCAGAGAGCCCAACGCAGGGCTTGGTCCCAGGAGTCTGAGACCATGACCTGAGCTGAAGGCAGAGTCTTGAGCCCACTGAGCCACCCAGGCACCCCTGGCTGAACATGATCTTAAGCAACATGTGGAATAAAATTTATTTTGTTCTTGCCTTGGGAGAACAATATTTATTTTTCATTCCTGCAAAGCAATGTTTCATTCAACAAACAAGCAAAAATGTATTTTTTTAAAAGATTTTATTTATTTATTTGACACAGAGAGAGAGATCACAAGCAGGCAAAGAGACAGGCAGAGGGGGAAGGGGAGACAGGCTCTCTGCTGAGCAGAAAGTCTGATGTGGGGCTCGATCCCAGGACCCTGAGATCCTGACCTGAGCCAAAGGCAGAGGCTTTAGCCCACTGAGCCATCCAGGTGCCCCCCCCAAATGTATTTTTTAAAAAATTTATTTATTTGACAGAGATCACAAGTAGGCAGAGAGGCAGGCAGAGAGAGGGGGGAAGCAGGCTCCCCGCTGAGCAGAAAGCCTGATGCGGGGATTGATCCCAGGACTCTGAGACCATGACCTGAGGCTTAACCCACTGAGCTGCCCAGGTGCCCCAAAAGTGTATTTTTTATTATAAGTATGGCAATAATCTCTAAAAACACGGAAAAAATACAGAGAAATTGGAAGGGGAGTTGAACCATGAGAGACTATGGACTCTGAAAAACAATCTGAGGGGTTTGAAGGGGCGGGGGGTGGGAGGTCGGGGTACCAGGTGGTGGGTATTATAGAGGGCACGGATTGCATGGATCACTGGGTGTGGTGCAAAAATAATGAATACTGTTACACTGAAAATAAAAAATAAATTAAAAAATGAATACTGTTATGCTGAAAATAAATTAAAAAAATTTAAAAAAGATATGCAAATAAATACATAAATAAAAAGAGGGAAAATACAGAAAAATATGAAGAAGGAATAACAGCCACCTGGATTTTCAACGTCAGCTTCAGCATCTGTTACTGACATAGGTATTTCCACACTCCTTTCTAAGCATACTTACAAATAAAACTGGTATTATACTATTTTTTTTATTTGCCTTTGAAATATTTGTTTTTCATAAGCCAACTTTATTGAGGTATACTTTGTATATAATAAAGTACACACATTTGTAAGGGACAGTTTGATGAGATTTGACAATTGTATATACTTAAGTAACCACCACAGCACTCAAGATATAGAACTTGCCATCATCCCTTAAATTCTCCAGTGCCCCATTTGCAGGCAATCCTCCCCACCTCTGATCCCAGCCTCAGACAACCATTGATCTTTATATCACTATATTTCACCATTTCTAGAATCTCATGTAAATGAAATCATTCAGTGCAGTCTCTTTTCCACTTAGGATAACATTATTTATATTCATCCTTGTGTCAGATATCAACAGTTCATCCCTTTTTGTTAAATAATATTACATTGTATGAATAAAGTTCATGAAAAAATATTCATCTACTAATGGAAATTTGGGTCGTCTCCAGTGTTTGGCTATTATGAAGAAAGCTACTATGAACGTTCATGTATAAATTTTTGAGTGGACATATGTTTATTCCATGTAGCAGGGAAAGATTCTTTGAGATGACATTCCAGCATAACAGATGATGCCATGTTGAATTTCTCAGCTGACAGAGTTTATAAGGGACTAGTGGGAGGAAGGCCCTCTCCATGTGAATTTCATTGCTGGCTTAGCTGCAGAAGAAAAAGTGCATGACGAAGAACTGGAAAGGTGGGGATCAGGATCTTGGGGGCTCCTTCTCTGCTTTGCCCCCTGCAAAGTTGTCTGAAAGTCTTCTTTTCCAACTGTCTTGAGAGCTTCACCTCAAGGATTTCACTTCTTGTTCCTAATCTTCCACTTTCAACCACTAGCTCTATTGATTCTGGCTCTTTACAACCTCTCCTATTGCTCCAGGCCCAAGGCACTGTCCAGTTCAGGTTGTCACTATGAAGATTTTGAGTCATTGCCCCAGACACCTAATGGTCTCCCTGGTTCCAGACTTGCCCTCCTTCTCCCATCTCTGCACCGTAGCCAGGGAGGTCTTTCCAAAGGGCAAACATGGCCAAGTCACTCCCCTGTGTCAGTGTAAAATCTAACTACTTACCATGGTCCACAAGGTCTTTCATGATTGAGTACCCGGTATCCTTCAAGTCCCATTGCTATTCCTTCCTGTCCCTGTATCTTTCATCCTGGCTATGGAACCATTTACTGCTCCCCAATTGTATCATGCTTTTGAGAAGACTTTCTTAATTTCCTAAAAACCATGTTGGTGTTTCCCCTGGGTCCATCCATAGGACCCCAGGCATCCATCTGTCATAGCACTTGTACATATACTGTACCATAATTGCCTATGGATGGGTCTATTTCTCTCCTAAACTTGGACTCATTGAGACAGGAATTGTGGCTCATTCTTTTTGTAACCCTTGCACAGAACCAAATGATGGTTGAATTGAATGAATGATTGAAAGAGAAATTGAGTGAGTGATTGCATAAATTAATGAATGAAGGCAGAGATGATGAATAGATGGCACAATGGTTCAGCTTTTCTAGAGAACTGCATTTGCATTGATGTTGAAGGCTCATAGTGGAGGTAGCCCTTGACTGAGCAAGGATGTCAGGCCTTGGTGTTCAGAAACCTAGGGTACATTTTTCATCTCATGTCTGTAGCATTGACATGCTTTGAGAAAGCATTTGTGTTCTTTGCTTTTGATCACAAACTTTTTGCAAAAAATCTCTTGTCTTTCTTCTTTATCCTTTGGGTCTTGGAGGTGTCTTTGTTTTAAAAGCTATTAAAATCACCAAAATCAAGAGGGATTCTTGAGGGCCACTGAATGCTTGAGGTGTGGGTGGATGGAAGGAAAATAAGGAGGAGAAGCTGAGAGTCTGGGTCAAGTGCTTTCTGGGGACAGGTAGAACCAGTGGTCTGGGGCAGGGTTGTTCATAGAATAGGATGGAGGACAACACAGTGGGCTGAACCTGTGGCATGTGGCTTTGATAAAGTCTTTTTTTGATAAAGTCCTTGATAAGAAAGTCAGACTAGACAGAATGGTGAGGAGGAAGGAGGGCAGTCTAGATTAGGGGGCAAGTTGGGTAGGGTTGTTAGCAAGTGACTTAAACTTTCTGATTCCGACCTTTTCTTTCCTCTTCTTGACCTATAATGGGGGGGGGGGATGAATTCCTATTTCGGAGGATTGCTGATGGTTTTAAATAAGACTATTGCTGTAGGGGCACCTGGGTGGCTCAGTGGGTTAAGCCTCTGCCTTCGGCTCAGGTCATGATCTCAGACTCCTGGGATTGAGCCCCGCATTTGGCTCTCTGCTCAGCGGGGAGCCTGCTTCCCCCTCTCTCTTGTCTGCCTCTCTGCCTACTTGTGATCTCTCTGTCAAATAAATAAATAAAATCTTAAAAAAAGACTATTACTGTAAAGTGCAGTCATTTAAAATCCAGCCCAGACAGCCCCTCTTCCACAGAGCTCACCACTGCTCCCCTCTATGAAGCCCTTTATGTCTATTGTTGACTTTACCATAGCATTGCAATGGGTTTACCTGAATGTGTGTCTGCCCACCAGAGACTGAGACCTGTGGGAATGGGTGAGTGGGTCCTATTCATGTAGGCACATCTGTGTCCCCTAGAGAACCTGGTGCAGAAGACTAGAAGATGGATAAATTATAAGTTCCTTTCTGCTCATGACGCTCAGAAACATAGATAATCCAGTTTGAAGGCAATGATGCTTATTCAAAGATGACCTGTTGCTCCAAGGATTCCAAATTTAGCAAGTCAATAAACAAACGCTTCTTGATGGGTAGATAAACAACTTCCAGATCAACAAACCTTGATATAATAAGATGTTCCTCTGAAAACTGCTCAAACAACAATGAGGAAAAGATGCAGAGGTTCCAAACAGCACATGTCAGTGAGGGGTGTATAAAAGTGAGGGCCTCAGAGAGCTGTTCCAGTCAGGCAGTACCTCTCTCAGCGCTCACAAGGGAGCAGAGGCACCTCCACCATGTCTGGAAACTGCTGTTCTAGGAAATGCCCATCCGTGCCAGGCATCTCTCTCTGCTCCACTGAGGTGAGCTGTGGAGGGCCTGTCTGCTTGCCCAGTTCCTGCCGGAGCCAGACATGGCAACTGGTGACTTGTGAAGATAGCTGCGGATCATCTAGCTGTGGCCCACAGTGCTGTCAGCCCTCTTGTTCTGTGAGCAGCTGTGCCCAGCCAGTGTGCTGTGAAGCCACCATCTGTGAGCCCGCCTGTGCTGTAAGCGGCTGTGCCCAACCTGTGTGTTGTGAAGCTACCATCTGTGAGCCTGCCTGTGCCGTGAGCGGCTGTGCCCAACCGGTGTGTTGTGAAGCTACCATCTGTGAGCCTGCCTGTGCCGTGAGCGGCTGTGCCCAACCGGTGTGTTGTGAAGCTACCATCTGTGAGCCTGCCTGTGCCGTGAGCAGCTGTGCCCAGCCTGTGTGCTGTGAAGCTACCATCTGTGAGCCTGCCTGTGCCGTGAGCAGCTGTGCCCAGCCTGTGTGCTGTGAAGCTACCATCTGTGAGCCTGCCTGTGCCGTGAGCAGCTGTGCCCAGCCTGTGTGCTCTGAGGCCCCTTCCTGCCAGCCAGTTCTCTGTGTACCTGCTCCCTGCCAGTCCATGATATGCAAACCCAGCTGCTGCCAGCCAGTCATCTGTGAGCCCAGCTGCTGTTCAGCTGTCTGCACTGCGCCTAGCTCCTGCCAACCAGTGATCTGTGAGCCCACTTGCTGTCAGCCAGTCTGCCCCACACCTAGCTGCTGTCCGTCTGTCTGCTCTGTGGCTAATAGCTGCCAGGCTGTCTGCTGTGACCCCAGTCCTTGTGAGCCATCTTGCTCAGAGCCCAGCAGCTGCCAGCCAGCTCCCTGTGTGGCTCTGGTCTGTGAGCCTGTCTGTCTTCGCCCTATCTGCTGTGTTCCAAGCCCTTGTGAGCCACCTTGTGTCTCCAGCACTTGCCAAGAGCCCTCTTGTTGCATCTCCAGCATCTGCCAGTCCATCTGCTCTGAGCCCAGTCCTTGTTCAGCAAGTATCTGTGTGCCCAGTCCATGTCAACCTAACTGCTACATAGTTAAGCGCTGCCGGTCCACCTGCCCTGAGCCTATTTCCTGCCCATCTACCTCCTGCCAACCTCTCTGCTGCCGCCCGGGGTCTTCTGCATCTGCCATCTGCCAACCAACTTGCTCTCGGACTTTCTACATACCCAGCTCCTGCAAACCGCCTTGCACCCCTCCGGTTTCTTATCGCCCATTCTGTCGCCCAATCTGCTCTGGACCCATCACTTATAGGCAGCCATATGTGACATCCATCTCCTATCGCCCTGCCTGCTACCGTCCATGCTACTCCATCCTGCGCCGTCCGGCCTGTGTCACTTCTCTCTCTTACCGTCCAATCTCCTCCCGTCTACCTTGTGCTGCTGACTCCTGTAAACGGGATTGCAAAAAATCTACTTCTAGCCAACCAGATTGCACTGACTCGACGTCCTGCAAGGCCGAGGTCTCAAATGCCAGTCCCTGCCAACCCAGTGAGGCCAAACCCACCAGCCCAACCACCCGTGAGGCTGTAGCCAGCTCGCCACCTGCCGCCAAGCCTGCTGACCACTGATCTGGCCTCACCCCACCGATTCCTGCAAAGCAAACCTCCAGCTAGAAAGAAACCTTAACTACTTTCCCCAAAGCTCACAATGACTTAAAAGCTTTCTGCACCACCACTCACCATCTTCTTACACTTCGAAGATCTCATCAGAAATGGCAGTCTCCTAATGGTCCAAATGAAGGTGACCTGGGCACCCGGTGAGGGGGTCATTCGGGGTTTCTGCCTGCTGCTGCCATCAAACTGAGAAGAGCTGCTTCACCACATCATCCTGAGTCTCTTTCCCAGCACTAAGTCTTTTGTCCTCATGCATGTGCTTCCTTGCTGGGTGTGCTCACGTTCCTTGGGGACTTCTTCCATGAGAAAAAGATATTTAACTGTCCAATAAAGTGGCTAAGTTGAAGTGACACGCTTTTCTCATTGCCCTGTTAACGTCATATTCTCATCAGCTAACTTGGTTTGCCTTTGAAAGCAACGTCATTCATTGGTCTATCCAACAAGCTTTATTAGACAGCCATTAGCCAGGGACTGTGTTAGGCTATAGGAACGAAAGGACGTATGTCTCAGTCCTTGTTCTCAGGGAGCTCACTATCAGGATGGGGGTGGGGGAGACAGATAGGCAGACAGACAGTTACTTCATTGCCTTGTGCTAAGTACTTGGAGAGAGGCAAACATAGGGCAGTTTGAACCCAGCAGGCAGGAGGAGATATAGGGAAGAGTTTGGGGAGTGTGATACTGAAGCTGAATCTTTCAGCACAAATAAGAATTAACCAGTTCAAAACCAGAAAGGTGGCTGTTTTCCAGGCAGGGGAAACATAGAAATGAATGGGGCTGTGAGCACACCATTCATTAGGGAGGCTTGGGCAGAGGTGTGCTTAGAGGCAGGTGAGCTCTGAGGTCAGCTAAGTAGACAGTGACCTGCCTTATCAGGCCTTGTAAGTTAGACAGAGACATTTTATTTTTATTTTTATTATTTTTTTCCTAATCAAAATACCTTTTTTTAAAATTAATTTATTTATTTTCAGAAAAAATAGTATTCATTATTTTTTCACCACACCCAGTGCTCCATGCAATCCGTGCCCTCTATAATACCCACCATCTGGTACCCCAACCTCCCACCCTCCCCCGTCACTTCAAACCCCTCATTTTAGTTTGGTGCAGGGCTGACATGAAGGCATTTCAGGGCCATATGTTGGGCAGTGACATGAAGAGCACCTGGTTTGGGTATGTCCCTCTGTCCTTGGTCTAGAGAACTGAGTGAAGGAACATGGACTTGGATGTAAGGAGAATGGGAGCAAGCCAATGGCTTTGGGGTTCACAGTGGGATAAAACAAGTGGGAGGGCACCCTTACAATAAGGCAGATAACCTGGATTTCTTGTGCTGTCAGCCCATTTCCTACCCATCTACCTCCTGCCAACCTCTCTGCTGCCACCTAGGGTCTTCTGCATCTGCCTTCTGCCAACCAACTTGCACCCAGACTTTCTACATACCCAGCCTGGGCAAAATGCCTTGGACTTTATGTTTTCCTAGTCTCTGCAGGGCACGCTCCTTGTGTAAACTCCATTCACACTTCCTTCCAATCCTAAGGACTGAGTCTCTTCAAAGTAGTCGCTTAGTGATGGCATAAAGGGCTATCCCTAGGCCTCAAAGTGCAGTGAGGGTGGACCAGGGCTTCTCAGCTTCAGTGTTATTGACATTTTGGGCTGAATAGTTCTTTGTCATGGAGACCATCACTTTCACATTGTAGGATATTAAGCAGAATCCCTGACCTTTACCAGCTAAATGCTGGGAGAATCCCCTGAGTGTGATGATCAACAATGTCTCCGATTAACAAACATCCCTGGGGATAAGGAACAAACTTGACCCTGTTTGAGAACCACTGGGTTATACAGTGGCAGAGGGAGAAACTCAAAGGTGGAGCTTAACCAGTACATTGGTGTCAGGATTACTGTCTCATCAGGCTCAGGTCATGATCTCAGGGTCCTGGGATCAAGTCCCGCATCGGGCTCTCTGCTCAGTGGGGAGCCTGCTTCCCTCTCACTCTCTGCTTGCCTCTCTGCCTACTTGTAATTTCTCTCTCTGTGTGTCAAATAAATAAATAAAATCTTTAAAAAAAATCTCTGTCCCAAGCACAGTCCTAGTGATTCATGTGAATCATAGCAATTCCGTGAAGTAAGATTTCTTTCCCTCTGTTTTATAAGATGAATATGAGCAACAATCCAAGGGCCCAAAAACAGAGACAAGACTATATTGTGGTATAGTCACACAATAAATACAATACTGCAGTGAAAACAACTGGACAGGGATGCCTGGGTTGTGCAGTCGATTAAGCATCTGCCTTTGGCTCAGATCATGATCTCAGGGTTCTGGCATCGAGTCCTGCATTGGGCTCCTTGCTCAGCAGGAAGCCAGCTTCTTCCACTGCCTGCTGCTCCCCCTGCTTGTGCTCTCTACTTCTGACAAATAAATAAAATCTTAAAAAACCCAAGACCACCTCCCCTGCCAAATAAACCCCTACAACTGGACAATAGCCATATGCAAAACAAGGGTGAACCTGACCAGAATAGAGGTGATACAAACAAGCCTCAAGACCACATATATGTTTAAACCTCAAAAACAACACTCATACGTACATGCATATACATATGTATGAGTATACACACATGTACACATATGCACACACACATACAAATGTATACCTAACATATATTCACAAAGGAATGTTAAACACAGAATTCAGGATAGCCACAGGGAGTGAGAAACATACAAAAGTAACATACCAGTTAAATATATATAACATGCAGAACATAGGGTTCTGTCCAAAGTTTGTGTTTTTTATGCATCATGATTCTTGATGCGATCACAACAGTCCTTGGTGGTATACCAGATGTCTTTAGTGCCTTGAGACACAGTAAAATGAAATATGTCCTTCTTTTTTTCATCTTTATTGAGGCGTCATTGACAAAACTGTAAGGTACTTGAAGTGTCCACGATGAGGATTTCATATACATAATATATCATGAAAAGATTCCTCCCATCTAATTAACACATCCATCAAATCATATTTTTGAGAGGGAAGCATGTGAGAACATTTAAGTTCTTTTAGTAAATTTCAGTTATGCACTACAGTGTTATTAGCTAGAGTGACTATGTTATATATAAGATCCCCATACTATACTCATCTTATAGCTGAAAGTTTGTACCACTTTTTTGTTTGTTTGTTTCTAGGTGATTTTTAAAAAATATTTTATTTATTATTTTTAAAATTTCTTTTCACTGTTCCAGAATTCATTGTTTATATACCACACCCAGTGCTCCATGCAATACGTGCCCTCCATAATACCCACCACCAGGCTCACCCAACCTCCCACCTGCCTCCCCTCCAAAACTCTCAGATTGTTTCCCAGAGTCCACAGTCTCTCATAGTTCATCTCTCCCTCCAATTTCCCCCAACTCCCTTCTCTTCTCCAGCTCCCCATGTCCTCCATGTTATTCCTTATGCTCCACAAATAAGTGAAACCATATGATAATTGACTCTTTCTGCTTGACCTATTTCACTCAGCATACCATTTACCAACCACTTGAGAAGTTCCTTTAGAAGGAAGAAAGGCAAGGACAGAATCAGAGAAAAATGGGTGTAAAAATGGGTTGCTTTAAGATGGGATTGGGAGGGAGACAAACCATAAAAGTCTCACAAAACAAACAGGGTTGCTGGGAGGAGGGGGATAGGGAGCAGGTGGTTAGGTTATGGACATTGGGGTGGGTATGTGCTATGGGGAGTGCTGTGAAGTGTGTAAGCCTGATGATTCACAGACCTGTACCCCTGGGGCAAATAATACATGATATGTTAATAAAAAACGGGCTGTTTTAAAAACAATAAAAGTGGTAGGTATGAGCATGGGGATTGATAGTTTTCCAGGTTGGGGTTGACATTGTTTCTCAAATATATTCATGTTCCCATTATGACTTCTATTTGGTGAGACCAAAATATTTCTTCTGAAAGTTGAGAGCTTTGGGATGTAGATAGGAATAAAACGGAGTGCAAGTTTGTACCACTTGTGATCCCTGAAGTTTGCAAGGTGCCAAAATGACTAGTGATGAGTTGGACGGCAAAAGAAATGGTCGGTGCTGTGGTAGAAAAGCAATGGTAGAAAAAAAAAAAGGCATTTGAATGACAAGGGTGAAGATTTCCCAGGCATCATTCTGATCAGAAAAGTTTTCCTTCCTTTTAAAATGAGGGTAAGGAAGAGGGCGCCAAGGAGAAGTACTGGTACTTTGAAAAGTACCTTCCAGAATTTCCAACATTTTTAGTAATTGTGAGGCAGTTAATAAAAATAAAAATAACCTGAGCAACAGCAATGTGGTTGATTGATAAACTCTCAGTACTTTGAATACTTGGGTAATGAACTAACACATCCCACAGAGTGAGTTAGTAGCCAGAAAATGGCACTAGCCCTATTGGGATCCTAAGGCCATGATCTTTCTATTCTGTTGTGAATCTCTGGTGTGAACTGGATCAGACATGGACCGTGTGGGATGCTGAAGATGACTGGTGACACAGAGCCCGGGCGAGCCTAGAGAAAGAGGGGAAGAGTTAGGACAACCAATGCCTCATAAGTCCCTCTTGGGTGATTTAACACTAAAATTATTTTGCAGTGATGTCCTAATATAGCTATTGGTTGTTGTAGTTTTATATTTATAGAATTTATATGTTGTGAACTCCATAATATGATTTAATCCTTGGTAAAATATTTTGTAGTTATTAAAATTTCCACATTAAAAGATTGTCTTTGGGTGTATGGATAAGTAGAGGTAAGAACTCATACTGGTTTAATCGAGTCACTGTACTGGATGAATGGCCTCTAGCATAGGGCCTGGGCCACCGGCCCAAGAGTCAGCATACTGCTATACAAATGTCAGTCTTCAGTCATTGGGTTATAGTCATTTTCTTCCACTCCAAAGTTAGGAGGTCTAACAGGTGATTAAGACCAGAGGTTTTGGGGTCTGCCCAAACTAGGTTTGGACCTTATTTCAACATTTTATTGCTTGCAAAATTTTGGGAACAGGATTCAAACTCTTTGAGTTGGTTTTGCTATACCTCTAACATAGTAGTGAGAATCATACCTTCTACTTAAGGTCATTGCAAGATTCAATGAAAAATGAAGTCAATGACTTGGTATATAGTAAGTATGCTATAAATGGAAGGGAAACCTTTCCTACTACTACTGTTGCTGTTATTTTTAGTGGTACTAATAAAACGAAGTTTCAGGAAAACCAAATGGGAAGAAGGTTCTTAGAGGTGGAGATATTGAAGTGCCCTTGGGTTGCACTGCCTGGTTTTCTATTCACCATCTCGTACATCACCCTCTTTCAACTGGGTCAAGGCTTCATTTCCTGATCATCTAAATGGTGCAGAACTGCATTCCTTGGAGGAAGAACAGGCTGCTTTGGCTGGGCTGAGGCCTCCTGATGAGAGGTTAGTTCAGAAAAAGGCCTGCTTCAGGGCAGCTGGAGAACAACCTGTAAAAGAGACAGCTCATCCCAGAGCAGGAACCATCAAGGAATCCAAACTCAGCAAAGAGAACTCTCAACTCAACTGACAAGTTTTTAAAGTGGGGACAATATCTATCCAGGCTCATGAAGCCTGCTAATCAGATGTTTGTAGGCAAATGAGTAGAAACAATAATAAGGAAAGATGCTCTAAGTTGTACCAACACTCCTAGTGAAGGACTATATAAGCCCCCATGTATTAGATGTCTTTCGCACTCAGGTATACTGAGTTTGCAACTTCCTAGCAAGGTTAACACCAGTGCCATGGGGGACAGCTGTTGTCCCGGAACCACCATGGCCATTCCAGCTGTGCCCACTTTCATGTGCTCAAATGGTGGTGGCTTCCGAAATGGTATTTGCTTGCCTAGTTCCTGCCGGAGCAGAACGTGGCAACTGATCACATGCCAAGAAAATTGTCAGCCATCCAGCAGTACCCCAAGTGTCTGTGAACCTGCTTCTTGCCAACCTACCTGCCTTCCAGCAACTTCTTGCGTTGGTTTTGTCTGCCAACCCATTTGCTCCTGCACAGCCAGCTATGAATCTGGAACTGGTCAGTCTCCTTGCCTGGTT
Organism: Mustela putorius furo; assembly: GCF_011764305.1. Taxonomy (NCBI): domain Eukaryota; kingdom Metazoa; phylum Chordata; class Mammalia; order Carnivora; family Mustelidae; genus Mustela; species Mustela putorius. The sequence goes on along the minus strand of NW_025421399.1, from coordinate 363,833 downwards.
AGCTCATGCCAACCCTCCTGCACGGAATCTACCAGTTGTCAGGCAAATTGCAACGAAGCCAGCCTTGACCAGCAAAGCTCCTGCCAAGAACCTGTCTTTGTGTCCAGATCATGTCAGTCAGCTTGTGGCCAATCGGTCTGCTGTGACACTGTGTCCGGCCAGCCATCCTGCTCTGAGGTAACTTCCTGTATTGAAAATTCTTGCCCACCAACCATCTGTGCAGCTTGTCCATGCCAGCCAACTCGTTGCCAGGCAGGTTCTTGTCAACCCATTAATGGCGAAGATCAGCTCTGCAAATCAACTTATTACCAACCCATCTGCTACATTCTCAAGACTTGCCAGTTGGTTCCCTGCATGCCTGTTCCCTGCCAGCCATCAACTTGTATGTTAAGTTCTTGCAGTCCTACATGCTGTGTGTCCTCACCTTGCCAGCCACTTCACTGCCAACCAATGTCTTCTATATCCTTCATCTGTCAGCCAGTGGCTAACTGCCAGCTCCCATGTTCTGTAAACAACCCTTGTAAACGAGTTTCCTGTGGCACTGTGCTTTCCAGCCAACCACCTTGTGATGAATCCACTTCTTGCAACCAAGGTGGCTGCAAATCTCCTTCCTGCCAACCAGCTTGCTGTGTGACAGGTTTAGGCAAATCATCCAGCGGTGGCTGCAATTGCTTTCAGCCAACTGCCCCAAGTCTCTGCAAAGCCAACACCTGCTCGCCAACTTCCTGACCACCAGTCACGAATCCAGCTTCCGTAAGGCAAGGCTTCACTGATGCAGGACCCTTCCCATCTACTCTGAGGTCTGCCACTATCTGCAAGTGCATTGCCACCCCATGGTGCTCTCTTCTGGCTGAGGGCAAATTCTATCTGTGTGCTAACTTCATTTTGAGTCCAGCCCCACATTCTCACCAGGTGCTGATGAGGAAATTTGTCCAGCCACTAAGAAATCTTTCTTCATCAAGGAGGACATTTCTGTAAGCCTGGTCCACACTACAACTTGCATTTCCTCATGTTGTCAGTTCATCACATCAGCATTGTGTGTTTGTCTTTCTTTTCTTTCCTTTTTTTGTCTTGTCTTGTCTTGTCTTGTCTTGTCTTGTCTTGTCTTCTCTTCTCTTCTCCTTTCTTTCTTCCTTCCTTTCTCTCTCTCTCTCTCTCTCTCTCTCTTTCTTTCTTTCTTTTTTTTTTTTTTTTGTGTTGTCCAGTCTTTAAAAAGACTCCTTTGATGCCAACTGCTAATAAAAATGTGAGTGATTGAACAAAACTTTCAGAATGTTTTCATTCCCTTCAATATACCCCTACATAGATTTCCTTCAGGTCACATTTGGACACATGACTGCGGGCCCTCTAAATTAGTGGATTTGCTTTAGTCTGAAAGGGTGGTCGGTGTCTGCAATTACAGATGCTCAAGTTGGAAGGGAGGAAGGGCAAACAATCCCCTGGCTTCCAATCTTTATATCACCAAAAGCTCTTTTGAGTTGAGTAGACTCCATTTCCCCACAGTGAACAGGCTTGGGAAGCCAAAGACTGAAATGGTCTAGGGAAGCCATAGACTAAAATAAAGTAAGCTTTTTGGCCATTGAGAATAGCTAAGGGTTGATTAACTTAACACTGCTTTTTTTTTTTTTTAAGATTTATTTATTTATTCCAGAGAGAGAAAGAGAGAGAGCAAGCAAGACCAGGGGCAGAGGAAGAGAGAGTCCTAAGCAGACTATGCTGAATGCAGAGCTGGATCCTACAACCCTGAGATAACAATCAGAGCTGAAGCCAAGAGTTGGACACCCAAACAACTGCACCACCCAGGCACCCCTTGACACTGGTTTTAATGATCAGTTCACCTAATGGACAATTTAAATAAAATGTAAAATTTGAAATTTATGGCTGTTGTTTGTTTGCTCAAGTTTTTGACATTTTAAGAGGCAGTTTTAAAAATGATTAGTCTAAGGAAATACCTGACCAAATAGTCGTATTATGTAATTATCAAAACTAAACATTTAAGAAATGGCTGGACTGTTTTTCTTTTCTTTTCCTTTCCTTTCTCTTCTTTTCTTTAAATATTTTATTTATTTATTTGCAGAGATCACTAGTAGCCAGAGAGGCAGGCAGAGAGAGAGAGGCATGGGGAAGCAGGCTCACTGCTGAGCAGAGAGCCTGATGCAGGACTTGATCCCAGGACCCTGGAATCATGATCTGAGCTGAAGGTAGAGGCTTTAACCCACTGAGCCACCCAGGCACCCTGTACTGGTTTTCTTTTGGGAAAGATTAGAGGGAGGTTTGCCGAGTGTACCTGTAGCAATTATGCAGAGTCCTTCCTCAAGGGCATCTGGCCTCCCCTTTAACCAAAGGCCCTGGGTCTGTGAAATGATTTAGGTCTGAAACTCAGGACATTCTTACATGGGTCTATAAGGGGGCATAGTTGAGGATGATCACATTTCTGTGATAATACAGATTTTAAAGGAAATCTGTGTCCACCACTAGGACGGTGGGTAGGCAGCAAGAGGTCATTCTTTCCATGAGGTACTCTCTTGGTCTGGTTCTCCAGAGAGAGCCAATAGGATATATATAAAGAGATGTAATAAGAGGAATTTTCTCATATGATTTTGGAAGCTGGTAGGTCCAAATCTGTAGTGTGGGCCAGCAGGCTAGATATCAAGGAAAGCTGACAGTGAAGATAAAGTCTTTATTTACACTTACATCCCAAATAGGGGAGCAAAATACAGGGCAGTTTTGAGAAAAATATTAGAAATTCCCACCACTCAGAATGGACATTTTCTTATATCTACTTTAGATCTTTAAAAAGCATAATTTAAGTAAACATTATTGATAAAGTTGAAGTCCCTTTTGTATAGGTCTCCAGCTCCACAACATTTACCTTCTTTCCTTCTCAGATACAACCTTGTGTAACCTTCCAATTCCTGTTTATATAAAAGTATAAACAGTGACTAATATTTATAAAGTAGCTGATATATAACAGTAGGGTTTGGAAATATAAGACTTCACATATACAATGTAAAATTATGTAATCTTATTTTTTCCTTCACTACTGCTTTTAAGAATGACATTTTTAAAATCAAGAATTAATATTTATATCAATCATTACTATGGTTCTTTATTAAGAATTAAAAATATATGTGTTTTATTCCATTTTGATACATGATCTGTTTCATTATAGTAGTTATTGCTATATAAAAAATGACCTCAAAAGTTTGTGGCTGAGAACAACAAACATTTATTATCTCACTCTTTCTATGGTTTAGAAATCTGTGGCTTAGCTAGGTACGTCTAACTCAGCTTCTCTTATGAGGTAGTTGTGGAGGTGTTGGCTGGGGCTGCATTGATTTCATAACTTGGTTAGGGAAGGATTCATTTCCAAGCTCACTCATGTGGCTATTGACACACTATAGGTTCTCACCAGCTGTTGGCCAGATATATCATTTCCTTGCCACATGGGCTTCTCCGTACACTGGCTGATAGTCCTCATGGCCTAGCAGCTGGATTCTCCCAAAGCAAATGGTCCTAGAGGGAGAGAATGAATACCTGATATGAATGTCCCAGGTCCTTTACAGACTAATCTTGGAAATGAGATCCCACAACATTCATTGTACTCTCTTCATTAGAGACAACTCAGTAAATCCAGCCCACACTCAAGTAGAAGGTATTGCACAAAGGCATGAATACTAGAAGGTGGGATAATTGGTAGTCATCTTAAAGATTGCCTACTACACTCTGCTTTTTATCATCCCAGTGGTCCACATATTAAATGTACTCACTCACTATTGAAGTCCTCCAAGATATCATCTAATTACACAATAAGCTTAAAGTCCAGAATCTCATTGCTGAAATCAGGCCCAAGTATGGATGAATCTCCTTGGGTGTGACTCCTTAAGTATAGCTCCAAAGTACACTTCTTCTAGATCTACAGACTTGCGAAATGAACAGGATAAACTATCCAAAAGGAAGGATAATGGCAGTGCATTTGACAGTGTGAACGTCAAAGCAACTAAAGTTTTTGACGAAGGAAAGAGAAAAATGACATTGTTAGTGGCAAAGCCAATGTGAGAAGTAGGTTTTCTACTCCAACTAGTGCCTTGGTCAAAATTCAAGACAGTGACGCCTAAGTGATCATTGAATTCATCAAATCTTAACAGCTTAAAGAATCTTGCCAGTCAATTGGCCAAATTATCCATTTATTTACACAATCATTCTGTGACATCCTTCTTAACTTTTATTTTAGTCTATGTTTGACCATCTTCAGAGAATGGGATGCGTCACTTCCCAAGGAAACACTGCATTGCTGGGCAGCTCCAAGAGTGAGTTTTCTCTTATTTTTAGTCTAAATTAATATTCATAGTCCCCATGATTGGTCTTGTTATTTGATTCCATAAGGCCAACAGAATCTAAGTCTTCTGCAGACAGATATTTCCATATTCAGATACACTGGGGCACTCTTCTCCTAAAGATCTTTTCTCTGGGATAATTATACCCAGATACCTCCATTCTTTTTTTGTTTGTTTAAGATTTTATTTATTTATTTGCTAGAGAAAGAGAGAGAGAGAGAGAACACAAACAGGGAGAGAAACAAGCCGAGGGAGAGGGAGAAGCAGGCTTCCCACTGAGCAGAGAGCCCAATGTGGGGCTTGATCTCAGGACCCTGAGATCATGACCTGAGCCAAAGGCAGATACTTTACTGACTGAGCCACCCAGGCGTCCCACAGATACCTCCATTCTTCATGATGTGATTTGAATTCCAGTTCCATTCCCAGGATAGTTGCTTTCCTCAAGACATTTTTCAATTATTCAGTATTCCTTTAAAAAGGTCATGATCAGGACCTAAGTCAAGATCCAGTTATTTTCTAATTAGTCCAGTATATGTCAAAATCATTTTACTCTTTTGAGTATAGTTCATTTTCTCTCTAGATCATGTCTGTCTGATGATGTAATTAAATACTATTCTTTGAGTTAGATATCTCATCCCCCACCAGGAAATTTTAAGGGATTTGAGTGAGTAAGTGAGGTAAGGGTGCATCTGTCCTTCCCTAGGGGCCACTTCTGTCACTCCTCAAGTGGTTTCTTGGTCCCTTTATTGATGTCTCTCGCTCCTGCCTTGGCATGCCTGTTGCTAAGTTTATATTTCTATCCAGTAATACTGATGTCCTTACTGCCATTGCATGGAAGAGAGAGTTCTTCAGGTTCATGTCTAATATCAACTTCAGATATATGGCTCTTTAACTCTGAGTTAACCATAGAGTCTTTTCCTTAGAAACCTTCACATGCTTTGAGTATCTGCAAAAAAACACTACACAGTGGATCTTCCTCAAGTTGTCTGCTTAACTGCCCTCCTAGTACATCTCTTATCCAGAATCTAAGCTTGAATTTGGGGTCAAGTTCTCATTATTATTGTGTGAAGTGAGATGCTCTCATTGGAAATGAGAGTATTTTGGCATTTGCCATTCAGACCATGCTTCTGCACTTTCCTTCTAAATTGAGAGTCCTTTTCAATTAACCTGCTGAAATCCAGATTCATGTTCTACTGAATTTCTTTGATCAACTAATCAAGCAAAAATAACAAGTTAAATTCTTTGACATGACTTGGTTTAAGTGGCCCTATGTTCTATCTTTCTCTAGGAGTTCACAAAGGTTTTTTTTTTTATTATTTTTTTTAAGGCAAGATCAAACTTACAGCTGCATGGTCTACAGAAAATTGAAAACAGAAGGACATTTGCTTGTCTCAATACATTTAGCATTGCTTGTTCTGTAAGATTTCCTCAAATATCAACGTGTGTTTTACTTGTAGTCTTTTGGTGCTCTGGGCTATAATGTGCATAGCACCCAGTGACATGAACGTATCTAGAGAATATAGGTGCTTGTAAAATCTAGTTGTCCTTATAAAAGTTTAGTCACTTTTTCCAATTTGATTATTCTGCCTTGCCTGAAAAGACAGATACCGAATAAGGGACTTTCTAGCATAACCTCACATTCCTTGTGCTACACTGCAGAGGCAGAATTCAGATCTTATTTCATTCCTGGGTCTTGGCATCAACTAAGGAAAATAGACCCTTTTCATAAACCTGGATTTTCCTTGCTAGATACGAACATGTTGAGAGCTCACTAGTTGGGTGAGTGGTGCATATGAATGCATCATGTAAAAAAAAAAAAAAAGGCAGTGTCATACTGAGGAATTTACTTCATATCAAACTCCTTTTGGTAGTTGTTGTCTCTTAATTCAGATTAAAAGAAATTAAAATCTCTTGCTCTCTTATTGTTGCAGGTTTTCCCCATTTGGTTCAGAAGGAAACACTACAATCTTCATTTTTCTTTTATGATAAAAATATCTCATGCTGGGGCACCTGGGTGGCTCAGTCATTAAGTGTCTGCCTTCAGCTCAGGTCATGATCACAGGGTCCTGGGATCGAGTCCCACCTCAGGTTCCCTGCTCCGCGGGAGGCCTGCTTCTCCCGCTCCCACTCCCCCTGCTTGAGTTCCCTCTCTTGCGGTGTCTCTCCCTGTCAAATAAATAAATAAAATCTTAAAAAAAAAATCTCATGTGTGGGAGGGAAACAATATGTGAACAAAAAAATGAAAAGCACTTGTTGCCCAGTATCCCATCCCACCCAAATTCTGTTCCCCTGGAACAAACTACTGATTTCTGATTATTATGCCCTAATCTTGGAGTTCCCTTTCCCTTTACAAGGGTTGGTTGTTTTCCCAGTTTGAAAGATGGAAGAAAAATAAAAGAAGCATTTTTGTTGACCTCACAGTTTGCCCAAATAAAGGGGTTTGTCTTACAATAATAGTCCCATTGACTCCAGGAAGTGAGTTTCCTCTGATAACCGACTTTCTCAGGAACTTACAGGCAACACCCTGAATCTAGATGGAGCTGAAGAAATATTTGATGATCATGATTTTACAACAGTCCAGAGTTATTGCAAAAAAGTCAGAGTGTTGCTCTTTAGAAGGCCACTTAATAACACTCTAGGGCAGCCCTGGATGGGGTCCATATCCAGTGTCTTAAAATGTGGCCTCTTGCCTGAGTAGTGTGGGGATAGATGTGAAAGAATTTTGTAAAATGTAAAGTGCCCTCAAAATATGAGAGCTTATGAAGAACACTCTACACATAAATCTAGATCACAAAAGGATATGTGAAATGAGTCAAGTTTTAGGTGATAAATTGGAAATGCCTTACTTGCAAAGAAGACAACTCAAATGTCCATAATGAGTAGAAAACAAATTATAAACACAACAAAGAAATGTGAAAGGTGGAAAATTTTAGAGGTGGAAAGTAAACAATTATTAGAACAGTTGGCAGGAATGGAGGATGGGGATGGAGAATTTTATGCATAAACAATTTCTAGTGATACTCATTAGCTAAGCCCAAACTATCACTAGTGGCCATAAAGCCTAACTTCTTTGGAAGGAAAATAAAGACTAGGATGTGTTCTCTTTTCTTCTTTCCTTTTTTTTTTTTTTTTTTAAAGATTTATTTATTTATTTTAGAGTCAGGGGGAGGGAGAGGGAGAGAGAGTCTCCTCAAGCAGATTTCTCGCTGAGTGTGGAGACTGATGTAGGACTCAATCTCATGACGTTTAGATCATAACATGAGCTGAAATCGAGAGTTGGATGCTTAACCAACTGAGTTATCCTGGCTCCCCAAGGATGTGTTTTCTTAAATCAAATCCCATTATTTCCCTCATGACATATTTCACCAGAGGAATAAACATAAGTAGCCTGTTTTACAGTATTTCAAACCATCAGAAAAGGACTGAACTCCACAAACTACCAGTAAAAAGGGGGAAGGAAAAGCAAGTCACTCAATGCAAGGATGTCTAGCTGTCATGGATGCAACAGGCGTACCTTTCTTAGAATAGATTTGTATAAATGAAGTTAATATTTATTGGTTTAAAGAGGAGGAGGAAGCAATAATTCAGGCACTAAACAGGATGACTCAGTAATTTGAAATACAGAAAGCCTTATAAATGATATTACAAACAGCAACAACAACTAATAATAAATCCTCTGCTATATAATAGCTAATTGTGCAATTGCAGAGATATAGATTGTTTAAAGTCTTCAAGGACATTATAAGTTATTTTAAGGATCAGCAAGCTAAAACAGCTCTTAAATTCAAATCCTGGTACATATATTTCAAATGCTGGGATGCTCACTTCAAACCCAGAGATACTATTTCTTATTTCCATCAACTCAGACTGTATGAAAATTATCTCTGATGCTTATACCCATCTAGTCTCTTTATGTCTTAGATTTCCCATGATTTTTCAAATTTTCAAATATTACCAATAAAGTTTCAGGTTCTCACTTGGAAGGTGTCTCTTGGAAGTATTTTGAGAGATAATTACAAATACTTGGAAGTATTTTGAGAGGTAATTTGTCTAAGGTTAAGAAACTAGAACTCATTTGGAGAACCTAATTTTCTCCATACTGTTTACATCCTTATGGGGCCACCAATCCCTCTTTGCAATATTCTTTCTGCACAGTACCTTTCAAATGTGTTTTTTTTTTTGCATACATAATATTGAGAGGACTTCTTTTCTTATGCATAATTATAATTTTACAAGTAGATCTTAAACGAAGTCTTATGTCTTCTTTTTTAATTTTAAAAAATTAACATATAATATATTATTGGTTTTATGCCTAAGGTCTGTGATTTGTCAGTCTTACACAATTCACAGTATCCCCATAGCACATACTTACCCAAGGTCCATCACCCAGCCACTCCATCCCTCCCACCTGCCTTCACTCCAGCAACCCTCAGTTTGTTTCCTGAGATTAAGAGAATTTTATGGTTTGTCTCCCTCTCTGGCTTCATCTTGTTTCATTGTCCCCTCCCTTCCCTTATGATCTTCTGTCTTGTTTCTCAAATTCCTCATATCAATGAGATCATATGATAATTGTCTTTCTCTGATTGACTTATTTCCCTTAGCATAATATCCTCTAGTTCCATCCACGTCATTATAAATGGCAAGATTTTGAGGTTTTTTGATGGCTACATAGTATTCCATTGTATCTCTCTCTCTCTCTAACTCTATCTCTATCTCTACGTATCTCTATCTATCTCACATCTTCTTTATCCATTCATCTGTTGATGGATGTCTAGGCTCTTTCCATAGTTTGGCTATTGTGGAGATTGCTGCTATAAACATTTGGGTGAACGTGCCCCTTTGGATCACATTGCTGGGTTGTAGGGTAGATTTATACTCAACTTTTCAATAAATTCTGGAACACTGAAAGGAAATAAAGAAAGAAAGAAAAAAAGAAAGGAAAAAAAGAGGAACCTCCATACTGTTTTCCAGAGTGGCTGTACCAGCTTGCATTCCCACCAACAATGTAAGAGGGTTCCCCTTTCTACATGTCCTGGCCAACACCTTTCATTTCCTGACTGGTTAATTTTAGCCATTCTGACTGGTGTGAGGTGGTATATCACTATGGTTTCTATTTGTATTTCCCAGATGCCGAGTGATGTTGGGCACTTTTTCATGTGTCTGTTGGCCATTTGGATGTCTTCTTTCCAGAAATGTCTGTTCATGTCTTCTGTCCATATTTTTTTTTAATTAAATTTATTTTCAGCATAACAGTATTCATTATTTTTTCACCACACCCAGTGCTCCATGCAATCCGTGCCCTCTATAATACCCACCGCCTGGTACCCCAACCTCCCACCCCCCCTCCCACTTCAAACCCCTCAGATTGTTTTTCAGAGTCCATACTCTCTCATGATTCACCTCCTCTTCCAATTTACCCCAACTCCCTTCTCCTCTCTAACTCCCCATGTCCTCCATGCTATTTGTTATGCTTCACAAATAAGTGAAACCATATGATAATTGACTCTCTCTGCTTGACTTATTTCACTCAGCATAATCTCTTCCAGTCCCATCCATGTTGCTACAAAAATTTCTGATGGAGGCATAATACTCCATAGTGTATATGGACCACATTTTCCTTACCCATTCATCCGTTGAAGGGCATCTTGGTTCTTTCCATAGTTTGGCGACTGTGGCCATTGCTGCTATAAACATTGGGGTACAGATGGCCCTTCTTTTAATTAACTTTGAAAGACTAACGAATCATGGGGGAAAAGCCATGAATTCTATGTGTTTTATTTCCCTAGCACTGGTGTTTTACAGTTCTCATTGATTAGTAAATTTGGTCTTGGCTGGATGTTCTTGCTGATTTTGCTGATCAGGGGGAGGGGCCTCTTGCAGTGATTGTCAAAGGTCTTTGTCTAAGGCAGAATTTACCACCCTTGCGGGGGCCAGGCTAAGTAATCTGCTCGGATTGGCTCTTGGTATCTTTTCTTCCCTGAATGCTTGCTGTAGGGCTTTGGAGGAGGAGAATGAATATGGTGGTCTCCCCAAAGGAGCTGCCCTGGAGGAGCTGAGAGCTTGGGCCCTGCTCTTCAGTGGACCCTCAGAGAAAAGCCATCAATCCCGCCTGTCTCCCTGGTCTCCAGACGCACTCAGAGCTCACCCAGCCTGTGACTGAGCATTTCTATCTCTGACGCATGGCCCATTTGGAGGCTCCAAACCCAGCAGATTCCTGTGGTGTGCTGCCAGGCCACTCCTCCCAGAGGAAAAAGGTGGGAGTCTCCCTGGATCTGCCACTTGTGTGGTCTCCCCCTGAAGAGCAGTGGCCTGACTGTGCCAGATCACAGTTTAAGGTAACCCTGAGCTGAGAGCCCCTTCTCGGCTCTGTCTCTTCAGTGGGCTTCCCCACTGTGATACCTGGGAGCTTGGCTGCACTCAAACACCCCTGGTCTTTCTGTGACCCCCCAAGGGTCCTGAGACCACTGTCCCGTTAGGGCTCCACCCCCAACTTAGCCTCTGGAGCAATGTCCCTCAGAGGAGCAGTCTAAAAGTCCCGATTTTGTGCTCTTGTTCTCTATGGCTTGCAGGGAGCCAGCCCCTCCCCCCACCATCTATCTATCTTCCTGTATGTTGCCTCAGATTCACTACTTTGTACATCCTACCTTCCAGTAAGTCATCGCTTTTTTGTTCATAGAATTGCTGCTATTCTTGTCTTGGATCTTCTGAGAGAAGCTGGTGCAGCTTGGCTTGTGGGGCATCTCTGAGGTTAGTTATTCAAGTGTGGGCAAAACTACAGCTGGGTTGGGCTGAAGCTGCAGGAAGGCAAGCACTCCGGCCACTCAGGTGAGCAGCATTCAGTCTTATGGTCACCTATTTTTGTGGGGGGAAATACTGTTCTTTTTTTTGTTTTGTTTTGTTTTAGTCTCCATTGGTCATTTTACATATTAAGTATATTTATGCTTTGCTATATTTCTCACCATTAGGCAATTACAATGAAGTACTTCAGAAGAACTGGATTGACTTTGTAAGAATCAACTTCAAGAGGTATAGGAGCTTTTGACACTTGTCCCTTTTCTTCTCAATCTTTGTTCTAAACAAGAATCTGAATGAAGTTGAAAAGTTCAGTTTTCAGTAGGCCCAAAAGTAAAGCTTTTGTTTTAGAAAGAGGGCCCAAAGCTTTCTGACCAGAGACTGGTTACAATACCTGCAAACACAGAGGTAATAAAGGATGAGTGAAGCATGCATGCTTCCCTTACTGAGTTCCCACTATACAGTTTAGGTTCTTTGGATTTATATTTTGGGCATGGAGGAAGAGTCTGATAATGGACCCTTCTGGTGTGTAAATCAAGGATCCTCAAAAGAGAAGGCCTGGGGAGAGCTAATGGTGCAAGATTTCTTTTCCTTTAGTGTTCATTGTTCTGGGTCAGGTCGCTTCAAAAAATGAAGACATAGACCAGATGAAGAGTGGTGGACAGCAAAACAAAGTGATATAAAGCAAAATTTATTGAGTGATAGTACAAAGCTCCCAAAGAGGGAGGGGACCCAAGAGGGTAAAATTAACAAAGGCAAAGGAAACAAAAGCGAAAATAAACTTTTAGGGCTTCATCAAAATCAAAATTTTTAAGTCTAGGGGTTTTTATGGGTTTGTTGGTGGGCTATTGTAATCTGGTTAACCCTCTATGTGCCTGTCACATCAGGTTTTTGTTCACGTGCTCATCTGCCAATCAGGTAGTTACGTGGAAAAGGGTGGAGGGCTCCTTCCAGGGTGGTGTAAAATCCTTTTAAGGGTGATTTCCTTTGGGAAGGGGAGCCTTGTCCCTGACTGTCTTTATTCCAACTAACACTGGATTCTACACTTCCTAGAAATGGCCTCTAATCAAGAGGTTTTCATGTTGCCAGGAGGGGGTGAGATTGGGAAGAGAGAGTTGTGTCTGTTTTCAGATTAAGCACAGCTGTGCTGTACACTCAATTTCCATTAACATTGGTAAACAGGCACATTTTTAGTACACCCTTTTAGGTCTTTTCATAAGTTCTTAGAGATAGGGTGACTGAAGGAAAAAATATGAGGGTGACCAAAAATCATGGGTTTGATTCATGGCTCTGGCAGAAGCTAAGATCAGTGGAGCCTCTGTGGTATAGCCTAGGGATAGTCTAGGGATAGCCCTGGGATAGTCCCCTAAAGGACTGGGAAATGGAGAGGAGGAGACTGATGGCACAAACACTATGTCAAGGGATGTGAAAATCAAAGACAAAGCCTTCTGTTTGAACTGCAATGTTCGTTATGTTTGTAACTATGTCAGATTTATAAATTAAACCTTAAAATGTAAAAATAATTCAGTTTAATTGAGTTAACATATGGTGTATTATTGTTTCAGGGGTAGAATTTGGTGATTCATCAGTTTTATACAACACCCAGTGCTCATTAATTGCATCAAGTGCCCTCCTTATTGCCCATCACCTAGTTACCCCATCCCCCTCCTCTCCAGTAATCCTCAGTCTTTTCTTATAGTTAAGAGTCTCTTATAGTTTGCCTCCCTCTCTGTTTTTATCTTATTTTCTTATTTTTCCTTCCCTTTTCCTATGTTCATGTGTTTCGTTTCCTAAATTACACATATGAGTAAAATCATAAAATAGTCTTTCTCTGACTGACTTATTTCGCTTAGCATAATGCTCTCTATAGAGTTCTATCCATGTTTTTGCAAATGGCAAGATTTCATTTTTCTTGCTGAGTAATATTCCATTGTGTGTGTGTGTGTGTGTGTGTGTATGTGTGTGTGTGTACACACACACACACCACATCTTCTTTATCCATCCGTCTGTTGATGGACATCTGGGCTCTTTCCACAGTTGGCTGAGGATATAGCTTTTAGAGAAATATGAAAAGACTGAGCTGGGAATCTCATTGGATGGTAACTCTTGTCGTCATTTGCAAAGGTTTCTAACCACTTGAGCTGGGGCTATGTAGAGTCTGAAATGTTGTGAACATCTCTCTGGTCAATTTCAACTAATGATTCTTAGTAATCTAATTTTTCCCTTTGCAGAATACCCTTGATTTTCCTAGAATAATGTCTGTATTTGTTTGTTGAAGCTGAAATCATTATAATTTGATTTCTCATTTATAATCCTGTATTTTCTCTATAAGTTATCTCTGCGACTGTAAGATTCCTATTTCTTTTGTGACTAATGTGGCTTTGAAATCACTTTGTGTGTTATCATTTCTAAAAGTTACCTTGTTCTTCTTAAATTTATCTTGGGTTTGGGCTTCAGATATAATATTTTTGTTGTTGTTTTGAGTACATAATACACACAAAAAATCCTAAGGTAAAATGTCTGAACTGTGTACTATAGGAGAGATCCCAAGGAGAAGGTTTTCAGTGATGAAAGAGCTATTCTGAATGCAGCAAACAAAAACTGAGACTGGTTTTCTGAAATAAACTCTTGTTCTTTCCCCATAAATATTATATCGCACTAGAGCTCCTAACCTAGGGATTGGCTTTCAAGTATTACACTAGTGCTCACGTTGTAGTTAATTTACTTTACTTATGATTTGGAGAAAGCATGAAAGTCAACCCCTAGGTTTGGTAGCTTTAGTGCCACTCATGGGAAGGAAGGAAGAAATATGATAGGTGTGTCATTCATAACAAGCTGGTGATGTTAGAGTATAGCCCAGTGAACAAAGACACAAAAAGATAAGAGTCAGTGCAACATTCTAATGATAACTCTACATCACTGAGAATTCTTCTTCTTTTTTTTTTTTTCGGTAGAGAGAAAGGCAAATAAATAAAAGTCATCCAGAAATATAATTAGAAATGTCATTAAGTAGCCAACAGATATTATGGTAGAAATAAATGAAAACATAGATGTCATCATGTATGTTCACAATGCAGTAGTGTGAATGAAAATGTATGACAGGATAGGACTATAGAGCCTTACCACTAAGCCTCAGAATCTACATTAAGAAGGACACAAGCTGGGACACCTGGGTGGCTCAGTTGGTTAAGCTGCTGCCTTTGGCTCAGGTCACGATCCTGTGGTCCTGGGATCGAGTCCGCATTGGCCTCTCTCTCTGCCTGCCTCTCTGCCTGCTTGTGTGTACTCTCTCTTTCTCTGACAAATAAATAAAATTTAAAAAAAGGAGGACCCAACCTAAATTATGTGAAGTCACCTTAAAAAGAAAGGTATCTTCAAAGTCTGAGCAATTCATTCAGATCTGATTGAAGATACAAGAAATATGAAGCTTAGCTGAGGGTGTTTGTGAATCATGGAAACTCAGAGTTAGGCCAAGCACTGAAGCAAATGTTGGCAGTGCTCAAAGGGAGACAGAGCTAGTCACAGGAACTGTAAATTTTGTAAAATTGTTAACATTTTGTTAAAATTTGATGGCATCTAATGCCATCTGACATTTAGTTTCTTTAACTTATCTACTGATTCCTTGCTCAGGAGGCAGTTGAGAAGTTCCTGTTATACTTAAATCTCTTTAAGTACATAAATAGGCGTCCTTGCTTTATGGGCTTGGCTAACAGGAGTCTGCTCCAAGAGGTGGCTCCACCCTTCGTATGTAAACAAAGTCAGGTCTTAGAGACTGGAAGCCTCAGTGTGATATCTAACTCTGTCGAGGCTATGAATTCTGTCCTGAATGCCTTTTGGAAAACAGCCTCCAAGGGAATGCCTGTTCTCATGACAGTGTGTGTGTTTTCTTTAAAGCATTGTGGACTTCAGAAAATGAAAACATGTTAGTAAGCAAGCAATCAAATAATGATAGGGCAAGGCAGAGAGTGTTTAGGGACCTCAAAGAATCTTAGGCATGGAAGGAATCTGGATAAACTTCCTGCCAAGCAGTTGTCAGTTCCAACGTGGAGTGTCTAGTAATAAAACATTCATACACCTGGGGTGGTCCATCCGGGAAATTATTTTAAAGAGTGTCTCCACATTTTACATTACTTTTACTTTGGCTCTCCGGACTTTTCCTCCATTGGAAGCATCTGTGACTGTATAATCAGAATAGCATTTCTGAGCACTTCCTTATCCTTATTAGCTTTGCTCTCTATTTCAGTGTCCTGGGCCAGGAAATCTCATTCCTTTTCCTCTAAACATGGCAATTATCTTTCTGCTCTGCAGTAATTCTGCCTTGCTCTAATGCAGTTTCAGTTAAGCACACATTTCCCTGACTGGTTATCACATATTTTAAGATAGTCCTTCTGTAACAAGTTTATCATTATTAACTTTGCTCACCAGATCTTCCTCTCTGTTAAAAGTCAAGTTCAGAGGGGTCTATTTGGATGCTTAAGAATATTCTACTCTGTTTTAGTTACACTGAGATCCTGCGTTATAGTATCTAGAGATTTGGGTGTACCTTCATCCCTTTCTCTTGCACATGTGCCATTTCGTGATCCGCATTTTCAGTGTATCATCAATTTTTTGTGTCTGGCCAGGAAGGCTCTATAACATGCTCACAGAATGAGAGCTCATCTATGCATCTCTCCTTCTATGTTCATCTGTATCTTCTCCACTTCAGAAGTAAACAGGAGAGGCTGGGCCATGGGGATTGAAATCAGATAAATGAGTATTCACATTATTCGTGTTCTGCTACGGACCAGCTACAGGCTTTTGGGAAAGTTACTTGATATATTCCAACCATCTTTCATTGCTTTTTGCATATACATTGTTGGGTGAGCTCCTATACCCCAATTCTTCTTTCAATATCACTCTTTCTGTTCTACATTATAAGTTGATTCATGAGTTCCATGTGGAATTTACCTCTGTCCCTCCCTGACTGGGTTGGTCAGATACAAATTCTGCATAGATACAGATCTCTCATCCCACTCTTCCTATATCCTTAGTGATGAAGGCTCATCAACCCTACTTCTTGCATATAAATTTCATCTCCTGTTTGTATTCCACTAGAAGCACAATAAGGCAGGGGATCTGGAATGTCTTGTTCACTTCTGTAGTTCCAGCACCTGACACAGTACTTAATACACAGCAAGTACTCAGTGACTCTTATTGAAATAAGGGACCCTTGTAATATGCAGATGTAACTCTCAGTTCTTTCTCTCCTCCCCCAAGCAAGTCCTAACTATAGACAGGAAGAGACATGAAAATATGTGAAAGTACTAATTAATTTGCCTTCATGTTCAAGGCTACATAGGCTGTATTCTCTCCCTAGCCTGTTGGCAAGGGAGTACAGGCGCAAAGTGACTGTGGCATGTTAACCTTAAAAATAAAACCATCAGCGGGCGCCTGGGTGGCTCAGTTGGTTAAGCAACTGCCTTCAGCTCAGGTCATGGTCCCAGAGCCCTGGAGTCGAGTCCCACATCAGGCTCCCAGCTCCATGGGGAGTCTGCTTCTCCCTCTGACCTACCCTCTCATGCTCTCTCTCTCTCTCTCTCTCTCAAAATAAACAAATAAAAAATATAAAAAAAATAAAACCATCAGATATCTTACTAGTATAAATAAGTCTATTCTGGTGTAGCAGAAAATTGTAACTTGGGTTAAGGAAGCTAGGGCAAAACCATTGGCAAGTCCTAAGAGGAAAGGTGGAAGTTGGGAGAACTCTTGTAAACAAAAAGGCCATTGGAGCAAACTGGGAGTTTGAAGTACAGTAATTTTTCATTCCTCATCAGCTGTGATGGCTTCTCATTGACTGGACTATTGCTGGGGGAGGGGGAAAATCCCCAAAACTTTTGTTCCTCCTGCTGGGATAGTAAAGTAGCTGAAGTTTGGACTTGCAAGATACTTGCAAAATGTGGCTCTTCCTGACGGGGTTTGCAAGTGATGAAGAGTGGTAGGGCATGAGAATTTCCCAACTCTGGCCTCCTTACTCCATTGTAATTTAATTTAACTTAATTTTAAATTTCAGTATAGTTAATATACAGTGTTATAATAGTTTCAGGTGTACAATATAGTGATTCAACAATTCCGTACATCACCTGTTGCTCTTCACAACAAGTGCTCTCCTTAATCCTACTTTCATCCATCCCCACCCACCTCCTCTCAGGTAAGCATCAGTTTGTTCTCTGTAGTTAAGAGTCTATTTCTTGAGGAGCACTGGGTGTTATACTTAACTAATGAATCATTTAACACTACATCAAAAACTAATTATGTACTATATAGTGGCTAACTGAACATAAAAAAAAGAATTTATTTTTTGGTGTGTCTCTTTTTTCTTTGCTCATTTAAAAAATTTATATTAGTCACCATACAATACATAATTCATTTTTTAAAATTTATTTTCAGCAAAACAGTATTCATTGCTTTTGCACCACACCCAGTGCTGCATGCAATCCATGCCTTCTCCAATACCCACCACCTGGTTCCCCCAACCTCCCACCCCCGCCCCTTCAAAACCCTCAGATTGTTTTTCAGAGTCCATAGTGTCTCATGGTTCACCTCCCCTTCCAGTTTCCCTCAACTCCCTTCTCCTCTCCATCTCCCCTTGTCCTCCATGCTATCATTCATTTTTGATGTAGTATTCCATGATTCATTGTTGTGTATAAACACCCCATGCTCTAAGCAATATGTGCCCTCCTTAATACCCATCATTGGGCTAACCCATCCACTCACCCCAGTCCCCTCTTTTTTTCTCAGAGTCTGTAGTCTCCCCTTCTGATTCCCTACCCCACCTTCAATTTTCCGTTTCTTCTCCAATGTCCTCCATGCTATTCCTCTTGTTCCACAAATAAGTGAAACCATATGATAATTTACTTTCTCTATTTGACTTATTTCACTTAGCATAATCTCCTCCAGTTCCATCCATGTTGATGCAAAAGTTGGGTATTCATCCTTTCTGATGGCTGAGTAATATTCCATTGTATATATGGACCACATCTTCTTTATCTATTCGTCTGTTAAAGGGCATCTAGGCTCTTTCCACAGTTTGGTTATTGTGAAAATTGCTGCTATGAACACTGTGGTGCATATGGTCCTTCTTTTCACTACATCTGTATCTTTGGGGTAAATATTCAGTAGTGCAATTTTGGGGTCATAATGTAGCTCTATTTTTAATTTTTTGAGGAATTTCCACACTGTTTTCCAAAGTGGCTGTATCAATTTGCATTCCCACTGACAGTGTAAGAGGGTTCCCCTTTCTCCACATAGCCTCTCCAACATTTGTTGTTTCTTGCTTTGTTAATTTTTGCCATTAATTCTGGTGTAAGGTGGTATCTCAGTATGATTTTTGATATGAATTTCCCTGATGGCTAATGACGATGAACATTTTTTCATGTGTCTGTTAGCCATTTTTGTGTCTTCTTTGGAGAAGTGTCTGTTAATGTCTTCTGCCCATTTTATGACTTGAGAATTTGGTTTATGGGTATTGAGTTTGAGAAGTTCTTTATAGATCTTGGAATTTTGATCAGGATGGCATTGAAAGTATAGATTGCTCTAGGCAGTGTAGACGTTTTAACAATGTTTATTCTTCCAATCCATGAGCATGGAATGTTTTTCCATCTCTTTGTGTCTTCAATTTCTTTCATAAGTGTTCTGTAGTTCCTAGAGTATAGATCGTTACCTCTTTGGTTAGGTTTATTCCAAGATATCTTTGTTCATTTTTTCTTTGTTTGTTCCTTAAATTCCACATATGAGTGAAATCGTATGATATTTGTCTTTCTCTGATTGACTTATTTTGCTTAGCATTATACTCTGTAGCTCTAGCCATGTTGTTGCAAATGGCAAAATTTCATTCTTTTTTGTGGCTGCATAATAGTCACTATATATACATATACATACACATATGGACTCAATATATTTATATTTACTATATATATTTACATTTATTTACATATATTACTTATATTACATACATTATTTATATATATTTACAATATACTTATATTTTATGCATATATATACTTTCAATCTATTCATCTATCAATGGACACTTGGGCTGCTTCCATTTCTTGGCTATTATAATTAATGCTGCTATAAACGTAGGAATGCATCTATCTCTTTGAATTAGTATTTTTATATTTTTGGGGTCCCAGTAGTGCAATTACTGCACCATAGGATAGTTCTGTTTTTAACTTTTTGAGGCACCTCAGTGGATGCACCAGATTTTATTTCCACCAATAGGGCAGAAGGGTTCGTTCCTTTTTCTCCACATCCTCACCAACGCATGTTGTTTCTTGTGTTGTTGATTTCAGCTATTCTGACAGGTATGCAGTGATAGCTCATTGTGGTTTTGATTTGAATTTCCTTGATGATGAGTGATGTTGAGCATCTTTTCAGGTGCTCCTGACTCCATTTTATTTTATTGTTTTATTTTATTTTTTTATATAAATGTAATTAAAATTTTTTTAAATTTATTTTCAGCGTAACAGTATTCATTGTTTTTGCACCACACCCAGTGCTCCATGCAATCCGTGCCCTCTCCAATACCCACTACCTGATTCCCCCAACCTCTCATCCCCCACCACTTCAGACCTCTCAGATTGTTTTTCAGAGTCCATAGTGTCTCATGGTTCACCTCCCCTTCCAATTTCCCCCAACTCCCTTCTCCTCTCTAACACCCCTTGTCCTCCATGATATTTGTTATGTTCCACAAATAAGTGAAGCCATATGATAATTGACTCTCTCTGTTTGACTTATTTCACTCAGCATAATCTCTTCCAGTCCTGTCCATGTTGCTACAAAAGTTGGGTATTCATCCTTCTGATGGCTGAGTAATATTTCATTGTATATATGACCCACATCTTCTTTGTCCATTCATCTGTTGAAGAACATCTCAGCTCCTTCCACAGCTGGGCTATTGTTGACATTGCTACTATGGGGTGCTTATGGCCCTTCTTTTCACTACATCTGTATCTTTGGGGTAAATGCCTAGTAGTACAATGTTCTATTGCATTGTTTATGTTTACCAGTTTATGGGAGTTATATATAAGTTCTTGACACCCTTTGCCCCTTGTGTGTATTATGCTATCTTCTTCCAGTCAATACCCTATGGGACAAAAGAACTGAGCTCAGTCAGCCAAGGGATCATGAGAAATTATAAACAATTGTTGTTCTACAGGAGTAGTTTGTAATGCAGCAACAGATAATCAAAATAATTTTATTTTGTTATTATTTAAAAAATCCATTTCATCTATATTTTATACCTAACTTTTCCTTACATATTATTTTTATCTTTTAAAGAAATTTTTAGCTTATCAGTCTTCCCAGACTTTTATCTATTTTGTTCACCTTTTTAAAGCACCAAACTTTTGGTTTTATTGAACTTCACTATTTTCCTTTCTCTTCTGTTTTATTAATTTTCATTCTTTTAAAAAAGTATTTATTTTCTTCTATGTAGTTTGGGTGCATTTCTATTGCTTATCCTTTAATTTTTTATTTTTTAAAATTTAAATTCAATTAATTAATATATGTAGTGTATTAATTAATAATTAATTAAGATATATATATATATAATGTATTATTAATTTCAGAGGTAAAGTTTACTGATTCATCAGTTGCTTATAATACCCACGTTTATTATATCAAGTGCCATCCTTAATGCCCATCATCTAGTTACCGGATCCCCCACCTATTTCCCCTCTAGTAACTTTCAGTTTGCTTCCTATAGTTAAGAGTCTCTTATGGTTTCTCTCCCTGTCTGATTTCATCTTATTTTATTTTTCTCCCCCTTCTCTGAAGATCCTGTATTTTGTTTCTTAAATTCCACATTGAGTGAAATCATATAATTTTCTTTCTCTGATTGACTTATTTCACTTAGCATAATACCTTCTAGTTCCAACCACATCATTGCAAATGGCAAGATTTCATTTTTTGATGGCTGAGTAATATTCCATTGTATGTGTGTGTGTGTGTGTGTGTATGTATATATACATATATATAGAGAGAGATCTGTATATATCTATATAGTTACATCTAGATAGATATAGATAGAGATAAAGATAGATATTTATATATCTCTGTCTACATCTATCTATATCTATCTATCTATCTATCATATCTTTGTTATCCATTCATCTGTCAATGGACATCTGGGTTCTTTCCACATTTAGTCTATTTGTCTATTGTGGACATTGCTGCCATAAACATTGGGGTGCTGGTGCCCCTTTGGATGACTATGTTTGTATCCTTTGGATAAATACCCAGTAGTGCAATTTCTGGGTCATAGGGTAGCTCTATTTCTGACTTTTTGAGGAACCTCCATACTGCTTTCAAGAGTGGCTATACCAGCTTGCATTTCCACAAACAATATTAAGAGGGTTCCCATTTCTCCATATCCTAGCCAACATCTGTCATTTCCCAACTTATTTTAGACATTCTGACCGTGTGAGGTGGTATCTCTTTATGGTTTTGATTTGTATTTCCCTGATGGTGAGTGATGTTGAGCATTTCTTCATATATCTGTTGGCCATTTGTATGTCTTCTTTGGAAAAATGTCTGTTCATGCACGTCTTCTGCCCATTTATTAACTGGATTATTTGTTCTTTGGGTGTTGATTGCTTGTTTTTGGGGAGTTTGATAAGTTCTTTGTAGATTTTGGATATTAGCCCTTTATCTGATAAGAAATTTGCAAATATATTTTCCCATTCAGTAGGTTGTCTTTTGGTTTTGTCAACCGTTCCTTTTACTGTGCAAAACTTCTTACTTTGAGGAAGTCCCATTAGTTCATTTTTGCTTTTGTTTCCCTTGATTTTGAGGACATATCTAGTAAGAAGCTGTGGCCAAGGTTAAAGAAATTGTTGCCTGTGTTCTCCTTTAGGATTTTGTTGGGCTCCTTCCTCACATTTAGGTCTTTTATCCATTTCGTGTTTATTTTGTATATGATGTAAGAAAATGGTCCAGTTTCATTCTTCTGCATGAGGCTGTTGAATTTCCCCACATGATTTGTTAAAGAGACTTTTTCCCATTGGATATTCTTTCCTGCTTTATTAAAGATTAGTTGACCATAGTGCTGACTGTCCATTTCTGTGTTCTCTATTCTGTTCCATTGATCTATGTGTCTGTTTTTGCAGCAGTACCATATTGTCTTGATAATTACAACTTTGTAATACATCTTGAAGTCAGAATTGCCTCCAGCTTTGGTTTTCTTTTTCAACATAACTTTGGATATTTGGGGTCTTTTCTGGTTCCAAACAAATTTTAGAATCATTTATTCCAGCTTTGTGAAGAATGTTAATTGTATTTTGATAGGGTTTGTATTGAATGTGTAAATTGCTCTGGGTAGCATAGACATTTTAACAATATTTGTTCTTCCAATCCATGAGCATAAAAATGCTTTACCATTTCTTTTTGTCTTCCTCAATTTCTTTCATAAGGGTTCTATACTTTTCAGAATACAGATCCTTTACCTCTTTGGTTGGATTGATTCCTAGGTATCTTACGGGTTTTGGTGCAGTTGTAAATGGGATCAATTCCTTCATTTCTCTTTCTTCTCTATCATTGTTAGTGTATAAAAGTGCAACTGAATGTGCATTGGTTTTATATCCTGCTACTTTGCTGAATTCCTGTATGAGTTCTAACAATTTTTGGATGGAGTCTTTTGGATTTTCAACCTAGTGAATATCATGTCATCAATGAAAAGTGAAAGTTTGACTTCTTTGCCAATTTATATGCCATTTATTTATTTATTTATGTTGTCTGATTGCTGAGGCTAGGACTTCTAGTACTTTGTTGAACAACAGCGGTGAGAGTGGACCTCCTTGTTGTGCTCCTGAGCTCAGGTGGAAAGCTCTCACCTTTTCCCCACTGAAAATGATATTCATTGTGGGCTTTTCATTTCTGGCTTTTATGATCTTGAGTTATGTTCCCTCTATCCCTACACTGTGGAGAGTTTAAATTAAAAAAGAATGCTGCATTTTGTCAAATGTTTTTTCTGCATCTATTGAGATGACCATATGATATATCACATTGATTGATTTGCATATGTTGACCCACCCTTTCAGCACAGGAATAATCCCAGCTGGTCATGGTGAATAATCCTTTTAATTACTGTTGGATCCTATTGGCTAGTATTTTGGTGAGAATTTTTGCATCCATGTTCGGTCTGTAATTCTCCTTTTTTTTTTTTTTAAAGATTTTTATTTATTTATTCGACAGAGAGAGATCACAAGTAGGCAGAGAGGCAGGCAGAGAGAGAGAGGAGGAAGCAGGCTCCCTGCTGAGCAGAGAGCCCGATGTGGGACTCGATCCCAGGACCCTGAGATCATGACCTGAGCAGAAGGCAGTGGCTTAACCCACTGAGCCACCCAGGCGCCCCTGTAATTCTCCTTTTTGATGGGGTCTTTGTCTGGTTTGGGGATCAAGATAACACTGGCCTCATAAAATGAGTTTGGAAGTTTTCCTTCAACTTCTGTTGTTTGGAACAGCTTCAGAAGAATAGGTATTAATTATTCTTTAAATGTTCCACAGTTGGCTGAGTAATATTTCACTGTATATATGAACAACATCTTCTTTATCCATTCATCTGTTGAAGGATACCTTGGCTTCTTCCACAGTTCAGCTATTGTTATATGCAACTAATGAATCATTGAATGCTTCATCAAAAACTAAAGATGTAATATTTGTTGACTAACTGAACATAGTAATAAAAAAATTTAAAAAAATAAAAATCACCTTTCTGGGTAGGTTGATCTGGGTAATTAAGCATTGAAAAAAATAATAAATATTTGATAAAACTGCACTGGGAGGCCATCTGGTACTGGATTCTTGTTTGTTGGAAGATTTTTGATTATTGCTTAAATTTCCTAGCTGGTTATGGATCTGTCCAGGTTTTCTATTTCTTCCTGTTTCAGTTTTGATAGTTTGTATGTTTCTAGAAATGCATTCAGTTTTTCCCGTTTGTCTAATTTGTTGGCATGTAGTTACTCATATGTTCTTATAATGGTTTATATTTCTCATAATGTTCTTATAATTGCTTATATTTCCTCAGTGTTAGTTGTGATCTCTTTCATTTATGATTTTATTTATTTGGGTCCTTTCTTTTTTCTTTGTGATAAGTCTGGTAGGGGCTTACTGATCTTATTAATTATTTTCAGAGAGCCATCTGTTAGTTTTGTTGATCTGTTCTACTATTCCTTTGGTTTCTATTTCATTGATTTCTGCTCTAATTTTTAGTATTTCTTTTCTTCTGCTAGATTTAGGTTTTATTTGCTGTTCTTTCTTTTAGGTGTAAGGTTAGGTTGTATATTTGAGACTTTTCTTGTTTCTTGAGAAAGATTTGTATTTTTATATATTTCCCCCTTAGGACTGTGTTTGCTGCATCCCACAGGCTTTGAACTGTTGTGTTTCCATTTTCATGAAATTTTTTTATTAAATTAATTTATTTTCAGAAAAACAGTATTCATTATTTTTTCACCACACCCAGTGCTCCATGCAATCTGTGCCCTCTATAATACCCACCACCTGGTACCCCAACATCCCACCCCCTGCCACATCAAACCCCTCAGATTGTTTTTCAGAGTCCATAGTCTCTCATGATTCACCTCCCCTTCCAATTTCCCCCAACTCCCTTCTCCTCTCTAACACCCCTTGTCCTCCATGATATTTGTTATGCTCCACAAATAAGTGAAACCATATGATAATTGACTCTCTCTGCTTGACTTATTTCACTCAGCATAATCTCTTCCAGTCCCGTCCATGTTGCTACAAAAGTTGGGTATTCAACCTTTCTGATGGAGGCATAATATTCCATAGTGTATGTGGACCACATTTTCCTTATCCATTCGTCCGTTGAAGGGCATCTTGGTTCTTTCCATAGTTTGATGACCGTGGCCATTGCTGCTATAAACAGTGTGGTACAGATGGCCCTTCTTTTCACGACCTCTGGGTCTTTGGGATAAATACCCAGGAGTGCAATTTCAGGGTCATAGGGAAGTTCTATTTTTAATTACTTGAGGAATCTCCACACTATTCTCCAAAGAGGCTGCACCAACTTGCATTCCCACCAACAGTGTAAGAGGGTTCCTCTTTCTCCACATCCTCTCCAACACATGTTGTTTCCTGTTTTGTTAATTTTGGCCATTCTAACTGGTGTAAGGTGATATCTCAATGTGGTTTTAATTTGAATCTCCCTGAGGGCTAATGATGATGAACATTTTTTCATGTATCTGATAGCCATTTGTATGTCTTGATTGGAGAAGTGTCTGTTCATATCTTCTGCCCATTTTTTGATATGTTTGCCTGTTTCATGTGTGTTGAGTTTGAGGAGTTCATTATAGATCCTGGATATCAACCTTTGTCTGTACTGTCATTTGCAAATATCTTCTTCCATTCTGTGGGTTGCCATGAATTTTTATTTTATTTTTTTATAAACATATAATGTATTATTAGCCCCAGGGGTACAGGTCTATGAATCGCCAGGTTTACACACTTCCCAGCACTCACCATAGCATATATCCACTCCAATGTCCATAACCCCACCACCCTCTCCCTACACCCCTCCCCCCGGCCACCCTCAGTTTGTTTTGTGACAGTAAGAGTTTCTTTTGGTTTGATCCCTCCCGATCCCATCTTGTTTCATTTATTCTTTTCCTACCCCCTTAACCGCCCCCCCCCAATTGCATCTCCACTTCCTCATATCAGGGAGATCATATGATAGTTGTCTTTCTCCAATTGACTTATTTTGCTAAGCATAATACCCTCCAGTTCCATGCACATCATCACAAATGGCAAGATGTCATTTCTTTGGATGGCTGCATAGTATTCCATTGTATATATATATACCATCTCTTCTTTATCCATTCATCTGTGGATGGATATCTAGGTACTTTCCATAGTTTGGCTATTGTGGATATTGCTGCTATAAACAGTCAGGTGCACATGGATCACTGCGTTTGTATCTTTAGGGTAAATACCCTGTAGTGCAATTGCTGGGTCATAGGGTAGCTCTATTTTCAGCTTTTTGAGGAACCTCCATGCTGTTTTCCAGAGTGGCTGCACGAGCTTGCATTCCCACCAACAATGTAGGAGGGTTCCCTTTTCTCTGCATCCTCGCCAGCATCTGTCATTTCCTGACTTGTTAAATTTAGCCGTTCTGACTGGTGTGAAGTGGTATCTCATTGTGGTTTTGATTTGAATTTCCCTGATGCCCAGCGATGTGGAGCACTTTTTCATGTGTCTGTTGGCCATTTGGGTGTCTTCTCTGCAGAAATGTCTGTTCATGTCTTCTGCCCATTTCTTGATTGGATTATTTGTTCTTTGGGTGTTGAGTTTGTTAAGTTCTTTATAGATTTTGGACACTAGCCCTTTATCTGATATGTCGTTTGCAAATATCTTCTCTCATTCTGTCAGTTGTCTTTTGGTTTTGTTAACTGTTTCCTTTGCTGTGCAAAAGCTTTTGATCTTGATGAAATCCTAATAGTTCATTTTTGCCCTTGCTTCCCTTGCCTTTGGCGATGTTCTTAGGAAGATGTTGCTGCGGCTGAGGTCGAAGAGGTTGCTGCCTGTGTTCTCCTCAAGGATTTTGATGGATTCCTTTCTCACATTGGCATCCTTCATCCATTTTGAGTCTATTTTCGTGTGTGGTGTAAGGAAATGGTCCAATTTCATTTTTCTGCATGTGGCTGTCCAATTTTCCCAACACCATTTGTTGAAAAGACTGTCTTTTTTCCATTGGACATTCTTTCCTGCTTTGTCAAAGTGTAGTTGACCATAGAGTTGAGGGTCTATTTCTGGGCTCTCTATTCTATTCCATTAATCTAGTAGTCTCTTTTTGTGCCAGTACCATGCTGTCTTGATGATGACAGCTTTGTAATAGAGCTTGAAGTCCAGAATTGTGATGCCACCAACTTTGGCTTTCTTTTTCAATATTCCTTTGGCTATTCGAGGTCTTTTCTGGTTCCATATAAATTTTAGGATTATTTGTTACATTTCTTTGAAAAAAAAATAGATGGTATTTTGATAGAAATTGCGTTAAATGTGTAGATTGCTTTAGGTAGCATAGACATTTTCACAATATTTGTTCTTCCAATCCAGGAGCATGGAACATTTTTCCATTTCTTTGTGTCTTTCTCAATTTCTTTCATGAGTACTTTATAGTTTTCTGAGTATAGATTCTGTGCCTCTCTGGTTAGGTTTATTCCCAGGTATCTTATAGTTTTGGGTGCAATTGTAAATGGGATTGGCTCCTTAATTTCTCTTTCTTCTGTCTTGTTGTTAGTGTAGAGAAATGCAACTGATTTCTGTGCATTGATTTTATATCCTGACACTTTACTGAATTCCTGTACAAGTTCTAGCAGTTTTGGAGTGGAGTCTTTTGGGTTTTCCACATATAGTATCATATCATCCACGAAGAGTGATAGTTTGACTTCTTCTTTGCCAATTTGGATGCCTTTAATTTCCTTTTGTTGTCTGATTGCTGAGGCTAGGACTTCTAGTACTATGTTGAACAGCAGTGGTGATAATGGACATCCCTGCCGTGTTCCTGACCTTAGCTGAAAAGCTTTCCGTTTTTCACCATTGAGAATGATATTTGCGGTGGGTTTTTCATAGATTGCTTTGATAATATTGAGGTATGTGCCCTCTATCCCTACACTTTGAAGAGTTTTGATCAGGAAGGGATGCTGTACTTTGTCAAATGCTTTTTCAGCATCTATTGAGAGTATCATATGGTTCTTGTTCTTCTTTTATTAATGTATTGTATCACATTGATTGATTTGTGGATGTTGAACCAACCTTGCAGCCCTGGAATAAATCCCACTTGGTCCTGGTGAATAATCCTTTTAATGTACTGTTGAATCCTATTGGTTAGTATTTTGGTGAGAATTTTCGCATCTGTGTTCATGAAGGATATTGGTCTGTAATTCTCTTTTTGGATGGGATCCTTGTCTGGTTTTGGGATCAAGGTGATGCTGGCCTCATAAAATGAGTTTGGAAGTTTTTCTTCCATTTCTATTTTTTGGAACAGTTTCAGGAGAATAGGAATTAGTTCTTCTTTAAATGTTTGGCAGAATTTCCCTGGGAAGCCATCCGGTCCTGGGCTTTTGTTTGTTTGGAGATTTTTGATGACTGTTTCAATCTCCTTACTGTTTATGGGCCTATTCAGGTTTTCTATTTCTTCTTGGTTCAGTTGTGGTAGTTTATATGTCTCTACGAATGCATCCATTTCTTCCAGATTGTCAAATTTGTTTGCGTAGGGTTGCTCATAGTATGTTCTTATAATTGTTTGCATTTATTTGGTGTTAGTTGTGATCTCTCCTCTTTCATTCATGATTTTATTTATTTGGGTCCTTTCTCTTTTCCTTTTGATAGGTCTGGCCAGGGGTTTATCAATTTTATTATTTCTTTCAAAGAACGAGCTCCTGTTTTTGTTGATTTGCTCTTTTTTTTTTTTTTTTTTTGCTTCTATTTCATTGATTTCTGCTCTGATCTTTATTATTTCTCTTCTCCTATGGGTTTAGGATTTCTTTCTTGTTCTTTCTGCAGCTCCTTTAGGTGTAGGGTTAGGTTGTGTACTTGAGACCTTACTTGTTTCTTGAGAAAGGCTTGTACCGCTATATATTTTCCTCTCAGGACTGCCTTTGCTGTGTCCCACAGATTTTGAACCAAAGATCCCGAAGACACGGGGTTCTCTGGAAGGGGCAAAGCAGCGCTGGGGGTGTCCCCAATCTCGAGGACACTGTCGTCCTCGAAACAGGATGGGACGCGCACCAAACTCGACCCTTGGACCTGCCGCACAGGACAGAAAGCCCAGGAAGAACCCGACAGTGGCGTGCTCGTCAGTCAGACGTCGACCATGGCTGGAGGCCAGAAAACGCAGTGGTGGCCAAAACACGGAGCCTGTTCCACAATTGCTGCTGGGAGAACCGGACAGCTCCAGACGGAAGAATGAACCCAGACCCCTTCCTTCCTCCGGAGGCACACCCCAAACCTTCCAAGTGTTTCCAAGGGCGAAATGGGACCCCCGAATCCAGAAAGGTCCTAGGACACGGCGCAGGCAGCCATGTCCCTGATGCCGGCCTGAGCAAAACCCTCTCCACATAGGTCTCCTGAAGCAAGGGAAAGGAAGCCAGCTCAACCTACTGGGATGGCGTCCCAGGGAAAGGCATCAGCACAGCCAAGGAAACAAGGAACGAGGCTCCAAGGCCACCGACGCCTAGGGAGATGATCTGTGCCAACGGCATGGGCGGCAAGGCTTAGGATCCCCAATTTGGTCAAGAACATACACTCCCACAACCACCTCAACTCCCCCAGAACCCAAAAGCCCAAGCCATCATAGGTAGAAGACGGGAACAGACATTTCTCCCAAGAAGAACGATAGATGGCCCACCGATGCGCGCACCCTTGCTCCACATCACACATCGTCCGCCAAGTGCCATGCTGGGTTCTGAGGAGCTACGACCTCAACCCTCCAGCGTGGTCCCCATCCCCAAGAGAAGAAACAAGAGGTGTTGGGGAGGCGGTGGAGAAAGGGGAAGCCTCCCATGCTGTGCGAGGCAAGGCAACCACTGGGGGCCCCCTCCCCTGCCAAAAAGGCTATGGCGTTTCCTCACCAATGAGGTAGAGGCAGAACGAAGCCATGATCGGGGAATGGCACTGCTTAGTCTTCCCCACCGTCCCCCGATTCCAGAACACAAAGCCAAAGGGACACACGCACCCCTTTGTTCAGAGCAGCGTGGCTGACACCAGCCGGCGCATGGAAGCAGCCCGAGCGGCGAGCGGCTGATGAATGAGAAAGAAGATGGGGTCTCGATCTGCGACAGAAAAGGATGCAGCCGCACCAGAGAAAGACATATTTCCCTTGGCTGTGCCATGGAAGTAGCTGAAGACGATCCATCAGAGCAAGAGAAGTCAGTCAGAGAGACCTGTACCTTGTGATGGCACTCCTAGGGGCCGCTGGAGATGTGCCACCAAAGAACAAAGGGAAATAGACGCAGGTGGGCAGGGACAGAGATTGGCAGAGAGACAGAGAAAGGGGTGGGGAGAGCGGGAGGCAGCAGGAGAGAGACCGAGAGATCAAGAAGCGGTGCTACCAAGCAGCACATTCTTGAACTACAGAGGAGAAACTGATGGTTCCCAGAGGGGATGGGAGTGGGGGATGGGTGCCCCCGGGGATGGGGGTTAAGGACGGCCCTTGCCAGGATGAGCATAGCGGGAACTCTGGGACTGCGGAATCGCTCCATGGGAGCCCTAGAGGCTGGTGACCCCATAGATGAACTCTGCTGGCGCTCCAAGAACACCTTCCAGAAAGAAAAGAATGAAGGGCAGCAGACAGGAAGCACTGCGTCCCTATGTAGCCACCCAGGTCGTGTCTGTTCTTCCCCTCATCATGCAACCCTGCAAGCTCCTAAGGACCAGGAGGAGGCATGCTCGGTCTCGGCAGTGTGTCCAGAGCCCCCCGGACCGCACGTCTTCTGTGTTGGCGTGTGCCCTGGACGGGAGCTGTCCTAGGGCCTCAGAGGGCCCTCCGCTGCTCCCAGGAGGGGACTCGGGGCCTAAGCGTGCTCTTCGTTCAGAGCCTGAAGGCAGCCTCACAACCCCGAGTGCCAAGGCAGCAGCGTGCCTCTGTTACGGACCAGAAGCGCCAGCCATGCGGCTCTCGGGACTCTTGGGAATGCCCGTGCTCCTTTCTCTTTCTTCTTCCTGCCGTAGTGCCACCCCGCCCCTGCCCTCCAGCCCACCCCAGCCGACAGCCCGCTCCCATAGAGGCCCGTTGATTTCCCCCACTGACACTTCAAGCTTCCTTCCCCAAATGCCCAGGAGCTTGTTTGGTTCCCTTCCATGATCCGGAGGTCACGGATGACTCCAAGTTGTCCTTCCCGCCCACCGCACAGGCTCTCGTGCGGGACTTGCCTGTCCTAGCTTTTCTTGGTGCCCTGTGTATGCCGACGCTGTATTGCAGGCCCATTGGGCAGCACCATGTGACTGGTACCCAACCGCCTGAGACCTCCGTTCTCTGCCGCGAGGCCCTGAGGACCAGGAGGCCCAAGCAGAAGGGGACTTGCATGTCCCCAGAAGATGTGTGTGTGTAGAGGTGGCCCTTGGGCGTGAGTCCACCGCAGGCTCCCCGTCTGAGGAGGAGGAGTGCACGATGGGCGAGAGGGCACCCGCAGCCACGAAAGTGTTCCCGCGGCCACGAAAGTGTTCCCGTGGCCACGAAAGGGTCCCCGTCTTCCCAAGAGCTCTGAAGGGCAAGGCCGGCTGCCCTTCCAGAGGCCTCCAGGCAGGCGCCTGAGTGCTGGGACACGGCTGGCCACCACTTTGTCCCAGATACCACCCAAATGGACAGGAGAGGAGGACTTGCACGGTCCAGGAGGACACTCCAACCAACCTCTCGCCGGTGCCCAGACCCAGGGTGTTGCCTGATTCGCCCGCAGAGGAGAACGGGTGTGCCCTTCAGCAAGGGCAGGACAAGCAGACGGGCGTCCTAGTGTGTCCCCGTCAGCTCTAGGACAAGACATCCCATGAGTTCCTCATCTGCAAATGGAGACGTGAGTTGGTGGAGGAGTGTAGGAGGCTCCAGATGGACAAGGCATGTGGATCGACGCTGTAACGTCGTGAATGCTGCCTAAGGACAAGGACACCATACGGGATGCAGAATGCTACAGGGTTTATTAGGAAAGAGAGGTGAGGCCACCTCCCCTCGCCCCCCAGCCCCACCCTCTGAGAAGCCTTCGCTGGGATCGTGCCAGGGAGGAAACAGGAGGCAAGGACCGTGAGGGCACGGACCAAAGAAAAGTCAGCATGCCCGGACTTTGGGTCGTGGCAGATACCTGTGCCCGATGCATGAGCGTTGGTTCCTCGAAGTTGCTGAGAGGGAGAGGATGAAGATGTGGACGGTGGAGGAGTGAAGGCAGAGATGAGGAGTCTACGACAGGATGCGGGACGTGGGCACGGGACGCAGAAGATGGAGGAAGCAGAGACTCGGGGAGAAATGGTCCAGGCTGCATGGGGCCAGTGCCCAAGCCTGTGGGGAGGCAGCTGTGTGGCAGAAGGCTACATTGGGCTGGTGCCCAAGCCTGGAAGGAGGCAGCTGGCGGTGGCGTGCTGGATTTCAGCCACGTTTGGCAGTGACTTGGTTTCCCAAATGGCCAATGAGTGCCATGTGCACCTGGTGGTTCTGGGGGAGGCAGTGAGCAGCGGGAAGGCTGGCATCAGCTGGACACGCAGCAAGGGCTGCAGGAGGTGGTCGTCGAGTGGGTGGTGGGGCAGCCAGTGGGGCAGCAGCAGCAAGGCTGGCAGCAGCAGGACCCGCAGCAGCCGGACCCGCAGCCGCCTTGTCCACAGCCGCCGCTGCACCCGAGGCAGCTGGGCCGGCAGCAGCTTGTCCTACAGCAGGTGGTGTGACAGCAAGTTGGGCAGCAACAGCAGCAGCAAGGCTGGCAGCAGCAGGACCCGCAGCCGCCGCAGCCACAGCCGCCGCCGCACCTGCAGCAGCTGGGCCGGCAGCACGGGGTCGTGCAGCAGGTGGTCTGACAGCACATTGGGCGGCAGCAGCAGCAGGGCTGGCAGCAGCAGGACCCGCCGCAGCTGGACCCGCAGCCACCTTGTCCACAGCCGCCGCCGCACCCGCAGCAGCTGGGCCGGCAGCACTGGGTCCTGCAGCAGGTGGTCTGACAGCTTGTTGGGCGGCAGCAGCAGCAGGGCTGGCAGCAGCAGGACCCGCAGCAGCTGGACCCGCAGCTGCCTTGTCTGCAGCTGCCGCCGCACCCGCAGCAGCTGGGCCGGCAGCACGTGGTCCTGCAGCAGGTGGTCCTGCAGCACATAGGCTGGCAGCAAGGGGAGCAGCACGAGCCGCACATGGTGTCACGGATGGAGCGGGGGCTTCTGTTCAGAGCGGAGGGTCTCAGATTTGGACTGTGGCCCACTTCTCTTCTGGGCCTTTTATACACTGGAACCCACACATCCCCCACCCCCACCCCCGACTGGGACCAATAGGCACGACTTTCCTTGTTGTGGTTTACATCGTTTCCCATAGTCTCTGGGTGCTGGTAGAGGAGGAAGCTCCCTCCCAGTTAGCCATCTGTAGACAAGGAGTGCTTCATGTGTTTCCTAATGGAGAATCACTCCTGGAAACGTTTCCCCAGGAAAGCAAGGTGGTCCCATCAGCAGCGTCCGACTTACCTCACTGATCATCGGATCGCGGGAGAGACTTCCTTCCCATTGGCCTGAGGGCCAGGCGACCGAGAAGTGTTCCTTCCCCAGTCTGGCTGCCTAGCGTGTATGTCGATGGGGAGTATTCCCGGGGGGGGGTGCGGGGGGGGACGGGGCTGGAGAAGGATGTGTGGAGGTTCCCGGGGACCTCCAGAATCCATGCCCAAGCTCAAGTCGGCTTTGCCACACAGCCTGTTTCTGGGCCGCCACAGCGTTCTGCCTCTCCCAGCACCCTAGCCCTCCTGTGGATCCCAGTTCAACTGAGGACCTCGGGGAGAGGCCGCGTGGCCTCCTGTCTTCCAAAGGGCAAGGTAGAACCAAAGGGCAGGTGGGCTGAGGCGGCACCAGTGCCCTGGGCCATGACAAGCCTCAGTCTCAGGCCAGGTGCGTCCTGGTCGACCAGCACTCTCGACTGATCTAGGCTTCAGCCCTTGCCCAGCACCTGGGACACTCCGGGACCGACGTGCGCCAGCGATGGGCACCGCAGGAGGACTTGGTGGCTCTAGTCCTCACTTGGAAACCAGCCTGGTCCGTGATTTGCTGTGGCTGCCTCCACCTCGATTGCGCTGGATCCTGTGGAAGGAATCCTGGCTTCTTTGGTTTCCTTCCTTCTGCCTGCACTGCCTTCCCATCTCCAAGCCCCGCACGCCCCTGCGCCCCCAGCCCATGCCCACCCTCTTTCCCTGCTCCCTCCCTCTTTCTGTCCCTTCCTTCTGTCCTTCCTGTTTCCTTTCCCTCGGGGCTCCATGTCTGTCTCTCTGTCTCTTGGTCTCTTGGGCTTTCTGTCCCTCTGGATTCCTGCCTCCTCCTTCCTGCCTTCATGCTGTCCTGCCTCCCGCCTTCCTTCTTTGCTTCCTCCCTTCCATCCTTCCTTCTCCCCCGGGCACCCTGCCTGCCTGGCAGCTCCTCTTGCTCCTCGTCATCTGCTTTCTCCTCCGTCTGAGCTTCCTACCTGCCCGTGGGGCCATCGCCCCCATCTGCTGAAACGTGTAGGGGAAGGACCGGCGGGAAGCAGACACGGGTCATGAGGTCTGGCACACATCAGCGCCACATCTCAGATTGCAGCGTGGAGGGGGCAGTAGCTACCCAGCAGATCTGCGTCTCCATGCCTGAGGGCTCTGCTCAGGCCGCAGCAGAACCTCCCCCCGCCTGTGCGTGCCACATTGACCGAAATGCTCAACCAGTGCTCCTAGGGAGCTGGTGTATGTCCAGAGTCTAGAAATCTTGTTGCAGAATTTCGGGGCATCCCGACATGTGTGTCCCGTCCCTGCTGATCCCTTCCTCGGGGTTCAGCTCCCCTCGCAAGCTGGCACACGGGCCTCCAAGGGCCTCTTCCCTGGGTCACATCTCCACCCTCCAAACGGGGGGATTGGCCCTCCCCAAAGGAACGATGTGCCTGGACGCTCTTCTTCACAGTAGCTTCTGGGAGAACCCACACTCCGACGTGACTTTACCCCGTCCCCGTCTCGAGTTCCTCATCTCTGCGATGGGAACCTCAATCGCCACGTGGAAAAAGGTTTCAAGACGTCCGGAGATGACTGGTGTCCTGCCGTCCCCTACCAGAACACCAAGGGCAGGTTTCTTCTTCTTGGACAGAATGAGAGTGACGCAGCGGACCGTGTGGATGGGGCCATAAAAGATCCCGAAGACACAGGGTTCTCTGCAAGGGGCAAAGCAGCGCTGGGGGTGTCCCCAATCTCGAGGATGCTGTCGTCCTCGAAACAGGATGGGACGCGCGCCAAACTCGACCCTTGGACCTGCCGCACAGGACAGAAAGCCCAGGAAGAACCCAACAGTGGCGTGCTCGTCAGTCAGACATCGACCATGGCTGGAGGCCAGAAAACGCAGTGGTGGCCAAAACACGGAGCCTGTTCCACAATTGCTGCTGGGAGAACCGGACAGCTCCAGACGGAAGAATGAACCCAGAACCCTTCCTTCCTCCGGAGGCACACCCCAAACCTTCCAAGTGTTTCCAAGGGCGAAATGGGACCCCCGAATCCAGAAAGGTCCTAGGACACGGCGCAGGCAGCCATGTCCCTGACGCCGGCCTGAGCAAAACCCTCTCCACATAGGTCTCCTGAAGCAAGGGAAAGGAAGCCAGCTCAACCTACTGGGATGGCGTCCCAGGGAAAGGCATCAGCACAGCCAAGGAAACAAGGAACGAGGCTCCAAGGCCACCGACGCCTAGGGAGATGATCTGTGCCAACGGCATGGGCGGCAAGGCTTAGGATCCCCAATTTGGTCAAGAACATACACTCCCACAACCACCTCAACTCCCCCAGAACCCAAAAGCCCAAGCCGTCATGGGTAGAAGACGGGAACAGACATTTCTTCCAAGAAGAATGATAGATGGCTCACCTATGCGCGCACCAAAGCTCCAGACCACTCATCGTCAGCCGAGCGCCATGCTGAGTTCTAAGGAGCTAAGACCTCACCCCCGTCAGCGTTGCTCCCATCCCCAAGAGAAGAAACAAGAGGTGTTGGGGAGGTGGTGGAGAAAGGGGAAGCCTCCCATGCTGTTTGTGGCAAGGCAACCGCTGTGGGCCGCCTCCCCTGCCAAAAAGGCTATGGTGTTTCCTCACCAACCAGGTTGAGATAGAACGAAGCTACGATTGGGGAATGGCACTGTTTGGTCTTCCCCACTGTCCCTCTATTCCAGAACACAAATCCAAAGGGACACACGCACTCCTTTTTTATGAGCAGCATGGCTGACACCAGCCCACACACAGAAGCTGTCCGAGCGGTGAGTGACAGATGAATGGAGGAAGAAGATGGGGTCTTGATCCGCGACAGAAAAGGATCCAGCTGCACCAGAGAAAGGCATCTTGCCATTGGCCTTGACATGGAAGGAGCCGAAGATGATCAATCAGAGCAAGAGAAGTCAGTCAGAGAGAGACCTGTACCTTGTGACTGCACTCCTAGGTTTGCTGGAGAAGCTCCACTGTTGGGTTCATTACCAAAGGAAGGAGACTGAGACAAAGCTACAGAAAGCCTTATTCTATGTCAAGCATTAGAAGTTAGACTGACCGGTCAGGGAAACGAGGCTGAGACAGAGTAAAATTTTTGTAAAACTTTATTCTATGCCAAGCATTAGAAGTCAGAATGACTGGCCAGGCCCGCCTCCGAAGAGAGCGACACCCCTAGGTCTTACAGGCTAGCTTTTATAGGGCACAACTGCAGATATCCACATATGTGGCTTTGGGTGATTGGATGTCTCCTACCTGTGTGATTTAGTAACGGTTACCTGGAACCGATACTAGTAACTGTTGAGGTGTTTATTAAACAACAAAGTGGCCTTGTTTTAGGTATGTGTTTTAGTAATAGTTACCTGGAACTGATATAAACAAAATGGCCTTGTTTTAGGTGTCTGTTTCAGTAACTGTTACGTGGAAGTGATATCAGTAAGTGTTGAGGCATTTATGAAACAACAAAATGTCTACCTAGGCAACATGGAGTCACTATGGCTAAGTAGGCCCAGGCAGGCCCTAGGGGGTTAACATGTTTTAATGTGGAATTGACCCCAACATCCCCCCCTTTTCTTTTGAGATTAGTCAATTCTTTGACTTTTTAAAGAATCAGTTAGTGCTGGAATTAGGACAGGAACCACAGGTTTTGTCTGTTTTATTTCTGCGGTAAGATGTTGGAATCCTTTGGGTCCTCTATATATGACAGTAACAGTTCCTTCCAATGAGACTTCAAGATTTTTTCACTCGGTGGCGGCATATTCAAACCAAGTCTTTGGGTTGGTAAGGATGTGGTTTTACCTCCGTTTCCATCTCAGTGTAGGCAGTTTGGATCCCTGCATGGGCTCTTTTTAAGACAGACTTTCCTGCCTGTAGGGATTGGAATACAGACGGATCAGTCATTTTTGTTAGGGTAACCTTTTGTAGCCATGGGCAGAGTGGAGGGGTCTCCTGAACATTATTTTAAATGGGGTAACCTTGTTTAAGTAGGATGTACATTACACCCTGAGGAGGGTGAAAGGAAGGAGATCCACCCATCCACCGCCAGTCTCCAGATTTAGCTTTGTCAAGGTCTCTTTAAGAGTCCAGTTCATTCTACTTGCCTGGAACTCTCCGGCTGGTAGGCACAATGTAGTTTCCACTTAGTCCCTGCGGCCTTGGCCGATGCCTGTGAGACTAAACTCACAAATGCAGGGCCGTTGTTTGACCCAATCATGAGAGGCAACCCAAACCCAGGAATTATTGTTTAGTAGCTTTTGGCTACTATTCCTGCCATTTTATGTTTGGCAGAAAAAGGTTTTTACTCAGTCTGAAAAGGTATCTAGAAAAAGTAACACATTTTTTAAATTTTATTTTTGTAAAAATCCACTTCCCAATAAACTCCTGGTTTTTTGTTTGTTTGTTTTGTTTTCTTTTTTTTAACCTCTTTCTTTTTTTCCATCCTAATTTTCCTGCTTCTACTGCCTGACATTGAGCACATTTATCAACTATATCCTGAGCCATACGCCCTAATTTAGATACCTAAAATTGCTTGCCCATGAGTTCTTTAAGTTTGTGTGTCCCAAATGAGTTTCCTGATGTATTTGGTTTACTAATTTTTTTTTTAAGTCTTTGAGGAAGAATGAACTTTTTTGTTCTGGTCTTAGCTCAGTCCCTTTATAGTCTAATTTAGTCCATTTTTGTAAATATTTTAAATCTTCCTCTGAATAATCTGGTTTTTCTGGTATGGCTAGCGTTGGGAGTGTAACCAGTTTTTGAGTCATTTTCCTGGCTGCTTGCTTTGCTGTTTGATCTGCTAATTGGTTTCCCCTTTTTTTAAAAAATTAATTTATTTATTTTCAGCATAACAGTATTCATTAATTTTTCACCACACCCAGTGCTCCATGCAATCCGTGCCCTCTATAATACCCACCACCTGGTGCCCCAACCTCCCACCTCCTGCCACTTCAACCCCTCAGATTGTTTTTCAGAGTCCATAGTCTCTCATGATTCACCTCCCCTTCCAATTTACCCCAACTCCCTTCTCCTCTCTAACACCCCTTGTCCTCCATGCTATTTGTTATGCTCCACAAATATATGAAACCATATGATAATTGACTCTCTCTTCTTGACTTATTTCACTCAGCATAATCTCTTCCAGTCCCGTCCATGCTGCTACAAAAGTTGGGTATTCATTCTTTCTGATAGAGGCACAATACTCCATAGTGTATATGGACCACATTTTCCTTATCCATTTGTCTGTTGAAGGACATCTTGGTTCTTTCCATAGTTTGGTGACCGTGGCCATTGCTGCTATAAACATTGGGGTTCAGATGGCCTTCTTTTCACGACATCTGTATCTTTGGGGTAAATACCCAGGAGTACAATGGCAGGGTCATAGGGAAGTTCTATTTTTAATTTCTTGAGGAATCTCCACACTATTCTCCAAAGAGGCTGCACCAACTTGCATTCCCACCAACAGTGGAAGAGGGTTCCCCTTTCTCCACATCCCCTCCAACACATGTTGTTTCCTGTCTTGCTAATTTTGGCCATTCTAACTGGTGTAAGGTGATATCTCAATGTGGTTTTAATTTGAATCTCACTGAGAGCTAGTGAAGACAAACATTTTTTCATGTGTCTGATAGCCATTTGTATGTCTTCATTGGAGAAGTGTCTGATCATATCTTCTGCCCATTTTTTGATATGATTGTTTGTTTTGTGTGTGTTGAGTTTGAGGAGTTCATTATAGATCCTGGATATCAACCTTTTGTCTGTATTGTCATTTGCAAATATCTTCTCCTATTCCGTGGGTTGCCTCTTTGTTTTGTTGACTGTTTCCTTTGTTGTGCAGAAGCTTTTGATCTTGATGAAGTCCCTAAAGTTTATTTTCACTTTTGTTTCCTTTACGTTTGGAGACATATCTTGAAAGAAGTTGCTGCGGCTGATATCGAAGAGGTTACTGCCTATGCTCTCCTCTAGAATTCTGAGGGATTCCTGTCTCACGTTGAGGTCTTTTATCCATTTTGAGTTTATCTTTGTGTACGGTGTAAGAGAATGGTCAAGTTTCATTCTTCTACATACAGCTGTCCAGTTTTCCCAGCACCATTTATTGAAGAGACTGTCTTTTTTCCACTGTATATTTTTTCCTGTTTCATCAAAGATTATTTGACCATAGAGTTGAGGGTCCATATCTGGGCTCTCTACTCTGTTCCACTGGTCTATGTGTCTGTTTTTATGCCAGTACCATGATGTCTTGGTGATCACAGCTTTGTAATAAAGCTTGAAATCAGGTAACATGATGCCCCCAGTTTGATTTTTGTTTTTCAACATTTCCTTAGAGATTTGGGGTCTCTTCTGATTCCATACAAATCTTAGAATTATTTGCTCCAGCTCTTTGAAAAATACCGGTGGAATTTTGATCGGAATGACATTAAAAGTATAGATTGCTCTAGGAAGTATAGACATTTTAACAATGTTTATTCTTCCGATCCAAGAGCATGGAATGGCCTTCCATCTTTTTGTGTCTTCTTCAATTTCTTTCATGAGTGTTCTGTAGTTCCTCAAGTACAGATCCTTTACCTCTTTGGTTAGGTTTATTCCCAGGTATCTTATGGTTCTTGGTGCTATAGTAAACGGAATCGATTCTCTAATTTCCCTTTCTGTATTTTCATTGTTAGTGTATAAGAAAGCTGCTGATTTCTGTACATTGACTTTGTAACCTGCCACATTGCTGAATTGCTGTATGAGTTCTAGTAGTTTGGGGGTGGAGTCTTTTGGGTTTTCCATGTAAATAATCATGTCATCTGCGAAGAGAGAGAGTTTGACTTCTTCATTGCCAATTTGGAATGACAAATTCCTTTTATTTCTCTTTGTTGTCTGATTGCTGTTGCTAGGACTTCTAATACTATGTTGAACAAGAGTGGTGAGAGTGGGTATCCTTGTCATGTTCCTGATCTCAACAAGAAGGATGCAAGCTTTTTCCCATTGAGGATGATATTTGCTGTGGGTCTTTCATAGACAGATTTGATGAGGTTCAGGAATGTTCCCTCCATCCCTATACGTTTTAATCAGGAACGGATGCTGGATTTTGTCAAAGGCTTTTTCTGCATCAATTGAGAGGACCATGTGGTTCTTCTCTCTTCTCTTATTAATTTGTTCTAACACATTGATTGATTTGCAAATACTGAACCATCCCTGTAGCCTAGGGATGAAACCCACCTGGTCATGGTGGATAATCTTTTTTTTTTTTTTTAAGATTTTATTTACTTGACAGAAATCACAAGTAGGCAGAAAGGCAACCAGAGAGAGAGATAGGAGGAAGCAGGCTCCCTGCCGAGCAGAGAGCCTGACATGGGACTCGATCCCAGAACCCTGAGATCATGACCTGAGCTGAAGGCAGAGGCTTAACCCACTGAGCCACCCAGGTGCCCCGGATAATCTTTTTAATATACTGTTGGATCCTGTTGGCTAGGATCTTGTTGTGAATCTTAGCATCCATATTCATCAGTGATATTGGCCTGAAATTCTCCTTTTTGGTAGGGTCTTTGCCTGGTTTGGGGATCAGGGTAATGCTGGCTTCATAGAAAGAGTCTGGAAGTTTTCCTTCTGCTTCAATTTTTTGAAACAGCTTCAGGAGAATAGGTGTTATTTCTTCTTTGAAAGTTTGGTAGAATTCCCCAGGATATCTGTCAGGT
Source organism: Mustela putorius furo (assembly GCF_011764305.1). NCBI lineage: Eukaryota > Metazoa > Chordata > Mammalia > Carnivora > Mustelidae > Mustela > Mustela putorius. The sequence continues at coordinate 322,844 of NW_025421399.1, read as the reverse complement.
CCTGGGCTCTTGTTTTACTGTTGGAACTTACTATCTATGATCTTGTTGAGAATTTTGGCACCCATATTCTTCAGAGATACAGGTCTGAAATTCTTGTTTTTAATGGGGTTTTTGCCTTGCTTTGGGATCAAGGTAATGGTTGCCTCATAAAACATTCTGAAAGTTTTCCTTCTGTTTCTATTTCTTGAAACAACTTCAGGAAAATAGGTATTATTTCTTCTTTGAATGTTTGGTAGAATTCCTCCAGGGGATCCATCAGGTCCTGGACTCATTTTTTGGGAGGTTTTTGATCACTGCCTCAATCTCATTACTGGTTATTGGTCTATTCAGGTTGTCAATTTCTTCCTGTTTCAGTCTTGGCAGTTTATAAGTTTCCAGGAATGCATCCATTTCTTCTAGGTTGCTTAATTTATTTGTAAATAGCTGTTGATAATAATTTCTGATGATGGTTTCTATTTCCTTGGTGTTAAGTCAAAATATCTCTCCTTTCATTCATAATTTTATTAATTTGGGCCCTTTCTCTTTTCGTTTAGATAAGTCTGTCCAGTGGTTTATCAAGCTTATCAATTCTCTCAAAGAAATAGCTTCTACTTTTATTGATCTACTTCTATTGATCTACTGTATTTCTGGTTTCTAATTCATTGATCTGTGCTCTAATCGTAATTATTTCCCTTCTTGTGTGTGGATTAGGTTTAATTTGTTGTTGATTTTCCAGTTCTTTAAGGTGTAAAAAGAGCTGGAGTATTCAGGATTTTTCAATTTTTTTTGAGTAAAGCTTGAATGGCTATGTATTTCCCCCTTAGGACCGCCATTGTTGTATCCCACAGGTTTTGGATTGATGTCTTTTCATTTCCATTGGTTTCCAAGAATTGGTTAAGTTCCTTGATTTCCTGGTTAATACAAACATACTTGAGCAGGATGGTCTTTACCTTCCAAGTGTTTGAATTCTTCCAAACTTTTTCTTGTGATTGAGTTCCAGTTTCAAAGCACTGTGGTCTTAGAATATGCAGGGAATAATCTCAATCTTTTGGTATTGGTTGAGACCTGATTTGTGACCCAGTATGTGGTTTATTCTGGAGAAATTTCCATGTGTACTCGAGGAGAATAGTATTCTGTTCTTTTAGGGTGGAATGTTCTGTATATGAGGTTCATGTGGTCCAGTGTGTTATTCAAAGCTCTTGTTTCTTTATTGATTTTCTGCTTAGAAGAGCTGTCTATTGCTGAGTGTGGAGTGTTGAGGTCTCCTACTATTAACATATTATTAGCAATATGTTTCTTTAATTTGGTTAACAGTTGGGTTATGTAGTTGGTTGCTCCCATATTGGGAACATATATATTTACAATTGTTAGGTCTTCTTGTTAAGAATGACATCGTGTCCATCTGTATTTCTAACTGCAGTCTTTAGCTTAAAATCTAGAATGTCGGAGGAGGAGTCAAGATGGTGGAGAAGTAGCAGGCTGAGACTACATCAGGTAGCAGGAGATCAGCTAGATAGCTTATCAAAGCATTGCAAACACCTACAAATCCAATGGGAGATTGAGGAGAAGAACAGCAATTCTAGAAACAGAAAATTGACCACTTCCTGAAAGGTAGGACTGGCAGAGAAGTGAATCCAAAGCAACGGGAAGGTTGACGGGTGGGGGGGGGGTGGCTCCCAGCAAGCGGCAGAGCAACAGCACTAAATCAGTACTTTTAAAAGTCTGTTCCACTCCAGGACATCGCTCCAGGTTAAACCGGGGTGAAGCCCACGTGGGGTCAGCATGGCCCCAGGTCCCGCAGGGTCATGGAAGGATCAGAGGTGTCTGAGTGTCACAGAGCTCGCAGGTATTAGACTGGGGAAGCCAGCTACAGAGACAGAGCCGAGGAGTGAGCTCTCAGCTCGGGGTTACCTTGAACCGGTTGCAGGCTGGGTGAACTCAGAGCACGGCCTGAGGCCAGGGAGATGGGGGTGATTGGGCTCTTTTCTCTGAGGGTGGGCTGAAGAGTGGGGCCCCAAGCTCTTGGCTCCTCCAGGCTGGAGACTGGGAGGCTGCCATTTTCATTCCCGTCCTCTGGAACTCTACAGAAGGCATTCAGATGACAAAAGCTCCTGAAAGCGAACCCGAGCAGATTACTTAGCCCGGTCCCTGGTAAGGGCAGTACAATTCCACCTCGGGCATAGACACTTGAGAATCACTACAACAGGCCCCTCACCCAGAAGATCAACAAGAAATCCAGCCAAGACCAAGTTCACCTACCAAGGAGAGCAGCAGAATTCCAAAGGAAGAGAAAGCAAAACACGGAACTCATGGCTTTCTCCCCATGATTCTTTAGTTCTGTGGTTAATTTAATTTTTTTTAATTTTATGTTTTTCATCTGCTAAATTTTTTTTAACTTTTACCCTTTTCTTTTTAAACATTTTTAACTAGTTTATCTTATATATATATATTTCTTTTTTCTTTTTTATATTTTTTCTTTATTTGTTTTCTTTTTAAAATTTTTTTCTGAACTTTTTATCCCCTTTCTCCCCTCCCCCATGATTTGGGGTATCTTCTGATTTGGTTAAAGATCCCCTAAAGGGGGTCTTTGCCACCCTTTTAGTATTTTATTTGCTGCTTCATATACTCTTATCTGGACAAAATGACAAGGCGGAAAAACTCACCACAAAAAAAAGAACAATAGGCAGTACCGAAGGCTAGGGACCTAATCAATACAGACATTGGTAATATGTCAGATCTAGGGCTCAGAATGACGATTCTCAAGGTGCTAGCTAGGCTCGAAAAGGCATGGAAGATATTAGAGAAACACTCTCTGGAGAGATAAAAGCCCTTTCTGGAGAAATTAAAGAATTAAAATCTAAGTTGAAATAAAAAAAGCTATTAATGAGGTGCAATCAAAAATGGAGGCTCTTCTGCTTGGATAAATGAGGCAGAAGAAAGAATTAGTGATATAGAAGACCAAATGACAGAGAATAAAGAAGCTGAGCAAAAGAGGGACATACAGCTACTGGACCATGAGGGGAGAATTCGAGAGATAAGTGACACCATAAGACAAAACAACATTAGAATAACTGGGATTCCAGAAGAAGAAGAAAGAGAGAGGGGAGCAGAAGGTATACTGGAGAGAATTATTGGAGAGAATTTCCCTAATTTGGCAAAGAGAACAAGCATAAAAATCCAGGAGTGTGGTGAACCCCCCTCAAAATCAACAAGAAGAGGTCCACATCCCGTCACCTAATAGTAACATTTGCAAGTTTTAGTGACAAAGAGAAAATCCTGAAAGTAGCCCAGGAAAAGAAGTCTGTAACATATAGTGGCAAAAACATTAGATTGGCAGCAGACTTATCCACAGAGACCTGGCAGGCCAGAAAGAAGTGGAATGATATATTCAGAGCATTAAATGAGAAAAACATGCAGCCAAAAATACTATATCTAGTTAGGCTATCATTGAAAATAGAAGGAGAGATAAAAAGCTTCCAGGACAAACAAAAACTGAAAGAATTTGCAAACACCAAACCAGCTGTACAGGAAATATTAAAAGGGGTCCTCTAAGCAAAGAGAGAGACTAAAAGTAGTAGATCAGAAAGGAATGAAGACAATATACAGTAACAGTCACCTTATAGGCAATATAATGGCACTAAGTTCATATCTCTCAATAGTTACCCTGAATGTTAATGGGCTAAATGCCACAATCAAAAGACACAGGGTATCAAAATGGATAAAAAAATAAAACCCATCAATATGATGCCTACAAGAAACTCATTTTAGACACAAAGACTCCTCCAGATTTAAAGTGAGGGGGTAGAAAAAAATGTGCCATGCTAATGGACATCAGAAGAAAGCTGGGGTGGCAATCTTTATATCAGATCAATTAGATTTTAAGCCAAAGACTATACTAAGAGATGAGGAAGGACACTATATCATACTCAAAGGTTCTGTCCAACAAGAAGATCTAACAAATGCCCCTAACGTGGGAGCAGCCAACTATATAAACCAATTAATAACAAAATCAAAGAAACACATCAACAATCATACAATAATAGTAGGGGACTTTAACACTCCCCTCACTGAAATGGATAGATCATCCAAGCAAAAGATCAACAAGAAAATAAAGGCCTTAAATGACACACTGGACCAGATGGACATCACAGATATATTCAAAACAGAATACACATTCTTCTCTAGTGGACATGGAACATTCTCCAGAATAGATCACATCCTGGGTCGTAAATCAGGTCTCAACCAGTATTAAAAGATTGGGATCATTCCCTGAATATTTTCAGACCACAATGCTCTGAAGCTGGAACTCAATCACAAGAGGAAATTCAGAAAGAACGCAAATACATGGAGACTAAACAACATCCTTCTAAAGAATGAATGGCACAAACAGGAAATTGAAGAAGAATTGAAAAAATTCATGGAAACAAATGATAATGAAAACACAACGGTTCAAAATCTGAGGGACACAGCAAAGGCAGTCCTGAGAGGAAAATATATAGCGGTACAAGCCTTTCTCAAGAAACAAGAAAGGTCTCAAATACACAACATAACCCTACAACTAAAGGAGCTGGAGAAAGAACAACAAAGAAAGTCTAAACCCAGAAGGAGAAGAGAAATAATAAAGATCAGAGCAGAAATCAATGAAATAGAAACAAAAAAACAATAGAACAAATCTACAAAAATAGGAGCTGGTTCTTTGAATGAATTAATAAGATTGATAAATCCCTGGCCAGACTTATCAGAAAGAAAAGAGAAAGGACCCAAATAAATAAAATCATGAAAGAGGAGAGATCACAACCAACACCAAAGAAATACAAACAATTATAAGAACATACTATGAGCAACCCTACGCAAACAAATTTGACAATCTGGAAGAAATGGATGCATTCGTAGAGACATATAAACTACCACAACTGAACCAGGAAGAAATAGAAAACCTGAACAGGCCCATAACCAGTAAGGAGATTGAAACAGTCATCAAAAATCTCCAAACAAACAAAAGCCCAGGGCCAGATGGCTTCCAGGGAAATTCTACCAAACATTTAAAGAAGAACTAATTCCTATTCTCCTGAAACTGTTCCAAAAAATAGAAATGGAAGGAAAACTTCCAAACTCATTTTATGAGGCCAGCATCACCTTGATCCCAAAACCAGACAAGGATCCCATCCAAAAAGAGAATTACAGACCAATATCCTTGATGAACACAGATGCGAAAATTCTCACCAAAATACTAGCCAATAGGATTCAACAGTACATTAAAAGGATTATTCACCAGGACCAAGTGGGATTTATTCCAGGGCTGCAAGGTTGGTTCAACATCCACAAATCAATCAATGTGATACAATACATTAATAAAAGAAGAACAAGAACCATATGATACTCTCAATAGATGCTGAAAAAGCATTTGACAAAGTACAGCATCCCTTCCTGATCAAAACTCTTCAAAGTGTGGGGATAGAGGGCACATACCTCAATATCATCAAAGCCATCTAGGAAAAACCCATTGCAAATATCATTCTCAATGGTGAAAAACGGAAAGCTTTTCAGCTAAAGTCAGGAACATGGCAGGGATGTCCATTATCACCACTGCTGTTCAACATAGTACTAGAAGTCCTAGCCTCAGCAATCAGACAACAAAAGGAAATTAAAGGCATCCAAATTGGCAAAGAAGTCAAACTATCATTCTTCGCAGATGATATGATACTATATGTGGAAAACCCAAAAGACTCCACTCCAAAACTGCTAGAACTTGTACAGGAATTCAGTAAAGTGTCAGGATATAAAATCAATGCACAGAAATCAGTTGCATTTCTCTACACTAACAACAAGACAGAAGAAAGAGAAATTAAGGAGCCAATCCCATTTACAGTTGCACCCAAAACTATAAGATACCTGGGAATAAACCTAACCAGAGAGGCACAGAATCTATACTCAGAAAACTATAAAGTACTCATGAAAGAAATTGAGGAAGACACAAAGAAATGGAAAAATGTTCCATGCTCCTGGATTGGAAGAACAAATATAGTGAAAATGTCTATGCTATCTAAGGTAATCTACAAATTTAATGCAATCCCTATCAAAATCCCCCCCATTTTTTTCAAAGAAATGTAACAAATAATCCTAAAATTTATATGGAACCAGAAAAGACCTCGAATAGCCAAAGGAATATTGAAAAAGAAAGTCAAAGTTGGTGGCATCACAATTCTGGACTTCAAGCTCTATTACAAAGCTGTCATCATCAAGACAGCATGGTACTGACACAAAAAAGAGACACATAGATCAATGGAACAGAATAGAGAGCCCAGAAATAGACCCTCAACTCTATGGTCAACTAATTTTTGACAAAGCAGGAAGGAATGTCCAATGGAAAAAAGACAGCCTCTTCAACCAATGGTGTTGGGAAAATTGGACAGCCACATGCAGAACAATGAAAGTGGACCATTTCCTTACACCACACACAAAAATAGACTCAAAATGGATGAAGGACCTCAATGTGAGAAAGAAATCCATCAAAATCCTTGAGGAGAACACAGGCAGCAAGCTCTTTGACCTCAGCTGCAGCAACTTCTTCCTAGAAACATTGTCAAAGGCAATGGAAGCAAGGGCAAAAATGAACTATTGGGACTTCATAAAGATTAAAAGCTTTTGCGCAGCAAAGGAAAGTTAACAAAACCAAAAGACAACTGACAGAATGAGAGAAGATATTTGCAAATGACATATCAGATAAAGGGCTAGTGTCCAAAATCTATAAAAAACTTAGCAAACTCAACACCCAAAGAACACATAATGCAATCAAGAAATGGGCCGAGGACATGAACAGACATTTCTGCAAAGAAGACATCCATCTTTGGGGTAAATACCCAGTAGTGCAATGGCAGGGTCATAGGGAAGTTCTATTTTTAATTTCTTGAGGAATCTCCACACTGTTCTCCAAAGAGGCTGGACGAACTTGCATTCCCACCAACAGTGGAAGAGGGTTCCCTTTCTCCACATCCCCTCCAACACATGTTGTTTCCTGTCTTGCTAATTTTGGCCATTCCAACTGGTGTAAGGTGATATCTCAATGTGGTTTTAATTTGAATCTCCCTGAGGGCTAGTGATGATGAACATTTTTTCATGTGTCTGATAGCCATTTGTATGTCTTCATTGGAGAAGTGTCTGTCCATATCTTCTGCCCATTTTTTTGATATGATTGTTTGTTTTGTGTGTGTTGAGTTTGAGGAGTTCATTATAGATCCTGGATATCAACCTTTTGTCTGTACTGTCATTTGCAAATATCTTCTCCCATTCCATGGGTTGCCTCTTTGTTTTGTTGACTGTTTCCTTTGCTGTGCAGAAGCTTTTGATTTTGATGAAGTCCCAAAAGTTCATTTTCACTTTTTTTCCTTTGCCTTTGGAGACATATCTTGAAAGAAGTTGGTGTGGCTGATATCGAAGAGATTAATACCTATGTTCCCCTCTAGGATTCTGATGGATTCCTGTCTCACATTGAGGTCTTTTATCCATTTTGAGTTTATCTTTGTGTACGGTGTAAGAGAATAGTAAATTTTCATTCTTCTACATATAGCTGTCCAGTTTTCCCAGCACCATTTACTGAAGAGACTGTCTTTTTTTCCACTGTATATTTTTTCCTGTTTTGTCAAAGATTATTTGACCATGTTGTTGAGGGTCCATATCTGGGCTCTCTACTCTGTTCCACTGGTCTATGTGTCTGTTTTTATGCCAGTACCATGCCATCTTGGTGATGACAGCTTTGTAGTAAAGCTTCAAATCAGGTAGCGTGATGGCCCCAATTTTATTTTTGTTTTTCAATATTTCCTTAGCAATTTGGGGTCTCTTCTGATTCCATACAAATTTTTGGATTATTTACTCCAGTTCTTTGAAGAATACCGGTGGAATTTTGATCGGAATAGCATTAAAAGTATAGATTGCTCTAGGCAGTATAGACATTTTAATAATGTTTATTCTTCCAATCGAAGAGCATGGAATGGTCTCCCATCTTTTTGTGTCGTCTTCAATTTCTTTCATGAGTGTTCTGTAGTTCCTTGAGTACAGATCCTTTAGCAGCAATGGCCATGGTCTCCAAACTGTGGAAAGAACCAAGTTGCCCTTCAACGGACGGATGGATAAGGAAGATGTGGTCCATATACACTATGGAGTATTATGCCTCCTTCAGAAAGGACGAATACCCAACTTTTGTAGCAACATGGACGGGACTGGAAGAGATTATGCTGAGTGAAATAAGTCAAGCAGAGAGAGTCAATTATCATATGGTTTCACTTATTTGTGGAGCATAACAAATAGCATGGAGGACATGGGGAGATAGAGAGGAGAAGGGAGTTGGGGGAAATTGGAAGGGGAGGTGAACCATGAGAGACTATGGACTCTGAAAAACAATCTGAAGGTTTTGAAGGGGAGGGGGGTGGGAGGTCGGGGTACCATGTGGTGGGTATTACTGAGGGCATGGATTCCATGGAGCACTGGGTGTGGTGCAAAAATAATGAATACTGTTATGCTGAAAATAACAAATAAATTAAAAAAAAAAAAAGGACATCCAGATGGCCAACAGACACATGAAAAAGTGCTCCACATCACTCGGCATCAGGGAAATACAAATTAAAACCACAATGAGATATCCACCTCACACCAGTCAGAATGGCTAAAATTAACAAGTAAGAAAATGACAGATGCTGGCGAGGATGCGGAGAAACGGGAACCCTCCTACACTGTTGGTGGGAATGCAAGCTGGTACAACCTCTCTGGAAAACAGCATGGAGGTTCCTCAAAAAGTTGAAAATAGAGCTTCCCTATGACCCAGCAATTGCACTACAGGGTATTTACCCTAAAGATACAAATATAGTGATCTGAAGGGGCATGTGCACCCAAATGTTTATAGCAGCAATGTCCACAATAGCCAAACTATGGAAAGAACCTAGATGTCCTAGAATAACACATGAATGGATAAAGAAGAGGTGGTATATATACACAATGGAATACTATGCAGCCATCCAAAGAAATGAAATCTTGCCATTTGCAATGATGTGGATGGAACTAGAGGGTATCATGCTTAGTGAAATAAGTTAATCAGAGAAAGACAACTATCATATGATCTCCCTGATATGAGGAAGTGGAGATGCAACATGAGGGTTAGGGGGGTAGGAGAAGAATAAATGACACAAGATGGAATCGGGAGGGAGACAAACCATAAGTGACTCTTAATCTCACAAAACAAACTGAGGGTTGCTGAGGGGAGGGGAGGGGGGTCTAGAGAAGGGGGTGGGGTTATGGACCATGGGGAAGGTATGTGCTATGGTGAGTGCTGTGAAGTGTGTAAACCTGGTGATTCACAGACCTGTACCCTGGGGATAAAAATACATTATATGTTTATTAAAAAATAATAAATTAAAAAAAACAACATTAAAAAAATCTAGTATGTCTGGTATGAAAATTGCTACCCTAGCTTTCTTTTGAGGTCCATTGGCATGAGATATTGTTCAATATCCCTTAACTTTCAGTCTGGATGTATCTTTAGGTTCAAAATGAGTCTCTTATAGACAGCCTATGGATGGATCCTGTCTTTTTATGCAATCTGCAGCCCTGTGCCATTTTATTGAAGCATTTAGGCCAATCACATTGACACTCATTATTGAAAGGTATGATTTTATTGTCACCATGTTGCGTGTGAAGTCCTTGTATCTATAGATTGTGTCTATAAATTTCTGTTCTGTATCACTCCTGAGGTCTTTCTCCTTTTATAGAACCCCGCAACCCCCTGCTTTAATATTTCTTGCAGGATCAGATTAGTGGTCACATATTCTTTCAGTTTTTGCTGGTCTTGGAAGTTCTTTATTTCTCCATGCATTCTAAATGACAGCCTTGCCAGATAAAGTATTCTTGGCTGCATGTTCTTCTCATTTAGTACCCTGAATATGTCTTGCCAGCCCTTTCTGTCTTTCCAGGTCTCTGTGGAGAGGGCAGACTTTATTCCAATGTTCTTCCATCTATATGTAAGGAATCTCTTGCCCCAACTGACCTTAAGATGGTTTCCTTGGTTCTAAGATTTGTGAGTTTTATTGTTACATGGTCTGGGCATTGGTCTGTTCTCTTAGATCTTGGGAGGGGGTCCTCGCTCCTTCTTGGACACGAATGTTCGTTTCATTCTCCAGATTAGGGAAGTTCTCAGTATGATTTGCTCAAACATATCTTCTATTTCCTCCTCCCTCAGGGATCCCAATCATTTTGACATTGGAGTGTTTCATGGCATCATTTATTTCTCCCATTCTGTTTTCATGGATTTTAAGCTGTTTCTTACAGGCCTCCTTCTGTTCCTCCTTTTCTATCAGTTTGTCTTCTAGATCACTAATTTGTGCCTCTGCCCCATTTAACCTAGCTGTTAGAATATCTAGATTAGATTCATTCTCACTGATAACATTTTTAAGTTCTTCCAGATCAGTTTTGATTTCTTCCCTTAGAGAATCTATGTTGCAATTAATGGTTTTCTCCACCCTAGCTATTGTCTTCATTACTGTTACCATGATGCCTATTTCCACCATCTTACTTATATCCATATTCATTAGTTCTGTGGCATAGGTCATAGTCTCTGAATCTTTCCTATTTTAATGGTTCTTCTTCTTAGTCATTCTGTTGAGGGTTGGTTGACAGAATGTAGAGAGTCCAAATTATTAACCACAACTGAAACAGGATGCACCAATTTTAAAAGCACCTTAGGATTGTCAGCCTCATGTCCTTCCAGCCTGTCTCCTGGGGGAGGAGCCTGCTGCACGGTTATTCAGGCAACCTCATTTGGGCAGAGTTGCCCTACTCCCTATTGGGGGGGGGGGATTGGCTCAGTGGATTGGCTTTTTTTTTTTTTTTTTTTTTTTTTTTTGGTGGCGTGGGGGGTGGTGGTGTTCTCTGGTGGCTTTCCCTGGCAGCTTTCCATATCTCTTCTGAGAGAGCAGAAGTGGCCATATCCAATCTCTGTCTCAGAATAGGCCACACTAGTCTCTGTTTTTGACTGTGCTGCTAATAACTGCAGCATCATGGGTTGTGCAACCCACAGTGGCACTCCCAGCCCTCACTTCCAGGTCCAAACATGACTCTGAACTTTGTGCTTCTAAAACTTTCAGCTGCAAATCTGTTTAAAAAATAAAAAAGGCACCTAGGAGGCTCAGTCAGTTAAGCAACTGCCTTCAGCTCAGGTCATGATCCTGGAGTTCCAAGATCAAGTCCAGCATTGGGTTTCCAGGTCCACAGGGAATCTGCTTCTCCCTCTGAACTTCTACTGTCTCATGCTCTCTCTCACTCGCTCTATCAAATAAATACATAAAATCTTTTTAAAAAGGTAAAAAAAAAAATCAACTGCCCCCAGTTCATACGGTGGGCGGCCCTCAAGTCCTTACCCCACTAATACCAGTCTGCAAGTCTGAGCCTGGTCCCCAGTGCAGGAGGCTTTGCTCTCTGTCAGCTCAGAATCCCAGAGGATCCCTTCCTCTTCCATTTATCTTCCAATATCTGCCCACAGATTTACAACTTCCCACTTCATACTTCAAAACCAATGGCCAGAGATATTCTGTTTGTAGAGATCCGAATATGTCTTCTTACATTTCAGATTGATTTGTGGGTTTTCAGAGTTGTCTGATGGGTATCCAGCTCAGTTCAGGGGACCGGTTGAAATAGGGTCCCCTGCTTCTCTATCTTTTCCTCTTCTCTTGTACAAGTCTTTTGATAAATATTATTTATTTATTTATTTAGGAAACACCATAAGGTAGACTGTTCATGTTATTTCTCTGTGAGAATGTGTTATAGGAGCACCTAAATATATAACGTAATTAATAAATACCTAAAGGGAGCGGGGGAGGAGTCAAGATGGCGGAGAAGTAGCAGGCTGAGACTACTTCAGTTAGCCGGAGATCAGCTAGATAGCTTATCTAAAGATTGCAAACACCTGAAAATCCATCGGCAGATCGAAGAGAAGAAGAACAGCAATTCTGGAAACAGAAAAACAACCACTTTCTGAAAGGTAGGACCGGCGGAGAAGTGAATCCAAAGTGGGGAAGATAGACCCCGGGGGGAGGGGCCGGCTCCCGGCAAGCGGCGGAGCAACCGCGCACAAAATCAGGACTTTTAAAAGGCTGTTCCGCTGAGGGACATCGCTCCAGAGGCTAAACCGGGGCGAAGCCCACGCGGGGTCAGCGTGGCCTCAGGTCCCGCAGGGTCACAGAAGGATCGGGGGTATCTGAGTGTCGCAGAGCTTGTAGGTATTGGAACGGGAAAGCCGGCTACAGAGACAGAGCCGACAGAAAGCTCGCAGCTCAGGGTTACCTTGAACCGGTCGCAGGCTCGGGGAGCTCGGAGCGCGGCCGGAGGTCAGACAGATGGGAGTAACTGGGCGCTGTTCTCTGAGGGCGCACTGAGGAGTGCGGCCCTGGGCTCTCCGCTCCTCCGGGCCGGAGACCAGGAGGCCGCCATTTGTATTCCTGTCCTCCGGAACTCTACGGAAAGCGCTCAGGGAACAAAAGCTCCTGAAAGCAAACCCGAGCAGACTACTCACCCCGGCCCTGGGTAAGGGCGGTGTAATTCGGCCTGGGGCAGACACTTGAGAATCACTACAACAGGCCCCTCCCCCTGAAGATCAACAAGAAATCCAGCTGAGACCAAGTTCACCTACCAAGGAGTGCGGTTTCAATACCAAGGAGAGCAGCAGAATTCCAGAGGAGGAGAAAGCCAAGCACGGAACTCATGGCTTTTTCCCTGTGATTTTTTTTAGTCTTGCAGTTAATTTAATTTTTTTCTTTTTCATTTTTTTTTTCTCGCCTTCGGGTAAAATTTTTTTTTAACTGTTACCTTTTTCTTTTTTAACGATTTTTTACTAGTTTATCTAATATATATATTTTTTCTTTTTTATATTTTTCTTAGGTGTTTTCTTTTTTTTAATTCTTTTCTTTTTCTTTCTTTCTTTTTTTTTTCTTTCTTCCTCTTTGAACCTCTTTTTATCCCCCTTTCTCCCCCCTCACGATTTGGGATCTCTTCTAATTTGGTTAAAGCATATTTTCCTGGGGTTGTTGCCACCCTTTTAGTATTTTACTTGCTCCTTCATATACTCTTATCTGGACAAAATGACAAGAAGGAAAAATTCAACACAAAAAAAAGAACAAGAGGCAGTACCGAAGGCTAGGGACCTAATCAATACAGACATTGGTAATATGTCAGATCTAGAGTTCAGAATGACAATTCTCAAGGCTCTAGCCGGGCTCGAAAAAGGCATGGAAGATATTAGAGAAACCCTCTCGAGAGATATAAAAACCCTTTATGGAGAAATAAAAGAACTAAAATCTAACCAAGTTGAAATCAAAAAAGCTATTAATGAGGTGCAATCAAAAATGGAGGCTCTCACTGCTAGGATAAATGAGGCAGAAGAAAGAATTAGTGATATAGAAGACCAAATGACAGAGAATAAAGAAGCTGAGCAAAAGAGGGACAAACAGCTACTGGACCACGAGGGGAGAATTCGAGAGATAAGTGACACCATAAGACGAAACAACATTAGAATAAGTGGGATTCCAGAAGACGAAGAAAGAGAGAGGGGAGCAGAAGGTATACTGGAGAGAATTATTGGGGAGAATTTCCCCAATATGGCAAAGGGAACGAGCATCAAAATTCAGGAGGTTCAGAGAACGCCCCTCAAAATCAATAAGAATAGGCCCACACCCCATCACCTAATAGTAAAATTTACAAGTCTCAGTGACAAAGAGAAAATCCTGAAAGCAGCCCGGGAAAAGAAGTCTGTAACATACAATGGTAAAAATATTAGATTGGCAGCTGACTTGTCCACAGAGACCTGGCAGGCCAGAAAGAGCTGGCATGATATTTTCAGAGCACTAAACGAGAAAAACATGCAGCCAAGAATACTATATCCAGCTAGGCTATCACTGAAAATAGAAGGAGAGATTAAAAGCTTCCAGGACAAACAAAAACTGAAAGAATTTGCAAACACCAAACCAGCTCTACAGGAAATCTTGAAAGGGGTCCTCTAAGCAAAGAGAGAGCCTACAAGTGGTAGATCAGAAAGGAACAGAGACCATATACAGTAACAGTCACCTAACAGGCAATACAATGGCCCTAAATTCATATCTCTCAATAGTTACCCTGAATGTTAATGGGCTAAATGCCCCTGTCAAAAGACACAGGGTATCAGAATGGATAAAAAAACAAAACCCATCTATATGTTGCCTCCAAGAAACTCATTTTAAGCCCGAAGACACCTCCAGATTTAAAGTGAGGGGGTGGAAAAGAATTTACCATGCTAATGGACATCAGAAGAAAGCAGGAGTGGCAATCCTTATATCAGATCAATTAGATTTTAAGCCAAAGACTATAATAAGAGATGAGGAAGGATACTATATCATACTCAAAGGGTCTGTCCAACAAGAAGATTTAACAATTTTAAATATCTATGCCCCCAACATGGGAGCAGCCAACTATATAAACCAATTAATAACAAAATCAAAGAAACACATCAACAATAATTACAATAATAGTAGGGGACTTTAACACTCCCCTTACTGAAATGGACTGACCATCCAAGCAAAAGATCAGCAAGGAAATAAAGGCCTTAAATGACACACTGGACCAGATGGACATCACAGATATATTCAGAACATTTCATCCCAAAGCAACAGAATACACATTCTTCTCTAGTGCACATGGAACATTCTCCAGAATAGATCACATCCTCGGTCCTAAATCAGGACTCAACCGGTATCAAAAGATTGGGTTCATTCCCTGCATATTTTCAGACCACAATGCTCTAAAGCTAGAACTCAACTACAGAAGGAAGTTTGAAAAGAACCCAAATACATGGAGACTAAACAGCATCCTTCTAAAGAATGAATGGGTCAACTGGGAAATTAAAGAAGAATTGAAAAAAATCATGGAAACAAATGATAATGAAAATACAACGGTTCAAAATCTGTGGGACACAACAAAGGCAGTCCTGAGAGGAAAATATATAGCGGTACAAGCCTTTCTCAAGAAACAAGAAAGGTCTCAGGTACACAACCTAACCCTACACCTAAAGGAGCTGGAGAAAGAACAAGAAAGAAACCCTAAGCCCAGCAGGAGAAGAGAAATCATAAAGATCAGAGCAGAAATCAATGAAATAGAAACCAAAAAAACAATAGAACAAATCAACAAAACTAGGAGCTGGTTCTTTGAAAGAATTAATAAAATTGGTAAACCCCTGGCCAGACTTATCAAAAAGAAAAGAGAAAGGACCCAAATAAATAAAATCATGAATGAAAGAGGAGAGATCACAACTAACACCAAAGAAATACAAACTATTATAAGAACATACTATGAGCAACTCTACGCCAATAAATTTGACAATCTGGAAGAAATGGATGCATTCCTAGAAACATATAAACTACCACAACTGAACCAGGAAGAAATAGAAAGCCTGAACAGACCCATAACCAGTAAGGAGATTGAAACAGTCATTAAAAATCTCCAAACAAACAAAAGCCCAGGGCCAGACGACTTCCCGGGGGAATTCTACCAAACATTTAAAGAAGAACTAATTCCTATTCTCCTGAAACTGTTCCAAAAAATAGCAATGGAAGGAAAACTTCCAAACTCATTTTTTGAGGCCAGCATCACCTTGATCCCAAAACCAGACAAGGATCCCACCAAAATAGAGAGCTATAGACCAATATCCTTGATGAACATAGATGCGAAAATACTCACCAAAATACTAGCCAATAGGATTCAACAGTTCATTAAAAAGATTATTCACCACGACCAAGTGGGATTTATTCCAGGGCTGCAAGGTTGGTTCAACATCCGCAAATCAGTCAATGTGATACAACACATCAATAAAAGAAAGAACAAGAACCATATGATACTCTCAATAGATGCTGAAAAAGCATTTGACAAAGTACAGCATCCCATCCTGATCAAAACTCTTCAAAGTGTAGGGATAGAGGGCACATACCTCAATATCATCAAAGCCATCTATGAAAAACCCACCGCAAATATCATTCTCAATGGAGAAAAACTGAAAGCTTTTCAGCTAAGGTCAGGAACATGGCAGGGATGTCCATTATCACCACTGCTATTCAACATAGTACTAGAGGTCCTAGCCTCAGCAATCAGACAACAAAAGGAAATTAAAGGCATCCAAATCGGCAAAGAAGAAGTTAGATTATCACTCTTCACAGATGATATGATACTATATGTGGAAAACCCAAAAGACTCCACTCCAAAACTGCTAGAACTTGTACAGGAATTCAGTAAAGTGTCAGGATATAAAATCAATGCACAGAAATCAGTTGCATTTCTCTACACCAACAGCAAGACAGAAGAAAGGGAAATTAAGGAGTCAATCCCATTTACAATTGCACCCAAAACCATAAGATACCTAGGAATAAACCTAACCAGAGAGACACAGAATCTATACTCAGAAAACTATAAAGTACTCATGAAAGAAATTGAGGAAGACACAAAGAAATGGAAAAATGTTCCATGCTCCTGGATTGGAAGAATAAATATTGTGAAAATGTCTATGCTACCTAAAGCAATCTACACATTTAAGGCAATTGCTATCAAAGTACCATCCATCTTTTTCAAAGAAATGGAACAACTAATTCTAAAATTTATATGGAACCAGAAAAGACCTCGAATAGCCAAAGGGATATTGAAAGAGAAAGCCAAAGTTGGTGGCATCACAATTCCGGACTTCAAGCTCTATTACAAAGCTGTCATCATCAACACAGCATGGTACTGGCACAAAAACAGACACATAGATCAATGGAACAGAATAGAGAACCCAGAAATAGACCCTCAACTCTATGGTCAACTAATCTTCGACGAAGCAGGAAAGAATGTCCAATGGAAAAATGACAGCCTCTTCAATAAATGGTGCTGGGAGAATTGGACAGCCACATGCAGAAAAATGAAATTGGACCATTTTCTTACACCACACACAAAAATAGACTCAAAATGGATGAAGCATCTCAATGTGCAAAAGGAATCCATCAAAATCCTTGAGGAGAACACAGGCAGCAACCTCTTCGACCTCAGCCGCAGCAACATCTTCCTAGGAACAACGCCAAAGGCAAGGGAAGCAAGGGAAAAAATGAACTATTGGGATTTCATCAAGATCAAAAGCTTTTGCACAGCAAAGGAAACAGTTAACAAAATCAAAAGACAACTGACAGAATGGGAGAAGATATTTGCAAACGACATATCAGATAAAGGACTAGTGTCCAGAATCTATAAAGAACTTATCAAACTCAACACCCAAAGAACAAATAATCCAATCAAGAAATGGGCAGAGGACATGAACAGACATTTCTGCAAAGAAGACATCCACATGGCCAACAGACACATGAAAAAGTGCTCCATATCACTCGGCATCAGGGAAATACAAATCAAAACCACAATGCGATATCACCTCACACCAGTCAGAATGGCTAAAATCAACAAGTCAGGAAATGACAGATGCTGGCGAGGATGCGGAGAAAGGGGAACCCTCCTACACTGTTGGTGGGAATGCAAGCTGGTGCAACCTCTCTGGAAAACAGCATGGAGGTTCCTCAAAATGTTGAAAATAGAACTGCCCTATGACCCAGCAATTGCACTATTGGGTATTTACCCTAATGATACAAACGTAGTGATCCAAAGGGGCACGTGCACCCGAATGTTTATAGCAGCAATGTCCACAATAGCCAAACTATGGAAAGAACCTAGATGTCCATCAACAGATGAATGGATCAAGAAGATGTGGTATATATACACAATGGAATACTATGCAGCCATCAAGAGAAATGAAATCTTGCCATTTGCGACAACATGGATGGAACTAGAGCGTATCATGCTTTGCGAAATAAGTCAAGCAGAGAAAGACAACTATCATATGATCTCCCTGATATGAGGAAGTGGTGATGCAACATGGGGGCTTAAGTGGGTACGAGAAGAATAAATGAAACAAGATGGGATTGGGAGGGAGACAAACCATAAGTGACTCTTAATCTCACAAAACAAACTGAGGGTTGCTGTCAGGAGGGGGTTTGGGAGAAGGGGGTGGGATTATGGACATTGGGGAGGGTATGTGCTTTGGTGAGTGCTGTGAAGTGTGTAAACCTGGTGATTCACAGACCTGTACCCCTAGGGATAAAAATATATGTTTATAAAAAATAAAAAATTAAAAAAAATAAATACCTAAAGGGAGCAATATATAACAATAAAATAATAGTAGGGATCTTCAAAACTCTACTGTCACCAATGGATAAATCATCCAGAGAGAAAATCAGTACAGAAATATGAGCTTTAAATAATATGTTACAATAGAGACATATACCAATCATTCCATTCAAAAGCAACAGAATACACATTCTTCTCCTAGGCACATGTTACACTTTCCAAGATAGATCATAGGTTAGGCCACAAAACAAGTCTCAATAAATTCACAAGTTTAAAGTCATATCAAGCATCTTTTGTGACCATAATAGTATGAAACTATAAATCAATTAGGAAAAAAAACTGCAAAAATTCACAGATATGTGGAAATTAAACAACATGTAATGAACAACCAAAAAAGGATTCCGAAGGGGAAAAAATACATTGAGCCAAGTTGAAATGGAAATAGGACATACCAAAAGTTATATGATACAGCAAAAGCAGTGTTAGAGGGAACTTAATAGTGATAAATGTCTACCTCAGGAAACAAGAAAATTCTTAAATAAACAGCTAATTTTTCACCTCAAGGAACTTGAAAAATGAACAAGAAAAGCCCAAAGTTACAATAAGGAAGGAAATAACAAAGATCGGAAGAGAAATAAAGGTACTTCCCTAACTAATTATGCTCAGAGAAATAGCAGACCAGGGACAATTGTTCTGACCTTTGCCAAGCCAGCAGAAAACACCACACAATTAGATGATGTCAAATAACCAGAAATGTAGCTAGTGATGATTCCTGACTTTCCCATTTCTGGAAAAAGTTCTTAATTAGTATTCTCAATTTTAAAAGTGATCAAACAGTACATTAAAGAGGCCTCAAAATACTAAGGGAACAACTTGCTCATTGATGATTCTTTAGTTACTACCAAAAAAAAAAAAAAATTAAAAATGCATCAACAAAACCAAGAAGGTCCTGCCCATTAGTCCAAACTTTGGGGAGTTTAGTGCATAAAAGATCCAGAACAGAAAGACACATCAGAATCTGAGAAACTTACCTCTGAACAGGGGCCCACCCCAGACACCTGACACCATCACCAACTTGTACTGCTCCCCTTGCTACCAGACTATTTACTGCAGGGCCACCTGCTGCCAGTCCAGCTGGTGTGGGTCCAGCTATAGCCAGCCCAGCTGCTATGGGTCTAGCAGCTGTGGGAAGACCTGCCTGGGTCCAGCTACTGTGGGTCCAGCTGCTGCCAGCCTTGCTACCACCCAACTTGCTATCAAACCACCTGCTATAGGACCACTTGTTGCCAGCCCACATACTGTGTGTCCAGCTGCTGCCAGCCCAGCTGCTGTGGGTCCAGTGGCTTTGGATAAATGTGCTGTGGGTCCAATTGCTGCTAGCCTTGCTGCTGCCCCAGTTGTTGCACACCCTGCTGCTAGTCAGTTTGCTGTGTACCTGTGTATTGCAGGAGGACCTGCTGCCACCCCACCTGTTGCTGCCTGCCTGGGTGCCTAGCCAAAGGCTGTGGATCCAGCTGCTGCTCGCCTTCCCGCTATTCATCCCCTCACCAAAGAAACACCATCTGCACAAAACACCTTTCTGCTAACCGACTTGCCATTTGGAGGACAAATTTCCTTGCTTGATTTTGCTAAAAGTCAGCACGCAACCATCAAAACTTTTCTCATATGTCTTTTTATAAGCTTGTGAATCAGCCTATTTTGTGCAGAGGACTTCCTCCAATTCTGTTCCTCCTATGTATGTGGATCATGTGCCAGTTTCATAAATTCTTTTTCTTTTTTACTCTGGTATTTTCTTTTTTTTTTTATTATATTATGTTGGTCACCATATAGTAGTACATCGCCAGTTTTTAATGTAGTGTTCCATGATTCATTATTTGCTTATAACACCCAGTGCTCATTACAATATGTGCCCTCCTGCCAGTTTCATAAATTCTTAATACCAAGTTATGGGCTTGGCTTCTGAAGTCAGGATCATCTTCTCCCTCTTAGTAACTTAGGAAAACAAGTCTTTAAAACCTTTTCATGGGTTCCTGCAACTGATTAATATTTTATAATCATATTTTGTCTTTTAATATGCTTATGGCTCTTTCTCCTGCTTTCATCTTTTTATGATCATTTGAGTTGTCTCCTGAGTAAAATCTATATCATAATTCACCTCATATTGTCTTTTATTGTATGATATTCCTGATATAGGAACTTATATACATATTCAGTACCATACGCATCATCCAGTGCGAGGTACACAACAGCCTGTCATGAATTATATTCCATATTTTTATGTGAGAATATTTCACTGTGTAATTTCATGTAGCTAATAGTGGAAGACTCGGATCTAGGACTGGATCATTTCTTCTTGCTCAAAGCAACTACATTTACATGCCAATAATGTAAGAATATTTAGTACTGAGCACTAGTAAGCTGTGCAAATGTATTTATCCTTTACAAATGGAAGAAATAATCCCTCATATATGCAGAAAACATCTATTCAAAAATCGGTTTCTTAGAACTCAGCAAGCAGCAGATCAGATACAAGTGAGGGCAGGTGGGACTGCATTTTGGAGCTCTCAAGAAAGCAGGTACCCTTTCCTGTTTCCACTTGTTCAGCAACACATGAAATTCATCCCCATGAAATATTGTTAGCATCCACTTTGTCCTCACAAAACAGACTCTTATCTAAACTATCTCTGTATTGTGCAAATCTAATTCTGAATAGCCTCCATCTATTAAATTTATCTCAACATAGTAAGAAAATAAATAGTTCCCTGCAATAAAAAATGGACCATATATTGTATTCCCCTCAAGTTATGGAAATTTGTCATCCTGACCAAAATACTATTAAGAAATTTAAGTTCAAACAAAGTTGTTAAGACTCAGAGACTGTGCAATGGGCATGTATGACTTTGGGTAACACATGGCCTATGAACCATTCAAGAAACTAAACAACCTCCTGTATTTTCTGAGGAAACTATAAAGGATTTGAGATAAATCAAGAGCATGTTCAGGGAGCGAGAAGAATGTAGGGAAGAAGAAAGAAAAGGACATGAGTATTCATAGGAGTCATGATAGATAAGATGGTGCTTCTGGTCCCAAACTAGTTAATGATGCTGCCTTGTCACTCAGGAATGTGAGGCTGGATTCAGGCTCTGAGAGGAAAAGCACACTTAGGCCCTGAATCATCTCCCAGGAGCAGTGGAGGGACCTCCGAGGACCTAGGAAGGCTTCTATCTGGGGTTCATGCCAACATGTAAGATGAGCTATTTGGGAGGCTCTGGACAGACTGCCAAGACCAAACATACCTCCTGCTGGTCCTTAAGGGCTGGGTGTTTGCATGCCAAAGTGATGAATGGTCATGGCCTGGGTTGCTGCCTACTTGCTAGGTATTTACCAAATGCTTCACTACATAAACTTTAATTCTGAAGAAATTTTCAAGAAAGTATAAAATTCCTATTTTAGAAAAGAAGAAATTAAGGCCAAAAGAGGCAATTAAAGTCAGTTTGTTTCCTAAGAGAAAATATCCTGAGAAAGAGTCAAGTGGACATTGTTTAGGATGTGCATAACATACAGGCAGAAAATTGAAGAAATGGAACAGGTAAGGGTGTATATGAATCTAGTATTACTGTCTGCAAGTGAAGCTTAAACCTCAAAGAAAATGATGAGAATGGTGTAAAATATACACTTTAGAATTATCCTACTTGACGAAATGAAACTGAAATCTTTATAGAAAACTCTCCAAAATCATTGGTTGTGTGTTTTTCTCAGCATGGCATGCACAGACTAAATGACTTTCTGCTGTTGCCTGAAGAGAACCCTTGGACACAGAGATGTATATGTGGCATGGAAGTTGGCCTGAGCACACTGAGATCAAAGATATGTGAATGGTTGTGTCAGTCAGTTTGGGGTGCTATAATGTACTTCCATAGACTGGGTGGCTCACAGAACAAAATTTATATGTCACAGTTACAGAAGCTGGGAAGTCAAAGATTAAGGTGATTGGCAGATTAAATATCTCCTTGGACCTTCTTCCAGTTTGCTGATGGCAGCTTTATGGCTGTATCTTCAAATAGCAGAAAGTGAGAGAGCTTTGGTCTCTGTCTCTTATTACAAGAGTAGCAATCCTATTATGGGGGCATCATCCTCATACCCTCATCCAAAAATAAATATTTCTCAAAGATCTCACCTCTAAATGCCATCTGATTGGGGATTAAGACTTCAGCACATGAATTTGAAAGGACACAAATATTCAGTCCATAGAAGTGAGGTATTGAATACATCATCTATAATCTACCCTTTGTTCCTCTCACACCAATCTTTGTTTCCTCAGGGTGATGGAAAATCCACATTTCTAGAAAAAGATAAATAAGGAAAAGAAGGAAGAGGAAGGAGAAAAAGAAGAGCACTACAGAGAAGAAGAAGAAGAAATCATAGGATGGATGGATGGATGGAAGGAAGGAAATAAGAGAGGGAGAAAGGGAAGGAGGAAAATAAGGGGATGTATAACAGGAAGTCTAATTGAACAAGCTGCAGATACTGCCACTGTACTAGTGTGCAACTAGTAGTCATATTCTCCATCTTATTCTACCAGTCCTATATTTGGTTTACCTTAGCCAATGCTTCTATTGTTTTGGATAATATCCCAATGGAGTAACCCAGATAATCCTGTCTAATGGGTCTAGATGTCTGATTACTGATACAGAGATAAAAAGAGCCATATAGATATTTCAGTAAAACCTCCTGAGTTCCAGATACCTTTCTCTTTGCAGTCTACCTCTCCATGATAACTATCCATCACCAAACAGTGACCCTTTTCTCTATCTGTTGGTCTACTGACATGAGAAATCCAAAATGACCAGGTTAAAGTTTTAACATTAGATCATGACAATTACATTATATCATGATGATTAGATCTTGATGATTACAGCTTTGTAACAGAGCTTGAAGTCTAGAATTGTGACCCCACCAACTTTGGTTTTCTATTTCAACATTCCTTGGCTATTTGGGTCTTTTCTTGTTCTGTACAAATTTTAGGATTACTTGTTCTAGCCCTGTGAAAATGGTGATGGTATTTTGACAGGGACTACAATGAATGTGTAGATTGCTCTGGGTATCATGAACATTTTAACTATACTTGTTCACCCAGTATATGAGCACGGAATATTTTCCCCATTTCTTTGTGTCTTCCTCAATTTCTTTCATAAGTGTTCTACAGTTTTCAGAGTATAGATCCTTTACCTCTCTGGTTAGGTTTATTCCTAGGTATCTTGTGTTTTTTGGTGCAATTGTAAATGGAATTTATTCTTTAATTTCTCTTTTTTCTGTCTCGTTGTGTATAGAGATGCAACTGATTTCTGTGCATTGATTTTATATCCTGCCATGTTGCTGAATTCCTGTATGAGTTCTAACAATTTTGGGGAGGAGTATTTGGGTTTTCCACATAAAGTATCAGGTCATCTGGGAAGAGTGAGTGTTTGACCATTTCTTTGTCAATTGGAATACCTTTTACTTCTTTTTGTTGTCTGATTGCTGAGGATAGGACTTCTAGTACTATGTTAAAGAGCAGTGGTGAGAGTGGACATCCCTGCTGTCTTCCTGACCTTAGGAAAAAAGATCTGTTTTTCCCCATTGAGAATGATATTCACTGTGGGCTTTTTGTATATGGCTTTTATGATATTGACATATGTTCCCTCCATCCCTACCCTATGGAGAGTTTCAACCAAGAAAGGATGCTGTGTTTTGTCAAATGGTTTTTCTGATTCAGTTGAGAGGATCATATGATTCTTCTCCTTTCTTTTATTATTGTGGTGTATCATATTTATTGATTTGCATATGTTGAACCACTCTTGTAGCCCAGGAATAAATCCCACTTGGTTTGGTGAATAATCCTTTTAATGTACTGTTGGATGCTATTAACTGGTATCTTGGTGAGAATTTTGGCATCCATGTTCATCAGGGATATTGGTCTGTAATTGTCTGGTTGGGTTCAAGTTAATACTCACCTCATACAATGAGTTTGGAAGTTTTCCTTGTATTTCTATTTTTTTTGAAACAGCTTCATAAGAATAGGTATTAATTCTTCTTTAAGTATTTGGTAGAACTCCCCTGGGAGGCCATCTGGTTCTACACTCTTGTCTGTTGGGAATTTTTTTTTATTACTGCTTCAATTTTCTTGCTGATTATGGGTCTGGTCAAGTTTTCTATTTCTTCCTGTTTCAGTTTTGGTCATTTATATATCTTTAGGAATGCATCCATTTCTTCCAGATTGTCTAATTTGTCGGCCTATAGTTGCTCAGAATATGTTCTTATAATTGCATTTCTTGGGTGTTGGTTGTGATCTCCCCTCTTTCATTCGTGATTTTATTAATTTGGTCCTTTTCTTTTTGATAATTCTGGCTAGGAGTTTATTGATCTTATTAATTCTTTCAAAGAATCAGCTCCTACTTTTGTTGATCTGTTCTACTGTTCTTTTATTTTCCATTTCATTCATTTCTTGTCTAATCTTATTTACTTATCTTCTTATGCAAGGCTTAGGCACTTTTTTTCCTGTTCTTTTCCCAGCTCCTTTAGGTATAAGGTTATCTTGTATATTTGAACTTGCCTTATTTCTTGAGAAAGTCCTGTATTGCTACATACTTCCCTCTTAGGACTACCATTGGTGCATCCCAAAGGTTCAGAACTATTGTGTTTTCATTTTCATTTGCTCCCATTAATTTTTAAGTTCTTCTTTAATTTCCTGGTTGACCCATTCATTTTTTAGTAGGATGCTCTTTAACCTCCAATTATTTGAGTTCCTTCCAAATTTCTTCCTGTGATTGAGTTCAAGTTTCAAAACATTGTAGTCTGAAAATACGCAGGGAATAAACCCAATCTTTTGGTACTGATTGAGACTTGACCTGTGGCCCAGTATGTGATCTATTTTGGAGAATTTTGCATGTGCTCTTGAAAAGAATGTGTAGTCTTTGCTTTAGGACAGAATAGGCCACTTTTTCTACAAAATGGCTCATGGTTATGCTCAATGGGGGTATTGCTTATTTCCACAGCCTTTAAACTCAGAAGGTACAAAAATGTAGCAAAAATAGCTGCTAATAGATTTATCAATTGATTTAAGCTTAAGATATTTCATAATTATATACCACGATCCACTAGGTTTTTGCAGAGTCCAGGCTGGCAATCAAATAAAGTTGTGATGGAAACCACCATCTCTGCATTCTTTCAGTCTTTGAAGGAGCACTAAACTCTGCTGTTCTCCATGGATGGCTATTGCTTCTGGTTAATATATTGGTCAGGAGACAGGAATTTTTAGGGGCTCTTATTTGACCTTTGTTTCTATTACAGCTCTCACCTCACATGTCTTGAGATGCACTTCAACTGCAAAGAGTGCCAACTGTTAGCAACTTTAGGATCTGCATCAGCTTTAGAGCTAAGGTCATGCTCTTCATGTAAACCTCAGGCTCATAATTTCACACCATGAATGTACTAGGGCCTAGCATTTCCTTCCCAACATGGGAACTTATTAATGGCTATCTTTGCTCTGAATATCTCCATTGGGTTGACCAATGTTTTGTCAGACCTTCATGGCAGGCTTATATCCTCCTTGCCTAATGCTGCTTATTTCAAACATTTTTTTTGGGGGGGGGGGATGTCACACCTACATCACAATCTGTAGGTTTTTGCTGCCGAATACCCCTCTCCTTTTCCCCTTTTTTGAAGCCCTTCATTGGCATTATTTCCCAGTAAACTTCTTACATTCTTAATACTGTTTCAGTGTCTGATTCCCAGAAGACCCAACTGACACACAATGGAAGGGCTCTACCACTCACTATTTGCATAAGTAGCCAGAAATAAGTATAAAGTAGACCTTAATGACAATTAGACTCACATGAGAGGGACATGAACCAGGACTCCATGTATTACTTGGCCTCTATAAGCATACACTCTAATAGAAGGACTCCTGTTATCTGTCAGCACAACCTCTACATCCAACACCTTTAGAAATACCTGGGTTTTCACCTTTCCCTGTATACAGTTACTCTGGCATATGATTGAAAATCCTCTGTGGAAAATATGCTACACACACACACCCACACCCACAGTTCATTGTTGCAGAATATTTCTCAAGGAGACTAAACCTCTCCCTTATTTGAAGGGTTATAGGTTTGAGAACTTACTCAGGTCAGGAAACTGAATGGGAGGTTATAATTTTCTATTTAAGTGGCTGACATCAGCCTCTGATTCACTGTTCTTGAATCTTTTCCAATGTTTATGGCAGTGCCACAGTGATAAATTTGTTGGGTGCATAATTACCTCAGCCTTAAGGAAGCTATAGTCTATTGGTCAAATCTTGTGAGTGAAGGCCCACTGGTTGACATTTCTAACTATTTTGGTAATTATATCTACCTTGACTCTGTTTTCCTACCATACCCTATTTCCAAGTTCTCTATCATATTTTACCATCAACCTGGACACAGAGGACTACAACCATTATCCTTTTTAATGATGTACATGCTTTACTGCTTTTGTGAGTAATGTTCTTTGGGATCTCCCAGGGAATATGATCAGTTTGCAGGCTCTCTGACAAGAAATAAATTCATTCTACCATGTACATTTCTCTGAATCTTCTGACTATATTCCCAGTAGTATACCAGAGCAGTTCTATAACCTTAAGTTCATGTTTTGTAGGCCATTGCAAAACATTACATTGCTAGAAGACTCCTTATCTAGTGAGGTAAACCTCAGTACTTGTTTACCTATAATGGCAACAAAAAGACCATAGGGTGGGGGAGGGGCTGGGAATTTTATGGTCAACCACATGTTTTCACATATTGTTATGCTTTCTCAACTTTGGGAGGAAGAATGAAAACTTGTAAGCTTATTTCCCTTAGCATAAAACTGAATGGGAGGAAATCAGAGAGGGAGGTTAACCATATGAGACTCTTTTGACTCTGGGAAACAAACTGAGGGATGTGGAAAGGGAAGTGGGTAGGGGATGGGGGAACTGGGTGATGAGCATTAAAGAGGGCATGTGATATGATAAGCACTTGGTAATATCTCAATTAATGAATCAGTGAACATTGTATGGTGGTGGGTATTATAGAGGGCACGGATTGCATGGAGCACTGGGTGTGGTGCAAAAATAATGAATACTGTTATGTTGAAAATAAAAAATAGATTAAAAAAAACAATTAAGAACACACATATTTCAAAACAATTTATGCACAGAACCTTGCCATCCCTATGCAAATGAACTTCTCTTCAAACTAGTGTGAATATCATTAAACCAGCAGATCATCTGGCCTTTGTTATAAAAAAACAAAACAAAACAAAACAAAAAAAACTAAGGATGTAATATACCTTGGTTAACTGAATTTAAATTTAAAAAATTTTTTAAAAAGTAGGCTTATAATTTCTAAACTTGAAGTAAAGTATATGTTGAGTCAGGGACACAGAATTAAACAAAACAAACAAAATACCAGATCATCACAAGAAGAAGAAAGGGAGAAGAAACTAATCTCTAATAAAAATAAGTACAATGTATTCAATGTGCTTTGTGGTAAAAGTTGAAAATATGACAACTGTGGTTTCTTAAGAAAGTACCTGTCTTCAACTTATCATCCAAAATGGGAGGAAAGTAAGAATATTTCCAGAATATTCTAAGGGTTGACCTGAACGTGAGATAGAAATGAGATAAATATGTTTGCCAAGCAACTCTGAGTGCAATCTACTCCTAGACATATGTTCAAAAAAACATAATGTGTGTTTACTAAACAACCAGTAAAACAACATTCATAGAAGCACTATTTTAAAGTTCTCAACATTCAAAATATCTACTTATTTATCAAGAGGAGTGCCAAGATATAAACTGTGTCATACTCATTAAGGAAGAGAATTAAACATCAATGACAATGAATAAACAACAAATATTTCAAATAGTGATCTCTTAATAATTGCATATATAGAACCTGTGCTGGGTATGTGTGTTGCATTGGAGTAATCCATGAGCTAGGAAGCGCTGAAGGGAAGCAAACAACCTCCGGCCTCTGGGGAAGGAACCGTGAAGCGCTGGAGGGAAACCAACGGGCCTCTTCTGGGGATGGGTGTGGGTGAGACCCACGTGAGGAGGAAGAAAGAGAAAAGAGCCTGGGCCTTCACCGGAGTCCCGACAGATCCAAGGCAGGCGCCTCTGGGCCCGCACTCATGCACCACGCTGCCTCGGCGCTCAGCGATGTGAGACCGGATCCAGGCTCTGACGGGAAGGGCAGATGAAGACCCTGGGTCACTTCCCGCGAGCAGTGGAGGGACCTCTGAGGGGCTAGGACGGATTCTGTCCCGGGCACCCACCAGCCCTGGAGACCAGCTATCCAGGAGGCTCTCAACAGACTGCCAACACCGCACTTGCCTCTTGCTGGTTCTTAGGAGTTGGGGGATTGTGAGCTGTGCTGAGAAACGAGAAACGGACAGACCTGGCTGCTCCCTACTTGCTAAGTACCGGCCTGATGCTTCATGTACATTTTCTTGAATTCCTGAAGTAATTTTCAACTTAGGGCTCAAGGTTCCCGCTGCAGGGATCAGGAACTCAAGACCGAGATGGCTGAAAGTCACGTCAGCGCCTGGTACCTCCCAGAAGAGACACTGAAGATCAGCGTCCAGGCACGTAGCTTCGCTGGGGAGGGCAGATGCCAGTGGCCGGAGGGCGGGAAAGCGACGCAGGCAAGACGCACTGTCAGTCCAGGGTCCCAGCTTGCACGGGAAGCTTATACCCGAGAGCGAGATCAGAAAGGACGGAATACACTCATTGGGATTCCCCTAATTCAGCGACAAGGGAGCTGGCATCTCTACAAACCGGCTCTCCAGAAGCACTGGTTGAGCATTTCTCTCGGTGTGGCATGCACCGGCAGCGTGCCATCCTGCTGCGCCATGAAAACGGCCACGAGGCCCAGAGATGCGGATCTGCTGGGTAGAAGTTGTCCCGAGCGCAGGAAGATGCGAGATCCACGGCTGGCATATTGAAGGCGCCATCCCCGGTCTACGGTCTTCTGCTCTCAGACCCAGTATTTCCTTCTTCACCACGGTGGACAGGCACACATTTGTATAAGAGGAAGACACAGGAGGAAGAGGAAGGAAGAGCGGAGGAGGAGGAAGGCAGGGAGACAGGGAGGTAGACGGACGCAGGCAAGAAGGGAGGAAGAGAAAACGAGAACTGTATACCCAGTGACGCTGGGGAACAGGCTTGGCGGGTTAACAAGGAGAGGACGAGAGTCTCCAACTCATCCCGTTATCCCCCGAACTGCCCCACTTGGGTCTCGGCCGGTCCCACACCGTGGAAAAGCCCTCTGCTTTGCTGCGTGACGCGGGACTGCTGTCTCTCAGGAAGTTCGGTGACTGCTGCTTGCTTCGTCTGGGTGTCCTGCGGCTGTTTCTATCGCCCTGCTTGATTCTGCCTTCACAGACGGAGGAGATGAACTCGCATATCCTGCAGCCCAGAGTCTTTGATCGCACTGGGATATGCAGCTGGGGGGTGGGGGCTCCAAGAGACAGATGCCTGTGGGAGTCTGGAATCAGGCTTGGTGGGGAAACCGACTTGGGCTCAGGCATGACTTCGGCTCATCGCTAGGCATGTTGCCACTTCCTCACGAGGCATGCTGCCAGTCTACATGATAGACAGGGACCAGCGCCGGGGAAGGACCGCCAAGCCGACTCGCCAACCCCTATCCAGGCCAGTGGGACTTGTAACACACGATGAAATTCATAGAGCACCAACGCAGATGCTGATGTGGCAACGTTGTTTTCATCTGAAATGTTTCCACGAGTTATCCCCAATTAAGAAACACGTTAAGCACTTATTTGCTAAAGATTCCTCACATTAGGGGGAAAAAAACTTCCTCTTCTTCCATTCCCGCATCATCAGGAAAACGATGTCAACAATGGGCAAGGAAGTCATGCCCATTGGTCCAAATGTGGGGACCCGGTGCATAAAATCCCCACAGGAGGACGAGACAAATGAATCTGAGAAACTCACCTCGGAACAGAAGCTCCCCCTCCACCTGTGACACCATGACCGAATCGTGCTGCTCCCCTTGCTGCCAGCCTACGTGCTGCAGGACCACCTGCTGCAGGACCACCTGCTGCCAGCCCAGCTGCTGCGGGTGCGGCGGTGGCTGTGGACAAGGCGGCTGCGGGTCCAGCTGCGGTGGGTCCTGCTGCTGCCAGCCTTGCTGCTGCCGCCCAACTTGCTGCCAGACCACCTGCTGCAGGACCACCTGCTGCCGGCCCAGCTGCTGTGTGTCCAGCTGCTGTCAGCCCAGCTGCTGTGGGTCCAGCGGCTGCGGACAAACTTGCTGTGGCTCCAGCTGCTGTCAGCCAGCCTGCTGTACCCCTGTGTACTGCACGAGGACCTGCTACCACCCCACCTGTTGCTGCTTGCCTGGATGCCTCGCCCAGGGCTGTGGATCCAGCTGCTGCTAGCCTGCTTGCCAGCCAAACCGCCGCCATAACGCCTGCTGGACGACCACCACAGACCCACGGCGGCCGCGGCCACCCCTGCTGCGTGTCCGGCGGCTGCCACACTTCCTCCTGACAACGGCCTCACCAACAACCCACAACGGCACACAGCACCGATTGGCCAGCGGGGAAACGGACACTGCCAAACGTTGCCCAAACCCCCAGCATGCAGTCGCCAACATTTCCGCTACTCACCTGCCTGTTCAAAGCCTTGGGAATCGGCTGGAGGAAGTGTGGACCACTTCTCCTGATTCTCTTCTTCCTCGGGTCTTGGGAGTCCCCTGCCAGCGTCATGCATGCGGACATGGAGTCAAGATCTCTGCCTTGACTCCACAGTCAAGATGGTCAGCCTGCCTGACGACCTTGGAGAAATAAAGCCCCTCACACCTGGTAGAAATGCATTCTTTTGCAACTCTTGGTGTCTGCGCAAGGAGGGTTTCCTTCTCGGTGCATTCATGGTCCTTGGATGCTGATTTCTTCCTGTCGGGACCCTTCTGCATGTCTCCCTAGACACAGGGACTCTCACATGAGTGTCTTAATAAACCCAGTACCGATCTGCGTACCATAACGCTGTCCGTGTCCCCGTACGGCATGCGCGACCTAATGGTTTCTGTACAGGTCACAGCCCACATGCACTAATTACCCGTTTGGAGACTCCTAGCCTGCCCCCACAAATTCCTATCTCCATGTGAGGATGAGGGAATCTAGGGACGTTCTGTCCCAGAGCTGAGCTGACAGGGAAGCACTCAGGCGCCAGGCTACGTCTCCGGCCCTTGCTCAAGGGCGCTCACATACCCACGAGCAGGCGAGTTAGGCCACAGCCTGGGCCAGAGCACCAGCAAGATGCTGGTCCGAGGGTCTTTGAGGCCCGCGGAAGTCCTCTTGTCCTGTAGATGCGGGTGATATCTGGGACAAAGTGGTAGACAGCCGAGTGGCACCACGCAGGGACCTCCAGCCCAGTGTCAGGGCAGCGGCCTTGCCCTTCAGAGCTCCTGGGAACACTGGGGCACTTTCGCGGTGGTCGGCACCAGCCTGCCCAACGTGCACTCCTCCCGCTCAGAGACAGGAGAGCCTGCGGAGGGCCTCCTGGTCCTCAGGACCTCGGCGGGAGGCGGGATCGGGGAGCGGGGTGGGCAGGGGTGTGCAGAGCCCTGGACAGTTTTGGGACAAACACGTCATGCTCCGCAACTGGCACGCGATATGGCGTCAGGATCTACAGGGCACCGAGAAAAGGAAGGACGGGGGGCGTCACGGACCGAGAGCCCCTGCGCTGGGCGTGTGGGTTGCCTTGGAGTAATCCGTGAGCTCGGAAGCGCTGAAGGGAAGCAAACAACCTCCGGCCTCTGGGGAAGGAACCGTGAAGCGCTGGAGGGAAACCAAAGGGGCCTCTTCTGGGGATGGGTGGGGGTGAGACCCACGTGAGGAGGAAGAAAGAGAAAAGAGCCTGGGCCTTCACCGGAGTCCCGACAGATCCAAGGCAGGCGCCTCTGGGCCCGCACTCATGCACGACGCTGCCTCGGCGCGCTCAGCGATGTGAGGCCGGATCCAGGCTCTGACGGGAAGGGCAGATGAAGGCCCTGGGTCACTTCCCGCGGGCAGTGGACGGACCTCTGAGGGGCTAGGACGGCTTCTGTCCCGGGCACCCACCAGCCCTGGAGACCAGCTATCCAGGAGGCTCTCAACAGACTGCCAACGCCGCACTTGCCTCTTGCTGGTTCTTAGGACTTGGGGGATTGTGAGCTGTGCTGAGAAACGAGAAACGGACAGGACCTGGGCTGCTCCCTACTTGCTAAGTACCGGCCTGATGCTTCATGTACATTTTCTTGAATTCCTGAAGTAATTTTCAACTTAGGGCTCAAGGTTCCCGCTGCAGGGGTCAGGAACTCAAGACCGAGATGGCTGAAAGTCACGTCAGCGCCTGGTACCTCCCAGAAGAGACACTGAAGATCAGCGTCCAGGCACGTAGCTTCGCTGGGGAGGGCAGATGCCAGTGGCCGGAGGGCGGGAAAGCGACGCAGGCTAGACGCACTGTCAGTCCAGGGTCCCAGCTTGCACGGGAAGCTTATACCCGAGAGCGAGATCAGAAAGGACGGAATACACTCATTGGGATTCCC
This sequence comes from Mustela putorius furo, assembly GCF_011764305.1. Taxonomy (NCBI): domain Eukaryota; kingdom Metazoa; phylum Chordata; class Mammalia; order Carnivora; family Mustelidae; genus Mustela; species Mustela putorius. The sequence continues at coordinate 290,058 of NW_025421399.1, read as the reverse complement.
CTAATTCAGCGACAAGGGAGCTGGCATCTCTACAAACCGGCTCTCCAGAAGCACTGGTTGAGCATTTCTCTCGGTGTGGCATGCACCGGCAGCGTGCCATCCTGCTGCGCCATGAAAACGGCCACGAGGCCCAGAGATGCGGATCTGCTGGGTAGAAGTTGTCCCGAGCGCAGGAAGATGCGAGATCCACGGCTGGCATATTGAAGGCGCCATCCCCAGTCTACGGTCTTCGGCTCTCAGACCCAGTATTTCCTTCTTCACCACGGTGGACAGGCACACATTTGTGTAAGAGGAAGACACAGGAGGAAGAGGAAGGAAGAGCGGAGGAGGAGGGGGGCAGGGAGACCGGGAGGTAGACGGACGCAGGCAAGAAGGGAGGAAGAGAAACGAGAACTGTGTACCCAGTGACGCTGGGGAACAGGCTTGGCGGGTTAACAAGGAGAGGACGAGAGTCTCCAACTCATCCCGTTATCCCCCGAACTGCCCCACTTGGGTCTCGGCCGGTCCCACGCCGTGGAAAAGCCCTCTGCTTTGCTGCGTGACGCGGGACTGCTGTCTCTCAGGAAGTTCGGTGACGGCTGCTTGCTTCGTCTGGGTGTCCTGCGGCTGTTTCTATCGCCCTGCTTGATTCTGCCTTCACAGACGGAGGAGATGAACTCGCATATCCTGCAGCCCAGAGTCTTTGATCGCACTGGGATATGCAGCTGGGGGGTGGGGGCTCCAAGAGACAGATGCCTGTGGGAGTCTGGAATCAGGCTTGGTGGGGAAACCGACTTGGGCTCAGGCATGACTTCGGCTCATCGCTAGGCATGTTGCCACTTCCTCACGAGGCATGCTGCCAGTCTACATGCAAGCCAGGGACCAGCGCCGGGGAAGGACCGCCAAGCCGACTCGCCAACCCCTTCCCAGGCCAGTGGGACTGGTAACACACGATGAAATTCATAGAGGACGAACGCAGATGCTGATGTGGCCACCTTGTTTTCATCTGAAATGTTTCCACGAGTTATCCCCAATTAAGAAACACGTTAAGCACTTATTTGCTAAAGATTCCTCACATTAGGGGGAAAAAAACTTCCTCTTCTTCCATTCCCGCATCATCAGGAAAACGATGTCAACAATGGGCAAGGAAGTCATGCCCATTGGTCCAAATGTGGGGACCCGGTGCATAAAATCCCCACAGGAGGACGAGACAAATGAATCTGAGGAACTCACCTCGGAACAGAAGCTCCCCCTCCACCTGTGACACCATGACCGAATCGTGCTGCTCCCCTTGCTGCCAGCCTACGTGCTGCAGGACCACCTGCTGCAGGACCACCTGCTGCCAGCCCAGCTGCTGCGGGTGCGGCGGTGGCTGTGGACAAGGCGGCTGCGGGTCCAGCTGCGGTGGGTCCTGCTGCTGCCAGCCTTGCTGCTGCCGCCCAACTTGCTGCCAGACCACCTGCTGCAGGACCACCTGCTGCCGGCCCAGCTGCTGTGTGTCCAGCTGCTGTCAGCCCAGCTGCTGTGGGTCCAGCGGCTGCGGACAAACTTGCTGTGGCTCCAGCTGCTGTCAGCCAGCCTGCTGTACCCCTGTGTACTGCACGAGGACCTGCTACCACCCCCCCACTGTTGCTGCTTGCCTGGATGCCTCGCCCAGGGCTGTGGATCCAGCTGCTGCTAGCCTGCTTGCCAGCCAAACCGCCGCCATAACGCCTGCTGGACGACCACCACAGACCCACGGCGGCCGCGGCCACCCCTGCTGCGTGTCCGGCGGCTGCCACACTTCCTCCTGACAACGGCCTCACCAACAACCCACAACGGCACACAGCACCGATTGGCCAGCGGGGAAACGGACACTGCCAAACGTTGCCCAAACCCAGCATGCAGTCGCCAACATTTCCGCTACTCACCTGCCTGTTCAAAGCCTTGGGAATCGGCTGGAGGAAGTGTGGACCACTTCTCCTGATTCTCTTCTTCCTCGGGTCTTGGGAGTCCCCTGCCAGCGTCATGCATGCGGACATGGAGTCAAGATCTCTGCCTTGACTCCACAGTCAAGATGGTCAGCCTGCCTGACGACCTTGGAGAAATAAAGCCCCTCACACCTGGTAGAAATGCATTCTTTTGCAACTCTTGGTGTCTGCGCAAGGAGGGTTTCCTTCTCGGTGCATTCATGGTCCTTGGATGCTGATTTCTTCCTGTCGGGACCCTTCTGCATGTCTCCCTAGACACAGGGACTCTCACATGAGTGTCTTAATAAACCCAGTACCGATCTGCGTACCATAACGCTGTCCGTGTCCCCGTACGGCATGCGCGACCTAATGGTTTCTGTACAGGTCACAGCCCACATGCACTAATTACCCGTTTGGAGACTCCTAGCCTGCCCCCACACAAATTCCTATCTCCATGTGAGGATGAGGGAATCTAGGGACGTTCTGTCCCAGAGCTGAGCTGACAGGGAAGCACTCAGGCGCCAGGCTACGTCTCCGGCCCTTGCTCAAGGGCGCTCACATACCCACGAGCAGGCGAGTTAGGCCACAGCCTGGGCCAGAGCACCAGCAAGATGCTGGTCCGAGGGTCTTTGAGGCCCGCGGAAGTCCTCTTGTCCTGTAGATGCGGGTGATATCTGGGACAAAGTGGTAGACAGCCGAGTGGCACCACGCAGGGACCTCCAGCCCAGTGTCAGGGCAGCGGCCTTGCCCTTCAGAGCTCCTGGGAACACTGGGGCACTTTCGCGGTGGTCGGCACCAGCCTGCCCAACGTGCACTCCTCCCGCTCAGAGACAGGAGAGCCTGCGGAGGGCCTCCTGGTCCTCAGGACCTCGGCGGGAGGCGGGATCGGGGAGCGGGGGTGGCAGGGGTGTGCAGAGCCCTGGACAGTTTTGGGACAAACACGTCATGCTCCGCAACTGGCACGCGATATGGCGTCAGGATCTACAGGGCACCGAGAAAAGGAAGGACGGGGGGCGTCACGGACCGAGAGCCCCTGCGCTGGGCGTGTGGGTTGCCTTGGAGTAATCCGTGAGCTCGGAAGCGCTGAAGGGAAGCAAACAACCTCCGGCCTCTGGGGAAGGAACCGTGAAGCGCTGGAGGGAAACCAAAGGGCCTCTTCTGGGGATGGGTGGGGGTGAGACCCACGTGAGGAGGAAGAAAGAGAAAAGAGCCTGGGCCTTCACCGGAGTCCCGACAGATCCAAGGCAGGCGCCTCTGGGCCCGCACTCATGCACGACGCTGCCTCGGCGCTCAGCGATGTGAGGCCGGATCCAGGCTCTGACGGGAAGGGCAGATGAAGGCCCTGGGTCACTTCCCGCGGGCAGTGGACGGACCTCTGAGGGGCTAGGACGGCTTCTGTCCCGGGCACCCACCAGCCCTGGAGACCAGCTATCCAGGAGGCTCTCAACAGACTGCCAACGCCGCACTTGCCTCTTGCTGGTTCTTAGGACTTGGGGGATTGTGAGCTGTGCTGAGAAACGAGAAACGGACAGGACCTGGGCTGCTCCCTACTTGCTAAGTACCGGCCTGATGCTTCATGTACATTTTCTTGAATTCCTGAAGTAATTTTCAACTTAGGGCTCAAGGTTCCCGCTGCAGGGGTCAGGAACTCAAGACCGAGATGGCTGAAAGTCACGTCAGCGCCTGGTACCTCCCAGAAGAGACACTGAAGATCAGCGTCCAGGCACGTAGCTTCGCTGGGGAGGGCAGATGCCAGTGGCCGGAGGGCGGGAAAGCGACGCAGGCTAGACGCACTGTCAGTCCAGGGTCCCAGCTTGCACGGGAAGCTTATACCCGAGAGCGAGATCAGAAAGGACGGAATACACTCATTGGGATTCCCCTAATTCAGCGACAAGGGAGCTGGCATCTCTACAAACCGGCTCTCCAGAAGCACTGGTTGAGCATTTCTCTCGGTGTGGCATGCACCGGCAGCGTGCCATCCTGCTGCGCCATGAAAACGGCCACGAGGCCCAGAGATGCGGATCTGCTGGGTAGAAGTTGTCCCGAGCGCAGGAAGATGCGAGATCCACGGCTGGCATATTGAAGGCGCCATCCCCAGTCTACGGTCTTCGGCTCTCAGACCCAGTATTTCCTTCTTCACCACGGTGGACAGGCACACATTTGTGTAAGAGGAAGACACAGGAGGAAGAGGAAGGAAGAGCGGAGGAGGAGGGGGGCAGGGAGACCGGGAGGTAGACGGACGCAGGCAAGAAGGGAGGAAGAGAAACGAGAACTGTGTACCCAGTGACGCTGGGGAACAGGCTTGGCGGGTTAACAAGGAGAGGACGAGAGTCTCCAACTCATCCCGTTATCCCCCGAACTGCCCCACTTGGGTCTCGGCCGGTCCCACGCCGTGGAAAAGCCCTCTGCTTTGCTGCGTGACGCGGGACTGCTGTCTCTCAGGAAGTTCGGTGACGGCTGCTTGCTTCGTCTGGGTGTCCTGCGGCTGTTTCTATCGCCCTGCTTGATTCTGCCTTCACAGACGGAGGAGATGAACTCGCATATCCTGCAGCCCAGAGTCTTTGATCGCACTGGGATATGCAGCTGGGGGGTGGGGGCTCCAAGAGACAGATGCCTGTGGGAGTCTGGAATCAGGCTTGGTGGGGAAACCGACTTGGGCTCAGGCATGACTTCGGCTCATCGCTAGGCATGTTGCCACTTCCTCACGAGGCATGCTGCCAGTCTACATGCAAGCCAGGGACCAGCGCCGGGGAAGGACCGCCAAGCCGACTCGCCAACCCCTTCCCAGGCCAGTGGGACTGGTAACACACGATGAAATTCATAGAGGACGAACGCAGATGCTGATGTGGCCACCTTGTTTTCATCTGAAATGTTTCCACGAGTTATCCCCAATTAAGAAACACGTTAAGCACTTATTTGCTAAAGATTCCTCACATTAGGGGGAAAAAAACTTCCTCTTCTTCCATTCCCGCATCATCAGGAAAACGATGTCAACAATGGGCAAGGAAGTCATGCCCATTGGTCCAAATGTGGGGACCCGGTGCATAAAATCCCCACAGGAGGACGAGACAAATGAATCTGAGGAACTCACCTCGGAACAGAAGCTCCCCCTCCACCTGTGACACCATGACCGAATCGTGCTGCTCCCCTTGCTGCCAGCCTACGTGCTGCAGGACCACCTGCTGCAGGACCACCTGCTGCCAGCCCAGCTGCTGCGGGTGCGGCGGTGGCTGTGGACAAGGCGGCTGCGGGTCCAGCTGCGGTGGGTCCTGCTGCTGCCAGCCTTGCTGCTGCCGCCCAACTTGCTGCCAGACCACCTGCTGCAGGACCACCTGCTGCCGGCCCAGCTGCTGTGTGTCCAGCTGCTGTCAGCCCAGCTGCTGTGGGTCCAGCGGCTGCGGACAAACTTGCTGTGGCTCCAGCTGCTGTCAGCCAGCCTGCTGTACCCCTGTGTACTGCACGAGGACCTGCTACCACCCCACCTGTTGCTGCTGCTTGCCTGGATGCCTCGCCCAGGGCTGTGGATCCAGCTGCTGCTAGCCTGCTTGCCAGCCAAACCGCCGCCATAACGCCTGCTGGACGACCACCACAGACCCACGGCGGCCGCGGCCACCCCTGCTGCGTGTCCGGCGGCTGCCACACTTCCTCCTGACAACGGCCTCACCAACAACCCACAACGGCACACAGCACCGATTGGCCAGCGGGGAAACGGACACTGCCAAACGTTGCCCAAACCCAGCATGCAGTCGCCAACATTTCCGCTACTCACCTGCCTGTTCAAAGCCTTGGGAATCGGCTGGAGGAAGTGTGGACCACTTCTCCTGATTCTCTTCTTCCTCGGGTCTTGGGAGTCCCCTGCCAGCGTCATGCATGCGGACATGGAGTCAAGATCTCTGCCTTGACTCCACAGTCAAGATGGTCAGCCTGCCTGACGACCTTGGAGAAATAAAGCCCCTCACACCTGGTAGAAATGCATTCTTTTGCAACTCTTGGTGTCTGCGCAAGGAGGGTTTCCTTCTCGGTGCATTCATGGTCCTTGGATGCTGATTTCTTCCTGTCGGGACCCTTCTGCATGTCTCCCTAGACACAGGGACTCTCACATGAGTGTCTTAATAAACCCAGTACCGATCTGCGTACCATAACGCTGTCCGTGTCCCCGTACGGCATGCGCGACCTAATGGTTTCTGTACAGGTCACAGCCCACATGCACTAATTACCCGTTTGGAGACTCCTAGCCTGCCCCCACAAATTCCTATCTCCATGTGAGGATGAGGGAATCTAGGGACGTTCTGTCCCAGAGCTGAGCTGACAGGGAAGCACTCAGGCGCCAGGCTACGTCTCCGGCCCTTGCTCAAGGGCGCTCACATACCCACGAGCAGGCGAGTTAGGCCACAGCCTGGGCCAGAGCACCAGCAAGATGCTGGTCCGAGGGTCTTGAGGCCCGCGGAAGTCCTCTTGTCCTGTAGATGCGGGTGATATCTGGGACAAAGTGGTAGACAGCCGAGTGGCACCACGCAGGGACCTCCAGCCCAGTGTCAGGGCAGCGGCCTTGCCCTTCAGAGCTCCTGGGAACACTGGGGCACTTTCGCGGTGGTCGGCACCAGCCTGCCCAACGTGCACTCCTCCCCCGCTCAGAGACAGGAGAGCCTGCGGAGGGCCTCCTGGTCCTCAGGACCTCGGCGGGAGGCGGGATCGGGGAGCGGGGGTGGGCAGGGGTGTGCAGAGCCCTGGACAGTTTTGGGACAAACACGTCATGCTCCGCAACTGGCACGCGATATGGCGTCAGGATCTACAGGGCACCGAGAAAAGGAAGGACGGGGGGCGTCACGGACCGAGAGCCCCTGCGCTGGGCGTGTGGGTTGCCTTGGAGTAATCCGTGAGCTCGGAAGCGCTGAAGGGAAGCAAACAACCTCCGGCCTCTGGGGAAGGAACCGTGAAGCGCTGGAGGGAAACCAAAGGGCCTCTTCTGGGGATGGGTGGGGGTGAGACCCACGTGAGGAGGAAGAAAGAGAAAAGAGCCTGGGCCTTCACCGGAGTCCCGACAGATCCAAGGCAGGCGCCTCTGGGCCCGCACTCATGCACGACGCTGCCTCGGCGCTCAGCGATGTGAGGCCGGATCCAGGCTCTGACGGGAAGGGCAGATGAAGGCCCTGGGTCACTTCCCGCGGGCAGTGGACGGACCTCTGAGGGGCTAGGACGGCTTCTGTCCCGGGCACCCACCAGCCCTGGAGACCAGCTATCCAGGAGGCTCTCAACAGACTGCCAACGCCGCACTTGCCTCTTGCTGGTTCTTAGGACTTGGGGGATTGTGAGCTGTGCTGAGAAACGAGAAACGGACAGGACCTGGGCTGCTCCCTACTTGCTAAGTACCGGCCTGATGCTTCATGTACATTTTCTTGAATTCCTGAAGTAATTTTCAACTTAGGGCTCAAGGTTCCCGCTGCAGGGGTCAGGAACTCAAGACCGAGATGGCTGAAAGTCACGTCAGCGCCTGGTACCTCCCAGAAGAGACACTGAAGATCAGCGTCCAGGCACGTAGCTTCGCTGGGGAGGGCAGATGCCAGTGGCCGGAGGGCGGGAAAGCGACGCAGGCTAGACGCACTGTCAGTCCAGGGTCCCAGCTTGCACGGGAAGCTTATACCCGAGAGCGAGATCAGAAAGGACGGAATACACTCATTGGGATTCCCCTAATTCAGCGACAAGGGAGCTGGCATCTCTACAAACCGGCTCTCCAGAAGCACTGGTTGAGCATTTCTCTCGGTGTGGCATGCACCGGCAGCGTGCCATCCTGCTGCGCCATGAAAACGGCCACGAGGCCCAGAGATGCGGATCTGCTGGGTAGAAGTTGTCCCGAGCGCAGGAAGATGCGAGATCCACGGCTGGCATATTGAAGGCGCCATCCCCAGTCTACGGTCTTCGGCTCTCAGACCCCAGTATTTCCTTCTTCACCACGGTGGACAGGCACACATTTGTGTAAGAGGAAGACACAGGAGGAAGAGGAAGGAAGAGCGGAGGAGGAGGGGGGGGGCAGGGAGACCGGGAGGTAGACGGACGCAGGCAAGAAGGGAGGAAGAGAAACGAGAACTGTGTACCCAGTGACGCTGGGGAACAGGCTTGGCGGGTTAACAAGGAGAGGACGAGAGTCTCCAACTCATCCCGTTATCCCCCGAACTGCCCCACTTGGGTCTCGGCCGGTCCCACGCCGTGGAAAAGCCCTCTGCTTTGCTGCGTGACGCGGGACTGCTGTCTCTCAGGAAGTTCGGTGACGGCTGCTTGCTTCGTCTGGGTGTCCTGCGGCTGTTTCTATCGCCCTGCTTGATTCTGCCTTCACAGACGGAGGAGATGAACTCGCATATCCTGCAGCCCAGAGTCTTTGATCGCACTGGGATATGCAGCTGGGGGGTGGGGGCTCCAAGAGACAGATGCCTGTGGGAGTCTGGAATCAGGCTTGGTGGGGAAACCGACTTGGGCTCAGGCATGACTTCGGCTCATCGCTAGGCATGTTGCCACTTCCTCACGAGGCATGCTGCCAGTCTACATGCAAGCCAGGGACCAGCGCCGGGGAAGGACCGCCAAGCCGACTCGCCAACCCCTTCCCAGGCCAGTGGGACTGGTAACACACGATGAAATTCATAGAGGACGAACGCAGATGCTGATGTGGCCACCTTGTTTTCATCTGAAATGTTTCCACGAGTTATCCCCAATTAAGAAACACGTTAAGCACTTATTTGCTAAAGATTCCTCACATTAGGGGGAAAAAAAAAAATCTTCCTCTTCTTCCATTCCCGCATCATCAGGAAAACGATGTCAACAATGGGCAAGGAAGTCATGCCCATTGGTCCAAATGTGGGGACCCGGTGCATAAAATCCCCACAGGAGGACGAGACAAATGAATCTGAGGAACTCACCTCGGAACAGAAGCTCCCCCTCCACCTGTGACACCATGACCGAATCGTGCTGCTCCCCTTGCTGCCAGCCTACGTGCTGCAGGACCACCTGCTGCAGGACCACCTGCTGCCAGCCCAGCTGCTGCGGGTGCGGCGGTGGCTGTGGACAAGGCGGCTGCGGGTCCAGCTGCGGTGGGTCCTGCTGCTGCCAGCCTTGCTGCTGCCGCCCAACTTGCTGCCAGACCACCTGCTGCAGGACCACCTGCTGCCGGCCCAGCTGCTGTGTGTCCAGCTGCTGTCAGCCCAGCTGCTGTGGGTCCAGCGGCTGCGGACAAACTTGCTGTGGCTCCAGCTGCTGTCAGCCAGCCTGCTGTACCCCTGTGTACTGCACGAGGACCTGCTACCACCCCACCTGTTGCTGCTTGCCTGGATGCCTCGCCCAGGGCTGTGGATCCAGCTGCTGCTAGCCTGCTTGCCAGCCAAACCGCCGCCATAACGCCTGCTGGACGACCACCACAGACCCACGGCGGCCGCGGCCACCCCTGCTGCTGCGTGTCCGGCGGCTGCCACACTTCCTCCTGACAACGGCCTCACCAACAACCCACAACGGCACACAGCACCGATTGGCCAGCGGGGAAACGGACACTGCCAAACGTTGCCCAAACCCAGCATGCAGTCGCCAACATTTCCGCTACTCACCTGCCTGTTCAAAGCCTTGGGAATCGGCTGGAGGAAGTGTGGACCACTTCTCCTGATTCTCTTCTTCCTCGGGTCTTGGGAGTCCCCTGCCAGCGTCATGCATGCGGACATGGAGTCAAGATCTCTGCCTTGACTCCACAGTCAAGATGGTCAGCCTGCCTGACGACCTTGGAGAAATAAAGCCCCTCACACCTGGTAGAAATGCATTCTTTTGCAACTCTTGGTGTCTGCGCAAGGAGGGTTTCCTTCTCGGTGCATTCATGGTCCTTGGATGCTGATTTCTTCCTGTCGGGACCCTTCTGCATGTCTCCCTAGACACAGGGACTCTCACATGAGTGTCTTAATAAACCCAGTACCGATCTGCGTACCATAACGCTGTCCGTGTCCCCGTACGGCATGCGCGACCTAATGGTTTCTGTACAGGTCACAGCCCACATGCACTAATTACCCGTTTGGAGACTCCTAGCCTGCCCCCACAAATTCCTATCTCCATGTGAGGATGAGGGAATCTAGGGACGTTCTGTCCCAGAGCTGAGCTGACAGGGAAGCACTCAGGCGCCAGGCTACGTCTCCGGCCCTTGCTCAAGGGCGCTCACATACCCACGAGCAGGCGAGTTAGGCCACAGCCTGGGCCAGAGCACCAGCAAGATGCTGGTCCGAGGGTCTTTGAGGCCCGCGGAAGTCCTCTTGTCCTGTAGATGCGGGTGATATCTGGGACAAAGTGGTAGACAGCCGAGTGGCACCACGCAGGGACCTCCAGCCCAGTGTCAGGGCAGCGGCCTTGCCCTTCAGAGCTCCTGGGAACACTGGGGCACTTTCGCGGTGGTCGGCACCAGCCTGCCCAACGTGCACTCCTCCCGCTCAGAGACAGGAGAGCCTGCGGAGGGCCTCCTGGTCCTCAGGACCTCGGCGGGAGGCGGGATCGGGGAGCGGGGGTGGCAGGGGTGTGCAGAGCCCTGGACAGTTTTGGGACAAACACGTCATGCTCCGCAACTGGCACGCGATATGGCGTCAGGATCTACAGGGCACCGAGAAAAGGAAGGACGGGGGGCGTCACGGACCGAGAGCCCCTGCGCTGGGCGTGTGGGTTGCCTTGGAGTAATCCGTGAGCTCGGAAGCGCTGAAGGGAAGCAAACAACCTCCGGCCTCTGGGGAAGGAACCGTGAAGCGCTGGAGGGAAACCAAAGGGCCTCTTCTGGGGATGGGTGGGGGTGAGACCCACGTGAGGAGGAAGAAAGAGAAAAGAGCCTGGGCCTTCACCGGAGTCCCGACAGATCCAAGGCAGGCGCCTCTGGGCCCGCACTCATGCACGACGCTGCCTCGGCGCTCAGCGATGTGAGGCCGGATCCAGGCTCTGACGGGAAGGGCAGATGAAGGCCCTGGGTCACTTCCCGCGGGCAGTGGACGGACCTCTGAGGGGCTAGGACGGCTTCTGTCCCGGGCACCCACCAGCCCTGGAGACCAGCTATCCAGGAGGCTCTCAACAGACTGCCAACGCCGCACTTGCCTCTTGCTGGTTCTTAGGACTTGGGGGATTGTGAGCTGTGCTGAGAAACGAGAAACGGACAGGACCTGGGCTGCTCCCTACTTGCTAAGTACCGGCCTGATGCTTCATGTACATTTTCTTGAATTCCTGAAGTAATTTTCAACTTAGGGCTCAAGGTTCCCGCTGCAGGGGTCAGGAACTCAAGACCGAGATGGCTGAAAGTCACGTCAGCGCCTGGTACCTCCCAGAAGAGACACTGAAGATCAGCGTCCAGGCACGTAGCTTCGCTGGGGAGGGCAGATGCCAGTGGCCGGAGGGCGGGAAAGCGACGCAGGCTAGACGCACTGTCAGTCCAGGGTCCCAGCAGCTTGCACGGGAAGCTTATACCCGAGAGCGAGATCAGAAAGGACGGAATACACTCATTGGGATTCCCCTAATTCAGCGACAAGGGAGCTGGCATCTCTACAAACCGGCTCTCCAGAAGCACTGGTTGAGCATTTCTCTCGGTGTGGCATGCACCGGCAGCGTGCCATCCTGCTGCGCCATGAAAACGGCCACGAGGCCCAGAGATGCGGATCTGCTGGGTAGAAGTTGTCCCGAGCGCAGGAAGATGCGAGATCCACGGCTGGCATATTGAAGGCGCCATCCCCAGTCTACGGTCTTCGGCTCTCAGACCCAGTATTTCCTTCTTCACCACGGTGGACAGGCACACATTTGTGTAAGAGGAAGACACAGGAGGAAGAGGAAGGAAGAGCGGAGGAGGAGGGGGGCAGGGAGACCGGGAGGTAGACGGACGCAGGCAAGAAGGGAGGAAGAGAAACGAGAACTGTGTACCCAGTGACGCTGGGGAACAGGCTTGGCGGGTTAACAAGGAGAGGACGAGAGTCTCCAACTCATCCCGTTATCCCCCGAACTGCCCCACTTGGGTCTCGGCCGGTCCCACGCCGTGGAAAAGCCCTCTGCTTTGCTGCGTGACGCGGGACTGCTGTCTCTCAGGAAGTTCGGTGACGGCTGCTTGCTTCGTCTGGGTGTCCTGCGGCTGTTTCTATCGCCCTGCTTGATTCTGCCTTCACAGACGGAGGAGATGAACTCGCATATCCTGCAGCCCAGAGTCTTTGATCGCACTGGGATATGCAGCTGGGGGGTGGGGGCTCCAAGAGACAGATGCCTGTGGGAGTCTGGAATCAGGCTTGGTGGGGAAACCGACTTGGGCTCAGGCATGACTTCGGCTCATCGCTAGGCATGTTGCCACTTCCTCACGAGGCATGCTGCCAGTCTACATGCAAGCCAGGGACCAGCGCCGGGGGAAGGACCGCCAAGCCGACTCGCCAACCCCTTCCCAGGCCAGTGGGACTGGTAACACACGATGAAATTCATAGAGGACGAACGCAGATGCTGATGTGGCCACCTTGTTTTCATCTGAAATGTTTCCACGAGTTATCCCCAATTAAGAAACACGTTAAGCACTTATTTGCTAAAGATTCCTCACATTAGGGGGAAAAAAACTTCCTCTTCTTCCATTCCCGCATCATCAGGAAAACGATGTCAACAATGGGCAAGGAAGTCATGCCCATTGGTCCAAATGTGGGGACCCGGTGCATAAAATCCCCACAGGAGGACGAGACAAATGAATCTGAGGAACTCACCTCGGAACAGAAGCTCCCCCTCCACCTGTGACACCATGACCGAATCGTGCTGCTCCCCCTTGCTGCCAGCCTACGTGCTGCAGGACCACCTGCTGCAGGACCACCTGCTGCCAGCCCAGCTGCTGCGGGTGCGGCGGTGGCTGTGGACAAGGCGGCTGCGGGTCCAGCTGCGGTGGGTCCTGCTGCTGCCAGCCTTGCTGCTGCCGCCCCCCAACTTGCTGCCAGACCACCTGCTGCAGGACCACCTGCTGCCGGCCCAGCTGCTGTGTGTCCAGCTGCTGTCAGCCCAGCTGCTGTGGGTCCAGCGGCTGCGGACAAACTTGCTGTGGCTCCAGCTGCTGTCAGCCAGCCTGCTGTACCCCTGTGTACTGCACGAGGACCTGCTACCACCCCACCTGTTGCTGCTTGCCTGGATGCCTCGCCCAGGGCTGTGGATCCAGCTGCTGCTAGCCTGCTTGCCAGCCAAACCGCCGCCATAACGCCTGCTGGACGACCACCACAGACCCACGGCGGCCGCGGCCACCCCTGCTGCGTGTCCGGCGGCTGCCACACTTCCTCCTGACAACGGCCTCACCAACAACCCACAACGGCACACAGCACCGATTGGCCAGCGGGGAAACGGACACTGCCAAACGTTGCCCAAACCCAGCATGCAGTCGCCAACATTTCCGCTACTCACCTGCCTGTTCAAAGCCTTGGGAATCGGCTGGAGGAAGTGTGGACCACTTCTCCTGATTCTCTTCTTCCTCGGGTCTTGGGAGTCCCCTGCCAGCGTCATGCATGCGGACATGGAGTCAAGATCTCTGCCTTGACTCCACAGTCAAGATGGTCAGCCTGCCTGACGACCTTGGAGAAATAAAGCCCCTCACACCTGGTAGAAATGCATTCTTTTGCAACTCTTGGTGTCTGCGCAAGGAGGGTTTCCTTCTCGGTGCATTCATGGTCCTTGGATGCTGATTTCTTCCTGTCGGGACCCTTCTGCATGTCTCCCTAGACACAGGGACTCTCACATGAGTGTCTTAATAAACCCAGTACCGATCTGCGTACCATAACGCTGTCCGTGTCCCCGTACGGCATGCGCGACCTAATGGTTTCTGTACAGGTCACAGCCCACATGCACTAATTACCCGTTTGGAGACTCCTAGCCTGCCCCCACAAATTCCTATCTCCATGTGAGGATGAGGGAATCTAGGGACGTTCTGTCCCAGAGCTGAGCTGACAGGGAAGCACTCAGGCGCCAGGCTACGTCTCCGGCCCTTGCTCAAGGGCGCTCACATACCCACGAGCAGGCGAGTTAGGCCACAGCCTGGGCCAGAGCACCAGCAAGATGCTGGTCCGAGGGTCTTTGAGGCCCGCGGAAGTCCTCTTGTCCTGTAGATGCGGGTGATATCTGGGACAAAGTGGTAGACAGCCGAGTGGCACCACGCAGGGACCTCCAGCCCAGTGTCAGGGCAGCGGCCTTGCCCTTCAGAGCTCCTGGGAACACTGGGGCACTTTCGCGGTGGTGGTCGGCACCAGCCTGCCCAACGTGCACTCCTCCCGCTCAGAGACAGGAGAGCCTGCGGAGGGCCTCCTGGTCCTCAGGACCTCGGCGGGAGGCGGGATCGGGGAGCGGGGGTGGCAGGGGTGTGCAGAGCCCTGGACAGTTTTGGGACAAACACGTCATGCTCCGCAACTGGCACGCGATATGGCGTCAGGATCTACAGGGCACCGAGAAAAGGAAGGACGGGGGGCGTCACGGACCGAGAGCCCCTGCGCTGGGCGTGTGGGTTGCCTTGGAGTAATCCGTGAGCTCGGAAGCGCTGAAGGGAAGCAAACAACCTCCGGCCTCTGGGGAAGGAACCGTGAAGCGCTGGAGGGAAACCAAAGGGCCTCTTCTGGGGATGGGTGGGGGTGAGACCCACGTGAGGAGGAAGAAAGAGAAAAGAGCCTGGGCCTTCACCGGAGTCCCGACAGATCCAAGGCAGGCGCCTCTGGGCCCGCACTCATGCACGACGCTGCCTCGGCGCTCAGCGATGTGAGGCCGGATCCAGGCTCTGACGGGAAGGGCAGATGAAGGCCCTGGGTCACTTCCCGCGGGCAGTGGACGGACCTCTGAGGGGCTAGGACGGCTTCTGTCCCGGGCACCCACCAGCCCTGGAGACCAGCTATCCAGGAGGCTCTCAACAGACTGCCAACGCCGCACTTGCCTCTTGCTGGTTCTTAGGACTTGGGGGATTGTGAGCTGTGCTGAGAAACGAGAAACGGACAGGACCTGGGCTGCTCCCTACTTGCTAAGTACCGGCCTGATGCTTCATGTACATTTTCTTGAATTCCTGAAGTAATTTTCAACTTAGGGCTCAAGGTTCCCGCTGCAGGGGTCAGGAACTCAAGACCGAGATGGCTGAAAGTCACGTCAGCGCCTGGTACCTCCCAGAAGAGACACTGAAGATCAGCGTCCAGGCACGTAGCTTCGCTGGGGAGGGCAGATGCCAGTGGCCGGAGGGCGGGAAAGCGCGACGCAGGCTAGACGCACTGTCAGTCCAGGGTCCCAGCTTGCACGGGAAGCTTATACCCGAGAGCGAGATCAGAAAGGACGGAATACACTCATTGGGATTCCCCTAATTCAGCGACAAGGGAGCTGGCATCTCTACAAACCGGCTCTCCAGAAGCACTGGTTGAGCATTTCTCTCGGTGTGGCATGCACCGGCAGCGTGCCATCCTGCTGCGCCATGAAAACGGCCACGAGGCCCAGAGATGCGGATCTGCTGGGTAGAAGTTGTCCCGAGCGCAGGAAGATGCGAGATCCACGGCTGGCATATTGAAGGCGCCATCCCCAGTCTACGGTCTTCGGCTCTCAGACCCAGTATTTCCTTCTTCACCACGGTGGACAGGCACACATTTGTGTAAGAGGAAGACACAGGAGGAAGAGGAAGGAAGAGCGGAGGAGGAGGGGGGCAGGGAGACCGGGAGGTAGACGGACGCAGGCAAGAAGGGAGGAAGAGAAACGAGAACTGTGTACCCAGTGACGCTGGGGAACAGGCTTGGCGGGTTAACAAGGAGAGGACGAGAGTCTCCAACTCATCCCGTTATCCCCCGAACTGCCCCACTTGGGTCTCGGCCGGTCCCACGCCGTGGAAAAGCCCTCTGCTTTGCTGCGTGACGCGGGACTGCTGTCTCTCAGGAAGTTCGGTGACGGCTGCTTGCTTCGTCTGGGTGTCCTGCGGCTGTTTCTATCGCCCTGCTTGATTCTGCCTTCACAGACGGAGGAGATGAACTCGCATATCCTGCAGCCCAGAGTCTTTGATCGCACTGGGATATGCAGCTGGGGGGTGGGGGCTCCAAGAGACAGATGCCTGTGGGAGTCTGGAATCAGGCTTGGTGGGGAAACCGACTTGGGCTCAGGCATGACTTCGGCTCATCGCTAGGCATGTTGCCACTTCCTCACGAGGCATGCTGCCAGTCTACATGCAAGCCAGGGACCAGCGCCGGGGGAAGGACCGCCAAGCCGACTCGCCAACCCCTTCCCAGGCCAGTGGGACTGGTAACACACGATGAAATTCATAGAGGACGAACGCAGATGCTGATGTGGCCACCTTGTTTTCATCTGAAATGTTTCCACGAGTTATCCCCAATTAAGAAACACGTTAAGCACTTATTTGCTAAAGATTCCTCACATTAGGGGGAAAAAAACTTCCTCTTCTTCCATTCCCGCATCATCAGGAAAACGATGTCAACAATGGGCAAGGAAGTCATGCCCATTGGTCCAAATGTGGGGACCCGGTGCATAAAATCCCCACAGGAGGACGAGACAAATGAATCTGAGGAACTCACCTCGGAACAGAAGCTCCCCCTCCACCTGTGACACCATGACCGAATCGTGCTGCTCCCCTTGCTGCCAGCCTACGTGCTGCAGGACCACCTGCTGCAGGACCACCTGCTGCCAGCCCAGCTGCTGCGGGTGCGGCGGTGGCTGTGGACAAGGCGGCTGCGGGTCCAGCTGCGGTGGGTCCTGCTGCTGCCAGCCTTGCTGCTGCCGCCCAACTTGCTGCCAGACCACCTGCTGCAGGACCACCTGCTGCCGGCCCAGCTGCTGTGTGTCCAGCTGCTGTCAGCCCAGCTGCTGTGGGTCCAGCGGCTGCGGACAAACTTGCTGTGGCTCCAGCTGCTGTCAGCCAGCCTGCTGTACCCCTGTGTACTGCACGAGGACCTGCTACCACCCCCCACCTGTTGCTGCTTGCCTGGATGCCTCGCCCAGGGCTGTGGATCCAGCTGCTGCTAGCCTGCTTGCCAGCCAAACCGCCGCCATAACGCCTGCTGGACGACCACCACAGACCCACGGCGGCCGCGGCCACCCCTGCTGCGTGTCCGGCGGCTGCCACACTTCCTCCTGACAACGGCCTCACCAACAACCCACAACGGCACACAGCACCGATTGGCCAGCGGGGAAACGGACACTGCCAAAACGTTGCCCAAACCCAGCATGCAGTCGCCAACATTTCCGCTACTCACCTGCCTGTTCAAAGCCTTGGGAATCGGCTGGAGGAAGTGTGGACCACTTCTCCTGATTCTCTTCTTCCTCGGGTCTTGGGAGTCCCCTGCCAGCGTCATGCATGCGGACATGGAGTCAAGATCTCTGCCTTGACTCCACAGTCAAGATGGTCAGCCTGCCTGACGACCTTGGAGAAATAAAGCCCCTCACACCTGGTAGAAATGCATTCTTTTGCAACTCTTGGTGTCTGCGCAAGGAGGGTTTCCTTCTCGGTGCATTCATGGTCCTTGGATGCTGATTTCTTCCTGTCGGGACCCTTCTGCATGTCTCCCTAGACACAGGGACTCTCACATGAGTGTCTTAATAAACCCAGTACCGATCTGCGTACCATAACGCTGTCCGTGTCCCCGTACGGCATGCGCGACCTAATGGTTTCTGTACAGGTCACAGCCCACATGCACTAATTACCCGTTTGGAGACTCCTAGCCTGCCCCCACAAATTCCTATCTCCATGTGAGGATGAGGGAATCTAGGGACGTTCTGTCCCAGAGCTGAGCTGACAGGGAAGCACTCAGGCGCCAGGCTACGTCTCCGGCCCTTGCTCAAGGGCGCTCACATACCCACGAGCAGGCGAGTTAGGCCACAGCCTGGGCCAGAGCACCAGCAAGATGCTGGTCCGAGGGTCTTTGAGGCCCGCGGAAGTCCTCTTGTCCTGTAGATGCGGGTGATATCTGGGACAAAGTGGTAGACACAGCCGAGTGGCACCACGCAGGGACCTCCAGCCCAGTGTCAGGGCAGCGGCCTTGCCCTTCAGAGCTCCTGGGAACACTGGGGCACTTTCGCGGTGGTCGGCACCAGCCCTGCCCAACGTGCACTCCTCCCGCTCAGAGACAGGAGAGCCTGCGGAGGGCCTCCTGGTCCTCAGGACCTCGGCGGGAGGCGGGATCGGGGAGCGGGGGTGGCAGGGGTGTGCAGAGCCCTGGACAGTTTTGGGACAAACACGTCATGCTCCGCAACTGGCACGCGATATGGCGTCAGGATCTACAGGGCACCGAGAAAAGGAAGGACGGGGGGCGTCACGGACCGAGAGCCCCTGCGCTGGGCGTGTGGGTTGCCTTGGAGTAATCCGTGAGCTCGGAAGCGCTGAAGGGAAGCAAACAACCTCCGGCCTCTGGGGAAGGAACCGTGAAGCGCTGGAGGGAAACCAAAGGGCCTCTTCTGGGGATGGGTGGGGGTGAGACCCACGTGAGGAGGAAGAAAGAGAAAAGAGCCTGGGCCTTCACCGGAGTCCCGACAGATCCAAGGCAGGCGCCTCTGGGCCCGCACTCATGCACGACGCTGCCTCGGCGCTCAGCGATGTGAGGCCGGATCCAGGCTCTGACGGGAAGGGCAGATGAAGGCCCTGGGTCACTTCCCGCGGGCAGTGGACGGACCTCTGAGGGGCTAGGACGGCTTCTGTCCCGGGCACCCACCAGCCCTGGAGACCAGCTATCCAGGAGGCTCTCAACAGACTGCCAACGCCGCACTTGCCTCTTGCTGGTTCTTAGGACTTGGGGGATTGTGAGCTGTGCTGAGAAACGAGAAACGGACAGGACCTGGGCTGCTCCCTACTTGCTAAGTACCGGCCTGATGCTTCATGTACATTTTCTTGAATTCCTGAAGTAATTTTCAACTTAGGGCTCAAGGTTCCCGCTGCAGGGGTCAGGAACTCAAGACCGAGATGGCTGAAAGTCACGTCAGCGCCTGGTACCACTCCCAGAAGAGACACTGAAGATCAGCGTCCAGGCACGTAGCTTCGCTGGGGAGGGCAGATGCCAGTGGCCGGAGGGCGGGAAAGCGACGCAGGCAGGCTAGACGCACTGTCAGTCCAGGGTCCCAGCTTGCACGGGAAGCTTATACCCGAGAGCGAGATCAGAAAGGACGGAATACACTCATTGGGATTCCCCTAATTCAGCGACAAGGGAGCTGGCATCTCTACAAACCGGCTCTCCAGAAGCACTGGTTGAGCATTTCTCTCGGTGTGGCATGCACCGGCAGCGTGCCATCCTGCTGCGCCATGAAAACGGCCACGAGGCCCAGAGATGCGGATCTGCTGGGTAGAAGTTGTCCCGAGCGCAGGAAGATGCGAGATCCACGGCTGGCATATTGAAGGCGCCATCCCCAGTCTACGGTCTTCGGCTCTCAGACCCAGTATTTCCTTCTTCACCACGGTGGACAGGCACACATTTGTGTAAGAGGAAGACACAGGAGGAAGAGGAAGGAAGAGCGGAGGAGGAGGGGGGCAGGGAGACCGGGAGGTAGACGGACGCAGGCAAGAAGGGAGGAAGAGAAACGAGAACTGTGTACCCAGTGACGCTGGGGAACAGGCTTGGCGGGTTAACAAGGAGAGGACGAGAGTCTCCAACTCATCCCGTTATCCCCCGAACTGCCCCACTTGGGTCTCGGCCGGTCCCACGCCGTGGAAAAGCCCTCTGCTTTGCTGCGTGACGCGGGACTGCTGTCTCTCAGGAAGTTCGGTGACGGCTGCTTGCTTCGTCTGGGTGTCCTGCGGCTGTTTCTATCGCCCTGCTTGATTCTGCCTTCACAGACGGAGGAGATGAACTCGCATATCCTGCAGCCCAGAGTCTTTGATCGCACTGGGATATGCAGCTGGGGGGTGGGGGCTCCAAGAGACAGATGCCTGTGGGAGTCTGGAATCAGGCTTGGTGGGGAAACCGACTTGGGCTCAGGCATGACTTCGGCTCATCGCTAGGCATGTTGCCACTTCCTCACGAGGCATGCTGCCAGTCTACATGCAAGCCAGGGACCAGCGCCGGGGAAGGACCGCCAAGCCGACTCGCCAACCCCTTCCCAGGCCAGTGGGACTGGTAACACACGATGAAATTCATAGAGGACGAACGCAGATGCTGATGTGGCCACCTTGTTTTCATCTGAAATGTTTCCACGAGTTATCCCCAATTAAGAAACACGTTAAGCACTTATTTGCTAAAGATTCCTCACATTAGGGGGAAAAAAAAAACTTCCTCTTCTTCCATTCCCGCATCATCAGGAAAACGATGTCAACAATGGGCAAGGAAGTCATGCCCATTGGTCCAAATGTGGGGACCCGGTGCATAAAATCCCCACAGGAGGACGAGACAAATGAATCTGAGGAACTCACCTCGGAACAGAAGCTCCCCCTCCACCTGTGACACCATGACCGAATCGTGCTGCTCCCCTTGCTGCCAGCCTACGTGCTGCAGGACCACCTGCTGCAGGACCACCTGCTGCCAGCCCAGCTGCTGCGGGTGCGGCGGTGGCTGTGGACAAGGCGGCTGCGGGTCCAGCTGCGGTGGGTCCTGCTGCTGCCAGCCTTGCTGCTGCCGCCCAACTTGCTGCCAGACCACCTGCTGCAGGACCACCTGCTGCCGGCCCAGCTGCTGTGTGTCCAGCTGCTGTCAGCCCAGCTGCTGTGGGTCCAGCGGCTGCGGACAAACTTGCTGTGGCTCCAGCTGCTGTCAGCCAGCCTGCTGTACCCCTGTGTACTGCACGAGGACCTGCTACCACCCCACCTGTTGCTGCTTGCCTGGATGCCTCGCCCAGGGCTGTGGATCCAGCTGCTGCTAGCCTGCTTGCCAGCCAAACCGCCGCCATAACGCCTGCTGGACGACCACCACAGACCCACGGCGGCCGCGGCCACCCCTGCTGCGTGTCCGGCGGCTGCCACACTTCCTCCTGACAACGGCCTCACCAACAACCCACAACGGCACACAGCACCGATTGGCCAGCGGGGAAACGGACACTGCCAAACGTTGCCCAAACCCAGCATGCAGTCGCCAACATTTCCGCTACTCACCTGCCTGTTCAAAGCCTTGGGAATCGGCTGGAGGAAGTGTGGACCACTTCTCCTGATTCTCTTCTTCCTCGGGTCTTGGGAGTCCCCTGCCAGCGTCATGCATGCGGACATGGAGTCAAGATCTCTGCCTTGACTCCACAGTCAAGATGGTCAGCCTGCCTGACGACCTTGGAGAAATAAAGCCCCTCACACCTGGTAGAAATGCATTCTTTTGCAACTCTTGGTGTCTGCGCAAGGAGGGTTTCCTTCTCGGTGCATTCATGGTCCTTGGATGCTGATTTCTTCCTGTCGGGACCCTTCTGCATGTCTCCCTAGACACAGGGACTCTCACATGAGTGTCTTAATAAACCCAGTACCGATCTGCGTACCATAACGCTGTCCGTGTCCCCGTACGGCATGCGCGACCTAATGGTTTCTGTACAGGTCACAGCCCACATGCACTAATTACCCGTTTGGAGACTCCTAGCCTGCCCCCACAAATTCCTATCTCCATGTGAGGATGAGGGAATCTAGGGACGTTCTGTCCCAGAGCTGAGCTGACAGGGAAGCACTCAGGCGCCAGGCTACGTCTCCGGCCCTTGCTCAAGGGCGCTCACATACCCACGAGCAGGCGAGTTAGGCCACAGCCTGGGCCAGAGCACCAGCAAGATGCTGGTCCGAGGGTCTTTGAGGCCCGCGGAAGTCCTCTTGTCCTGTAGATGCGGGTGATATCTGGGACAAAGTGGTAGACAGCCGAGTGGCACCACGCAGGGACCTCCAGCCCAGTGTCAGGGCAGCGGCCTTGCCCTTCAGAGCTCCTGGGAACACTGGGGCACTTTCGCGGTGGTCGGCACCAGCCTGCCCAACGTGCACTCCTCCCGCTCAGAGACAGGAGAGCCTGCGGAGGGCCTCCTGGTCCTCAGGACCTCGGCGGGAGGCGGGATCGGGGAGCGGGGGTGGCAGGGGTGTGCAGAGCCCTGGACAGTTTTGGGACAAACACGTCATGCTCCGCAACTGGCACGCGATATGGCGTCAGGATCTACAGGGCACCGAGAAAAGGAAGGACGGGGGGCGTCACGGACCGAGAGCCCCTGCGCTGGGCGTGTGGGTTGCCTTGGAGTAATCCGTGAGCTCGGAAGCGCTGAAGGGAAGCAAACAACCTCCGGCCTCTGGGGAAGGAACCGTGAAGCGCTGGAGGGAAACCAAAGGGCCTCTTCTGGGGATGGGTGGGGGTGAGACCCACGTGAGGAGGAAGAAAGAGAAAAGAGCCTGGGCCTTCACCGGAGTCCCGACAGATCCAAGGCAGGCGCCTCTGGGCCCGCACTCATGCACGACGCTGCCTCGGCGCTCAGCGATGTGAGGCCGGATCCAGGCTCTGACGGGAAGGGCAGATGAAGGCCCTGGGTCACTTCCCGCGGGCAGTGGACGGACCTCTGAGGGGCTAGGACGGCTTCTGTCCCGGGCACCCACCAGCCCTGGAGACCAGCTATCCAGGAGGCTCTCAACAGACTGCCAACGCCGCACTTGCCTCTTGCTGGTTCTTAGGACTTGGGGGATTGTGAGCTGTGCTGAGAAACGAGAAACGGACAGGACCTGGGCTGCTCCCTACTTGCTAAGTACCGGCCTGATGCTTCATGTACATTTTCTTGAATTCCTGAAGTAATTTTCAACTTAGGGCTCAAGGTTCCCGCTGCAGGGGTCAGGAACTCAAGACCGAGATGGCTGAAAGTCACGTCAGCGCCTGGTACCTCCCAGAAGAGACACTGAAGATCAGCGTCCAGGCACGTAGCTTCGCTGGGGAGGGCAGATGCCAGTGGCCGGAGGGCGGGAAAGCGACGCAGGCTAGACGCACTGTCAGTCCAGGGTCCCAGCTTGCACGGGAAGCTTATACCCGAGAGCGAGATCAGAAAGGACGGAATACACTCATTGGGATTCCCCTAATTCAGCGACAAGGGAGCTGGCATCTCTACAAACCGGCTCTCCAGAAGCACTGGTTGAGCATTTCTCTCGGTGTGGCATGCACCGGCAGCGTGCCATCCTGCTGCGCCATGAAAACGGCCACGAGGCCCAGAGATGCGGATCTGCTGGGTAGAAGTTGTCCCGAGCGCAGGAAGATGCGAGATCCACGGCTGGCATATTGAAGGCGCCATCCCCAGTCTACGGTCTTCGGCTCTCAGACCCAGTATTTCCTTCTTCACCACGGTGGACAGGCACACATTTGTGTAAGAGGAAGACACAGGAGGAAGAGGAAGGAAGAGCGGAGGAGGAGGGGGGCAGGGAGACCGGGAGGTAGACGGACGCAGGCAAGAAGGGAGGAAGAGAAACGAGAACTGTGTACCCAGTGACGCTGGGGAACAGGCTTGGCGGGTTAACAAGGAGAGGACGAGAGTCTCCAACTCATCCCGTTATCCCCCGAACTGCCCCACTTGGGTCTCGGCCGGTCCCACGCCGTGGAAAAGCCCTCTGCTTTGCTGCGTGACGCGGGGGACTGCTGTCTCTCAGGAAGTTCGGTGACGGCTGCTTGCTTCGTCTGGGTGTCCTGCGGCTGTTTCTATCGCCCTGCTTGATTCTGCCTTCACAGACGGAGGAGATGAACTCGCATATCCTGCAGCCCAGAGTCTTTGATCGCACTGGGATATGCAGCTGGGGGGTGGGGGCTCCCAAGAGACAGATGCCTGTGGGAGTCTGGAATCAGGCTTGGTGGGGAAACCGACTTGGGCTCAGGCATGACTTCGGCTCATCGCTAGGCATGTTGCCACTTCCTCACGAGGCATGCTGCCAGTCTACATGCAAGCCAGGGACCAGCGCCGGGGAAGGACCGCCAAGCCGACTCGCCAACCCCTTCCCAGGCCAGTGGGACTGGTAACACACGATGAAATTCATAGAGGACGAACGCAGATGCTGATGTGGCCACCTTGTTTTCATCTGAAATGTTTCCACGAGTTATCCCCAATTAAGAAACACGTTAAGCACTTATTTGCTAAAGATTCCTCACATTAGGGGGAAAAAAAAACTTCCTCTTCTTCCATTCCCGCATCATCAGGAAAACGATGTCAACAATGGGCAAGGAAGTCATGCCCATTGGTCCAAATGTGGGGACCCGGTGCATAAAATCCCCACAGGAGGACGAGACAAATGAATCTGAGGAACTCACCTCGGAACAGAAGCTCCCCCTCCACCTGTGACACCATGACCGAATCGTGCTGCTCCCCTTGCTGCCAGCCTACGTGCTGCAGGACCACCTGCTGCAGGACCACCTGCTGCCAGCCCAGCTGCTGCGGGTGCGGCGGTGGCTGTGGACAAGGCGGCTGCGGGTCCAGCTGCGGTGGGTCCTGCTGCTGCCAGCCTTGCTGCTGCCGCCCAACTTGCTGCCAGACCACCTGCTGCAGGACCACCTGCTGCCGGCCCAGCTGCTGTGTGTGTCCAGCTGCTGTCAGCCCAGCTGCTGTGGGTCCAGCGGCTGCGGACAAACTTGCTGTGGCTCCAGCTGCTGTCAGCCAGCCTGCTGTACCCCTGTGTACTGCACGAGGACCTGCTACCACCCCCCACCTGTTGCTGCTTGCCTGGATGCCTCGCCCAGGGCTGTGGATCCAGCTGCTGCTAGCCTGCTTGCCAGCCAAACCGCCGCCATAACGCCTGCTGGACGACCACCACAGACCCACGGCGGCCGCGGCCACCCCTGCTGCGTGTCCGGCGGCTGCCACACTTCCTCCTGACAACGGCCTCACCAACAACCCACAACGGCACACAGCACCGATTGGCCAGCGGGGAAACGGACACTGCCAAACGTTGCCCAAACCCAGCATGCAGTCGCCAACATTTCCGCTACTCACCTGCCTGTTCAAAGCCTTGGGAATCGGCTGGAGGAAGTGTGGACCACTTCTCCTGATTCTCTTCTTCCTCGGGTCTTGGGAGTCCCCTGCCAGCGTCATGCATGCGGACATGGAGTCAAGATCTCTGCCTTGACTCCACAGTCAAGATGGTCAGCCTGCCTGACGACCTTGGAGAAATAAAGCCCCTCACACCTGGTAGAAATGCATTCTTTTGCAACTCTTGGTGTCTGCGCAAGGAGGGTTTCCTTCTCGGTGCATTCATGGTCCTTGGATGCTGATTTCTTCCTGTCGGGACCCTTCTGCATGTCTCCCTAGACACAGGGACTCTCACATGAGTGTCTTAATAAACCCAGTACCGATCTGCGTACCATAACGCTGTCCGTGTCCCCGTACGGCATGCGCGACCTAATGGTTTCTGTACAGGTCACAGCCCACATGCACTAATTACCCGTTTGGAGACTCCTAGCCTGCCCCCACAAATTCCTATCTCCATGTGAGGATGAGGGAATCTAGGGACGTTCTGTCCCAGAGCTGAGCTGACAGGGAAGCACTCAGGCGCCAGGCTACGTCTCCGGCCCTTGCTCAAGGGCGCTCACATACCCACGAGCAGGCGAGTTAGGCCACAGCCTGGGCCAGAGCACCAGCAAGATGCTGGTCCGAGGGTCTTTGAGGCCCGCGGAAGTCCTCTTGTCCTGTAGATGCGGGTGATATCTGGGACAAAGTGGTAGACAGCCGAGTGGCACCACGCAGGGACCTCCAGCCCAGTGTCAGGGCAGCGGCCTTGCCCTTCAGAGCTCCTGGGAACACTGGGGCACTTTCGCGGTGGTCGGCACCAGCCTGCCCAACGTGCACTCCTCCCGCTCAGAGACAGGAGAGCCTGCGGAGGGCCTCCTGGTCCTCAGGACCTCGGCGGGAGGCGGGATCGGGGAGCGGGGGTGGCAGGGGTGTGCAGAGCCCTGGACAGTTTTGGGACAAACACGTCATGCTCCGCAACTGGCACGCGATATGGCGTCAGGATCTACAGGGCACCGAGAAAAGGAAGGACGGGGGGCGTCACGGACCGAGAGCCCCTGCGCTGGGCGTGTGGGTTGCCTTGGAGTAATCCGTGAGCTCGGAAGCGCTGAAGGGAAGCAAACAACCTCCGGCCTCTGGGGAAGGAACCGTGAAGCGCTGGAGGGAAACCAAAGGGCCTCTTCTGGGGATGGGTGGGGGGGTGAGACCCACGTGAGGAGGAAGAAAGAAAGAGAAAAGAGCCTGGGCCTTCACCGGAGTCCCGACAGATCCAAGGCAGGCGCCTCTGGGCCCGCACTCATGCACGACGCTGCCTCGGCGCTCAGCGATGTGAGGCCGGATCCAGGCTCTGACGGGAAGGGCAGATGAAGGCCCTGGGTCACTTCCCGCGGGCAGTGGACGGACCTCTGAGGGGCTAGGACGGCTTCTGTCCCGGGCACCCACCAGCCCTGGAGACCAGCTATCCAGGAGGCTCTCAACAGACTGCCAACGCCGCACTTGCCTCTTGCTGGTTCTTAGGACTTGGGGGATTGTGAGCTGTGCTGAGAAACGAGAAACGGACAGGACCTGGGCTGCTCCCTACTTGCTAAGTTACCGGCCTGATGCTTCATGTACATTTTCTTGAATTCCTGAAGTAATTTTCAACTTAGGGCTCAAGGTTCCCGCTGCAGGGGTCAGGAACTCAAGACCGAGATGGCTGAAAGTCACGTCAGCGCCTGGTACCTCCCAGAAGAGACACTGAAGATCAGCGTCCAGGCACGTAGCTTCGCTGGGGAGGGCAGATGCCAGTGGCCGGAGGGCGGGAAAGCGACGCAGGCTAGACGCACTGTCAGTCCAGGGTCCCAGCTTGCACGGGAAGCTTATACCCGAGAGCGAGATCAGAAAGGACGGAATACACTCATTGGGATTCCCCTAATTCAGCGACAAGGGAGCTGGCATCTCTACAAACCGGCTCTCCAGAAGCACTGGTTGAGCATTTCTCTCGGTGTGGCATGCACCGGCAGCGTGCCATCCTGCTGCGCCATGAAAACGGCCACGAGGCCCAGAGATGCGGATCTGCTGGGTAGAAGTTGTCCCGAGCGCAGGAAGATGCGAGATCCACGGCTGGCATATTGAAGGCGCCATCCCCAGTCTACGGTCTTCGGCTCTCAGACCCAGTATTTCCTTCTTCTTCACCACGGTGGACAGGCACACATTTGTGTAAGAGGAAGACACAGGAGGAAGAGGAAGGAAGAGCGGAGGAGGAGGGGGGCAGGGAGACCGGGAGGTAGACGGACGCAGGCAAGAAGGGAGGAAGAGAAACGAGAACTGTGTACCCAGTGACGCTGGGGAACAGGCTTGGCGGGTTAACAAGGAGAGGACGAGAGTCTCCAACTCATCCCGTTATCCCCCGAACTGCCCCACTTGGGTCTCGGCCGGTCCCACGCCGTGGAAAAGCCCTCTGCTTTGCTGCGTGACGCGGGACTGCTGTCTCTCAGGAAGTTCGGTGACGGCTGCTTGCTTCGTCTGGGTGTCCTGCGGCTGTTTCTATCGCCCTGCTTGATTCTGCCTTCACAGACGGAGGAGATGAACTCGCATATCCTGCAGCCCAGAGTCTTTGATCGCACTGGGATATGCAGCTGGGGGGTGGGGGCTCCAAGAGACAGATGCCTGTGGGAGTCTGGAATCAGGCTTGGTGGGGAAACCGACTTGGGCTCAGGCATGACTTCGGCTCATCGCTAGGCATGTTGCCACTTCCTCACGAGGCATGCTGCCAGTCTACATGCAAGCCAGGGACCAGCGCCGGGGAAGGACCGCCAAGCCGACTCGCCAACCCCTTCCCAGGCCAGTGGGACTGGTAACACACGATGAAATTCATAGAGGACGAACGCAGATGCTGATGTGGCCACCCTTGTTTTCATCTGAAATGTTTCCACGAGTTATCCCCAATTAAGAAAAACACGTTAAGCACTTATTTGCTAAAGATTCCTCACATTAGGGGGAAAAAAAAAACTTCCTCTTCTTCCATTCCCGCATCATCAGGAAAACGATGTCAACAATGGGCAAGGAAGTCATGCCCATTGGTCCAAATGTGGGGACCCGGTGCATAAAATCCCCACAGGAGGACGAGACAAATGAATCTGAGGAACTCACCTCGGAACAGAAGCTCCCCCTCCACCTGTGACACCATGACCGAATCGTGCTGCTCCCCTTGCTGCCAGCCTACGTGCTGCAGGACCACCTGCTGCAGGACCACCTGCTGCCAGCCCAGCTGCTGCGGGTGCGGCGGTGGCTGTGGACAAGGCGGCTGCGGGTCCAGCTGCGGTGGGTCCTGCTGCTGCCAGCCTTGCTGCTGCCGCCCAACTTGCTGCCAGACCACCT
This sequence comes from Mustela putorius furo, assembly GCF_011764305.1. Lineage (NCBI taxonomy): Eukaryota > Metazoa > Chordata > Mammalia > Carnivora > Mustelidae > Mustela > Mustela putorius. Next base: position 261,922 of record NW_025421399.1, on the reverse strand, counting down.
GCTGCAGGACCACCTGCTGCCGGCCCAGCTGCTGTGTGTCCAGCTGCTGTCAGCCCAGCTGCTGTGGGTCCAGCGGCTGCGGACAAACTTGCTGTGGCTCCAGCTGCTGTCAGCCAGCCTGCTGTACCCCTGTGTACTGCACGAGGACCTGCTACCACCCCACCTGTTGCTGCTTGCCTGGATGCCTCGCCCAGGGCTGTGGATCCAGCTGCTGCTAGCCTGCTTGCCAGCCAAACCGCCGCCATAACGCCTGCTGGACGACCACCACAGACCCACGGCGGCCGCGGCCACCCCTGCTGCGTGTCCGGCGGCTGCCACACTTCCTCCTGACAACGGCCTCACCAACAACCCACAACGGCACACAGCACCGATTGGCCAGCGGGGAAACGGACACTGCCAAACGTTGCCCAAACCCAGCATGCAGTCGCCAACATTTCCGCTACTCACCTGCCTGTTCAAAGCCTTGGGAATCGGCTGGAGGAAGTGTGGACCACTTCTCCTGATTCTTCTTCTTCTTCCTCGGGTCTTGGGAGTCCCCTGCCAGCGTCATGCATGCGGACATGGAGTCAAGATCTCTGCCTTGACTCCACAGTCAAGATGGTCAGCCTGCCTGACGACCTTGGAGAAATAAAGCCCCTCACACCTGGTAGAAATGCATTCTTTTGCAACTCTTGGTGTCTGCGCAAGGAGGGTTTCCTTCTCGGTGCATTCATGGTCCTTGGATGCTGATTTCTTCCTGTCGGGACCCTTCTGCATGTCTCCCTAGACACAGGGACTCTCACATGAGTGTCTTAATAAACCCAGTACCGATCTGCGTACCATAACGCTGTCCGTGTCCCCGTACGGCATGCGCGACCTAATGGTTTCTGTACAGGTCACAGCCCACATGCACTAATTACCCGTTTGGAGACTCCTAGCCTGCCCCCACAAATTCCTATCTCCATGTGAGGATGAGGGAATCTAGGGACGTTCTGTCCCAGAGCTGAGCTGACAGGGAAGCACTCAGGCGCCAGGCTACGTCTCCGGCCCTTGCTCAAGGGCGCTCACATACCCACGAGCAGGCGAGTTAGGCCACAGCCTGGGCCAGAGCACCAGCAAGATGCTGGTCCGAGGGTCTTTGAGGCCCGCGGAAGTCCTCTTGTCCTGTAGATGCGGGTGATATCTGGGACAAAGTGGTAGACAGCCGAGTGGCACCACGCAGGGACCTCCAGCCCAGTGTCAGGGCAGCGGCCTTGCCCTTCAGAGCTCCTGGGAACACTGGGGCACTTTCGCGGTGGTCGGCACCAGCCTGCCCAACGTGCACTCCTCCCGCTCAGAGACAGGAGAGCCTGCGGAGGGCCTCCTGGTCCTCAGGACCTCGGCGGGAGGCGGGATCGGGGAGCGGGGGTGGCAGGGGTGTGTGCAGAGCCCTGGACAGTTTTGGGACAAACACGTCATGCTCCGCAACTGGCACGCGATATGGCGTCAGGATCTACAGGGCACCGAGAAAAGGAAGGACGGGGGGGGCGTCACGGACCGAGAGCCCCTGCGCTGGGCGTGTGGGTTGCCTTGGAGTAATCCGTGAGCTCGGAAGCGCTGAAGGGAAGCAAACAACCTCCGGCCTCTGGGGAAGGAACCGTGAAGCGCTGGAGGGAAACCAAAGGGCCTCTTCTGGGGATGGGTGGGGGTGAGACCCACGTGAGGAGGAAGAAAGAGAAAAGAGCCTGGGCCTTCACCGGAGTCCCGACAGATCCAAGGCAGGCGCCTCTGGGCCCGCACTCATGCACGACGCTGCCTCGGCGCTCAGCGATGTGAGGCCGGATCCAGGCTCTGACGGGAAGGGCAGATGAAGGCCCTGGGTCACTTCCCGCGGGCAGTGGACGGACCTCTGAGGGGCTAGGACGGCTTCTGTCCCGGGCACCCACCAGCCCTGGAGACCAGCTATCCAGGAGGCTCTCAACAGACTGCCAACGCCGCACTTGCCTCTTGCTGGTTCTTAGGACTTGGGGGATTGTGAGCTGTGCTGAGAAACGAGAAACGGACAGGACCTGGGCTGCTCCCTACTTGCTAAGTACCGGCCTGATGCTTCATGTACATTTTCTTGAATTCCTGAAGTAATTTTCAACTTAGGGCTCAAGGTTCCCGCTGCAGGGGTCAGGAACTCAAGACCGAGATGGCTGAAAGTCACGTCAGCGCCTGGTACCTCCCAGAAGAGACACTGAAGATCAGCGTCCAGGCACGTAGCTTCGCTGGGGAGGGCAGATGCCAGTGGCCGGAGGGCGGGAAAGCGACGCAGGCTAGACGCACTGTCAGTCCAGGGTCCCAGCTTGCACGGGAAGCTTATACCCGAGAGCGAGATCAGAAAGGACGGAATACACTCATTGGGATTCCCCTAATTCAGCGACAAGGGAGCTGGCATCTCTACAAAACCGGCTCTCCAGAAGCACTGGTTGAGCATTTCTCTCGGTGTGGCATGCACCGGCAGCGTGCCATCCTGCTGCGCCATGAAAACGGCCACGAGGCCCAGAGATGCGGATCTGCTGGGTAGAAGTTGTCCCGAGCGCAGGAAGATGCGAGATCCACGGCTGGCATATTGAAGGCGCCATCCCCAGTCTACGGTCTTCGGCTCTCAGACCCAGTATTTCCTTCTTCACCACGGTGGACAGGCACACATTTGTGTAAGAGGAAGACACAGGAGGAAGAGGAAGGAAGAGCGGAGGAGGAGGGGGGCAGGGAGACCGGGAGGTAGACGGACGCAGGCAAGAAGGGAGGAAGAGAAACGAGAACTGTGTACCCAGTGACGCTGGGGAACAGGCTTGGCGGGTTAACAAGGAGAGGACGAGAGTCTCCAACTCATCCCGTTATCCCCCGAACTGCCCCACTTGGGTCTCGGCCGGTCCCACGCCGTGGAAAAGCCCTCTGCTTTGCTGCGTGACGCGGGACTGCTGTCTCTCAGGAAGTTCGGTGACGGCTGCTTGCTTCGTCTGGGTGTCCTGCGGCTGTTTCTATTGCCCTGCTTGATTCTGCCTTCACAGACGGAGGAGATGAACTCGCATATCCTGCAGCCCAGAGTCTTTGATCGTACTGGGATATGCAGCTGGGGGGTGGGGGCTCCAAGATACAGCTGCTGTGCGAGTCTGGAATCAGGCTTGGTGAGGAAACCAACTTGGGCTCAGGCATCATTTCACGTCACCAGTTTGAACACAATCAACACTATGCTCCTCACTTCAGGTCTATTGCCAGTGTACTTGCAACCTTGGGACCAGTGCTGGGGAAGGACCACTAAATTGACTCACCAACCACTTTTCAGGCCAGTGGGAATTTTATCACATGATGAAATTCATGTAGCAGGAATGCAGATGCTGATGTTACAACCTTGTTTTCATCTGACAATGTTTCTATGTGTCATTCTCAATTCAGAAATTCATTAAGTTCTTATATTTAAAGGCTTATAATATTTTTGTAGCACCATCCTCTTCCCCGCTCCATAGTAACTTCACAAATCAAGGTGAACAACTAGGTTATTCCTGTTTATTTCTCCTAGCTTCCTGGTGTCCTGGGTAGATAATCCCCACAACAGGAATAGAGAAATGGATCTGAGAAACTCACCCCTGATCAGAAGCTCCTCCTCTACTTGGACACCATGACCAACTCGTGCTTCTCCAGTCTCTGTCAGCCTACGTGCTGCAGGAACTTTTGATTTTTCCCATTTGTTCTAGGTCCTTCTGCCGCCAGCCTTGCTGCTTCTGCCACCCAAGTAGCTGTTAAACTACCTAATTCTGGTCCAGATCTTGCAGTTCCAGATTCTGTCGTTACAGTGTTTGTGGACCAAAATGCTGTGGGTCCACCCGTTGCCATCCTTGCTGCTGCCACCAAACTTGCACTCCAACCCCCTGCTGCCAGCCCCCCTGCTGCAGGTATAGTTGTTGTCAGCTCAGCTGCTCTGGTGCAATGGGCAAAGGTGTTGTGTCTAGCTGTTGCCAGCTCTTCTTGCATCCAAGGTGCTTTTAGACCACCTCCTGTAAGACTACTTTTTGCTACCTTTGTTGTATGTCCAACTGCCACCAGTCTTTCTGCTCCTGTCTTCCTTGCCATAAACTACCCTTTTCTGCACACAACCTTTGTTAAGTAATTTTTCTTTTGGAGGAGGAATTCACTTACTGGGCTTTGCTCAAAACTAGTATATTATCACCATAGTTTCTGTTACTCATTTGTTTAAGAACTTTTCTATCAACTTGATGGTGTGCATAATACTTTCCCCTGTTCTCTTCCTCCTGTGTAGATGGTCATGTGTCACTTTGGGGCATCCTCAATATGGTTGTTAGTCTCTGCTTTGACACTGAATCATTATCTTCACCTACCTACCAGTAACTCAGGAAAACAAGTCCTCATAACTTTTCTTAGCTTTTGGTACTGATCATCATAAAAATCTTATTATTTTTAATATATTTATGATCTACATATTCTGCTTTATTCTTTCCATAATCTCTGAATTTTCTTTATCAAAGCAGGAGCTCTTACCTATATATCTTTTTAAAATTTAATTTAATTTTTTAAATTATGTTCAGTTAGCCGCTGTATAGTACTTCATTAGTTTTTTGTTGTTGTTTTTAAATTATTTATTTTTTAAAATTTCTCTTCAGTGTTCCAGAATTCATTGTTTACACACCACACCCAGTGCTCCATGCAATATGTGCCCTCCACAATACGCACCACCAGGCTCACCCAACCTCCCACCCCACTTCCCTCCAGAGTCCACAATCTCTCCCCCTCAAATTTCCCCCAACTCCCATTAGTTTTTCATGTAGTGTTAAATCCTGTGACATTATTCATCCCACATGGTGTTTTGTTTCATTGTATAGCATTCCTGACATAGAGACCTATACACATATTGCACATCAGATGCATTATCTATTGTGAGCCCTATGACAACATCCCTGAAGTCGGATTCTACATTTTCCAGATGAGAAAATCTCACTGTCTGATGTTTGTTGGTAAAAATGAACAGGCTCAGATCAAAAACTGGGTTTTTTGCTCCTGTTCAAGGACACACATATAAACATATCAAGACAAGCAGACATGAAACTTGGACTGAGTACTAAGCAAGATGCGCATTTGAATTTATCCTTAGCAAAGAAGGGATAATCCCTTAAATATGCAGGTAACATTTACTGTGTTCTTCCCATATCAGTGTCCCATACCTCAATGAGCAGCAGCTAATTCAGTCAGGGAGCAGTGGTTGCATTTAAGAGCTCTTATGAATGCAGGGAAACTTTCCTTGTCTCAGGATCTGACCAGCCCCTCGTGTAATTAATCTGCCTCAAATAATTTTGAGCATCCATTGTATCTTCATGAGAGAGAGGATCATTTATCGGCATTTGTCCTTCAGTACCATGTAAATCAAATTCTTGTATGTCCTTCTTCTCCTGAGTACCTTTTTATTTTATTTTATTTTTTTTTTTTTAAGATTTTATTTATTTATTTGACAGAGAGAAATCACAAGTAGATGGATAGGCAGGCAGAGAGAGAGAGAGAGAGAGGGAAGCAGGCTCCCTGCCCCGCTGAGCAGAGAGCCCGATGCGGGACTCGATCCCAGGACCCTGAGATCATGACCTGAGCCGAAGGCAGCGGCTTAACCCACTGAGCCACCCAGGCACCCTCCTGAGTACCTTTTTAGAGCAAAAGGGAATTAAGTAATCACCTGCAAAATATAGACGCTGTAACAAGCTTCCCAACTTTAAATCAAGTTGCTTCAATGTGGTATTATTCATTTTCAAAAGGTATGCTACCCTATTAAGGGCTTGACATAAGTCTCTGCTGCTGACAAACAGTACATTCAGCAGAGACAGCCATGGTGAGAGGAGCAAATTCTGTTGGTTCCATGCAAATCCTCTGTGTTTTGTGCCATTTGGTTCCTTTGTTCATGGTCTCCAGTGTAAATACTGGATCATCTGAGGAGAAAGATGGGGTATATTATCCCAGACTCATGTGTAACCTCTCAAGTGATACTCTGGTGGGCAATGATATGGTACATAGAGAGGGAACCCTTTCTGTCTACATGCCCATTTCTATCTAAATTATTCTCTTTCAATCTTTCTGCTTTCAGATCTCAGACTAAGCAACAAAGATTTTCACCATTTGCCAACAGCCCATAAACACCATCCCCTCAGCTCATTCTCCTCCAAACAAAATGTATAGCCATGTGTGTGCTCACAGTTCTTCTCACTAGGAGCATTCCCACTTTCCACTCCCTTTGCAGACCAGAAATTTTTGATTTGTTGTAAAATTTCCATTTGTGCCATAAAAGCTGCTACTGGGGGCATTGACTGATAAAATTCAAGGCATTCCATGATCATATGTCATATGTCATTAGGTTTCTGCATTAGGTTTCCATTCAAATGGAATTAAAAACAAATAATGTATCGTTTAGTCATTTAGGTCAACACCAAACTCTGGATATGAAATTGCTTCTTAGTACCTTGGTCTGGAAGTATAATTTATAAATTTGAGGTATGTCTGAGTTTATGTTAAGTCATGAACAGAGGGGTAAACAAAAGAGGCAAAATCAAGGTTATTGAGTGGGAAAAATATCTATTCTCTACTATTAGGGATTTTTGAATAAGATTTATTTCTACTGTATTCCTCAAAAATATAAGAATTGTGATCTCCTATTGAAGGTATCTGCCTAAAGACTGTCTGATACAATAAATAAGGGGAGAAAAGAGAGAAAAAATCATTCCAGATAAATCCATGGGTGGACAAACTATTTAGGATGGAAGTGGAGAGAAAAAGATACATACAGAAGGATGGATGCTGGGGTAACTGGATGGCTCAGGTGGTTAAGCATCTAACTCTTGATTTGGAGCAGGTTCATGATCTCAGGGTCATCATATCGAGTCCTGCATCTAGCCCTACTCAGCAGGGAGCCTGCTTAAGATTCTCTTTTCTGAGGGACGAACAGGATGGCAGAGGAGTAGGAAACCTAAATTATGTCTGGTCCCAGGAATTCAGCTAGATAGTTGTCAAACCATTCTGAACACCTATAAACTCAACAGGAGATAGAAGAAAAGAATAGTAGTCATTTTATGAACAGAAAAGCAAATACTTTCTGGATGGTAGGATGTGCAGAGAAGTGAATCTGAGGTGATATTTGGGAACATAGACTGTGGGTGGGGGAGGGAGCCTCCGTTAGCTGACTACTGGCAAGTCATAGAGCAGTGGAGCACAAAATCAGAATGTTTAGAAGTCTACTCCACTGAGGGATGTTCTTCCAGTGGCTAAGCAGGGGATGGAAGCTTTGTTGGTACAGTGTGGTCTCAGGATGCTCAGGGTCAAAAAAAGACTGAAGGTGCCTGATTGTGGCAGAGCTCCCAACTATTGAATCCAGGGAGATAGCTGGAGCCAAACCTTTGGAGTATGGCAACCTCAGGGTTGCCATAAATGGTAATTAGCAGCACAGTTGGGCCACTACTCTTTGAGCAGGGACAAATGGCAGATCCAGGGAGGACCTCCCCTTCCTCCACCAGGAGAAGTGGCACAGGAGCACTCTGCAGGAGTCTGCTGAGTTTGGAAATTCCAAACAGGGTCATGTGCCAGAGATAGAAATGATCAGTCACAGGCCAGGTGAGCACAGAGTGCAACCAAAGACCAGGGAGACAGGACTGATTGACTTATTTTCTCTGAGGGCACACTGAGGAGTAGGACCCTGAGCTCTTGGCTCCTCTGGGGTCAGAAAGTGAGAGGCCACCATTTTCATTCTCATATTCTAAAGCTACACAGAAAGCTTTTATGGAACAAAAAGTACTGAGAGCAGATGCAACCAGATTACTTAGCCTGGCCCCTGGCAAGGGTGGTGCAATTCTGCACCGGGCTAAGACATTTGAGAATCACTGCAACAGGCCTGTCCCCCAGAAGATCAGTAAGAATATCAAGCCAATACCAAGTTCACCAATCATTGAGAACTGCAAAACTCTAGTGCTAGGGGAATACAGCACATGAAATTCATGGCTTATTTTCCCCATGATTATTTAGTCTTCTTTCAAAGTAAATTTAAAAAAAAATTTTTCTTTTTTTTTTTTTGAAAATTTCTTCTTTCCTATTTTTTAACCAACATCTTATCAATTCCCTTTAAAAAAATCTTTTTAAATTTTCATCTTTACAGTCATATTCCATCCCTTCATCGTATTTACCCTTATTTTTGTATATACAAATAAGTTTTTCTTTCTTTAAAATTTTGGAAGGCAGTTTCTTCTAAGAGACCAAAATAAACCTAGAAGCTAGGGTGTGGCTCAATTCTATTTACCAGGCTGATCATATTCTTATTTTTTTCCCCTTTCTTTCCCCCTGGTTTCAGGTCTCTTCTGATTTATTTAATGCTTATCTTTCTGTGGTTGATGTTACCCTTCAAGCATTTTGTTCTTTCATTCATCTATTCTTTTCTGGACAAAATGACAAAATGGAAAACTACCAGGGACCTAATCAATATGTCAGAACTAGAGTTCAGAATGATGATTACAAAGATAGTAGCTGGGCTTGAGAAAAGCATAGAAGATACTAGAGAATCCCTTTCTGGAGAAATAAAAGAACTAAAATCTAACCAAGTTGAAATAAAAAAAGGCTTTTAATGATGTGCAATAATAAAAAAAATGGAGGCTCTAATGGCTAGAATAAATGAGACAGAAGAGAGAATTAGTGATATAAAAGACCAAATGATGGATAATAAAGAAGCTGAGAAAAAGAGAGATAAACAGCTACTGGATCACAAGGGGGAGAACAAGAGATGAGTGATACCATAAAATGAAACAATATTAGATTAATTTGGATCCCAAAAGGAAGAAGAAAGAATGTGGGGCAGAAGGTATATTGGAGCAAATTATAGCAGAGAACTCCCCAAATTTGGGAAAGGAAACAGGCATCAAAATCTAGGATGCACAGAGAACCCCCTCAGATTCAATGAAAATAGGTCAACATCCTATCATATAATAGTAAAACTTACAAGTCTCAGAGATAAAGAAAATCCTGAAAGCTCAGGACAAGAGGTCTATAACATACAATGGTAGAAATATTAGATTGGCAGTGGACCAACCCCCAGAGATCTGGCAGGCCAGAAAGAACTGGCATGATATATTCAGAGCACTAAAAAAGAAAATATGCAGCCAAGAATACTATATCCATCTAGGTTTTCATTGAAAATAAAAGGAGAGATAAAAAGCCTCCAGGACAAACAAAAACTAAAAGAATTTACAGACACCAAACCAGCCTTACAGGAAATATTGAAAGGCCCTCTAAGCAAAGAGAGAGCCTAAAAGTAACATAGACCAGAAAGGAACAGAGACAATATATAGTAACAGTCAGCTTACATGGAATACAATAGCACTAAATTAATATCTTTCAATAGTTACCCTGAATGCAAATGGGCTAAATGCCCCAAACAAAAGACACAGGGTATCAGAATGGATGAAAAACAAGACTCATCAATATGCTATCTGGAAGAGACTCATTTTAGACCCAAAGATACCTCCAGATTTAAAGTGAGGGGGTGGAAAATAATTTACCATGCTAATGGACATCAAAGGAAAGCTGGGGTGGCAACCTTTACATCAGACAAATTAGATTTTAAAACAAAGACTATAATGAGAGTTGAGGAAGGACACTATATCATACTTAAAGTGTCTGACCAACAAGAAGATAATATAACAATTTAAATATGCCCCTAACATAGGAGCAGTCAATTATATGAACCAGTTAATAACAAAATCTAAGAAACACGTTGACAATAACACAATAATAGTAGGGGACTTTAATACCTCCCTCACTGAAATGGACAAATCATCTAAACAAAAGATCAACAAGGAAATAAAGTCTTTAAATGACACAATGGACCAGATGAACATCACAGATATATTCAGAACATTCCATCCCAAAGCAAAAGAATACACATTCTTCTCTATTGTACATGGAACATTCTCTAGAGTAGATAACATCTGGGGTCACAAATCAGGTCTCAACTGGAACCAAAAGATTGGGATCATTCCCTGAATATTTTCAGACCACAGTGCTTTGAAACTGAGCTCAGTCACAAAAGGAAAGTTGGAAACAACTCAAATATATAGAGGCTACAGAACACCACACTAAAGAATGACTGTGGCAACCAGGAAATTAAAGAAGAATTTAAGAAACTGATGGAAACAAATGAAAACAGAAACACAATTGTTCAAAATCTTTGGGAGGCAGCAAAGGTGGTCCTAAGAGGAAAGTATATAGCAATACACGCTTTTCTCAAGAAATAATAAAGGGATAAACCCCACCTGTTCATGATGGATAATCTTTTAATGTACAGTTGGATCCTATTAGCTAGGATCTTGTTGAGAATCTTGGCATCCATATTCATCAGGGATATTGGTCTGAAATTCTCCTTTTTGATGGGGTCTTTGATGGTTTGGAGATCAAGGTGATGTTGGCCTCATAGAAAGAGCCTGGAAATTTTCCTTCTGTTTCTGTTTCTTTAAACAGCTTCAGGAGAATAGGTATTATTTCTTCTTTGAATATTTGGTAGAATTCCCTAGGGAATCCATCAGGTCCTGGACTCTTGTTTTTTGGGAGGTTTTTGATCACTGCTTCAATCTCGTTACTAATTACTGGTCTATTCAGGTTGTCAATTTCTTCTTGTTTCTGTCTTGGAAGTTTATAGGATTCCGGGAATGCATCCATTTCTTATAGGTTGCTTCAGTTATTGGCATATATTATTGATAATCATTTCTGATGACCGTTTCTATTTCCTTGGTGTTAGTCATGATCCCTCCCCTTACATTCATGATTTTATTAATTTGGCTCCTTTCTCTTTTCTTTTGGACTAGCCTGGCCAGTGGTTGATTGATCTTATTAATTACTTCAAAAAGCCAGCTACAGACAAAGGGCTGATATCCAATATATATAAAGAACTTCTCAAACTCAACACCCAACAAATAAACAAATCAAAAAATGTGCAGAAGATATAAGTTGACACTTCTCCAAAAAAGACATTCAAATGGCTAACAGACACATGAAAAAGTGTTCATCATCATTACCCTCAGAGAAATTCAAATCAAAACCACATTGAGATATCATCTTACACCAGTTAGAATGGCAAAAATTAACAAGCCAAGAAACAACAAATGTTGGAGAGGATATGGGGAAGGGGATCCCTCTTACAGTGTTGGTGGGAATGCTTGTTGGTGCGGCCACTATGGAAAACAGTGGGAGGTTCCTCAAAAAAATAGACTTTATCCAATATGAAAACCAGAGATAAAATAGAAAATAGTAACAAAACAAAAACAAAAAAACACCATAAATGGAGACACAGGGACCTGAAAGAAAATAACAAAAATATAACATTTGTATCACTACCATGCCAGAAAGAATGGAGAGGAAAACGGGACAAAAAGAGTAATTGAAGAAATAGTGGCTGAACTTTTCTTGTATTTAATGAAAGAAACAAATTGATAGATTAGAATAAGTGAAATGAAAACAGGAGAAATCCAAAGAACTCCATGTAAAGACAAAATTGTGATTAAATTTCTGAAAATAAAAGACAAAGTAAAAACCTTAAAATAAATAAATAAAAATAGAGCTACCCTATGATCCAGCAATTGCACTAGGTCATATGTAGTGAAAAGATACAGATGTAGTGAAAAGAAGGGCCATATGCATCCCAGTGTTCATAGCAGCAATGTCCACAACAGCCAGACTGTTGAAAGAGAAGAGACACCCTTCATCAGGCAAATGGATAAAGAAGATGTGGTCTATATATGCAATGGAATATTACTCAGCCATGAGAAAGGATGAATAACCAAATTTTACATCAATATGCCTGAGACTGGAGGAGATTATGCTGAGTGAAACAGTTAAGCAGAGAAAGTCAATGATCATATGGTTTCACTTATTTGTGGAACATAATGAATAGCAAGGAGGACATTGGAAGGAAGAGGGAAATGAAGGAGGGGAAATTGGAGGAGGAGATGAACCATGAAAGACTACAAACTGTGAGAAACAAACTGAAGGTTTTAGAGGGGAGGGGGTGGAGGGATGGGTTGGCCCAGGCATGGGTATTAAGAAGAGCACGTATTGCATGCAACACTGGGTGTTATATGTAAACAATGAATCTTGGAACAATCCATCAAAAACTAATGATGTACCGTATGGTGACTTACATAACTTTTTTTTTTTTTAATCGAAAGAAACAAGAAAGGTCTCAAATACACAACCTAACCCTAAACTTAAAGGAGCTGGAGAAAGAACAGCAAAGAAAGTCTAAACCCAGAAGGAAAAGAGAAATGATAAAGATCAGAGGTGCAATCAATAAAACAGAAACCAAAATAACAGTAGAATACATCAGAAGTAGGAGCTGGTTCTTTTAATGAAATAATAAGATTACAAACAAACAAACAAACAAACAAAGAATTAGTAAGACTGATAAAGCCCTGGCCAGATATATCAAAACAAAACAGAAAGGACACAAATTAATAAAATCGTGAATGAAAGAGGCAAGATCACAATCAACACCAGAGAAATACATTGTAACAACATATTATGAGCAACCATAGGCCAGCAGATTTAACAATCTGGAAGAAATGGATGCATTCCTAGAGACCTATAAACTACCAAAACTGAACCAGGAAGAAACAGACAACCTGAACAGACCCCTAACCAGTAAGGAAATTGAAGCAGTAATCAAAAATCTCCCAACAAAAAAAGAGCCCAGCGACAGATGGCTTCCCAGGGGGAATTCTACTAAACATTTAAAGAAGAACTAATACCTATTCTCCTTAAACTGTTCCAAAATAGAAATGGAAGGAAAACTTCCAAACTCATTTTATGAGGTCAGCATTACCTTAACCCAATACCAGACAAAGACACCATCAAAAAGGACAATTTCAAACCAATATCCCTGATGAACATGGATGCAAAAACTCTCACCAAAATACTAGCCTATAGGATCCAACAGTACATTAAAAAAATATTCACCATGACCAAGTGGGATTTATTCCTGGGCTTCAAGGTTGGTTCAGTATCTGCAAATCAATCAATATGACACAATACATTAATAAAAGAACAAGAACCATACGATACTCTCAATACATACTGAAAAAGCACTTCACAAAGCACAGCATTCTTTCTTGATCAAAACTTTTCACAGTATAGGGATAAATACTGAGGATAAAAAATTGAGGGTACAGGGCGCCTGGGTGGCTCAGTGGGTTAAGCCTCTGCCTTCGGCTCAGGTCATGATCCCAGGGTCCTGGGATTGAGCCTCGCATCAGGCTCTCTGCTCAGCGGGAAGCCTGCTTCCTCCTCTCTCTCTGCCTGCCTCTCTGCCTACTTGTGATCTCTGTCTGTCAAATAAATAAATAAACTCTTAAAAAAAATTGAGGGTACATACCTCAATATCATAAAACCCATCTATGAAAAACCCACAGTGAATATCATTCTCAATGGGGAAAAACTGAAGGCTTTTCCCCTAAGATCAGGAACATGGCAGGGATGTCCACTATCACCACTGTTGTTCAACATAGTACTAGAAGTCCTAGCCTCAGCAATCAGACAACAAGAAGAAATTAAAAGCATCCAAATCAGCAAAGACAAAGTCAAACTCTCACTCTTTGCAGATGATATGATATTTTATGTGGAAAATCCAAAAGACTCCACGCCAAAACTTCTAGAACTCATACAGGAATTCAGTAAACTGTCAGGATATAAAATCAATGCATAGAGATCAGCTGTATTTCTACACACCAACAAGAAGACAAAAAAGCGAAATTTAGGAATTGATTCCATTTACAGCTGGAAACCATAAGATACCTAGAAACAAATCCAACCAAAGAGGCAAAGAATCTGTACTCAGAAAACTATAGAATTCTCATGAAAGAAACTGAGGAAGACACAAAGAAATGGAAAAACATTCCATGCTCATGGATTGGAAGAACAAATATTGTGAAAATGTCTATGCTACCTACAGCAATCTACACTTTTAATGCAATCCCTATCAAAATACCATCAACTTTTACCAAAAATTGGAACAAATAATCCTAAAATTTGTATGGAATGAGAAAAGATCCTGAATAGCCAGAGGAAAGTTGAAAAAGAAAACCAAAGCTGGTGGCATCACAATTCCAGACTTCAAGCTCCATTACAAAGCTGCAGTCATCAAGACAGTATGGTACTAGCATAAAAACAGACACATAGATCTATGGAACAGAATAGAGAGCCCAGAAATGGACACTCAACTCTATGGTCAACTAATCTGCAACAAAGCAGTAAAGAGTGTCCAATGGAAAAAAGATAGCCTCTTCAACAAATGGTGTTGAGAAAACTGGACAGCCCCATGCAGAAGAATGAAACTGGACCATTTTCTTAACCACACAAAAACAGACTAAAAATGGATGAAGGACCTCAGTGTGAGAAAGGAATCCATCAAAATCCTTGAGGAGATCACAGGCAGCAACCTCCTCGACCTCAGCCGCAGCAACTTCTTCCTAGGAACAACACCAAAGGCAAGGGAAGCAAGGGCAAAAATGAACTATTGAGACTTGAAGAAGGTACAAGTACTGTGGTTTCATGCATAGTGTGCAAAGTGCCTGCAACACAATAGAAAAGCTTTCAAACACTGTTTGCTAAATACATAAGTGAGTGAAAACATATAACTCCACAGGACTCTAGTTTTATGATTCTATCAAACCCAACAAAGACCTTTCAAGAAGAACATTTCTAAATAACACATAGCTTGTCTGCAAACATGGGCCTGTTATTGTGATCCCAACAGTGAATCAATCACTTGGGGCTTTTCTGGCCCCAACACAATCCCCACATGATGCTGTGCATATTCTAAACATTAAAGACTGTGGTATCAGTGACTCACTTTTGCTATCAGGAAAGTAATTCTATTCTAAGGGCATTATACATTCCTGGGAGTGTCATGTATTGAGGCAATAATCCATTAGTTGGCTGACACATTATCTGAATCATTCCACCAGAAAAGGATGTCTTGAATGTCTCCTACAACCTTTAAATGTCTTGTTATGACATTCACACAATAGGATATCCTTAATTTAGACACATTCCTTCAGGGACATGAGCAGGCCAACTTTTCCTGGCCTGCACCCACATGAAATTTGCTTGTAAGGCAAATTGAGATGGTGAATATAATTACAGAAGTTATATTTAACTCAGTGTGGACCTACTTAATGTTAATTGTTCATTGCATATCATTCTGTACCTACCCCTTGAACTTATCACTTAGAAGCATTCTTTAGCTATGATTTTAATTTTATTATCTTTTAAACTATGTTCAATTAGCCAACACATAGTACATCATTAGTTTTTGATATAGTAACCAATGATTCATTAGATGCTAAGATTCTCAATTATGCTTTAAATGTATTGAAAAGAAGCTAAAAGGCAGTATTTTTAAAAGTTCTAGCCAACCAAATTAGACCAGTCTGCCTTCTTGTTTTTCAATTGGTGAAATTTCATTACATTGTTTCTATGGAGACATTTTATAACTTAGTATCATAATATAATTTAAAAGATCTTAAACATTGTTCAAATGTTTCCTCAAGCTCCAAAAACTTTTATTGAGTATGTAATATGTGCTAAGGACTTTGCTAGATGTGGAGGATTCAAAGAAGAACAACACTGTTGCAGCTCCATAGTCAAGATGGGTTGTACTCTTTGGGAATATCAAGGGACTAGAGCCAAAAAAGTGTTTGAAGGAGCAAGAGAAGGTATAAGAGAGTGCATCTGAGCTATGTTATTGCTAGATAAAGAAGAGCGAGTAGGTTTTCCAGGGCATTGGATGGAACTGCAAAGGGTGGAATCTGAAAAGTGTGGACTAGGGCTTGGAGCAATGAGGAAGATAAGAGAGTGACTGGATATGGGGTTAGAAAAGTAGGTGTGTGAAGGGTGTTGATGCCATGTTAATAAGTTTGCCATGTACCAATGCACACCAGGGTGTCAATAGCCTTTTATCGTGAGGCCTCACCCCAAAAATGGAAATGTCACACAAAATCTGGCAGAGGTAATCAAAAGAAATGATAGTTCAAAAGATATGTCTCTAGGCTAAACCAAATGCCCTGTTCATTTTAAAACTTGATTTTATTTGAAACATACTAAAAAGAAGACAAAAGTATCTTTAATAATCCCAACATTCAAAAAAAAATTATAAAGTACAAAGTAAACGTCTCCCTAATGACTTCCCTCCCATCTCTAAATTAAATTGATGGCTATTGTCCCTGAACTTTTCCCATGTTGATACAAATACTTCTATGTTTATATATGTGTACAAACATACCGTGACCCCGATCCCAAGGAATCTTGTGCTAAATTCATTCATTCAATAAGTACTTATTAGAGGCTTTCTATATACCATGCACTGTTCAAGCAACTCAGCATGTAACACCAAGAGCTGACATTCTAGAAGGGCAACTAACAATTAGCAGAAGATGGAACATGGTGATTTCAAATAAAGGTAAGTGTTAGGAAGACAGTTTAAAAATAGAGTACATTACAGTAAGAGACGAAAATGTTCTTGAGATTGTGAGGTCACAGGGTGGCTTCTCTTGAGGAGGGGATGATCTGATCTGTGACGTGGATGATGCTGAGAGATACAGGTGCTAAGAAAAGGCTGCCTCAAAATGAGTCACATGAACATCATTTTCAGTTAAAGGGAATCAGAACACAGCAAATTCCAGAAAAGTTCCTTATCTTCCCTTTAACACTGCTCTTACCAGAAAAAGAATATTAATGGTGATTCCGTTTCACTTAAGAAACTTATGTGCAAAATAAGGAAACCTATGTTTTTAAACATCTCATCTCACCTTCCTAGGAGGTCTTCCTCCCCTTCATGTCTTCAGGCACCCACCCTCTACTTAGCTCATAAAAGCAACATGTTGCCTTTGGAATTTCAATGTATCTTCACATTGCCCATGTGTATACCATAAAAATTTATTTTCACCAGCTAATCTGCTTCATGAAAATTTGATACTTTGTGCACACACAAAGAACATAAAGGAAGAGAAAATTTGTTATCATTGACAGCATCCATTTTGAGTTTGTTGTTGTGTACTGTGTAAGAGAATGGTCAAATTTCATTATTCTACATACAGCCCAGTTTTCCCAACACAATTTATTGAAAAGACTGTCTTTTTTACACTGTAAATTTTCTGCTGTTTTGTCGATGATTATTTGACCGTAGAGTTGAGGGTCCATATCTGGGCTCTTTACTCTGTTCTACTGCTCTATGTATCTGTTTTTATGCCAGTACCATGCTGTTTTGGTGATCACATTAACAGCATCAACATTCTCTGGTATGTTCCACACAAACAAAAACATAGAGATGTGGATCTATTTGATGTTCTAGGTCAAAAGACATCTATGGTAAAAGAAAACCAACTGAAAACACAATTACCTTTATGACTAAGGGGAACTTAATTAAAGAAAAGTGTAGACATTCAAGTATAATGGAAATGTTCTATCAGGACAGGTGCGGGGATTACACGGATGGGCTTCTGAGTACGAACATGCACCACTATGGATGACTACACAAAGGATTTTTTAACGTCACTGTGTCAAGTCAACCAAATTCAGAAAATCAATCATAAAAGGCAAACAAGAAAGAGTGACGACATTATTTCTTTGTGAATAAATCTCTGTCCTTAACAAATTGTCATCTTGGCCACTTGGCCTTCAACTTAGTTAAATGACACTACTATGGGCTCTTCTGGATCTTTGCATGGCATGTTGCAGTTGTGTGTGTGGGCGGTGGGGGGTGCTTCCTATAATCGAAAAGCAGTGGTGAGGTACCTGACAGAGGCACTTGCTCAACGCACGAACGAACAGAATAGAGGAGTACGTCTCTAAGGATGGTCCCTGGGACTTCAACATCAACGTCATCTGGGTACTTGTCAGAAATGCCAAACCTCAGGCTCCCCATGTAATCAGAACCTGGAGGATGTGTCCCGACATATTTAACAGGCCCTTCGGATGACTGCCGCATCCCAACGTTGGACTATCGCTAAGTAGAGCAGGCGAAACAGTAACTGAACAAAGTTACCTTGGCTAACATCCATTCCGATTTCCAGTGGACACCCCCCACACCCCTACCCACCCCCCCCCACACACACACAAATGTGCTGTACCTTTCCCAGGTCTGGGAATAAATTCTGAGGAGAGGCACACTCGTATTTTGCTACATTTCCTTTCCGTTCTGTTGAAGAGTATTCTTAAATACGAACGACTTAAGAATGAAGATGAGGCGACGTCTTTCAGAATCTAAAGACCATCCAGAGAAAGGCAACACAAAGATATGTGACCGCAAACTTAACGCTTCCGGAACTACGAATCAGGGCAGGGGCGGGAACCATTCAGATAGTGGCCTGCCACGGCTTTAGGGTAGACAACGTGACCCAAAGACAGAAAGACCCCCCAGAAAACACATTCCTGTGGCAGAGGTCAACAACGTCACACACACATAGACAGCTGTCCCCTTCCTCATTGCTCAACAGTGACCCATACTACAGGGCCTTTTCCTCCTGTCTCATGCCCCTTCCCACATGCCACCCTATGCACATGGAATTTCCTCCCCACTGACCATGGGAAGAAATGCACGACCAGAGATAGGTTGGCCCTGATCCCATCCTGCTAGGGGTTACACGAGGGGAGAGGAAGAATGTAATTGCAAATGCCACCTATCAGGTAACAGCCCTCTGCAGAGGAAGAGGAGAAGACAGTGGTCCAGAAGATGCCAGTGGTGTGAGTCAGGAGGAAAAGCAGACCTGACAGAATTGATCCCATCTAGAAAAGAAAATTTGTGTCCCACGAGCTCAAACCATTACATAGGCAAACACTGCTGTGCCTCTGATAATTACTTAAATAATGGGTAAACAACAACAAGGAAGACGTGTTGACAAATCACCCGGTTTGGGCAGTATATAGAGGCCACGGCACGAGGACAGACACTTCCACACTCAAGACCTTCGCTTTCCTGGAAACCCACCCAGAACCTCCAGCCTCTGACACCATGGTCAACTCCTGTTGTGGCTCCGTCTGCTCTGACCAGGGCTGTGGCGAGGAGTCCTGCTGCCGCCCCCCAGCTGCTGCCAGACCACCTGCTGCAGGACCACCTGCTGCCGCCCCAGCTGCTGTGTGTCCAGCTGCTGCCAGCCCTCCTGCTGTGGCTCCAGCTGCTGCAGGCCCAGCTGCTGCACCTCTAGCTGCTGCCGCCCCACCTGCTGCCAGACCACCTGCTGCAGGACCACCTGCTGCCGTCCCAGCTGCTGTGTGTCCAGCTGCTGCCGCCCCTCCTGCTGTGGCTCCAGCTGCTGTGGCTCCAGCTGCTGCAGGCCCAGCTGCTGCATCTCTAGCTGCTGCCGCCCCTCCTGCTGTGGCTCCAGCTGCTGCAGGCCCAGCTGCTGCACCTCTAGCTGCTGCCGCCCCACCTGCTGCCAGACCACCTGCTGCAGGACCACCTGCTGCCGCCCCAGCTGCTGTGTGTCCAGCTGCTGCCGCCCCTCCTGCTGCGGTTCCAGCTGCTGCAGGCCCAGCTGCTGTGGCTCCAGCTGCTGCCGCCCCACCTGCTGCCAGACCACCTGCTGCAGGACCACCTGCTGCCGCCCCCCAGCTGCTGTGTGTCCAGCTGCTGCCGCCCCAGCTGTTGCTAGACCACCTGCTGCTCCCCAACCTGCTCTAGTGGCTTCTGCTGCTGAGGATCCTGGCCGGCACCCCGCTGTCTTTCAGCAACCAATCTTCCTCAGCTAGTCCCACTGAGCGCGGAATCGTGACAGGCCAACTGTCAAACCTCAGTTCCGGCCGCCCTTTCAACCTACGTGGCCTCCAAATGTACTCCCCCACCAACAACACCCTCCTCCCCACCTCCTTCTTACTAGCTCCCTCCCAAGGGAATACGGACCTTGCATTTTCCCTGAAATCTCTCAGCCAGCGTGTCATCCCAAGCACACTCTTCTTTCCTGCCAGGTCTCCTCATACAGAGATGCTCCTATACCTCAAATAAACCTGAACGTCTCCGGGCATACAGATCAAAGGGCCTTGTGTCTCATTATTTTTCCCTCGTGAAACTGTTATCCTTAGCAGGTCGGATGCATTTCTGGTGCTCCCTGCAGAAAGGGGAGTCCACCGCAGACGACTTCAGGATCTCCACCTCTATCCCCTCAGCACTCTCCATGCTGACATCGACACTGGTGGTTTATAGCAAGCCCCCGCTGCTCTCTGCTGAGCCCTTTGCCTAGATGAGGGAGGAAATTCTTGGCAGGCAGGCCACAGCTAGGGAGAGGAAGTCTCGAGGAGAAGTCCTCAACCAGTGGGCAGCACTTGGTGGATGAAGTGCTCTAGCCCCTTTAGCCCCTATCCGCTCGAGTGGGGGGGGGGTGTGAGACCGGGGGCCTCAGCCAGGACTGCACCTCAGCTACCTACAGGGCTTACCTGCTCTGGAAATCATTCTGGATTGGCTTCCATCTCTTCACGTTCCCTACGGCACTTCTTGAGATCACCTCCCAAACAAACTACTTGCTCTCAGACCTCTGTTGTTGGAGTCTGCTCCGGACATCACCCTAACGCCAGCCTTCCTTCCGGAGCTCAGGATCAGGACCTTCAAAACATCTCCATACAACAGGCTCGGTGACCGTGGTGGCAGGCCACCCCGAGCATGAATCTCCACTGAAGCACTTAATCTTTTCACTATATGCTGTTTCTTCCTACAGTACTTGCACACTTGGTCTTAGACTATTAGTCTCCAATTCCTAAAGTAACATTCTCCGCCCCTGAGGGACAGGACACTCTCCCCATGAGGAACTCAGACCATCATATTAGGAGCTGTCTCCCTAGAGGAGGCCTGCTTGAGGGGAACTGTGCCCATCTGTGATGCTTACACCGCACTCAAAAAACCAGAGACTAAAACACGATGTGCAAGGGAGAGCTATCGGGAGAAATGCGTAAGAAACAGAGGGAGAGGGCACCTGGGTGGCTCAGTTGGCTAAGCAACTGTCTTCGGCTCAGGTCATGGTCCCGGAGTCCCGGAATCGACTGCCGCATCGGGCTCCCAGCTCCATGGGAAGTCTGCCTCTCCCTCTGAACTTCTCGCCTCTCATGCTCTCTCTCTCTCACTGTTTCTCCCTCCAAAAAGTAAATAAAATCATTTAAAGAGAAAAAAAAAAAAAGAAGAAAGAAGAAAGAAGAAAGAAGAAAGAAGAAGAAGAAGAAACGGAGGGAGATATATTAGGTGTCTAAAAGGAACGAATGCAAAAGGTGGTTTCCGTCCAATTCCACCCCCATGTTCCGACCCCACAATGAGGGGTGTGGACTGGGGAAGCGGACTGCTCCTCTTAGAGGCAAGGGGGCTGAGCCTATGTACTCCTACATCACTTATCACTAGCCGTGGACAACCCCTGGTGCATAGAAAGAAGGGAGGGGCCAGACGTCCAGCTGTGGTCCACCCGTAGGCTGACACAATTCCCTGCACAGCAGTGTGCGCAAACAGTGTGAGCCATGCGTAGCCCATACTCTGCACTAGCGTGTGGATCAGGGCATTTAAGGCAAAAGATGCCCGAATGAATATCCATATCTACCCCTGCCTCTGCTCATGTCTATGGATTGCTCTCATTAACCCTGCTCCATGGGGTCTGCCACCACTTCTAGAAAAACTTACAAGACAGGGAGTTAGAGGGTGGCTCCTCTGCTCCTTGAGCTGAATTGCCTGGGGGCTCTGACCTCCAACCCCATCCCTGAGAGTGCTGAGCCCATGATTCCTACATCCCCTTCAGGCTACACTACTTGCTCATCGTCGGTTGATCCTGGGAATAGGAATACCAAGAATGCTCCTGTAGATCAGCCCAATGCTAAACACCTTCCTAATGGCTCCCAGAGCTCTCTTCTGATTTCCCGACACTAGAAACCCAGAGGGATAAGGTGCCAGCCAGAGTTTTCATACCAATCACATTTGACCGCGTTCCCCTCAAGCTAGCTTTCCTCCTTTGGACACACGACCCCTAGATGCACACAGCCTACAATTAGAGGAGAAGGAGGCACAAATTCCCCCAAATGGATCACCGCGATGAAGAAGATGTGGAAACTTCTCCTTGCACTCTAACCTCTAGATCCATGTATTCATACAGGGCCATGAAAGGTTCTGGATATCCTGCAGTCCAGTTCAACACAGATCCCATGTCCAACAGCCTGCCAACATATGAGTATTCCAGATTCCCAGGGGTCAATGGCTACAGATTCTTGGGCAAGGACTAAGGAAATTCTATGATAGACACTTCCTGGGGTCCTCCACCCAGAAAAACTGGGCTCTCTGTTGATGGGTTAATAGGTCTGAGGACAGCCTGAGGTCTTCAAACTGTGTCAGGGATCATGACCTTCCATTGGGATCAAGGACCTCGGCCTTTGTTCTTTTATTCTTAAGCTCTTTTAAAGACACACACACACACACGCCTCTGTGTGTGTGTGTGTGTGTTGTATGTGTGTGCACACACACAAAGGTGCACCGTATTTGGCTACCTATATCCTTGTTTGACTGTTCCAGGGGGAGAAAGAGAGACAGAGACAGAGACAGAGATGGAGAGAGACCAAGCTCAGTCAGGGTGACGGGCTGATGGAGAAGCAGACTCTCAACTGAGCAGGGAGCCCGACGCAGGACTCCATCCCAACCCTCTAGGACCATGACCTGAGCCAAAGGCAGAAGCTGAACCGACTGAGCCCCCCAGGAGCCACGTCCACCTCCCCAGCCCCTGGCTGCCTATATCCTATTATGAAGGACACCATGCCCGATGATCCATATCGTTAGGCCCCTGAGGGTTTCACATCATTCTGACCCTTGGCATTCCACTCTGGTGGGCCACCACATAATAATACACACATTACTACTTCCTCGAGTTCAATGCTGCCATCTGGACTCGGCCATTCAGGGATATTATCCTGGGATAATAACCCTTGGATATTATTCCAAGGGAGCATATTCCTGGTCCCAGCAGCAATCCCAGCACAACCTCTCCCTTCAGAGAATAGGCAGTATTACCTCAGTGACCTGCTGACACCGATACTTGATGACTCCTGGATTTCTTCGTAAACAGAGTGCCCCCAGACCTCTCCTAGGGAATCGAGGCCATTGGACTTTCTGGCTTTAGGACTACCTCAGTTTTAGCACTTCTCATTCTCTGCATGGTTCTTCATTTTTTTTTTTTTGGATTATTTATTTATTCATTTATTTATTTTTTAGACAGAGACAGAGACAGAGAGACAGAGAGAGATCACAAGTAGGCAGAGAACCAGGCAGAGAGAGAGGGAAGTAGGCTCCCTGCTGAGCAGAGAGCCCAATGCAGGGCTCGATCCCAGGACCCCGAGATCGTGACCTGAGCCCAAGACAGAGGCTTAATTCGCTGAGCCTCCCAGGCGCCCCTTCTCTGTAATTCCTCCTTTCTCACCTGTGTGTGCAGTTGTCCTAGATGAATTTGTTCTGGCTATCCATTCTTACACAGTATTACCGCAAAATTTAGCTGTTTCAAGTGACACTCATTTATGATCTCGGTTTCTGACGCTCTGATATCTCGGGAGGGACGGCCCACCTAGACCCTCCATTTCACAGGGTTTCCCAGGGCTGCACGCAAGGTGCTGCCTGGCACTGGGGTCTCAGGTGAGGGCCCCACTGGGGAAGAAGACACTTCTCACTTCACTTACATGCTCACTGGCGGGATTCAGTTCCTTGAGGGCCGCTAGAGTGGGGACCTTGCTACCTTGCTGGATGGTGAATGGAGACCGTGCTCAGTTCTCTGCTGCAAGGATCTCTCTCACATTGTACCAGCTTCATCAAGGCCAGAGAGAGAGAGAGAGAGACAGAGACAAAGAAAGGGTTGGCTTTGAGATGAAAGTCACAGTCCTTGGTAACTAAGCCCCTTGATGGTGCCATCTGCCATGGTTTAGAAGCACGTTACTTGACGGGAGAGAAATACAGGAGACCGTGAACACCAAGCGGTGGATAGCCTCTTGAAGGCCTTCATGGAGTCTGCCTACCAGAAGTCTTCCATAATACTGAGTGAAAAAAAAATCAAATCAGAATTCTCTGTTTAAAAATCAGAAACATATGAAAATCAAACTATGCTCTTTAGGTGTGCATACCTACCTCATTAAACCATAAGGAAAATGAATGAAAACGTTACTTGAAGAATCAGCACGGTAATCATCTGTAGCATCGAAAAAAAAACGACTCTGGGTCAACAAAGGACATATCAAGAGCCTTCTTGGTGGCAACAAAGTTCTATTCCGTGACTCAAGCTTTGGCTATCCAAATATTTGCTCCATAACTGTTTTGTATCTTTTGCTCTTATAGGTCACATATTTTTCTGTCCTATGCATTTTCCATCGGATGAAAGAATTGTTTAAAAATTTAGGGTGAACTGAAACCCATACTCTATTTAAGATTTAAAATGAAAGCTTACCTTTAGGATTGGATGGCCACCCTACCATGAAATTTAAAGCTATGACTTCAAAGGAGTCTTGGAACGTCACTAGGATGGCACTGACTGAACTAGTGATACATGTGCATCAACATCAGAGATTCTTACAGGCAGAAGCCAAGTCAATGGTGCCCAACCAAAGAGAAATTCTGCAGACTATATGAAGAGTATGTACACACACACACACACACACACACACACACACACACACACAAGCATGCACACTAGACCTAGATGTAGTGTCTGTTTGATGTTCCAGATCAAAAGAGATCCATGGTAAAAGAAAACCTACTGAAACAGCAATCACCTCGGTGACTGAGAGGACGTTACTAAAGGGCAGGTGGGGCCCGTCCAGTATAATGGAAATGTTCTATCCCGACAGGTGCGGGGGGGATTACACGGATGGGCTTCTGTGTATCAAAATTCACCACTATGGTTGACTACACGAAGGATTTTTTAACTTCATTCTGTGTCAAGTCCACCAAATTCCGAAAATCAATCATAAAAGGCAAACAAGAAAGAGTGACGACATTATTTCTTTGTGAATAAATCTCTGTCCTTAACAAATTGTCATCTTGGCCACTTGGCCTTCAACTTAGTTAAATGACACTACTATGGGCTCTTCTGGATCTTTGCATGGCATGTTGCAGTTGTGTGTGTGGGCGGTGGGGGGGGTGCTTCCTATAATCGAAAAGCAGTGGTGAGGTACCTGACAGAGGCACTTGCTCAACGCACGAACGAACAGAATAGAGGAGTACGTCTCTAAGGATGGTCCCTGGGACTTCAACATCAACGTCATCTGGGGTACTTGTCAGAAATGCCAAACCTCAGGCTCCCCATGTAATCAGAACCTGGAGGATGTGTCCCGACATATTTAACAGGCCCTTCGGATGACTGCCGCATCCCAACGTTGGACTATCGCTAAGTAGAGCAGGCGAAACAGTAACTGAACAAAGTTACCTTGGCTAACATCCATTCCGATTTCCAGTGGACACCCCCCCACACCCCTACCCACCCCCCCACACACACACACAAAAAATGTGCTGTACCTTTCCCAGGTCTGGGAATAAATTCTGAGGAGAGGCACACTCGTATTTTGCTACATTTCCTTTCCGTTCTGTTGAAGAGTATTCTTAAATACGAACGACTTAAGAAATGAAGATGAGGCGACGTCTTTCAGAATCTAAAGACCATCCAGAGAAAGGCAACACAAAGATATGTGACCGCAAACTTAACGCTTCCGGAACTACGAATCAGGGCAGGGGCGGGAACCATTCAGATAGTGGCCTGCCACGGCTTTAGGGTAGACAACGTGACCCAAAGACAGAAAGACCCCCCAGAAAACCCATTCCCGTGGCAGAGGTCAACAACGTCACACACACATAGACAGCTGTCCCCTTCCTCATTGCTCAACAGTGACCCATACTACAGGGCCTTTTCCTCCTGTCTCATGCCCCTTCCCACATGCCACCCTATGCACATGGAATTTCCTCCCCACTGACCATGGGAAGAAATGCACGACCAGAGATAGGTTGGCCCCGATCCCATCCTGCTAGGGGTTACACGAGGGGAGAGGAAGAATGTAATTGCAAATGCCACCTATCAGGTAACAGCCCTCTGCAGAGGAAGAGGAGAAGACAGTGGTCCAGAAGATGCCAGTGGTGTGAGTCAGGAGGAAAAGCAGACCTGACAGAATTGATCCCATCTAGAAAAGAAAATTTGTGTCCCACGAGCTCAAACCATTACATAGGCAAACACTGCTGTGCCTCTGATAATTACTTAAATAATGGGTAAACAACAACAAGGAAGACGTGTTGACAAATCACCCGGTTTGGGCAGTATATAGAGGCCACGGCACGAGGACAGACACTTCCACACTCAAGACCTTCGCTTTCCTGGAAACCCACCCAGAACCTCCAGCCTCTGACACCATGGTCAACTCCTGTTGTGGCTCCGTCTGCTCTGACCAGGGCTGTGGCGAGGAGTCCTGCTGCCGCCCCAGCTGCTGCCAGACCACCTGCTGCAGGACCACCTGCTGCCGCCCCCCCAGCTGCTGTGTGTCCAGCTGCTGCCAGCCCTCCTGCTGTGGCTCCAGCTGCTGCAGGCCCAGCTGCTGCACCTCTAGCTGCTGCCGCCCCACCTGCTGCCAGACCACCTGCTGCAGGACCACCTGCTGCCGTCCCAGCTGCTGTGTGTCCAGCTGCTGCCGCCCCTCCTGCTGTGGCTCCAGCTGCTGTGGCTCCAGCTGCTGCAGGCCCCAGCTGCTGCATCTCTAGCTGCTGCCGCCCCTCCTGCTGTGGCTCCAGCTGCTGCAGGCCCAGCTGCTGCACACCTCTAGCTGCTGCCGCCCCACCTGCTGCCAGACCACCTGCTGCAGGACCACCTGCTGCCGCCCCAGCTGCTGTGCTGTCCAGCTGCTGCCGCCCCTCCTGCTGCGGTTCCAGCTGCTGCAGGCCCAGCTGCTGTGGCTCCAGCTGCTGCCGCCCCCCACCTGCTGCCAGACCACCTGCTGCAGGACCACCTGCTGCCGCCCCAGCTGCTGTGTGTCCCAGCTGCTGCCGCCCCCAGCTGTTGCTAGACCACCTGCTGCTCCCCCAACCTGCTCTAGTGGCTTCTGCTGCTGAGGATCCTGGCCGGCACCCCGCTGTCTTTCAGCAACCAATCTTCCTCAGCTAGTCCCACTGAGCGCGGAATCGTGACAGGCCAACTGTCAAACCTCAGTTCCGGCCGCCCTTTCAACCTACGTGGCCTCCAAATGTACTCCCCCACCAACAACAACCCCTCCTCCCCACCTCCTTCTTACTAGCTCCCTCCCAAGGGAATACGGACCTTGCATTTTCCCTGAAATCTCTCAGCCAGCGTGTCATCCCAAGCACACTCTTCTTTCCTGCCAGGTCTCCTCATACAGAGATGCTCCTATACCTCAAATAAACCTGAACGTCTCCGGGCATACAGATCAAAGGGCCTTGTGTCTCATTATTTTTCCCTCGTGAACTGTTATCCTTAGCAGGTCGGATGCATTTCTGGTGCTCCCTGCAGAAAGGGGAGTCCACCGCAGACGACTTCAGGATCTCCACCTCTATCCCCTCAGCACTCTCCATGCTGACATCGACACTGGTGGTTTATAGCAAGCCCCCGCTGCTCTCTGCTGAGCCCTTTGCCTAGATGAGGGAGGAAATTCTTGGCAGGCAGGCCACAGCTAGGGAGAGGAAGTCTCGAGGAGAAGTCCTC
Source organism: Mustela putorius furo (assembly GCF_011764305.1). NCBI lineage: Eukaryota > Metazoa > Chordata > Mammalia > Carnivora > Mustelidae > Mustela > Mustela putorius. The sequence continues at coordinate 234,215 of NW_025421399.1, read as the reverse complement.
AACCAGTGGGCAGCACTTGGTGGATGAAGTGCTCTAGCCCCTTTAGCCCCTATCCGCTCGAGTGGGGGGTGTGAGACCGGGGGCCTCAGCCAGGACTGCACCTCAGCTACCTACAGGGCTTACCTGCTCTGGAAATCATTCTGGATTGGCTTCCATCTCTTCACGTTCCCTACGGCACTTCTTGAGATCACCTCCCAAACAAACTACTTGCTCTCAGACCTCTGTTGTTGGAGTCTGCTCCGGACATCACCCTAACGCCAGCCTTCCTTCCGGAGCTCAGGATCAGGACCTTCAAAACATCTCCATACAACAGGCTCGGTGACCGTGGTGGCAGGCCACCCCGAGCATGAATCTCCACTGAAGCACTTAATCTTTTCACTATATGCTGTTTCTTCCTACAGTACTTGCACACTTGGTCTTAGACTATTAGTCTCCAATTCCTAAAGTAACATTCTCCGCCCCTGAGGGACAGGACACTCTCCCATGAGGAACTCAGACCATCATATTAGGAGCTGTCTCCCTAGAGGAGGCCTGCTTGAGGGGAACTGTGCCCATCTGTGATGCTTACACCGCACTCAAAAAAACCAGAGACTAAAACACGATGTGCAAGGGAGAGCTATCGGGAGAAATGCGTAAGAAACAGAGGGAGAGGGCACCTGGGTGGCTCAGTTGGCTAAGCAACTGTCTTCGGCTCAGGTCATGGTCCCGGAGTCCCGGAATCGACTGCCGCATCGGGCTCCCAGCTCCATGGGAAGTCTGCCTCTCCCTCTGAACTTCTCGCCTCTCATGCTCTCTCTCTCTCTCACTGTTTCTCCCTCCAAAAAGTAAATAAAATCATTTAAAAAAAGAGAAAAAAAAAGAAGAAGAAGAAGAAGAAGAAGAAAGAAGAAAAGAAAGAAGAAAGAAGAAGAAGAAGAACGGAGGGAGATATATTAGGTGTCTAAAAGGAACGAATGCAAAAGGTGGTTTCCGTCCAATTCCACCCCCATGTTCCGACCCCACAATGAGGGGTGTGGACTGGGGAAGCGGACTGCTCCTCTTAGAGGCAAGGGGGCTGAGCCTATGTACTCCTACATCACTTATCACTAGCCGTGGACAACCCCTGGTGCATAGAAAGAAGGGAGGGGCCAGACGTCCAGCTGTGGTCCACCCGTAGGCTGACACAATTCCCTGCACAGCAGTGTGCGCAAACAGTGTGAGCCATGCGTAGCCCATACTCTGCACTAGCGTGTGGATCAGGGCATTTAAGGCAAAAGATGCCCGAATGAATATCCATATCTACCCCTGCCTCTGCTCATGTCTATGGATTGCTCTCATTAACCCTGCTCCATGGGGTCTGCCACCACTTCTAGAAAAAACTTACAAGACAGGGAGTTAGAGGGTGGCTCCTCTGCTCCTTGAGCTGAATTGCCTGGGGGCTCTGACCTCCAACCCCATCCCTGAGAGTGCTGAGCCCATGATTCCTACATCCCCTTCAGGCTACACTACTTGCTCATCGTCGGTTGATCCTGGGAATAGGAATACCAAGAATGCTCCTGTAGATCAGCCCAATGCTAAACACCTTCCTAATGGCTCCCAGAGCTCTCTTCTGATTTCCCGACACTAGAAACCCAGAGGGATAAGGTGCCAGCCAGAGTTTTCATACCAATCACATTTGACCGCGTTCCCCTCAAGCTAGCTTTCCTCCTTTGGACACACGACCCCTAGATGCACACAGCCTACAATTAGAGGAGAAGGAGGCACAAATTCCCCCAAATGGATCACCGCGATGAAGAAGATGTGGAAACTTCTCCTTGCACTCTAACCTCTAGATCCATGTATTCATACAGGGCCATGAAAGGTTCTGGATATCCTGCAGTCCAGTTCAACACAGATCCCATGTCCAACAGCCTGCCAACATATGAGTATTCCAGATTCCCAGGGGTCAATGGCTACAGATTCTTGGGCAAGGACTAAGGAAATTCTATGATAGACACTTCCTGGGGTCCTCCACCCCCAGAAAAACTGGGCTCTCTGTTGATGGGTTAATAGGTCTGAGGACAGCCTGAGGTCTTCAAACTGTGTCAGGGATCATGACCTTCCATTGGGATCAAGGACCTCGGCCTTTGTTCTTTTATTCTTAAGCTCTTTTAAAGACACACACACACACACACACACGCCTCTGAGTGTGTGTGTGTGTGTGTGTGTGTGTGTGTGTGTGTATGTGTGTGCACACACACACAAAGGTGCACCGTATTTGGCTACCTATATCCTTGTTTGACTGTTCCAGGGGGAGAAAGAGAGACAGAGACAGAGACAGAGATGGAGAGAGACCAAGCTCAGTCAGGGTGACGGGCTGATGGAGAAGCAGACTCTCAACTGAGCAGGGAGCCCGACGCAGGACTCCATCCCAACCCTCTAGGACCATGACCTGAGCCAAAGGCAGAAGCTGAACCGACTGAGCCCCCCAGGAGCCACGTCCACCTCCCCAGCCCCTGGCTGCCTATATCCTATTATGAAGGACACCATGCCCGATGATCCATATCGTTAGGCCCCTGAGGGTTTCACATCATTCTGACCCTTGGCATTCCACTCTGGTGGGCCACCACATAATAATACACACATTACTTCCTCGAGTTCAATGCTGCCATCTGGACTCGGCCATTCAGGGATATTATCCTGGGATAATAACCCTTGGATATTATTCCAAGGGAGCATATTCCTGGTCCCAGCAGCAATCCCAGCACAACCTCTCCCTTCAGAGAATAGGCAGTATTACCTCAGTGACCTGCTGACACCGATACTTGATGACTCCTGGATTTCTTCGTAAACAGAGTGCCCCCAGACCTCTCCTAGGGAATCGAGGCCATTGGACTTTCTGGCTTTAGGACTACCTCAGTTTTAGCACTTCTCATTCTCTGCATGGTTCTTCATTTTTTTTTTTTTTTGGATTATTTATTTATTCATTTATTCATTTATTTATTTTTAGACAGAGACAGAGACAGAGAGACAGAGAGGGATCACAAGTAGGCAGAGAACCAGGCAGAGAGAGAGGGAAGTAGGCTCCCTGCTGAGCAGAGAGCCCAATGCAGGGCTCGATCCCAGGACCCCCGAGATCGTGACCTGAGCCCAAGACAGAGGCTTAATTCGCTGAGCCTCCCAGGCGCCCCTTCTCTGCACTTTTGTAATTCCTCCTTTCTCACCTGTGTGTGCAGTCGTCCTAGATGAATTTGTTCTGGCTATCCATTCTTACACAGTATTACCGCAAAATTTAGCTGTTTCAAGTGACACTCATTTATGATCTCGGTTTCTGACGCTCTGATATCTCGGGAGGGACGGCCCACCTAGACCCTCCATTTCACAGGGTTTCCCAGGGCTGCACGCAAGGTGCTGCCTGGCACTGGGGTCTCAGGTGAGGGCCCCACTGGGGAAGAAGACACTTCTCACTTCACTTACATGCTCACTGGCGGGATTCAGTTCCTTGAGGGCCGCTAGAGTGGGGACCTTGCTACCTTGCTGGATGGTGAATGGAGACCGTGCTCAGTTCTCTGCTGCAAGGATCTCTCTCACATTGTACCAGCTTCATCAAGGCCAGAGAGAGAGAGAGAGAGACAGAGACAAAGAAAGGGTTGGCTTTGAGATGAAAGTCACAGTCCTTGGTAACTAAGCCCCTTGATGGTGCCATCTGCCATGGTTTAGAAGCACGTTACTTGACGGGAGAGAAATACAGGAGACCGTGAACACCAAGCGGTGGATAGCCTCTTGAAGGCCTTCATGGAGTCTGCCTACCAGAAGTCTTCCATAATACTGAGTGAAAAAAAATCAAATCAGAATTCTCTGTTTAAAAATCAGAAACATATGAAAATCAAACTATGCTCTTTAGGTGTGCATACCTACCTCATTAAACCATAAGGAAAATGAATGAAAACGTTACTTGAAGAATCAGCACGGTAATCATCTGTAGCATCGAAAAAACGACTCTGGTCAACAAAGGACATATCAAGAGCCTTCTTGGTGGCAACAAAGTTCTATTCCGTGACTCAAGCTTTGGCTATCCAAATATTTGCTCCATAACTGTTTTGTATCTTTTGCTCTTATAGGTCACATATTTTTTCTGTCCTATGCATTTTCCATCGGATGAAAGAATTGTTTAAAAATTTAGGGTGAACTGAAACCCATACTCTATTTAAGATTTAAAATGAAAGCTTACCTTTAGGATTGGATGGCCACCCTACCATGAAATTTAAAGCTATGACTTCAAAGGAGTCTTGGAACGTCACTAGGATGGCACTGACTGAACTAGTGATACATGTGCATCAACATCAGAGATTCTTACAGGCAGAAGCCAAGTCAATGGTGCCCAACCAAAGAGAAATTCTGCAGACTATATGAAGAGTATGTACACACACACACACACACACACACACACACACACACACACAAGCATGCACACTAGACCTAGATGTAGTGTCTGTTTGATGTTCCAGATCAAAAGAGATCCATGGTAAAAGAAAACCTACTGAAACAGCAATCACCTCGGTGACTGAGAGGACGTTACTAAAGGGCAGGTGGGGCCCGTCCAGTATAATGGAAATGTTCTATCCCGACAGGTGCGGGGATTACACGGATGGGCTTCTGTGTATCAAAATTCACCACTATGGTTGACTACACGAAGGATTTTTTAACTTCATTCTGTGTCAAGTCCACCAAATTCCGAAAATCAATCATAAAAAGGCAAACAAGAAAGAGTGACGGCATTATTTCTTTGTGAATAAATCTCTGTCCTTAACAAATTGTCATCTTGGCCACTTGGCCTTCAACTTAGTTAAATGACACTACTATGGGCTCTTCTGGATCTTTGCATGGCATGTTGCAGTTGTGTGTGTGGGCGGTGGGGGGTGCTTCCTATAATCGAAAAGCAGTGGTGAGGTACTGACTGACAGAGGCACTTGCTCAACGCACGAACGAACAGAATAGAGGAGTACGTCTCTAAGGATGGTCCCTGGGACTTCAACATCAACGTCATCTGGGTACTTGTCAGAAATGCCAAACCTCAGGCTCCCCATGTAATCAGAACCTGGAGGATGTGTCCCGACATATTTAACAGGCCCTTCGGATGACTGCCGCATCCCAACGTTGGACTATCGCTAAGTAGAGCAGGCGAAAACAGTAACTGAACAAAGTTACCTTGGCTAACATCCATTCCGATTTCCAGTGGACACCCCCCCACACCCCTACCCACCCCCCCACACACACACAAAAATGTGCTGTACCTTTCCCCAGGTCTGGGAATAAATTCTGAGGAGAGGCACACTCGTATTTTGCTACATTTCCTTTCCGTTCTGTTGAAGAGTATTCTTAAATACGAACGACTTAAGAATGAAGATGAGGCGACGTCTTTCAGAATCTAAAGACCATCCAGAGAAAGGCAACACAAAGATATGTGACCGCAAACTTAACGCTTCCGGAACTACGAATCAGGGCAGGGGCGGGAACCATTCAGATAGTGGCCTGCCACGGCTTTAGGGTAGACAACGTGACCCAAAGACAGAAAGACCCCCCAGAAAACCCATTCCCCGTGGCAGAGGTCAACAACGTCACACACACATAGACAGCTGTCCCCTTCCCTCATTGCTCAACAGTGACCCATACTACAGGGCCTTTTCCTCCTGTCTCATGCCCCTTCCCACATGCCACCCTATGCACATGGAATTTCCTCCCCACTGACCATGGGAAGAAATGCACGACCAGAGATAGGTTGGCCCCGATCCCATCCTGCTAGGGGTTACACGAGGGGAGAGGAAGAATGTAATTGCAAATGCCACCTATCAGGTAACAGCCCTCTGCAGAGGAAGAGGAGAAGACAGTGGTCCAGAAGATGCCAGTGGTGTGAGTCAGGAGGAAAAGCAGACCTGACAGAATTGATCCCATCTAGAAAAGAAAATTTGTGTCCCACGAGCTCAAACCATTACATAGGCAAACACTGCTGTGCCTCTGATAATTACTTAAATAATGGGTAAACAACAACAAGGAAGACGTGTTGACAAATCACCCGGTTTGGGCAGTATATAGAGGCCACGGCACGAGGACAGACACTTCCACACTCAAGACCTTCGCTTTCCTGGAAACCCACCCAGAACCTCCAGCCTCTGACACCATGGTCAACTCCTGTTGTGGCTCCGTCTGCTCTGACCAGGGCTGTGGCGAGGAGTCCTGCTGCCGCCCCAGCTGCTGCCAGACCACCTGCTGCAGGACCACCTGCTGCTGCCGCCCCAGCTGCTGTGTGTCCAGCTGCTGCCAGCCCCTCCTGCTGTGGCTCCAGCTGCTGCAGGCCCAGCTGCTGCACCTCTAGCTGCTGCCGCCCCACCTGCTGCCAGACCACCTGCTGCAGGACCACCTGCTGCCGTCCCAGCTGCTGTGTGTCCAGCTGCTGCCGCCCCTCCTGCTGTGGCTCCAGCTGCTGTGGCTCCAGCTGCTGCAGGCCCAGCTGCTGCATCTCTAGCTGCTGCCGCCCCTCCTGCTGTGGCTCCAGCTGCTGCAGGCCCAGCTGCTGCACCTCTAGCTGCTGCCGCCCCACCTGCTGCCAGACCACCTGCTGCAGGACCACCTGCTGCCGCCCCAGCTGCTGTGTGTCCAGCTGCTGCCGCCCCTCCTGCTGCGGTTCCAGCTGCTGCAGGCCCAGCTGCTGTGGCTCCAGCTGCTGCCGCCCCACCTGCTGCCAGACCACCTGCTGCAGGACCACCTGCTGCCGCCCCAGCTGCTGTGTGTCCAGCTGCTGCCGCCCCAGCTGTTGCTAGACCACCTGCTGCTCCCCAACCTGCTCTAGTGGCTTCTGCTGCTGAGGATCCTGGCCGGCACCCCGCTGTCTTTCAGCAACCAATCTTCCTCAGCTAGTCCCACTGAGCGCGGAATCGTGACAGGCCAACTGTCAAACCTCAGTTCCGGCCGCCCTTTCAACCTACGTGGCCTCCAAATGTACTCCCCCACCAACAACACCCTCCTCCCCACCTCCTTCTTACTAGCTCCCTCCCAAGGGAATACGGACCTTGCATTTTCCCTGAAATCTCTCAGCCAGCGTGTCATCCCAAGCACACTCTTCTTTCCTGCCAGGTCTCCTCATACAGAGATGCTCCTATACCTCAAATAAACCTGAACGTCTCCGGGCATACAGATCAAAGGGCCTTGTGTCTCATTATTTTTTTCCCCTCGTGAACTGTTATCCTTAGCAGGTCGGATGCATTTCTGGTGCTCCCTGCAGAAAGGGGAGTCCACCGCAGACGACTTCAGGATCTCCACCTCTATCCCCTCAGCACTCTCCATGCTGACATCGACACTGGTGGTTTATAGCAAGCCCCCGCTGCTCTCTGCTGAGCCCTTTGCCTAGATGAGGGAGGAAATTCTTGGCAGGCAGGCCACAGCTAGGGAGAGGAAGTCTCGAGGAGAAGTCCTCAACCAGTGGGCAGCACTTGGTGGATGAAGTGCTCTAGCCCCTTTAGCCCCTATCCGCTCGAGTGGGGGGTGTGAGACCGGGGGCCTCAGCCAGGACTGCACCTCAGCTACCTACAGGGCTTACCTGCTCTGGAAATCATTCTGGATTGGCTTCCATCTCTTCACGTTCCCTACGGCACTTCTTGAGATCACCTCCCAAACAAACTACTTGCTCTCAGACCTCTGTTGTTGGAGTCTGCTCCGGACATCACCCTAACGCCAGCCTTCCTTCCGGAGCTCAGGATCAGGACCTTCAAAACATCTCCATACAACAGGCTCGGTGACCGTGGTGGCAGGCCACCCCGAGCATGAATCTCCACTGAAGCACTTAATCTTTTCACTATATGCTGTTTCTTCCTACAGTACTTGCACACTTGGTCTTAGACTATTAGTCTCCAATTCCTAAAGTAACATTCTCCGCCCCTGAGGGACAGGACACTCTCCCATGAGGAACTCAGACCATCATATTAGGAGCTGTCTCCCTAGAGGAGGCCTGCTTGAGGGGAACTGTGCCCATCTGTGATGCTTACACCCGCACTCAAAAAACCAGAGACTAAAACACGATGTGCAAGGGAGAGCTATCGGGAGAAATGCGTAAGAAACAGAGGGAGAGGGCACCTGGGTGGCTCAGTTGGCTAAGCAACTGTCTTCGGCTCAGGTCATGGTCCCGGAGTCCCGGAATCGACTGCCGCATCGGGCTCCCAGCTCCATGGGAAGTCTGCCTCTCCCTCTGAACTTCTCGCCTCTCATGCTCTCTCTCTCTCACTGTTTCTCCCTCCAAAAAGTAAATAAAATCATTTAAAAGAGAAAAAAAAGAAGAAGAAGAAGAAGAAAGAAGAAGAAGAAAGAAGAAAGAAGAAGAAGAAGAAACGGAGGGAGATATATTAGGTGTCTAAAAGGAACGAATGCAAAAGGTGGTTTCCGTCCAATTCCACCCCCATGTTCCGACCCCACAATGAGGGGTGTGGACTGGGGAAGCGGACTGCTCCTCTTAGAGGCAAGGGGGCTGAGCCTATGTACTCCTACATCACTTATCACTAGCCGTGGACAACCCCTGGTGCATAGAAAGAAGGGAGGGGCCAGACGTCCAGCTGTGGTCCACCCGTAGGCTGACACAATTCCCTGCACAGCAGTGTGCGCAAACAGTGTGAGCCATGCGTAGCCCATACTCTGCACTAGCGTGTGGATCAGGGCATTTAAGGCAAAAGATGCCCGAATGAATATCCATATCTACCCCTGCCTCTGCTCATGTCTATGGATTGCTCTCATTAACCCTGCTCCATGGGGTCTGCCACCACTTCTAGAAAAACTTACAAGACAGGGAGTTAGAGGGTGGCTCCTCTGCTCCTTGAGCTGAATTGCCTGGGGGCTCTGACCTCCAACCCCATCCCTGAGAGTGCTGAGCCCATGATTCCTACATCCCCTTCAGGCTACACTACTTGCTCATCGTCGGTTGATCCTGGGAATAGGAATACCAAGAATGCTCCTGTAGATCAGCCCAATGCTAAACACCTTCCTAATGGCTCCCAGAGCTCTCTTCTGATTTCCCGACACTAGAAACCCAGAGGGATAAGGTGCCAGCCAGAGTTTTCATACCAATCACATTTGACCGCGTTCCCCTCAAGCTAGCTTTCCTCCTTTGGACACACGACCCCTAGATGCACACAGCCTACAATTAGAGGAGAAGGAGGCACAAATTCCCCCAAATGGATCACCGCGATGAAGAAGATGTGGAAACTTCTCCTTGCACTCTAACCTCTAGATCCATGTATTCATACAGGGCCATGAAAGGTTCTGGATATCCTGCAGTCCAGTTCAACACAGATCCCATGTCCAACAGCCTGCCAACATATGAGTATTCCAGATTCCCAGGGGTCAATGGCTACAGATTCTTGGGCAAGGACTAAGGAAATTCTATGATAGACACTTCCTGGGGTCCTCCACCCAGAAAAACTGGGCTCTCTGTTGATGGGTTAATAGGTCTGAGGACAGCCTGAGGTCTTCAAACTGTGTCAGGGATCATGACCTTCCATTGGGATCAAGGACCTCGGCCTTTGTTCTTTTATTCTTAAGCTCTTTTAAAGACACACACACACACACACACGCCTCTGAGTGTGTGTGTGTGTGTGTGTGTGTGTGTGTGTGTTGTGTTGTATGTGTGTGCACACACACAAAGGTGCACCGTATTTGGCTACCTATATCCTTGTTTGACTGTTCCAGGGGGAGAAAGAGAGACAGAGACAGAGACAGAGATGGAGAGAGACCAAGCTCAGTCAGGGTGACGGGCTGATGGAGAAGCAGACTCTCAACTGAGCAGGGAGCCCGACGCAGGACTCCATCCCAACCCTCTAGGACCATGACCTGAGCCAAAGGCAGAAGCTGAACCGACTGAGCCCCCCAGGAGCCACGTCCACCTCCCCAGCCCCTGGCTGCCTATATCCTATTATGAAGGACACCATGCCCGATGATCCATATCGTTAGGCCCCTGAGGGTTTCACATCATTCTGACCCTTGGCATTCCACTCTGGTGGGCCACCACATAATAATACACACATTACTTCCTCGAGTTCAATGCTGCCATCTGGACTCGGCCATTCAGGGATATTATCCTGGGATAATAACCCTTGGATATTATTCCAAGGGAGCATATTCCTGGTCCCAGCAGCAATCCCAGCACAACCTCTCCCTTCAGAGAATAGGCAGTATTACCTCAGTGACCTGCTGACACCGATACTTGATGACTCCTGGATTTCTTCGTAAACAGAGTGCCCCCAGACCTCTCCTAGGGAATCGAGGCCATTGGACTTTCTGGCTTTAGGACTACCTCAGTTTTAGCACTTCTCATTCTCTGCATGGTTCTTCATTTTTTTTTTTTTTTTGGATTATTTATTTATTCATTTATTTATTTTTTAGACAGAGACAGAGACAGAGAGACAGAGAGGGATCACAAGTAGGCAGAGAACCAGGCAGAGAGAGAGGGAAGTAGGCTCCCTGCTGAGCAGAGAGCCCAATGCAGGGCTCGATCCCAGGACCCCGAGATCGTGACCTGAGCCCAAGACAGAGGCTTAATTCGCTGAGCCTCCCAGGCGCCCCTTCTCTGCACTTTTGTAATTCCTCCTTTCTCACCTGTGTGTGCAGTCGTCCTAGATGAATTTGTTCTGGCTATCCATTCTTACACAGTATTACCGCAAAATTTAGCTGTTTCAAGTGACACTCATTTATGATCTCGGTTTCTGACGCTCTGATATCTCGGGAGGGACGGCCCACCTAGACCCTCCATTTCACAGGGTTTCCCAGGGCTGCACGCAAGGTGCTGCCTGGCACTGGGGTCTCAGGTGAGGGCCCCACTGGGGAAGAAGACACTTCTCACTTCACTTACATGCTCACTGGCGGGATTCAGTTCCTTGAGGGCCGCTAGAGTGGGGACCTTGCTACCTTGCTGGATGGTGAATGGAGACCGTGCTCAGTTCTCTGCTGCAAGGATCTCTCTCACATTGTACCAGCTTCATCAAGGCCAGAGAGAGAGAGAGAGACAGAGACAAAGAAAGGGTTGGCTTTGAGATGAAAGTCACAGTCCTTGGTAACTAAGCCCCTTGATGGTGCCATCTGCCATGGTTTAGAAGCACGTTACTTGACGGGAGAGAAATACAGGAGACCGTGAACACCAAGCGGTGGATAGCCTCTTGAAGGCCTTCATGGAGTCTGCCTACCAGAAGTCTTCCATAATACTGAGTGAAAAAAAATCAAATCAGAATTCTCTGTTTAAAAATCAGAAACATATGAAAATCAAACTATGCTCTTTAGGTGTGCATACCTACCTCATTAAACCATAAGGAAAATGAATGAAAACGTTACTTGAAGAATCAGCACGGTAATCATCTGTAGCATCGAAAAAACGACTCTGGTCAACAAAGGACATATCAAGAGCCTTCTTGGTGGCAACAAAGTTCTATTCCGTGACTCAAGCTTTGGCTATCCAAATATTTGCTCCATAACTGTTTTGTATCTTTTGCTCTTATAGGTCACATATTTTTCTGTCCTATGCATTTTCCATCGGATGAAAGAATTGTTTAAAAATTTAGGGTGAACTGAAACCCATACTCTATTTAAGATTTAAAATGAAAGCTTACCTTTAGGATTGGATGGCCACCCTACCATGAAATTTAAAGCTATGACTTCAAAGGAGTCTTGGAACGTCACTAGGATGGCACTGACTGAACTAGTGATACATGTGCATCAACATCAGAGATTCTTACAGGCAGAAGCCAAGTCAATGGTGCCCAACCAAAGAGAAATTCTGCAGACTATATGAAGAGTATGTACACACACACACACACACACACACACACACACACATACACACAAGCATGCACACTAGACCTAGATGTAGTGTCTGTTTGATGTTCCAGATCAAAAGAGATCCATGGTAAAAGAAAACCTACTGAAACAGCAATCACCTCGGTGACTGAGAGGACGTTACTAAAGGGCAGGTGGGGCCCGTCCAGTATAATGGAAATGTTCTATCCCGACAGGTGCGGGGATTACACGGATGGGCTTCTGTGTATCAAAATTCACCACTATGGTTGACTACACGAAGGATTTTTTAACTTCATTCTGTGTCAAGTCCACCAAATTCCGAAAATCAATCATAAAAGGCAAACAAGAAAGAGTGACGGCATTATTTCTTTGTGAATAAATCTCTGTCCTTAACAAATTGTCATCTTGGCCACTTGGCCTTCAACTTAGTTAAATGACACTACTATGGGCTCTTCTGGATCTTTGCATGGCATGTTGCAGTTGTGTGTGTGGGCGGTGGGGGGGTGCTTCCTATAATCGAAAAGCAGTGGTGAGGTACCTGACAGAGGCACTTGCTCAACGCACGAACGAACAGAATAGAGGAGTACGTCTCTAAGGATGGTCCCTGGGACTTCAACATCAACGTCATCTGGGTACTTGTCAGAAATGCCAAACCTCAGGCTCCCCATGTAATCAGAACCTGGAGGATGTGTCCCGACATATTTAACAGGCCCTTCGGATGACTGCCGCATCCCAACGTTGGACTATCGCTAAGTAGAGCAGGCGAAACAGTAACTGAACAAAGTTACCTTGGCTAACATCCATTCCGATTTCCAGTGGACACCCCCCACACCCCCACCCCCCCCCCCCCCACACACACACAAAATGTGCTGTACCTTTCCCAGGTCTGGGAATAAATTCTGAGGAGAGGCACACTCGTATTTTGCTACATTTCCTTTCCGTTCTGTTGAAGAGTATTCTTAAATACGAACGACTTAAGAATGAAGATGAGGCGACGTCTTTCAGAATCTAAAGACCATCCAGAGAAAGGCAACACAAAGATATGTGACCGCAAACTTAACGCTTCCGGAACTACGAATCAGGGCAGGGGCGGGAACCATTCAGATAGTGGCCTGCCACGGCTTTAGGGTAGACAACGTGACCCAAAGACAGAAAGACCCCCCAGAAAACCCATTCCCGTGGCAGAGGTCAACAACGTCACACACACATAGACAGCTGTCCCCTTCCTCATTGCTCAACAGTGACCCATACTACAGGGCCTTTTCCTCCTGTCTCATGCCCCTTCCCACATGCCACCCTATGCACATGGAATTTCCTCCCCACTGACCATGGGAAGAAATGCACGACCAGAGATAGGTTGGCCCCGATCCCATCCTGCTAGGGGTTACACGAGGGGAGAGGAAGAATGTAATTGCAAATGCCACCTATCAGGTAACAGCCCTCTGCAGAGGAAGAGGAGAAGACAGTGGTCCAGAAGATGCCAGTGGTGTGAGTCAGGAGGAAAAGCAGACCTGACAGAATTGATCCCATCTAGAAAAGAAAATTTGTGTCCCACGAGCTCAAACCATTACATAGGCAAACACTGCTGTGCCTCTGATAATTACTTAAATAATGGGTAAACAACAACAAGGAAGACGTGTTGACAAATCACCCGGTTTGGGCAGTATATAGAGGCCACGGCACGAGGACAGACACTTCCACACTCAAGACCTTCGCTTTCCTGGAAACCCACCCAGAACCTCCAGCCTCTGACACCATGGTCAACTCCTGTTGTGGCTCTCCGTCTGCTCTGACCAGGGCTGTGGCGAGGAGTCCTGCTGCCGCCCCAGCTGCTGCCAGACCACCTGCTGCAGGACCACCTGCTGCCGCCCCAGCTGCTGTGTGTCCAGCTGCTGCCAGCCCTCCTGCTGTGGCTCCAGCTGCTGCAGGCCCAGCTGCTGCACCTCTAGCTGCTGCCGCCCCCACCTGCTGCCAGACCACCTGCTGCAGGACCACCCTGCTGCCGTCCCAGCTGCTGTGTGTCCAGCTGCTGCCGCCCCTCCTGCTGCTGTGCTGTGGCTCCAGCTGCTGTGGCTCCAGCTGCTGCAGGCCCAGCTGCTGCATCTCTAGCTGCTGCCGCCCCTCCTGCTGTGGCTCCAGCTGCTGCAGGCCCAGCTGCTGCACCTCTAGCTGCTGCCGCCCCACCTGCTGCCAGACCACCTGCTGCAGGACCACCTGCTGCCGCCCCAGCTGCTGTGTGTCCAGCTGCTGCCGCCCCCCCTCCTGCTGCGGTTCCAGCTGCTGCAGGCCCAGCTGCTGTGGCTCCAGCTGCTGCCGCCCCACCTGCTGCCAGACCACCTGCTGCAGGACCACCTGCTGCCGCCCCAGCTGCTGTGTGTCCAGCTGCTGCCGCCCCAGCTGTTGCTAGACCACCTGCTGCTCCCCAACCTGCTCTAGTGGCTTCTGCTGCTGAGGATCCTGGCCGGCACCCCGCTGTCTTTCAGCAACCAATCTTCCTCAGCTAGTCCCACTGAGCGCGGAATCGTGACAGGCCAACTGTCAAACCTCAGTTCCGGCCGCCCTTTCAACCTACGTGGCCTCCAAATGTACTCCCCCACCAACAACACCCCCTCCTCCCCACCTCCTTCTTACTAGCTCCCTCCCAAGGGAATACGGACCTTGCATTTTCCCTGAAATCTCTCAGCCAGCGTGTCATCCCAAGCACACTCTTCTTTCCTGCCAGGTCTCCTCATACAGAGATGCTCCTATACCTCAAATAAACCTGAACGTCTCCGGGCATACAGATCAAAGGGCCTTGTGTCTCATTATTTTTCCCTCGTGAACTGTTATCCTTAGCAGGTCGGATGCATTTCTGGTGCTCCCTGCAGAAAGGGGAGTCCACCGCAGACGACTTCAGGATCTCCACCTCTATCCCCTCAGCACTCTCCATGCTGACATCGACACTGGTGGTTTATAGCAAGCCCCCGCTGCTCTCTCTGCTGAGCCCTTTGCCTAGATGAGGGAGGAAATTCTTGGCAGGCAGGCCACAGCTAGGGAGAGGAAGTCTCGAGGAGAAGTCCTCAACCAGTGGGCAGCACTTGGTGGATGAAGTGCTCTAGCCCCTTTAGCCCCTATCCGCTCGAGTGGGGGGTGTGAGACCGGGGGCCTCAGCCAGGACTGCACCTCAGCTACCTACAGGGCTTACCTGCTCTGGAAATCATTCTGGATTGGCTTCCATCTCTTCACGTTCCCTACGGCACTTCTTGAGATCACCTCCCAAACAAACTACTTGCTCTCAGACCTCTGTTGTTGGAGTCTGCTCCGGACATCACCCTAACGCCAGCCTTCCTTCCGGAGCTCAGGATCAGGACCTTCAAAACATCTCCATACAACAGGCTCGGTGACCGTGGTGGCAGGCCACCCCGAGCATGAATCTCCACTGAAGCACTTAATCTTTTCACTATATGCTGTTTCTTCCTACAGTACTTGCACACTTGGTCTTAGACTATTAGTCTCCAATTCCTAAAGTAACATTCTCCGCCCCTGAGGGACAGGACACTCTCCCATGAGGAACTCAGACCATCATATTAGGAGCTGTCTCCCTAGAGGAGGCCTGCTTGAGGGGAACTGTGCCCATCTGTGATGCTTACACCGCACTCAAAAAAAAACAGAGACTAAAACACGATGTGCAAGGGAGAGCTATCGGGAGAAATGCGTAAGAAACAGAGGGAGAGGGCACCTGGGTGGCTCAGTTGGCTAAGCAACTGTCTTCGGCTCAGGTCATGGTCCCGGAGTCCCGGAATCGACTGCCGCATCGGGCTCCCAGCTCCATGGGAAGTCTGCCTCTCCCTCTGAACTTCTCGCCTCTCATGCTCTCTCTCTCTCACTGTTTCTCCCTCCAAAAAGTAAATAAAATCATTTAAAAAGAGAAAAAAGAAGAAGAAGAAGAAGAAGAAGAAAGAAGAAAGAAGAAGAAGAAGAAACGGAGGGAGATATATTAGGTGTCTAAAAGGAACGAATGCAAAAGGTGGTTTCCGTCCAATTCCACCCCCATGTTCCGACCCCACAATGAGGGGTGTGGACTGGGGAAGCGGACTGCTCCTCTTAGAGGCAAGGGGGCTGAGCCTATGTACTCCTACATCACTTATCACTAGCCGTGGACAACCCCTGGTGCATAGAAAGAAGGGAGGGGCCAGACGTCCAGCTGTGGTCCACCCGTAGGCTGACACAATTCCCTGCACAGCAGTGTGCGCAAACAGTGTGAGCCATGCGTAGCCCATACTCTGCACTAGCGTGTGGATCAGGGCATTTAAGGCAAAAGATGCCCGAATGAATATCCATATCTACCCCTGCCTCTGCTCATGTCTATGGATTGCTCTCATTAACCCTGCTCCATGGGGTCTGCCACCACTTCTAGAAAAACTTACAAGACAGGGAGTTAGAGGGTGGCTCCTCTGCTCCTTGAGCTGAATTGCCTGGGGGCTCTGACCTCCAACCCCATCCCTGAGAGTGCTGAGCCCATGATTCCTACATCCCCTTCAGGCTACACTACTTGCTCATCGTCGGTTGATCCTGGGAATAGGAATACCAAGAATGCTCCTGTAGATCAGCCCAATGCTAAACACCTTCCTAATGGCTCCCAGAGCTCTCTTCTGATTTCCCGACACTAGAAACCCAGAGGGATAAGGTGCCAGCCAGAGTTTTCATACCAATCACATTTGACCGCGTTCCCCTCAAGCTAGCTTTCCTCCTTTGGACACACGACCCCTAGATGCACACAGCCTACAATTAGAGGAGAAGGAGGCACAAATTCCCCCAAATGGATCACCGCGATGAAGAAGATGTGGAAACTTCTCCTTGCACTCTAACCTCTAGATCCATGTATTCATACAGGGCCATGAAAGGTTCTGGATATCCTGCAGTCCAGTTCAACACAGATCCCATGTCCAACAGCCTGCCAACATATGAGTATTCCAGATTCCCAGGGGTCAATGGCTACAGATTCTTGGGCAAGGACTAAGGAAATTCTATGATAGACACTTCCTGGGGTCCTCCACCCAGAAAAACTGGGGCTCTCTGTTGATGGGTTAATAGGTCTGAGGACAGCCTGAGGTCTTCAAACTGTGTCAGGGATCATGACCTTCCATTGGGATCAAGGACCTCGGCCTTTGTTCTTTTATTCTTAAGCTCTTTTAAAGACACACACACACACACACACGCCTCTGAGTGTGTGTGTGTGTGTGTGTGTGTGTGTGTGTGTTGTATGTGTGTGCACACACACAAAAGGTGCACCGTATTTGGCTACCTATATCCTTGTTTGACTGTTCCAGGGGGAGAAAGAGAGAGACAGAGACAGAGACAGAGATGGAGAGAGACCAAGCTCAGTCAGGGTGACGGGCTGATGGAGAAGCAGACTCTCAACTGAGCAGGGAGCCCGACGCAGGACTCCATCCCAACCCTCTAGGACCATGACCTGAGCCAAAGGCAGAAGCTGAACCGACTGAGCCCCCCAGGAGCCACGTCCACCTCCCCAGCCCCTGGCTGCCTATATCCTATTATGAAGGACACCATGCCCGATGATCCATATCGTTAGGCCCCTGAGGGTTTCACATCATTCTGACCCTTGGCATTCCACTCTGGTGGGCCACCACATAATAATACACACATTACTTCCTCGAGTTCAATGCTGCCATCTGGACTCGGCCATTCAGGGATATTATCCTGGGATAATAACCCTTGGATATTATTCCAAGGGAGCATATTCCTGGTCCCAGCAGCAATCCCAGCACAACCTCTCCCTTCAGAGAATAGGCAGTATTACCTCAGTGACCTGCTGACACCGATACTTGATGACTCCTGGATTTCTTCGTAAAACAGAGTGCCCCCAGACCTCTCCTAGGGAATCGAGGCCATTGGACTTTCTGGCTTTAGGACTACCTCAGTTTTAGCACTTCTCATTCTCTGCATGGTTCTTCATTTTTTTTTTTTTTTGGATTATTTATTTATTCATTTATTTATTTTTTTTAGACAGAGACAGAGACAGAGAGACAGAGAGGGATCACAAGTAGGCAGAGAACCAGGCAGAGAGAGAGGGAAGTAGGCTCCCTGCTGAGCAGAGAGCCCAATGCAGGGCTCGATCCCAGGACCCCGAGATCGTGACCTGAGCCCAAGACAGAGGCTTAATTCGCTGAGCCTCCCAGGCGCCCCTTCTCTGCACTTTTGTAATTCCTCCTTTCTCACCTGTGTGTGCAGAGTCGTCCTAGATGAATTTGTTCTGGCTATCCATTCTTACACAGTATTACCGCAAAATTTAGCTGTTTCAAGTGACACTCATTTATGATCTCGGTTTCTGACGCTCTGATATCTCGGGAGGGACGGCCCACCTAGACCCTCCATTTCACAGGGTTTCCCAGGGCTGCACGCAAGGTGCTGCCTGGCACTGGGGTCTCAGGTGAGGGCCCCACTGGGGAAGAAGACACTTCTCACTTCACTTACATGCTCACTGGCGGGATTCAGTTCCTTGAGGGCCGCTAGAGTGGGGACCTTGCTACCTTGCTGGATGGTGAATGGAGACCGTGCTCAGTTCTCTGCTGCAAGGATCTCTCTCACATTGTACCAGCTTCATCAAGGCCAGAGAGAGAGAGAGAGACAGAGACAAAGAAAGGGTTGGCTTTGAGATGAAAGTCACAGTCCTTGGTAACTAAGCCCCTTGATGGTGCCATCTGCCATGGTTTAGAAGCACGTTACTTGACGGGAGAGAAATACAGGAGACCGTGAACACCAAGCGGTGGATAGCCTCTTGAAGGCCTTCATGGAGTCTGCCTACCAGAAGTCTTCCATAATACTGAGTGAAAAAAAAAAAATCAAATCAGAATTCTCTGTTTAAAAATCAGAAACATATGAAAATCAAACTATGCTCTTTAGGTGTGCATACCTACCTCATTAAACCATAAGGAAAATGAATGAAAACGTTACTTGAAGAATCAGCACGGTAATCATCTGTAGCATCGAAAAAAAAAAAACGACTCTGGTCAACAAAGGACATATCAAGAGCCTTCTTGGTGGCAACAAAGTTCTATTCCGTGACTCAAGCTTTGGCTATCCAAATATTTGCTCCATAACTGTTTTGTATCTTTTGCTCTTATAGGTCACATATTTTTCTGTCCTATGCATTTTCCATCGGATGAAAGAATTGTTTTAAAAATTTAGGGTGAACTGAAACCCATACTCTATTTAAGATTTAAAATGAAAGCTTACCTTTAGGATTGGATGGCCACCCTACCATGAAATTTAAAGCTATGACTTCAAAGGAGTCTTGGAACGTCACTAGGATGGCACTGACTGAACTAGTGATACATGTGCATCAACATCAGAGATTCTTACAGGCAGAAGCCAAGTCAATGGTGCCCAACCAAAGAGAAATTCTGCAGACTATATGAAGAGTATGTACACACACACACACACACACACACACACACACACACACACAAGCATGCACACTAGACCTAGATGTAGTGTCTGTTTGATGTTCCAGATCAAAAGAGATCCATGGTAAAAGAAAACCTACTGAAACAGCAATCACCTCGGTGACTGAGAGGACGTTACTAAAGGGCAGGTGGGGCCCGTCCAGTATAATGGAAATGTTCTATCCCGACAGGTGCGGGGATTACACGGATGGGCTTCTGTGTATCAAAATTCACCACTATGGTTGACTACACGAAGGATTTTTTAACTTCATTCTGTGTCAAGTCCACCAAATTCCGAAAATCAATCATAAAAGGCAAACAAGAAAGAGTGACGACATTATTTCTTTGTGAATAAATCTCTGTCCTTAACAAATTGTCATCTTGGCCACTTGGCCTTCAACTTAGTTAAATGACACTACTATGGGCTCTTCTGGATCTTTGCATGGCATGTTGCAGTTGTGTGTGTGTGGGCGGTGGGGGGTGCTTCCTATAATCGAAAAGCAGTGGTGAGGTACCTGACAGAGGCACTTGCTCAACGCACGAACGAACAGAATAGAGGAGTACGTCTCTAAGGATGGTCCCTGGGACTTCAACATCAACGTCATCTGGGTACTTGTCAGAAATGCCAAACCTCAGGCTCCCCATGTAATCAGAACCTGGAGGATGTGTCCCGACATATTTAACAGGCCCTTCGGATGACTGCCGCATCCCAACGTTGGACTATCGCTAAGTAGAGCAGGCGAAACAGTAACTGAACAAAGTTACCTTGGCTAACATCCATTCCGATTTCCAGTGGACACCCCCCACACCCCTACCCACCCCCCCCCACACACACACAAAATGTGCTGTACCTTTCCCAGGTCTGGGAATAAATTCTGAGGAGAGGCACACTCGTATTTTGCTACATTTCCTTTCCGTTCTGTTGAAGAGTATTCTTAAATACGAACGACTTAAGAATGAAGATGAGGCGACGTCTTTCAGAATCTAAAGACCATCCAGAGAAAGGCAACACAAAGATATGTGACCGCAAACTTAACGCTTCCGGGAACTACGAATCAGGGCAGGGGCGGGAACCATTCAGATAGTGGCCTGCCACGGCTTTAGGGTAGACAACGTGACCCAAAGACAGAAAGACCCCCCAGAAAAACCCATTCCCGTGGCAGAGGTCAACAACGTCACACACACATAGACAGCTGTCCCCTTCCTCATTGCTCAACAGTGACCCATACTACAGGGCCTTTTCCTCCTGTCTCATGCCCCTTCCCACATGCCACCCTATGCACATGGAATTTCCTCCCCACTGACCATGGGAAGAAATGCACGACCAGAGATAGGTTGGCCCCGATCCCATCCTGCTAGGGGTTACACGAGGGGAGAGGAAGAATGTAATTGCAAATGCCACCTATCAGGTAACAGCCCTCTGCAGAGGAAGAGGAGAAGACAGTGGTCCAGAAGATGCCAGTGGTGTGAGTCAGGAGGAAAAGCAGACCTGACAGAATTGATCCCATCTAGAAAAGAAAATTTGTGTCCCACGAGCTCAAACCATTACATAGGCAAACACTGCTGTGCCTCTGATAATTACTTAAATAATGGGTAAACAACAACAAGGAAGACGTGTTGACAAATCACCCGGTTTGGGCAGTATATAGAGGCCACGGCACGAGGACAGACACTTCCACACTCAAGACCTTCGCTTTCCTGGAAACCCACCCAGAACCTCCAGCCTCTGACACCATGGTCAACTCCTGTTGTGGCTCCGTCTGCTCTGACCAGGGCTGTGGCGAGGAGTCCTGCTGCCGCCCCAGCTGCTGCCAGACCACCTGCTGCAGGACCACCTGCTGCCGCCCCAGCTGCTGTGTGTCCAGCTGCTGCCAGCCCTCCTGCTGTGGCTCCAGCTGCTGCAGGCCCAGCTGCTGCACCTCTAGCTGCTGCCGCCCCACCTGCTGCCAGACCACCTGCTGCAGGACCACCTGCTGCCGTCCCAGCTGCTGTGTGTCCAGCTGCTGCCGCCCCTCCTGCTGTGGCTCCAGCTGCTGTGGCTCCAGCTGCTGCAGGCCCAGCTGCTGCATCTCTAGCTGCTGCCGCCCCTCCTGCTGTGGCTCCAGCTGCTGCAGGCCCAGCTGCTGCACCTCTAGCTGCTGCCGCCCCACCTGCTGCCAGACCACCTGCTGCAGGACCACCTGCTGCCGCCCCAGCTGCTGTGTGTCCAGCTGCTGCCGCCCCTCCTGCTGCGGTTCCAGCTGCTGCAGGCCCAGCTGCTGTGGCTCCAGCTGCTGCCGCCCCACCCACCTGCTGCCAGACCACCTGCTGCAGGACCACCTGCTGCCGCCCCAGCTGCTGTGTGTCCAGCTGCTGCCGCCCCAGCTGTTGCTAGACCACCTGCTGCTCCCCAACCTGCTCTAGTGGCTTCTGCTGCTGAGGATCCTGGCCGGCACCCCCGCTGTCTTTCAGCAACCAATCTTCCTCAGCTAGTCCCACTGAGCGCGGAATCGTGACAGGCCAACTGTCAAACCTCAGTTCCGGCCGCCCTTTCAACCTACGTGGCCTCCAAATGTACTCCCCCACCAACAACACCCTCCTCCCCACCTCCTTCTTACTAGCTCCCTCCCAAGGGAATACGGACCTTGCATTTTCCCTGAAATCTCTCAGCCAGCGTGTCATCCCAAGCACACTCTTCTTTCCTGCCAGGTCTCCTCATACAGAGATGCTCCTATACCTCAAATAAACCTGAACGTCTCCGGGCATACAGATCAAAGGGCCTTGTGTCTCATTATTTTTCCCTCGTGAACTGTTATCCTTAGCAGGTCGGATGCATTTCTGGTGCTCCCTGCAGAAAGGGGAGTCCACCGCAGACGACTTCAGGATCTCCACCTCTATCCCCTCAGCACTCTCCATGCTGACATCGACACTGGTGGTTTATAGCAAGCCCCCGCTGCTCTCTGCTGAGCCCTTTGCCTAGATGAGGGAGGAAATTCTTGGCAGGCAGGCCACAGCTAGGGAGAGGAAGTCTCGAGGAGAAGTCCTCAACCAGTGGGCAGCACTTGGTGGATGAAGTGCTCTAGCCCCTTTAGCCCCTATCCGCTCGAGTGGGGGGTGTGAGACCGGGGGCCTCAGCCAGGACTGCACCTCAGCTACCTACAGGGCTTACCTGCTCTGGAAATCATTCTGGATTGGCTTCCATCTCTTCACGTTCCCTACGGCACTTCTTGAGATCACCTCCCAAACAAACTACTTGCTCTCAGACCTCTGTTGTTGGAGTCTGCTCCGGACATCACCCTAACGCCAGCCTTCCTTCCGGAGCTCAGGATCAGGACCTTCAAAACATCTCCATACAACAGGCTCGGTGACCGTGGTGGCAGGCCACCCCCCGAGCATGAATCTCCACTGAAGCACTTAATCTTTTCACTATATGCTGTTTCTTCCTACAGTACTTGCACACTTGGTCTTAGACTATTAGTCTCCAATTCCTAAAGTAACATTCTCCGCCCCTGAGGGACAGGACACTCTCCCATGAGGAACTCAGACCATCATATTAGGAGCTGTCTCCCTAGAGGAGGCCTGCTTGAGGGGAACTGTGCCCATCTGTGATGCTTACACCGCACTCAAAAAACCAGAGACTAAAACACGATGTGCAAGGGAGAGCTATCGGGAGAAATGCGTAAGAAACAGAGGGAGAGGGCACCTGGGTGGCTCAGTTGGCTAAGCAACTGTCTTCGGCTCAGGTCATGGTCCCGGAGTCCCGGAATCGACTGCCGCATCGGGCTCCCAGCTCCATGGGAAGTCTGCCTCTCCCTCTGAACTTCTCGCCTCTCATGCTCTCTCTCTCTCACTGTTTCTCCCTCCAAAAAGTAAATAAAATCATTTAAAAAGAGAAAAAAGAAGAAGAAGAAGAAGAAGAAGAAAGAAGAAAGAAGGAAAAAGAAGAAGAAGAAGAAGAACGGAGGGAGATATATATTAGGTGTCTAAAAGGAACGAATGCAAAAGGTGGTTTCCGTCCAATTCCACCCCCATGTTCCGACCCCACAATGAGGGGTGTGGACTGGGGAAGCGGACTGCTCCTCTTAGAGGCAAGGGGGCTGAGCCTATGTACTCCTACATCACTTATCACTAGCCGTGGACAACCCCTGGTGCATAGAAAGAAGGGAGGGGCCAGACGTCCAGCTGTGGTCCACCCGTAGGCTGACACAATTCCCTGCACAGCAGTGTGCGCAAACAGTGTGAGCCATGCGTAGCCCATACTCTGCACTAGCGTGTGGATCAGGGCATTTAAGGCAAAAGATGCCCGAATGAATATCCATATCTACCCCTGCCTCTGCTCATGTCTATGGATTGCTCTCATTAACCCTGCTCCATGGGGTCTGCCACCACTTCTAGAAAAACTTACAAGACAGGGAGTTAGAGGGTGGCTCCTCTGCTCCTTGAGCTGAATTGCCTGGGGGCTCTGACCTCCAACCCCATCCCTGAGAGTGCTGAGCCCATGATTCCTACATCCCCTTCAGGCTACACTACTTGCTCATCGTCGGTTGATCCTGGGAATAGGAATACCAAGAATGCTCCTGTAGATCAGCCCAATGCTAAACACCTTCCTAATGGCTCCCAGAGCTCTCTTCTGATTTCCCGACACTAGAAACCCAGAGGGATAAGGTGCCAGCCAGAGTTTTCATACCAATCACATTTGACCGCGTTCCCCTCAAGCTAGCTTTCCTCCTTTGGACACACGACCCCTAGATGCACACAGCCTACAATTAGAGGAGAAGGAGGCACAAATTCCCCCAAATGGATCACTGCGATGAAGAAGATGTGGAAACTTCTCCTTGCACTCTAACCTCTAGATCCATGTATTCATACAGGGCCATGAAAGGTTCTGGATATCCTGCAGTCCAGTTCAACACAGATCCCATGTCCAACAGCCTGCCAACATATGAGTATTCCAGATTCCCAGGGGTCAATGGCTACAGATTCTTGGGCAAGGACTAAGGAAATTCTATGATAGACACTTCCTGGGGTCCTCCACCCAGAAAAACTGGGCTCTCTGTTGATGGGTTAATAGGTCTGAGGACAGCCTGAGGTCTTCAAACTGTGTCAGGGATCATGACCTTCCATTGGGATCAAGGACCTCGGCCTTTGTTCTTTTATTCTTAAGCTCTTTTAAAGACACACACACACACACACACGCCTCTGAGTGTGTGTGTGTGTGTGTGTGTGTGTGTTGTATGTGTGTGCACACACACAAAGGTGCACCGTATTTGGCTACCTATATCCTTGTTTGACTGTTCCAGGGGGAGAAAGAGAGACAGAGACAGAGACAGAGATGGAGAGAGACCAAGCTCAGTCAGGGTGACGGGCTGATGGAGAAGCAGACTCTCAACTGAGCAGGGAGCCCGACGCAGGACTCCATCCCAACCCTCTAGGACCATGACCTGAGCCAAAGGCAGAAGCTGAACCGACTGAGCCCCCCAGGAGCCACGTCCACCTCCCCAGCCCCTGGCTGCCTATATCCTATTATGAAGGACACCATGCCCGATGATCCATATCGTTAGGCCCCTGAGGGTTTCACATCATTCTGACCCTTGGCATTCCACTCTGGTGGGCCACCACATAATAATACACACATTACTTCCTCGAGTTCAATGCTGCCATCTGGACTCGGCCATTCAGGGATATTATCCTGGGATAATAACCCTTGGATATTATTCCAAGGGAGCATATTCCTGGTCCCAGCAGCAATCCCAGCACAACCTCTCCCTTCAGAGAATAGGCAGTATTACCTCAGTGACCTGCTGACACCGATACTTGATGACTCCTGGATTTCTTCGTAAACAGAGTGCCCCCAGACCTCTCCTAGGGAATCGAGGCCATTGGACTTTCTGGCTTTAGGACTACCTCAGTTTTAGCACTTCTCATTCTCTGCATGGTTCTTCATTTTTTTTTTTTTTTGGATTATTTATTTATTCATTTATTTATTTTTTAGACAGAGACAGAGACAGAGAGACAGAGAGGGATCACAAGTAGGCAGAGAACCAGGCAGAGAGAGAGGGAAGTAGGCTCCCTGCTGAGCAGAGAGCCCAATGCAGGGCTCGATCCCAGGACCCCGAGATCGTGACCTGAGCCCAAGACAGAGGCTTAATTCGCTGAGCCTCCCAGGCGCCCCTTCTCTGCACTTTTGTAATTCCTCCTTTCTCACCTGTGTGTGCAGTCGTCCTAGATGAATTTGTTCTGGCTATCCATTCTTACACAGTATTACCGCAAAATTTAGCTGTTTCAAGTGACACTCATTTATGATCTCGGTTTCTGACGCTCTGATATCTCGGGAGGGACGGCCCACCTAGACCCTCCATTTCACAGGGTTTCCCAGGGCTGCACGCAAGGTGCTGCCTGGCACTGGGGTCTCAGGTGAGGGCCCCACTGGGGAAGAAGACACTTCTCACTTCACTTACATGCTCACTGGCGGGATTCAGTTCCTTGAGGGCCGCTAGAGTGGGGACCTTGCTACCTTGCTGGATGGTGAATGGAGACCGTGCTCAGTTCTCTGCTGCAAGGATCTCTCTCACATTGTACCAGCTTCATCAAGGCCAGAGAGAGAGAGAGAGACAGAGACAAAGAAAAAGGTTGGCTTTGAGATGAAAGTCACAGTCCTTGGTAACTAAGCCCCTTGATGGTGCCATCTGCCATGGTTTAGAAGCACGTTACTTGACGGGAGAGAAAAATACAGGAGACCGTGAACACCAAGCGGTGGATAGCCTCTTGAAGGCCTTCATGGAGTCTGCCTACCAGAAGTCTTCCATAATACTGAGTGAAAAAAAATCAAATCAGAATTCTCTGTTTAAAAATCAGAAACATATGAAAATCAAACTATGCTCTTTAGGTGTGCATACCTACCTCATTAAACCATAAGGAAAATGAATGAAAACGTTACTTGAAGAATCAGCACGGTAATCATCTGTAGCATCGAAAAAACGACTCTGGTCAACAAAGGACATATCAAGAGCCTTCTTGGTGGCAACAAAGTTCTATTCCGTGACTCAAGCTTTGGCTATCCAAATATTTGCTCCATAACTGTTTTGTATCTTTTGCTCTTATAGGTCACATATTTTTCTGTCCTATGCATTTTCCATCGGATGAAAGAATTGTTTAAAAATTTAGGGTGAACTGAAACCCATACTCTATTTAAGATTTAAAATGAAAGCTTACCTTTAGGATTGGATGGCCACCCTAAACATGATGAATTTAAAGCTATGACTTCAAAGGAGTCTTGGAACGTCACTAGGATGGCACTGACTGAACTAGTGATACATGTGCATCAACATCAGAGATTCTTACAGGCAGAAGCCAAGTCAATGGTGCCCAACCAAAGAGAAATTCTGCAGACTATATGAAGAGTATGTACACACACACACACACACACACACACACACACACACAAGCATGCACACTAGACCTAGATGTAGTGTCTGTTTGATGTTCCAGATCAAAAGAGATCCATGGTAAAAGAAAACCTACTGAAACAGCAATCACCTCGGTGACTGAGAGGACGTTACTAAAGGGCAGGTGGGGCCCGTCCAGTATAATGGAAATGTTCTATCCCGACAGGTGCGGGGATTACACGGATGGGCTTCTGTGTATCAAAATTCACCACTATGGTTGACTACACGAAGGATTTTTTAACTTCATTCTGTGTCAAGTCCACCAAATTCCGAAAAAATCAATCATAAAAGGCAAAAAGAAAGAGTGACGGCATTATTTCTTTGTGAATAAATCTCTGTCCTTAACAAATTGTCATCTTGGCCACTTGGCCTTCAACTTAGTTAAATGACACTACTATGGGCTCTTCTGGATCTTTGCATGGCATGTTGCAGTTGTGTGTGTGGGCGGTGGGGGGTGCTTCCTCCTATAATCGAAAAGCAGTGGTGAGGTACCTGACAGAGGCACTTGCTCAACGCACGAACGAACAGAATAGAGGAGTACGTCTCTAAGGATGGTCCCTGGGACTTCAACATCAACGTCATCTGGGTACTTGTCAGAAATGCCAAACCTCAGGCTCCCCATGTAATCAGAACCTGGAGGATGTGTCCCGACATATTTAACAGGCCCTTCGGATGACTGCCGCATCCCAACGTTGGACTATCGCTAAGTAGAGCAGGCGAAACAGTAACTGAACAAAGTTACCTTGGCTAACATCCATTCCGATTTCCAGTGGACACCCCCCCCCCCACCCCTACCCTACCCACCCCCCCACACACACACAAAATGTGCTGTACCTTTCCCAGGTCTGGGAATAAATTCTGAGGAGAGGCACACTCGTATTTTGCTACATTTCCTTTCCGTTCTGTTGAAGAGTATTCTTAAATACGAACGACTTAAGAATGAAGATGAGGCGACGTCTTTCAGAATCTAAAGACCATCCAGAGAAAGGCAACACAAAGATATGTGACCGCAAACTTAACGCTTCCGGAACTACGAATCAGGGCAGGGGCGGGAACCATTCAGATAGTGGCCTGCCACGGCTTTAGGGTAGACAACGTGACCCAAAGACAGAAAGACCCCCCAGAAAACCCATTCCCGTGGCAGAGGTCAACAACGTCACACACACATAGACAGCTGTCCCCTTCCTCATTGCTCAACAGTGACCCATACTACAGGGCCTTTTCCTCCTGTCTCATGCCCCTTCCCACATGCCACCCTATGCACATGGAATTTCCTCCCCACTGACCATGGGAAGAAATGCACGACCAGAGATAGGTTGGCCCCGATCCCATCCTGCTAGGGGTTACACGAGGGGAGAGGAAGAATGTAATTGCAAATGCCACCTATCAGGTAACAGCCCTCTGCAGAGGAAGAGGAGAAGACAGTGGTCCAGAAGATGCCAGTGGTGTGAGTCAGGAGGAAAAGCAGACCTGACAGAATTGATCCCATCTAGAAAAGAAAATTTGTGTCCCACGAGCTCAAACCATTACATAGGCAAACACTGCTGTGCCTCTGATAATTACTTAAATAATGGGTAAACAACAACAAGGAAGACGTGTTGACAAATCACCCGGTTTGGGCAGTATATAGAGGCCACGGCACGAGGACAGACACTTCCACACTCAAGACCTTCGCTTTCCTGGAAACCCACCCAGAACCTCCAGCCTCTGACACCATGGTCAACTCCTGTTGTGGCTCCGTCTGCTCTGACCAGGGCTGTGGCGAGGAGTCCTGCTGCCGCCCCAGCTGCTGCCAGACCACCTGCTGCAGGACCACCTGCTGCCGCCCCAGCTGCTGTGTGTCCAGCTGCTGCCGCCCCAGCTGTTGCTAGACCACCTGCTGCTCCCCAACCTGCTCTAGTGGCTTCTGCTGCTGAGGATCCTGGCCGGCACCCCGCTGTCTTTCAGCAACCAATCTTCCTCAGCTAGTCCCACTGAGCGCGGAATCGTGACAGGCCAACTGTCAAACCTCAGTTCCGGCCGCCCTTTCAACCTACGTGGCCTCCAAATGTACTCCCCCACCAACAACACCCTCCTCCCCACCTCCTTCTTACTAGCTCCCTCCCAAGGGAATACGGACCTTGCATTTTCCCTGAAATCTCTCAGCCAGCGTGTCATCCCAAGCACACTCTTCTTTCCTGCCAGGTCTCCTCATACAGAGATGCTCCTATACCTCAAATAAACCTGAACGTCTCCGGGCATACAGATCAAAGGGCCTTGTGTCTCATTATTTTTCCCTCGTGAACTGTTATCCTTAGCAGGTCGGATGCATTTCTGGTGCTCCCTGCAGAAAGGGGAGTCCACCGCAGACGACTTCAGGATCTCCACCTCTATCCCCTCAGCACTCTCCATGCTGACATCGACACTGGTGGTTTATAGCAAGCCCCCGCTGCTCTCTGCTGAGCCCTTTGCCTAGATGAGGGAGGAAATTCTTGGCAGGCAGGCCACAGCTAGGGAGAGGAAGTCTCGAGGAGAAGTCCTCAACCAGTGGGCAGCACTTGGTGGATGAAGTGCTCTAGCCCCTTTAGCCCCTATCCGCTCGAGTGGGGGGTGTGAGACCCGGGGGCCTCAGCCAGGACTGCACCTCAGCTACCTACAGGGCTTACCTGCTCTGGAAATCATTCTGGATTGGCTTCCATCTCTTCACGTTCCCTACGGCACTTCTTGAGATCACCTCCCAAACAAACTACTTGCTCTCAGACCTCTGTTGTTGGAGTCTGCTCCGGACATCACCCTAACGCCAGCCTTCCTTCCGGAGCTCAGGATCAGGACCTTCAAAACATCTCCATACAACAGGCTCGGTGACCGTGGTGGCAGGCCACCCCGAGCATGAATCTCCACTGAAGCACTTAATCTTTTCACTATATGCTGTTTCTTCCTACAGTACTTGCACACTTGGTCTTAGACTATTAGTCTCCAATTCCTAAAGTAACATTCTCCGCCCCTGAGGGACAGGACACTCTCCCATGAGGAACTCAGACCATCATATTAGGAGCTGTCTCCCTAGAGGAGGCCTGCTTGAGGGGAACTGTGCCCATCTGTGATGCTTACACCGCACTCAAAAAACCAGAGACTAAAACACGATGTGCAAGGGAGAGCTATCGGGAGAAATGCGTAAGAAACAGAGGGAGAGGGCACCTGGGTGGCTCAGTTGGCTAAGCAACTGTCTTCGGCTCAGGTCATGGTCCCGGAGTCCCGGAATCGACTGCCGCATCGGGCTCCCAGCTCCATGGGAAGTCTGCCTCTCCCTCTGAACTTCTCGCCTCTCATGCTCTCTCTCTCTCACTGTTTCTCCCTCCAAAAAGTAAATAAAATCATTTAAAAAGAGAAAAAAGAAGAAGAAGAAGAAGAAGAAAGAAGAAAGAAGAAAGAAGAAGAAGAAGAAACGGAGGGAGATATATTAGGTGTCTAAAAGGAACGAATGCAAAAGGTGGTTTCCGTCCAATTCCACCCCCATGTTCCGACCCCACAATGAGGGGTGTGGACTGGGGAAGCGGACTGCTCCTCTTAGAGGCAAGGGGGCTGAGCCTATGTACTCCTACATCACTTATCACTAGCCGTGGACAACCCCTGGTGCATAGAAAGAAGGGAGGGGCCAGACGTCCAGCTGTGGTCCACCCGTAGGCTGACACAATTCCCTGCACAGCAGTGTGCGCAAACAGTGTGAGCCATGCGTAGCCCATACTCTGCACTAGCGTGTGGATCAGGGCATTTAAGGCAAAAGATGCCCGAATGAATATCCATATCTACCCCTGCCTCTGCTCATGTCTATGGATTGCTCTCATTAACCCTGCTCCATGGGGTCTGCCACCACTTCTAGAAAAACTTACAAGACAGGGAGTTAGAGGGTGGCTCCTCTGCTCCTTGAGCTGAATTGCCTGGGGGCTCTGACCTCCAACCCCATCCCTGAGAGTGCTGAGCCCATGATTCCTACATCCCCTTCAGGCTACACTACTTGCTCATCGTCGGTTGATCCTGGGAATAGGAATACCAAGAATGCTCCTGTAGATCAGCCCAATGCTAAACACCTTCCTAATGGCTCCCAGAGCTCTCTTCTGATTTCCCGACACTAGAAACCCAGAGGGATAAGGTGCCAGCCAGAGTTTTCATACCAATCACATTTGACCGCGTTCCCCTCAAGCTAGCTTTCCTCCTTTGGACACACGACCCCTAGATGCACACAGCCTACAATTAGAGGAGAAGGAGGCACAAATTCCCCCCAAATGGATCACCGCGATGAAGAAGATGTGGAAACTTCTCCTTGCACTCTAACCTCTAGATCCATGTATTCATACAGGGCCATGAAAGGTTCTGGATATCCTGCAGTCCAGTTCAACACAGATCCCATGTCCAACAGCCTGCCAACATATGAGTATTCCAGATTCCCAGGGGTCAATGGCTACAGATTCTTGGGCAAGGACTAAGGAAATTCTATGATAGACACTTCCTGGGGTCCTCCACCCAGAAAAACTGGGCTCTCTGTTGATGGGTTAATAGGTCTGAGGACAGCCTGAGGTCTTCAAACTGTGTCAGGGATCATGACCTTCCATTGGGATCAAGGACCTCGGCCTTTGTTCTTTTATTCTTAAGCTCTTTTAAAGACACACACACACACACACACACGCCTCTGAGTGTGTGTGTGTGTGTGTGTGTGTGTGTGTGTGTGGTGTGCACACACACAAAGGTGCACCGTATTTGGCTACCTATATCCTTGTTTGACTGTTCCAGGGGGAGAAAGAGAGACAGAGACAGAGACAGAGATGGAGAGAGACCAAGCTCAGTCAGGGTGACGGGCTGATGGAGAAGCAGACTCTCAACTGAGCAGGGAGCCCGACGCAGGACTCCATCCCAACCCTCTAGGACCATGACCTGAGCCAAAGGCAGAAGCTGAACCGACTGAGCCCCCCAGGAGCCACGTCCACCTCCCCAGCCCCTGGCTGCCTATATCCTATTATGAAGGACACCATGCCCGATGATCCATATCGTTAGGCCCCTGAGGGTTTCACATCATTCTGACCCTTGGCATTCCACTCTGGTGGGCCACCACATAATAATACACACATTACTTCCTCGAGTTCAATGCTGCCATCTGGACTCGGCCATTCAGGGATATTATCCTGGGATAATAACCCTTGGATATTATTCCAAGGGAGCATATTCCTGGTCCCAGCAGCAATCCCAGCACAACCTCTCCCTTCAGAGAATAGGCAGTATTACCTCAGTGACCTGCTGACACCGATACTTGATGACTCCTGGATTTCTTCGTAAACAGAGTGCCCCCAGACCTCTCCTAGGGAATCGAGGCCATTGGACTTTCTGGCTTTAGGACTACCTCAGTTTTAGCACTTCTCATTCTCTGCATGGTTCTTCATTTTTTTTTTTTTGGATTATTTATTTATTCATTTATTTATTTTTTAGACAGAGACAGAGACAGAGAGACAGAGAGGGATCACAAGTAGGCAGAGAACCAGGCAGAGAGAGAGGGAAGTAGGCTCCCTGCTGAGCAGAGAGCCCAATGCAGGGCTCGATCCCAGGACCCCGAGATCGTGACCTGAGCCCAAGACAGAGGCTTAATTCGCTGAGCCTCCCAGGCGCCCCTTCTCTGCACTTTTGTAATTCCTCCTTTCTCACCTGTGTGTGCAGTCGTCCTAGATGAATTTGTTCTGGCTATCCATTCTTACACAGTATTACCGCAAAATTTAGCTGTTTCAAGTGACACTCATTTATGATCTCGGTTTCTGACGCTCTGATATCTCGGGAGGGACGGCCCACCTAGACCCTCCATTTCACAGGGTTTCCCAGGGCTGCACGCAAGGTGCTGCCTGGCACTGGGGTCTCAGGTGAGGGCCCCACTGGGGAAGAAGACACTTCTCACTTCACTTACATGCTCACTGGCGGGATTCAGTTCCTTGAGGGCCGCTAGAGTGGGGACCTTGCTACCTTGCTGGATGGTGAATGGAGACCGTGCTCAGTTCTCTGCTGCAAGGATCTCTCTCACATTGTACCAGCTTCATCAAGGCCAGAGAGAGAGAGAGAGAGACAGAGACAAAGAAAGGGTTGGCTTTGAGATGAAAGTCACAGTCCTTGGTAACTAAGCCCCTTGATGGTGCCATCTGCCATGGTTTAGAAGCACGTTACTTGACGGGAGAGAAATACAGGAGACCGTGAACACCAAGCGGTGGATAGCCTCTTGAAGGCCTTCATGGAGTCTGCCTACCAGAAGTCTTCCATAATACTGAGTGAAAAAAAATCAAATCAGAATTCTCTGTTTAAAAATCAGAAACATATGAAAATCAAACTATGCTCTTTAGGTGTGCATACCTACCTCATTAAACCATAAGGAAAATGAATGAAAACGTTACTTGAAGAATCAGCACGGTAATCATCTGTAGCATCGAAAAAAAAAAACTCTGGTCAACAAAGGACATATCAAGAGCCTTCTTGGTGGCAACAAAGTTCTATTCCGTGACTCAAGCTTTGGCTATCCAAATATTTGCTCCATAACTGTTTTGTATCTTTTGCTCTTATAGGTCACATATTTTTCTGTCCTATGCATTTTCCATCGGATGAAAGAATTGTTTAAAAATTTAGGGTGAACTGAAACCCATACTCTATTTAAGATTTAAAATGAAAGCTTACCTTTAGGATTGGATGGCCACCCTACCATGAAATTTAAAGCTATGACTTCAAAGGAGTCTTGGAACGTCACTAGGATGGCACTGACTGAACTAGTGATACATGTGCATCAACATCAGAGATTCTTACAGGCAGAAGCCAAGTCAATGGTGCCCAACCAAAGAGAAATTCTGCAGACTATATGAAGAGTATGTACACACACACACACACACACACACACACACACACACACACAAGCATGCACACTAGACCTAGATGTAGTGTCTGTTTGATGTTCCAGATCAAAAGAGATCCATGGTAAAAGAAAACCTACTGAAACAGCAATCACCTCGGTGACTGAGAGGACGTTACTAAAGGGCAGGTGGGGCCCGTCCAGTATAATGGAAATGTTCTATCCCGACAGGTGCGGGGATTACACGGATGGGCTTCTGTGTATCAAAATTCACCACTATGGTTGACTACACGAAGGATTTTTTAACTTCATTCTGTGTCAAGTCCACCAAATTCCGAAAATCAATCATAAAAGGCAAACAAGAAAGAGTGACGGCATTATTTCTTTGTGAATAAATCTCTGTCCTTAACAAATTGTCATCTTGGCCACTTGGCCTTCAACTTAGTTAAATGACACTACTATGGGCTCTTCTGGATCTTTGCATGGCATGTTGCAGTTGTGTGTGTGGGCGGTGGGGGGTGCTTCCTATAATCGAAAAGCAGTGGTGAGGTACCTGACAGAGGCACTTGCTCAACGCACGAACGAACAGAATAGAGGAGTACGTCTCTAAGGATGGTCCCTGGGACTTCAACATCAACGTCATCTGGGTACTTGTCAGAAATGCCAAACCTCAGGCTCCCCATGTAATCAGAACCTGGAGGATGTGTCCCGACATATTTAACAGGCCCTTCGGATGACTGCCGCATCCCAACGTTGGACTATCGCTAAGTAGAGCAGGCGAAACAGTAACTGAACAAAGTTACCTTGGCTAACATCCATTCCGATTTCCAGTGGACACCCCCCACACCCCTACCCACCCCCCCACACACACACAAAATGTGCTGTACCTTTCCCAGGTCTGGGAATAAATTCTGAGGAGAGGCACACTCGTATTTTGCTACATTTCCTTTCCGTTCTGTTGAAGAGTATTCTTAAATACGAACGACTTAAGAATGAAGATGAGGCGACGTCTTTCAGAATCTAAAGACCATCCAGAGAAAGGCAACACAAAGATATGTGACCGCAAACTTAACGCTTCCGGAACTACGAATCAGGGCAGGGGCGGGAACCATTCAGATAGTGGCCTGCCACGGCTTTAGGGTAGACAACGTGACCCAAAGACAGAAAGACCCCCCCAGAAAACCCATTCCCGTGGCAGAGGTCAACAACGTCACACACACATAGACAGCTGTCCCCTTCCTCATTGCTCAACAGTGACCCATACTACAGGGCCTTTTCCTCCTGTCTCATGCCCCTTCCCACATGCCACCCTATGCACATGGAATTTCCTCCCCACTGACCATGGGAAGAAATGCACGACCAGAGATAGGTTGGCCCCGATCCCATCCTGCTAGGGGTTACACGAGGGGAGAGGAAGAATGTAATTGCAAATGCCACCTATCAGGTAACAGCCCTCTGCAGAGGAAGAGGAGAAGACAGTGGTCCAGAAGATGCCAGTGGTGTGAGTCAGGAGGAAAAGCAGACCTGACAGAATTGATCCCATCTAGAAAAGAAAATTTGTGTCCCACGAGCTCAAACCATTACATAGGCAAACACTGCTGTGCCTCTGATAATTACTTAAATAATGGGTAAACAACAACAAGGAAGACGTGTTGACAAATCACCCGGTTTGGGCAGTATATAGAGGCCACGGCACGAGGACAGACACTTCCACACTCAAGACCTTCGCTTTCCTGGAAACCCACCCAGAACCTCCAGCCTCTGACACCATGGTCAACTCCTGTTGTGGCTCCGTCTGCTCTGACCAGGGCTGTGGCGAGGAGTCCTGCTGCCGCCCCAGCTGCTGCCAGACCACCTGCTGCAGGACCACCTGCTGCCGCCCCAGCTGCTGCCAGCCCTGTGTGTCTCCAGCTGCTGCCAGCCCTCCTGCTGTGGCTCTAGCTGCTGCCGCCGCCCACCTGCTGCCAGCCACCTGCTGCAGCTGCTGCCGTCCCCAGCTGCTGCCAGCTGCCCCCCCTCCTGCTGTGGCTCCAGCTGCTGTGGCTCCAGCTGCTGCAGGCCCAGCTGCTGCACCTCTAGCTGCTGCCGCCCCACCTGCTGCCAGACCACCTGCTGCAGGACCACCTGCTGCCGGCCCAGCTGCTGTGTGTCCAGCTGCTGCCGCCCCTCCTGCTGTGGCTCCAGCTGCTGTGGCTCCAGCTGCTGCAGGCCCAGCTGCTGCACCTCTAGCTGCTGCCGCCCCACCTGCTGCCAGACCACCTGCTGCAGGACCACCTGCTGCCGCCCCAGCTGCTGTGTGTCCAGCTGCTGCCGCCCCTCCTGCTGCGGTTCCAGCTGCTGCAGGCCCAGCTGCTGTGGCTCCAGCTGCTGCCGCCCCCCCACTGCTGCCAGACCACCTGCTGCAGGACCACCTGCTGCCGCCCCAGCTGCTGTGTGTCCAGCTGCTGCCGCCCCAGCTGTTGCTAGACCACCTGCTGCTCCCCAACCTGCTCTAGTGGCTTCTGCTGCTGAGGATCCTGGCCGGCACCCCGCTGTCTTTCAGCAACCAATCTTCCTCAGCTAGTCCCACTGAGCGCGGAATCGTGACAGGCCAACTGTCAAACCTCAGTTCCGGCCGCCCTTTCAACCTACGTGGCCTCCAAATGTACTCCCCCACCAACAACACACCCTCCTCCCCACCTCCTTCTTACTAGCTCCCTCCCAAGGGAATACGGACCTTGCATTTTCCCTGAAATCTCTCAGCCAGCGTGTCATCCCAAGCACACTCTTCTTTCCTGCCAGGTCTCCTCATACAGAGATGCTCCTATACCTCAAATAAACCTGAACGTCTCCGGGCATACAGATCAAAGGGCCTTGTGTCTCATTATTTTTCCCTCGTGAACTGTTATCCTTAGCAGGTCGGATGCATTTCTGGTGCTCCCTGCAGAAAGGGGAGTCCACCGCAGACGACTTCAGGATCTCCACCTCTATCCCCTCAGCACTCTCCATGCTGACATCGACACTGGTGGTTTATAGCAAGCCCCCGCTGCTCTCTGCTGAGCCCTTTGCCTAGATGAGGGAGGAAATTCTTGGCAGGCAGGCCACAGCTAGGGAGAGGAAGTCTCGAGGAGAAGTCCTCAACCAGTGGGCAGCACTTGGTGGATGAAGTGCTCTAGCCCCTTTAGCCCCTATCCGCTCGAGTGGGGGGTGTGAGACCGGGGGCCTCAGCCAGGACTGCACCTCAGCTACCTACAGGGCTTACCTGCTCTGGAAATCATTCTGGATTGGCTTCCATCTCTTCACGTTCCCTACGGCACTTCTTGAGATCACCTCCCAAACAAACTACTTGCTCTCAGACCTCTGTTGTTGGAGTCTGCTCCGGACATCACCCTAACGCCAGCCTTCCTTCCGGAGCTCAGGATCAGGACCTTCAAAACATCTCCATACAACAGGCTCGGTGACCGTGGTGGCAGGCCACCCCGAGCATGAATCTCCACTGAAGCACTTAATCTTTTCACTATATGCTGTTTCTTCCTACAGTACTTGCACACTTGGTCTTAGACTATTAGTCTCCAATTCCTAAAGTAACATTCTCCGCCCCTGAGGGACAGGACACTCTCCCATGAGGAACTCAGACCATCATATTAGGAGCTGTCTCCCTAGAGGAGGCCTGCTTGAGGGGAACTGTGCCCATCTGTGATGCTTACACCGCACTCAAAAAACCAGAGACTAAAACACGATGTGCAAGGGAGAGCTATCGGGAGAAATGCGTAAGAAACAGAGGGAGAGGGCACCTGGGTGGCTCAGTTGGCTAAGCAACTGTCTTCGGCTCAGGTCATGGTCCCGGAGTCCCGGAATCGACTGCCGCATCGGGCTCCCAGCTCCATGGGAAGTCTGCCTCTCCCTCTGAACTTCTCGCCTCTCATGCTCTCTCTCTCTCACTGTTTCTCCCTCCAAAAAGTAAATAAAATCATTTAAAAAGAGAAAAAAAAGAGAAAAGAAGAAGAAAGAAGAAGAAAGAAAGAAAGAAAGAAGAAGAAGAAGAAAAGAAAGAAGAAGAAGGAGGGAGGGATATATATTAGGTGTCTAAAAGGAACGAATGCAAAAGGTGGTTTCCGTCCAATTCCACCCCCATGTTCCGACCCCACAATGAGGGGTGTGGACTGGGGAAGCGGACTGCTCCTCTTAGAGGCAAGGGGGCTGAGCCTATGTACTCCTACATCACTTATCACTAGCCGTGGACAACCCCTGGTGCATAGAAAGAAGGGAGGGGCCAGACGTCCAGCTGTGGTCCACCCGTAGGCTGACACAATTCCCTGCACAGCAGTGTGCGCAAAACAGTGTGAGCCATGCGTAGCCCATACTCTGCACTAGCGTGTGGATCAGGGCATTTAAGGCAAAAGATGCCCGAATGAATATCCATATCTACCCCTGCCTCTGCTCATGTCTATGGATTGCTCTCATTAACCCTGCTCCATGGGGTCTGCCACCACTTCTAGAAAAACTTACAAGACAGGGAGTTAGAGGGTGGCTCCTCTGCTCCTTGAGCTGAATTGCCTGGGGGCTCTGACCTCCAACCCCATCCCTGAGAGTGCTGAGCCCATGATTCCTACATCCCCTTCAGGCTACACTACTTGCTCATCGTCGGTTGATCCTGGGAATAGGAATACCAAGAATGCTCCTGTAGATCAGCCCAATGCTAAACACCTTCCTAATGGCTCCCAGAGCTCTCTTCTGATTTCCCGACACTAGAAACCCAGAGGGATAAGGTGCCAGCCAGAGTTTTCATACCAATCACATTTGACCGCGTTCCCCTCAAGCTAGCTTTCCTCCTTTGGACACACGACCCCTAGATGCACACAGCCTACAATTAGAGGAGAAGGAGGCACAAATTCCCCCAAATGGATCACCGCGATGAAGAAGATGTGGAAACTTCTCCTTGCACTCTAACCTCTAGATCCATGTATTCATACAGGGCCATGAAAGGTTCTGGATATCCTGCAGTCCAGTTCAACACAGATCCCATGTCCAACAGCCTGCCAACATATGAGTATTCCAGATTCCCAGGGGTCAATGGCTACAGATTCTTGGGCAAGGACTAAGGAAATTCTATGATAGACACTTCCTGGGGTCCTCCACCCAGAAAAACTGGGCTCTCTGTTGATGGGTTAATAGGTCTGAGGACAGCCTGAGGTCTTCAAACTGTGTCAGGGATCATGACCTTCCATTGGGATCAAGGACCTCGGCCTTTGTTCTTTTATTCTTAAGCTCTTTTAAAGACACACACACACACACACACACGCCTCTGAGTGTGTGTGTGTGTGTGTGTGTGTGTGTTGTATGTGTGTGCACACACACAAAGGTGCACCGTATTTGGCTACCTATATCCTTGTTTGACTGTTCCAGGGGGAGAAAGAGAGACAGAGACAGAGACAGAGATGGAGAGAGACCAAGCTCAGTCAGGGTGACGGGCTGATGGAGAAGCAGACTCTCAACTGAGCAGGGAGCCCGACGCAGGACTCCATCCCAACCCTCTAGGACCATGACCTGAGCCAAAGGCAGAAGCTGAACCGACTGAGCCCCCCAGGAGCCACGTCCACCTCCCCAGCCCCTGGCTGCCTATATCCTATTATGAAGGACACCATGCCCGATGATCCATATCGTTAGGCCCCTGAGGGTTTCACATCATTCTGACCCTTGGCATTCCACTCTGGTGGGCCACCACATAATAATACACACATTACTTCCTCGAGTTCAATGCTGCCATCTGGACTCGGCCATTCAGGGATATTATCCTGGGATAATAACCCTTGGATATTATTCCAAGGGAGCATATTCCTGGTCCCAGCAGCAATCCCAGCACAACCTCTCCCTTCAGAGAATAGGCAGTATTACCTCAGTGACCTGCTGACACCGATACTTGATGACTCCTGGATTTCTTCGTAAACAGAGTGCCCCCAGACCTCTCCTAGGGAATCGAGGCCATTGGACTTTCTGGCTTTAGGACTACCTCAGTTTTAGCACTTCTCATTCTCTGCATGGTTCTTCATTTTTTTTTTTTTGGATTATTTATTTATTCATTTATTTATTTTTTTTTTAGACAGAGACAGAGACAGAGAGACAGAGAGGGATCACAAGTAGGCAGAGAACCAGGCAGAGAGAGAGGGAAGTAGGCTCCCTGCTGAGCAGAGAGCCCAATGCAGGGCTCGATCCCAGGACCCCGAGATCGTGACCTGAGCCCAAGACAGAGGCTTAATTCGCTGAGCCTCCCAGGCGCCCCTTCTCTGCACTTTTGTAATTCCTCCTTTCTCACCTGTGTGTGCAGTCGTCCTAGATGAATTTGTTCTGGCTATCCATTCTTACACAGTATTACCGCAAAATTTAGCTGTTTCAAGTGACACTCATTTATGATCTCGGTTTCTGACGCTCTGATATCTCGGGAGGGACGGCCCACCTAGACCCTCCATTTCACAGGGTTTCCCAGGGCTGCACGCAAGGTGCTGCCTGGCACTGGGGTCTCAGGTGAGGGCCCCACTGGGGAAGAAGACACTTCTCACTTCACTTACATGCTCACTGGCGGGATTCAGTTCCTTGAGGGCCGCTAGAGTGGGGACCTTGCTACCTTGCTGGATGGTGAATGGAGACCGTGCTCAGTTCTCTGCTGCAAGGATCTCTCTCACATTGTACCAGCTTCATCAAGGCCAGAGAGAGAGAGAGAGACAGAGACAAAGAAAGGGTTGGCTTTGAGATGAAAGTCACAGTCCTTGGTAACTAAGCCCCTTGATGGTGCCATCTGCCATGGTTTAGAAGCACGTTACTTGACGGGAGAGAAATACAGGAGACCGTGAACCGTGAACACAAAGCGGTGGATAGCCTCTTGAAGGCCTTCATGGAGTCTGCCTACCAGAAGTCTTCCATAATACTGAGTGAAAAAAAATCAAATCAGAATTCTCTGTTTA
This sequence comes from Mustela putorius furo, assembly GCF_011764305.1. Lineage (NCBI taxonomy): Eukaryota > Metazoa > Chordata > Mammalia > Carnivora > Mustelidae > Mustela > Mustela putorius. Next base: position 193,777 of record NW_025421399.1, on the reverse strand, counting down.
AAAATCAGAAACATATGAAAATCAAACTATGCTCTTTAGGTGTGCATACCTACCTCATTAAACCATAAGGAAAATGAATGAAAACGTTACTTGAAGAATCAGCACGGTAATCATCTGTAGCATCGAAAAAACGACTCTGGTCAACAAAGGACATATCAAGAGCCTTCTTGGTGGCAACAAAGTTCTATTCCGTGACTCAAGCTTTGGCTATCCAAATATTTGCTCCATAACTGTTTTGTATCTTTTGCTCTTATAGGTCACATATTTTTCTGTCCTATGCATTTTCCATCGGATGAAAGAATTGTTTAAAAATTTAGGGTGAACTGAAACCCATACTCTATTTAAGATTTAAAATGAAAGCTTACCTTTAGGATTGGATGGCCACCCTACCATGAAATTTAAAGCTATGACTTCAAAGGAGTCTTGGAACGTCACTAGGATGGCACTGACTGAACTAGTGATACATGTGCATCAACATCAGAGATTCTTACAGGCAGAAGCCAAGTCAATGGTGCCCAACCAAAGAGAAATTCTGCAGACTATATGAAGAGTATGTACACACACACACACACACACACACACACACACACAAGCATGCACACTAGACCTAGATGTAGTGTCTGTTTGATGTTCCAGATCAAAAGAGATCCATGGTAAAAGAAAACCTACTGAAACAGCAATCACCTCGGTGACTGAGAGGACGTTACTAAAGGGCAGGTGGGGCCCGTCCAGTATAATGGAAATGTTCTATCCCGACAGGTGCGGGGATTACACGGATGGGCTTCTGTGTATCAAAATTCACCACTATGGTTGACTACACGAAGGATTTTTTAACTTCATTCTGTGTCAAGTCCACCAAATTCCGAAAATCAATCATAAAAGGCAAACAAGAAAGAGTGACGGCATTATTTCTTTGTGAATAAATCTCTGTCCTTAACAAATTGTCATCTTGGCCACTTGGCCTTCAACTTAGTTAAATGACACTACTATGGGCTCTTCTGGATTTTTGCATGGCATGTTGCAGTTGTGTGTGTGGGGGCGGTGGGGGGTGCTTCCTATAATCGAAAAGCAGTGGTGAGGTACCTGACAGAGGCACTTGCTCAACGCACGAACGAACAGAATAGAGGAGTACGTCTCTAAGGATGGTCCCTGGGACTTCAACATCAACGTCATCTGGGTACTTGTCAGAAATGCCAAACCTCAGGCTCCCCATGTAATCAGAACCTGGAGGATGTGTCCCGACATATTTAACAGGCCCTTCGGATGACTGCCGCATCCCAACGTTGGACTATCGCTAAGTAGAGCAGGCGAAACAGTAACTGAACAAAGTTACCTTGGCTAACATCCATTCCGATTTCCAGTGGACACCCCCCACACACCCCCTACCCACCCCCCCACACACACACACAAAATGTGCTGTACCTTTCCCAGGTCTGGGAATAAATTCTGAGGAGAGGCACACTCGTATTTTGCTACATTTCCTTTCCGTTCTGTTGAAGAGTATTCTTAAATACGAACGACTTAAGAATGAAGATGAGGCGACGTCTTTCAGAATCTAAAGACCATCCAGAGAAAGGCAACACAAAGATATGTGACCGCAAACTTAACGCTTCCGGAACTACGAATCAGGGCAGGGGCGGGAACCATTCAGATAGTGGCCTGCCACGGCTTTAGGGTAGACAACGTGACCCAAAGACAGAAAGACCCCCCCCAAAAAAACCCATTCCCGTGGCAGAGGTCAACAACGTCACACACACATAGACAGCTGTCCCCTTCCTCATTGCTCAACAGTGACCCATACTACAGGGCCTTTTCCTCCTGTCTCATGCCCCTTCCCACATGCCACCCTATGCACATGGAATTTCCTCCCCACTGACCATGGGAAGAAATGCACGACCAGAGATAGGTTGGCCCCGATCCCATCCTGCTAGGGGTTACACGAGGGGAGAGGAAGAATGTAATTGCAAATGCCACCTATCAGGTAACAGCCCTCTGCAGAGGAAGAGGAGAAGACAGTGGTCCAGAAGATGCCAGTGGTGTGAGTCAGGAGGAAAAGCAGACCTGACAGAATTGATCCCATCTAGAAAAGAAAATTTGTGTCCCACGAGCTCAAACCATTACATAGGCAAACACTGCTGTGCCTCTGATAATTACTTAAATAATGGGTAAACAACAACAAGGAAGACGTGTTGACAAATCACCCGGTTTGGGCAGTATATAGAGGCCACGGCACGAGGACAGACACTTCCACACTCAAGACCTTCGCTTTCCTGGAAACCCACCCAGAACCTCCAGCCTCTGACACCATGGTCAACTCCTGTTGTGGCTCCGTCTGCTCTGACCAGGGCTGTGGCGAGGAGTCCTGCTGCCGCCCCAGCTGCTGCCAGACCACCTGCTGCAGGACCACCTGCTGCCGCCCCAGCTGCTGTGTATCCAGCTGCTGCCAGCCCTCCTGCTGTGGCTCCAGCTGCTGCAGGCCCAGCTGCTGCACCTCTAGCTGCTGCCGCCCCACCTGCTGCCAGACCACCTGCTGCAGGACCACCTGCTGCCGTCCCAGCTGCTGTGTGTCCAGCTGCTGCCGCCCCTCCTGCTGTGGCTCCAGCTGCTGTGGCTCCAGCTGCTGCAGGCCCAGCTGCTGCATCTCTAGCTGCTGCCGCCCCTCCTGCTGTGGCTCCAGCTGCTGTGGCTCCAGCTGCTGCAGGCCCAGCTGCTGCACCTCTAGCTGCTGCCGCCCCACCTGCTGCCAGACCACCTGCTGCAGGACCACCTGCTGCCGCCCCAGCTGCTGTGTGTCCAGCTGCTGCCGCCCCTCCTGCTGCGGTTCCAGCTGCTGCAGGCCCAGCTGCTGTGGCTCCAGCTGCTGCCGCCCCACCTGCTGCCAGACCACCTGCTGCAGGACCACCTGCTGCCGCCCCAGCTGCTGTGTGTCCAGCTGCTGCCGCCCCAGCTGTTGCTAGACCACCTGCTGCTCCCCAACCTGCTCTAGTGGCTTCTGCTGCTGAGGATCCTGGCCGGCACCCCGCTGTCTTTCAGCAACCAATCTTCCTCAGCTAGTCCCACTGAGCGCGGAATCGTGACAGGCCAACTGTCAAACCTCAGTTCCGGCCGCCCTTTCAACCTACGTGGCCTCCAAATGTACTCCCCCACCAACAACACCCTCCTCCCCACCTCCTTCTTACTAGCTCCTTCCCAAGGGAATACGGACCTTGCATTTTCCCTGAAATCTCTCAGCCAGCGTGTCATCCCAAGCACACTCTTCTTTCCTGCCAGGTCTCCTCATACAGAGATGCTCCTATACCTCAAATAAACCTGAACGTCTCCGGGCATACAGATCAAAGGGCCTTGTGTCTCATTATTTTTCCCTCGTGAACTGTTATCCTTAGCAGGTCGGATGCATTTCTGGTGCTCCCTGCAGAAAGGGGAGTCCACCGCAGACAACTTCAGGATCTCCACCTCTATCCCCTCAGCACTCTCCATGCTGACATCGACACTGGTGGTTTATAGCAAGCCCCCGCTGCTCTCTGCTGAGCCCTTTGTCTAGATGAGGGAGGAAATTCTTGGCAGGCAGGCCACAGCTAGGGAGAGGAAGTCTCGAGGAGAAGTCCTCAACCAGTGGGCAGCACTTGGTGGATGAAGTGCTCTAGCCCCTTTAGCCCCTATCCGCTCGAGTGGGGGATGTGAGACCGGGGGCCTCAGCCAGGACTGCACCTCAGCTACCTACAGGGCTTACCTGCTCTGGAAATCATTCTGGATTGGCTTCCATCCCTTCCCTGCATCACTCTTCACGTTCCCTACGGCACTTCTTGAGATCACCTCCCAAACAACCTACTTGCTCTCAGACCTCTGTTGTTGGAGTCTGCTCCGGACATCACCCTAACGCCAGCCTTCCGGAGCTCAGGATCAGGACCTTCAAAACATCTCCATACGGAGGAGGAGTCAAGATGGGGGAGAAGTTGCAAGCTGAGACTTGCTTCAGCTAGCCGGAGATCAGCTAGATAGCTTATCTAAAGATTGCAAACACCTGAAAATCCATCGGCAGATCGAATAGTAGAAGAACAGCAATTCTGGAAACAGAAAATCAACCACTTTCGAAAGGTAGGACCGGCGGAGAAGTGAATCCAAAGCGACGGGAAGATAGACCCCGGGGGGAGGGGCCGGCTCCCGGCAAGCGGCGGAGCAACCGCGCACAAAATCAGGACTTTTAAAAGTCTGTTCCGCTGAGGGACATTTCCAGAAGCTAAACCGGGGCGAAGCCCACGCGGGGTCAGCGTGGCCTCAGGTCCCCCAGGGTCACAGAAGGATCGGGGGTGTCTGAGTGTCGCAGATCTTGCGGGTATTGGAACGGGAAAGCCGGCTGCAGAGACAGAGCCGACATTAAGCTCACAGCTCGGTGTTACCTTGAACCGGTCGCAGGCTCGGTGAGCTCGGAGCGCGGCCGGAGGTCAGGCAGACGGGAGTAATTGGGCACTGTTCTCTGAGGGCGCACTGAGGAGTGGGGCCCTGGGCTCTCGGCTCCTCCAGCCCGAGACCAGGAGGCCGCCATTTGTATTCCCATCCTCCGGAACTCTACGGAAAGCGCTCAGGAACAAAAGCTCCTGAAAGCAAACCCCAGCGGATTACTCACCCCGCCCCGGGTAAGGGCAGTGTAATTCCGCCTGGGGCAAAGACACTTGAGAATCACTACAACAGCCCCCCCCCACAAGATCAACAAGAAATCCAGCCGAGACCAAGTTCACCTACCAAGGAGTGCGGTTTCAATACCAAGGAGAGCAGCAGAATTCCAGAGGAGGAGAAAGCCAAGCACGGAACTCATGGCTTTTTTCCTGTGATTTTTTTTAGTCTTGCAGTTAATTTAATTTTTTCTTTTTCATTTTTTTTTTTTCTTCTCGCCTTTGGTTAAAATTTTTTTTTAACTGTTACCTTTTTCTTTTTTAACGATTTTTTACTAGTTTATCTAATATATATATTTTTTCTTTTTACATTTTTCTTAGGTGTTTTCTTTTTTAAAAAATTCTTTTCTTTACTTTTCTTTTTTTTTCTTTTTCTTTTTTCTTTTTTTTTTCATTCTTCCTTTTTGAACCTCTTTTTATCCCCTTTCTCCCCACTCACGATTTGGGATCTCTTCTAATTTGGTTAAAGCATATTTTCCTGGGGTTGTTGCCACCCTTTTAGTATTTTACTTGCCCCTTTATTTACTCTTATCTGGACAAAATGACAAGACGTAAAAATTCAACACAAAAAAAAGAACAAGAGGCAGTACCGAAGGCTAGGGACCTAATCAATTCAGACATCGGTAATATGTCAGATCTAGAGTTCAGAATGACAATTCTCAAGGTTCTAGCCGGGCTCGAAAAAGGCATGGAAGATATTAGGGAAACCCTCTCGAGAGATATAAAAGCCCTTTCTGGAGAAATAAAAGAACTAAAATCTAACCAAGGTGAAATCAAAAAAGCTATTAATGAGGTGCAATCAAAAATGGAGGCTCTAACTGCTAGGATAAATGAGGCAGAAGAAAGAATTAGTGATATAGAAGACCAAATGACAGAGAATAAAGAAGCTGAGCAAAAGAGGGACAAACAGCTACTGGACCACGAGGGGAGAATTCGAGAGATAAGTGACACCATAAGACGAAACAACATTAGAATAAGTGGGATTCCAGAAGAAGAAGAAAGAGAGAGGGGAACAGAAGGTATACTGGAGAGAATTATTGGGGAGAATTTCCCCAATATGGCAAAGGGAATGAGCATCAAAATTCAGGAGGTTCAGAGAACGCCCCTCAAAATCAATAAGAATAGGCCCACACCCCATCACCTAATAGTAAAATTTACAAGTCTCAGTGACAAAGAGAAAATCCTGAAAGCAGCCCGGGAAAAGAAGTCTGTAACATACAATGGTAAAAATATTAGATTGGCAGCTGACTTATCCACAGAGACCTGGCAGGCCAGAAAGAGCTGGCATGATATTTTCAGAGCACTAAACGAGAAAAACATGCAGCCAAGAATACTATATCCAGCTAGGCTATCACTGAAAATAGAAGGAGAGATTAAAAGCTTCCAGGACAAACAAAAACTGAAAGAATTTGCAAATACCAAACCAGCTCTACAGGAAATCTTGAAAGGGGTCCTCTAAGCAAAGAGAGAGCCTACAAGTGGTAGATCAGAAAGGAACAGAGACCATATACAGTAACAGTCACCTTACAGGCAATACAATGGCTCTAAATTCATATCTCTCAATAGTTACCCTGAATGTGAATGGGCTAAATGCCCCTGTCAAAAGACGCAGGGTATCAGAATGGATAAAAAAACAAAACCCATTTATATGTTGCCTCCAAGAAACTCATTTTAAGCCCGAAGACACCTCCAGATTTAAAGTGAGGGGGTGGAAAAGAATTTACCATGCTAATGGACATCAGAAGAAAGCAGGAGTGGCAATCCTTATATCAGATCAATTAGATTTTAAGCCAAAGACTATAATAAGAGATGAGGAAGGACACTATATCATACTCAAAGGGTCTGTTCAACAAGAAGATTTAACAATTTTAAATATCTATGCCCCCAACGTGGGAGCAGCCAACTATATAAACCAATTAATAACAAGATCAAAGAAACACATCAACAATAATACAATAATAGTAGGGGACTTTAACACTCCCCTCACTGAAATGGACAGGTCATCCAAGCAAAAGATCAGCAAGGAAATAAAGGCCTTAAACGACACACTGGACCAGATGGACATCACGGATATATTCAGAATATTTCATCCCAAAGCAACAGAATACACATTCTTCTCTAGTGCACATGGAACATTCTCCAGAATAGATCACATCCTCGGTCCTAAATCAGGACTCAACCGGTATCAAAAGATTGGGATCATTCCCTGCATATTTTCAGACCACAATGCTCTAAAGCTAGAACTCAACCACAACAGGAAGTTTGGAAAGAACCCAAATACATGGAGACTAAACAGCATCCTTCTAAAGAATGAATGGGTCAACTGGGAAATTAAAGAAGAATTGAAAAAAATCATGGAAACAAATGATAATGAAAATACAACAGTTCAAAATCTGTGGGATACAACAAAGGCAGTCCTGAGAGGAAAATATACAGCGGTACAAGCCTTTCTCAAGAAACAAGAAAGGTCTCAGGTACACAACCTAACCCTACACCTAAAGGAGCTGGAGAAAGAACAAGAAAGAAACCCTAAGCCCAGCAGGAGAAGAGAAATCATAAAGATCAGAGCAGAAATCAATGAAATAGAAACCAAAAAAACAATAGAACAAATCAACAAAACTAGGAGCTGGTTCTTTGAAAGAATTAATAAAATTGATAAACCCCTGGCCCGACTTATCAAAAAGAAAAGAGAAAGGACCCAAATAAATAAAATCATGAATGAAAGAGGAGAGATCACAACTAACACCAAAGAAATACAAACTATTATAAGAACATACTATGAGCAACTCTACGGCAATAAATTTGACAATCTGGAAGAAATGGATGCATTCCTAGAAACACATAAACTACCACAACTGAACCAGGAAGAAATAGAAAGCCTGAACAGACCCATAACCAGTAAGGAGATTGAAACAGTCATTAAAAATCTCCAAACAAACAAAAGCCCAGGGCCAGACGGCTTCCCGGGGGAATTCTACCAAACATTTAAAGAAGAACTAATTCCTATTCTCCTGAAACTGTTCCAAAAAATAGAAATGGAAGGAAAACTTCCCAACTCATTTTATGAGGCCAGCATCACCTTGATCCCAAAACCAGACAAGGATCCCACCAAAAAAGAGAGCTATAGACCGATATCCTTGATGAACACAGATGCGAAAATACTCAACAAAATACTAGCCAATAGGATTCAACAGTACATTAAAAAGATCATTCACCACGACCAGGTGGGATTTATTCCAGGGCTGCAAGGTTGGTTCAACATCCGCAAATCAGTCAATGTGATACAACACATCAATAAAAGAAAGAACAAGAACCATATGATACTCTCAATAGATGCTGAAAAAGCATTTGACAAAGTACAGCATCCCTTCCTGATCAAAACTCTTCAAAGTGTAGGGATAGAGGGCACATACCTCAATATCATCAAAGCCATCTATGAAAAACCCACCGCAAATATCATTCTCAATGGAGATAAACTGAAAGCTTTTCCGCTAAGGTCAGGAACACGGCAGGGATGTCCATTATCACCACTGCTATTCAACATAGTACTAGAGGTCCTAGCCTCAGCAATCAGACAACAAAAGGAAATTAAAGCCATCCAAATTGGCAAAGAAGAAGTCAAATTATCACTCTTCACAGATGATATGATACTCTATGTGGAAAACTCAAAAGACTCCACTCCAAAACTGCTAGAACTTATACAGGAATTCAGTAAAGTGTCAGGATATAAAATCAATGCACAGAAATCAGTTGCATTTCTCTACACCAACAGCAAGACAGAAGAAAGAGATATTAAGGAGTCAATCCCATTTACAATTGCATCCAAAACCATAAGATACCTAGGAATAAACCTAACCAAAGAGACACAGAATCTATACTCAGAAAAGTATAAAGTACTCATGAAAGAAATTGAGGAAGACACAAAGAAATGGAAAAATGTTCCATGCTCCTGGATTGGAAGAATAAATATTGTGAAAATGTCTATGCTACCTAAAGCAATCTACACATTTAATGCAATTCCTATCAAAGTACCATCCATCTTTTTCAAAGAAATGGAACAAATAATTCTAAAATTTATATGGAACCAGAAAAGACCTCGAATAGCCAAAGGGATATTGAAAAAGAAAGCCAACGTTGGTGGCATAACAATTCCGGACTTCAAGCTCTATTACAAAGCTGTCATCATCAAGACAGCATGGTACTGGCACAAAAACAGACACATAGATCAATGGAACAGAATAGAGAGCCCAGAAATAGACCCTCAAATCTATGGTCAACTAATCTTAGACAAAGCAGGATAGAATGTCCAATGGAAAAAAGACAGCCTCTTCAATAAATGGTGCTGGGAAAATTGGACAGCCACACGCAGAAAAATGAAATTGGACCATTTCCTTACACCACACACAAAAATAGACTCAAAATGGATGAAGCACCTCAATGTGCAAAAGGAATCCATCAAAATCCTTGAGGAGAACACAGGCAGCAACCTCTTCGACCTCAGCCGCAGCAACATCTTCCTAGGAACAACGCCAAAGGCAAGGGAAGCAAGGGCAAAAATGAACTATTGGGATTTCATCAAGATCAAAAGCTTTTGCACAGCAAAGGAAACAGTTAACAAAATCAAAAGACAACTGACAGAATGGGAGAAGATATTTGCAAACGACATATCAGATAAAGGACTAGTGTCCAGAATCTATAAAGAACTTAGCAAACTCAACACCCAAAGAACAAATAATCCAATCAAGAAATGGGCAGAGGACATGAACAGACATTTCTGCAAAGAAGACATCCAGATGGCCAACAGACACATGAAAAAGTGCTCCATATCACTCGGCATCAGGGAAATACAAATCAAAACCACAATGAGATATCACCTCACACCAGTCAGAATGGCTAAAATCAACAAGTCAGGAAATGACAGATGCTGGCGAGGATGCGGAGAAAGGGGAACCCTCCTACACTGTTGGTGGGAATGCAAGCTGGTGCAGCCACTCTGGAAAACAGCATGGAGGTTCCTCAAAATGTTGAAAATAGAACTGCCCTATGACCCAGCAATTGCACTATTGGGTATTTACCCTAAAGATACAAACGTAGTGATCCAAAGGGGCACGTGCACCCAAATGTTTTAGCAGCAATGTCCACAATAGCCAAACTATGGAAAGAACCTAGATGCCCATCAACAGATGAATGGATCAAGAAGATGTGGTATATATACACAATGGAATACTATGCAGCCATCAAAAGAAATGAAATCTTGCCATTTGCGACAACATGGATGAAACTAGAGCGTATCATGCTTAGCGAAATAAGTCAAGCAGAGAAAGACAACTATCATATGATCTCCCTGATATGAGGAAGTGGTGATGCAACATGGGGGCTTAAGTGGGTAGGAGAAGAATCAATGAAACAAGATGGGATTGGGAGGGAGACAAACCATACGTGACTCTTGATCTCACAAAACAAACTGAGGGTTGCTGGGGGAAGGGGGTTTGGGAGAAGGTGGGATTATGGACATTGGGGAGGGTATGTGCTTTGGTGAGTGCTGTGAAGTGTGTAAACCTGGTGATTCACAGACCTGTACCCCTGGGGATAAAAATATATGTTTATAAAAAATAAAAAATTATATAAAAAAAGAAAGGAATACTAGATTAAATATTGATTGATCCTATATTTGAGCCTTAAATGATACAGGTTTGTACCACTTGAGTCCATTTATAGGTGGATTTTTTATATAAATACAGTGCAGTATTCTAAAATTTTTCCTTATGATTTTGTTAATAACTTTCTTTTTTCTGGCCTACCTTATTCTTAGAGTACAGTATACAAGACACACAACATAAAAAATATGTTATTTGACTATGTTATTGGTAAACTTGTGGCCAAGAGTTGGATGTCAGTGAACAGAAGATATTTGCAAGTGACATATCAGATAGAGGGCTAGTATCCAAAATCTATAAAGAATTTATCAAATTCAACACCCAAAGAACAAATAATCCAACCAAGAAATGGGCAGAGGACGTAAACAAACACTTCTGCAAGAAAGACATCCAGATGGCCAACAGACACATGAGAAAGTGCTCCACATCACTCAGCATCAGCGAAATACAAATCAAAACCACAATGAGATATCACCTCACACCAGTCAGAATGGCTAAAATTAACAAGTCAGGAATGACAGATACAGAGAAAAGAGAACCCTCCTACATTGTTGGTGGGAATGCAAGCTCGTGCAGCCACTCTGGAAACAGCATGGAGGTTCTTCAAAAAGCTGAAAATAGAGCTACCCTATGACCCAGTAATTGCACTACTGGGTATTTACCCTAAAGATACAAATACAGTGATCCCAAGGGACATGTGTACCTGAATATTTATAGCAGCAATGTCCACAATAGCCAAACTATGGAAAGAACCTAGTTGTCCATCAATAGATAAATGGATTAAGAAGATGTGATACACACACACGCACACACACACACTGGAATGCTATGCAGCCATTAAAAGAAATGAAATCTTGCCATTTGCAATGACGTGGATGGAACTAGAGGGTTTTTTTGCTGAGTGAAGTAAGTCAATCAGAGAAAGACAATTATCATATGACCTCTCAAATGACGAATTTTAGAGGCAGGGCGGGGAGTTGTGAGGGGTAGGGAAGGAAAAAAATGGAACAAGATGGGACCAGGAGGGAGACAAACCATGAGAGACTCTTAATCTCACAAAACAAACAGGGTTGCTGGGGGAGGGGGTTATGGAGAGGGTGGCTGGATTATGGACATTGGGGAGGGTATGTGATATGGTGAGTGCTGTGAAAGGTGTAAGCCTGGCGATTCACAGACCTGTACCCCTGGGGCAAATAATATATGTTAATAAAAATAATAAATAAATAAATAAAATTTTAAAAAAATTTTAACCATAAAAAAATTAATCTGTGTCTTTGCCAAATTGTCACCTTGGCTAATTCATCTTAGACACCACTCTTTTAGTTAAATTATACTCCTTTGATGTTGCACTCCTTTGATGTGCAAGCATGTGTGTTCATGTGCACACACACACATGCATGTATGTGATTGTCACAGTTATCTGTAAATTCCTGGGGAGCAAATTCTAAATCACATGTATAACCCCAATTACTGGCAACATATGTATCTCAAGATTATCCACTCAACAAATATGCCTTATAAACAAGCAGGAATTTGATAGAGGTACTTCCTCAAAGCTTGAATGAACAGAATAAAGGAATAGGTCTCTAAGGGTACTTGGGTCCTTCAGCGTCAATATCATCTGGGTAAACCTTAGGTTCCACCCTGTAGTTAGAATCTCTGAGAATTGTCCCAACCACATTAATAAGCTCTTTGGATGATATGATGCATGTTCAAGTTAGACTATCACTAAATAAAGGATAAGTAGAAATAGTAACTAAATGAAGTTAAATTGACTAAAATTCATACAGAGGTAAGTTCTGAGGAGAGACACATTGTGATTAGCCAACATTTTCTCTGCTCTGTTGAAGAGTATTTTTAATTAAGAATGGGATGAGTTAGGAGAAGGGAGTTGGGGGAAACTGGAAGGGGAGAGGTGAACCATGAGAGACTATGGACTCTGAAAAACAATCTGAGGGATTTGAAGCAGCGGGGGGTGGGAGGTTGGGAGAACCAGGTGGTGGGTATTAGAGAGGGCACGGATTGCATGAAGCACTGGGTGTGGTGCAAAAATAATGAATACTGTTATGCTGGAAAATAAATAAATAAATAAATAAATAAATAAATAAATATATGAATTCTTTTACTATTAAAAAAAATGGGATGAGGATGGACTCTGAAAAACAATCTGAGGGGTTTGAAGCGGCGAGGAGAGAGAGGTTGGGGGAACCAGGTGGTGGGTATTAGAGAGGGCAAGGATTGCATGGAACACTGGGTGTGGTGCAAAAACAATGAATTCTGTTATACTGAAAATTAATTGATTAATTAAAAAAAAAACAAGAATGGGATGAGGAATAAAAATGAGGCTATACCTTCCAGAAACTAAAGACCAGCTGGAGAAAACAACACAAATATATATGACAGCAAAGTAACAATTCTGAGCAATGGAACATGGTAGTGAAAAGAACCATACAGATAACTACCTACCATTGTTTTAGAGTAAAGAACATGATCCAAAGTTTGAGACATCCAAGAAAAGCCATTCCAGTGCCAAAGAGATCAGAAATGTCACACCATGTAGAGCTGTCTCCTCATTCCTCAAAAATGACCCATAATAGAGGTCCTTTTCCTCTTGTCTCATGCCACTTCCCACATGCCACGCTATGCACATATTTCCTCCCCACTGATCATTGGAAGAAATGAACAAGCAGAAATATAATTGCCCTAATCCCATCCTGCAAAGGGATAGGGGACAGAAAGAAATGTGATTGCAAACACTACCTGTCACACAACAGCCCTCTGTGGAGGAAAAGAAGGAGAGAGTGGTCCAACAGATGCCAGAGGGTGTGAATCAGGAGGAAAAGCAAACCAGATAGAATTGATCACATCTAGAAAAGAAAATTTGTTTCCAGCACATTTAAACAATTAGTCAAACAGTACTGTATCTGATAATTACTCAAATATTGGGTAAACAACAATAAGGAAGACATGTTGACAAATCACCCTGTTTGGGCATTATATAAGAGGCCACGGCACAAGACTTCCACACTCAAGACCTTGACTTTCCTGGAAACGCACCCAGAACCTCCACCCTCTGACACCATGGTCAACTCCTGCTGTGGCTCCGGCTGCTGCAAGCCCTGCTGCTGCATCTCCAGCTGCTGTCGCCCCTCCTGCTGTGGTTCTAGTTGCTGTGGCTCCAGTTGCTGCCAACCCACCTGCTGCCAGACCACATGCTGCAGAACCACTTGCTGCCGCCCCAGCTGCTGTGGTTCCAGCTGCTGCCGCCCCTCCTGCTGTGGTTCCAGCTGCTGCAGGCCCAGCTGCTGCATTTCTAGCTGCTGCCGCCCCTCCTGCTGTGGATCCAGCTGTGGTGGCTCCAGCTGCTGTGGTTCTAGCTGCTGCCGCCCCTCCTGCTGTGGCTCCAGCTGCTGCTGCCCCTCCTGCTGCTGCCCCTCCTGCTGCCTGCGCCCAGTCTGTGGTCAGGTCTCCTGCCACACCACTTGCTATCGCCCTACCTGTGTCATCTCCACCTGCCCCCGCCCCATGTGCTGTGCCTCCTCCTGTTGCTGAGTCTCTCTGCCTAAAATCTTTGTGACATATGGATATCTTCATAAGTCACATAAAATGCATTAGAGCCAACCAGTAGCTATGGAATGGACTCCTTAGCTGCCAACTATTCATCTTCTGATTTGGCATTCAGAGTTCCATTCAGTTCTAGGAAATGACAGATTAAAACAACTGTCAAGTGATTTTTAACCCAGGCCCAAATGCATGTATTTTCAGGCCAGCAATATCTTCATCCTATGTATACACTGATCATGATGCTCTTACATGACATTGTTTTCATATGTTCTTAATAAACAGCCATTTCTCCTGATGCATGCATATGTGCATTTCTGTGTGTGTGTGTGTGTGTGTATGTCTTTACCTATCACCTCATACCAAAGGCTATCTTGTTTCAAATGCAGGAGAATATGTTCAAGAACAGTTACTTACAATGGAATCAAGACTGCACTAGGCATTCGGTGTATGACATGGACAAAATTGCTTAATCTCTCCAAGCCTCAGTTTGCTTTCTCTGAGAAATGGGGACAATACACTATGTTCTTCAAATATATAAAGACATAATCCAGTAATACAGTTAGCACAGAATAGGACACATAATGTAAGCTCTCAACAAATATTCTTTTTGGTTATTTTTCTTGAAACACTACCCTGGACTAGAACACTATCATAGGATAGTACTGTTACTGTCTTTGATAAAACAGCAAAGAAAGTTTACATAATTGTTTCACGATCCTTTATACCTCAAAATTAAGTTTTAGTATATGTCCCAAATGTCCCTTTTAAAAAAGTATGTTAGATGACATCATAAAGTCACGTAAATTTCACCTGACTATATTTTGACTTCTAGTAAGTTCCTTTATTGGTTGTGAAAATATCAGGTGTTCTACCTAGCTCAGACACTTTCTCCTCTCCTCTCTAAGCATAAAAACTCTCTTTTAGAATATTAATTATACCTTCTAAATCCAAATTTCTGAAAATCTATGAAGTCCATGGCAACTTTTCCATAAAAATTTAAAAACGTTTCATTAACAGATGCTCAAAATTTTAGAATTTCTAGACCAAAACTCTGTATTTTTTATTAACATATAATGTACTATTTGTTTCAGGGGTACAGGTCTGTGAATCATCAGTCTTACACAATTCACAGCAAAACTCCATATTTTTTGAGTCTCATGAAAATTCTCATGTTCCCGAAGATTCTCATCTTCTTGACGGTTTTTTCCCTCCCACTTTGGCCCTTTATTACCTTGCCTGGTTTTACTTAAAAGAATATTTACAGGATATTTCTTTGAGACTCAGTTTTCTTAGCATCCAGACTCAGGTAAGAATGATCCTCCTTAGGTAATAAAATGTGTCACGATATATATAACAATATAATGTTTATAGAAAGATAAGGGTGTATACATTTTGGTTCTGAAGTACAGCAAAAACATTTTAAATTCAAATTGTACATATATCAGTTTCATCTATTAGCTGAGTTATATTTCCCAAAAATTTAACAAGCACAATTGAGGGTTATTATCTCTAACATTAAAAGAGAAGTAGTAAGAGACAAACCAGATAGGAGTTTATATAAAATGGGGTTCACCCCAACACAGGTTACATATCACATTCTTTGCATATCATAGAAATGTCTGGTAAACATTTTCAGCTTCAACTTACTCTGGAATGTTCTACAGAATACAGCCCTGTCTATTCACACACCAGAATTAACAAATCTTTTATCCTCCCATATGTTCCTCTTTGATAACTACTAATTATAGGATGCAGGCTCTTGTTTTAATGTTATGCTAAATTAGTAGACCTGAATCAAAGAGTGTAAGTTTTATACTGCCTTTTCAGCACTTAAGTATAGGAGGCTTAAAAATTCCTGTTTTTATAACAAGAACTGCGTCACAGCAGGAACAAGATAGCAGTCTGAATCTGTGTAATAAAAGGAGTATTTACAAAAGTGTGGACAGAACTTTTAGGGAAAGCAACAAGGAATAACTTAATACACAGGGCTCATAATAGCAAGGAGCAGTACCCTATGCCTGAAGACCTATGCAAGGATTTGGGTGAAGTAGTCAAAGGCAGCATGCCAAACTTCTTAGGATTACTACAGAGAGGCACTCAATGTTCAGTAATTTCCATGAGAGAGAGTTGCATTGCTCTAAAAAAAAATCCAGAAGTAATACCAGAGATACCGCAGCAGAGAAAACCAAGGTAGAAACAGTTATGAATGGGAAAGTGTGGTTGTGGTCCCACCAACTTTACTGAACACAGAGCTGTGATGGATTTAAAGTGAATAGAGCATGGACTAAGTCTGTCTTTCATCCAGTTTTATTTGTCTTTGTTAAATATGTACCACTGGAATTGCTCAAGCCCTCATAGGTAGTAAACTCTAAGCATACTGAATTCCAGTTCAGGCTGCTCTGATGAAGGTGATAGCTGAAGGGAGCCTTGTAATCCCCACAAACACTTTTAACAGTCCTGTGTATGGGAAGACAGTTCCTGGAGATTAACAACAGACTCCTGGTGATTAAACAGCTCTTTCCCCCAGTTGCTTCTGTTGTAACTAATTTATCAGAACTTTATAGGAGGCACAACAAGCTTAGCCAGACTTATATGCCATTCCAGACTTGCCTACTGCATTCTTTTCCATGCCAGTTTCAGCTTCTGCCATGTATGGCAGAGAATCAAGTATAGATTTATGGTTTGGCTACACAGATGTTTGTGTTCACTAGCACATTGCCATAATCTAGTGAGGTAGGCTTGGACTTGATAACCATTAATAGCAAGTTAGTACTATATATTGATAATTGTGGCATTCATGAGTGAAAAATCATCAATGAATTTGAAAAAGTAAGTCCAGAAATAGACCCAAATACATAAGGAGATTTAGTATATGAAAAGGTGGTATCTTAAATCAGAAGGGGGAAAAATGCATTGCTTAGTAAGTGGTGCTAAGTTATGGTCACATCAGATTTAAAAACATTTAAACCTCATATCTTGGTATCCTGATGGATTAAATATTTGAAAATATAAAACATGAAACTTTGATCAGAAGAAATTATAAAGCAATGTTTATTCAAAGTTATAACTGGAACAGTCTTTCAAAGTATGACACCAACCCAGAAGTCATAAAAGAAGAGATTAATAAATTTGACTATATCAAAAGTAAACAGCTGCATGGCAAAAATGACATAAGCAAAGTCAAAGAAGAAAGACAAACTAGGAAAAATATGTGAAATTCATATTACATAAAATCAATGTATAAAGGCTAACCACAGTAGAAAAACATAAAAACATAAATATAGACAATACAGAAAATTTTCTATGATTTTTCTACATGATTTCTATATTTTTTTCTTATAGAAAAGGAGATACCGTGGCACCTGGGTGGCTCAGTAGGTTAAAGCCTCTGCCTTCAGCTCAGGTCATGATCTCAGGGTCCTGGGATCAAGCATGGCATCGGGCTCTGTGCTCAGCAGGGAGTCTGCTTCTCCCTCTCTCTCTCTCTCTGCCTGCCTCTCTGCCTACTTGTGATCTCTGTCTAATTAATTAATTAATTAATTTTTAAAAAAAGAAAAGGAAATACCAATAGCCTTAAACATCTGAAGAGCTGCTCAATCCCACTTACAATAAGGGAAATACAAATGAAAAATCACATAGAGACGGGCACCTGGGTGGCTCAGTCATGTTAAGCATCTGTCTTCAGCTCAGGTCATGATCCGAGGGTCCTGGGATAGAGCCCTGCGTCAGGCTCCCTGCTCCACAGAGAGCCTGCTTCTCCCTCTCCTACTCCCACTGCTTGTGTTCCCTCTCTTACTGTCTCTCTCGCTGTCAAATAAATAAATAAAATCTTTTTAAAAAGAAATCACATAGAGTGCTGTGAAGTGTATAAACCTGCTGATTCACAGACCTGTACCCCTGGGGTTAATAATACATTATATGTTAATAACAAGAAATTTTTAAAAAATCACATAGGGAGGGGAGGTGGGTGGGGGATGGGCTAAATTGGTGATGGGTATTTAGGAGGGCACTTGGGATGACCACTGGGTATTATATGTAAGTAATGAATCATTAAATTCTACTCCTGAAACCAGTATTAAACTATATGTTAACTAACTAGAATTTAAATTAAAATTTGAAAAAGAAAAAAAAACCTAGAGAAACTTTTTCACCTATCATACTGACCAAGATTAAAGATAAATACACAGGTGTCTATATACATAGATACATATTGCTATGTATGTATTTATGTATTTGTGTATCCTGTGCATCACCGCATTAATAAAATTGGGGAAAGACTAAACATTCACATATTGCTGGTAGATGTGTAAAATGCTATAATCTCTATGGAAGGTGAAGCTGGCATTATCTAATAAATATTATGAACAAATGTATACTCTTTGATCCAGCTACTCTATTTCTGAAGGAATTTATTCTACAGAAAACACTCACACATGTGAAATTATGTATGAACAGGCTTATTCATTGCAGTATCATACATAATCTCAAAAGACTAAAAGCAAAATAAATATCCAGCAGTGGAAAACTGATTTAATAAATTATAATACCTTCATAAATGAAATACAATGCTACCATAACAAAACCAAAAGACAACTGACAGAATGGGAGAAGATATTTGCAAACGACATAATCAGATAAAGGGCTAGTATCCAAAATCTACAAAGAGCTTAGCAAACTTAACACCCAAAGAACAAATAATCCAATAAAGAAATGGGCAGAGGGCATGAACAGACACTTCTTCAAGAAAGACATCCATATGGCCAACAGACACATGAAAAAGTGCTCCACATCACTAAGCATCAGCGAAATACAAATCAAAACCACAATGAGATATCACCTCCCACCAGTCAGAATGGCTAAAATTAACAAGTCAGGAATGACAGATGCTGGTGAAGATGCGAAGAAAAGGGAACCCTCTTACATTGTTGGTGGGAATGCAAGCTGGTGCAGCCACTCTGGAAAACAGCATGGAGTTTCCTCAAAAAGCTGAAAATAGAGCTACCCTATGACCCAGCAATTGCACTACTGGGTATTTACCCTAAAGATACAAATACAGTGATCCCAAGGGACACGTGCACCTGAATGTTTATAGCAGCAATGTCCACAATAGCCAAACTATGGAAAGAACCTAGATGTCCATCAACAGACGAATGGATAAAGAAGATGTGATACACACACACACACACACACACACACACACACAATGGAATACTATGCAGCCATCAAAAGAAATGAAATCCTGCCATTTGAGACAATGTGGATGGAACTACAGGATATTATGCTTAGCAAAATTAGTCAATCAGAGAAAGACAACTATCATATGATCTCCCTGATATGAGGAAGTGGAGATGCAACATGGGAGGGTTGGGGGTAGGAAAAGAATAAATGAAACCAGATGGGATCGGGAGGGAAACAAATCATAAGAGACTCTTAATCTCACAAAACAAACTGAGGGATGCTGGGGAGTGTGGAAGGGGGCAGGGAGAGAGTAGTGGGGTTATGGACATTGAGGAGGATATGTGCTATGGTGAGTGCTGTGAAGTGTGTAAACCTGGTGATTCACAGACCTGTACCCTGGGGCTAATAATACATTATATTAAAAAAATAAAATTAAAAAATACATTACAAAAAATACAATATACAAAAAATACATTAAAAAAATAAAAAATATTTAAAAAGAAAGAAAGAATGGCAAAGTGATCTATATACTACCTGAACACTTCATGTGAAAAAACAAAGCAGGAAGATCATGACTGATGTACTACCATTTGTATAGATGAAAAAAATGAATAAACATTCTTATTCCTTATGTGTTAAATATCGTCAGAATGAGTAACAAAAAACTGGGAGCTCTGGTTGCCTTCAAGGGGGGGAACCTAGGTGCCTGTTGAAGAAAGGTGAGAGGAATACATGTGAAAAAATGATATTCAAGATGTTTAAATTTTAAAATATAAAAGATGCAAAATATAAAAATATTTCACCAGAGACTCGTTCTTTTGGTTTTCACCCTCTACTTCTTCCCTATCCAAGACAATGCTAAGCAACCTTTGAACTTTTGCTACATTCCTTCTAAAGGAGATTTCTTTTCATGTCTTAGCAATGCTGGTCTTGCCAAAGCTTATATGGATAGAGGGGTGGACACAGAGCTACAACACACAGCCCAGCTCAGTGGTTATGACTAGAGGCCTGATTCAAACAGTGCGAAGACTTGGGGTTGGGGGAAAGTTTTCCATCCCCCAGGGGAAAATGGTAGGCACCATTGTGGCATCAAATCATAATTCAGTTGCCTCGTTTGAGGCAGCTTTCCTGGGTATGCACTTTCCCTACTATCTAAGAGAAGAATTAAATAATCAGCAAGCATGTTTGGGGTATAGAGATAAATTCCAAGGGAACTGTTCAAGTATTACATGGTCTCCTTTATTACAATATAAATAACATCATCTGGAAGGGACTACAGATTTTAGTTTGAATTATTTAGAAAAATGCATGATGGTCACAGCTAATTCCAAAAAGAAACAGAAAAATATTATATGAATAGTGAACATCAGGGGGCTCTTAGACCCTTAGGCCCATGAAACAGAATCTGAAATCCCCCAGAATACATGTCCATAGATATTTGCTGACAGTGGGGTTTCAAACGACTCTATGTAAGTTTCATGCTTATTTGTATGTTAATAATGTACAGTGCATTATTAACCTAGAGTAACATGAAGGTAAAGACAATTTCTTTCCCATCTGACTTTTCAGAGGCAGAGTATACAGAGCTTAAAAATGTGGACTCCAGTGCTGGGCTGCCTGGAAACAAATCAGTTTCCTATTTATTGATTTTAATTCTCCCTGTGCCTCAGTTTCCTCATCTGTAAAGGGGAGATTATAGTGAAGCTAACTGCACTGGGCAGTTAGTACTGGCAAATGCGCTAATCTGTATAAACCATTGAAACAACTGCATAACGTGCTGGGTGTTGTGTTACTGCAGCATCTAGCAAAGTACTCAGCAGGTAATACTCAGAGCCTGGAGAAGGAAGCAAAGAAGGACAAGAATTCCACAATCCATTGTGTTTTCATTTTGTGTAGGCTCCTTAAAAGAACAGGTATAATCAGTGTGTAATTATGCCAACTATCTCTTCCTTATCTCTAAATGGCTCCAGTTCTTTTTTAGCACATAAATGCTTTCTAATTTATGTATCCCTTAAAACTTCAAATTACTGGCTTTTACGAGGAAAAGGCATGCATTGTATACATGGAGAGTTATAAAATACATAAAAATGGGTGGAGTATGTTTTATAAGTTTTATGAAAAACCTTCCTTATACCTCTATCTTCAATTTGGTTCAAGCGTTTCCTTTGAAGTGACTCTATTATGCTCATTATCATCACCGGAAGCTATAAGCACTCCACTCACCGTTCTCCACTTCAACCTTAGCATCTCTCCCCAGAAAGCCAAGTGTATTTTGGCATTTCTAATGGCAAATCAAAAACTTAAAGTAAACTATATATGACATGTATATATTGCATTCCTGCCTAATGGCTTTTAATAGACCCACCATTTTTCCTGAAATTTAACACTCTCTCCCTCACTCTCTCTACACACTCTCTCCCTCATTCTAGCAATCTCAATTTATCTCTCACTACTTCTTAAAGTATACCCTCCAGACACTTCCCTCTCACCATCACAAGCCAGAGTTATGCCCCTTCTCAACTGTTGTTCTTTCTCTTAAACAACAAAAGGTCAATGCATCTTCTCTCATGGCTGAGACAACATCTATGCTCATTAAACAGAGATCTCCTTTATCAAAATCATCCTATTTCAGGCTCTGGGGATACAAAAATGAGCAAAGCATAGTCCTTGCCCTAATGGAGTTTATATTCTAGAGGTAACCAGAAACATAAATGCATTTCTGGTAGAAAATGATATGATGGAACCTATGTATATACAAAGAACAACCAAACTGCAATGGAGCAAAGACTTCACTTTGTGTCGTGCCAAGGAAGATACAGGAGGAAGGTGGCATTTGAACTCAATGGGAAAAATAACTAGGAAAACACTGAGCTCACAAGAGACTTTGCAGGAAGAGGGACTATCATGAATGTAACTCACTCTTTCCTTGAATATTTTATTCCCTAAATACCTGTGGCACTTAAGAATACCTCTTAGGAGTGAACCAGATGTGGCCTTGATTATAAAACTCTTTATGGCTGTAATTACTATGTAAGTACATGCAAGAACAAAAATATTTATATTCCCCTTCATGTTTCCAAGAAAATCTTAAAACATAAATGATACCACAAAAACTAACAGATATTTTAGGTTAGAATATTTGAAGATTTTTAAATAAAAATGTCATAAAGTATAACCAGGGTGTATTTTGACATTTCAAAAGACAGATCAAAAACTATCAGCCCAATTATGCTAGCCCAGACCAGAAGACAATTCTGAAAATCAACACAGATCAATCCCAGATGACTCTGTTATTTAAAAATCCTGAGTTGCTGCTAACGGTTTCAAAGTACATCAGAGTGATGAGAACACAGCTTGGAATGTTGTAGGAATTTCATTAACCCAATGACCACCAGAATATACACAATGAATCATAAGTCTCCTCTTACCCTCAAAAAGAAGGAGCTAGCTTCCTTTTTTTCTACCATATCTTCTGTGCATTTTTTGATATGATTGTCTGTTTTGTGTGTGTTGAGTTTGAGGAGTTCATTATAGATCCTGGATATCAAACTTTTGTCTGTACTGTCATTTGCAAGTATCTTCTCCCATTCCATGGGTTGCCTCTTTGTTTTCTTGACTGTTTTCTTTGCTGTGCAGAAGCTTTTGATTTTGATGAAGTCCCAAAAGTTCATTTTCACTTTTGTTTCCTTTGTCTTTGGAGACATATCTTGAAAGAAGTTGTTGTGGCTGATATCGAAGAGATTACTGCCTATGTTCTCCTCTACGATTCTGATGGATTCCTGTCTCACATTGAGGTCTTTTATCCATTTTGTCTTTGTGTACAGTGTAAGAGAATGGTCAAGTTTTCTACCAACATTCTATCTATTGAAATATTAATTTTCCACTAAAGATTCTTCTCCATCGGAAGTTCTTCCAAAATCATTGCAATATGAGAAACAGAGAAAAGACAGGAACCTACCTGTGTCACATGATACCCAGAGATTAAAGGCTTGTGACACTGAAAACAAAGGAGTAAATAAGAAGTGATTCACATGAAAACCCTGGGGAACTTGAGAAAAGGGAAATAACTATTTTCTATTCATGGGGAGTTTTTACTAGAAAAATATAATGATCTAATTTACTAACTGCATTTGTAGTCATATAAACAAAATGAAGGAAATTGTCTTTTCATAATCACAGAGGTCCCTCAGCAGGGTATAAAAGGAGCCATGTGGCAAGGACACCTCCAAACTCACTCTCTTAGAAACACACCCACAACTTCCACCATCTGAAACCATGGTTAATTCTTCTTGTGACTCTGTCTGCTCTGGCCAGGGCTGCGGTCACGACCTCTGCCAGGAGACATGCTGCTGCCCTTCCAGCTGTGGTTCCAGCTGCTGCAGGCCCAGCTGCTGCACCTCTAGCTGCTGCCGCCCCACCTGCTCCCAGACCACCTGCTGCAGGACCACCTGCTGCCGCCCTACCTGCTGTGTGTCCAGCTGCTGCCAGCCCTCCTGCTGTGGTTCCAGCTGCTGTGGCTCCAGCTGCTGCCGCCCCCCCTGCTGCATTTCTAGCTGCTGCCGCCCCTCCTGCTGTGGATCCAGCGGCTGTGGCTCTAGCTGCTGCCGCCCCTCCTGCTGCATTTCTAGCTGCTGCCGCCCCTCCTGCTGTGGATCCAGCTGTGATGGCTCCAGTTGCTGCTGCCCCTCCTGCTGCCTGCGCCCAGTCTGTGGCCAGGTCTCCTGCCACACCACTTGCTATCGCCCCACCTGTGTTATCTCCACCTGCCCCCGCCCCATGTGCTGTGCCTCCTCCTGCTGCTGAGCCCCTTCCCTGAACCCACCCTCTCCCTTCATTGGGTTCATCATAGCAACAGACTCCATACACCATATGCTGGGAGGTGGCCACTCCCAGCAACTATGTGTCTACATCCCAGCCTCAGGCCAAACTCTCACCTTTTCCTCAAGTGGGCCCAGAATATGAAATTAGATGATATTCATAGAAAGAAATTACTAGAATTGCCCAAATTCTATTTCTGAACTTTTGATTTCTGGGCACCCTGCCCCAAACACAGAAATTCCAGCAGAGCCTTCAAGGGCACTGTTGTCATAGCCTCAAATCCAAAAGTCTGTGTCCTTTTATAGGAAGATTTCCATATCTTATTACTACTTTTGAATAAAGATCCACTTTCTTGGCCTAGAAATACAATGTTCTTGTGTCTGCTGTTTGGCAGTGTCCTCATTTCCTGGGAAATTATAGCCAACATGCTACTCTATCAGGTTTTCTAGTCCCTGTTCTCACCTTCAGGAAAATCTGAACGTGGAGTGTGGCATTAAAAACCAACCAACCAACCAACACAGAAATAACAATATACAGAATGTCCAAAAGCACTGAAGAATCATAAAGATTTTTATGTAAAAAATTCGGAGGTATGGAGGAGCAGAGTTGTATAGCACAGCAAGCCTTTCTTCAATATTTCTGAAAGCCTACTTTGCCCTACAATTCCACTCCTGATAGATGTCTCATCCCTCTGTCTCCCTTCCTTTCCCCATCTCCCTTGTTCTTCCCTTGTCTGGTTTTCTTGGAAAACCAGGGGGTCCAAGGTTTTCCTTATGGTCTATCCATCTCCTATGTAATCCAATTTATTACCCTCTCAACTTCTCTAACTTCATCTCCAACAATTAACAACAAAATAATGATCTTTCAGGAAAATCAACCACCCTGAGTAGTTGGAGGATATCAGAAAATGGGAAGTACTCAAATTTTAATATTTCCCTATCTTAATGACTTATCTGGGATGTGTACTTATAGCCATGTTTAGGAGCACTTTGTCAACAAATATTATGAGGAGTGTGAGACTGACAAGAAATCAATCAATGCACCAGTTTGGTTCTTCGTAAGCCCAGAATACTCCCAAATCCTTATGGACTCTATCCCAGTTTAAAAAAAAAAAATTAAAAATTAATTTCTGATAAACTCATGCTAGTGAAAGCAGAAGAAAGATTTAGCAAGCTTTGTACTAAATGCATATTCTGAGAGTTGCAAAGCTAATAAGTAATACAGTGGGACTGAGTCATGATTGTGTTTAACTCCATAAATTAATTTAACTTGCCTGGAGACATTATCTCTCAACTCCACTCAAGTTACAAAATTCCTAATAGATCTGAGATGGTAGATGAAAATTAGTTGCACCATCAGTTGGCTTAAGCATAAAAATTTGGGTTGGTTTTTGGGGGGTTTTTTTTTGGTTTTTTTTTTTTGAGAGGGAGAGGCTTTATTAGTACTTTTTCTTTAACAATAAAGAAAATCTTAAAGAAAAAGACTGTAAGTGGAAGAATTGGAAAGAAAACAATAACAACAACAAAAAAAATCCCCACCCTGGATTTAATGGAAAATCCAGAATTTCACACACATGGACTTGGTTTGCATATTAGTTATCTACACTTGTTGTGTAACAAGTTATCCTAAAATCTGGCAGCTTAAAACAACATTTATTATCTCACATATTTTCTGGGGGTTAGCAATCCAAAAGTGCCGGCAAGTCCAATGACCAGGGCTATATTCCTATGGAGGCAGAAAAATCTACTTCCAGGCTCACTCACATGGTTGCTGGAAGGAGACCAGTTCCTCACTCACCACGTGGGCTGTTCAGGCACCATGCCATCTGGCTCCCCCCAGAGCAAGTAATCTAAGAAAGTGAGAAAAGTAACAAGAAAACCCAAGATGGAAGCCACAAGCTTGTAATAACCTAATCTTGAGAGTGACATATTCTCAGTACTGCTAAATTCCATTATTTTCCAAATGAATCACCATGTCTAGCTCACACTCAAGGGGAAGGGATCACACAAGGACGTGAGTACCAGCAGTCACCGTAGAGCTTGCCAACTACAGTATGTAAGAGAGGTACTCACAAATCTGAAAACGGGTTTCAATGCTTCGAGCCTGCAGGTGATTTCCTGGGTCATAGGAAATGTCTACAGAGCAGACATCTATGACTTGGGCCATGGGAAAACTGAAGGAAGTGCAAGAGCAAACACAGGCACTGGAAAGGAATAGTCAGAGGGAAGGCAAGTAATAGAGCACAGTGTCCAAAAAAGAGTGGCAACTTGAAAAAAAAAAAATCAAAGGACAGAATTCTACATCCAGCTATGACAAAGTAGCTGGTATCAGACTGAACCTCTCAATGAGGATAACTATAAGAACTGGATAAAGTTAAGAGAATAATTGATTTTAAACACTGGGAATTGATCTATGCAAGCAGGATTGAGCGTCCCATAGTCTTAGAAGAAAATTAAATCCTTTACATTGGAAGATAAAGTCGCCTTAGGCCTCTCCAGTTTTTCATGTAAAATGTCTGGTATTCAATTAAAAATAGATATGCCAGAGGTTGGGGTACCAGATGGTCGGTATTATAGAGGGCACGGATTGCATGGAGCACTGGGTGTGGTGAAAAAATAATGACTACTGTTATGCTGAAAATAAATAAATTAATAAAAAATAAATAAATAAAAATAAATAAAACCAAGGAAAAGAGAGTAGAAATATACTCAGAAATGATCCATGTAAATAATCAAAACTAACTTTAAAATAACTATGATTAATATATTTAAAGTAATAGATGAAAAAATGGCAAATTTTATCAGAGAACCAAAATATGTAAAAACAAAAATAAAAACAAAAATGAAAAGTCTAGTGAAAATCCTAGAATTAAAAAATTAAAAACCTGAAACTCAGAACTCAATAAAGGGGTTTAGCAGATTGGACAGAAGAAAGAGCACACTGGAAATAGAAAATATCCACACTAAAATACAAAAAGAAAAAAGGTTGGAAAAATACAGACAAGAGCATGAGGTACACATGGAACAAAATGAAAGAAGATCAAATGTACACATAAATTTGAGTCCCAGGAAAAGAGAACAGGAAAGAAGCTATAAACAAAGAGATAGATGGATGATGAGCAATTTAACAAAAGTAATGGAAACATCAAACCATAGATTTAAGAACCTCTTTGAACTCCAATTTATTTATAGTCTTCATAATCTTCAATTATCTAAATTCTTGAGGTTACATTTTCTTTTCTTGAATGGACTATGCTACTCATGGTGGAATACCCTCTTGTATACTTTGTAATATTTTTCCCTCTTGCATACTTTGTAACATTTCTCCTGTGGACATCCCATGCAACCTGTGTGTGGTTTCTTTTCCTTGGGCTTACTGTGTCTTTAATTTCGAGTTTTTCTTTCATAGCAGTTATTTCTGTGTGGTATGATTTTTGCTTTTGTTTCTGACGATTCCAAGAACATTTGGGTGATGCATTTTGACAGGAATACTACATACATGATGTGTCCTTTCAGTGTGTGACTTAGGCAGACACATGTCCATTTGTCTTATTATTAACAATGCTAACATTGATCCCATGGTTAAGCTTTTCTTCTCAAGTTTCTCCACAGTAAAGTTAGCATTTTCCCCTTTGAAATTAATAAATGACCAATGAGGAAATATTTTTTAAATGTCCAAATATCTTGTCCCCCAACAAACTCACCTATTAGCTGTAGCCTCCACTGATGATATTTACCTGAATCAAGTTTTATTATAAGGGGTAAATGGTGATTTTTTTTAAACTCAGTTTTTCCTTCTACATTTATTAGTTGACATTCTACTACCATGGATAACTTCCTCATCTTTCTTTTCATTTCTTTAATTAGTCTCAATATGGACTTGTGGGAGTTTTTTTAATGGATTAAAATCCATTACTATTGCTATTCATTTTGCTATTCAAGTTGTCCCATAGTGGACCAGTGAGAGTCCCTTCAAAGAAGCTCCAAACATTTTTTAATATTTACAAACAACGAGTTCTTGGTAACGGTTTCAAATTGAACACAGGAAGTAATACCTTGCACATACTTTGAAACAGCCAGAGTCCATTCTCTGATGAGAATTTATGACTCACTGATAGGGTCTATCTTCCTCATAGCCCACAGGTATCTCATAAAGATGAACTTTTTTCTATCCACTACTATAATTCTACCTCTCTCTTTCTTTTTTCTAGCAAATTTTTAAATATTTATTTATTTACTTATTTAAATTTCTTTTCAGTGTTCCAGAATTCATTCTTTATGCACCACACCCAGTGTTACATGCAATACATGCCCTCCATAAAGCCCACCATCAGGTTCACCCAACCTCCCACCCCCTCTTCCTTCCAAAACCCTCCGTTTGTTTCTAAGAGTCCACAGCCTCTCATGGTTCATCTCCCCCTCCAATTTCCCCCAACTCACTTCTCTACCTCTCTTTTGACATCAAAAAGATGTGAATAATTTGTCCAAACAACATCATGGAGTGATACCCAGATCACAGGTAAACCTCAATGATGGAACCCATGCGATGGGCCCTTTTGACAAACAAGAAAATAGAAAAGACAATTTTGAGAATAACCAGATTGGAAACCTTAACATACCCAGAAAAGGATATCTTATTTTTCCTCATCTGAAAATATTTAACCAGAAAAACACAGTGATTTAATTTAATGACTAATACTTCCTCAGGAAAAGAAAACTAGGAAATGGTCCAGGATAAAAACACAGCAGCTTCAGCAGAGTATAAAAGAGGACAAGCAGCACAGGGATTTTCAAATTCACTAAGCTCACTCTCTTCCTAATACCAGCACCTCCACCCTCTGACATCATGGTCAACTCCTGTTGTGGCTCCGTCTGCTCTGAACAGGGCTGTGGCAAGGAGACCTGTTGCTGCCCCAGCTGCTGCCAGACCACCTGCTGCAGGACCACCTGCTGCCGCCCCAGCTGCTGTGTGTCCAGCTGCTGCCAGCCCTCCTGCTGTGGTTCCAGCTGCTGTGGCTCCAGCTGCTGCAGGCCTAGCTGCTGCATTTCCAGCTGCTGTCGCCCCACCTGCTGTGGATCCAGCTGCGGTGGCTCCAGCTGCTGTGGCACTAGCTGCTGCCGCCCCTCCTGCTGCATTTCTAGCTGCTGCCGCCCCTCCTGCTGTGGCTCCAGCTGCGGTGGCTCCAGCTGCTGCCGCCCCTCCTGCTGCTGCCCCTCCTGCTGCCTGCGCCCAGTCTGTGGCCAGGTCTCCTGCCACACCACTTGCTATCGCCCCACCTGTGTCATCTCCACCTGCCCCCGCCCCATGTGCTGTGCCTCCTCTTGCTGCTGAGACCCTTCCCTGTGATGACCACCGACTTTGTTTACCTCTGTCCCACATTTGTAGACCCTCCCTTTGTGCTTTTTAAACACATGGAGTGGAAATGATGCTGCTCAACTGAATTGGGCCTTGATTCCATGGGGGAACCAATCACACTGTTGAAGAAGATGGATGTGGCATGGAGCTGGCTTATAGTTGCTTGTACAGTAACAAATTTTACCCTTCCACAATTGGTGAAATCATTCTCCTAACTTCCCTTTTCTAGGCTTTTACTGTAACCTGATATATTTTTGTACCAAAATAAAGCTACAATTCCCTGCATTAACAATTCAGTGTGATTACTGCTCCCTTAAGATTTTGTCTTCAGCTCATAGGCAACTGTATTTGACTTACACCTGCAGCAAACACACATGGTCTTGTCACTTCTCAATAAATAGTTTCCATTATTCACTGCCTGAATCTTTCCTATGTGCCTCCTTATTTCATGGGCAAATCACCTAACACTATGAACCTGTCCTAGGAAAATAAACAAAAAAGTGAAAACTAGAAGTTTGGAAGACTGTAGGTAGATAAAAGCAAAAATAACACAATATATGTTTAATGCATCACACCAGCCACCATAGCTATGCAATCTATTGCTCAGCAGAGTCTACAAATTTGTATTCGGACTTGTACTCAATGACACTGGTGTCACCCATGCAGCAAATTAAATTTTCACTGATTCTGACTCTGTTTATGATAGGGCTTTAGTCAAGTCTCATTTTTTTTTCCTTTTGATAGAGAAGTTTCAGATCCTTATGAATTCAAGGGACACGCAGTTTGCCTAGATGAGTAAAGCATGCCCTTAATAAGATCAAGTGTTTGGTGGAAACTGGAGCAATGTATAGACTGCATGACCACATAAGAGGGTATTCCTAAGTTCCTGTCAATTGCTTCCATGGGAAAATGGGGACCCAGTGTTTTCACTGTAAAGTGCGTCTCATTTCATTGACCCTCCCAAAAGCCAATTTCTTCATTCATTCAACCAAATAATATTTATTGAGCATTTATTACATGGGAGGCACAGTTAAAAGTACTGTAGTAAATGCAGAGACCAACACACAGAAAGCTCTCTACAGTAATAGAGCAGATATTCTGGTAGAGTTACTTTTTTAGTAAATAGTAAAGTTTTTTCTATACGTTTGTCCACTCAGGTTTCTACACAATATTTTTTCTCTGTGCTTTTACTTGTATGAATAAGACTGAGCTTTGAAGCCCCTCTTCAGATGAAAGTATCTGTGATACATATGGAGACACAGTTCCCAAAGGACGGTTTTACTAATGATGTACCCCACCCTTCAACCATAGAGCCACAGTAAGGTTGCTCAAGTTAGGAGAGGGAAGGAGAGATACATTCACTGATGAAGAAAAGAATGGAGCTAATTCATCAGTTGCTCACTTGGGGTGAGAACTAACAGAAGGCTGGGTTCCCATACTGCAAAAAAAAAAAAAAAAAAAAGTAGAGAATATATGTAATAGATATCCCAAAGGGAGAAACAAAGCAATAAAACATACTAAGAATTATAATTCAAATAAAGGAACAGTTGTGTGTACCTGGAAAAATCAGGCCATGGTGGTAAAAACTGAGACATAATAAATTTATAATATATGATATATTTTATTACGTTGTATTATAGTATGATGATCCCAAACTATTGGATTTCAAAGAAAAAAAACATTTGAATATCTAGGCAAAATACCCATGTCAGTTAAAAGGAAAAGGAAACAAGATTGCATTCATGCATTTTGATGGCAACACTTCACATCAGAAGATAAATAAAGTAGCATTCTTAAGACATACAAGGAAAGAAAACATGATCCCAGCATTTTATATCCAGACAAACCAAGTTCCATGCTACAAATAAACTACTGTGAACATGAGAGAGCTCAGGGAATAATCCTTCTGTGGATATATTCTAAGGGATTTATTAGTGAATGAGCTTTAAACCAACAAGATCAGTGAAGGTATGGGAGGGATAATCTTCATGAATACTAGCAAAGGGAGATATATAAATATATTATGGGCTGAATATACATGTGAAATGCATACTTATTATCTGCAGAACTAAGAATGAATAATGAACAGGCAAGAGGCAGTATTAATGTGATGGATACAGATTGACCACATAGATACAGTACAATTAAAAAAAAAAAAGTCCCTTCAATAAATGGTGCTGGGAAAACTGGGCAGCTATATGTAGAAGAATGAAACTCAACTCAAATTAGTCTGATAGAGTATTATATACAAATGTTCATTTAAAGGTAACTGTTAGTATAAAATACAAACCTTCCTAAATATCAAAAACATACTGAAAAAGAAACAGAGAATAAAGCAGTGAAGGATTAGAAATAGAGAGAGAAAGATGTAGAGATGTAGGTATTTAATACTTATATTACATATGCATAATTCACTATATGTTGTAGGACACTATTCATTATATATTGTATATCACTATTCATTATGACACATATATATATAAACTACATATATAATAAAAATTACATAACTAAAGTTAAACATATTGATCAATTGATCATACCAATACACATAATAGGCTCAACTCACCTGTAAAAAGAAAAAGATTTTCAGATTGGCTAAAAAATAAAAACACAACACTGCTGTATACAAGAGATACAACTAAAACAATCGGTTTCAGAAGGTTAAAAGAATAAAGACATATCATAGAAAATGCAAATAAAAGAAAGCAGAAGTCACAATTTTGATACCAAACAAGTGAGATTTATACCAAAAAGCATTATAGGACACAAAGTGGGATACTTCATGATGTTAAAGGCTACAATGAAGATATAACAACAAAGCTAAACTTTCAGAAACAGAAGGTGTTACAAGAATTAAAAGACACAGCCAAAATCAAAAACTAACACACTGTTGATGGACGTCTAGGTTCTTTCCATACATAGTTTGGCTACTGTAGACATTGCTGCTATAAGATGAATGGATAAAGAAGAGGTGGTGTATATATATGTATGTGTATGTATATATATATATATATATATATATATATATATATATATATATATACACACACAATGGAATACTATGCAGCCATCAAAAGAAATGAAATCTTGTCATTTGCAACAAGGTGGATGGAACTAGAAGGTATTATGCTTAGCAAAATAAGTCAATAAGAGAAAGATAACTATCATATGATCTCCCAAATGGAGATGCAATGTGGCAGGTTTGGGGGTTAGGAAAAGAATAAATGAAACAAGATGGGATCAGGAGGGAGACAGACCATAAGAGAATCTTAATCTCACAAAACAAACTGAGGGTTGATAGGAGGATGGGGGTAGGGAGAGGGTGGTGGGGTTATGGACATTGGGGAGGGTATGTGCTATGGTGAGTGCTGTGAAGTGTGTGAACCTGGTGATTCACAGACATGTACCATGGGGCTAATAATACATTATATGTTCATAAAAAAAATTTAAAACATATATTTAAAAAAACTAACACACTGTATGAAGAAAAACCATACGAAGAAAAATTAACAAGAATAGGAAATAACTACACATAATTAATAAGGCAGATCTTGCAGATACGGATCAAATCAAACCTCAAGGTAAAAAAGATACCTCTTGTTTTCAAGTGCACAATACTATTTTAATCATGAAAGCCTGAAAACAACACCAATGTCCATAAATAAGGAGCTGGATAAATAAATCATATTATGGCAACAGAACAGGACACTTTGTGGCTAAAAATGAAATGAAGAATATCTGAACTATACAACTGTGAAATAACATAATTCTGGGATAAATTGTTAAGTGAAGCAAAGCAAGTTGGAGTAAAGTGTATCTCATGTATCTCTGTCTGTCAAATAAATAAATAAATTCTTTTTAAAAAATTTAAAAAAATAGCCATGGGAGGGGAATTTTTACATTATAAAAATGATTCTCTGTGGGGGAAGGAAGGAACAGAAATAACAAGACTTCCTTAAACATGCCTCAATTTGTTGAATTTATTTTGGGACTACAAATACTTTCCATAATTGCAAAACAACATTTAAATTTTAAAAAGGGATTCCTAAAAACTATTTTTTTAAAAAGCCACTGAAAATTATATATATATATATATATATATATATATATATATATATATAAAAAGAAAGGTGAGAGGAATACATGTGAAAAAATGATATTCAAGATGTTTAAATTTTAAAATATAGAAGATGCAAAATAAAAAAAAAAAGGCCACTGAAGATGTGCTCTGTTCCATGCATGATGAAAATACTGTAAGTTTCAAGCATTCACCTCAGATGTCTCCATCCAGCTGGAGACAGACAATCACATTCAGGTTACAGTAGATGTGCAGAATCTGAGTGCTCCACAATGTGATATCAAACATAAAGGAGGAACAGATGAGGTTTAGAAAAGAAGAAGAAATGTCTAAGAAAACATAACAGAGGATGAAGCGCTCTGGGCTGGAACTTAAAGAAAGAATAAGGAATTGTTGATTTTTTAAAAGATTTTATTTATTTATTTGACAGACAAAGATCACAAGCAGGCAGAGAGGCAGGCAGAGAGAGGAAGGGAAGCAGGCTCCCTGCTGAGCAGAGAGTCTGATGGGGGCCTCAATCCCAGGATCCTGGAACCATGACCTGAGCTGAAGGCAGAGTCTTTAACCCACTGAGCCACCCAGGTGCCCTGGAATTGCTGATTTGATGTGGGAGAATGCACTTTCTAAGATTTAATAGCAAAATCAAAGGTATACACTTCATAAGACTCAGCAACCTAACACATCTCTATGTGAACTCTTAGAGAATAATGAGTACTTCATGGGTTCTTTAAGAAGAAAAATCAAAAAAGTAATTACAAAGCATTCAGAAGACTATCTGGCACATGGCAAGTACTCATAAACAGTATCTGTAATATCTCATTTCTCACTGTAGGTAAATGAGCCTTAAATACATAATGCTTGTTTTTGACACAAATTCTTGGAATATTTGCCCAAATCTTGTCTTTCAATATATCATAGTTAAGTGCCCATACAAACAGCAAAACTTATCTGTTTATATCTTCTTTAAGCAGAATGATTTGAATTTGAATTATGGAAAGAACACAAGAAAAAGATGCTTTAAATAAAACTTATTTATAATGCAGAATCTATTACATATGTTGGACAATCAAAAGAAAGATCAAACCTGCTCACCTTTACCATACTATATGTGAAGATTCCTAAAGGAAAAAGTTCATTTCTGAAAATTGTTCTTTCATCAAAAAGGAATGAGTCAAAGCTATAACTTGAGGAGGATTCATTACAATGAGTTTAGACACTGTGACACCCTGACTCTCCAATTATCCAGGAAATACAGTCCAGTCCTCCCATTATTTGTAGACAAGTAACCCCAGTGATGAGTCTTTCCTCTTATTTCCTTATCAGTACTCCACCTGACACTAGAATGCATTTTTCCACTTTGACCAAAAGAGAGAGAGAGAGACTGAGAGAGAGACTTGGCACTATAAAAGCCATCCTCAAAATATGATCATGGAAAAAGAGGAATTAAATTCTTGATCATATTTTGAGGATTATATCACAACGACAGTCTCTCTCTTTTGGGGGGAAGGGCAAAGTGGAAAAGTGCTACTGTCAGGTGGGGTGCTGATAAGGAAATAGGAGAAAACTCATCACTAGGTGAAACAGGTGATAGGAATTAAGGAGGGCATTTGTAATGAGCACTGGGTGATGTATGGAACTGCTGAATCACTGTATCATACACCAGAAACTAATGTAACACTGTATGTTAACTATACTTGAATTAAAATAAAATATGACCACTGGAGTCATACACAAAAATGGGACACATGGAAAAAGTCAATAATAGAATATCATATGACAGTTCCAACATATAAGATATAATATACAGAAAAATATGCAAATGTGGTTCAGTGAATCACAATGCTGCAGGAAAAGGGAAATGATGCTTTTCTCAGATAACAGCATATTTAACCTAATAAACATAATTATTAACTTGTAACACTAATTGCTTCCTGGTAGGAAAAACAAGAATGCTCCTTGTGGTAACATCAGCTACTCAGCAGAGTATAAGAGGGGACAGAGGTGAGGAGACTTTCAAACTCAAGAAACCACTCTTGTGGAAACCCACCTATACCCACTTGTGGAACCCCACTCCTCCCACTGACACCATGGTCAACTCCTGTTGTGGATCCGTCTGCTCAAACCAGAGCAGTGGCCAGGAGGCCTGCTGCCACCCCAGCTGCTGCCAGACCACCTGCTGCAGGACCACCTGCTGCTGCCCCAGCTGCTGTGTGTCCAGCTGCTGCCGCCCCTCCTGCTGCGGTTCCAGCTGCTGCAGGCCCAGCTGCTGTGGCTCCAGCTGCTGCCGCCCCACCTGCTGCCAGACCACCTGCTGCAGGACCACCTGCTGCCGCCCCAGCTGCTGTGTGTCCACCTGCTGCCAGCCCAGCTGCTGCCAGCCCTCCTGCTGTGGCTCCAGCTGCTGCAGGCCCAGCTGTTGCACTTCTAGCTGCTGCCGTCCCACCTGCTGCCAGACCACCTCCTGCAGGACCACCTGCTGCCGCCCCAGCTGCTGTGTGTCCAGCTGCTGCCAGCCCTCCTGCTGTGGCTCCAGCTGCTGTGGCTCCAGCTGCTGCAGGCCTAGCTGCTGCATTTCCAGCTGCTGTCGCCCCACCTGCTGTGGATCCAGCTGCAGTGGCTCCAGCTGCTGTGGCACTAGCTGCTGCCGCCCCTCCTGCTGCTGCCCCTCCTGCTGCCTGCGCCCAGTCTGTGGCCAGGTCTCCTGCCACACCACCTGCTATCGCCCCACCTGTGTCATCTCCACCTGCCCCCGCCCCATGTGCTGTGCCTCCTCTTGCTGTTGAGCTCCCTGCCCTCTGACTACCATCTCTGCTTACCTCTGCCCCCCAGATATAGATTCTTTTTGTGAGGACCCTTTTTGTGCTGACCTTTAGGACACATGCAATGGGGTTAATGTTGCTCAACTGAGTTTGGTCTCATTATTCTAATGAGTCCATCAGTGTCCCACTGACACTATGAGCATATTCTGGCCTCAGTCCAAATTCTACTAGTGGACCTCTCCCTTTCATCCAAGTGTGAATTTTCTTACAACATACCAACTGTTGTATTGACCAACTCTCCCAAATTCTCCTTAATTTTGAGGCACCAACTCATCAAGCTCAAGGGGCTAAAGTTTGATTGCAGTATTTCTACATTACAGATTTTTATAGTCTCTCTTAATTGTCCAGTGGATTCTTTTATAATTCTTAATCCCCTTTCTTATGTTATAACTCTATGCCAAAATAAACCAACACTTTCCTGTACAAAAATTCAGTGTATTAGTACTCTTCTTTAAGATTTTCAGTGCAGTCACTGGGTAAGACTGATGAGTCACTGACTTCTACCTCTGAAACCAAAAATACATTATATGTTAATTGAATTTGGATTAAAAAATAAAATAAAAAATAAATTTTTAAAAAAGTTTTTAATGCAGTCTGGACAACTATATTTTACCTAGACATGTAGGACAGACAACATGGCTTTGTCAATTTTTCAATAGAGGGAAAGCCCAATTTAGTCACAGCTTCAGTTTCACTGGCAGTCTATTAAGTTCTTAGATAAAACAGACATTCTTGGGAATTCATGGATAAAAATCAGAGAGAATTTTTTTTGGAAAACCTGTAAGAAATTAATGCTCCCTGGGACATCTTTTCCATACTATGTATCTGTGAACGCAGTTAATAGTAACTATAAGGAAAATGAAATTGAATGTAGCTGTGAGGAATTGATGATTTGGGGAAAACATAATGAAAGGCTGAGGTTGATAAATCAGATATTAAAGGACAGATGTAAAAGTCAAAGGTTTCACTGGCAGCATAAAAATGGACTCTCTTAAAGATTAAACAAAGCTGAGGACCAAGGCTAGGACTTCGTCAGAGGAGGAGCAGAGCTCCAGAGGTGGTTGTTCATTCAGCCTGGGTAGTTCTGCCATGCCAAGGTCAGGGCCCTAGTTGGGAGAGAAGGAGACCCTGAGATAGGAGATGGAGACATCT
Organism: Mustela putorius furo; assembly: GCF_011764305.1. Taxonomy (NCBI): domain Eukaryota; kingdom Metazoa; phylum Chordata; class Mammalia; order Carnivora; family Mustelidae; genus Mustela; species Mustela putorius. The sequence continues at coordinate 156,483 of NW_025421399.1, read as the reverse complement.
GGAATGAAGCACTTGAAGATCTTGAGTTCCCAAATTTCCCTGAATCCTCTGGGCTTGCAAAAGTGATAAGATTTCCTTGTTGACTTTTAGCGCCACCTCCATTCTTGAAGATGATACAGAAGCTTCAGTGTTGAAAAACAGGCAATAAAAGCTCCCTTCACTACCTTCTCACACCTCACTTTGTCACAGACCAATAACTATGGCTAAATTACACAACTAACCCAGAGAACAGCTGAATGTGTTAATGGGAGACTGTATCCCACAAGATCTAAAGTCTGCTTGCTGTTGGTGATAATCACCTAGGACCATATTTCATTTAGGCATAGCAAAATCATGATATTGCAATTCTATTGTTGCTCTGCCTGCTATTTATTAGCTGGGATAATTCCATACAGAGAAACTTCCCCACATCAAATTTAGTAATCCACATGTATAGGAAAGGCAAAATAAATGTTTGATTCTTCCCTTTTATTTACCAGTTTGCATACTCCAAGACTGATGTAAGAGTTTGCTGGTTTTTTCTTAATTTTGCATTAATATGAACTCATAGATTTCAATATACTTGATAGTGAATCAGTCCGTTCCAGTTCATATCCCTCTATTGATCCTCAAATAAGCAACTTCAAGTTGGCCTCCAAGACCTAGTAATCTTTGAAAATTCCTCTTTTTCATGTAACAGGATATTACAGACTTGTTTGTACACTTCCTTCCCCAGACTTCTAATCAACAATTTCTCTGAGGCCCGCCAGTTCCTTTCAGGAGGAAACAGTATTTGAGACCATAAACTGAAATATGCAGGTGTTCATTACTAGTAAATCACTTTGTTTTAGCTTTTCCAACATTCACAACTAGAAAATATGTATTTAAATGGTAAACCATGTCATGGGTTTCTACTGAGAACTACAGGGCTTTTACTAAACCTCATATATCTTACTTATAACTCTCATTTCCCCTCTGCCAAAAATGTCTCAATTACACCATTGTATTTACTCATTTTCTTTATTCTATATTCTATATGTCCTATATATATTCTATATTCTATATGTTCTATATATTCTATATGTTTGTCCAACACTCTCAGAATACATTACCAATACTAACAACAACTAACAACAATATGGATATTGGAAACAAGACTGTTTTTCAGTTGTTTTATTTATTTTTGATCTTCGAATAGTTGCTTTTTATGCCTGGATATACAGTTACATTCTTTTATTATTGTTGTTGTTTTAATGATTTTGATATTTCAAAAACTTTAATTTTATTTTATAACCATGTAAAATATTGACATGAGTCCAAAGTCAATCCTACAGAACAAGGTATATCCCAAGAATTTAGCTTTTATCCTCTGTTTCGCCACTCTGATACTTCCATTACTTTTTGTTTTCTTCTCAGTTTTATTAAGGTACAACTGACATACAAAAGTTGCACTTACTTTAACCATATAATTTGATGTTTTGATATATACAGTTGAAATCAACACCACGTCAAGGTAATGAACATCTATCACCGCCTTTATAGTTCCTTCCCATCCCCTACCCCCAGTCAACCACCAATCCACTGTCACTATAAATGTTTCCATTTTCTAGAATTTAATGGAATCCTACTATTGTGTACCCTACCTTGCCTTTTCACTCAGCATAATTATATTGAAATTCATGTTGTCATGTGTATCACTAGTTCTTTTTTTTTTCAGCTACTTTTTCTATATTTTCCAAGTTCATGTTTTATTTTAATCCATTCCTCTGTCTCTCCCATGCACGTGTGTGCCATGCTCTCTCAAAAATATGGAACACTTCGTGACTTTGTGTGTCATCTTTGCACAGGGGCCATGCTAATCCTCTCTGTATTGTTCCAACTTTAGTATATGTGGGGCCCAAGTGAGCACTAGTGCATTTCTTTTTATGACTGAGAAGACTTCCACAGTATGGACACATGACATTTATCTGTTCACTTGCTGGTAGACACTTGAGTGGTTCCCAGATTTTTTATATTACAAATAGTCCCCATGAACATTTGTAAATAAGTCTTGGATATATCATTTTAATTTTATTTTTTAAATTTTAATTCCAGTATAGTTAACATGCACTGTTATATTAGTTTCAGGTGTACAATATAGTGATTCAGCAATTCCATACATTACTCAGTGCTCATCAAGGTAAGTGTACTCTTAACCACCCATCCACCTACCCACCTCCTCTCTGGTAACTATCTGTTCTCTATGGTTAAGAGTAACTTTTTTGGGTTTCCTCTCACCCCCACCTTTGTTCCTATGATTTCTCTCAGGTAAATACTTTGGGGTGGAATGGCTAGGTCATATCATAGGTATATCTTTAACTCTTTAAAAAACTGTCAAACTGTTTTACAAGGGGATTGTGCCATTTTATGTTCTTTCCTTGTATGAAAGTTCCAATGGTTTCATATTATCACCAACACTTCATAAGGTCAGTCTTGTTAATGTCAACCATTCTAGAGTGCATATGGTGTTATCTCATTGTGGTTTTAATGTGAATTTTACTAATGATTAATGATATTAAACATCTTTACATGGGTTGACTTTCCACCTGTGTATTTGCTTTGATGAAGGTCTCAAATCTGTTGCCCATTTTTGTTGGGTTGCTTCTCTTCTTCTTATTGAGTGGTAAGAATTCTTTATATGTTCTATATACAAATCCTTGTGAGATGTATGTTCTGTTAAGTATTTTCTCCAGGGTGTGGCTTGCCTTTTAATTTCCTAAACAGTATCTTTTTTTAAATTTCTATTTTAATTTCAGGTAGCTAAAATAGTGTTATATTAATTTCTCATGTAAAACCATGATTCAACAATTCTATACATCACCCTGCACTCACCACAACAAGTGAATTCCTTAATCCCCTTCACCTATTTCACCCATCACCCACCCTCTGGTAACCATCAGTTTGTTTTCTATAGTTAGGAGCCTGATTCTTTTTTATTTTTAATTTTTTAAAATTTTTTTATAAACATATATTTTTTGACCCAGGGGTACAGGTCTGTGAATCGCCAGGTTTACATACTTCACAGCACTCACCATAGCACATACCCTCCCCAATGTCCATAACCCCACCACCCTCTCCCTAAACCCCTCCCCCTGGCCACCCTCAGTTTGTTTTGTGAGATTAAGAGTCTCTTATGGTTTGTCTCCCTCCCGATCCCATCTTCTTTCATTTATTCTTTTCCTACCCCCCAAACCCCCCACGTTGCATCTCCACTTCCTCATATCAGGGAGAGATCATATAATAGTTGTCTTTCTCTGACTGACTTATTTCGCTAAGAATAATACCCTCTAGTTCCATCCACATCATTGCAAATGGCAAGATTTCATTTCTTTTGATGGCTGCATAGTATTCCATTGTATATATATACCATATCTTCTTTATCCATTCATCTGTTGATGGACATCTAGGTTCTTTCCATAGTTTGGCTATTGTGGACATTGCTGCTATAAATATTTGGGTGCACATGCCCCTTCAGACCACTATGTTTGTATCTTTAGGGTGAATACCCAGTAGTGCAATTGTTGGGTCATAGGGAAGCTCTATTTTCAACTTTTTGAGGAACCTCCATGCTGTTTTCCAGAGTGGTTGCACCAGCTTGCATTCCCACCAAGAGTGTAGGAGGGTTCCCCTTTCTCCACATAGGAGTCTGATTCTTAATTGGTTTCTCTCTATATATATTTTTTCCCCTTTGCTCATGTGTTTTGCTTCTTAAACTCCACGTATGAGTGAAATAATATGGTATTTGTCTTTCTCTGACTGACTGACTCGCTTAGAATTATACTCTCTAGCTCCATCCATATCATTGCCATTGGCAAGATTTCATTTTTCTCTGCAGCTGAATACTTTTCCACTGGCAAGAGAAACCCCATTCTCTTTATTCATCCATCTGTAGGTGGACATTTGGAGACTTGGGCTTCCATCCAAGAGCTACCATCAGTCACGCTGCTATAACACAAGGATGTACGTATCCCTTCAAATTCATGTTTTGGTATTTGGGGAGGGTAGGGAAGATCCAGCAGTGCAATTACTGGATCATATGGTAGTTCTACTTAATCTTTTTGAGGAAACTACATACTGTTTCCCACAGTAGAAGCACCCCGCCCAATGTCTGCATTCCCACCAATAGCGTGGGAGGATTCCCCTTTCTCCACTTCCTTACCAACACCTGTTGTTTCTTCTGTTGTTGATTGTAGTCATGCTGAAAGGTGTGAGGTGCTATCTCAATATAATTTCTATTTGCATTTCCATGATGGTAAATAATGATGAGCACCTATATGTCATCTTTGGAGAAATGTCTGTTCATGTACTCTGCCCATTATATAATTGGGTTATTTGCTTTGGGTGTTGAATTTTATAAGTTGTGCATATATTTTGGATACTAATTCTTTATCAAACACATCATTTGTAACTATCGTCTCCCATTCAGTTGGTTGCTTTTTAAAAAGTTTTGTTGATGAACATTTTTTCATGTGTCCCATAGCCATTTGTATGTCTTCATTGGAGAAGTGTCTGTTCATGTCTTCTGCCCATTTTTTTATATGATTCTCTGTTTTGTGTGTTGAGTTTGAGGAGTTCTTTATAGATCTTGGATATCATCCCTTTGTCTGTATTGTCATTTGCAAAGATATTCTCCCATTCTGTGGATTGCCTCTTTGTTTTGCTGACTGTTTCCTTTGCTGTGCAGAAGCTTTTGATCTTAATGAAGTCCCAAAAGTTCATCTTCGCTTTTGTTTCCTTTGCCTTTGGAGACCTATCTTGAAAGAAGCTGCTGTGGCTGATATCGAAGAGGTTACTGCCTATGTTCTCCTCTGGGATTCTGATGGATTCCTGTCTCACGTTGAGGTCTTCTATCCATTTTGAGTTGAAAATAAATTTTTTTAAAAAGTTTTGTTGATCATTTCTTTCACTGTGCATAGGCTTTTATTTTAATGTATTCTCAATAGTTCATTTTTGCTTTTATTTCCTTTGCCTCAGGAGACAAATCTAGAAAAAAGTTGCTACAGCAAATATCGAAGAGGTTACTGCCTAAACAGTATCTTTTGAAAACTAATTTTTATTTTGATGGAATCCGAGGACTTGATTGTTCTGGAATGCAATTAAGTTGATTTAACAGTCTGATCCTTTCAAGACTTGCTTATAAACTGATGGTGGGATTAGAGCAGCCCTTACTCTAGGGAAAAATCTGCCTCACTCCTGAGGCAATACTATTCTAAGTCCTTTAACCAATGACCCATGAATTACAAGATTTTTCACTCTGGCTCATGGGAACATGAGGTGTTTCTGGCCTCTTGTCAGCTCCAAGGATTGTTCTGTGGGTTTTTTGTTGTTGTTGCTGTTGTTGTTGTTTGTTTTTTGTTTTTTATTTTCAGCATAACGATATTCATTGTTTTTGCACCACACCCAGTGCTCCATGCAATATGTGCCCTCTCCAATACCCACCACCTGGTTCCCCCAACCTCCTACCCCCCACCCCTTCAAAACCCTCAGATTGATTTTCAGAGTCCATAGCCTCTCATGGTTCACTTCCCCTTCCAATTTCCCTCAACTGCCTTCCCCTCTCCATCTCCCCTTGTCCTCCATGCTATTTGTTATGCTCCACGAATAAGTGAAACTGTATGATAATTGACTCTCTCTGCTTGACTTATTTCACTCAGCATAATCTCTTCCAGTCCCATCCATGTTGCTACAAAAGTTGGGTATTTATCCTTTCCAATGGAGGCATAATACTCCATAGTGTATATGGACCACATCTTCCTTATCCATTTGTCCGTTGAAGGGCATCTTGGTTCTTTCCACAGTTTGGCCACTGTGGCCATTGCTGCTATAAACATTGGGGTACAGATGGCCCTTCTTTTCACTACATCTGTATCTTTGGGGTAAATACCCAGTAGTGCAATGGCAGGGACATAGGGAAGCTCTATTTTTAATTTCTTGAGGAATCTCCACACTGTTTTCCCAAGTGGCTGCACCAACTTGCATTCCCACCAACAGTGGAAGAGGGTTCCCTTTTCTCCACATTCCCTCCAGCACATGTTGCTTCCTGTCTTGCTAATTTTGGTCATTCTAACTGGTGTAAAGTGATATCTCAATGTGGTTTTAATGTGAATCTCTCTGATGGCTAGTGATTTTGAACATTTTTTCATGTGTCTGATAGCCATTTGTATGTCTTCATTGGAGAAGTGTTTGTTCATTACCTTCTGCCCATTTTTTATATGACTGTCTGTTTTGTGCATGTTGAGTTTGAGGAGTTCTTTATAGATCCTGGATATCAACCTTTTGTCTGTACTGTCATTTGCAAATATCTTCTCCCCTTCCGTGGGTTGCCTCTTTGTTTTGTTGACTGTTTCCTTTGCTATGCAGAAGCTTTTGATTTTGTAAGGATGGTTCAACATTCGCAAATCAATCAATGTGATAGAACAAATTAATAAGAGAAGAGAGAAGAACCACATGGTCCTCTCAATTGATGCAGAAAAAGCATTTGACAAAATCCAGCATCCGTTCCTGATTAAAACGTTTCAAAGTATAGGGATAGAGGGAACATTCCTGAACTTCATAAAATCTATCTATGAAATACCCACAGCAAATATCATCCTCAATGGGAAAAAGCTCACAGCCTTCCCATTGAAATCAGGAACACGACAAGGATGCCCACTCTCACCACTCTAGTTCACCATAGTATTAGAAATCCTAGCAACAGCAAATAGACAACAAAGAGAAATAAAAGGTATCCAAATTGGCAATGAAGAAGTCAAACTCTCTCTCTTCGCAGATGACATGATTCTTTATATGGAAAACCCAAAAGACTCCACCCCAAACTACTAGAACTCATACAACAATTCAGCAATGTGGCAGGATACAAAGTCAATGTACAGAAATCAGTGGCTTTCTTATACACTAACAATGAAAATACAGAAAGGGAAACTAGAGAATCGATTCCATTCACTATAGCACCAAGAACCATAAGATACCTGGGAATAAACCTAACCAAAGAGGTAAAGGTTCTGTACTCGAAGAACTACAGAACACTCATGAAAGAAACTGAAGAAGACACAAAAAGATGGAAGACCATTCCATGCTCTTGGATCAGAAGAATAAACATTGTTAAAATGTCTATGCTGCCTAGAACAATCTATACTTTTAATGCCATCTTGATCAAAATTCCACCAGTATTTTTCAAAGAGCTGGAGCAAATAATCCTAAGATTTGTATGGAATCAGAAGAGACCCCAAATCTCTAAGGAAATGTTGAAAAACAAAAATCAAACTGGGGGCATCACGTTACCTGATTTCAAGCTTTACTACAAAGCTGTGATCACCAAGACAGCATGGTGCTGGCATAAAAACAGACACACAGACCAGTGGAACAGAGTAGAGAGCCCAGATATGGACCCTCAACTCTATGGTCAAATAATCTTCGACAAAGCAGGAAAAAATATACAGTGGAAAAAAGACAGTCTCTTCAATAAATGGTGCTGGGGAAACTGGGCAGCTATATGTAGAAGAATGAAACTCGACCATTCTCTTACACCATACACAAAGATAAACTCAAAATGGATAAAAGACCTCAACATGAGACAGGAATCCATCAGAATCCTAGAGGAGAACATAGGCAGTAACCTCTTCGATATCAGCCACAGCAGCTTCTTTCAAGATATGTCTCCAAAGGCAAAGGAAACAAAAGCGAAGATGAACTTTGGGGACCTCATGAAGATCAAAAGATTCTCTTTGTTTTATATGGGTAGGGTGGGGCAGGGCCGATTTTTTTTCTGCCCTTGGGCAGTTTCTTCATGCACATGCACTCGTAAGTACTCAGCTGAAGATGCAGGTGGATCTTCTGCAGACCTCTGGGGTTCTCTGTGCAACTCTTTCCTCTCTGATACCATATCCTGTGAATTGCAGTTGATTTGGTCTCCTTCATGCCAGCTCTGTCTCCTCAAGTCAGGAGGATTACCAGGCTCTACCTGGTTCTCTCTCCCAGAGCTACACCCCCCCCCCAGAAACTCTTCAAGAAATAAACTGAGGCAATTCTATGGATCACCTCATTTGTTTCCCTTCTCTAAGGCACCAGTGTTCTGACCTGATAGCCAATGTCTAAAAGCCACAGTTTCATTTATTTTGACTGTTTTTTTAGTTGCTTCAGGCAGAAGTGTAAATCTAGTCCCTAAGACTCCTCAGCAGGAATTGTAAGTCCCTTTTTAATTTTTGTTTTGTTTCCTCTGCTCTTTCTCTGTTCTTCCAGTATTTAAAAAATTCATGTAATATATGCAAATAGATTTTCTATATGTGTTCCCTTATTTTTTTTCTACCTGCAGTATTTTTTTTCCCAAATTTTCATTTAAATTCTAGTTAGTTAACATGTAGTATAATATTGGTTTCAGGAGTAGAACTTAGTGATTCATCACTTACATAGAACACCCAGGGCTCATCATAACTAGAGTACTCCTTAATCCCCTTCACCCATCTAGCCCATCCCCCACCCACATCCCTCCCTTATTTGTTTAGACACATTGTAGAACATTATGGACACTTTGCTCCATCTGCTTTATCATCTCTTAACAATATACTGGAGATTACTTCATAGTAGCATATAAAGATACTCTTTATTCCTTTTTTACAGCTGAATAGTACTCCATCATGGGGATACAACAGAGCTCATTCACCACTACACTACTGAAGGACACCCAAGTTGTGTCTAGCTCTTGTTATTGTTTTGTTTTTACAAATAGCAGTGCCATAAGTAATCTTGCATAACATCTTTTCATAGTTTTGCCTGAGTACCTTGACAATTTATAGAATAGGGATATTGGAGTCAAAGAATAATGCTTAGAATTACTGTCAAATCTTCATAAGAAAGGTATGAGCATGTCTATTTCCACAGAATCTTACTATTAGAGAATATTGTGAAATTTTGAATTTTTTACAGTCTCACAGGTGAGAAGTGGTATCCTATATAATTTCATTTCCATTCTTATGTATGAGACTAGACATCTTTCTATGATGGAGAATGATCTGAATCTCATTTTCCCATCAGGTTTTTCCTCTTCTCCAGTATAATTTTAGAAGTGCTTTATATATTAACATCATTGGCTCTTTGTCTTTGGTATAAATTGCAGGTATTTTTTTTTTTTCCATTCAGTCGGTTGTCTTTTTACTTTGTTTCTGGAGATTTTAAACTATTTTCCTTATTACAAATAATTATCTTTTCACTATCTGAATTTAATTGTAAAATGTATGTGTATACAATTGAAAAAATATTAAATTATGAGTCCTCTTTAATGATGAGGTCTCCTGTTACCTCTACTGCCCCATTTTGTAAGTGATCTTGGTTGACTCTCTTTGAAGTGCTATTGATTGCATCTCTATCCTCCTTACTACTCCCATTGCCACCAACCTAGATAGGCATTCATCTCCCATCCTTAGCCTACAGCCACCACCTAAACTTTCCTCCTACTTCCCGTTACTCCTCCACCCCCAGGCAAATAATATTTTAAAGGCCTAGATGTTCTCTCACACCTTTCTCCCAACTGTGTGATGATACAGTTTCTTTGTATAAATTCAAGAATATCTCTACATTCTCCTCATTTTAGCAGTGGACTATTATTTGTCTTTACTATCCTATACATACCAACCAGACAAGTCATTTACTCCACGAGAAGCCAAAATAAACCCCCATTCAATTATATCCCCATTGTCTGAATGTTTTTCTTTTTTCCACCCATCTAGATTATCTATAGTATGATAAAGGGTGAGTAAATGCCTTATGTTTTCAGTAAATTCCACATTCACTCAACTAACATTCATTCAGAGCAATTGCTAGGCACCCTGTTTATATATATGAATAAGCCAATCTCTGACCTCATGGGGTATACAGAAGGAATAGGGGGGAAAAAGATATAAACCAGTTACAGTAGAGTGTGATACCCTATATCACAGGTACCTTGGATTAAAAGGAAAAGAAGGATTCATTTTGAGTGTGGTAGATGTCAAGAAAGACATTAGAGATGAGTTGGTGAGTTGGTATCCAGACTAAATATCTGGCCTTTTCTATGTATGAGCAAGAGTTTGTGAATTGACAAGATAGAAAGCATATTTAAACAAATGAAACAGTATGAGAAATGACATGGAATTATTATTCCTCATACCCATTTGAAACTTCTAAGAAAGAACCATCTTCTCTATTGACTATATGATTTCAATCTATCTGAACCTCAATTACTTCATGTCTGAGGAATTAAGAAAAATTGTGACCACCTCTTAGAGACCTTACGAAGCATAAACAAGGTAACAATTAAAGACTCAGAAAATTCCTGACACACAATAGGCACTCAAAAATAGTAACTATTACTATTATCTCATATTTCATAAGTGTACAGATTTAAATACATAATTTTTATTTATCATACTATGTTCTACATGCTTGCCAAACCCCTACATATGTGTCTTGTCTTATTCAATGCCTATAGAACACAGATTAAAGCTTAATCTTTTAGACCTCATTCACATTAAGCAAAATATCTCAAACATAACTTTTTGAGAGACAAAAGCTCAGAATACAAGAAAATATTCAATATGCATATTCTATTGGGTATGTTCATCCGTGAAAATAAGAGAAAAAATACTCCTTTATGATGCCCTATTTCTGAAGAACATGTCCATAATAATTTAATAATTTTTAAAAGGACCTATTCATGCCAGTGGGTTTTTTTACTATTCAATAGCAATGAATCATTGTGTTATGATTTTCAAACTGAATAACTGAGTAAGACAAAACAGATAGGAATTTCATTAAGATCCTTTATACCTTACTGGCCATCCATAAAATCTAAAGGAATCACCATATTCCCTACTGCACACAAGGGACTGCCCCCCCCCCAAGATGGCTCTTTCACCCTATTTTCCTACCAGCATTTTTTATATGACTGGTTGTTAACCTCTTTAACAGCAGATTTAGTCATCATAAAATCCACTCTCAACATACTATCCTGGAGTTAAATACATAAATGAAGATTTAATACTTGTGAAATCCAGTGAAACAATGCTATGTGTCTTGTTTGGAAGACACAGTAGGCAAGGGAAGAGATATGGAAGCTGATTTACATGGTTTTAACCAAATCAGATAGCTCACAGTACAACAGGAAAAGGAAATGGAGCCTTTTCTATATATAGGAATGTTTACCAAATAAACATAATTATCTAACTTACTAAAGCTAACTGCTTTTTCTATTAGGATAAACAAGAAGAGTCCTGCACATGGTCATAGTAGCCCTCAGCAGGGTATAAAAGTGACAGAGGGCAGGGAAAGATCACACTTGAGAACTTCATTCTTCTGGAAACCCACCCAGAACCTCTAACCTCTATCACCATGGTCAACTCCTGTTGTGGCTCCTGCTCTGACCAGGGCTGTGGCCAGGAGACCTGCTGCTGCCCCAGCTGTTGCCAGACCACCTGCTGTAGGACCACCTGCTGCCGCCCCGCTTGCTGTGTGTCCAGCTGCTGCCAGCCCTCCTGCTGTGGTTCCAGCTGCTGCAGGCCTAGCTGCTGCCGCCCCTCCTGCTGTGGATCCAGCTGTGGTGGCTCCAGCTGCTGTGGCACTAGCTGCTGCCGCCCCTCCTGCTGCATTTCTAGCTGCTGCCGCCCCTCCTGCTGCGGATCCAGCTGCTGTGGATCCAGCTGCTGCCGCCCCTCCTGCTGCTGCCCCTCCTGCTGCCTGCGCCCAGTCTGTGGCCAGGTCTCCTGCCACACCACCTGCTATCGCCCCACCTGTGTCATCTCCACCTGCCCCCGCCCCATGTGCTGTGCCTCCTCTTGCTGCTGAGCCCCCTGCCCTCTGACTACGATCTCTGCTTACCTCTGCCCTACAGATGTAGACCCTTCTCCTTTTGTGCTGAGCATTAGGACAGATAGAGTCTGGTTGACCTCATTCACAGGTTGAGCCTCATGATTCCAGTGAACCCAACCCACTGACTCTGTGAGCACATTCTGGTTCATGTTAAGCTCTTCCATTATTATCTTTTCCTTTCAATACTAGTGCCAAATATGGATATTACTTTGTAATCCATCAGCTAAAAAATCATCCCACTCCTCTAAATTTCTCTTTCTTACTTATCACTATGGAGCTCTAAATTATCCTTCTTAACAAAGTAAATATTATCTGTAATACCTATGCAGTACTGACTTGATACCCTCTGACCTGGGATTCAGTTATACACTTAGACTTGGGGGTCCAATTATGTATTTCTAAAAGAGTGAATTTTTTGTGTTTTTTTGCTTTTCTGCTTTCTAATAAACTTTTCTACACATAAAAATTCATCGGCATTGTTGTCTATTGTATTCATGATCATTTTACTCAGTAACTAGGCAACTATATTTTACATGATGATACAGGAAGAACACTCATGTTGAAACCACTTTGAGAATAAGTGCTATTTCAAATATACATAATTTAAGATACTGGAACAAAAGCAGTACATGTGCACATACACATAAGGACAGATTTAATTCATGTCCTTACCTCTTATTTATAAATTTTAATTTTTATTGAGATATAATTGACATATAACATTATATCCTTCAGGTATACACCATAATAATTTGATATTTGTATACTCTAAGAAACGATTACCACATTAAGTCTAGCTACTATCTGTCACCATACAAAGTTACAAAAATATTTTCCTTGTAATGAAAACTTTAAAATTCTTTCTTTTAGCAACTTTCAGGTATGTGACACAATAATACTGACTACAGTCACCATGCTAACATTACATCCCCATGACTTATTTATTTTATAACTGGAAGTGTATACCTCTTAAGCACCTTCACCCAGTTTCCCCATTCCTTATCCCCACTGCTCCCTGGCAACAGCCAATCTGTTCTCTGCATCTATGAGGTTTTTTTGTTTATTCATTTGCTTAGATTCCACATATAAGTGAAATCATATAGTATTAGTCTTTGTCTGACTTATTTCACTTAGAATAATATCCTCAAGATCCATCTATGTTGTTGCAAATGGAAAGATTTTATTCTTTATGGCTGAATAAAATTTCACTGTGTATATATACCACATATTCTTTATCTATTCATCCATTGATGTACATTTAGGTTGTTTCTGTATCTTGGCTATTGTAAATAATGCTACAGTGAACATAGGGATGCATATTTTTTAATTAATATTTTGCTTTACTTTGGATGAATACCCAGGAGTGAAATTGCTGAATTATATGGCAGTGCTATCTTTAATTTTTTGAGGAACCTCCATATTGTTTCCCAGAATAGCTTCACCAATTTACATCCCTACCAATAATGCACATGGTCCTCCTTCTTGAAGACATGCTTTGGAATCACACATTAGGATATCCCCCTTCTATTATATCCTCACTAACCAGTAAACCCAATGTAGAAAGAGGGTTATAGTGACAAATTTAAACATTAGTAACATATTTTTAAATGAAAAGCTTAGCAAAATTACATGAATAAAAAATGAAAAGTTTAATGAGACTAATTATATAAACAAAGATTAAAAAACTAATGGAAAAATCTGGTAAAACTTGTCAAAGAGAGAGAAAGGGAGAGAAAGAAGATGACTGAAAGATGGACAAATACCATTATGTTTGTAAAGGGGAATAATCAGCTCCCAAAAGAGTAGAAATTTTTTAAAAACATACTAGAACATTACATATAAGTTTATACCAATATATTTGAAAATTATGATTGAATTGACTTGTCTAGAAAAATATAAAGGTAATTCCAGAAGATATACAAAACATAAATAAGCCAATAACCATTAAAGAAACTATACCTATGATGCAAAATCTATCCTCTACATATATTGATACTAAAAAGCCAGACCCATGTTGATTCATTAGTAATTTTATTAAGCCTTAAAGTTCTCTCCCACTCCAACGAGGAAAAAGAACAGAAGAAAGGAAAATCTTCCCATTTTTAGTAAAACAATAATTTTAAAAACATACAAGAACAATGTGATAAAGGAAAATTATAGGCCTATATTATTGAAGATCATAGATGCAAAATTCCCATAAATACTAGTAAATGAAATTTAGCAATATATAAAAAGAATAACATATCATAACCAACCACAGTTTCCTACACATTCAGGAATGCTTCAAAATTAGAAAATATTTAAATAAGCTTGTTGATACTACTACATTAAAGGGGGAAAACTTCAGGATTATATCAATAGCTGTTATATCATTAATATATATTATATTCAATAATATATAAATGTATTATTCAGGGTTCTCCAGAGAAACAACCAATAGGAGATAGATAAATAGATATAGACACACATTCATATACATAAACCAACACACACACACACACACACACTCTCCCTATATAGATAGATATAAAATAAATCTCTCTCTCTCTCTCTCTATATATATATATATAGGTAGATATAGATATAAATATAGGGATTTATTTTAAGGAATTGGCTTATGTGATTACAGAATTTGAGAAGTCCCAAGATCTGCATTCAATAAGCTGGAGACAGAAGAGCTGATGGTATAATTCCAATTCAAAAGCCAGCAGGCTCAAGACCCAAGAAGAACCAATGTCTCAGGAAAAGACTAATGTCAAGGGAGTAAGACAGGAGGAGTTCCTTTTTAATCAAAGTGGGGAGACGTCAGCCTTTTTGTTCTATTCAGACCTTAAGTTGATTGGATGAGGTCTACTCACATCGGAGAGGGCAATCTGCTTTATTCAGTCTAATGGTTTGAATATTAATCTTACCAAGAAACACTTTCACAGACATACCCAGAATAATGTTTGTCCAAATGTCTGGGCATCCTATGGCCCAGTTAAGTTGACACATAAAATTGGCCATCACAATAGTCATTTACTATTTAAAATACTCTAAGCAAAACAGGGCTAAAAGAGGACATTTTTATCCTAATGAATGCTATTTATTAAAACTTCGTAGCAAACATAATAGTTAACAAATGAAAAGTATTCTACTAAAGTTTAGAATAAGACAAAGATAATTCATATCACTCCCTAGCATTCATTGTTGTATTTGAGATCCTAGCCAATGCAATCCAATTAGAAAAGAGTGTTACCAAAAAAAAAAAAAAAAAAATGTTGGTATTTATAGACAATACTGTTGTCAACATAGGAAATCCAAGAAAACCCACAAACTTGTGCTGAAGAGTTCAGAGAAGTCAGTATATAGAGTACTGACCAAATAAATAAATAAATAAATAAATAAAATAAAAATACCCAATAACATTTTTATAACTTGCAAGAGTCAGTTAGTAATTCTAATTTAATAGGAAGGAAGATTTCATTAAAAATAGCTACAAATATTATTAAATGCCTCAAAATAAGCCTAAAAAATTGTGCAATGTTTATGAAGAAAAGTTTGAAATATTCTTTGGAAATCTATATGTAAATGAAGAGTTAATATCAGGTTTATTACTGGGAAGATTTAATATCACAAATATGTCAATTCTTCCTAGTTGAATCAATAAATTTAATGCTATTAATTGGATCAAAGTTCCAATGAGGTTTTTAAACAGAGTATAACGGTTTCTAAATGCATATAGAAAAGAAAAGGTCCAAGATTAGCCAAATGAATGCTGAAAAGGAAAGTAAAGGAATTTTTCCCCTATCAGAAATATTTCTTCTCCCACCTCACAGGCTGCCTTTTAGTTTTGTCCACTGTTTCCTTGGCTATCCAGGCACTTTTGATTATGATGTAATCCTGATAGATTATTTTTGCTTTATTGCCCTTCTCTCAGGAGACCTATCTAGAAAAAATTTGCTATGCAAATGTCAAAGACATTCCCGCCTGTGCTGTCCTCTAAGATTTTTTATGGGTTTAGGTTCACACTCATTTTGATTTTTTTTGTGTGTATAGTGTTTCTTTCTTCTGCATGTTGCTCTCCAATTTTCCCAACACCATTTGTTGAAGAAACTGTCTTTCTTGCATTGAATATTCTTTCCTGCTTTGTTGAATATTACTTGACCATACAGTTGTGGGCTCATTTCTGGATTTCCTAGTCTGTTCCATCGACCTATCTGTCTATTTTGTGCCAGTACCACAGTGTTTTGATTACTACATGTTTGCAATATAACTTGAATCTGAAATTTTGATGTCTCCAGCTTTGCTTTTCTTTTTCAAGATTGCTTTGGCTATTTGGGATCCTCTGTGGTTCCATACAAATTTTGGGACTGTTTGTTCTAGATTTGTAAAAAATGCTACTGGTATTTTGATAGGGATTGCTTTAAATATGTAGATCAGGAAGTCCCTTTTTAAGTCAATGACATTTCCTGGTTGACCAGGAAGAGAAGGAGGAAGATAAATAAAAGTTACTCAAATGAATGGAAATGCAGTGAACATCTAATTTGACTTTCTAAAAGTCTTTATCCAAGCTTTACAACAAAGATTCCCAAAATAATTGATTTGCTGTTCTGACAGATTAGATTATTCTTCATTAATGTTTGCTCTCTTCCCCTTCCTACCCCTTTGGGAGAAGTATCCTCTTCTCCCACTCTCCCACCCTGTGACTTGAACTCCACCATGTGACTTGTTTGGCCAATGAGAGGTTAGAGGACATGATCCATGCAAAGACTTAAAAAATATGCAGGACTGCATTGCTCCCATGTGCTTATGCCATCAGAACCAGGGTTTCCAATTAAAATACAGGACACCGCATCAAATTTTAATTTCAGATAAATAACAATTTTTTTTAATTTTTATTTTTTAAATTTCTTTTCATTGTTCCAGAATTCATTGTTTATGCCCCATACTCAGTGCTCCATGCAATACGTGCCCTCTATAACGAACAAATTTTTAATATAAGTATGCCTCATGCATACTCAGACAAACTTATGCTGAAGATTTATTATGCTAAAGATAATTCCAATTTTAACTTGGCACCTACATTTTTATTTGCTAAATCTGGCAACTCTAATTCAAAAGGAAGTCCCAAACCAACCCACTGCCAGAAGCCAAGACCAGCCTTAATCAGACAAAACACAACTGACCTGCAGACATATGACCAAGAAATAAATACTTGTTATTGTACATTCTGAGAGTTTGTGGTTGCTTGTTATGCATCACAGCTGACTAACTCAACCATGGTGGCAACAAGAAACTAGCTTGCATGTAATTCCAGCCACATTATCTCAGAGAATTACTTAGTCTGCACCCGCACATGAAAAAATCAACAAATACTGTAAAGGAGCCAAGAGAGAATCTTGGGATGAAGAGATTTAGAGAATTTAATATAATTCAAAACTATGATATCGTCCATGATATGACTGAAGCCAAAACAAAACTAATCCCCCCATGAAAACAATAGGAAGCCTCTCCCTTTAAAAGCTCAAGGTACTAATTTTAGGACATCTGATTGGTGGTTTGCAAGCTCCTGGCCCTTTCTGTCATTTAGTGCTCACAGAAAGTAAGTGGAACAGGATGCTTTTTTTTTTTTTTTCACCTCAAATCCAAAGGAAAAGTACATCTCTACTTCACAAGTAAGAGGCAAATTTATGGAACTCATCACAAAGGGTAGAAATGGGGTGAAGGATAAATTAAAAAACAATAAAAGGAATTAGACAAGCGCATTATCTCACAGTGCCACAATGTGTTACCAAAGGGAACAATCTACACTTAGAACATCTCAGAACAGGCAACCCCCCCCCCCACATCTCCACCCACCAATAAGCCAAGCTCTGTTGATCCCTCCTCAGAGAGAAACCTCTGCACTAGTGCACATATGACCCTGCAAACAAGTCCTAGGGCCCTTTTGGATTATCTCTCATTGGAACAAGACACTTTTTCCTAACTTTTTTCCAGCATCACTTTTAATAATGCTTACTTAAGACTTGAGATAAAAAATGGGGGAATACTTGGGATGTTCTCTCTCCTGTCTGAAGACTATGGTCTACTAACCTGATAAACATAAAACTCATAGTAGAGGCTGCTTACTGAGGAATGAGGAGACCTAGCCCCACTGAGTGACTATGGTGAACCCACATGACCTCTCCTTTAAGATGAGGGGATAGAGCTATATGTTGTCTACAGTCCTTTCCCAGAATCTACACATATAACGATTAATACTGAATAAATTACAAAGGTAAAAACTGCAACAGATCCTTGATGAAAATTTTACAGCCAAGGTAGAGTTTGGTCTGGAAGGAGGAGAGGGCATTACAGGTGAATGGGGGAGACAACAACCAGGGCGGAACAGCCCAGGCCCTACGAGGGAATAGTGACTAAACCAGGGTGGCAGGGGTGCAGGATACAATGTAGTCTCTCCTCACCAGAAAACCACAAATCTGCCCCTCGGTGAGTCATGAAAGGAGACATCCAGGAAGCAGATACCTACCAGCCTGCACAAGAGTGTTGCTATTTAACCTGTTACTGTTAGGACCACAGATGTAAATATGGCAAGTCACTGTTTGGGTGGTAATTATGTGAGTCTTTGAAGTCCAGCAATAAAATGTCGGCTAAAGGAAGAGTGAGTAGATACTATTCTAGTTTAGAAAACACACTCTTTTCTCTTCCATGAGTTAGGAATATTTCAAAGAAAAATTCATCAGAATTGAATCCAATGTCTACATTTGGTAAGAATAAACAATATGGAAAACAAAGGAATGTTTGTGGTTGTGTGCATAGGTGTGTATAAGGTGAAGATTTAAAAAATATCATTTACTCAATGCTAAATCCTCACTTAACTGGCCAGAAGATTAAGAAATGATCATGTGTCGTGGGGGTCAGCAGCAGCAGGCCAGGGTATATAAAGGGCCCAGAGCAGGACAAAGACATTCACACCTGACAATACCCAAATCCTCTCATCAGTCCAACCCTAAACAACCCCAGACATCACCATGTCTGGCTCCTGCTGTGGCTCCTGCTGCTCCTCCTCAGGCTGTGGGGGAGGCTGCTGCCAGCCCTGCTGCCAGCCCTGCTGCTGCCGCGACCCCTGCTGCTGCCGCCCCGTGTCCTGCCAGACCACCGTGTGCCGCCCCGTGACCTGTACCTGCCGCTGCACTCGCCCCATCTGTGAGCCCTGCCGCCGCCCCGTCTGCTGTGACCCCTGTGGCCTGCAGGAGGGCTGCTGCCGCCCCATCAGCTGCTGCCCCACGTCCTGCACAACCGTGGTCTGCCACTACCCCGTCTGCTGTGACCCCTGTGGTGTGCAGGAGGGCTGCTGCCGCCCCATCAGCTGCTGCCCCACGTCCTGCACGGCCGTGGTCTGCCGCCCCTGCTGCTGGGCCTCCACCTGCTGCCAGCCCATCTCTGTGCAGGCGCCCTGCTGCCGCCCCCCCTGCTGCCAGCCTGCCCCCTGCCGTACCACCTGCAGGACCTCCCCCTGCTGCTGAGATTCCCACTATCCCCACAGAGCAACACACTGGAGCCTGAACACCTATTCTGCATTTTAAGAAAGTAGAAAGAAAAATAGGTATTTTTCATAAGGTGACAATAGTCATTTTTACATCCTACCATTTGGATATACAAGCAAATGTCCACAACAGCAGAAGACACTATGGGTGGTAAATCTCTCTTCAAAACCCCTCAGAGTAGACTCTGCAAACCCATCCTGAACTCTGAGGACTGCTCAAACCCTCCCCGCCATCTTTTGTAAGGTGCTGCTTGCTTGTTTTCAATAAACTAAGTTTTCTTGTAAACTTCCCTGCTCTCTGATTCATTCAGTAGTCCAATGTTTATTAGTGTATGTAGATGATCAGACAAGGAACAGGAAGAAGGAAGACAAAACAAAGAAGGTGAGGAAGACAGGAGAGGAAAGGGAAAGGTGCTAGGAATCCTGGTATGAATCTCGGAAGGTGGTACAGGATGGCTGGGCTAGTCCTCAGACTGCTTACGTGGCTAGGAAATCTGTGCACACAGGGTCCTCCAGGGTCTGTCCACTGTCCACATGTCCAGGTTCATGTCTCAACAACCCCCACCAAGTTTCACTGCAAGTAACACTAAACTCACAGTAAGTGGCACATACCATGCAGTTCCGTAGGTCTTTGCTTTTGTCATATTCTTTCATTTATCTGGAATATTTTTTTCCACCTACCCCAGCCCTCCACTTTCTTCACCTACCTAACACTGAGCCATTTCAAAGATTCAGCTCAGCCTTTTGTAACAGCCCTGCCCCAACCCCTCCATCACAGAAACACACCCACACACACGTGCATACACACAGAGAGGTTGGGTTAGGTGCCCCTAACATGCCAATAGCATCCTATGCTTACTTCCCTCCCCATATAGCATCATATTGAGATCGTCCATTTCTCTGTCTCCAAAGAAGGGACCACAATTTATTTATTCTTGCTTTCAGTATGGAGCTCAATGTTTAGAATATGGTTGGTACTTGATTTCTATTTGTTGAATCAAACAAAATTAGAAGGTAATTGTCTTCATGACAAGAATTCTAAAAGGCAGATATTCTACTTAAAACAGAATCTTCAGCATCAGTACAACTTAACTTCTCTGACCTTCAGGTTTCCTCTTCTGCCAAATGATAAGGTTAATCCTTACCATTGTAGGTTGCTGGGAAAGTTAAATGACCTTATGCGTGTAAAGTGCTTGGCACACAGTATTTACTCAGTACCATGCACTGATATTCCTTGTTGCACATCTGAATATCACTGTATCAAATGGGCTCAAAAGATGTGCTATTTATTACAGATTATGTCACTGAGAGTGGGAGAAGATTGAGGGGAAGCCTTTTGTTTTTTCAAGACAGTCCACATCCACTGGCAGAAACAGATTTCCTAATTTCCTAATAAATTTCCTAATAAATTTCCTAATAAAACATATTCCTAAGATTTCCTAAGTATAAGAAAAGAGGGCAAAAAAATTATCATCAAATTGAGGCTATCTCAAAATGAAAATGCTCTACAAAAGTAGATTGGCTAATCCACAGGAAAGAGCCCCTAGATTACAAGCTGAATGAATAAGTTTATAGCAGCAATAGCAGCAATGGTCGCCAAACTATGGAAAGAACCAAGATGCCCTTCAAAGGACTAATGGATAAGGAAGATGTGGTCCATATACACTATGGAGTATTATGCCTCCATCAGAAAGGATGAATACCCAACTTTTATAGCAACATAGACGGGACTCGAAGAGATTATGCTGAGTGAAGTAAGTCAAGCAGAGAGAGTCAAGTATCATATGGTTTCACTTATTTGTGGAGCATAACAAATAGCATGGAGGACATGGGGAGTTAGAGAGGAGAAGGGAGTTGGGGTAAATTGGAAGGGGAGGTGAATCATGAGAGACTATGGCTCTGAAAAACAATCTGAGGGGTTTGAAGTGGCGGGGGATGGGAGGTCGGGGTACCAGGTGGTGGGTATTATAGAGGGCACGGATTGCATGGAGCACTGGGTGTGGTGAAAAAATAATGAATACTGTTATGCTGAAAATAAATAAATTAATTTTAAAAA
This sequence comes from Mustela putorius furo, assembly GCF_011764305.1. Classification (NCBI taxonomy): domain Eukaryota; kingdom Metazoa; phylum Chordata; class Mammalia; order Carnivora; family Mustelidae; genus Mustela; species Mustela putorius. Next base: position 135,043 of record NW_025421399.1, on the reverse strand, counting down.
AAAGAATAAGTGTTTAGCATCAGAAGCAAGGAGAGCTGGGGAGAATACATGCATCTGATGGAATTTTCCTTTCACCCTGAAGAGCCCAAAGGAATTAAACAACTCAGACTGTAGTAAACTCTAAAAGATTACTTGGGTTAGTCTTCCCTGGCTTTGGGCAAATGGTATTTATTAGGCAGAAAACTTTTTTTTTTTTTTTTTTTTTTTTTAAGTACGCTCCATACCCAGCATGGAGTCCAACACAGGGCTTGAACTCACAATCTTGAACTCAGACACTTGACTGACCCACCCAGGTGCCCCCAAGCAGGAAAGATATTTATTTGTTAAATTCCAGAAAAAAATCACACCCACCCCCTGATCATCTAGAATTTTTCCATCTAAAACATTCTCTTTTCAATGAATGATATCCATTTCTTTTGTCTTCCATGTTGTACAGATTTCATGACAAACCTGGCATATGAAGAACATTAGGGACAGATGACCTTTCCCCTTCTACAACTGAGGAAATGTGCTGGCAGAGAGACGGGTATCAGCTCTAAGCCACACAACTGCTAGGTGAGGGAGGAAGCATCTGAATCCCTCTTTGTCTTCCCTCTCCTCTTCCTGCCCTTTCTCCCTCACTCTTTCCCATCTCCATCTCTGACTCTGATGATTGGATGGTATTTCAAAGATCATTTTGGAGAACAGGGATTGCATATTCTGTTTTCAGAATTTAAAAACCTTCCTAACATCCAGTGGCCAGTTCCTAACAAATCCCAACTCATGCAACTATGGAGGAGGAGGCATGGTTCACCATCAGAAAAAGTTACCAACACTGCATACTTTTTCAATCCAACCACAAAATCTCACAATTTATCACCACCATAGTTAACATTTACTTGTTCCCACTCTGGTGGGAACTCCATCTGGAGTTCAAATAATAGGACTAAAAAAGCTCACGTGGTAAAGATGAGGGACAATCTCTTGTCCAACAAGCTTAGGCTTATTTATGTGCTACAGCAAAGGAAACTACGCAACACAGGGGACCAGGGGCATCCCACCCAACAAAGGAAAAGCTTTTTTTTTTTTAAATAGGATTTTTGAAGAACATAGAGTTTACATAAAATTATATGAAATGGTATTTTAATGGGCTCAAAGCAAAACAGAGGTTTGAGCAGAAGTATTAACATCAGGACTGGGTTGTGATGGAACTTAGGTCCTCTTTCCCTGAAAACTACATAGTTAAGATAAATGAGAACTATCGTACCTTAAAACCTCTTATCTGAAACTCTGCCTTTGGGTTGGATATTGAGGCTGCTTCTCTGTGTTAAGGTGACTAAGATCCTGTCCCAGAAATAGTGGGACCTTCCACTCTTAATGATGTGGCTTAAAACTGCAAAGTTTCTGACAGTCTGTGATTTCAGGACACAGAATTTCTTAGTGTTCTGTCCTTTCTGTTAATTAACAAACGCAGTGAGCTTACAGACATCTTCTAATTCCTACTATTTGAATTGCTGTATATATTCTAGGCCAAAATAACAATACTCTAAATCTTAAATCAACAAGTTCCCACTTTACTTCACTAGATGGGACAGAAGTTTTGGTAACTATGACTACCTGTTCACTAGTCTGAAATAACTCAGCTGGAAAAAACTAGGGGTCATTCAACACTGTTTACGGTCATCAGAAGATCACAGTGTTGTCAACACTTTGCCATTCTTTTATCTGCATGACTTTAGAGAAATCATTTCACATATCAGGCCCCTCAAGAACTGTGAAGGAATATGATCAGTCACAAACTCAAAGGCCTTCAACGACCAGGACTATGGCAGGCCAACGAATGTATAAAACATGATCTAGCAAACGAAACACTTTGTGGAGACAAATTTGGTCTGAGAGTCATCAGCAAGCCTTTGAGGATATCATCCTTAACCTCCCTTTTAACTATAAATTTATTTTCTACATTTTCACTTTACTTAACTATGATTTAAAAAGACAAAGCTTTTTAAAATATATTTTTTATTAACCTATAATGTATTATTTGCCCAGGGGTACAGGTCTGTGAATCATCAGGCTTACACATTTCACAGCACTCACCCTTTCACATACCCTTCCCAATGCCCAGCCACCCTATCTCTCTCCCCCAATCCTCCAGCAGCCTTCAGTTTGTTTTGTGAGATTAAGAGTCTCTTATGGTTTGAAAAGACAAAGCTATTTTATCAGTCATCAGTACATGTGGCTCCCTTTGTTTTTCCTGAAGCCAATTTCACACTTCATAAGCAATCAAACCCTCAGCCAAGAAACCAAAGTATCTACCACAGAAAGATAATTGGCTCCTTTACAAATATCTTCAATCCGTTTTGAAGAACTCAATACAAGTGCTCTTATGGTCACACCTAGAAAGAAAGAGTAATCCCAATTTTAACTCTAAGACCATACTCAAGGAGGGGCATTCAAAATGCACAAAAAAGTCATCACTTAGTTTGACCTTTTTGCCCAATGAAAAGTCTTCTCCTTTCATTGCTTTATGTGCCTTTGTCTCGCCATCCTAAGATCTGTAATCACTGTGTGATGAGAAACTACTTAGAATTTCCTTTTATTCCTTTCCCTCTCCACTCCCAAATAGGATGCTGTTGCTTACACAGAAAGAGTCTCAGTAGTGACTCAGATTTATAGGCAAACTAGAGTCATTCCAGTAGCTCTCATGACTATTTCCTTAAAAACAAGGTGAAGCACTATTCTATTTTCCAGAAGCACTGGACCATTCTTCCCATAGCAGAATCAGTACATGTCTCCTTCCATGAGTCATCCTGGTTTTTCAGAAATTCTTACTTCATCTCAATATCAATTAGAAACCAGGTATATGACCTCGTGAACCCTACAGTCACATACTTAGTCACGGGTGGTGAATAAGACAAACAAGAAGAAAGTAGGATGGTGGCAACACTGGGTTCTACAAACTTTCATCTTGTCATGTGACATGTCAACTTGTCATAAGACATGTCAACTGGTCATGTGACATGGTATGGAAGGATTGGTTATTCCATGAGCAATTTTTTGGATGATATAAATTACCAAGTATTCATTTCAATGAGGAAGAAAGCAGACAGGCAGAAAGGAAAGCATCTTTCCATGATGTTGGAATTGCTGCCTCAGCAATTGAATCCACCAATCTAGAGGTCAATGGGCAACCACAACTCCAGGAAATGAGCTATGTCCTGGGGGTCATCAGCAGCTGGCCAGGGTATATAAAGGGCCCAGGAAGGGACAGAGACATTCACACCTGACAACACCCGAATCCTCTCACCAGTCCAACCCTAAACAACCTCAGACATCACTATGTCCGGATCCTGCTGCGGCTCCACCTGCTCCTCCTCGGGCTGTGGGGGAGGCTGCTGCCAGCCCTGCTGCCAGCCTTGCTGCCAGCCCTGCTGCTGCCGCGACCCCTGCTGCTGCCGCCCTGTGTCCTGCCAGACCACCGTGTGCCGCCCCGTGACCTGCACCTGCCGCTGCACTCGCCCCATCTGTGAGCCCTGCCGCCGCCCCGTCTGCTGTGACCCCTGTGGTGTGCAGGAGGGCTGCTGCCGCCCCATCAGCTGCTGCCCCACGTCCTGCACGGCCGTGGTCTGCCGCCCCTGCTGCTGGACCTCCACCTGCTGCCAGCCCATCTCTGTGCAGGCGCCCTGCTGCCGCCCCCCCTGCTGCCAGCCTGCTCCCTGCCGCACCACCTGCAGGACCTCCCCCTGCTGCTGAATAGCCCACTGAGAAACATTCCCAAGTGTTGAGAAACGTAAAAACTTTTCCCAACCCAAGGGATCAAATGAGAGATTCCTTTGCAACCTACATGCTCTTCAACAACTAACTCAACAGTAGCTGTCTATCCGTTTTCCCACATAATTACCAGTTAATCCCGCCTCTCTTCTACAATCTTTAGAAACATCCCAACTTTCACCATTTGAATTCCTGGCTTGAAAAAATTAGTGAACAAAGATCAAAGTTCCTCTTGAATGGAGCTCTACCCCACTGACTCATCATCACATCTCTACTATTAGAAGATGGGATACTTTTCCAGGATATCATTATATTTATGATGGGGGTTTGCATGGTAAAATAATAAAAATTTTATCTCTGGGAAGCAAATGGGTTTCTCTTTATTGTTTATTAATTTTCAAAAGCTTATTTTTAGGTTATGGTATGGTATACATAATCAGAAAAAAAAACAAAGAAAGAAGGGTTTTTCAGGGACTTTTTTTTTTTAGCTTTAGGAACAATTCAGGTGCAAGATCTGTAATTTTAATAGCAGTTCAAATAATGTAGAACCTCTTGTGTGAGGTACTTTTATAGCTCAAGCCACAGGTTTTGTAGTGATGCTGAGGAAATGGAGAGACTACATGTTTCTCTGATCATGAACTTGACCCATGAGTAATCCCCACACATGTGATAAGGGAGAGGAAGACTAATTTAGAGCTGCATTTATAGCCTGATTTAGAAAACTGTGCAGTGATTAATATAAGTGGTACCTGGGAATCCTGAACCACTGAAGGCCTAGGCTAGAAGAAACACTATCCCATCTGTCCTACAGCTCCCCTCCAGTACTACTATGGCCAATTCTGATTCTAATGGAGTCATTGCTGCTGGAAAAATGAGATAAGAAGCTGGAATCATTCCTTTAGAACTTTACTTTCACCATTCATGTTCAACATAGTATTAGAAGTCCTAGCAACAGCAATCAGACAACAAAGAGAAATAAAAGGTATCCAAATTGGCAATGAAGAAGTCAAACTCTCTCTCTTCGCAGATGACATGATTCTTTATATGGAAAACCCAAAAGACTCCACCCCCAAACTACTAGAACTCATACAGCAATTCAGCAACATGGCAGGATACAAAGTCAATGTGCAGAAATCAGTGGCTTTCTTATACACTAACAATGAAAATACAGAAAGGGAAACTAGGGAATCGATTCCATTTACTACAGCACCAAGAACCATAAGATACCTGGGAATAAACCTAACCAAAGAGGTAAAAGATCTGAACTCGAGGAACTACAGAACACTCATGAAAGAAACTGAAGAAGACACAAATAGATGGAAGACCATTCCATGCTCTTGGATCAGAAGAATAAACATTGTTAAAATGTCTATACTTCCTAGAGCAATATATACTTTTAATGCCATTCCAATCAAAATTCCACCAGTATTCTTCAAAGAGCTGGAGCAAATAATCCTAAGATTTGTATGGAATCAGAAGAGACCCCAAATCCCTAAGGAAATGTTGAAAAACAAAAATAAACCTGGGGGCATCACGTTACCTGATTTCAAGCTTTACTACAAAGCTGTGATCACCAAGACAGCATGGTACTGGCCTAAAAACAGACACATAGACCAGTGGAACAGAGTAGAGAGCCCAGATATGGACCCTCAACTCTATGGTCAATTAATCTTCGACAAAACAGGAAAAAATATACAGTGGAAAAAAGTCTCTTCAATAAATGGTGCTGGGAAAACTGGGAAGCTATATGTAGAAGAATGAAACTCGACCATTCTCTTACACCGTACACAAAGATAAACTCAAAATGGATAAAAGACCTCAACGTGAGACAGTAATCCATCAGAATCCTAGAGGAGAATATAGGCAGCAACCTCTTCGATATCAGCCACAGCAACTTCTTTCAAGATATGTCTCCAAAGGCAAAGGAAACAAAAGTGAAAATAAACTTTTGGGACTTCATCAAAATCAAAAGCTTCTGCACAGCAAAGGAAACAGTCAATAAAACAAAGAGGCAACCCACGGAATGGGAGAAGATATTTGCAAATGACAGTACAGACAAAAGGTTGATATCCAGAATCTATAATGAACTCCTCAAACTCAACCCACACGAAACAGGCAAACATATCAAAAAATGGGCAGAAGATATGAACAGACACTTCTCCAATCAAGACATACAAATGGCTATCAGACACATGAAAAAATGTTCATCATCATTTAGAACTCCAAATGACTTTACCATTAAAACAATCCCCAAGTAGTTGAAGTGGTAAAACATTAATCCACACTGGGCATATCTACCTGTCCAGAGAGATGAGGCAGGCCAGGTAAGCTCTGTGAAGGTCTGGAACTTAAATGACTTTCTTCATTGCTGGATTCCCACTGATCTGTGCCATACTTGGCACACAGGATAAAATCAGAATTTGTTGAAGGAGGGAATGAATAAGTTCTACAGGGTTGCAAGAGAAAAACATCTCTATCCCTCACTGATTCTCTCCTCATGCTGGACATGTACATTCTTATAATAAAAATAAATAAGCCACCTTATGAAAGAAGTGTTTTTCTTGAAATATGGTAAAAAAAAAAAAAAAAAAAACTTTCTCAACAAGAAGTCCATTGCAGTCAAAACATTTACACGCACAACAGAGTCTTCTCTTTAGTAAGGGTCTATCTACTGATATATAGAAACTGGACTTGTGAGCCTTTCTACACATTCTTGGACACCATTTAAAAAATTCTCCCCTCTCAGAATTTTCTTTGTTGTCTTCCTACAGAATTCCTTGTCTTACATTAGTTTCTCAGATGTAGAATTCTTTGTGTACTCCCAAGCTTATCATCATTATTGAACTGTGCTTATTTTCAGAGTAACTCCATGCCATGGTCAACCACAGTGGTTGGTGTGGATCTGGGTAAGCCTGCAAGACTATGCAAGCAGAATGATCAGAAAGGAGTCTTGCACCATAGTCTTCAGCCACAGATCTACAACAGAATCAGTTGTAAAGTAAAAGATCAGAACCAAGCAAATCCAAAGACAGAGTCTACAAAGTGGCTGAGGGAAGTGATTTTCCTCAGTCCCAAATGACTGAGAATCACAGCTGGCTCTGGGAGCAGGAGTGTGCTCAGGCATAGTGCATGGGGAGATAAGGGAACAAGATACAGGGTATGACAAAGCAGGCTTGGAGACCACTTTTGGCAGGATCACTACCTGGGTGCTCTATTATGATGGCAGACTGCAACCTTCATCTAGATGGTGGTGTAGGGGCCAAGGGCAGTCTGCCCCAAAATGGGCCACTTTGGCATAAACATTTTCCTGAGTTAAAAGCAATCAAAACCCAGCAGATTCAGGAAATGTTCTTTACCTCCCCTGCAAATACCTGCCTCTACCAGGAAGAAATCTATTAATAAAGATATCTCTTTATATAAGACACGTATCTGCTAATAGGGCAAACTTTGTTTTCCAAACATCTCCTCTCACCTTCCAGCTAATGGTCTTTCTCCCCAGACCCCCACCTCTCTCCTTAGCTCATGTAAGTATCATGTTGCCTCAATGTCTTTGGAATTTCCATGGCTGTGTGGATTCCCCATAAGTATGCCATTAAATTTTATTTTCTCCTCTTTTTTTTTTTTTTTAATTTTTTATTTTTTATAAACATATATTTTTATCCCCAGGGGTACAGGTCTGTGAATCACCAGGTTTACACACTTCACAGCACTCACCAAATCACATACCCTCCCCAATGTCCATAATCCCACCCCCTTCTCCCAAACCCCCCCCCCCCCGGCAACCCTCTCCTCTTAATCTGTCACATGTCAATCTGGTTTTTAGTCCAGCTAGAAGAAATTTAAAGGGTAGAGTAAATTATACCTTCTCAACAGTGGCTTTGTTCATAGTGCCTCATAACCACTTCGTTAGGTCCAACTTTGATGCTATCTCCTTAGGGTATGTTTTGGAATTTTTTTTAAGATTTTATTTATTTATTTGACAGAGAAAGAGAGATCACAAGTAAGCAGAGAGGCAGGCAGAGAGAGGGGGGGAAGCAGACTCCTCGCTGAGCAGAGAGCTCAATGCAGGGCTCGATCCCAGGACCCTGAAATTATGACTTGAGCTAAAGGCAGAGATTTAACCCACTGAGCCACCCAGGTGCCCCTGTTTTGGGATTTTTAGAAAGCTATGTGGGAGATAATTCTTTGAATTCCTGAGGATATGGGAAAGACATAAGAATCCTTTCAAATAACTCTAAAAATTAGCCATTTCATAAATACCAACTATTTTAAGGATAAATTAACTGTTAAAATTCATACATAGAACAGATGTTCCTTAATGGCAGGGGAATATGATAACCATATTCCATTCTTCAGCTTACAAATAATGTTCCCACAGATGTTTTTGCAGTAAGTTCTGGCTCCAACCTAGTAGGTGTATGATCTTAGGCAAGTCACTTCTCTATTTCCTTATGTGTAAAATGAGGAATACAATACCTATCTCATAGGATTATTGTGAGAATTAATACATGTATTTGTTTTAGCACAATATTTAGAATATAGTTGTTAGAATTCAATGATACATTATTGTGAAGATTTAAAAAATGCAATTTTCCATGGTTTGGAAAGCTACGACTATGGAAAATAATGAGCCCATATCTAAGACAAATTAAAAAAAAAAAAAGCCAAAGTCACAGTAACAGAGAATAGAACAGGGATTACCAGAGGCTGAGTTTATATTGTACATTGTGTACATAAGGAACCAGATAAGTGACTTGTCTAAAGTCACACACTCATGACACCCTAGTGTTGGAGCCAATACTGTGGGATGTTGGGGTGAAGAAATAATTAAGAAAAAAAAATGGTACAGTGGTGGTTGCCAGGGGCCGGGGAGAGGGTTTCAATGGGTAGTTACTGGGGTTTTTTGTTTTGGTTTGGCTTTTTTAAAGATTTTTTTTTTTTTTTTTTTTTTTTTTGTCAGAGAGAAAGAGAGAGAGAGCACGCACAAGTACGGGGAGTTGCAGAGGGAGAAGCAGGCTCCGCACCAAGCAAGGAGCATAATATGGGACTTGATCTCAGGCCCTGGGATCATGACCTGAGCTAAAGGTAGCTACTTAACTAACCGAGCCACCCAGATGTCCCAGTGGGGAGTTAGTGTTTAATAGGTACAAAATTCTAGTTCTGAAAGATGAAAAGAGTTCTAGGGGCACCTGGATGGCTCAGTCAGTTGAGCATCTAACTCTTGATTTCAACTCAGTCATGATCTCAGGCTCATGAGATCAGGTCCCACCCTCAGTCTCTGCTCTCAGTGTGAAGTCTGCTTGGGGTTCTCTCTCTCTCCCTCTGCCTGCCCACCCACCACCCTCTCATTAATTAATTTTTTTTTTAATTTTTTATTTTTTATAAACATATAATGCATTATTATCCCCAGGGGTACAGGACTGTGAATCGCCAGGTTTACACAGTTCACAGCACTCACCATAGCACATACCCTCCCCAATGTCCATAATCCCAACCTCCTTCTCCCAAGCCCCCTCCCCCCAGCAACCCTCTGTTTTGTGAGATTAAGGTCGCTTATGGTTTGTCTCCCTCCCAATCCCATCTTGTTTCATTTCTTCTTCTCCTATCCCCTTAATTTTTAACTAATTATTTAATTACATCTTTTTTTAAGAGCTCTAGAGATGGATGGTGCTAATGGTTCACAGCAGTATGAATATATACCATATCACTAAACTGTACACTTAAAAAGTATATGTTATATATGTATTTTACCAAAATTTAAAAATTGGGGGAAAAAAAACCACACTGATGACAAGACGATAAGATGGATTCCTATAGCTCCCAGAAGTACACAGTAAAACTTCTTTTACTGAGATACAGAGGGAGAAGCAGTCCTTTATTATTTTCCTGAACTTGTTTTGTCCAGGAAGCTTAGCAGTGGAAACAGACACTCACAACTTGGGGAATTCACTTCCACTATTAGTAAGAGCATGACAGCTACTCTGTGTCATCAAAACATCAATTGGCAAAACATCACTGAATTATAAAGATAATTGGACACTTTGAAGTTAGGGTCATTAAGTTCATATTTGAACCATAAATAGCAAAATATAATGGGTCTCTATTAAATAAGGAAAGCAAATGGTCTTTCACGAGTACCTGAGCACCTAAAAAAAAAGTGTCTAGGGAACTTGGTAAACTATCAGTGTCATTTCAGAAAAAATAAACACAAACAAGGAAATGATCATGTGTCCTGGGGGTCATCAGCAGCTGGCCAGGGTATATAAAGGGCCAAGAGTAGGACAAAGATATTCACACCTGACAACACCCAAATCCTCTCACCAGTCCAACCCTAACCAACCCCAGATATCACCATGTCCGGATCCTGCTGCGGCTCCACCTGCTCCTCCTCGGGCTGTGGAGGAGGTTGCTGCCAGCCCTGCTGCCAGCCCTGCTGCTGCCGCGACCCCTGCTGCTGCCGCCCTGTGTCCTGCCAGACCACCGTGTGCCGCCCCGTGACCTGCACCTGCCGCTGCACTCGCCCCATCTGTGAGCCCTGCCGCCGCCCCGTCTGCTGTGACCCCTGCGGCGTGCAGGAGGGCTGCTGCCGCCCCATCAGCTGCTGCCCCACGTCCTGCACGGCCGTGGTCTGCCGCCCCTGCTGCTGGACCTCCACCTGCTGCCAGCCCATCTCTGTGCAGGCGCCCTGCTGCCGCCCCCCCTGCTGCCAGCCTGCTCCCTGCCGCACCACCTGTAGGACCTCCCCTTGCTGCTGAGCAGTGCATCAATTACTGATGGTCCCCAGTAGAAGATGGGGTCCATCCATCCTGTTCTTCATGAAAGAACAGCACGCCTTTTCTGAGAAGTCCGTCTTGCATCTCTTCACCCTAGCTTGGAGTAGGCGCTGAACCCCTTTTTCAGTCTGACTACTCATGAAGAGTACCCTGTCCTCCCAGGAACCCTGTCTAACTCCTCAATCATGTCATCTGCTTCCTAATAAACTTAGTATTTCCAGCATAGAAATCATGGTCTTTGTGATACTTTCTTTTAGTAGGTTCTGTCTGTTTTGTCCACAGATATTCAAAGCAAGATGCAGAATAATCCTCTCAACTTGTTCTCTAAAATAACCCGTCTGGGTAGTTTCCTTATTATCCTTGTAAGTGGAATTTATAAGGCACAGTAACCAAGTGAGAAAGGTGGACACAGCTAAATCTTCATCACACAGAGAGAGTCAGATGTGCTCACAGTCCAGACATGCCAAACATCTGGGAAATGTCCTTGAACAATACCCGGTAAGGAGGCTGCATCTAGGCTGATGAGGGTTCAGTCACTGATCTGATACCTGTTGGCAAGCTTAGAAAACCCAGTGTGTTAGAGGTGGAAAGAACCTCAGGCAACATCTGGTCAAACACATTTGTGAAGCTGGAGAGCAATGACTAATGAAAGATAGAGTAAGTTTCTTATTAATATAATCACTGATGTCCATTAAAGTTCCAGGAGACCATATGCCCCCTGACATTAAGCCCTTAAAAGTCAAACACTTCCTCTCAGTATGGTAGGAGACATGTTCTTCTGCCCAGAGTAACTCTTTGGTCTTTTATAGACAAGAATAACTGTGGTTTCGGATAATTCCTTTCTATGTGTTACAGATCTGGTAGTCATTTTGAGTGTTATTCAGGGTGTCAAGTCTTGTGGGTACTGAATCGACATTGGCTCTCAAGGCTTCTCACCTTTATGCTCAGGAACTGGGCAGTAATGGCATTTTCCAAGTAAACTAATCAATCACTGTCAGTCTACACATTGTTAAATATCTACTATGAACAAGACACTGAGCTGACCACACTGAGAGAATATGAAAGAATAAAGAGAGCTCTTGCTTCAAAGAAGTTACAATGTATTTAGGGAGATGAAGTATAAATAAGAAAAAAAGTCAAATAGTACATACTGCAAGCAATATAAATATAGAAGAAATGTCAAGTAGTTAAAAATAGTTGAAGATTGTAAACATGTACAATTATCTTGTCATTTTTAAGTCAGAAATAAACAAGCTGTAACATAGTCAACTATTCTGTAAGGAAAATATATTCTGCATGTTTATGTATATTTATGCCTAAAAAATTATCTAAAACATGATGCAACAAAATCTAAGAGTAACTGGGGATAATACTCAGTTTCTTCTTTGTAATTTTTATTTACATAATTTTAAAATGAACATATATTTTCATGTACTATCTAAAACCTGTATCTATTTTGGGAAAAATATTTGAACCTTTCTCATGATTATGCTCTGCTTTTAAAAACCTACCTATCAGAGTCTAAATGGATGTAAAGCAGATAATTAGCAAATATTTGTACTCAGAAGTATTTTATTATATATAGAAGAGAATATCACTATGGTATATATGATGGACTTTCTGATACCTTTAAACTGATCAAATTATTAAACACTGATTTGCATTTTAACTCTTTGGGATCATCTCAACTGCTTAAATAAGGTGTGTAATTTGATATATCCCAATTAAAATTTGTTTCAATTGTTAGCAGTTTTAAATTACAGGTATAATTATTTTTGTCCATTTGAATAGACAATTGAGAATTAAGACATAATATTGTCATAAGACAATATTTTCCATGTTAAAATTTGATCATACTGTTACTTTAAATGATAGTGTTAAATAAAGTCCTAGCATTAGTAATACAAAATATGTTTGCCCTTCACCAGGAATCTGTCTAAATCAGCTGTAAGGCTTTTTTTAATGGAAGTTTTTCTAAGAGCTCACTCTGTGTTGCATGGACTGTGGGGTTCTCAGTACATTTCAGGCCACTATCCACAATTCTGACACATATTCTTCTTATAGGTTTTACAACAATAACCTAACTCCCCTTTGAGTAACTGGTGTTAAAAACACGGAGCTCTATATCTTCCTTCCAGGCATTTTTATTTTACTTCATTATTACTTCATTTATTTATTTAATTATTAATGAGACTCTCCAATAGGTTATCTTATTTAGTGTATATTCTGTGGTAACTGAATAGAGTGGTAACTGAAAGAGTGGGCCATTTGCCATATCAAATATGCTCACCTTTATTCTAAATTCAAAAGCTAGAGGTTATAAAGGCACCACATATTCACTTAATAAACATAAGACAGTTGCTAAGTGCCAGGCACTGTTCTGAGCCAGTGACAAATAATAGCTTATTTACTGTCACAACAACCTGGGTGTGCCCTATCATTAACCTTCATGGCCCAAGGACACGCAGCCAATAAGTGGCCAAGTTTTCAGTGAAGGTTACCTAGTTTTAGGATGAGCGGCATTAAAAAACGCTCTGTGGCTTGCCACCAATGTCAAATCACAGAGTTCTGTGGCACAAATTACTGAAATTGGACCCATATTTTCTCTGCCTACACATGAAGCTTGAATATGGGCTGGGGATGAGGATCTTAGACTAACACTAAAACTGCTTTCTGAGAGACTCACGGACTTTCTGTGGATCTTTACAAAGGAGAAAGAAAAAATCTCTTTGGAATGATTTTGGATCACAAGTGTTCAGAGTAGAGATATTAGTCTTGTTAACTTAAAGTTTTATGTATCCTTGAAAGGCTCCCTTTACATAAAATGTGATCATGAAAACCCCCAACAATATGAAAAACTGATGAGACAATGTGTATTGAAAAGAGCACAGGCAACAAAAACAAAACAAAAAAAAAAAAATCAGTAAGTGGGACTACAAATAACAAATAAAAACAAAAAGCAAAACAAACAAAAAAAAAACCAATTTGATTGAAAAATGGGCACAGGACCTGAATAGACATTTTCCCAAAGAAGACATACAGAGGCCAACAAGGTGCCCAACATCAGTAATTATCAGGGAAATGCAAATCAAAACCACAATGAGATATCATCATACCTGTTAGAACAACTAGTATAACAAGATCTAACAAATGCTAGTGAGGATGTGGAGAAAAAGGAACCTTCCTTGGTGTACTGTTGGTGAGAATATAAACTGGTGAAACTACTATGGAAAATGGTATGGAGAATCCTCAAAAAATTAAAAACAGAACTAACATATGACCCAGGCAATCCCACTTCTGGGTGTATATCTGAAGGAAACAAAATCATGGCCTCAAAGAGGTTCTGTACTCCCATGTTCATTACAGCATTGTTCACAAGAGCTAAGGCATTAAAGCAATCTAAATGTCAAATGATAGATGAATGCATATAGAAAATTAGATATATGTATACACACACACATATGGCATATATATGAACAATATATATATGATGTGTGTGTATATTCCAAGTCTTAGAATAACTGTGTTTTTTAAAATATTTTATTTATTTATTTGACAGACAGTGATCACAAGTAGGCAGAGAGGCAGGCAGAGAGAGAGTGAAGCAGTGAATTGGAAGAAATCGGAGCTGAAGATGCAACATGAGGGACTGTGGACTCTGAGAAACAAACTGAGCATTTTGGAAAGAAGGGGGATGGGGGGATAGGTGAGCCTGGTGGTAGATATTAAGGAGGGCATGTATTGCATGCATGGAGCACTGGGTGTGGTGCATAAACAATGAATCTTGGAACACTGAAAAAATAAAATTTAATTAAAAAAAAAAACACAATACTATGCTGTACATTTGAAAGTTGCTGTGAGAGTTAAGCTTTAATCTTTTCACCATAAAAACAATAACAACAAAAACCATAAAAACAATAACAAAAACAAAAATCAATAACAAAATGATAATTATATAGGGTACAGTGAAGGATGTGTTGACCAACTCTATCATGGTAAGCATCTTTCAATATATACATGCATGAAATCACCCCAATGTACACTTTAAGCTTAAAAAATGTTATATATCACTTATATCTCAATAAAGCTGGGGAAAAGAAAAAAAAAACAAGAAAGAGTAGAATACATGAGGTTTTTTTTTTTTTAAGATTTTATTTATTTATTTGACAGAGATCACAAGTAGGCAGAGAGACAGGCAGAGAGAGAGGAGGAAGCAGGCTCCCCGCGGAGCAGAGAGCCCGATGTGGGGCTCGATCCCAGGACGCTGGGATCACGACCTGAGCCGAAGGCAGAGGCTTTAACCCACTGAGCCACCCAGGCGCCCCGAATACATGAGTTTTTATCTTGGCCCTGGTTGCTGCTTTGGAAGAAAGTTAAGTGTGTCTGTGGACAAGAGAAAGAACATGAAATGTGAGAGAATCAAAGGTCTTCATTGATGAGACCACACTTCATTTATCCCTCTTATGTTTCCCCAAGTATGACTATATGTTCAGTCAGTTTACATTCCTTCTGAAGTTTTAGAATTATGTTTAAAATTTCATTGGGTGGGGGGGGTGCCTGGGTGGCTCAGTTGGCTAAGCAACCGCCTTAGGCTCAGGTCACGGTCCCGGAGTCCCGGGATCGAGTCCCGCATCAGGCTCCCAGCTCCGAGGGGAGTCTGCTTCTCCCTCTGACCTTCTCACCTCTCATGCTCTCTCTCACATAAATAAATAAAAATCTTTAAAATTTCATTGGGGGATCTTTAGCTCCTGGGGCTTGAGGCACTTTCTTTTGATTGATGGGAATGATCCTAAAGTGACCAAAAGTCCTTGTCTGGTGAATAATAAAAGGGGGAAAGCTACAAAGTAATGAGACTTCTACCCCCATGTAACTCCCCAAGGGCCTCTAACAAAACTTCCCTAAGAAGCAGTATCATCACAGAACACCTGTGCAGCCTCCTACATGCCTCCTCTGATCAATGTATTATCTATGTCTGCAATTCTGATTTAAAACCTCCATCTTACCACTTAGTCATACAGTGCCTATGTCAAGGATATTAAGAAAAAAAATTCTTGTTACACAATTCTCTATCATAGATATAAGAAAGCCAAATATTAAAAAAAGTCACATCTCAGAAATAAATATCAACATTCTGTGGTTGATATTCAACATTCAACAGTCGCTCAAACTTGAACTAGAGAAAAGAAGGGGAAAAAATGAAATGCAACTATGGATATTTTATTTCAATAACTTAACTGACTTACAAAAGTAACCTTTTATCTTTCCCATACAAATTATCTGAACTGCTGTCTTATTCAAGGTATATGCATTCTATTGTATCAAGTGATATGTCAATAAACTTCCAAGGAGTCCAGACCCAAGGACATGTCCAATACCTGTCTGACTCACATGCAGGTTTCTCAGGGCATCTCCTGGGGGTCAAGTCAGGATCCAGTCACTGATCTAGAGAGCCCTACATGTTTCTTTTAAAATTTGCAGTTCCTTTAGGGCCATTTTCCCCAACATTCATCAGGTGCTACCTACCCAACATAAATATTAAGAGCTGTTATTATCTCAAATGACTATGAGTATTTAGATTTTGATGATGAACAGCATGAATAGATCCATATTTAGGAAAGCAACAAGAATTCTCTAATGAGATCGTGAGTATGTCACAAGCAATGCAATCATTAGTCAAAACAAAATTCTACTTAATTAGCCAAAAGATAAATGGGGTGGGGGGTGTCATCAGCAGCTGGCCAGGATATATAAAGGGCCCAGAGTAGGACAGAGACATTCACACCGGACAACACCCAAATCCTCTCATCAGTCCAACCCTAACCAACCCCAGACATCACCATGTCCGGCTCCTGCTGCGGCTCCACCTGCTCCTCCTCAGGCTGTGGGGGAGGCTGCTGCCAGCCCTGCTGCCAGCCCTGCTGCTGCCGCGACCCCTGCTGCTGCCGCCCTGTGTCCTGCCAGACCACCGTGTGCCGCCCCGTGACCTGCACCTGCCGCTGCACTCGCCCCATCTGTGAGCCCTGCCGCCGCCCCGTCTGCTGTGACCCCTGCGGCGTGCAGGAGGGCTGCTGCCGCCCCATCAGCTGCTGCCCCACGTCCTGCACGGCCGTGGTCTGCCGCCCCTGCTGCTGGACCTCCACCTGCTGCCAGCCCATCTCTGTGCAGGCGCCCTGCTGCCGCCCCCCCTGCTGCCAGCCTGCTCCCTGCCGCACCACCTGCAGGACCTCCCCCTGCTGCTGAGAAGTATACTGACCATCTAGAACAAGCAATCAACCTTCTGAAAAAAAAAAGCCATATTCTCATCTCTACCTACCAAACCTCCTGCCCTGAACCATCAAAATCCAAGCCAACCAGATGATGAATGGAAATCCAGGCTCATCTCTTAAGACTTGGACTGTTCTCAAGTCTTTGTAACAGTATCAACTCCCTTCTTCCCACTGTAGATCTTGGGTCTTGTGGCATGCTTGTTTTCTAATAAACTTCTCTTCTTTGGCCTAGCAAATTACTTATTCATTCTAATTCTTTTCATTAAATTTAAATAAAAAATGTACTGATTGCCTAACATTGGCAAATCACAGGCTAGATGGTATACAACAGCAATTAAACTTGAGTTAAAAATGTGCCCCTCTTTTAAAAACTTCTAGGGAGAGAAATGAAAGTCATAATAATGCAAGTAAAAATTAGAAAATGAAAAAAAAAGTACAACACACTTTGGTGTCAACAGAGAAATCACTATTGATTGGGGAGAACAAGGACTGAAAAGGGAACTAGCATTGTATATGGGTTAAGATTTTGGCATGCAGATCTAAGGGCAGATGGCATTCTCAACACTGGTAACAGTGTGCACAAATGTATAGAGAGAAGGATTGTTCAGAGGATAGTTTGGCTGGGAACACTGGACATAAGTAGAATGAGCAGAGAGCAGAGAGCCCAAAGGCATAATGGAAGATAGATTTGGAAAATGTGTGTGCTTTGAATACTAACCAAAGGAGTATGCCCTTAATGCAATAATTTCAAAGGACCTGTTGAAAGCCGTGGGGAAAGAGAATGGCAGACAGGCATTGGGTAACAGGATGATTCTTATGGCAGCTGCTTATCAAAAAAGAACTCCAAAGTCTGGACATATTACGGCTTTACAGAAACAAATTAAGAGGCCATTGTACTGGTCCAAGTGATACACAGTAAGAACTGAACTAAGATGATAGCCACAGAATAAAGAAGACACAAAGAATATGGCAGACATAGAAACCCAAGGTATGTTACCTAATATGAATGTGGGAAACAAGAAACAATTAAAAATCAAATGTGTTACTGCGGGTCTAGAGAAAACCCTTCTGGCCAGAAGACACTTAAAAGAATCTGAAATATTCATGCTTATTTACTATGTAATTAAAGTTACTACTCCATAACATTTCTGCTCACTACTAATATTTCTATTCCTGAGCTATTATAAAGTATTTCTTTTTTTAAAGTATTTTCTTAATAGGAGACAAAGAGTTTTAATAATTTATTGATCCTGAAAAACAGCATGATATAAAATAAAATGAACTGATACAGGAGGGAGAGGTAGGAGTTTTATACCCAGCTCTTCTGTTGTGTGCTGTGTGAATAAAGTAAGTCACTAACCTCTCCAAAATGCAGTCACTCCTGGACTCAGTAGTATACTAACATCAGCTGATGCCAAGAGGAAATTAAAAGTAGTCTGTACCACAACATCAGTGTTACAACTTAAAACTATGAGAATGGATGATAATATATTTGACTCTTTCCCTTGATTCATCCCTCCTATCAATACTACAATGATTTGTACACTAGAGCAAGATATGAAACAGATTGAATCTTGTTTTCTTTTTTTTTAAGATTTTATTTATTTGACAGAGAGATCACTAGTAGGCAGAGAGGCAGGCAGAGAGAGGAGGGGAAGCAGGCTCCCCACTGAGCAGAGATCCCCATGTGGGGCTCCATCCCAGGATCCTGAGATCATGACTTGAGCTGAAGGCAGAGGCTTAACCCACTGAGCCACCCAGGCACCCCTAGAAAGTATTTCTTAAAGGTGGGATTTTCATTTTATGTAACTATACCATGTGTCCTGTGAAATGATATTAGGCCAAAGAGCATGACAATTGATTTTATGAGGGGGAATCAATAAAAGAAAAAGCAGGAGTTAGGAGATAATTTTTCTGGATTACAGTGTATATAAGGCAGGGTAGGAAATGAATGATCAAATATCATTCAATAGACATAAGTGCAAAGAGATTAAATATCCTTATACTTAAGATATAAGTGTAAAGGGATTGATGTTGTGGAATGGACCACTTTTAATTTTCTCTGAGCTTCAAAAAATTCAAAAAATACCATCTAGATAATCTACATAGCAGTGATTTTTATTACCTTTCATAGAGAAATACAAATTATACTTGAAATTTTGTGTGATACTTTCCTAATTATTGGCTATGAATTTTAACCTTTTAAATTCATGCTAATAAAATATCCACAATAAATTGGAACGGAACCATTTTTGTTCTACAGATCTTCCTCAGTGATATATTCTGATGTCTAAATGTGTGAAGTTCAGGAGAGATCATGGGAATTGGAGAGATCCAGTTTCTGGAAAAATCTATGAATTTCTATGAATGTGAAGTTTATCAGAGTTTTTATCTGGCTGACTGTAGGGACTATAATCTTATTAATCAAAAAATACAAAGACATAAAAGACAATCAGTTGTTAATAATTTTTCTCTGGAAACTTGAGTCTGGTGAATATGACCCTAAAAATTCACATTATCTTATGAGTGAGAGTCACTTTGTCAGGTGATATGATTGTAAATGCAGAATGGAAGCTGAGACTTGAGGAGAAATTATAGCATTGTTTGGAAATGAAACAACATTTCTACCAAGGACAAAAACATTTAGTGAGCATTAGCTGAGCAATAAGGAAAAACCAATCTGAAATGCATTTAAAATAACTCAATATTTGAACAATCAAAGGACTCTGGAAAAGCTTGTTTAAAGAGTAACAAGATAAAAATGCTGCCCATCACAAACACAGGAACTGGCCAAGACCTATAAAAGGCCCAAGTGAAATAAGCAGTTCTAACCCAGAAACTCCACCAAGCAAACCAACTCTCAGCCGAGTTCCTGACATGGCCTGCTGCTCCACTAGCTTCTGTGGATTTCCCACCTGCACCACCAGTGGGAACTGTGGCTCCAGCTGCTGCCAGCCCAGCTGTTGCCAGACCAGCTGCTGCCAGCCCAGCTGTTGCCAGACCAGCTGCTCCCAGCCTAGCTGCTGCCAGCCAACCTGCTGCCAGACCAGCTGTTGCCAGCCAACCTGCTGCCAGACCAGCTGCTGCCAGCCCAGCTGCTGTGGGACCAGCTGTGGCACTGGTGGTGGCCAGGAGGGTGGCTGCGGAGCTGTGAGCTGCCGAGTCAGGTGGTGCCGCCCTGACTGCCGCGTGGAGGACACCTGCCTGCCCCCCTGCTGCGTGGTGAGCTGCACGCCCCCAACCTGCTGCCAGCTGCACCATGCCCAGGCCCCCTGCTGCCGCCCATCCTACTGTGGACAGTCCTGCTGCCGCCCAGCCTGCTGCTGCTACTGCTGCCAGCCCAGCTGCTGCCAGCCCACCTGCTGTGAGCCAACCTGCTGAAGACCTTCTAAAGGAATCCTGAGAAACTGGCACTTCAAAATGAGCCAATGTAGAGTCCCAACAAACTTCTGAGCTCCAATACTCATAACCCAGCTTGCGAACTTTTGTCACATGGCTATATAATTTTCATGAAATGTGAATTTATAATCAAAAACCAAAAATATTTCATAAACCTGGATATGAATAGAAGTCCAGAGGTTAAGAGGAATATGTAAAACTTTACTATAAATATCATCTGAAATAGTTCAAAGCTCATTAGATTTGGGATTTAATAAAATTTTATTCTTCAGTGATGAAGTCATGGTTGGAGCTTTCTTTTCATTGGAATTTTTTATTGCTATTGGGGTACTTGGATTTCTCAAAATCGTACTCACTATGGTATGGCAGTATGGTTGGTCTTTATTTTTGTCCTTTTATAAAGGTCTTTAAAAGACGGTTTTCCTTTGTTTTAACATTAAGTGGCCCAATACTCTGCAGCCAAAATGTATGATTAAAAGAATCTATCAGTATTTAGAAATTATTTTCCAAGGTCCTCACATGTGCAACTGGTGGGCTAGGTGTTCCAGAAGATCAGCTTTAAGAAAAGGAATTTTTATGTCATTTAGCTTCTTGAGGTGTTGCCAAATCTATTCATTTCATTCACATATGACTCTGTGTACAATTCTTTGAATTACCAAGGATATAAATGGGTAATACATAATCGGAAAGACAATAAACACAAGATTTCAAAATATCAGCATAAAATGTAAAGACATCCCGAGTTCTTGTTCTCACTTTGTAACTAAGAATCCATGGATTCTTGAGCAAGACCATTTGCCTGCCTGAGCACCAGTTCAGAAAGCCTGGAAAATGAAAGAACTGACTTCCATTGCTTACAACATCTCTCCCAGGCATTGGACAGATTATTTCCTAAACAGACAATGCACTGACAGACTCTTCAGATGCACAACAGGGAAAAAGTGTTCAATGGTCAAATACGTTGCATATATTTTCACCATCTTGAAGGTTTTCAAAGCACATTAGAACATTAAAGAAAGCTCTATAACTATTACTCCCAAACTGATTTAGAGAATCTTCCACTCATTTATTACCAACTGACATCCTGTAACACTAGTATTCCTCAAAATATACTTTGGAAAATGATGAAAGGAAATTCCAACTAGTGTTTCTATAACATCTATATAGTTGTTTCATGTATTAAGTAGAAAATAAATATTCACTACAGGAATGGATTTAAAGGAGCACGATCCTGGCATTCACCATGCCCATTCTTATTCTAATCTCCAAACAGAGTTCTAGAATGAAGCAAGGATAACATTTAAAAAAAAAAAAAAAAAACACCTAATAAGAACATCCCTTTTAATGGATAAAATCTTTGATTTTAAAATCAAAGTGGTAAACCAGTGGCTGGAGATAAAGGGGGAAGGGGAGTGATTACTCAAGATTATTAGGGATTCTTCTAAGGCGATGAAAAAGCTTCTAAACTAGAGACAGGAATGGTGGTTGTAAAACATTATGGATGCACTAAATGCCACTCAATTGTACATTTTTTAAAGACTTTATTTATTTGACAGAGATCACAAGTAGACAGAGAGGCAGGCAGAGAGAGGAGGAAGCAGGCTCCCCGCTGAGCAGAGAGCCCAATGTGGGGCTCAATCCCAGAACCCTGGGATCATGACCTAAACCAAAGGCAGAGGCTTTAATCCATTGAGCCACCCAGGCGCCCCTCAACTGAACATTTTAAATTGGTTTAATATATGTTATGTGAATTTCACCTCAACTCAAAAACTAAGTCAAAGGGATGCTGTCTCCACTAGTACGACTTCACCAGAATTAGAAAAAGTCACCCCCTTTAGGTAGACATAGTCTGAAGAATACACAGCTTACTGAGCTTGCGCATCTTTTCATGAAGAAGATTCTCCAACTTCTGAGTGGACAAAGCCCCCCAACAGGGGAAACCTACATATTCATACACAATGTGTCTAAAACTTGTTCAATATTGTGCCCCTCATATACCACTCTCTTATCTTCCAACAGATTAGGAAGACTTAGGTTTGCTGTACCTTTGATTTAGAAGGCTTCAGATTAGACCCGAAAGAGCCAGGTTGACATTCAGAGAAAAAATCTTATTACTTGATTTAGAATAAAAAGTTGGGGTTGTTCAACTCTTTGGTATATAAACCACGTCTTATCACTCAGGGACCTAAGTAAGGCAGAAGCAGCTGAATTAAAGAACTAGTAAAATGGACTTTAAGGAATTGAGAGACACCCCAAAATTTACACTAAAAAACCCAGAACCTTGATCTCTTAAAGAAAAATAACTCAAATATTAGTATCTATAAACAGAAGGCAAATATTCAATAATAAGAGACAAACACATCCTTTCTCCAAATGGTACTATTGGGTCTGGGCCCCATTGCTTAAATGAAGTAATGAAAACCAAAGAGAATATGCATAGTAATAAAATACTTTTTTAAGTGTAAAGTTCCTGGCATTCTTTTCTCAAAGACCACAGATGGGGAATTCCAGCCTTTAAACAAGTCTGAAAAATCTACACAGCGAAACATCACAAAGGACTATAACTTCTTACTCCATTTGTATGAAAACCAATCAAAAATAAATAGATTTAAGTGATAGAAGGAAATAATTTTTATTTTCTTGACTTACTTAGGGAAGATAAGAGAATATTCAGATTAGTCTATGGCAGAAGAACAGAATTCTCAAATTTAAGTGTCATACCTTATGTGATGGATTAATCTTATGTAACAACTTGACTAGCTTAAGGAATCCCCAGATAGCTGGTAGAACATTTTTTCTGTGTGTCTGTGAACCTGTTTACAGAAGGAATTAGTATATGCATCTGTAGAATGAGTAAAGAACCTGGGCTTTCAGCAATGTGGGTGGGTATCATCCAATCCTTTGAGACCCCAAATAGAACAAAAAGGCAGAGAAAGTAACAACTGTTCTGTGGCCTAAGCTGGACATCCATCTTCTCCTGCCCTCAGACTTCAGTGCTCTTGGTGGACTTCTCAGGTTCCCTATTTGTGTGAACCAATCCTTCACAATAAATCTCTTCCTACATATTTTTATATTTATCCTACTGGTTCTGTTACTCTGGAGAACTCCATCTAAAACACCTAATAATTCTCTTAGGGCAACAAAAGACCAGAAACAGAAAACTGAGTTAAGTTTTGCACCAAGGGAGAGGCTATAAACAGTGCCACACCAGAAAAGCCAGAAACGGAGACCTAAAAGACAATACCACTATGTCCAGTGCCCTTACCAGGAAGTATTTCAACTCCTCAAACATCTAAATTTTTGCAAGGGGAGATAAATGTTTTTATTATTTATCATTTGTCAAAATAAAAGATTCTACTGAATTTAAATATGAATGAAGTAGCTCCGGGAGATTGTAATGGTGATAAATCTACATGTTCCAAACATCCAAGGTAAATAAATAAATAAATAAATCAGCTTATCAAAGAATCTGTGTGGTAGATTTGCTTAAGGAGAGGAGGCAAAAAACTCACATACCTTTTAACTCACATTTGATGTGGGATTTGAAAACGTCTTAATTCTGATTTGAGAAGAGTTATGATCTTAACTCAAAGCTGTCATTTCTGGAGAAGCAGAACTAAAACTTGGTATTCTTTTTTTTTTTTTTTTTTTTTTTTTTTATAAACATATATTTTTATCCCCAGGGGTACAGGTCTGTGAATCACCAGGTTTACACACTTCACAGCACTCACCAAATCACATACCCTCCCCAATGTCCATAATCCCACCCCCTTCTCCCAAACCCCCTCCCCCCAGCAATCCTCAGTTTGTTTTGTGAGATTAAGAGTCACTTATGGTTTGTCTCCCTCCCAATCCCATCTTGTTTCATTGATTCTTCTTCTACCCACTTAAGCCCCCATGTTGCATCACCACTTCCTTCTGATTCAAACTCTGTATGTGGTATTTTAACTTCCATTTCCCTACAATATAATCCATACTCAATGAAAGCCAGGTCACCTTTCATTGTACCTACACAAAAATTTCATCTTCACCCTCATCAGTTGTCTCAAATTATACTAACTTTCAACGAGTTGGACTAGTTCCTAATATGCACAGTAAACTGCAAGCTGCTGATCTAACACACCATAGTGTGTCATGTGCTCCAGTGTTAATACACTGTCATTTTTATGCAGATAAGGATATTTAAATACAGAAGACATCCTAATACCAAAGTTTAGATGAAGTCTCAAGTCAAATAGATTAACCATTTTAAAAGCACTTGAGATTTTTCTCAAAACGTGCTTATTATGGAGTTAAAAAAAAAAAAACCACCAAAAATTTCCAGAGAAGTCCTAATAAATAGTGTTATTACTCATCCAAAGCTCTGCCTTTCTTCCCTGGACTCTAAAAAGTTTGAAAGTGAACAAATTTTTACATCTTTCTTTTACCCTTTGATTTTCTCTACAACAACTGCTTACATGGAAAACAGAGTACTGACTGCAGTGGTTGAATAGAGTTCAGTATGGAGTCAGATGATGTAAATTCAAATTTCAAATTCACCACTTGTTGCTGTGAACCTGGGCAAGAGACGTAAATCTGCTTGAGGCTCAGTTTCCTTACTTGGATGATGGAAGTAGCTATAGGCATGGCTCATATGACTGCAGTAAAAAATTAAATGAACTGATAAATGCAAAGCAGTCAGAACCATTTGCACCAAAGTGCTCCAGAAATTGTGATTAGTAACAATTCATCCACATTCCTCAGTCCCCCAAAAAAGCATCCCTTTCTGGCCAGCTGGATCACTTCGCCTCATAGGTTGAAGATGAAAAAGATAAAGAGGCAGTAGTTGACATTGGAACCACATTGCTGGGAATTAAACTGTCATGTGAGACCCAAGAGCGCGATTATCAGAGTCAACACTGAGTAATACAACATTCCTTAAAGGTGAGGCATCAATTATTCTTAAGGTAATCACCAAATTTTAACAAATATGGGGCATTTGTGTTATGTACCCAGAGAACGCCAATGACTACTTGACTGTGGTAAAGAATCTTAATTGAAGACCAAATAAAATGAACTTATAAAAGCTTTCAGAAGTTGAACAAATAACTCAGGAATAGGGCAATTATTATTCAGAGACAGATTATTTATACACAAACAAGGAAGAGATTTTGAGAATTATGTAAATCATAGCTAGTCAAGGCTTATAAAAGGCCTGATGTGGAAGTCATCACCAAAACTCAAAAACTTCTCTTAGCAACCCAACTCTCAACCCAAGTCCTGACCATGGCCTGCTGCTCCACTAGCTTCTGTGGATTTCCCACCTGTGCCACCAGTGGGAACTGTGGCTCCAGCTGCTGCCAGCCCAGCTGTTGCCAGACCAGCAGCTGCCAGCCCAGCTGCTGCCAGACCAGCAGCTGCCAGCCCAGCTGCTGCCAGACCAGCTGCTGCCAGCCAACCTGCTGCCAGACCAGCTGCTGCCAACCAACCTGCTGCCAGACCAGCTGTTGCCAGCCAACCTGCTGCCAGACCAGCTGCTGTGGGACCAGCTGTGGCACTGGTGGTGGCCAGGAGGGTGGCTGCGGAGCTGTGAGCTGCCGAGTCAGGTGGTGCCGCCCTGACTGCCGCGTGGAGGACACCTGCCTGACCCCCTGCTGCGTGGTGAGCTGCACACCCCCAACCTGCTGCCAGCTGCACCATGCCCAGGCTCCCTGCTGCCGCCCATCCTACTGTGGACAGTCCTGCTGCCGCCCAGCCTGCTGCTGCTACTGCTGCCAGCCCAGCTGCTGCCAGCCCACCTGCTGTGAGCCCACCTGCTAAAAGCAAGCCTGCTGATTTCTGATTTGAAGTTTCAACCTCCAAATCAATTCATGAACTAATTATCTCTTCTAGCACCCATGGATGGCTAACAAATTCTTGAATTTTTATTTGGTTTTTGTTGTGGGGGGATACCAAATATTTGGGCCTCACAGACCTATCTAATTCCATTCAATTCCGGAAAGACCTTGATCACCCCAATGACGCTGCCAAAATACAAACTTAACTCAAGAAATTGCTTCAGCACACATTTGAATCTACTCTGTGACTCAGTGTCACCGATGCCACAGAAGAATCATCTCTCCTATATTTACCTCCTATACTCCACCTTTCTGCAAACTGCACTTTTTATGAAAGAGGAATAATATACCAATGCCTATTAAATTATATCTATTTGGTGCAGCAAACATATCTCTTTCTCTTCATTGAATGTGTTTGTGATACATATTTCATAAAAAGCCACAAAAGATTTTAGTCTACCTTTGCTATACCACAATTATTTCGAGGAAATTTTATCAGATCTAATGGAGGTTAATCCCCAGAGAAAGATAGAGCAAAGGCAGTTATAAAGGGCCTCAGAAGTGGCACAGGCTCTATTTCCATATCCTGACCTCATAAAGTACTTTTATAACCAGAAAGTTATAGAAGCCAGGAACTCTGAATCCAGAGCCAGAATATGATGTATTTTTTTAAGTCTGTTAAAGGAATGCTCTTTCACGCAATCTTCAAACTCTGGGAATATAAGGCTAATATATTACACTCTTCCATTTATACATAGCCTTGCAGAGTAAAGCAAGAAAGCTACAAGTTGCAGAAGGCTCTCTGAGGAAATATGCCTTTAGTTAGATGGAGGATTTAACTTTTCCCATTTCTAAACTGAAAGTGAAGATAATAATGTAACTAATTCGGTTTAAAATTTTCACTTAGAAATACATGTATTTATTATATATACACACATGTATACATACATAATACACAACAAATGAAAAAAATACATACAGTGAACTTATACATATTTATTTATTTATTTGACAGAGAGGGAGAGCAAAAGAAAGGGTAGCAGCAAGCAGAGAGAGGAGAAGCAGGCTCCCAGCCTGATGTAGGCCTCGATCCCAGGACCCCAGGATCATGACCTAAGCTCAGGACAGACACTAACCTGGCACACCAGAATGCACACAGATTTAAACACAGCATTACGAAATACTTCATGAATCTGGGTAGTTTTCAGACAAGGATCAAGATTAATTTGTGTTTTCTCGGACTCAGAACTGGAGGGAGCCAGGGCCTCGTGGTCAGTTGAGCAACCGATTCTTGGTTTCAGCTCAGGTTGTGATCTCGGGGTCATGGGACTAAGCTCTAGGCTTAGCTCAGAGTCTACTATGGCCTCTTTCTCCCTCTCCTTTGGCCCCTCCACTCTGCTTCTTCTCTCCCTCTCTCTCTTCCCCTCTTCCCTTCCGCCTCTCCCTCTAAAATAAATAAATCTTAAAAAAAAAAAAAAAAAAGAACTGGAGGGAGCTGAAGATAATTCTTTTTCATTAAAATATTGCTTTGGTTAATGGGGCGCCTGGGGGGCTCAGTCCTTAAGTGGCTGCCTTCACCTCAGGTCATGATCCCAGGGTATGGAGATTGAGCCCCGTATAGGGCTCCCTGCTAGACAGGAAGGCTGCTTCTCCCTCTCCCACTCCCCCTGCTTGTGTTCTCTACTCTGTCAAATGAATAAATAAAATCTTAAAAAAATATATTACTTTGGTGAAGATTACAATACTTAATTCATTAAAGAGTTAATGGAATAGCATGGAGGACATGGGGAGTTAGAGAGGAGAAGGGAATTGGGGGAAATTGGAAGGGGAGGTGAATCATGAGAGACTATGGACTCTGAAAAACAATCTGAGGGGTTTGAAGTGGCGGTGGTGGGTGGGAGGTTGGGGTATCAGGTGGTGGGTATTATAGAGGGCACAGATTGCATGGAGCACTGGGTGTGGTGAAAAATAATGAATACTGTTATGCTGAAAATAAAAAATAAATTAAAAATAAATAAATAAAACTTTTTTAAAAAGAGTTAGGAAGTCAAGAAATTAGAAAGCATGAGTAAAAGATAACATGTAAGCAAAGAATCAGTTTCCCCAACATTTCTTCTAGAGACCTGATCCAACCTAGAAGACACCCTTGAACAACAGAACAAAAATGGAAACATGTTTTGTCCTTTTGTTTCTTTAACTACTGACCACATTCAGGTATCACTACCTAAGAGCTCCTGCTGAGAAAAAAGTATAAAATAAAATGACAGGTGACTTGGGTAAAATGCAAATCTGGCTACTTATCATTACAATACACTGCCAATCATTCATTCCTTCCATGATTCAACAAGCCTTTACTGAGTGCCTATATTCAAGATTGTGCAGAAGGCACTATGTAGAATACCAAAATGAATCAGACATAGCAGATCATGCCTTAAGGAATGAATGATCTGGAAAAACAATTATATAATTTTAGCCCTGTAGTGTCTGAGAGATCATCTCATTTTACAGATGAATAAAACAATGTTCAGGGGGATTAAGTATTCTGAGGTCACAGAATACACTTGTTGGTAGAACCTGTTTGAGAAGCCTGTTTAGTTCTATTAGCTTAATTTAGTTCTCATAATCACCTAAAGCTGGACTCCTTTAAAATACCTTTTAGCTTAAAATTCTATGATCTCTTTAATTCAAAAGCACAAACTAAAAGTACTTGTGGATTTGTCAATAGGGGGATGACTGAATAGACTGTGGTATGATCACACTCTGGAATAGTGCATAGCTATTTAAAAGAATAACTAATACATATGGGATAGGCTAAAAAAATAGATAAGCTAGATAAAATGGATAAATTCCTAGGGGCGCCTGGGTTGCTCAGTGGGTTAAGCCGCTGCCTTCTGCTCAGGTCATGATCTGAGGGTCCTGGGATCGAGGCCGCATCGGGCTCTCTGCTCAGCAGGGAGCCTGCTTCCCTTCCTCTCTCTCTGCCTGCCTCTCTGCCTACTTGTAATCTTTGTCTGTCAAATAAAATAAATAAAATCTTTTAAAAAAATGGATAAATTCCTAGAATCACATAATGTATCAAAACTGAATCATGAAGAAATAGAAAATCTAAACAGATTTAGTGAGGAGATTAAATCAGTAATAAAAAAAAAAACAAAAAACCTCCCAACAAATAAAATCCCAGTACCAGAAGCTTCACTGGTAAACTTCACCAAACGTTTAAAGAAAAGTTAAAAATCAATCATCCTCTAACTCTTCTAACAAATTAAAGAGGGAACACTTCCAAACTCACTCTATGAGGCTATCATTACCCTGATACCAAAGCCAAAGACACTACAGAAGATAAAACTAGAGACCAATATCCCTGATGAATATTGATACAATAGTCCTCAATGAAATACTACCAAACAGAATTCAACAGTACATTGAAAAGATTACACACCACGACCTAATGGGATTTTATCCTAGAATGCAAGAGTGGTTCAACAGACAAAAAAAAAAAAAAAAAAAAATCAATGAATATAATACATCGCATAACAGAACAAAGGGGGGAAAACACATGATTATCTCAATAGATGGATGAAATTCAACATGCTTTCATAATTTAAAAAAAAAAAAACAAAACAAAAACACTCAACAAACTAGGAATAGAAGGAAAGTACATCAGCCTGGTAAAAGCCATATATGAAAGCCCACAATAAAATCATACACAGTGGTAAAAGACTGAAAGCTTTTCCTCTAAGATTAAGAAAAAGAGAAGGTTGCCCACTTTTATCTATTCTATTTCTTATCACACTGGAAGTCCCAGCTAAAGCAATTAGACAAGAAAAAGAAGTAAACAGCATCCAAATAAGAAAAAAGTAAAACTGTCTCTTTTTGCAGATGACATGATCTATAGAAAACCCCAAAGACTCCACAAGAAAGAAAGAAAGAAAGAAAGAAGAAAATGTTTAGAACTAATCAACAAATTCAGTAGAGTTGCAAGATATAAAAAAAAATCAGCTGCATTTCTATATACTAACAACAATCTATCAGAGAAAAATTAAGGGGGCCTGGGTGGCTTAGTTAGTTAAGTGTCAAATTCTTGATTTTGGCTCAGGTCATGATCTCAGGGTCGTGAGACTGAGCCTTACATCAGACCCCACAATGGGCATGAAGCTAGCCTAAGGTTCTCTCTCACTCCCTCTCCTTCTCCCTGCTGCTCTCCCTCTCATTCTCTTTCTCTAAAAAAAATAATAATAATAATAATAATAATAATAATAAAGATAAATCAAAAAAAAAGAAAGAACATTAAGAAAACAATTCCATTTATAATAGCATCAAAAAAGAATAAAATACTTAGGAGTAAATTTAACCAAGAAGATGAAAGATCTGTATACTGAAAACTAAGAGACATTGTTGAAAGAAATTAAAGAAGGTACAAATAAATGAAAAGGTATTCCATGTTCATGAATTAGGAGAATCAGTACTGTTAAAATGTCATACTACTCAAAGCAATTTACAGATTCACTACAATCCCTATAAAAATTCCAATGGTATTTTTCACAGAAATAGAAAAAAAAAATCCGAAAATCTGTATGGAACTACAAAAGACTCTCAATAGCCAAATCAATCTTGAGAAAAAGGCACAAAGCTGGAGACATCACACTTCCTGATTTCCAACTAGATTACAAAGCTACAGTAATCAAAACAACATGGTACTGGCATAAAGGCAGTCCTATAGACAAATGGAATAAAAGAAAGAGCCTAGAAAGAAACCTTTACATATACATTCAAATAATTTTCAACAGGAGTGTCAAGATCATTCACAAGATCCTTGTGAGAAAGGACAGTCTTTTCAACAAATGGTGCTGGGAAAAGTGGATATCCACGTGCAAAACAATGAAGGTGGGCTCTTACATCACACCATACACAAAAATTAACAGAAGACAGATTTTAAAACCTAAAGTTAGGAGATAAAACTGTAAAACTCTTAGAAGAAAACACAGGGAGACATGTGTTTTCCATAACACTGGATTTGGCAGTGATTTCTTGGATAGGACACCAAAAACATATAGAACAAAAATTAAAAACACAGATATTGAACTATATCAAAATTAAAAACTTCTGTGCATCAAAGGACCAATGAACAAAATGAAAATTCAATCTAGAGAATGGGACAAAGATTTGCAAATCATATATCTGATAAGAAGCTAATATCGAGAATATATGAAGAAGTCCTACAACTCAACATCAATTAAAAATTGGGCAAAGGACATGAATGGACATTTCTCCAAAAAAGATAAACAGCCAACAAGCACTTGAAAAAAGGTTTCATATCAACAGTCCTTATAAAAATGCAAATCAAAACAACAATAACATATAATCATACCCACTAGAATCCCTACACTCAAAAAACCCAAAGAGTGCTGGCAAGGATGTAAAGAAATTCCACTGTTGGTGGAAATGTGCAGCCACTATGGGAAACAGTATGGCAGTTACCCAAAAAACTGAAAACAGAATTACCATGTGATCTAGCAATTCCACTTCTAGGAATATAGCCAAAAGAATTGAGAGTATGAATTTGAAGAGATATTTGTACACCCACATTCATGGTTATATTAATCATAATACCCAAACGGTTGGAAACGGGCCCAAGGTCCATCAGTGAATTAATGGATAAACAAATCATGCTGTATACATACAATGGAATATTATTCAGCCTAAAAAAGGAAGGAAATTCTGATACATTCTAAACATGGATGAATCTTGAGGACAGTATGCTAAGTGAAATAAGCCATTCATTAAAAAGATGTATGTAGGATTCCACTTACAGGAGACACCTAGTTTGGTCAAATTCATCAATACAAAGAGTGAAAAAGTGATTACCAAAGGCCTAGGGAGGACAGAATAGAAAGGTTCTTTAACGGACAATGAGTTTCAGTTTTGGAGGTTAAAAAGAGTTCTAGAGATTGCACACCAATGTGAATGTACTTCACACCAGTGAACAGTACACTTAAATAGCTAAGATGGTAAATTTTATATTATATTATTATAATTAAAACTTTTTAAAAATACATATAGACCCCAACTTTTACTTAACTAGATGAACAATCTTTCTATCTATCTATGTATGCTGGTTTATGTCTGCAAAAGCAGGGGAAAAGGTGTCAACGAATAGGTACCCAACTGTTAATACTTATTATTTCTGAAGTACTAGTTTTGGAAAGGATGGGTGTTTTGGGGAAGAGAGGAAAATATTAAATTTCTTCATATGCCTGTGTACTTGTTTGACTTGTTTAAAACATGTATTCAATACTAGCATACATTTTTAATTAGTAGAGTGAGAAAACAATCTACCAGCAAAAGTCATTAAGGATTTCAATTGGAAATGGATAAAGGTAAAATCCATTGGATGGATAAAGGTAAAAATACTGGTTAGAGCTCTTGTATCCTCTAACTTGCACAGACAGATCCTAGAAAGCCATAGTGCTTTTGGATGCTGATTCATTTAGATAGCTCATGTCTTGATGACACTAATGTTAATCATTCCAAATCTGAACAAATTCTATTTATGAAGTCCTGGTCCCAAGTGACCACTTAGGAAGAAAATACTCAGTTTAGACAAACTCAGCCTAAAGGTTAACAAAGGACAAGTATGACAAAGCAAGCCAGGGTTGGCCCAACTCTAGTCTCTCATGTGATTCGCATAAAGAGGTGTTGCTCTGATTGGCTTCCATAATGATCCAGAGGGCAAAGAAGAAATACAATGAGACTTAATTGAATAATGACCAAAACAGGTTATTGAAATGCTATTAATAACTTTCTAAACAACTCAGGGATCAGCCAATCAGAGACTTACTTTGCAAATGGTATTAACGAACAATGTTGAATGTCAAGGAAATAGGCAGCTCTAGGAAATATATAAAAGGCCAGCTGTAGAAGGTGCAGCCAAAGCTCAAAAACCTCTTAGCAACCCAACTCTCATCCCAAGTCCTGACCATGGCCTGCTGCTCCACTAGCTTCTGTGGATTTCCCACCTGTGCCACCAGTGGGAACTGTGGCTCCAGCTGCTGCCAGCCCAGCTGCTGCCAGACCAGCTGCTGCCAGCCAACCTGCTGCCAGACCAGCTGCTGCCAGCCAACCTGCTGCCAGACCAGCTGTGGCACTGGTGGTGGCCAGGAGGGTGGCTGCGGAGCTGTGAGCTGCCGAGTCAGGTGGTGCCGCCCTGACTGCCGCGTGGAGGACACCTGCCTGCCCCCCTGCTGCGTGGTGAGCTGCACGCCCCCAACCTGCTGCCAGCTGCACCATGCCCAGGCCCCCTGCTGCCGCCCATCCTACTGTGGACAGTCCTGCTGCCGCCCAGCCTGCTGCTGCTACTGCTGCCAGCCCAGCTGCTGCCAGCCCAGCTGCTGCCAGCCCACCTGCTAAAGCAAGGCTGCTGATTAAGAAAGAATGAAAGGAGAAGCTAAGCAAACTGCTCTGATCTCTGAAGAAGTGTTCAATTTTACTCCCATGCTGAGTATCATGATGTTTCTAAGCCACTCAGAAATAATGAGTCTTAGACAGGACCCTCTTAGATGTGCTGAACTAGCATGCTGAAAGCATGTATCAGTCAAAGTATCCAGATATCCTGCCTTGCTTGAAAAGGCACCAGGGTGGGGTATTTCTTCATTTCAGTGACATCTCTGGTCTCCTCCCTTTCTCTTGATCCCCACTTATTTTCAGACATTTTTCCTTGAATATCCCCTTAATTTCAAATAAAATGTTAAATGTGTAAAGCAAATTGAGTTATTTTCTTCCTTCTACCTCTAAGTTTGTCCACCCTTAGCTGGAATTCAAGAAGAGTGGATTTGCATTTTGATAATAATCCTAAAGCATAAACAGAAACTCTAAACCAGAAAGATTAAATACTAGTTACATTATGCTGAATCCATCAGTTAATAAAATCCTCCATGCATTTAATAATCTTTGTATTTATTCAAATAGCTAAAATGTTCTAACCTATTATGATTAGGTCTAAGCCAGTAAAATCACTTTTGGCTAAAATTTTGAGGTTGCTCAAATCTATAGGACTTCTACCTGGATATATCTCTACTGTTTTAATCTCTTTCCAGTTTATATACTAGATGTTCTCCTTCAGGTGTACCTAACATCTAAAGATTATATTACTTAATATGTACATTTTAAAATATCTACCAGATACTATCTTTTAGATACTCTTTTCCAAGAGCATTTAGGTTTAATTCCTATGTCATACCTATTATATTCTTACCACTGGTCCCCAAATTGCTCTCTAAGTTTTAACTGCTAATACTCACCTTCATTTATTGTGAGTTTGTATAAAATGTATCTCTAATCTAAATGACAGTAGAACAAAGAGCCAGGGAGATACCCTGTGAGTTCTACCATAACCAATGGTCAGACACATGCATTACAAATCTCGAGCTCTGTATATTGCATTTTGCAACCCAATTTGAAAGATGTTCTCTTAGGAAATTAACATAAATCTAGAATTTAAAAATACTTTTACCATTTAATTTTTTAATTCCTCATTAAGTATTTTAGTGCAATATATAAAACACAATAGGACAAAATATAGAACACTTCATGAAAAATATTTTCCAAGTTATTTACAAGCTCCCAGAATTTACCTCTATCATTTAACTGGTAGCAATAATAGATCAAAAACATTTGACAATGATAGATCAAATGCATTTCAAAGAATATAGTAGATGGCAGTGCCTTCTTCAAAATGTCCTAACTCCCAGATGTTTTTCCCTGAGCTTTGGTTCAACTTTTCGATGCAGAAAAATATTTCAGGACTTCCTACTTTCTTTTGACAATAACAAGGACTCCTCCATGAGAGGCACTACAGCTTGAGAGTTCTATTAAATTATTTATAATTGGTACATGTGCCCATGAATCATGTCTTTTACTCCACCCATTCAAAATCAGATTTGGTAAGCATTTATTAAAGATCTACCTGAAGCTAAGCCCTCTGCGAGATATCTTTATATAAACTATGTCACTTGGTTCACAAGAAAAGATTTCTGACCTAGAATATGAATAATATTTACATATTTCAAGTTGATTGAAGCCAAAGGAACTATGATAGTAATTTGATTTAATGTTGGAGTAAATTAGTTGGAAGCTTCTAATTATCTATAACCAAAGGTACTCTTCAATTCAGTGGATGTTCCAAGGTCCTACATTCAACAGAATTCAGTCCATACAGCCAAAGGGAAAAAATAATAGTTAAAACTAAGAGCACAATTATCCTTAGCCTTAAAGATATGGACAGAGTGTCACGTGAAATAACCACCTCTACAAAATGAGGGTGTTGACGTGGACTAAAGTGGAAGAGCTCTTTGAACATGGAAAACCACAAATGTATTCCAAAGAGCAAAGAACCAATATGAGGAGTCCAAATGAAACTATAAAACAAAGTAATTTCTAAACTGCTGCTCATAATAGGTCGTAAGTATTTCAATGTAAGCCAATCAGAGGACCAATGAGGAACAAATTTAAACAAAAACAAGGAAGATATGTTAAGAATTTTATAAATAGAAGCTGGCTCAGTTATATAAAAGGCCTGTCCGACATAGACTTTACCACCAAAACACCTACAAGCAACCCAACTCTCATCCCAAGTCCTGACCATGGCCTGCTGCTCCACTAGCTTCTGTGGATTTCCCACCTGCGCCACCAGTGGGAATTGTGGCTCCAGCTGCTGCCAGCCCAGCTGTTGCCAGACCAGCTGCTGCCAGCCCAGCTGTTGCCAGACCAGCTGCTGCCAACCAACCTGCTGCCAGACCAGCTGCTGCCAGCCAACCTGCTGCCAGACCAGCTGCTGCCAGCCAACCTGCTGCCGGACCAGCTGTGGCACTGGTGGTGGCCAGGAGGGTGGCTGCGGAGCTGTGAGCTGCCGAGTCAGGTGGTGCCGCCCTGACTGCCGCGTGGAGGACACCTGCCTGCCCCCCTGCTGCGTGGTGAGCTGCACGCCCCCAACCTGCTGCCAGCTGCACCATGCCCAGGCCCCCTGCTGCCGCCCATCCTACTGTGGACAGTCCTGCTGCCGCCCAGCCTGCTGCTGCTACTGCTGCCAGCCCAGCTGCTGCCAGCCCACCTGCTGTGAGCCCACCTGCTAAAAGAAAGGCTGCTGATTTCCAGTTGCCCAGAATACAGTATCTCTGAATAGCGTATCTCCTCAACCACCCTGGACCATCACAAGTTCTTAGACTTCCATTTGCGTTTTTGTTATGGGGGCTACCAAGTACATGAGTTTTAGCTGATTTCATTCTGTAGTAGATACCCTGACCATCCACTGCAAACACGGGAATGCTGTGAACCTACCAGCTGACTATCAAAATGCTTTAGATATCTATTTCTGATTTTTTTTGCAGGCTTGAAAATTACTGATATACTGTAGAATTAATCCTTGAGAACTACCCACAACTCTAATTCTTCCCTGCTTTATAATCTATTCTTAGCTCTGTTTACCTAGCATTTTTCTAACATCAAAAGCACCAAAATATAGCCAAGTGACTTTTCTCAGTTGTCACCAGAAAGAATGGAAGCTCTTCACCTAACATTCATCCTCTAAGAAGTAGGCTAGACTTTTTCATAGTTCAACATCTGGTTCCATCCCTTTTTTTTGCAAGGGGGAGAGGATCATAATGATCTTGCCTGTTGGCTATTTCAATTACATCTGTGATACAGTGTTCTCAGTCATCTCTTAATAAATATTATAACTGGGCAAATAAACCATAGTCTGTGCATCTATTTATACATAAAATGGGTTAACTGTGACAATTCATGACTGCCTACTTGAAAGAAATACATTTATTTCTTTTTAAAAGAAACTAAAATCATATATAGTGTATTCATTCATTCATTCATTCTATAAACATTTATTGATCACCACTTCTAAAGCAAGGACTATGGAGATCAGAAAGATGAAAACTTATTTCTTATCCTTGAGGAATTTGCTATCCAGTAAGAAAAAGTATATGTGTGAAAATAGCTACATAGGGCACCTGGGTGGCTCAGTGGGTTAAAGCCTCTGCCTTCGGCTCAGGTCATGATTCCAGAGTCCTGGGATCGAGCCCCACATCGGGCTCTCTGCTAGCAGGGAGCCTGCTTCCCCCACTCTCTCTCTCTGCCTGCCTCTCTGCCTACTAGTAATCTCTGTCAAATAAATAAATAAAATCTTTTAAAAAGAAGAAGAAGAAAATAGCTACAAACAATTTAACAAGATAAGCTGTATTTTCTTGAGAGTTGGTAGAAAAAAATCTCCATCTTAGGAAGAGGCTTTTGTGGCAATATGCCTCAAAGGTCCAACTTACAATAGGTGCATCACATGTGATGTGCATGCTGGCAAACCCAAAACCCTAAAAGAAGGATGTAAAATAATTACACATGAGACAAAGAGAAGGATTTTTTTTTTTTTAATACTCCAGAAAGGGAGTGAGAAGAAGAAAGAAGAGAGGAGAGACCCAGTCAAGAGGTCATAAATATTACTCTATGACTCCTCCCCTTAAGTTACCAAACTCACACAATCTTTAGGGTAGATCAACTTTCCTGTGAATACCAGTGGAAGATCTGAATTTCATGTCTGGGTCGATTCGATTCGAAGGGAGTTGGAGACAACTCAGGACCCAGACAGAGCAGGGAGAACTACAATAAAGTAACACCACTGCTGTGGAAAGTAGTACTTTGGTTATGTAGGCTACAGAAACAGGATTTCAAAAGGAAAAGATCACTTTGGGACCAGCAGAGGTTACGTCAGGAGTAGCATCTGGAAAGGCTTCACAAAGGAGGTAATCTTGGGGGCCCATGAAGATCATTCTAAATGGGAGGAAAGAGTAAAAAAAAAAAAAAAAAAAAAAAAAAAGTTCAAGCTGCACACCATTAGAGTGGCTAAAAATCTAGTGACAACACCAAATGCTGGTGAAATCCTGCTGGAGCAACAAGATTTCTTCTCACTGCTGGTGGGAATATACAATGGTACAGCCACTTTAGAAGACCGTTGGGCTATTTCTTAACAAGTTAAACATAGGCTTATCATACAATCCAGCAATTGTGTTCTTATGTATTTATCCAAATAAGCTGAAGATTTATCCAATAAGCTGAAATCTTAGAATATAAGAGTAATTATCTACCATTATTTAAACTAATTTAGGTAATGGCTCCAATTGGAGCTTATGTTCCAGATGGAGTGTATTTCATGGAACAAATCAACATAGCCCCAGGCAATTAGAAGTATGCAGCTTTTGACATGAAAATGCCTTTTTCTCCATATCAGTTTGCAAGGACAATCAGAAGTAGTTTGCTTTTAACTGGCCTGGCATGACTAACAGCAACTTTACATACTGCCTCAAGGCTGTGTCAACTCTCCTGCTTTCTGTCATAATATACTCAGCAGAGATCTTAATCAACTTGATATTCCCCACAGCATATCAGTCCACTACATTGACACTACAGATGACATCATGCTAATTGTTTCTGAGGAGCAGGAAGTAGCAAGTACTTTAGATGTCTTAGTAAACACATGTAAACTCCAGGTTGAAGATAAACCCCACAAAAATTAAGGAGGTTCCCACCTCAGTGAAACTTCTTAGAGTCAAACTGTCAAGAACATGTTGAGATCTCCTTTTTAGGATGAAATAAAAACTGCTGTCCCTTGAACTGTCTTTGGCTGGGAAAAAACACAACTCTTGGTGGGCTTTTTTGGATTCTGAATTCAATATATACTCTATGTGAGTGTGCTAGTGTAACCCATTTATTGACAACCTGAAAAAGGCCCACTATGGATTCAAGACCTTTCAGAAATGAAGATTTAAATCATTCCCTGTCAGGTTAAGAACCTCCACCAACTCAAGTCTTGACTGAGCATAAAGAAAACATAAAATGGATAGAGGAGGAAGAGAGTTACAAGTATCAACTACAGTCTTGTGACCAATTAGAAGGATTATAGAAACTATGTGGATTTTCTTCCTTATTTTTCTTCTCCTTTCTCCTTCCCTTGTTTAGTGCCATATGCTATACCCAGACTAAACGTCAAGTGAACTCAATTTCATTTAATATTCTATCAGTTCTGTGAAACAGACAGTTACCTTGGTTTTGTAAGATGAGTAAATTAAATTTGAAAGAGGTTAAACAAACTGAAGCCAGGATCTCAAGAGACAGGTGTATTCCCGTGTTTATTACAACATTATTCACAATATCTAAGACATGGAAGCAAAGTAAGTATCCAACAATGAATGATGGATAAAGAAAATATGGTATTTATATGCAATGGGATATTACCCAACTTTAAAAAAGAAGGTAAATTGTATTGTTTCCAACAACATGGATGATTATGCTAACATAAGTAAGCCAGATGCAGAACAAATCCTAGAGGATGCCACTTATATGAGAAACTAAAATAGTCAAACTCATAGAAGCAGAGAAAAGAATAGTGGTTACTGATGTGGAGTGAAAAAGCAAAAAAAAAAAAAAAAAAAGAACAAATTAAATCTCCTTACATTACAGCCCATCAACAAGTATTTGATACAAGCAGAGTGACATTCTCCAGGAACTCAACTGCTTCACCACTAATACTTTGCTAAAGGCAAAAGACAACTTTAGCTTGACATTAGCTAGACCTCCAGGATCCTGTAAAAAACCCCTTTGGAAACTTCCTTTATCTCTACCCTGACCCAAGATATATGTTAGCAATCATCCTCCAAGCATATGGTCCACTGATATTCACCCGAAGCATCTCATGACTAAGGTTTTACTAGACAGTAGTAAATGGAGTTTTTCTAACACCTGCTAGTCCCTCAGGGTCCTGGAAACCTTGCTTCCAAGTTCCTTAGAGACTCAGGCTATCCCCAAACCCCTCCCAACTTGAAAGTATAAAATCAACCATTCTTCACAACCCCAATACAGCCCACAGGACCTGTCCCTGTGCTTTAATAAAACTACCCTTTTTGCACCAAAGATGTCTCAAGAATTCTTTCTTGTTTGCTCCTGAACCCCAATATTTCACATCTGTTACCAGAGGTTCAGGAGTGGGGAGAATTGAGAAGGTAATGGTCAAAGGGTACAAAACTTCAGTTATGTAAAATGAGTAAGTCTTAGAGTTCTACTGTGTACCACAGGGTCTATAGTTAACAATACTGCAATATATACTTCAAAATTTGCTAAAAAGATGTATATTAAGTGCTCTTATCACCAAAAAAAGAGGAAAATGAGAAAAAAAAAGAAGAGGAAACTTTCCAAGTTTATGGCATTTGATTATTGGTATTTATTGGTATTTCACTGGTCATATACTTACCTCCAAACCCATCAAGTTATTTACATTAAACTTGGTTTTTTGTATGTCAATCATATCTCAAAGTAGTTATTTAATGACTAAAGAAAATTAAATAGCTTGCTTATAGTCACACAGCTCACAAAGAAAAACTAAAATATGAACCCAACTCTGACTCCAAATCTCATAATGAGACAATGACATTAAGGAACTGGAAATAAAGAATGGTGTGGGAAGGTTCAGATGATTTATTTTTTATTTTATTTAAAATCAAATAATTGACATACAGCATATTACTAGTTTCAGGGGTAGAGTTTAGTGATTCATCAGTTGCATACAACACCCAGTGCTCTTTACATCACGTGCCCTCCTTAATAATGCCCAACACCCAGTTACCCCATTTCCCCCTACCCACCTCCCCTCCAGCAACCGTCACAATTTGTTTCCTATAGTTAAGAGTCTCTTATGGTTTGTCTCCCTTGCTGATACTGTTGGTTCAGCTGATTTAAAGATGCCTATTTGGGAAGCTCTGGGCTTTCAGAGTAAGCTCTTCTGTGCCAGGTGCTAATATACTGTCCCAGCTGCATGCCCTCCCTGCTGTTATCAGCCCTGTGATGCTCTGCAAACCACTTTGTCGGGCTTTGCCACTAGGGGGTGACAGAGGAAAGCTGCAAAGCTGAAGAGGAAGAAGGCACGTGCTCCTTCCTTTTTGCTTCCTTCTGCTTAATTGGGACTTCCTGAATGCTGACAATTCCCAGGAGTCTCCCCCAGTAATACCTGTTCACTCCAGCAGCCCCAGATCCTTCCCCAAAAAGCACCTAAATCCAGTCTGCGATATTCTCAACACTTGGAGAAACTACCTCACAGCACACCCCACTCAAAGTCACCAGCTAGCCAGTTTTCCTGAAACATCTGATTCTCAGGACAACCCCCTCTCTAAATTTCTAAGTGTTAATTCCCTCCCTTTTCCCTTGAAAGAAACTATCTTTCCCAGGGTTCTCTGTAGTTCCTACATTTGTAACATCTCAGTATCCCCTTTTAACCCTTTCCTTTTTTTAAGAGCTTAGTTTTAAAGTCTCCATATACAACTTACTTGATTCAAATAATGGGTGTGGT
Organism: Mustela putorius furo; assembly: GCF_011764305.1. Taxonomy (NCBI): domain Eukaryota; kingdom Metazoa; phylum Chordata; class Mammalia; order Carnivora; family Mustelidae; genus Mustela; species Mustela putorius. Next base: position 93,648 of record NW_025421399.1, on the reverse strand, counting down.
TCTTGTTTCTTTTTTTTTTTTTAAGATTTTTATTTATTTATTTGACAGACAGAGATCACAAGTAGGCAAAGAGGCAGGCAGAGAAAGAGGGATAAGCAGGCTTCCCGGTGAGCAGAGAGCCCAATGTGGGGCTCAATCCCAGGACCTGAGCTGACTGAGCCATCCAGGTGCCCCACCGTTCTTGTTTCTTGAAGGGACCCTTACTGTTACACTCTTACTGCCTTTAAAAATTCAGATTATCTACTGAACCATTTGTTCAGACTTCCCATCTAACTTTGGCTAATCCTGGGAACTAACTATGGAACAAATAAGACTCTGAGCTTTGGGGCACCTGGGTGGCTTAGTGGGTTAAAGCCTCTACCTTTGGCTCAGGTCATGATCTCATGATCTCAGTGTCCTGGGATGGGCTCTCTGCTCGTCAAGGGGCCTGCTTCCTCCTCTCTCTCTGCCTGCCTCTCTGCCAACTTGTGATCTCTATCTGTCAAATAAATAAATAAATAAAAATCTTTAAAAAAAACTCTGAGCTTTGGCAGTGGCAGCCAGAGAATCACATTATAGGCCTGACAAATTCTGACTGAGGAACAAGACAGACTACTCAGGACCATTTAGCTCTGTAGTTAAGAAAGCTCTACCATGTCTATAAAAACCTTCTATGCAAAGTGGGCTGTGCCATGGAGACCTGACAGCAGGTGGCCCTTTGTTAATTACTGACATCCCCAAAACTATAACAACTATGATAGAAAGCAGGTTTCTCTGCTTTCCATCATAATTGTTCTATTAAACACTAATAGGCAAACTTAGTTTTAAAAGTCCAAGAATTCAAAGGGATTTTGAGAAACTGAAGGGAGAAAATGCTGAATCATCACATCAACAGAAGCATGAAAGCTTTAGGTGAGCCTGGGGATTTGAAAGTTAGGTAAAAGTGTTCTCGTGAAATTGAGAGAGACTAATCCAAAGCACCAAATATCTGTTCATATTGGGGCTCTTCATTTTTTTTAAGACTTTTCAATACAGTATTTATCTTCGATGGAAGAGACAAACTAAATCTTTTCTCAAAATGATGGGAGGAATCTTGGTTTGAATGGAGCCAGAATAAAGTAAAGATAGTATTCATTTGTTCAAAAGATCAGACCTGTAGGCCTGCAGAAAAGATCCTAGTAGGTTTATAACATTGTGGGATGGAGAAACAAAGGAACACAGGATTTTCAGAGCCTCTGAGGTGGTAAGCCATGAGAAAGTTTGAGAAGAATCAAGATGACAGAGGTTTATGTAGAGTAACAGCCAGAAGATCTCGAAGCAGGAGAAATTCATGGTTCTACCCTAGAGGGCATCATGGGGAAGGCAGGAGATAATATAATGAATCCTAAAGATAGAATTCAGGAAACTCTTAGTTTAGCATTTTGAAACTTCACCCCAACACTTACTGTTTTATTGAACAGAAGAGGCAAAAACGAAAGAGAAGCAAAGAGAGGTTAGGAACAGAAATTTGTGTGGACCAGAGGTTGAAACTGGAAGTAAGCCAAACAAATATCTTGTTATATTGTATTTGAGTATAGACTGTACACTTTGATCACTCTAAAGACCTTTTTAATTGTAGGATGGAACCAAAAAAAGAATCAGAAGACCTAAGATGAAAATCACAAATCTACCCAGTTATATCTTGCCTATCAAATAGGGGTTCTAATATCTCAGTGTCCCTGTATCAAATAAGTTTATTGGGCACCTGTGTGGCTCAGTGGGTTAAGCCCCTGCCTTCAGCTCAGGTCATGGTCTCAGGGTCCTGGAATCGAGGCCCACATTGGGTTCTCTGCTCAGTGGGGAGCCTGCTTTCTCCTCTCTCTCTGCCTGCCTCTCTGCCTACTTGTGACCTCTCTCTCTCTCTCTCTGTCAAATAAATAAAATAGTTTTTAAAAATAAGTTTATCAATAGTAATGTGCTTGGCATTTAAAAAAATAAATAATTTTTTCTCTTCCTCCTCTCCATTCAAGTGTACATCTTCAGGAGAACAAAACCCTACTACTAGGAGGTTAACAATACCCAAATACACAAGAGTAGAGGATAAAGTTGAGAAAACTAGGAAGAAGGCTGTCCAGGGTGATGTTTTACTCCATTTAGGTGGTTGCTTCTTCTTTATCCAACTCATCTGCACTCAGAAAAATCAAAACACTCAATACTTGCAGGAATTTTTTCCCACAGATGATGGTCCTCTCCTTTTCACGTACTTCTTCCCAACTGACCAAGAAGCCAAATTTCTACTGATGAATGCTGACCAGCTATGATTTTAAGCTGTCCTAATACATCATAGTTCTCCAGTTAAAATTTCAAACTGGGGACGCCTGAGTGGCTAAGTGGGATGGACCTCTGCCTTCAGCTCAGGTCATGATCTCAGGGTGTTGGAATCAAGCCTTGCATCAGAGAGCCTGCTTTCCTCTCTCTCTCTCTCTCTCTCTCTCTCTCTCTCTCTGCCTGCCTCTCTGCCTACTTGTGATCTCTGTAAAATAAAGTCTTAAAAAAATTTTTTTCAGGAGCACCTGGGTGGCTCAGTGGGTTAAGCCACTGCCTTCAGCTCATGACCTCAAGGCCCTAGGATCGAGCCCCACATCCGGCTCTCTGCTCAGCGAAGAGCCTGCCTCCCCCATCTCTTTGCCTGCGTCTCTGCCTACTTGTAATCTCTGTCAATTAAAAAAATAAAATCTTTAAAAAAAATTTTTTTTCAATTTCAGTGTGAATTGTAGCATTTCCCATAAACCATAGATATTAATGAGGAATTCAGAATGGAAAAAACCATACTCCCTGACAGAGCTGTGCTTCAGTCCCTTCTAAATAATAAATCTTACTGAGGGTTTGCAAGAACTACCTCCACAAAATAGCAACATGGCAGAAGGTATTAGAGAAGAAGACACTGCTTCCCAATAGCTTCACAGGGTTCCAGCAAAGCAAGGCGGAGAGCCACTAGGCCTTCCTTTGGAGAGGTGGAGCTCCTACTGGTTGCAAAGTTATAGTGAAGACTGAACAGGCAGAAGACTTTTCAGACATTGAGAGACTGGAAAGCTAAACTACTAGGATTTACCCCAGACCACCTCGTTGTTAAATAGAACACCTGTAAATGATGGAAAAAGAACTCTAGCTCCCCTTCATTTAATTAATAACTACCCTTTATTTAGAACCATTTATTGAGCACTCGCTATGTTCCAGACACCGTGTTAAACATTCTTAATGCATTATTTACTTTATTCCTTAAACATTCTAGTGATGTGGTATTTTACAAATGGGGAATTAATGAAGTAATTTCCCTGCTTTAGAAAAACATGCCAGTGGCTTTCAATGGTCTAACTACTTTACTTTTGTTCAAACTCCTCAGCCTGTGAGTCAAGACTCTCCATCTAGCTTTTACCTTCCAAGACTCTTTTCCAGACACAGTATAATATTCACTGCTCCCTAATGACAATTGGTTCTTTTCCATATCCGTGCCTTTACTGCAGCTGCTCGCTACAATTGGAATGACCTTCCTATTCTGCTTTGTCTTCAAGTCCTGTGTGCCCAAAGAACTCCAGTAGAATCTAAACCACCTGAAAGTACAACTGTGTCCTGCTCATTCCTAAGTCCCCTCAGTCTCCTACCACAGTGCAAGGCAAATAGCAGGGGCTCAACAAAGACTTTTCTCCTCAAAAATATAACAGCCAACAATGGAGAGATTATAGATTAGTATACAGTGATTAAGAACACAGACTCTGGAGTCAGATAGTTCAAATCCCAACTCCACTATTTACCAGTTGCTGACTTTGAGCAACTTATTTATTCTCGCTATGCTTCAGTTTCCCTCATCTGTAAAACAGAGGATATCTTTAATAACAACCACAAGGGGCTGCTGTAAGAATTAAATTACATAATACATGCAAAGCATAGAACCATATCTGCTACATAGTGAATGCTATATAAGGGTTTGCTGTTATTATATAATCAGCTGCATATTATAGTAAACTAACAACTCAAAATGTATTTTAAAGTCATCATGCCAGTTATTTAAATACATTAACATTTAATTATCTTAATTTTTAAAAATTTCAGCCACTTACAGGAATTCTTTGGAAATATAGTAGCTATTTAATTTAACCCAGTAATTAGATTTGTCTAACTAATCAATGAGAAACATTTGATTCAAAATAAAATTATTTGATATAACTATTGTTAGCAAATAATTCCAAGGAATAAAAACCCTATGTTTACTATAGAATAATTATGTTTAACTATCTCAATACTAGATTTCACACAGTGAACAGCCAAAAATTTAATTTCCTCAATGCCTGTCATGTATTAGGCATCCAAATTTTATTAAACATCCATTTTCCCAACCAGGTTAATTTTACTTAACACATATAATTTATACCTTCCTTAACTGTGTATAATTTCCTGTTACTACTGCACATTCTACAGCCCACAGTAACACATGAGAATTAACCCTCCAAGAAAAACAGGCAGCACTGCCAGTGAGGAGAAGCTGGGTGAAGCATGCATGTGCCGTGTGGCTGAGTACCACGAAACCTGCTCTGGCATGTTGCAGCAGGACCATACGTGTCCATGGGACACAGGGTGGAAGGGCTCACTCACCCCTCCCTTTAAGCCAGTATCAGCTGTCTTCAAGTCGCAAAACATTATTTCCATTTAAAAGAAATCCATGGGGCGCCTGGGTGGCTCAGTGGGTTAAGCCGCTGCCTTCGGCTCAGGTCATGATCTCAGAGTCCTGGGATCGAGTCCCGCATCGGGCTCTCTGCTCAGCGGAGAAGCCTGCTTCCCTCTCTCTCTCTGCCTGCCTCTCCATCTACTTGTGATTTCTCTCTGTCAAATAAATAAATAAAATCTTTAAAAAAAAATAAAATAAAAAAAAATAAAAGAAATCCAGTCGGCACAGGCTAATAAGCTAGCAAGCCTTGATTCTGTCTTGGCTATAACCACACACTAGAAAATATCTCGAAAAAGCCCCCAAAGTCCACCACTTAACCCAACCCCAGAATCCTCTGCCTGCCTGCTCAGCAAAGAATAAAGTGAACATCATGCAATGAAAAGACTGACGTCCGTAGCCGTCCTCATGCCAGCTATTTGCTCTTCCAAATGATATCATAAAGGAGTTCACCAGAAATTGAATAGATCATGCAATTCAGAAAACAAAGACCAAATGTTTTTACTTACAGGCATTTTTATTAGGATGACAAACTGAAAAGGCTCCTATAGCCTGCTTTTGTGAAGGGATGAAGTGCTCCATCAGGCTTAAAGAAAATTGAGTTGCCTCGAAGTGTGAAATCTCCCCACACTGACATTCCTGCTGACTCGGGAGGTGCTGTCATGGGAGGGTTTTCCCGACAGCACCCAGGAAATCCAGGATGTTGGTAAGGCACACAGAGGCTCACAAAATAACTGTGACTAACACACATAAAAGTGACCTTTCATCCCAGGCCAAGAACTTGGCAGTCAGCACATTCTGCGTCTGGGTGTTGGGGCCTCTTGTGTCTTCAGCCCTGCTCCCTCTCAAGGGCTTCAGGCTGCTTACCTTGCAGGTCCCACACTGACTTCATCATCCACCTCTTCCCACTGCCCCAGATGGCAGCTCTGTGGCTCAGTTCCCCTCTCACCTATGAGTAAATCGGAGATCTAAACATGGTTGTTGGTCTCTCTCTCCACACATCTTCCTGATGAGCACAACCTACCATCTCTACTTTCAAAATGTCTCTCCAACTCTTCCACCTCTTACCAGTTCCTCCACCACTGGCACCACAGCTCATCCTCTCTGTTCTGCCTGTTTTCACTTTGGCCCTGGAGCACCTACCTTTCCCCAGAACATAACACATGCTTTCACCCCCTGCTGCAAAGCACCCAGTGCATTCTCAGTGCCTTCAGAATAAAAGCTAAACTGTGTTGAACCTACAAAAATCCTACATGGCCCAGCATCTGCCTACCTCTGTGAACCTCATGCACTTTCACACTCCTCTTTTGCTACACGCACACCAGCCACCTGGCAAGGGCTGTCACTGACTGCCCTGACCTCCAACCACTCTATCACTTCACCCTGTTTCATTTTCTCCTGGCACTTGTCACTTGTCATGGTTACTCCTTCATTTTTTTATTGTTGTTTTCCTCTACTAGAATGAACACCTTGATAACAAGGACTTTATCTGGTCTGTTAACACCTGTATGTACAGCATCTACCACAGTGCTGGCTGATCTGCTGAATGATTTAACTAATTTTAAAAAATGAATGAACACAATTTACAGTTATGTAAATTTAATTCCAGAAAAATGCTGATTTTTATTAATAAGTATGAGGAACTGCTATTAGACAAGGTGCCATTTACTACCCGTATTACTTTAAATCATTATTTAATATCCTCACTCTTAGTTTTGTCTTCTGGGAAGCAGGTACAGTAATAGTCCTGGTCTTATAGGGTTGTAAGAAATAAGGAAGAAAATGTGCATAAAATACTATGTATTATACCTGGCATATGGTATATATGTTCAATAATTGTTACCTATTAGCCGAGGAGAAGATGACCATATTGTAGTCATCTTAAAAACAAGAATATTAGTTTTGGGGGCACCTGGGTGGCTCAGTGGGTTAAAGCCTCTGCCTTCGGCTCAAGTCATAATCCCAGGGTCCTGGGATCGAGCCCCACATTGGGCTCTCTGCTCGTGGGGAGCCTGCTTCCTCCTCTCTCTCTTCTCTGCTTGCCTCTCTGCCTACTTGTGATCTCTGTCTGTCAAATAAATAAATAAAATCTTTAAAAAAAAAAGAATATTAGTTTTGTTGTGGAAACTGCTAAGCCACCAGTGGTCCCCAGGAAATTGAATAATCTGACGAGAAATCCCAGATATATCCCCTCTTTTGTCTGTAGGACAAAAACCACACCCTCCTCAATACCCCCAAAGGACACCCAAATAGCTTCCCATCTACTGCCCCTGCCTTCAAATTATCTCCTTTCTACCGCTAGCATTTTGGTTAAGAAAACAGGCTTTCAAATCAACTCCCCTTTTTTTTATGGTCTCAAGCACTTCAATAACCTGATCCCACCCATTTTACATCAACTTCTCTTAGGGTTGTCTAGTCAGAACAACACTCCCACCCCACCCCCATCCACCAAGAGGAAATCTGTAGAGTGGCTGAGAGTGCACAACCTGGAGCCAAACTGCTTGGCTTCAAATGCCAGCTCCATCACCTACTCACTGACTAGTTACTTAGCCTGTCTACGGCCCAGGATCCTCATCTGGGAAGTGGCAGGAATGACAACTCTTCCAGGCTCGGCCTGGGGTGAGAACTGTGTAACACATGTTAAGCACCCAGCACAAGGCCTAATACTTAGTAAGTGACGATGTTGCTGAGCCTCTACTCAAAAACTAGTCATCTTTCTAAAAACAAATCCACACATGCCCTATATCTGTTCAAAATCTTTAATTAACCTCTATTGCCAAGAGGACGGAGTTCAAAATCCTGCGTGGAGCCTACTAGAGCAAATTCTTCCTATGTGGCCCTAGCCCACCTTTCCAACTCCATCTCGCACTGCTCCTCCTCCACAGCCTCCCCGAGTAAAGATCAGGAGTCCATGCTTTGTGCTTCCCCCAGTCAACCCTGTTGCCATCCCATGAACACTCGCGGCATTTTGTTTCCTTGATTTACCTCCTGAAATTCCCTTCCTATTCCTTCCTACATGCTAAGCTCCTCATCATGCTCCGATACCCACACAATTGTTCTCTTTTCATGAAGCACTTCCTGAATTTTCCACGTAGAGTCAGTGGTACCTCCTTCTAAACTCCCACACCTCACCCAAAACAGCTGGATGTAAAACCCCGTTGTCATTTACCAGTTGAATTCTCTGTGTCTCTTCTCTACCACTTCAAGGGCAGGCACATATTTGCTTCTTTTTTATGCAATGTCTGAATTGCAATAGGTGTTCGACCAATGAGGGTTTGACTGAACAAGAGATATCTGTGGGAGGAATGTGGATGACAAGCAAAATTCTAGCAGAAAAATCCAAAACCACAAAATCATTCTAGTAGTGATAAGATGGCTAAAATGAAAAGCATGTAAAGCAGCTTTTGGATCCATCGTCTTGTTGATTTTGGCTTCTGACATCTTTATGTTGTACAATTTTCTACTTATCTTTTTAAAGCCTGAGCCATTTTATATGCAGATGCGTCAAGAAAACATATTCTTTAAGACTTTCAAAGTGGGGCGCCTGGGTGGCTCAGTGGTTTAAGCCTCTGCCTTCGGCTCAGGTCATGATCTCAGGGTCCTGGGATCGAGCCCCACATCGGGCTCTCTGCTCAGCGAGGAGCCTGCTTCCCCCTGCCTCTCTGCCTACTTGTGATCTCTCTCTATCAAATAGATAAATAAAAAAAATCTTTAAAAAAAAAAAAAGGACTTTCAAAGTAAAATATTTCCTGAAGGTTTACTAGTTCTAAAACATCACAGTAAGTTTTATATCTTTATTTAATTGAATAATATGATCAATAAGTCTTTAGTAGTTTAGATGTAACTTGGAGATCTCCCAAATGTGCTCCATAGAACACTAACTTAAGAAGCTAACTTATGGAAACAAATGAAATGATTCCATGGCCAAGCAAGTTTGGAGAAAAATACATATTACATCTCTTTATTGGAAAATCACAGAGCACTTTTGCATATTAAAGGCCCTGGAAGGTCCACCAATGAAAAACTCTATTTCCCAAATGTATTTACCAGCAACACATGTTGCTTCAAACATGTGTTCATGGAACTCATTTTATGAAATACTGTTTAGTCTCTAAATGGTCCCATATGACGGTTCTTTGGGTTACGAATAATCCTAGTTCATAACATTGTTGGATGGAGTTTTAAAGGGCATCTGTCACTGTACAGTTTCTGACTCTCATCTGCCTGTCCCTGACAAGTTATCGTTCATGGCCCGCATGGAGGGAATAAAAAGCAAAAGATTTTTACAGCTAAGGAGGTGTTTCTTTACACAGAATCAGAATCCCCTTCTCTACAGATCCCAACTGTTCATCTAAATTCAGCTTGTCGGAGCCATGAAGAATAAATCTAAGACCCTTCGCACTTTTTCAAGCAGAAGACCTGGATTATCCCATAGAATCTTTGGTTGCTAGAAGACCAGCAATCAAAAAGCCTACTTATCTCCTTATCTGAAAAACAGACAAAAGAAATGTGGGGATGATTTGCAGATACCTAACATACCAGGCCATCACTAATGATGTATAATGATTAGAGGTTAATGACTCGGTGCCTTTGAAGATTGAAATGAAGTGTCCTTAAAGTGACAAAGAGCCAACATGAAGAGTCCTAATTTGACAACAAAACAACCTAAACCCTTTTTATAAGGTAAAGAATGTGTCTCAGGTAATAAACACTTAAGTAATTAGACGGTTTTAATGGTGATAGCTATAAACTGAAACACGGAAAAAAAAAAATCGTGGTAATAGGCTGACGCCCAGGGAGGTGAGTATAAAAGAGCCAAGGCAGAAGAGAGAAGCATTGAGACACCAACAGACTTCTCTTCTCAACCCAACAAAAACCCAACTCCTGACACCATGGCTTGCTGTGTTCCCTGCTGCTGCAGCGTCCCCACCGGCCCCGCCACCACCATCTGCTCCTCTGACAAATGCTGCCGGTGTGGAGTCTGCCTGCCCAGCACCTGCCCTCATGACATCAGCCTCCTCCAGCCTACCTGCTGCGACACCTGCCCCCCACCCTGCTGTGAGCCTGACACCTATGTGCCCACTTGCTGGCTGCTCAATTCTTCCTACCCAACCCCTGGAATGAGTGGGATCAACCTGACCACCTACGTGCAGCCTGGCTGTCAGAGCCCCTGTGAGCCCTGCTAAGCAACCCTATCTCTGCATAGGTCAGGGATGTGGGGCTCATCATCTGACCTTCAACCCCTGCTACCACCTACATCAGGCTAAATCAATCCCAAGTCCCTGGGCCATGTTTTCATGAATTCACTCAACTTCTTCTCTCCTCCTTTGAGTGGAGTTAAAGACCTTCTTTCTGTCTTTTAGGCCATTTCATGGCTCTTTGAGAAATAACTATTTTGACTATTCCTTAATAAACTTTATTCTGGCTTAGCAAATGTTGCTTTGTGATGATTTATTCTCGTGTTTCCTCTCAGGGAAAGTGGAATGCCTACCTAAATCTGAACAGCAATTCATCGTATCCAAGATTTATCTCAGCAGAAGGAGAGCATGTGTGGTGGAATCATTGAAAAATTAGATACTGGCTCTTTGTCATGGGTTGAAAAGTGAAAAATTCACTAGGTCATCTTGTAAGATCTTTTTACTCAATAGGTATTTTTTTGAAGACAACCACTATGCCAAGCCCTATCCTGGAACCTGGAGATTAATATGTTTTTTAAATGTCTTATTCATTGTAATTTCCACTGACCCTGAAATTGATTTTTCTTTCTTCCCTAGGTGACTAAACAAACTGGCCAATTTGTAGAAATAATTTTGATTCCCTTAGTTATAGCCATCAGCAAAATTCCAAGCTCAAAATGCAATGTAATTTGGGGAAGACCAAATACCCATTTCTTCATATATGCTATCTTCTAGAAAAATCAATTCTGAATATTAGCATTTATTGGTTATTCCTTGATCCTTCAAATAAGGCTTGGTTTACATGAGTCAGAATTCTCCTTAGAAGTTTATTAGTCCAAGTGTCATATAATATCATGGTGTTAAAATGAATTAAAAGTATCAGACTGTAGTACAGTATTCTCCAAACACAAGAAACAGGCACACAATTCTGGAAGCAAAAACACACAGTTTCTCTTAGAACAAAACTTTGGTGATGACCATTAATTCATCTCCACAGTTGTCCTGTAAAATTCCAAGTGTGCAAGATTTTTACCAATACCCAAACTGCAATCTCATATATTTTCTTAGACTTGCCTTGGAACTTTGGGCTATGCACTTCCTCTCAGCCTAAGTTTCCTTGTTATCATAGCAGAAATGATACTCTTATCCCTGCTTATGTTTCAGGATTATTGTGAGAATCAAACAACCCAAAGTGTTGACAGCCCCACTCTGGATGGTGAGAGACACTTGCCATTATTGCCACACAAGGATTCCCAGCTTCCTCACCAAAAGGCACCCCCTTATTTCTAGAAAAACATTATTTTTCCCATGTACCTTTGTAAAATAATTCATTGCTTCCTTCATGTTTGTTCAAAATACATTTATAAGCATCAGTGAGAATTTTAGGATTAATATACCCGTTACCTTTCTTTTTAGTCAAAAGCAAAGCAGTCTGACATTTTCATACATGCTTGTAAGGGATAAATATTTAGACTTTATTTTTAATACTTAAAATAAGTCTGAGTGTCCCAGTACTACCTCTGTGGACCTTTAGGCAATCAAAGACCCTTGGCTCTAGTTAAAAATGCCCCAGATGCAACCCAGGAAAGATGTGGCTCTGCGCTTGAGCTGCCTCTGCGGCCCTGAGCTGGTCACTGGAGTCTGTGCATCTTAAATCAATTAAAAGGGTTGGTTGATCAGAAGCTCTCTAGGACACTTTCAGCTTTAAAATTCTATGGCTCTAGATCGTCCAGAAGCATTTTGAGTAAAATTATTCCATGCCACTAACCAACTCCACCCCACTTTATCACTTTTGCTATTTCATTCATTATAGCTAACATTTGGTGAATATCTACCAGGAATTCTAATTTATGCTTCATGGGCATTATTTCATTTCTAACAAAAAAACACAGACAGATAACTACCACCATTCTCTTACAGGAGAGAAAACTGAGGCTCCCAAAGTTACACAAATAGTAAGTGCCACGAGGGATCAAACCTAAAACCACCTGGGTCCAAAAACTGCTTCTCTTTCCACTATACCAAAGTACACAGCTCCTTTGCAAACAGCACTATGTTCAAGATAAATAAGATTACACATGGCTCTCTTTATCTAGGAGAAAGTATATGCCACTTAACAATACATTTTCAATTATCCCCCTAAATTATATATCTGGTTGTATATAGTAACTCACTCTTTCTGGGGTGATTATAGTTTAAGACAAAATGAGTATATACAGTGAGTCTAGGAAAAACTGTTTAGGTTCTAAGGTGAAAACAAATCATCTTTTTTTTAAGTCAGACATTAAATAGTGATTAGCAACCTCAGCACAGGAAAAACATGGACTGGGTCATTAAGCCTGCACTGAAATATGGAATGTTTGGCAACTCAAACACATTTTCGATTTTCTAATGAGTTTCAATAACCCAGTTCAATGCAAAAACAATCTGTAAAGTTAATAATTGTTTATCCATGATAAGAGAACAGAAAACCGTCATATCATTTTTCTTTCAAATTTATCCTGGCCTCCAGACCTTTCTTTCCATCTTCACTGATTCTACCCTAATTTAGGCACAGATCACCAGACCCCTGATCACAGCCTCCTAGTTAACCTTGGTTCAATAATCCCATGCCTCTCCCTTCATCCAAACTATACCTCTGTGAGACCAAGCTTCTATTCCTATTATAAATATTGGCTAAATTGGATTGCTCAAAACTCTAGGATAACTCAAAATTTATTATTTTTATTATTTTACTGAATCAAAGCTAAATTCTTCAATGTGGCTTTTAAGACCCCCCAATAACCTGATATAGTCAATTCCAGCGAATCTTACCTGCTACTAATCCTGGGGCATTGTGCAACCTACACTTGTCAGAGCAATGTCCCCTATCTGATAGTCAAGAGAGTTGTCTCTGCAACCAGACTGTCTTGCTTTTAAATCATATCTCTAACACTTACTAGCTATGTGTCCTTTGGTCATCTCATTTAACTCCTCTCTGCCTCAGGTTCCTCAACTGTCAAATAAGATTAAAAATAGTTTGTAACCTACATAACTAGTATACCACAGAACTGTGCAGGTCATGAAAAACTAGGAAAGACTGAGAAAAGATTGTCCCTGACCAGAGAAGACTAAGGAGATGTGATGACTAAATGTATTTTGGGATCTCAGATTGGATCCTGGAACAGAAAAAAAGGCAGTAATGGAAAAACTAGTGATATCTGAATAACATCTGAAGTTTAATTAACAGCAATGTACCAATGTTGGTTTCTTAGTTTCAATATATGCACAACGTCATTGTTAAGATATTATCATTAAGGGAAATTGAGTGAGGGGTAGATAGGAATGCTGTACTATCTGCAAACTTTGTGTAAGTCTAAAATTATTCAAGAATAAAGAAGTGATTTTTGAAAAGTATGTATAAATACAGAGAACTGGTGGTTTCCAGAGTGAAGGAGGTAGGGGATGGGCAAAGGGGGTAAAGGGGAGTGGGGGATACAGGCTTCCAGTTATGTAATGAATAAATTACGGGGATGAAAAGTACAACACAGGGAATACAGTCAATGGTATTGCAATAGTGTTGGATAGTGACACATGGTGGCCACACTGTGTTGAGCACAGCACAATGTACAGATCTGTCCAATTGCTATGTTGTACACCTGAAACCAATGTAACATTGTGTGTCAGCTATATTGCAATTTAAAAACATTTTTTAAAAGTATATACCTCCAAAGAATTTCCAATGGAAAAAAAGACCAGCTCTTCAACAAATGGCGCTGGGAAAATTGGACAGCCACATGCAGAAGAATGAAACTAGAACATTTCCTTACACCACACACAAGAACAGACTCAAAATGGATGAAAGACCTCAATGTGAGACAGGAATCCATCAAAATCCTTGAGGAGAACATAGGCACCAACCTCTTCAACCTCAGCCGCAGCAAGTTTTTCCTAGAAACATCACCAAAGGGAAGGGAAGCAAGGGCAAAAATGAACTATCAAAAGCTTTTGCACAGCAAAGGAAATGATCAACAAAATCAAAAGATAACCGACAGAATGGGAGAAGATATTTGCAAATGACCTATCAGATAAAGGATTTGTATCCAAAATCTATAAGGAACTTACCAATCTCAACACCCAAAGAACATGTAATCCAATCAAGAAATGGGCAGAGGACATGAACAGATATTTCTGCAAAGAAGACATTCAGATGGCCAACACACACATGAAAAAGTGCTCAACATCACTCAGCATTAGGGAAATACAAATCAAAACCACAGTGAGATACCACTTTACACCAGTCAGCATGGCTAAAATCAACAAGTCAGGAAAGGACAGATGTTGGCAAGGATGCAGAGAAAGGGGAACGCTCCTACACTGTTGGTGAGAATGCAAGCTGGTGCAGCCGCTCCAGAAAATAGTATGGAGGTGCCTCAAAAGTGGAAAATAGACCTACCCTGCAACCCAGTAATTGCATTACTGGGTATTTAACTCAAAGATACAAAGGTAGTGATCCAAAGGGCATGTATACCCCCATGTGTATAGCAGTGATGTCCACAATAGCCAAACTATGGAAAGAGCCTAGATGTCCATCAACAGATGAACATATAAAAAAGATGGGATATACATATGTATATAAATACATACACATATATAATGGAATATTATGCAACCATCAAAAAAATGAAATCTTGCCATTTGCCATGATGAGGATGGAACTAGAGGGTATTATGCTAAGCGAAATAAGTCAATCAGAGAAAGACAATTATCATACGATAGTTGATATGAAGAATTTGATAAATAAGACTCAATCATAGGGGAAGGAAGGGGAAAATGAAACAAGATGAAATCAAAGGGAGACAAACCATAAGAAACTCTTAATCTCAGGAAACAAACTGAGGGTTGCTGGAGGAAAGGAGAGTGGAAGGGATAGGGTGGCAGGGTGATGGACACTGGGGAGGATATTGCTTTGGGGATCCTGTGAATTATGTAAGACTGATGAATCACAGATCTGTACCCCTGAAACAAATAATACATTATATGTTAATAAAAAAAGTTTTACAAAAAAGTATATACCTTCTAAAACTGTAGTCAAGATTAAGTTAATTAAAACATGTACAGCCTTTAGAACACTGTGTACCAACTGTCAACCTCCAGGTTCATCTTTTTATACTCTACGATGCTTGGGGTGAGGACTCTTAATCTCCTTTGCCTGACTTTCTAGTAGATTCCACCAATGGAGGGCACTAGAAGGAGCCTGTAAGGCCCAAGGAAGAGAAGATCTTATTGCCCCAGCATCCAGTCCTTTATCAGGCAGCCACAGTAGATTCTAGTCTCCAGCTTCTTTCCATGATGCTCCAAAAATAGCATCACTGCACCCCCTCAGAAACACCTATACCAGCAAGGGGGTGACTCCCACCCATGAAGGCCCACATTCTGGCCCCACAGGGCCTCTCCCCTGAGCTTCCGAGGCAAGAGCACCAGTGGGGCAGCCCCCGGGGTCTGTGCCCAGCTCTGTAGGGCCACTCTTCCAAGCATCTGGGTTCAGTTGCCCCCAGCCTCTTCTCCCCAGTCCCTGCCCTAAGGCTGGTAGCCTGCTTCTTGTGTTTGTTACCTCAGTTTTCCTTTTTGGTTTTTTCAGTCCTCCAATAACTATTTAACCAATCCCCTAACTTAAAATTCTCTCTGTTGAAATACTTTGTGTGAGGTTTTCCTGACTAAACTTGATACAGAAGTATTTGCATCATAAACGTCAGTTATCATTATTTTCCAACCTTCCTTCCTCAACCATTCGTTCCATGTGTTCCACCCCCAAAACTCCATCCCATGATCCAGGCCCTATGGTTAGGTACTACAGAAACCAGGAAAAATAAGACATAGTCTCTGCTTTGAAGAAGATTACATTCTAGTTAAGAACCAACACGTGTGCAAAAACTGCAGCCAAGTTTTATGGGTAGATAGGGGTTGCAATCAAGGCCCAAGAAGGCCTGGCCAGCTCTACCAAGGACAGGGGCAGCATAGGGGCAAAACATGGAAGAAGTCATTGTTTTCCTTGCCCCAAAGACACTAATCTCTTTTCTAAGCATTGTCTAATCAAAACGACTTATTCCAAACCCTGCAGGCATCTCTGATCACTAAGCCCCTCCACTGTATTTCCTCCTGTGGACATTCTCACAGTGCCTATCCGGGAAACTGCACCAAAATGACCTGACAGTGTCACACGCAAGGCTGAATGATTTGCATAAGGAATTCTCATGTCATCTTTATTTAATTCTTGAAGTAAGACTATAGTAGGTATATATTACTATTTTTCCCAAATTTGTAGTTGAGAAAACTAAAGCCCAAATAACTTGATCTAGGTCTCACAACATGTAATTTATAATTTGGATTCAAACCTAGCTCCAGCACTCCTCCCATAACCTTGTCTTGTACTTAATTATACATTGTTTGAATCATATGCAAAGGGATATGTAGCCTTTTCCATCAGAGTTGGTACTCTTGGAGGGCAGGCACCATGCCTTCTATTTTTCTCTCTCTCCTACAGTTTTCAGAATGTATTACAGATTGAATAAATATTTGATTTATAATGAATAGATTTGCTTACCAGTGTCCTTTACTGTAGTTATGTACTAGCTTTGGCCATGACATCTTAATATTACCTTGAATTAAAGTGGAAGGACTTTTCTAAAAGTTTGATGGGAGGTGACTACCAGCTTTGGCAGTAGTATTGAAAAATGAAATAGGCAGGTCAGCAGTTTGGCTTTTCTGAAAAGTTTGGTGTTTTGCAAAGAGAGGAAAGCTCATTTTTCAGACCATATATAATCTTATGGACCTATGTTTTAATATGTTCAGGCTCCTGGTTAAAAATAAAAAAAAAATGTCCTTTGAGAGCTTATTTATACATAATTGCATACACAGACAATGTAGTGGATTGGTACAGAAATCATCTAGCAGGCTCTGAACTTCCCAATGAAGATGATTTTTTTTTTAATTTCTGATACTCATTTATTCCCTCAAATCCATGAAAGATAGCAAGGTGAATCTGGCAGGGAAAAAGTCCCAGAGGTTTTGACTTCCCAAATATATCCAGAACACACATTTTAAGAAGGATCATTTCTTACTTTCTAGGGAAATCACTCTTGATTCTTTACACTCAGCAGTGATCCTTTTTAAGAACACATTCTGGTTGGTAAAAAAGATGAAAGTTAGAAAAGACCGTGACATATTTGCCCGTGATTGAGTAAGTAGAGAACCTACACTGATACCATTTTGAAACAGCAACAGGAAGCACGTTTGAAATGTAGCAACACAACCAAATAAAACTGAAGGAGAGCTCATCCCACAGCTGATAAATAAGAAGTTAGTGAGTTATTTGTATGGGATTATACAAACAATAACAGGGAAACTTTATGATGGACAGAAGCTGTGTTCCCTGAGACAGCTCCATATAAAAGACTCAGAGAACAACTCTGTAGAATATCTTCCTTTGCAACAAAATGTCTTGCTGTGAGTCTGGTCTCCAAGGCTGCTGCAGCATCCCCACGGGTCCTGCCACCACCATCTGCTCCTCTGACCTGTGCTGTCAATGTGGAGTCGACCTGCCCAGCACCTGCCCACACGAGATCAGCCTCCTCCAGCCCGCCTGCTGCGACACCTGCCCCCCACCCCACTGTGAGCCTGACTCCTACGTTCCATCATGCTGGCTGCTCAACAGCGACCACCATCCTCCACACCTGAGCGGGATCTCTGTCACAACCTGTGTCCAGCCCGGTGAGTGTGAAGCACCAGGCTGCTAGCCAAAGATAGGTCCAAGAGCTTGCCCACACTGCCCCAAGAGACAACGATAGTCATTAAGGGCCACTCAGCAAATGGTCTTTAATTAAAAACTCTGGAAGAAAATGTTCTGACCCTGTGCCTTCAGTTTTGCAGAACTGTTCTACATTTTGAATGATTTCCAGTGAGAAGTCAAATAAACACTGTCATGGACCTCCTCACTTTAAAACTAAATAAACATCACTGTGCCCAAACCACGTGCTGTCTCGTGTTTAATGCTATAATTACCAAACAACTCTTGACACATGTGTGCACATCATAAACCTATAAATACGTCCAGGAGAATGACACAATCTGATGACATCAACATAAATCTCAGAGGCAAAAGGAGGCCTCACAAGGATATGCACATACTTGAAGAAAATTGCCTGAACGGTCAAATATATTAACCCTAAGATTAAAATCATTTTAAATTCCAAAGTCAGCTCTTACTTTTAATTTTAATATTTCCCTGCCTCTTTAAGTAATTACATCGTGTTTCTCCTTTTAAAGATTCTGAGAAACTGGCAATTAAACATCCACATACAGAAGAGACCCCAAAAACTGAGCTGAGCCATATTTTTTACTCATTTAGGTGAAGTTTCAAATGTAAAACCATTTTGACAAGTGTAAATGCACTTCAGAAATGAAATGAATCATTCTGCTTATGTAAAGTATTATTATTATTATTATTAAGGGATATTCTAAAAATAAATACATACCTTTTACATTCTAATCTGCAATTTAATCCAATTCAAATCACATTTATCAAATGACTACTCTGACCTAGGTACTTGACAGAGACAAAGAAAGTGAAGTCATAATTCCCACTTTCAGAGAGTTTGCATTGGAGTGAGGAAGACAGATAAAAATGATGAGCCATAATATATAACAGACTGAAACAAGGTTTACATGAAACGATAGGCAGCATACTTTGTGAAAGCAAAGAATGAAAACATCTAGAAGAACCACCTAAAGGTTGCCATGAAGAAAATAAATGAGCTAATACTTGAGGAATAAGCAGGATTTGAGAAGTAGAGAGTTGGGGAAGGACACTGCAATGGGTGATCACACAAAGATGCAAAGTTCCTAGAAGGCGCTAACTTTCATTTTTATTTGATAAGCTTTGTGACACATATCAATATTCAAGCAAAAATCAAGCCAACTTCACTAATGAGTTTTTCTTCCAATAAAACGCATGAAGCTTATTTACCAATGACATTTAGTATTTTCTGCTGATTGTTTCAACCAGGTTTCTTCGCTTTTAAACAGGCCAAGTTGGTTTTCCGTAATGGCCCCTCGGATTCAGCCCACCAAAGAATGCGTACTTTATGTTTCCTCAACAACTTGCCATCCAACAAATTATGTATTTTAGATTCTACTACCTGAGTAGTTTTGTGCTAAACAAGGGGAAGATGCTGGAATCAGGATATTACACCCTGGAGATTATTCAGTCCAACTTCCTCATCTACCAACATAGACTCTGGCAAACCAAGGCCAAGTGAGGTGAGGAATGCTTTATAAGGCATTCTTCAAAGGAATTTACAACGTTAATTGAAGATCCAAGATATGAAAACAAATAAACATGCACAATAGGAAATAAGTCCATGAAGTAAGGATTTCTATAGTTCTAAATCACATTGGATAAGATGAACTTCCAGAACACTGTCATTTTGTGAATCTTATGTCTACTCCTTTTAGTCCTTGTTTCAACTTATTTTAAATTTAGTAGTGCATTCATTTGAAAATGAATAAAGATGAGGTAAATTTTCTTTTAACAGTACATTTTACAAAAGAGCAACTGTGTGGATCTTTCCTCCCAGTGAATTTACATTTTGACATAACTTTGAGTAAAGAATGCTAAAAAAGAATGCTAAAAAAAAAAAAAATCGTAATACAGATTTCAGAAACTTGGAATAAATTAAAAATAATGAAAAGGAGTTTCATCTTATTCCATTCTGGCTCTACCCTACTTACTCAATAGAACCTGAATTATAGCCTCAATAAATAAAGTAAATATGTCTGAGATGCATACAGCCATATGCAGTGTTCATCTAGAAGTAGCCATGTCCCTGTTGACTTTCTTGAGAGGATGGTCCAATTAACCCTTTGAGTTATATGTACTAAAATTAGTAATTAAAAATTGTATCATGTTATGCAACTATTTTAAATTAAGGGGGAAAAACAAGGAAAAGAATATAACCTCTGAAACAATAGCTAAATTGTCTCTCAGACCGATTATCCATAATTCATATAAGGTTTGGCATTCCAGGACCCTGTGAAGATAAAATGTAATCATCTTACGACAAAAATGACAAGTCAGTGAGTCAAAAACATGATTTACCTTAATAAGGGCAGGACTCTTAATGGACAAGTAAATACCAAACTGATTAGAGAATCTTGGTGAAGAGGAGTGGGATAAACAAAAATGAGAGGAAGCCTTCTGGTTGGACCAACACCCACTGAGGAGCGTATATAAAAGCCCCAAAGCAAGAGGAGACATTTGAACCTGAGAAACCTCATCTTTCCAAGAAACCAAGAGCAGACCAGATTCTCAACACCATGGCTTGCTGTGTTCCCTGCTGCTGCAGTGTCCCCACCGGCCCCGCCACCACCATCTGCTCCTCTGACAAATGCTGCCGGTGTGGAGTCTGCCTGCCCAGCACCTGCCCTCACACCACTTGGTTACTGGAGCCAACCTGCTGTGACAACTGCCCCCCACCCTGCCACATTCCTCAGCCCTGTGTGCCCACCTGCTTCCTGCTCAACTCCTGCCACCCCACCCCAGGCCTGGAGACCATCAACCTCACGACTTTCACTCAGCCCTCCTGTGAGCCCTGCATCTCAAGCTGCTGCTGAATGATGGCTGCTTTGCTCCGTGCCTGACAATGAAAAACCCAGAAGCTGTCTATTCAGTATTCACTTGCCTCAGCAGTTTATCAGATGCTGAGGCAGACCAGATGGCCCAGATATGAAAATCTACCTTTCATTTTAACGGAAAGAAAAATTGAGACCCTTTTTTATGATTGTTTGGCTGAATAACCATTTCATTCATTTAGGCAGATGAATATCATCTATTATCAAAATACTAATGAATTCTCTTAAGAGCTCGGCTGTATTTTCTGGTCATGTTGCTTTGTGGATCCCATTTCTTATACTGGATATTTTCTTAGAGAAAAAAAATTCATGATGGGTTTTCCAATAAACTATTTCTCTGGCAAGATTTGTTGTTTGTGTATGTCAGAGTTTGGGGTATATGTTTAATTTTTTAAAAAAAGGTAAAGATAAGATGATTATTCTATTAAAAGAAATAATCTGTTAGAAGAATGCTTGGAACTTGCTAGCTTCCTAGGCTTGTTACCTTCAAATTGGTTATCTTTTATGTTCTCTCCTTTTCCTCAGCCAAATACAATTTGGAGGTGAGCCCATATTTATTTCCCTACATTTTGCTGGGTAAATCATAGTAACTCACATAATCCTTAAAATATCACTCATAGATGAGAAAAATGAAGCTTTAAGAATTATTCAACACTCTCAAAGTTACTTAGTAAGAACTCCAGAATTCAGCTCCTTGTATGTCTGATTTTAAAGCCCAATTCTTTCTACCATATGACAGAGCCTCTAATACCAACAGCCAGAAGCTGAGTGAACAGTTATGACATCAACTTCAAAAATGTAAGAAAAATTAAAAAATGTAAGAATCTTTAACAAAATCATCACATCCAATTATAACAGAAAAGGATCTATTGGCTCACAGATTAAAAGTGGCAGGTATTCAGTTCTAAGATCTGGATTATTTAATGGGTCTACCAATTTCAACTTCATTTTCCCTTAAAGAGAACTTAAGTGGCCAACTCTAGAAGCAGGGCACTGTATCTCTACTTGCCACCATCCTTGGCACAGAAATTCAAATCAAAAGAATGTCAAAACTTTCCAGGCGATGAGCTGAGAACTAGAGCTAAGGCTTGATTAAATATGATTTAATGGGGCATCTGGTGGTTCAATTGGTTAAGCATCTGCCTTTGGCTCCAGAGTCCTGGGATCCAGTCCAGCATCTGGCTCCTTGCTCGGTGGGGAGCCTGCTTCTCCCTCTCCCTTTGCCCCTGTCCCTGCTTGTGCTCTGTCTGTCAAATAAACAAATAAAATCTTTAAAAAGAAACAAAATACAAAAAATAAACATGATTTAATCTATGACTTCGTTTTGTTTTTACCAATCTACTTACTTTTATCTTGAGATTACCCTTTACCCAGCCTTAAAGAGAGAATACATACATAATTCATATATTACACATATCAAGAAGTATACATATACATGTGTAATGTATATATGTGTCATTCATATACAAAGGCACAACTCAAAATCTGAAAAACATTGGGCTAAAACCAAAAGAATAAAGGCAAAAAAGAAAAAGGCAGGGCAAGGAAGAGAAGAAATAAAAACTTTTAAATAAATGTGTTTCTCAATGTCCTTAGTGTGTTTGTCAGTCTCTCCAGAGAGGGATTTCTCAAACAATCTCCCAGGCTTATTAGTGGTTTGAATGAACAGAACTTAGCAGCCATGGGATACATGGATTCAGGCTACAATAATACCAACAAGGAATTTAGTCCATTCATTCATTCACTTGGCCAGTATTTCAGGAGTGCTTCCTTTGTGCCAGGCACCATATCTGTGTTAGGATTGTAAAGATAAAAGAAATGTTATTACCTGGAGTGTTCTCAAGTTTCTCTCAAATCTGATGAGGGAGGCAGACAAGCTGTCTTTTTTTTTTTTTTTTTAAATTTGGGGTACTCGGGTGGCTCAGTCAGTTACACATCTGCCTTCAGGTCAGGTCATAATCCCAGTGTCCTGGGATCAAGTCCCACGTTAAGCTCCTAGCTCAGCAGGGAGCCTGCTTCTCCCTCTGCCTGCTGCTCCCCCTGCTTGTGCTCTCACTCTCTACCAGCTCCCCCCCGAAATAAATAAAATCCTTTAAAAAAAGTATTTATTTTAGAGAGAGAGAGTGGGGGGAGGGGCAGAGGAAGAGAACTTTCAAGCAGACACCCTACCGAGCATAGAGCCCAATATACAATCTCATGACCCAGGAGATCATGACATGAGCCAAAACCAAGAGTCAGATGCTCGGTCAACTGAGCCACCCAGGAACCCTAAGACAAACCAGTTACTGTAGTCACAATACATGTGTTTTCCATAAGCATATGAATATATTTATAATGCCATGTGGATCCTGCTATGACTGATGTGAGCAGCATGGCATGCAAGCACACAGAGGAACTAAACCCCAGATCTGGTGATTCAGTGTCAGGGTGAGGGATAGTTATGGAAAGCCTCTGAGCTATCCAGGCTGAAAATTAGAAGATGACAAGGCAGGAGAGGAGGGGAGATGCTGTTCCAGACACAACAGCAGCTTACTAACTCATGGATTGAGTCCACTGAAGATGGGGAGAAGAAGTGAGGGGAGGAGGAGAGAAGCAATGCAAAGACCCTGAGGTTGGGGCTCCCTAAGCAAAGGGTTTTAAGACTGAAAGCTCCAAGCAAAGAGAGATCTGAAGCAAGAAACTAACAATCCTATTTTGTTATTTTCTTTTTATTATCAACCTTTGAATTAGGTCTTCACTGTCACAGATACCCCTGTAGGGCCAAGGGCAGGCTACCGCAAGATGTGCCACTCTGGCATACTATTTTTTATACTGATTATTTTAAATAAAAATTACTTCAGAGATAGCCTATGCAAGGACATCCAGATCCTCCTTTGTCCCTGTGAAAGCAGGAAATAAATCTCCATTGTGAAAGGTACCCTCCCTGTATTAGGAGGTAAAGACACATCCTCATCATTACCAGAGATAAGAAATGTAAAGCTGAGAAGGACGTATATAAACAAACCTTGCTACCTTTTACTTGCTCCTAATTTACTACCACAGCCCAAATTCCATTTCCAATTCCTACTATTTGAAGTTCCCAAAGTTAAGGGTTTTTTTGACCTGCCAATTTCTCACGTATTGTCTCTTTGCCCGCCTTAGTCATTTCTTTAGGTCTCAACTTCATTACTGGCCTTCCATGAGCACATAATAAAACTTTGGTGTTTTCTCCTGTTAATCTCTCTCATGTAAATTTAATTCTTAGGCCAGCTGGAAGACCTTCAAGGGTAGAGGAAGAATTTTCTCCTTCCCCATACCTCCACTGACTATAGATGGTATAATTAAAACTGGGCAAGTACTTGTGTGTGTGTGCAGGTGCATGTGTACATGTATGCAGATTTTCAGCAATTTGAAAATCTACCATCTAATCAGAATCACCACGTTTTTCCTGCATTTGCTTAAAGGAAAAAGGTGAATTTTGTTTCTTAAAATAAAATGTTTAGTATCTCTGACACATACTTTAAACTTGCATGTTAAACCACAAAAAGGTAGCTCAATTTCAATAGCTCCTATATTTAGTTTATAACAAGTCAGTCACCAGGCCATCTAAGGCAAATTACCTCACCGCTCTAGGATTCACTGTCCTAATTTACGAACAAAGGAGAGTTATTTCCAGGTCTCTCAGACCCTGGCAAAGAAAAAAAAAAAATTTAATAAAGCACCACAAGTTTTTTCAATAAAAGAGATGAGTTTACTATCATAAATGTATTACTTTACAACTGCTTCAAATCTATAACTTTAAATATTTATAATTATGAAAACATAACATTCTATACAGAACAGTAATAATTTCTTTATCTTTATAAGCTTAACTCAAAGTAACACCACATTCTAAATAAGAGTGATCTCTTTCTGCCATGAAATTCTGTGAGAATCTGAAAACCTCCCTATACTGTTTTTCTTAGTATGTTAAAATAATTTCCTTCTGCTTTTAATGTTTATGCTCTTAGAACCCTTCCTATCATAATGTATAATAACAGCAACTTAAAATAATATGTGTATGGTAAACCTTCCATCAAACTCCAAGTTCCACAAGAGCAAGAATGAGGTCTATTTTGTTCACGGTTATGTATCTAAAATTTATCACAGTGCTTAGCACGTGGGAACTGCTCAATAAATGTCTATTAAATTATTTTTAAAATACTGAAAATGTTAGTTAGTCCTAAGTAAAAGAATGAGCAATTTGGCAGGTATTCACTCAAAGATAAATCTGCTTGAAGTCCAGGGACACCAGCAGAGATTACAAATCCTTTTTTCCCAGGATGCCTGGGTGGCTCAGTTGGTTAAGCAGCTGCCTTCGGCTCAGGTCATGATCCCAGCGTCCTGGGATCGAGTCCCACATCGGGCTCCTTGCTTGGCAGGGAGCCTGCTTCTCCCTCTGCCTCTGCCTGCCACTCTGTCTGCCTGTGCTTGCTCTCGCTTCTCTATGACAAATAAATAAAATAAAAAATCTAAAAAAAAAAAAATCCTTTTTTCCCAACTCATAGAGTACTTTCTTAAATTTAAATTTTATTAATTTATGTGCCAGCTGTTTTAATTGTAGGTATGAACCTTTAAATAAATGCTTGCTGTTTCCTATAGGTTTCCTCTTCTACTTGTCTGCAGCTATGTTTTTTTTCTTTAGACTGGTTATTTCCCCTTTTCCTTACTTCGAATTTGATCTGCAACTTACTTGGATAATGATTAGTTTGTGTAGCACCTTATGATTGTCTATGGAAAATAATATTCCAAGTACAAGAATGTAGATATTATGATTCTTATCTTGCAAAGGAGAAAGGATGAAGCTCTAGAATGTGAATGACTTACCATAACAAGGAAGACAATGAGCAGGACTGTGATTAGTAAAGAGCTTTCTGACTCCTAATATGGTCCTTTTGAATCTACATGCCATCCAGGAAAACCATATAGACATGCTCTGCTATCATGCACAGATACACAGGTATACTTAAAGGAAGCGGTGGGGAGCAAGTGAGAAGAATCATGGCTTGAAGTATGAGTGAGTCAAAGTTGAGTGGAATGGTGTGAAGGTCGGGATGATCCTGCACAGAAGCCTACAGAGAGTTCCCTCTTAAACACTGAACCACGTCTAAAGTCTAAATAGTGTACTAGAACTAAAGAGTCCAGGTCCTTCCTACCACAGAAACAACTGATTTGGGGAGAAAATGCACTACACTGGAAAAAAAATTAATTAAATTAAATAAAATGTATACAGATTAACTTAGACCCTTATCTTCATTTTCTACTGTTAGTAATTTCATGTGAATATTAGTAGTGTGGTCTTGAATTATTCTTTTACTTAGGATGTAGATATAAGCTACAAATTCAACTTTCCCCCACACTTAGCAGTTAATGAAGGAAACAAAGCAAGCCAGTTCTCAATACAGAGATATATAACCAATACACATATGAAGGAATGTCTCAACTCAATGCATTATAAAAGAAATACAAATACAATAATAATGAAATCATTTTTACCCACTAAGTTGTTAAAACACTTTTAAAATAAAATATCCATCAAAAAGTATAGGGGAACAGCAACTCTCAAATACAGCTAGTGGGAATACATAAATAGAGACAAAAAGAACTGTTCTGAAGGGCAGTATGGCAATGAATATCAAAGGCCTTAAAATATTGTTCCAATAATTCTACCCGATAAGTCTGTTCCTGAAATGATCAGAAATGTGCATAAAGACTTCTATCAGAAATGTGCATAAAGACTTCTATCCACTATCCACAGTTGTTACTACTGCCACAATTACCACCTTGCAAATAACCTGATCATATGAAATTTTTAAGTAATTTAGATGTGTAACTATATGATGAATACTAGGAAACCTTAAGAATAACATTATCAAATATATTTAAGAATACAAAATAATGAAAATATTTATGTTTAAGCAAAAGGCAAGTTACAGAAAAGTAGGTATGATTCCAGTAACATAATAATAAATATATAGGAAAATGACTAGAGGCATATATACAAATATTCATAGAGAATATCTCTTGATGATAAGAATATGAGCAATTTTTCTTTATACTTTCCTATTTTGTCCAAATTTTTAAATATATAATATTTATAGTCAAAAATGGAATAATACGTGTCTTTTAAAGTTTGCCATGTTTCTCAATAGCATATTTCTCCATATTAATGTAAGTACGATCTTCAAAAGTCCCAACATTTAATACAATGTTCCATGTCGATTATATCTCAACAAAAAATTAAGTAATTTTTTTAAAGTCCCAAAGCTAAAAGAAAGTTACTAAACTTAAGTTCAACTTTTCCGAACAAGAATACATCATCAGGCCAATTGATACAGACAGAGGCAAAGAGAATAAACACTAAACCATCACTAGTGATAAGACCTACAAACTACAGGTATACTATTGTGCAATATTCCCCAGAAAGTCTGGTGTTGGAATTGTAATAGCAGAAGCTTTTGGTGATACATCATAAAGCTTGTGTTCCAGTCACAAATAGCAAGAGTAATCAGTTCAGATTTAGCAAGGAATTCAAATAAATGTTAATTAGGAGAATAGAGACTCTTTACAAGCATCTAAATGTCAAACCAATCAAAGGATAATGGGTACACTAATGTAAACAAGAACCAGGAAAGAAGCCTTCTGGTTGGACCAACACCCACTGGGGAGGGTATATAAGAGCCTCAAAGCAAGAGGAGACATTCACACCTTAGAAGCCTTATCTGTCGTTACAAGCAAATCAATTAAAAACACAGATTCCCAACACCATGGCTTGCTGTGTTCCCTGCTGCTGCAGTGTCCCCACCGGCCCCGCCACCACCATCTGCTCCTCTGACAAATGCTGCCGGTGTGGAGTCTGCCTGCCCAGCACCTGCCCTCACACCACTTGGTTACTGGAGCCAACCTGCTGTGACAACTGCCCCCCACCCTGCCACATTCCTCAGCCCTGTGTGCCCACCTGCTTCCTGCTCAACTCCTGCCACCCCACCCCAGGCCTGGAGACCATCAACCTCACGACCTTCACTCAGCCCTCCTGTGAGCCCTGCATCTCAAGCTGCTGCTGAATGATGGCTGCTTTGCTCCGTGCCTGACTTTGAAAGAATCAACCCAGAAGCTTTAGCGTTCACCTGTCTCTGTACCTGCAACTAATTGCCTCTGCTTTCCAAGTTGGAACAAGGATGACGTTACCCCTGCCAACCCTGGCTCAAAAAGAAACCAAGAGACTCTCAATGGCCAAGTGGTAGATATTAGTGATCAAGGGCAATTTGAATAGGTGGATGCTATTAGCTTCCCAAAGTTTTTCATTTCCTAATATTAAAGATTATCTTTCTTTGGGTGCTTTGGGAATTCTGTTTCCAGAGTTGGGTGGTATCTTTCTGGAAACTGAAGAGCTTCTTGATGATCAGACAATAAATTTTACATCTCTGGCATAGCACAAATGTCTACAATTATGTTTGTTTATTCCTATTAATTCATTAAATGTACTTCTCAG
The DNA here is from genome assembly GCF_011764305.1 of Mustela putorius furo. Taxonomy (NCBI): domain Eukaryota; kingdom Metazoa; phylum Chordata; class Mammalia; order Carnivora; family Mustelidae; genus Mustela; species Mustela putorius. The sequence continues at coordinate 65,615 of NW_025421399.1, read as the reverse complement.
CCTTTTAAGAACTGAGAACATCTGCAAAACTAAAAAGTGTGACTGCAAATATTTCTTGCTTTTATTGTTCTTGTTGCTTAAAGAAAACTAAGTGGTCTTGCATATAAGATGGTCCACTATTTCAGCATACTTGCAAATAGACTTTTCCTGCCTTGTGTTCCCAAGAAATGGTTTAAGGTAAATTGGGAAGAACTGAACATGACATGAAGACATAACATATTAACTCCCAATGACCTAATGTGCTTATGCAAAAAAAAATTAATAACTTTATAACGTCATTATTCACTCAGTAAACAGTTATTAAATACCTGATTATGTGCCCCATATTTTATTGTTCCTGCTCAAAAGGAACAGATTGTCTAGCAGGTCAGGCAGATACAAACACAATACCCATTCATTCCTTCATACATTAACAATTATTTATCGAATGCTGGGCACCATATTATAATAAAAAAAATAAGTTCTACTAGAAGTATTAGCAAAGTGCTGTGACACCATAAAATTGAGGACAATTGAGAAATTAAGATTGTCGCCATGGTAATAAACAGGGGAAAGACAAAGACAAATTGACTTGAGCTTGTGGTCAAAGGGATTTGAAAGAGAAGAAGGTGTCAAAGATTAGGTAGTGGGGTTTTGTCACCTACAGAGCACAGGAGCAGAGAAGTAAGAGAAAATTAAAAAAGGATTTGTGGAGCATAACAAATAGCATGGAGGACATGGGGAGTTAGAGAGGAGAAGGGAGTTGGGGGAAATTAGAAGGGGAGGTGAACCATGAGAGACTATGGACTCTAAAAAACAACCTGAGGGGTTTGAATTGGCAGGTGGGTGGGAGGTTGGGGTATCAGGTGGTGGGTATTATAGAGGTCACAGATTGCATGGAACACTGGGTGTGGTGAAAAAATAATGAATACTGTTATGCCAAAAATAAATAAAAAATAAATTTTAAAAATAAAAGGAAATACTGTATTCTGCTCTAGATATGTGAACTTTGAAGCACAACTGTTTCTAAATGGGAAATTAGTGACCTGGAACTTGCCCAACAGTGTTCTAGAGAGAAAGAAGATGTATGAGGGAAGGTGCCCAAGTCTGTGTAAATGTTCTTATTAAGTACTTGCAAAGGGCTGGGTTGCTTGCACGCAGGATAAAATTCCATGAGGCTCACAAGAATGGCTTCTGGGGATAAAGAGGTGAATGGAGATACCAGATGTCAATCAGTACTAACAGACACCGAAGTTCCAGTACATGCAGAGATGACAAAGCTCTCAGTGCCTCTGGCATTCAACTGATGTTCCGGAAAGACACACCAAAAAGAGTAAAAAAAAAAAAAAAAAAAAAAAAAAAAAAAAAAAAAAATCACAAATTGAGAAAAGAACACACCAAATTATTCTCGCTCTAGAAAAGTCTAAAACCAAGCCTGAGACAATCAAGAGAATCTTCCAGTGATTTAACTTCCTGTCAGAACAAAACTCAACATTCAACAATACCAAGACTTCCTGAAATATATCCTCCAGAATGAATGACATATTAAAAATTGTCAAACAGGGGTGCCTAGGTGGCTTAGTCAGTTAAAACTGACTCTTGCTTTTGGCTTGGGTTGTGGGCTCAGGCTGCAGGCTCTACACTCAGAGGGGAGTGGCTTCTTCTCCCTCTGCCCCTCTCCCACTGACCCACATGCTCCCTCTAATAAATAAATAACTCTTAAAAACAAAAAGAAAAAAGAAAACCCCACAAAAATTTGCCAGACATATGAAGAAGCAGAAAAATGTCATCCATAATAAAAAAAAAATCAGCCAATAGAAACAGGTCCATAGATACACAGATATTAGAATTAGCAGACAAGAATTTTATAACAATTACTATAAAAGTCATTATAAGTATTTTCAGGGACAAAGGGAAAGAGGAACGCAGTGTGAAAGGAAAAGAGTAAACAAGATGAAGAAGCTCACCAGAAAAGTGGAATTTTAAATTTTTAATAAAATTACAAGCTAAATTAAATTTAAATTATTTACATTAAGTGAGAAGCAAATAGAAATTCTAGAACTAAAAAGTACAATCTGAAATAAAGAATTCAGTAGATGGCCTTAACAGCAGATTGGAAACTGCCCATTAGGAGTGAGGTCAGTGAAATAAGAGAACTCAAAATAATCATAGATCAAAATTATCAAAACTAAAACAGAGAGAAGGGGACTGAAAAAAATGAACAGAACCTGAGCAGCCTCCTGTGGGACAGCACCAAGTGACCCAACAATTATGAAATAGGATTTCCAGAATGATCGGAAAGTGGGGCAGAAAGTTGGGTAGAAACAGGCTGATTTTTTTTCCAAATTTAGTGATATAACTTATTAAACTACAAATTGAAGACTCTCAACAAACCCCAAACAGGTAACACAACCTACACACAAACACACACAACCACCTACATATACCACAGCCAAACTGTTGAATAAAAAAGCTCAACAGCACGCCTGAAAGAAGTAAGAGGAGTAAATACACATTAAACAGAGGGCAGCAAAGAGAAGAACGTCTGACTTCAACTCAGACAAAAAACGGAGGTCAGAGGACAATCAAATCTCATTGTAAAGGTCCAGGAGGTGTGGGGGGGCGGGGGCTCGGTTTTATAGTTTGTAAAAACCACTTTTTTTTAAGATTTTATTTATTTACTTGACAGAGACAGAGAGATCACAAGTAGGCAGAGAGGCAGGCAGAGAGAGAGGAAGAAGCAGGCTCCCCGCTGAGCAGAGAGCCCAATGTGGAGCTCGATCCCAGTACCCTGAGATCATGACCTGAGCCGAAGGCAGTGGCTTTAACCCACTGAGCCACCCAGGCGCCCCTGTAAAAGCCACTTTAAGAATGAAAGGAAAATGAAAACATGTTGGGATAAAGCTAATAAAAAGCATCCATCTGAAAGATCACTTTGGAGTTCCGGTTCAAGGTGACGCCTGAGAAGCTGTTGCACGCCCCTCTTCCCACAGATACCCAGGGTTACAGCTCCATCTGGAACAACTTTCTCTGACAGAAACCTAAGGGCTGGCTGCGGGGCACACCAGGTCACCGAGGCGGGTAGGAGGCTGGGGCACCACCTGGCCCCCACCGCTGGGGTGATGGTGGGGGTGGGGTAGGGTAGGGGGGAAGGGGTGGGACTCGCCACCAGGAAAGAACTGTAAACCCCGAGCCTCTCCCAGAGTAGCTGTGCGTTCAAACCCCACATCCGGCATCCCAATTTTCAGACACACACTTGAAAGACAAGCCCCCAAAACATCCAACCCTTCAAACCAGCGGAGGCTCGCATCCCCAGCCCCACGCGACGGCCGTGAGAGAAAGGGCTCTCAAGGTTGCCCGCGCCTGGACTCACCGGTGCAGGGCCCAGCTCCAGCAGCCCATGGTCCCCGGACTTCGACAGAAGAGGCGCTCCCGCTTATATTAGAGCGTGGGTGGCTGAAGGGGCAGGCGCTACTCCACACACACACCCCTCAGCGACAAGCACCGACCGGAAGCTAGTGGGCGCCATCTTGGCGTGCTCCGGTTCGTGTTCCCGAGCTGCAGCGTTTCAGTCCTCAGCTGGTGCCCGGGTTTTTGCAGCCACAGCTGTCTAGCGGATGTGTCCTGATCACCTGGCTCTGGAGGCCAGCGGGGAGCTTGTGCTCCTGGCTACATGGGACTGTCAGAATCCGTGTCACCCAGTCACCCCGTCTGGCACCCCTATTTTTGGCAGTGCTACAAGGGGACACCTCCTGTGGCCCGTGGAGCTTACATTCATGTGTCCCAGAGGACTGTAACCAAAGGAGAAAGAGTTCTTACCCAGGAGCTTGGTCTTTCTAAGAAGCCTGTATCTGGGGCGCCTGGAGGGCTCAGTTGTTAGGCGTCTACCTTTGGCTCAGGTCAGGATCCCAGGGTCCTGGGATCGAGGCCCCTGTCGGGCTCCCTGCTCCTCCGGAAGCCTGCTGTTCCCTCTCCCCCTCCCCCTGCTTGTGGTCCCTCTCTCACTGTGACTGTCAGATAAATAAATTAAAAAAAAAAAAAATAGAGGCCTTTAGCTAATCATATCTACACCTGAGGGGCAGGTTTCTAATTAAACACATACATCTATAATCCTTTCTAGGAATCTCAGAGGGTAGGCGCTATCTTCCCCCTCAGGCTCTGCAGCACTTCAGAGCACCACTATCCCCTGAAAGGGAACTTTACACATGTCCTGTGTCCGAGGGACACCCTAGATTATTTCACACTTTTGGGTTCCACGGGACTGTGGCAACAGGGGAGACAGTTCTTGGCAGGCTACCACCCCAAGAAAACCACAGGGACAAGCATTCCCCCGCCCCCTACTCTGTTCTCTTTCTGTGAAGAAGAGGCGGGTTGCTTCTCCTGGGAGGACTCCAGACACAGCACACATTTTGGGTTGAGTGGCTCTCAAGGAACATAGACTAAGGACACCATCTTGGCAGGCACTCTGCCTTTCTCCAGCTCAGTGGTACGACCCAAAAAAGGGCTTATACACTCATCTTGAGCCCCTATTTTTGTAACTGCGGCTCAGTGGACACCTCCAGATCACCTGGCTTTGCTGGCTGGTTGGGCCAGACTATATACAGTCTCACAGGACTGTATATATTTGCCTACTTTAAAAAGCTAATGCCTAGGGGTCTGGTTCCCAGTCACCCTGAGTCTAGATGCTGACTAAGATCCTCCTCTTTGGGGCACTGACAGGTCTTGGCACATCCTTAATGCTGGGAGCTATTAAAAAATATAATAGGCTACTTGCACAAGCACAGAGTTTGAGACACAATGAAGAGCCAGAGCAGAGCTGAACAACAAGGTTCATCTTCATAAGGCCACTCCTACATAAAGCCATCTACTGTATAGAACCTAGCATAAAGGTAAAGCAAGATGAAGAAACAGGGGATTATCTTCCAAATGAATAAGATAAAAATAAAATGGACTAAAGACTGGAATGTAAGATCTGAAACCATAAAACTCCTAGAAGAAAACATAGGCAGGAAGCTCCCGGATATAGGTCTGGACTATGATTTTTAAAATTTGATCCCCAAAGCAAAAGCCACAAAAGCAAACAAGTGGTACTACATCAAACTAAAAAGCTTCTGCACAGCAAAGGAAATCAGCAACAAAGTGAAAAGACAATCTGTTGAATGGGAGAAAATATTTATAAATCATATATCTGATAAGGTGAAATGTTCAAAATGTATAAAGAATTCATATAGCTCCATACCAAAACACAACCCAATTTAAAAATGGGCAGAAATTCTGAATAGACATTTTTCCAAAGAAGACATACAAATGGTCAATAGATACATAAAAAGATGTTTACATCATTAATCATCAGGGAAATGCAAATTAATACCACAATGACATACCATCTCACATCATTCAGAATGGATAGTACTAAAAAGATAAGAAATAACAAGTGGTGGCAAGATGTGGAAAAAATGAAACCCTTGTGCACTGTTAGTGGGAATGTAAATTGGTGCAGAAACTATGGAAAACAGTATGGAGGTTCCTACATTATGATCCAGAAATTCCTCTTCTATGTATTTGTCTGAAGAAAATATAATTTTTATATAATTTTGTATAATTTTTATATTTCATATAGTTCTATATTTTATATATATTTGTTGTATATAAAAAAAGATACATGTACTCCCAGGGTCTCCTGGGAGGCTCAGTCGGTTAAGTGTCTACCTTCAGCTCAGGTCATGATCCCAGGGTCATGGGATTGAGCCCATGGGATCAAGACCAGGGTTATGGGATCGAGCCTGTGCTGAGCAGGGAGCCTGATTCTCCCTCTTCCTCTTTCTCCCCCCTCCCACTTGTGCTTACTCTTTCTTACTCTCTCTCTGTCCCTCAAATTAAAATCTTTAAAAAAAAAAAAAAGATATGGGCACCTGGGTGGCTCAATGAGTTAGGCCTCTGCCTTTGGCTCAGGTCATGATCTCAGGGTCCTGGGATTGAGGCCCACATCGGGCTCTCTGCTCAGTGGGGAGCTGCTTCCCCTCTCTGTCTCTGCCTGCCTCTCTGCCTACTTGCGACCTATCTGTCAAATAAATAAATAAAATCTTTTTTTTTTAAAGGATATATGCACTCCCATGTTAATTGCAACATTATTTACAATAGCCAAGATACAGAAACAACCTATACCATACATGGAATATTATTCAGGCATAAAAAAGAATGAGATCTTCCCACTGCAATAACATGGATAGACCTCAAGGGCATAATGATAAGTAAAATAAGTCAGATGGAGAAATATAAATGCTGTATGATCACTCATGTGTGGAATCAAAAACAAACAAACAAATAAAACCAATTTGATAGTTATGAAGAACAGATTGGTTGCCAGAGGCAGGGAAGTGGGGAGTTGAAGAAATGGGTGAACTGTTTTATTTCTTTAGTTTAAATATATTGAATTTTAAAAATAAATCACTTTTTAATATAAATGAAAATAACTAAGTAAATACATTCTGAAGTTTATAATCTGGAAAAACTATAATCAACAAAGACAATAGCCTTCTAATAAAAAAGCATATATTTTTGTCATGATCAGACATTAGAAAACTATTAATAAATTTTACCAATACCATTTTTTCATGTCTCTTAGCCCATAATCATCATGATGCTAACACTGTTAAATGTTATCTGTAGTAATCCTTAAATGCTTTAAATTTCTTTTTAATTCAGAAGTATAATATTCTATTAAAAAGAGATGGGAATTGAAGAAAAACAACTATGAGAACAACTAAGAGAAAGTACTTCCAGAAAAAAACTTTCATTTGTGTTATAGCATGTAATAACCACCTTAGGAAGTTTTCTTTTAATTTTTACTTTTTGATAATTTTAAGTCAAACAATGATTTTAATTGCCACTTTTTTGTAGGACCCGTGCATTTACCCTAATGGTATTTTCATCCACTGAAACCAATTGCCTTGGATTACAAAATGTTATCCCTCTGATGAGGGAAACACTGAATGAAGTGCTTTTGGTTTAAAATAGTAATTTTGCCACAGGAAGGAACACTGGAAATGGTAAAAATTTAGGACAGTGGAGAATGTGTTGCAAAGGGGCATATACTTTCTCCTGGATAAATAAACCAAGAAAAATAGGCAAAAGACTTGAATAGTTGCTTCGCAGAAAAAGATATCGAAATGGGCAATAAATGCATGAAAAGTTGCTCAGCATCAGTCATCAGAGAGATATAAATTAAACTATGATATTAGTTTAGATTAGATTATTTAATGTGAATGTTGTGTGGCTGCATTCTTGAAGAACTGTTTGAATGATGGTATTATACTAGAATCAGAGAGAACACTTTTACACTGACATGTTTATAATTAAACTATGTGGCAATAACAAATATTGATGAAGATATAGAGGAATTAAATCTCTCCTACATTATTGGTAAGAGTATAAAAGGGTATGTATAATCACTTTGGGAAAAGGCCTGGTAGTTTCTTATAAAAAGAAACATATACCTACTGTATGACACAACTAGTCTACTCCTAAATATTTATGAGAAAGAAATGAAATACATATCCACAAAAATATTTGTACAGGAATATCTATGGGAGTTTTATTCATAACATCCCCAAAGAAGAAATATTCCAGATGTTCATCCAAGGAGAATTGACACATTGTAGCATATTCATACAATGAAATACTCCTCAGCAACTTTGTGGGTTTTGTTTTTTTTTTGAAAGAAGGGAAGAAAGAGAGAGAGGGGCAAGGAGGGAGGATGGGAGGGAGGGAGGAAGGAAGAAGGAAGGAAAGAGGGAAAGAAGGAAGGAAGGAGAGAGGGAGGAAGGAGATTGGGAGGAAGAAGGGACTAGAGGAAGGGAGAGAAGGAGGGAGAAAAGGAAGGAAGGGAGTGAGGGAAGGAAATACTGTAGAGCTGGTATAAGTGACAACATGGATGAAATAAAAATTGTGACACTGAGCCAAAGAAATCAAATAAAAAAGTACACACACTGTGATTTTACTTATGAAACTCACAAATAGGGAATACCAATCTCTGGTAACCAGAATCAGAGGAGTGTTTACCTTTGGGAGGTGGGAACTAAGTGAAAAAGGGTACATGGGAACATTCTGGTATCATGGAAATGTTAGGTATCTTGACTGGGGTGAGGGTTACATGGGTACATGCATTTGTCAAATTGCATTTCAATATATGTAAATTTCATCTCAACTTAAAAATTTTGGAAGAAAAAAAGAATATGTACTTGGCAATTACGGAGGTATTGGGGACCAAGGTTGATTAACTGGAGACCCTACATGGGCATCATTTTACTATTTATAAAGTGAAATATATCCATATTGTTTATGCCTTGACAACTCCATGTAGAAGTGACAGGTTATTATTTTTCCCTACAGTGAGGACTAAGTAAGTCCCAAAGGAGTTGCATGACTAGATGAAGACAACAGAGCTAGTTAGTAAGAGCACTGGAACGAGAATGTAAATATGACCAGGAGGATGTCACTGTTCGTCCTCCACCTATCTTCCTTGTCCTGCAGCATTCAGCTTCTTTCCTTAGCAATTATGTGTCAAACAGAAACCTCTATTGAGCCAAGTGTTTATATTTTTAGCAAACACTTATTAAGGGCCCATTATATTGTGTCCCAAGTGCTGAGGATCAGACAAATAAGATACGCTGGTCTTAGAAGAGACTTTTCCTAAAAGGAGAAAGAACAGTAAACACAAAATACTGATAATGGTAAGAGATGTGACAACTGCTGTAACGGACATGTGTGCGATGGGAAAGCCTCCATCTCGGTGTGAGGAGCTAGACATCGTTTCAGCTGTCTTAACAGGTGGTTTCATCCAGGGTGGCAGAAGAGCAGTGGACCAAGGAAGCACCACCTATAAAGCTTGAAGGATGGCTGCAGTCTGGGGTTTGTGAGACAAAGTATCGGGAAATTAGCCTAGAAAGGTAAACTGGCACCAGATTGGAAAAGGTCATTTGCCAAGCCAGGAAGTTGGGATGTTATAGGTGGAAAGTGGCAAAAAAATGGATTTGCATTTTATTAAAGTGATTACAGCCCTTGTAGGTGGATGTTCTGAGGTAAGGGGCACATTACAAGAAGAAAACCATGATGTCATGTTATCATGACCTTTAACAGCATCTCTTTATTTTCTCTATTCCCAATGTCCCCTCCTTTGAGGATGATATGCCATAAAAAGGAATTCTGGGCAATTTCAATATTCTTTTTGTTGTTGTTTTGTTTTTGTTTTTATTTTTGTTTTTTCTTTTTTTTTTAATTTATTTTTTATTTATTTTCACCATAACAGTGTTCGTTATTTTTTCACCATACCCAGTGCTCCATGCAATCCGTGCCCTCTATAATACCCACCACCTGGTACCCCGACCTCGCACCCCCCCTCCCCTTCAAAACCCTCAGATTGTTTTTCAGATTCCATAGTCTCTCATGGTTCACCTCCCCTTCCAATTTCCCCCAACTCCCTTCTCCTCTCTAACCCCCCATGTCTGCCATGCTATTTGTTATGCTCCACAAATAAGTGAAACCATATGATAATTGACTCTCTCTGCTTGACTGATTTCACTCAGCATAATCTCTTCCAGTCCCGTCCATGTTGCTACAAAAGTTGAGTATTCATCCTTTCTGATGGAGGCATAATACTCCATAGTGTATATTTGTTTTTGTTTTTAAGTAGGCTCCACACCCAGCATGGAGCCCAGCATGGACATTGAACTCATGACTTGAGATCAAGACCTGAGATGAGATCACGGATCAGACACTTAACCAATCGGGCCACCCAGGTACCCCAGCAATTTCAATTTACTAAGATAGGAACTAAAGCTATAGATTGTCATACAACACTACCTAATTAATCAAGCCCAAAATAAAATAGCCCTGTGTGCTGGTGCTCTCACTACTTTCCTCTCTCTCCATCCTCTCTCTTTCCATATATAACATTTTACAAATAGAAATTAGCTTAAGATTAAAGGAAATATTTCTTATTTTTACCTGCAGTTACTTTAAAATAATGACACATTGCTGCATTTTCATTAACTGGAATCTACAATAGACAACCAAGACATGGATTCTTTTCCAAGAAATCCTTCCTTTAATTCATTAGGTTACTGTGGAAATAAGAATTTTCCTTCAGAGATTTGCAATTTCTGATTTTCAAATGTTTTTGAGTCCTTGAACTCATGTCCTCTGCAAAAACCATCAATATACCGTCAGCACTCCAAGAACATGAAATGGGCAGGAGATATAAATGGACATTTCTCCGAAGAAGACATACAAGTGGCCAACAGACACATGGAGAAAAGTTCAACATCACTTGCCTCAGGGAAATACAAATAAAAACCACAATGAGATAAAACCTCACACCAGTCAGAATGGCTAAAACTAACAATTCAGAAAGCAGATTTGGTGAGGATGTGGAGAAAGGGGAACCCTCTTACACTGTTAGTGGGAACGCAAACTGGTACAGCCACTCTGGAAAACAGTATGGAGGTTCCTCAAAAAGTTAAAAATAGAGCTACCCTACAACCCAGCAAGTGCACAACCCAGCAAATAAATAAAGGTATATATCCAAAGGATACAAAAATAGTGATTTGAAGGAGCACATGCACCGCAATGTTTATATTAGCACCATCCACAATAGCTAAAATATGGAATGAGCCCAAATGACCATTAACTGATGAATGGATAAAGAAGATATGGTGTGTAAATATATAGTGGGATATTACTCAGCCATCAAAAACAATGAAATCTTGACATTGGCAATGATGTGAATGGAACTACAGTGTATTATGCTAAGTGAAGTAATTCAGTCAGAGAAAGACAAATACCATATGATTTCATTCATATGTGGAATTTAAGAAACAAAACAGATGAACACAGGAGAACAGAAGGAAAAATAAAATAAGATAGAGAAAGAGAGGGAGGCAAATCATGAGACTCTTAAACATAGGGAACAAACTGAGGGTTGCTGCAGGGGAGGAGGGTAGGGGGATGGAGTAATGGGGTGAAGGAAGAGGGCATTAAGGAGGGCATGTGATGTAATGAGCACTGGGTGTTATATGCAACTGATGAATCACTAAACACTACCCCTGAAACTAACACCACACTATGTGTGAACGAACTTGAATTTAAATAAAATGATGAAAGAATAAAAAAGAACATTTAGCATTGTTGAAATGTAAAGAGAATCACTAAAATCAAACCCAACTCCACTCTGAATAATAAAACCCAAGAGTCTACAATGATACCTCCCAATCCTATCTGATCTTGGAAGCTAAGCAGAGTCAGTCCTGGTTAGTACTTGGATGGGAGAGTAATAAATCCTAAGAGGCTATTTACACCCATCTATTTAAAATCTCTTGGTTTGTTTTTGGTTTTGGTTTTTCCATTATCACCTACCTAGGTAAGAGTGTTCAGAGTTAGAAAAAGAGAAACAAAATTTTTCTGGATCATGAAAATTTTAACTTTGTAAGAATAGGGTTTTTTTTTCCAAATTTTAAAGTATCTGGAGGCAATCTGCTCTCCCACCCTTTGAAAATGAAATAAATACCACAATTACTCCAAGCAAAGTAAAAGAGATTATTCTACATACTGGAGAGGAAATTCAAGACATAGTCTTAAAAAGTTTTATCTCAGATCCCTATCCATTTGGTACTGCACCAGGGATTTCAACCAATGGAACTGCTGGTCTGGAACTCACCTTATACCATTTTATTCCCCAGTCCCATTATTTCAAATTTTTATACTTGTGGCCTTAAAAAAGAAATAAATAAGAGAAAACAGAGTCTATCTCAGGAGAGAAGCCTTCTGTAGCTTCTTAGCCCCTATTCTGAAGTATAACCCATGAGGGCTTAGTTTCCCAAGAGACTAAAAGATTATAACCTACAAATCATATTTCATTAGGGTGCCTGGGTGGCTCAGTGGATTAAGCATCTGCCTTCAGCTCAGGTCATGATCCCAGGGTCCTGGCATTGAGCCCTTCATTGGGCTCCCTCCTGAGCAGGGAGCCTGCTTCTCCCTCTCCCTCTTCCCTCCTCCCTGCTTGTGCTCTCTCTCTCTCTCTCTGTGTGACTCAAATAAATAAATAAAATCTTTTAAAAAAGAAATATTATTTCACTCTTATTATTAATACAGGTGAAAAACAGTATCCTAATCTAAAATATGAGCCATAAGAATGTGGAAAAAACAAGTTTCAGGAAATCAAAAATCACCACTCCAGATCTTAACAACCAATTTGTATTTTTGCGTTGAGGACACAGATTATGCCCATCAGTTATGTAAATTGACTTTTCAATTTGCGCACAGGTAGATATGGTTCATACACACACATGCACGCGCGCGCACACACACACACACACACACACATACTTTAAACCCAGTTCACACCTCACTCCTCTACCATGTGAACACAGCAAGACCAAAAAAGCATTACAAAGATTGATAACAACATAGAACATTTTATGATGGTGGCACAAACAAATAAATGGCATTTAATGATAAGTGATATGAATTTTTAAAGGATACATAAACAATTTCCAATAGATAAGAGTAAAATCTGTGGGAATATTATTTTCATTATTTGTAATCAATTGTATCTGTAATTATTGAGTGGCCAAATTTTTTCTGCCTTTCCATATTCTACCAAAAAGACAATGCTTCCTATGAAGATTTTCTGAACCAAGCATTTAATCCTACTGGCACATGGAAATAGTGTCCTTACTTGGTAACCTGAAGTTATGCCTCTTTTATGAGGCATAAAACTCTTCTCAGCAAACAAACAACACTAATGAATGTTCATATGAAAACTGGCACCAACAATGATAAACAGAACATCTGGTATATTCTGTAAATACTCATTTTGTGGGCTGTATAAAAGTCTCAGGAAGCAAAGAGACCTTGGGAGCCAGTCAGTTGGAGTTTCACAACTAGTCTTTGTTCTTCACATCTAACAGGATGACTTCTGACGGTTCCCCCACGTGCTGCTCTTCTGAATCCTGTGCCAGAGCTTCTGACTGTGCATTTGCTTCAACCTGTTCCGTGGACACCACTTGCCTCCCCAGCACCCCTGCTACATCCAGATGCCAGACTCCCAGCTTCCTATCCAGGTCTCGTTTGCCGACTGGTTGCCTCACACCATGCTACTTGGCTGGGACTTGTAATCCGTGCATGGTGGGGAACTGTGCTTGGTGTGAGGATGGAGTGTTCAACAGCAACGAGAAGGAGACAATGCAGTTCCTCAATGACAGACTCGCCAACTATCTGGAGAAGGTGCGTGGCCTGGAGGAGATGAATGCGGAGCTGGAATGCAGGATCCGAGAGCAATGTGAAGAGGACCTCCCACTGGTGTGCCCTGATTATCAATGTTACTTCGACACCATCGAAGAGCTCCAGCAAAAGGTCTGATGTCTCTCATTGCCCTAACCTGTGATTTGCTTTATCCTTATACTAAAAAAAGAAAGAAAGAAAGAAAAGAAAAGAAAGTCTGTTCTATGGAAGTCCCCCCCCCCCCAGGGAAAGGGATCTTCCAAGAAGTAGTGTGACTTAGAGGAAAAGGTGGTGGGCTGAGCATCAGCAACCATCAGCATTAGCCATGGGGCTCCAGTAATCATGAAGTGGCCCAAATAAACTCACTCACATCTAGACTATGTCATCCAGAGAATGAGAAGAAAACTGTATGTAACACTGGATATTTATGCTGCTATCTTTAACATAGATATTGAAATATCATCTTTTTAATCGTGTAATATCATCCTTGTAATCATTATCTTTTCTTACTGATGAATTTTTAACATTGTGGATGGGGATACACTCATAATACAAACTACCTCGGGAGAAAAATCCAAGTTCAACTGCCAGGAATATTGCAAAATGTCTTAGATCACTGAAAAATTTTTTTTTCTATTTCTTTTATAAATTGGTCCTGCTTTTCTCTTCATTGAAGTGACATGGTTAATAAGAAAAATAGGCTGAAAGCTATTTTATACTTTCTTATAAAGACTTCTAAAAGATGGCATAGTTGTTAAATAAATAGTTATTTACATTTCTTTCAAAGAGCCCTCTATTACATATAACTAACTTACTTACCAGATCTTGTGCACGAAGGCAGAGAATTCTAGACTTGCTGTACAGCTTGACAACTGCAAACTGGCTGCCGATGACTTTAGATCAAAGTAAGTTAAATTTGAATTTGAAAATAACTTATGGCTGCCCCTCTCTCTCTCTTTCCCCCAAAGTCTCTCACACATGCACGCATCTGCACACACCACCGATATTCTCTATATAAGCTTTACTTTAAGCTAAGAATGCTCACAAAACTCATATTTGTTATTTGGGATATGGCTTCCTTGAGTCCTTGTGTCACTCACCAGCATGCCCAGCACCATACGTGGTGTCTAGCAAAGTAATCACCATCTTGTATCTCTTCGGCTCTAAAAGGTACGAGTCTGAACTGTCTCTTCGCCAGCTGGTAGAGACAGACATTGGCGGCCTGCGGGGGATCCTGGGTGAACTGACTCTGTGCAAAAGTGACCTGGAGGCCCATGTGGAGTCTCTGAAGGACGATCTCCTTTGCCTTAAGAAAAACCATGAAGAGGTGAGGAAAGTGGTAAAATTGCGGAACAAATGTAGAAGTGACAAAGTCACACTGATAGATTTCATGTTGTGTATATAAATCTAACTTGGACAGATATTGCTAAAGCTGGAATGAGATTACTCGAGGCACCGTTACAGGATTTTTGTTCCCTTAGTGCCCACAGTTCTTGGTCATAACGTTTTGAAGAATGAAGAAGTAGACCAGATAAAAGAGTGGTGGCAGCAAAGCAAAATTTATTGAGTGATAGTATAAAGCTCCTGGAGAGGGAGGGGAACCGAGAGGGTTGCCGTTTTCCCTTTCCAGTTTAGCAGTTTCTAGAAGCTCTTTCCAGAAACTATCTTGAGCATCCTGAGTGTGGGCCTCCTGTGGCTTGGCCACTAAGGTGCGCTGATCAAGGCTTTGATGAGGCACCTGTCTACCTATCAGGTTATTGTTCATGTGTTGCTGGTCTTTGGGGCTGATATCTGGAGACTAACTGCCTCAATTTGAGATAGTGACCAGTGTTTTATGGGTAATTGTTTGTTTCAGGATATTTGGCAAAAGTCACTTCTGCAGAGGCTGCAAGATGGGAGGCTATTAAGGTCTTGTCCTTGCTGTAAAACAGGATGCTAGCACAGTTTTGTCTTAGCATCCTGATCCCAGTTTTCTTTTTGGGGACCCTGGCCCTCACGACCCAAGTATCCAATTAACCTCTAACAGCACTAACACTGTCCAGGCTGATCACTCCAGCATATCTCTGGATGTACATATGGAATGGCCCCCAGCCAGTAACAGATGAAAGAACCACTGTTTACCTGCCATTGCTTTTGTGAAGGAGGCAACTCTATAAATGGCTTTCCTTGGAGGCTTTATGCCAGATGTACCTCTAATCCATAAAGTATGAAAATCAGACTGATAAACACAGGGTATGAAGGCCATTTCAGAATGGGGATAATATTTGGGCCACTATTTTGAAATATTCTGTCTCTATAAACCTTTTCATAAAATATGAAGTATATGATTATCTCACATTGATGAAGCTACAGAGTGAAAAGTTGAATGATGTAACATCGTATATTTTCCCTTTGAGCATGTGATGATGATAATAGCATTTACTGAGACCTTCCTCTGTGCCAAGGACTTTCATAAGTGATTTATATGAATATTAACTTGTATCTCACACAATAACTCTCTGGGGAAGGCAAAATTATTATACCCATTCTGCAGATGCAGAAACTGAGCAATAAAAAGAGATTCAACCTAAGCTATCTGACTCTAAATCCCACATTTTTTACTCACTTCTCCAGAAACAGGATGCCCTTGGGATGTCAAAGTGAATTTTCTTCTCCAACCCTCTGTGGCTTTCTTTACTCCATTTCCTCTTTCAGGCGGTCAGCTTGCTCCGGGAACAACTCGGTGACCGACTCAGTGTGGAGCTGGACACTGCCCCCACCATCGACCTCAACAGGGTCCTGGATGAGATGCGTTGTCAGTATGAAACAGTGCTGGCCAACAACCGCAGAGACGTGGAAGAATGGTTCGCTGTTCAGGTCAGCATCTGGAGCAAGAAAAATGACAGGCTTCGTCCTTCTTTGCATCCTCTGATCATACCTGTGTTTCAGACCGAGGAGCTGAACCAGCAGCAGGTGTGCAGCACAGAACAGCTGCAGGACTGCCAGGCAGAGATCCTGGAACTGAAACGCACAGCCAATGCTCTGGAAATCGAGCTCCAAGCGCAGCAAAGCCTGGTATGGGAAGGAAAGACAGCTCTGTTTTTCTCACTAAACAATCAGGCCCTGAGATGCTATCCCCTCTTCCATAACCCCAAGGAGAGACCCACAGTTCACAGGGCAGAAAGTCTGAATTTCTAATTTGCAACAGCTGTATTCCCTTGTTTTCCCCCAAATACTGCTGCTTACCTAGCTAGAAGCAGGGGTAATAGGTCAACAGCTTTGTACTGTCCCAGCAGGATGCCTGACCCTCCCTCCTGGCCTTGAGCATGATCCCCAGCACCTTCCAGAGTCAGAGAGAGAGAGAGAGAGAGAGAGCGCGCATGCAGGAGGGTAGGAGCAGGATGAGAGTGGAATCTCTGAGCCAAAGGCATTCAAGTATTCTAGTGGGTTTTAACTCTGTTTTGATATGGGCCATGTTCCCAAACTCATCATCATATAAAAGAATGGTATTCACACTTTGCATTCTACCACTACCCTAAAATTTCCCAGGATCCACACCTCAACCAGACCCTTCACTCACCCCACACCACCAAGCAACCAGAATACCATCCACTGGGAGCCCCTGGCTGGCTCAATCAGAGGAGTGCGACTCTTGTTCTCAGGGTCGTGAGTCTGAGCCCTACACTGGGCATAAAGATTATTTAAAATAAATAAACAATTTAAGAAAAAAAGAATACCACACTAGCCGCATCCAGTGAAACACCACTGTCTGTGCCACGTTACAGCCTAGGGAGACTGTCTTGGTGAATAATAGCTGCACATTCATCCTCTGAGAGCCTTAAAAGCCTCACAGTAGCTTTACGGGGTAAACCCCTTTATCTATAACCCCACTATATAGATGAGGAAGACTGAGATTCAGATTACATAGGGGCCATGCAGTTTTTTAAGAGGCAAAAGTGGAAGCTGGATCCAGCTGGTTCAATCCCAGAGCCTTTGCTTTGAACCACTCTTTAGGGCTCCTCCCCACCTCAAGCCCACACTCAGTTTCTCCTCTCAAATGCTGTTGACCCTCCTGAAGCTACATCCGAGTATGTTGCAGGTTGTAGTGAGCACAGTGAAGGTAGGAATAACTAACCCTTATACAGCTTTTAAAAATTTTTCCAGGCACTATTCAAAGTGCCTTACACATATTAATCCATTTAATCCTCACAACCATCCTATGAGTTAAATACTTTGCATTACCCATTTTTTAATAGAATAAAACGGAGGCTCAGAGAAGCTAAGTCATTTTCTCAAAGTCACACAGCTGCACTAGGGTAGAGCAAGGATTTGAAAGCAGCGCTCTGGCCCCAAGACTATGCTAAACAGCCCTCCTGAATACACTCTTTTCCTTCTGCAGACAGAATCTCTGGAATGCACTGTGGCAGAGACGGAGGCCCAGTACAGCACCCAGCTGGCCCAGATACAGTGCCTGATTGATAATGTGGAGAACCAGCTGGCCGAGATCAGGTGTGACCTAGAGCGGCAGAACCAGGAGTACGAGGTGCTGCTGGACACAAAGGCCCGGCTGGAGTGCGAGATCAACACGTACCGTGGTCTCCTTGAGAGTGAGGACAGCAGGCAAGTTCCACATGATTATTCTCCAAATCCCCCAAGTCACAAAGAGGCTCATGCAGGAGAATCCTGCCTCCTCAAGGTCTGCCCAAGGTGAAACCTCCCTAACGCATTAAAGAATCTCCTTACAAGGGTAAAATACAAACAAACAAAAAATAGCTCAGGCTAATCACATGACAGTAGAAGTGTTCAAAAGTATTCAGAAGTTCAAAAGCGGAATGAGTATCATATATAAGATTCCATGCTGGCGATCTCCCTTTGTTCCTGTCTGGCACCAAAGGGAAATCAGGAACATGCACAAGACAACATCTGCAAGTGAAGTAAACATGTAAAATTGTATTCAGCTGGCGTAGCTGCAGTGCATATGGAACTGCAATGCTGGGTCCAGGCTTGACATAGGCTTAAGTCAAATGTTACTCGGCGAAGAGTGTTCAGAAGATCATTTGCAGGGCAGATATTGGCATGACCTTTCCTGAGTTGAAATTCTATCCAGCTTTCCCTTGTTAAACCTGGTTCAAAATTTCCACAGGCTCCCCTGTAACCCGTGTTCTGCCATAAGCACATCAAGCAACACCTGTGAGCCTTGCTCGGCGTATGTGATTTGCACGGTCGAAAACTGCTGTACGTGAGCGCTAAACCCCCGTGTGTTGTTGGATGGAGGAATCAAAGTCGGCGGGGTCCTGGAAATTAAAAGGGGCAGCACAGACAGCTGCACCTGAAAGTCAAGAAGGCATTTCTACCCTACACTTGTCCTCTAAACATCCTCACTATATTTCTGCTTTATCATTTCCTCTCCCGCCTGCTTGTGATATTAGAGCAGTCTATAAAACTTTCTTGCTCCAAATAAAATGTGTTTCATTCCTTTAACATGGCAAACATATCTTTGTGGCTTATAACTGTGGATATACTAATGATGTGATGCCAGGGTAATTGCCTATGCCTGGCTTAATGCAAAATCAAAGTGGAACTGAAGTAGGAAACTCTATCCTTTTCTACATGGACATATATAGAAGGAGTTCACCTGGGTTGTCAAACACTGAAATGGCCATTTTATTTTTGGATAAAACAATAAGACCTTCCTCAGTAAAATCTCATAGAGTCCTAATTTTTAGTTAAGGATATAATATCCTTGGGGCACCTGGGTGGCTCAGTGGGTTAAGCCTCTGCCTTCAGCCCAGGTCATGACCTCAGGGTCCTGGGATCGAGCCCTGCATCAGGCTCTCTGCTCAGCAGGGAACCTGCTTACCCCTCTCTCTCTCTCTCTGCCTGCTTCTCTGCCTACGTGATCTCTCTCTGTCAAATAAATAAATAAAATCTTAAAAAAAAAAAAGAATATAACATTCTTGTAGCTTTAACAATGCACTAAATAAAATGCCAGTAATTTTAGCACTTAGTGTTGCATAAAATTTTTAATCTAAAAATATAATGCATCACTCATTTGTAAGAACCAGCAAAAAGCCTTGCATTCTAGTGTCTGTGTATATAGTCCACCATGAGAACTCTCATGTGAAACAATGGCCTCAAAATTTACCTGCTCTAAATGCAAGAAGCATTCATGACCCAAGGACTCGGGCTTCTCATAGTATGTATTTGGTATTTACAACTCATGGATTACTTGCTAGCCCTACAGAGGTGATATTTTCTCCCTATATCTCAGCTACTGATCTCAGTCTGGACCTAAAGCCCAACCTTTCTCTCTCCTACACAGCCTCTTTCCCAGAAGGCTCCAGCCAGGACAACACTGTAAAGGGAACTCCTTTCTATTACTCTCAGACTTGCTTTTCCAGCATCTGGAATGTGCTGGCTCCCCAGTCCCTGGGGCAGGAAAAGAGGCTGTACGAGGGTCTTGAGCTAGAGTTTAAAGACCTGGTTACTCCTAACTGCAAGGGGACAAGAAAGAGTTATCTTCCCACGTGCCCCAAAGGAGAGGAGTACCAAATATGGGTGAGTGCTGAATTCTCTCCCACAGCAGCCTTGAAACACCTAGATGAAGAAAGGTGGAGGAAACCTCAACAATAAATCTGCTCTGGGGAAACAAAGCAAGGAGAGCTTGGAGAATGGTAAGGGATACAGTTTGGTTAGAGTGTAAGCATCGGGTACAGGAGCCAAGGGATATGAGGTAGAGTCAGCTGGGTCAAGACTTGGGGGGGGGTCTTAATTGCCTGGCAATCAAAAATTTGTACATTGCTTTGCAGGAGAAGCACTGAGCATTTCCTCACTGGAAAATGGTGCTATTAAGGCAGATAAAGAAGCTCTTCAAGATAGACTATGTCATAGAATACTCACAGGTTAGTCAGATTGCCAAAAGTTAACAAATGAGCTGGTGGTAGCAAATGAAAGTGACAGACACCCAATGTTGTCTCAAAAAAAAAAATGGTAATGAAAGAAGGAAGAAGGGGCACCTGGGTGGCTCAGTCGGTAACTGTCTGCCTTAAGCTCAGGTCATGATTGTAGGGTGCTAGGATTGAGCCCCACTGCCGGCTCCTTGCCCAGCAGGGAGCCTGCTTCTCCCTCTCCCTCTGCCTCCTGCTCCCCTGTTTGTGCTCACTCTCAGTCTTTCTCGCTGTCAAATAAATAAATAAATAAAATCTTAAAAAAAAAAAAAAAAAAACGGAAGGAAGGAAGAAGCTACCTTCATGGCTGAAATGCTATATACTTATGAATAAGACATTTCCGATCAAATACACTTACAGAGAAGTGTGTAAACCTGGCGATTCACAGACCCGTACCCCTGGGGCTAATAATAAATTATATGTTTATGAAAAAAATAAAAAATTTTTAAAAAATACGCTTACAGGGAAAGGAAAATTGATCAAGCAGTACCGAAGATGTCCAAGATGAAAGAAATGAGGAATATAATTGATGAAATATGATACTGAAGAAATCATAGAGGAGTCAGCTCCAGAACACAAATAAAGCAGTCAGCTATGGAAGGAAGGAAAACCTCTACCCAAGACACTCAAGAGAAGAAAAGTGAGAAGATGAAGAAAAGGGTATGAAAACAAAAATACAAAATAATTGTCAAATCCCGATTCTGAAAGTGATACACCCAAGTAGTTGTAGAATGTGTAGAAAAAAATAAAGAAGAAAATAACATTAATCAAAGTTATAAAACTCAAAGTCCTTTTTATGTGTTTTTAAAATGATTACAATTTCAAATGCTATTATTTTTGGAGTCAGATTTATCCATTTTTTGTGGTTTCTTGATTTTGAGTCATTGTCACTCTTAATTTATGATTAATTTATAAAAATTTTATAAATAAAATTAAAAATTTATACACTCTAAATTTATAAAAGAATTCTCTTACGCTTTCTCTTGGCACATCTATGACTTCCATTTTTCGCAAGTGAATCTATGATCCACTTGTAATTCAAGTATATGAATAGAGTAATGAGCATTACCAGAGCGACTCAGCTGTATCATATCTTAACTTTCTGTATTAATATCAGTTTATTGGGATCTAATTTTCATACGGTAAAATGCATCAATGGAAAGTATGCAGTTCCACAAAATTTGAAAACATACAGTCATGTAATCATCCAGATCAAGATACGAACTAGCATAGCAAGATGTAAAATACCAACCTTGAGAGTATCTTCATGCTCTTTCCCAGTCAGCTCACCTCCCACATGAGAAGACAATCACTACTCTGATATCTAAGGCTACAGATGAGTTTTACCTGTTCTTGAAGTTAATATAAATGTAATCATACTGTTTGTAACCTTTTGTGCCTGACTTCCTCAGGCTGACATAATGTATGAAGTTCTTCCGTGTTACTGTGAATACCAATAGTTCATTCTTTTTTGTTACTGAGTATCAATCTATTCTATGAACATACCACAGTGTGTGGATCCATTGTCCTCCTTGTGAGCAGTTGGGTTGTTTCCAGTTTGGGTGCTATTGAGAATAAAAATGCTACAAGCATTTTTATACAAGCCTTTTTGTGTATATACATGCACTTACTTCTCTTGAGCACAGAACTAGTCATGTATCTGCTGGGTCAAAGGAAGGTCCTTTATAAAATAGTGAATCCTTTCACCCAGCAAGTGGCCTGCCCTTTTGCTTTCTTAGTGGTATATTTTAATCAACAAAAGATTTTAACTGGAATGAAGTGTTATGTTTCTTAGTATTCTCCATGTGCTAGAAATCTTTGCTCACCACAAGATTATGAAGATACTCTTCCATGTTGCTTTCTAAAAACTCCATACATACAATCTTCACATTTAAGTGTTTAATCCATCTTGAATTAATTTTTATAATTAATTTAAATTATTAAATTAATTTATTGTTTATTATATTAATATTTATTATAAATATTAAGTAATTTAAATCTAAATTAATGAATATTTATTATTAAATAAATTTATTTATTATTAAATAAATTTATTTATTATTAAATAAATTTATTTATTATTAAATAAATTTTGTGAGGTAGAAGATATAGTAATTTCTTTTATACAATTTTATACAATTACCTCAACATTTATTGAAAAGGCCATCCTTTTCTCATTGACCTATTTGGGAAACTTTTTCAAAAATCAACTGACCACTGGAGTGCCTGGGTGGCTCAGTGGGTTAAAGCCTCTGCCTTTGGCTCAGGTCATGATCCCAGGGTCCTGGGATCGAGCCCCACATCAGGCTCTCTGCTAGGCGGGGAGCCTGCTTCCCTTCCTCTCTCTCTCTCTGCCTGCCTCTCTGCCTACTTGTGATCTCTGTCTGTCAAATAAATAAATAAAATCTTTAAAAAAAATTAATTTAAAAAATCAACTGACCCGCATGTATATGAGTCTGTTCCTAGAATCCGTACTCTTTTTCACAATTTGCCAACCCTCATGCCAATATCACACTATCCAACTATTGTAGCAGTATAGTAACTTGTATGAATTTTTACTCTCACCAGCAATAAATGAAAGGCTGTATACAGTACATTTGTTATCAAACTGCGATTTTTTCCAATCTGATAGTTGAAAAGATAAAATGATTTCTCAGTGTACTTTAAGTTTACATTTCCTTTTTTATTAGTGACATGAAGCATTTCTTCTAAGGCACTTTTTAAATTGAATGCCTTTTGTATTTTCTTTCCGGTCATTATCTACAATGTTACTGCAAATATGCTTTCCCAGTTTGTCATCGGTCTTCTGATTTTAGAGGTTGTGTTTTTACCAATGTACAAGTTATTCGGTGTCGTCAGTTTATAAGTTTTTATGGTTTCTTTATTTTGGTCATTATTAGAAAGGCCTTCTGACTTTAAATTTATAAAAGAACTCTCATGTTTATTAGCACAATTATTATTTCATTTTTTTGCATTTGAATCTTTGATCAATTTGTAATTTGTTAGGCTCCTGGGTGGCTCAGTCAGTTAAGCATCTGCCTTTGGCTCAGGTCAATGATCCCAGGGGCCGAGGATCAAGTTCTGCATCAGGTTCCCTGTTCAGTGGGGTGCCTGCTTCTCCCTCTGTCCCTCCCCGTGTGTTGTGTTCTCTCACTATCTCTCTCAAATAAATAAAATATTTTTAAAAAATTTATAACTTGTCCTACTATAAGGCACGAGGTATGATTCTAACATTTCCTGCCCTACCTTTGACCTCAAGTGATATAGAATTGTCCCTAAACTACCTATCACAGTCTGTCTTTTCCCCCACTGATTTTAAATGTCACATTTATCATATACTAAATCCCAATCTGTAAGGAGGTCTATTTTTTTTTTTTTTTTTAAGATTATTTATTTATTTATTTGTTAGAGAGGGAGAGAGCACAAGCAGGGGGAGAGGCAGACAGAAGGAGAAGCAGGTTCTTCTTCCCACTGAGCAGGGAGCCCAATGCAGGACTCATTCCAGGACTCTGGAATCATGACCAGAACCAAAGGCAGATGTTTAACCAACTAGACACCCAGGTGTCCCAAGGTCTGTTTTAGACTCCTTATTTTTATTCTGTTCATTTGTCTGGTTATTCAGGGATGAATACTATAGTACTTTAATTATTGAGGCTTTAAAATAGAAAAGACTAATCTCTTGGCAACTTTTCTCTTTTAGAACTTTCCTGGCTACTCAAATTTGATTAATTTTTTCTCATAAAACTTCAGAATTATCTTGTCTAATTGAAACGAAATCAATTTTGGGAGGATCTCAATAAATTTATTGGAATCTAAGTTAAATTAATGTAGAGATCACTGACATTTTTATAGTGATGACTACAGTATTTCAGGCCAAGAACATGATAAATCTTTCCATTTATCCTAATTTTCTGTCCTCCAATGCATTTAAATATTTTATTCATGTGACCTACCTTTCTAACTAAATTTACTCCTGTGTATTTTATATTTGTTGATGCTATTGTAAATTATTGTGCTTTTTCCTTACATTATGTGATATGCAGAATAATGGGCCCCCAAAGATGTCCTTATCCTACAATCTTTGAATATGTTAGGCTACATGACAAAGGGGAAGGCCACTAATCAGCTGACATTAAAATAGGAAGATTATCCTAGATGATATGCATGGGCCCAATATAATCACAAGGTCCTTAAGTGTGGAAGAGGGAAGCAGAAGAGTCAGTGTCAGAGTCATGCCATGTGAAAAAGATCTGCCACATGCTGGCTTTGAAGATGGAAGGGGCCACTAGCTAAGGAGCATGGGCAGCCTCTAGAAGCTGGAAAAGTCAAGGAAATTATTCTCTCCTAGAGCCTCCATAAAGGATCAGGAACAAATAACTTTCTTCAGAAAATGCTGAGAAAGTATTCCTGAGAAAGAAAACACATGCCTTTCAACTGATCATGTTTAAACAGCAAACATAAGTCAACACCATGATAAATTTTTAGCTAACATAATTCTACAAGCAAACACTGAGCGCTAGAAATGTCATAAAATGTCATAAAATTTCCAAGAAATTTCTTTTTAGCAATCAAACCCTACCTGGAAAACTGAAACGGGAATCTAACAATCACCTTTAAGTAGTGTCTTATTTAAAACTAACAATTTAACCCATACTCACAATGTCTGAACAATGAAAATGGGAAAATCAGTGGGGCAGAATAAAATAAAACACTGATTTCTGAGTTCTCCAATGATTATTAGATATTAATAGATTCCCTTTCCTAGAGAAGAAAGGAAAAGAAGGATGAACTCATTCCCGATTCAAGCTTAATGCCAGGTGGAGAGGTCAATAAGGATTTAATGAACTTAATATACTCACACCTACTTAATAATGGATGCTGTTAGAACTGTGACGACAGTTCCTTTTGAAGACTTCATGTGAAGCTCTGGATCCAATGACAAGTAGTAGTTGTGATGGGTCATAACTTAGTAACAGCCTCAATGCACATTTTTATGAGACAAGTAACTCTTCTCAGGCAAGTAAAAAGCAGACTAATGAGATGTTCCTATGGGATTTGATATAAACATTAGAAAGGAAAACATCCTGTCAGCTGTGACCCCACCTAGAGCAAAGGCTATATAAGCACTTCAAAGAGGAAATAGCCGAGAAGCTTGGAAATCAGACACAGTCGAGGTTCCTTGAGCTTTCCATCTGGACCACGGACTAAAATAAACCAAAACTGGGTACACACTATGGAAACCAATGGTTGTACAACAACAATGATTTCTTGTTCAACGCCACACCAAAACTGCTCTAGGATTACAAATTTTCGGACCATTTCTTCTAACGCCAGCTGCCAACATGACGGTCTTGAAGCCAACAGCTGCCAACAAGTTAGCCATGTTCCGAGGACTGCCAGGCCCACTCCTTGCTTTTATTTCACACCCATCTGCTTAATAAGCAACTTCAATGCCTGTCCCCTTCTGGATGATTGTGGCTGGTGTGGTGAAGGCATCAACAGCCATGAGAAAGAGACCATGCAAATCTTGAATGAGCGCCTTGCTAACTACCTTGAGAAGGTGCGGATCTTGGAACAAGAGAATGCTGAACTGGAGTGCAAAATCCAGGAGGAGTGTAACAAAGAGCTCTGTGTTGTATGTCCTGACTACGTGTCCTACTATGCTACCATAGAGGAGCTCCAGAGAAAGGTAAGATTCTTAGGAATGTGTATAATTGGGTTGAGTCATGACACTCTCCAAGCAATAGCCATTTGCTAACCCTTAATATTTTTAGTTCATCTTATGTTGGAAAAAATATTTTGTAGAATAAGAGAATCTCTTGAATGGAATTGTCATCTGGAGGCAATATTCAGAGTTTTATATTTGTTCATCTTCCAGAGATACATTCTGCTGTGTCAGAAGTGTGTCAACATGTGTCAAAATGTGTCAACAACCTATTGCTGTCATTTCTTTAGCAAAAATAAGAAAACAGGGATATGAGAAAGGGCATTTTGTTTTAACAAGCTCCCAAATGTTTAGGAATTATTATATGTTTTAACCATTTTGCCATCACCACTGTTTCCCCCTTTTATGCTCATTTCATTATCTCCAAATTATTTCAGTGGTTTCTTCCAACACCAAGCCTATCTCCTAATCAGAGCAATGTGTTGCTGTTACTTTCCATGCCAGATTTATTCCATTTTATTTCTTCAACAAGTGTTTACCGAACACCACCACCAACACAGCAGACATTACTCCAGGCTCTAGGAAAATATTCGTGTGCTAAAAAGTCCTTGCCCTCATGGTGGTTACATTCCAGAGGATGCAAATCAAGGGCAGATTTTATATTATTTTTTTAAGATTTTATTTATTTATTAGACAGAAATTACAAGTATGCAGAGAGGCAGGCGTGGGGGAGGAAGCAGGCTCCCTGAGCAGAGAGTCCGATGCGGGGCTCAATCCCAGGAGTCTGAGATCATGACCTGAGCCGAAGGCAGAGGCTTTAGCCCACTGAGCCACCCAGGCACCCCAGATTTTATAATTTAATGGTAAAACATATACAGAAATTTTTATTGGTGTGGGTTTTGCTGATTTCTTAGGAAAATAACAAAAACTCGGACTTTCCTGGGGTGCCTAGGTGACTTAGTCGTTAAGCGTCTGCTTTCAGCTCAGGTCCTGATCCCAGCATCCTGGGATCGAGCCCCCCATCGGGCTCCCCACTCTGCGGCAAGCCTGCTTCTCCTTCTCCCACTCCCCCTGCTGTGTTCCCTCTCTGTGTGTCTCTGTCAAATAAATAAAATCTTAAAAAAAAAAAAAAACTCAGACTTTCCAAAGCTTCCCAAACTTCCTAAGCATAGCTATGAAAAGCCTAACTCCCCGCCACCCACTGTTAATTGCAATACACACAAGCCATTGGTTTTTAAAGAAGGAGATCCTGGTGTTTGTCTAATTTGTGTGTACAATTTCATAATTCTAGATCTTGTGCACCAAGGCTGAGAATTCCAGACTGGTCTCACAAATTGACAACACCAAACTGGCTGCTGATGACATGAGAGCCAAGTAAGCCCACCCAGCACTGTCATTCGCGGCAGAATTCACCCGCCTCTGACTCCATACACTCCTGAGAAGATTATCCCCAAATCTGCTAAACCTCCTGCTCCACACCATACCAGCACGAGCCCAGGGAAAACCTTCACATTCGATAAATGGAAACAGTACTTGGAGATTCTAACATATGAACCCATCTGATCACCTGCACAGTAATTCAGGAAAATGGGTTAATAAATAGTTGCCTTGATTACGTTGAGAAAACTGTGGTTTGGGGGGGGGGGGGTCTGTCACATCCAAAGACATACAGCTAGCACAAGAAATAGCTAAAACATGCCTCCAAGTTTTCTAACTCCTCATCCACTGCTCTTTCTCCATCTACTGCATTGCCTCTTGGAGCAGGAGAAAGAGGATAAATTTCCTTATCTCAAAGAATAGCAATATAGCCTCATCCCAGCAAACTGATTAAGGAATAATAATTATGTGTGATATTTATCAAGTGGTCTCACCTCTAACGAGAATAAAACTGACACAGAAATATACTAAATGAAAGACCCAAAGGAAAATGCGGAAGGAGAGTTCTTCTTGGCTTGATTTACACTATCTGATTATATTGCCTTTCTTTTTGTGTCTCATTTTTAAAGGTATGAAGCTGAGATGTCCATACGCCAGCTGGTGGAGGCAGACGCCAAAGGCCTACAGCAGATCCTCAATGCATTGACCCTGGCCCAGGCCGACCTGGAGGTGCAAGTCCAGTCTCTGAAGGAGGAGCTCCTCTGCCTCAAAAACAACCATGGAGAGGTTAGAGAAAAACCAAGAGTCATTACAAGCTAAGCCTCTAAAAATAGCAGCAATTCCTTTGACTTGAACTGGGCAATAGGTGTCTCCAAAAAGTAGATACTACTCTGCTTTTCAGCCCCGACAGTACCTACCACTACTAGCATGGGAATCCATCACCTATAACACAGTATCTGAGGCCTCCATTGTCCTTCCCGCTTTTCCAAGAGAAGGAAGCAACACTTTTCCTGTCCTCACAGCTTTCCTCTGTTTGTAGGATCCCTACACAGACTTCTGCCACTATTTCTATAAGTCTGTATTAGTAAAAGCCCATATTGGCGTCATAGAGGCTATGGTCTCTTATTACAAATTCTACCTCTCTGCTGCTTCACCATTACCCATCGCTGGAAATGATTTAAATTCTTTAAGACTCTGATCTTGCTGATTGATTCCTTTTAATGTTCTACATATTTGAACACAGAGTCATATCTGAACTAGCCTGAAGTCATTTTATGGCATCTCAATAGCACCTATAAATCATCTATGTCTTTATTGTGAGCTATATTTCAGATACAATTAAGCTAAACCATTGCTATTAGACAAACAAGAACACAAGGGTGTCATCTGTTCACCAAGTGACCTCCCATTCTTTTTCTTTTCATAGGAAATAAATTCCTTACAGAGCCAGCTTGGGGACAGACTCAACATTGAAGTGACCGCTGCTCCTTCCGTTGATCTAAACCAGGTTCTACAAGAAATGAGATGTCAGTATGAGTCCATCATGGAGACAAACCGCAGAGAAGTGGAACAGTGGTTCAACACGCAGGTGGGGGAGGGTAGAAAAGTCAAAACCAAAAAGTTGACATTGCATTTCCAGGTGTCCGTTAATCAAAGTCATGTTTTCCTTCATAATAGTCATGGTCTTTGTGTTTCAGATGGAGGGGCTGAACCAGCAGGTGGTGGCCAGCTCTGAACAGCAGCAGTGCTGCCTGAAGGAGGTCACTGGACTGAGACGCACTGTGAATGCTCTGGAGATTGAACTGCAGGCTCAACACCGAATGGTACCCAGCAAGCTGACCAAGCCTAATACAGCAGTGTGATGGCAAAAACCCCAGACACCTGCATGTTGTAATGTTTCACAAATTGTGTCCCTCAGAAGTTCCTCTGTTTGCTAAAGGGCCTATGGCCAAAAAAGGGGCCTGTGGTCCAAAAAGCCTGGGAAATGCTGGAGTAAACACAGGTTCAACAGGGTACCTTCCTGCAGGCCTTTAATAAGCTAATATGCTCTATGGCTCTCCCAGAAGGAGATATATGGTACTCAGCTTTCCAGACTTATTTGGCTCTGGACCCCCTTTTTTAAGATCCTCTCATGGCAATAATGATCTATGGAATACACTTTGGGAAACATTAAGAGGGCATTTTATTACATGCAAAACATTTTTAAAAACTATCAAATTTATAAAATAATCTTATAAAGGAGGTAGCATAATTATTGAGCCAATTTTACAGCTGAGCCTCAGGCAGCTAAAGTGATTTTCCCAAGCCAGATCCCAGGTGAGTTCCATCTTGCCTATTTTATAGAGATGGAGACACTGAGATCCTGAGGCATTAAGTAACTTGTTAAAGGTCACAAAAGAAATGAAGTCTGAACGGAATTCAGGTTCCAAAGCTGGAACCACTTCTGTTTCATTTTACTGCCTCTCTGAAGTAAGCAGTTATTTATTTATTTATTTGACAGAGAGAGAGAGAGAGATCACAAGTAGGCAGGCAGAGAGAGAGAGGGAAGCAGGCTTCCCACTGAGCAGAGAGCCTGATGCAAGACTCGATCCCAGGACCCTGAGATCATGACCTGAGCCAAAGGCAAAGGCTTAGCCCATTGAGCCAACCAGGCGCCCTGTAAGGAGTTATTTAAATGGCTCTGATATGAAGGGTACTTGGAAGAGCCTGCCCCAAAGTTGGTTTTGTCACCAGCTAATCATGTGACCATGGACAACTCACTTAACCCCTTGAACCTCAGTCTTCTCCTCTCTAAAAATTGGGAAAACCATGGAAATGATAGGTTATTCAAACCTAAAATTCCATTGTCCGTAGACTTACAGAATGACGAAGCAGGAAAGAACTTTAATCATCAAAGTTTCAACTCTCATGTTTTAGATATGCTGCGTTAGATGCTGCTGACTTCTTTAAGGTATAAATATTCATAGAATGAGGTGCCATAGTAACAGGTTCTCATAGCCCAGGTGTAAAATAAATTGGAATACTTTTTTGTCTCACAGGTAGGAGAGTGTGGTAGGATATTATCAGGTGATTAAGAAAGAAGTAAATACTTAAAAGAGGGCAAAAATAAGTTAAGAGTATAAAGGGAAGTGAGCTTTAGCATAGTTGATAATTTTGGTTTGGGATTTATTTGGTTAGGAAGTAATAAGAGGGTTGGAGATTCATTAGTACCTGCCCCAAAGAAACCATTGTTTAAAATGATGCAGTTTACAAGTGACCTAGGCTCCAACAAGTCATCGTTATAAATCCTACTTTCCTCCTCCGTGGCAGAGAGATTCCCAGGAATGCATCCTGGTGGAGACAGAGGCCCGATATACAGCCTTACTGGCCCAGATCCAGTGTCTGATCGATAATGTGGAGGCTCAGCTGGCAGACATCCGGTGTGCCCTGGAGAGACAGAACCAAGAATACGAAATTCTGCTGGATGTCAAGTCCCGGCTGGAATGTGAGATTGCCACATACCGCAGCCTTCTGGAGAGTTCAGATGTCAAGTAAGTAAAATAAAAACAGCTCCTACTAGAAAATATGCTCACCTACATGTGTTACTGCCACTGGCAACAGGGGGCGTGAGCTTTGATCTTCTTGCCAATGATGGGAACTTGCGACACATGGTCTCAAGCTGTGCTGTTCCGAGACCTACAATTGTAACCTGGTCCAAACTTGAGGCCTTAGCTGAGCTGAGTCATTCTGAAGAGCCAGTGTGCCAGGTTAATTGCTTATATGTTGAGATTTTTTAAGTACAAGGGAAAAAATGGTTTTCCCAAATATTCAAATATTCCTGGCCACTTACAGATTTTCCCCCACTGCGATGAACTTTCATGAGATTGAATAGGATGACCCTGTTCCGTTTGGCGGAACATTCTGCTCAAGCTGAAATGCCCATCCCTGTCCAGCCATTCGTCCTTGATGCCAACAGCAGCATGTAGATATGTATTTTAGCATCTTTTTTTAAAGTAGAAATTGTAAGGTTTTTCAATAAGAAGCCAAACAACTCATAAGGAACTGACCTAGATAGAGCACAACCTCTTCAGAGGAAGCAGCTCCTTCCAAATGAACGCCCCAGGTGCAGACTCTGTTAAAATTGTTACAGAAACCTTCTTCCCCAAAATAACCACTGAATTCTGTTCCCAGCATTCTTTTAACTTGCACATTTTAACTGCCACATTATACTAGCATAAGGTTAGCCATAGCTAGTCCCTATGAGGAGCTACAAGGCACCAAAGTGCCTTGAATCATCAAAGAAAGATGATGCTTTCTATAAAGAGCTCTGTTAACTGCTTCCAACTCCAATTCTGTAAAGTTTCATTTAAATACACCCAAAGGCACTTTGAAGCTTCTTGATAAAGACTGAGGACTCTTCCATAGATGGGGCTCGGGCCACCAGTAATATTGTGACTCTCTGATAAGAAAAATATCTGACTAACTTCTTGTCCTCAAATAATAAGCCCCTCAGCTTGTCCCGTATCCCTACTGACCCTGTAAATTTAGCTCCCATTATACCCAGCCTGGAGATGAAGAACTAAAGCTCGGGAGGCTTCACTGACTTATCTGAGGTCACCAGCTGGTAAATGACAGAGCTGGGCTGCACCCTGGTCGTTAGCTCCTGGCATGGTGTTCTTCCACAAGGCAATGGCATTGTGCATAATGGCAGCTTACGTAATCTAATGCTTCCAAACTAAGGATGCTGCTTCCCCATGGATCTGCTTTCATTCTTCTTCTTTCACTAATGATAGGACAAAATGAATGAATAAGCTTTTGGGAGTCCTTGTTTTGAGTGGCCCATGTTGACACCACTCCATCACCATCGTTATCTTCCCTCAGTCACAGGTAAAATTCTGTTTTTTCTAGGCTTCCCTGTAGCCCATGCACCACCAAATGTGAGCCTTCCAGTAAGGCCAGTGCCATGGAATGCACAGCCTCAGTTGACAATGCATCACCCTCAACTTCCCACTGGACACACGGGCCCTGCTGTGCCTACAGATGCCTGCCCCGAATACTGGTTAAAATCTGCACCATCACTCAGGAGATTCAGGATGGCAAAATCATTTCTTCTCACGAGCATGTGCAGCCTTGCTTCATCATCAGAACTGTCAGAGTCTAACATCCCAAGGTGATGAAAATGACCCTCATTCATGAAAGAAAGGCCAATACTTGCTCCTACCAGAAAGGCTTAAAAAGTCCCCAGCCCCTTAAGGTACCTAGTTTCTTACTACCACAGTGGGTCTACATTGCTAGATAGAATACCTTGCATTCTGATCCTTCCCTAAGTTGCCACTATCAACAGGATAACAAATGACATTGCTTGGGAAGCACATCACCCATTTCTCTGAGAGACGGGCACTGATTTATAAGTGCCCAGGAAGGTGCCCTACATTACTTGACTCCACAGGTGATAGGCAGGTTTCTCTCTTGTTTACTCAGATCTTGTTTACGTATATTGCTCACTTGATCCAGTCAGACAAGTTCTAAGATTGGTTTTGGCCATGGTACATGAGGCGAAAAGCTGCGATCTTCCCTCCTAAAATCCTTCCTTGGCTGTAGAAAGAAGCCTATATAGGAATAGCATAAATAGGGGGAAAGATCTTTAATGTTGTGTTTCCTTTAATAGTTGTGAGTCTGACTCCTGTTGAACTGGACTGTCTGTTAACCATACGCACATACTTTATATTCCCCAAGGCATTTTTGAAGATGTCCGTGTTCTTCAAAACTTTGTAACCATTGGGTTCTCCAAATATTTTCATCAAGAGTCAGGAAGAGTTGTGGGGAGTGAATCTAGAGCATTTTGAAGGAATACTATGGATCCTTTTATTAAATGTTTGCTGTTTCTCTTTCCACTCTATAGGGAATGGGAGTTGTTTCCGACTGTTTAGCAAGGAACATGGAGCTGGAACTCTCACGCCATAATCCTGTTCCTCCATCTCCCTGGGACTGATGACCATGAAAACATAACATAGCTTCCTCCTTCAATTTATCCATCACAGAGAAATGGACTTGATCCCACAAACTTTGCAGAAAAGTAATCATTGAGTAATTGCTGCTTCAGAGCACAAGACAGTCTCAAGTGAGAAGATACCATGTATGTACCAGCCATTATCAGAGCTTCTCATAAGTAGGGTCACAGAGGGTTTCAGTCAATCCCTACAAAATATTTGACATTTTCAGAAGTTTTCATAAATAATTACAAATCAAATACAGGATGTGGAGCCAAAAGACCTGAAGTCCTAAACTAGTCTCTTGGGACCCTGGGCAAAACCTTTAGCCTTTATCAAACTTAATTTTCTTATTTGTTAAGAGGACCATGGCTACTTGACAGGTTTGCTGCGTAGATCAAATGAAATTGTTTATGTCATATACTTGGTACACTGAAGAGCATGATGCAAATGTTATTTTTACATAAGCTTTGCCTTTAACTACAGCCCTAGACTTAACTGTGTTATTATCCCATGTCAAAATTCTTTCTCCATAAATGTAGTTATCCACTCATGATTTGGGGAGTTTTAATAGTGCCCGGCTTTGAGCGGTGAAAAAAGAACAGAACAAGATCTTCCTGTCATCAAGCCTGCAATTCTACTCAGTAAGGCATTTCTGAATCTTCAGGTCTATATCAGATATCAGCTGATAGCTAGTGCCCACAGCAAAAACAGAAGCATAATTTAACTCAGAGCTCAGCAGCCACTTCCTCCATACAAGTAGCAACTTATACTGAGCAAGAGGAATGGAAAACTCTCAGAGTGATCTCCTTCCTCCCAATAACTTCTTTCCCATCTGAATGCCCAGATTACCCCTGGTAGCACTTCACAGCATACTCTCAGACTGAAGGATGAAGTGTGGGAAGAGCAGGGGGTTGCCTCAGAAGCCCTAGGAGACAGTCTCATCCCAGTCTGTGTGTATGACCTTGAGTAAAAGGGACATCACAATGTAGGTCCTCACACACTGGAGAGATTAAATGGAATAATAACACTAAAAGGGTTGTGTAAGCTGTATAAGGCCAGGCAGAAGAGAGGTTTGTCCCCTAATTGGAACCAGGCATTTGTCATTTCACAAACTTCTTCCTTTGTGTCTGGTTCAGTGATGGTCCCCAGTGGACCCCATATGTACTATCAACACTAACTGAGAAACCAGTTGGTGAGAAGCCAGAGTTGCTCAGTCTGCTCTGAGTTTTGATTCCAACAGGATTCAGGGTTTAGGAACCTCGATGGATTCAGGCTAACCTTGGGTTGATATGGCAATGCCATTCTTAATTTATTCCCAAAATAGGATCTCTTCCTCCCACTCCACTCAAGGCTATCCCATCCCATGTGCCAAGCTCACACTCATACATCCTAGGCTGAATTATAGATATTTGAAACCAAAAAGACTGTGAATCCCAGTCCTGTAAGGCAATATAATGCCAGGTTCCTTTCTCTGGAAGTCTATAAAGTCCTAGTAAGACATAATTTTAAGAAGGATTGACTCCAAGAGCAAGATGGCCTTTTGATTGGTAGAACCTGTCTCAGAGCAGGAAAGAGTATCAAAACCCATTTGGTGGTCTGCAATTATATTTCCCAACAAAGGAGGTTTAAGAATATATTTTTTCTAGATTTTGTCTTT
This sequence comes from Mustela putorius furo, assembly GCF_011764305.1. Classification (NCBI taxonomy): domain Eukaryota; kingdom Metazoa; phylum Chordata; class Mammalia; order Carnivora; family Mustelidae; genus Mustela; species Mustela putorius. The sequence continues at coordinate 30,761 of NW_025421399.1, read as the reverse complement.
TTTTCATGTTGACCTCACCTTAATATATGACAGCTGGTTTAAACACTTCCAAATGCAGGGGTAACCATGCTTCTCTCTTCCCCTTTGTCTCTCAACCATTAACTGCCCCCCTAGTCCCTATAGATGGCTCACAACCTCTCCATCCTCATCCTCTATGATCAACTCCACCAATTCTTGCTCAGAAGAAGTGGCCTGAAAATTTTTCCTCAAGAGTTTAGTCAGTGGTAACCCATTACATTCCTTGCCACCAGGATTTCTCTAGTTGACTCAGAAACCACTTATATCCAAAATCCCAAGGAACCTATAAAATTTAGATTATTTGGCCATACTGTAGACATCCTGCATCAGCATCTCCAGGTGTGGGACCTAGGCATCCAAATTTTAAAAGATTCTCACTTGAAGCATGCGTGCTGAATTATAAAAGCCACTGCTTGTTAACTGACAAATGCCTTTTGCTTTAAAGATCTGGATGACCTACTGTCTTAGGGAATTATCTTTTAGGTTTTGACACTAGCTTGATAGATGACCACACTTGCAGACAATTCCTACCCTACATATCCATCGACCTATTTATGAAGTAGGGTTATTAAAATCTAGTAAGTAACTCATTTAATAACTAATTCATTTAATCCTTACTACCATGAAGGAGCTACCCCTAATATTTCCATTTAGTAGATAGAGGAACTAATGGATAGAGTGGTTCAATGACTATCACACAATATTGTGTGAATACTGAGTATTGTGTGACTATCACCCAGTGTCACAAAATAATAAGATTGAATGTTAAGTACTTTGATTTCCTTAATAGGGTTAAAATAGCACCAGATACATTCTGTAATCAGTCTCCAAGAATGGAAAGAATTCACAGTAGCAAGAGATTATTTTTTCAACTCTTCAAAGAACTATTTCCTAGCTTGCTTGTCTCTGATTCTAGTGAGAGACCATCCAAGGAGTCTATGGTATTAGCATTAGTCTATAAATAGTCTTAAATAGTCTATAAATAGTCTATATAGTCTTTTTATCTCTAAATTCATAGACTGAGATTTATTTTTTAACTTTCAAAACTTAAATTTTTAAATTTAAACTTTATTTTTAACTTTAACTTTTTTTTAAGATTTTTTATTTATTTATTTGACAGACAGAGATCACAAGTAGGCAGAGAAGCAGACAGAGAGAGGGGGAAGCAGACTCCCCGCCAAGCAGAGAGCCCAATGCAGGGCTCGATCCCAGGACCCTGAGATCATGACCTGAGCCAAAGGCAGAGGCTTAACCCACTGAGCCACCCAGGCACACCTAACTTTAACTTTTTAACTGTGGTAAGAATGCTTAACATGAGATTTAGTCTTTTAACAGATAATTAAATGAACAATTAGCTATAGACACAATGTTGTCCAGCAGATCTCTAGAACTCATTTTATTTTTTTTTTACCCTTTGATTAGCAATTTTCCCTTTACCCTCCCCCAAGCAACCTCCTTCCATAGCAACTACCTTTCTATGTTTTGCTTCTATGAGTTGATTATTTTAGATATATCCCATGTACCATGTAAGTGGAATCATATCATATCTCATATAAATGGAATTATGCATTATTTGTTTTTCTGTGATTGACTTATTTCACTACTATAATGTCTTCAAGCTTCATTTATGTTGTCACTTACTGCAAGATGTTCTTCTTCTTACATTCTGAATAATATTCCATTACATGTGTATGTGTGTACACACATAAACATATGTATACATATACATATATGTATGTGTGTGTGTGTGTGTATATATATATATATATATATATATCACATTCTTTTTTATCCATTCATCATCAAAAAATCCATTTTGATTGTTTCCACCTCTTAGCTATTGTGAATAATGCCTCAATGAACATGGGAGTGCCTATAACTCTCTGAAAATTAGAAAGATTTTTGATGGCATCTAATAGTTTTTTCCATATCAGAGGTGGAGAAACGGGGGCCCAGAGAGAAAGGGGATTGGTCCATGACTACACAGTCAGTGAGAGAACCCAGTGTTCTTTCTTCTACTTCTCATTCCCCACATCTGGAGTAGATAGTGCTGAAACTTGGGTTGATAGAAAACAACCTTGGACCAGCAGGGAGTGACCTTCCATTCTAGTCCTTAGGGGCATCATTTGACTTCTCTGCTGTAGGCCCAGAGATTTTTCTGATCTAATATCTTCAACTTCACTTACAATCCCTAATGTTACTCGCCTTATTAGGTCTTGCCTTCTGTGTAAATAGGAAATAACACTAGAGATAACACCCTTCAGTTCCTTCTTTCTCTGATGTCTTTTTAAAAAGGCAATTAGATGCTATTAATAAGATATTTAAGTTCTTTAGAAGCTAATGATTATATGTTCTTCTTATTAATTCCCATAATTTCCATTTATCAAATGATGGAGAAAAGTATCTTACTTGTTGCCTGAGTAAATCTATACTAAGTCTGTCCATTTTGATTTAAAATGCAAGTTCGGATAATAAAAATCATTTTAAAAGCAAGTGCCCTCTTCAAATAAGAAGGGGGGAAAAGAGATTAAAATTCAGGAGAAACAGAAAGTGTCCCAGAAGAGAAGGGAAGAACACCATCCACGCTAGGAAGAATTTGTAGGCTGAGGCAACCAGTACCCATGACACAATGCCCTGCTGAGTATCAATGCAAGCAAGCCTGGAATGCACTGTTTCAACACTGTAATCAATGCCTTTATAGGAAATGAATCCTTTGGCTGGTTGGATAGCTAGAAAATCTCTGGTGTGTTCATGAATGATTCACAAGCTTCATGGGAACAACCCACACACCCAGTTCAAATGTGAACAACCAACCCTATTTGGCAACACTAGAAAGGTTTATGTAGTCAAATGATCATTTCAGGTTGCGCATTATACTTGGAGGGTTTTCTTATGTGATGCTTTTAAGCCACAGGCTACCACGTATATGCACATGGGAAAATATGTAATATGCTGTTTCTATATGATGTTTCTAAGTATTCCAGTTCAGGTGTCACCAGTAGCAAAGTTTCTGAACATACGTTCTTCTCTTCCCACCCCTCCCCTCTGCTCTCTCCTCCCTGTCTGTCTGGAACAACATAAAAATCGGTGTGGACATATCGGTGGTACCTGAAGAAAAACACCTGAGATTAAAGTTTATCTTACTATTTCCTAGAAAGGAAGCGGGTTTGTGGCTCCCTTCTTTGGGTCTTTCTATAAAGAAAAAAAAAAAAATCAGAAAGGCCTTCTAAGCCAGGGGTAAAACCCTCTGCTTTATAGCTCATTGTGGTGGTCCAATGGGCCCAGCAAGTACTTGAGAGTTACTTGAGAGTATGTACCTACTTGATATCTGTGACTCTTAGAGAAGCAACACAACTCTACCAGAAGACCTAGAGAGACCACATTTTCGGCTGAATTTCTCCAAATACATATTGCTGGTTACAGAGAACTGCCTATCCCAAACTTGTATGTAAGGATAGAAAGGTCTTCTCTTTCATATTTGTTAGCTCATTTGCCACTAACCAATCAGAAAAACATAACTGTGCCCTCCTCCATCACTGCCACTCTCCGAGAGACCACCTTCCTGCCGCCAGCATAGATTTGTGGGTGCAGAGAAAAGCCTCACAATGAAAGGCAAGTAAAAATCATATCCCATTTAAGAGCACACTGTAACTTGAGGGAGAAAAGGAGACTAAGGTGAAAATTTAGAACAAGTCCTGCCTACCATGTCATTAGAAAGAGCCAGAAGAGGGCGCCTAGGGAGCTAAGTCATTAAGCGTCTGCCTTTGGCTCAGGTCATGATCAGGGGGCCTGGTATAGAGCCTCGCAGCGGGCTCCCTGCTCAGTGGGAAGCCCACTTCTCCCTCTCCCACCCCCCGCTTATAGTCCCTCTCTCTGTCAAATAAAATCTGAAAAGAAAAAAAAAGAAAAGAAAAGAAAGAAAGAGGGAGGAAGGAAGGGAAGAAAGGGCCAGAAGAAAACATTGGCCACTTCAGGCCAAGAAACACAATCACATGATGATTTAGAACAGATTCGTGAAGCCAGACCAGGGGTCTGATTTTCAGCCCTGCCACCTACTGTGAGATCTTGGGCAAGTTACTGAACCTCTGTATCTCCACTTCTTCCTCTTTAAAATGGGGCTTCATAGGGTTGAGAGGATCACATTAATGAATGCATGCAAAGCTCTTAGGCATGCCTGGCACCCAGTAACACTGTGAGTATGATTTCACTGTTGCTCTGAGACACTTACATTCCACTGCCAAACAGTCACACGCAAGCTAAGGAAGTATTTCACTGGAGCTGACAAGTGACGCTGTCAAGCCAAGTCATCTCAATAACTTAATGAGAGCACCAGATTAAGCATGAAACCTTTCTTTTTTCTTTTTTCTTTTCTTTTTTTTTTTTTTTACTAATTTTTTAAAGTAAAAATTATGTCTATTTAAGATGTTTTTACACACAGGGGCGCCTGGGTGGCTCAGTGTGTTAAACCTCTGCCTTTAGCTCAGGTCCTGGGATCGAGCCCCACATCGGGCTCTCTGCTCACCGGGGAGTCTGCTTTGCTCTCTGTCTCTGCCTGCCTCTCTGCCTACTTGTGACCTCTTCTCTGTCAAATAAATTTTTTAAAAAAATCTAAAAATAAATAAATAAATAAAAATAAAAAGATGCTTTTACATACATATACCTAGGGAAATGATCACCGCATGCAGGCCCAAATCTTCAATTTTCTGGAATGTTATGGATCTCAGCTGGAAAGGACCTCCCCATAATATATCAACTTTCAGACTCTTTGGCAGCCAACAGGAAGACGATGGCCCAGGAGGAGGAGCGAGAACAATATGAAGCCAGCCCTATAAACAGGATCACTTTTGTGAAGATTGGACATGACAGGGCAGCCCAGATAGGACTGGTGGCCCTTCTCCGAGAACAGATTCTGCTGCCTTTGTCTCTTCTGACCCCAGTTTCCCTGAAGTCTAGTTATGGGCTCAATAGAGAAAGCAGCAGGAAGCCTCCAAAACACCTGTCCCAGTTAACATGGAACAATCAACATGTAATGAAAACACTGAGATCCACGCAGAAGCCACAGAGCCTCCTGTGGTGAACAAGTAGAAAGTAACGCTTCTTCCAGTCAACCAAAAGTTGAAAGCTCCTCGTCAGACACTGTGCTAAGTGCTTTACCTGCACTACCTTGCTCAATCCTCACAACAACCTTACCACACTATTATTATTCCCACTTCACTAATAAGTGAAAAGGCTTACAGAAGTTAACTAAGTTGCTCAGCACCAAGTGAGTAATGGCCAAGTTGAACAAATTCGTGTCTTCTGTGCTCTAAATGCCCTGGTTCTAATCACTCAGATTTAGCCATCTATCTGTAGCCCAATCAAAGACACAAATTGTTAAGGAAATGTGTTTGTCATGGAGTGCTGAAGAAGGTGAATCCAAAAAGCAACTCGACATGTTCGTACCCAGCCCAGTCCAGGAAGGAGTGACGCTGCATGCAAATCACATGAGCACACGGAGAGTAAGGGCAGTTCCTCAGGCCGAGTTCCTTAAGACCCCACATCTCTCTTCTGGTTCCGTATTTACCAACCAGCTTCCATATCACCATCTGTTTTCTCTAATACCCCGATACAACACAGATGGGAATTTCCTGGTTGCAGAACGGATCATCTCTCAATGTTAAATTACTAAGTTTGTATTCTGGCTCATTCACCTGGCACCTAAGAATTAGGTGAGTGGGCTCCTGAGAACCCCTTTGGTTCTGGTGCTCTAATAAAATGGTGCTTTTGAACCCACCAGCTTAAGAAGAGACTCAGACCACAGGGACTGCATGAGGGAGTGTCACCCAGTGAAGCCCTTTCTCAGAGAACAGATAGCCCAACTAGATGGCACTTCCGCTCATCTCATTCCAAATACAGGAGTTAGGTGGTTGAGTTCATGTGAGGTTTACTGTTTGAGGACGGGCACAGAATGGCACAGCTCTATACTAGACATAAAACCAAGAGGTCTTGATTTGGAGAAGCATCAGGAAAGCACAGATCTCATTTCTAACCCTGTCCATAGTCATGGTGAGCTCAAGGTTGAAACAATAGCTGCCAATCAGCCATGTTTCCAACAGATGACCTGTAGCTTCAACATCAGTCATGAGCTGCTGAAGCTGTAGAGGACTTTCTGGTTGTGACCCTGAGATTAACAGGATATAGGGTAACAGGAAAGGATGTCAAAAATCTCCCCCGAATCCCTTTTAATATAGGCTACAAATTATTGGGGGGTAGCTCTAAGAAGTGAAATCAAATGTACTGGGTTTAGATAGTAAAAATAGAAGATGCTATGACTGGTAAATTCAGGGGAGATTCTGGGCGGCACAGACAAAATAAGAAGGAAGAAGGGGGAAGATAGGTATGCTCTTGTGGCCACACAGTGAGCTAAGACAAGAGGTCATTTGCAGCTCACACAAACAGAACAGAATGCTTGGTGGGAATGGACTGCAGGCATCACGTCTAGCACCGCAGTTACAGCCCCGCCTCTTCATATTAATGATATGAAGCCCGTGCAGTAAACAGCAATTACTGATAAACAAACCTGTGGTTCGGGTAGCTCTGTCTGAGAGGAAGGTCCACATAGGAGCTCGGGAGCTGTGGCCAGATGAGGAGATCGTGTGGGACATAGCTTTGGGGTGTAATTGAAAACAAATATTCACAGATCATTTAAAAAAAATTTTTTTTTAATTTAAAAAAAAAATAAAAATAAAAAAAAAATTTTAAAAAAATAAATAAAAAAATTTAAAAAAAATTTTAAAAAAATAAATTAATTAATTAAAAAAAAATTAAAAGAAAACAAATATTCACATCCACCCTAATGATGGTACCCATGGATGTCCTGGCTCTTCAAGAAAACCCCTGGTTTTTGTAATTTTAGACTTCTCAGTAAAAATCATTTGTGAAATATTTCAGTAAATGTTTAAATGTTTAAAAGTTTAAATGCTTTAATGTTGTGAGATATATACATTAACTTGCAAATTAAAAATAGGCCTGTAATTTGGATAATGTTGAGTTTATTAAATAGTTCTACAACTATCTCTGCTATTCTGCTAACAATTAAAAATCCATACGATACCTACAAAAATGTACATTTTACAAATGACATGGAAACTACTCTATTTACCTTAATTTAATCTTCAGCAAAAATCCATCACAAGAGTTTCTATTTGTATTTGTCTCTCTCTCACACACATACACTTGCTATGTTAATCTGCTATTGCCACTGAAACAAATTAGCACAAACTGAATGGCTCAAAATAACACAAATTTATTATCTTATTTCAGAAGTCTGACACAGGTCCCACTGAGCGCAAACACGGCGTTGGCAGAACTGTGCTCCCTCCTGGAGGTCCTGAAGAAGAACCTGTTTCCTTGCCTCGGTTAGCCTCCCACATTCCTTGGCTTGGGCTCTCCTTCCACCTTTGAAGCCAGCAACCTCATCATTCCCACTCTGCCTTTACCATATTCCTTCCCAGATGTGGACTTTCTTCTACCTCCATCTTCTACTTCTAAAGACAGCCCCACCTGAATCATTCAAGATTATCTCCCCACTTTTAGGCCAGCTTATTAGCAACCTTAACTCTGTCTGCAATACTAACTCCCCATTGCCACATACCATAACATATTCACAGGTTCTAGATATTAGGAGACAGACATGTTGGGGGGCGGGGGAGGACATTATTTGGCCTGTCACACTCTCCTACAACTAAACCAAAAGAAAACCAGAGAGAGGGGTCATTTCCTCTCCATAAAGCACGAAGACCCAAACTGCAGCTTGATGCATATGGTAACAAAGTCATGAGTGTTTAAGTCTACCAACCAGTCAAGTTCCATGTTGCACTTCAAGCCTCGGGGAACACAAGTGATGCTCATCTCTTAACTCATAGTTTGAAGAGGTAAACATACTCCATAGCCTTCTGGGGGTCACCTTTTTATAGCAACAATAACAACAATTAACATTTACTGAGTCCTTCCAATATGCCAAACAAAGTGTTCAGTGTTCTTCATGTGCATTTCCTACACACCCACTCATCTTTGAGGAGCCTCAGGCAAGAGACACTCTTAACTTACCAGAGTCTCATGGACACTTAGTGTCAAGAACCAGTATTCAAATCCTAGACTGTGTGACCTCACACCCTGAACTTGAAACCGTCATGCAAAAGTCCATCTTCTTTTTTTTTTTTTTAACCCACATACATTTTGCAAGAATTCATTCCCTAATTGACTGTTATGATTTCAGGGTTAAAGAAAAAGGGCAACTAGCTGGAATGATCCTGTCCCTCCAGCCAATCTGGCCACTCTTCTGATCTCTCCTCTCTGGGAGAGAATGGAGAAAACAAAGGGGAGAGAAAGAGTCATGGTCCATGAGAGAAATGAGAGAGAGACATAGATGGAAAGAAAGAATGGAAGTGAGATCTAACAAAAGGTGTCCAGGAATGGCTTTCACTTGCTCAAAGGAAACAGGACAAATTTAAGCCTTCCTAGAAGAACGGTAAGACTGGTTCATTGTGCTTCATGCTACCTTAAGCCCCGGTTATCATAACACAACGTAAGATAGAGAATGTTCTGGTAACTTCCTCAGAGTGCAAAAAGTGTCCATCCTAAAATACAAATAACTCTAAACAGATAACACAGTAGGAGTAAGAATAAAATACACCAAACAAAGAAATTGGGATATAATTAATTGAAATGTGAGAATTTAAAAGACACCAAGGATACTGAAATAGTGTCTAAGTTTAGAGCATTCTATAAAAAATATATAACTTCCCAGGAAACTGTCTAAAGCCAGAACAGAGAGTGATGAAGGCTTATTTTATCTGACCAGAATAGACTATCTTAACACACACACACACACACACACACACACACAAACGCACACATACACACACATTTTAATAAGTACCACTGAGCACTTTTTAGGTGCAGTACATGAATTATCTAATCTAATTTAATGTCCACAATATCCCCTATCTATCAGAGTGAGTATTAAGCTCAGTTCACATTTGTAGGAATTGAGGCCTGAGGGGTTGGCAGCAGATGGCAGAAGCAAATTCTGAACTTGAAGCTGTTAACTAAAACATTCATCAGCATAAATGTAGACTAACCTTCACATGGACTGTATCTATAAAATGTAAACTCTTGCAATTAATGTTTATTTCTGAGTTCATCTAGGGACAGAAGTATACCTGTTAGGCAAGGCTTTTTTATTGAGCCCCTGTGACCTCCTGACAACCCCACTGGTCTCCTCTCTCTCTCAAGACCTGTGGGATCATGGCTGAGGGTAGACATGGAGTGTTTACAACATCACTACCCTCTACCCTCAACTGTGCACTGAAGCTTATAGATTATGAAGTTCATATGAGCACATTATATGCCAATTCCACAGCTCATGGAGGTACACTATACACAGATTACATAGTTTGTGTGCATATAGCATGCACATTACATAGTTCATGTATGTATATTACATACAGATTATACAGGTGTTGTATGTACATTAACTCATTCACTCCCAACAATAGCCCCATTAATTACAGGAAAGATTGTTAGTCTCACTTTAATGATAAGAAAATAGAGACCAAGAAATTGAGACCAAGAGGTTAAGATTGCCTAGAGTGTTAGTAGCAAAGCAGGGTTTTTAACCCCCAGGCCAAAGTCCCTTCCACTAATTCACACCGTAACAAAGATATGGAAAAGGTAAAACATCATCAGGGTGATTTTTAAAAGTTTTTTTTTTCAAAGATTTTATTTATTTATTTGACAGACAGAGATCACAGGTAGGCAGAGAGGCAAGCAGAGAGAGAGGAGGAAGCAGGCTCCCTGCTGAGCAGAGAGCCCGATGCAGGGCTCGATCCCAGGACCCTGGGTTCATGACCTGAGCCGAAGGCAGAGGCCTTAACCCACTGAGCCACCCAGGCACCTCCCAGGATGATTTTTAAAAGGAGCACGGAAACTAGAAGCATAGAAAAAGCAATAATTCCTGGGGTGCCTGGGTGGCTCAGTCAGTGAAGTGCCTGCCTTTAGCTCAGGTCATGGTCCTGGGATCCTGGGATCAAGTCCTGCTCAATGGGGAGTCTGCTTTCCCTCTTCCTCTGCCCCTTTCCCCTGCTTGTGCTCTTTCTCCCGCTTGCTCTCTCTCTCTCAAGTAAATAAATAAAATCTTACAAAAAAAAAAATAAAGAAAGAAGAAGGAAAGAAAAGGAAAAACAATCATTCCTAACCAAAAGAAAGGAGAGAATAGAGAAAGAATAAATCCAATTTTCCCAAACCAAAAGCCAAGCCATGAATAGTAAATAAGCAAGAAAATAGGTAAGAAGAACATCACCCACAAATATTAAGAGGAGCAACCTAGTAATAAATTTGCAAAGATACTATAAATGCACATGAAGCCATGGTAAATACATGCATGAAATCTGCAGCCAGTGATTAAGTAGGGGATGGCCCCCGGGCCCCTGTGCCACTGACACTGGACAACCTCAGGCAAATCTATCTCCTTTTACTGTGTAAATTCTTTTAGCTGTAACAGAGATTCCATCATAGTACTTACTTGTCCATAAAAAGGTTAAGAGCCTTGAACAAAAGGATACTTTAGCCACCTATATGATTGGTCTACTTTCTGTCTAAAAGCAGACTGATTAGGACATGTATCAAACATTCACGGTCTAAGACAGCATCCTCAACACTGTGCTAATGATATAAGCCTGTAGAAAAAGTCAATGCAGCACATGCGTACTGAGGACACCATAAGAATAAAAAATAAACTGAATTTTATGACAATATCTTCTTTTTCATGGCAGAAAACCACCGCTGTGCTACTCCTCAAATATCCTTACGTATTTCATTAAAATCATTCTTCTGCAAAATAATAATAATACTCATAATGAGTAAACCACCATTGTCTCTCTTCTAGATAGGGCCAAAATCCTCCCAGCTGACCCTTACACATTTATTCTTACTCTCAAGCATTTTCCACAAGGCATCGCACGGCACTCCCCCACTTAAAATCTTTCTGTAAGAAACTCTTATGTTTCAGATCAAAATACTCAGGGTCAGGAAAGCCTGGAACATACCAGTACCTGTGTGCATCCAACTTCATCTCATCACCATTCCCCCTTGCTCTCTCCACTCCTATCCCTTAGAGCAAGTATACGGTAAGGTGTTGTTTTTTTCTTTTTTTAACAGGAAGCATTATTTTGGTGAACCAAACAAATAAATGGTTGGATTTCAGGCACCAACAACTGTCAAGTGGGAAAGAATCCTGGAGCACAAGGACCTTCCCACAACCCTCCACACACTGACCATGTCGCAGCATGAACCACACTGCACTAGAGGTAAAAGCTACCAAGACAGACTTCAGCAAAAGGCATGACATGACGTCTCAGCAAACCAACATCACAGTTACTCACAACGTCTCCTTAAATGGCCAAAGAAAGGAACGCCCCATGAGCACTGAAACTAATGTGCAGGTTGATTCAAGGATTATCAGCGACAACAACAACCTTTGTATGAGGGATTTATCTGTTACCTATCATGTTCATCAGACTAAGATGATAAAAAGGAGGAAAAAATGAAATCATTTCAGTCTTACACTAGCACTCCCCACCCACTGGTGGGGATCTGTTTGTCTTCTGCAGCCTTAAATGAACAAAATCACCTCAACAGGCCTGGTGGCCTGCCAGAGGCAGGGCAGGAGGACTTGGGGATCTGTCTAAAGCCAGGCTTAGCTCAGATTGTCCTGGCACTCCTTTCTAAGAAGCTATCTGGCTGGAACACCTCTTAACTGCTCAGAGAGGTTTGGTGGCAGCTGGAAAAGGAAACTGGGAAAAGGGAGGGGATGGGCCTCCTTTTTTTTTAAACATGATAAGTGATGAGACTGAACTCCCAGTATCATGGGATAGGCCAACCCATTCTCCCCAAGCTCCACGATGAGGGACTGAATGACAAGTCTGTCACTCAAATGAGGATGACCTCATCGCTACTGGGTGAAAAGATCCCAGCATCGGGGAAACATGGCTTTCTTTGTTGGTGGTAATGCTGAACTGCCCCATGTCTCCCTGAGATCTGGCAACTCTGAATTCAGGATCTAAATGAGTAGAGATCAGTAACTGCTCCTAAGCGCCCCCAGCACAGACCCTCACATAACAGTCTGCGTCACTGGCAGAGTGACTGCGGTGACGCAGACAGTGCAGACTGCAAAACACAAAGCAAAACAAAACCTTCATATCCATAGACTGAAGGATGCTTGAAGGCAGGAGCTGTATCTTATCGGTCTAGTCCAGGGCACCTCTAAAGGGAACTCTCAATAAAATAAATAATTATGTTAATTAAATTGGGGGATTTTTAACGCGAATTATGTGTGGCTATGGAGTTTAAGTAGCAATGGAATCAGATAGGTGAAGGGCGGGAGGAAAAAAGGAACAGAAACATTTTAAACATAGCTGGCTATTTGCAGACAAACAAATGCATGAACTGACATCCCACAAGTGCAAAAATGTTAGTGAATCCCAAGCATCAGCTTTAGGATTTAAAAAAACAGAAAAAGTAGAAACGCTAAGGAGCTCTACAACAATGTCATGGAATCCTTCTGGTAGTCCTGGCTCTGCTATATTAGCTGGCCAAAGGCCCTTGCTCCAAGTACTCCACTTCTTTATTTTCCTGTCTCTAAAGTGATGGGTATAAGACAGGTGATAAATATGGTTCATTTTGAAGTCCAATGTTGTGTCCCTACAAAACATGAAAATCCTACACATCTTTTTTTTTTTAATTTATTTTTTATTTATTTTCGGCATAACAGTATTCATTATTTTTTCACCGCACCCAGTGCTCCATGCAATCCGTGCCCTCTATAATACCCACCACCTGGTACCCCAACCTCCCAGCCACCCACCAATTCAAACCCCTCAGATTGTTTTTCAGAGTCCATAGTCTCTCATGATTCACCTCCCCTTCCAATTTCCCCCAACTCCCTTCTCCTCTCTAACTCCCCATGTCCTCCATGCTATTTGTTATGCTCGACAAATAAGTGAAACCATATGATAAATCCTACACATCTCACTGGTAACTAAAGGCCAATGAGAGAATGAACCACCATTGGATCCTAACGTTTTCTATTTATATGCTCCTTTAGTGAGCTAATGAAAGCTTAACTTCCTCTCTGAAGAATAAACATAGGAACGTGCAGAGACTATTCTGCACACAATTTCAGAGATGTTTGCTAACTTCCACTAAACTCTCCATTGAATTCCAAGTGAAAAAATCTCAGCTTAGAATGAAGCATTGCCTTGTTTTTTCACCTGGGTAATTTTCGCCTGGGATATGGAAGCTTTAAGAACTTCAGCATCGATGGCGAAGCAAGGCTGACGTAAGGCATTTTGTTACAGGATGAACAAGAAGAAGAACACCACACTCCTTGGGAAGCATTCTTGCCCAAAGAGTCCTACCTGAATCTAAGTAAGCCTATAGCTCAAACTACTACCTTCCAAGACAGGGGGGGCCTTTATTTAAAAAAAAAAACAAAAACACCATGGGGATACGATCAACACAATCTAGAATTTGGGGGTACTTCGGTGGCTCAGTGGGTTAAGCCTCTGCCTTCGGCTCAGGTCATGATCTCAGGTTCTTGGGATCAAGCCCTGCCTTGGGTTCTCTGCTCAGCAGGGAGCCTGCTTCCTCCCTCTCTCTCTGCCTGCCTCTCTGCCTACTTGTGATCTCTGCCAAATAAATAAATAAAATCTTAAAAAAAAAAAATCTAGAATTTGGGAACTTCTACAGCATTTGTCTTTTCTTTCCAGCCATTCTTTCTGACTCCATTACCTGGGACCACCTGCTCCCTTTCAATCATGACAGCCCCTCAAGGCTCCCTTCTGATCCCCTAATGCCCGCATCCACTCCATTAGAGAGCTTATTTTTAACCAGACTCCGCCACCGTCATCTTCCTTCTTCTTCTCTGTATCTCACATAGTCTGTTTGACATAATCCATAGAGCAGTAGTGGAACTTCCCAAGGCCAAGGTTAATAAACATTTATGGAAGGTCCACCACAGCCCTCTATAAACTGAAAATAGTATTGAAGACTTAAAGGTGAGCAGGCCAGAGCCTGGGCCTTTCAGCTTCCTTACTATTAAGTCCTGGGGTAACCAGGCAGTTGCTTGACGTGCAGTAAATGCACCAAACATGTCTTTTGTTTCTTACATTCTTACATAATGAAATTGCTCAGGAATATGCTAATACAGAGTAAGACCTCAGTGAACACTTACGACCAGATTTTACTGAATTGAAATCTGCTTTCTCTTTCTTTATTCTGCTCTCTTCTCTTCAAAATTTCCTAACTCTGCCCATAAGGCCACACATGCTCTTTGTCTGTGGTCACTGAGGCTCTGTCTACCTCTGCATCCTCATCTAATTCTTTGTTGATTTTCAAAATCAGATCATGAAGAGTTTCCAACAAGGTGGTCTCATCACCTACCATTTGAGAAAACTTCCTACGATGACCCTGAAATTCTTTTCGCCTGTGTGTATTTTTATTATCTCTCCTTGTACATCAGTCAATACATACACATATTATTTGGAAGCACCTTACACTGGCTTGCCTTCCCCTCTTAGTCTAGAATACTATGCGGAATACTTCTTCGCTTAGCCTTCTACCTGTTGGCCATATTTTCCTGGAAAAGTCAAAATATGAAAAAACTTTATTTTTATTTGGCCACAGTTTGATAAACTTAGGTACTTCTAGGATGTCTGGTCTGTCTGCACAGCAGGCACTATGTTTTATTTCTATAAGTGTCTAATTTTGTTATGTAGCCCTCCAAGTCACAGGATAATGACATAGCAATTTTGCCTGAAGAACTACTCATTTGTTCTGAAGTGCCATGCAGAGTCAAACTTCTATTTGGGGATTGTTCTGGCCGTACTTCTCTCTCAATCTAAAGAAATGGTGCCTAGGGAAAATCTCAGTGATGGAAGGATTGTCTTTAAAAGGCACACACACACTGTGCTCCCAGAAAATGACAGCAATGGCTGCCAGGCTCCCTTCTGATCCCCTAATGCCCACATGCAATCCCCTTCATTCACTCTCTGTCCAACCTCTCCTGCAAAATATCCATCCCCTTTAGCAACTACATCTCAATTCATCAGAAAGATGAACCAAATGCGAAAATTACAAATCTTTTAGCTGTCAAGTCATACAAAGAAGAATAATTTAGAAACAGTTTGAACCCCATAGAAATACAAAAAAATTCATGAAACCGGATCATAGGTGAAATGCTCATTGACCAGAAAGATGAGTAGGTGATGGACATCTATTAAGAAGGCAATTGAGGGGAACCTGGGTGGTCCGTGGGTTAAAGCCTCTGCCTTCGGCTCAGGTCATGATCCCAGAATTCTGGGATCCCCACATCGAGCCCCACATCAGGCTCTATGCTCGGCAGGGAGCCTGCTTCCCTTCCTCTCTCTTTGCCTGTCTCTCCACCTACTTGTGATCTCTGTCTGTCAAACAAATAAATAAAATCTTAAAAAAAAAAAAAAGAAGAAGAAGAAGGCAATTGAGCCTTTATCCCTTGAGTTCTTTAAAAATCAGTTTAAAAATAAGCTCAGCAATTTGCAGTTGAGCTACCTAGAAGCAGAAAGCTGCAACAGATGACCTATTCTTGCCCTTCTCTCCAACTCTGTGATTCCACAAATTTACAGGTCATTTTATTCCCCTTAAAAATTGCAAAAAGAATATGACGAAAAGTCTAAAAATCCTATAGAAAACATGTAACTAAAGAAAACTCATTTCAGCTTGTCAACTACATTTTTAAAATTTCATTCTTCTACAATAGAATACACTGTATGAGCTCATTTTTCTAAAATTATTCTAGTCACCCATATGTCTATAATATATAGAGATCGAGAGTATCTGAAATAATGTTCACCAATTTACCAATGTTGTCTGTGTGGGAGAATCTTTTTTCTTATACTTTCATGTAGTACTTGAGTGTTTTTTATAATAAGCAGGTATCATTTTTACCAACCAACAAACAAAAATCCACCATTTCTTTTAAAATCTGTAGTGGAGCACTACAGATTGGGAGCTACAAGGAAAATCTTTGCATAATAGTTCTAGAAGTGACCTCTCTCAAAGAAAAAAAAAAAAGAGGTGACTTCTCTCCAGTCTTCTCAGATGGCACCACCAATTTTTCCCTTCCCTGGTCCTGCTGGATATAACACAAGAAGTATTTTGCTTCGGGTTAGCTCCTGTAAATCCCAACTCCCACACACTGATGTAAAATGACGCATGGGCCAATTCACAAGGCTAATAGGTCATGGCCACTTCAGACATGCCTGCAAAGTGCAGTGAAGTGATCATTCCCATCACCAGTCACTGAGAGGGAGTTTCAGGAGACAGCACACAGACTGGCCCTTTATACAACCTGGGTGTTGTCATTTGTGAGGCTGGGTCCATGTGAACACTCTCCGGAGCTGACCCAAACCTTGAGTCAATAAATGATCAGGCAGCATCCACATATCCAAACAAGTCTCTATGCTTCCCTCATTTGTGAGGCTGGGTCCATGTGAACACTCTCCGGAGCTGACCCAAACCTTGAGTCAATAAATGATCAGGCAGCGTCCACATATCCAAACAAGTCTCTATGCTTCCTTCTTTCCATCTTGTTTCTCTTTTGTCTCTTTCTAGTGTTCAGAGATATAAGTGACCCATAGAACACTTTTAAAGGATATTCCCTCTAAGCACCCTCAAGGCTACCTTTAGTCCTGACTAAATTTTCCCATCTTGCCCACAGTAAGACGAAGAAATCCAGAGAACGTTTGCAAGGTTTTGTTGCCAGGGTGGACAAGCAGAGCTGGTGTGCTTTAGGTGATTTTATTCGCAATGAGGAATGAGGTTGCCTTTATGGCTAGCTAGTTCACCTCGTGGCGTGGCTTTCTCTTACTATCTGATTTTACAACTCACACTTCTCAAAGGGGCGGGAGGCAATGACTTCAGAGGAGCAGAGTTAAAATCCTAACTCTAGAAAGTTCATTACCAAGTTAACACACATTTATGAAATGCTTATAAGAAGCCAGACTCTGGGGCGCCTGGGTGGCTCCGTTGGTTGAGCATCTGCCTTTGGCTCAGGTCACGATCCCAGGGTCTTGGGATCGAGTCCTTCACTGGACTCTCTGCTCAGTGGGAAGTCTGCCTCTCCCTCTGCCCTTCACTCCACTTGTGCTCGCTCTCTCTTTCTCAAATAAATAAATAAAATCTTTTTTAAAAAGCCATACTGGTGTTTGAGAGACAGAAGACATAATCCCAGCTTTCAAGATGCCCGTGGTCCCAGAGGAGTCCCGGGAGGCATCTGGGCCCAGTTGAGGGGCTCCCGGTGGGGTGGGGATACAAATCTGTTTGCCCCTCCAGAGGGTCTTAGGATCCAGAAAATGTGGCTTCTTCATAGAAGGGGCACCCAACTCATGCAGGAAAAAATCAGTTAATGATCTCATGGAGGGAGGTAACCCTTGAACTATGTCTGGAAGTCAGGGGAGTGGGTGTGGGCAGTCAGGCAGCGAGTGTCCCAGCAGTGGGAACAGCACAGACCAAGGCAGTGACGCCTACGCATTCATGTGCTGAGTTATATTACACATGCAAATCAGCTCTGAATCAGTCACCTCCATGGGCCCCGGATGCTTTATCTATAAAATGGGGACACTAACCCTTGCGTGGCTACCTCAAGAGTGGTCGAGCACCTTTAATAACGACCATCAAAGGGCTGTGTAACCTGGGAAGTCCCATTACCACCATGATGGGAGAGAATCTTTACAGGCTCTGTCAAGATTCAACTCAATGATGACAGTGCTGTGTGATGGAAAGAATCCCACCGTGGCTTTGCCTCTAACCCACGATCTGTCCTCTGCCATGCCCTACCACCCCTCACCCAGGCCAGGTTTCCACGTCTGTAAGATTAGTGGTTTGAATGGAGGTATACTAAAGTCCGTTCCAGTGTTGCCATTTTATTTCAAAGTCCCCTTTAAATCTAATTGCTGGTAACCAGCACGTGGCTCCCCACCCCCAGACTCGTTCTTTATCCATTCCTAACCTTTACCTTGGCAGATAAAGCCTAAGATTCATCAAGCATGTTCGACAGCCCATGGCACAACTCCTGTGTTCCTCCATCCCCTCTGCAGGTCACAGACATACAGAAACCAACCTGTTCAAGGCTCAGCCAGGACAGGGCCGCTGGCCAGTTACCAAAGGCTACATTCCTGCCAGGGGCCAAGGAAGTCCTGGTGCAGGCTGGGTTGTTTGGTTTTGAGGTGTGCTGGGGATGAAAGGCACCCTGGAAGTGGAAGGCTCGGTCATTCATTAATTAATTATAATTGAGGGTTTGTTCTTAAGAACGATCCTTTGAAATTACTTTCCATCAAACAGTAACTGCCACAAAGGCATCAGATGTTCAGACCATTCTCCATCTCCTCAGCATGAGTATTTTTATTCTAGAACCTGAGATTCTGATCTGGCTCTTCGCCTGGGAGTCCCTCCCACCCTCACTTTAGAGCTGGGGTGTGTTTGGGGCTGGGGAAGGCGTGTGTGTCTGTGCGCTTAAGGTCTACTTTTCAAAAGGAAATCTGTACCACACCAAATAGCCTTTTGTCAACTTCAGTCTGATCCTTTTCAGATAAATGGCCAAAGAAAAAAATCCCACAGAAAGATTAGAAAGACACCTGAGACTAATACCCACCTCATGCGGTGGGCCGCACCTCCCGGTTACAACAAGAAGGGAGAAGCAAACTGGTGTATTGATGTGGCTCTAAACAACAACAGTGTGTGTGAAGGCCCAAGGGCACTTCGGGATTGACCAAGAGGAAACACCTGTTGCACAATGATACGATCTTGTTGGTGCAGTTGTCAGGGAAGGGAACTCCCACAGTGAAGCGCATAAAACCATCCAGGGCAGTTTGGGGCGGCTCAGTTCTGCAGGGCCAGGGAACGGAGCAGAACCCAGCCCTGCACCAAACACAGATGGGACCATGAACTCCAGCCACAGCTTCAGCCAGACCCCTTCTGGCTCCCTCCGTGGCACGGGAGGCAGCTGGGGCCAGCTGGGGAAGTTCCCTCGGGCTCCCAGTGTCCATGGAGGCGCCGGGGGTGTCCGCATCTCCCTTTCCTTCAGCTCACCAAGGTGCCTGCCTCCTGGAGGCCCTTGGGGATCTAGAAGAGGCAATTCCCTCCCTGCTGCAAGTGGGAAGGAGGTGATGCAGAACCTCAATGATCGCCTGGCTTCCTACCTGGACAAGGTGCGTGCCCTGGAGGAGGCCAATGAGAAGCTCGAACGTCGTATCCTGAAGTGGCATGAGCAGAGAGATCCTGGCAGTAAGCAAAATTACTCCAAGTATGAGGAAAACATCAGCCACCTGCAGGAGCAGGTAAGATCATGGGCGACACTGGAACTCAAGAGGGGGCTGCATTTCCAGTCATGGGAGGAGAAATCAGTACAAAAGACAATTTCCAGGAAAAATGGCAAAAGAACTGAAAGTAATTATAAACAAAGGGATTGGAGGATATTTTCTTGTTATACCTTTTGGACTTGGGAAAGCCTGTGTTGTGTATTTCGTCCTCTATACATAAATTTTATGGAAAATCCAAAAAATGTAAGGCAACCAGGTGCTGTCTGGTGTCACTTGTGATACAGGAATGTTACAGTAACAATAAGGGCCAATATTCATCCCTCATGCTCAGGGCACAAGAGGCATAAGAGGCACAAGAGAGCGTTTGCTTTCTCATTACTTCAGTTCTGCTCCATCTCAAAAGTCCTGGCAAAAGCGTGATTACCCACAGAAAGAAAGGCCAAGTTCACGATTCTGGAGATCATACCTAAAGGCTGTCACTTCACTAACAGATACATCTGTTGACATTCCTGGGTGTTTCCTCTTGAGGGCTGCTAGAAGTTCTAAGTTCTGCTGCTCCCAATTCTAAAAAGGCATATTGCTAGGAAAAAAAAATAAAATGGGCACAATTTTTGGAATCTTGGAGTTGGGATGGGTTAGAGAGACTTCTTTAAAACAAAAAAAAATTTTCAACCAAACAATTAAAAAAAGAAAAAAAGCTGAGCTTATACCTTCTGGAACACCTCACAACACTGATTAGAAGTGGAGGGAATCCAGTCGGTTCATAAATTATTTTTTAAAGCTATATAGCTTCCCTCTTATGTAAAGTGGTCCCAGAAAATTCCCTGTAAGATCACGATTTTACCCATCCTCGAAAGGGCATCACAGGTTTCCAATATTTATACAGTATGATTTCTCAACCCTTAGTCGTCCTTGTTTGAATGTAGGAAAGACCAATCAAGATAATATAAATCTGTCCTCATAATGAACCCTAATTATTGAATAATCAACCTAATAACTGACTGCATAATTACCGTAACTATATAGTACATGGTTGTCTTTATGGAAAAAACAAGGTGACTCAACAAACCACATCATATTTTTTTTCATTAATAAAGTTGCTTTTGTGTTAGAACGGAGAGAATAGAAGATTTTTGCAGATGGACAGCTGAGAACCTAACTCCCGAAAGAAACATGAGGTCAGACCTGGTCAAACAATTCACTAACTGACAGCAGAAAAAAGGGAAGAGGAAGGAAAACATTTATTAAGCCCTTATTGTATGCCAGCCTTCATGTAGGATTTTTTAATACACATTAGCTGAAAGCAGAAAGCTTTCTGCGCTGATGGAAACATTCAACGTTACCTGATTCAATTCTTACAATGACCCTGTAAAGAGACAGAAGCTCAGAGAGGTGAGGTAGTCACCAAAAGCCACCAGCAAGAGGCGGACATGGGATTCTAACTCAGATGTGTTTCTAAAGGCCTGACAATTTCCACACAACATGGTGCTCACTAGCCTACGTCCTACAAAAATGGTACTGCTTGTAGAAATACTGCATTACAGTTGCATTGCTAATCAGACGACACACATTTCATATACATTATCTCATTCTGCGAAGCAAGTATTCTTACCCCAAATTTATAGATGAGGAGACTGAGACTGAGTGGTTGCCCAAATTCTTTGGAACAGAACTGAGTGAAGTGAGCAGGGGGCAATGCCAAGGAATGGGTGGCTTGCCCACTCTCTAAGCCTACTCTCTAAGCCCACTCTCTAAGCCTGGGATTCTGGGTTCTGACTTTAAATTCTGGGCTATATATTAAATTCAGGTTTGAATTCCACTCATTTCTGGATTGCTTATTTTAGTTGTATTCTTTTCATGTTTGAAGAAAACAGTTCTTTGAAGTTGAGGTTGTACTATCTGTCCTGACCTCCCCCACAGGCAAGAAAACAGAGACACAAGAGTACAACCCCCCACAACAAGCAGGGACTGACCCCTTCCCAGGCCTTGATGAAATGCTATCAGTAGATACAGTGTTCTTCCAACTCCACTGTAGGGATCTTAAGTTTTACTCAAAAAGTCTGTAAGAAAATGAGTTCAAAAATTAATCCAATCCTTTTGAAACACCAAGTTGGACTTCATCATAAGGGTATGTGTATTTTAGAATGGCTCTCAATAGTACTATATTTTGGCACTGTGGTTTATGATTAAAAAGTTCTATTATCTTCTTCCTGGAACAAGATTACACACCCTGGAGCAACAATGCTATACAATACCCCAACTCAAGTGTTTTAAAAGAATGAACTCAGAGCCTTGAGGGAAAATTCAGGTGATTAATTACAACACACAATGCAAAACCTATGCTTCACAAATTATTTCTCAATCCATCCTCATCATCCATTCAT
This sequence comes from Mustela putorius furo, assembly GCF_011764305.1. NCBI lineage: Eukaryota > Metazoa > Chordata > Mammalia > Carnivora > Mustelidae > Mustela > Mustela putorius. The sequence continues at coordinate 8,965 of NW_025421399.1, read as the reverse complement.
TACTGTGAAGGATGTCTCTGAAAGAGTGGCTGTATCATAATATTGCATCAGGTAAGCCTGAACAGGGGAAATAATTTTGGTTTTTAAATATGCTCTGTATCAAATGCATTTCAGAATTCACCATTCATGTGCTCTGAGAAGAACGCTGACTGAGGGAATCAGATTCACTTTTTTTTTTTTAAAGATTTTACTTATTTATTTGACAGAGAGAGCGTGAGAGAGGGAACCCACCAGAGGGAGTGGGAGAAGGAGAAGCAGGCTCCCCGCAGAGCAGGGAGCATGATGCGGGGCTCGATCCCAGGGTCCTAGGATCATAACCTGAGCTGAAGGCAGACACTTAACCACTGAGCTACCCAGGCACCCCAGCATCAGAATCTCGATGTGGGTTTTACAACAGATAAATTACCAATTTAACTCAGAAAAGCCAAATAGGCCCACAGATTGTATTTTTTATTTTTCTGATTCCACAGAGGGAATACTGTTTGGTTTCTCTAGATGTCAGTCAAAAACTCAGCACGCAGGGTCCCCAAGCTTTTGAGGATGGAGCTGCTTAGATAACGGAACGAATAAAGAGCCTGGAAGGGAAAAGCATTGGTATGAAAGTCCCTAAGCAGCACTGGAGTGGGGAGACAAAGAAATATCCACAGAATCCTTTTTTAGAGCAAAGGAAGTAGTCATAGTACCTTTTGGAATCCACCAAAGGATGAAAGGAGTGGAGCAGGGGAGCAACCTGGTTTTCTCCCACCACGAAGAGCAGAAGTTTGAGGATGTCTCTCAACATACAGAATCTGGGTTTTATCGAGTACAGACATTGGCTCTAATTACAAAAGTGCTGGCTTTTTACCTTTTTTTTTTTTTTTTTTTACTATATTCCCTACACTGTTTGTTTGTTTTTTTATTTATTTATATTTATTTCTTTTCGGCGTAACAGAATTCATTGTTTATGCACCACCCCCAGTGCTCCATGCATACGTGCCTTCCATAATCCCCACCACCTGGCTCCCCCAATCTCCCACCCCCCACTGTACTTTTTATTCCCATGCCTCATTTATTTTGTAACTGGAAGTTTGCATCTCTTGATCCCATTTTCCTATTTCACCCACTTCCCTCCCCTCATCCTCTGGCAACCGCCGGTTTGTTCCTTGCATTTATTAGTTCATTTCTGTCTGTTTGTTAGAATTCCATATATAAGTGAAATCATATAATATTTGTCTTTTTGACTTATTTCTTGTCTCTGTGGTATTTTTCTGACTTATTTCAACCAGTATATATCCCCTAGGCCCATCCATGTGGTTGAAAATGGTAGAATTTTTTTTTTAAAGATTTTATTTATATATTTGACAGACAGAGATCACAAGTAGGCAGAGAGGCAGGCAGAGAGAGAAGAAGGGAAGCAGGCTCCCCACTGAGCAGAGAGCCCGATGCGGGGCTCGATCCCAGGACACTGAGATCATGACCTGAGCCAAAGTCATAAGCTTAACCCACTGAGCCACCCAGGTGCCCCTAGAATTTTTTTTTTTAATGGTTTGGTAGTAGTATTCCATTATGTGTGTATGTATGTATGTATGTATGTATACATATATATCTCTCACATCTTTTGTATCCATTCATCTATTGATGGACACTTAAGTTGGTTCCCTATCTTGGCTCCTATCAATAATGCTGCAATGACCACAGGGGTGCATACATGCTTTCAAATTGGTGAGGGTCTTTCTTCAGGTAAATACCCAGAAGTGGAATTATTGAGTCATTTGGCAGTTCTATTTCTAATTTTTTGAGAAGCCTCCATACTGTTTTTCCATAGTGGCTGTACCAATTCACCTTCCCATCAACAATGTATAAGGGTTCCCTCTTCCCCATATCCTCTCCAACACTTACTATATCTTATCTTTTTGCTACTAGCCAATTCTGACTTGTGTGAGGTGTTAACCTTATTGTGATTTTCATTTGCAGTTTCCAGATGATGAGTGATGCTGAGCATCTTTTCATGTGCCTTTTGGCCATCTGTATATCTTCTCAAAAGTTCTTATAAAAGAAAATTAAGGGGGCACCTGGGTGGCTCAGAGGGTTAAAGCCTCTGCCTTCTGCTCAGGTCGTGATTCCAGGGTCCTCGGATTGAGTCCCGCATTGGGCTCTCTGCTCAGAAGGAAGCCTGCTTCCCTTCCTTTCTCTCTGCCTGCCTCTCTGCCTACTTGTGATCTCTGTCAAATAAATAAATAAAATCTTTTTTTAAAAAAAAGAAAATTAAGTACTCTACAGTTTTCCAAATTAATATAGTTTCAACTAATTCTTCTGAGTGTCTACAGTGTGCCCAGAATATGCTAAATATGTTACAATGTTATTGTGTTTAACCTCTTCTCATATAATTCTCATAATTCTCTGATGAAGTGGCTACTATTATTATTACTATTGCCATTTTATGGATGAAGAAACTGAGACTCAACAAGTTCACTCCGCTAGTAGGTACAAGAGCAGGACCCCAGGCTCTGCCTTTTGGGTTCCAGACCCAGAGTTACTACCACCTCTGAATCCTGCATTCATGATACCAGATTCCAAGTAATCAGGGAAGCTTTGAATGGGTGCAAATCTTGAAACGGTGCCTTTGTATTGAGCTATAAATATGCGCTAAGGAAATCTTTTCCAAATAAAGGAATTATCTGTTCAAATGTACGGCAATGTCACAGGATTCTCTGCCTCCAGGTAAATCATGAAGTTTAGAGCTAGGACCTCTAGTAGTTTCTACTACAAACTCCTTACTTAACAGATGATGAAATCGAAACCCAGGAAATAGGGTGACTGACCCAAGTTCATGCCAATGGCCAGTAACAGGAAGTAAAGAAGAAAAATCCCCAGTTCCTGGTTCAGCACAATACTTGGCACAAAAATAAGTAGTATTATACTTTTGATGTTGAGACATCTTCCATCTAATTTTCCTGAAGACAGGGACATATATCAAATGAACACTACTCTGGTTACTACTACCTAGAAGAATTAACAAATCATGTACGTAAACACAACTGCTCAAGTAGAAACTTCCAATAGTAGTTTTCATGTTAAGGTTAAAAAACACATAAACATCTAGTAAAAGTCTTAACCAGAGGCTTTATCACAGTTAAAGTTTACTAAGCTGCCAAAAAGTTTCAATAGCCACAGTTTGGGCATTCTCATCATGGAATAATTTACAAACACTTACACATACCTACAAGTTATGTGAATGGCTATAGTCACTGTGGACAAAAAATAATTATGGCATGTGATGACTCTTATAAAATTCATTTAAAATCAGTTTGATGAACTAGTATCAGTGATATTTTGATACTTTGCTCAGTATCACTGATCAGAAACATGAATGCTACCACAGGGAAGAATTATGTTCATCTAAAATAACTATTGCACTTGAAGGGAGCCAAACTAATAGTCACAATAAAAATAGAACTAGAACTTAAAACTCTTCTAACATCATCAGACATGGGTGAGCTGAAACAAAACAGTAAGATATGTTCGCAGCGCTAGAAAGCCAGGAGGCCCTTTGAACGATGATTTTCTTTCCTCTTCCAATGTCATTCTTTCAGCATCGCCATCAATCCTAGCCTGTCAAACTGAGTGTGAAGAAAGACAGTGAAGTGGCTGCAGACCACGTTCTTACTTTAAAAACCATTCTGATGCTTTGTACCTAGTAAGTGCTCGGCATTTACTGATTTGATTATTTGTTGTTCCACTGCCGGAAAAGAAGTCATCTATGCTAACAAGTCATATACCCAGGAAAAATGCAGCTCTCCCATGGGAGTGTGTCTGACTTAAATGACTCTTAATGGGTGTTTTACAGATCATGGATGGTAAGATGACCAATGCTCAGATCATTCTTCTCATTGACAATGCCAGGATGGCGGTGGATGACTTTGGCCTCAAGTAAGTTGCTTCCTCACCCCACTGTGGGCAGTTTTCATTTGCTGTTTTTCTTTTGCTTTGTTTTGGAGGTTCCTCTTGTTTTTATTTTGCCAAAGGAAAATTTATTTCACCATTAGCCACATATAATATCTTTTTTTAATTAAATTTATTTATTTTCAGCATAACAGTATTCATTATTTTTTCACCACACCCAGTGCTCCATTCAATCCGTGCCCTCTATAATACCCACCACCTGGTACCCCGACCTCCCACCCTCCCCCCACATCAAACCCCTCAGATTGTTTTTCAGAGTCCATAGTCTCTCATGATTCACAAATATAATCAAAAGGCATAACATGAACAAATACTTGACTGGAGCCTACTTTAAACAAACTGGATATAAAATACAAATACACCTTATTTGAATATGAATCAAGCATTAGATGATTTTAAAGAGTTATTATCAGCTCGCTAAGGGTGATAATGTTATTATGCTTATTTAGAAAACTCCTGTTTTTATTTTTTTTATTTTATTTTAATTCCAGTAGTTAACATACAGTATTATTATTTGTGTGTTGTTACACTTATCAGGTGTATAATATAGTGATTCAGCACTTGCATACATCACCCAGTGCTCATCACAAGTACACTCCTTAATCCCCATCACCTCTTTCCCCCGTCCCCCTACCCATTTCCCCTCAGGTAACCATCAGTTTGTTCTCCATAGTTAAAAGTATGTCCATCACTTAGATTTAACAGCTGTTAACATTTTGCTTCTCTCTCTTTTTTTTTTAAAGATTTATTTACTTATTTGACTGACTCTTAATCTCACAAAACAAACTGAGGGTTGCTGGGGGGAGGGGGGTTACGAGAAGGGGGGTGGGGTTATGGACATTGGGGAGGGTATGTGCTTTGGTGAGTGCTGTGAAGTGTGGAAACCTGGCGATTCACAGACCTGTACCCCTGGGGATAAAAATATATGTTTATAAAAAATAAAAAATTTAAAAAAACTAAAAAGAAGAAATTAAAGGTCTAATAAAAAAGATACTTCATGTCAAGGAAAAAAAAAAGATTTATTTACTTATTTGAGAGAGAGAGAGAGAGCATGTGGCAGGGAAATTCAGAGGGAGAGGAAAAGTAAGAATCTTAAGTAGACTCCACAGTGAGCACAGAGCCCAACATGGGGCTTGGTCTCAGGACCCTGAGATCATGACCCAAGCCAAAACGAAGAGTCAGATGCTTAACCAACTGAGCCACCCAGGTGCCCCCATTTTGCTTCACTCTTAACAAAAATGCTTTTTTTTTTTACGATGTATCCTAAGTATTTAGGGGGGAAATATCATAATGTCTATAATTTAGTTTAAAATACAAAATAGAGATGAAGCAAAATTTTAACAGTTAGTAAGTCTAAGCAATGGGCATTATGACTGTTTATTAGTCAACAATCCTCTCTAATCAAAAATAACAACAACATTGAGTCACCATCAGAAAAACTTGCGTGAAACAGACATATGAAGGATTCATGATGTATTCATTTGCTCCTAACCTAAAAAGTACAAAATTCCCTCTAAAGTAAGGTGAATCCTTACAAGGCCATGGCCTTCCAACAACAGGTGTATCTTCTCTTCCTTCCTTCCAACCAAAGGTATGAAAATGAACACTCCTTCAAGAAAGACCTGGAAACTGAAGTTGAAGGTCTCCGAAAGACCTTAGATGATCTGACCATTGTCACAACAGACCTGGAACAGGAGGTTGAAGGGATGAGGAAAGAGCTCATCCTTATGAAGAAGCGACATGAACAGGTAGGACTCCTCAGGAGCTCCTGGTAACCAGCACAGCTCTTAATCTGTACCTTCAGATGATTCAATAGCCCAGAAGAAACAACCTTCTAAATGTCAGTCTTAGTTTCCTTCAACCTAAGTAATTATAAGGAATCATATAAACATCTAATTTTTCCATCTTCAAGGTTATCTATACAGTGTCAAATCCAATAGCCAAAATATGATCAAAATTAATGATGAATCAGTCAACAATTTTGCTAATAAACAATGTTTACCTAGACTAGTTTATGAATATGATACTGCAAGAATAAATGCATGGGATTGAACTTCCTTCATTGACCCAATGTGCAGCAAATTGGGAGACAGTAGAATAAAGAGAATTTGCCACTAACCAAGGTAAATAAAACTAGTGGCAAAAATGAATCTTAAAACGGAAGAAGGAGGAGGAGGAGGAGGAGGAGGAGGAGGGGTAAGAGGAGGAGGGAGAGGAGGAGAAGGAGAAGAAGAACATTAATCTCCATAAGCATTTAACTGACTTTGAAAAAGGTACCACCAATCTAAATTCCCTGAAACTCTGACACAGTAAGAGAAAAGCAATCCCTGTTTTAGGCAAATAAAATTGCTTAAGAACATCAAAGAACTTCAATTCTAAACAGTTGGTAAGACAGTGATTATTAATTAAACTTTTCCTATGGTTTCTTGATTTTCTTTTTTTTTAAGATTTTATTTGAGAAAGAGAGAAACAGATAGTGACAGAGACAGAGAGAGAGAGCATGAGCAGGAAGGAGAGGGAGAAGCAGACTCCCTGCTGAGCAGGGTCCACCCCCCCCCATCCCGACTTGGGGCTCAATCCCAGGTCCCCAGGAGCATGACCTGAGCCAAAGGCAGACACTTAACCAACTGAGTCACCCAGGTGCCCCTCTTGATTTTCATGACATCCTATGGGTGTCAGCCCTATAGAGTCATAATGCATTGACAAGGTATTAAAAGTCTTTATACTTTTTGGCTTTGGGTTGCTGAACTGCCTCCCAAAATCTTTAGCCTCTAACCTGAAATGTTCAACAGTTGAATTATGCCACCACTTCACCCATGAACATGTGCTGGGTACTTTACATGCTATGGAAGCATGATTCTTTGTGAAACATTTTCAACCAGGGATTAAGTCAATAATCACAGAGGTCATTTGGTTACCTATCTAGTGCTATTTTTTTTTTTTTACTTTGTAAACTTATAACAGAAAAAAAAATACAGTGTTTTGCCATCAACAAATAACTGAGAAACCAAACCACACCAGTAAAAGAAAAACAACGACAAAAGCTGAATTTTTAAAAGATCTGTTAACCGCTGCCAATCAACACATCTCTGGCCTTCTGATTATCACAGCCAATTCATTTTCTTTCTGTTATTAAACAGGAAATGGAGGAACATCATGTACCAAATGACTTCAAGGTCAGTGTGAAGGTGGATACAACCCCAGGAGAAGATCTGATCAAGGTCCTGGAGGATATGAGGCAGGAATATGAGTATATAATAAAGAAGAAGCATCAAGACCTGGACGCTTGGTATAAAGAGCAGGTAAAGGAAAGGAGTTCAAACTTCCCAAAGGTTCCATTGCCATGTAGTCCCAATGCCAATGCCTCTCTCCTCTGTTTGGTCCTCCTAGTCAGCCACCATGGCCCAGGAGGTGGCCAGCCCAGCAGCTGTGCAGAGCAGCCAAAGTGACATCCATGAGCTGAAGCGCACTTTCCAGGCCCTGGAGATAGACCTGCAGGCACAGCACAACAGGGTGAGCCTGAGCTAGGGTCAGGTACCACCTCCTCCATGAAGCCTCTCTTGACCTCTCTCCTGGGCTCCTCTCCCCAACTCCCTTGGGAGTTCCCACTTCTCATCCAAACTGTTCATGGTGAGAAAGATAATAAGTGCTGTCATTTATTGAGGTGTCCACAATGTGCCACATTGTGTGCCAGGGGGTTCATTAATGTTAACTGCCATCAAACCTCACTTTAGCCTTTCCAGGTAGGTCTTCATGTTCTCATTTTAGGAATGAGGAAACCAAAGCTCCAGACAGTTAAGTAAATTTGGTCAAGGTCACACAGATAGTGAGTGGCCAGTGGCAAAGCCACCTGGTGTTTAGGGAAAGGTATGAGGGTCTAGTAGGCCCTCATAATCTCTAATAGTGCTCTCCCCACTTACAACCAGGCTTCCCCCTGAAACCCCAATACAAAAAAATTCTGGTGTCAACCTGAATTGGTGGCAAATCCAGGCCAGGCTGACTCCAAAGTACTGCTCTGTCCATCATGTAGATGTCTTATTACCCAGTAAATTATAAATTCTTTTATTAAAAGATTTTATTTATTTATTTGACAGGCAGAGATCACAAGTAGGCAAGGGGTAGGCAGAGAGAGAGAAGAAGAAGCAGGCTCCCTGCTGAGCAGAGAGCCTGATGCGGGGCTCAATCCCAGGACTCTGAGATCATGACCTGAGCCGAAGACAGATGCTTAATCAACTGAGCCACCAAGGCATCCCTAAGACATAGTTTTTTGGTTTGGTTTTTTTATTTATTTATTTATTTATTTATTTATTTATTTATTTAACAGTAGGCACAAGTAGGCAGAGAAGCAGGCAGAGAGAGAGAGAGGAGGAAGCAGGCTCCCCGCTGAGCAGAAAGCCCGATGCGGGGCTTGATCTCAGGACCCTGAGATCATAACCTGAGCCAAAGGCAGAGGCTTTAACCCACTGAGCCACCCAGGAGCCCCAAATTATAACTTCTTATATCTAAGTCATTTCTGTACTTTTCATGGTTTTTAGTAAAATGCTCTGAATGAGTGTCACAAGCACTCAAAATTCATTAAATCAAATCTATGATTCAAATCTATGATTTGATTCCCTTTGTAGCCTATCTGAATCTTCTAGTCATTCATCAGTATTATTTCCAAGTGCTACTCTGACCTTGATCTTGAGGAGAAGTAATTGGTTCATTCTGTTGCCAGGTACACAAGATAAATTACTGTTATGCTTTAAGAATAAGTGATAGTGAACAGACATTTAAAATGTACACTGTCAAGGTGGTAATAATGAGCACAGAAATAATTACAGTGTTTTATAGTTTTCAAAACATTTGGACATACAGTATTTCACAACAACCCTGTGAGGTCAGCAAGACATTGACATTCATTTTCATGCATTCTACTATCTGACATGATTCTAAGTACTAAGGATTTTATCATAAGGGAATTTACATTCTAGTGTGGATGACAGATCATCAAAATATATAATGTGTGAGTTGGAGAAAACGG